>NC_090937.1:805977714-808477714 GCF_040938575.1 Ambystoma mexicanum
TTACATACTCCACCTCGTTCTGCCAAAATGACATCTAATGCGATCCGATTTTGGAGTGCTACCAATCTTATTGCTTTTTGCTCTAAGGTCATATTGTAGAGTATGTCCGTGGTCCGGTTGATCGTTCTCTCCAGTACCCTTGCTAATCCCCTAATATTCTCTGAGTTTGTTATTTGTCCCCAAAAGGGCACAACTGATTTCGCTATGTCTCCCAATACTTGCCCAGGGGAATCTCCGTTCTCGTCTCGCCGTGGGTGAGCCTTAGAAACCTCCAATGTACTAGCTACAAATACCCCGGGTAACAATATTCATAAATAACAGGTTCCCTGTCAATCCTTGGGCAACCAGGGAAATGCTAAACTACCACAAACAAAATAAACAGGCCCCCCTACATACAGAGGCCTGTTTTCCCCAGTCAAATTTACAATGTTTTTACAACCTTCAAAATCTCCCATTGGCCTAGTGCCATTTCTTTGCACACAGAAGGGAACCGAGTCAGGACTATGATTTATAGAATAAGGAGGTACAGCGTCCTTGTTGCCTATCGGAGCCATTTTAAAGGAAATCAGAGTTTGAAAAGGAAGAGATAGTTTTGTCAGACGGCCTAATAGAAGCGACGTTAGGTTTACTTCTATTTGCGAAAAGCGAGCATCCCAGGGGAGTCAATTCACGTTTCTCGAAATCATTCAAATTAGTTCCATCAAAGTTCCCTGAGATGCTATCATTCCATCGGCCAAAGAATAGTGCTCTAAGAGAGGCATAGCAAGCAGTCGTTAAAGGTAGAGGATGTATATACCATCCCAGTCCCTTGTTCCCATGTTGCGGTAAATGAGTGCAAATCCAACAATTACTCTTATTAAAAATGGCATGAGTAGCATTCATTACTATCATCAGAGTGTCTCTAGGGGACAGAGTGTGAAGGTGTACAGAGGGAGTCAAAACAGTTGGTACAATCTCGGTCGGTAATAAAGGTTTCAGAGGATAGATTTCTTCAAAATACCAAAGTCCTACAGCAGCAGTTGCAAAAATAACAATTATCATTATCAACACACAGAAGTATTGTTCATTGTTCGATTTGGTCACCCCCTTATTTACAACAATGCCGGAGCAGCAGCGGAGGTGGCAGGCATCGTAGTTCCTCAATCGACGACCCCAATGTTCGTTGCTGGCGACGCTACGGTCGCGCGATTTCTTAGTCCTTCCCAACCCTAGCCAGCAGAATCCCTTTTGTTCAACAAAACTTTCTCATAACAAGAGAATTTCCAATCACTTCCTTTTTCCAAATGCACGCAGAACTTGTGCCGTAGTTCTATTTCCTTGGTCGAAGGTTGTACCTGGTGGTACCCAAAACTGTCTGGTCCAGAAGTAAAGTGTCGTCACTTCCTGAAGGAAGCGACGTGTCGGAGGCGACGGAAGTCGCAGAGCTCGAAACAGTGTTTTTCGGAAGTGATTTTTCAAGAGAGTGCAGAGACGAAATGGACTGTCCCCCAAGCTCCTCAGGCTCAGAGAACTTCTCCGACGCACTCACAGCGCTGTTTGCTACTCCAAGATCAGAGACTGTAGCATCAGCGAGGGGTTCTGCTTCTTCTGTAACGTGTGGCGTCGGGTGAGGAAGTTTCTTGACGTGCGTCGCGTGGATCCAGTTCTTCTTTCCAGCCACCCGCACTGCTGTCCTGGTGACCAATAACACCTGGTGGGGTCCCCGCCAGCGAGGCGCGAGACAGGAAGACCTCTCGTAGGCCTTCACTAAGACCCAACTTCCAGGCTGTATATCGTGTCCTGGGCCCGTGAACCGTACAGGTAAAGCTGAGTGTACCTGGTGATAAATGAAATACAGGTTTTTAGTTAACTGGTTACAGTAATCTACAAGCAATACATTTTCCACCTCTCTCAGGGCTTTAGGTTTTTGGGAGACCCCAAATGTTAGCAGGTCTCCCCATCACTACCTCAAATGGAGAAAGCCCAATCTTATTCTGAGGTGTGGTACGCATAGCTAATAACACGATAGGTAAGGCATCTGGCCATTTTTGTTTGGTATCAGCACATGTTTTTGCAAGCTTATTCTTTAAAATACTGTCTTTCCACCAACCCAGCGCTTTGAGGATGTCTAGCTGAGTGAAATCGTTTCTCAATACATAGTGCTGTGCATATCTGTAAAATTACTGCTGCGATAAAGTGGGGACCATTATCCGACCAAATTATCCTCGGGAGCCCAAATCAAGGAAAGAATTTTTTTACCATAATCTTTGCAGTGGTCATGGCGGTAGCATCTTTGATGGGGAAAGCCTCGACCCATTTACTGAAGGCACAAATAATTACAAGAACATATTTTAGATTATTACATCATTCCATCTCAATAAAATCAAAGTGAATGACCTCGAAGGGAACAGAAGGGGGCCCAAAGCTTCCCCTTGCAGTCACTGTCCCCTTACCCACATTGTGCTGTAGGCAGATCATACAGTTATGGACGTGCCTCTTCGCAGTCTCCAGAATCTTGTCATTTACCCAAACTTGTTCTAACATTTTCGTGATCTGCTGGGCACACACATGCGTAGGACCGTGTGCCATCGTAACCATTGCCAATACATATGAATCAGGGAGCAACCATTTCCCTTCGGATGTATCCACCCAACACCCTTCATCATCCAGTTTCCCCATTCCTTCAGCCCACCTTTTAGATTCCTCTATTGTGGCATCACTTTGAATATCTCGCACAGACCCAATACCTTCATCCATTATGTAAGCATCTATCATTTCCCTCAAAGCATACATGTCCGTGCTAAGGTCTGTGGCCGTTTGTCTGGCTATCAAGTCCGCAAAAGCGTTCCCTTTGCCCACATCATCTATGACCTTCTGATGTGCTGCACATTTCATGATCGCTAACTGTTTAGGGAGTGAGAGTGCCGAGACTAATTGCACTATCAAGGGGCCATGCTGGATCTTGGTCCCATGTGAGGTCAGGAACCCTCTTTCCGACCAGAGCCTTCCAAAGTTGTGAGCCACCCCAAATGCGTACTGACTATCAGTATATATATTTACTCTACGCCCTTGGGAAAGTTCACAAGCTCGGGTTAACGCTATAATCTCTGCGGCCTGCGCAGAGTTATGCGAAATTCGCTTAGTTTCGACAACTTTGCTCAATGTAGTAACTGCATAAGCAGCTGTAGATGTACCATCCGAAAGTTTGAAGCAGGAGCCATCACAAAACAGCTCCCCTTCTGCATTATCCAAAGGAGTATCTATGAGATCTATCCTGCCCTTCGTTTCTTGTTCAGTGGTATACAGGCAGTCATGTAATTCTTCGTCACCGCAAACAGTGTTTTGCGGAAAAGGTAAAAGTTCAGCCGGATTAAGAACACAACACCTCTTAATTTGGATATGAGGGGCAAACAGAATTAGTTCATACCTTGTTAACCGCGCAGAGGTGAGGTGTTGTGTTTGGGTTTTGTTCAATAGAATATCAACAGAGTGAGGTATCATCAAAATCAAATCATGGCCTAGGACCATCCCCTTACTCTGTTTTACAGACGTGGCAGCAGCAGCGACAGCACGCAAACATCTTGGCAAAGCGCATGCGACAGGATCAAGGGCGGAGGAGTAGTAGCCGCACAGCCTATTCTTCCCTCCGTGTTCCTGTGTTAACACAGCCAAAGCACATCCATCACATTCATGCACAAACAACACAAAGGCCTTGTCATAATTTGGAGTACCCAGAACCGGTGCCGAACATAGCGCGGTTTTGAGAAGCTCAAATGATCGTTGATGTTCTGATTCCCATGGCAGTGGCAGAGAAATGCCCTTGTTCACCAGAGCCAACATCGGTTTTATCACTAGTGAGAAGTTCGGGATCCACAACCTACAGTAAGAAGCCATACCTATCAGGGCTCTGACTTCCTTCTGTGTATTTGGAACAGACATGCCAGAAATGTGTTTTATTCTTTCAGGTGTCAATCTTCTCCCCTCCTTTGACAGGAGGTAGCCTAAATATGCAACCTCCTGATAACAATATTGAAATTTTTTAAGCGAAGCTTTGTGACCATTTTTAGCTAGATGAACAAGCAACAGTACAGTGCCTTTTTTACAAGCACTCTCAGAGTCTGCAGCCAAAAGCAAATCGTCAACATATTGAAGCAGCGTACAAGTGGATGGCAATTCAAGGGTGTCGAGCTGCTCTTTCAAAGCTCTACTATAAATGCTGGGACTTTCAGTATACCCTTGAGGTGCCCTTGTAAATGTAAATGAGCGTCCCCCCAAGGTGAACGCAAACAGATATCTACTTTCTTTATGTATAGGAATACTAAAGAAAGCGTTTTTTAAATCCACAACGCTGAAGTGCGTAGCCGTAGCAGGGATCATAGTTAATATCGTCGTCACATCGGGCACAATTGGAAATTGTGGGGCGACCACTCTGTTAATAGCACGAAGATCAATTATGAACCGGTATGGAATTGCATTGTCGCCTTTCTTATATACAGGCAAGATCGGACTATTACACAAACTACCTTTAATCTCCTCGATCACCCCACGATGCACAAAATCGGAGACAATGCATTTCAAAGCACGTTCGCCCTCAACTGATATTTTATACTGCGGAATGCGTGGCAGTTTCACTCCATGTTTCAGAACTATTTTAACAGGCTCAATCTGTAACACCCCGACATCATTGTCGTCCACCGCCCACAAACATTCCGGAACAATGCTAAACTCAGGAGGTAAAGGTCGAATCAAAAACTGAGAATTAGGAAGTTGCTGTGGTGAAACCGTTAGCCGTACTCCATCCGAAGAACAATGAATTACTGCATTCAATTTCTTTAACAAATTCAACCCCAGCAAATTCTCTCCACAGTTTGAAGTGAGAAGAAAAGGGCAATGGTCCGTAAAGAGACCCAAAGAAATGGATACCGGTACAGAAACCGGACAGACAGTTGGTATACCAGAAAACCCTACGGAAACATTTGTTTGCCCTGACAGTGGAATGTTTGGAACCCGAGAATGATCAATGGAGCATTTTTGCGCTCCAGTGTCAATAAAAAACTGGTGTTTCCTATTCCCTACTAATAATTCAACGTAGGGGCCTTTCTGATTAACGGGAATAGGTGAAGGTTCCAAACCCTGCTTCGGGCAATCCTAATGAAATAGAGCCTCGTCGAAAGGAAGCTCTTCAGAAAGGTAGGCAGCAGAAGGGTGATCAAATATGTTCCTCGAGTCTACACTCGAGGTCTGATTTTCCCGTGAAAAAGGTTGCTGAGGATCTTGTAAAAGCTGACCTCTATCAGGGCCCCCTGCTCCAGGGCGGCCCCTAGGTCGTCTACCCATACCCCCAAACGCACTGTTTGACCTCTGGAGAAGGACAGGGCACTGTGCTCGCCAATGACCTTCCTGGCGGCAATAAGCACATTGATTAATATTCACAGGACCCAAAGGAGCATTTCCTTTTGGGACATACTGACCTCTAGTCTGTGTTGTGCCTCCTCTGGGGTTTCTAACAATTTGCTGTAATAAACTTTGGTTTTCAAATCTCCTTTCCTCTTTTCAATTTTTCCTTCTCATTATTAACACGGTTCTCATAATACTGAGCCATGTGCAAAACCTCAGATTGAGATTTTGCCTGCCAAGCGCTCTCAGAGGACATAATCTGTGACTGGATGTCAGGTAACAATCCACGTACAAATTTGTCCACAAACAACCTTTTCCCCGACTCTGTACCTAAATCCTGTCCACTGAAGTCAGAAAATACCTGCTCGAATCTATTAAAAAATTTGGTGGCGCCTTCAGTTTTCCCTTGGACACAGACCGTAAGCTTGTCCCAAATAATTCTCTTCTCTGGGATTATAGTTTTTAGTTTAGCGACAATTCTATCAGGCAAAGTAAGTATTACCTGTGGTGGTTTCTCACCAGCTGGTCTTTCCCCATCAATTCTAATCATATTAGCCCACGTATGTCCCAACCCCGGCACATCGTCTATCGTCCGAACCTGTTTGCATACTTCTATGGGTAGGAGTACAGGGAATAACAAGTCAATGTCACTCAAGGTGAACACAGAGGACTGCAAAACGGACTCTATTTCTTTGTAAAACCCTGTCGGGTTTTTCCTGATATCGGGAACTGATTGTCTAATTGTGTTCACTTCCTGTCGTGAAAACGGGACGTGAACAAATTGCGATACATAATGTGCAGGGATATCCACAGCGGGGGCACCAGTCCCTGCGTTGGCGGGGATCTCAACTTTTGCGACAAAGGTTGGAGGAACCTCTCTCATAGGCAACTGAGATATAGGTACCTCCGGCCGCTTACTAAGCAACAGGGCCAGGTCGAGCGCTAAGGCAGCTGTAGAAGTATCGGGTGAAAAAGCCCTTTTACAAATCCCCAATAATTCTATGGGGCAACTAACCCTCTTTCTTACACATTCTTCTTGCAGGTGCTGTACCATCACCTGAATTACTTTTCTTTGCATTTCTACTGTATACTGACTATACGTGTCATATACTTCACCTGGCGGAATCGATGAATCCGAGATCCATCGAACCGCATCTTTAGTACAAATTCGTACTTCCTCAGGTGCCGATCTACAGCACGGAAGGAACCGTGTCTGTACATATATTCTATCGTCTTCGTCGTCCTCATCTCGTGACTTTTCAAAGTCTTTCCTAAACTCAAACAATTTTTCAACATGCCCATATACTTTCTGTTCGTTGTCCCTCGAAAGTGCCAAAGCATTCAGATCTCTCACTCCTTGTGGAAGATCTGAATTTTGTAATGTACCCCACATCACACATAAATGAGTCCCCAACCCTTCGATAAAAACATTTTTCTTGGGAAAACTATTCAAATTAGATAATGTGGAAAAAACATCAACTTGATCACCTTTCTCCATGCAATGCTTAGCCCATGCAAACAATTCCTGTTTTTTACCTGCAGAAACAGTACCACGAGTGACAATCTTTGATCCTGCACCTGGATCGACTTTAGTCAATACGGGGCCACTCGGGAGCGGAGGTATAGGTAAATTTAATAAAGGTGCAACTATCGGTGTAGAAGGAAGGGGCAGTGCGATAGGTGGAGGAACAACAACCAGAGGACTAGGAACAATAGGTTGTACAGGAGGAACAGGAATAACAACAGGAGCGACAGCAGGAATGGGCAGAGCTCCCAAAATAGGAGCATACGGAGGTGGCGCTGAGGCATCAGGCCTGCGTTCGTTTAATAACTTCTCGATAAATTCCTCAGAAACATGGAAATCTTTAAAGGGGTAAATTTTCTGGATCCCGAGTGAAAAAGCTCTATCCATATTTTTAACTGATTCTGAACGCTTTTCTTTATCATATAATAATGCTTTTTCGGCGTTTGTTTTATGACGACGTGCATGTTTATCCCTACTTTTAAGCTGCTGTAATGCTTCTTTTTTCCAATTCTGTAACACATCAAAGGCTGCAGGTCTAGCCTTCTTCTTTAACAAGATCGATTCTAAGTATTCAATACGGGGGATCTCAAAACTACCGTTGATTGGCCACTGAAATTCGGAGGCATGTCTGGTCTGTCTGTGCCAAATATCATTAAATACTATACTTCCAATGCCATACTTACAGTACATAGTACACGCCGGCGAACCCTCCTGTGGTGCCGGGCGGCTAAATTCCAAGGATTGTCGATCGCTGCGGAACAGAGCCCTAAAGCAGCTAAACAATATCCCAGGCATTTCACAAAATATTGGTGTTACCTGGTCAATAATTGTGTCTGCAGATACAATACACCAAATTCAAATTGTCAGGGTTAAATTAAGAGCCGGGTCACGACTGCACCTGACCAAACCTAAGGAGGACCGTACGGTTTATCAAAGAACTTACGTAACGAATTTTACCTTATGTTTGGTGGTTTCGGCAAATCTGCCCGCCTCAAAAATTGGACCCTCGTCAAGATGCCGTGTCAGACCACACGACTATCGTCCAAGGATCAGATCGTGCAGCGCTGCCGATGTATCGCGTCTCGATCGGTCGGGCCCGCAGAATCACACCGTCCGATCCCGGTTCGATAGTCTGCGTCAACCTTCAATGATCCGGCATCAATCTTGAGGGTCCCTATTCGGGCGCCAACTGTGAAAACAAAGAAATTGATATGAGGCCCGGAAGCCCAAAGGAAACACACCAACACAGGTTACAAAGAACATACAAAGTGCTTTATTCAAAAGCTACAACAATTACCAAAAAGTCAATTCGGATAGCTATTCGGCTCTCAGAGTAACAGAACGAACTTCAACGAGAGTTCACTGCGTTAGTGTGAGAGACCGTACATTGGGATACTCGTGCTTTTATACTTATTATCCAGCTCTGGCCAACCCCCTCGCGGGTTAACCATTCTTAGAACCAGGCCTAGGGTTCCTTGCCAGGTCAATCCCATAATGTATGCATTTTGATCAGTTCAGCTGATACAGATGTTCATTTACACATAGGTCAGGAATAGGACAAGGTCTCAGTTCGCGACCCCAACAAGTGGCCTGCAGGCATATTATTTATTCATTGTGCGGAGGTCACAACGGCCAGAATCCCACTCAAAATGTCATTCGGCCTCCATTTTGATGTTCAGGGTGACTTCCACATTACAAGAGAACCTAAAATGGTGGCTAAATCCAAGATGGCAATTTACACAGTACATTAAGGTCAAGACCTTGCCGCGGAATCTATTTACACAATGTTTTTAGACAACTTGGCGTAGGCCAACACACATTCAAACAATGCAATAGGAGGTATAATATTATTTCGATTCCGACAAAATGACCGTGGTTGTAAACCGGTAGCCATGCAGGAAGTCAAAGACAGAACATTGCTAGGCTTCTGCAATTGAAGGAGTGTGCAAGACACTGATCAGAGGCATTTTTAAAGACCGGGGAGCATCATGTGGGGTGCCGCACACTCAGAGACAGTAGTCGGCCTTAAATACTGGCCTTGCTTACAGTCCAGCAGCGCCATCCAGTTGGATGCCGGTGTCTCCTTTGAAAGGGCAGGTGCCCAATTATGTTGCAGGCTGAATCTGCCTATTTGCTTCATGTTTCTTTTCAATTCGTCAGAGGCAGCCATTTTAGCCTGTGTATCAATGGTAATCTGCACAATGGACCCAGATGGAAGCTGGAGGATGTGGGGTAACAGGGGGGTCTTCAGTGGTTCTCCTCCGGCAGAGAAAGTAGTTGGCCTTAAATATGGCCTTGCATACTGTCCGGCTGTGCCATCCAGCTGGATGCCAGTGTCCCTTTGAAAGGGCAGGTGCCCAATCATGTTGCAGGCTGAATCTGCCTGTTTGATACATGTTTCTTTTCACTTCAGCAGTAGTGGCCATCTTAGCCTGTGTATCGATTGTATTCTGCACAATGAGCCCAGATGGAAGCTGGAGGTTGGGGGGCTTCCGGGTTGGTCCTCAGTGGTTCTCCTCCGGCAGAGACAGTGTTCAGTCTTAAATACTGGCCTTGCTTACTGTCCGGCTGAGCCATCCAGACGGATGCCGGTGTCTCCTTTGAAAGGGCAGATGACCAATCGTGTTTCAGGGTGAATCGGCCTGTTTGCTTCATGCTTCTTTTCAATTCGGCAGTGGTGGTCATCCTAGCCTGTGTATCAATGGTAATCTGCACAAGGGCACAAATGGAGCTAGATGCTTGTGGTTCTCAGGGGGTCTTCTCTGGTTCTCCTCCGGCATAGACAGTAGTTGGCCTTAATTACTGGCCTTGCTTACTGTCCGGCGGTACCATCCGGCTGGATGCCAATGTCTCCTTTGAAAGAGCAGGTGCCCAATCATGTTGCAGGCTGAATTGGCCTGTTTGCTTCATGTTACTTTTCAATCAATCAGCTGCAACCAACTTACCCTCTGTATCAATGGTAATCTGCACAATGGGCCAGATGTAAGATGGAAGCTGGGGGGTGCCAGGGGTGTCTTCAGTGGTTTTTCTCATGCAAAGACAGCAGTCGGCTTTAAATACTGGCCTTGCTCTTCGTCTGGTGGCACCATCCAGCTGGATGCCAGTTTCTCCTTTGAAAGGGCAGGTGCCCAATCATGTTGCAGGCTGAATCTACCTGTTTGCTTAATTTTTCTTTTAATTTCGGTGGCGTTGGCCATTTTACCCTGTGCATCAATGGTATTCTGCAAAATGGCCCAGATGGAAACTGGAGGCTGGGGGGTGCCAGGGAGGTTTTCAGTGGTTCTCTCTTGTGGGAGGATGTTCAATAGGAGCATGCATTGCAGGAGCATGTGTGTCACATGTGTGTATCATTGGAGGGTGTGTGATAGGAGTATCTGTCATAGAAGTCTGTTTCTCAAGAGTGTGTGTTGATAAACTCTGTGGGGTATGTCGTATGTGTGATTGGTGCATGAGTGTTTGGCATGTGAGTGTATGGCATATAAGTAGCGCATGAGTGTTTGGTAAAAAGTCAAGAAATGAACATGTCCTATATGCCTTTTATATGTATGAAAACTGACATTTATATCAGGTTTAACTTTTTTATGAGGTTTTGATACCAAAAAAAGGCATGTAGCACTTTTACCATTGGTACATATACACAATGTATGTGTCCTAACAACTGACATCAGAGTTAGTTACAGATTGTCCATTCCCCACATGTGAAATTGTAAATAAAATGTTGATTTCTTCTGATAATGCATTGTATGCCTCCTATGCATACAAAAGCTACCATTAAAGTCAACTTTAACTTTAATGTGCATTTTTAACACGTATGAGATGCAAATATGACTTCTCCATTTAGTACGTGTATGTCATTTATAACTTCTCGAAACTTACATCAATATTAGCCCTGACATTAATGTGAATTTTCAGATGTAAACTGTGAAATGTTCAAAGTGAGGCAATATGACTTCCCCAGTTTGTACTTATATGCATTTTACAGCTCATGCAATACTTACATCAAAGTAAGCCCTGACTTTCACATGTTTTAAAAAGATGCTAACTGCATGATCTACACACTGTAAATCTCATACAATCTGTGGTCCAGTTTTTTATGAAAGATTCACATTCATTATATCCCCTGGGCATTAAAGTCAACGTTAACGTTAATGTGCATTTTAATACATAGGCAAAGCTTATATAACTTCTCCAATTAGTACTTGTATGTAATTTAAAGCTCCCGAAACCTTACATCAAAGTAAGCCATGACTTTCATGTCAGTTTTCAAAAGATATAAATTGCATCATCTACAAACTATGAACATGTTACAACCCTTGGTACATTTTGTACAAAAGTGTAAATGTTTTCCAGTTCCTTAAAACTGACATAACATTTTGCCCTGACTTGACTTTGATGTTAATTTTCTAGATATGCTCATTTTGTAATATATGCACTTCAAAACTCATGCACTTGTAATGTTTCATTGCAGCGCATGTTGTAGGGGCCAGTGTAGTAGGAGGAACTGTTGTAAGAGTGTGTGTCATAGGACCATGCATTGTTGGAGTGTATGTTTTAGGAGCGCATGTTGTTGCAGCATTTGTAATAGGAGTCTGTGTGTGTGTGTAGTAGGAGCATGTGTAGTAACTGAAGGTGTCATAGAAACACATGTGAAAATATGTGCCCCTTGGTAACTTCATATGAAAAATTGATATTTAATATATCCCCTGAAAACTATCATCAAATTCAGCCCTAAATTTGATGTGAATTTTCAGTTGTAAAATGTACAAACTGTGGCGTATATGACTTCTAGATCTCGTATTTGTATGCCATTTACAGCTCCTGAAAACTTATATCAAAGTAATCCTTGATTTAAATATGTTTTCAAAAGATGTAAATTGCTTGATCTACAACCCTTACAACCCTTACTAGAGTTTGTATGAAATATTTACATTGATTACATCCCCCAAAAATGAACAAAAAAATAAGCCCTGACTTTGATGTGGGTTTTCATATGTAAACTGCGTAATGCATGGACTGCGAAACTCATACGCCTTGTGATAGAGTTTGTATTTTAAGTGTACATTTATTCCATCTCCTTATAACTAACATCAATTTCCGCCCTGACTTGCCTTTGATGTGAGTTTTAAAGAGCTGTTAATTTTGTAATATACAAACTGTAAAACTCATACGATCTGCATACATCATTTCAGCACATGTTCTAGGTGCCCATGTTGTACGAATATCTGTTTAAAGAGTGTTCATTGTAGGTGCGCATTTCATAGGGGCATGTGTCATTGGAGCGTGTGTGTGTGTGTGTGTGTGTGTGTGTGTGAATTAACAGCATGCACATGTCATAGGAGCATGTGTTGTAAGAGTGCATGTTGTAGGAGTGTGCGCCACTAGACCGTGTGCTGTTAGAGAATGTGTCGTAGGAGCACATGTTGTACGTCAACATGGTATGTGAAGTAGGCATGTACGTAGTAGATATGTGTGTTATATGAGCATGTATCATAGGACTGTATGTCGTTGGAGATCTTGTCATAGCAGCATGTATTGAAGGAGCAGGTGTCATAGGAGTGTGTGTGTGTGATTAGACTGTGTTGTAAGAGTGTCAGGTAAGTGTATGTCATAAGAGAGTGTGTGCTAGTAGCACTGTCATAGGATCACGTACCATAGGTGTATTTGTCATAGATGAATGTGTACTAGGTGCACATGTTCTAGGTGCATGTGTTGTATGATAGGTGCACATGCCATAAGAGCATGTTTCAAATGCATGTGTCATAAAAGTGTCTGTTGTAAGAGTGTGAGTTATAGCAATGCATGTTGTTTGAACCTCTGTGCTAGAAGTATGTGTGGTAAATGTGTGTGTGTGTGTGTAGTAGGAGCACATGTAGTGTCTGCATGTTTCATAGTAGCTTGTGTTGTATGAGTGTGTGTCATAAGAGTCTGTGTCGTAAAAATGTGTTGTTAGTGTGTGTCATAGAGTGTGGCATAAGAGTGTGTGTTATTGGAGCATGTGCGTACTACAAGTTGTAGGTACATCTGTTGTAGATGCATGTCCTGTAGGTGCAGATGTAATATGTGCACGTTATTATTGTTATTGTTATTATTATCATCATTTCTTTAAGCACAGACCTAGTTTCGAGAAGCAATGGAGCACTTTGTAGGGGTATACAACAATACAGATACACATTAGAGCACTTTACTGAGGTATACAACATTACAGATGCATAACAGAACGAATTTGGAGGTAACAACAGAACAGATATACAGGGGGTGTAGGATACAGAGGGGCAGAAAGGAGGGGTACAGCTGTACAGGGTGGCAGGGAGGATAGCGGCGAACATCGTCTAGCGAGTCAAGTGGCACATGTAAGAGGTGAACATGTTATAGGTGTGTGTATATGACTTTTCCAGGTGAAACTTGTATGGAATTTATAGCTCCTGAAAACTTACATTAAAGCCCTGACTTTACTGTCAGTTTTCAAGAGATGTAATTTGCTTTATCTATGACATGCCTCTTTGTACAGTTTGCATGAGAAATGTACATGTATTACATCCCCTGTAAACTAACATCAAAATCAGCCTTGACTTTGATGTGAGTTTTGAGATGTAAACTGCCAAATGTACAAACTGAGGCATAAATGACGTCCACAGTTCAGACTTGTGTGCGATTTACAGCTCCTGAAAATGTACATCAAAGCAAGCCCTAGCTTTAATGTGTTTTCAAAAGTTGTCAATTGCATATTCTACTAACTTTTAGGCTTTTTCATATGTGAACTGTGTAATGTATGAACTGGGAAACTCACACCACATTAGCAATCCTTTACATTACCACCACCCCCTTTCTTCCTTGTTCCAGTACTCCATTACCCCCAACTCCTTATTCTTTGTCCCGGCACCCCAATAGTAATCCATTGCATTACCCTCACCTACCTCTTCCTCATCACAGTACCCCAGTAGCAATCCATTGCATACCCTCATCTCCCTCTTTCTCATCACAGTACCCTATTAGTAATCCAGCCTTTGCTGCCACCTCCCTCTTCCTTGTCCCAGAGCCCAAATAGTAATCTGTTGCATTTAGCCACATCTCATTTCCTTGTCCCAGTATCCAATTAGTAATCTGTTATGTTATCACTGCGTTCCTCTTTCTTGTACCAGTACTCCATTACCCCCTCCTCTTCCTATTACACGATTACATGCACCTCCCTCTTCCTCATGCATGTACCTCATAAGTAATAAGTTATATCACTGCCAGCTCCCTCGTCCTAGTCACATGACCCAGTAGTAATCCATTACATAGCCCCCACTTTTCTCTTCCTCGTCCCTGTACTCGAAACCCTTACCTCATTCTTTCTTGTTCCAGTAACCCATTCATTATCTGTTGCATTGTGATCCGATTCCTTGTCCCAGTACAACATAGTAATATATTTCATTAACCTCACTTCCCTTCTCTTGTTCCCAGAACACAAATAGGAAGCAATGTAATTACCCCACATCCCTTTTCCTTGTCCCTTTACCCCATTAGTAATCTGTTACAATACAGCCACCTCACCTATCCTTGTGCCAACAACCCATTAATCCCACATCTCTATCACACCCACCTCACTTTTGCCAATCACAATATGCCATAAATAATCTGGTGCATTACCCCACCTCCCTGTTCCTCATCCCATAACACCATTAGTAATCCATTACATTACTTCACCTTATCTAGTGGACACAAAAGAGATTAAATACTTTGTAGAGGGGCAGATGTACACGTCATTTATCAATTCCACCTCCTCACCTCCATCATACTGAAAGAACAGCAAGAAAACACTGTGTTTGCCACCTGGTATCATTCCAATACCATGTTGAATGTATGAGAGCCGTATCAAATGTACCCTCCAACTGATGTGGTAGATGTGAGCCTGCGGACACCATTGGACATAGAAGAACTACAAGTAAAGTCTGACAGATGTAAAGTGATGCCACTAAAGAGAGAAGATACGTGGATGCACTAAACTCGATTTGTGTGGATATCTAAAGAATGAAAATGTGATTGAAGTGACAAAGCAAACATATATTCAAATATGAAGGAAACCATACACACTGAGAAGATAAGTAACAATAGATGTATCAAATGTATAGATGCGGAGACGTAAGGTATATAAGATAGCATAAAAGCTAGCTAAAGTAGGAAATAGAACGCGAGTTAAGCAGCCATGTTAAGAAAATTGACTTCAGCATCATATAATAGTAAGCACGAAGACATGAGAAGGGAAACCAAGGCTGCCATGCTGACAGGCACTAGAGTACACATTTGTGCAAGAACAAAGGGTATTTACTTCGCTCAGAATCAAGGAAGCTGCAGCAAGAACAAGTACATGGCTCGAAAGGAGTCGTAGAGGATAAGCTGTGTATAGGACATAGTTCTCTTAGATTAAGTAAAGGAGTGAACAGTTTTGAATGGCAAGTATTGTTCAATTAAGGATGTAAAAGGCATATGCAGAATGGAGCAACCAAGTCTTCAGAGGTCGAGAGTAATAACACCCAATATAATTGAATCAAAGAGCACTAAATAAAAGGGTGTATTGGAAATAATCATGCTCTCCTCACATGTGATTCAGGGCCGGAAAAAACAAAATACCTATTCATAAAGCTCCAGACGGAGATAGCAAGGCACATTCACTCCCTTTAAAGTTCTGAGGAAGAGAACAATCAGCAAGGTCAGCTACAAAGAGGAAGCCTTGGTCTAGGGCCTAACCGATGACAGATGGGAGGCCAATTAGCTAAGAAAGGCAGTTGTCTGACATTCCCTTGCATCTCGGTTTCGTTGCTTATGTACTGCTAACAAGCCCAATGTCCAATGTTGGTAAGAGAGTGGTTGGTAATACATTGTCGCACAGGCCTATCCGCTGCTGTTGTTATGCTATTATCAGTATTGTACATAGTAAGAGGTACGTCAAGACGTGCCTACCAGATACGAGGCATCCAATGATGATACTAACATTTATACAAACTAAATGCATATATTTCCCGTAACCAATCTCTACATCCATTTGTTTTTTAAAGTTATCCAGATAGGACGATGTCATAGCTGACACATGTCAACGTATAAAACCTTTTGTGTATTTGAAATGCATTGAGAGTGTGTGACCTGCAATCTGTTCACCAAGTTTCCCTACTTTATTGAATTGAGAATAAAGTAGTATGCTGCCATATTATTTCAGTCTCTCTGGTTATTTGGGCCTGCGATCATTAATTGTGGTAATCCCATTCAGCACTTGGAAGGCTCCAGGTGTAATTGCACAACTTGATAAATCCCATGTTCCCATGTTGTTTAGCTGAAGAACATATATTGATAACAAGGAATATGACAGTTATTTGCTCATGTTTGGGCATGACAAGACAAGGCTTTCAGAGAGGAACTGGCTATTCAGGGACACAGCCACCACTGCATAATTAATTACCTCACTATTGTTGTGGCTTACAGATTTGAATGATGGTGTATTGCAGTGCTGCTGCTCTCTGCTCCTCATCCACTCCATTCTAACTATCCTGCCTTGAAATCAGCTTTTGCTGCCGCTCCTTAGAGGTACTCTTACCTGTGGGTGAAATGTTAATTTGAATTGTGATGAATTGCCATCTGGCAAGGGTGTGGCAGCATGGCTTTTTTATTGTATTAATTAATTAATTAAATGATGCAGATAATTCAATCTCTGAAATGACAAACTGCTAATCAGATTCCCCACTCATAAACTCCCTGTCAAAAGCATAGTGTAAACCTGTACCCTGCTGCGTCAGTACGCTTATCTGAAGTACCTTCTCTCTAGTGTCATGGCATGCATTTAAGAAATGCAACGTGTTCTAAAAACCTCATAACCATCAGAATTATTCCCTTTTGGCATGTTCCACTGCAAAGCTAAATTATACCATAATTTAGGGTACGGTGGCTAGCATCTCTCATAATTATTCCAGCCACAATAATTTGATATCAACATGTGTAAGCCCTGTGGCCCCAGATCAGGTGTGAAATCATTATGTGTATTCTCCCCAACAAGACTGTCTTTGATGCTTCCAGCAAGACTGTAGCCGTGGGGGCTGTCTCTCTTTGTTCCTTGGTTAGGGCAAGAAACATCCTTCTCAGAGAGACAGCCTCTCCACTGGAAGTTGTCCTCGGAACAGGAATCAATGAGCCAACCATTCATAAAAGGAGTCCCTCACACCAGGCTGCTGCATCCGAAAAAGGCCTTTGATTCATATGAGAAGTGAAGGCACTGGATAAGGGTAGACAGTGGGAGCTCCTAACAGCTGGAGGAAGGTTCCCCATCTTGTTTCTCATTGTCTACAGCTCTCCTTTCTGTCCCCTCCACTTCCTCTGGAAAAGAAGAGGATACAGAGGTAGAATCCTCCCGTCCCCTGCACACTTTAGGAAACTGTGAACGACAGTCAAAAATAACCTCAGAACTTTTCCATGTACAAATTCAGTAAATAAATCAAAAGACATATTCCTACAGATTTTGTAGATAAAATGTACAATTTTAATTGTAGAAAGTTTCAGGCAAAACAATCCGCATGTCTGGTATCTTTGGCTGATGCATTTTAAGGACTGAGCCTCTTCTTCATGAGCCTTATGGACTAGGGAGAAAATATCATACACAAGGACAGATTCAGTCGAGTACAGATTCAGTCAAGTCAGTAAACTATTTATACAACTCATGGAATCAACAGTATTCTTATATAAAAAGTATACAAGCAACCATTAAGCCAACAAGAACTCTGCACCCCCACTTAAGCAAGAGAAAAAAAATCATCTCACCAAGACCCTAAACATTGCTACCTTAGGCACCTCTGATGACACTAATGCTTTGCCTATGAGCCACACTTCTACTCACAAGACAATCATGACTGTCACCTTGATCAAGGCGGCCCTCATCAATGCCAGATCCCTCCCTGCCCATGCACTGGGCATTGCTGACTTTATAACTACAGAAAACCTTGACATCTTAGCTGTCACAGAAACTTGGTTACATGCAGCATCGGGCCCTTCATTGTCTCTAGTCATTCCATTCAACTACTCTATAATCAGATGTGATAGAAATACAGACCAAGTGAAGGGCGGAGGAGCTACCGTCATTTTTCAAGAACTCCTTTGACATTAGAGCCATTCCTAACCTTTAGATCACATCCGCTGAATCATCCTTTAAACTGCCACTATCATCTAATCAGACGGTTACATTACATCTCATTTATCCACCACCAGGTCCTATTTCAACCTTCTCTGAGGACTTTGTGTCACTCCTTACTTCTAATGCCAAACCAAATTCACAAAGTATAATACTTGGAGATTTCAACTTTGGCCTTAACGACCCAGCAGACACTAACGTCACTAACCTAGCCAGTACTCTCTCAGATCTTGGTTACACCCACCACATTCATGAGCCTACTCATATCAAAGGTAGAACCTTAGATTGGCTTGTGGACCTCAACTGTAGTACTAATCTGATAACTATCACCATGCATCTGGTCCGATCATCACAAATAACCTTCTCCATCAAGGCCACCCCACACAGTCCAAGTGTGAACACTGCACTGGCTACCCTCACTCGCAATAAGAAAAACATCACAACAGATAAATTGCTCCTCCTCATTCTCCCCCTTCTTTACAATACATCATCCTCTTCGGACCCTACAGTCCTATTGGATTAATATAATCATGCCATCCTAAAAGCATTAAACATCATAGACCCACTAAAAATGCGTAAACCTAAACCACGATCCCATCTCAACTCTTGGTATACACCACATTTGAGAGAGCTGCCAAGAGAAATGCAGACGCACGTTGGAAAAATTGCCAGACACTAAATAACAAAACTACTCTGACTATAGCCTCCTCCAACTATAAAGAAGCTATCATTTTTGCCAAAAAACACAACTTCAATGAACGCATCATACAAGCAGAAACTAATACAAAAGAATTGTTCAGGATTCTTAAAGATCTTGAATCACCCATTGCCCCTACTGACAATTGTATCATAGATGCTACATGGTGTACTAACATCCAGAAGACTCTCCTAGATAAAATATCAATGCTCCAAATCAAAATCAACATAAAAAAACAATACCTTATGGCAGACCCTGACTACAAGCTATTTACCTCCAACATTACCCTTCCTAAACCTTCATTCAAACCATTTAGCTTCTCACCCCTAGACACCTGGGAAGTGGTAAACATCATTAGGAAGGTAAAACCGTCCAATTGTCAAGGAGACGCCTGCCCGTCTCCAGTCATTAAAGCGGCTGCTCATGACCTCTCCCCTTTCATTACCAACCTCATCAATGCCTCCATTAAAACAGGTACTGTGCCTGATAATTTAAAAGACGCTTGGGTCATTCCACTTATCAAAAAACCCACACTCGACCCCAGCAACCCTTCTAATTACAGACCTAATATGACAGTGCCCGTTTTACTAAAAATATTGGACCGCCCGCTTCCTTGCAAATTCAAGCTTATTTGGAAACTAATAATCTCTTGGGCCTTCGGCAATCAGGCTTCCGCCCCAGACACGGCACGGAAACTGCTCGGATTGACCTTGCAACGCAAATACAAGATATAAAAGACAAGGGTAAATTAGCCCTCCTACTATTGCTCGACCTATCGGTTGCTTTCGATCTTGTCAACTACCAAACATTGTGCCAACACCTGAAAACAGCTGCCGACTTCTCTGATTCTGCCACCTCTTGAATCAGGTCTTTCCTTGCTAACAGAACTATGAGAGTCTTCTCACCATCAGCCTCTGCCGAACCTTCTCCAGTACTCTGTGGGGTCCCACAAGGGTCATGTGTCTCCCCTATGCTCTATAATGTCTTTACTAAGCCTTTATTCGATATTCTGGATTACATGGGTGTCACGTATACTAATTAGAATGACGACACCCAGATACTTATTCCCATCACAGGAGACCACACTGCAGATACAAAAGCCCTTAATGTAATCTACTCAGTAATCCAAGCCTGGATGGCGCATCATGGACTCTGTTTAAACGATGAGAAAACTGAGCTACTAATACTCGGTTCCCACACTAGACTGAACAAACTAGCCCCTCATTCAAATCCTTTATTATTGATGGCAACACCATCACGGCCTCTAACAATACTGAAACTCTCGGTATCTACCTTGATGCTACATTATACTTCACTAGACAAACTAATACCGTGGTAGCATCGTCTGCTTATATCTGTAAATTGATCACTGCATGTAGGCCAACCCTTATGACACCAAACTGCATCACCTTGGCCAGAACGTTAGTTATGTCTAAAATTCATTATTGTAATTCTCTCTTTTTAGGGACTGGCCTTAGAAATATCAACAAACTACAAGTGACACAAAATAACGCTATCAGGGCCCCCCTCAATATCCCGAAGAAGCTACATATATCTGACGCAAGACGCAACCTCAATTGGTTGTCTGACAAGCACAGAACTGCCCTTAAAACACTTGCCTTAACGCACAAAGCCAGGGCCAATCTTGCCCCTGCATACCTCACCAACAGACTCTTACCACACACTTCAACAAGGCCACTAAGATCTGCACAAGTCCATACTCTGTCCATCCCTAGATTCAAGCTACAAAATTCAGGGGGATCCAGCTTTCTGGTCCTGGCGGCAAAGCTATGGAACACGCTTCCGCCTTCCATTAGGTCTGAACCCTCCTTCCCAGTCTTCAAGAGAAAATCCAAACTTTGGCTGCATGAATTGGATCTTGATAGTCAGCATTCTCATGTCTCTCATTAGTACGGCTGCGGCTACTCCTTGATGCTTCATGTCTTTTTTATTTTTGTTTGCATTCAATACTGTGTCTTGCCTACTTATGTTGTAACCTGCTTAATGTAAAAGAACTGTATAATCTTGTGTAACTGTACTGGCTGTAAGAGCTGTAAGAGATGCACCCAGTTGCCCAGGGCCAGGAGCGCTTTACAAATAAATAACATACAAAAAAATACAAACTATTCTGGTAAGTCTTTGCATTCATGGAGCCATCTGGATGTGTGCCAATTTACTTGAATGACATTTTAAATCAATTTGAAACCTCACAGTATCCTGGTTGTAAGAAAACCAACTTCCGATCACATCATTTTCTACTGAACAGACAAAACAGGACAGAAAGAAACAGAGTACTAAATAGTACCTTTCCTTAGAGCCGCTCATCGACTCTCATGTTCTTCATGAAGATAAATAAGCCTTCATATATCTTCAATCTCGACATATTCAACAGAGTAGACAGCATGCTTCTGTTCCTATGGGCAAAGGACATCCCTTAGTATATTAAAACTAAGAGTAAGGGCCACATATATTCTATTAACTATGTTCATATTCAACAACTACTGATGCCTGTAGTCGCTTCCACGATTGTTAATAAAAAAACATCAAGCTTGTCAGGATAAGTAACTTAAAGATAAGAAAACACTCACCGCCCGCGGCAGTGCGGACCACCCATGAATTCAGCAGACGGAAGTGGCACTCCTGGAGGACCTAGTTGACTCTACTGCTCTACAGTTGGCAATTCAGGTTGTACAAGGTCAGAGAAGATGTAAAGGGTTTTAGTTACCAGTAAAAATACACAGACTTATTCTACTAGCAACGTGTAAATCTAACAAGTGCGTAGTGACTCTGTTAATCTATTTCACTGGTAACACTAAACCCCACCTGTTCTTGTTCCTGATCATTGTTCGCACTGGGAATAGATTGCAGAGGATTGCAATTGTTTCACTGGGAACTCGTTACGCATCATGTTATAATGACCGAACACGTGTTAATTCTCAAAACAATATACGGATGATATGAAGTGAGCAGCCCCACAGTGAGCGAAGCATAACCTATACATAACTATGTTCAATCCCTCGGTCCAGTCATATAGCTTACTGGTCCGTCCTGGCGACCGCTGTTTCTGTATTGTAGTTGCGAGAATACTGGTGTTGGTAACCACAGCAACATCCTCGCTGTTGACTAGTGGCACGTGCCATCTTACATAAGTTTAAAAACTAAGAGTCACCAGTAATTAGAGCATGGACTAAGTGAGAGACGTCCAATTCAGTGTCCATCTTGGAGTGGAGTAACCCACTCAGGCAAACTACGCTGGATCGTATATGAACCTTACGGGTCCCTACTTTTCAAGAAATGCAGAGAAGGTACTCATTGAAGAATGAAGCTGTAGACCCAGTAGCCTATTGTAACCCAGGTTAATCAAGTCACATCAATTTACCTTAAACGTCAGAGGTCAATATCCAGTTGGCTCACATGTATCACAACATAACATATGACATATTCTAATAAATAATCCTGATAGTCATAATTCTGATTTAATCTATGTGGTCCTGTAATATTCTTGTGGCAGGGATATATAGCAGAGTATTAGTGTCATTTCCATTCGGTTTTCAATGTATATGCAAAAGATATCCGTGGTCTTTCACCATTGTGTGAGGACAACATATACCACGTCTGTTACACCAATATCTCTTTCAGTTCTGTTGGTCTGTATAACCAGGACTTCATTAGTCAATAATGAGGTTGCTCTTATACATACAGTATGGAGGCAGGCATTGGACGGTATGAGAAAACTCAAATATCACTTTTCATTGTCACCCCTAGGTTATACACTGTACGGGTCCCAATTGAAGCACAGATGAAGTGTAAAACAGCTCCCTCCATTGCGTAGTTAAATCTTATGTATATTCCAGAGAAAGGACAGATGCAATGTAGATAATCACAGTATGGGGACAGGAATTATACTGTATCAACGAATTCAAATAACAGTCTTCATTCTCTCCCATAGGTTGCGCTGTAATTTCACAAGTACATTCAATAGGCTATACATGCACCAGTAGACAAACAAGTAACACACTTTATATGACATTCATGTATCAATATCCAGATAGATGTAGTTTAGATAAGCAGGTGGTGAAGGTGAGTACACTTGCTATATAAAACAATTGAATGGACATTCCTCATTAAGGCCCCTTGGTTGAACAGTGTCCAAAAGATGAATCCAATACATCTCTCTGTGAAAGCAGGGAATGATAGTTGCCACCCCTCTTTGGGCATTTAACAACCTCCCCGTTTAACAACCTCCAACACTTGAAATTTCAGTTGGGCAATTGTGTGGTGTTGCTTTGCAAAGTATCTTGCTACCGGTGATTTGACATTATTGCACCTTAAGTTAGATTTGTGCTCCATCCGCCTTTCATGCCTTTTTGCCAGTTTGAGGATGAGAGATTGTGTCTCCTTTAATGACATTGTTACAATGGGTGCAACCGAGGCATGGCAATGGGCCCTTCTTCCTGGTTTTCAAAAACAATTGTTTTTCTTTGAATGGTTTCTCTGTCCTTACCAATCTGTCCCTCAAGTTCCTCCCTCTCTTAAAATCCATCATGGGGGCCCTTGGGAATAATTTGAGTAGTGTAGGGTCATTGTGAAGAATACTCCAAAGTTGTCTGACAGTCTTGCTAATTTGAAAACTCTGCCTAGAGAATTTTGAAAAGAATAGGAGGGGCGTCTCTTTATTCTTGTGTTTAGGGATCAGTAACTGGTCCTTTGTCACTTCTATGGACCTTGATCTGGCTTCATTCAGGACCTCATCGGGCTACCCTCTTGTCTTAAATTTCTCCACCAGCGTTGAACATTCCGTGTTGAGACCAGCAGGCTGGAGATTATCCTTTTGAGTCTCAAGATCTGACTATATGGCAAACTCTTGAGCATCGCCCTCGGGTGGAAGCTAGTGTAGTGAAGAAGTTTGTTAGCATCCGTTGGTTTATGGTAGATGTTTTTAGCAATACTTCCATCCTTGATCTCGAGGCTAACATCCAAAAAATTGAGTACCAGTGATCCAATCTCCATAGTGAATTTGATTCTGGGTGGACTGTGTTGAGATAGGTGAGGAACGTTAATAAATTCTTCCTTGGGTCCGCACCAGACACCAAAAATGTCTTCTATGAACCTCTTCCACATAAGCATGTTAAGTGACCATACAGGGTGGTCAAGTACAAACTGTTGTTCAAATGTATACATAAAGGTATTCGAACATACAGGAGCCATCGCTGACCCAATAGATGTGCCCAAAGCCTATATTTAGTACTTGCCCTGGAACCAAAAATAATTGTTGTACAATATTAGGTTAAGTAGCTGAAGGACAAATTGCACATTACCTCTCAGTTTCGATGAATTGAGTGGGAGCCGTTCAATTGCCTCTAGTCCTTCCTCATGGGGGATAGATGTGTAAAGACTGCATACATCCAGACTAAATGGAGTACATTCCGAGCTAAGGGCTCAGATATCTTTAAGGCAATTGAGGAAGTCTGTCGTATCTTTGAGATACGTTGGTATTTTTTGAATTAGGGGTTGTAATAGTTCATCTACGTAGATTGCTAGTGGATCGAAGACACTCTCCATCCCTGCTACTATTGGTCGTAGTGGAGGATTCATGCGGTCCTTGTGTATCTTGGGTAGACCGTAGAAGACAGGGGTTATTGGATACCTGTTCAGCAAAAATTGATAGGTCTTATCACTAATCCATTCATTTTCAAGGGCTTTCTCCACAGTCCTCTCAATCAATATCCTGATATCATTCAGGGGATCGCTGTCCAGTTTAATGTAGGTAGAGTCATCGTTAAGGAGCTCAGGCATCTGTTGGTATAGTAGGTGGTGTCCATCACGATGATGACTCCTCCTTTATCGGCAGGTTTAATGGTGAGTTCCTCATCCTTTGCCAGGGTTTCAATATGTTCCAGCTGACAGTTTTTGACGTTAAGAGGAGTGGTTCTCTGGTAATTTATCCTACTGAGATCCAGTTATACGCTTTCTCAAATAGGTTCTGAATGGAGTTCTGTATCTGAGGGTTGAATTCACTTTTAGGACACATATCTATCCTATCGGCCATTGATGATGGTGATTCCATATTGGACTGAGTCTCAAAGAATATTTTTAGTCTCACTTTTCTGAGAAGCCTGTGCAGACAGACTTTCTCTTCAAAGAGAGATGTGCTGTATTGTATTGTGGTATTGTTTATATATTTATAGAGCGCACCGGGTCATCAGGCATCTGGGTGCAAAAGATAGTCCCCGATTGAGGATGTCCAATTGCCCACTTGTAAGATTTTTGCTCTCACTTATTTGTTCTTTCTTTTTGTTGGTTTTCTTCCCTCTCCTTGTTTTTCTCTGGGGCCTAAAATGCACCCGTGCCTGTTGATCCCGTCGTTGTCTGTGGTTCAACTGTACCCCCTACCCCACTACCTTGATGTCTCACCTTGGTTATTAGGGATGTTGGTGGGTTGTTGTGGTCTGTCTATTTGGATCAGTTTCCCTATTCTACTGTTACTACTGCTACTACCAGTGATATGTGGGCCAGGTTATTGTCGTCTACCTCTATTGAGGTTTCTATGGTGGTAGAATTCCTGCCAGGTGCATACAATGTCGTTGAGATAGTCAAAAGTATCCACTTCCTCTACCACAAAACACTTTGAGTGTGATGTCAAAAGGCAAAGCGCACTTGTTTCTAGAACAGGGATTAGACCATTGGACCATTAGAGGAGGCTTGATTTTGTCCAATCACCTTTCCAAAGTCTTAAGCCAGTGAGGTGGACTGAGTGCCCAAGGCAAGGTCTGCTCCCTAAACATCTCCAGGGCACAATGGGGTTGACTTCTGCTGGAGCAAGACCTGCCTCTTTGCCATGCACAAAGGTACCCAGGTACCCAGTTTTTTATTAGTGCAACTTAACCATAACGTCCCTTTAACAACGTTTTTCAGTGAATTTTATAGTTTTTTTACTAGCGCCCCTTTAATCTGCTACAGGTTCCTTATATTATATGCCCTGCTTCAATATGGAGTCCGCGGACAGCATGGTAGTCCTGGGACGTCGGGCGTCATTTACAAGGCTCAGAATCATAGAGGAGACCCAAGCAAGATGTACCCATCAACCAACAAAATGATGTACATAAAATCACAACTAATGTTTATAACATGCAAATATACCTTTTTGTACAAACACATTAAAACACACTCATTTGTGTTATTTAGAACACGTTACAATGGAATGCACCAATCACAAACCATTATTGTACCCTTCATATACTCTCCTCACTACAACTCTACATACAGATTGAGAAACACCAGGTGCTTATTGGACAAGGAATTATCAATTAATAGTAAATGCATTGTATTTATGTCTCTACTATTATCTTTGATTATATAAACATGTACTATAAGCCAGAAGTGATTTTATTTCTCACAGAAATGGCAAGCACACTTGTATGGTTAGAGGAGAACTTCCCAAAAGAATAAATGAGCAATGTTAACATATGCAATGGTATACAATACATATTTTAATGTAAACAAATAATGTATTTTGTACACACCTTTCTTATAGTATATAGTTTTCATGAAGAACCACACCCAGTTTAATTTTACCTAATCCCCAGAATCACAAACAGTAACCCTATCCAACTGTAAATATTCAAATCATGAACTTGCCCATCAAATTAGATGAACTTAGTAATGATTGCAAAGAATTTTTACGGTTAAAGAAAATGTGATTACAAATGTTCCCTATCACTGTCCTTCTTGCACCTGTCCCCCTTGTACCCAGCAATCATCTCCAGCATATTCTGAGCATTTTAATCAAAGACGCTTTGATGAAACCTCACTCCCTTCATCCCCTCATAATTGTTGTACAAAAGTGCCTTATTCTCCCATTTATGTTTCCCATTCTGATACTGCATCCTTTTCTTGAATAAATATATTTATTGTACTATAAATGTTTTGTTTATAGTTGTGTGATATTTCCTATGCATCTTAAAATGCCCATTATGAGACTGCGGACACTACAACTGTCCGGGGTGTCTGCACTCAAAATGGAGGTGCCCCCGACATGCGCAATGTCTGGACATGTCTGTTTTTATGTGACACAATTTTAATCAGTCTGAGGACACTGTGCCTGTTCTACAGACACCCAGCGCATGCACCCTGTGATTCACGCCTTTCTGTGATTGGCCTTCAGGGCTGCAAACGGCCACAGATGTCATCATGTGACCACACCCATGCAGTGTGATGGCGGTGTCCACGAATGTGTCCGTGGCCGCAGACATTTTAAAAGTGCTTTTCCAGCCAATCTAGGGTGTTTCCAGCAGAAACATTACCCTTGTACAGATCCCAGACCCATTTTATGTTGATTGAGAATTTTCAAGGCCTAATTTTGACTCATAGTCCGTGGACAGTACGACTGTCTGCGGACGGTTGCTCTGGAGGGATCCATCCATTAGTTTCCTCGTTCTCAATCTGGCTATCCAGGAGAGAGCACCTGTTTCACTGCTGGGCAAATTTCTTTTGCAGAGCTTGTTCTTGGAGACCATGGCATCTCTTATAGCCATTGCTTCTTCTGAGTCACCCCCCCACCACCACCACCACCACTACCGCTATCATAACTTGGAGGGCCAGGAGAGGGGAACATGTGCAGTGATACTGAAGAGGAGGATCAAGCGGTAGAAGAGGATGAAGTGGAGGATGTCCGTGTCATCAGTAGTTGCAGTGAGTTCTAGGTGTGTCAATTTTTCATGACCATTGGAAATGTCACAAAGACTTGTTCAAGAAAGGTTCAATGCAATGAGTGCAAAGTTGTACTCAGTTGTGGGAAACCTGACTTGTATTCCTACAGGACTACTTCCATGAGGCGCCACACAAAATTGACCCACACGACTACTATGAGAAAAGCAATACCTTTCTCAGGTAACAGTAGGTTGACTTCCTCCACCCCATCAGGATACTCCTTTGAGGCAGAGGATCCCTGTGGTGGATTTACAGGCCATACAGAACACTGTTGTCCCTTACCTTTCGAGGGTCACAGTGATGAATATGTACTGTGAAGCACCGATCTGCAGGGCGGAGCAATTTCAGAGTGATTTTGAGGGTGTGGCCAAGGAGCATGAGACACACTGCCACCTACCTTATTAATGCCCACTCTCCACCTGCCCCTTCGTCCCTGTGGTTGGTGCACTTTCTCTCCCTTCCCTCCCCTACCTTGCCTCTCCTAAATAAAAAAATAAAATACAAAATTGAAAAAGCACAAAAGAGGTTCCTTTAGGAGCCACCTTTCAGAGTTAAAAAATAAAAGTGAGAAGAAAAAGTCACAGGCCCCTGTGCAGCCTGCATGGTCTGTGGACAGCCTAGTACAGACATAAAATAAATTCTGGGCAAGGGCAAGGGCTGGGAGAATTGAAATCATTTTAATTGTTGTGCGTTCAAAAGGGTGGCTCTTAAAAGAACCTTTTTTTGTGTTTTTGGCTTTTATATATGTTTTTCATTTTTGGTTTTACAAACTGAACTAAGAAAGCACTGAATGTAATTATTTCTTCTCACTTTCACAAAAACTGTTTCAAAGCCTTATGAATGTTTTCCACAAACATCTGATTACCCACATCAGTTAGATGGACTCCATCTCGCCAAATAATGTTAGCCCTATCAAATGAAATATTCTCATTATGAAACAATGTCATGCCAGCATCTCAAACAAAAGTGCACACAGCTTTAATCACGTTGCGCCTCGCTTTTTCCATTTGCAGACCAAATGAACTTGAACGCATTCACATCTGTTGCTGGCCAATGAATGAAAAAATAATGTTCAAATTAGGAAACATGTCCTTCAACTTTCCCAATGTTTCTTTCATTGCAAACTACAATGAAATTCCAATCATGTACCCCAAATTGTTCCCTACAGAATGAACAATAATAATGTCCTGATTTTTCAATTCATCCATATTTGCACAAAATGGGAGCAAGTCACCCACTTCATGTTCGCACCCCATACCAGAACACTTCCAGTTCATGGAATCCAATAATTTTGGCTATTCCACAATGCTCAGAATACATCTTCAACCAATGAACCCAAGAGTCCCCAAAAATCCAAACACTCCGCCTGCTGATAGACATTGTCATGGCCATTTTCAATCCTCTCACAACTCCGACTAAAACAACTCCTGCTGCCATCTCTTCCTGTACACCTCACCTGGGAAACCTGATTGGCTGATCCTCCGATGTCCATGGATGGCCAGGACTGTCAGCGGTCCATGCCAGGTAACCTTAAAAGACCCAGATTTGGCACGTGCCATGCACATACTACCAAAATGTCTGCAGACGTCACAGCCACCGACAGGGGTGGTGGCAGAAATTAAACATAATTTACCTTATTTCATCTTTAGTGGTGGCTCTGAAAAAAACCTGTTTTTGTGTGTCTTTTGTGTTTGTTATCAAATACCATGTTTTCCTTGTTTTGCTTTTATGTACAGTAGTACGGTACACTCTACATCTACCTTTTCAATTGTTCTTACAGGAACCTTTCCAATGCATTCCTAACATTGTAAAGGAAAGTTGCATTTTCGACATCTGTAAAGTGAATTCCATCTTGACAAAAAAAATCACACCATCACAACTTACATTGCAATTCTCAGAATATGACACTTCTGCTGCATATAAAAAAGCAAATACAGCTTTATTGACAAGTTGCCTTGATTCTTCAATTTGTGGACTGACAAAGTTTGTTGGACATCTCCATGTTTTCCTCAGATTTATTTTAGAAAAGATTATCTTAGCAACAGGTAACCGTTGCATTAGGCTTTTAAAGAAATCCTTCAGGGAAACCTGCAAAGGCACTGGAGTCAAAAATCCCAAATTGTCCCCTCCACAATGCACAATCACAATGGCTGGACATTTGAAGTGAGCCATACTCTCACAGAATGAAAACAAGCATACCCATTTTAAACCACAAACTGCATACCACAAAATTTCACTTCTGCCACTCAAATATTTCTAAGGATGCCATGACTTTAGCATACACCTTCAATTACTAAATTGAAGAGTCAGCAGAATCCAGACATTGTGCTTTCTCAAATACCTAGCCATAGCTGTTGCCAGTGCTCTCACAACTCATCCAAACAAAACTCCTGCTACCCTCTGATCCTGAACACCATACCCAGCAAACCTGATTGGCTAATCTCCACAGTCCCCTTTCCATGCCAGGCATCCACAAAAGGCCCGGATGTGGCACATGCCATCCGTGGACTACCCGTTCCACTTCCATGTTCTCAACAGTCCCTCATTGGCTGCTTTCAAAGAGTCACACATCCATTCAACAATCACATCAAAAACCTCTACACCTAACCCTGTCAACTCATTTCAACACTTCAGATGCACACTTGAACTCTCAGGGTACCTATCTCCTGTTAATGAAATACATTTGCCTTAAAAAGTACTCTACAGCTTTCCAAGATTTATATTTCCAGATTAAACAAGATCTGCATCCAACAAAACATAGTACAGGTGTGCTTATATTTGAAAAAAAACTTTCTTCAACTATATCACAAATGTATATAGAGAGAAGGTTCCTGCTACTTACCCTGCAGTAAGCTTCTCAATATGCCTATTCTCTTTTTTAACCACTCTAGCAAATGTCATGCATTGCAATATCCATCACCTGCTGACATGAAGCAACAAACAATTACAATGCTCTCCACTTAAAAATGTTTACATGGTGATGAAATTTAAAAAATGCATATGTGCATGTATAGTAGCACTGTCTCGATGTTTCATGAAATAAAGGAAAAGCAGATAAAATAGATCTTTAGACCATTATTAAGGAGCACTTAGTGTCTTCCAGTTGAATATGTTGGCAGCACATGCATACACCCCAACATCACCAATTCTGATCTATAGGTGATTATTAAGTCTTGTTTTTTTCCAGTACATTCTGTCACTTCAATTAACTTCGCCCATTAGAAAACTCAAAACAAGTCCCAGAATGCAAAGAAAAAAACACAAATTAACTTCACGATTCAAAACTGTGGCATGTATATCAAATACACATATAAAATGCTGTGGTTTTCAAAACATTTTGTAAGCATTTTGAAGAAAGTTCAAAAATGCTTATCTTCATTTACAGCAGCATTATGTCACTTTTTCGTAAAAGAATGTAAACACAGATAAAATAGATGTGTACACCATTTATAATAGGCACTCAGTGTGTGCCAGTTTAATATATTGACAGTACAGATATATTTCCTAATATAACCCATTCCAATTGTCAGCTGCTTTTGCAGTCATACTTTTTTCTCTACATTCTGTGACTTGTACTCCAACTTTCACAATGCGAAACATGGAAATACAAGTCCCAGAACGCAACAAAAAAAAATCTAGGACTACATAAAAACCTACAGATTTGAATGTATCATGTTGGCAAGTACGCATATACTCTTAACATATTAAACTTCCACACATCAACTGCCATTTAAAAGTGTACTACAAATCTTTTTCAACAACTTATCTTCTCTTTTACAAAACGTTACAGAGCTTCTACAAATACGCATACGCATTTCTTAACTTTCATGAAAATGCTCCTAAAAGCAACAATTTTTAACCGTCCACCAATTCTATTAACTATTTTTCCCCACCACTCCTCCTTCCTTCATAAATGTGAACGTTGCTTACTAAAAGTACTTTGCTAGTACCACATATCCCCACTAACTTTTGTTTACAATTACAGGAAAGAAGCACATTACGGAAGACAACAACAGAAAAATGAATACCCTTTGTATCCAACCAAGTTTAATGTACCATGTATATGTATGTAATTAGAGTAGCACAGTTCCACTATATATTACCCCAGACTACTCTTTTCAAACCGACATTTCTTTCACTCTAGCCCATTATATTCCACCATTTATACTCTTACTATTTCCATCTACACACCACCATTGAAACACCCACTCTCTTGCTCAGCACAATCACCATACAGATTCCATCACATCACCACTCTCTTGCTCACTAACCCAGCACCATCACATCTCTGCAAACTCTTACTTTCACAACCTTCCACACCACTTCCAATAGACCAACTTGCAATCAAACAACACTTTATTCATCTCTACAATCACACCCACAAACCCATGCACCATACATGCATATACATTGCACAACTTTCCAACGCAAACCTTCGCCTTTCCCAACAGACACAAAATGCTTACTAAAAATGCAATGCTGTACAAAAGAAAGAAAAAATAGAGTAGATAAGTATAAAACTACACCCGATAGTGATCCACCTCTAAAACAATGTATAGAAAGATTAAAACAAAAGAGCTAGTAACCTCACTCAACAAAACTAAACAAGCCATGACTAAAAGAAAGTAAGGTCACTCTTGTAAAAACTCAAAGTAAAAAAATATGTACAAAAAACTAGGCCTACTAACGAACCTAACCCTCTATCTACCAGTGTTAACGGAGTCATGGTAAAGCACTCAAAAACAATTACATTACAGAAAATGGTCCAACGTAGAGTTCTTCACAATCTTATAAAAACAGCTGAAAAGTCATGATCTACCCGTAAAAACGACCAGAAGAGACTAATCCTGCAATCACTAATTGACTGTGATTTTCTACTAAACAGATTGTTTGTATTGATTTTAAACAGAATGAAACCACTAACTAAATTAATCAATACAGTAAAACAACTACTTCTAAACATGTGCAGTGTCAATATACAAACCTTTTCAAACTTCTTTAATGGTGAATGGATTCGCGCAAGCAGCACAGAAGCAAATTTCCATGACGAAGTGTATAAACAAGAACAACAAAAAACAATTGCCATAGATAGTAATGGTTGAGGTTATGAAATGGTGGAACATAATATTATGTCAAAAGAAACCCTTACAGAAAAAAGTCCCCAACAAACTTTGAACCAAATGCTCCTTTCACCTAAACAAACAATCCAGTGTACAAATGGACATGTAGCTCAATATGTAATGTACGCCAACATTCCATTAAATCTGTATGACAAATTCCTCAATCACTATGTGAAACTAAAAGACAAAAGTAAAATTAAACCTTTTACAAACCAAAGACTCATGTCCAGTATGCAGCTACACTGGTCTGTAAGGACATGCATTAGCCTACATTTTAGGAACTGCTTGCAAAAGCACTTTCCACCACATCAAAATGTTAGAGACACGCCTTTCTACTACACAGAATCTTGTTAATCAACTATACTATGCAAATAGTCCTGCTCTAGAACTGCAACATTTAAATAACATTCTCCTACATGGAACAGCCAGAGAACTGCTTCAAGAAATAGAGCATAGCCAACCTAAATATTCTGTACCTTCAGAAAACATTACCGAAAACATCAAACACACCAACATCCTAATAACGACATACACAAAAGTAATAGCTATGTTTCAAAACACATATGCTGAAATACCAGACCAAATATGTGTCTGTTGTCAAGAACGCTTTATGAAAAGAGCACTAAAATAGTACATCTAGCCTATAAAATAAAAGACAATGAAGAATCCCAATGGTTTCAATTAGCTTTATATTTAACAGCAGAAAGTAAATACAAAATAACTGACCCCTCTACAGTTTGCACGTACTTCAACACAAAGCTTGACAATAACCAAATGCCATCACATGCTATCACTAGCAATAGAAATATTCCCTCTTCTGAAACCTCTCCAACAGCTTAACTTGTACGAGAGCATTATGATACAAACAGTGCACACATTTAAAGCTATAATAGGCCTTTAACTGAAATCAGCCAAATTACCTCCATCCGAGTTGCTGAAGAGATCATCAGAGGCAAAGTAGTTTATTTGCCATTAGATCTAAAAAAGAAATGTACACACTCTAGGAGTGCAACAACCAATAGATCACTTTTTGATTGTACTAGTTAATACTTAATGGTGTGCCAACAAAAGACAAAATAATTTGTCAATATCTAGTCGACTTAAAGTTAGACAAGTCCTACACTATCTAAAAGAAAACAATGAATACTACAAAGATATAAACATAGAGGAAATCCTAAAAGAAACCACCCAAATTATTCAAGACTCACCAGCAACTGGCCAATTTGAACATGTAGATCCCGTTACTGCAGCCAACATTTTAGACAAATATACACCCACTTCACTCCAAAGACACAACTGACGATGTATTAGAAACATATCAAATGAATCAGGCCAAAAGATCCCCAATGAGCATTTGGAAAAAAGTTTAGGAGCACATTCTTTTCCTCTGCGCTTTCCTAAAGGAAAAGGAGGAAGATATGATGAAAGGTCCGTGCAAATTAGCGCATCAGAATATCTCTCTTTAAGAATGGATTATGAAGACCCAAGATTCAGACAAAATGTCAAATACATTTTCCACTTCCTCTTCGAAAGTGAACTAGCAACTCTATGTCATAGAGTTGCACACACATTAAAAACAGGCTCTAACCTTTTAAATATATATGCTACCCTACTGCTTAAAAAAATAAAAGGCAAAGATGAAGTTTTGCAGTCAAGTATCACAAATCTCTTGGCAAACATGTGTGGTACAATAGAATACTGATTCCGAAGTTATGCTTTTGAACAAGATATGCTAAGAAACCTAGGCCCACGCACATGGTTTGTTACTTTAAGTAAGCATGGGATGACTTGCACAACTTATTACGCACTGCAAACCAAATAAAGACGGAATAGATATAAAAACACCAGGAAAACTCTGTTCTCTTGACCCTGTCATTGTATCAAGGTACTTTCACCATTGCTTCATTGCCATGCTGTATATTATCTAACATAAAACTACCCCTCCGCTCAGAGATGTGCAACACTTCTTTTGGAGAAAAGAAAATCAATCCAGGAGCACCACACATCCATATGCTTTTGTGGATAAAAGATGCTCCTAAATTTGGCCATAATAGTGACGCCACTGTTTTACAGTTTATTGAAAAATTCATTACCTGCGACATCCCTTCAGAAACCACAGATAGTAACCTACATACACAAGTCTTACGCTTCCAAAAACATACGTTTGAAAAATAATGCTGATTTAGATATAAAAACAAAGGCAAATACTATACCAAATGTCGCTTTGGTCCCTAGACCAGTTTGGAAAAAAGGACTAGTAAATAGCTTGATGTCTTCTGTTAGCCACAGTGTAAAAGGCAAATCCCCTAAAAATGCATACAACATTGAAAGGGATGCAGCACCCAAGTACATCAATGTACAATCAATGGTTACAATCCAATCACTTCCCTCTTGTAGAATGCAAACATAGACATACAACACATTGCAGACAATTCCACTGCAGTTGCAAGATATGTCACAGCCTACCTCACCAAAGCTGAGAAAACAGAGCTAAAAGACCTCTGCTATGACATATCACCTGAGAAAACACTATCACAAAAATGTTACAACTTCGGTATAAACATTCTCACCCATAGAGAATGCTATCAAGCTGTAGAACGTTTAACGTGTACAGCCTTATATGGCAAATCTAAACACATTGTCTGGCTAAAATTTGGTCCAGCTTCATCCCGAAAAAAGAGTACTATAATCATACAAAGAGATAGAAACAATAGCCCCAAATGATCACAACAGCCAAGACATTTTAAAAAAACAATATCATTGACATATACTACCCAAAAAAAGTACTGCTTTGGAAAATATGTACCTATACATGATAATCCCAAAACTACAAAAACCATGTCACACCAGATGACACAACTGGCAAATATTCAGTTTCTACTTGTGAAGGAAGCCTCGTGAAACTTACCAAACCCAGCCTAATTAATCATATAAATCATATAAAATCATTTAAATCTCTGCAACATAGAGAACCTTATTACATGGCCCTACTGCAACTTTTTAAACCTTGGAGAAAAGAAGAAGAATTATTAGGTAACAGTGACTCTTTAGAAGCTGCATTCAAAGCAAATGAAAGCAGCATATTACATGTAAATTTCAAACAATACAAAGAAATGTTGGACAATGAACGACAACAAGAGAAAGAAATTGAAGCTCAACTAGATAAAGACACTCATGAGGGGAGTCAACCTTCCCTTACAGAAAGCCAAGAACCACATGGAGAACCACTAATTCTAAATGAAGCAGACATAGACATGAATGAGTTAGAAAATACCCTGTATAAGTCTAAACAATATGAAACTGAAGAAGACTTGTCAGTGCTCAAATCACAGCTAAATGATGAACAACTCACAATTTATCTGGAGGTCACTGTGGAAATTGAGCATGGTTTTAAACATGAAAATAAAACTTGTAGCTGTAAACATTATAAACCTATGCTCCTGTGTGTAAGTGGTGAAGCTGGTTCTGGTAAAACATCCTTAATTAAGATGATCAGAAAAATGTCTATAAAACTTAACAAACAACAACTTTTCGACTGTTCTAACAGCCCCCACAGGTTTAGATGCCTACACCATAGGAGGTGTATCGTTACACCGACTACTGTTCCTCCCAGTATAACACCAAAATAAATTAGAATACTACAAATGATCTGAAACAAATGAAAGTGCTCCTGATAGACGAGGTAAACATGGTTTTCAACCACATATTGGGTTTAATTCACCTCAGAATGCAAGAACTGTTTGGAGGCAAGCATGCTATTGCTTTCAGAGACCTCCTACAGTTAACTCCAATAAAAGGTAAACCTATTTTCAAAACAGTAGGACACAAACAATGCTGTAACACACTCAGCAGCATTGGAACTGTAAATGGCTGACAGGATGTTAACTACAGAGAATTAACTCAAAACATGCTTCAGTCTGCAGACCACACCTATGCTAACATTTTAAAAAGCATTAGAACTGGTCTGCTTACTAAAGATGCATAATCCATCTTAAATAGTAGACTAATCCATGTGTTACATGAGTGAAACACATCTGCTCCTGATGTCATGGAACAATTAACTCAACAAAATATAAAAATGCCAGCACTTGCAAGCTGTAGTCAATTCAATGACACACGGTTACAAAATTGAAATTCAACCCATACTGCATATCAGCCCCAAAGACAAACTAGAAGTGCATGGCATGACACTCCCTATGTGTCAACAAGCAACAGCATGACTAAATAGCTTAGAAAAATGTACCTACAACACAGCTGGATTAGAAACAGTATTAACTCTGTGTTTAAACTGCAGAGTAATTCTAAAACATAACCTTAACATAGAACAAGGTTAAGTCAATCGAGCTATTGGTACAGTTGTTGGCTTCCAAACATATCCACATGACAACAACATTCAGTTTATCAACATATACTTTGACAAACTTGCAGAAGTTAAAGAAATTGGCTGCACAATAGCACATTTCCTTCTTTTCATAGACATGTACATATGCAGAGAACAATTCTCTCTATTTCTTGCATATGCTGCCACTATTCATAAATTGCAAGGTCTAACCCTAGATCACACATTGATTGATATTGGCAGCACAGTCTTTAAGATAGGTATGAGTTACGTAGCACTTTCACATGTGCGTACCCTCAATGGTCCATTCCTAGTTAATTTTGATGCAAACAAAGTCAAGGCTGAAATTCTTGGTATCCGAGACTACAATAGGCTACGTGCCCTGTACACCCCCATCTAGATATGTACTCTGTACATCAAAAAACAAAACCAAAATAAAAGTAATTCAAACAGAACCTTTAACAGATCTCCCAACAATACCACTAAAGAAACGACAACTAACTGCTTCTCCATCAAATAATACAACCACAAAACTGTTGAGTACAAACTCAACTGCAAGTCCATCAGAAGATAGAGACAAATATATTTTCTCAAAATACAACTGCAGCCCCATCAAAGTATGCAGATGCACAACTCTCTGGCCCATTTAAATTCAGCAACACAACTGGAGTAAATTGCTATGCAAATATAACATTCAATCTTCTCTTCCAATTACCACCAATTGTTCACACTATTTACTTAAACGCTTTGGACCAGTTTTGTTTGCAAATGCACGTCCTTCATAGAAATGCTACAACTAATCCTACCAGCACTTACAGTGTCTCAGGTAAAAGGCAAGAATTGGACTACTGTAGAGGAATGGTAATATTTACCATAAACACAAAGGAAGATTCACAAGTATTCCTAATGTAAATACTGCAAGTACTGGAAACAAAAAACATACCTATAAATGAAATCTTCCAGATTTTATACATGTGGAAACATACATGCACTCTCTGCAGCCTTTTTTCACAGGAGCACATCCCTAATTAACAATTTGTATGTGTATCTATGCCAAATTGTGAATTCATTCCATTTCACACGCTTCTTCAGAATGCAAATCATGGCATATTCTGCCCTTTGTGCACTTTAGACAATTGGTCCAGCATACAAATACACTCACCTAACCAATATGTCATACTAATGCTTCTAAGGTACAATGCAAATGGTACCAAAAATATCTGTAAGCCCACTAACTTTACACATGGCCAAGCATCTCTTGCCAGGAAAACCATCACATCAGTAGGCATAATATACCATACTGGTGCCACAACCACTTCAGGCCACTATACTGCATATATCAAAAAATATGTGGTTGGTTTGAATGTAACACCACCTATGTTACTCCAAAACATAGGTTATCAGCAAATTAAACAAATGCCAACTGGATATTCCTTCAACCCAAATGTACGCACTAAACTATTGCACAATAAACAGTTAGAATATGCCAACAGGTATCTAACTACATCCATAATACTACAATAGTACTTTTAAAAGTCAATATAGTTAGAATACGCCAACAGATATCTAACTACTTCAAAAATACCCTTCATTGCAATACACTTCAAATACGCCATAACAATTCTAATTACTGCAAAACCTCTTGTAAAGTCTAATATAGTTAGACTATGCCAACAGGTATCTAACTACTTTAAACATTCACTTAAATACAACACATTTTGAACAAACATACTATCACACACATAATTATAATAGTTTTTTCAAATCCTTTATGAATTTATTTTCTCCCAATGACTCAATGGTTATTTCATGTCAATACAACCACAGTGTAGCACACACTAATGGTGTACCAAACATAGTACATAGTATGTACTGTTCATGAGGGTCAAAGAAATGAAATATATATGTACAATGGTATGCAATTAAACTATCCTGCTTAACAAATATTTTTTTCCAAAGAAAAAGAACCAGAGATTTTGGCTTTATTACTTTATGCAACTAAGTAATCATACCATGTAAAAACAAATACATATTCTATAATTACTATCCTCAATTGTACTACAATCATAAATGCCATATATACTACAATTATATAATTCCACCATATTATAAATACTGTATACTTCCACTACATTATCTATAACTACTATACACCAATTACTTTAGTGTTTGTGGCCAATGTGCAAAAAGGAACACGGTTCATACCCGAAAGAGGCCTACCTCTTTTTCCTTATTCCCCAAAACAGTCCTTTTCAGGGCCAACTTTTCAGTTATTAAAATAGACAATAAAAACACATACTGTAAATATAGATCAAAGACCTTTAATTGATCCTTTCAATATAGTGTATGTAAAAACAAACTACATATTGTTATGTATTTTATTATAGCTGTGGCTATCTCATGTGGGAGCTGTGAATAGACCCCCCTGTTGCTGCATTTAGCTGTGTATTTTGACAGTCACAGCTACAAAAACAATAATAATTTTTAAAAAAAATGTGTGCATATATATGGGCAGTAGCCATATAAAGATTTATTTTAACATAGATTGAGTGTGGTCTGCGGACACAGTTATTGTAACAATTTAATAAATTTCCAATTATCAACAGTACATATACATGTAAATACTTTAAAAAGTTAAGTGCATCTGCAAACCAAGTTGTTTAGCAACACATTTATTTGGGGGAATGTGGTTGCACAATTTCTTTTTATTTTACTTTATACACATTATATATTGTTTCCATTAGCCCAAAAGTCGGTATTATTAATATTAATGTCAATTATATATAGCATAACAAAACCTTTGACATTCAAGGACAAAACTTTATTTTTCAGGAACGTTAATGTGAGCAAATACAGTGTAACATACCTTTGAAATTCAAGGAAATAACGTTAGTTGCAGGCACGTTAAGGTGAGAACTTAATGCAGCAAAACCCCTGAAATTCAGCTGAAGGCACCTTAACTTCAAACCCCCTGTTGTGCTGCCTATGACCACAATGATGACATCACAGATCACAACACTGATTTCATCACTAATTACATTACCACATTATCTGGCATTAAGCATGGCCTTCAGCCATGGTCAGTGTGCATGGCCAAATATATTTTACACATGAATAGGTACTAGTCATGGCCTTCAGTTATGGACAGTGGTCATAATATTCACCCCATGTGCGCTGAATATTTTAAAACACTAACAGTCTACCAACCATAGATTTTTGCCTTTAATAGTGGATACAGCTTTCAACCATCTCGACTGTATATTATATACAGTGATCAGGCACTAGTCATTGATTTTAGCAGAATACTGGCCAGTGGCCACAATCTTTGGCTGTGCCCACTATATATTCTGACATATAAATGGGCCACTAGCTATGGCGTTTGACTTTGAGCAGTTTATCCATCTTTGGCCATGTCCCTTGTATATTTTAAAATAATAAAATGCAGCAAGCTATGGCCTACAGCCATATCCACTGTGTATTTGACAACACTAACCAGCCTCTAGCTATGGCCTTCGGCCGTGCACACTGCATATTATATACACTAGCCAGCCACTAGCCATTATCTTCAACACAATATTAGCCAGTGGCCACAGCCTTTTGCTGTGCCAACTGTATATTCTAACATATGAATGGACACTAGCTATGGTCGTTAGCCATGGCCACGGACTACAGCTTTCAACGTTGTCACTGAATATTTTAAAACAGTGATGTCTACTAGGCATGGCTTTTAACCATGCACACTGCTATTCTTAACACTAACCGACCACTAGCTACAGATATCTGCGGGTATGAGTAGTTCTGTGTCGGCTGCTATTTTGGGGTGTCAGTGTTTTATTCATTTTTTAAAGTTATTTGTATAGGTATTGTGATGTTGGAGTTAAAAAAAAGCGCTGCCCAAAAATCGCCAATTGCCAATGGCCATAATCAGCCATGATTAGTGACACAGTAGGTATTCGGGAGTGTTCTTTTTCAGACTTTCATACATGTCAGAATTTGGATAAAAACAGAATAAAATAGTTTAACAAAATTAGTATAAAAAGGAGCAATTGTACTCTAGTTTTAAATGCCCATACACTGGTATTTTATCATGTGTATTCTCACTTATGGTATTATATCTTGTGGCTGTGAAATGTCGAGTAGTGTTGTACTGCATTGATCTTTTAAGTTCTATTGTAGTATGTAACCTGAAGTGAGCTCCCCTTTAACCAGCGTTTTTTAACCACCGTTATGATAAAAGTCAATGAAATGTAGCCACAGGTATGATACCGAATATTTTTGTTTTTCTTTTGTATTTGTGTATTTATATATGATAAGTAGTCCTTAAAAGGTACACTGAGTGTAGTATTTTAGCATATCTGGAGATCTGTTTTAATGTTATGAAGGAGCACTGCATTTCCTTTATCGGTTAGGTGTACTCTGTCATGCCTATAGAAAATTTCCATCTAGAACTGTATGTTGCTGTTCGAAATCTATAATTGGTTGTGGTCTCTCATGAATGCTGAAGCTGCTTTATTAAAATGTCTTTGTGATTTCTCAATTTTAATATTAGATCTGGTGGTTTATCTCCATTTTTGCCTCTGAGTCAAGTTTTCACATGTCTTGTTTCATCATTAAAGTAAGGGACAAACCATGTACTTAATTAATTAATTGCCTCCACAATGAATTAGTATGATGTCTAGGTGCCCTGGACTTCTTAGACTGAACAGATTTGAAAAAAACTTGGAACCAATGCATTCCCCGCAATCCAAATTATTTTATTGTAAAATCTCTCAAACCAAGGTCCATATTAATATTTAGTTTCTCACAAAAATCCAGTCCCCAAAACAGCCAACTGTTTCCGAACAGCCACACAATTTTTTAGACCTGACCTGATATCTACACTGTTTCTCAGTTTCTGGGAAAATTATTCCTAGTTTCAATTTCTAGTAACTTGTATGAGCAGGGTATGCATGATGTGTGTGTTTTGGCGTTTGTAATTGGTTGATGGTACTGTTGTAATGATCTGTAATATTCAGTAGCCATTCAGTGCGCCGCCTTGCTATCCGCGGGTAGATGTGGTACCCTGTGCAGCCGCGGCTATATTTGGGCAAATGGAACGGCGTGTGTTGGGGGACGTGTGGCAGCCGTGGCTATCCAACATTTTGGGTGGAGTAGCATCATAGATACATTGAGTGTTTTGGGGGATTGGGAGAGAGCCATGGGGAGTTAGAGTGGGTCTGGTTTGTGTGTTAGGGACACTCGTTTGGAGTTTGGGGGAGTGGAAATACATTGTTTTAAGTCATTGTTTTTTTGTGAATAGGCACGGCTATCAGCAAATGCTCATGTATGGGTTTATCTAAAATCCTGTGTATATAATGCATGTGCCTAGGCACATCAAAGCTTTCCATCTTTTTATTGGTTGTGTCTGTAGGTGCAGTTATATTTATAGGTGCGTATATAAACATACATTTTTGTGCAATAATCATATAGTTATGTGGATGATATACCACAGAATTTGTGTGCTTAGGTATTTTGTCTTATTTGACGTTTTGATGGTTGGCTTCATTTTGTTTTTAGTTTGTAAAAAATGTACTTGTAGCCAGAGCTACAAGTAAGCTTTGTAGCCACATTGAATATCCGCGGCTGCTAGTGATGATGGGCAGGGTTTTGTATGTGTTTCGGCATTTCTAATTGGCTGGTGTTAATGTTTTAAATGTGCACTTCTGTGTGATAGGTTGCAATGAATATTTGCCAAACATTTCTTTTTCTGGTTTTGATTTTGAATTTATGAAACTCCCCATTTTGTATACTTTTCTCATTCTGACTGCAGAACTCACACTGTGCAGTTCATGCTATCTGTGATAAAATATGATTGCCATTAATCAGTTATTTGGCATTGTTTTGTTGAAAGTTTTATTTGATAATATGTTGATAAGGGGCTCTGTTTTTTTTGTTTTTACTGTATTTGTTAACGATGAAGTGGTCATGTTGTATATGTAGACAATGGGTGGGAATAATTGTTGGAAGTTGTTTATTAGGAAAGAAAATGAATTTCATTGAGGTGTATGAAATAGAATCATTAAGTATACTTCCTGCACTCAAAATAAAATACTTATCACAGAGCATTAGAAATGTGATTGTATCTATAATGCTTGTATAATCACTTATGGTGTGTGTTAAAGTGCTTTTTGGGGTGATATGAAAATGTGTTTGTTTTAAAAAGATAATTTATTTGCTGGTGTGAGGTGATTTGAAAATGTGTGTGCTTTGAACAAAGATGTGGTTTGCTGAAGTGTGTTACTGTGTAGTTATCTATAAGAGAAAATGTATTGGGCCCCATTACAAGTCCGGCAGTAGCCATGGCGGTAAAACTGGCAGGCTGCCGCTGAACTTGCAAATGTTTCTGGTGCCTAGCTTGCCGGTAACAACAGGAGATTCTAACCCTGCCGGTCCGGAAAGTCAGGCGCCAGAAAAATTGTATTCCCCATTCCCATAGAGTCCCATGGGACTCTATGGGAATGGGGAACATGGAAGCACCAGCACCGTAAGTAACGGTGCCGGCGGTTCCATGTAGGTCGGATTACCGTGGCCGCTGTGCCCAGCAGGATGTCTTTTTAGACTGGTGATTTTTGTTATTTTATGTTTTGCTCACCAGTTGGACATTTGAATATGTCTAACATTGTGCAAGAAAGCACTAAGATGTGGCCCTTCTAACGTTCCGTCAGAAAGTTTGGGAGCATCAATCATGATAAATCATCTGATGCAAGACCCTGGGATGATGTGGATGATGTGTATTGGAAATTGCACGAGCACCACAAAAAAAAATGTTTGTGGCTCATGTATTATATGCCTGGAAATTGGTGCTAGTACCAGCAGCTGATTTCACCAGTGCGACTCCACCAACACTTAATGAACTCTCAACTTTGGCAAGTGTGTCAACTCCACATGTTTTAATTTTACCGGATTCTAATGTCTAAATTATGAGGGTTATCTCTGAACTATTGCACAAATGAGTTGCTGTGGGAGGTGGTGCAACTAATGATTGGGCTAGGTTTACCTGAATACCACCTTCATTGTCATAATTAATATTGTTTTTTTAAATGTCAATTATTTTCCATCTTCTTTTAAAAAGCAAAAGGGTTATATGTCCATAGATGAAACACTTATGCCATTAGATATCATGTTATTTATATGTTTGGTTATACACATTTTGAATTTCTTAAGCAGATAGTAAGTGTTAGTAAATATTTAAAGCTTTATTTGCAGCAGAAACTCTGAGACAGCGCATTTGTTGTGTTATTTGGAGATTGCGTTTTGATAATGTATTCTTTACCCTCTTACAGATTTCTATTTGCAGATTTAAGAACATCTATATTTTTATCTATTTTGTTTATGCATATTAATTTTCAATAACAAAGAAAAACGTAAAGAAATTAAATTAGACATAGGTTTGGGGAATTACTTTTCAGACTAAGTGTGTAATATATTGCACATCTGTGTTGCAGAAAAGCATTATTTAACAATCAGCTCTGATTCGAGTGGGCATTATCACGTTAGCTAATACCCCAGTTCCCATGTTACAGGTCCAACCGAGAGGTTCAGAGAGGAGGCTTTATGTTTTGTGGCATTGTCTTTTTAGAGCTTATTTTTTTATTTTAAAATAAGCAGTGATGCTTTTTTACAGTAGATTCCTGTGTGCAGATTATAGGTCATGGGTTTGTAAATTTTGATGTAGATTAGCCTTTGTAAAGGGTTCCTCTATATTGAGGTAATGGAACTGGGTGAGGTGATTAATCAATATGAGGTTGAAAAAGTTTGTGAGGTTTTATTAGAAGCTTCCATCTGTAATAGCTTAAAATACACACAGAAATGTTTTAATGTCTTTCTTTCTCCAATGCTACTTGACACAGATACACTGCCAGCTGTTAGTGAAGGTTTGCTGGGCACACTGATTGTTTCATGGAGTTAAGGCGAATATTTAGCTTACCCATGCACATCTTCATACCTTTCTATAATTGTGTTTTGATCTTTGTCCTGAGCGGGTTTCCTGTAAGGTTTGAGCAGGTGAAATACAAATTCCCTAAGAAAGTGACAATGTCCAATGCAATTCTGAGATATACCTGGTGTTTATTTTATTGATATCATTGGTGAAGGGCAGAGTCTATGGTTGGTGACATGTTAGTGTTTTAAAAAAAACAGGGCACATGTTTAAAGTGATTCCATTGCAAACACTGCATCCTTTCCAAGTAATTGTTAGATTGCCAAAAACAATGTCAAACCTGCCTAAAAAATCATTAGTTTCACTTTAGAAGAAAATGTCAACACTCTAGGAGTGAAGTGTGACATTGCAGATTCTTTGTTTGTTTTCGCAAATGGTGTTGCCACTACAGATAAGAACATTCTGCAACAGCTTATAGATAGTTTATAGATATTGGAAAGGTGAAAAACGCATTGGCATTTCTATTGGAGCACAATGGTTTATACAAAGGCAATCTGACTTACCAGACTTGTGTATGCTTGATGTTGAGGTAACAAACACAAGCTATTTTTGTTGGTGGCTTCCATTCTGATGACCAGGGATGAAAGAGAGTGCTTGGGTTCATTTCCTTTCTGACAGTATCTTTGTAATTGGTCCCAACACATCTGGCAGCAATGTACTGGCACCCTTTCTTGACAAACAAACTAAGATTGCTGGTAGGGGCATGGAATTCTCAGCAGGCCTGATCTGCTGGAAGTTTAGGTCTCTACCAGCAGTGTTTTCACTAAAGCATCAGCCCCATTCGCAACTGTGCTGGTGCTCCAGTGACTCCATTCCCAAAGAGTCCTATTTCCGCCGCCTGCAATACTATCCAAGTGGCACTGGGAAGTCGGGCAGTGGAAATGGTGTTACAGGGTTGCCGGCACCTCACTGCCTATAGGTGGGTTTTACCAGCAACCTGGTAATGAGGCCTAGAATTTTGAAAGTACTGCAGCATTCCATTTGAATAGTTATCAGAAATGCTAGTGAGGTTCAGAGTGGAGGGTTTTCATTAAGTATCTACAGATGTGCTGCTCCTATCTCCACTAGTACCACTTGGATGAGCGTTTGCAGGATCTTTTATTTCTGATGCAATTCATCAGCCGGAGGTCTTCAGCCACTTTATCCCAGGATGCTAAATGTATTTATTCTGTTGCAAGATACCCCAGCATTTCGCAACTGACAAAAGAAAAAAAAAGATGTCTGCCATGGAAAGGGATATGAAGTCTGTTCACCCTTTCGATGGTGGCCATTTAAAAAGGTTAAAAAAACTAAACAAAGAAGATGGCCACCATGAAACAGGAGAGGGGACTACATATAGAATATTCCCCCTTTACACGGCGGCTATTAAAAAGATAGAAGAAAAAAAAACAAAGAAAATAGCCGCCATGGAAAGGAGAAGGAAGTGCATTTGGTCCCTTCTCTCTTGGTCAATAATTTAGGTGCTAACACGTCATTGATCTTGGGCGTACCCGTGCATACAGAAAACATGTTGTGATTCACTATATCACGTAACCACGGTTATATCCATCTCCCAAGCATTTTTCCCCTTTTTTTCTGTCATTGCTTTTTGTCTCTTGGTGGGTGAACTTATTTGTAAGCCCTCAGGAACATTTAAAAGCACTACCTTGATTTGCCATTCCTTTTTTACCTTTCATCTTCCTATACATTTTTCCTTTGTCCTGTGCTTTGTCATTTTTTGTTACTTTAGCTTGTTATTTTTTAATTTTTTTAGATTTGTTATATCAAGTGGCAGAGTCCTTTTTGAGTTGTGCATTTTTACAGTATTTATTTTTCCTCCACGGTCCTACATTTCAAAATGAGTACTACCAGCAGTGATGATGAGGTGGTGTGGCTGGTTTCAGTTTTACCACTTGAGGGAAAAGCAATGTGCAAAAATGAACCCGGGCAGTTACAATATTTCCACATAAAGGACCAACACAGCAAAAAGGAGATCAAGGAGGCTCCACTGATAAAGGCCAAAATATATGGTTGGTAACCGGTTAGTTTTTTAAATATTCAGTGCACATGAGTGAAGGTTGTTACCACTATCCATAACTGAAGGACATGACTAGCACCCATTCATGTGTTAAAATATATTTGGCCATGTGCACTGACCATGGCTGAAGGCCATGCTTAATGCAGTTACTGTTGTAATGTAATTAGTGATGTCATTAGTGATGTGATCTGTGATGCCATCATTAAGGTCATAGGCTGTGCAACAGGGGGTGTGATGTTAAGGTGACTTTAGCTGAATTTCAAGGGTTTTGTTGTATTAAGTTCTCACCTTGATGTCCCTGCAACGAAAGTTTGTTCCTTGAATACATATATATGTATACTAGCCGAAGTACTCGTTGTCCGAACGGGCTCTGCAGACAAACATGATAACACTGATCCTGGTAGTCGTTCCGATTCGCTTATCGCTTGATGTGCTTTGCACCCTGAAGTAAACTGCACTGAGAATGTCTGGTTGGCTGACATACCCCGAAGCAGACGTTGGGGAGAGGCGAGAGTTGGTGTGCTGCTGAACACTGGGACCTTCTGTGCTCTCTCCTCACCTGTCGACTCACCCTGGTGTGGTGCAGTTCATTTTGGTGCAAATATCTTTGAAACTGTGAATCCTAGGCCCTGGACTTGTGTTTTGTTCCCCGTGTCGGGACCAGTCCTCCTACAACCACATTGATGTTTCGCCGATTTCAGGCAACCGTCTCATGTGTGAAGGTGCTGAAATCTGGGGAAAAGGTTGGGGTGTCCAAATGTCATATAGCTAATAACACTGCAACATTTGGTGCTGATTGATGAAACAGTGTTGAATTGTATAAGGAACAATGCTTCACGAACCACAAACCCACAAACAAATTTTGACTTTTAATGAAATCCCGGGAACGGGCTGGGGTGTCTAAATGTCATTTAGCCAGTAATGTCCAGAGAGTGCTAACAGGCAACTATGCAAAATGTGATGCAGATTGGTGAAACAGTGTTGAATTGTACAAGGAACAATGCTTTGCCACAAATCCACAGACCCACAAACACATTTAGACTTTTGCTGAAATCTGGGGAAATGGGTGAGGTGCCCAGATGGCACATAAGCAGTAATGTCTGGAAGGTCCTAACAGGTAACTATGCAAACTTTGGTGCAGTTTGGTGAAACGGTGTAGAATTTTATAAGGAAAAACGCTTCACCACAACTCTTCCTACAAACAGATTTTCACTTTTATAGATAGATACTTTATGCTTGCGCAGGCCCATATTGCACATGTACAATGTATAATCACAAATACATTGGGCCTAATTTGCAAAGAAAGTTCCAAGTCCGTAGTAGTTAGCGTGAGGAAGAACATTGTGCAGACGAAAAGAACAGTGTTGGAACCAATTCATGGAATTAAATGCGCTCAAAAACCTGGAGTGCAAAGAATAATGAGTAGCACCCAGAACTCCTCCAGCACACCCCCATAACACACATAACATAGCTCTGTTTAACAACCTTTGCGCCAGACCCATGGAAAAAAGTAATCAATCACCATTACTTCCACTCCACTCTTGAAAACTACAAGCCCTCGTCCCAGCACCACCACTAAACTGCACCCCAGCCCACTAATTGAATACAGCACCCATATACCTCCACTAAACTGTGCCACTGCCACCTAACCTAAGGCAGCACCCACATGTCTGCCCTCGTCCCAGCACCCCTATTTATCTGTGCCCCAGCTCCCTAACCTAAGGCAGCACCCAGAAGTCTGTCCTCCTCCCAGTGTCCCCACTAAACTGCACCCCCAATCTGCATGACTTTATGCCCACTCCTCACCCAAACAGTACTTTCACCAACAAAGTGACACATCATAATCAAGCACCCCAAACACACATCACCCTAATGCCCACACTTACTCATACAGTGCACAGTAGTGACACCAAAAGGTGGATAAAATATGACATGTCTGACAGAACATCCATTGACCCATACTGCTTACAGAGGTCCATGATGAATCCCCAGACCATCTTAGTAGACCATTTACACTACCATGCAATTTGGCAACAACACTAGCTTGACAACAGCTCACTGAATGTCCCCCCACAACACTTGCACATTGAGACACAGCAATCATACTCCCACAGATGCTCTACTCTGCTGAACAGATCAAACATTATGCTGGCACACACCCATTATCCGTTGGTAAAAGGGTACAGTCATGGAAAGACACACCAATAGACTCTCCCTAAAAGGTGACTAACAGGCTTGCTGACCTTGTTCCATATGATGGCGGTGCCAGCCTTCTAATCGTTGTCACACCAACAAAACTTGGCAGCCATGCATCATGAACACCCATGGCCCAGTTCACTGTGGACCACTTACCTTCCTCAACTCCTCTGGCCTGTGTCTTCCATGAACTACACCTGGCATACATCCTCCTCCATCATGATCACTTGGAAACACTGATGGTGAATCCAGGACAGTCCAAAATGGCTGCTGTGGCATACACCTCATTTCCTGGGAACTGGCAGTCAAAGCTGGTCTCCCTCAAAGGACCAATGCAAAGGGCAGTGACTGCTTAACTTCCTCAGCTTCTCTGGCCTGTGTCTTCCATAAACTACACCTGCCATACATCCGCCTCCAACATGATCACTTGGAAACCGTGATGGTGAATCCAGGACAGTCAGCCTGTCCATGGCCTCCCCCTGGGTATGATATGATATGATATTTTATTTATAGATTGTGCAAGTGCAGGGAGGGGGAAAAAGGGGAGAAGTGCCGGGGAAGGAGCAGCAGGGAGGGTAGACGTGCAGGACATAAGATCAGCAAAACACAAACAGAGCGATAGAGTAAAAAAATGAATACATTAAATAAATAAATAAATAAATAAATAAATAAATAAATACATACACACATACATACATACATAAATAAGGAAGTGCAGCCAGGGGGTTAAGTACATGCAGAAGGTAACTGAAGTGCAAGGTCAGGGGACTATAGAGTAAAAGATACAGTCCCAAAGTGCAGTGTGACCAGGTGGCAGTGCAGGTGTGTAATTGGGGGCAGGAACCTGGGCCCGGGGTTCAGAGGGTAGCCATACAGCCAGTTCAGTGAACAACAGGAGATCAGCAAGGAAGAGGAAGAGAGAAGGCAGAAGCAAAGAGGAAGGTCTTGAGCAGCTTCCGGAACCTAAGTGTTGTATGCCTCCTTCATACAACCTTAATTACATTGAATAATACCCTGAGACAGTTTACACATCTATCCTTCTTTATTGCTCTATATTAACTGCCTGCCTTCCTCCCCTTTACATTCCATCCCCATTCCAGTTCTATCCCACTGCATTCCACATTCTACAAACCACAAAATTAGGATGGTTCTGCTCAAGTTTTCAGAGAGGCAGAGAGGCTGTTCCAGAGTGGGGCACCAGCCGAAGAGAGAGAACTAACTCCAGCTCTTTGCTTAGAAAAGCGATTCACCATCAATGAGTTAGAGGTGGAAGAGCGAAGAGCTTGAGTAGGGAGATAGTTCAGAAGAGAAAGCTGGAGATATTTTGGTCCCAGGCCCCAGATGGCCTTGTGGACAATGTAAAGGGTCTTGAATTTGATCTGTGCAGCCACTGGTAGCCAATGGGGAGACTTCAGTGCTGGAGAGATACAATCCCTGGGCTTGAGGCCAAGAACAAGGCTGCAGCCCTGTTCTGGATGAGTTGTAGAGGATGGAGAGTGGAAGCAGGCAGATTTAAAACAATGCTGTTGCAGTAGTCAAGCCTAGAGAGGACCAGAGCTCTAGAGACAGTGAGCTTCTGGGGGAAGGAGAAGAAGGGAAGAATACCTCTGAGGAGGTGAAGTTTGTCGTGTGACTTCTTAGAGACGTCAGAGATGTGAGGAAAGTGGAGTCCAAGATAATCCTGAGGTTCTTAGCCTCGCAGGTGGGAGCTGGAAGAGGGCCAATGGAAGCCGGCCAGAGAGTGCAGGGAAAGAGAGGTGTAGGTGTGCTGATGAGGAGGATGTCAGTTTTACTTACGTTCAGGCAGAGATCATTGACAGCGCACCGTTCTTGGATTGCAGACAGACAGTCAAGGATGAGTGAAGGAGAGGAGGCGGCAGAGGGGAGTTTAAAAACAAGGTTGGTGTCATCCGTATAGCATTGGAAGTTCAGGGATGCGGTGGGCGAAAGGTGCCATACATTGGTTGAACAACCAGTGAGAAAAGTTACACCCCTGGAGAACACCGCAGGTGGAGAGAGAGAGATAGAGGAGAGGAAGGACCCAAGTAGGTCCTGGGAGTGTCGGTCAGAGAGGAACAAGGTCCACCAGGCCAGAGCCTGATCAATGATACCCAGGTTATCACAGAGCCGATTGAGTAGGATGGCATGGTTGACCGTGTCAAAGGCAGAGGAGAGATCAAGTACGAGGACAGATGGTGTTACGTGATCTAACTCTTATCTATTTTCTTGGAGGCTCTGCACAAGAGGAGTATCACTCGGAGATGGCGCCAGCAAGGTCACTGCGGCTGTGGAATGCATGAGCTCCATGCCTCCAGCGATGGGAAACCATTTCTGCGAGAAGTACACGCCGTGCGTGCCTAACAAGCTGTAACCAGAACCGAAGGCCACGCTGACCCAGGGCCAAATCAACATACATTACAAGAACTTGGACACTTTTACCGCTTGCCCACTGATTGCTTACATACCTTCGTCCCATACATGGTGCCGGATGCAGCCCGAGGGCACCCTTCAGTGACATAAGTAATGTATTGGGGAATGGATCAGCCACCTCAATTGTATATATAAGGATGTAAGCTGCCTGGAGGGGCAGAGCAGTCCACCCAGGCGGTTTGGATACGTGCTTTCATTATATGCAAATACCCTTCTACCTCTGGTCTCCGGTGTGCTTTATTGTGATGTGTTGCTGAGTGTGCAGTGAAGCAGGGCGGCTTGCAGGAGGGAGCAGGACGGACGTTCGGTAACATTTGGTGCCGAAACCCGGGAGCTCCCTTTTCTCGCCTATCACTGACACGGTCGCGGAGGCAACATCAAATACGGTAAGTGAAAAGAATGTTTTTCGCTGTACCTATTTATACCAATTTTTTTTTAAAATATAAAAAGTGGTATTTGTATTTTATTTAAAGTACAAGGGTGACTGAACTCGGAGACCTTGGGTCTCTGAGACATACACAGGGGTACCGCTGTCTGTCTGATAGGGTCAGCTGCCTCAGAGTACTATAATTTATGGTACAGGGTCAAAGGGCACTTACAGAGCCACAGGTTAAGTCAGAGCACATTAAAGTAGGGCTTGTGATACAGTCAGAGCACCGTCCAAGTGCAGGGTCAAAGCTGTAGTGACATAAAGCACTGTGCAGGGTCGAAAGCTTTCTCTGTGGTAGGGTCAATAGGGACAGACGAAATAAGACAGATGGCGGACGCCAGTCCATTGACCAGGCGGGAAGAGGAGGCTAAAGAGGTTATTGAAGAATTTTTGAAGAAGAAAAAGGGGATGTCTATGTGGTCAGATATCGATAAACCCCCTAGAACGGTAGAAGATTTGATAAATGAATTACTATTTACAACGGGTAAAAAATATTACTGTAAAAACAAGACCCATGTGATAGTGACATGTCTCTGGAAGATGTATTGCATAACAAAAGGGGAAAAAGATGAGGTTACACGACAGAATGCACTGCTATGCGACATGAGGGAGGACCTCACATACGCCCGGCAAATGGCTAATACTCACTGTATGCAAATGTCGTCTACTATCGTGCTCAAGGCACAAGAATGTGAAGATATTAGACAACAGCTTACTGATTGTCAGGAGGAGCTAGAAATGCACAAAAATGCATTTGAGGTATACAGACAACAGCACCCAGACAAAGATGATTGGACATATCCGGTATTGCCCATAAAAAATACGCAACCGGAAGTATATGGGAACCCCCCACCCTATAATAAGGCAGTAAAAATGGCACCGATATCACTGCCTACTGGGGGGCCCTTTACGAAAACAGGGGTGGACGACACACCGACGGTGGATGAATTAAGGAATGAGCTAGATTTGGACAATATGAACTATAATAATGTGACGAAGGTGGTGTGGGACAGGATAAAAGAGGTTATTAATAAATGTAAATGCTGGTACCGGCTGGCCATTTTCATCTTCTTTGGTAGCCGCCCTTACGTCCCCCACCCATTTTTCCATAGTAAATGGTTCTGCCACCAGTGGTGTCCCTTGTTGTGCATGCGTTGGGAATTGTGAACACAACCAACAGTTAGATATATTAAAAGTATCAGCCACCGCCTGGGTAATGTTGATGTAGCCGTTCATTCGCCATTTCGCTGCGGCGATCGACAGTAGTGAGAACATGGGCCATATGTACAGGCGCATCTGGAAGAAGAAAAGAAGAGATATTTATCCAGATACTTCTGCTGTATTCGTCATGGTCCGTGCTTTTCTCATTCTCTTTACGCCCTTCTCCCTTCCTTTTTCGTTCTTATTGCTCTCCATGTACTCTCTTCCTTTTTTCACTCTTTTTAGTTGGCTCAGGTGTCTCATTACTAAGCCTTCGCTATCCCACTGGTCAATGCAATATACTACATTACTTATTCTATCTGTTACTATATATGGCCCTTTCCATTTGGGTTGACTTTTTGCAGTTCTACACTCATTGCGTAGCATCACAGTGTCTCCTATGTGTAACACCATTTCCCTTCTTGTTTTGTTGTGTTTTCTTGCTGTGTCGATGTCTGTTTGTGCCTGTGTTTCTATTGTCATTTTACGGATGCCCTGTAGTCTGTTCACTAATGATGATATGTATTCTGCATCTAGAACTTCATAATCTTTTGGTGTCCCCGTTGTCAGTGGCAGCAGTAACTTTTCAGTGCTGGGCATGCTTCTCCCAAACAGTATTTCATACGGCGAGTACCCGGTAGCTGAGTGTTGTCTTGATCGTAATCCATGTAGTACAAATGGAAGCAGTAAGTCCCATTGGGATCCTTCTTCATCCATTATTTTGAACAGTTCCTTTTTTATTTCCAAGTTCAATCTCTCCACCATTCCGGCACTCGTCGGGCTATATGGGATGTGAAATCTCTGTTCTATGCGTAGTTTGGTGCATAATGTTCGTGTTAGTTCAGCCGAAAAATGACTACCATTATCCGATGTCATTCTAGATGGGATGCCAAACCTTGCTATTATGTCCTGTAATAAAATGTCCACAGTTGTTTTGGCGGAGCAGTTTCTGGTAGGGAATGCCTCTGGCCATCTGCTAAAGGTGTCAATGATCACCAATATGTATCTGTGTCCCTTTGCCGTTCTTGGTAGTGGACCCACGTAATCTAGATGGATATGTTGCCATGCTTCTGTGCTTCGTTGTTCGTGTTGGAGCAGTCCCATCTTCTCTTTTCCTCTTCTATCTCGCTTCCAGCAGGTCACACAGTTTGCCACGTGTGCTCGCCAATCTTCCCTTATTGTCGGCCACCAGGCCATTGCTGTTAGCCTTCGTAATCCATTCTCTCCTCTTTCGTGTGTCCAGTAGCCATGTGCTCCTGCGTTCTCCCAAAATCTAATGGGACCTTTAATTTTTTTTTAAAATATAAAAAGGGTATGGAGGGGCTGGGCCAATGGAATTATTTAGTGCATTACACTCAACATACAAAACACTGGATGCACACAGATTGGATAGGGGACAAGTAGTAAGGATATTAAAGGCAGTATGCAACCCATCACGGTTAATAATACCGGGGTTTTCTGACCTGGATGACAAAAACCTAGTAGAAGATGGAGCAAAGGGGGAAGGCACAAGATGGAGGGTAAGCTTAGGGCCGATCATGGCACTAATGAAAAAACACCACAGAATACTGGCATTTCCAAAATTAATGCAGGTACTAAAGATCGGGAGGGACCAAAGCCCATCCGATTTCGCGGATATGTTAACTCAGACACTGATGAGGGACCCAGGGACGGAAGAAAAGATGACTATTTGGCAGTTATTACCGGATGACATTACAAGGGTGGTGGAAGGGAAGGTAGATGTGGAAGAAAAATTTAAATCGGTTCAGGGGTGGGCATATGTTTTGAACGCAGCAGATGACACATGGCTAGCGGTACGAAAGATAATTCCTGTGAGAGAATGCAAAGAGTGGGCAGAGGGCAAGTACATGGAGGAGCAGGAGTGGGACACCCTGACACCAATACGGAATGTTACATATGATACTGAAAGGTACAGCGAGGATTCAACGTTGTTTCGGGGTCGGGGTAGAGGAGGTAGAGGACGCGGGAGAGGTACAGCGGGTAAGGTGTTATTCGACAGAAAGACAGGGGCTAAATTGTATCAAAATGCGGAAGGGGTGATAAGGCCCTGGGTCACATATTGGGAGCAACAACAGGAGATCAATGACATAAAGGAGAAGGCACAGAAATTAAGAGACCAAGTGACCAGGACAGGGGCAGCACCAGTGGCTGCGGTGACTGGCTCTACCGGGGACTAGGACAGGGACAAACCAGCAGAGTTGGAGGCCGCAGTGATACCCCTAAGCCAGGATAGATGGGGCCGCATGACGGCAGAAGGTTCTTTCTCCGCTGGTGGAGTCACACATAACGCGACCATATTGGTAGATAGTGGGGCGGCGCTAACTCTGACTAAAGGTGAATTCGTAGAGACAAAATATTCCAAAATGACAAAAATGCAAGGATTGGGGGGGCCTATAATTACTTCCCCGATTAAAGAGCTAAACATTTGCCTGAATGGGGTGTATATCGGCAAGCAGCAATGCGCCACAGGAGGGGTGGAGGACATTTTGGGGATTGACACACTGTTAAGGAAAGGGGCGGTAATTGACTTAGCAAATTTATGCCTCCGCCTTCAAAATACAGCAGGTATAGTACAGGTGATACCAATGGCTGTCGTCACAGCAACAACAAAGGGGGACACACATATCCTCACGCAAACAAATGGCATTTTAACAGAATGGGAGGAGAGGTTTCCCGATACATGGGCAAAACACAAGCTAGATTTTGGGAGAACGCAGGATAATGTGGTATTGAAATTAACCAGCATCCCACGATACGTAAAACCCTATGGAATACCTCCAGAGGCGGCAGAACAAATAAATAATATACTGAAGGCTTTACAGGAGAGGGGGGCCATAACAGAACATTCAGGCTGGGTACCATTTGTATCGCCGGTATGGGCGGTAAAGAAACCAGATGATTCATTCCGTTTAACAATTGACTACCGCATAATAAACAAACACTTACAGTCCAGACCCCAGCTGGTAGCCTCATTTCCAGAAATGATGGCAAAAATACAACCAGGTATGAAGGTTTTCAGTGTCTTAGATATCTCCAACGGATTCTACTCTCTCCCATTACATCAGGATTCACGGGAACTAACAGCATTTACGGTTGAAGGGGTGGTGTATGTATGGAATGTATTACCGCAAGGACTCAGAGACAGCCCAACAATATTTCATGCGGCCATGAAAAGAATATTGCAGAGCATAACGTGCATGAAAAATGTTATTCAATATGTGGATGACGTATTGGTGTGTAGTGAGACAAAGGAACTACACGAGAGACACTTGGGGGAGGTAATAGGGGCGTTGCAAAAGGGGGGGCTCAAACTGAATGGGGGGAAAGCACAAATATGCCAACCAGAGGTACGATTTCTAGGGGTAACAATTTCAGGAAAAGGAAAAAGCATATGTAAAGACAGACTGCAACTAATAAATTCATTAGTTTTACAAAGGTAGCAGGCGCCCCTCTCTCGCAAGAACAGACATGATAACCTGTTCAGTGGTTATTAACCACTTGAGAGTTCGCAGCCACTGCTTTTACTCACTGTGCCTTTCACAGATGGGAAATATCCATTTGCATATCAGTCTTTGTCCTGCCCAGGGGCAGTCCAGCACCGAAATACAATGGCAACTCCAATCTGAACGAGAGTACCACCAGCAACCCCATACACGTGTTTCACCCTTGTTGGGGATCATCAGTGAGGTGAAGCTGATGCCTCTCTAAGCACAGTGAGAGGGAGACCACGTCTGGTTGCCCCCAGGAGACCTAGGGTTACCAATCCCAGGTTCCTTAAAAAATAGTTTTACAAAGGTAGCGGGCGCCCCTCTCTCGCAAGAACAGACATGATAACCTCTTCAGTGGTTATTAACCACTTGAGAGTTCGCAGCCACTGCTTTTACTCACTGTGCCTTTCACAGATGGGAAATATCCATTTGCATATCAGTCTTTGTCCTGCCCAGGGGCAGTCCAGCACCGAAATACAATGGCAACTCCAATCTGAACGAGAGTACCACCAGCAACCCCATACACGTGTTTCACCCTTGTTGGGGATCATCAGTGAGGTGAAGCTGATGCCTCTCTAAGCACAGTGAGAGGGAGACCACGTCTGGTTGCCCCCAGGAGACCTAGGGTTACCAATCCCAGGTTCCTTAAAAAATAGTTTTACAAAGGTAGCGGGCGCCCCTCTCTCGCAAGAACAGACATGATAACCTGTTCAGTGGTTATTAACCACTTGAGAGTTCGCAGCCACTGCTTTTACTCACTGTGCCTTTCACAGATGGGAAATATCCATTTGCATATCAGTCTTTGTCCTGCCCAGGGGCAGTCCAGCACCGAAATACAATGGCAACTCCAATCTGAACGAGAGTACCACCAGCAACCCCATACACGTGTTTCACCCTTGTTGGGGATCATCAGTGAGGTGAAGCTGATGCCTCTCTAAGCACAGTGAGAGGGAGACCACGTCTGGTTGCCCCCAGGAGACCTAGGGTTACCAATCCCAGGTTCCTTAAAAAATAGTTTTACAAAGGTAGCGGGCGCCCCTCTCTCGCAAGAACAGACATGATAACCTGTTCAGTGGTTATTAACCACTTGAGAGTTCGCAGCCACTGCTTTTACTCACTGTGCCTTTCACAGATGGGAAATATCCATTTGCATATCAGTCTTTGTCCTGCCCAGGGGCAGTCCAGCACCGAAATACAATGGCAACTCCAATCTGAACGAGAGTACCACCAGCAACCCCATACACGTGTTTCACCCTTGTTGGGGATCATCAGTGAGATGAAGCTGATGCCTCTCTAAGCACAGTGAGAGGGAGACCACGTCTGGTTGCCCCCAGGAGACCTAGGGTTACCAATCCCAGGTTCCTTAAAAAATAGTTTTACAAAGGTAGCGGGCGCCCCTCTCTCGCAAGAACAGACATGATAACCTGTTCAGTGGTTATTAACCACTTGAGAGTTCGCAGCCACTGCTTTTACTCACTGTGCCTTTCACAGATGGGAAATATCCATTTGCATATCAGTCTTTGTCCTGCCCAGGGGCAGTCCAGCACCGAAATACAATGGCAACTCCAATCTGAACGAGAGTACCACCAGCAACCCCATACACGTGTTTCACCCTTGTTGGGGATCATCAGTGAGGTGAAGCTGATGCCTCTCTAAGCACAGTGAGAGGGAGACCACGTCTGGTTGCCCCCAGGAGACCTAGGGTTACCAATCCCAGGTTCCTTAAAAAATAGTTTTACAAAGGTAGCGGGCGCCCCTCTCTCGCAAGAACAGACATGATAACCTGTTCAGTGGTTATTAACCACTTGAGAGTTCGCAGCCACTGCTTTTACTCACTGTGCCTTTCACAGATGGGAAATATCCATTTGCATATCAGTCTTTGTCCTGCCCAGGGGCAGTCCAGCACCGAAATACAATGGCAACTCCAATCTGAACGAGAGTACCACCAGCAACCCCATACACGTGTTTCACCCTTGTTGGGGATCATCAGTGAGGTGAAGCTGATGCCTCTCTAAGCACAGTGAGAGGGAGACCACGTCTGGTTGCCCCCAGGAGACCTAGGGTTACCAATCCCAGGTTCCTTAAAAAATAGTTTTACAAAGGTAGCGGGCGCCCCTCTCTCGCAAGAACAGACATGATAACCTGTTCAGTGGTTATTAACCACTTGAGAGTTCGCAGCCACTGCTTTTACTCACTGTGCCTTTCACAGATGGGAAATATCCATTTGCATATCAGTCTTTGTCCTGCCCAGGGGCAGTCCAGCACCGAAATACAATGGCAACTCCAATCTGAACGAGAGTACCACCAGCAACCCCATACACGTGTTTCACCCTTGTTGGGGATCATCAGTGAGGTGAAGCTGATGCCTCTCTAAGCACAGTGAGAGGGAGACCACGTCTGGTTGCCCCCAGGAGACCTAGGGTTACCAATCCCAGGTTCCTTAAAAAATAGTTTTACAAAGGTAGCGGGCGCCCCTCTCTCGCAAGAACAGACATGATAACCTGTTCAGTGGTTATTAACCACTTGAGAGTTCGCAGCCACTGCTTTTACTCACTGTGCTTTTCACAGATGGGAAATATCCATTTGCATATCAGTCTTTGTCCTGCCCAGGGGCAGTCCAGCACCGAAATACAATGGCAACTCCAATCTGAACGAGAGTACCACCAGCAACCCCATACACGTGTTTCACCCTTGTTGGGGATCATCAGTGAGGTGAAGCTGATGCCTCTCTAAGCACAGTGAGAGGGAGACCACGTCTGGTTGCCCCCAGGAGACCTAGGGTTACCAATCCCAGGTTCCTTAAAAAATAGTTTTACAAAGGTAGCGGGCGCCCCTCTCTCGCAAGAACAGACATGATAACCTGTTCAGTGGTTATTAACCACTTGAGAGTTCGCAGCCACTGCTTTTACTCACTGTGCCTTTCACAGATGGGAAATATCCATTTGCATATCAGTCTTTGTCCTGCCCAGGGGCAGTCCAGCACCGAAATACAATGGCAACTCCAATCCAGATCATCGATGATCCCCATCGATGATCCCCAACAAGGGTGAAACACGTGTATGGGGTTGCTGGTGGTACTCTCGTTCAGATTGGAGTTGCCATTGTATTTCGGTGCTGGACTGCCCCTGGGCAGGACAAAGACTGATATGCAAATGGATATTTCCCATCTGTGAAAGGCACAGTGAGTAAAAGCAGTGGCTGCGAACTCTCAAGTGGTTAATAACCACTGAACAGGTTATCATGTCTGTTCTTGCGAGAGAGGGGCGCCCGCTACCTTTGTAAAACTATTTTTTAAGGAACCTGGGATTGGTAACCCTAGGTCTCCTGGGGGCAACCAGACGTGGTCTCCCTCTCACTGTGCTTAGAGAGGCATCAGCTTCACCTCACTGATGATCCCCAACAAGGGTGAAACACGTGTATGGGGTTGCGGGTGGTACTCTCGTTCAGATTGGAGTTGCCGTTGTATTTCGGTGCTGGACTGCCCCTGGGCAGGACAAAGACTGATATGCAAATGGATATTTCCCATCTGTGAAAGGCACAGTGAGTAAAAGCAGTGGCTGCGAACTCTCAAGTGGTTAATAACCACTGAACAGGTTATCATGTCTGTTCTTGCGAGAGAGGGGCGCCCGCTACCTTTGTAAAACTATTTTTTAAGGAACCTGGGATTGGTAACCCTAGGTCTCCTGGGGGCAACCAGACGTGGTCTCCCTCTCACTGTGCTTAGAGAGGCATCAGCTTCACCTCACTGATGATCCCCAACAAGGGTGAAACACGTGTATGGGGTTGCTGGTGGTACTCTCGTTCAGATTGGAGTTGCCATTGTATTTCGGTGCTGGACTGCCCCTGGGCAGGACAAAGACTGATATGCAAATGGATATTTCCCATCTGTGAAAGGCACAGTGAGTAAAAGCAGTGGCTGCGAGCTCTCAAGTGGTTAATAACCACTGAACAGGTTATCATGTCTGTTCTTGCGAGAGAGGGGCGCCCGCTACCTTTGTAAAACTATTTTTTAAGGAACCTGGGATTGGTAACCCTAGGTCTCCTGGGGGCAACCAGACGTGGTCTCCCTCTCACTGTGCTTAGAGAGGCATCAGCTTCACCTCACTGATGATCCCCAACAAGGGTGAAACACGTGTATGGGGTTGCTGGTGGTACTCTCGTTCAGATTGGAGTTGCCATTGTATTTCGGTGCTGGACTGCCCCTGGGCAGGACAAAGACTGATATGCAAATGGATATTTCCCATCTGTGAAAGGCACAGTGAGTAAAGCAGTGGCTGCGAACTCTCAAGTGGTTAATAACCACTGAACAGGTTATCATGTCTGTTCTTGCGAGAGAGGGGCGCCCGCTACCTTTGTAAAACTATTTTTTAAGGAACCTGGGATTGGTAACCCTAGGTCTCCTGGGGGCAACCAGACGTGGTCTCCCTCTCACTGTGCTTAGAGAGGCATCAGCTTCACCTCACTGATGATCCCCAACAAGGGTGAAACACGTGTATGGGGTTGCTGGTGGTACTCTCGTTCAGATTGGAGTTGCCATTGTATTTCGGTGCTGGACTGCCCCTGGGCAGGACAAAGACTGATATGCAAATGGATATTTCCCATCTGTGAAAGGCACAGTGAGTAAAAGCAGTGGCTGCGAACTCTCAAGTGGTTAATAACCACTGAACAGGTTATCATGTCTGTTCTTGCGAGAGAGGGGCGCCCGCTACCTTTGTAAAACTAATAAATTCATTACCCCTCCCAACAGACCACACAGCATTACACAGGGCCATAGGGATCTTAGGATTTTCAAGGAACTTTACCCCCCTATTTGCTGAACACACGAAAATACTATATGACCTATTGCGGTCAGACAGATTTGATTGGACTGAGGAACACACTGAGGCCTTTCAGAAATTAAAGGGCTTATTGAATGGGGCTCCATCATTAGTAAGCCCAAATCCAGATATGCCCTTTTACATATGGCCAATTATATCGGAAAGTACGCAGGCTGCAATACTGACACAAAAATATGGGGATACTCATCATTTGGTGGCATGCAATTCATTGAACTATAAAATGACAGAATTGAAATACTCCAGATGCGAGAGACAGCTGTGCACACTGTACTGGGCAATAAACAAATTCCGATACATAACAGGAGGGGCTGCATGCATTATCAAAACAAACCACAAACCCCTACAGATGTTACTATCCTCGAAAATGTACCAGGGCAATGTCAGTACACAAAGGATAGGCAAATGGATAGCACTTCTGACCACAATTACACTACACTTTGAGGAAGGAGGAGAGAAATACATACCAGTAGACGGCATACAGATAGATGGCCCACACGAATGCAGGACAGAAACAGTGAACACTCTACACAACATATTTAGGGCGTGCGCACCGGATAAAGATATCGATGGGCCCACGTTCTTTTGTGATGGAAGCTCCACATATGTAGACAACAAATTACATGCAGCAGCAGCAGTAGTACACAGGCAAAACGATCAGTGGCAGCACAACTCAATGGTGTTTGAAGGAAAAAGCGCACAATACGGAGAGCTCCAAGCGGTAGTACTGGCACTGAGGGTGATGGGGAAAATACCACGAGAAGTTGCAACAACGGTGGTAGTAGACTCAGACTATGTATTTAAAGGGCTCACCATATACTTGCAATGGTGGAGAGACCAACAATATCGGGGGACCGACGGCTCAGCTATAAAATTCGAGCAAGAATGGAAAGATATTGATGACCTATCGGGACAACACGACAGAATATGGGTCATCAAAACAAAGGCGCACAAAACGAAAGGAAGATGGGCGGAAGGAAACAACAGGGCAGATGCGGCAGCGAAATTGGCCATAAAAGAATACTCACGCACACCGCCACCCCCCATGGCGCCTTTGCAAGACAAAGAAGGGGACGAAGAAAGGGAGCAAGGAGAAGCATCGGAAGAAGAATGGCCAGCGCCACCCCCCCCAGAACCAAACACAGAAGAAAATGAAACTTGGTATGTTTCACAAGGGGAGGGGGAAATGAAAATAACACTACGGAAAGGCAAGACAAAGGAACAAGCAGGAAGAGAAAGACTTCTGTCAGACCTACAGGAAGAAGACGACATGCTCATGAATTTCATAAACGAAAACAGAAAGGATGAGGGGGTACAACGGAAAGATAGCACATGGTGGTACAAATCACATGGACAATGGGTAGTAATACTGCCTACCATCCTAAGGAAAGATGTCTTACAATGGGCACATGGCTACTGGACACACGAAAGAGGAGAGAATGGATTACGAAGGCTAACAGCAATGGCCTGGTGGCCGACAATAAGCGAAGATTGGCGAGCACACGTGGCAAACTGTGTGACCTGCTGGAAGCGAGATAGAAGAGGAAAAGAGAAGATGGGACTGCTCCAACACGAACAACGAAGCACAGAAGCATGGCAACATATCCATCTAGATTACGTGGGTCCACTACCAAGAACGGCAAAGGGACACAGATACATATTGGTGATCATTGACACCTTTAGCAGATGGCCAGAGGCATTCCCTACCAGAAACTGCTCCGCCAAAACAACTGTGGACATTTTATTACAGGACATAATAGCAAGGTTTGGCATCCCATCTAGAATGACATCGGATAATGGTAGTCATTTTTCGGCTGAACTAACACGAACATTATGCACCAAACTACGCATAGAACAGAGATTTCACATCCCATATAGCCCGACGAGTGCCGGAATGGTGGAGAGATTGAACTTGGAAATAAAAAAGGAACTGTTCAAAATAATGGATGAAGAAGGATCCCAATGGGACTTACTGCTTCCATTTGTACTACATGGATTACGATCAAGACAACACTCAGCTACCGGGTACTCGCCGTATGAAATACTGTTTGGGAGAAGCATGCCCAGCACTGAAAAGTTACTGCTGCCACTGACAACGGGGACACCAAAAGATTATGAAGTTCTAGATGCAGAATACTTATCATCATTAGTGAACAGACTACAGGGCATCCGTAAAATGACAATAGAAACACAGGCACAAACAGACATCGACACAGCAAGAAAACACAACAAAACAAGAAGGGAAATGGTGTTACACATAGGAGACACTGTGATGCTACGCAATGAGTGTAGAACTGCAAAAAGTCAACCCAAATGGAAAGGGCCATATATAGTAACAGATAGAATAAGTAATGTAGTATATTGCATTGACCAGTGGGATAGCGAAGGCTTAGTAATGAGACACCTGAGCCAACTAAAAAGAGTGAAAAAAGGAAGAGAGTACATGGAGAGCAATAAGAACGAAAAAGGAAGGGAGAAGGGCGTAAAGAGAATGAGAAAAGCACGGACCATGACGAATACAGCAGAAGTATCTGGATAAATATCTCTTCTTTTCTTCTTCCAGATGCGCCTGTACATATGGCCCATGTTCTCACTACTGTCGATCGCCGCAGCGAAATGGCGAATGAACGGCTACATCAACATTACCCAGGCGGTGGCTGATACTTTTAATATATCTAACTGTTGGTTGTGTTCACAATTCCCAACGCCTGCACAACAAGGGACACCACTGGTGGCAGAACCATTTACTATGGAAAAATGGCTGGGGGACGTAAGGGCGGCTACCAAAGAAGATGAAAATGGCCAGCCGGTACCAGCATTTACATTTCAAGAATCATTATCTGCACCATTTTGCATTAAATCTGGGGGTAGGGTAGGAGCAAAACTAGAGGATCGTGCGGTGGGGCAATACGAGCACTGTGCCAAAACACTGACGATAGACACAAGAAGTAGCATTGTGTATGGATTTAAAAAAGTGATATGCACCTGCTATTATGAAGATGGGCGCAGAGAGCAAAATGTCACTAGGTATGACATAGATGGGGAAATACTGGATGCAAGGGGACGCATAGTACCACCAGATGATTGTAGATGTAGGAACACAGGGAAAAATAATGAGACAAGCTATTTTGTGGGCATAGCAATATACAATGGGTTAATGTATAATGGAAATAGCCTCCAAGTACACTTATACACACCAGGGGTGTATTGGCTCTGTGGAGGGTGGGCATACAAAACTTTGCCCAAACAATGGGAAGGTGTCTGCACCATAGGACATTTGCGACCAAACGTGACAATTATGGTACTAAATAAAGGAATACACCGGACTAAAAGGGACAGCGGGGAGAACCCATTGGTAGTACGTAACACGGGGTTCCACCAATTTGTAAGAGTACTGATCCCCTCACTGGGGGTATACGAGTTAGAAAGGGCCATAGTGAACATATCCGCCTCATTGGAGCTCTTTGCTAATGCTACAGCAGACGCATTAGGACACATGCAGAAAGAAATACATAGCATAGGGGCAACTGCTATGCAGAACAGAATGGCGCTTGATTTATTACTAGCTCACCGTGGAGGCGTGTGCGCAACTTTTAATAATTCATGTTGTGTATATTTAGAGGAGGATGGCATTATAGCTAAAGACATCACAGTGATAAAACAACAGGCAAAAATATACCAACAAATTGCGTTAGACGGTAGTGGGGCAATCGACTGGTGGGGATGGTTAACAGGACCTATGGGGGAACTGGGACATAAAATTGCAGTAGGCATCATGATCTTGGTGGTACTATTATTATGTATATATTGCATTATTACTGTTATAAAATGTATTGGTAAAAAGGGTATGGAAAACAGACAAATGCGAAATATTAGACAGCATTTATAGAAACATAAAAACAGGAAAAAGAGAAAAGTGGGCGTATGTTACGTGATCTAACTCTTATCTATTTTCTTGGAGGCTCTGCACAAGAGGAGTATCACTCGGAGATGGCGCCAGCAAGGTCACTGCGGCTGTGGAATGCATGAGCTCCATGCCTCCAGCGATGGGAAACCATTTCTGCGAGAAGTACACGCCGTGCGTGCCTAACAAGCTGTAACCAGAACCGAAGGCCACGCTGACCCAGGGCCAAATCAACATACATTACAAGAACTTGGACACTTTTACCGCTTGCCCACTGATTGCTTACATACCTTCGTCCCATACATGGTGCCGGATGCAGCCCGAGGGCACCCTTCAGTGACATAAGTAATGTATTGGGGAATGGATCAGCCACCTCAATTGTATATATAAGGATGTAAGCTGCCTGGAGGGGCAGAGCAGTCCACCCAGGCGGTTTGGATACGTGCTTTCATTATATGCAAATACCCTTCTACCTCTGGTCTCCGGTGTGCTTTATTGTGATGTGTTGCTGAGTGTGCAGTGAAGCAGGGCGGCTTGCAGGAGGGAGCAGGACGGACGTTCGGTAACAGATGGGGAGATTAGAATCAAGGTTAGAGAGCAGGTGTTCACGGTTATTCAGGAGAGCAGTTTACATGCTTCTGGCTGCCCTGAAGCCAGATTGATGGTCGTGGAAACAACCAACAAGTTCAGTGAGAAGATTAAGTTGGGAGATGGCCAGCTTTTCAAGGGGTTTTCCCAGGAAAGGAGTAATAGAGATCGGGTGATAGTTAGCCAAAAGGGAGGAGTCAGCTGAGCGTTCCTTGAGAAGAAGGTGCAAAAGAGAGTGCTTCAGGGGTAGGGGAATGTTCCAGAGGTGAAAGAGTGGTTGCAGAAGTCGGCCAAGGCAGTGGCAAGGGTGTCAATGTGGTCCTTGATGCTTTTGGAAGAACAGGGAATAAGCTGTTTTAATGAGGTATTCATAGATCATACTTGTCTTCTTCAGGGGAGAAGAGAGGCAAAGCAGAGAAAGGAGTGGGGGTGGCTGCAGGGGGGCTGGAAGAAGAGGGGAGGCTGGAGAGAGAAACAGGAGAGGCTGAGAGGGTGGACAGGATGTCATGAGTTTTGAAGATGAAGTGAGAAGCCAGGGCTGTACAGTGGTCCTGGTATGGAACAGGAGAGGTAGAGACTGTTGCAGCATTGGCAAGCTCCTTGCAGATTTTAAAGAGTTCGGCCAAATTATTAGATGCCACAGAGATGCAAGCTTGCATGTGAGTTCTTTTCTTAGTGAGGACAGATAGTCGGTATTGCCTTTCGAGTAGACGGCATGCCAGTTTGTCAGAGGATATACAAGATGCCAGCCATTTCCTCTCAGCCACTGTACACTTGCATTTAAGGGTGACGAGGTCTGAGTCAGACCGGAGTTGCACTTGGCTTTGGGCATTAAACGGATCCTCATGACAGGGTCAAGTGCATCAAGAGTGTCAAAGATAGCAGAGTGGAGCATGGAGAGGGCTGTGTAAGGGTGTGATGCAGCCAGAGGTGCAGGAGAGGAAGAGCAAGAGGCAGCAGAAGCCTCAACTGACACACGCTTCATGGGTCGAATGGCTGAGAAGGTGGGTGGCAGTATGGGTGTAGGTTTGGCCTGAGGTGGAAAGAGAGAAATGAGAGGATGGGAGAAAGTGGTCACTCCAAGAGAGGGGACTGGTGAGAGGGTTCGAGAGGGGAAGGTCTGAGGATATCAGAACATCAAGAGTATGCCCTGCAGAGTGAGTCGGGCGGGAGGGAAGAATAGAGAGGGAGAAGAGAGTCGCAAAGGTTGCAAAAGAGTCCAGTGGCAGGATAGGAGGCATCCAGGTGGATCACACTCAGCTGCACATGACCAGGTAAGCCCTGCTGTGCCTAAATACATTTGCCTGGGGCCTCTGCTCCCTTCCAAAATGGCTGCTGTGGCATCCACTGCATTTCCTGATACCCTGCAGCCTTTTTTCCTGCCTCCAATGTCATCCGAGTGGCACAGACTCAAGCCACTTACAGTGAATCCAGGGAGCTAGCAGGCAAGGCCGGCCACCCTCAAAGTGCCAACTCAAAGGGCAGCAACCCCTGCCTTACCCTGTTGTGCCATATGTACCGCCTATGCCATGTGAGCTTTGTTTTCCAGTCCATTTTGCTATAAGGTGCAACCCCTGTGATGCTTTGTTGCTTCCCCAACTTGGCGGGCTTCCGATAATCAAAGGAAAAGATAACTCATCCTCCAAACCAGTTTGCATATGAGTTATTCACTGCCTTCATACTCCTGCGATCTCTTGTACTTTACCACCCCCATGCCACCCCCATGCGCTTCCTGCCTGCCCTACTCTGTGTATGCACACTTACACCGAGTCAGATTAGTAACTCTCTGACACCCCCTGATCATCCAATGGGCCTATCTACTTGTTTGTTGCCTGTATTGACCCCACACTCTCTCATCTATTCGCCCCCACCTACCGGATTAAGTGACCAAGCGCATTGTGCTTTCCAAAGCCAACTTACTGATTCACTATCATGTGATTTGCTGCCTCACACCCTGCACCCCTCCCACACTAGGCCACATCACAGGCCTTCCTTCCCTTGCCCATGCACAAGCACTGGCTAGCGCTCACCACCAGTGCTGTGTCTACCACAAACCTCCACCTTCTAAATCTGCCTTGACCTACCCCATTCCTCTCACTTCTCTTCTATCACGTCTAATCATGCGCACCATCCCTCCTGATGCTACCTTATATATGCAACCAGCTATCACAGCCACACATGTCTCCCACCCTCGCTCACCATCCCCCTGCCAATTTCATTCCCCCACACATCCCTCGTAACCTCATATTGGACAAGGCATTACCACACACGTCATCCACAGACACAACCAAGCACACCATCAAGCAGTGTCCAGTGCTGCCCAAATCCAGGATTCTGCCTTGTGCCTATACTTTGACTACGCCTAGGGTCACATGCAACAAGATCATTACCCCAACTGTCAACTCCATACCGAAAAGTCACTTCTACCCACAGCCCTAATACTAACTGCCTCCTCTAAATGAACAAGTCCCAAAAAACCCAGATACCTACTTGCCTCCAGCAGCTATCAACACACTGAACAATACCTTTTACACATAGGACATAGATCTACTACCACTTTGGGATCTAAGCCTACTACTCTCTTAGGAGCATCATGCATACACAGCCCCATGCAGTTAGCCTCACCACCTCAACCTACCTTCAACTATCCAGACTCCGATCCAGAACATCTGCTCAAGTGACCAACACTTCAGAGGCTACCATCCCCTCCCTAAGGACATCTAGAGTCTCATTACGAGGTTGGAGGCAGCCATGGTACTATTAGCACCACGGCTGCCTCCAAACCGGGCTCCAATACCGGGCTCCTTCAATGGGGAATTACTGGGTCATTCCAACATTGGAGGACCCTGTAATTCCTCCTTGAAGTAACCATTCCCCAATCCCATTTGAGTCCCCATAGGGCTCAATGGGAATATGGAGGGAGGTAATGACGGGCATATTACGAATGGCCTGTTATTGGCTCCATCTCTCTGGGTCTCCCAAAGGGAAACTTGTAATCGGCTCTCCTGTAATGAAGGGTGCCGGTCCCGTACCGACACCCTTCATTTCGTGAGCGCCATGGTCATAATGAGGCCCCTAGACTTCCAAGACTTAGCTCACATACCAGCACTCCCATTCTACCAACTAGTAGTGATGTGCATCAGGCTCACTCCCACACCAGGCCACAGTCTCCAGCTAAACACTAAGAGGCCTTAAAATGGGCACTAATAAATGTACGCTCGCTAAGAGCTCATGCAATTAACGTCCATGATCTACTATTGGAAAACCACCTCAGCATTCTAGCCACCACGGAATCCTGGCTTCACAATGCCTCAGGCCCACTTCTCTCCCTGCAACACAACAACATTCTCCTATGCCTCATTTAATTGGATGTGTTACAGTGTCAATAAAGACCATTCAGTAATTAATTACACAATATTTTGTTTTCATTTTTTCATGATTAGTTAATAAAGAGTAAAAACATTGCATAAAGTGATCAAATGTGACCACCATTTATTAGTTCATCTAGCTTAGCATATCATCATTCACAAATACATTCTCTCTCAAGCAAACTCATAAAATCAGTCTGTCAGGCAACATCACCTACATGTGAGAAACCATATTGCCAAGGGTAGTGCATATACAGATATGTCTATCAAAACAGTGCAGAGGCAGTACAAACAAAATATATTCTAGTTGAACAGGAAAAACAAGTGAAGTGAACAAATTATCTCAGGTAACTGCAATCCGTTGGCAGCAATTTATCAATCTGTCATAGAAAAGTTCATATAATGCCGATTATACTTCAACAGCCTAATTCACAGATTAAAGCTGCGTCATTCTGGCTGGAAATTAGTAGTAGAAAGTATTGTGTTGGATTCCAATTGATGGTTGACCTACTTGAGTTTCAGCTAAGTGGCTCTGTCTATGTCAGCGAGCCCAGCCTTCTTCAGGGCAGAAAAAAGTCTATTTAAGCTGAGAGTGATGAGCACAGCCTGTTAAAAACTTGGCAAGGCTCCAAGGGTGGTCCTTTCTCTCCCTGGCCATCCATCCTAACTATACAATCTTCAGGGTTGACTGCCTTAATGCCATAGGAGGGCAAATCCTCCCCACTAATCAGATCCTTGCTCATTCCCTTCACCCTGGGGTTTTAAATGCTGCTAGTCAAGCTTTCTACTAACGCGAAACCATTTAAAACCTTCTTTTACTATACCACCAGCCCTGACCTTGAAATTCCCCTCTTGATCACATGATTCATGAAACCTATAACCAAATTAATTATCCTGGGTGATGTTAATCTCGGGTTCAATGATGCTTCAGACACCAAGGCTTCTGCCCTAACACTAGAAGATATGAACTTCACCCAATTGATTGACACTCCTACACACACCAAAGGTGAATACTAGATTGATCCTCATGGCCAATACCAGCATTGTTATCACCTCCATGACACAATATCATGGACAGACCACTGCCACTTCCACTTTAAGTTCTCCCTTGCCACCCCCCACAAAGTCTGCTCACCCTTGCTGAGCCCTGTTCCAGTATGGAATACCTGTAGGCTCTCACACAAACTCCTTAAGCCTACAATATTTTAGAATCCTGCTCCATGCCCTTTAACATGCTCCATAGCGTTGTTGTTTGTTGTTAAAGGTTGTTAACCTATATGATGGATCGCTATTGGTGGGCTTAACTTCCCTTGTGCCTCCTTTTGTGTGTTCTCAGCACCCAGTACGTTCACTGGACGGTGAAGTTTCAAAGCATAGTCTGATAGGATCTGGATGGTTCTTGTATCATACATCAGTTCTATTGATAAAAAGGTATCTTCTGCGTGGTCACTCCTCATCATAGCCATAGAAAGGTGTAACAGTTATGATGAAGATTATGTAAAGGAATTATGGGAAAAAGCTTCTGGACTAGGAGGTTTCTTAGAAACAACTTCTAACATCACAAATTGGGATGAATTTAGCCAGCTCAAAAAAAGATTTATCTGAACTGCATGTATCCATAATGTTGGAGTACCTGCAGAAAGGCACATTAACCCAGGGACTAGTTGTCCGGAATGAGCCTAGACTCTTCTTGGACAACAAGAATTTCATACTTCAATGGAGCTATGTGGCCAACGAATGTGGCAGAGACTGGGTCCTCCTAATAATTGATACCGCTGCCTAAATGACAGAAAAGATCTTGGTAGATTTAAAAACATTGGAGGAAGAAATCCAAAAAGCAGAACCTCTGGATCTTTCCAAAAAAAGATTAGATACGCTCATGCTTGAAATGACCAAAATCAAGGAAGATACCTTGAGAGAAAGGGTCCGTCGCATGAATAAAGATCTGACTAATTTCACTCACGAAAAAGCATTCAGATACACCCAAGACAATAACCACCAAAAAGAACAACAATATGATGGACTTACTAGTGGAGATAAGAAAAGGGTGAGCTTTAAAAACACCTCTTTCAGTTCCAGCGATGGAAACATAAACGGTGACCCAGGGTTTAACGTAGCTCGCTCCAATCGCCGTCAAAGAGGTAGACGAAACAACTTTCGTGGGAGAAATAATATGAATCATGGAAACACGTCCAACAGGGGTAATCCTACACAATCTTTTTTAGAGATGAGCCCAGAGGACTGGGATTTCGAACCTCGGTTGACCCGAAGCATGCAAGCATTGTGGTGAACCTCTCCTCTTATTTACCAACAGAAGCTTAATCTAAAGTGTTAGAAAAAGGTATTGGTTTTGTAACCATTACCCCTTCACTTTTCGCAAATAATATTTTCAGTTCATGCGCAAGATTCATCTGTTTCAACATTTTCAAGAGGTGGGTATTGAGCCTGAGACATCAGACACTGACTTGCACAACACATAATCTTTCTGTGTACCATCACAGTTACAAAGTGTGGAAGCCAAGGTCTACCAAAATAGCGTCCAAATGATTTAGATGTATTAGAGAAAAAAGCAAAGGGCAAAAACACCTTTACCAAAATGAGTAAGGGCGAAAATCAAGCAATGAGGAATCTCCTTGCAAACAACGAAATTGTAATCCGCAAAGTGGACAAGAGAGGTGCCATTGTCCTACAAAACTAGGACTCATACATGAGAGAATGTAGCAAACAACTCCTAGACTTAAAATGTTCTTACGTCTTGAAGCTGTTCTAACTAAGAGACTTTAAGATATTGTAAGAATAAAAGTTGAGAAAGCAAGACAGAGAGACTGGGTCTCAAATAAGGAAGCTGATTTTCTCACAAAGGATAAACCTAGGGTGCACAATTATATACTTTGCCCAAGATACACAAATCTATGCCTGACCCACCAGGTAGACCAATAGTGACAGGGGTGAGTTCAGTACTCGAAACTTTATCGAGGTTTGCAGATGCGTTTCTTCAGCCTATGGTGCAGCGGATGGCGTCTTACATGCAGGACACCACACAGGTGATAAAGGAAGTTGAAGGGTCACCTTTTGACCCTGCCACTGAAATTTTTTTGGGGCTTGATGTCATGGCCCTTTATACTAGCATTCCTTAGAGAGCATCCTTGGAAATGTTAGAAGAAAAATTATTACAAGATCATACTGTAGGGGCAACTCCCATCTCATTCATACTGTGGTGTGCAGAGATGAGCCTCCTACAAAGCTATTTCCATTTTATTGGAGAATTTTATACACAGATCCATGGGACTGCTATGGGTGCCACATTGGCACCTAGTATAACAAACCTATATATCGAGGCTTTTGGATGAGGCAAAATAATGCACATTAGTAACCCATACGTCAAGAACAAACACATCTGGAGACGCTATATTGATGACAATTTTGTCATCTGGCATGGAAAATCTATTAAAGTAGAAGGATCCTGTCTGTGGGTAAATACCCATGCACTGGAGGACAAAGCGATCTCTGAACGGGCCCATGAGATTCAGAGCTTGCCCCCCGGCACCTTTAAACAAGATAGCCGCACCATGAAGAAGATGGGGTGCAGGATTCACTTACCCGTCACCAATCAATGAGGACAAGTCAACGGTTTGGCAAAGGGAAGTCCGTTTAATGACAAGTACAAAAAACGGGGAAACAAATGGTAATCAACAGTGATGCGATCGCCTGTCTCGCTTCAACTCCCAAAATCTTCATTCAGACAGCAATAGTTATACCCAAAAATTGTCATCATTGACGTGTAACACTCATAAGTTTATCATGCAATTCTATTGGTTGGAAAAGGTAACTTAAGTATAGGTGCTATATCTGTATATGGTAACAAAACGTAGGGATTGGATAATTCTTATTGGGTGGGCGTCTACGCTTTTCCCTCTACATCACTCATGATAGACGTCACTACAAGCATGATGTCTAATTGGTTCTACAGCTATAGGACCCTAGATTATTCGGTCCACTGTGATTGGGTAAGTTACACCCCTCGGCCTAAATCTCTACTTTAATTAGCAGCATGCAGAATAGACACCCAGGTGCCTTGTGGCCCAAGATTCACCCTGCCTCCCTTCTATCAATCAGGTACTTTAGGGCTATGTGTCAAATAGTTGGCTGAGGATGGCTTTGAAACTGTAGCTTCTTATCTGGGAAAGTGATGGCATCCTCGGGTTCTGGGTGACATCAGATGCTGGTACCTCTTCGCCCTTGGCTGGTCACATGTCTGTTCACCGTGAATCTGCTTCATTTTCCTTGTATTCGTGTATTTGAATCTCCAATAGCCTCGCCACCTGCCTGGGGCCTCTTTATCTCGACCTTCACTTGCTGGCTGCTATGCTCTGAAGTCTCGATTCTCCAGAGCTGCTGCTCTGCTCCCTTCCTTAGGTTGACCTCGAATACCCAAGCATGAGCTACTTCTCACTAAGTTTCGATTCCGCTCTTCCCTTTGGCTTTGGCTGGGATATGAATCTTGGCCTTGCTAGCCCTTTGCAGCCTGGGCTTAATTCAGCTTTTACAAAATGGAGTCGCACCTGTATAGTGTGCTTTATTGAGGTAGATATATAGTTGGTGCATGCCACTCTATTCTTCTACTAAGCATTACAAGCAGTATCGTTTTCTTAGCTTCTTGTGTTCCGAGCCTATTTATAGGCACTTTAGTCAGTTACGTGTGTTTATTTCACTTATTGGTTACATTTCTTTATATTAACGTCTTTTCTCTTACACAACCATTACAACTTTATTCCTAACGTTTCACCCTTGTGTGTCAACTTTCGTTCTTCGTTTATGTTCATCTGTAAACTGTCCAGGTTCTTATGTCGTCACCATTTGCCTTCCATTAAGGCTCTTTGGGCCTCTTTGGGGACAGTCTGTAAGTAGTCTTTATTGCGTGTTGACTGCTGGTACGGTTGTCTCAGAGGGTACCGGGCTGCTCAAGGTTGTCTGGTTATAGGCTCTTCTGATGTGCACTGGGCAGAGTCCTAGAGCTGCTCTCTGTTGGCTCATTTGTTTCTCATACATCACATACTATGTTCCTGGCACCTCACTCTGTGGGGTTGGGGTGTAGGCCATGTCTGGGACCTCCTCTACACCCAAGAAACATATTTGAAGCTCACCTTGAATTCAAGTACGGAAGCACTACATTTCCTGGACATTACAATTTCAGCAGATAAGGGCTCTAAAACCATCGTTGTTAAACCATACAACAAGTCCACAGACATGAATGTGATATTACATTACAGTAGCTTTCACCACAAACATGTGAGAGACAACCTCGCACTGGGACAATTTATGGCACTGAAGAGAAATAGTACCAAAAGATCTGATTTCTCGAGTGAAGCATGCAAAATGGAACAACGTCTAATCCAAAGAGGTTACCCACATGAGATTACTGGTGAAGCCATGAAAAGAGCTAAAAACAACCATAGGGAGGCCCTATTAGAAAACAAAGACTGTTTACAAATGACAGAAAAAGAATAAAAATGAGTGTTTGTCAACACGATCAGCCATAACTCCAATGCTATTAAAAAATCATTTTTCAGCCTGTACAGCCTCCTATTGTAGCTTTCAGGCGAAGTAAAAATTTGAAGGGCCAGCTTACCCTCAACAGCATCATTATTAAACCATAAAAATAGATGTTTTTGACACAACATTGGGGATTGCTAGAAGTGGTGGGTCACTACCCTTGTGGACAGTGTGTCTACTGCCAACTCACTTTTACAAGCATTGAGATTGACATAGGTTTAAGTTTCCCTTGATAACAAAAACAACACACCAACTGTAATTCATCTATTGTTATTGTTATTTTGCATTTATATATCGCCTTATATACCATTGGTATGGTCTGAAGGCGCTGGTAGGTTGAACGCCCTTGACAACCGAAGTTCATATCAGTAGAGAGAGTAGAGACAGTCAATAAGGGTGCGTGTGGGCACCAGGTATGTGTGCAGCTCGTGCAGTATCCGTGTAATAGCTGCATTATAGTGGTAGGTGTGCTGATTGAGAGGTCAGGAGTATGTGTTCGTTCTGGCAGGATTTATCCAGACCGGATGTGGCTGCATTAGGCCTGAGGAGAAGGCCTGGCTGGGGGGGGGGTGTTACCAGCAGTGATTACTTAGAATGAGCGGCGAGTGTTGGTATGAGAACAGTTGTACCGAATGGTGTCATAGTATCACTGTGTTCTAGTTGAGTGGTGATGTAAGGACAGACTAAGCGTGGTGGTGGAATAAAATGGGTTATATACCCTTTCAGATATTCTCTGCATTCCAAATCATACTATTTACGTTGCGTGCTCTAGTCCGTTCCATGCACTCCTATCCGCTCCATGCATCCCAGTCTGCTCCATATATTTTCAGTCACGCATTCATGCATTCCGGCTTGCCGCGTGCGTTCGAGTTCTCTCCGTGCGCTCCAGTACGCCATGCGTACTCCAGTCATTGTGGGTTAAATGCTCTTTAAGCGTTCTCCACGTTCCAAACCATACTTTATACGTTACGCAATTCTATGCGCTTCAGTCCGTTCCATGCCCTCCTATCCACTCTTGTCCACTCTTGTCTGCCCCATGCGTGCACTCTTGTCTGCCTCAAGCATGTACCCACTCACCCCTCTACCCACTCACCCCCTCTACCCACTCAAACCCTCTACGCACTCAACCCCTCTATGCGCTCACCCCCTCTACGCGCTCACCCCCTCTAAGCGCTCACCCCTTCTACACACTCATCCCTTCTATGCACTCATACCTTCTACACGCTCAACCCCTCTACGCAATTCAACCCCCTTTATGCACTCATCGCCACTACGCACTCATCCCTCTACGCATTCATCCCTTCTATGCACTTATCTGATCCCCGTACTCACTTGCTCCCCGAACTCATCTGTTCCCCATACTCATCTGCTTTAAGTATTCGTGTCTTTCACGCATTCAACATCAGTATCCTGTCCTATATATTCATCTCTACACTCATCTGTTCTATACCTTCATCCGTTCTGTACACTCATTCACTCTGTACACTTATCCACTCATACGCTCTATCTACTCATCCGCTTTATCCATTCAACCACTCTGTACACTTATCCACTCATACGCTCTAACACTCATCCGCTTTATCCACTCATCCATTCTATTCACTCATCTGCCCTATCCACTCATCCGCCTTATCCACTCATTCTCTCATCCGTTCTATCCTTTTGTCTGTTCTATCCTCTCATCCACTTTATTCGCTCATCCGCTCTATCCATTCATCCGCCCTATCCACTCATTCTCTCATCCGTTCAATCCTCTCTTCCACTCTGTCCATTCCTCTGGTCTATCCACTCCTCCGCTCTATACACTCCTCTGCTCTATACACTCCTCCGCTCTACACACTCCTCTGGTCTATACGCTCATCCGCTTTGTACGTTCACTAGGTCTACACACTCTTCACACTTCCATATTCATGCGTTGTCCATATTGATGTGCTCTACATACTCATCCGGTTCATATACTCGTCTTTTCTACACACTTATCCCGTGTATGCTCATCCGTTCGGGACAGTCATCTGTTTTACACACTTCTGCGTTCTACTCGCTTCCCTGTATTATGCGCTCATCTGCTCTACACGCTTGTCCATTCTACACATCCAGCCGCTCTACACACTCATCCACTGAACATGTTCATCCATTCCATACACTCGTCCGGTCTACATATTCATTTGATTTCCACATTCATTCAAACTATATGGTTATCTGTTCTAAGTAATTCATCTACGCCATTCACTTTATTCATTCCGCATGCATTCTATCCATTTCGGGAGTTTAAATCTCTTTCCTGTTCCCGTATGATTTACTTCTTATTAACCATTTCACTGCTTTGATCTACTTTATTAATTTAATTCTGTTTGCCCTTCTAGATTACATCGGGGGTCGTTAGCTGTCAGTTTCTCACATCAGGTGGTTTAATGGATTGGTGTCATTGAGTTGCTGTTGGTCTGATTGGGTTAGTTTGGTACGGGTTGGTTTTAGGGGAAGAGCCAGGTTTTCAGCAGTTTGCGGAAACCCATTAAATCCTCAGTCTGGCGGATGTGGGGTGGGAGTGAGTTCCATAGCGTGGGGACCAAGGCTGAGAATGATGATCCGCCTAACCTAATTGAGTTTGTCTTCGGAATGACTAGGAGGCTGGCTGAGCTTGATTTTAAGGTGCATGGGGGTTGTAGGGTTTTAGCTTGTCTTGAAGTTATTGAGGTCCGGTTTTATGCAGTGCCCGATGGGAGATGCACAAGGTTTTGAAAGTCACCCTGCGGGCTACTGGAAGCCAGCGCAGCGTCTTAAGGGCTGGGGAGATGTGGTCTCTTGGGCCAAGCGCAAGAAAAAATTTGGCTGCCGCGTTTTGTGCCCTTTGGAGTTTATTCAGTTGGTACGTGTGGACTCCGAGGTATAAGGGGGTTTGCGTAGTCCAGTGTTGATACAACGATTAATTGGACCGCAGAGAGTCTGTTGGGAAAGGAGAGATATGGAAAGATGCGCCTAAGGGTTTTAAGGTGGTAGTGGCAGGATTTTGAGACGTTGTTGACTTGGCGCGAGAGTGTTAGGTCAGAGTCAAGGGTGCATCCAAGATTTTTCACTGAGTTGGAGGGGTCGGAGACTTGCCCATGCGGATGGCCAGGGTAGTGGTTGTGGGAGAAGTTCCAGGTTGCCACATTCCATGATTTCCGTTTTGGAGGGGTTTAACAGGAGGTGGCTTTGGGTCATCCAGAGTTCTATGTCAAGGAGGCAGGAGGCCAGGTCAGGTCTGCAGTTGGGTTTTGAGTTCAGGAGTTTTAAAATTAGTTGAGTGTCGTCGGCGTAGTTGTAGTACAGGATTTTGTGTGAATGAATTATTGGTTGGAGGGTGATCAAGTAGAGATTGAACAGGAGGGCGGATAGGCACGCTCCTTGTGGGACTCCCGTGTCGACTGGTCGGGCTTGGGAGGTATAGTTGGACAGTATCGTTATTTGGTACCGATCCGTGAGGAATGAAGCTATCCATTTAAAAGCGGTTCCACGAATTCCTAGGGAGTGGAGGCAGTCTAGGAGGATTGAGTGATTGATTGTGTCGAAGGAGGCGGATAGGTCAAGAAGGATTAGTGCCGCGCATCCCGCAGAGTCTGCAGTCATTTTAAGGTCATCCCAAATTAAGGTTAGGGTGGTTTCAGTTCCGTGACGGGCTCTGAAACCTGATTGAGAGGGGTCTAGGAGATTGTTGGCTTCAACAAAGGCATTTAGTTGGGAGTAGGCAGTTCGGTCAATGAGTTTGGCAAGGAACCTGGTGTTTGAGATGGGGCAGGTAGTTTTTGGGCTCGAGAGGGTCGAGCGAAGGTTTTTTAATTAGAGGTTTGAAATAAGCCGTTTTGAATGCGTCGGGAAAGATACGAGAGAGAAGGGAGGTATTTATGATGGATCTTGCGTGTTCACCTGCTCAGGTAGAAGTGAACATTTCTTTGAGGGTTGTGGCTGGGCAAGGGTCCAGTGGCGAGCCAGATGGTTTACGGGCAGATAGAAGTTTGTGAAATTGCTCTGGTGATATTAGACTAAAGGATTCAAACGTTCAAACGTTGGTTGTGTGATGGTTGCATCTGGTGGGGTGGCCGGTATGGGGGGGGAATTGCTTGGAGGATGTAAGAGAGCTCGGTTGGTGGCTAGAGTATTTGTTCTTTCGAGAGCTGTGGTGAAGAAGTGGAGGGAGAGTGAGTAGCACAGTGATTGTGAGGGATTCGGGACGGTTGTGTTGCAAGCCGGATGGGTGAATTCGGAGATGATTTTGTGGAGTTCTTTGCTTGGGTTTTTACAGTTTTGGATTCAGGAGTTGTAGTGGGCTTTTTTTGCTTTCCGGATTTCGGCCTTGTACTGATAAAGGTGTCTGGTCAAGGTGGCCCTATTCACCTGGGTTTTGTCTTTCTGCCATTTGCGTTCTAGGTATTTACATAGTTGTTTAGTGATCTTCAACTCAGGAGTGAACCATCTGGGGAAGAGGCTGCGGTGGGGTGATGGTTTGCAAGGGGTTGTCAGCTGCGTCAGAGATGCATTGAGCCATGAGTCAAAGGCGTCACGGGTTAGTTGTTTGTTCAGTAGGCAGGTAGGTGGTGGAGACTGGAGGAGTGCGTTGGCTAGGTCCGGGAAGATTATTAGTTTTTTCCAGAATTTGCATAGATTCAGAGGTTCAGATTCGAGTGCGGGAAGGCGGTCGGGTGAGTGAATGGTGAATGAGAGAATGAAGTGATCGGACCAGAGGATAGGGGTGGGGGGGTTTAAATTAATCAGGGTGTTGGAGCTAAAGATGGCATCAAGAGTGTGTCCTTTGTAGTGAGTCGGGCCGTTTGTGTGGGGTTGGAGGTTAATTGCGTCCAAACCATCGACCAGAGAGTGTGTCATAGGGTTGGTGGGGATGTCGAGCCATATGTTGAAGTCTCCAAGAAGGGTGAGGTTGGGGTGATTTAGTTGAAGGGTGGCAATAGAGTCGCAGAGGTTATTTGCAAAATGTCTATCGTAGCCAGGGGGTCTATAGATTCTTAGGAAGCTGTGTGAGAGCGACGGGGATATGGATAGTCTAACGAGGAGAGATTCACAGGATGGAATGGAAGGTTGGCTGTCGATGATTGAGGCGTGGAAGAGAGACTTGAAGACGAATGCTATTCCTCCTCTCTAGAAGGACGTTTCAGTGGGATGAGGGAGTATTCGTGGGGGAAGGCTTCAATGGCGATTCTGGCGAAGTCGTCAGAGAACCAAGTTTCGGTGATGAAAACCAGATCTGGTTTGTCCGAGGTGAGTTGGTCAAAGATGCAGTATGTTTTTTTTGCTACAGAACGGGCATTAAATAGGATGCAGTTCACATCGGAAGGCGAGGTTGGTCTCGGAGCAGGAGCGGAAGGTGGTGGTGGCGGAGGGAGAGGAAGCTGGGGAGGGAGAGGGGTAGGGTGGGAGATGATTGATGGGAATAGTGGGCGAGCAGCGGAGTTGGCGGGTTTCGGGCGGGATTGGGTGGCTGTGTGAGTTGGGAAGCTCGGGATTGGCTTGGGGGATTTGAAGGTAGGGTGTGGGTGGTTAGGACTTTCAGTTGTAGTTGAAGAGAAGTCGAGGGAGAGGGGTTTCAGGCATGGTGAAGCTACGGGGGAAGGAGGTGATTGGGGTACAGAGGTTGCGGGTTAAGGCAGGGGAGGTGAGGAGTGCTCAGAGATTGAGGGGGACCAGGTACGGTTCCTCTTTAGTTTCTTTATTTGCAATTGGAGTGTGGGAGAGGGTAGGGGGGTCAGAGGGGGAGAGGGATGCGGCTTCGGTTCTTGCTAATGCTAGGCGTGCAGTTTTTAGGGAGGGGAAATGGTGTGTTCATGGAGCAGAGGCGGTGGGGGTTTGTGGGCAGGGCAGGGGGATGCTTGCAGGGTGGGGTGTGCTCGCTATGATAGTGAGGGGAGCCGGCATGGGTAATGTGGGCTGATCGGGGGTAATGTTCGGGGGGAGTCTTCTTAGGGTGGTTGGCTCGCCACTGCGCCCCTCTGGCTTGGTGTTTGGAGAGGCGAATGGTAGGGAGTGCAAAGGAGGGTTGGACGATTTGGGAACGGGAGACAGGAGGGGAGGTAGAACGGGGAGTGGCGTCAGATTATGGTGGTCATGTCTGACGGACTCCGGAGGAGTGGGTGCACTCATGCCTAGTACGAGCTGTTGTCTCAGGTGCAATTTACAGTTTATTGGACTTTATAAGTTCTGCTGTTTCACTGGCTGTGAGTAGTCTTGTACTCAAGGTTCCAAGAAGTCGGGTGATATTATTCACTTATTCTAGGTTTTAGTGTACAATTTTTACTAGCTTGCAGATATTAGGCCGTTTGAGATATAGCTAGATCCTAGGATATTCTAACTGGGTGGCCTATTTAGTTGTAGCTACAGCACAGTTAGCACAGTTATGCTAGATCCTAGGATATTCTAACTGGGCGGCCTATTTAGTTGTAGCTACAGCACAGTTACGCTGTTATGTAGGCTTTCTTCTAGCAAGCTGTAATACAGGTATGCTTATTATTTTAGGCAGAGTTTGCGAGGCTGTTGGGCAACTTCTAAATTCTGTTTCTAAATGCACATTTCTAGAATTACAGAGAGGCTGTTGAGTACACTTCTAAATTTGCAGGGAGACAATTGGGCATACTTCTAAAATTCACTAAGAGGCTATTGGGTACATTTCTAAATTCAACTTTTCACAGAGAGGCTATTGGGCACACTTCTAGATTCACAGAGCGGCTACTGGGCGCAATTCTAGATTCAGCGAGGATGTTGGGCACACTTCTGGGAACACAGAGAGGATATTGGGCACACTTGTAAAAATCAGCTTCTAAATGCACTTCTAAGTTTAACTTTCACAGACATGCTAAGGGTGCAATTCTAAAATCAACTTCTAAATTCAACTTTCACCGGTATGCTATTATGCGTACATCTAAATTCAGCTTTCACAGAGAGGCTGTTGGGCACACTTCAAAGTTCAGTTTCCATATAGAAGCTAATGGGCACAATTCTGAGTTCACAGAGAGGCAATTGGGCACACTTCTAAAATTTGTAGAGAGGTTATTGGTTACATTTCTTAATTCAAGTTTTCACAGAGAGGCTGTTGGGCAAACTTTTAAATTCAGTTTTGCACAGGTATAGGACAGGGTTTCTAAATGCAATTATGCCACAGATAAAACGAGTTTACAGTGGTGAGGCTTCCTTAGTTGAGTGGTAGGGTAGTATAGTGTGAAGTAATTGCTTCTCGACCCCGCCCTTTCCACACTTACTTGATTTTGGCTTCTTGCTTCTCCTGCTGATACCTGCAGATACAACTTGGAGCCGTCTCTGTAGGAGCCGTCCTTTGCCTCAGGTCCTTAGCCGATGGGCTGCCGGGCAGAGGGCTGCCCTGGGAGAGTTGGTAATGGCTTGACTTCACGGTCTCCTGGCCAATCAGGACATGGTGGGTGGGCCAGGAGGTGGAGGAGATAATGGGAGGGACAGGAGGCGGCACAAGTGGGTGTGAATGGACGAGGGGGTCAGGGGAGAGAGGGGCTTCAAGCGGGCTGAATTGGGCCTTTGGATGGGAGTTTTATTCTAACATGGAGTCGGCAGCAGTGCACAAATAGGCAGATGTACTCACCTGGGCGCCTGGTGATAATTGTCATATGGTGCCCATGTAATAAGATTTACATTGTTAAAACGATTAGAAAAATCAAAGTGAGAATTGGGGAACATAAGAGATGTTTAAAATATTGAACCCCTAATGCACCATTGGTAGAAAATTTGACTGAAAGAATACATACCCCTGAAGAATTAAGATGGTCAATTGTTTACAAAAAGAATCCCTGTATGGATACCAATAGAGACAAAATAATTTTGTTCCAGAAAGAACAACGATACATTTTTTTGACCAAAAGTGCCACGAATGGCCTCAATGAGAAAATTGATTGGTCAATTGAGAATATTTGCACATATCGAACATACAATTAAGCTGTATGGAATAGTGCAATTCTGTGTGGTTCGAATTTCTGTAACACATTACAATGTCATTCTCTACATCGTTTTTGTCTTGGAACAATCGGCGTCTATTGGTGTCCAATTTGACTGGGTGTTCATTATTTATTGTGCTTTGACCTGCTAGCAAGGTTCTGAGTAAGGAAGCTAGCCATTGAACTTTGTAGTGGTTTGTTTAAAATGATGGCACAATTTTATGCAACTTACTATTGAGGTGTAATTGGGTGCATCGTTGCTGGCTGCGCCTTGCCTATTGTGGGTATAGGCTGTTCAGGTGTGCGCTGCTGGTCCAGGAAAGAAATCGAAGAGGCAACACAGCCATTTTACATCAGAACGATTATAGCAGTAATTAGCATTATGATTCCAACCCGTGCCGTGTACGTGGTGCATTATGCCAGATGACCGTCAGGCAGACGTGCAGCCAGAGGTCAGAGAATCATACACTATGGGTAAGTGAGCTATGCCAATATAGTTGGGAACATTCTGTGTATACGAACATTTGCGTGCCTGACACACTCCTCTCTAAGCTTGATAGAACTGATATCGACGGGTAGAACAGTGTGCACAACAAATTGCTGCGTAATCAGGTATACACCATGCACTTTGTTTGGGCGAGGGTTTGCCATACAAAGCGACCTGACCTTCCATGACGTCGGGGAGGCAGTGGCGGTTTTGATAGGCGTACTTTGATAGGCGTCTAAGATATCTAAAGGTATGCTGGCTCTCTCCATTTTTCGAATAGATCACGTTAGTGCAAACTTTCTTAAGAGTTAAGTTGCACCGGTGCTGGCGTTGATGTGCTTGAATTGTTGAACTTCAAAGAATGTGCATTTTTCTATTTTTAGGACAGCAATTTTTTAGGTGCACTCTGCAATTGGGTACTTTGGAATGTAAGAAAATATTGAACTATTGTGCCAGATTATTCGTAACGCTGCAACGGCCCTTCCATTTTCTTTGACTTGAACAAAGCAGTATTATCAGGTAATTTTAATTTAACAGTGATTTTTGGGTCAGCCAAGAGTGGCCACTAATACATCTATGGATCAGAAGGACTCAACAGGCTGTGCTAGAGAAAGTTAGCCAATATGTCTTGTGTTCTTGTATTTTAGAACTTGGGTTCTGGGACAACAGACCAGACAATAAATCAAATGAAGAAGATGCCAGTATTATTTAATGCGACACAAAGCAGCAATAGCCATATTTGATCAGATTCAGACTTGGTGTTTGTGGACACTAACTTGTGGTAAGTGGAATACATTGCACATGTTTTTGTATTGAGAATCTGCGAAAATAGAGGAAGCTGGTTGGAGGTTGTCTGCAATTAGCCAGGGTACTTAATTCTGTCGTCGGGCAGAGTTGTCCGATTGGCACCAGCCTCTACCTTTTAGACTTCACCTGAGCATGTTAAGTGCTTAAATATCTGTTTGTGTGTTTTTGAGACCAACAAGACTGTGTAAGCCCATTAATAGCTGCAATGTAAACAGATGTGTGCTCCACCTTTTTAGCAAAGATGGCTTGCAACTTAATAAATAAGTCATTATAACTCATATGGATAATTACATTGATGTCTCTTCTGTTGCAAGGGTTGATCCCAAATGCTGGTGTTAAGAGAAGACTGACAGGCTCTGGGAATTATCCTATGATATCAATCGCCATTGAGTCAGATTGGCAGACTTCTCGAGAAACGAATTGTTATTGTTTCTCATCTGTACATTTTGGATAACAGTTCGTTAGTTGGATTCAGGTAGGCCCTGAAGAATTTCAAATGCATTTCTGCTGTAAGTCAAATGGAAAGAAACATGTTGGGATGGTGTTTGTTGAAGAATGAATTGGTATGAGTGAGATATGAGTAGTGTAAATGTAGTGCTTGATGTGTTTTATTGTATTAACTGTTGCACAGCACAAGTCACTTTTTTCTGTAAAACACAATAAAGTAGCAATTGAAATGCTTTTTCGGTGCTAAAGTGTCTGCTACTGGATGCACTGTTTATATGACCAGAAATCAAATAGAGGTCATTAATTAAATCTGTGTATTTTTATTATGTTTTAATATTGCATTGATATGAATAAAAATTGTTATAATTTGATGTTTGTCTCTAGTTGGGATATAGGCATCAGTCTAATCTAACCAGTGGTTTGGTAGGTCACACCCGTTGGACAACAGTGTGGCTTGCCCCATAGCGTTGTTGTCTGTTGTTAAAGGTTGTTACCTATATGAAGGATCGCTATCAGTGGGCTTACCTTCTCTGCACCTCCTTTTATGTGTTGTTGGCTGAACAAGAACCACCAGAAACTTTCCAATCCCTACCATGCTTGCCTCCTCCACATCATGGACATGCATGCCCAATCAAAGCTAAAATACCCAAACAACACACGTCCAACAGCACCTGGTTCTCAGAGAATCTTGTGACCTTACACAGGAACAAGAGAACCCTCGAACATCTATATAAAAGGTACCCCTCACCTATCAACTGCAAAGTGTTTGCCACAGCCTCCCACGCTTACAAGAAATCCATCATCATCTGCAAAGCCGAATCATACAATGAGAGAATCTTAAATGTTAGCTCCAATTCTAAAGAGTGTTTCTCTATCCTGAGAGAACCTGAGACCCCTATACCAATGATCTCCTGGACTCTCAATGACAAAGCTTGGTGTACCACCATACACAATGCCATGTCTTCCAGAACTGAGTCTCTTGGCGACAAAATCAATGCTAAAAAACCATGCTTGCAGCCAAAGCACCCATGCATAATGTACTCGACCGCACCAAACTGGCCCACTACGCCACTCCCCCTTCAAATGTAACTACGTCATGCAAGAACAGGTCCTAGCTACCATTCTATCTCTAAAACCTTCAAACTGCAAATGAGACACATGCACAGCTCACACAATTAACCCCTGCACCCCTACCTTACCCCCCATCTTTACCGACTTTGCCAACACATCCTTCTTGACCTGCAATGTGCCCTCGAGTGCCACCCCATTACCATGGACCCTTCTCTGCTTAAAATACTTTTACCACTCAGCCTCCTTAAAAATTCAGAAATTCTTTGAGCAAAACCACTTACTTGGGATGAGACAATTTTGCTTCTGCTCAAAGCATAGCAAAGAAACTGCCCTTCTCGATCTGAAAATTCAAATGGATAATATCTGAGATTCGGCAATCTAGATATCCTCCTTCTATTAGATCTGTCTGCAGCATTTGATGTGGTTGACCATGACACCCGTTGCTACCACCTTTCACATCACTTCCACTTCTCTCCTGAAGCCACTTCATGGGGCAAATCATTCCTCTGTCATCGCACCACTAGAGTATTCATTGGAGAGGTTGTGGTTGATCCTATCCCTACCCACTAGGTGTCCCACAAGGCCCCTGTCTTTTACCAACACTGTTCAGCAAATATACCAAGCCACTGTTTGACCTGCTGGATGATCTGGGGATCATCTAAAACAAATTCACAGATGATACCCAAATACTCATCCCCATCTCAAGTGACAACTTCCAGGACACTGGCACAGTAGTTAAGCGAGTTTACAACACCATACAAAACTGGATGGTCACCCAAAACCTCTACCTAAACGATGAGAAGATGGTGCTCCTCATCGTGGGCTCCCCCTATTGGCTGAAAAACCTTAATACTTCCTTTACCACATTCTGCATTAATAGCTCTATCAACCCACTCCTGAAACAAGTCAAAAAAATGGGTGTACACTTTGAATCTGATCTTACCATGATGAGGCATATAAATACACTTGCTTCCACAACTGTCTAAACTTCAAGGCTCATCTCGCTTAGCAGGCAATTCCTCTCTCAGAGTAACTACCTCACACTCACACATGCACTCATACTCACTGGACAACTGCAACGTTCTACTCATGTGCAATCCAATCTGGAAAAACATCAACTGCAGAATAAAGCACTTTGTGCTGCCCTTGGCTTGCAATGATCTGACTACATCTCAGCAACCAGATGTGAAGTCCACTGGCTACCAATTAAAGCTCGCTTGACTTTAAAACTCAGACTATTGCCCATCGTTGCATTTACAAAGAGTCGTCACATTACCTCAAACACTGCATCACCCAGAAAGTATCAGTACGCTCATTAAGATCCAGTTCCATTATCTATCTGAACACGCCCTGTTTTAAGAAAAAAAGAGCAGGGGGTGTGAGCTTCTGTGCCACAGCTCTTACACTCTGGACATCTCTTCCATCCACCATTTAGAAATGAACAATCTTAGCCTGCCTTCAAATAACATGTAAAAACCTGGCATTTTGACAAATATGATTAACTGTACCATTACCTTTCTACCACTATCTATTGTACCACTATCTACTGTTCCAAACACTGTTATATTGCAGGTTGTAGGCATTACAAAAATGTTACAAACATGTTTTTAAACAAATAAAAGAAATGCCAATAAGCGATACCCATACAAGAAGTTTGAGCACATCCACATGGACAAGCAAGTGCCAAGGAGCCACCCAAACTCCTGTGGAAGCATAAAGGAACACAAGGTCCAAGAAACATACATCCTGAGAAGTGAATGGGCAGAGGTGAATGAGCTGCCAACAGATTCCTCAGACATCCCCACTCCATGGAACATCTGACCAGGCACCGAAACAAATGAGTATCCATCCTCAATGAGAGACCCAAAGCATCATCATGAAACATACCTTCCATCTTGAAATGTCTCCCCACATCACCAGCATGGGATGCACATTCCAAAACATACCCAACAAACACTGATACATCAACAGAAAACATGCAATGCCCCTGCACCATAAATGGCATAGGCTTAACTAAGACTTCCCCAACATGCCCCAACACCCATGAACACATGTACAAAGGAAGTGCCATGCCAACCACAACAAACATGTCAGACACACCCAAGCACACCATACACAACGATGACCAACATGCCTGTACTGCAAAGCACGTAAGAAACCAAGCAACAGATGTGAATGACAAAGATGTCAAACAAATGCAACTTCAAACATGTCATCTGTCCACACCTACCATTTTTCACGTATGTACATTGGACATGAAGGCATCATAGTAAACATCACACTCACATTAAGCATGCACACATGTGCCCCAGCAAATATGTCAATACCAATATGACCCATAGAGTTTGCCTAAACCCACATGACAGCCATAGGATATACCTAGTAGGAGACCATGTACAAAGAAAAGGTGCACATGGACAAAGAGATAGCATCCGGTGGTGTTGAATAACAAATTGATGTATTGACGAAAAACAATGTACAAGAATGACAACAAATAAATAGTCCTGGAAAAAATTAATATAAAAAAAGAAACCTACAACTACTGAACTATATTCACGAGTCAGCGGGCTAGTACATGCTGATCTCTGACAATGCTTCAGTCAAGGCTGATTCTCCTTCCACTTCTGCTTCCTGCAGGTGGGCCCCTGTTGTTTCCTCGAGCGCTTGCAGGGCCTCCATCTTCCACGCTCAATCTCCTCTGCTGCCCTGCAAGAATCCTCAGGGATGGTAGCCCATGCCTGTGCCATCCTATCCTCAACTTCAGCCATGGCCCTGGCTGTCACAACAAGTTCACCTCGGCCAACACCAGAGCCTGCACGCACCGTCATGCCTCCTGCCTCACTTGTACCATGTGTGTGCCTCCTTGTCTCCTCCTTCTGGCAATTCCATCCAGGATTTGCCTCCTCACTATCAACATCTGCTGCTGCCTGGTAATGTGAATAGCACCTGCACTTCCGTCAAACCCCTGGTCTTCCTCCACAGCCTGTTTCCCTGTAGGCTGCTGGGCAGGCTCAGTGACAACCTCATCTGCCATCAAATGGACTTCCACCTACGCTAGGGACACAGACACATCTGGACTGGACAATGGTGGGAAAGGTGCACAGGAAGCCGTGGTGTTAGCTGGGGTTGAGGATGACTGGAGTACAGATGAGGGGGATTTGGAGGCCATTGCAGTGGCCTGTCCAGAGAGACCACCGAAAAGACGTGTTGCAAGAGGCAGCCCATCTGCACTTATACTCTACAAGCAGCTCACAAGATGCTTGCAAAGCATCACTCACGCATAGAAGTGTGTCACCTCAAGCCACCCATCGGCATGGTCAGCACCTCATCCCAGATGGCGGGAAGTGGGGCCTCTGTCTGTTTGGATGCATCAGTGTGGGTGGATAGTGCTGCAATAGATGACCCTGGGACCGGAGATGGTGCTGACTCGCCACAGTGAACTACACATCCTCCTCTCTCAGGGCCAGGTGTGCAGCCTACACATGCCTATTGGTAACCCCACTGTTAGGCAGAATCACCTGCGGTACCCTTTGGAAACACCACAGGCAATTAGGACTACAAGTGTAAGCACAATTTCACCTTTGGTACAAGCCTGTACGACACAGTAAAGTGGTAATGATGGCTGAGCAGCCAGACTTATCTCAAGGGTTTAAATGAGCAGTAGAACAAGTTACACAAAGGACCAACCAATACAGTGATTCAAGTGAACACTTACTCAATGTTTCTTAGTAAAAGAATATACATTTATTTACTCAATCATTTATAAAACATTACACCAGCGTAAGTAGCTCAATATCACACACAAATCCAACCGGTAAGTAACTGAACAAGTTTAGCTCAAAAATGAAATAGGAGCAATATGGCACTTCAGATACTTAGAAAAGGGAGGAAAAGACAAGGTTATAAGAATAGACATACCAAATACATTCATAGGCAGGGCAAAGGGTTTCAGTTAAATACAACCAGCAATTCTTCTCAACAGGCCTGGACCAAAGTCAATGGTTCAGAGTCTTTTGTATAGGATAGCACAGTTCTGGTATATAACGGTTATGTCTTTGCCACTGATTTTTAAAGAATTTGGCTATGCGAAAAGTTTGATGAATGTTTAGGGAAGGACAAGCCTTCGTAGTTGAGGAAAGTTTCCCGCACTTTCTCGATGGCCGAAAAGATTTACGGACCGCAGTTGCACAGTAACTATTTAAATGAAGAAAGCTGTACCTGAGGCAGTTGTTCCTGGCAGTTCGAGCAGATCTTGCTGGTCCTGTGCTTCAGTCATGGGGACAAGAAGGAGGATGTTGGGAGGTTCCTGCACTGCCCAGGGAAGACGCCAAAAGATGTAGCAAGACATGGGTTTAAGGTGTGAGTCCCTTAAAGCCCCCCTGGTTTCCTTTCCTCTGGCTTCCTTTAAACAGCACTCTGAAGAAAATTTGATCAGAATAGGATGGTGTCCAGGTGGCTAGCGAGTTGGTTGTTCCCACCAAACTCAAGGGAAGAAGTTAACCTTGAAGGGCTTCTCTTTTGTCAGAGCTTCAGACAGTTCGGACCTTCAGCAGGGCTTAACCAGTCATCCAGGAGTTGCAGCAGTCTTCTTCCTTCCTCTCCTCTTTGGTTCTTTAATTCCAGTGGTCAACTCTGCTTTCCAAGTCCCAGAGACCTGCTTTTAAACAGTTTTCCCCCCATTAATTTTGCCTGGCGGCCACTCACCCTGCAGGGTGACTGTCCTTGCTGAATAGTCAGCCAGCCAATCACATCAGAGTGCATTCAGGTCTCCTAGGAGACTAATCACAGAGAGTTCCGGGCACCTCCCTCACATCCTGTCCACCCCAGACACTCTGGCACCAGAGGAGAGCTTCAGCACAGAAGCCCACCAAAGGGCACGAACAAAGGGACCAAACCTGGTTTGGCTGGCAGAGTTATGCACAAGAAGGGCTTTTTCTAAAAGAAAAGGTGACAAAAGATGATCAGAGTCTGTGATTACAGATAGGTCTGGGACGCCATATTGAAAAACATGGTTACCCCTGATTTTGAGCTATCTTTGTTAGCGGTCGCGAAAAATCATTGTAGTTGATCTAAACCACTGCCACCAGCCATTTAAAATAGGAAAAGGTAACATTTTACTGTTATATGAGTGTTTTGATTCAGGGGAAGGTAAGCAAGCCCTCCAGCACTCTATTGGAAGATAGTGTGTGCTGGATCAGTAAATTTAAAGAGACTAGTAAAGTCAATTTAACTTTACATGCCCTGGGAGACAGTAGTCAGTCTCAGGGAAGGTATTAAAACCTGGACTGGAGTTGCTTTAAAAGCTCCATTACCAAAGAACACAAAAGTAAAACACATTGAAAATGAAAATTTCAAAGCCCCAAAATATGGCAAAAGATCTAGAGGGCTCTAAGGTTGAGGGAATTACGCACTAGTGTGAGAAATCCCCCTAACACCCACCCGAAACCGTGGTCATACCTACAATGGCCTCCTTCTCCTCCTCCATCAACCCAGATACCTGCAATGAGGTCTCCATGGTTTGGGGGCTCTGTGTGGAAATATCTCCACCAGCCTGTCCCTCTGCTGCTGAGGTGTCCACCACAATGATGGACTCCTGGGACTCCCTCTCAGAAAGTAAAATGCACAAAGTTGCCATTACCACACAACCATACATGTGTGTCAGTATCAGCTGCGGAGTGGGGATGATGCAATCATCATACACAGTTGGGTGGAGTACTTAACAGAAACTTTTAAGAGCACGAGCAATTCTCAATTCATATTAAACCCAGAAACACCTTGGCATCTTAGCTTTGACTAAAGAGATATCCAGGAAATCATAGCCAAACCGTCAACTTCAAAGGCAGTAGGCCTTAATGGCCTCACATACCAAACACTTAAAAACGAACCAATGATGTGGTCCCGCCTACTATTTGGTTTATTCAGAGAAATCCTCAAGAGACGTTTGTTCCAACCCTCTTGGAAGATTGCACTGGTTATACCGTTCTCTAAGAGTGGGGATTGTCGAGCAGCAGCAAATTACAGACCTATAGCGCTGCTCGACATTGAAAGCAAGATTTTTATGAAACTCTTATTAAACGAAATAAAACAGTGGGTGGAAGAGCAAAGTGTTCTCTCTCGTTTTCAAATAGGATGTCATGCTCACCTGGTCTCCACAGGGGCGTAGCACGTGGCTGCACGAATGATGTCTGCGCTGGCGTGGTATTGTGCAGTTGATGATGCTGCTGCGCCTTCTCCCTTGTTATCACCCTCAAGAGGCATTTGTCTGCAAGATCGAAATAGGATATGAGCCACTGAGTGGGGTTGAATTGGACCCACCTCCTCCACCACCTGATACCCTACTCCTCTTGATCTCACCTTAGACATTTGTAAGGTAGACTCTCTGTCCTGCAATCTAGCAGGGGCACGATTAATACAGTCTTTCTCAGGATCGAGTTACTTCACTGATCCGATGAGTGGTTGCGGAGTCTTGGAGAGCTGGGTCAAACAGGTAAGTCTCTATGCCAATCGCTGCTTGGTATAGGTGTTTAAAGTCTTAATTTTACTGAAACCCCTTTTGATCTGTGTCTTTGTCTTTTCCTTCAGGCACGGCCTCAAATGGATTTCGAATGGAGATTCAAATAGTTTTAAGATGCAGAGCAGATTTCCTTCAGGTGAGTTGAAGTGCAAGAGTGAGGCGCTGTGAGTCTAAAATACTGGTTTCCCTTCCGTGCGCGACTAACCTATTGTTTCTTCTTCTTTTTGCAGAAACAGCGCGGCGCCGGAATGAAGAATGGAAGAACCGCTCCGAAGATGCTCTGGAAGAATGCTGAACCCAAGTACGTCTTGCGGCCTGAACGAATACCTTCCCTTCAGCTGATGCGGAGGTCCGGGAGCGGCTGAAGAAACAACAGATGGAAGGATGCTGCAGGTAAGGTTTTGCTGTTGTACTGACTTTGTTTTCTCTTGCCTTTCTCCTTCTAGGTACCGATGGATGAAATTCTGAATGGGCGTGGCTGTAAAAGTTCGAGGACAGGACAGATTCGGTGAGCGATACGCTGCAGGAGTGCAGAATAACACGAAGCATGTTTTGCCTGCAGGGCGTGGCTTAAATAGCCTTGCAAGTAGTTCCAGGTAAAGTAGTCCCTTTAACACACCGTGTTCTTCAAGTAAAATAGTCCCTCAACCACACCCAGAGAAAGCTGAAAGGCTCAGCCTCACTAGACTGAGCAAGTAGTTCCACGTGCTTCATCCCATCTCATGAGCCTGGCGCCAACGGCGCCAGGAATGAGTCCAAGAGGCTCTGAGACACTCCCTTGGGGCTTGATAAATCCTTATGGGAGTCGATGACTGGGGGGGCCCATCGGATCCAGGGGGTTCTTAGCGCGAACCATGACAGCACTCCCCCCCCAAGATCCCCCTAACGTTGGTTTCTCCCATTGGTGCCAGTTTGTCCGGGTGGTTATGATGGAACCTCTTCAACAACCGTGGGGCATGAATGTTTTCGCTAGGTTCCCACGATCTTTCATGCGGTCCATATCCTTTCCAGTCTATTAGATAAAATAGTTTTGATTTGATGATTTTTGAGTCCAGGATATCCTTAACCTCAAATTCAGGTTCCCCATCAACTATGATTGGTTTTGGTGGTTTCAGTACTCGGGTTCCAGATTGCACTGGTTTCAAAAGTGAGACATGGAATACGGGATGAATTTTCATGTGTGAAGGTAATCCAGCTTCACAGCTACTGGATTGATGATGGCTTTAATGGTGTATGGACCTACATATCTGGGAGTGAAGGTGCGGGTTCCTTTCATTGGAATGTGCTTTGACGCCAGCCAGACTTCATCTCCCAATTGATTTTTGGGAGCTTCACCCCTATGCATATCTGCTGATTTCTTGTATCTTTCTTTAGCTCGCCTCAGATGGTCAGTTGCTTGTTTGAAGGCTTGAGTGATAGTCGTGTGAAAACTTCTTACTGCTGGCATTTCAGGGGTTGAAGTGGGTCAAGGTTAGAGGTTTGTGGATGCAACCCGTAAATAGTATAGACATGACTTTGTCCAATGCTAGAGTGCAGGGAGCTGTTGTAGGCGTATTCAGTTATCCATAAAATGTCTTTCCAATTGTCTTCTGTGTGGTGTAACATACATCTGAGGTATTGTTCTAAAGTCTGATTGGCCCTCAGTCTGACCATCAGTCTGGGGATGGTGACTGGTGGAAAGTTTTACATCGATGTGAGCTAACTCGCAACACTTTTTCCAGAAACGTGATGCAAACTGACTGCCAAGGTCAGAAATCAGGATAGAAGGAAATCCATGTATCCAGACTATTTGTTCTAAGAATTCTCTTGCTGGGATCAAAGCTGAGGGTAACCCCTTAAGTGGGATAAAATGAGCCATCTTGAAAAATAAGTCCACCACTACCAAAATTGTGTTGTACCCATTACAAGGAGGAAGGTCAGTTATAAAATCGAGTGACAATGTATGCCAAGGTGTAGGTGGAATATCCAGAGGTTGCAATTGGCCTGGTGATTTCTTCTTTAGAGCCTTGTTTTGTGCGCAGACCCCACAAAACAGCACACATTGTTTGATGTCTTTTACGCAATGTTGGCCACCAAAAGTGTCACTTTATCTTGGCTACGGTTTTAGCGGTTCCAGGGTGGCCTTCAACCATTGATTCGTGGTAGATTGAGATTACATTTTCTTGAAGCTTCTTGCTGGGCAGATAAAGACGACCCTGAAAGTATGGTAATTAGTCTGAGACTGAGTGGTGGGCACTTTTGGTAGGCCAAACCTTCAGAGTGTTGGTATCCAAGAGATGAGTGATTGCCTCGTGGATGCCATCTAAGGTTAGAGATGTTGTAATTCCCAAGATTTTTTCTCCAGGGATGATTGCCACCGGGTCTGGATTGATGGACTCCTCGTCCACTCCAATACGAGATAAAGCATCTGCTTTACCATTTCGACAACCAGGGTGATAAGTGATCACAAAGTCGAATTCAGCAAAAAATAATGTCCATCGAAGTTGGCGAGATGATTGAGCCTTTGCCACCTTTAGGTATTGTAAATTGCAGTGATCAGTGATTACCGTGATCGTGTGCCCTGCTCCGAAGAGATAGTGCAGCCAAGCCTTGAAGGCTGCCTTGATAGCCAAGAGTTCTTTGTGAGTAATGGCATAATTCAGTTCTGGGGCCGTGAAGTTCCGTGACCAAAAGGCCACAGGGTGAAGCTGACCGGATTCAGGATCTTTTTGCAAGAGGACCGCTCGCATTGCCAAGCTGGAAGCATCGGCCTCAACCACGTACGGTAGATCTGGGCGGTGATGTTTCAGGAAGGGAGCTGAGATGAATTTTTGTTTTAAGTCCTGGAATGCCTTCTCTGCTTCCTCTGACCATTGAAAACGTTTATTTTTTCTCAGTAAAGAGGTAATAGGATGCACTAACTGTGAAAAACCTGGAATGAAACGACGATAGAAGTTCGCGAACCCAAGCATACTCTGAACTCCTTTTATTGAGGTTGGAGAGGGCCAATTGAGAATGGCATCCACCTTCCGTGAATCCATGCATACACCTTGAAGGGTTAGGACGAATCCAAGGAACTCAAGCTCTGTAACGTGGAAGAAGCATTTTTCAAGTTTTGCAAATAGTTTGTGTTGACGGAGTTTGTCCAGAACAGCACGTACGTGTTTCACATGTTCTTGTTCAGACGGAGAGTACACCAAAATGTCGTCGATGTATACTACGACACACACATCAATTAGTTCTCGCAGGACATCATTCATGAAATACTGAAACACTGTTGGGGCATTGCAAAGGCCAAAGAGCATCACCTGGTATTTGAACAGGCCGTATTTGGTGCAGATGGCGGTCTTCCATTCGTCCCCTTTCTTGATTCGTACCAGGTGGTATGCCCTACGGAGATCCAACTTGGTATAAATTCGGGCGTCTTTAACTTGGTCCAAAAGTTCAGGGATTAGAGGCAAAGGATAATGGTTTTTAACAGTGACATTGTTCAATGAGCGGTAATCGATGCATGTCCTAAGGTCTTCATCCTTTTTAGGCACGAAGAATAAGGGGGAAGCTGCCAGGGACTCGGACAGGCTGATAAAACCGTTAGCTAGGTACTGATCTAGATATTTCTTTAGATGCAGATTTTCAGGTTCAGTGAGTGCATAGATTCGACCGCATGGAATCTGTGCACCTGGTATGAGATCGATTTGACAGTCGTACGATCTATGGGGAGGGAGAGTGTTGGCTTGATCCTTTTGGAAAACATCCTGATAATCTTGATATACCGGGGGCAGCGGATTAGCTAGGCTCATGATCGTTGTCACTTTCTTGACCAAGGGTTCTTTTACTTGATAGAAGGTACAAGCACATTCGTCTGAGAAGGTCAGCCTCTTAGCACGCCAGTCGATGCAAGGATTGTGTGATACTAGCCATGGCATTCCCAGAATGATTTGGAATTGTGGGGCCTTAATTATATCGAACACAACGGCTTCCCGATGTCTGTCTCGGCACAGAAGTGTCATCTCAGTCGTTGACAGGGCCTGAAGCGATTTCCGTTCCGTTGACAGTAGTGACTAGATCTGTTGTTGCCTTTTCACAGAGAGGAAGGTTCATCCTTGTAGCCAATTCTTGGTCTATATAATTTCCAATGGCTCCGCTGTCGATATAAGCTTTGACTGCATGCATTCAAGACGGCTGTTGGTGACTTATAAGGATCATTGGCAAGGCTAGGTGCGAGGTCTGGAAGTCCTTCTTTTCGCTCGACAAGCGGACCTCTACGCTTGTCGGGCGGGTAGTTTTCCGACTCTGGCTCTGCTTCCCCTTTGCCGGCAACCCCAACTGCTTTCTTAGGTGGTTTCACGGGGCACTCTCGGAGGAAATGTCCATCTGATCGACAATACAAACACAATTGTTGCTTTCTCCGGTCTCTTTCAGCCTTGGACAGTGGCCCGCGCACCCCTCCAATCTGCATGGGTTCGGCCAAGTCGGTGATTTTAGACGCACTTTCCTTTGGGCGTACATATACCCGAGTGTCCATTCTAGCTCAGTCTGCCTTACGGTTCTGTAGTCTATGATCAAGCTGAACCACCAAGTCTATATATTCAGCACCGTCTCCGGGAGGGATGACCACTTGAGCCAAAACATCCTTTAATTCACCTCTCAACCCTCGGTGAAACAGTGTTGTTCTTTTGTTGTCTGGCCAGTTGGTTTCCACTACTAGCCTATTAAAAGTTGCGATATAAATTAACAGACCTTGATTGCCTTGACGTAGAAACAAGAGTTCATTATCCAATGCATGGCCCTGGGAATGGTGTGCAAAAAGCTTCTCCATGTTCAATTGGAACCTCTGGAAGTCCCGCAAAATAGGATCGTCCCGATTGACTAGTGGTACTGACCAGTCCGCCGCACTGCCACTGAGGTATGAAAGCACGAAGGTCACCTTAGATTGGTCGTTTGGGAAGGCTCCTGGTCTACATAGGAAATGTAGTCGGCACTGATTGATAAAGACTGCACACCTTTTTGGGTATCCCGCAAAGCGTTCTGGAGGTGCCAAGGGTACAGCCGCTGGAAGAACCACTTGGACTGGATTGCTTGGTGTTGTTGGATCCATTGACCCCAATCCAGGTAACGGTGTTTACCTAGCCTGTGACTGAAGCAGTTGTCTAGCGAGGTCATCAGTACGATCCTTGGCCACGATCAGTTCTCTCCTCAAGGCATTGGTTTCCTGCCGAGCTGAATGTACCTCAGCCCTGAGTTCCCTCAAAAGCTGAGCTAGCTGATCTGTCACAAAGGTTTCCATGACGCCCAGGTAGAGGATTTTGTATAAGGCTTTGCGTTCTGTCACGCTCACCTGGTCTTCACGGGGGCGTAGCACGTGGCTGCACGAATGATGTCTGCGCTGGCGTGGTACTGCGCAGTTGATGATGCTGCTGTGACTTCTCCCTTGTTATCACCCTCATGAGGCGTTTGTCTGCAAGATCGAAATAAGATATGAGCCACTGAGTGGGGTTGAATTGGACCCACCTCCTCCACCACCTGATACCCTACTCCTCTTGATCTCACCTTAGAATTTTGTAAGGTAGACTCTCCGTCCTGCAATCTAGCAGGGGCGCGATTAATACAGTCGTTCCCAGGATCGAGTTACTTCACTGATCCGATGAGTGGTTGCCGATTCTTGGAGAGCTGGGTCAAACAGGTAAGTCTCTATGCCAATAGCTGATTGGTATAGGTGTTTAAAGTCTTAATTTTGCCTCAACCCATTTTGATCTTTGTGATTGTATTTTCTTTCAGGTGCGGCCTCGAATGGATTTTCGAATGGAGATTCAAATAGTTTTAAGATGCGGAGCAGATTTCCTTCAGGTGAGTTGAAGCTCAAGAGTGAGGCACTGTGAGTCTAAAATACTGGTTCCGTGCGCGACTAACCTGTTGTTTCTTCTTCTTTTTGCAGAAGCGGCACGGCACCGGAATGAAGAATGGAAGAACCGCTCCGAAGATGCTCCGGAAGAATGCTGAACCCGAGTGCGTCTTGCGGCCTAAACGAATACCTTCCCTTCAGCTGATGCGGAGGTCCGGGAGCGGCTGAAGAAACAACAGATGGAAGGATGCTGCAGGTAAGGCTTTGCTGTTGTACTGACTTTGTTTTCTCTTGCCTTTCTCCATCTAGGTACCGATGGATGAAATTCTGAACGGGCGTGGCTGTAAAAGTTTGAGGACAGGACAGACACGGTGAGCGCTACGCTGCAGGAGTGCAGAATAACGCAAAGTGTGTTCTGCCTGCAGGGCGTGGCTTAAATAGCCTTGCAAGTAGTTCCAGGTAAAGTAGTCCCTTTACACACCCTGTTCTTCAAGTAAAATAGTCCCTCACCACACCCAGAGAAAGCCGAAAGGCTCAGCCTCACTAGACTGAGCAAGTAGTTCCACGTGCTTCATCCCATCTTATGAGCCTGGCGCCAACGGTGCCAGGGCTGAGTCCAAGAGGCTTGGAGTCTCCCTTGGGGCTTGATAAGTCCTTATGGGAGTCGATGACTGGGGGGCCCACCGGATCCAGGGGGGTTCTTAGCGCGAACCATGACACAGGATTTCGAAAAGGTCTGTCAACATCTTTAAATAGCCTGATCCTGAATCTGAGGAACGAACAAGCAGAGGGAAGTGAACCTATCCCCCTTTATGGAGCCTGGATTGACCTGTCTGAAGCCTTTGATCAAGTTGACAGAATCTTACTTTGGAAGAAATTAAGGCAATGGGGTCTTCCAGAAGTACTGTTAGCAATATTAGTGGAATTGCATAGTAACACCAAATTGAGAGTCTGGTTAGACAAGTTGGGTCATCTCTCGGAATTAATAGAGGTAGAGAGGGGGTGAGACAAGGCTGCCTGGGGGCCCCCCTCTTCTTCAACCTTTTATTAGCAGATATGGGAGTCTCCTTGGAACCGTCTGCATTGGCCAGCCCCATTTTGAATGGGAAACAGATCTGTTGGCTGGCCAATGCAGACGACATAATGCTCTGGATAGAACACTGATTGGGCTCCAGCGCCAGCTCATAATATTGAATGAATATGCAGGAATAAATAAGCTCTCTGTCAATCCTGCTAAGTCATACCTTATGATCTTCAAACATCCTAAAAAAAAGTAAAATCAATGAGCCTACAGTTGGGTGGTCAGAAGATCAAAAAAGTCGACATGGCCAAATAGTTGGGGTACAATATCCATGCTTCTCCAGCTCTATTTAAAGTAGAGGCCGAGGTGTTGGACAAGATTATTCAGGAGACATCACAAATGCTCAATTTGAACCAAAAATTGTGTAAGTTCTCCATCTCTCCACTAATTAGTTACTATTTGGCCAAAATAGTCCCAGTTGTTCTTTATGGACTAGAAGCCAGACCGTGGCTATGGTTCATAAACTTGGAAAGATTTGAAGGCCGTTTGTGGAAAAGGGTTTTAGGACTTCCCACCTGTGCCCCTATATGGAGCCTTGGGTTTGAACTGGGCTTAAAGTCTTTAAAATGTATGGCAGATTGGAAACTGATCTCCCTATTTTGGGAGATTGTTACTGGAAAAGAGACTACTCTCTCTAGCGACATAAGACATCATATGTCACACTCTAAATCAGAAATTTTGTCGTCTCTGGGGAATAAAGTAATGAAATCCCTTTCCAAGATTGACCTTGATGTAGAAACCCCTATTTTCAATCCTCTCAAAATAAAAAATAAAAACTAGAGATCCTCGACTGAATAGAAACAGTTGAGAAAGTGAGAATGGCTTCTGTTGAAAATCCCTTCCAAAGGGGGAAAAAAAATTGGTTCTCTTTCGAGTTATCTTGCGAAATTCCCAAATAGACTCTTACGCAAAAACTTCCTTAGAATGAGATTTAATTTGGTCCACTGTGGAAAAGTTTTGGCAAAGAGAAAACAAGAAGAAAGGGCAAAACAGTAAGGTACAATTTGTTCTAATCCAGCAAATCAGACATTAAAACACCTGTTGATGGATTGTGAAGGGACGTGGAACCAACACTCATTACTCATTAGGAGCTTTGTACGCCACGAAGAGTATCTTATTTCAGACTTTTTCTGGGGTAGAATGATAGCAGGTTCAAATGCTGTATTTATTTCTGCGGCAGTTCAAGTGCTGGAAAACTGCAGAATTAATCTGTAAAAATATTTTCTTTCGAATTGTAAACCTTTTTGCAGAAAAATATGAACGTGTTATCTAAAAACTAATGGTTTTTCGCAGTTTTCCTAGGAATGAACATGAACGCAGAAAGAATGGTTTTTGAAAAAAAAGTAATGATGTAAATGTATGTATTTATTGGTTTTGAATAACATAATCTGTGTTGTATACGCTTGAAAAAAAATGTGTACAGACTCATGGAGTCGGAAATAAAATAAACAAATTAAATAAAAAAGTTGATCAACCCTTAGAGGAGGTGTGCAGGAATGTACCAGACATGCCCGCAACATCTCAAGCTGGCAACTGTTCACATCTGAGGCTTTGCTGTCAGCATATCATATTACTTTCACATGTGTATACTTTCTTACCAAGATCTGACAAAGCTCATAGCTACACCTTTCCACTTCACAGATGTGTGCCATCATATACTCCAAGCGCCAACATGAGGATGCATTCTAGTTAACACCACACATGCCGTGTAAAGAACTGACTTGCTCAGTTAATGCATACCCATGCAGGATACACAAACTCTGTGGAAAGGTTCACTCTGTGAGTACTCACCAGCAGATTGGATCTGTGCAATCTGTCATGGACCTGGGCATGTTTGGCTGGGTTTACCCTCTCCTGGGCCCAGAAGTGACACCCGATGGCAGTCTGCAGAATGCACCTCCATGGAAACACCTGCCTCAAAGGCCACTTTTGCCTTCTCCTGAACCCGGATCCTGAGGTTATCCCATTGCTTCTTGGCATGGTGCACAGTGTGGACTGCCACCCCTCTGCATTAATGGTAGCCTTGCCCTGCTCAATGCTGGTCAATGTTTATTATTTATTTATTTACTTATTTATTTTTACATTCATAGCAGCGCACACAGCGCTCAGCCATCTAGGCACTAGTTACAGTTGCAGTAATGTATAGTGTGACAATACATTGAGATATTGGTTGTTAGAATATGCTGCAAGACATGCTCCCCTAGCTGGGTCCATGTTGCAGCTGATTGGGCATGCAGGATCAGAGCAAGGTGTGCAGGGGAATGGTATAGCGGAAATCGCAAGTTACAGTTACAGTTTATATAGCATGATGTTACACTAGGTTAAGAGATCATTGTTAAAAATATATTGCAAGACATGCCCCCCTAGCTCAGTTCGTGATGCAGCACTTTGGCCATGTAGGATCCTAGCAAGGTGAACTGGGCAACGGTAAAACCGGGAGCGAGCAGTAGGTTTTTTACAAACAGTAATCATAGTTGTGGAAAACTGTACATTTGAATGAGGATATAGCCACACAGCACACTGCAGGAAAGCCATGCCCATAGAAATAGGAGCTACATCGGGTGTGCAAGTAAGAGTTAGTGATGTTTAGAATGTTTCTACCCTTACCAACAGTCTGGGTGTCCTTCGTTTTGGGACGAAAATCGTTTTGGAGTGTAGGTACATCATCAGTGCACCCATGTCGGCCAGCCTCTTTGATAACGCACGGGCATGGAGAGTAGTTGACGTGGAGTGAGGTAGACAGCGCAGCACCTGAGGTAGGAGAACAAAACCCATAGGGTTTAGGAGGGCTTTGCAAGATTTGGAATGAATGAGCGGCAACAGTCTGAGAGCAAGGCTTTATAAGTTGAGGCAGAGCACGGATTGTGACCATGGGTAATATCGGGAGCAAGGCTCTTCTTACATTGTGTTGCAGAAGATAAAGGAGATAAAGTTAGAGAGCGGTGCGATTGAATCAGAGTAGTTTCAGAAGAAGTGTCTGGCTCAACTGGAGCTTGGCCTGACTCACAGATGGTTGGGAGTTTCGTAGTTACAGAGGCACTGTATGTGCCCAGACAGGCCCAAAGAGGGGTCTGCAGCCTTTCCCGGCTTCCTTCCCCAGATGCCGGCTGCCCCATTCAGCTGGATGCAGTTTCCATTTTTGCTTCACCCGCTGGTCAATGAGGTCGGAGGGTGTTGTGGTGCAGTTGGAGGTGGAATACTTCCAGGATGGGGGTTGGGAGCATGCAGGCAGACATCTTGCTGTGGAGCTTTGGCTTACACACAGCAATGGACCTCAATGAAGGCAATGTGGCTGTAGGGCACGAAATGGGCCTGCACAACTCAAGCTGGTAGAATGGTGATGGTAAGGCCTACAGATGGGTCTGCAGTCTTTCCCGACTGCCTTTCCGAGATTCCAGATATGGCTCCCCTTGAGGCTGGTGGGGTGCAGCTGGGCTCTGACGATGCATGTGTGGAGGTGTGGTGGTGGGTATGAGGTGTGTATGACAGATGAGGTGGTCACCGATTCTGACAGGTGAGCCCCAGGAGAACAGGCTAGGAGGAAATAGCAGGCACTCCAAGGCAGTGTTAGTGGTCAGCAGCCAGTGACACATTACTAGGCAGCAGAAGAAGCTGAGGTTTGAAGGCAAACTATGGTATAAGGAGGCAAGGTATGGCACAAGGCAGGAGTAACATGAAAGATGAGGTGTTTCCAACACATGCATGAGGCAGCAGTGTGAAAGTCTGAGGAAGGGGTGTATGTGCATCATCTACATGTTGCACGCAGTCCTCCTACATGCATTACGCTGTATATGATGTCCCCTTGCTTATGTGCGTGGAGGCAGCTTCATATAGGGGGTGTAACATGCATTTCTGGCAGAGACATTTAGTGGGTGCAACATGCATTTCCTGGCATGCACGGATGTGTGATATTTAGGAGGTGCAAAGCACATTTCCTGGCGTGCGCAGAGGACATGATATTTAGAGGGTGTATCCTGGAATGTGTGCTGTGATTTGTTGGTACCTTGCTGTGAACCTCTCTTGCACCGTGAGAGGGCTCTGCGGAGAGGATGAAGATGAGGATGGGGGTAGTAGGAGGGGCCAGTTTGCAGATCAGGAATATGCAGCACCCACCAAAGAGACACAGGTGAAGGAGAATGGGCCACCAATGAAGAGGCACTTTACCGATGAGGAGCTGACAATCCCGGCTGATTACGTCGATGAACACCATGACGACTTGTACACTTGGGCTTCCGTGGAGGATGTGGCAGGAGGTCACTGATAACATCAATGCCTGTCGTGTGGAGAGGCGCACTGCGGAATAGGTCAACAAGAGGATGGAGGACCTCATGCGACAGACCAAGGAGAAGCTCAGCAGAAAATGTGCCCTCTACCCAGGGTACTGGAGGTGGATCACCAAATGTGGATGAGCTAACTCCATTTGAAGAGGTTGCCAGAGGTCTTGTCAGCAGTGAGCAGGTCGTTGGTGTCGGAGGCATGAACACCTATGGAGCCTCATCAGGTAAGTGCCATGTGTGCATGTCATGTATGCCTCCATCTTCACATGTTATGCTGTCAAATTCTGTGGTACAGTTGTGCAGGGTACTTCTGACCAATCCATGAGTGCTACAGTGATGCTTCCATGGCCACTAACATCACATATTGTGCATCCTAAAAGGTTGATGTTTTAACTCTGTGTGCACTTGACATTGGTCTAACAGCACACATTACTGAATTCATATCTGTTAACGACATTACACCTATATCTGGCAATTGCATGTAAGATACATGTCACTGACCCTCTCACAGTGTCAAGCTTGCGGACAGTGCATTGTGAATAGAAATTTGGAGTCACATGGAATAACACCAAGCAGTGGACGACGTCAGAGTTATCCATTCACAGGCCCGGGCGACCAGTCAACATGGATGCGTGACAATGTCTGAGCAAAGTTGCATGAGGGTGTGTTCCAGGCAGCAGTTGCAGCAGTTGCAGTGGTTGACCAATAGATGCTTGAGTGATGTTCATTCCACATTTGGAGTGTTAATTGTTCAGTGGCATGCAAGTGCACATGGTTCATGTCCATGTTAAACTACCCTCACGCAGTTAAAATGCATGTGATTGTGATTAACCATGAATCTGCACTTGGACCATGTATTTATTTGTATTTATTGATTTATAAAGTGCCTTACGCCAAAGCGCTGTGGGGGAAGGGGGTGATGGGGATTTTGGCTTCACAAATACCTGCATGCAGGTTTAGCTAGTAAGAGTAGATGTGATACTCCCACATGTTGCAAGTAGGCATGGTTGAAGTAGAGGCTAAGCAATCTGTCTTCTGTTAGATCTTCCACTCTCATAAATGTCTGTGTGTATGTATGGTCACCTACTCCTCCAATCCATGGCATGATGCAGAGCCCAATGTGCACTGACATAATTGCACAGGGCATGAATGTCAGTCACCTGTGCCTTACATATGTCAGAGTGCCCAGTTGCAAGGTGTAATGTATGTGTTGCTAGCCCTATTGTGGATGTATTCATTAGAATTCACATATTTATGTTCAGGCAGGTAGGTAGGCCTCTAAATATTGTTGTCTGAATTTGTGAAGGTGAGGTCACAGCAGATGAGGAGGTTGAGTAGGAGGAATGGAAGGTGGAGGAGAAGGAGGCGGATGAAGCACACCCATCCACTGGATTGCCCGGGTGCTGTACCTGGTGAGAATGTCCTCATGCTGCAGGCCATCATCAGCAGGCCTGCTGACTCTTGAGATGATGCTGACGAATTTGATGTGGAGGGCATACTGAGGGAAATGGTTGAGTGTCCACCACTGAGTATTCTGCATGCCACAGAGCTACTTGAGTTCCTTGAGGCTGCTGAGTTGGAGAAGGAGAGCCAGGAGACCCTGGTCCTGACAGTGGTAGCCCTGCCTCAATGGTGATTTCACTGTCAACAAGTTTGACTCACTGCTTAGTAGGCCCAGCACACATGGTGGACGTGTTCCTGCTGGGCACTCAGAGTGGGAGGAGCAGTTCCTGCGTGCTCCTGTACGAGATGGCCAGGGACATCTATTGCCAGGCAGAAAATATCATCTCCTCATAAGCTGCAGACTGCCGAACTCCACCTATTGTTTCAGGAGATGAGAGAGGACATTCAACAACTGAAGCAGGCAATTTGCAATGATGCTTTGGCTTTCAGACAATCCCTGCATGATAAGTTGTTGGCCTTAAGGGACCGCCAGTGGCAGGAGATGGACACCTTAATGGAGGCACAGCATGTGAAGATATTGTCTTCAAGGGAATACCAATGTCAGGAACCGGAATGCCAAAGTAAATTCCTTCAGGCAGAGATGTTGGCATTAAGGGGATCCCACCATCAGGACTTGGAATTTCAAAGTAAATGCTTGCAGGTGGAGATGTTGGTCTTAACAGAGTTTCACCGCCAAGACAGGATTGCGTGAGGCAATCTATGCATTATTAAATGTTTTCCACATGTGACAACCTATCGCAAGAGGTGGATTACTTGAGACAATCTTTTAACATGCAGTTGGAGATGTCAAGGTTCAAAATGCATGATGACTCTTTGGCCACTTGCGACATCCATCATCAGAACCTTGTAGCTTTTGGGGCCCTCATGCATGCTACCCTCTCATGAGTGCCCATAGCCAATGATGACTATGCTTTGGCATTGCATGGTCAGAGTGTTCCATCCCAGAACCCACCACAGTATGGGGGTTTCTGTTGAATCATGCAGGTGAAGCCATTATCTGTGTCCCCACACACACCACTCCCCTTGCCACCACCACCCCTTCTTTGTGCACGTAGTGTCCATGAACCTGTAGAGGGAGCATGTATTTTTCCTATTGGATTTTTTTTTTTTACCACACAACCAAGGTAGACATATTTTTCTATTTTGAAAACATATATTTACCCCCATCCAAGGTGGGTTGTATTCTTCATTTTTTTTTTATTTTTACCCCATCCAAGGTGGGCTGTAGTCTTTATTTTTGTCCTCGTCCAGGGTGGACTGCATTCTTTATTTTTGGTACCTCATTTCAGGGCCATTTTGCAGTTGAGTGCATTGAGTCAACTGCTCATGGGAGTGAGCACAATTTCGAACTGTGGGACTGTACCTGCGACCATGCTCAGTGCAGTTAACTGATGTGGTGTTGGGGACTGCTGTATCCTCTCCCATACAGGTGAGCATTCTATTCGATCATGATATGTATATGTGCAGTCTAGAAGACAGTCTCCTTTAGATGGTCCAAACATATGTGCAATGTTATTTTAGGTATGTTGCCTCATCCAGTGCCCACACTCCCTGAGAGGCCACCCCAGCACCCAATTTGCACCAATGTCCCCATTCCCTCTGTCAGACACTGACCCAACTAGCGACAATGTGGAGGCCCAGTGTTAGGTGGTGGTGGTGAGGGATACACGTCACCACGGCTGTACCACCAGGTGAGGTTTTGAACTGTCATAGATTTTCATGGCTGGTGACATCTGCATCCCAGTTGTGGCACTTGCATGGTTTTCATAGATGATGTGATTTCGTGATGAGTGGGTAATGTTGACTGTCATTCAAAATGTAAGTTGTCTTCTTGATCATATGCATGCATGTCTCCTTGATCAGCTATGCATGTTTAGAGGAACAAGTGGACGCATTATCCCTAGTCAACGCCCCCTCAACCTCCACTCTATGTGAGTAGTAGACGAGGAGATATAATTTGGAACACATGTACATACCACATCGACTGTATGAAAATGATATACAATCAGGCAGCAATTCAGAAGATACCCTCACCTTGAAACAGTGGAGAAAACCTACCAAGAAGAATGTTCCTTGATGAGTTATTGAAGAGCAGCCATGAATAAAATGGTGCGTGACATTGATGTATGTTAAGCAAAGTCTTATAACAACAAAAGAATGTCTGAAAGAAGATATATGACCCTATTCTGAAACAATATGAAAATACTCAAGAATGACGATGTAACTGAAGCCGTAAGAGAAACATCTGCTCCATGATGCAGTATGAATGAATATAAAGAATTGTAAATATGCGGAAAAACAAGATAGAAAAAATACATAGAAGCTTCTTAGGAGAGGTATATATTCAGCGTTTAGGACTACTATCAGAACAAGAAGGACAATGGCTTATGTCAATTAACCCAGTTACTTGAAAAATAAGAGCCCAGGATCTTAAAGGTGGAGAGACCATGCAGAAGCTTTTTTTCTTGCGAAGTAGGGGAGCACATTGACTTTGAATTAAGGATGCTATTTCAAGAGATGAAGAAAAAGAATGAAGGAAGTTTACGAGCAGAGCATGTGCATGGACATATTTTCCGAAGATTCGGATGAACACAGACATTTACTGATGCCAAATATTGGATGATTGAAAAGCATAAAGACAATATGGGATGGAGTGAGCAAGTCTCTAAAGGCCATCAGGAGAACTACACCCAGCAAAATCTGAATAAAATAAGGTTAAAAACACTGTCAATGTAATGTAACCGTATTTAAACTTTTAAGCGCAGCAAAGGCCTGATGGCATCAAGGCGCTAGGAAACATGAGAGGGTGAGGGGGCAGCTAGTATTCAAAACAACAGTTTTTTAAGCTGTTTACAAAAGACGGCTAAAACATGGGTGGCACGTAAATGGTAAGGAAGGGCATTCCACAAGGATGGAGCCAACACAGAGATAGATCTGCCCCCCCCGCACGAACCCATTGAAAACAGGGAACATATAACAAAAACTGATTAGCTGAGCAAAGAGATCTCTTAGGTTGATAGAGAGAGATCTTCGATTGAAGAAATTTGGCCCCAGCAGAATGGATAGCACAATGAATAATTGCACAAGATCTTAAAGTTCACCCGACTTTTAACAGGTAGAAAGTGAAGGCGCTGAAGAAGATCACAAGAGTGAGACATTCTGGGGGCATTAAGGGCAAGTCTGTATTCTGCAGAATCTAAAGGCGCTGGACTAGCACCACTTGCTGACCAAGATAGACTCCGTTGCAGTAGTCTATTGACTCCATGATAGAGGCAGTTACAATCTTAGCTCTGGCTTTGCTGGGAAGAACCTTCTTCAAAACGTTCAGTTTGGCAAAGACAGTTTGACACACTGAAGATATCTGTGCCTCTCTAGAGCCTGAGGACATGACCTTTTTTGCCTAGGCTTTTGACTACTACAGAGGGCTTCGGACAGGGGCCAAGACTTGCTGGCCAGTACTCTGAGGTCCAGCAGGGGCCAACAGAAGCCTGGCCCACTACTAATACCTCAGTTTTCTCCCCATTTGACTTCAGCCGGTTATTTGCCATCCACATCCCTACCGCTGAGAGACAATCTCTCAGTAGTTGAGGAGGATTTTCCTTGGGAGCGTTTAAACGGAAGAGAATCTGGGTGTTATCAGCAAATGTGAAAAAGTGCTCACCAAAACTAGAGACAAGTTTGGCCAGTGCGACCATATATAAATTAAAAAATAATGGAGAGAGAGCCGAGCCCTGAGGAACTCCACAGTCAATCGCCATAGAGGGAGAAGTGAACGGAGGAGGGGGCACCACCTTTGTGCGATCAGGGAGAAAAGAATAGAACCCTTTCAAAGCCGCACTCGAGACTCCAGCATCGGAAAAGCACTTCAAGAGTTTCTGATGGTCGATGGTATCAAAGGCTGCAGAGAGATCAAGCATAATGAGAACGCTCATCTCTCTGTGGTCCTGTAACATCGCAATATCATAATAAAGTGCAACCATCACAGATTCAGTGCCCATTCCTGGGTGAAATCCAGCCAGGGGATCGAGAATATGATTGGTCTCAAAAAAAGGCTGACAGCTGAGGGATAACAATGGTTTCCAATAATTTTGCCATAGCAGGAAGAAGAGAGATGGGGCAATAGTTTTCCACCATTGCCGGATAGAAATGGGGTTTCTTCAACAGCAGAGAGATCACGCCATGCTCAAGAGGCTTAGGAATAAACCATGTGGTGCAAGAGTGTTCAAGTGCCTCAGTGAAAAGGGGAGCGAGGCTCCCAGAGAGGTCTTGAAGAATATGAAGTGGAATAGGGTCTGCTGGAGAAGCAGATTTCAGTTTGGATAGAGCGGCAGTAACCATGCTCTCAGAGACCGTCACAAAGTTGAAAGTATTCAAACATTGTACATTCGGACAGGGCAGAGGCTCCATGCTACAAGGGGGTAGGGGGGTAGATCTTTGTGCACATATCTTTCGACATACAGCACACATTTCTTCCTCAAAGAAGGCAGCAATGTGGTTGCAGTGGATCTGGGTACGAATAACTGTAGAAGGAGACTGAGCCGGTGTGGATAGTTCTTTGGCTACACATTCATGGTCTTGCAAAACGTGATGACAAGCTCGCAAACAAGAGCTATTCATTAAGTCTGGAGCTAAAATAGCAGTGTACCTACACTCCCTCAGATGTCCTGAGACTGTGCAGACTGGCAAGGTCAACCTTCAAACAGTATACATGGCATGAGACTAATTGGGAAACAAAGGAAGAGCTGACGTATAGCCAACCACCTGGGTTTCGTTTCTATATACATGCTGCTTACAAGCTGAATGCCCCTGGTTGGATTTGGGTTGCCAACCAATTAGAATAGCCTACCATGCACCTTATCATACAATGTTGCCAAATATTAGTGCGCATCCATCTTTTCTGCTGTGACAGTTACCTTATGTCATGTGATTAGAAGTAGCTCAGGGTGTTTCTCACAGAAAATAGATCACCATTGAGGGACTAAGATGCATATTTTATATATGTAGAGATGATCTCCTAATCCAATCCCACCCCTCAATAGGATCCTGCATAAGTCGAATTGATGAGTGTTTATCGCCCTGCTTCACTTCTTGAGATTAAAGCAGTATTTTACCATCTTCTGTCCAATTATTCGGTCCAAAGTATTTTCTTGGTAATTCCATCTAGCTCAAGAAATGCTTCAAGGTGCTAAAGCACACATGCGCTTGGGTTACTGATTGCACATCCACAACTTGCTGCTTGGAGTCAGTCTCCTTGGGATGTTTCTTTGCACATGTTTTGATGAGTGATTATGCAGGAGCTTAATTTTTGGGTGGCATTACATTTGTGGACTGGTCTATTGGGAACTCTGATAATTTCACAGTAGGCCTCTGAACTCTTGGTCCTTTGTGTGTGGTGTTTCCACATTGATTTATGGAAATAGGATTGGCCTGGTAGTAGAAATGTCATATGGGGTAACTTTGGCTATCATTTCCAAGTCCTCTTTTGGTTCCCAGTCCACCACTGTCCATGTTGCTTGGCATGCAAAACACCTAACTGTCACAATCCACATGGGTGCATGTTCCATTTGACAAATATGCATATGGGTGATGTGTGTAGTATGTGGTGTGTTGCTGCTGAGGTGCAGGTGACGAGGTATGGAATGTCCTTCTCATGTGTCATATGTAATGTTTCTGATGTGTTCACATTGATATGATCAAGGGCTGTTGAAAGAGAGGGGTGTGTTGCCTTAAATGTGTATTTCTATTTGTGTATCCTGTGGTTGACTAGTTTTGTTCCTAGTATTCCTTGAGTGCATATTCATGATTGGATGTGGGACATGTTGAAATTATCAAAGACATGCATGTGGGATGGGTGGCCAGCTGTTGATTTTTCCCATTGTAGGAGCATATACCTGGCAGTAGTGTGTGGAGGTGGGGAGGACCAGCAACAATGGTGCGGAGGGACACATCATCACAATAGCATTCAGGTGAGCATTTGCACTTGATGCATGCCATTCAGGGGTACACATGATATGGGGACATTGTGCCAGAGGCTGGCTTCACCATGGGACACATCACGAGTAGGGCGGTAGCCCTTAAATGCAGCGGTAACGCTATTACCACCGCATTTAAGGGTCTGCCCAATCACAATGCCCACTTTCAGGCATAATTAGCATGGCACTATTAGTCCAATGTCCGGAATGTGGAATGGAGAATATCCATCACCGCCCAACCCTTGATCCGGCACTTATAGCACTGGAATGGTTGGTGTTAACGCTATTAGCCTGGGTGACATCCCAGCGGTAATACCGGCAGGATAACGCCCAACCCTTGATGAGACCCCATGTCTTGCCTTTTGGGCCTGTGACATAGCAACTTTTTTATCTCACTTGAAATGCGTATGGTGATGGATGTCGATGGGGTGGCATTGTATTTCTCATGTTGTGGGATACACATAGTTTGGCAGTCTAGAGTTGCATTCTTACGGTGTTGTTGGCAAGCTGCATTTTCCTGATTGCATCATGAAGGGCATCATGGATGTGGCTTTACTGTGTGTCTTTCACAGGGGTTGGTATTCATGTGAAGTAGGTTTGAACTACCTGGTTGTTTGTGTCCTGTGCCAGTTGGCCTGCTAAGGTTGTGCGTGTGGATGTACCTTGGAAGCCCTCCTGCACTTCTAGTGCTATACCATGACTTGCGGCAATATTATGAAGGACACAATATTCCACAATGATTTTGCATACTACAGGGGGTGCATATAGCAATACCCCACCTGATTGGTCAAGGGAGCAAAAGGATTACTTTAGCACTCCGAATGTGTGCTTCACTCTGCCTATAGTTGTTTTGTGTGCTGCGTTGCAGTGTGCCTCACCTGGCGTGGCTGGATTCCTGATGGGTGTCAACAGAAATGTTAACAGCTGGTAGGCACTGTCCCCTGGAAGGGAGTAAATGATTGTTAATTGCATGTATTGTCATTTCTTGTATTTTGGCGTGTCATGTGACTGATTGTGTGTGCGTGATAATTGATACTCACCCATCAGCCAGGTGTTTCCAAAGGTTCCCGATGCACGAGCCTGGTATAAGGGGCAATGGCGGAAGATGTCGCTGTCATGCTTGCATCCTGGGCAATCGGCATTTACATATATTTTGTGTCCCTTGGCATGTTTCCTGTTTTGCTATATGTGCTCAATGTCTCGCTGGGGTTGCAGCACTACATGGGTGCAGTCGATGGCTCTCAATACCTGGGGAAAGTATTCAAATGCATAGAATTCCTGGTACACTCTCTGCATTGCCTGCAGTGTGCATGGCATGTGAATGTGCCTGTGCACATATGCAAGGATGCAGCGCAAGACCTGGTGGAGGCACCTTGATTGTGTGGGCTGTGATATACCCTGTGCAATGACTGTGGTGTGTTGTGATGTTCCTGTGGCAAGGAAGTGTAGGGCTGATAGCACTTTCACCATAGGAGGCAGAGCCTGTGAGCAGATGGAGGGTAATACCAAGTCATTCTCAAACTCCCTGATCAGGTCTAGGATGACATGGGGAGGGAAACAATATCTTCCATGCACCTCCTCATCTGGCATCCTGAGTAGTGTTCTTCGTGGATGGAAGATTCTGGGCCTTCGTTTCACCCTCCTCCTTCCATGTAATAGTAGCACTGCTAGCAACGCAGGTTGGGCATTGTGGCATTCTATGTTCATAGGGGTTGCATTGCACTTTTATACGTGGCAGTAAGATTGTGAGATGTGCGTTCTCTATGGACTCCAAACAATTGCTCGATAGCTTCTGTGAATAGGGTTTTTTTAGCGCTTGATGGGCGTGTTTGTTGTTTGCACAGTGCCTCCCTCCCCACACCCATGTTCTTCCTCATTTTACACCTAGAATGGGGATTTTGGATGTTTCCACCCCTTATTCAGTCCTTTGCGCTGGCCCTCCAGACTGTTGTGCTCTGTGTCGCTTAAAGCCCTCCTGCAGAGTGCAAAGTGAGACGGGCCAGTGCAAAGTCTGATCTGTGAATGAGAAATTGTTTTTTTGCACGGCGCAGTCACTTTGCTCTGCGCAAAACGTTTTCCAAATGAGGTCAACTGATACTGAACGTGTGATGGTCTTAATGCAATTGCACATGCACACATGTTGATTGTTTATGAGCAAACTGTGTTTGTACATACACGTGCACAGTGCACTGTAATCCCGGCCCTTATGTAACACTATGTACTTACTCTCAACTCAGATTGAATTGACCATTTCATATTCTTATAGTTAAATTACATAAAGTTGGCCCTGCTGCAAGAAATTGATCAAATTAATTTAGCACCAGTTTTACGGACCCTAGTGTGATAGACAATGGAGATAACAGCTTTTGCTCAAGTGCCTATCACACAATCATTTCTTTTCACTGGGCCAAAAATGGAGCAAACATATATTGCACTTTGTTTGCTCTTACTAATATGAAATTAGGAAATCTGTCTCTGAAAATGTGGTCTCTTGTAAATAGAGCTGTAAATAGAGCAAGCGTATATTCTCTAGTTCTTATTCCCTTACCTGGAAAACAATCTAAATCTTTCACTCTGCTCAGTTCGTTTGTCCTAATGCAATGTTTGAAGCAAATCATGATTGCTATATTACGCTTATGCAAGGAGCAAAAACAAACAATGTACCTTTGCTCCTTCTTGGCTCTATTGCCAAGCTGTTAGACCCCTTCACCATCACTCTTTCAGAAAAACTGGAGCAAATTGGCAGCTCTCTTTTCGATTTTTTACCACTGGTGCAAAATATTTATAATATGGCCGTTTCCGGAGGATAGCCCAGGGGCAACGCGCTCGCCTTCAAAGCAAGACGATGCGGAGCAACACAAGTTCGATCCACAGGTCCGTTCTTAGAAACCTCTGGTTATTATGCGCGTTTTTATAACGCAATTAAAATAAATGCAATGGTCATACATTGTAAAACTGACATATTATGTATAGCCTTTAACACTAAATCTGCATCGTCCTCCTTTGAGACTAGTCAAACAGCAAAAAGTGCTTGAAGATTCCAAAGTATTTCTATTTATAATAATAATAATAATAATAATAATATTATGTTCACAATCCTTTGCCCACCCGCGGTTCTCCATATTTGCACAAACTACATATACTACGGAATATACAGACTATGTCCACCCCTCCTTTAGACCGTCCAAATACACGTCTCACTTCTCATGTGCAATCCAGTGAGATTTAATCAGATTACTGCCAAACCTCAAGAGGTTTCAAAGCACACAGAAGTCGCATTACCAACACCCACACAAGCAGATATGCCTCACTTGCTGCCATGACAACCATTATGAATTTCAGTAGCTGGGAATAAACGCTTGTCTCGTTTACAGACAAGTGGCATGAAAAATGAAGGCATACTGCGGCGCAGTATTGAAGTTCCTTTAAATAATGTGTTTGAATTAATACACTTTCTTAACATTGAAGACTGCAAATTATGTTTTATCAGTTCATTACTGAAAGGGACGCCTGTGTCATTATTGTATATTTAGCATCTGTGGAACCGATTATAAAGCAATGCATTTTTCCATTGATGCGCTTCGTGCAATGCGATGACAAATTGGGTATGAAGATTTTATTCTAATGAGTATATAACCTCATTTCTATCTCTGAGATTGATGAGCAACTTCCTGAGCTCCTTATGGTAATGCAACAGCTGTACATTAGTGCCATATGACACCTTTAGATGTTCCCTTTGAGACGCCGTTGCGTTTGATGGTCAAATTGGCACCCATCATTTATCTATTTATGCGTTTATTTTATTAAGGTTTTCATAAAGCACAGACAAAGGGCAAGAAAGCCGTATCTACACAGTATCCACTGCACAAGCCCATGTTATTATTAAGAGAAACATGCTGGCTTCAATTCCTGAAAAAGTCATGTCCAGATGAAAAAAGCAAAATGTGCAGGAAAATTGTGCGTCGTGAGTGTATAAGGCGTATTCCCAATATTCAAAGAGGATATGCCCGTGGTGTGGCCACAGTGGACGGACCAGCCAGGATGTGCATCACACCACATTCAGGATTTCTGTGCTTACATAGAAATAGGGTGCACCACTGTGCCTTGACTGACCATGTTCAGCGGCCATGATGGGAGTACTGCATTATGACATCATCACACATCTGGACTGTTTTATATACCTTCAGGCTCCTGAAAGGTGGCACCTGTATGCACGAATCCAGAGAGAGATGCACACATGGTTAATTATGGCATGCCTAAAGAACAGTTGTTTTAACTTGTCTTGGCACAACACACAAACATACACACACACACACACACTTGCTTAATAAAGGTATGAGGTGTAAGCATATCCATCAATTCCATTTACTAGCTCAATAGGTGGGGGGGAGGCTGTCTGATTGCTCCAATATCAGAGGAAGAATGGATATCCTTTGTCCATAAGAAATATGCTCAGCTCCAACATCACGAAGTAACAATGGGTTTGGAGGGGCTTGCAACGCTGAACATATTGGTGATGGAGCAGGACATTTGTAAAAGGTATTCTGAAGCTAAAGCAATCAAGGGCAGTAGGCCCAGATGGTATTCTGTCAGTAATTTATAAAATGAACTGTAATGAATGCACACGCTTATTAGCTGTTTTAATTAATAACTATTAAAATTGTCTAAACTACCAATGCCCTGGACTGCAAGTTTATCTATCCCATTTCTAAGAGATGGCCAAGGACAGACCGGGTTAATTATTTTCTGATCTCCTTGCTTGATAGCTCGGGGAAAATGCCTTAATTTCAAGTCAGCATTTGATATGATTAGCAGAACCCGTTTATCAAGAAAGTTGACTGACCAGAACATTCCAGGGTGTCTGTTAAAGGTAGTCATGTTCCTCCATGAATGGATTTCAGATTTTTTTTTTAAAGTGATGTATTTATTAATAGAGGAGTAAAACAAGGCTGTATTCGTGTGACTTTTTTTAACCCCTACCTGTCAGATCTTGGTGACTTATTTCCAGATCTTGAAATGCATCCATCTAAACTGCTCAATCACTGCATCCCTTGGACTGCTTATGCAGATGTTGTCCTTTACAACAAGATACAGAAGGAGTTACAGAGGAGTTTTCAATGGAGAATTATTGGGTTTTGATTTTGGAAAAGTCAAAATTATGGAATATGACACAAGTAGGGAGGGCAAAAAGAAATATGTGTGTTGAAGTTAGATGCAAAGGTACTAGAGACTGTGAAGGATTACACCTTTTTAGGTTTTTAGGTTGTCTCTAATAAAAAGATAATTAATGTGGAAGGCTAAAACAGAAAATACGTCGAACTCCAAGCAAACTATTTAAGTTAGATAGAGAACATGGAGAATACTCTTGGAAACTGAAATTTATCAGGCAAAAGGAATCCCTATTATAGCACATGAGTTGGACATTCAAATGTACCTGATTGGAAGATGTTAACTAAGTTGGAGGGTTATATATATAAAGCTACCTTTGACGACTTCTTTAAATTACCACAGTACAAGCAATCAGTGCTTAAAGTGGGCTGGGGCCTGCCGGGGCCGGGCCCCGGCACTCTCCAAAAAGTGGGACTGAGCCGGGGCCCTGCCGGGGCCCCGTCCTATCGCAACATTAGCGGGATGCATTATCCCGTCGCGGCCGCAGCCGCGATGGGAGATGCGCCTGCAATGAAGTCAGGCGAGCTGAAAGAAGTGGCAGCTAGCCTCTCGCGCGAGAGGTCACCAGAGGCAGTTACTGTCCCTTTGTTTCCCCAGGTCGCCGAGGTGTCTTTAACCCTCGGCGAACCTGGGGATTCCTCGACATATTTCGAGGATTATAAAAGATGGCTTGAAAAGTACATATTTCAAGCCATCTTTTATAAAGCTTTGCCGACGGACAATTGTGTCCGTAGTCAAAACTTTATAAAAAATGGCTTGAATTGTGTACTTTCAAAGCCATCTTTTATAAACCGGAAATGTTTAAAAAAGATGGCCTGAAAACTAGGCAAACCGTAGGGTATGCACACAAATATATATAAACGTTATATATTTGTGTGCGTACCTTACTATGGTTTTGTACTTTGCAAGCCATCTTTTATAAACGTAGAAATATGTAACATATTTCTATGTTTAGAAAAGATGGCTTGCATAGTACACAAAGCATAGTAAGGTATGCACACAAATATATAACATTAATATATATTTGTGTGTATACCCTAGGATTTGCGTACTTTTTAGGCCACGCCCCTCCCACAAGCTACGCCCCCAAATGAGGGCCCCCCTCGATTTCTTACCCCACTTAAAGCCCTGCAAGCAATACTAAGTGCGTTGGCACTGTGCTCCTTGAGGGTGTTCATTTATAAACAAAGACTAATGGGCCTCATTTCGAGTGTGGCGGTCTGGAAACAAGGGTGCTGGTAAGCTTACCGGCACTCTTGTTTCTGGACTGACACACTACGAGTTTACCTGCCGGGCAGCCACGCCCGTTAGCACAGTTGCCGGTGCTTCTATCTCCCCACTCACATAGAGTCCTGCTGGACTCTATGGGAATGGAGAGTTACAAAATATGGCGCCTAACTTCCCGCGCCAACAGGACTTGTAATTTGTTGATGGCACTGGGAAGTCAGGTGCCGGATTCGGTGTTACAGTGTTGGCGGCAACACACCGGGCGCACTGGCATGTTACTGCCAACCTCGTAATTAGGCTCTATTTACAGTATTTTTATAACCTCAAAATAAGGGAAGACGTGTGCATCTCTGTCTCTCTTCTTTAATGAAGACTGTGATTTCTCGAAATTATTGGAGTTAATTAGCTGACATGAGCTAATATAGCAATTTTCATGAGATAGATGCTAAGGAAAATAGACCTTTAGGATAGGGAGCAGAGTTATACGGATTTAATGGGAAAGAGTTCCCTTACTGAATGCCTACCCATTTTTCCTGTATACAAACAACTACAGAAATAATGGTATTCAATTTCCTTATAAAGAGAAAGGAAGAATATATTTCCATTTTAGTGTCAATAAATAACAAACACATGAGGTAATAGGGGCCTGCGGGAACATTACAAGGTCCCTAGGAATCTGCAGAATCTGTAAAAAAAAAAAAGAAAATCAGATTGCAACCATTTAGCATTTGTGTACAGCTTGTGAACCTTTCGATGATTTAAGAAATTGAATATTTAGTAAATTTCTTCATGATTCAAGATTTTTAAAACATGAAGATATGTTATCTTATGTTACTTTGCATTTATATAGCGCCTTATATACCATTGGTATGGTCTGAAGGCGCTGGTAGGTTGAACGCCCTTGGGAACCGAAGTTCAGGTCAGTAGAGAGAGTACAGAGAGTCAAAGGTGCGTGTGAGCACCGGATATGTGTGCAGCTGGTGCGGTATTCGTGTAATGGCTGCTTCTTAGCGGTAGGTGTGGTGGTTGAGAGGTCAAGAGTATGTGTTCGTTCTGGCAGGATTTATCCAGATCGATTGTGGCTGCGTTAGGCCTGAAGAGAACACCTGGCTGGGGGGTGGGTAACCAGTAGTCTTTATTTAGAGAGATGGGGAGTATGAGGCAAAATGTTGGTATGAGAACAGTTATACCGAATGGTGTCATAGTATCTCTGTGTTCTAGTTGAGTGGTGGTGCAAGGAGAGAGTAAGCGTGGTGGTGTGTTATGATGTGATATAAGCTCTTCGTTCCCTGCGTTCCCTGCATTCCAGACCATATGTGGAGAAAGATGTTAAATGGAAACCAGATATCTGTAGTATTTAGAGTTGTATATTTCTAAGAATTTAGTAGGTGTAAATATCTTAATTGTTTTTGTGTATTTGGTGATTTTGAATTGATGGAATTAATTTATTGCATAAATGTATATGTTTTATTTTATTTGAACTTCATCATGATATTATTTTAAATATTCCTTAGTTATTTGTTGTTGATATGAATGGTAAGTAGGTGTAAGGTTTGATATATACAATTTTGCCTAAAAAATAAGTGAATAAATAACTATATCTGAAAGTGGATACTTCATTCCTGGGTCAAGGCAGTGTGGACAAACTGTGATTTTAAGCATTACTGAGGCCAGCATTAAAAAGGACATTAATGGGTCTCATTATGAGTGTGCTACCGACAAACTCCAAGTTTGGTGGTGGGGGGGCCGGATTTACCTGCAGCTCCAAGCTGACAGTAATTCTGTTACCCCACCACCATACTAGCAATTCCCCTAAAATACCCTCTCTTACCGGCACTTGTAATCTGTCTGTAATTCTGGCAGACCAAGTGCCAGTAACAGTAATACCATTTGGTGGTATCCCACCGGATTTACCAGTGGGATACCATCAAACATATAATGAGGCCAATTGACTTTTCCACATACAGAGAATCTGATGGCGTATGATTTCCTCTCTAACCAAGCGACAACAGTCAAAAAGTGAACTTTGGTTCTGGTAGTATCCTCTTCATGGCAAGCTCCCAGACAACCATGCTCCTTGCCATGGTCACTGAAGAGAGCAGCCACCAGTCAGAAAAGGACCATGTGAAAACATTCACAGAGAAGGGACTAGCTCTAGGTTCTTGTTCAAAAGGTAGGCGTGTAAAAGGTCAGTTCGCCAACACAATTTTCAAAGACAATCCTTCCCAAGCACCATCAAGTGTGATTGAGAGTGCTGACAATGAAATAGACATTGTCACATGCAAAGATTGATTGTGATATGATATGATAATATATAATATTGTACTTATATCGCGCCCATACACAAGTGTTTTACGGTGCGACGAGGCAAGGGAGGGGTGCAAGGGAGGACAACACAGTAATCTTACTAGGACCAGTGACATTGAGAATGTGCAAATGCAGGGGAGAGGGAAGGGGGAAGTGCAAGCGGTAGGGGAGGAGTAGAAAGTGCTGAACATGTGATCAAATCAACAACAAGTAGTGTGTCCAGCAGGTGACAAGTCCAAGAATAAGGCACAGACAACCAGTGTCTAATAAGTGCAGGAATAAGACACAGGCCCAAGTGCAAGGGTTGCCAGGAGGCAGTGTGGGTATGAGAATGGGTGGGCCCGAATCAGAGGGCCCAAAATCAGAGGGTAGCCAGGTGCCCAGTGCTGAATCAGACAGATCAGCAGGGGAGAGGAAGAGCAAAGGCAGAAGCAAAGAGGAATGTCTTGAGGTGCTTCCGGAACCGAAGATGATTCTCCTCAAGTTTCAGAGAGGTAGAAAGGGTGTTCCAGAGGGAGGCCCTAGCCGAAGAAAGAGATCTACCCCAACTAATTGCTTGGAGAAGCGACTGACCCTGAGGGAGTTGGAGGTGGGGGAGTGGAGAGCTTGAGTAGAAAGGTATTTCCGAAGGGAGAGTTGAAAGTATTGCGGACCCAGGACTCAGAAGGCCTTGTGGATAATGCAAAGGGTCTCAAACGTAATCCTTGCAGCCATTGGGAGCCAATCAACAGATTTCAGGGCTGGAGGGATACAATCCCTGGGCTTGAGGCCAAGGACAAGTCTCTCAGTCCTGTTCTGGATGAGTTGCAGAGGGCGGAAGAGTAGTAGCAGGCAGATTTAGAAATAGCCTGTTGCAGTAGTCCAGCCTAGAGAGAACCACGGCTCTAGAGACAGTGACCTTCTGTGGGAAGGAGAGGAAAGGAGGAATACCTCTGAGGAGGTGCAGTTGGTAGTTTGACTTCTCAGAGACGACAGAGATGTGTGGAGAAAAGGAAAGCGTGGAGTTGAAGATGACCCAGAGGTTCCTAGCCTCACAGGTGCGAGCAGGGATTGAAGATGAATGTGGGGTCTTTTGCATCCACGTACAAAAAGTAAATGCTAATGAAGTGATCTGGGACAGCAGCTCATCCCACCATTCTTCCCTGGTAAGAACAGGCAATCCCCAACCTCCCTATGAATGAATCAATGGCATTGGGGGCCAGCATTAACCTTCAGGCAATGAAGTTAAATGGCTACTGCATTCAGCTTTGTGGTTGGACCACGGACCTCCATAGGAAACTGGCAATCTCTCAAGGTGGCACTGACAGATGGTATGTGTGGGCTCCAGCAGATAAGCCCTGTCATTGTGGGTTGATGCAGGGGGCCTGAGATAGCCAAAAACATATGGTTGGTTATGTCTCAAGAGGGCAAATCATTTGTATTTTTTTATATGTATTAATTTATTATTGAAAAAAGCGTTCACAAAAATCTCCCTATTACATCTCGTCACAGAGCAGTCCCGGAGTAGGAGCCTTCCAATATTGCATCGTTAGATATAGTGGAATAGAAACTTGCTGAAGAAATGGAAGATGGCACAGTGAGGGCGGATAAAACATGCAATACATTCTATGTTTGAAGGAAGGTCAGAATGGGAGTACAATTTATTTTAAATGGGTTAGTATATCAGAAGAAGGAGAGGGAGAAGGGCCAAGGGAGAAGGTCTGGTCCATCGAATTTCGAAGGCCTCCAGTGTGGGGATGGACTTGATGTCCGGTTGTAGTGTATTTCAGTTGTGGGATAGCGCATAGGAAGTTTACTGCACAGGGATTTGTTTTAATCCAAATCCATGAAATTCTTTGAACTAAATTTGGTCTAAAATATATGTGGGTGGTGGGTAAGTGTAAAAATGTAGGTGATGGGGATAAAGGGATTTGCAGGGGTCTCCCCTGCATATATTTTTAGGCAAATGCATTAAAAGAAAAAAACAATTAGATGGATATGGATTCAACCATATCTTCTCAATGCGATCACATAGAACCGTGGGGGAGCAAACCACAGATGAATTATGTGGTATGGGGGTGAGTGACTTGAGAGGTTAAGGATAGCTACAGAGTGGAAGCAGAATAATGGTGAGAAATGGAGGCAGATAAGTAGCGGGTGTAAGGAAGAGGATGGATGTATAGACCAGTGAGAGGATTTTAAAGAGGAAATGATTCTGAATGCATAGTGAAGCTGATGTTTGGAGTTATGAGGAAATCGTGAGGAAGAGGATGCTAATGGCAAAGTTGGTGGTCTGGTCCAGTGGGGCAAAGGAGTGGAAGAGGAGGCCCATGAGCTTTCTGGAGTAATAGTCTAGGCAGAGGAGGATGAGGGTGGTGATAAGAGTCATAGTTACAAAGAAGGGAAGCCAGGCTGAATATTACAGATGTTCAGTAGGTTAAGTCTGGCAGTCTTAGCCGTGGAAATGATGAACTGTTCAAATTTCGAGTTCCCTGTCAAAGAAGACAATGAAGTTGTAATTGATGGGGATGGATAAGAAGAAAATATAGGTGTTAGAAGAGTTGAGGAGGGGCCTTGTATGTGGGGCACTGCTATTTCTTAGGTTTTAGCTTTGAATAATTTTCATATATTTTTAAGTTCTGAATCGGATAAGAAAAATGTAGTACTGGAAACAAAACGTTTTTTAAATTTAATTTTCTGTATTTTAATGTTTTGTCCTTTGCTTATAGAAGCTGTGTTCTTTTTTTCTGATTGTAATTCTACTTTTCTTTTTATATCTGTCATTCTTCTTGTATTTTGCTGTGTATGGTTTTTTGTAAACTGTAAATGCAACAATAAAAAAACGAATAGTCGAGGAGAGCCCTCTTTAGCATGAGAGAGCGGAGTGTTTTAGAGTCAGACAGTTAATCATTTTAGGAGTTCTTGTTTTATTTTTTACTGTTTCCAGTGACCTGTGCCACTTAATCTCACAGAATGAGGTTTAGGCATGCACTGTGTTCTGTCCACTTATCGACTCAGCTACACCAGTGACCTTGTGAAGGGATTTGGTAGAGCTACATTGCAAACATGCTTACAGGTGTTTTAGCACACATCTCCAAACCATAACGATCGCAATTACGGTTTGTAGGAAAGCTTAAGAAAATGTGGAAAAATGAGTCCCGCATTCTTTTCACCAATTGCTAACTAGAATAATGGTGGGAAACACATGCATTATTTAATGCAGATGATCCAAAAGGTGATAATCCACATTTAGGAATTCCAGAGGATTACAAATTCTGCATCCCCATCCAGCACACATAAAGGGGCTCATTACAAGTATGGCAGTGTGGGAAAGAAAATGGCAGTAATGCAGTGGTAACTTTGTTACCACTGTGTTACCACCTCATTTCTGCACTGCCTTACTATAACTTTGGTGGTGAGTCAGAGGAAAAACCTCGAGCAAAATGATGGATGCAATTGCGCCACCTTACCGGCAAATATCGGCAAAATCGGTGGAATTATTCCACCAGTGATAATTCGGCCAATATCCTCATGGAGTCCTATTGTCTTCATAAATGGGGACTGACACCGCCATAACATCACTTGTAATCCGGCATTAATTCCTCTGGACCAAGTGGTGGTAACAGTAAATCCATTTGGTGGTATTTTGGTGGTTTTTCCACCAAAATACAGCCAAACTTGTAATGAGGCCCAAAGTATCTGGGGACAGAAACAACTGGCAGTAAAGTACCGATCTAAAATGATAAAACATATTCATTTGCAAAATGTCAGGCCCTAAGTGGCTTATAAGAACAATAAAAGGCATGGGAATTTAAAAATGACAAACGCAAAAAGAAATATCACATTTCACATACAGGATCACAGAACTATATACAATACTTAGATATGACAACTGCAGTACAGTATTCCATTTAGTAAATTAAAATGCCTTAAAAAATGTATATACATGAATTAATTACGGCAGCATATGGACATAATGCCCTCTCTGAGTAGATGGACCACTCTGAAATGAATTGCTTTCAAGTAAGGGACTTTCAAGACCAATCAATACATATTTTTCGGGATTTCACAAAAAGAGCTAAATATTGAACAATTAATGTAGGAAAAGAAAGAATTAAAAAATAACGATAAGTAGCTACATTAGTTACAAGGTATGTCATTATCACCAAAAAACAAATAAGCACTCAATCTGAATCCAAAGTGAATGTGGTGCTCGGTTACACAGGCACACTTGCTACCTGCAGTCTCTCCTTAATAAAGTGGTGCTGGGGTTTACATCTGTGATGACTTCTGGTTAAGGGAGCGTCATTTACTAGCTGACACTCATAACAGAGGTAGATGGACACTTCAAGTAAGCATAGACCAAAGAAACACCAGCAGGATAAAGGCGGAATAGCCCCATCTGGTCCAAATTACATTGCAGCAATTGGGTTATGCTTTAGTTGCAAATACCTCATGTTGAAACTCATCAGTATGACCAAAGTTTAAATCAAAGCTCATGGCAATGTCCTAGCAACCTTTAGAATTAAATCTGAAAATAGAGCTACATTTTCCCAAAGAAAGTATGGTATTAGTAAAGTCAAAGTGTTAGCCATATTAGCAAAACATATTAGAAGCATTCTACTGAGAACAAGCACATCTTAAGTATCCTGTTCTGCAGGAAGGTACCCACTCTCCTGTTCTGCAGGAAGGTACCCACTCTTGGGGATCTACAATTAGATTTTATCCTGCTGTTCCATACCAAGGGAGAAATGTCTATTGGCATGTCAGTCTGGTCCCATGCACAAGGTTAGTTCAGCATCAAAATGCTAAGAAATTAACCTCTGATCAAGAATGTTTTATTTATTTTATTTTATTCTTTAAAGCATGTACCTAGCTCGAGAGAAGCGGAGCTCTGTGGGTAGCTCATAGTGTGAGTAGCCAGCATTTGGGCTGCATATTTTAACAGTAGCACAGTACTGTGAGGTTTGTGCTTTGGTATGTGCGTACATTGTAGTTAGTCCTTGGTCAGGTGTTGTTTAAAGAGCAAGGTTTTGAGAGATTTGTGATATTGGAGAATTGCAGTGGCATTTCGAGTCAACACCGGGATCGAATTCCAGAGGGTGGGAGCATGACAAGAGAAGGATTGGTTGTGAGCCATCTCTTTGTGGATGTGTCGTGATTCAAGCCGGTTGGTGGACTTGCAGGGCGAGGAGCGTGTGCCACCAGATAAGTGGAGCTTAGCCTCCAGCTATGCTGGTATGATACTTGTGACTATCTGTAGATGATAAATGCAGTCTTGAAGAGTATACTAGCCTGGAAAGGAAGCCAATGTAGTTTATATAGGATGTGGGTGGTTCAGACAAATTAAGGGTTTGATTTTTTGAAGGGCAAGGATTTGGATCCATGCTATTGGGGACTTCTTGGCTATGGGTTTCTGGAAGGACAGGCTGCTGTCAATGGTTAAGTCTAATGGTTTTGCTGAGTCGAGAGTTGTGGATCAAATCCTTTTAGGTGCATATCATTGACCCATTGTTGGACAAGTTCTGTTTTACAGGGCAGACCGAAGATGACTGATGAGGACAAATTTAGTCTTGGATGGGTTTAGTTTGAGGTAGGCAGTCGACATCCAGGACTGGCGGGCCAGGACTGGATGATGGCTAGGTAATCACAGAGACAAATGATGTCCGACATGCTATTTACTCTCATCTACAACTGAGTATATAGTGGCTTGAGCAGCCATGGAGTAGGACGTGCTTCCCTTGCAGCTCTGGAGGATCCGACAGATGATCCGTAAAAACTACCTTTGAAAGTGCACCATTGGTTCCAGAATTGATCACACACGCACGGGAATGTATGCTCTGCACATTGTATAAAGATCGAGAGAATTGTAAGCGGGAATCTGGTGGAATTGCTTGACGAACGACGGCGGCAGTTCGGTCCATTGTCACACAAGATGGCCGACAACAAAGGAAACGAAACCAGGGTACCCGAAGAGGACAAATAGAGGCGGCGGCCATGGGGGAAGAACAGCAATGGCGAGGTGAAGACGGAACAAAACCCCTGGGGGCTGTGGGCCTTGGGTCATGGAGGCTTGGGTGCTGGCCCGGACGGCAGGGGCCCGAGGGCAACAGAGGTGTGAAAATGCAGGCTGCACCACGACAAGCACGAGCAGTGCTCGCTCGGCATTGATCAGCAACTAGCAGCGGTGAGAGGATGTTGCGACTGCCTGGAGATCACCACGACAGTCGGTAAAGAGCGGAAAGTACGGTTGGGGAGACACTTGGACGCTAGGGACACCCAACGGAGAATGGAATATGGCGGCGCGAGGGGCCGTGGGTAAGAATAAGAACAAACAATCCACGATGGATATCTTTGCGAAAACACAGCAGTCTCCTGCGGCCATCGCAACCAAAGGCCCGATGGCACAGCCTGAGGGCGCCACAGCGGCTGATAATCATCAGATTTTGGAAGCCATTACGGAGCTGAAGGAGTCTTGGGGGGTTGCGATGTTGGACCTACACACTTCCCTGGAAGCTAAACTTGAAGCAGTGGGCATCAAGGTCTCCCTGCTGAGACAAGATGTCAGGGGACTGGTGGAACGCACAAGCAGCCTGGAGGGTGCGGTGAAATCTAACACGGACACCAGCACCAGCAATGCAAAGGAGAGCAATGTCCTTAAGCAACAGGTGGCCAACTTGGAGTCTCGAGCAGAAGAAGTAGAAGGGAGAGCGAGGAGAAACAACATTTGCGTGGTGGGCTTGCCGGAAGGTGAGGAAGGCCAGGAGCCGACTGATTACATTGAGAACTTACTCCTACAAGCAATCAGGGCCGGTACACTCTCGCAGGGTTTTGCGGTGGAGCGCGCACATAAAGACAGCGAGAAAATATTGGAGTATTTTCGGAAAGGCGGAACAATTGAGAGGGCCTCGAGCACTATCACAGCACACCCGGATTATACTATGCTGGTCCAAAGGCAGCGGTACAGCTATGTAACCATCAAAAGTAGGCTGCGGGCGGCTGGGATAAAATATATGCTGCTGTACCCTGCGAAATTGAAGGTTGTGCATAAGAGCAAATTGCATTTTTTTAACACTCCGGAAGAAGCAACAACATGGCTGGATCTGCAGGGCTGCCCGGATCAAGACACGGAGGACACACAAAATGGAAGTGAAAATTGAATCAGATACGGTATGCATACTGATATGGCGGCGAGCGAACATTCCAAGGGCGCCTAGGCGAAGGCTGAGAACGATGGGCCTGGCTGTAGGAGGCTGATATTCGATTACATATTGCTGATTGTGAGAGACTTGATGGACTGGAAAATAGTGGCGGTTACACATATTTAAATTGTATGGCAATGTGCAGTTATTCAATGTGCTATTGGAGCGGCAGGGCGGAAGTACCCTACCCCCCGAATTATAGGTGTAATTGTAATAGGTTGGCCACTAGGGCAGCCTCACCCTGCAGAGCTTCGAGTACAGGCGAAAGCCGGAAAGAGCTAGATGCGGGGGAGCCTGAGATCCAGGGATGAGCTGGGCAACAGTTGGGGGGGGGAGTGTTGGGGAAGGGATGGGAGGCGGGGGGGAGAGGGAGCGGGAAGTTTGGTGTGTTTTTGGTTAAAGGGGTTTTAGAATGGGATGCAAGCCTATATGGATTGGATTGGAACTCAAAGCTAAACAACACCTGGGGGCGAGGGAATGGGATCATACCAGGCCATGGGGGACCTTAAAATACTCACATGGAATGTCCGGGGGCTTAATAGCTATTTAAAAAGGAACAAGGTTATGCTGTATCTGCGCAGGCAGAAAATAGATATTGCATTGCTGCAGGAAACGTGAGAGGATGGACATGGTTGCGAGAAAGTAGAGAGGGTGTTGGTGGGTTCATCGTACTCGGCCTACGCAAGAGGAGTACTTATATGGGTGGCGCCACATGTCCCGTTTCAGCGGTTGCAAGTGGTGGCGGAGACAGACGGGAGGATGGTTATGCTGAAGGGATTGGTAGAGAACAGGGAGATAAGTATTGTTAACACGTACGCCCCGAACCAGAACACAGTGGCGTACATTAGGACACTGAGTGCGAACCTGAGCGTGTGTGTGGGAAGCGCAGTGATCTGGGGAGGGGACTTCAACTGTGTACTGAACCCGAGGGTGGATAGATCAGACGGGAAATTGGACAGACCGGCCCCTGCAGCCAGGGCGCTACAGACACTGCTTGATGACTTTGGGTTGGAAGATGCATGGAGAGTGTGGCACCCTGGGGAAAGACAATATTCGCATTACTCGGCCCCACAGCAGTTATCAACGAGGCTGGAATATGTCTTCGCATCACCTGAAATGATAGCAGAGATGGCACACATAGAGTACAGGGCCAGGGTCCTCTCGGACCACTCGCCCCTGATTCTTGGGTGGCAATACTGCTCCCCGAGGGCAAGGATCCCGACATGGCGTCTACGAGCGGAGGCGTTGAGAGACCCCTTCTTTAGAGAGGATTTGCTGGAGGAGATAGTAAACTATTTTGAAACCAACACTGGGAGTGTGGACTCAGGGGGGACATTATGGGATGCCTTTAAAGTTGTCATGAGGGGGGCGGCTATGGCGGAATCCAAGGGCCTACAGGGTGGGGTTTCGGCTGAACTGAGGGAGACGGAAGCAAAATTGGAAAAGGCCTTAAAAGCCGGTGACGATACAGCGGAAAAGCTAGATTTGATACTTAAGCTACAGCAAAAATGTGCGGAATACTTGGAGAGGTTGTGTAACCTTAATTATAAAAAGTACATAGAGAGACAGCATGCGGGAGGTGATAAACCAGGGAGACTTCTGGCGTGGTTATATAAGAGTGAGACCCCCAGATCCACAATTAGAACTATAGAGTGGGAAGATGGTAGCATAGAGGACACCCAGGAGGGGGTTAATCAAGCGTTTGTGGATTATTATAAAGTTTTATACGGAGAAGATGGGGAGAGTAGCCGTGTAATGATAGAGGAAACGCTGGAAGATATGGGGCTGCCCAAGATAAGCGAGGAGGAAAGAGAGGAATTGGACTCCCCGATTACCATGGAAGAACTGGGGGAGGTGGTGAGGCAGTTGCCTACTAGTAAGACCCCAGGGACAGATGGGATCCCAAGCGAATTTTATAAGGTATATATAGAAGAGGTCCTCCCCCCGCTGCTAGAAATGATAAACGAAGCATTTGAGATGGGCCGCTTACCGGAGTCACTGAGAGAGGCTGTCATAGTACCTCTCCCTAAACCAAATAAACCTGGGCGTAGCTGTGGTTCCTTTAAACCTGTGTCAATGCTAAACCAAGACGGCAAGATATTAAATGCAGTCTTGGCGAATAGACTGAAGAGGGTCATTAGCAAGTTAATACATCAGGATCAAACGGGCTATGTCCCCCATAGAAACATCACCAATAATCATAGGCGACTCCAGAGGATGATTGAGTTTGGCAGTGGAAGTGATGAGGAAATGGCAATCGTGTCCTTGGATGCAATCAAGGCCTTTGACTCCGTCAAGTGGCCGTGGCTGCTGGCGGCCCTGAAACACTATGGGTTAGGGCCTGGCTATGTGAGGTGGGCGAAGATTTTGTATAGTGAACCGCTGGCTAGAGTTAAGACAGGATCTGTGATATCAGAGAGGTGGCAGCTTAGCAGGGGCAGTAGACAGGGATGCCCGTGGTCTCCTATGCTCTACATACTGGCCCTGGAACCTCTCGCGAGCTATCTGAGGCAACAATATGACACCATAGGCATCGAGGTGAACGGGGAGCGGCATTTGATCTCCCTATATGCAGACAACATGCTGCTGTATGTGCGGTTTCCAGAGGAGAACCTCCAGTACATCTTGGAAGTGCTTGGGAGATACGCTGTGCTATCCGGCATAGCGGTGAACCCCCAGAAGTCCACCCTGTTCCCGTTGGGGGGGTATATAGGGGTTCCAGCAGAGAGATTACCGGTTTTACAGGTACCGTGGGCGGTTAGTACTTTTCTGTACCTTGGGATAGTTATACATCAGACCGTTGCGGAGGAACATAGGTGTAATACAGAGGTGGCAATCCGAAAAATTGAGAAATGCATGCGGTTTTGGGCGAAGCTGCCTTTGGCGATGATGGGGCGGGGAGCGATGCTAAAGATGGTGGTCCTGCCGAGGATCCTACATTACTTCGGGAATATACCGTACCTGATTCCTAGAGGTTTTTTTACCAAACTGAATAGCATGTGTAGGGACTTTCTGTGGCATGGCACACGAAATAGAGTGGGGTTATGGAAGCTTCAGAATTTCCATGACAAAGGGGGAATAAAGCTGCCCAACTACGAGGCGTACTATGTGGCGAGCCAGTTGCAGTATGTTGCCAAATGGCTATCTGATGAAGACACCTCTGAACATAGGTTGTTTGGGCGTGATTGTGCACCTTTTTATCTGAAAGAAATTATGTGGGCTCCCAGAGCGGAAATGGTGGGGCACCCTAAAATGATGCTACTAGGGTGGAAGGTGTGGCGCAGGGCATGCCAAATGATGGGGGACCCGTCCCCATGCTCACCGCAGATGCCATTGGTTGTATTGACAGGGGCGGATGCTCAGCTGCGACTGATACTCCGGACCCACTGGGAACCGGCTGGGGTGGCAACGATGGGGGATATTTGGCAGGAGGGCTCTAGTGTTACTTTTGAGGAGCTGCGGGAAGTAGCTGGGTTGCACGAAGGCCAGTACATTACGTATCACAGAGGATTAAGAGAACATGGCCTGAAACTGTGCTGGAGGAAGAATTGGACGCCACCAGAGACGTGATATATGATATGGCTGAGGGGGTTCATGAGACCTCCAGACTGTATGAGATGTTGATGTCTAAAGTGGGGAAGGAGGTCACGCAGTTGAGAATGGACTGGGAAACAGAGGTTGGGAACCAAATGGGAGATGGGATGTGGGAACGGGTGCAAGGGTATCATAGGAAGGTGTCTAGAAACGCGAGGCTGAAACAGATACAGCTGTACATAACACACAGGGCTTACATGACGCCTTGGAGGATATCGAGGTTTGAGAATGCAGGTCGGCAAGCATGCCCCAAGTGTGACGAAGAGAACGCGGGCATGGTGCATCTGTTCTGGTCATGCCCGATCATAGAGAGGTTCTGGAGGGGTGTAAAAGAGAAACTAGAAGGAAGAGGGGTCAAGATAGTAGTGGATACGGTGTGGGCCTGTCTGCTGGGGGGGTTCCCCAGACCACAGAAACTCAGGCACGTAAGCAAACTAAGGGACCTGGCTTATGTGCTAGCAAAAAGGAGGATTGCCATGAGATGGAAGTCGTGCCATATGCCGAGGATAGAGGTGTGGTGGAAAGACTTGCAAAAATGGGCAGAAGCCGAAACCCCGAAACCATGGCATGGCAAGAAGCGTGTAGCAATGTGGGGGAGGAGGAGAATGAGTCCCTGATGGCCTGGAAATCACTGATAGCCGGACTGTTTGGGCCATTAGACGACCTGACTGAGCCTGTGGAGGAGGTGACTGAACCACAGGGTGTGGAAATTGAAGGTTCAATGAAATAGACTCGCAAGGGGGGTGGGGTAGTGGGAGTAGTGGTTAGGAAGTTATAAAAGTGTATTGAAACTGTTGGAACATGCACTGTTTGGTGGGTTATTGTTTGTTTGTTTGTAAAATTCAATAAAACCTTTTAAAAAAAAAACTGTGTATAGTCCGACACAAGGCCGCTGGCGCTCATCCCGAATTATTGGAGAAAACTCTAATTTACTGTAACATTACAAAAGCAAATCCTGCTGCCTACATTTTTCTAAATATTAAAGTGTTTGCATCGCACCATGCATTTAGCAACAAGGCTTGGTCTACAGCTCATACAACATTCTGTTTTAAGCATCGCTGACATTGCCAGAGATGGGCAGTACTCAAGACCCTTTGGAATGAAGCACTCCTCCCAAACTGGCAATCATCAAAACAGCTCACTAACACAAGGCACTTTCCCCTCGACCCTCAGACCGGATACATCCTCCTGCTTCTCAAGAAAACAACAGTGGAACCTGACAACTCCAGCAACTCCCACCCCATCACCCATCTTTCCTTCCTAGGTAAGATCCTTCAAAAGTAGTACCTTCCCAACTAATCCAACCCATTGAAGTCAATAGCCTCCTTCAGTCCTAGCAATCTAGCTTCAGACTCAGATGCAGCACAGAAACAGCTGCCCTAAAAATCCTTGATGATTGCCATCTTTGCCTCCTGGTTCTCCTTGGCCTCCAAGCAGCATTTGGCACAGCAGACCACCAGACACTATCTACATTGTTGCATGGGAATCAGCAAGATCATCCTCAGCTGACTCAAATCCTACCTTGCTAATCTGCAACAGTTCATACAAATGGCCTCCTTCAGGTCACCATCTCTACCAATCACCTGTGGAGTCCTTCAATGATCTATCCTGTCCCCCGTGATCTTCAATCTTTACATGAAACCACTCAGAACCCTCCTCACTCCACACAGCATCCACATTTGCCAATATGCAGTTGACATGAATATCTATCACAAGATATTCTCCATCTAAGACATCAACAGGCTCAAGGCCTGACTCACATTGATCCAGTCCTGGATGACCAGTGCTTACCCGAGGCTCGATAGTTCCAAGACTGAATTCCTACTGCTGAGCAACAACACTGAAGACCCTGACATCCAGATCTCGCTCCCTGCCATTAACCTTGAAGGATTCACAACCTGGCCAGCTGTTCCAAGTCCCTTGGGTTAGACATCGACTGACACCTCACCTTCAAACACACATAGCAATGAAGAAACAGATGGCTTGGTGCCAACTTCCTCTCCTGTGGGAACTCAAGCCCTTCATCCCAGAAAACAACTTCTGATCTGCTGTCCAAGGCTGGGTCCACTCCCACCTGAATGGTGTCAAGGCTCTTTTGGAAGCCATTCTGGTGACTACCCTGGCATCCCCGATGTGTCCTGCATGCAGCAGCAGGACTCATCAAAGGACTCCCTATATTTGCCTACATCACCCCAACATTAATTGACCTGTACTAGCTCCCTATGCAAGCCCGTGTCATCTTCGAATTCATATTATTTGATTGCAAGCTGTTTTATGTTGCTAGTTGTTATAATGTTTGCGGATTCAAATATTGATTTCACTAAATTGCATCCACTAATTAAATTTGTAAAAAATGAGACCCTTAGTTTTTGATTTCTTGTTGGAGCCAGGAATACATATTTTCTACGATAGTTCGGGCTTGCCAAATATATTTTGTTTGTATTATATCACGAGGCCTATGCATGCAAGGCCAGTAATAAAGAGTAAAATAGTATTTTTTTTATAGCGTGTGGCCTCTCTGTGCTGAATATATTGTCCTTTGTGGACCGAACCATGGATGGATTTGGGTTGAACTGTCCCAATGATTTCTTTGGCTACTCTTTCAATATGATATTTCTGGTTCTATCAAACGTGTGCGTCTTTATTATTTGATTGCAGGCTGTTTTATGTTGGTAGTTGTTATACCTTTTGTGCATTCAAATATATACATGTAGCTAAATTGCATCCACTACTTTAATGCCCCTGATTTTCAATCCCACCCCACAATTCTTGGATAAAAACAGGCTGTATTATTAATCATAATTTCATTTCAGTCAAATAAAATCATGTGAAAAATAGTTTGTGCTCTGGAAGTCCATCACCATAATGAAATACTGATACATCTGTAACTGCTTACAGAAACAAGCCTCTTCTTCCTTCTCTTTCGCATCCTACTTTTACATCTTTTGAATATTCCTTAACTACCTTTCTAAAACCATATTCTCATACTTTTGCACTTGTTTATCCTAGTTGTTTATTGCCCACCGGGTTCGGCTGCTACTTTCTGTGTGGTCATCGATGTCTTACTCTCTGTTGTTCTACCTTCTTCTACCACACTCATACTCTTAGGCGACTTTAATCTCCATCTCTCTTCCATTCATTCTTCACTTCCATTTCTTGCTCCCCTTGATTCTTACCACCTCTCTGCTCTTTCCACTCCTCCTTCCCATGTTTCTGGCACCAGTCTGGATTTTATATTCATCTCCTCATTATTGAGCTCTCCTGTATCTGCTTTGCCTATCTATCCTCCTGATTATCATCTTCTTTCTTTCTCTATTGTTCCTCCTGCTATTCTCCATTATCTAGCTGGTTCCGAATCAACAACATACTTCTGTTGTGATCGCCATGCTTTCAATACTCCTTTATTTGTTTCATCCTGCATTTCCTCTCTTCTGTCACATTCTGTATTTTCAATCTTCTCTGCTGATGATGCTGCAACCTCTCTCTCCTCTTTTCTTTCCTCCTCTCTTGATATCCTCTATCCAGCCTCTCCCACTCGCAAACGTCCTGGCTCTCTTCCCATATCTGCTCAATGCAGCAAGTCCGTCGTCTGGAGCGTCGATGGCATAAGTCCTACTCTGAGTCTGATTCCCTCTCTTTCTCAACCTATCATTCCCTCTAAGATGAGGCTCTTTTTGCAGCTAAATGTAATTATTACTCTGAACTCAGACATCTTTTTCAATCTCTTTCTCGTCTATTTACACCTTGTACACTGATAACTCCCTCCATTCTACTCTCAATGCTTCTGATTTTGCAACATACTTTTCTACTAAAGTTGCTTCTCTTTGTGCTGCTATTGTTACTCTCCCTTTTCCTCTTCTTTTTCTTCCTCTATATATATTATCTCTTCCTTTTCCCTGTTACTAACTTAGAAACCTATTTTCTTTTGAATCGTTACCATCCCACTGGTTCACTTTCTGATCCTATCCTCTCTTCTCTAATACCCACAGTTTATCCTTCTCTTGTCTCCTATTTTACCACTCTTCGTAATACCTCTCTTTTCACATTGATCTTTCCTTCTTGTTTTAAGCATGCTTCTATTCTCCCTATTCTTAAGAAACCATCTCTTGACCCCTCTCTACCTTCTAATTTTCAACCAGTCTCTCTTCTTTCCTACCTCTCGAAACTACTTGAACATTTAATCTATACTCAGGTTTCTACCTTTGTTAATGATAATTCTATCCTCCCTTCTCCACAGTCTGGCTTCCATGCCTGTCACTCAATTGAAACTACTCTTCTCTCTGTGTGCGATTCATTGCCCTCTGCCCATTAGACAAATCTGCTGGATTTGCCACGGTTGATCACACTTTGCTCTTATCTTCACTGTCTTCTTTTGGATTTGGTGACTCTGTCCTTGCCTGGTTTCGTTCTTATGTCTCTAACCATACTTACTCTGTTTTCTGGGCTGGTTCCTCCTCTGAAACGTTTCCTCTTCTTCATGCCTCTGTTCTTGACCCCTTTCTTTTCACTATTTACACTTCATCTCTTGCTGCAATCACCTCATCTTTTGGGATTTCTCAGCACTTTTAGGCAGAAGACCCACAACCTTTCTCTCCTTCTCTTCATTTACTCCAGCTATTCACAATCATTTAGCTTCCTGCTTGCTTGCAATCACGTTCTGGATGTCAGACCACTTCATTGTCCTAAACCCATTTAAAACTGAAGTTCTCTTCTTCCCTGCCAGCACTATTCCCACCCTTTCCCTCCCTCCTCTGTCTTTTTCCCTCCTTCTTTATCTCTTTTCAACACTGCTCGTAATCCCGGCTGCTACCCTGACACAGACTTATCCATTTCCCTTCACATTTCGATTATTTCCCGTTCTTGTCACTTCCATCTCTTTAATATTCGCAAAGCTCGTTCTTTACTGACCTTCGGTGCTACCAAACTCCTGATTTAATCTCTTACTTTTTTCTTGCCTTTTTTATGGTTCTACTATTTGTTTTGGGACTTCCTCTTTCTAGCTTGAATGGGTGTGTCGGTGTGATTGTAGAGCTTAATACAGAGCTGTTTGATTGTGAGGTGGCATATGAGGTGTTGTTGGAGAGGTTGTGAGAGTAAGAGTCTGTAGAGATGTGAAAGTTAAGAAATGCCTATGTGCTTTAATAGAAGCACTGTGTGTAACATTTTGTAAAAGAAAGAACAGTTGATGGAAAAGATGTGTAGTACACTTTTAAATGGCAGTTGGTGTGTGGAAGTTTAATATATTAGGAGTATATGTATACTTTCCAACATGATGCATTCTAATCTGTAGGTGTTTGTGTAGTCATACATTTTTTTGTTTGCATTCTGGGACTTGAAGTTGCACCTTTCCCTTTCAAGAAAAGGTTGGAGTACAAGTCCCAGATTGTAGAGAAATAATTAGGACTGCATAAGCAGCTAAAGATTGCAAAGTTAGGAAGTATACATTTATTGTCAATATATTAAACCGGGTGCCAATTAAAAATGGTCTACAAATCTATTTTCTCTACTTTTACTTTCTTTTATGAAAAAGTGACACAGTGCTGCTATAAATTTACACATGCATTTGTTTTTTATGTTTATTTGATATATATGTCACAGTTTCGAATCTTGAGGGTCCAGTGCTGTTTTTTTTCTTTGAATTCTGGGATTTGTAGCTTGAATTTTATAATGGGAAAAGTGGAATTCTTATTAAGCACCTATAGGGCCTCATCACGACCCAGGCGGTAAGTTACCGCCTGGGCCGTGACTTTACCACCATGGCGTAAACTACGTTTACGCCATGGTGGTTGGCGGACTTACCGCCCCATTCGGACCTTGGCGGGGCGGTAAGTCCCCAATCCCCATTTACCCTTCCCCATTCCCATTTTTGCCCCATAGGGCATAATGGGAGTGGGGAAGGCGTTAATTACGCCACCGTAAATTACGGTGGCGTAATTAACTCCATGGTCCCTTAGCGCCATGGATTTTAACACCTGCTAAAAGCCTGGGTCGTGATGAGGCCCATAGATTGGAATGGGTGATTTTGGGATGTATACATGTACTGCCAACATATTAAACTGACACACACTAAGTTCTGCTTAAAATGGTCTACCAATCTATTGTATCTGTCTTTCCTTTCTTTTTATGAATAAGTGACACAGTGCTGCTATAAATGCACATATGCATGTTTCAGCTTTCATCAAAATGCTTCTAAAAAGAACATTTTTGAAACGCAGAGCATAGTAATTGGTTGCTGCTTCATGTTAGCAGGTGGTGAATGGTGCAATGCATGGCATTTGCTAGAGTGGTTAAAAAAGAGAATATGCTTATTGAGAAGGTAATTACAGGGTAATTAGCAGGAACCATCTATATATATATATATATATATATCTATATATATATATATATATATATATATTGAAAAAACCAGAGGAGAGGGGACGGACCGCACTCTCCGTGGACCCAATGAGGTCCTACAATCCCAAAAAGGGAAGAGAACCCAGAAATATAGAGCTCACACGGTAAGAGTAGGAAGTTATTTTAATAGTAGAAGACTGCACAATTGTGCAGAGCAAAAAGGCTGGGGAAACAGCAAGACAAACAGGGGCAGGACACCTAGTGCACGGCACACCTACAACGCGTTTCATATATATATATTTGTGAAAGAGTTGAAGAAAATGTTTTAAAAATATAAGTATACCTGTACTATGTGTTATTAGATGCAGATGTTGTTGAATCGGAAAATAGAAATCTTGGGAGAGTGTTACAGTATTTTATGATGCAGGTGGCTGTGAGTAAAAGGAGACATGTGCTCTGAGAGTTCAAGAGTACATCTGATGTGTTGAACTGAGATGACAGAGGTAGCTGTAGAGCTTTTGGATGTGATTGGTGGATTGATGGGTGACTCTTTGAAAGCAGCCAATACGGGAGTGTTCATTAAATGAAAGTGGAAGGGGTAGAAGTTCTGCCACTTTGTTACAGGGTCTGCAGACATCGAGGTGGTCACCGGACGGCATGTGCATCATCTGGGTCTTTTGAGGATGCTTGGCATGGAAAGGGGAGTGTGGGGATTGGCCAATTAGGTTTGCCGGGTGTGGTTTATAGGAATAGAGGGTAGCAAGAGTTTTGTTTGCAGCAATTGTGAAAGCACTGAAAATGGCTATGGCTATTTGTTTGAAAAGGCAGAGTTTGTGGATTTCGGGGGACTCTTCAATTCAGTCATTGAAGGTGTATGCTGAAAATCACGGCATCTTTGGAAATATTGGATTGGCCGAAGTGGACGTTTTGTGGCATGTAGTTTGGGGCTTAAACTGGGCAAGCGAGTTTTCATTTTGCAAGAGTATGGCTCAGTTTAAATTTCCAGACATTGTGGAGGGGACAGTTTGGGATATGTGACTCTAGTGTGTGTGCAGGTTGCTCAGGAGTATTTATTTAAAAGCGTAATGGAATTTTTTCCTGATGCCAAGAGTTTATTTTCTGAAATAATTTAGAGGCAAACATGGTGTTATCCAACAAACATTTTTGGTCCACAAATGCAAGATTCAAGGCAGCTTGTTAATAATGCTGTATCTGCTTTTTTATATGCTGCATGAATGTCATCTTTTCAGAAAGACAATATAAGATCTGATGGTGTGATTTTGTTTGTGAAGATGGAGTTCATTTCACAGATGTTAGAAATGCAATTTTCCTTTACAATGTTAGGAATGCATGGAAAAGGTTCCTGTAAGAAAATTGTAAAGGGTGATGTAGAGTGTACAGTACTACTGTAAATAAATGCAAACAAAGGAGAAAATGTGTTTGTTAACAAACCCAAAAAAGAAAAGAAAAGGTTATTTTACGAGCCACCACTAAAGAATAAATAAGTGAAATTGAGTTTACACTCCCACCCACTCCTTTGATTGGTCGCAACATCTGCAGGCACCACGGTAGTCTGCGGACACCACGTGCCACATCCAGGTCTTTTCAGGATGCCTGGCATGGAAAGCAGTCTGTGGGGATCAGCCGATAAGGTTTCCTGGATGTGGTGCACTGGAAAAGATGGTAGAAGCCATTTTGTTAGCAGGAGTTATGACAGCACTGCCAATGGCTATGATTTTGTGTTTTGAGAGTGTGTGGATTTTTGGGGGACTCTTGGGTCCATTGGTTGAAGGTCTATGCAGAGCAGTGAATAATCTTGGATTCCATGAATGTGATGTTTCATGGTATGGAGTGCGAAAGATGAAGTGGGAGGACTTGCTCCCATTTTGTACAAATGTGGTTCAATTGAAACATACAGATATTATTATTCTTCATTTTGTAGGAAACAGTTTTGGTTACGTGACTGGAATTTCCGTGTCATTTACAATGAGGGAGACATTGGGAAATTTGAAGGAAATGTTCCCAAATTAAAACATTATTTTTTCTGGCATTGCTCGGAGACAGATGTGGATGTGTTTGAGTTTATTTAGTCAGCAAATGGAAAAAGCGAGGTGCAACATCAGTAAAGCTGTGTGTGCTTTTTTGCAAGATGTTGGCATGACATCTTTTAATAATGAGAACATTAAATTTGGTTTTGCCAACTTTTTTCAGAGAGAGGGAGTCCATCTAACTGATATGGGTAATCATATTTTTCTGGAAAACCTTCAAAATGCTTTGAAGCAGTTTTTGTGAAAGTGAGAAGAAATAATTAAATTCAGTAAAATGTCTCTTTGTTCAGATTAAAAACCAAAAATAAAAAAATATAAAAGGCAAAAACACGAAAAAGCTTCTTTTAAAAGCCACCATTTTTTAACAGAATACAAATAAAATGATTTCAATTCTCCCACCCCACAACTGGAATTTATTTTTGAGATGTCTGTAGACTATGCAGGCTGCCCAGGGGCCTGTGTTTTTATTTTCACTTCTATTTTTTAGCTGTGAAAGGTGGCTCCTAAAGGAACCTTTTTTGAATATTTTTTAGGTTTTGTAATTTTTTTGGCCTTTTTAAGGAAAGGCAAGGTAGGTGGGCAGGAGTGCCACCCCATGCAGATCAGTGCTTCACATTACAGGCATAGCACTGAGACCCTTGAAAGATAAGGGTCAGCAGTGTCCTGTATGGCCTGTGAGGCCACCTCTGGGATCCTCTGTCCCAAAGGAGTATCCCTTGTGGTGACAGGAGTAGTTGAAGAAGATGGGGTAGAGGGCATCAACCTCCTTTTCCCTGAGTAAGGTACCACCTTCCTAAGTGCCCCCGGGTGGTTGGACTTGGTGTGGTGCCGCATGGAGGTGGTCCCGTAGGAGTTCAAGCCCAGTTTTCCGTGAGTGAGTTCACCTTTGCACTCAGTGCATCCAACCTTGGCTGCCTGAGTCTTTGGTACACGCCTTATGGTGGTGAAAAATTGACACGCTGCCCAGCACTCACTCTGGGTGCTGGGGATAGGGACTTCCACTACTTCATCTTCATCTTCTTCTTGATCCTCCTCTTCTGTATCAACACACCTGCGTGATGGTGATGGTGGTGGTGGCGGTGGGGATGGTTGGGGAGCAAAAGTGGCCATAGCAGATCCCATGATGCTGTCCAAAACGAAGGTTTTGCAAAGTTCTGCAAAGTAGGTACTGCAAGATGCTCTTCTTTGGATAGCGAGATTGCGAATGAGGAAAAGTAATGGGTGGGTCCCTTTAGAGGAACCCTCCACGGACAGTAATTCTGTCCACTCCACTGACAACCCAGTCGCAAAAAGGCCTTGAAAAGTCATAAAAAGTTGGCAGCTCAACCAAGAATGGGTCTGGGAGTTGTGAAAGGCTAACACTTTTGCTTGAAACATCCCAGATTGTCTGAAAATACATGTTTACATGGTCCACGGAACACGGACACCGTTCGTGAACAGGCTGTTATGCTGCACAGCTGCCATCACATGATGACATCCGGGGACGTCCGCAGCTGTGACGGCCGTCCGCAGACACCCATCGGGTGGAAGACACAGTACACTAGGGCTGGGTGTACGTAGAACAGGCGCAGTGTCTGCAAACTAATTAAAAGTGCATCATGCGAAACCAGACATGTCCGGACATCGCGCTTGTCCGGAGGCACCTCCATTTTGAGTGTGAACACCCCGGACAGTCGTAGTGTCTACAGACTCATAATTGGTCTTCATTAAAAAAAAAGAAATAACACACAACAATATACAACCCATTTATAGAATGCAAAATAAATGAAAGGGATGGGGTATCTGAATGGAAAAAATAAACAGGAGAATTAGGAATTTGTGTACAATAATGATGAGCGGAGGAAGGGATTGAGGTTTCATCAAAGCGTCTTTGATTAAAATGTTTAGAATTTGATGGTGATGATTACTGGGGAAAACAAGGGGGGTTCTGGGAGTTTCTCTACTAGCGGCCTATATTGCAGGTTACAGTCTCAACCAGAGTCTTTAGCTCACCATCCTTTCACAGAAGAGACATTTCCACTACATAGCAGTATTGGTCCTGCCCAAGGGCAGTCCAGCACCAAAATGCTTGGCAATTCTCTTCTGAACAAGAGCAGCAACAGCAACCCCAGGCACGTTTTTCAGCCTGGTTGGGCCTGGTCAGTGAGGTGGAGCTGTGCCTCTCTAAGAACAGTGAGCAAGGGTTCCACGTTTGGATTACCCTAGTAACTTAGGGTAAACACCCAATGCTACTTAATATGCAAAAACACGGGGGGTTCTGGGAGTTTCTCTACTATTGGCCTATATTGAAGGTTAGAGTCTCAACCAGAGTCTTTAGCTCACCATCCTTTCACAGAAGAGAAATTTCCACTACATATCAGTCTTTGCCCTGCCCAAGGGCAGTCCAGCACCGAAATGCCTTGCAATTTTCTTCTGAACCAGAGCAACAGCAACCACAGACGCGTGTTTTGGCCTGGTTGGGCTTCGTCAGTGAGGTGGAGCGGTGCCTCTCTAAGAACAGTGAGCAAGAGTTCCACGTCTGGATTACCCTAGTAATTTAGAGTGAAAACCCAAAGCTACTTAATATGCAAAAGCAAGGGGGGTGCTGGGAGTTGATTACTGAGGACAAGGGCGACAGTTGCAAGGACATTAGGGAATATTTTTAATGACATGATTTTTTATATATTGTAAAAGTTCTTTAAAATAATTACTTAGTTCATCAAATTTCGTAGACAAGTTCATGATTTAATTATGTACAGTTTGCGATAGGGATTTTCTTTGTGATTCTTGGGATTGTGTTTAATTAAGCTGGGGTGTGGTTTCTTCATGAAAACTATGTACTGTAAGAAAAACAGAAATGATTATTTTAGTAGGGTGTGTACAAATGACATTATCTGTTTACATTAAAATATGTATTGTATACCATTGGAGACGTTATTGTCACTCATTTCTTCTTTTGGGGAGTTCTCCAATAACCACTGAAGTATGTTTGCCATTTCTGTGAGAAAGAAAGTGTTTCTGTCTTATAACACATTTATGTAATGAATGCTAATAATAGATAAATAAATACAATGCATATGAGAATGTGTTCTCCAATAAGCACCTTGTGTTTGTCAATCTGGATGCAGAGTTCTACTGAGGAGATTATATGAAGTGTACAGTTATATGATATGACGTGATAGTTTATTTATATTGTGCCTATACACAATGGGCCTAATTATAAATTTGCTGGCCCAGTAACAACGGTAACGGCAAGCTTGCCGGTGCCTTTGTTACCGGACAAGCGAACTACAAGGTTGCGAGCGGGTGCCTTTTTGCCCACCTGGACCGGCACCCGCGAGCAGACCATGCTGGATGCACCAGCACCATTCACAAATGGTGCCGGTGCATCCGACCTCCCCATTCCCAATGGGAATCAAATGGGAATGGGGAGTAATATTTTCTGGTGCACAGGAATGGGCAATTGCCCGGGTCCACCGGGGCTGTAATGCCCTTGTAATTGCCCAATCCCGGGCGTCGGAAAAAAAATGACTCCAGCAGCAGCCCTGCCAGTAAGGACTACTGCACTGTCCGTGAACTCTATAAGTGCCACATTGGGGGTGAGTATTAAATAAGGAACATGTAGTAACAGATTAAGGGTTCACTTATAAATACCTATACAAGTCACTGAAAAAACTTTGTTAAAGGGACATTGGAGGTCATCACGACCCTGGCAGTAGGGGTTTAACGGGGCCGGTAGAGGTGCCAGCCCAGTTAAAGCACCCTACCGCCTAATTACGAGGTCCGCTCGCGGGACCCGGTAAGGACGCCTGGTAAAATGTTCAAAACATTTACTTAAACTGCTCAGACTAGTTGTGTTTACAAATGCTCGTCCTTCATAGAAATGCCACAAATAACCCTGACAAAACTTACTGTGTCACAGTTATAAGGCAAGAATTTGACTTTTGTATAAGAATGGTGAAATTCACCATAAACACATAGGATGATCCACAAGAATTTCTAATGTACTTACAACAAGTACTAGAGACCATAAACATACCTATAAATGAAGTGTTCCAGATTTCAAACACATGTAAACATACATGAAGTCTCTGCAACCGTGTTTCATAAGAGGGCATCCCTAATGATTGATGTATGCATGTATCCATAGCAAATTGTAAATCCGTTTAATTTCACCAGGTTCTGCAAAATGCAAATAATGGCATATTATTCCCTTTTTGAAATTCAGACAATCGTTCAACCATACAAATAAACTCACATAGCCAATATCTGATACTAATGCTTTTAAGGTACAATGCAGTTGGTACCGAAAACGACGTTAAGCTTACTAGCTTCACACACGGCCAAGTATCTCTTGGTAAGAAACCCTTTGCAAGAGTAGGCATAATCTATCAAACAGGTGCCACAACGACTGCAGGCCACTATACTGCATATGTTAAAAGAATAAGTGGTTGGTTTGAATGTAACAACACTTACATTACTGTAAAACATATGTTACAAGCAAATCTAACAAATGCCTACTTAATATTGCTTTAATCCAAATGTAGTCACAGAATGGTAGCACTATCAACAGTTAGAATATGCCAATTGGTGTCTAACTACATCAATAATACTACAATACTACTTTCAAAAGCCAAAATAGTTAGAATACGTCAACAGGCATATAACTACTTCAAAAATACCCTTCATTGCTCTACATTTCAAATATGTCATCAGAATTCCTCTTACTACAACACTTCTTCTAACATGAAATAGACTTAGAATACGCCAACAGGTATCTAAGCACTTTAATAATTCCCTTAAGTACAACACACTTCAACCGAAAGTACTGTCAAACTTGCACTCACATAAATGTATCCTGTATGGATTATTTTTCCCAGTGACTCAATGATTATTTAATGTCATACAACAATAGAGTAGCACACACCAATAATCTACTGAACATAGACATAGAATGTACTGTTTTATCAGGGTTTAAAAAGTACATGAATATGTAAATTTGTATGCAATTATACATTTCAAACTATCCTGCTTAACATATAATACTGTGTTTGTTTTTACAAACAAAGAACCACAGATGTCTCCTTCATCACCATCTGCAACTAGGTTAAGCTATCAAATGTAATCCTATTTGTTATGTTTTCAAACAAACAAACACACATTTGATAACCACTACCCTCAATTGTACTGCACTCAATTATATTATGCCACCGTATTACAAACACTTTATACTCCCCCTACAGTACCTTTAATTACTATACACATATTAATATACTATATGTAGCCAGTGGCCAGATTCTTGGAGGCATGGTCACTACCCTCAATAGAACTGCACTTTGATTGTATTATGCAACCATATTACAAGTATGGTATCCTCCCCCTAGAGCACCTTTAATTACTGTATACATATTACTATAGTGTGTGTGGCCATTGGCCCCAAGAATCTGGCCACTGGCCACAACCACCACAGTATAATGAAACCATATGACAAGTACAGACAATACATATTGAAATAACCAAACTCGCACAGAACCCCTTCTAATGCAAACTATGTCTGCGGATAAAAGAATTGACTGCAGACTCGGCAGCATCTGTAAGCCCTTTTTTCCACCTATAAAAACAGCTCCATGTCATCTTTAATGCACTCCCCTATCCTTTTCAAACCCTCTTTCACCCACCAAATATTTCCAAACGTGTTTCACAAGACATCCATTTACGGCGCGATCTGCGGACTGCCACAGTGTCCATGGACTACTACAACACCTGCACGCCCTATTTCTTCCCAGCCCCTCTTTCTACCACCAAAAATAACCTCAATATGTTTTCCAGACTTTTTCCCCAGCATCCTGTCTCTGGACAGCGGCCACTGTCCATGGATACAATATGGCCGGTGTTTCAGAAAATATGACACACCTCACGTTTTTCACCATCCAATGAGCAGACGCTTCCAATGTCTGTGGATATCACGCCATCCTCTGGACCAATCGGATGCCCGTCCATCGAGCGAACAGGGAGGTCAGTCTGTGACGGAACCCACAATTTTGTGTACCTATTTTGTTGCTATTTTTTTGCTGATTTACACAAAATGTACAAAAGCACGCTTTCGGGACCAAGCCGCTGCTCCAGGAGCAAATGTGGTGAACATCCATTCAGCGATTTGGGCTGTAGGCGTGAGCACATTTTCTTTGTCCAATGGGTCTAAGGGAAAAACCACACATTTTGGGACTCCCCTTATAACTTTGCCACCTGTGTACAAAACCTTACCAGACTACGCAGAATCCATCAGACAGGGTCAGATACTTAATTTGCAAAGTTTTGTGAGGATGTGTCCAAGGGGGGTAAAGTTATAAGCCACCCAATAAGTGCTCTTCCTATGGGTTGGGCAACTTAACCATAACTACAGGGCCGCTACCACAGGCCTTGTTATATATGTATATTCAAGGAAATAACTTTAATTGCAGGGATGTTAAGGTGGGAACTTAATGCAACAAAACCCTGCAAATGTAGCTAAAGTCACCTTAACTTCATGCCCCCTGTTGCGCAGACTATGACCACAATGATCACATCACAGATCACATCACTGATGACATCACTAATTGCATTACAACAGTAACTGCCATTAAGCATGGGCTTCAGCCATGGTCAGTGTGCATGGCAAAATATATTTTAACAAAACACAAAGGACTGTTTTATGGGATTGCCAACTGTGATTTGCCCAAAAATCGTAGTCACACTGAAAAAACACAGCTTGTCGAGTGGGACTAGGTTACAAAGGACCAGCTTCTCTGACTGGGCTTTCCAATTCGTCTCTGGTGCACTGTGTTGTGCTAAAAGGCACATGCTAGACCACCTCGGTCTTCGCATGCGTCTGCTGCCTTGCAGATGAAAGACGTTGTTTTCTTTAATGGGTTTTCTCTGTATTGGCAGGTGCAGATTTCACTTAAAACAAGGAAGATAGCGTTCTTCGGTAGGTTCCTCTCAAGAGGTTTCCTTATGAACTTGGACCCCTGGTTAATTGCTGTGGGGATCCTTTCTAGGAACAAAATGAACCTGTGCGGGTAGAAAATTGCACTAGGTCACTAGGTGGGTCTCTCTCTTGTAATATCTTATCGATAACTCTTAGTGTGGCCATCTGGGAAATTTTCATGTACAGTGATTCAATGTCTAATGTCACTAGAAGGTTCAGAGAAGAATCGAAAGGACGGTCCTTGGTGAGTTCCAGGACTGCTGTCACGTCTTTGAGATAGGATCGCATCTTGGTGACTTCTGGCTTCAGGAAGAAATTCACGAACTGTGAGAGTGGTTCTAGGATCGAGCCTATCCCGGACAGGCCACACTCCGTGCAGGACATGCAGCGCATGTTCCAGCACCAAGAGATCCACCTCCATTGATATAGGCTGGCACTTCCCGTGGACCCAAAAGTATCTAACCAACTGCAACAGCTGTAATGTGATTTACATCATCACATGTCCATGCAACAAGCGCTATGTAGGCATGACGACACGCCCGATCAAAACACGCCTGGCGAAGCACAGATCATGCATACACACAAAGAAAATCACAGCACCCATGGTGGAACACTTTGTAGCACAGAAACACACCCCGGCAGATTTCACATGGACAATCATCGAGAAGATGGTACACCAACAAGGGGAGGGAACATCCACAACCTGCTCTTCAGATGAGAACAACTATGGATTTTCCGTCTCCAGACAGACAAGTTCGGGCTCAACGAAGCCACAAGCTGGCAAACTTTGGCCATCCTGTGAAAACACTAACACTGGCCTATTGTGTAGCCCCTTTTCTGGATGAGAATTGACTTGTACCTTTGCATCTGTGTGTGTGTTTTTGTGTACCTGCAGCAGCATTGCTACTGCGCAACCAGCTGAGTTGTACCATTGCACCCACTGCCCGCCTTTCGGCTTCCTTTGTCCAACAATATGAGATACACGGCCACCCTGGTGCTTTGTCTTTACAGTCTGCATCTGCATTTGGAGGCCACAGAGTGCCCCAGATACATTGTGACCCCTGAATCTCACAAGCAAGGCCCCCTGGGTACAAACAATGTTCTGCCCAGCATTGTTTTTGGGCCTTTTTGCCTGACTCAGTGATGGCCGCCGGCATTCCCATGCAGGGCGGCCATTTTGGAGTCACGACCACGTGACCCGTGGCGCCATGGTTACAATAAACAGAGTGGGGCTGCAAGCCACGGCAAAGAAACCTCTCGCGCGCGGCTCGCAGGAACACTACAGACTTTCGCTGAAGGTAAGTGCACGATTTAGGCACGGCACGCGGCCAGTCACTTGCCCACACGTGGGGTTGAGAGACACGCACGCGAGCTTCCATGCGAGCAAAGGGAAATATTGAAGTTAGAACACTTGCAGAATTGCAAGCTGTTACGCATCGCATGGGCAGCTTAAAAAGTGGTTAAGGCTCAATTTGGTTAAAGTGAATAGATTTGTATTACCATTTGCTTTCCTTACTCGATGTAGCTGTGCATTGAGCTTGCCACTATCTACTGTTGTTTGGCCCCTAGGTCTCAGGCCGCCTCACTCTCCGTGTAGAAAGCCATCCTACCACCCGCAGATGGTAAGCCTTTACCCCTCTCATTGTTAAACGAACAGAACAATGCAGTGTTTTTTATATGATGCCTATGACAGAGCTCACATTGTGAATATTGATCACTGTTCCATCTCTCACCCCTCCCTCCTGTCATCCCTACAGGGAGAGGAGCAGAATTAGCACAGACAACGCTGTTTGTTGTGAATAAATGAGGTGCACACATTGGTGCCCCTAGTCTAGCCCTGATGAATGTGGACTACCAACCCAGAACCACAAAAACCGGTCGGCTTTAGAACGACCTGACCTAGTGTAAATTTCTACCCGCACAGGTTCATTTTGTTCCTAGAAAGGATCCCCACAGTAATAAAGCAGGGGTCCAAGTTCATAAGGAAACCTCTTGAGAGGAACCTACCGAAGAACGCTATCTTCGTTGTTTTTAGTGAAACCTGCACCTGCCAATACAGAGAAAACCCATTAAAGAAAACAACGTCTTTCATCTGCAAGGCAGCAGACGCATGCGAAGACCGAGGTGGTCTAGCATGTGCCTTTTAGCACAACACAGTGCACCAGAGACGAATTGGAAAGCCCAGTCAGAGAAGCTGGTCCTTTGTAACCAAATATATTTTAACACATGAATGGGTACTAGTTATGTCCTTCAGTTATGGACAGTGATCACAACCTTCACTCATGTGCACTGAATACTTTAAAACACTAACAATCTACCAACCATATTTTGTGGCCTTAACCTGTGGATGCAGCTTTCAGCCGTGTCCACTGTATTTTATATACACTGAAAAGGCCGTAGCCATAGACTTTACCACAATACTGGCCAGTGGCCACAATGTTTGACTATGTCCAGTGTATTATAACATATAAATGGGCCACTAACCATGGTGTTTGACCATGAGAGTGTGTACATCTTTTGACCATGTGTACTGTATATTTTAAAATACTAACATGGTATAAGTGATGGACTTTGGACGTGCACACTGTGTATTATACAACACTAACCAGCCCCTATATATGGCCTTTGACCGTGACCACTGTATATTATGTAAACTAACCAGGCACTAGCCTTGGACTTTAGCACAATACTGGCCAGTGGCCACATTCTTTGACTGTGCCCACTGTATATTCTTACGTATAAATGGGCCACTAGCCATGGCCTTTGACCTTGAGCAGTTTGTAAATCTTTTGGCCATGTCCACTGTACATTTTAAAATAATAGAATGCAATAGGCGTTGGCATTTGGCCATGCCTACTGTGCATTACACATTAACCAGCCACTAGCTATGTCCTTCATCCATGCCCACTGTATATTATATACACTAACCAGCCACTAGCCATGGCCTTCAACACAATAATAGCCAGTGGCCACAGCTTTTGGCTTTGCTGTCTGTATATTCTGACATATTAATGGGCACTAGCTATGGCCTTTAGCCGTGGCAATTGACTTACACTTTCAACGTTGCCCACTATATATTTTAAAATAGTGACAGGCTATTAGGCATGGCAGTTAACCATGCACATTGGTATTTTTGAACGCTATCAAACCACTAGCAATGGCCTTTGGTGCTGGCCAGTGACCCCAGCCTATGTCATGGCCAAGTCCACGGTCTAAATTGTTATTAAGGCAATAAAAGTTTTCATGAGCAAATTATAAATGATGTTATCTCTAATTCCATTATTGATGTAATCAGTTATATACAATCCAATTACTGCTTTCACCATTGATAGCCTCAGTGATGTAATTTGCAATGTCATCATTGTTCTCTTACAACATGTAATTAGTGATGCCATCAGTGATGTGATCTGTGATGTCATCATTGTGATCATAGTCTGTGCAAGGGGGACGCAAAGGTAAGGTGGTTTTAGCTGAATTTCCAGGGTTTTGTTGCATTAGGTCTCACCTTAACATCCCTGCAACTAAAGTTTTTCCTTGAATTTCATTTAGAGTACACCATATTCAATTATGTCCTTGAGTTGCATGTACATCATACAGTAGAGCAAACGAGTTCACAGTTCTTAGTGGATATTATTGATCACACACTGCAGAACTTCATCAGACACCCGTCTACCACAAAGTGCACTTTTCCTGTCGTTCATGGTTCAGTTTCGGGTATCATTGAGACCACTTCCCCACCGACAGGTAGTTGAATCAAAAAATGCGTATACGCATCCCACATACTTCTATCATTGCATGGGCACTGAGTTAGCCACCCCCGTCCATTTTCCATATCAATACATTATGTCGGCCCACCATTGCGAGATTTTAGGACTCCATTCCCCACCCCCCCCTGCAGTGCCACCGATTGTTTAGCTAGTATAAGGAGCAAACCGATCAATTTTCTGGTGCTCTTGGGGACCTTCTTAGTATAGCCTAGCAAGAAGATCAATGGGTCTGGATTTATCGTCTGGCCTATGATTCCACTGATCGTGTCAAACACATGTTCCCAGAACTGTTGTATGCTTGGACAGCCCCAGGCCACATGGAGGAAGTCTGCTTGTTCCGCGCTACATCTATTACATCTCCCCGGCGTATCCGGGAAGTATTCTTTCAGCTTAACCGGTGTGTAAAAAAAATGATGTATGTATCTACAATTAATTAGTTTAAATTTTGCATAAATAGCCCCCTTTCTGGTCCCTTCACATAAATATTTCCACATTTCTTCTGAAATCTCCCGCTCCAATGTTCTCTCTCATTTCTCCCTTGGCAGGGCTTTAACCATTTCCCTGGATTGGATGCACATGGAGTATAATCCTGACATTACCCTGTGCCCCCCCTTAATCAGTTTATCCAGTATAGGGGAGACGTGTTGTTGATCGGGGAACGTGGTAAACACTTGGAGTAGACCAACCTTTAATCTATAATATAGGAATATGTCTAGAGCTGACATTGCCCCTTTCTCTCTCAGCCCTTCCAGTGTTATAAACTTCTCTTTGGGGAAAAGTTTTCCAAAGTGCGCAACCCCCAGCCGTTTCACCATGGTCACAAACCTTGTCTCACTTGTGATGGGGATCCCCGGTATACACACCCCACCCTTTTTCTGCTTTATTCGAGTCCAGGCTCTGCAGGTCATGTCTACTAAGTTTTGCGTGTGTTGTACTCTACCTGGGGTGGTTAGAATAACCGATCTAAGCAGATCTGGTGCTGCTACCACCCTTTCCTGTTTTCTGTGTTCCTGTGTCTCATACCAGTGCCTAAGAAATCCCGCCTGTGCCACATTGCAAAATGCCTCAAATCGTGTATGGGTGCTGTTAGTCTGTCCCAAGATACTCTGGCTGGTTTACCTGCTGATAGATACTGTGAAATTGCTAATTTCAGACTGCAGAAGTAATCCCCCGGAACCCATGTCGGGGCATTCAGGAAGATGTAGTGGAACCTGAGAAGCACTGTCATTTTGACAATGGATATCCAGCCATACAGGTTAAGGCAGAGGTTTTTCCATCTCACCATGGTCTCTCGAGCCTGATCTAAGACCCTCAGATAGTTACTATGATACACCACGTTTGGTTCCCTCGCTATATATATTCCCAAATAGCGAGTTATAATCATGTGCCATTGAAACCCCCAGCGGTCTTTGTATTGTTCGACCTCAGCGAGAAGAGGATCGGTTAAGAGGCGTTTACTTTCAGTCCCGATATTTCCCCGAAACATTGGACACCCCTCATAACTGGGTCCAGATTCTCCCTGGGATCTTTGATAAACAGCACCATGTCGTCTGCGTACAATGATATTACTACCCTATGGGTGCGTAATCGGACCCCACATTGCAAGTGTAGTTCTCTTACCTTTTTGGCAAACAGCTTGATCGCCAGACTGAAGAACAGTGGTGAGAAGGGGCACCGCTGTCGTGTTCCTCTCTCCAATGCTATAGTCGGTGTTTGCTCACCATTCACCCTTACCCCGGCCATCGGTTGTGTATATAGCAGTTTGACCATGGTGACCATAGTGATGTAACCCCATTCATCGCAGCACAGTGAACAAGAACGGCCACTCAACCAAATAGAATGCTTTTTTGGCGTCCAGTAGGGCTGCTACAATTGACTGCTCAGGCGGTACTGCCACAATCAACCCAAACACCCTCCGGAGACCATACGAGGTGGATTGTCCCAGGATGAAACCTGCCTGATCCGCCCTCACCATTTCCGGCATCATTAGTGAAGGATCTTCGCTAAGATTTTATTATCGATATTAATCAGTGAGATTGAGTGGTAAGAGGAGAAATCATTGCCGGGTTTATCTGGCTTTAGTAGGACTACCACCACTGCCTCCCTCAGTGTCTCTGGTAGGAGTCCCGTCTCTAGACTGTGTTGAAACATTTCCAGTAAATGGGGCTACAGTCTATCTGCATAGTGTTTATAGAATGCTGCCATGTACCCATCAAGTCCCGGCGACTTCCCATTTGTAAAGACTTAATAACATTCAGTACCTCATCTAAGGACAGGGGAAGGCCTAGGTGTTCTTTTTGGTCATCGGTACACCAATGTAGGACTACCTGATCCAAATTTTCCTCGATATCCACCAGAGAGGCGTGAATCTGGGAGGAGTATAGGTGATTATAAAATTTGAAGAATTGCCATACTATCTCTCTGTCCTTGAACCAATATTTCCCTTGCTCATCTGTAATAGCCTGGATCCTGCCTTTCAGTTTGTCCATCTTGGTTGCCTAAGCTAATGTTTGGTCAGGTTTACGTCCTTCCCCTTATTGACCAATATTAACCAAATTACCAATATATTTAACCTCCATGAGTGCTAGCCCCTGGAACTCTTGTAATTGCTTCAGAATCTCGGCTTGTTCTCGATTTGTTGGAGTTGTTGGAGTTGTCATCTGCAGCTTCCGAATGCTGCTCTCCTTAGCCGCCAGCTCTTCCCTAACTTGCCTGAGAATCCCTGCTTCCTTGAATATGCATTCACCCCTTATTACAAATTTAAAGCTTTCCCACAATATCCCTGCAGACTTCACTGATCCCACAGTCAAATCAAAAATGATGTATGTGGCCGATGTTAAACTCTCTCGGAAGACCATATCCGTGAACCGCCACAGGAGACTCCCTCTCGCCCAGCCCGCTAATCTCATCTTCAAAATCATAGGGGCGTGATCCGATAGAGTGCGGGCTAAGATCTCCACTTCTTTAATCCGACCCAGAAGCGAGTGTGATATTTAAAAAAAATCCAACCTTCACGCCGAGTTGCGGGGTGTGGAGTGACAAGTGTATAGCCCTTCTGTTTGCTTTCTTACTCTCCACATGTCTGCAATATCCCATGAGAGAGTCATGCCCTGCAACTGACCAGTCCCTTTGTTCCCAGACCGAGGGCATCCCCCTGTCCGGTATCGATCGGGTTGCATCACTGCATTGAAGTTGCCAGACCAAATTACCTGCCCGGCAGCTAGGAGACTCTGGGTGGGAGATTGAAGCAGCTCAAGGCGTGGTCCACATGAGTTACCCCACTCTCACTACATCGCAAGGATGCTGCAGTCGTCCCTAGCCTGTGGTTGCCCACCTGTAAATCCAGTATTATCCGGTCTGATCGGGTCAGACCTGCAAGGCCACTGTGGTCTCCTTTCCTATCACCACAGGTCCCACACAATACTCCTCCAGATGTCTTCCCTACGATCCAGCTGGGGTCACATCAGGTGGGTCCACAACTCCCTGACGTTCTATCTCCCAGCTGTTCCTCTGTCTTTTGCTCCCGTGCACCCCTAGAATGCTCAATCATTCACCTTACACGCCTTACACGCCATCAGCCGAGTTCAGGGGGGATCATGCCCGTCTTTCACTTGTAAACAGCCTCTCAACTGGGTCATTCCGAGAGCCTATCCAGAATGCTCCCAATGCGGGCCACACGTAGCCCACCGTTGCAGCCTTGCTAGACTGTTCATAATAGTAATGTCACCGATCCCACGGGATTCGGGTGCCGATGGCCAATTCCAGACCCGGCAAGATCTTCCAGGCAGCTAGCTTTCCAGACCTTCTGTTTCGGTCCGGCTCTGTGTCGAGGCAGCTTGTTCGGCACCCCAAGTCACTGCCATACTGTTGTTGGTCTGCTCCCGCCTCCCAGATGTCAGGCGCCAATGCAAATCATTCCTTCCTCACAGGCCGCCCACCATTTCACCATTAGAGCCCAGGGGCTTTCACGGTTCCAGTGGTGAAGTGCTGCAGTCTGACACGACCTTGCCTGCCACTGACCTCCCCCTCCACGGACCAGGAACCAGCTGCCACTCTTTCTGTTGAAAGTTGTAACTTCACTGCAATGTCCTCTGGAGCACTCTGCTGCAGCTCAATCCTGGTTGTAGTGCCCGCCGTTCCCCACACAGAGGAGGGAGGACCAGAATTGTGTGCTGAGGCGGCTCCTCCTCTCTCCATCACAGCCTCTGGCGTATTCAGGAGCCCGCACTCAATCGTGGTTTGGGGGTTCCATGACTCCGATTGTCCTCGGGATTGCTCCCTGTTTATGTAGTTTCTGCTCTCTTCACAATGCCCCTCTTGAAAGAGAGTTCTGATGGGAAAAACCACTGGGTAATATTCCAGATCTGACTTAGGTGTGCTGGAGCTCACTGGCCTGTGGCCATCTTGGTTGGGCTCTAAAGCACCCCCTGTATTGCTCACCTTAACGTCCCTGCAACTAAAGTTTTTTTTCCTTGAATTTCAGGGTTTTGTTACAATGTATTGCTAACCTTAACGTCCCAGCAACTAAAGTGTTGTCCTTGAATTGGAAGGATTTTTTAATTCCATACACAAAGATGCATATTTTTTAATATTATTATTTGTAGCCGCAGCTACTTCATCAGCCAATGCATTGCAGGATTATACGGGCAAAGCTGACAAAAGCATCGACTGGAGTGCTTTTATTTGCAGCCAAACTACTGCCCCTGTTAACAGTGTAACCACCGAAACAAACAAACAATTGGAAGATTTCAATTACTGAAGCTGCATAAAATAAATTACAGTAGAAATTGTAATATATTTTAGCAGTCTGTCTTCAATTTTATATATTTTTGTAACTTAAAAGTTGACCCTTAAAAGGGCCATTTCAGGGGATGGAAAAAGGGCAATGGAATAGGGGAGGAGAACACATAAGGATGAAACATCTAACCAAGGGAATTAAAGTAAAAAGTAACATAATGCATAATAGGTGGGGTGTGGAGTAAGGGTATTAGTTAGGCTAGGTAGCAGTGGGGGGGTATGCCAGGGGTCTCCCCCCTAATAAAAAAAAATATTTTTTAATGTAAAAAGATTTGGTTTTTAGGTGAAATGATTCGGTGAAATCTCCATTAGGAAAAATCTATTTGAAGAAATCAAATACATCCGTGTGATCACATAATGACACTGGGCCTCAATACAAGTCTGCCGGTAACCCAGCCACCAGTGCTGCTGCCGGACTTGCAATATTTTCTGGCGCCTGGCTTGCCGGAAACACTGGGGGATTAGAACCCTGGTGTTCCTGGAAGTCAGGCGCCGGATGATCGTTAATCCCCATTCCCATTTGAGTTCCGTAGGACTCAATGGGAATTTGGATGACAGAAGCACCGGCACTGTGTGACCTGGCAGGCGGAACGGCAGCTGCCTGCAGTCTCAGAGTGTGCAGGTCTGGTAACAATGGTGCCGGTAGGCTTACTGGCACCGTTTTTACTGGACCGGCAAACTCCTAATGAGGCCCACAGTGGTATCTGAATGAGGAATGGAAAGAGAAGTGAAATACGTGAACGGGATGAGTGTGCCTTGGGTTCTGGAAGAAAAGTGCATGTATGGAATGTGTGCATGCCAGAAAAAGACGTAACAAACACCAGCAGAATCAAAAGCAGTGATAAATAGGGACTAAAGAACCTTTCAAACCCTTGGGTGGGAGATTCATCTGCAAGTCAGTCCACAGAATTTCATAGGTTTCATAGAGATTTGCCAAAGTGGTGAAGACAAAAGCTACGTGGATTGCGCTAAGCGGCACACACAAGGAGACCACAACAGCACCTCAAAGAATACATAACTTTGAGAAAAAAAAGGGGGATTAAAAGAGGGGTTGTAGCATCTGGCGTCCATTAACTCTTTCCCACCATGTATAGAACTTGAGCTTGAAATTCGAGTTCATTAAAGAAAAGAAGGCGTCGTGGACAGAACTTTGCTCCTCTCTGTAGCAGTACTTGGAATGCTAATATATCTATCTCCTAACGTATAGTTATGTCCTCCGACAATCAGATACACTATCACTTTCAATGATGCAAGAATTTATTGGCAGAGACATCCTATGACGGCTGATCTTTCAGAGAAATATGACATTTAATTTATTTATAGGACTATAGTAAAGTTCTGGTTTATGGCATTGTTTAATGGATCCTAGAAAGTTATAAATGATGGTGACTTGATATGCACACATGCGACTGAATATCCGCGCAGACAACATGCTTTAATACATTTTCTCACTCCACCATACATTTCAGATTCTCATTTATTGAAGAAGAGAGGTAGTTATAATGTACAGTGATTCACCGCCTTTGGATGCAGTTGCCGTTAAGCTCAGCTGCATTGTTGCTTTATAAAGCGAGAGTTTTAAACATGTAATACTTGGGTTTATGCTTGAAAAGAAGAAATAACTTTTGACGGCGACACTCATATCTGGCTGAAACTTCATATGCATTCAAAATGCAAACATTTTTCTACCTTTTATATTAAGAGTCCACAATGTCCCTGCTTATTTCTATTTTCAAAATGAGAAAAACACAGAAGAGAGCAGAGACCACGTTCAGAGAGAATACTCTCTGCCTTTCCGCTTTGATTGATACCGAATGTGAGTTTGCAGAGGGTAATCCAACAAAGACACAAGCAAAATGCTCTAGATTTCTTAGGAAAACACATGTACAGAAATACTCTGATCGAAACCCTTAATAGTGGCCCAATTACCTAGGATTATCAGTGTGGAAGCGTTTTATCAGGGCATTGCCCCTTTCATAAATCAAAACCATTCACGTGCAGTGCTGCAGTCTCCACGTTGGGAAACGTGAACCTGTATGTGTTCTATGAGTAGCTCTTTTGACCCAAACTAAACTCAGTGCAACAATCACATGATCTTTAAGAAACTGAGAAAAAGGGGAAGTTGCTCTCTTTTGACCTCATCAAAAAACTGCAGCCTGTCCTGAAAAAGGTCAAACATACCATTTGAACTCTTGGTGAGATGATGTCAGTCTGTTCATGTTTTTCAATTGGACTCATCAAAGCAACACAAACAAAAAGAAATCAAACCTCTCCTAAGACACATTCCCCTGATAGTCATTTCTTTAAATCGGTTCTACTGTGTATCCTATTTTATAACCCACAGAAGTACTATCCTGAGAGCTGATGGTTTTCATCTGCAGGATTTGATTGAAAATATTCCCTTTGGACAGTTTTTCTTGTGAAAAGAAGCGGAAAGAATCCAAGGGAATTCGAAGTGCATTGTATGAAAGACAAGTCCTATGACCAGGTTTTGAAAAAATTGCCTTCTTAAAGTGGCATTGAAAAAGCATCCAATTTTACCAAGCCAGAAATCACTTCCACTGCTAGGCTTTCATTTTTGTTTACTGTTGATTCTTTGGGCACAAAAAAGTTTCTAAGCACTTTTGAAACTTTAGTGTTGTCGGTAGCCCGTGTCCAAAATTGGGCCCAGCTAGGCAGGGCTAGATGTTTGTCCTTTGAGGTTAATATAGAAATAAAGACACATACACCATGGTTTAGGGACAAATACTTTATTGAACATGTTATGTGGTGTTTGTGTTTTACTTGGGGAAAAAAGACGTACCTAGACTGAACCATCCAGTCCACCATAGGACTGGTTGGAATGAGGAACAAAAAGAGCAAAGGACAGAGCTAGCCTGTCCAAAAATGGGCTGGGCAGGAGAGAGGGATCATTCCAAAAAAGGTCATTAGAAAAAGAAGAAAAAAACACATTGCAGAAGGGACAAAGGAAAGGAGGCAGATCACTGATCAGCTCTCTGGGTGCCCTGGCAGGCCTTGCGTGGACCCCCCAGGGTCATAATACTTGCTGAAACTGGGCCGTATGTGAGCCCAGCATTATCCGCTGACCCGGCCTGCATGCCCAGAGCAGCCCATGCACTTAAGAGGCTGTGAGGGCTCTGAGCCCACCCGGGAAGTCAGACGGGCCCATCCTAAAAGCCCCCTACTGCATTTGGGGGGAGGGGTCCGGGTTGAAGATAGCCTCACAGTCTGGGCAGCTTGCACAGAGTGGCCCAAACTGGGTACCTGGCCATGCCGTTGTCGGCCCACACCAAGGCCAGTGAGGGTGGGCCCAGAACATGAGTCATCCCAGGCCATATATGCCAGGAGCAGTCTGTGAGGTAAAGAGGATAAGGGAGGCACTCAAGCCCATCCTGCTTCGTCAGGTGGGGGGTGAGGTCACGGCAGCCATTGTGAAGTGGTGAGTTCCAGCACTCTGGCTAGAGCTCCAGGTATGCCCAGCACCACGCCAGTGCAGTGACGAGAGGGGGTAGGGCAGCAGGTTGATAGAAACACAGTGGCCCTGCACTGAGTGGTGACAGTGCCACCATAGTAACAGTGATGTCTCCTGAAGAATCTCAGCATTGCAGATGGCTCTGCAGTGACGGGCAACCACTCTAGGGCATGGGGGCCACTGAAGAACATCCAGTGTGCTGCAAGGGTGGGGCAGTGTGTGTGGCAGCTGCCACAATGCACAGGGCAACCCCCAACAAAACTAAGGCCACTACTGTATACAGTGGAGAATAGGCAGCTCTACAATGCTGATGGGGCCATCTACAGGACAGTGAAGTGGTGCGGGCAATGTGGGGATGTGGGGTGGCCCAACATGGTGGACAGAGCCACCAAGAAGTAACAATCAATGTGGGTGTCCACCCTGTGGTGGGGGTAGGGCATAACCATCAAATTAACATTGACTGGATGTATGCAGCCCTTTTTCCAACCTGGGGAGAAGCCCATGCACCAGGACTGCACCACAGGTACTGCGAAGGAGGTGGCTGACTTTATTCAGCCACCCCCGTGCAGTATAAGGTTAACATTTGTGTATTATTGTTTGTAATTTATTTTAATGTTTTTATGTCATATGCATAGTTATTTATGATTATAGTTATTGATAGGATAGTCATTGTTAGAAGTTAAGTAGAGGAGTGGGGTAGGAGGGTATTTAAATATAGGTGGATGAATATTCAATGTCGGTGTGCACCTTGGGGTGAGACAGGTAAGGGAAGGGGCTGCCTGGCTAAAACCCACTAGTGGGTGCAGTCACACACTGTGGCCATATGCTGGCCCTCTTCAACAGTGGATGGTGCCAGGTAGGGGCTAAGGGCCGGTGAAATCAGTTTCTCTCAGCGGGCCTCCCTGTGACCCCCCCAATGGGGGGTAGGCTGACGGGGCAGATGCTTCAGAATTGACTCATGTCAGTGGAGTGGAGAAGAGGGGTGTATTAATTAAGGAAAGGTTTACAAAGTTATTTGTTATTTTTTGTATAAATGAAGTGAAGTTCCCGTTGGAAGCCCTAAACATTTTTTATCTTGGTGGCTGTGCTCCGTTTGAAGGTATCAGGTAAGGAGTCCGGGGATAGTCCATGTCCTGTCTTAAAATCGATTTTATTTGCGGTTGCTAAGCTCCCCTTCCTATCCAGCTGGTCTGAGAGGCTAGGGTTGGTTGGATCGACTGGGTGCATCCCTGGCTAAGGGGGAGGAATTTGAACCCCCTGCCCAGACCGGGGACGGAGAAATCAGGGACTACATGTGTATTGAGCACCACCTCTGCGCTGAAAGTAGCAGTTGAAAGTACATGTTCTTGTTGAACTTTAGTATTATACATGATACAAGGATTCAGTATTAACAATTTGAATTACATTTCATCACTCTGCAAATGTCTGTTACCCATCCAGCAGTACTGCTGTTCCTTCCATGCTCTTGAGCTACGAATCGCTTTTTTTATTTGTGTGTTTCCTCTTATAAGCTCTTATGAGTTCTTCTAATGAGATGCATCAACCCCCATACCATAGAAAATAGCATAGAAAAGGAGGAGTTGCTGCATCATTTCCCTTCTTTATAGAGAAATGGAAAATGCCAGTTCATAATAAAATGTTTATGCTTCGCTGGCAGCACCTTTGCATCTCTTCAGTACAAGGCTCCTCATGTCATTTGTCTCTTACATGTGCAATGAGTCATTTGCCAGTTATCACTTCAGATTTGTCTTGCTCTTCTGTTTTTGGTTCCTCTGGAGTCTCTTCCAGGCATTTTGGTTCTTCTGCTTGGCCATCTGATGCTCCCTTGTTGTCATCTCTTATAAAGACCTAATATCTGCATGCTACATGTTTTCCCATACTTAGTTTTGACGTAACTCTCATGCCCTTTTATTTTGTGTTGTAGCTACTGAAGTTTGACATTGTGACAATTTGATCTTCACTCAATATCTGTTTCCTAATATCTGTGGACTACGACTATTCCTAAGTCATGGACCTCCTCTCAAACACTTTTGTATGTGTTCTACTGTATTGTATGCCCCATTATATCAATCTCAGGAGGCCTACATAATCCCATTTAAGATGCATAGAGAGGGTTTGAAGGGCTGGCTGTGAGTTCCTTCTTTAGTCTGCTGAGTGCTATTATTACTATTATTAGCTAATTTTATAAAGTGCACTATCACCCAATGGTATCTTGGCGCTGGTAAAAAACAGGGGCAGACCACTAGGCCATTACCCTAAAAAAGAAGGGTTTTCACAGTGCATCTGAACTCAAAGTGGTTACGGACACGCCCAAGGGACAGATGTAGGACATTTCATAGCTTGGAGGCGGCCACTGAAAAAGTCCAGCCCCCAACCCAAGCTAACAAAAATGTAGGAACTAAAACTAAGCAAACTGGCCGTGAGCGGACTGTTGTAATGGAACCTTGGACTGCTTAAATATGCCTAAGGTTCCATATTCTTTTGTCGGTTACTGCTTGGCAGTGAGAGTGACTAGGCGCTGTGGTTTGGTCCTTCTTCACTGGCAACAAGGATCTGGAAGAACCCCAGCAGAAACAGGCGTGCAGTCCTAAGAGAGCCCAGCCATCATCGCTGAACACCCCACGCCACTGCGGAATAGTGTCCCATCAGCGCACCAAGGGCCGCCCATCCCTGTGTCACCCCAAGGTGAGCGGACACCTCCAGTGGAAATGCCTGAGGAGAGGAGAAAGAAAGGGGGAAGAGCCCTGGTCGGCGGAGAGCTCCAGGTGACTACCCGAGCAGAAGAGCCCTGCTGGGTGAGTGAAGGAAGGTGAGCGCTGACCCCTAAGCCGCGCTTTCCCCTGTTACGTTTGGGCAATTGGGAACCCTTCCCACCTGCGGCTAAGCGGAGGGATCTCCAGCGCTAGCAGCACTGCACAAGAGGCACACCGAGCATAAGGCCATTTAGAGGAAAGGCCCCATATGCCTCAGCTCCACGCACGGCGTGTGCATGTGGTAGCCTAGGAAACAGACACAACATTGTGACAATACTGCAGAAGGGGGAAACGACAGCAGTATCACTCACCAGAGAGATCTGTTAAGAAAAGAGTGGCCAAAAGGGCAAGAGTATAGTAAAGAATGTTTCCCCCTTCTCCTGAAATATCAGTACCCCTTAGCAGAGACATTAATTACTATAAGAAAACAATGCCCCAAAAAAAGGGATACACAAATAAAGAGGATTACAGTGTACTCTAAGTGCTGCACCAACAGTGTACAAAACAACCTGCCCTGACAAGCCAAGCGCCACAACAATTCCCAGAACAGTTATTTTTATGCTATAAGGCCAGTATTGTGGGGGAGGTGGCATTGTCACACCCCCCTCACCATCCCCATAGCGGATAGACCACGTGTAGGCCAAGGGGAAGATGCCTCCACTCCCTCGGCACCCATCCGCACAATATATCCTTAACCATCATGTGAATGATCTAACAAATGTACATGGTCAGAAACTCCATGTTGTGCCACACCAGACGTCATCTTTTGCTAGGCCCCAAAAACTCACCTTCTGCAACTCCAGCTCTCCCTTTCCCCAGCACCACAGGTAGCCCAAGCCACAGCCACCCCCTGTCAGCTCCGTGCGAGCCTTATTCTCACGGATGTCCAGCCATTTACTGTTGCAATTGTTTAGTATCGACTTCTCACAGAATGTGTACACTGCAAAGTGTGAGACCGGATCAAGCTCCAGTCGTTGTGTCCATCCTGTGGGATGTATTGACCCACTTTTGCTCTGCTATGCTGCATCACTGTGTTATGATGGTGCCAGAAATAGCAAAATGGCTGCAAAACCCTTGTGCGCGCTAAAACCTCTTAAAATCACACTTTGCAATGCACAAAAAGATGCCTGCCCAATCTGCCATGTATGTTGTCAGTGGTGGAACAGAGCTCTCACTCCTAGAATATGTCACTGTGCTCCAAAACAAGTGAAAATGGAGTACAGAAGGAAAAAACAGTGCTTTGCTAAATCAAACCCCAAAATCTTGCTTTAAATCCCTTTTTCTTGGTTGCTGAAACTTCAGAATGCCGGTACAGAACACCCTCAAACATCCAAAATTCTTGATGGGTGCTACAATTCACTTAGTTTAAGAAATCATTGTGAACTTACCAAGTCCTGAAAAGCTGAGAACATAAAGAGACTTCCACAGCAAAAGTGGCCTGCTTGTGGATCTGTGAAAAATCTGGCTGCAGTACCCTGGGCCGCCTGAATGACAGCTGTCAGGAGCCTGCCTGATTAAACTTTAACATGTATAAAATGAAATCAAATGATTGCAATCTGAGAGGCCTGTTACTAAGAGTACCCCATATTGTAATTGTTTTGATTCCATGGTTTAGAATCTTGAATAAGTATTTTAGCAGTGTTTTGATACAACAAGTTTGTTTTATGCTAAGGAAAAATTCAAGAGAGTAACAATTAAAATAAGCTTGGCTGAAGCAACCAAACTGGAATAACAGGTTTCCTCACAGAAGGAAGGCCTTTCCCACCAGCAGGAAATCACACAGAAGCGGTAATTACAGGGTTTGGAAAGAACCTGGTCTACAGAGGCAAAAGGGAACAATGAACAGCTGCTACTAAGGAAATGCGAGATGTGAAGACAGTCGTAAATGGCCTTTGCAAGGAGCAAACTTGGGAGATGGCTCATGGGCTTCCAGAGAGAGACCAAAGGGGTGGAGCTAAACAACCATTTGTTGCTTAACAAGGACAAAGAACACATTTTAAAAAGACAAATAACTTACTTTTGTGAAAAATGTAAAAACAACAGATTTGTGAATCTAAATTTTGGCTGCAAGTTCAAGAGGCGGCAAAACTGTGTGACATGTTCTGGAAAGAAATGGCAAGAAATGTGATGTTATGCAAAATGTATTTCTGCTAGAATTGTGAAACTTTATACACTTATGCCCATGTTAAACGCGCACACTTGTAGAAATTTGCTTAAAAATTGGACATTGTGTTCCGGATGAAAAGGGCAACATTCTGTGAAACGCGGAAACAAGATTCCACAGCAACGGGGTTTTGAGTAGCTGCTATGTAAAATATATAATCTGCATATGTGATTGTTATAGAGGTTTCACATGTGTAAATATGTGTTGTGCCAAAAGTAGATTTTGTGTTCAGGGGATAGGGGTGGATTCTCAGCCTCATAAAAACAAACCATAAGGTGACACTCTGTTTATCTCCTCCTATCAAGGCAGAGAGTAGAGTCTGACCCAATCATCTGTCAAAGGGGCGAGCTTAGGATAAACCGGCCCATACACCCCCTTTATCACAGCATAAATAGAGACACCACTCAGAAGGACAGACAGATTCACTCACTATCCTGATGCTGGCGGAGCACCTGCTGCTGAACTCTACATCTTCCTTGCTCCAGACTCCAGAAACTTGGCAAAGCAGAAACCCATTGCATAGCTGAACCATTTTCAGCAAGGCCTCAAATTCCAGAACCAGAACCCCACAGACCTAAGGGGAAGCATCATATACAGCCGGGCTGCGCTGTACTGCTTGCCTGCTGAAAATAATTATCATCCGAACCAAGAAGGGCAGATCCAATCCAGTCCTGTGCTGTGCTGTGACCAGAGTGCATTGCCAATCCTGTCCGTCTGATGTGCCCAGCCGTCTGTCCTAAAACCAGATCCAATCCCCTGACCAGAATCTTGACGGTCCAGAATCCTGACGGTTCCGTCTAAAACATATCTAGTGACTATCTATAGAAAGAACTGTGTCACTAGCATATGTACCTTGCTTAGTCAATCCCTATCTTAAACCATCCTATTTTGTATTCAGAACCTGTATTGTTAGGAGTATTTTTGAATTTTCTGAACTCTCTATCCAAACCATCCTATCTTCCTCCTGTACTCGTCTTGCTAAAACTATCTTTGTGCTGATCTTTTCTCATCTGAAGAAGGCAAGTTTCCTCCGAAGGCAGTCATTCTGATCAAGTGACTGTGTTCCTGTGTGGTATTCATTTTGTTCATAGTCATCCTCTAGTGTAAGAAACCCTTTTGTCATTTTAAAAGTGCATTCCTGTTTTCCATTCTTGCGCCTACCCCGAAAAAACAACCTCTACTAAAACGCCTAAAACTCCCTCAGTTCTTGTGCTAGAAACAAACAACTTCTGCTTGTAGCTAACATCCACAGCTTTAAATCACATCTAAAACCGCATTCCAAATCAATGCGGTTCTCCCTTTATCGCGAATATCGCGCAGTGAAAAGTTTGCCACGAAATTTCATTTTGGGAAATTCTTACACGTGTAAAACAGCTTTTGATTGCTTCCGACTTGAATTTTAAATTGTTTCTTGGTATTAAATTATTGCTTGCATTTGTGTGCAACTATCCAAAGCGGCTACCATAAGAATATATAGCAATTTCAGCAATTTTGACCATATTTGGTGTTTTTGCCCCGTCCATTCTAAGGATAACTTTAAAAGCTATTCTGACAGCTTGACAGCCAATTCCGTTTTCTCTTGTGTTTGAAAGGGGGAAAGTGGGATTGATTTATATTCTGTTTGAATTCTGCCATTCCAGAATACCGGCTATCTCTTTACATTGCCTATTGGGGGATTGAGGGGTGTGCAGGGGGAACCTCTAACTACAGTGCTATCCTATCTGAAACCACACACAAGTATAATTTTCTGTGCTGAATTGTTTTGCTCACCGCAAACTCCTTGTGTATTAAAGAAATCATTCAGTGTTGGATCACAGCATTGGTGATTGTTGTGTACCTATTAAGACATATTGTGATAACATTTTAAATACATAAATAAATCTTTACCTTTGCAAACCAGCCTGATTCCTGCTTCAGTGTGACCGGGGGGGCGGGTTCCAGGAGAAGGGCATGAAATGAGTGGTATTTTTTTCAAAATAAATAACTTTTAGACAAAAATAAATAATGATTTCAGTTGTGCACTACATGCTAGGCGTTGACCTGGGTGTATGCCGGATTGAAATCACTTACAATCCATTTCTGCTGACCTGCTCATGCTCTCTCCACCCCCTCCCTGCCAGGCTATGGTCCACTAGCCCCCTGCCCTCCACTTTCTATGAAGTAACTACATGCAGGACCCCCTCTCAATGACCATACCAGAATATCTACCATATATGTAATCCTGTGCAGCAATATATCCTCCCTAAAACCAACAATTGTCTGCATATCTGTTCGTATCATGAGTACCAGGTAGCATAAATAACAGTTCAAACCCCACGGATAAGGCACGTGGGAAAGAGGCCCGGTTCCAATATAGCCCCCCTGAATGCAGTGGTCGGAATGCCAATATATCTCTCTATATTTTCTAAATACCCCCCATTCATGTAATGATTTTTATGTTCAGCAATTTTTCTCTCTATGCCAGTCCTTGTTGGTTAGTTTAGATTAGTTAGAAATGTATCACGTTCGCCCTGACCTTCACTGCGGAGATGAGCCCAGCTGACTCACATGCCATCTGATCGACTGGGACGCAGCAGTCAATTGTAGCCTGGCATCACCTATAGAGCAGGCGGGTGTCATGTGGACCGACCAATCGGCACTGTTACTTTTAACTGTATATCATTGCGTCACCAATGACAACAAATGGGTTCATAATGTGCTGCACGTGTATTGTTTGGCAGATTGCTCTCGGGTAGCAGAGTTCTTTGCTTGCTAATTTTATCTTATATAAAATGTGTTTATCTTTGCTATTTATCTCCTGGTCTCATTCCCCATTGGGGTGTGTCCTTTATTTTGGTCTATTGGCTATTGTGTGGTTTTGGGTGCCAGCCTTCATTTGGTGACCCCTTTGTGTGATATTCCTTGAGACCCCCCGTGCTTGCGGCGAGATCCAGGGCTTCTCCGGCAGGGCTGCCCGACCTACAGCTGACCAGTCGCCAAAAAACGCATCCGCAGAAGAGAGAAGTCCTTGTGGGTTCTGGCTTTGTGACTACCCCGAGGCTCGCCTGAGCCATGTGCGCCCCCCAAGGAAGGCCCACACATTGTGGATAGCCCGCGAACAGAGGCTCTTGGAAGAACACGGACACATGAGTATACATTGCAAAGAAAAGATACATTTGGGAAGTGTGGAGAATTTACAGCGGAATGATTGAAGGGAACACGCACAAATAGAATCTGAAGTTAAGCGCTTTTTCTTTCTCATTGCCATTTATTTTTTATATAAAGAAGAATAAGTGAAGATATGAGAGGAGAAACAGGAACCTGGCTCCGAAAGGGGGTGAAGGCGGCCAGTGCGGATAATAAGTGACAGGAAAAAAGTAGGAGCCCCATATAAGTAGTGTGCTCAGGAATAAGAGTGGTTGTTGTTTTAGCTTGTTGTTTTAGTTTATTATTTTTAATGTTCTCTAATTCTTTTGTGGAGGTAGGCACAGGAGGGGAAAGGTGATGTGAGTGTTTAGAAAGTAAGAGAAGGGTTATGCTCTAAACGAATAGGGTGGGGTATTTGGCTGTGTAGTGGGGTATATCTTTCTTGTTTAATATTGTTGGTTTATTGTTGGTTGGTTTTTGTTGGTCTACCAAATGTTCAATGCTTCCTGTGTGTAATGGTACAATGTTTGGGATGTCTTAAGATAAGGAACATAAGACGTTATTGGGGATCCCAGAGAAAAAAGTACTAGGGGGACATTAAAAGAGGGCAGAGGGAATTTTGGTCAGGGGAATGTATACCCCACTGTCGCACATTTGTAAGCATCTCCCCCTATACATTGAACGGATAAAAAAGTACCACAGTCAATGGATGCCTGAAACAAAGGGGCAGAGGTCACCTCATGCCTGGTCAGAAGAAGGGTTGTTTGATAAGGGAATATTAGACCATGTATGAACATATCTGATGGCAAAGTATAAAAGGAAAAAGCTCCAAATAGAAGAGAAGTGTTAGATTTGTGGAGAATGTTCCAGGAGAAACCTCACATAAATAAATAAGGAGAAAGGGACAAGGGCACCAACCGTGGTGAACGAGGGCAAGGGTGGAAAGGGAAACAGGGATGAGGAACCAAAGAAAATATACCCATTGCTCATGAGACCCGCAGAGGGGTACTCAGACCCAACCTATGTAGCAGGGGGAAGCACGCCAATGACATATGTCACTGCCCCACCACCTCATTATGTCCCAACAGAAATGACCCTGGCCCCCACAGGGCCAAGTACCAAAGATCTAGAGGTAGCATTAACATCTACTCAAACGGAATTGGCCCGATTGCGAGCAATTTGTGGAATAACGCAGGTAGCTGGGGGAGGGCCTCTGCCTTTGAAAAGCTCTTCAATTCCAGAAGATGAATGGAAATCAGCGGACTTTCGCTTTAAGGTAGACAGTGCCCCTATATGAACAGTGTGAGTGGAACGGGAAGGGGAGATATAAAGTGTAGGATACGACACAGTGGCCTCGGTGAGGGATAAAGAGGATTGGAGCGATTTTGATGAAAGTGAAGAAGAGGCTGTGGGAGGGATACATCAAGTGCAATGGGTGAACCCATGGGCGAACTAGGAAGACGGATGTGAGGGGAGGCTCTGGAACAGGATGGAGAGGATAGAATTAGCAATAAAGAAAGCAGTAAAAGTAAACAACGGGAAGACAAAAGCAAAATTACAGATGCCCCTTATCGATAAGGGGGCAGGACGACCCCACTATGTGTCATGGGCACTAATGAATAAAAATAACATCCTTTAGTCCCTTACCACACTCACAGCGTGCACTGGAAAATGGATTTATGCATTGAAGAAGAACACCGTGGGGTGCCTCTACCCGTAGGGGATATTAAAAGCATTTTGGTGTCAGCAGTGGGAGATCAGACATACTTGGTGTGGGTGAAAGCGGGGTTCCTGGGGGTTCACCACAGGCAATTATACACATGATGGGGCATCATTTAATAATGTTTGTGCACATGTGTGGTATGCCCTGTGGCAAACCTTTCCAGGTACCCCCAATTTAGACTCTATAATGCAATGCACTATGGGGGTGTTAGGGAGAATTCTCCACAATGGCTAATTTCCCTTACCTACTGAGTCGCTCAGCAGCTTTGCTGGATTTCTAGGATTTTTTTTCACTTGGTAAGAGTGTGAGCCTTTTTTCCCACTCTTACATGTCATTTGCTGTCTGTGTTTTACATTTGTTGTGTTTATAGACTGTGGAGCTTCATCTACTCCATAGGCATCATCTTTCTCTGAGTGTTACACAGCACCTATAGTGCAGTGACACAGGGTTGTCTTTGTTGGACTTCCCACTTTAAACTCCATTTTCTGGGAATGACTACTGTCTCCCAGAACATGTAAAGTTGCCATTGACTTAATTAGTCTTTTTAAATTCACAGACCCAGTACAAACTATCTTACATAGAGTTCTGGAAAGGGTTAATAGTTATCCCTTTTTGTGTGTTTCTCATTGAACATTATTTTGTTCCCCTTTCTTTAAGATTTGGCTGGTGGCAGTAGTATCTACCCTATTTTTCCTACTGCGGTCTATTTAAATAGCCATGGTATTGTTTTAGGCAAAGTTAGTAGACTAGAACCTAAATCTGCTGGGCCCCATTTACTTTTATTTGGTTCCGACTGGGTTTATTCGCCATTTCTTTTTGTAAAGGTCTTTCTTGTGTTTTACTCTGCGCACTAAACCAGGTTTGGTTCCTTTGTTTGCCGTCCTTTGACAGGCTTCTGCCCAGAAGCCCTCCTTAGGCGCCTGAATGTCTGAGAATGTTTGAGGGGGACAGGATGTGAGGGAGAGGTCTGAGACTCCCTGCACAGGGTCTCCTGGTTGTGGTGACTGTCCCGCCCGGACAGCCACCCTGCTTTGTGATTGACAGCCAGGCTGTGTGAATGGGGAAAAAGCTGCATAAAAAGCAGGTCACTGGGACTAGGAAGGCAGAGTCGCCACTGGATCGAGAGATCAGAAGAGAAGCTGACTGAAGAGGACCTCTACCATGACTGAACCTCCCGGTGAAGCCCTACTGCTGGTCTGAATCTCCAAACTTCGATGACAGGGAAGATCTGCAAGAATCTTCTCCCCTTGAGCTGGTGGGACCAACCAGTTCGCCAAACTACAAGCCAGACATCCCTCCTCTGATCAATATTTGCTGTGCACAGCTACAGAGTACCGGATAGCCAGAAGGACCGGACCCTGCTTGGGTTTTAAGGAGCACACCTTTTATTCATTGCTTTGCTCTGCTGCTGGTTTCTTCCCTGGGCAGTGCAGGACCCTCCAGTCTTCCTACTTCGTGTCAGTCCGACAGTCGCTTCAGGAACCGTGAGCCTGCAGGACCTGCCAGGTACTTCTGTCTCAGCTACAGCCTTCTCTTTCATTTAAGGTACTGTCCTAACCTGGTTGTTCATTCCGTCTGACCGCGGTGAGAGTGTTTGAAATATTTCGCCAATCTGAGGGCTTGTCCTTCTCTATTCTTTAAAGTAACTTTTCTTCCGACCAACTTTGTTCCGAACTCTTGGCAAAGACTTAACGGCAAACTACTCTGAACTGTGTGATCCTCTGCAAAGACTCTGGTCCATTCACTTTGGCTCAGGCCTCTTGTTTGATTCCCTCACCGTAGTACCCTTTTCTTGATTGCCCTGCTTACTTACTTGTTGGTGCTGCTTAATTTTTGTCTAACCTTGTCTTTGCCTCCTTTTTAAATTGCGGGAGGGCCATTTTGCTCACACTTCATGATGTGTGTTAGGGAGAATTCTCTGTTTAGGCTGAATTTCCTAACCTAGTGAGTCCCCCAGCAGCTTTGCTGGATTTCTGGAGTTTGTCTTTTTCCATCCTGCCAAGAGTGAGACTCTTTTTCTCCCACTCTTGGACATGAATGTGTGTAATTCCTTTGACTGTCAATGTGTTCTATGGGCTATGGGGTCTTTTACTCCATAGGGTCTCATATGTTTTCTATGTGTGTTACACCGCACCCTACGTGCCGTAACACTGGGGTGTCCTAGCGGACCTCCGTCATAGACTCCATACCCGGGGACTGACTACTGTCTCCCCGGGCATGTAAAGTCACCATTGGCTTTACTAGACCTAAATTTACTAACAGAACTAGTACAAACCATCCTATTGTGGGGTAATTCGATTACTCCTGGGTCTGTTATTCGAGGGGGCACTGTCCCGTCCCCCCTCGTCAAGTTTTGGCTGGTGGCAGTGGAAACTACTTGTTATGTTCGACCCTGAATATAACTCTATGGAATTCTTCCCATTGTTGGAGATTGATACTTTTTCTCGTTAGTCGCTAACATACCACCGGTCTACTTATCTTAAATAAGTCTATCGGATGGTATTTTCTGCCAGAACTCGGTTTTTAAAATGGCGTCTGTGTTCGTCTCTGTGACTCCTAAACCAAAGGTGGAGCCCTTTGTACCACTTTTGGCGGGCCTCTGTACAGAGACCCTCCAAAGTGGTGCCATTCTGTCTGGGTTACCACAGGGGTGTGGGAGGGGGTTTAGGCACCCTGGACCGAGTTGCCGTGCCAACTCCGGTCGCACTCTGGTGTGATTGGCCCAAGTGGTGAGCCTCCCCGCTCACCACTTAGCATGTGTTGATTGACAGCTAGGCTGAATGAATGGGGTTTTCTGCATAAAAGCAGGGCCTTTGGGACTGGATCTTCAGAAGTCGCCACAGGACCTAAGAATCCGATGAAGGTAAAGCTGAGCCGACCTGCAACGACGACATCTCCGGTGGAGCCCTGCTGAACCGACTCACCACTTCCCAACGACAGAGGAGATCTCCCTGCCGGAGAGTCTCGTCCCCTGACTGGTGGGAACAACCAGTCCCCTTTGCTTTTTCTTCGCCTCAGGACGCAGTGGTCGAATTGCCTGTGCAGAGCACCTCGGCAACCGAATAGCCACTACCCCTTTACTGCGACCAAAAGGTGGTGCCTTGTGACGGAGCACTCCGCGGCTGGTCTCTTCCCTGGTGGTGCACCGGACTTCACTTTTCTTCGACGACGAGATCATCTCTACTCTTGGCAAAGACCCGACGTGCATCCACCACCAGGAACAACTGCCCCGCCGGAGCTGTCTCTCCACAATCAAGGTACTGTGTCCGCCTGGCTTCCCTTGTTGCCGGATAGAGTGAGGTGTCTTAATCCTCTCCTCTCCAGAGGGTCGCCTACAAGCTTTCTCTAGCGTATTGTTCTGAACTGGTTCAATCTTCCAATAACAATTTGCTACACAGACTCAAACGCATTTCCACAAAGAGACTTTTTGGGACATATCGCCTTGCCTCTCTCCGAGTGGGCCTGGCCTCTGAACTTTATGATCTATTGTGGTTCTTGTCTTCTTGCCTTGCATTTTTCCCGTGAAGTATTGAACGATGTTGATTTCGTAACCTACTATTTTTCTCTCCCGTCCTAACGAATACTAGAGTGCCATCTAGGTGGCAGCATACACCTCTGTCTGCAAATAAGTGATGCTGGTAAAACCTAGACTTGTCGAACTATTGTTAGGGGGATTGATCTTTTGCTTCATAGAGTAATTGTAATTGAATTGTTTGCCGTGATAGTGCCAGAGTGTTTTCTATAGATGTTCCGTTATAAATAAATACCTGTATATCTTTACACCGAAGCCTTGTTGCGTGTTTGCTTGTCTTACTGTGAAGAATTGCCCTATATTGTATACTCCACATACTGCTTAACTCTTCTTGAGGGAAGTCTGACTGCTCAGCCACAGCTACCAAGTGAATCTGTGTGGTACAGACTGCTACCAAGTGGGTTTACTGCCAAACACCTGTAGTCCTAAATCTTTTGCAGTGGTCCCAGAGGGAACTGCACAGGTTTCCACCTAACAATGTGTAAATAAATGTATATTCTTTTACTCAGAAACCTTGAGTCAGTGTTTGTTTGAACCATAGTAATTGCTGTCCTTTGTGTAACTATTGATACTGCTCACTTTACTCTTGAGATAAGTCTGGCTACTCAGCCATCGCTACCTCTTTACTGTGTAGTACAGGCTTGTACCAAAGGTGAATTTTTACTGTCACTTGTAGTCTTAATTGTGTGTGGTGTGCCCAAAGGGTACTGCATATGATTCTGCCTAACAGGGGGATGAGGAAGATGCTGCGTAGTTCATTTTTTGGGTGCAGGAAATGTGGTGCATGGAGACGGGCACGGTGTGGGACCAATCCACCTCCCTATTTCATTTCATCATTAAAAGTAGCCTCCCAAAGGAGGTACAGAAGGCCCTTGAAAACATATCTGGTATACAAGCCAAAGTTAGGCCTGAAATACAGAGCATTATCGTACACCACTCTAGGAGGATCAAAGAGAGGGAAAAAGAAACTGTGTAGAGAAGATTAGCTGAAGAATCAAAAATAGTACAGAGCAAGTTAGTGAAGGTCGCGACAGTAACAGCAGCAGAGCCCTCAGAGCAGCTGGGAAAAGAGGGGGGGGGTGTCGGTGGCAATGCAAGCCAGAATGGCAGCAGTATCGACAGACAGCTCAGAGGAGCAATGGGGAGGAGAGCAACAATACACAGGACCCCATTGGCTAGGAAGACCTGCACAAGGATGAGGTGGGTTTTCGGGGACAACGAGTAGAAGGGTATGGGGACAAGGGCCCGGGGGGGGAGGAAACACACGGCAATGCTGGAACTGCGGGAGATGGAGGTCACTTTTCACGTGAATGCCTTAGCCGACAAAGTGGTAATTATCAGTACAACCAACCCTATCATAATCCACCCTAATGCAGGGTAACCCCACCCAGGCAGCCCATACAGCCTCCCTCAAGGAACTTATCAGGAAGAAGACCAACCTCACCATGCACCACATCCTGGCTATAACACTTTTTGTCATCCCCCATATAACATGCAATCACGCCTAACTCGCCAAAACCTCCCATATGGCCCAACGTAACAACAACCCTTTCGCAACAACCCCAAACGGCGCACCGGCACCCTAATAAGGGACATGTGTACTCAGTGAAAATACTTTCTCTTGTCCCAGGACAGATACACACCCAGTCTAGGACAGCCCACAGAGAGCACTTGCATGTCCAGTCCTGTCCACTACCTTAAGACCAGATGAGGAACCACTGGTTGGGACAAAGATAGGAAACAAGCAGATCATCTTTATGGTGGACTCAGGGACAGAGAAATCATGTGTATGTGAAGGTGATTTTCCGTTATCTGATAAAAATCTTGAGATGCAGGGGTTCTTTGGGGCTGTGGTGAAGGTTCCTTTTACAGAAGAATTGTATGTCAAAATAGGGGGGAGAACAGTATGAGCACCCCTACTGTACTATCAAAGTTCACCTGTTAATTTACCAGGGTAAGATTTGCTAAATAAGTTCAATTTGAAAATATTGTTCACTGACAGAGGAATTGTTTGTTCAACTCCCGGCATGTGCTGCCTCAGGGCAATGCTGTGGATACACACTGTAGCTAACAAATTAAAGTTGTGGGCCGTGCCAATAGATCCTGACATGTTTTTATATGGAATAAGGGTCCTGGCTAGGGCAGTACCAGAGCTGATGAGAAAAGAATGGAGGGTACCTTCTGATTTTGTGTTCCGGCCTGTAGCTGCCCCCAAATTGGTTGCTGGCACAATATTATTACTAGACTTGGAAGGAGTACAGATATCTGCAAAAAGAATAGTGGCCATAGGAATGGACACGCATGGTTGAGAATGGCACACAGTGTTGTGCATTGACCCAAATATACCGTTGCGCAAATTAACAGATGAGGAACTGTTCACTGACAATGACAATGACAGGGAAATATTTTGGAAATAATTATTCCTTGTGAGGTAATGGTCAAACACAGAAAGGTACCAAGCCCCTCATGGCCGTCGTCAGTGCACCACCATCCTATTATGACACAGACATGCAACAAGTACCCCCGCACCTGTGGACCACAAACCCTCATGGTGTAGGTTTGTTGAGAGAAGTGACACCTGTAAAGATTACCTTAAAACCAAGAGCAATGTTACCCAGGGTGAAGCAATACCCACTGTCCAGGGAGGCAGAGGAGGGGATTGAGGAAACACTGAGCTCATTACTACAGCAATGCATAATTGTCCCCTAAAATTCACCATGTAATACTTGCATGTACCTGATCAAAGAAACGACTGAGGGGTTGTGGCGTATGATCCAGCACCACCGCCCACTTAAAGATATTGGCCCTCATTACAACCCCGGCGCTAAACCATGGCGCTATTAGCACCATGGTTGGTGCCGGTGTTGTAACGAGTCCGCCATGGTGGAATGGGGAAATACCGCCCCATTCCAAGGTTGGCTGGGCGGTAATTCCCCATGCCGCCATGGCCCTTCCCCATTCCCATTTTTGCCCCATAGGGCTCAATGGGACTGGAGAAGGCACTAATTATGGCACCGTAAATTACGGTGCCGTAATTAGCTCCTAGGTCCCTTTGCGGGACCTCGTAATCAATGGCACTGAGGAAGGCGGTAATTACGGTACCGCAAATTGCGGTACCGTAATTACCTCGAAGGTCCATTTGCGGGTCCCTACTTTAACAGCTGGTCCAGACCAGCCGTTCAGGTCGGGTCCTGCAAAGGGAACTCGTAATTAGGCGCTAAGCGGTTAATGGCGCCGCAGCCTTTTATGGCGCCGTTAACCCCTTAGCGCCAGGGTCGTAATGACCCCCATTGTCCAAAAAGAATTCCCTCTTGTCCCAAATCCTGCGTCTATTCGATGCAGCATCCCAAAAGAAGCCACAGATTTCACTGTGGTTGATTTGAAGAATGCTTTTTCGTCAGTGCCACTTGACCCAGACTCACAGTATCTCACAGCATTTACACTGGGGGGGAGAAGGTATGAACACCGTTGGTTGCCCCAAGGGTATTGTGAGATCCCCAGCATTTTTAATAGAATATTGCATGAAGACATAGGCAATATTCAAGTACCGAGCACCATCATACAATTTGTAGACAACCTTTTGGTCTGCAGTGAGGACAAAGAGAGCTGTCAAAGGGATTTGATTGTGGCACTCCAGTTACTTGCCCAGAAGGGTTACAAGGTAGACAGGAAGAAATTAACATACTGCCTGTCTGAGGTGCTCTACTGGGGCCAATTCATCTCAAAAGATGGGAAAAGAATAGAACTCGACAGGGCGGCAACAGTGTGCGCCTCAGCCAGACCACATACTGTCAAATACATGCAGAAGTTCTTGAGGATTTGCATTTATTGCAGAGCATGAATTTTAGATTATTCAGCATATACAAAGCCCCTATTGCAAGGTCTTAAAGAAGCATAGAAAAATAAGACAGACATAACATGGACCCCTGAAATGCAAGAAGCATTCAGTACCCTAAAAGAATGAATCATCACAGCACCAGTTCTAGCAACACCTGATTACGAGCAGGAATTATACTTATTCTCGCATTCAAATGGGAGTCTCATGACTTCCGTCCTGACGCAAAAAACATCTTTGGGACACAAACCACTGGCATATTACAGCGGCACACTCGATTCAGTTATGCACAGCCACTTCATGTGCAAACAAGCCCTTGCAGCTGATGCCTTCGCAATAGAAAAGAGTTCAACAAATTTCATGGGCTGCCCCGTCACTTTGTATGTGGAGAACTCACTGTTTTCCATACTGGAACGGTCAAAGTCCACCCTCACTACACAGAGAGCAACAGTGTATGAACTAAGACATGCAAGAACATGACTGTGCTACATAAAAGGGAGAAGGGGATGACATTCCAAAAGCACGAGAAAATACATTACAGGAAGGAGACGTGTTCTTTGTGGATGGCTCAACGTCCATTTGCCCAGAAACAGGTGAAAAGTATGTCAGGGCCGCAGTAATATGACTGGAGGCTGGGGAATATGAAGTACTTGTGCAGAAACGTTTGCCCCCATTTTACTCCGCCCAAGCAGCAGAGCTAGTGGCATTCATTGAGGTACTACATGCTGCAAAAGGGTGTGCAGTGACAATTTTGGCATTTTCCCAATGTATCGGTTGAAAATCATGAATGTAAATAAACCATTGTGTGTCACAGATAGAATTTGTAAAAGGTTGATAGAGAAACGACAATCTATCCTACGAAATAGTAGAAAGAAAAGACAAACACAGCAATATAAATATGATGCCTATCATGGTTTAGGTTTCGATAAAGTAGAGGATCTCCGTCATCCTAGCCAGTCTAACAGACGGTGCTCAGATGGGTGCCACTGGGAGACAAGCTATGAATGGTAGCTGTTATGTGTGTTCACTGATACCTCATGCGTCTGGAATGCCTAAGGTTTTAGTACCCCAAGAAAATCCCCTTGTAGAAGCACAATGTCTCATCCACCTTGCACTATGCAAAAAAAAGAGCACCTTGCAGGCATACACAGTACGACAGCAGCTTCTTTCCGCCAGATGAGAAAATGTGTAAGAAGAAACTCGAAGGCGTCAACATGCTTTAAAGAATCGTTTCTGGTGATAAAGGGAACAACATTTGCAGAAAACAAGTGGCAAGAATTGACATACATATGCAAGGCTGAAGGATTGCGTGGCCTGTCAGAGGCTAGAATGGATGGATAATACATGTGCACAGATATGGACTGACTGCATCTCCAAACTAACGTGGGTCACAGTCCTTGAACAACTGATCAAGATCCAACATGAAGAAAATTATGAACTATGTTCCCACAGGGAAGGAAAAGTACCCATGGGTCCTAACACACGTTGCAACAGAACCCTCATCATTCCTGATCTACAAAAAGGCTGCCTTAATGGACCACTATGGTTGTGCAGCAAACATGCATACTTGCACCTCCTGTCATCATGGAGGTGTGACTGTGCTCTGGAAATGCTGCATTCTGCACTGCGATCGATACCTGAAGAACATGTAGAGGGGGGAGGGGTGTCCAATGGACAGCAACTGGCACCCCAGCCAACAGATGAATCACCCCATCTTCAAAATATTGCCTGAAGAAAACTTGCAAGACTGAGTGTCATGATAAAAGAGAACATCCAATTACTTGTCTCAAGATTCCTCTGATCTCCTTGCACAGATTCCTTACGAATGAAAACTTGTCAGCTCAGAAGAGAAATATTTTGCATCGCTAATACCAAGCACCAAAGCACGATCAAATGCCAAGTGGCTCCAAATCGTACGCTGTGAGCTAATTCAGCTGGCAAATGACCCTGAGGAGGGCTTCAACATCAACAAGGTAGAACTCAGAGCCTGCTGACAATGGAAAACTTCCGCACGTAATTTCACCAGTGCATTAACTTGGGATGAGAATGAAGAAAGAAGGTGGTGTGCAGCAAAATGACTTGTACAGTGCTGCCTTCAACTGCGTCCCCTCATAGCTCGGAACTGCAATGAAAATGCTGGTCCCCATCATTGTATTTCTGCTGCTGATCTTCTGTGTATGCTAGTTAGGGGTTCAGTGTTGTGCAAAGGCTGTTTCAACTATTGTGATAATAATGGTGACAACTGGAACTAGAAATAGTAACAACAAGGTGCCTCGTGATACTAGGGAAGCACAAGTGCAAACTCTTGAGAGTGATGATCCTAAATACTGCATGGTGGCAATATATAACACAGGAGATGTTGTATATAAACACACTACCATAAAGCCATCCCAGGATCTCGAAAATTACAAAGAGGTATGGGTTGACCTAGATGGGGATGGGGGATATTTACATGACATGTACTCCAGAAGAATATGCACGTCGTGGGGATAGCTTAAGAAGTGTGTGTAGATCATGGATGCCCATAAAAGGTACTTCTGCCTGGGATGAGGCAGTAAGACATGCAGAAGAACATAGACGCACTGGGGAGGGTATTCGTTCATTTAGGAGTAACGAAAGGGGAATGTTGGGGGAAAGGTGGCATTGTCCCACCCCCCTTTCCATTCCCGCAGTGGATAGCCCACGTGTAGGACAAGTGGGGAAACACCCCTACTCCCTCAGCATGCATCCGCACAATATATCCTTAACCATTATGTAAATAATCTAATGAATGTGCATGCTCAGAAACTCCATTTTGTGCCACACCAGACACCATATTTTCTAGGCCCCAAAAATGCATCCCTCTGTAACTCCAGCTCTCCCTTTCCCCAGCACTATAGACAGCCCAAGCCACCGCCACCCCATGTCAGCTCTGCACAAGCCTTGTTCTCATGGATGTCCAGCCATTTACTGTTGCAATTGTTTAGTATCGACTTCTCACAGAATGTACTCACTGCAAAGTGTGAGACTGGAGCAAGCTCCAGATCATGTGTCCATCCATCTCCACAGACCTGCTCATGCTCTCTCCACCCCTCCCTGCCAGACTATGGTCCGAATTATCTCAAGAGTAAAGTGAGCAGTATCAATAGTTACACAAAGGACAACACTTACTATGGTTCAAACAAACACTGACTCAAGGTTTCTGAGTAAAAGAATATACATTTATTTACACATCAGTTGTAAAACAATTCACTAAGGGAAGCAGCAGAAAAATAACACTCTTAATATACTACACAACCCCCAATCAATTCTGGACAAGTTAGGATCAAAATGAAATGTGAGCAAAATGGCACTTGAGCAATTTAAAAGGGAAGGAAAGACAAGGTTATACAAAATTAAGCAGCACCAACAAGTAAGTAGGCAGGGCAATCTAGAAAAAGGTTTACTACAATGAGGATTGAAATCAATAGGCTTCGGCCAATGTAAATGGTTTCGAGTCTTTGCACAGGATCATACAGTTCAGATTAGTTTGCGGTTAAGTCTTTGCCAAGAGTTCAAAATGAAGTTGGTCGGAAGAAAAGTTACTTAAAAGAGTAGAGAAGGACAAGCCCTGGGATTGGCGAAAGATTTCAAACACTTTCACTGCGGTCAGACAGAACGAACAACCAAGTTAGAACAGTACCTTAAATGAAAAAGAAGGCTGTAGCTGAGGCAGACTTTCCTGGCAGATCCTGCAGGCTCACGGTTCCTGAAGCGACTGTCGGACTGACATGAAGTAGGAAGACTGGAGGGTCCTGCACTGCCCAGGGAAGAAACCAGCAGCAGAGCAAAGCAACAAATAAAAGGTGTGCTCCTTAAAACCCAAACAGGGTCCAGTCCTCCTGTCTATCCGGTTCACTGAAGCTGTCCACAGCAAATTCGACCAGGGGAGGGAGGCCTTGCTTGGTGTTTGGCGAACTGGTTGGTCCCACCAGCTCAAGGGAAGAAGATTACTTGCAGATCTTCTCTGTTGTCGAAGTTTGGAGATTCAGACCCGCAGCAGCTCTTCACCGGGAGGTTCAATCATGGTAGTGGTCCTCTTCTTTCAGCTTCTCTTTGGTTCTCTCGAACCAGTTGTGACTCTGCTTTCCAAGCCCCAAAGACCTGCTTTTTATGCAGTTTTCCCCCATTCACAGAGCCTGGCTGTCAATCACGAAGCAGGGTGGCTGTCCTGGCGGGACAGTCACCACAGCCAATCATACAGAGTGTGACATGGGTCTCCAAGGAGATCCTGTGCAGGGAGTCTGAAACCCCTCCCTCACATCCTGTCCCCCTCAGACATTCAGGTGCCTAAGGAGGGCTTCTGTACAGAAGCCCTCCAAAGGACGGCGAACAAAGAAACCAAACTTGGTTTGGCACGCAGAGTAAAGCACGAGAAAGACCTTTACAAAAAGAAATGGCGAATAACCCAGCCAGAACCAAATAAAAGTAAATGGGGTCCAGCGGGTTTAAGTACGAGGCTACTAACTTAGCCTAAAATAGTACCAAGGCTATTTACATAGACCGCGGTAGGAAAAATAGGGTAGATACCACTGCCACCAGCCAAATCTTAACAAAATGGGAGTTAAATAATGTTCCATGAGAGACATACACAAAGGGAGAACTATCAACACTTTCCAGTACTCTATGGAAGATAGTTTGTACTGGGTCTGTGAATTTAAAAAGACTAATAAAGTCAGCAGACGTTGGCGAGCATCAACTTCCATGTTGTGGACAGTGAGGGAGTGGTGTTGGGCTTGAGGCTGATGAGGATGAGGTTGCTGCTTTGCAGAGTCCTTGCCTTAGAGGAGGGGTGATGTCATTGGTGTTCCTGGTTGGTATTGCCTGTTGAGCAGGCGAGAGTCCTTGAAGAGGTGGTCTTGAACTATGTTCTGAATTTTAGGTGATGGTGGGGATGGCCTGTGGGGACATATGGAGAAAAGACATGTTGGAGCAAGGTTACCTATTGTCTGAGTAGAGGTTCGGGCCCTGGGTCCTCTCAGTCCAAACAGGTCCAAACAGGAATTGTCTTTTTCTTCGTCTGCCCTTCACTGCAGACAGCCGAGTGAAAGACACCTTTGATCTAAGAGTTAAGAGAAGTTAGGAAGAGGGAGGGCTAAGACGGAGGGTGGTGCTTCAGCCACGTGACCTAGATCCACTTGCACCTGCTCACCAACTGCAGAGGAAAAGAGGCTGGAAGTCTATTTAAGTAGGGAACAAGGGTTGCTAAACAGGAAGGCACAAACAGTTTAGCAGTGATTGACAGGTGGGGGTGGTTTAGACCACGTGACCTAAATCCACTTGCACCTGCTCACCAACTGAGTTTGTGACTGTTTTTCATCTGGGAGACTGTTTCCAGCTTGTTTCCCCCGATTGTGAGGGCCGCGCACCTACCATCACTCTATTACCTGATCTGGCAGTCTGAAGCCGGCAGCCTGCTCCTCTGACGCTCCTACATGTGTCCCAGTTGCCATGGTGGTGTGACGCTTTGAATCCCACCCACCGCCTCAGCTGCAGCCAATCAATCAGACCCGTATGTACCTACATGACATTCTGCATGGGTAAAGTCCAGGAAAAGTCCTGCTGTCTGCGGATGGAGGTGGTATAACCCAGACCCTGTCTGCCCTCCAGCACCAGACAGACTACCATCTCAGGAGAGGCCATGGTAGCACTGCCTGTCTTCAATTCGCCATGCACAATCATCACTGCAAATTGCTGATTCTCTGACTCATTCCATTCTGTTGCTGGTAACATTGTTCCTCCTTCCGCCTGCCGGTAATAGTATTCCACCCTTAAGCAATCAATCTCCTTCTCATCTTACTTTTAATCAGGACTGCTCTAATCTTATCTATCCCTCCTGTATTTCCAACCCTCACTTATTGATTTTGGCTTTCAGGAATGCCAGCCGTCTATGTAATTAGTCCTGTGCTGTTCTCAATCTTTTCCTAAGGCTTAAACTTCACTTTCTCTGTATTACAGAGACCTGGATTCCCTCTCACAACATTATGGTTGCTGCCTCTGTGACTACCTCTCAGACTTCCTTCTGTCCCTTGGCCCGGGGAGGGGGTATTGGTATCCTATGACACTCCTCCTTTACAATTGTGTTCTCAACTCTGTCCCTTCCTACTTTTTCCTCATTTGAATTTGCCTTAAATACCTTTTCTAACCTGTATCCTATCTCTTTCCTACTTATTTATCATCCCCCTGGACTAGTGAGATCCTTCTATGATGATATTGATCTTCTCTCTATTATTCTTCTGTCTTCTACTCGTCTTTGTACTCTTGGGTGACTTCAATCTTGATCTCCTCTCAACCAGTTGGCTCTTCCTCTGCTTTTAATCCTTGATTCTCACTTCCTATGTCCTCTCTCTACCCCTCTCTCTCACATTTACGGTTCTTGTCTTGACTTGCTTTTTACTTCAACTTTGTCTGCCTCTCCTGTTTCTTCACTTAATATTTATTTATCGTATCATCACCTTCTTTCTGTATCAATTTTTCCTCAAGTTCCTACACATTTTGTAGATTATCCCCCTAAGTTACCTTTCAATCACTTTGACCTGCACAATTTCAATATTCCGCTTGTGCTTCTCTTACTTTTCAGGCCACAAAAATACTGATATCCTCTCTGATCTTTTTCTGCCTGTATGTATTATTGTTCCCCTGCTCTCTTTGGTCTTTCAGCTACTTGTCTTGCTCCTCTAAAATCTGTTTTCAATGCTTCTATACATCTTCTATGTCTCCTCTCCTTTTGTGACTCCATTTCTTTGTGCCTTTTGCACTCTTGGTTGGCTGTCTTTTCATTATCAACTTAAATTTAATTTTCTTTGTCTTGTTTTCAAGTCTCTCTATGGTCTTGCAGCTGAATATCTCTCCTCTCTTGTTTCATTTCATAGTCCTTCCCGTTCTCTTCATTCTACATCTCAATTTCTTCTAGTAGTTCTCTGTCCTCCTTCTGCCCAGTCCCTCTACCTCTACACTGGAATGTACTTCCTTGTTCTCTCCTCTCTATCTCTTCTTAATATTTATTTCTTAAGTCGTTGAAGTTCAACCTCCTACATCTTTGTTAACATGACAGATTGCTTCCTATTTTATTGTTATTATTATTAATTCTTTGTATTGCATTTACTCTCTGTACAGCGCCTTTGCTTAAGACACTTCATAGAATATAAATAAAATACAAAATACAAATACCAACTGGTCATTTCTTTTTCAGTTGGAAGTCTTTGATGTCCTTTGAGAATGGGTACAGCAACTGAGAGATCTCATATTGTCCTTAATGCGATGTAATTACATTGAGGAATCACAACACTAAAACAGCCAAAGTCACATGTAGCATTTTCAACAAAATGTGTATGCACTTCTTATGTGCTAACAATCGTGTCTGTGTAGCACTATTGGTTTAGCTCAACCATACAATCTATATGCCACTGATCCCTAGCAGTTAGATGCATTAGAGTTTCACATTTAGTGTTTAATACATAAGAATGGTGGATTGGTCTAAATATCTTCTGTAATCTCCTTCCCCCTGTGCTTCTTCCCGGTTCCGCTCCTTCCAACTCCTTGCTCCTCTTCACTGGAACGCACTCCCTCTCTCAATCCGCTCTTCCACGACCCTTCCCTCAGTTGGCACATCCCTTAAATCCCTTCTCCTCCACTCTCCCCCTTGAAGACCTCCCTATTCTCTCTTCATCCCCCCTCTCTCCCTCTTCTAACTCCTCAATCCTCACTCCCTTTTCATTCTCCCACCTTTCTATTCTTCACTTGTTCTATCCTTCTCTGTTCCCCCTCCTCTCCACTTCCCGTCCCCCCAGTTAATTGCTTTTTGCACTGTTTTGTTGTCGAATGATTCATTATGTAATTCTGCTCCCAATGTTTATTGTTTATTGTTATTCATTGTATGAGTTGTTCCATTGTACAGCGCCTTGGTGTAAGCGCTCTATAAATAAACAAATCAATCAATCAATCAATAATTTCTCCTCAAAGTCTATCCTTACAAAACAATGCATTTGATATGCTCCTGGATCGAGTTAGTGGCAATGCAAACTTCAGAAGGTAGCAATAAAGCTTTTACATGTGTAGGATGGGGGCCTATAGCTGGCAGAGGTTCAACATGTTGCAATAGTTACAAAAATGTGCATGCTGCCATGTCTTCATGGAGAGTTTGATAAGGTAGTTCTTTAGCCACAGACAGAGCCGGTTAAATTGAACGAGAGTGCTGGAAAATGGCCAACTAAAGAGCATGGTTGGGTTACGTTATGCGTATTTACACCTTGCAGACATGTCAGTCAGGTGGGGATTTGCACCATAATTTAACAGTATCGATCTTCTGGATCGTTCACCAGCTTCATAATGTGTTATGGGATATTTGTGATTTGGCCGTGTCAGAATTGTTTGCAACGGAATTGACTGTAGTCAATTATGCCGCAAAACAAATTGACCATGGCCGAACCCTGCAAATCTATGTCCTCCATACCCCCAATACATCCCCCCACCCTCCCACTTACCTTTTGCACATCCAATGCTCTCCTGAACCTGCAGCATCAGTTCCGTTCCTCTAACGCGGGTCGGATCCGATGCCGCACGGTCCCTTTTTGTCCTTTTTTTTGTCACCGGCGTCCAATTTTCAGGAAGTGGGGGACACCCCCGCAAATCCCCAAGGCCCAAAATCCTGAACACGGAGAGTGGGGGCACCCCGCAAAAACCTGATCCCCATGTTCAGTATTTATTTCCCAATTTGATCTAATTAAATTGATCAAATTGTACTGCCGAATTTGGTCAGATGTACCATTCGAACAATAAAATTTGATCAAATTGGGTAGTACTGTGTTGGGAGGACCCTGTCAGAGCTTAGACTTAATTGATCAGAGATCACACAGATGCTCAAACAGCAGCCTTTGCGTAAGAGACAGGTGTGTGCACAGATAATGCTTACAGGTATCTTACCCCTTACAGGAAGTGTATATTTTATTGTCACCAGAAGCACAGCCACAGCTTGAGGCCCTACACATTCCAGGACAACAACATCCACTCCACACAACTGTAGAACAATGCTAGAGATTGCAGAGGCACTCATATTGAAAATTACTTCCTAAACCCACAGTCATGTCAGTACTCAGGGAGGGTATATAGGCATTGGCACACCTGCCATTATTGGAAACTAGAACCATCCAAAATTCCTAGCTCATGACATGTCGCCCATGGTCCATTGCATCTGCATTCTCTTCTCACATCACAGATCCATAATCATACAAATATTCATAGATCATCTCAACAATCCCAGGTTAAGTTGGGTAAGGCCTATTGGTTGTTAGGTACACTGCCAGGTCCACTTAAATCACATGGCTGGTAGAACTACAGCAGAATATCTTTACCACAGCCCAGTGCATCAACAATCATGAAGGGTGTTCTTCAGTGCCATAAACTAATGAAGCTCTGAGCTCACAAAAACATGCGGGTGGTTTTTCAACAAATTACCAGAACTAGATTTAAATTGAACAATGAAATGCAGAGCCTAAGGATCATGTTCCCACTTCCATATCCATTTCATAGCAAAGATACTGGGGAACATTGAAATCAAACAAATCCAGACACATAGTGAGAAATATAATTAGTTCCACAACTATGAGTTTGGGATAGATCGGCCCACAAGGAGAACACAATCGAGACTTACATTCATGCTTACGATGCTGATTTCACCCAACGATGGTGATAGACAGTGGGACCGCCCTCAGTTTGCTATAACCCATGGAGTAGGATTGCGCAGTACAAGTTAGGTGTGGGTCCTTCCTTCTGATCTACAATCATACACCTGTGAGGTTGCACAAAGCTCCTTCCCATCTCCTTGTCTCTAATGTGAGACCTAGGAACATAACTATCAATTCATACTCCTGACCCTACAACTGTATAAAACTGATACACAGATAGCCTTCAACTTAGTCAATTTGATCCATTGCATGACACCCTGTATCATTCCATGGAGGGTGCATGACAAACTCCATGGAATGATAGATGACTAGAAGATAAATAACAAACCGTATCTCAGCAGGACATATGCTAAAATGATATTCAAAGAGGAATGCTAACCTCAAGAGTTTCCCGTCATCTGGCCATACCTGAGGGGCACCATCCACCTTATAGTGAAAGACGCAATGCTTCTGTGGGATCATGTTCAAAGTTTACTCCCAAAGAGCAATAGAGTGACACATGAGTCTGACTACGAAATACACCTCAACTGACAGATCATACTTCCTTTCCATGTTTACATTATTGTGTTAGCACGTAATCAGGGGTGACAAAGAAACATATCCTACATCCAATTGATTGAAAACAGGTTAGGAAACAGGGTGACCACCACGGATCACACCATTACTCTGTTTACCCTTGAAGTACAGATTAACCTCACAAATGTGTGTGCCATTAAGTGGTCCTGCCCACCTACATATCAAAGGGAATCAATAATGGAACTCCTATTGGAAGGAAAAAGGAGCCTTGCGAAATGACAAAGTGAGAGAGCTCTGGCTCGAGTTGGTCCTCAGCTGTGAAACTTCGTGTCACTGTGTTATTATGACCTACAATGAACCTTCTTCTTCTCTGCGAAAGTCTTGCCGGCATGATGATTGTTGTGAGGGAAAAGAGACACAGACCCTTTAAGGGAAGTTAAGAGGGAAAGAGGGAGAGGGGCGGGGCGGGAGGCGGAGGGGAAGCGGGAAAGTTGGGGACGGCAGTTGTTAATTAATAAAGAAGGTGTTTAGAAGTGTCCTGCCTCCGCGCTTCTTTTAGGGCCTGGCTAGCGCATAACAACTGGCGACGAACACGGAGACGGACCGTGACGCGCAGGTGAGCCACGGAGGGGCTCCACACCGCAGGAGACAGACGGGGACGTCGATGTAGAGGCCTGGTGGCCGCCATCATGAGGGAGCCACGCACGGAAGAACGCTCGGAGCAGCTGGAGTGAGGAGGAACCCGGCGCTTCAGGAGCCCAGCAGAGGCGCGGTGCACAGAGGTAACCGCGACCACGAGCCGAGGACAGAGTCGGCACCAGAGCGCACGCAGCCAGAGTCAAGGAGGGACCCGACGCGTGTGAGCGCAGAGGTGCGGTGCTGGAAGACGAGCGCAACGGACATCCACACAGCAGCCAGAGTCGAGGAGGGACCCGATGCGTGTGAGCGCAGAGGTACAACGCAGGAGGATGACTGCAGCAGGCATCCAGAGTGGCAGAGGAACCTGGAGTAGCAGCACACGGCACGAGCTAGCCGTGACACGGAGAAGGCCCACACCGGGAGAGAGGGCAAAGGGAGACGACCCAGCAACGTGGCCGAGAGCAGCAGGACCCCACTGAACAAAACTACAGGTACGGTGCACAAGGGGCCCGGCCCAGTGAAAGGGCGGCATGACTGCAGTACTGTAACGTACGTCATAGGACACGAAGAAGCATCAGTCATTGTCATAAGCCACTAGAAAGCGAGGAAACCCGCCAAGCAAGCATCAGTCATTGTCATAAGCCACTTGAAACCGAGGCAACCAGCCAAGCAAGCATCAGTCATTGTCATAAGCCACTACAAAGCGAGGAAACCCGACAAGCAAGCATCAGTCATTGTCATAAATCACTAGAAGGTGAGAGAAACCTCCAAGCAAGCGTCAACCAGTGTCATACGCCACTAGAAAGCGAGGAAAGCCACAAAGCAAACGTCAGACTTTGCCATCAGCCACTAGAAAACGAGGGAAACGCCAAACAAGCGTCTCTACAACACGAGGGCACGATAACACAAAACGGCCCTCGTGACAACCATAACCACAGCCGGTCGACATGTCACAGCCAGCAGACGCAGCAGTGGACACCACAGCACACGCAAACCCAGGGGTAACACCCCCTAACCCTGTGTCATTCCTTCGTCGTCCAAACCCATTTACACTCGAACCGCAAGAGAACCAAGGCCAGAGATGGCAAGAATGGATGGACGAATTTGAAGAAATTATGAGAGCGGTAGGGAACCAAGATGCGCCCAATAAGCTGGACATATTCACAAACTTGGTCGGGAAGGACATTAAGAGCGTCATCAAGACCATCCCGCAAGCGGAAAGGACTACATACCCGAAACTTATCGAAGCCATCAGCAGTTGTCTAATAATAGTCCCAAACAGGGACTACGAACGCTACATATTCAATCAGTGCACCCAGATGCCCCAAGAAACAGTTGGTCAGTTCATATTGCGCTTACAAAGAGAAATCACATACTGTGACTTCGCCAACTTTAATGACGATGAGGCCATCCGCTTGAGAGTCATAGAAGGATGTTGTCATCAATATTCCGTAAACACCTGCTGATAAAACCACTACCCCTGAAAGAAATAGCTGAACTGGCCAGAGTGTACGAAAGGGTAGATGTCCAAGCAGCCCACATTGAAAACGCGAAAAAGATAGGATCCATCGCTGCCGTCACCACCAATCAATCAAGCCGCTACTACGCCAACACGTACAGACAAGACCAAGGGAATACCGTCAGACGTCCTCCACCAGAACGACAATGTTATCGGTGCGGATTTGAATTTCCACACAAGGGCCAATGCCCTGCAATAGGACAAATGTGCATGAAGTGTGGTCAAGAAAATCACTTTCAGAGCATGTGCTGGGAGAAGACACCCCCACTGCCAGCGTACCAACCACCCAACCAACAGGCAACCACGAGAAGGCCCACGAACAACGCTGGGTTCATCAGGGCAGTAGAAAACCTACAGGTGGATCAGACGGATGAAACACACGTCAATCAGGAACAAATATATCAAGTGCAAGCATATCCCGAAGAAGAACACCAAAGGGAGTATGCCACCAGCGACTCATATGAGAACCCACCAATTGAGGAACACTCGATGGAACAGACACAATATGCGGAATACGACCGATATAGCAGGGAATATGTCCGACGCATCTCACATGCCTCAGATGACAGCACAGCGCCCAAGGTGACGGTTCACCTGGGAGGAATAGACACACCATTCCTGGTGGACACGGGCGCAACCGTCAATGTTATGAACAATCTAACATACCAACACTTAGAAGACAAATTCCCGCTGCAGCCGTCGCACGCCCAAATATTCCAGTGGGGCGCAGCACAGCCGCTAATGTCAAAAGGACAGTTCGTATATGACCTCGTCCATAGCGGAACACGAATACAGACAGTGATACATGTCATACACAATCCCGCGATGGGAAGATGCCTCCTGAGCCACAAGACCGCTCTCACTCTAGGACCCATTGACATCCACTACGATGAATCAGAAGCCATTCAATGTATACCCCCCGGCACCCAACTGATACAGGCCATCCATCACGAGACCCTAAACATCGAAGACCTCAAGGCCACCTACCCAAAGCTATTTGAAGGAGTAGGGATGCTAAGGAACAGCGTCATCAAGCTTCACATAGACCCAAAGGTACAGCCAGTACCACAACACCCCAGGAGAGAAGGGTTTCACCTATAGGCGAAAGTAACCCACGAGCTACAGACACTGCTGGACAATGATATCATTGAAAGAGCAACAGGACCCACACCATGGGTGTCACCAGTGGTAGTCGTCCCCAAGGCAGACGGACGCCTCCGCCTCTGCGTGGACATGAGGATCCCGAACACAGCTATCCAGCGGGAGAGACACCCCGGGCCTAACATTGAGGACATGTTGATCAGACTCAACCAAGCCACCAAATTCTCAAAACTGGATCTCAATCAGGGATACCAACCTTGTCATCGACCCAGCATCCAGACCCATCACCACATTCACCACCCACGAAGGCCTGTTTCGATACAAACGTCTCAATTTTGGGATCTCATCCTCAGCTGAAATTTTTTAAGAAACAATTCACAGACTTATTAGCCTTGTCACCAACGCGTTCAATTACAGTGACGACATATCATATTCAGCGTCACCAAAGACCAGCATGACACCGCTTTACATCAGGTCTGATGCATCCTACAAGACGCAGGACTCACTCTAAACAGCCAGAAGTGCGAGATCAACACACTCACTCTATGCTTCTTTGGCCACATTTTCTCAGACCAAGGCATCAGGGCGGATCCGGAGAAAATCAGTGCCCTAACAAACCTGCCCAGTCCAAAGGATGTCTCCGAACTACTCTCATTCCTGGGTATGGCCGGATACTGTGCCCGCTACCTACCACAGTATGCCTCACTCACAGGCCGCTGCGGCAATTACTAAAAAAGGATCAGCCCTTCCTATGGACAAACCACTGTCAACAAGCTGTCTCCACCATAAAACAGGAGCTCGCCGCCAACCGACAACTGGCGTACTTCAATCCACAACGGCACCACACGGAGATAACGGTAGATGGCAGCCCAGTGGGGCTGGGTGCAATTCTAGCCCAAACAGATCCGCAGGACAACACCAAAACCCACATTGTAGCATACGCCAGCCGTGCGCTCAATGCCACCGAACAAGCATACTCGCAGGCGGAGCGTGAGAGCCTGGCGGCCGTGTGGGCTTGCGAGAAGTTCCACCACTTTGTTATCGGACAAACCTTCACCCTCATAACATATCACCAGGCCCTGCTGGCCCTCTTTGGCAACCCAAGAATCAAAATGCCTCCACGCATCGAACGATGGGGCATTCGCCTCCAAGAATATGACTACACCATTGTCCACAAACCTGGAGGTGATGCCAACACAACCGACTATCTGTCATGACACCCGGATGAAGCACCCGACACCATGATGCAGGGAGAAGCTGACGGATACGTCACATACCTGTCACACAATGCCCTTCCTCCGGCCATCACAGCACAACTATTTGCAGAAAAGAGCTGAGCTGACCCCACCATCAAGGCAGCAGTTCACCTCACGAATACAAACAGGTGGCGTCTAGCAGCCAATGAACACTTTGAGCTGGGGGATGGGGGGAAGTCGACAGAAGAGACCTAGCCAGAATGGAGAGGATACACAATGAACTGGCCACGACAAGCCAACACATACTACTCAGAGGGAACCGCCTGGTAGCACCCCAAAGCCTAAGGAAGCCACTAGTAATGATTGCGCACGAAGGCCATCGAGGTGTCGCCAACACAAAAAAAATACTACGGAACCAGGTGTGGTTTCCCCACATGGACACCATCGTGGACGACATACTAAGACACTGCAAATCGTGCCAAGTGAACGCAGCTGGTACACCACCCTGCCCGCTGCGCATAATTCCGCTCCCCGATGGACCATGGCAACGCATGGCACTTGACTTTTACGGCCCACTGGAAGAGGGAGGCTACCTGCTAGTCGCCATAGACGAGTACTCCCGTTTCCTGTTAGTGAAGCACGTACAGTCTACAGCCTTCCACCACGTAGTAGGTGTAGTAGATGAGTTATTCAGCGAGTGGGGCATCTCCAACGTAGTGAAAACAGACAATGGGTCCCCATTTCAAGGACAAGAATTCAAAAGATTTGCGACACATCTCGGATTCCACCACCAAAAAATCACGCCACTATGGCCCCAGGCCAACGGGATGGTGGAACGGTTTATGGCGAATATCAAATGCACGCGCCAGAAAGCGGCAACCGACCAGGCCTCAATGCCACAGGCCATCTCACAAATGCTACGGAGCTACAGGCACACGCCACATGAAGCGACGGGTCACACTCCAGCCGAGCTCATGATCAAATATAAACCACGACCCGACTTCCCCAACTGGAAGACTACACGCCAGAGGAAGATGAGGAGATCCGGAGACGAGAAGCTGACAAGAGACAAAAGGCCAAAGAATGGACTGACAGAAAGCGGAAAGCAAAGGAACCCCTGATCCCAATAGGGGAAACCGTGCTAGTCAGACGAGCCCAACGCTGGAAAACGGACTTGAGACACCGTCCTGAGCCCATGATAGTGACAGAGGTGAACGGACCCATGGTCACAGCCTCAGGAGACCAAGGCGAAATGACCCGAAACGCCTCACACTTCAGGAGATTGTTTCAGGAAGACGACACTGAGGACATGCCTCTAGAAGAAGAGGACTCTGGGGATCCGGAGCCACCGCCCGACCCACTGGAGGAGACCCCGCCGGCCGGCCAGGACCACGATGAGGACGAGCCCGCGGGACGACCCCATCAGGCAGCCAGGCGACCCGCCAGACTCATCGAAGAAATGTGAACTTGGACTCAGTTGATAAGTAAGGGGGGGGGTGTTGTGAGGGAACAGGGACACGGACCCTTTAAGGGAAGTTAAGAGGGAAAGAGGGGGAGGGGCAGGGCGGGAGGCGGAGGGGAAGCAGGAAAGTTGGTGACGGCAGTTGTTAATTAATAAAGAAGGTGTTCAGACGTGTCCTGCCTCTGCACTTCTCTTAGGGCCTAGCTAGCGCGTAACAATGATGTTCGTGAAATATTCATGACGAGTCATGACACTAATCTAATTGATCACCTAACCAGGTTTTGGGGAGGCATTAAGATACTGGTTGCTTCTTAAGAATGATTTTTATTCACGATTTAGATTTTTGTGGCGCGGTGTTTAAGCTCAAACTATATTTCATAACTGATAATGTATACCAAGTCATTGTTTGACGGTATTATACTTTAAAAAAATACAAATCAAATGAAATGGCGTTCTTGAGAGCACTTACAACTGGACTGTTCACAAAAGTGTTCGGAGGTCAAACAATGACTGTCACGCATGTCGCCTGTGCACTATCAAGGTAGCTCTGAATACTGCTCTTATATAACCTGGAATGTATTTCTGATTGTGAATAGTCACAGTATGTGCCTTTTTCCACTATAGCCTTTCCCGCAATTAGTCTGCAGTGATGTGGGCCGTAGAAATGACCAGTATTAAATATGGAAAGCAGTGCCAGGTGACCATTCACTTTCCAAACACCTCATAACACTGCCCAACATATGTTCTCCTAATTGTGACATTACTGCCCTCAGACGCCTGGGTTCACTGGACCTTTCTATTCTTGGCATGCTTAAACATCAGGCGTGACTTGTACTCTGTTTCATTCTTACTGTGGATCTCATTTTGCAGAGTGTGCAGAGGGATTCAGACCCTAATCACCAGGTAGGGACACGTGTTCCACCTGCTGTTCACGACCCATGCCATTTTCAAGGGGTTCCATGCACAGAACTGACCACTCCGCCTCTTACCCCAGCTGTGTGCCTGAAATTCATCCGCGTTTCACATGTGAGCACAGTGGCGAGTATCCCTATCGATTCTCCTTGCATTTGACACCTGCTAGAAAGCAAAGAGAATCGATAGGGATTCATTGTAATGTCAACCACTCTGCTCCCAACCAATGTCTGTTAGGGGTGTAAAAGCGCACAGGAACCTTGTATCACCTGGGTTTCAGTATCTGTATGAACATCCACAACATACATTAGTCACAATTCCATAAAGAGGGCCACAACAAGTGGTAGAGGCCGTGTTTTTTCCGCGGCATTTAGAGTTAAATTAGAATGAGGCTCTTTCTGTTTGATGGCATGACTTGAACTAAAATGCTGCCATGTCACGAGCAACATTTCATAAAGCAATTTAGAAAGGCTATTACGGTTCATATGTTTCATTACGGATATAGATGACAAAATGTACACATTGCAAAATATAGCTTTTAAGATAGACATGAATAAACACTTACATTACCAGATATTCATCTACTTGTTATAAATAGAATTATAAAATCTGGCACACATTTGCAGACAAAGATTATAGGTATCAATCAGTATGTCTCATGCCGGATTACTGTACGTGCACGTACGGGTTTATGTGCAGGGTAAATATATTATTAACTTTTTAGGACAGACAGAAAAAAAAGCCTGAAGGTTTTGTAACCATCAAACAGTGTTTCAAGCAGCACCGGCAGACAGTTACCATGGCTACTGGAATATTGAACATGGAGATCTCTTCCAGCATCCTATCAGCGTGGCTCTTCACGGTGTTTGCCACTGAGCACAGCGGGTTTATAATAAGATTCGTGGAGCAGAATGAAGATGAGCAGATGAATAATTGTAGCTTAGGAGAGCAAGGGTGGCACACTGGAAATCCCACCGCACAGCCCTTTCCTCCTAATCTTGGCATATTGGCAGCCCACTGAAAAAGAATGTTGTACACAATTTAACTACGTTTACGAATTCTCGAACCTATTGATTTTTACTGAACCCAATTGCTATCAATTATCAGCTTATGCATTGGTCATGGTGATGGCGACAAGATACACGGGACATGTTTAAACAATGTGTCCTCTTTTTTGACATTGTTTGCAAAGGTACATGTTTGCGATAATATAGCCTTATTTATAATGTTTTCATGGGGACATATTTGTACATTCATGGCCATCGTGTACTGTTTTATGCATGACTAGAAAGCAAAAGCAATGTCATGTTTCTTTTTTTGTATAAGCTTTACTTATCTTCAGGTCGTCACTCGCTTTACAGTCCTGCACAATCATAGCTTAAACAGGAGTTCTACCAGAAAAAATGCGTTAATAACCCCCCAATTAACCATCCCTCAACTCCTGCATTATTTTATTGACACGGCAGCCAACCCATACATATCACCTACTCCTTCTTTCTCGACCATGCCTTTCCCCTTCAACCAGTGCAGCAAAAAAGTTTGAGATGGGGAGTTGCCCTGAAACAAAGACATTCAGAAATCTTCCATATACAACTTCTCTATGGTACGTTATACAACTTCTCTATGGTACGTTAGTGAAGTGTGTATGCCTTTAATAGTCACATTCTTGGTTTTCTTATTTCTTCGTGTTGCTTTTGACACAAAATGGCGTCTGAAAAGAGAATACATTGAGTACACTGCAAGACGGTTTCTGCAACAAAGTGTTGTTTCCTGTAAGTACACTCCTTACATGTCTGCAATGGCGTTAACAAGTACTGGTAAAAATAATTTGACAACTAAGATTTAACTTTAGCTACCTAGACTCCGAAACTGTCTTGAGTGCATTTAAGTATTTAACTTAAATATTGATTTTGTTCTTTTGTTTTTGCTACTATTGCATAGGTAGAGAGGTTTTCCAGAGGTGAAACACGTGTTGCTGCCTCAAGCCTTAAGAGTCAAGCTATAGTAATAATATTTGAATTTGGGGGAAAAAGCCTAGATGCTGTACTTACTGCTGTACTTACTGACTCAAAGGCATTGTATCCTACATCATTAAAAACCGGAGGTTATCATCAGTGGCTCCTTAAGGAATATCAATGTATTATATATATCATTATATAAATTCGACCACACAATGAGCCCTCAAATTGACTTCTTTTGTGAGCCATTTTAGACAGAATCTTTGCCCCACTGCCGAAACGATTACAGAGTGTGACGAATGGACAGATAACTGCAAGCCTATCACATATCACCTTCAAGTCTTGCTGCATCATCTATAAGCTAGTTGCCCTCAAGTCACACATCTACCTCGCAGAGAAACTCAGCATCTCTGGCAGACAGCACACCACCAAAAGCGAGGACACATGCAGACTCGAAATCCGCTGCTGCAAAAAGGAAAGGACCAGAAAACAAGCCTTCTCTGCCTATGCCCAAGACTATGGAACAACCTCCCCATCAGCATCAGACTTGCCCCCACACTCCTACAATTCAGAAAACAACTAAAGACCCACCTCTTCAAGGAGTCTCTCTGCCTCAACACCTAGCCATAACCTCGTCCCTTGCACCACCTAACTCGCTAAACGATGCCCACCCCCTCCTTCACGTCACCTGGTACAGCTGTACCTCTCTCTGTGCCCCTCATTATCCTACCCCCTGCTGTATATCTGTTCTTTTCTGTTGTTACCTCTGAGAAGCTCTCTGTTCTGTTGTGTAGCTCCCTATGCCTCAGTAAAGCGCTCTGTTATGGATCTATATTGTTGTATACCTCTGTAAAGTGCTCTGTGGCTTCTGGAAGCTAGGTCTGTGCTCAATAACTACCATAATATTAATAATAATGATAGGCATGACATTGCTTAGATGATACTACACACTATCATATTGGATCACTGCACTACAGAGAAGGTAATGTAGCTGGACATGCAGTTTCTATATATAACTTCTCTCTCTGAATCGGGATGACGTGTGTGCTTGGTTGCATGTGTACATTCACGCACCGGTATGTACATGCAAACACACCTTATTCATCGGCACATAGACCTTGTATGTATGGGCCCATATGTCTTACACATTGTGTGTGTTTTTGTGAATGCTAACATACCTCTGTGGAGGCTCAAGCGCTGCAGAGTAAGCATGGGTGGGACAGTTTGGGCAAGATCGCAAACTCATAGTATTTGCAGGGTTTCGTCCAGGATGAACTTTACAGATTTTCCCAAGCCTCTGGATAAGAGTTTAAATTCCACAACTATACAACTAAGACAGGCAACTCGAGACAGTCGATGGTTGGCATCAAGAGGCAGAAGCAGCTCAGGCTTGTCAGGGAAGGGATTTGTATGAGAGGGTAGAGTGCACTTAAATCCATTCAAGAGCCTCAGCAGAGTTAGAGAATTAGGTTGCAATCTTTTGGGGGGATTTGTGGGGCATGTGTTGTCAGGGGATGGTTGTGTGAATAGTGGTTGGAGGTGTAGCACAACTCACATGAATTCTGACAACACACATTCGGTAGTATGTGGTCTTTTCATTAAGTCATCCATTTTGCAACTCCATTGCAACAAGACTCTCATGCAACAGGAGTTGTGAAATAGGTTTAATTTGTCTCTATGCCCCTACACACATTCATGTCCCTCTGCTGCCTATCCAGGGAATTCCCACAGGACCTGAGCCCTTTCTTCCATCTTCCTGCCCACCTTGAGCAGGGGATACCTCTGGGACCCCTATGACTAACATATCCCCTCCCCTCCATTCTACATTCTACGCCCCCACTCAGTAGTCTAATTTTCCCCTCTCCAACCTCCCTACTTGATCACCACTTACCAAGTATCAGACATTCCCTGTGCACTAGTGCTTCGTCTTTTTAAAAAACAATCCGTAAAATTGCATGCTAGTGGTAGTGCACATTGTCAGTCATTCACACCAGCAGCACTGGCCTCCCAGTCAACAACAACGAAAAAGGAAATGTAACAGACTATCTAAGGCCTTCAAAAAATCAGAAGTGTGAAGGTATTTCATGCCAGAAAAGCAGAACAGCAGATCCTGCCACCTCCATATAAGCATGACGCGTGTCTTGCAAGAGAAGCAGGTAGATATCTGGACACATCTTGCTTGTGGCCCGTATGCAGCTGCATCATCCACATGCTTGGCAAAAGAAACGAGGGACAGGGCTGCCTCCCTACCCTCCACTGCAGGCAATTTGCAAATTAAGACCACTGTCTGACGCTGCTCTACCAGAATGTTACATTGGCCCCTCAGTCAACTGGACCCACACAGTAACCACTTCAAACTACAACCAGCAGATTCCAAAATCAGGAGAGCGAAGAGGCTATCTCACTCCTCCCAAAAAATCAGGAGCGTTGAGCAATTTTACATCGGAGAAGCAACACGCTGATTTTGCCATTTAAAAGTGTCCTTCGAGGTTAGCCAGGTACTAATTTATGACCAGCTTCTCTGTGTGCCCACATACAAAGGCATCAGCTGTATGCTTGGTAAAAGGAAAGGGTCACAGGGTAACCTCGCTCCCCTCAACCACAGGCTGTGGGCACATTTGCATCACCATCCTTCACCACTACACCAAAGAATCTTGCTGAATGTTAGATTTTCACAAGTAATGCCAGGAAACAATCTTCGCCTGAATGTCCCACACCACACACCGACAACTAATCTTCCCGAGAGAATATTGCTGAGCGTTTTGAGCATTTCATAAAATATCAGAAATGACACACACATCTGTGTCTATTTAATGCGAAGCTTGTTAGAATATTGGTAATAGATTTGCTCCACTATTCCTTTGCTAAAAACCGTCGATTCAGTTGGCTCCTTCACCTTGTGGAACACCACAGGGAAAATCAGAGAGAGCACTTTGCCACTTAACCAAGTCATGGAAGCATTGTGCCACTGTGGGGGTAAGGAAGTTCCCCTATCAATGGACATGTGTTAAGGTGCTCAAGGCACCGATTGTATGCCATTCATTGGTTGCTGGGTAACCTTCCCACACACCTTTTGTCAGCAAAGTCCAGGAGAACACCCTCCAAAGGTCATTCACCAGCAAGCCACATTGTGTATATGAGGAGCTGACAACAGGTCTTACACAGTAGTTCATTTCAGGGAGAAAGTAACCTGGGTTGCAGGACCTTCATTCACTTCTCATTGTTTACAAGTGGGCTTTGTGGCAGCTTTCAATGTATCTAATGTTGCAGTTCTGTATTTTTGAAAATATGTTACCACTGTTTTAAGCAGGGGAAGAGGGCACTCTCGTGTTACATCATCTTTTATGACTGTAAACTGAAGAGCAGGGATCCCCATTCTCTGGATTGGGGAAACACATGATTGACAACAACAGGAAAGGTTCAATATTCCAATACCCCGAACAACTTAAATGAAATCTTTTAGATTTTAAATGGCACTCTGGACATGATATCCACTGTGCTATAACATGGATGCCATAATTACATCAGGGTGGGTGGACATCCGCTCCCAGTATTGGGTTATGCGAATGACATGGTCTTAATCGCCCCCGAACACCCATAGCACTTCAATGTTTGGTAGATGCCTACACCCAGTTTATGTCTAACCTTAAGTTAGCAGTGAATTCCAAGAAATCGTCAGTAATGGCCTGTAGGGGCCCAAGTGACAGACCACCAAAGATGTGCAAAATCTGGAGCGGTGGTGAACCAATACCTAGGGTTGATAAATTTGAATATCTTGGAGTCACCTTTAATGAAAACTGGCGGGGGCTTAGCCACATAGAAACACAGTGCCCGAGAATGAGGCAGGCTCTGGAGGGCTTGTCTCGCTTCCAAAATACATGCCTAGGGCAACCTATCAAGATGATCCTGGAGGTGTACAGAGCTCAAACAAAAGTTGCCACCAACTATGTGGCCACGCTGTGGGGTATGAAGATAGGTACTCCCATCGAAAACATAGAGAATACTTTCTTGAAAAAACTGCTTAGCCTACCACACCCAGCACCCAACTATGCCACACATATGGAACTTGGATGCCCTCATATTGGCGATGAGTGGGCGATGGCCCCTCTGTCACACTGGCTGGCGGTATGGTCAGACCCAAAAGCCACTCTAACGCATATCCAGCCCATTAAAACATAAAATACCTTGGCTCTCTTACATCTATAAATGTATCTCCCAGCTAAATGCTGAGAATCTGCAATGCCCCTCAACCCTTCTGTCACTATCTACAGCAAACAAATTCAAGCAACTCTTCAATGTAATTCTTGTGACAAACAGAGAAACTTCTGTGCTGGGAGTTGTAGCAAACAGAATTCATATACTCAAATCTACCACAGAGGGCATCCAGCCATATCTACTGCACAGCGATAAGCACTCTGGCCGTTGGGCTTTGACGCAAGTACGCTTCAACTCCCTATGGCTTAGGGCACAAACAAAGAACTGGTCAAGTAGTGAACAGTCCACAGCCTGTCTGTGTTGCCACTGGCCTGAGGAGGATCTATTGCATTTTGTAATGTTCTGCCCAGCCTACCTGGCCATAAGAAGAAAAACTATTGTACCGTCTTAAAAATGCAGTCTTTAGTCAGGCCAGACCTGCTATGATCTTCTTGTTGTCTTCAGACACCATCCCAGTGACATGGGGCTGTGTAAAGTACCTAGGAAAAGCTTGGTATCGGCGGAATAAATTGCTTGCAGCTTGAACACATGCACCTATTTTTTATTAGGCTTTTACATGCTTATTATATTGATTTAAAAAAAATGTTTTTATCATTCCTTTTAAACCTTTTATGAATCGTTTTTTAATCATCATTGTACACTGTATTAACCTTGTGTTTTGTTTGTAATGTGGTTTAAGGATATTTTTTTCCGAATAAACTTATATGATGATATAACATGGATGCCATAATTATCATCTTCCAGTCAGCTCGAGCAGGAGGTGGAATTCCGTGGACAAGCCGTGCAATTGACCATTCTTTATATCCATGGATTTTCTGAGCAGATGAGAGGGGATGCCACACTGGGCCCATGTGACTTGGGCACACTCATCCGTTACATTAAATTTACAGCGGTCTACAAAGGCACTTTGGCTGGGCTAGAACAGCCTCCATACAATTGGGGCGAACAGGATACATTAACACACAAGCAAATGTAAGTACAGTGGTTTTGTTGCTTGCTTGACATACATGTGTAGAGGCCAAATTGATCACGGACTGGACTTTAACACACTTTTATAGATAATTGGTGACCTTGAATAACATCAACTTTTCTGTGTGATCCCCCACGATGTGAGCAAACAGATCAAGTAAAGTTGAGTGAACCATATGCGGGCCTTGTGCCAGTGAAGAATGTATTTGTGGCTACCAATATGCAGCTTTTCTGGTGATAGCAATATCTCCCTGCTATCTAGATTAAAACATTTGTATTGCGGCTGTTTTGTCCACTTGAGATATACTCTTATGAGCTAAAATTGGTCATTCATTGTACTCCATCATCTTTTATAGATATGTGGTGACTTTGAAGAGCAACTATTCACCTGTGTGAGTTGACTTGTCCGGTTTTAATGGATGCAACAAGGCTGAATAAACTCTAGGTGAGTATGAAGCTGCATTTCTACCTACACTAAAATATACTTGCCTTGAAATACCCATGGTCATTTCATTTATTCCCACTCGCTTTCATGGAAATCCAGTGAGGGTCAATGGTGATTATATTTAGGCATTCTGAAAGGGCAATATATAATTGTAAATCATTGTGCGTCCAACCTTCTCCTACTCTCCATTCGGGTGGTGCAGGTGGTAATTGAATCCATGTTCCATTCCACACCTACGATTTAAGAATAGGTGCCCAGCAGGTTAAGTAATTTTTCATCGTTTTACCTTTCCAGTCCTTATAAGTGCTTGCCTGCCTTAATGGTTTACGATTTTAAATTCACTTCAGTGGTCCTTACATCCCAATTTTTGAAATGGTGCTTGGCCTGTCGGGTATTGCGTGGTCACTCTTTGGGTTTTGGCTCAGCCTTGTGGTACCTGCGTTCTCTCGGAATCATCAGTATTTACTATCTGCTCTTGAGCACATGGACATATAATAAGGTGATAAATGGTGTCCACGCACATGAATGAAGTATTTTATTTCATGTGTAATACTTTTAGGATAATTGTGTTTTTCCCCTCATGAAGACGTGCTTAAATTGATCCAAATACATAGTAACCGGTCGGTGCTGTCCAAATACCTGGAAATGTGAATACGAAAACCAACCAGTGTCCATTCCAGGATATATGTGTCACTCAATTTTTTAATTGTGATTTTTGGTTTTCACTTGTAATTTTTGGTTTGATTTAGTATGTTTTAGTTTTTTATGTAATTGACTGTATATGGTTGATGCAGAAATGGGTATGCTTGACTGCATTGAGGAATGTTGTTAATTAGGGTTGTGAGAGATACATTGTTTTTTCATTTTCCTGTATTAATTTAATTGTCTTGGATATATTCTTGACTTAATCAAATTTTTATTAATTAAACACATTGAGGGATACTTTTGTAAATTGAGTCCTCTGGATTTTTCTTTCTGTTCTTAAACCTATATTTTATAACTGTGCCATGACACCAAACCCCATGTAAATCACTACTTGCTTTAAAGAAATGTAGTTACACGTCATAAGTTAAAATATCTTTATACAAATGTTGGAATGTTTATACCTATGTGTAAAGATTGCAGAAACGACTAACTATTACTCACTGACATCAACACATATTTCAAATACTGGGTAGGGAAAAGCAAGTCAGGACAATCCCATGTCCTCCACTTTGTGGGGTTCTGCTTTATCAGCCATTATCCACCATTAGATGAGAAAGGAAATTTGGTTTAGAAGAACTGCACCCACTTCAGCTACTCCATGTTGCGACAGCTGTATTTGCACCACTAGTCACATCAAACTGGGTCAGACAGTGACTGACTCCTGCAATAACAAGAACCGCAACTGAATTTGGCTACTTAACACTGACATAGTGGCAAATGTTGGACAATATTTACAGTTTGCTGATGCCATTTGAAGAGCCACACTGTGGGCTAGCCAGAACTCTACATAATCAGGTGCTGCCACTGTTGTGTCTTTTGGAAATAGATCTATCCAACAATCAACGTGGCAGTGTCTGGCGATGAAGAAGCAGGGCAACAGACTATACATCTGCTCTCAACCTTTTGAAAGGATCCACACAATGTTGGTATGAAGGGGATATGGTAAACCTCTTAAAAGTGGTAAAAAAGGCATGTCCTTTAAAAAAAAAAAAGCTGTCAACATAACTCCTACCTCACACCACAAATGGGGTACCTTATTACTGCACACTTTGGCCATAAGATCCTGAAAATCCAAGAGCACATGGATAATAAATGATGGTCACAGGCATGCCTCAGCAAAGATGCGCCATTGATGTGTCCTTGCACTCAAGAAGATGGAGGGTGGGCACCGCTTAGAGTACAATGATTACTAGTAGATATTCACAGTTAGTGTCAGTGAGAATTTCGAAGCACTCCTTGAGACCTAGGCACAAGGTTACAAAAATCAGCAGAAAGATGAACAAGAAATTAATCAAGTTCAAGGTGTGCTCTCATATAGCTCTCTTGATAGAGTTGCAGTAAAGTTATAGTAAAATGTAATAACTCTCGTGTTGTCATTCACAATGCATTCATGAATCCAGAAAAAAGGAATCCACAAAAAAGGAAGAACCTCCCTGTTTCGTTCTGTTAATCATTCAATCATTTATTCGCTTGGAGGCTAGGAAACTGCATCCAATCAAGTCAGTGCCACCTTTCTTTAGTTGCCATCTCCTGGGCTTTGGCCTTTTTTGACTCACTTTCGTTTTACTCTGCTTCCTCATTTTTCAACACCAGGCAGGTGTGATATTACACCCCATCAAGAGAAGGCCGGTATACGTTATGAGCACTCCGCCAAAACCCCCATACACTTTAATTTATAACCTGTATCAAGAGCCTGGACAAATATACCTACATTGTTCCTGATAGCTGTGGCGTTTCTATGTCCACCAGCCGTTCATCATCTGCATATCTGACTAGATCCTGGATCTACTGTATATCCGTCATGGAGAATTATATGGGGCAACCGTTGAGAAAGCAGGCTTGTCTTTTACATTTACGGTTTTACATACGTGCTTGCCTTTATATGCGCCCCCTAGTTTGAACTGAACCTAATTGATTGTTGAAATGAAAAATATTATTATTATTCTTTTTTTATTTAATCCGTGTTGATGTTTCTTTGTAATATACATTTTGCACTTAACTATGATGTCATGGAGTTGCATCATTTATATGAAATAATGTAATGCCGATTTGAAGTGTCGCCTTCTGGAATATATGAATTCATCCTCACAGTGTGCTCCCTACAGATGATGGCACACTCCTTTAACCTCTAACCCTACACTCTTTCGGATTCACAAGAGCAACAGGTGTCAATTCAAATGACAGCAGAACATGGTATGAAAACCTATAGCCTAAAATAGCATAAAAATTACATCTGAAAGCATCTTAAATCTGGAAATTATTACCAAGCCAACTGAATGTATCTGCTCGAGGTTTCCTGGAAAACAAAACCTATTTCACATTCTCTTATGAGGCCAGTGATCTCGATTCTACTACTTGAATTGTGAACTGCACCATCAAACACTGCTAGACACACCAAAAACAAACAACATTGAAAAAAGTTATCAGTGAACAACTTTGACTAGCAATGAAGGTATCTTCTAGCTCTTTAACATACTCGTCTTAGTAGAGTGGGCATTCTGGCTTAAAGGGACATGATCTTTTCTCATAAGATAATGGTATCCATTAGGAGTTTCTTCGTCCCAGTTGTGATAGTTCATGTTTTCTTGTGCTTTACAACATCACATGTAGGCCATAGTATGTCCAGCTTGAGGGAGTTCCTCACAGGATAGAGAGTCTTTGTCCACAAAGGGATAGTCTCTACCGGTGAGGTCCCACTTGACTCTACCTTTGGAGGATTTTGCAGAACCGGCTCACCTCCCTAGCCTCACGGGGGTGGGGGGGCAGTCCCCCTTTGGGAGAAGCAGCGCATTTCCTCATTTCATAATATACCCCCCCCTAATCTTTGTGGCTTCCAATTCCAGGCTTATAGGAAAGCAGTTTAGGAAATTGGCATTCCCCTGTTCTTGTCCTTTTTTTTGTTCCACTGAACAACAGAAAGGTTGTAAGTCCAGGGACCATCTCATTACTCTGGCATTGTTGCCTTTTGGCAAACTAATCCTTATCAGGGGAAAGTGGTCTGTGGATAATCCACAATTTCTGCAAATCAGATAATATTGTAAGTGGATGAAAACCCATTTTGTACCTTAGGCTTCCTGTTCGACAGTGACATAAGATTGTTCCCTGTGGAAAAGTTTCTGGATTGTTTACAATAAGGGGTGTTCAACACCGTTGCATTCTTATTAAAGTACAGCTCCAATCCAAACTTTAGAAGCATCTGTTTGTAATAAGAACTCTTTGTTAAAGTCGTAGCATTTTAAGGACTGGCTCACTGCAAAGAAAGTTCTTGAGGCTGTTAAAGCTTTCATGATCTTCCCTGTTCCAGAACAATTTCTGCTGTTGGGCATTTTTCCACTTGTCTGTTAGGCTGGCGGCAATGCTTGAACATTTAGGGATGAACCTTCTATAGTAACCGGTCAAACCCGAGAAGGCACTTAGTTCGCTCGTGGTCTTGGGGGTAGGTGTTTTACGACCACTTTCACCTTTTCAGTTTGTGGTTGGGTGAGTTCATTTCCAATGAAGAAGCCTAGGAATTTTACTGTGGACTGGGCCAGATGGCATTTTTGTGGGTTGACTTTGAGACCGGCCATTCTAAGGGTCCTGGTGATCTCATAGAGGGGATGAAGATGTTCTGGCCAACTACCACTATGGACCACAATATCCTCTAGATAAGTCCCACAGAAGAAAGAATAAGAATTTACTATTCTGTCCATTAATCTCTGAAATGTGGCTGAGGCTACATAGAGGCTGAAAGGCAAGACCTTGAAATGAAACAGACCATGTGGTGTCAAAAAGGCTTTTTTCTCTCAGCCTTTGGGATTTAGAGGTACTTGCCAATAACCCTTAGTCAGATCTAAAGTTGATATGTACTTAGACTGATCGGGTTTAGCAACTAACACCATAGGGAAACACAAGGGACTCTCTAAAGGTTCGATTATGTCTGCCCTAAGCATGTCATCTATTTCCTGATCCATCACCATATTTCGGACCTCAGGGTTTCTGTATAGTTTATGATGTATGGTTTTCCTTGCAGGTGCCCTAATAAAATTGAAGAAATTGGTAACTCTTCCTGGTTGGTTTGATTGGTCTTAGATACACCTCAGGAAACTGGTGTAACAAATCTTGAATATTGTCCTGTCGGGCGGGTGACAGTTCTAGGAAGATAAAGGTATTTTCCTTAGGGGAATTGGTAGGGAGGGCTGCCATGGTAACAATGGTTTTCTCACTAGAATCTACTTTCCACTTCTTAAGCAAGATTATGTGTAAAACCTCTTCTTCTGCCGTCAGTCAAGTTGTACGTTTCAATGGACCCTTCTGTTCTAAGACTTTATGGGGACTGTACCATTGTGAAATCATTTTATTTTCTGAGGTGGGTAAGAGGACCAATACTGACTGTCCTACAGAAAGGTGCATTGTTCCTGTGCCTGGTCTAGCTGTTTCTTTATAAATGATTGTACAGCGTGGATATACAATTTTAATTTTTGTGCCATTTGAGAAACTGGTAATAGGGCTTCTTCTCTCTCATCACAGGTTTCCTTCAGCATGTCAAAGACATGGTGGGCTTCCCTTCCTTACAGAAGTTAAAAAGGAGAATATTCCAGATAGGCTTGGGTTTTTTTCCTGGCTGCAAAGAGGGCCCATGGTATCATCAAATTCCAATTTGTTCAGTCTGTCTATAGCAATTTTCTTAATACCCATTTCAAGGTTTGGTTCAAATGTTCTATGAGATGACCAGTCTGTGAATTATATTCCGAGGTCCTTATGGTCTTAATATTTAATATCTATTTCACCTCTTGCATCCAATGAGACATAATAGTCTGTATACCTTGATCTGTAAGGATCTCTTTTGGGAACCCTACTCTGGAGAGGAAGGCAATAAGTGTTTTAAAATGTGTTGCACTGTGTTATTGCGTGGAGGGAAAGCTTCTGTATAGCGAGTGGCATTGTCCATGATTACTAGGATAAAGTGGTTCCCCAGCTTTGAGGTTTCCAGGGGTCCCATTGTATCCATAGCAATCGTAGAAAACTGGACTTCAATTATTGGTAAAGGTTGTAGAAGTGTGGGTGCTAAAGGAGTGTTGGCATTCTTCTGACAGATCTCACAGGTTGATATAACATTTCTGACTCTCTTTAGACTCGCATGGTATCTTGAACTTTCTCTCTTCACCATGAATACCTTTTGGGTCTTTCTTAGTAGGTTTATGTTTTTGGTCATAGACCTGAGTTTACGCTTTGAAGCAATATGGTGTTGATGGGCTATCACTCTTATGTTATAACAGTTCCACTTTCCCTGGATTACTTGGTTTTGTATCGTATTTATATGTGCAGTCTCAGGGCCATGTCATTCTTTCTCCTTAGTACCATACTGCTCTTTTACAGGATAGCAAGTTATTTTCACCCTTTCACAGAGTATTTTCTTCCATTGGTTCTCTCTATCATTGCCCAGTTTCTCATTAACCTTTGCTTCTACTATGAAAAGTTAACTGTGGGGTATTATGATTCCCTTGAGCATTCCGTACCTCCCGTTCTCTCAGTTACCTTAGTTCTTGAAGGAGAATGTTTGTGGAATGTTTCTTTCTTGAGGACTCAGTCTCGGTTCATGCCCCGCCAACGTTGTGTTCTCTCTGGTGTTCATCTCTCCACTCTCTCTTGTTCTCTTGTGGTGTCCCAGGGCTCGGCTGCACACTCAGACACACTGTGACACTCGATTGGCAGCGGTATCAGCGACGTTCTGTATACCAGCTGTCCACCACGGATTCGTCACTGTGGTCCCACCATGAACTTCTCTTGGGCTTCCGCCCTGCCGGTCTCTTGGGTTCTGGGACCACCACAACAATGGGTTCCTCTGAAGCAATTGTGAGCGAGTTTGAAAACTTGCAGGCTTCCTGGTTCTAATCTTTGCCAGGTGTTACACAGTTTACGGCCTCCCACAGCTTGCATCTACAATCCTCTCTCTCTCTCCTCCTGCTTCTCTGTCATCTCTCGCTGGATATACACTGTTAAACCTACTTGGCCCAGTAGAGTCAGTGTTCTGGCTCAAAGGGACATCTTTTATCCATTAGGATTTTCATCATCCCAGTTTTGACAGTTCATGTTTTCTTATGCTTTACCACATCCCATGTAGGCCATAGTACATCCAGCTTGAGGGAGTCCTTGAACCGAAGGGGAAGTTTCTCCCAGTGACTTCCCACTTGCCTCTACCCATTGGGAGGGGATTTCAGAGGGGGCTCACCTATGTAGCCTCACAGGGGGTGCCCCCCCTTAGAGAGAAGGGACAATTCCCTCAATTTGTCACACCACCCACTCAAAACATCCCTCTTGCCCACGCACTCCATACCATCCCTACTCATGTACCTGAGGTTGCCTCACCCATCGCTCACTCACAAAATCTCCCTCTGTCCGATCACATCCCCTCTGCACCAGTGGCCATTATGGACAGGGAGAAGGGACTACATGTAGTACCTTTCTAACTTTGTCCATTGTGGCACTTTTGTGTGTAGCTTGTTTTTATAACTTGAGACAAAGCAACCATGCCACTTGTGAACTTAAAAAAAAGAAAAACTATTTGAACCTTGGAAAGCCAGAAAGCATGCTAGCGTGGTAATAGCTCTGAACCCCTTGTTGGGTGAGCATTGGCATCAGGTAAAAGCACTGGGGTCCAGGTAAAGGCCCCGTAGCCATTACCTGAGCAGTGATGCCAGACGACCTTGGGATGTATTGCTTAATTTAATGTAGACCAATGTGTCAAGTGGTCATATTCTGGTAAACATTGTGATTTTACATTTGAATAATATACCATACCATAACATAAAACAGAACCACAAGCTGTGCCCTCTAGTCATTCCTGCAAATGCCTCACCCTGGCCCAGTATACTTAACAATATACATGTTGGTGAGCTCTTCTTCCCATTCTGATTAATCCTATTGACATTGCTGTAGTAATACAAACTCCATTGGAATCAACCTCGACAACAATCCTTAACTCACTGGTACCATTGGACACCAAATGTAAAATACAATATTACATGTATTTAAACAATACATGTTTCTGTGCCAAACTGTGCCCTTTTAAACATAAAGGAATGCAATTAGAAAATACATGGTGGTACTCTAAGCATCCTGGTGAACACAATGGCCCTCATTACGACCCTGGCGGAAATCGCGGTGCAAAATGCACCATGGAGCACGGCGGAAAGCTGCCGATAGCGCCATGGGGGTTGGCGGATTTTCCGCCCCATTCCGACCTTGGCGGGGCGGTAAATCCCCATTCCCCATTTTACCCTTCCCCATTCCCATTTTTGCCCCATAGGGTATAATGGGAGTGGGGAAGGCGTTAATTACGCCACCGTAAAATACGGTGGCGTAATTAACAACAAGGTCCCGTAGCGCCATGGATTTCTCCGCCCGGAAAAACCAGGCGGAAAACGCTCCATGGCGCTACGGGAACTCGTAGTAGGGCGGACGGGTCCGCCGCGAATAACGCTGGCGTAAACCCACTCCGCCAGGGTCGTAATGAGGCCCAATGACTGCAAAATCCACAATGGAGTCTGCAAAAACAGTATGCAGCAAGAAGATATACCTTCATTCCTGCATTCATGTGGCCATAAAGTTACAAAATGTCGTCAAGGATGAAATAGCTCCTTCAGTTAGGTGCCAGCTACTGAGATCTATGTGTGATCTGAAGGTTACAGGTTTAAATTCAGGCAACACTGGCTCAGGCTTTCATCAGTCTGAAGTCAATAAAACAAATACGACATTTTGGTTGGGTAATAATTGCATATAAAAAAGTTGATGTAAAGTGGTTTGGCAGAAGCATTTAAATATATAATTTCAAGGCAAAATTGCAACCTTGTTTTGTTATGTTATGATGATTTATACTGTGCAGTTCTGCCATGTTCATGGTCTCCAGGCACTCACATGGCTCTGTAAGAAAGTGGGTGAGGTTGGTTAGTGAGGGAAGAGAAATAGGATGTAAGTTGTGCTCTTCTATTGATACTTGCAGAACCAGGCGAAACTGCCATCTGTGAATGTCAGCTTTCTGCATGTGCTTTGCAGTGTGCACTGGGCTTGCTGTGCCTGGAAGGGTATCGTTCAGTGTCTTGGTATTTTGTTGTTTGCAACTGTTTGGTATTGTGGTGTGATTAGCAGCAGGTGTGTGATTTGTGTGCTTTTTGTGTGTAGTTTTGCTGGCCCTTTTAGGAATGTCTACTACATGAGAGGTATGCAGGTTTGCAAAAGTGAAGGGGTGGTTAATTGGTTTGTGTTTGGCTCTCCGTGTGTGGTTGTTTTATTGTTTCTTCGATCCGTATTGTCCCATGTTTGCTTTGGTCCCAGCGTATGGTTTGTGGGGGGTGCACGTTTTTATGCAGTCATTTTCTGAAAGTTAGGTGGTCTTCCGTTGTTCTTAGTTCCTTCGGTAGCGGGTTCGACAGTTTGGCTATCAAATAGGAGAATGCAGTTCCTCTGAAATTCCTTTTCTCATGGTGTATCGTTTTTATTTAGCTGTCGTTGCTCAATCTTAGGTTTCTGTCTGGTTGGTAACGGTTGATTTTAGCTTGAAGTAATTTGGCTCTAACGCTAACACATTTCTTTTACTGGTAGCCAGTGTAGATTTCTTAGGGCTAGTGTAATGTGATCTCTTCTATTTAGTCTCAGGAGTAATCTTGCTGCTGTATTTTGGATGACTTTAGTTTTTTGTGAGGTGTTCTGGTATTCCAAGGCAGAGTCTGGATTGAGGTCATTCAGAAACAGTACTGTTCAGCATTTGTCCTTCCTGCAATTCCTCAGCTTTTCAAGAAAAAGATTGCCCCAATTATAAACTATTTAATGCTTTCCTCACTACCATCCAACAACTGCAATACACAAATCATAAAACTGTACGCGCAAGTGCTCACAGATCTTCACACGCCTCAGCAATTCCTCTCTCCTCACCAACCAGTGTGGCTGAGTTGCAAACGTGCCTCCATCAACCCATTACTCATAAAATAGAAATGTTCTTCTTTTGACCTAACAAACTAAAGTTCTCATGGTCTCAACTGCACCTATGAGATTATAGAAGCTGTTGACCCCTAATAACGCTCAGCCCATTTTAAACAAATCAACTCCTTTAGTGATTCCCAATCTAGATGCAGAGCAAATTGAAGTTATAAATGACTCACCTTAAAATTAGGAAGGTGTTTTTTTTGCTACCAGGGCTCAGGTTTGGAATGTTTAATTTATTATTGGAATTGTGCCACTTCATGTATGTATATTTTTGTAAGTGATGTATTGATGTTTGTATTTTAAATCATCTTAAGATTGTTTAGGATGAACTTCTTAATAATAACAATTTTGGATATGTTTGTATATATTTTGATCTGATGTTAGGTCCATGTTTTCAGGACTTTGTAAGCATACATGTTTTTTCCTGGACAATTAATTTCATTAACAACCTTCCTTTATGATAATAATACTTTCTATCTATCCCATTAAGTAAAAAGGTGAATGCATCCCCTTCGGTGGGAATACCATGTTTAGTAAACATAGAAAATGATCATGAAACATTAATAATGTAAAAGATTTTGTATAAATAATGATGTATTTGTAACCTTAAGGCACAATAGATGTATTCAATTTTGAGATGGCTTGAATTCCCAGCAATGTGTAGGGTCGACGGATGAAAGACAGACTGAAATAATTGTATGACTAAATAATCAACCGGTAGATGTACAAAGAATCATAGAGTTCGAAAAACGAATGGGAATTCTAGGAAATAGACATTAAAAGAAAGGAGGCAAGGTAGACATAAACTCAACCTTAGTACTTAGGGCCTCATTACAACCCTGGCGTTGGACCATGGTGCTATTAGCACCATGGTCCATGCCGGATTCCGCCATGGTGGATGGCGGATTTACCACCCCATTCCAAGGTTGGCGGGGCGGTACATCCCCATTCACCATGGCCCCTTCCCCATTCCCATTTTTGGCCCATAGGGCTCAATGGGAATGGGGAAGGCGCTAATTACGGCACTGTAAATTACGGTGCCGTAATTAGCACCAAGGTCCCTTAGCGGGATGGACTTTAACGCCTGCAAAAAGCAGGCGTTAAAGTGTGAATCTGGCGTTAAGGGTTTAACGACGCCGCAGCCTTTTACGGCGCCGTTAACCCCTTAACGCCAGGGTTGTAATGAGGCCCTTAGTCTCCATTTGTTGTCATGTAGTGATGAGTGGTAATTGTAAATTGTTTCCATAGAGGAATCAAGCATTTCCCAAAAAGGAGAGGTACTGTATGTTGCTATAAGATTTGGTGACTTACACATCTGGGTTGGGTCTTTTTCAGGATTCTCATTTACTTGTCATAGTGGAGCTAGTTCTACATGTTAGGATTAATTAACTGTATATTTTAATGTCATGTATGTTTTTTTTTTTTAAGCACACTGCATTTACCACAAGGTAGGTATTTCACTTCATGAACATGTAATGCGACCCACCTCACAAATAGAACATGACACCACATCGGACCATTGCAAAAAGAGACACACGCTCAGAAGTAATACATCCCAGTATCCCATGTGACTTGGAACCTACATAACCCTTACATCCTGCCACCACTCACCTAGAGGATGTGACACTAGTCTAATGTCTCCAGTGAGCCAAACATTACATAGCATAGTAAATGTCTCAAGGGGGAAGTAGCACATTTTTATTACAAAGAAATCATTTAAAGTTGTTAGCTAGCAGTAAAAGCTGAAAGAAAAAAAAGTGTGCCCAATTGTTTAGACACAAGTAACCATACAATTGCTCAAAAAAATGGAATAAAATGGAACAACGATATGGGAAGTATCAAAAGTCAACTCTGCAGAAGGCTGTGCCTCACCTCTTCTCAAAGTGGCAATCAGGGAGACTTTATGGTGCTGCTGGTTGTTCATTTCTTGGAAGCTCCCATTTATCTTTTCCCACAGTCCCTAAAGTGTAAGGAAGCTGCAGCTACAGGCCTGGTGGGTGGTGACATTGTTAGTTGGGAGGGCATCATTGCAGAACGCTGTCTGTGCATGACATACAATTACTTCACATGTGCAAACTTTATTTGCAGCCGTGACGTCCCCTCTCACCTCTGGAGGATCCAAAATGTGGCTCAGGCTAATTTCTTCCTGAGAAAAAAAGGAAGAAACACATAGCCTTTAGTTTAGATTTAGAGTATAGCATTTTAAGTTTAGAGCTAACGGATAATTTAAGTTTGGCGGTTAGAATTTAGAGCTTAAATCTTAGAGTTTGAATGTCTATTTTCTTTTTAAATAGGCTAAATGTAATCTAAGAGTTAAATGTGACATAAATATCTCAGTTCACTTGCTCTCACTTACCACTGCCTTCTGTTACTGTTGCAGATCTGGGTTTTGCAACCTTGCATACCTGCACCCCCAGGCTTGCAGGCAAGTCAGGGTAATAGCCCAACTCATCTGCCAACCAATGGCCGGCCAGTTCCGGGGGATATTTCATACCAGTTCTCACAAACCCCTTTCTTCATGACCACATTCCATTTTTATTTAAGGGGTATGCCCTTCCAGCTCAGTCCAGCGCCATGGCATATAATGTGCCACAAAGTATATGAGACAAGCCACCTCCACCTCCCTGAACTTTGTACTCCAATTAAAGAAAACTCCCCAAACAAGAACTACACAAATCACAGGGAATGTCACTAGGAGAGTGCAGTAGTAGCCAGGCTGATCTTAAAGTCCTGTGATTTTTTTTGTATACATAGACTGCTGCCTACACCTATGTCATGCATGATAGGTGCAAATAATCTATGGCAAATGTAGCCATGACTATCAATTCTGCAGAACAACTGTATTTTCAATAAACAACTTAATGCACGTACACGTGTTTCATGAGTTTTAGCCACAAAGAGAATGTTTAGGGTATTTCAACTGCTTAATGAATGGTGCAAACAAAAATATTTGCAGTCGGTGTAAGCAGAATACAAGGACAAACTCCCCAACTTCAAACACCCCACGAAACCACGTCAGCTGCAAAAAAAAAAAAAAAAAAAAAAAAACTGCACAGCCTTATTTAAAAGACTCCAGTGCTCACACACATCTTTTAGATAAATTGTTCATTTTCCCAGAAAACGTGGTCTAATGTACCATAAGAGGATGAATCACAATCTCCAGATTTGATGGATTACCTACTATTGTTGCTTTAAGGTGATATGCATGGAAACATTTCCAAATGATGTTTGTTAATGAGGCAATACACCCAGAGCACTATGTGTTTATTAATCTGTTGTATTGAATATAAAGCAGGCGGACACATTATTTCCATTAAGCTTTAAAAAGGAATCTAACTTATTAATGACACCTGCGCATCATTTTCATGATTCTAGCCCAATATATGAATACAAGCAGAGCTATAGGCACCTTTTGGTAAATAATACATAATAGTAAAGGTTCAATGGTTTTGTAGGATCCTTTAGCACAGCTCTTTATTCACACACCAAGACTGGATGGATTGAAATTGCTATAATTGAGATAATTTAAGGCACTTGCCTCGTTAAATTAGCTTAATAGCCTTTAATAAACTCTATTTTGACTTTATTTCTATAGTCACGTGTATAGTTGTTTTACATTTCCCTGTATTTTTGGAGGTTAAAAATGTTCTAATTTATATGTTATTTTATAATGCTGTACGGGACAGGACAGACAGATGTTTATGGATCACACGCAGCGGAGGTTCTCAGCAAAACAATGTTGATGACAGGCATGCGCCGAGGAACTTTGAATGCCAGGATGTTTAGATGCTACCGACATTGAATATTGAACTTGGTTTACCAAGTAATGCATCGAAGTGTGGTGCAGTACAAGACATTAATGAAAACAGATTTCAAGATCTATCACTCAACTTGAAAAAATTGTTATAGTTATATAGACATAATGGATATTCAGCTCAACACATTACCACCTCAAATTCAACCCATAACATCATCCGACATGAATTGTGTACTGACTCACAGACCCCTCACAAGAAAAATACAGCAAAGTGTCTGATAACATTGGAAAGTATTTAAATTAGATAACAAGTATTTATTAATATCTTCACACAAGTTGCATTTTTTAAATAAAAGATCATGTAACATTTCTTCCTCTACTGCACCCACCCAGGCCCTTTGCTCGGCCCTGGCTGCACATTTCAATGCCAAAGCACAGGACATCCTGTCCTCTCGCTCCCCTGCACCTTTGCCTGCACCCACATCTCTTGGGCCCCCTCAGACTCTTCCCTCTTCTCTCCTCCCTCTCTCCTGTTACACCTGAGGGGGTCTCTAGAAGAGTCCGGTCCATGAAAGCCTCCTCCAAACAGGTTGACACATGCCCTCCTAAAACCATCAAGGACAACATTGATTCTCTTGCTCCTGCCTTGGCCGACTTCTGCAACCTCTCTTTCACCACTGGAGCTTTCCCCACTTCTCTCAAGCACTCTCTTGTGCACTCTCTGCTCAAAAAACCCTCTGCTGACCCTTCTATCCCGGCAAACTATCACCTGATTTCTATCAGTCCTTTCCTGAGCAATCTCTTGGAGAAATTAGCTATTGCTCAACTTACCCACCACACTGAATCTGTTGGTCGTCTCCAGTCTGGCTTTATAGCATCCAGAGGCATGGAACAGCTCTTCTGAACACCCGAAAAGACCTGCTCTCAAATCTTGACTCTAAATCTCCTTCTGTCCTCATTTGTCTCTATCTCTCTTCTGCCTTCGACACAGTAAAGCACAACATCCTGATCTCCTGTCTCTGTGATACCTTGCCATCACTGATCTGGCCCTGGCATGGTTTTCCCCCTTTCTCTCTGACAGTCCTTCCCAGATGGAACTTGGGTCCTTCCTCTCCTCGTTCGCTCTCTATACTTGTGGTGTCCCCCAGGGATCTAACCTATCCCCTTGGTTTTTTAATGTCTTCATGGCGCCTCTGACCCACAGAATCTCTATATTCACCTCTAACTTTCAGTGTTATGCGGATGACCCACAGCTCTCTTTCAAGCTACCCTCGGCCTCTTCCTCCTCCTTGTTCATACCTGACTGCAGTTCAGTCTTGGTGTGCTGCTAATGATCTCTGCCTCAATACCAGTAAGACAGAGATCGTCCTCATTGGGACGGCTGCTTCTGCTTTCACAATTTCTCACTGGCCAGCCTCCCTTGGCCCTGCGCCCTCACCTGCTAGTGAGGCAAACAATCTGGGGGTCATTTTCAACTCCACTCTCTCCTTCTCTTATCATATCTTGGACATCTCCTAAAAGTCCCACTACCAGCTGCACCTCCTCAGAGGTATTCTACCTTTTCTCACTTTTCCCCAAAGGCTCACTGTCTCCAGAGCCCTGGTTCTCTCTAGGCTGGGCTATTGCAACAGCCTCTTTCTCTATCTTCCTACTTTTACTCTCTGTCCACTACAACTCATCCAGAACAGAACCGTGAGACTTATCCTTGGCCTCAAGAACAGGTACCCCATCTCTCTGGCACTGAAATCCCTCCACTGGCTCCCTGTGGCTGCTAGGATCAAGTTCTAGACCCTCTGCATAGTCCACAAGGCTTTCTGGGGCTGGGTCGCACACTATTTACAACATTCTCTTCCCAAATTCTCTCCTTCTAGAGCCCTCTGCTCGTTTTCCAACTCTTTGTGGGTGAGCCATTTTTCAAGCAGAAATTTGGAGGTAGATCTTTATCCTCTGCAGGTGCCTCCCTCTGGAACAGCCTCCCTGCCTCTCTCTGCCTTGAGCCAGAGTACCCTAGGTTTCGTAAACTCCTCAAGACCTTCCTCTTCTCTTCCTCTTTCCTCTTTCTCTCTCCCTCTCCCCTGCTAACATTCTCTCTTTTTTCTCTCCCGCCTCACTCCTTCTTCTCTTCCGTAACTCTGTTCAGTTTTTGCTGACTGGTCACCTGGCTCACCTCCAGAGCCTCACAGGTCCAGTCTCCCTGGCCATTCTTGGCCCTTGCCTCAGGGTCTCTGCACTATGCTCAGCACAACTGCACTTTCAGCATACGTTACATGAGAGGGGTAAACTCTCTGCACTTCCGTCTGTACACTTGCATGAGCTGAATTTACTAGGCTAATAAGTTCTGTCCTGTCCCCCGCACTGTCTCCCCGCCCTAGTTTGGTCACGCCTAAAACACGTCATGCACTTGCACTAGGGGAAATGCTGCCAGGCCCAGTACGTTAGTTACTTTTTTGTTAGAACATTCGGAAACCTCAAGGCCTAAGGATGAGTAATGTATCCCCTTCCTCCCTTTCCGCCTTGAAACGCTTTGAAGCACTTAACTTGTGTATAAGCTCTGTATAAATAAACACTTACAATTACAATTACACTCCTTAAACAGCCCAACACAGATTCACTAACATCAAAATCTTTAACATATACTTGTCTCACCTGTTCATACTGTGCAATATACAAATAAGCAGCAATTCTGTGAAAACTACAAGTGAAAAATGTATTTCTTTGTCAGAAACTGCAACTTGTCTTACCGATGATCTCGTCTACGCCTTAATTGATCCACACTGGAAATTATATATTGGACAGATTTCAAGATGGTTTAAATAGCCTCTAATCAAATATATATATGACGTTGGAAACATGAACTTGAAATCAGGTACTTTCAGACATCATTGCAAACAAGGACATTCTGTTATGGGTATTATTTTGGGAAATAGTTAAGACACTCCACTCCCTCCCCCGAATGAAGGAATATTTGATCAGACCAGTTAAAAAGAGACATATCCACCTTGAATTTGCACCAATAGTGTTTTTCAACTTTTCACTGTTGCATTTTGACATTTATCGCACATTCTAAATCCTTACAAAGTGCTTCAGAGCAACTGTTTGTTGGAATTCACCACTGCATGTTTACACAGTTAGTCTTTCTTAGCTTTAGTTGCTTCTGAAGAAAGTTAGCAATCTCGCTAATCATTCCCCAGAACTGCTCTATGAGGACAAGGAATGTCATATTGTGGCAATTCTAAATGAGACGTGTTTTCATTTGTTTTCCCAGGATGATTTGCCCACTCTTATTATGAATTATAAATATGGGTTACTTATAAATGTGGGTTTTAATCACAAGGTCTCCTTGAGAAAGGACTTTTAACCACTATGCTGTTTAGCTCATGGGTATCGGGCAAGTTTGCTGTAGTCAAGAAAAATCCTGTCTGATATTCTTTCTTTTCCTAGGTTGTTCTTTCTACATCAGATTCTGATGTAGTGATATCAGCAGTAAGATGAATGGGTTTAGGTGCAGATGACCTTCTTCTGACTCAATATGAACTTTCCAAATCCAGTTGTTTTCTGCGGTCAGAATATCCCTTCAAACATTTGTCCATTAAATGTTATGTTTGAGAGAGGTATGCTTTTGCTGCATAACACATGACAGAAAAACAATAACCATACAAAAAACATATAAAGTGTATTTTTCAATGTGAACCATGGTAAAAACGTTCCTACATTTAATTTTAAAATTCAACCACTTCCATACTGCATGTAAAACAAAAAAAAATACATAAAAATATAATCTTACTAACATGTACAAATAGAACATAAAACCCTGATGCAATTAATTTAAAAATGGAGGTTGGAGTGCTGTAAGTCTAATTATAACTTGTTACCCAAAATTATTTAAACCGTCATAGGAACCCAGAGTCATCAGAAACATGTAAAGCACCCAGTCAAGTTAATTACCCTCTCTCCCTGGCTATTCAACCAATACCTGGCACCTCTCGCCCACTGCATTGCCGCTCTCTGCTCCACTGTCAGTGCTATGCGGATGACACTCAGCTCATTTTCAGGCTCCCCTCTGCCACTTCTTCTCTCATCTCTGACTGTCTGTCTGCTATGCAGGAGTGGTGTGCCGCCAACGATCTCTGCCTTAATGCCATTAAGACAGAGATTCTCCTCATCAGAACACCTACACCCTCCTTTCCTGTCACTCTCTGGCCGACCTCCCTTGGCCCTCTTCCTGCTCCCACCCGTGAGGCTAAGAACCTCAGGGTCATCCTCCACTCCACACTCTAATTTTCACCTCACATCTCTGACGCCTCTAAGAGGTCACACTACCAGCTGCACCTTCTCAGAGGTATTCTTTCTTTCCCCTCCTTTCCTCTCCTTACCCCAGAAGCTCACTGACTCTAGTGCACTGGTTCTCTTTAGGCTGGACTACTGCAACAGCCTCTTTCTAAATCTGCCTGCTTCTACCCTCCGCCCTCTGCAACTCATACAGAACAGGACTGCAAGACTTGTCCTTGGCCTCAGGCCCAGCGATTGTATCTCTCCAGCAATGAAATCTCTGCACTGGCTCCCAGTGGCTGCAAGGATTTAATTCAAGACCATCTGCATTGTCCACAAGGCCTTCTGGGGTCTGGGGCCTCAATGAAAGAGGAAAAAAGGAACGTAATACGGATTCCTGCCATGCACACTGTCCGGGGGCCACAAAACAGGTGGTAGAGAAATGTAGTTTATGAATCACAATCAATACAGTGAAGTATGATAAAAACGAATTAATCATTTGCTCTTGAAAGTATCACTTCTAAACAAGACTTGTAAAAGCACACAATTAAATTTAATTGAAGATAACAATTGATGCGAAGGTAGACAATATACACATTCAGTATATGCAGTGTTAATGGCTTTGCACGTTTCAAGGAGTAATCCTCTTCTTCAGAAGCCTGAACTGCTTTTTGATGGCTGTTGAAAGCCAATACAGTGAAGGTGAAGACATACAGATAAAAGAAAGGGAACAATGGATAGTTTTAATTAGACAATTCATCATATTTCACCAAAGTTAGATTGCACAAAAACCAAACAAGATTTTCAATATCAAAAGCTATGGACCGTAAGTCATATGTATATTTCATGATCAGATCCTATTAGACCAATATGGCAACACTGTCTTGTATTGCGAACATTTCAGATATAAGGTAGCTGCAATTATCCAGGTACCTATGAGTCTATAACATTTGAACCCAAATCTACATCAATTGGTCACAAAGCTAAAGTGATTTAGCCCATTTTCACAGAAGCAGTAAAGCGTGCACTCACCCGAGTGTACTTTGTTCAGTGTGTGAAAAATGGAAGGGAGATTTTCAGGGTCACGGAGTCAGGGCTCCTGAGGAGGACTGAAGGGATTACAATCTTCCTGCAGTGTGTAGGCCTACATAGAGATAGTTTAAATAGTATAGGGTTACCGGACATATAAGCCCAGTAACTCATCCTACAGATTTTAAAGAAAGAACTGCCAACTAGCATAAAGGCTAAAGTTCAACCATCTAGTGGTCTCATCAATGGTGTAGCCATCAGGCAGGTATCTGATGTGTATGCAAGTCCAAGGCTACCTAATAAGCAGAAGGTACACATACCGCAAACAGTAAATATTTTAGAGAAACCGTCACAAGATTATTACTGTCTGTCATAATGTAGCAAGTAAATCAGCTCCATACCGTATAGACTCTCATGTGAGAAGGCTAAGAACAGAAACTGACGTGATGCCCGTGTTCTGATTAAAAAATGGCTCTGTACAGTGTTAAATTGCCACGGACGTGCTGCGTTGGCATGCAGAAAGTAGACACGTGTCTTTGGCGGAGATGAGGCTTCAACGGCCATATGGGTTGAAAATGAGTATTCATTTTAGATTTGTTCAAATCACGTCCTGCTTCTTACAAAACTACGTATTCAAATCTATAGGACCGCTAAGTCCGGTCACTTAATTCACATACAACCGCTCAGGCCAGTATACTCACTAGAGCTGTTACCCCGGCAGAGCTCGAATGGATAATAGGGACGACAAGCAAGACGCTCCAGCATCCATAGTCACAGTAGTTAGGGGGACCCGATCTAACTGGTATGTGGAAAGAACCGAAAATCAAAAAAGGACAAAAAATCAGGTAGCAAAATGTGGCGGCCATCTTAGAGTGTTAAAAGACCAATGGCAGAGCCTATATTTTCTAAATAAAAAAGTATATGCCTTAGAAACCATCTATGGGTGAATTTTAAATTAATTCAACCATTTACAGAGACATATCTAGTTGCACTACAAAAAGGCGAGCTATAAAAAAAGCAAAAAGAGTTGCCTCCACAAGCATCATATACATATATGCACAATCAGGGTCAGCTATCCAGTCACAGCAAATATTTCCCGAGATTACAGAGCATTTAGTGTGATGTTCAGATGCGTGAGCGAATCCGTGTGGGCCTCAATACCTCCAACTCTCTCTTCACAAATACTTTCCTACTCGAGCACTTTGCTCCTCCACCTCCAACTCCCTCAGGGTCTGTCGCTTCTCGAAGCAACAAGTTGGTGGTAGACCCTTTCTTTGGCTGAGGCCTCCCTCTGGAACAGCCACCGTGCATCTCTGAAACTTGAGGAGAACAATCTCCGATTACGGAAGCACCTCAAGACCTTCCTCTTTTCTTCTGCCTTCTCTCTTCCTTTCCCCTGCTTATTTCCTGTGTGATACTGCACTGGTCATCTGGCTAGCCTCTGATTTCGGGCCCAGGTCCCTGCATGCCCAGTTGCACACCCGCACTGCCTCCCGGCAACCCTTGCACTTGGGTCTGTATCTGTAACCCTGCAGTCCTCCTACCTGCACTGTTGGACAACTGGTGTCTGCACTTACCCTTGCAACTGACACCTGTTGGCCGCACTTCTTGCTATTGTTTTGATCCCATGTACAGCACTGTCCCCAACTGCTGTCCCCTGGCACTCCACACCCCTCCACTGCGCGATTTCAATGTAACTTGTCCTAGTAAGATTGTTGTCTCTATCGCCCCTCTGTTCCCTCTTCCTTGCCTCATCACGCCTTGAAACACTGCTATGGGTGTGTTACAAATGCCATTTCATATCATATCATATCAATTGCCAAAGTGACCACATTAAAAAAGTGTTGAATGGGATAGCTACCACATCAAAATACATTTGGAAAGAAATTGAAGGCTTTCCCACAGCCTGAAGGTCAGCTGTATACACGTTAACGTAATACACATTAAAACATAGGAAACCAGGGAATTCTCAAACGTTACAACATTGAAATAAGCTTTAGTACGAAAGAAGGGTGTGGAAGGAAAATGTGTGGGAAGCTGTTCATGCAAATCCATCTATTTAAAGGCATAGTGAAAAAATAAATGGACGATGGATCAATGACCTGATGAGAAGTACCTCCTGGATAGTATTGATGGTGAAACAGCACAAAGTTGCCATATTCAAATTGATCTGGAAATAGATCATCAGTTCATCCAGTTTATGATTTAACATCTATCAAGAAGAGTAGACTTACGTAAATACCAATGTTTACAAGTGGCATCTTATAGGTTATCATTATTATAACTACTATATACAAAGAAGTACATTATACAGTCTCTTTGTAGATGCATCAGCAATGGTGACAATTTCCAAAACTCAGCCAGTGTTACAGGCATTCACACCATGGACTGAACTGGTGGGTGATACTGGAGATAACGATTGCTTGATCTTGATCTTACACATATCACTCATGAAAATATGTAGGGCACCCGTTACAGGTCTATGGGCCTCATTACACGGTAGACGGTAAGGGTTTAATGGTACCGGTATTTTACCGGTACCGGTAAAACCTTACCGCCTTACTACGAGGTCCCTTTGTGGGTTGGGGTATTTAACGCCTGCTTTTTGCAGGCGTTAAAAACCAACCCACAAAGGGACCCAGGGAGCTAATTACGGTACCGCAATTTGCGGTACCGTAATTAGCGCCTTCCCCATTCCCATTATGCCCTATGGGGCGAAAATGGGAATGGGGAAGGGCAATGGTGGAAGGGGGAATAACCCCCCGTCAACCTTGGAATGGGGTGGTAATTCCCCTTTCCACCAAGGCGGTGCCGGTATTTTACCGGCATGAACCATGGCGCTAATAGCGCCATGGTTCTCCGCCTACCGTGTAATGTAACATCCTTGTAATCCAAAATGCTGTTTTTAAAAGGCTGATCACTTCATGGCCTTGTTAAAAAAAAACACAGCAAACTATTGCCATGTTATTGACCGCCCTCACCTGACAGAAAATCCTTTATAATTTCATCTACCAACACATTATGGATAACATGGAGACCAATAACATCATGCATAAGTCACAGCATGTATTTAAATCAATGGGGGGAACTGAATAAACGCTCTCATTCATCAGAGCTTTTCTACAAAATAATACAGATGCTGGTACACCAAGAGCACTCACCTTTCGGGATATCTTGGTCATGCCTGTTGGTATTTGATTAGAAGGGAGCCATGATAAAGACACTGTTCCTTCAAACAGGAATGAGACCTGTTTCAACTTTCAAGACACCCAGCACAATATTATCTAAAGGGTCCCCGAGGTTACGGATTCTCACCATCAGTCTTCAATATACACACGACCACACTCCTGGAAATCATCAGCCACGCAGCTCTAACCCGATGATGTTACACAGATTACATGCGTACTTCTTCTAAAACAATCCTACTAGGGGACTTCAACATGGGGTACAGTGACCCACGTGACCCTACAGTCACTGCAGTAGCCAACTCACCCAAAGAGCTAGGACTCACCCTCTTCTTGAATGCCTCTACCCACATCAAAGGGTGTATCCCTGATTGGATTGTGGACCTTAACTGCCAGGTCTCTGTTCACTCTAACAGCCCATGCCTCTGATCAGGCCACCATATTCTACCCTTCACAGCTGCGCCCATCGGCCATGTTCCCACAGCACCTCATTCACTGTCTGGTACTCTTGCCCATTGCGCCAGAAACCTTACGAAGGAACCCTTGTCCCCTCTACTTAGCATACTCCAATCTGGATCTCTTCAGTCCACAGATCCCAACGTGCTTGCATACCTATTCACCAATGCCTTGTCGGCTGCCATTGACACCATAGCCCTTAAGGCTACGTAAAGCCAAACCCTCACTGCACACCAATACATAGTGCACCCGACCTAAAAAAACTAAGAACCAAACCGCGATTAGCAGAGTCTAGCCGGACCAAAACCACCACAGACCCTATGAAGTTTTTTTTTACTAAAGCCTCAAATCACTACAAACAGGCTATTCTCTTGGCAAAATCTACATCTTACAACGCAAGAACAGCCAATGACAAGTCTAATTCAAGTGAAATGTTTTTCATCCTCAGGGAATTAGAAGTTTCGACCACCCCACCGCCATTGTCACCAAAGACGGGATATGGTGCACTAACATCCAACATGCCATGCTAGCCAAAATTGACTCCCTCCACAAAAAAATCGAATTCAAACAATCTACCTTTAACTCCATGTTGCAACCCCTGCCAGTCAACCTGTCCCTCCCGGCCTCCAAGCAGGACTTGCCTAGCTTCCACTTTACAAACATCTTGGAAAACTGAGGTCATAACCATCCTAAAAGGCCTGAAGCCCTAGAGGTGTAAAGGGGACATTTGCCCGGCGGCACTCATCAAAGATTGCTCCGAAGTGCTGACCCCTTTATTGCCTCCTTTGTCAATGCTTCATCCTCCCCAGGGGTAGTCCCCACCAGCCTCAAAGAAGTCTGGGTTCTCCCATTCTTAAAAAGAAAAAACTTGGATCCCACCATCCCAAACAACAATCTCCCCATCACCACCGTCCCCTTCTTATTGAAAATTCTGGATAGAGCAGCCTATCTGCAAATCCAGCATTACCTTGAAACAAACCACATCCTTAGAGTGATCCAGTTGGGATTTTGTCCTGGCCATGACACAGAATCAGCCTTGCTTGACCTTAAGAATCAGCAGGATGAGACCAGGGATGAGGGCAAACTGTCTCTCCTGCTCCTCCTTGACCTCTCAGGTTCGTTCGACCTGGTGGACTACAAAATCCTGTGTGACTACCTTACAGCAGCAGCCAACTTCTCACCTGCAGCAGTGACATGGATCTCTTCCTGCTTGCAAAACAGATCCATGAGAGTCTTTGCCAAGCATGCCAATGCTCCTCCAGTACCTATTGCCTGTGGTGTCCCGCAAGGCTCCTGTGTCTTCCTGACTCATTAGAACGTTTTTACAAAGCCTTCATTTACCCTTCTTGATTCCATCGACAAAGTTATTTGAAATTCCAAGAAATTGTGTTTCTAAGCACCCATAATGCAAATGGAGGGAACATGGGACAAAGGCAATAGAATGCAAAATGAACAGGATAGAGGTGGTCCTATTATGCCTTGTGAGCATTCAGATCCTGCAAGTGCAGAGTGATAGAAAGGGGCCGGGGAAAGAGGGGGTAAGTGCTAAGAGATTCCAATGAGGGGAAGTGCTAGGGAGTAGTTGCAGAGAGAGGCCAAGTGCTTGGCAGAGGTCACATAGTAAAGGATGGTCATCTACCGATACAAAGTGCAGTTCAGTGAGGGAACATAAGGGCAAGTGCTGGGAGTGGGAGGGGCTGATGGTGAATGGGAGGGCAATCATGACTCCGGAGGACACCTAAGGGCCAGGGCCACCAATCTTAGCGACTGTAGGGTTTAACACGGGAGGGGGAGGGGGAAGGACCAACTATGCCGATGACGCCCAAATTCTTCTCCCCCCCACTGGCATGTACCAGGCAGACTCTGCTAGGCTAAACGCTGTATACTCAACCATACAAATGTCGATGGCCACTCACCACCTGTGTCTCAATGACGAGAAAACAGAGATCTGCATAGTGGGCCCGGATGCCATGATCAAGAAGCTAGATGCCCTGTACACCTCCTTCAAAATTGATAGCACCCAGATCAGGGTCTCCCCTTCAGTGAAGACACTGGGAGTGTACCTAGATGCTACCCTCTCACTGACTACGCAGGTGAAGGTCATCTCCTCCTCTGCGGCCTACTCCACCAAATTGATCAATGCCTCCAGACCCTTCCTCTCCCCTGACAGCTGCCTCACAATAGCCTGGGCCATCATTAGGTCCAGGCTCGATTACTGTAACATATTGTTTGCAGGCACCTCAGAACATAACCTACAGAAGATGCAGGTGATCCACAATAATGCACTGAGGGCTGCCCTCAACAGCCTGAAACGTGAACACATCACCTCAGCCAGAAAATAGGCCCACTGGTTACCTATCCGGGAACAGATTTTATTCAAAATACTGTCAATAACACACAGATGCATGTTCAAGGTGGATCCTCCCTACATCTTGTAGAAATGTAAGTAAGTGATCTCATCAAGACCTACCGGAACTGCATATGCCCATCGACTGGTCCAACCCAAATTCAAACGGGGCAAGGCAGGCGGCGCGAGCTTTCCGACCATTGCAGCTATCCAATGGAACTTACTTCTGCCGGCCCTGCGGGATGAACAATCATACTGGACATTCCGGAAATCGCTAAAAACATGGCTGTTTCCTTAACACCACAGCCTGGTCCACTGCATACCCAGCTCTCTTTAACTATGGATTTAACATGTAACCGTTAACCTAATAGCGCCTAGAAGCACTTGTGTAGAGGTGCGTTATAAATGACTTATCATATGATATCAATAGCACCCACAAGTTTGGTGCACTCTACAAATGAAAAAAATAAATAAATAAAATAAACTGTCAGCAAACGTATGCAAGCCTTAATCTTAAAAGCTAGGCCTAAGACATTTTCTCTCATGGGTATACGCATGGATGATGACAAGTGGACAGAAGCTCTTGGACACACTAAAATATAAACTTGGTCTACAGCTCCAAAACAACTCACCTCAATGACATTCCTTCCCAAGGGCACATGAGAAAATTCCACCAGAGCACAGAAACTGTCAAAAACGCTGATCACTCACACATGAGCAGGAAGTTAAAGCTATAGGGAAAATCAGTTTCTTCTCCTTCCTTTCTCACAAATAAATCTGAGAGACATCGCCCTAGTACTGGGAAGACTGGATTATGCGGATAGCCTTAACCTAGGCCTGATGGAATGCTGACTAACCTGTCATTGAAGAGTGCAAACTCCTCCAAAGATTGGACAGAATGGAATACACATCACTCCAGCTCCCAGGCCACTCCACCAGCTCTCAGTTAAATGCAGAATCCCCTACGAAACCATGTGTATTGCACTGGCACATTTTAAGGCAGAGCCCCAGAATCCTTTTCCAAAAATTAAGACTGGGGCCTGTAAGGTTTTCAAGGAATCATAACCCCTGACATTGTTTTTCGTTTTTCAGCTTCCCAAGCCATTTGCAGAATTGTTTTGCTATAACAGAATAGACCGACAAGAAGTCTTTTATGTGCCTGTCAGAAAACTGAGATCCAGCAACACAGCTCTATTAACAGTCACTTGCTTTAAACAGAAATGCCAGGAACGGTACTCTTTCTATATCCTGACAACTAACATTCGGCGCACCATACCAGGCGACTCTATTTTTTTAATAAGCTTCGCCCAGACTAGCATGAAATTGCACATGTCAAAGACGACACCTATCTGCCTTCTTGCAGTGCACACTTAAAGTTGCAGGTTTAGAACTCCCAACCCCATCCTAAGCACAGCCTTGCACACGTAACTGCTCCTCAAGCCATCTCAATCCAGTCAGTCTCACACATACATCCTCACAAGGGACCCGGAACACTCTGAGAATACCATCACCCAACAAAAATACAGAAATGGAACCAAAAACAGTGACGTCCCAATCCATGAAAATTCCATCAGTCCAGGACTTCTCAAACCCCCGAACTCCCACACTATCCTACGGAAATGTTCCCTTATCACCTTAGAGGATTATACAAATCGCATTGCACACTTCAGTTTACTGCCTGCTAGCACCACCACTGTGGCACTAACCACTGCAGAGCTGTCTCTGCCTGGCTCTGCAATACCTCTATCCACTAACACAGATACACCCCATCTCCCAGAACAGCAGCTCTCCCTACATATGATAACTCTTGCAGGTGATCGATCTTGGGTACTCACCTCTTCATGAACAGGTGTTAAATATCATCAATAGAAGCCAACCAGAAAACCACCAGCACGTAAGAAAAGGACAATTCCCTCCTGCACCCATGAGAACCTTAAAGATGTAAACCTGTGCCCTTCCATTCCCCTAACCTTCATACTCCCCACTTCTCATTCACAAAAGTGCCCTTCATGTGCCAAGAGCCCATCAAAATGGCAGCTGTTGACTGTATAAGATCAAGTTAGATCACTATTAGTAGCATTAGTACTATTACATATAATATTGATATTATTAGTCGTAACCTCCAGGTATGTGATTCTCTAACCTTCGCTGAATGATGCCTTGCAAGGCCAACACATACAATCACTGATAGAACCATGAGCAATTTTCCAACTATTAGGCAGCTTTAGTAATTCCTGCACTCTGCCTGGATGGATAATGCATATCATTTCCTAAACAATGTCCTAATGTGCTAAACAATCTGCCCTCCATGGTAGCAGTGTCGGAAAATTCGCACATGTGAGGACAAACAAGGGGATCAACTTAGTAATGATGCTTAAGAAGGAGATGAGTATGTTTCATGACAAAAAAATGATTTTGTTGGCAACATCGTTAGCACTTTCCTGACGGTTTGCCTTTTCATCCTCCCTTGCCTTCTACGGGTTATGAAAGAGCATAGCCTTACAACAATATAATACTATAATATATTTATATTAGAATATATTTGGATTACAATGTTAGCATGCATGTTAATTAACTTGACAATTAAATAGAGTATTCATGTCGTATTCTAAGATGGCGATGGATTTCACAGAAACATCTCCCTTTGAAATGTTAAAATTAATGTCACATTTCTTACCCGACAAATTCTACTTGGGAAAGCGAAATGTACAGATAAGAGTGCTTAAGTTCTTCTTAATGTGTTGTTTGTCTTTCAGTGCCGCCACCTTGCTTCTAATTAGGTCTGTTGGTTGCGCTGTGGGACACCAAGGCAGCCAGGTGATATTTCCTCCCGTCCTGTAGGTTCCAGACTGCTGATATGAAGAATGGCGCTGTCCTCCTCTGACAGCTGGCATGCTCTCTATAGTCCTTCTGAGAGACACTTCTCAGCATCTGTCATTTATAATCCATTATCGCCACTCTCAGACATTTCTTTCTGTTTATGCTCTTAACACATGTTCTTTTTGTCTTTGGCGGGTTAAATATTTTCTCACAGCATTAAACCCATCATCATGGGTTCCAAAGGTGTATAAAGCTACAGGTTTGTGATGAAGTCTATCAAATGCTGAGCAAAGGCTTCAGAATCAGCACGGATGTATGTTCTGTTCGGAAAGATTGTGCTGATTTATGTGCTATCAGATCCTCAAACATTCATAATACAAATAAAATGGTAATATTCCTATGTAATCTCTTCATAATAATTGTGTGTCACTTCTGATTATTTAGTTAAATTAGTAACTTAATTAATTCTTTAATGTGGTATAGATTGAAAATAAATTCAAACTTTACACATGTTACAAATAACAAACATTATACATACTTCATAAATATACCAAAACATGAGTTAATGATCATATAATATAAAATCAGCTAAAAATAAAAAATAAAAAACACAATTCAACAACTTTTCTTGAGCTATTTACATAAAAAATTCATATCCACATGTGTTACATAAGACGGTCCGCGTCTCGGATGTAATTAATTTAAGTATTTTTAAGCCTTAGACAACATCTATCTCAGAAAAATTACTCAGTGAGTTCCTTAGCGTTCCTAGTGTTTGATATACTTACAGTTCATGGGCCAGGCTAATCTCTACCTGTTGCCAAACGTTATATAATGCAATAAATAGATGCACGTTGCTGGTGTTAGTGCAATAACGCCAGAATGTTATTTCGCATATGGTTTTAGGGTCATGTGCAAATTCCCCCAGATAACGGATGATTGTATTCTTCATAGATAGACATTCCGTGAGGAGATGCCGAGCAGTCTCTAAACATTCTGAGGATTTACACAGACGGCATATACGCTCAGCCACCGGGATATTATCCCATGCTCCTCTGATGTACAGAGTAGGCAATTGTTCCAATCGGAACAAAATAATGAAGCGTCTGAGTCTTCTAGTGGGGCAAAGATATAGATAGGCTTGTGGTTTCATATAATTGAATAATCTGTATTTCACAAATTGATATGTCTTCAGCCTGCCTATATGTGTAAAATTCTCGAGCCAATCCCAGAGGTCTACTTTTTTCTTTAGCGCATTTAGGGTTTCCTTAGTAATAGTAGCCCCTCTATGTGTCCATCCGATATCAGCCAAGAATTTGGTCATATCTTTATGTAGAGGAGATGTGGTGTGTTTTTTAGTCACCTCCTGATGTATCACTGTTAACAAGGGGTTCATTGTGCCACCTATCATCTTAAGGTAAAACCCTGCTCTTTTCTTCAATACCATAGCCTTCAAAGAAGGAAGGCCCAGTTCCAGTCTAATCAGGGCCATAGGTACCCCCGGGGATAGCCCCAATGTCCGTCGCCAGAACTTGCCCTCTAGCACTTGCAGCCATGCTAGGTCTACTGTATGCAATGACTCCAGGCCATATATGATCATGGGGGCAAACACTTGGATGTAAAGGTGGCGCGTTCCCCAGAGAGTAAAACCACCCTGCTTGTTTATAAAGGCAGAAATGAATGCTATCGCTTGTAACACCCTAGTAATACGTCCCTGTCTGCATAATAAGTAATCACCAAGGGGCTCAATTTCAACTCCTAGAGAGCGATAGGATGGAGCATAGGGTATAAGATTATGGTGTATTATCAAATTTACTCGGGAGACTCTTCTTCTCGTAAATCTAAGGACCTTTGTTTTGTCCAGATTGATAGTCAATCCGTTTATCCTGGCATAATCCCATAGGGCAGTAGCGGAATGCCTCAAACCACCTATGGTATTGTCAAATACCACCAAATCATCCGCATATGCTAATACAGCACACAATGCATCACCAATTTTAGGGGGGCAATTGTCAACCTCAGCTAATACTGCAGGAATATCATACACATACAAGTTATAAATAAGGGGGGCAGTGACACATCCCTGCTTTACCCCCCTGTCTTGGGACACATTTCTGGTCATATTTCCGTCCTGATCTAACCTCAGACGTACCGTAGTATTTTGATGTAGTAATCTAAGATAGTATAATAACCCAGTAGGACATCCCAATTTCTCTAGCTTAACCCATAACCTTTCCCGTGGATGGAATCGAATGCGGCCTGGAAATCGATGTAAAGAGCGTACAACGGGGGCTGCCCCTTACTAAGCGCCCGTGTTCGCAGTATTTCCATGACCAAGAGGTTATGTGAGGTGGAAAAATCCTGTCTAAAGCCACATTGGAATCTGCTGAGTATTTTGGCTTCTTCTACCCATTTCTGCATCTCACAAAGCAATAGTGAGGCAAAAGGTTTACCTGAGATATCGAGCATGGATAGAAGCCTGTAGTTATTAGGATCAGAACGGCTACCTTTTTTAAATACAGGGATGAGAATCGCTGTCTGCCAGGACCGGGGTATTGTCCCTTGCAAATCGGCCCAGAATAGAGGATAGTTCTTAATCACTACATTGGCTAGGCCATTCGGGCCAAGGGCTCTGGAGGACTTGAGGGTAGCTATTATATTCAGAATTGCCTCAGCTGATACATCAAAAGGCGGATGGATAGGAGCCTTCTCCATTCTTCTGCTCTTGGGTTCCACTTCCCCTGAGTTTCGGCATAGTAGAAATTTTACCCATGTCTCCTCACATATAGGGTTAATTAAAGGGCTTTTGCCTTCTCTCTATTTTCATTGAGTAAAGACCAAATACTCCGAGAATTTCTCGTACAAATTGTTTGTATCAGCCGCTGATATCTGGTGTTTTTCTCTGTAGCCTTAATGTTCTTAATATTCGCTTTATATCGATTTTTGATATTTCTTAATTTTTCACGGTATAAAGCTCCCGATACATTCATATGTTTCAGGGCTCTGATTAGTTTTCTTAATTCTCTCTTGGCATCCCTGATTTCCCTATTAAAGGGGAGTATTATACCCCCAGTTTTTAGCATATGTTTTTTATTGGCCGTGGCATGCTGACCTGAGAATCCCGATATCCACTCTTCAATTTCATTTGCCGTCATTAATTCAAAGTCACAGGAGCCCCGCTCTAAAATGGATTCCAGAGCTTCTGTGGCCAATCTTATGTTCCGCTCGGACCACACTATTCTAGATCCTGCCAGGTTAGTTTGGATGGTACCGATGTTAGCAGGGGAGGGAGATGATATAGGTATATTAAATATACACTGTAGCGACGCATGATCGCTCCATTTATTAGGCTTGACTATCATGTCGCTTACTCTGCTCTGCATCACTGGGCACATGAATATATAATCTAATGTGCTCGTGGATATCCCACTCGCCCACGTGTGTCTCCCCGGCCGATCTCCTGACGTACGGCCATTAATCATAGCCATATGTCAGGCTTCAAACAATTGCAGCCAGCCTAATCCCTCAGCCTCCCTCTTTCTGTGGTGCATCCAGCATTTTTCATTGAGATCAGAATTAGAAGATATTAAAGTCTCGTCCGTCATATGGCAATTAAAGTCACCCATGACCACCACCGCAACATTGCCCGTTCTTAGCAGCCATATAGACAATAGGTCTTGTATTGCCTCTTGTAGTGAGTCCCGAAACAATTCTCCTGGGGGGTTATACAGATTAATTAAAAGGAACCTTCCTGAGCCATTTTCCTCATAATGTTCGACCTCAACTGCCAATAGCAGCTCCTCAGATTTACACTGAATCTTTCGGGACTTAAACATATTCGATACCCCCGTAAGTAGACCACCATATGGACGCCCCTTGCTGCCCCGTTTAGCAAACGCTTGATGTATGGCAAAACCATCGAGCTGCAAAGGGTCGAGAGACCATGTCTCCTGTAGGCATATACAACTATGTTGGGACAGTAAGTCTACTGAGCCCTCCGGCCTCAGGAGATGGGAAAAGCCTCTGCAGTTCCAAGAAAGTAAGGACAGACATCAGTGGTTCTGTAGCAGTTGCGGGATAGATTCTAAAAGTGACTTCAGGACTTGCTGTATTTCCTTTAACACAGGAGTGTCCCCTGGTCCCGATTTGTGCACATTAGCCACAGGAGCTGTTATCATAGTGTCCTCTTGTTGATCTGAGGGTACCTTCTCCAGTGGGTCCACATCAATGTCAATGTCCACTGCATTCAGATCTTCTTTGTGTTTTCTGATGAGTTGCGTCGTAGTCGGAAAAATGCAATGTAAGGCATAGACATTAGGGTTGGGTCCCGATAGGGGTTCTACAAACAGGAAATCCTCAGATTTTAGTACACGAAGTTGAGGAATATGATATAATCTTGTTAATAGTTCCGAACGTGACAACCAAGGATTTTTGCTGCTTGGGTACAAATTCTTAATGTAACAAATACGAGTCGTATTTATGTCCTTCCCTTCCTTCTTCTGGTCCAATGGTAAAGGTTCGGCAGGTTCTTCCACCGCCCGTGTTTCTGGGGGAGGCTCCGGCTGCATATGTATACTGGTTTCCAACTCAGGCTCAAAAGTCAGATCTAAAACATCATCTGGGTCCATTCCCATTGTCTTCTCTTCCGTTATCAACCAGTCTATTAATGGTCCCTTAGCCTTTGCCGCCCTTTGAGCTGCTCTCGCCAGTCTTTTCCTAGCCTTTTTTGAGTTGGTCTCAGGTGCCGATTTGGGCGCTGTTATAGAGGGTTGGGCCCCTTTTGCAGCTGTCTTGTTTTTAAGTGCCTTTTTTGCCAGTCTTCGTTGTTTCCGTGAGGGAGGACACCGGGGGCTTAGCTCATGATCTGGATCGTCCGCCTCCACAAGGATTTCCTCAATTATGCTCTCACTATTGGGCACATATTGTGCTTCACCCCCCTCTACCACGTCTTCCTGTTCTTCAATCTCCTCGATTGTCTGTAAAGCATCAGATAGATTCATTTCTACCTCTTCATGGAGGAGATCTTTTTGCTCTAAAGCCATTGTGATGGTATTAGTATTGGCCAAAATTCGCCCTGACATTTGTAGAAGTATTTTGAGGGCAAATTGAAGAGCAGCCACTGATGATTGTAGCTCTGTTATCTGTAATGAGCTAGGCTGTGATTCGATGTTCTCTTCCATCACATTATCTGGTACGTCCTCCATTGACGCCATTACAAGATTTGGAGAAGCAGACAGACGTCCACTAATTCCCCCGCTGATATGCACCCCCGAGACACTATTCATGCTGTTTTCTTTTAATGGCGTTATGCCACTGGGTGACCTCAGGGGTGTTTGTGATCGCATCCCTCTCTGTATTGTTAGACAGAGGTCTAGGAGGGAATTATTGTCGGTGTCTTCGAAATTGGAGGTATTTAGAGAAGCACCGCCACTCGCTATCGGTGCCGGTGTTTCCTCAATAATAGTAGAATTCGTGGCCGGGGGAGTTTTCACAGGAAAGAACTCAGTTATGGCTCCTTGCACCACCGGGATATCATATTTGGTATTCTTTTTGGATTTGCCCCCTTTCTTTTGGGGTTCATTGGGTTCCTTTATGGGTTGAGATTTATTTTTACGTAGATTATAAATCGAGTGGGGCGCTCTTCTTCCCCGCTGCATGTCTACGTTAAGGCTCGCTACACCTCGAGAGTTTGTTTCCCGAAAGTGCTAGTTAGTCTTACGCAGGTAAGGTGGTAAGGGCAGCTACTAAAGGCCAGGGGAGGTTTACCTCTAGAACTGCCTTGGTGAGGTGCCTATATAGCGTTCTCCACTTTTTACTGGTACCACCCCCACCAGTACAATGACCCAGGAGGCTTGTAGAACCGGATCAAAGGCTACAGCCCGCAGTCTCCGGTATAAATTGCAAGCCCGGATCAAAGGCTACAGCCCACGGTCTCCGAATCCACTCCAAATCTACTTCAAAAGGTGTCAAAGGAGGCCACAGGGAGCCGTCGCGCCGTGCCGCACCGTATTACAGTAGGCGAGGGAATTCCACGGCTGTACACGGCGAGGCAAGCTTCCGCGTAATTTAGTTCTTCTGGCTCTAAACCTGCTTCTCACTTTAGTCAGTCCAGTATGCCTCAATCACCTCAATCTCCCCACGTGAGGGCTCCTGTTCATTTGCTCACCCGGAAGGGGATAGGCGTTGCGGGGGGGGATAGATGTTGTAAAGCGGGGGGAGGTCACTATCACTATCTCCCAGCTCGCCACTCGTATTTTCTCCCCTTTATAGGACTTTATAGGACTTGCCTCACACCTGGCTTTGCGTCTCACCCACCGGGTCTTTACCTTCTCATATTTCGCCCAGAGCCTCTCCTCGGCTCCTCGATGGTCCGTGAAATCTCGTCCACAGTCCTGCGATCCGCGTCTCGCTTCTCGCATCCGCGTCTCGCCACACGCCAGTGATCGCCGCTTCCTGCTATGCGGCGTTAGAGAAGGGGACCCAGCACTCCCAGTCGCTCATCCGCTCCGCTCACACGCTACGTGCGTCAAGCCGCACCGACAGTTACTCGCTCATGCTCAGAGTAACATGGCCGCTTCCGACACGCTGACAGTCTCTGTTCTAAATTAGTAACACATTCCTATACTTTACAGCAGCTCTGAAGCAAAGCATAGAGTGAAAGTCGCATTGTGTGTAACAGGGAAAGTACAGACTGAGTTTCTTTTTTTATAGGGTGGAGATTAAATCAATGTGTAAAAGCAAGGTGTCAAGCATTAGGCTTCGGTTTATTGACCCATGACCTGTTCATTCCCATTCAATGCAGAATAGGGGCAGGAAGCAGAATTACATTTTCTGTTTTTGTTCGTCTTCAAAGTGTGCTTGGTTTTGTGGCTGAATGAGATTTTCATGCTGACGCAAAACAAATGAATTTGCATTGGCTCTACCTCCGTTTCGCACCTGCCATGAGCAGACCGTTTCCATACAGTTCAATTTTTTGCATAAAGTGCACTTACGTTTTTACAAAATGGGCATACAACTAAATAGTAAAGGTGAATTCACCTGTTTTACCTGTTATTTTTGTACACAATTCTGCAAAAGTTTAAATTTGCACTCAAGTGACCCAATAGCAGGTTCAAACTAATGTTGGACATTCTCTGCAGCTAATTTCCACTTTTTGTAAAATGACCCTCAGTGTGCAGTTTGTCTTTTCTCAAAGTTCATAAAGTACATAGAAACAAACTAATCTATTGTAATTCATCATCATCATCATCATCCAGAAATAGGATTGCACTCATATGTCACATAATTAACTCATGCATATTATTCCACTGCATTGGGAAATGAAACATTCTATTGAAATGTTGAAATGTGTTTCAGTTCAGTCAGATGGCGAAACGAAGGTGGTCATGGGAAGGTGCACAACGAATGCATTGACTTCCTGTGTGGCCAAAAACCTTGGTGCCATCTTTGACTCCACTCCATCATTCTCTCCTCACACCACGGACCTATCCAAGAAGGCCCACTACTAGCTGCACCTCGTCAGAAGAATTCCTCCTTTTCTCACTTTACCCCAGAGGCTCACTGTCTCCAGAGCCCTCGGTCTCTGTAGGCTGGACTACTGCAACAGCCTCCTTCTCAATCTGCCTTCCTCTACTCTCCGCCCTATGGAAATGATCCAGAACGGGACTTCAAAACGTGTGCCTGGCCTCAAGCCCAGGGACCGTATCTCTCCAGTCCTGAAATCTCGCCACTGGCTCCCAGTGGCTGTAAGGATAAAAATAAATTTCAAGACCCTCTGCGTTGTCCACTTGGTTTTCTGGGGCCGGGGCCCACACTACATCCAACTCTCTCTTCCAAAACACAGTCCTTCTCGAGCCCTTCGTTCAGCCACCTCTAACTCTCTGAGGGTCCGACGTATCTCCAGGCAGAGAGCAGGTGGTAGATCTGTTTCCTCTGCAGGTGCCTCCCTCTGGATTGGCCTCCCTGCCACTCTCAAACTTGAGCCGGATCATCTGAAGTTCCGGAAGCAACTCAAGACCTTCCTTTATGCCTCTGCTTTCACTCTCTCTCTCTCCCCTGTTGGCCTACCTGTCTGCTGTGCTGACTGGTTTCCTGGCTACCCTCAGAGTCCCACTGGGTGTCAGGCTCCTTCATGACCAGTCTCCCCCTACACTTTTTGCGGGCCAACCGCGCACTTAGGGGCTGAAACAGTAACCTGACAGTCCCCTGCATGATTGCACTAACCCAGAGCTGTGCTGCCCTGGCTGCACTAATTGAGAGCAATGCTGCCCTGATCGTGCTTCCCGCTTTCCTCTCCCTGGCACTTCCACTTTCTCCCTCCCCTCTGCACTATGCGTTGTCGCACTTGCACAAACTGAATGACACCATTCTGAGTAAGATCGTTTGTTTTGTCCCCCCTCAAACTACCCTCTTGTCTTGTCGCACCCAGAAACACGTGTTTACAGGCACGTTATAAATGACTTATCATATCATCATATCATATCAATGACACGTCAACGCCAATGAATAACTTCAACCAATAAAACAAACTGTCAAGCTTCCACATTTCTCAACTAAGAGATTTTGTTTTCAGCTTCAGCTCTACAATTTTCAGAGGGGGGAGTCTTTTAATACCATGATCTTTACAGCTGAAATACACTAATATGTGTTTTGTCACAATATGATTCCTTGAATTTCTTGAATCCATCTCCCACACATTTGTTTCCCCCATTATTGACACAGTTAAAAGACAATTAACTGGATCACCCACCTCTCTTCATGGCATAACAATAGAAGAAATTCTCTCTTCCAATGCTTAAAATGTATTGATACCCAACACGTCTAATTTTCTAATATCTTGCTCAGTAGGCATTCACTGTCATTTTAAAGATGCAGCCGATCACATAGTAACGGAGTGTCCATTATTTAAGTTCATATAGATTTATGTGCGCATCATACACTGATCACAGGTAGTATAAAGGAATGGTCATATACTTCGAATTTAAGCATCAGCTTTGTGAGTTGGGTTTGAACATGTATTCAAGTGCTCCGGCTATTTGTTTAAAGAATGTAAACACATATCACCTGAAATGGCCTAAAATTAAAAGAAATTGGGCCTCATTATAAGTCTGCCGGTCCAGAAATAAGGGTGCCGGTAGCAACGTACCGGCACCCTTTCCGGATTGGCAGACTACAACTCTGCTTTCTGGGCCTGTGCACCCGGCAGGTCTGACCTGCCGGGCGCAACAGCCCTGAAAAGCAGAGTTGTCATGGAAGAGCACGAGCACCGTTAGCAATGGTGCCAGTGCTTCCACGTCCCCACTCCCATGGAGTCCTATAGGGCTTCATGGGAATTGGGACTAACATTTTCTGCTGCCTGATAACCCGGGCCACCGAGACTTGTAATGTACCGGTGGCACCGGGATTTCAGGGGGTGGAAACTGTGCTTCTGTCCAGCAGCAACCCGCCGGTAGCCTGCTAGACTTGCAATGATGCCTATTGACAGCCGGTTAGATAGCACAGCAAGCTAAGCACTCGCCCCTGATATTGGTGTGTAGTCTGCTGTGGCAGGTTCGAATCCCGGCAGGGTCAACTCAGCCTTTCATCCTTCTGAGGTCAATAAAATGAGTACCACTCTGTGGAATAATAATGTCTTCTGTTATGTGAGCGCTGTGAGACCTATGGGTGTGTAGAACTATATAAGAAATACATTATTATTATTGGAATGTGTAAACATTTTCTTTTCTAAAAAAAGGTTGTCCAAGTACAAAACAAAACAAAAGGTATAAAGCAATGTATATATTTAACATGTAATCAATTGTCTGCAACTTAAAGACAGCCTCACAAACACATGGATGTGAACGATAATGCCTTATTTAATCAGATTCTCAAACTGTTACCATGTTCTCCATATGTTTATATCTCACAAGGGTTCTACGTTATTTCGCTGCAGTATTTTTCATCGCAGGTTTTTTCATCGTCGTTTTTTTAAAAAAAACTCATCGTTTTTTTTTTTTTTTTTGGGGGGGTTACCCCAAAAAAAAAAAAAAAAACGATGAGTTTTTTTTAAAAAAAGCACCCCTTTTTTTTTTTTTATTCCCTTACATCCACAACCATATATTTAATTTTTTAACCCCGCCCAAAAAAAAACCGATGATTTTTTTTTCTAAATAAAAACGGCGATGAAAAAACACACGATGAAAAATACCGCGGTGAAATGCGTGTATACCCTCACAAGAGAGTTTGGAGAATCCCAAATTGCATGTAGTATATCAACTACTCTGCACTCTACTGAAGAACATATTTGGAACTCTATTTAGGGAAGAACAAAGATTACACAGACACCCCGATGGACAATATGCCAGATCACTTACCCCAAGAACATCAAACATAAGGAAAGGTGTATTTGTTTAGTTTAGGGATATATTCAGAAAATAATATGATTTTCTTGGAAGATCAAATCAGAGCTACTGAAGTTAGTGAGTAGTAATTTCCCTTTGGGAGCTCTCATTTAGTAAGCAGCCTGTTCATAGTATTGGCAGATCTCTTTTGGAAGATCGCTTTTGGGAGATGCCATTTACTTAGCAAGGAAGGATTGTTTAGTCCCTCTGGGATGATGGTAAGAGTATATGAACCTCACTTCATGTGAGCAGCATGTTTGGTTGTGACCGGGGTCTGTGGCATAGGGAAGGCAGACCTTACTTCCCCTATCTCATTTAGAACAATACTTTTAATGGCTAATGACCGATTTTGCATGCGTCAGTCTGATCACTATCTTGGCGTCTGAAGGCCGACCACTTCCAGATGTTCTATAATTCCTATTAAACCACAAAACACTCTGTTGGGGAGTTTTATACAGGTATGCATTGACAGTCAGGTCTGTTGCTACATGAGGGTGCTCCATCCCTCAGAGAGGGGGCATCAATGGTCTCCAAAAGGAAACCAAAACTATTAGAGGTTATGGATTGTGCCCCTTATCTTAATCCTGGGACACCTGCACTTCTCTCTTTAGCAGCAAGGACTAAAGACTTCAAAGAACCCCCACTCCCTGTGAGATGGTCTTTCGTTCCTCCTATGATTTGCATCTTATTCTTAGGGTGTTAATTCCGGCCAAACTTCTAGCAGGGTCTCTGAGAGGAGAGACATCTATCTGCTACAGGTCCTCATCTCAACAATGCCCCTATTTAGTGTATGGGGGTATGTAATTATACACTGTTCTTAAACCTGAGGAATCTATTGTTTTCCTAAAGCAAACACCACGTGTGTACATACTTTTCAGGTCCTGAGGAACATCCACACAATGGACATTGGAAAGCTCACATGAGTGGGTACAAACTTACTTAGTACCCTAAGAGACAATACATATGGAAGTGGTGTCTCAAAGATGGATTAATGCAATTCTTACATTTTCTGATAAGGAGTGCAAACTATTTTTCTGAGACAGACACATATTCCTATTTGATTGTCTGCCAACATGTTTCAAGACCAAACACATCCACATGGTAAAGCACAGGGCATACATTAGATGGCTCCTAGATGGGCATTACATTTTCATTTCTAAAGCGTACACTTTAGTTTGTTTAAATGTTTTATAAGTGTCTTAGGTTAATAACCCTTTACACAAGAAACAGAACACAAACTATTTTGAAAGAAAAAAGATAAACACAGCACATAACATAATTGGCCTCATTACGAAGCAGGCGGCCGCAGAATGAACAGTGCCTGTAAGGGACCGGCACCGTTCATTCTGGGCCACCACATTATGAGGTCTGCAGTTGGTCCCGCTCTTCACGCCTGGTCAGACCAGATGTGCAGAGCGGGACCCGCTGGCAGACCAGGATGCTAACAACGGGCCCGTCATTAACGGGCTCATTGTTAGCATCCTCCCCATTGATCCTCTTGGGGGATCAAATGGGAATGGGGATGTGCCGGGTCCGGGCCCCGAGAATGGGAATTACTGGGCCCGCTAAAGTCGGCATGGCCCGGTAATTCCCTATTTTTGGGACCCGGACCCGGTACTCGGTTTGGGGGTAGCCATGCCGCTAAGAACGGCATGGCTACCTCCAAACTCCTAATGAGGCCCAATGTCACATCATTTATATGCATATTATTAAAACAGTAAAAACTGATTAAAACACTCTTTCAGTAACAAAGTAAATTAAATATATCAATATCATTTGTTGCAAATTCCTAGATAAATTGCCCCTGTGAATGTCAGTTTGCATTGGTTAGTTAAAGCTTAAAGTTCATCACAATCAATAGTTCTTTTCCATATGTGATGAGCTGGACAAGAGATTACCAAAGAATACCCTGAGTACACCAGGACCACATTTGTTCGGATATAGCCCTATCCAAGTCAGAAAGTATATTGTTGTATCCCTTATGATAATAGGGAGACAGGATTGGTCAGGAGGGTGGGATGTGTCTTGCCATTTCAATTTCTTTTATACAAAAGCAGCATTTTCTCTCCTCCAAAGGTATACCTTCCCAACAGCCTGTACTTGCTTTTGTTGGAAGAACAATAAAACGAAGATACAGTAGACATCTCCTGAGATCATCTCCACATAGTTTGATAGGGTCATGAAACAATCATTAATGCTAATAATTGTGCTGTCCCACGATTTGTGTACATACAAATTTCAATTTACAATATATAAATTGACTTGTTCTGTTAATCACAGGGTAACATATACCTCTTCTAACTACAAACATGAATTAAGTTGTTCTGTTAATCACTGGTTAACATTTGCCTCTCTTTGCTGAGATGTGTTTTGACATAAGTCCTTATAAGGGCAGAGTTTTTGCAAAAAAATGGCAGTAAATTCGCAGTAAATTGCTCAAACTTAGATGGTTACTTGTTTGAGGTATTTCCTTGTAAACACTAAGGGGATAATTCATAGAATTCAGCGCACAAGTGGCGCACGCGGCTGGCGCACAGTGTGTGCGTGCGAATCCCTGCGCCAGCCGCGTGCGCTAAAATCCATTTCCGCGCACAGCGTATTCATGGATTCCAGCCACCAAAACCAGCCGTGGTGCACAGTGGCGCAGTGACCCTGCAGCAGCGCCAGTTACGCCCCCAAGAATGCCTCTCGCGCAGGAAAAAGCCATCAATATACCCAATCCAGCGCAAAGGGCTGCGCTAACCCTGTACCAGCACGGCAAGCAGGCTACGTGTATCACTGGGGTGCGCGGGAAGTACCTCACGCGATTGGCCCCGTGCGAGCAGGGTACGCGTATTTCAGGGGTGCGCGGGAAGTTCCACACGCGATTTCCATAGGGTACGCGTATCTCAGGGGTGCGCGGGAATTTCCACACGCGATTGGGCCCGTGCGAGCAGGGTACGCGTATCTCAGGGGTGCGCAGGAAGTGCCACACGCGATTTCAGCAGGGTACGTGTATTTCAGGGGTGCGTGGGAATTTCCACACGCGATTGGGGGTACGCGTATCTCAGGGGTGCGCAGGAAGTGCCACACGCGATTTCAGCAGGGTATGTGTATTTCAGGGGTGCGCAGGAATTTCCACATGCGATTGGGGGTACGCGTATCTCAGGGGTGCGCGGGAAGTGCCACACGCGATTTCCGCAGGGTACGCCTATCTCAGGGGTGCGCAGGAATTTCCACACGCGATTGGGCCCGTGCGAGCAGGGTACGCGTATCTCAGGGGTGCGCAGGAAGTGCCACACGCGATTTCAGCAGGGTACGTGTATTCCAGGGGTGCGCGGGAAGTTCCACACGCGATTCCATCAGGGTAGGTGTATTACAGGGGTGCGCGGGGAGCACCACACGTGAATTGCATGTGTGGGTCCTCCCAGGTGTTCCCACTACACCCTCCACGGCCCCTGCAGGTGGCTCACACCACAGGGGCCTACCCTGCACATGTCCTGCAGGCACACCATCCACCATGGCCATGACCCCCAGCCAACCCACATGTCAACTTGCACTACTGCCCACCAACGCATGTCCCCCTGCACCACCAGTCACCAGGGGCACCCTCCACCAGGCCCCACCCATGTCTCCCAGCACCCCCACCCCCCAGCAGTGCAGGGGCACCCACCACCAGGCCCCCACCCATGTCTCCCACCACCCCCACCCCCCAGCCAACAGGGGCACCCACCACCAGGCCCCCACCCATGTCTCCCACCACCCCCACCCCCCAGCACTGTGGGGCACCTGCCAGCAGGCCCCCACCCATGTCCAACTCATGTTCCCCACCACCCCCACCCCCCAGCACTGTGGGGCACCTGCCAGCAGGCCCCCACCCATGTCCAACTCATGTTCGCCACCACCCCCACCCCCCAGCACTGTGGGGCACCTGCCAGCAGGCCCCCACCCATGTCTCCCACCACCCCCACCCCCCAGCACTGTGGGGCACCTGCCAGCAGGCCCCCACCCATGTCCAAATCATGTTCCCCACCACCCCCCAGCACTGTGGGCACCTGCCAGCAGGCCCCACCCATGTCTCCCACCACCCCCACCCCCCAGCACTGTGGGGCACCTGCCAGCAGGCCCCCACCCATGTCCAACTCATGTTCCCCACCACCCCCACCCCCCAGCACTGTGGGGCACCTGCCAGCAGGCCCCACCCATGTCCAACGCATGTTCCCCACCACCCCCACCCCCCAGCAGTGCAGGGGCAGCCACCACCAGGCCCCCACCCATGTCTCCCAGCACCCCCACCCCCCAGCCACCAGGGGCAGCCTCCACCAGGCCCCCACCCATGTCTCCCACCACCCCACCCCCCCAGTCACCAGGGGCAGTCTCCACCAGGCCCCCACCCATGTCTCCCACCACCCCCACCCCCCAGCAGTGCAGGGGCACCCACCACCAGGCCCCCACCCATGTCTCCCAGCACCCCCACCCCCAGCCACCAGGGGCAGCCTCCACCAGGCCCCCACCCATGTCTCCCAGCAGCCCCACACCCCAGCATTGTGTGGCACCTGCCAGCAGGCCCCCACCCATGTCCAACTCATGTTCCCCACCACCCCCACGCCCCAGCACCGTGGGGCACCTGCCAGCAGGCCCCCACCCATGTCCAACTCATGTTCCCCACCACCCCCACCCCCAGCACTGTGGGGCACCTGCCAGCAGGCCCCCACCCATGTCCAACTCATGTTCCCCACCACCCCCACCCCCCAGCACTGTGGGGCACCTGCCAGCAGGCCCCCACCCATGTCCAACGCATGTTCCCCACCACCCTCACCCCCCAGCAGTGCAGGGGCAGCCACCACCAGGCCCCCACCCATGTCTCCCAGCACCCCCACCCCCCAGCCACCAGGGGCAGCCTCCACCAGGCCCCCACCCATGTCTCCCCGCACCCCCACCCCCCCAATCACCAGGGGCAGCCTCCACCAGGCCCCCACCCATGTCTCCCACCACCCCCACCCCCCCAGTCACCAGGGGCAGCCTCCACCAGGCCCCCACCCATGTCTCCCACCACCCCCACCCCCCCAGTCACCAGGGGCAGCCTCCACCAGGCCCCCACCCATGTCTCCGACCACCCCCACCCCCCAGCAGAGCAGGGGCACCCACCACCAGGCCCCCACCCATGTCTCCCAGCACCCCCACCCCCCAGCACTGTGGGGCACCTGCCAGCAGGCCCCACCCATGTCCAACGCATGTTCCCCACCACCCCCACCCCCCAGCATTGCAGGGGCAGCCTCCACCAGGCCCCCACCCATGTCTCACACCACCCCACCCCCCAGGAACCAGGGGCAGCCTCCACCAGGCCCCCACCCAGGTCGACCACCACCCCCACCCCCCCAGTCGCCAGGGGTAGCCTCCACCAGGCCCCCACCCATGTCTCCCACCACCCCCACCCCCCAGCAGTGCAGGGGCACCCACGACCAGGCCCCCACCCATGTCTCCCAGCACCCCCAACCCCCAGCCACCAGGGGCAGCCTCCACCAGGCCCCCACCCATTTCTCCCAGCACCCCCACCCCCCAGCACTGTGGGGCACCTGCCAGCAGGCCCCCACCCATGTCCAACTCATGTTCCCCACCACCCCCACCCCCCAGCACTGTGGGGCACCTGCCAGCAGGCCCCCACCCATGTGTAACTCATGATCCCCAGCCAACATGTCATCACAATCTAGATCCCTGGTCCCTATGGTCAGCCTCCAAATGCAAAACACCCACCCCAGTATTGCATCCACCCACTCATAATTTGCAATTACATCACAGAACACCAATTGCAAGTTCCGAAACAAACACATTTCCCTCACATACACCCAATGGGTGTCAGTGAATCTCAAAATACATATCATGAAATGCATGAAACCAATAAGATACCACACATTGAAGTTCACCAAAAAAAATATGTATTAAAGGAAACATAAATAGAATAAAAATGAAGAAACAGAAATGTGAATGTACAAAAATGAAAAGAAGCATGTCCGTTAAAAAAAGCAAAACCAAAAATAAAATTCCAAAGTAATGTTGTCCAAAGTCAATGTCCACAAAACAAAATCCAATGGGAAATAAAAAAGAAAGCCATTGCTCCATGGTTAAAAAGTGAAAAGAAAATACAATCCAACTGTGAACTATGTACCATGGGAACAAGCCAGGGTCCATTATCCCAACAAAATAAAGGAAACCTATCTAACTACACTAACTAATAAAATAAACTATATACAAAAATGTGGCCTATGTCCGAAAGGTCCAAATAAAATAAAAACAAAAATGAAACCTAACACTACCTACATAACTTTGTACAAGGGCAGCGGGCTAGTTTCACGGCTCACTTGTGGATGTCCCGGGCCAGGGCATCATCGAACTCCTCCTCAATGTCCCGGAGGCGGTCCTCCTCCATGGTCCCGAGGGTCCGCAGGGCCGTCGACGTCTCCACCTCCAAACCCCTGCGGATTGCCTCGAGGCACTCGGCCCGCCTCAGGGCCCTCCGCATGGAGTTCTCCGCCCTGACCATTGTGAGCCGTGCCTCTTCCGCCCGCTGCCGCTCCGCATCTATGGCGTGGCCCAACCGCTGCCACACAGAAGACACTCTCTGTCCTGGGTCCTCCTGCCCTCCGGCCGATGCCTGCCCCTCCGATGTTGAAGGCCCCAAGCCTTCATGGCTCCCACCACGTTGCTGCTGCTGCTGTGCCTCTGCCCGTGCACTGTCTCCTGCTGCCTGCACATCCTCCGCCAGCTGGGGTGCAGTCGTGATGTGGCCACCCCTGCTGGACGTCCGACTCCCAACTGTGGCAGGGATGCCTCCTCCACCAGCCTGGCCGCACCGTCTGAGGCAGCTCCACAGGGCACCCAGGTGACTGATGGGTGGGAAGATGGCACAGAGGACGACTGGTGCGTAGGGGGTCCAGTTGAGGAGGGGGTCGGAGCAAGCCCCATCAGACGGAGGAATCCGGCCTGGGTGACCTGTCCCAGCAGGCTGACGTGATCAACGAGCCATTCGAGATGACTTGCAGTCTCTTCATGAAAAGACTGCAGGTCACCTCGCATGGCCCCTTGACGCAACGCCACACCAGCCAGGACAGGCTCAACCCGGACCTGGATAGCCATGTCCGCAGGCAGAGGAAGGCCAGTTGACGTGAGCTCATCCCCTGCCTGAAAACGGGTCTGGACGTAGGCATCCCTGCTGGTGCAAGATGATGCAGGGACAGGATCAGGGACAGGATTGCACACAGGCACCTCCGCGGCGGCCTGTGCTGCCTCCTGTCCCTGGTCCTGCACTGCACCACTAGCACCAGTGGGATCCCCACCTCCAGACCCCGTCTCTGGTGCTTGCACGGCCTCCTCCTCCACCAAACCCCCCACCAACCTGGATGACTCCGTGCCATCTTCCCCTGTTGGGCCCTGTGGGGTCCCAGCTGCCCCTTCTGCTGCCGAGGAGTCCAACTCCAACCTCCGCCTCTTGGACCTCCCCCCGGCAGCTGCGGCCTGGGACGCGGCACCGGACTCCTCACTCCCCGACGAGATGACAACATGGGAGGGGAGCCGGGCCTTGCGTCTCCGGCTGGCGGTGGGATCCCCGCCGCTGTGCTCCACAGCACCTTCTCCGCCCTCTTCATCAGTTGACGCTGCAGACAGGGAGAAACAAAACACAGGCATCAGGGCACAGTACAATGGACACATACACACATGACAGTTGTACATGAGTGGCATTGGCAAACCTCAGACATGTCATCACAATCCCCAACACACATGTCATTACAACTCGCACACATGAGCCATACCACAGCCATATCGCAACTGCCACCACCATCCATACACATACAACAGCATGAGCAGCCAAAGGTGAGCCAGACATCACATGCAACACAGGAAGTGCACCACACATGTACACACACCACCACACTTGCATGCATGTGTACACCTCTGCCAAGTGTTGCAGTGTTCAGACGGGCATCCATGTCACATCTGCCAATCAGGCTTCCACATACCGCTGTCACATGCATCCATGTTGCATCACTGTTGCACCCTTGTCAAATACACACACATGCACATGTACACAGTGCTGATACATGCAGCCAAAAACAACATACACGCGTGACATCACGGACATGTCTACTTACATACACATTCATCCAAACATGTGTGCCCACACAACTGCATTCGGCATGCAAGCCTACACACACAAGCACCATCCATGTCTCACACATTACAGCCCTCGCATGTGTCAGCCCCACGGCCCTGTACACCCCCACTCATACCCGACCCCATACAAACAGATGTGCAACCTGCACACTACTGAATAATCACCACAAGCACTGCTCACAATCAGGATGCATGTACACTCACCGTTCGACTCCAGATGGGTCTGCTTCTCAAGGACCTGGACGTGGAGCGCTGGGGATATGCGTTCCAGGACCCTCATCTGTTCTTCCGACAAGTGGCCCCGGCGCCCCTTGGCATCCGCTGCCTTCAAGAGGCGCCGGGCCTTGTTCAGGGTCCTGGACCTGAAGTCCTCCCAGCGCTTCTTGACATGTTATAAGTCACGGACTGCCACCCCCTCCGCGTTGATGGCCGTCACAATGTCAGTCCAGATCCAAGTCCGTCCTTCCTTGTCGGCGCGGGAACTTCCGAAGAGGGCATCATACTGCCCCAGGACTTGCTCCACCAGGACACCAACTTCGGTGGCACTGAAGCTGGTGCCCCTCTGCCTCTCTGGCCGGGGGTTGTCAGTGGTCCCAGATGGTGTTTGCCCCGACATGACAACCCCAGAGGCAGGAGTGGGTGGGCAACTGGGTCCTGGGGCTGGGCTGTGGAGCGATGGAATCCCAGTCGGGAGTCTTCGGTTCCAGCAGGGGTGGTCACAGCAACAGCACCCCTGGCTGATGTGCAGGCAGCAAATGGCAGGGCACGTGGGCAGCAGGCAGTCAGGCAGCAGCAGATGGCAGGTGGGAGCGTGCTCGGGGCTCTGGGGGACAGTAGTTCGGCCTTCTGGGCAGGAGCGTGGTCTTCCGTGTGCTTACGCGTGGCCAGCTTGATACGGAGTGATTTGGCACGTGAAAAATCTGCACGTCAGCGTGTAATTCGAGGAAAGGCCCTTAGCGCGTAAGCGCGTCTGCAAGCATACGCATTTTCATTGGACAGAAGGCCCCTCAAGCGCAAGCGCCCCTGTGACGTGACGCGTACAGACGTGCATGGGCATTCCAGCACGCGTGAAAAACTGCACGTCTGCGTGTAATACGAGGAAAGGGCCCATGCGCGTAAGCGCACGTGGAAACTGCACGTCCGCGTGTAATACGAGGAAAGGGCCCATGCGCGTAAGCGTGCGTGAAAAACTGCACGTCCGCATGTAATACGAGGAAAAGGCCCATGCGCGTAAGTGACGTTATGCGCGCGTGCGTTTCCCTCAGCACGGGTTAAAGGTGAGCGGGCCCAGCAGTTCGCTGTACGTGCCTTTCGTGGAGTCCGACGTGTGTTGCTGCTTCCTGTTGTTTCGCGCGCCATCACAACTTCACAGCTATCAAGGACGTATCTCTTCTTTTGGCGGGGGTATTGGCTACGCGTGTTTTTCTGCATCGCGCTAGTCAGACGGTGAGTCGCACACGCTCTTTTTCCCACTGCGGGTGCCCGTGTATCGCACCCATTTTCGATGTCATAGTAGCCTGCGTGTCCCACGCGTACGCGTTATTCGTGTTACTGGGTGCCACCGCGTACTGCGGGAGGTTGAATCCACGCACGTAGGCTGCAGGGTTGTGTGCACGGTTTTACTGCAGTTTTGGGGTGCCTGAGCGTTGCGTGACCCGTCACCACATCACCGGGGTCACATACAGCCTTGCAGGTGCAGGGGGGCTGTTAACATCTTGCTTCCCACCCCCTTCACCCCAATTGCCCAGGTCAATTGTGGTGTACACCTCCCATTGGCACCACTCCATCTGTGCCAGCACTACTACATCTGTGCCATGGTTGGGAGGCCACCAAAGGTGAGGGGCGCCTCAGCTGGGCGTACTCCTCGTGGCGGGCGTGGTCGGGGACGTGGCCGTGATGACCAGGGAGTAGGGGGACTCCAGGGTGTCCAGGGCAGCCACGGAGGGGGAAGACGCAGGGGTGCGCCACTTGAGCACAATGTTGTGCCATGTGTCGGTGCAGCCATGCCTCCACCCCCTGTGGTTCCGGGGGATGCAGCTCCTGCATCTGGCACTGGCACCCATATGACCCGGTAGTCCGTTCCATCGACTGCCACGGGCCCAAGGGTAGTGGTAGCTGCAGGTGCAGCTGTGGACACCACCACCCAGGCTCACGCAGAGGTGCACATGGATGCCCTGAGGGAGGAGTATGCTTCCCTCAGACCCACTCTGGGTGTCCTTATGATGTCCCAGAGGCAGCAGGCAGAGGAGAGGTTTGCACAGCTTGAGCGTACCATCTCGGCTGAGCTACAGGCTTGCCGGGAGGTGCAGCGGTTGTCCAGCCAGGCCTTGCAGGAGGAACTCTGTGTTACACGTGCTACCTTGCAAGAGGAAGCACGTGTATCACGGGAGGTTCTGCATGCAGACCTACGTCACATCGCCACACAGAACCAGGCTCACCCGTCCGGCAGACTTGCTGCCGACGAGGGGCAAGCTGCGGCTAGGCATGGCCAGGCTACTGTGCCACGTCCTCCTTTCAAGGATGAGCCAGACTCGGACGTCCATCTATCTCCCACATAGGTCGTGCTGTGCAGGCGTTGAGCCCGTGGAGGATTTTTTTTTTGGCTCAGCATTATCGCATGTGGATGTTGAGCAGCACCCTGTACCTCCCCCCTCCTGGGTGCCTCCCCTCCCCCCCGGGTCGTATGTGGCCATTTTTGATTTTTCTTTTAGTTTAGTTAGTTAAGTTTCTGTTTGATAGTTAGTTTAAATAGGTAATGTAGGTTTTCCATAGTTAGTGTAATTAGTTAATAGTTGAGTTAGTTTAAAATTGCTAGTCTATTGTGCTTTCATGTGATGGTGCGGTGCTTTGTGGCTTTTGAAGGCATCCACTGCCTGTTCCAGCTGGGCCCTTCATGGTTGTCTTGTGTATGTGTTTGCTGCTTGGGGTCCTTGAGTCACATATGCCACTCCTGCCTCCCTTATCCAGGGGCTCGCAAGGATGGTTCGGTGTTACAGCATTTTACACAAGGGCTTTGGACTGTCATATCTGTGGCATGTCTGGTGCTGTGTGACTTGTGTTGACACCCCTAGTGGGGATGATTTAGGTGTCATTGTCCACTGTTCAGCTTTTGCTAGATGGGGTGTGTCATGATTAATGTGGACATTGATTGCTATGCATTGTGTAGTATGTTTCATATCTTTCCTGTACATGTGCTTGTTGCAATTCATGCTGTAGATAGTGTTCCACACTTTGGAGGTGAAAGACGGACTGATGGTGTGATTTGTGATGTGACTCTCTGACATGGTCAAGTAATGAGATGCCTGATGAGACACACACAGATGACTTTGAAGCATTAATCATGTGTTTCATGCCCTTTCTGCAGGGGGATGAGCCTCCAGAGCACCTTTGCCAGCAGACATGGCCCATTGGACGACGGAATTCTGGACCCGTTTGTTGGTGCCCACATGCACATGTGTGCACAAGCAGAGGCACAGTGATTGCAGACCCACATCCTAGAACTGCTGACATGTTCCAAGGAACTCCAGGCAAGGTGAGCATCACAGGGGGGCCACGACACAGCAAAGCTTGCACCAGGCGAGTTGCACATGCAGGCTTAGTCACAGCACTGAGGGTGAGCTTAGACGAATATTGGTGTTGAAGCACACAATGCAGCTCAGATGTGTTTGTGGACTAATGGCTGTTGATAGTAGGGTTGTCTGGGACACATGCAGGGGCAGTGGCACATACCCTCCGGTACACCAAGGTCCATTGAGGCACTTGTATCAACCATGTAGCCTTCCGAGACATGGAAAGGGGCAGCTCACAGGGGCATACAGCAAGGGACATACTCGGGTGCAGTGCATGTCTTTTCCACGTACTTCATGATAAATGCACTGCCAACTTTGTTTCGGTCATGGTGGTACGCAACTTGCTCTGTAGTCATGGCTTGCTATATGGGTCTGTCTGCTTACCCAGGGACATTGCATGTTGTGTGAATTGTGACACATTGGTGTTCCATTTGCCACGCACCCACCAGCGGCTGCCTTACTGCATTGACTGTGTATGACCCATCACAGGGGTGATGTTATAAATGGGTACGAAGCATCAACCACAGATTGTCTGTTTGTAGAGTAGTTTGTTGCTATGGGGCATGTTTGGTGTTGTGTTTTTGTGTAATTGGCACGTACAGGTTGTTGACTGTGCCTCTCTTTGCAGCATTGCAGTGCTCCTGTAACCGGACCTGAGAGTGCGCAGGAGGCCAGCACTCAAAACCAGAGCTAAGTGTCTTGTTGTTTTTCTTACGAACTGCTCTGCATAGGCTTGCTGGGGAGTGTACTGATGCATGGATGTATGTGTGGTTCAATTTGGTATGTTTTTTTCTCCCTAATCACCCGTGATCCTATGCAATTTTGAAATCTGTACCCTCTACCCGGTGTTCCTGCTTCCCGTGCCTATCCAAGCAACGTTCCCTGACCCTCTTTCCCCACTGGGGTTGCGGATGCCTGTGTAAGCCCCAAACTTGCAGGCACCAAAATCCTAGAGGGGGTGGTTGGTTCGTACCACTCCTGAGCCTGGACTACAGAAGGCCATGACAATGATGTCCAAGTTTGTTTGGATTGTGTATGTGTTCATGCAGGTTGTACATTTTCGTGCATTCCCTAGTTTCATGTGTCATTCCTCCTCCCCTCTCCTGCTATTCATTCCAGTCATCATGTGTGTCAACACCTGTCCCGACTGCATATCCCTGAACCTCAATCCCCACCAGGGTCTCAGGGGCCTGTGTGAGTTTGACCTTGCAGGCACCCGGGACATGGTGGGGGTGGTTGTTTCGTGACACTCCCGCGCCTGTACAGGGGACCTGTGACAGTACACATCCATTCATGGTGCATCATCCTATGTCATGTACCACACATGTCTCACATCCGGTCGTGACATTGTTTTGCTGTGCTACCTTGGTTGTTGCATCATTGTGGTAGTACTTGGCCTTTGTGAGGTACTGCTACGTCAAGTCATCTACTGGAGGGTGTTCAGGTTCGTTTTTATGCCTTGGTTTTTGTGATTTTGGAAATGAGTGTGGATTCTGAGGGTTCAGGCATCTTTTTACACACAAGGTGGGAGATGGTGACGAAGGGTAAAGGTGATCCTGTGGCCAGGTGGAATTGAGGTTTGGAGGCTCCATGACCCAGGTGCAGTTGTTCAGTGGGTCATGGTCATTTGTGAGGGAGGGGGGGTTGTTGTTCATAGTTGCCTTGCCCTGCAGTGTGATGGGAACTCTGACATAGTAATGGTGGTATCCTATGTACATGTTGTGTTCTGCTGATCAATGCCTGTTCATGTGTTGTGTTTTCCTTTCAGGTGCGAGGGGATAGTTGTGGTTTGACATGCTGGGGTATACACATGGTGGATGTTCACATGTGATGTGTAGGGAACACTGATGGTCACTTGAGTGCACATGCATATGTGGAGTGCATGTCCTTGCAGAACCACACACTTGCACTTGGATGCACTACATGTACTCCCACCCTTTCACTGTGCTGTGCGCTGAGCAGTGTGATGCAGGAGTAGGACACTGCACACATGAGCTGCAGTGTTGATTTTGCAATGCATAATGTGCATGTAGACAGGCATTCATTGTGATGTTACGTCTACGACTGTTGTAATGCATTTGGAAATGACTTATTTTGGGTGGGAGATTTTGTTGGTCTGTCATTTCATCTGATTCCGGGTCAGGCAGCAGTGTCCGATGCCACTGTACATTTAGGACATGGCAATGTGTACCTTATCGTTACTGCATTGGTGTATGGGTATTGCTTGCCATGTCATGTTGATGTTTGGTAGGGTTTGAGTGACATGACAGTGATGGCCATGGCCTGTTTTGCAGGTGTGTGTGATGCACATCTTGCATGTCCGGGTCATCCGCTTCTCAGAGCAACTAGCTGGGGGTAGATTTCTCTCCGCAGCAGGGCCCTCCCCCTGGAACAGACTTCCGGCCTGACTTGAACTTGAGGGGAACCATCTCCAGTTCTGGAAGCACCTCAAGACCTTCCTCTTTGCTTCTGCTTACTGTCTGCCTCTCCGTTGCAGAATTCTCCACTGGAACTGCAAAGGAGCTGCAACTGGGCCACTCTCACTGACCTCGGTCCCGGGCCCAGCCACTCTCCACTTGCACTGCCTCCCTGGCAACCCCTGCACTGCAGTACTGTCTCTCTATCCCTACAGCCCTCCCTTCCCAGCACTTTTCTGCACTTACCTTTGTAGTTGCCACCAGGCGACCTATGTATTATTTTTTTGGGCTACTTCCCCTGTACTGGACTCCCCCCCAGCCTTCCCCTTGCACTTTTCCTATTCCCCCTACCCCTGCACTTGCACGATCTCAATGACACCTGGCCTAGTAGTACCGTTCTCTGTGTTCCCTTGTTCCCCCCTCCCTGCCTCATTGCGCCTTGGAATACTTGTGTATGGCCCATATCATGTCATATGTCAAATGTGTGCCTTTTGGTCACACAGGATAGCTTGCGTTTAAGTAGCTAGGGATGCAGACGATGTGGCACTTCCATGGCAACTATCTCAGGGTGGTAGGGTTGTGACAGTTGACTGTCTCTTTGTCATCATCGATTGTCACCTGGTATGTGCCAGGCCTGTGTGCACTCCGCAGGGGTGGGAGTTTAGGTGAAAAATGTGGCCACAAGCTGGGTCCGGGCTTGGTGGAAATCCACGTGTGTTCTGTCATCACGTGCAATGAGGGAAACACCTGCGCGCGTCAAGTCACAGACGCGCTCACGCGCTAAGGGCCTTTGGTCCAATGAAATCGCATATGCGTGCTGCCGTGCATACGCGCTTAGGGCCTTTCCTCGTATTACAGGCGGACGTGCAGTTTTCCACGCGCGCTTATGCGCATGGGCCCTTTCCTCGTATTACACGCGGACGTGCAGTTTTTCACGCGCGCTGAAATGCCCATGCACGTCTGTACGTGTCACATCACAGGGGCACTTGCGCTTGAGGGGCCTTCTGTCCAATGAAAATGCGTATGCGTGCAGACGCGCTTACGCGCTAAGGGCCTTTCCTCGAATTACACGTTGACGTGCAGATTTTTCACGTGCCAAATCACTCCGTATCAAGCTGGCCACGCGTAAGCACACAGAAGACCACGCTCCTGCCCAGAAGGCCGAACTACTGCCCCCCAGAGCCCCGAGCACGCTCCCACCTGCCATCTGCTGCTGCCTGACTGCCTGCTGCCCACGTGCCCTGCCATTTGCTGCCTGCACATCAGCCAGGGGTGCTGTTGCTGTGACCACCCCTGCTGGAACCGAAGACTCCCGACTGGGATTCCATCGCTCCACAGCCCAGCCCCAGGACCCAGTTGCCCACCCACTCCTGCCTCTGGGGTTGTCATGTCGGGGCAAACACCATCTGGGACCACTGACAACCCCCGGCCAGAGAGGCAGAGGGACACCAGCTTCAGTGCCACCGAAGTTGGTGTCCTGGTGGAGCAAGTCCTGGGGCAGTATGATGCCCTCTTCGGAAGTTCCCGCGCCGACAAGGAAGGACGGACTTGGATCTGGACTGACATTGTGACTGCCATCAACGCGGAGGGGGTGGCAGTCCGCGACTTATAACATGTCAAGAAGCGCTGGGAGGACTTCAGGTCCAGGACCCTGAACAAGGCCCGGCGCCTCTTGAAGGCAGCGGATGCCAAGGGGCGCCGGGGCCACTTGTCGGAAGAACAGATGGGGGTCCTGGAATGCATATCCCCAGCACTCCACGTCCAGGTCCTTGAGAAGCAGACCCGTCTGGAGTCGAGCGGTGAGTGTACATGCATCCTGATTGTGAGCAGTGCGTGTGGTGATTATTCAGTAGTGTGCAGGTTGCACATCTGTTTGTATGGGGTCGAGTATGGGTGGGGGTGTACAGGGCCGTGGGGCTGACACATGCGAGGGCTGTAATGTGTGATACATGGATGGTGCTTGTGTGTGTAGGCTTGCATGCCAAATGCAGTTGTGTGGGCACACATGTTTGGATGAATGTGTATGTAAGTAGACATGTCCGTGATGTCACGCATGTATGTTGTTTTTGGCTGCGTGTATCAGCACTGTGTACATGTGCATGTGTGTGTATTTGACAAGAGTGCAACAGTGATGCAACATGGATGCATGTGACAGCGGTATGTGGAAGCCTGATTGGCAGATGTGACATGGATGCCCGTCTGAACACTGCGACACTTGGCAGAGGTGTACACATGCATGCAAGTGTGGTGGTGTGTGTACATGTGTGGTGCACTTCCTATGTTGCATGTGATGTCTGGCTCACCTTTGGCTGCTCATGCTGTTGTATGTGTATGGATGGTGGTGGCAGTTGCGATATGGCTGTGTTATGGCTCATGTGTGCGAGTTGTAATGACATGTGTGTTGGGGATTGTGATGACATGTCTGAGGTTTGCCAATGCCACTCATGTACAACTGTCATGTGTGTATGTGTCCATTGTACAGTGCCCTGATGCCTGTGTTTTGTTTCTCCCTGTCTGCAGCGTCAACTGATAAAGAGGGCGGAGAAGGTGCTGTGGAGCACAGCGGCGAGGATCCCACCGCCAGCCGGAGACGCAAGGCCCGGCTCCCCTCCCATGTTGTCATCTCGTCGGGGAGTGAGGAGTATGGTGCCACGTCCCAGGCCGCAGCTGCCGGGGGGAGGTCCAAGAGGCGGAGGTTGGAGTTGGACTCCGCGGCAGCAGAAGGGGCAGCTGGGACCCCACAGGGCCCAACAGGGGAAGATGGCACAGAGTCATCCAGGTTGGTGGGGGGTTTGGTGGAGGAGGAGGCCGTGCAAGCACCAGAGACGGGGTCTGGAGGTGGGGATCCCACTGGTGCTAGTGGTGCAGTGCAGGACCAGGGACAGGAGGCAGCACAGGCCGCTACGGAGGTGCCTGTGTGCAATCCTGTCCCTGATCCTGTCCCTGCATCATCTTGCACCAGCAGGGATGCCTACGTCCAGAACCGTTTTCAGGCAGGGGATGAGCTCACGTCAACTGGCCTTCCTCTGCCTGCGGACGTGGCTATCCAGGTCCGGGTTGAGCCTGTCCTGGCTGGTGTGGCGTTGCGTCAACAGGCCATGCGAGGTGACCTGCAGTCTTTTCATGAAGAGACTGCACCTCATCTCGAATGGCTCGTTGACCACGTCAGCCTGCTGGGACAGGTCACCCAGGCCGGATTCCTCCGTCTGATGGGTCTTGCTCCGACCCCCTCCTCAACTGGACCCCCTACGCGCCAGTCGTCATCTGTGCCATCTTCCCACCCATCAGTCACCTGGGTGCCCTGTGGAGCTGCCTCTGACGGTGCGGCCAGGCAGGTGGAGGAGGCATCCCTGCCACAGTCGGGAGTCGGACGTCGGTGCCCTGTGGAGCTGCCTCTGATGGTGCGGCCAGGCTGGTGGAGGAGGCATCCCTGCCACAGTCGGGAGTCGGACATCCAGCAGGGGTGGCCACATCTACGACTGCACCCCAGCCGGCGGAGGATGTGCAGGCAGCAGGAGGCAGTGCACGGGCAGAGGCACAGCAGCAGCAGCAACGTGGTGGGAGCCATGAAGGCTCGGGGCCTTCAACATCGGAGGGGCAGGCATCGGCCGGAGGGCAGGAGGACCCAGGACAGAGAGTGTCTTCCGTGTGGCAGCGGTTGGGCCACGCCATAGATGCGGAGCGGCAGCGGGCGGAAGAGGCACGGCTCACAATGGTCAGGGCGGAGAACTCCATGCGGAGGGCCCTGAGGCGGGCCGAGTGCCTCGAGGCAATCCGCAGGGGTTTGGAGGTGGAGACGTCGACGGCCCTGCGGACCCTCGGGGCCATGGAGGAGGACCGCCTCCGGGACATTGAGGAGGAGTTCGATGATGCCCTGGCCCGGGACATCCACAAGTGAGCCGTGAAACTAGCCCGCTGCCCTTGTACATAGTTATGTAGGTACTGTTAGGTTTCATTTTTGTTTTTATTTTATTTGGACCTTTCGGACATTGGCCACATTTTTGTATATAGTTTATTTTATTAGTTAGTGTAGTTAGATATGTTTCCTTTATTTTGTTGGGATAATGGACCCTGGCTTGTTCCCATGTACATAGTGCACAGTTGGATTGTATTTTTTTTTCACTTTTTAACCATGGAGCAATGGCTTTCTTTTTTATTTCCCATTGGATTTTGTTTTGTGGACATTGACTTTGGACAACATTACTTTGGAATTTTATTTTTGGTTTTGCTTTTTTTAAAGGACATGCTTCTTTTCATTTTTGTACATTCACGTTTCTCTTTTTTTTCATTTTTTATTCTATTCATGTTTCCTTTAATACATATTTTTTTTGGTGAACTTCAAAGTGTGGTATCTCATTGGTTTCATGCATTTCATGATATGTGTTTTGAGATTCAAGTGTTTGTTTCGGAACTTGCAATTGGTGTTCTGTGATGTAATTGCAAATTATGAGTGGGTGGATGCAATACTCGGGTGGGTGTTTTGCATTTGGAGGCTGACCATAGGGACCAGGGATCTAGATTGTGATGACATGTTGGCTGGGGAACATGAGTTGCACATGGGTGGGGGCCTGCTGGCAGGTGCCCCACGGTGCTGGGGGGTGGGGGGGGTGGGGGACATGAGTTGGACATGGGTGGGGACCTGCTGGCAGGTGCCCGACAGTGCTGGGGGGTGGGGGTGGTGGGAGACATGGGTGGGGGCCTGGTGGAGGCTGCCCCTGCACTGCTGGGGGGTGGGGGGTGGGCCACATGGGTGGGGGCCTGGTGGAGGCTGCCCCTGGGGAGTGGGGGGTGGGGGTGGTGGGAGACATGGGTGGGGGCCTGGTGGAGGCTGCCCCTGGTGGCTGGGGGGTGGGGGTGCTGGGAGACATGGGTGGGGGCCTGGTGGAGGCTGCCCCTGCACTGGTGGGGGTTTTGGGGGAGGGGGTGGGAGACATGGGTGGGGGCCTGGTGGAGGCTGCCCCTGGTGGATGGGGGTGGGGGTGGTGGGAGACATGGGTGGGGCGTGCTGGCAGGTGCCCCACAGTGCTTGTGGGTGGGGGTGGTGGGGAACATGAGTTGGACATGGGTGGGGGCCTGCTGGCAGGTGCCCCACAGTGCTGGGGGGGTGGGGGGGAGGGGAACATGAGTTGGACATGGGTGGGGTCCTGCTGGCAGGTGCCCCACAGTGCTGGGGGTGGGGGTGGTGGGAGACATGGGTGGGGGCCTGGTGGAGGCTGCCCCTGCACTGCTGGGGGGTGGGGGTGGTGGGAGACATGGGTGGGGGCCTGGTGGAGGCTGCCCCTGCACTGCTGGGGGTGGGGGTGGTGGGAGACATGGGTGGGGGCCTGGTGGAGGCTGCCCCTGAAGACTGGGGGGTGGGGGTGCTGGGAGACATGGGTGGGGGCCTGGTGGTGGGTGCCCCTGCACTGCTGGGGGGTGGGGGTGGTGGGGAACATGAGTTGGACATGTGTGGGGGCCTGCTGGCAGGTGCCCCACAGTGCTGGGGGGTGGGGGTGGTGGGGAACATGAGTTGGACATGGGTGTGGGCCTGCTGGCAGGTGCCCCACAGTGCTGGGGTGTGGGGGTGGTGGGAGACATGGGTGGGGGCCTGGTGGAGGCTGCCCCTGCACTGCTGGGGGGTGGGGGTGGTGGGAGACATGGGTGGGGGCCTGGTGGAGTCTGCCCCTGCACTGCTGGGGGGTGGGGGTGGTGGGAGACATGGATGGGGGCCTGGTGGAGGCTGCCCCTGGTGGCTGGGGGGTGGGGGTGCTGGGAGACATGGGTGGGGGCCTGGTTGAGGCTGCCCCTGCACTGCTGGGGGGTGGGGGGGTGGGTCGACAAGGGTGGGGGCCTGGTGGAGGCTGCCCCTGGGGAGTGGGGGGTGGGGGTGGTGGGAGACATGGGTGGGGGCCTGGTGGAGGCTGCCCCTGGTGACCGGGGGCGTGGGGGTGGTGTGAGACATGGGTGGGGGCCTGGTGGAGGCTGCCCCTGCACTGCTGGGGGGTGGGGGTGGTGGTCGACATGGGTGGGGGCCTGGTGGATGCTGCCCCTGGTGGCTGGGGGGTGGGGGTGCTGGGAGACATGGGTGGGGGCCTGGTGGAGGCTGCCCCTGGTGACTGGGGGGTGGGGGTGCTGGGAGACATGGGTGGGGGCCTGGTGGAGGCTGCCCTTGGTGGCTGGGGGGTGGGGGTGGTGGGAGACATGGGTGGGGCCTGCTGGCAGGTGCCCCACAGTGCTGGGGGGTGGGGGTGGTGGGGAACATGAGTTGGACATGGGTGGGGGCCTGCTGGCAGGTGCCCCACAGTGCTGGGGGGTGGGGGGGGTGGGGAACATGACTTGGACATGGGTGGGGGCCTGCTGGCAGGTGCCCCACAGTGCTGGGGGGTGGGGGTGGTGGGAGACATGGGTGGGGGCCTGCTGTCGGGTGCCCCTGCACTTCTGGGGGTTGGGGGTGGTGGGGAACATGAGTTGGACATGGGTGGGGGCCTGCTGGCAGGTGCCCCACAGTGCTGGGGTTTTCGGGGTGGTGGGGAACATGAGTTGGACATGGGTGGGGGCCTGCTGGCAGGTGACCCACAGTGCTGGGGGGTGGGGGTGGTGGGAGACATGGGTGGGGGCCTGGTGGTGGGTGCTCCTGCACTGCTGGGGGGTGGGGGTGGTAGGGAACATGAGTTGGACATGGGTGGGGTCCTGCTGGCAGGTGCCCCACAGTGCTGGGGGGTGGGGGTGGTGGGGAACATGAGTTGGACATGGGTGGGGGCCTGCTGGCAGGTGACCCACAGTGCTGGGGGTGGTGGTGGTGGGGAAAATGAGTTGGACATGGGTGGGGGCCTGCTTGCAGGTGCCCCACAGTGCTGGGGGGTGGGGTGGTGGGAGACATGGGTGGGGGCCTAGTGGAGGCTGCCCCTGCACTGCTGGGGGGTGGGGGTGGTGGGAGACATGGGTGGGGGCCTGGTGGAGGCTGCCCCTGCACTGCTGGGGGTGGGGGTGTGGGAGACATGGGTGGGGGCCTGGTGGAGGCTGCCCCTGGTGGCTGGGTGGTGGGGGTGGTGGGAGACATGGGTGGGGGCCTGGTGGAGGCTGCCAATGGTGGCTGGGGGGTGGGGGTGGTGGGAGACATGGGTGGGGCCTGCTGGCAGGTGCCCCACAGTGCTGGAGGGTGGGGGTGCTGGGGAACATGAGTTGGACATGGGTGGGGGCCTGCTGGCAGGTGACCCACAGTGCTGGGGGGTGGGGGTGGTGGGAGACATGGGTGGGGGCCTGGTGGTGGGTGCTCCTGCACTGCTGGGGGGTGGGGGGGTGGGGAACATGAGTTGGACATGGGTGGGGTCCTGCTGGCAGGTGCCCCACAGTGCTGGGGGGTGGGGGTGGTGGGGAACATGAGTTGGACATGGGTGGGGGCCTGCTGGCAGGTGACCCACAGTGCTGGGGGTGGTGGTGGTGGGGAAAATGAGTTGGACATGGGTGGGGGCCTGCTTGCAGGTGCCCCACAGTGCTGGGGGGTGGGGTGGTGGGAGACATGGGTGGGGGCCTAGTGGAGGCTGCCCCTGCACTGCTGGGGGGTGGGGGTGGTGGGAGACATGGGTGGGGGCCTGGTGGAGGCTGCCCCTGCACTGCTGGGGGTGGGGGTGGTGGGAGACATGGGTGGGGGCCTGGTGGAGGCTGCCCCTGGTGGCTGGGTGGTGGGGGTGGTGGGAGACATGGGTGGGGGCCTGGTGGAGGCTGCCCCTGGTGGCTGGGGGGTGGGGGTGGTGGGAGACATGGGTGGGGCCTGCTGGCAGGTGCCCCACAGTGCTGGAGGGTGGGGGTGCTGGGGAACATGAGTTGGACATGGGTGGGGGCCTGCTGGCAGGTGCCCCACAGTGCTGGGGGTGGGGGTGGTGGGGAACATGAGTTGGACATGGGTGGGGGCCTGCTGGCAGGTGCCCCACAGTGCTGGGGGGTGGGGGTGGTGGGAGACATGGGTGGGGGCCTGGTGGAGGCTGCCCCTGCACTGCTGGGGGGTGGGGGTGGTGGGAGACATGGGTGGGGGCCTGGTGGAGGCTGCCCCTGGTGACTGGGGGTTGGGGGTGCTGGGAGACATGGGTGGGGGCCTGGTGGTGAGTGCCCCTGCACTGCTGGGGGGTGGGGGTGGTGGGGAACATGAGTTGGACATGGGTGGGGGCCTGCTGGCAGGTGCCCCACAGTGCTGGGGGGTGGGGGTGGTGGGGAACATGAGTTGGACATGGGTGGGGGCCTGCTGGCAGGTGCCCCACAGTGCTGGGGGGTGGGGGTGGTGGGAGACATGGGTGGGGGCCTGGTGGAGACTGCCCCTGCACTGCTGGGGGGTGGGGGTGGTGGGAGACATGGGTGGGGGCCTGGTGGAGGCTGCCCCTGCACTGCTGGGGGGTGGGGGTGGTGGGAGACATGGGTGGGGGCCTGGTGGAGGCTGCCCCTGGTGGCTGGGGGTGGGGGTGCTGGGAGACATGGGTGGGGGCCTGGTGGAGGCTGCCCCTGCACTGCTGGGGGGTGGCGGGGGGTGGGAGACATGGGTGGGGGCCTGGTGGAGGCTGCCCCTGGGGAGTGGGGGGTGGGGGTGCTGGGCTACATGGGTGGGGGCCTGGTGGAGGCTGCCCCTGGTGGCTGGGGGGTGGGGGTGGTGGGAGACATGGGTGGGGGCCTGGTGGAGGCTGCCCCTGGTGACTGGGGGGGTGGGGGTGTTGGGAGACATTGGTGGGGGCCTGGTGGAGGCTGCCCCTGGTGGCTGGGGGGTGGGGGTGGTGGGAGACATGGGTGGGGCCTGCTGGCAGGTGCCCCACAGTGCTGGGGGTGGGGGTGGTGGGGAACATGAGTTGGACATGGGTGGGGGCCTGCTGGCAGGTGACCCACAGTGCTGGGGGGTGGGGGTGGTGGGGAACATGAGTTGGACATGGGTGGGGGCCTGCTGGCAGGTGCCCCACAGTGCTGGGGGGTGGGGGTGGTGGGGAACATGAGTTGGACATGGGTGGGGGCCTGCTGGCAGGTGCCCCACAGTGCTGGGGGGTGGGGGCGGTGGGGAACATGAGTTGGACATGGGTGGGGGCCTGCTGGCAGGTGCCCCACAGTGCTGGGGGGTGGGGGTGGTGGGAGACATGGGTGGGGGCCTGGTGGAGGCTGCCCCTGCACTGCTGGGGGGTGGGGGTGGTGGGAGACATGGGTGGGGGCCTGGTGGAGGCTGCCTCTGCACTGCTGGGGGGTGGGGGTGGTGGGAGACATGGGTGGGGCCTGCTGGCAGGTGCCCCACAGTGCTCGGGGGTGGGGGTGGTGGGGAACATGAGTTGGACATGGGTGGGGCCTGCTGGCAGGTGCCCCACAGTGCTGGGGGGTGGGGGTGGTGGGGAACATGAGTTGGACATGGGTGGGGGCCTGCTGGCAGGTGCCCCACAGTGCTGGGGGGTGGGGGTGGTAGGAGACATGGGTGGGGGCCTGCTGGCGGGTGCCCCTGCACTGCTGGGGGGTGGGGGTGGTGGGGAACATGAGTTGGACATGGGTGGGGGCCTGCTGGCAGGTGCCCCACAGTGCTGGGGGGTGGGGGTGGTGGGGAACATGAGTTGGACATGGGTGGGGGCCTTCTGGCAGGTGACCCACAGTGCTGGGGGGTGGGGTGGTGGGAGACATGGGTGGGGGCCTGGTGGTGGTGCCGCTGCACTGCTGGGGGGTGGGGGTGGTGGGGAACATGAGTTGGACATGGGTGGGGGCCTGCTGGCAGGTGCCCCACAGTGCTGGGGGGTGGTGGGGAACATGAGTTGGACATGGGTGGGGGCCTGCTGGCAGGTGACCCACAGTGCTGGGGGTGTGGGTGGTGGGGAACATGAGTTGGACATGGGTGGGTGCCTGCTGGCAGGTGCTCCACAGTGCTAGGGGGTGGGGGTGGTGGGAGACATGGGTGGGGGCCTGGTGGAGGCTGCCCCTGCACTGCTGGGGGTGGGGGTGGTGGGAGACATGGGTGGGGGCCTGGTGGAGGCTGCCCCTGCACTGCTAGGGAGAGGGGGTGGTGGGAGACATGGGTGGGGGCCTGGTGGAGGCTGCCCTGGTGGCTGGGTGGTGGGGGTGCTGGGAGACATGGGTGGGGGCCTGGTGGAGGCTGCCCCTGCACTGCTGGGGGGTGGGGGTGGTGGGAGACATGGGTGGGGGCCTGGTGGAGGCTGCCCCTGGGGAGTGGGGGGTGGGGGTGGTGGGAGACATGGGTGGGGGCCTGGTGGAGGCTGCCCCTGGTGGCTGGGGGGTGGGGGTGGTGGGAGACATGGGTGGGGCCTGCTGGCAGGTGCCCCACAGTGCTGGGGGGTGGGGGTGGTGGGGAACATGAGTTGGACATGGGTGGGGGCCTGCTGGCAGGTGCCCCACAGTAGTGGGGGGTGGGGGTGCTGGGAGACATGGGTGGGGGCCTGGTGGAGGCTGCCCCTGCACTCCTGGGGGTTGGGGGTGGTGGGAGACATGGGTGGGGGCCTGGTGGAGGCTGCCCCTGCACTGCTGGGGGTTGGGGGTGGTGGGAGACATGGGTGGGGGCCTGGTGGAGGCTGCCTCTGCACTGCCTGGGGGTGGTTGTAGACATGGGTGGGGGCCTGGTGGAGGCTGCCCCTGGTGGCTGGGGGGTGGGGGTGCTGGGAGAAATGGCTGGGGGCCTGGTGGTGGGTGCCCCTGCACTGCTGGGGGGTGGGGGTGGTGGGGAACATGAGTTGGACATGGGTGGGGGCCTGGTGGTGGGTGCCCCTGGTGGCTGGGGGGGCAGGGGGACATGCGTTGGTGGGCAGTAGTGCAAGTTGACATGTGGGTTGGCTGGTGGGCATGGCCATGGTGGATGGGGTGCCTGCAGGACATGTGCTGGGTAGGCCCCTGTGGTGTGAGCCACCTGCAGGGGCCGTGGAGGGTGTAGATGGAACACCTGGGAGGACCCACATGTGCAATTCACGTGTGCTGCTCCCGGCGCACCCCTGTAATACACGTACCCCGCTCAATCGCGTGTGTAACTTCCCGCGCACCCCCGAAAATACACGTACCCCGCTCAATCGCGTGTGTAACTTCGCACGCGCCGCCGAAATACACGTACCCCGCTCAATCGCGTGTGTGACTTCCTGCGCACCCCTGTAATACACGTACCCCGCTCAATCGCGTGTGTGACTTCCCGCGCACCCGCGAAATACACGTACCCCGCTCAATCGCGTGTGTAACTTTCCTCGCACCCCCAAAATACACGTACCCTGCTCAATCGCGTGTGTAACTTCCCGTGCGCCCCCGAAATACACGTACCCCGCTCAATCGCGTGTGTGACTTCCCGCGCGCCCCCGAAATACACGTACCCCGCTCAATCGCGTGTGTGACTTCCCGCGCGCCCCCCGAAATACACGTACCCCGCTCAATCGCGTGTGTAACTTCCCGCGCGCCCCCGAAATACACGTACCCCGCTCAATCGCGTGTGTAACTTCCCGCGCGCCCCCGAAATACACGTACCCCGCTCGCACAGGCCCAATTGCTGTATGTTGCCACTTTTGTGATGCGCTGGGACTCTACCGCCTGCCTTCGTGTGGCGGACGTGTTTCAGCTTGTGCGTGTCTTTGGCTGTGCGTGGCTTTGCCCTATTCGATTCCATGAATACGTGTGGTTCGAGTGCGTGTGGGCGTTCCGTCTGCTTCCCTGCAGTACATACCCAGTTACGCCCTTATTTTCGCGCGTTGTTCCTCATTCCGCGCGTTACGCCCCGTGTCCCGCCCACTTTCTGGTGTATGCGCCGAGGTTGTGCGCTTTCACTGAGCGCGTCGCGCACGCCTTTCGGGATGTTGCAGTGACTTGTGCGCCATGCACGGGTTTGGCGCACATCCCGAGGTGTACACGCGCAGGGACTTCCATGAATCGCACGTGTGCGCCTGTTTTTTTCCGCTTGCGCCTGCTTGCGCGAAGATTTTCGGCGCACGTTTGTTCCATGAATCGGCCCCTTAGCCTCCAATGCTGACTAGGTAAACCTAGTAATCTCACTTGAATCTCCCACAGTAATCACGGGTTATTCCTTAGTTATATCAAACTTCCTTGATAATTAGCGTTCATCACGCTGTTGCCTCATAATATTCTTATTATCATCCTTTATAGTATAGGGGTTCAGATCCTATCATGTGTGTTGTCCTTGTTGAGTCTTTGGTCACAAAATAGCAATTGTAGCCCTTTTTAAGGGGCCTCCCGCTGCGTTCGGGGTACCGCTTGTAAGCTAGGTAGCTATAAAGGGTGGTATTAGAGGGCCCAAATAAATGAGACTACACAACGGTAGATAACAAGTTGCTGCAATGTCCAAATGTTGTAGGGAAGGAAATACCTGGAGTACCCGGGTGCTAGGAGAGAACCCAACTACTGATATGTGGGCAGTTATACACCTCAGCTGGTTGAGGGGAGTGTAAAGCAGAGTCACTCTAGAAAGTACCAGTGGAAGCAGTACAGAATGCATATGATAAATGGCTCAGGGAATGGACCAGATACTCCAAATTGCTCACATGGGTAGATGATGAAGCATGCCCAGTATCCATAGTACCCATGAAAATTGCCATCCTGTGCTTCAGGAATAATGGCCTTATGAAAGTAGGGGAAAACAAAGGGTGTAAACACATTTTTGATGTGCCCGACATGAAGACAGGCACCACAGTATTATTGGATCACTATTGGGCCTGTGGGTCCAGAGCTTACATGAAACCTCCTCCAAATCGGGGAGGATTATGTTGCATGGTACCGATAATAATGCCCACATTGGTAGTGCCCCAAAGTGATTTACACATTGCAGAATTCCCTAAAATGGATATACACATGAGAAGGGGAAGGTCCATGAACCTCAAACGAATTAAACAAGGAAACAACTATATCTCCAAAAAGCTGGAGAGTGACCTTGATGGAATTCCATGGGAGCACAGATTGTTTAGCAGAGCAGACATGTTCTTTGCCTCCCTGGTCCCCGGGGTGCAGACACACATGAATGCTAAATGGTTGCAGATAATCTGCTGGAAACTGCTGCAAACAATTATTTCTACAGTGAAGGGCTTCAATGCAATACAGGAAGAGTTAAAAGCAATGAGGCCTAGGACCATTCAAAATAGGAACGTCCTTGACCTAATAATTGCCATGCAGGTTGGGGTCTGCACAAGAATTGTCGAATCCTGCTGTACCTACCCACCTAATAACGATGAGGAAAATGGAACCCTCACAGAGGCCATAAACCTGATGACCGACCACACAAAAATGGTTGAAGAGGAAGAAGAAATAGGGAACGATGTTTAGGTAACATACTTGTTATACTGGATCCACTCCTGGTTGGCCAACACAATCAAGGTACTAATAGCTATATTAGTGATGGTATTATTAGGATTCTGCACCCAGAAACATATTATTAGTCAATGCAAGAAGACTGCTAAAAAGGCAGTAGGGATGAAGAATGTGATAAACGTGGACACCAGAATACATGAGCACACACAAACAACCAATGATCTACCTCACTTGGATTTGAAAAGAAGTCCTATTGTCCCTCCAAGATCCAAATTTCGTTATCCCAGAGACGCATGTAATTACGTGGGGCATTGGAAATTCTGCAAACCAGATGGGGAGTGCTGCTACATGACTTAGAGTGTGGATGAACACATATAAAATTCCAGTCACCTGAGGCGGGTGACAAAGATATGGACTCCCAAAGGACCCCAATGGGCAGAGGGACCTCTGAGAAATGTGCTTGAGATTTTGACCATAGGGGGAATGTCGGGAGACAGATGAACACACCATCTGCAGCATCGGCCCCTCCCAAACCTCCATACCATAGAATCAAAGGGAGGGCACCATTCATGGAGCCTGTCCCGTCTCTGCCACCATAGCGTGGAAGTAAAAGACAGTATACACTCAGACAACCATACCAGCCGTATCCTGAAGCAATCAAAGAGGAGGTGAGTATGCAAGATCAAGAAGAACTGAACCTGTTGTGACCAGGGTTCCAAAAACAAATAACCTCACTGTTGGAACTGACACAAAAAGAGGCATTAGACACAAAGCAGATACCCATCCACCACAAAGCTACACAAATAATAGGTAAAAAATTCAGTTACACATGAAGAATATGCATGCATCCAATAGGTTAGAACACATAGGGCCTCATTACAAGTTTGACGGTCCGGTAACTACGGTACGGGTAAGCTTGCCCGTACCATAGTTACCCGACCAGCAAACTACAAGTTCTGCTCGCGGGTGCATTTTCACCTGCCAGGCACACCCACGAGCATACTGCCGGTAGCACCAGCACCATTCTGAATTCCTTGCTCGCCTCTTTCACCAGGTGTGCAGCAGGTGAGCGCCGCTGCCCAAGACCCTCTGGGCCTTCATTTTTTGCAAATTGTTGGTTGCTCTGTGGGCCCCCTGCCCCTCTGTTCAGTCTGTTTCCCCCGGGTTCTCTGTTTCCTTCTCCCTCCCTCTTCCCGCCTTCCAGCCCTCCCCCAACCCTGATTGGCTGACTGCACCTGGCCAACACCACCTGTGTCCTCATCTTACTTGATCTCTCTTCTGCCTTTGACACAGTCAACCATGCCATCCTGCTCAACCATTTCCCTGATAACCTGGGGATCACCCCCGGTCAGGCCCTGGCGTGGCTGACTTCTTTCCTCTCTGATTGTCCCCTCACAGGTGCAACTTGGGTCCTTCCTCTCCTCTATCTCTATCTCTACATGTGGGGTTCCCCAGGGGTCTAACCTCTCTCCCTGGCTGTTCAACCAATACCAGGTTTGCCCACCAAACCTTGTGGTGGGCAAGAAGTTTGAAACTTCTTGCCCACCACATTGCTGCTGTCTACCCCAACTTCCAGTGCTATGTGGATGACACTGAGCTCATTTTTAGGCTACCCTCAGCCACCTCTTCAACTCTGACTGTCTGTCCGCCATCCAGGTATGGTGTGCCGCCAATAATCTCTGCGTTAATGCCAGAAAGACCGAGATTCTCCTCATCGGCACACCCACACCCTCCTTTCCTGTCACTCTCTGGCCAGCCTCTCTTGGCCCTCTTCCTGCTCCCACCTGTGAGGGTAAAAACCTCAGGGTCATCTTTGACTCCACACTCTCCTTCTCTCCTCACATCTCTAACATCTCTAAGAAGTCACACTACCAGCTGCACCTACTCAGAGGTATTCTTCCTTACCTCTCCTTCCCCCAGAAGCTCATTGTCTCCAGAGCTCTGGTTCTCTCTAGGTGGGACTATTGCAACAGCCTCTTTCTAAATCTGCCTGCTTCTACTCTCCGGCCTCTGCAACTCATCCAGAACAGGACTGCGAGACTTGTCCTTGGCCTCAAGCCCGGCACCATATCTCTCCAGGACTGAAATCTCTGCACTGGCTCCCAGTGGCTGCGAGGATTAAGTTTAAAACCCTCTGCATTGTCCACAAGGCCTTCTGGGGCCTTGGGCCTCAAAAGCTTCAACTCTTTCTTCCTAAATTTCTTCCGTCTCGAGCTCTTCGCTCATCTGCCTCCAACTCCCTCAGGGTCAGGCACTTCTCGAAGCAAAGATTTGGTGGTAGATCTCTTTCTTCTGCTGGGACCTCCCTCTGGAACAGCCTTCCTGCCTCCCTGAAACTTGAGGAGAATATTCTCCTGTTCCAGAAGCACCTCAAACCCTTTCTCTTTGCTTCTGCTTTTTCTCCTCCTCTCCCCTGCTGACTTCCTGGCTGAAACTGAAACTGCATTGGTTACCTGGCCACCCTCTGATCTCGGGCCCAGGTCCCCTGCCCCGCCAGTCGCACACCTGCACTGACTTCCTGGCAACCCCCGAACTTGGGGATTGTTTCTGTATCCCTACAATAAATATTAGCATGTCCACACTTGGATAGAATTGTAAATATTAGCATGTCCACACTTAGATAGAATTATGAATGTTGGCATGTCCACACTTAGATAGAATTGTGAATGTTGGCATGTCCACACTTAGATAGAATTGTAAATATTAGCATGTCCACACTTAGATAGAACTGTGAATATTAGCATGTCCACACTTATATAGAACTGTGAATATTAGCATGTCCACACTTAGATAGAATTGTGAACATTAACATGCGTCGCGTCCAGATAGAATTGTGAATGTTAGCATGCCCGCACTTAGATAGAGTTGTAAATATTAGCATGTCCACACTTAGATAGAATTATGAAAGTTGACATGTGCACACTCAGATAGAATTGTGAATGTTGGCATGTCCACACTTGGATAGAATTGCAAATATTAGCATGTCCACACTTAGATAGAATTATGAATGTTGGCATGTCCACGCTTAGATAGAATTGTGAATGTTGGCATGTCCACACTTAGATAGATTTGTAAATATTAACATGTGCACACTTGGATAGAATTGTGAACATTAGCCTGCGTCGGATCTAGATGGAATTGTGAAGGTTGGCATGCCCACACCTAGATAGAATTCTGAACATTGGCCTGCGCCGCATCTAGATATGATTGTGAAGGCCAACAAGTGCCACACTTAGACAACACTGTGAATGTTAGCATGCTAAAGTTCAGGTAACCCACTAACCAATATAACCTCAAACTGTGCATACTTATCTCACAAAAAAACTCACACAACCATCTCTCGCACCACAAGCAGCACACACTTCACAACACTGCAGTAACACATAAGCCGGAGCAACAGCACACGCGGACTGACACCGATCCCATACCTGCACCAAAGCTCAGCATCTGGTGTATACCGAGTTGAAGCTGCCAACAGAACACCACTCCTCTCACTATCCTACTCCCTCTTCACCTTACTAACCCATCCCCCCTTATCGTTTGCAGATCCGCCAGAGCGCCTGGGGACCAATTCCGTTGGTGACGGTGCGCGGTACAAATACCTTTAACATTTAACATAACAATCCCACTACCAGCACTTGACACCTGATGTCTGCACTTACCCTTGCACTTGCCACCTGCTGCTGTTCTTTAACTTATTGTTTATTTATTCTAGTATCCCATGTACTGCACTGTCTCCTCCCCTTTCCCGCTTCCCCCTTCCCATGCACTTGTGCGATCTGAATGACACCTGGCCTAGTAGGATCGCTGTCTGTCTTCCCTCTGTTCCCCTGCCCTTGCCTCGTCGCACCTTGCAACACTTGTGTATAGGCGCGTTATAAATCCCAAATCATATCATATGATATCATATATCATATTGAGGAATATATTCTTGATTTTTTTTCTGATTGATTTAGTTATGATGTTTTGTATTGAGAACATTTTTGCCTTTTCATAGAAATATACTTTATACAATGCATATTTGTAGAAATTAAATTGGTTGGAAACAATGTGCACATAATAAAAAGAAAGCTTGTAAAAGAAGAAAATGAGAACCTGAAATAGTGAAAGGTCAAAGAAACATACCAATAAATAATATAATTGGTTTATGATATTGAGTTCCATGAATTTGTATTCATTTACTGCAACAAACCTAATGAGAAATTGGGAGAGAAAAAATTAAATGAGAAACTGTTGGCAACATTAGTGTAAAAAATATTTGTTCTAACCCATTATACTGCCAAAAGTGTTTTCCCTTATGTAAGTGCTTATGTAAAGCTGTAGTTATTATAAGGAGAGCTGTTGTGGGTGTTTGTATTTAACTGAACTCCCAGATACCCTGATCGCCTCCAAAGTTCATCTGATCGTTCCCCCATTAGAGCCGTGAGTAAGCTTTTCATGTCCCCTATGGCCAACATAACACCGGCAGACTGTTTTTCCAATGCATAAATCCACTTTCTTGCCGCTGCAGTAAATAAGGGGAGTGTCATCATCAAGGTCCATACGGACATCCTTGATGACCTATCGAGCCTAAAGAGGACCTCTTCATGCTTCTACATGGATGCATTCCTGATTCGGAATGGTTGACAAGAAAAACTGATGGATTATGTAGCCTGTATGAATAACAATGAAATTAACCTGTGATTTACAACTACATTAACCTCTCTGGGTGTTAGATTTGAGTTTGAGAATAACATATTAACGTTGCCTATGTTCAGAAAACCTGCAAGCTCGCATGCTGTGCTTCATGAGTCTAGTCACCATCCTGAACCTTTAGTTGAATCATTCCCTTATGGTGATTTTTTTAGAGCTAGATGGAATTGTTCTACAAAGGACACATTTTTGAGAGAAGCCAAAATCACACAAGAATGTTTTTTGAAACAGGGCTAATCTCCTAAGAATACAAATAGCTACTTTAAAAAAGCCAAATTGAAAAGCAGAGAAGAGCTCCTTAAGGTTGTTAAGAAGAAATCTGACAAGAATAAAACCACTTTTAATCATCAAGCCAGTAATATTAGATCTATTTTTAGAAAACACTGGCCAGTGTTTTTAACAGATCAGGACCTGAAACATGCCTTAAATTCTTACCCCCACCACTTTTTCTGAGGCTCCTTCTTTATCATCTTTGCTGGCACCTAATTTAATATCATTTAATAAATCACAAAACAATTGCTTAGGGAATAAAAGTTTGGTTACTGGCTTCTTCAAATGCAAAAAAAAAGTAAAATGTGCAATTTTATTTTTAGTGATACAGAGATTAGGATGCCAGCTGGCAAGACTTAGTCCTTCAAGCATAAAATTGCTTGTTTGTCTAAATATGTTATCTGCTTGATTGCATGCACCAGTGGACTCAGGTAGGTAGGATCCACCCAAGGATCCTACACCATTATCGTGTGATACAAAATGCAGATATCAATTATCCCATGACTGCACATTTTTTGGAGAGGCTTAATAGAGATATTCGGGGCATGAAATTTGTCGGCCTAGCACACGTTCTTGAGCATCCTCGACAAGGTGACAAAAAGTGGAAATTAATACAATTGGAATCCAATTTAATTATTTGTTTTGAGACTCTTAAATCACAAGGATTGAATGGTGATGAGGAACTTTATGTCTTTTTGAACTAAACCCCAGCTATTCTTGATTCATCTAGATAATTCTCTGTATCGTCAGGATTAACTAATTTGACTATGTTGGATGAAACTTTGCTCTAATCTGTTGTTTTTTTAACTCTGCACTTTGATACGCACTTTGATTGTTTTAACATCCAGGTTGGCTATTTATTAAGCAGATATTAGCTTTGTTACATAGTTAAATATGCTTGCACTCTATATTGCTGCATCTTAGAGGGACATTTGACTATGAACTGTTCCCTACACGCAAGATCTCCTTGCAATTTGTGCACGTTCATATAACTAACACTCATTTGTGCAAGTATTGAGGGCTTTCATCATAGGTACTTTATACTGTACTTCTTGATTAATTTAGCATTTTTTCAACTGGTGTTTCGCACTTGTTGTTTTGCACAAAAATCATTGTATTGTAGTGCGTATTGAGATCTCGTATTATAGGTACTACATAGTGCATTTTATGCACAATTTAGCATTTTTTGCATATTTTCAGACCTAATATCATTTTGTATTGTAGTGACTATCGGTCCCCTTTTTGGACAATATCATGTGCTTTGCACTTTATTTGCTCCTTTTGTACTGTCTTGCATTTGTTACATATCTATGTAGCATCAATGAGGTCATCAACACATTTGTGATGTCATCTTGCATGTCATGGGTGTTAGTCTTAGCAGTGCCCTTTAACAACGTTTTTTCACTGAATTTGATAGCTTTTTAGCAGAGCAACTAAACCATAAATTCTGTTAAACAATGTTTTTTCATTGAATTTGATAGGCCTTTAGCAGTGCAACTTAACCATAATGTCCCGTTAACAACGTGAAGAAATGGTAATCAATGTAAATTATCTTATGTAAATATGCACATTCTTGCCACAAAATGTATCTGTTTGTATCTGTATCTTATGTCTATGTCATATGTAACTATGTAACCGACAGATGCCTACGGGCCTGTGCGCTCTATAAATGAATAAACAATTACAAAACAATTACAATGTATTTACTGCTTTGTCTTTCTGCAGCATCAGTTCTGGCACTTGTAGTCCTTTATCACCCAGGGTTACATTTCCCTTTTTCTTTCACTGTCGGCCTGTTATCTAAGTGAGGTGTGGCAGCTCTCCTTACAAAACATAAAATCAAATTGAACCCAACTCTTTGCTTCAGGTCCTCAGCTGTTAAAGCTCAATTTCTCCAAACCTAGGACTGCAAACCTCTAGCAATTATTGTAAATGGGCCTGCATAGAGAAGCGTAGCTTGTGATAAAGCGTTACATGATCTCAATCCTGTTTTTAGTGATACTTTCAGTTTGCATTAACCTTCTCTCTTTAACTGTGGTCAAGGTTCTACAGCATGACCACATGTTCTCCAGATGCATTATCCTTCAACCGTACAGGGAACAAGACTGTAATAAGATCTCACATCTCTTAAAATTGTGTTTAATGTCTAGGTCATGGCTACTCACAATATGACGTGAATTTCAAAATATCTGAAAGGCCACATAATGAGCACTATGGTCTGAGGCCTAATACAATGCTCACAACGGGAAGATAGATCATGATTTAGATGTGACATTGGATTAAAAATAGGTTGATTGAAAGGAAAGTTCACTGGGTGTGGGTTGGAAATTAAGCCCCACTTTGACAAGATAGGCAAGCAATTGTAAGGCAACAGCATCAAGTCTGATCAGAAGGACACCATACTGGTTGTCTGTTTATCTTCCTACCCTGTGTCCTCCTTCAGGTTCACATACGCAGCAAATGGAATCAGCTTGTGATGTACCACACCAATGATTTATGAGCTCAAAATCACAGCTTGTGTTTGGACTAGATGGATAGATACAGCTTGAATTCCCAAATGTTAGATACTCCCCACAAAATATATGCCAATTCACCCTGTTATCCAATGGCAGTCCAATAGAAAGACAGAAACTGAGCTCAACATTGAATCGTGAGGAGAAGAGCGAAATATTTAGGGTTTTTGGATTAAGAAATTCAAAGCTATATAGCAAACAGCATTTCTTCTTTTTGTTATATCGATATAGTCCATCGCTGTCTCTATGGTACAGCCCCTGAGTACCTCAAACCACTGGTTCCTCCTTATCTTCCCTCCAGAACCCTTCACTCTTCAAAACAAGGCGAAATACAGGGACCAAGTGCCAAATTCATAAACGGCATAGGAAGATCATTCTCTGCAAAAGCAGCATCTTTTTGGACCACATTGCCACCTGTACTTAGACTAGTATCAGACGCAAAATCCTTCGGTAAATCACTGAAAAAACGTAGTCTTTAAATGAATGAAGTGCCTAGCACAGCCTCTTTCTCCATGATAAACTGTCCTGTCTTTTTTAGTTCTCTCTAAGGTGTTTGTATTTGTGCCCTGATGCCTGCAGGCTGCCGGTGTATTATAAATAGATACATATATACAAATGTTCACTCTATTTCAAATTTCCAACTTGAAGGATTCCCCTTTGACAAGTCTACAGTTACACCACAATGTTACTTTAGAGAAGGAGGAGTAAAGAGGATGTAGATTCACATTCTTGTTCACCGGCTGAATACTGTCAAGATTAAGTATTGACGTTCAACGTATTAACAGTAGGGATTATTTAATTGGCCAGTTACTATATTGTCACACTTACATTAGGAGATAGAGAACAGAAGTGTCCTTTGATTGGTGAGAATCAGTCTCTATGTAAAGGGGACACGGTTGCAGTCTAGACAACTAGTTGGTGGAAATGTGCCTCAGATCCTCATTAGAAAAATACTGTGAGAACTTTCAAACAGGCTAACAGTATTACAGCCCCACAGACTGAGGGAGAGATCACCATCACGGGATAATGAACCACCACCAAGTTATTGCCCAGGGTGAAGCTGAAGGCCATGAGTTGGGGAGGGGTCACCATCTAAAGTGATAACAACCCCTACAAGTTCTACAAGGCAATATAACACATGGTAGTATTAGCAATGCATCTTTTGGAGTTTTCGTGGTGAAGTTAAAAATGGTGCTTTAAGATTGAGTAAAGTAAATAGACAATCTTAGTTAATAAATTGAATATGTTTTTATTTTGTAGAATCTAAATAACATGGTTGTCTTCATAGGTTAAGCATTTTAATTGCAACTTGGTTGAATTGGAACATGTTTAACATGGCCAAGCACTAGGAGTCATGTAAACGTAAGCAGTTTCTCTTTAAGAAAGTGAACACATTTTCCATTGTTTTCTCTTTCTCTTTTATGTGATAAATAGCATGCAGTAAAAAAGGTCCTGCCAGCGAGGAATTATCATGTAGAAACAAATTCTTGGCAGCAAATTGCATAGTTGTTTGCCTGTCTGCTTCTGAAGACAGAATGTTCAGAATACAGTCAATAACAGTATTTATTGACTGCACTCTAAACATTTTGCTTGGCTAAGAGGAGGTCAATAATAGAAATATCAAAATAAGACATTTACGCACTTTCAAAAAGGCGGAGGAAGTAATGTTATACTCTCCTCACACAAGCCCTGATGTATTACTTCTCTGTAAAGCTGATCACACTTTCTAAGTCGGTCAGATAGCACAGGGAGTAGAGGTCTCATTTTGACTTCCATGCAGAGCTTGCCAACCCAGGCTCCAATCCGGTAGTGCCAAACTCAGCCTTCCACTCAGCCTTCCATCCTTCGGAGATTGATAAATGAGCACCGCACACAATGGGTAATACTAAGCAGCGCTCAGATGCCAGAGGGTTCGTAGCGCTATATAAATGAGAATCATTATTATTAAGCAAATGCCTAACCTCATCAAGTCTTACATTTTGCTTCTTATCTGCTTTAACTGTTGAAAGTGAGGTGTTCTGGGGCACTCGCCATCCCCATACAAATTACGGGGAATCCCTCTACTCACATCGTGGTTACTAAATTCTGATAATTCCTAGACACAGGCTGATTGGGTGGGACTAAGGGCACTAACTAATTAGGGCACAGCTTAGATTTTGGGGCCAACTGAGTTAAGTGTAATTCTCTCTTGCTTAGTGTAAATAACCTCTGATGCTCTTTGTAGGATTACAAAAAAATCAAATGTCATACATAAATGTAGTAATGGTGAAGAAATGATCACTTATCAAAAACCAGCTGAAAAACGAGAGACCCAACAAACCAGACAAAATTACAGGCAATGCTGCTGCCAGAGCAGAATCATGCATACAAAACCATTGCAGAGTCTCTGCACTACCAAGCATGTATAAACAACAAGACAAATCCAATACTGTGTACTGACTTTTGGAAGCAGAGGTCAAGTCGACGTGTTCACCCTGCACTCCTCAACCAAAGACACTTGCACTGCAAAGCATATTCGAAATTCACCAACCGTGCACTGGCAAAGTAAATCACACACAGGGTTACACCCGCATGACAAACCCTGTACAAGGGGTGGGAAAGAAACCCTATCTAAGGGGATCCCAACAAGGCAGAGATTTGTTGGAGTTTGGATAGGGTGAAAGAGAGAATGTGGTGATGGTTGGGGAAAGTAGAGGCTGGAAGAGCAGAGAAGGCTGGAGGTGACATAGAGATTCCAGGTGGAGAAGGAGTTGAATATAGAAGTTGAGGAGGAGGGAGTAAGATCAGAGGAGAATATGATTTGAAAGGTGGTGTGGGGAGGAGGTGGTGGTAACACGAGGTGCTGTTTTTCTATTCATATATTGTGCCTAAGGTTTTGCATCAAACCGTACATATATGCCAGTAGACACTATTGTTGTTAAATACAATGTAAAAACAGAATTAATCATAGTTCATGTACATTGAATAATTTGATAATTAAATACATGTTTACAATATCTCAATAGAGCTAAAACTAACAAGACCTAATTCATGAATCATGATCAATATTGTTCTGATTTTAAAAAAACACAGGTTATGTAGACATTTAGATAAATACTGAACTCTTAAGTAACATAAACGTTGACATAGCACGCACATAGGTTTCAAAGTTTCAATTGTACCCTCCCGTCACCAATAACGACTTATACATTCACTTTGTACAACACTTTTCCTAGCTCCTACAACATTCCATGTCCACATACAATTTAAAAGGAAGGACATATATGTCCTTAAAGATTGCTTTGCAGGAAACAATTTCAAATTTGGGGGGTCTTTAATTGTTTATGGGTTAGTTCAATGTAATCTTGTAACAACCACTTATCCCCCATATATGTAGTATTAATTTTCCAATCTCATATGATAACCTTCTTTTTAAGATGTCTAAATTGAAATTCCTTAATAACTGTAAATGGATACTCATCTATATTCATAGATTCGAAGCAATCAGTATAACATGCTTTCAAAAAAGTGTTCTTACTGTAAGGAAGGCATGGTATCAAACAGTAACACAGACACAAGTGATCACATTCAGTTCAAGGGTTTTTATTGAACTTCAACTGGGTTTTAAAAACACCTGTCTAATCCTAAATCTAAAGATTGGAGCAAGCAATCAAACAAAGTGCTGGCTCTCCCAACAACTCACACCCGTCCAAGGCACACAGACATTTTCCAACACTTTACGGAGGAAAGCGCTGCAACGCAAATCAGCCCAAGGCAAACGAGTACGGCAGAAGTGGAGGGAGCGCACCAGGTCATACCTGTTTCCACGCAGCAGATACAAACGCAGGATCCTTCAGTGTGCCCGCCAGTGTGCCCGCCTGTGTCCTCGCAATTGCAGGCTCCCCCCAACAGCTCCAGGCCCCGGTGGCCTCCGGAGGGAGGTCCCAGTCCCGTGAGCGGGGGGGGTGCCTGCTAACGAGCGGCCGGATATCCAACAGCGACGGCCCATTCCAGGCAAAGAGCACGACACCAACCCCCCGCACTCGGCGGGGGCGGCTGTGCTAATGGCGCCGCTCGAGCCGAAACAGCCGCGGCCCATTCAGGGGGCGGAGCTAGGACCCACCCCCCTGCCCCCGGCAGAGGATGTCATGCGGGAGGGAATCCCAGAAACTAGTGTGGCCACGCCCCCCAACAAGGAGGCAGTGGGCTCATCCAATCCCCAGGAGTGTCGGGCCCAAGGGCTCTCGAGGCAGGAGAGGGAGGCCACACATCCAACGGAACCAGAGGCTTGCCCGACGCAACTCAGAAAGAAACATACACTGCAAATTAAGGCACAAGTGCACTTTAACTTACCCACATCAGCCCCACTTAGCCAAGACTGTACCCCCCCTCGGCCCCGGGCAGATAGTGGGGGTCCAGAGAACGATGTTATTGTCCTCCCCACGAACAGCCCAGAAAACACCAACTCTCCATCAGCATACGAAGGTGGGGCGCTGAATGCAAAAAAACGAGGCAGAACGGACAGGGGGTCTCCGGCCACGAGAAAATTGGGATCACGCATTAGAAAAGAGCCTCCAAAAAGGAAAAAAAAAAATCGGCCCTGAATCTTCAGGCCTCGAAAATCAATACACGCAGTCAAGCAGTAAAAAAAACATGGAACCCTGAGTCAATAAAACCCTCAATGGCAAGCCTTGTAACAGACTTTTTTCAGGACTTTGCCCCAGATTCTAAATCCAGGCAAGAGGACCTCACCGATGAAGAAATCCTGGAAGCGATCAAATCTTGCCAACCCCCGGATAAACAAAGGAAAATTGGAGGGGGCTCAGTTGTGCGCCCCCACTCATCAATCCTGGAAACGGGCGCCCTGGCCCCGAGCCTACCTCTAAGGGCGCCACCCCCAGCCCCCCAAGAGACGGTTTCCCAACCTCGTCTGGTCCCAGCGCCCGCCGCTGAAAGGGGTCCAGTGCTTTCTAGCCCAGCGACTGAGCACTGTGTCCCGGACAAGGCGGCTTCGTTAGGAAACCCGACAGCAGCAATTCCCCCAAGCCCGCGGAGCAGCAAGAAAGGATCATTGAACCTAAACTCACCGAAAATTACGGACGTCCCGACACTTCCAGCTACGGGGGGGACACAGCTTACTCAGGAAACGGCGATCCGATTCCAGGGGGCGGTTGGCGGCCCCATGGGTCAGTCGCTTGACATTCTACTTCAAGAACAACGCCGCCAAGTGAAAACCAACCCGCTGGTCTGCCCAAGGTAAGCAGGGGCGCCACCGGTGCATCTTTCCAAACCACGATCCCTGGACCGGACCAGCGGCGGTCCTGCAGATCCACCATCTACGCCGGTAGTGAGACGCCTCTTAAACGAAAGTTCCGCTTCAACACCAGTCTCCAAACAACGCCCCCTGTTAGCGGGCTCTCCAATTGACTCATCAGGACAAAATAAAAGGGACCTTCTGTCCATAATGTCAGCAGTCACAATCGCCCTAAATCCCTTCACTAAACTGTATGAAGGCATCAATGAAAACTTAAAGGATCACACCTCGATCCAGGCCTCTATGCTTGCAAAACTGACCTTCTTGGAAGGCTACATCACAGCCCTAGATGGGCAACTAAAATCTTTGAAGCTAAACGCGGACCGTGGTCCCACAACAGTCGCGCCCTGTCTGACATCAGCCCCAACGGTGAACGTAGTTGATTCATCAAATCCGCCTCCACAACAACGTCTTTTATCCTCTAGCATCGCTCTCTGTCAGTTGGAGGGACCTGCTCCTCGGAACTTGCTCAATCACGAGATCATCGTTATAACGGACGACACTCAACAACCGGTCCAGCTCCGAAATTCATCTGCGAGTCTTGAGGTTGGCTCCTATCCCCTTTTTTCAACAGCAAGATCAGAAAAACAGAACCAGGGAGGAAAACCTGTAACTCAAAAAATTCCACCAGCAAAGCAACCAGATCCATGTGCTGATAAAAGACCCACGAAATCCGGAAATCCAACTCTTATGGTGGCCGTGCCATCAGGAAAGCAAAAAGGAACTGTCTCTTCTCCGCGCTCCACAGAAGACTTCCTAGCAGAGAAAGATCTAATGGAACTCTCTCAACATTTGGATGACCTTCAACCCGCTCGGCCGGTCGAGGGGGGGTCAGCGACACAGGATCCACCCCACCCGATAAGCCTGGGTGCTCAGTGGAACTTGCAGGAGATTTCATCAACCAAAGACGCAAGCGAAGATGACAAAGGGCATAAATTCCTGACACTGGAGGACCGCAGGAACAATCTCCTCCGACGGCGCGCACGCCCCTCCAACTGCCCTCCAGGTCGTAGAGCAGTGTCATTTGCCTCTCCCCGAGTGAGAGACGCGGCAGGTCGAAACAAAGAGGCCTCCAGTGTAACATTGGTCCAGTACACGTCAGGGGGGCGTCAGTCAGAACGCCACGCAAAGAAAGGAGAACACTATTCCTCAGCATCTACTTCAAAAGATCAAAGGGGGTGTGTCCGTCGATCCATTATTCTTCAAGAACAGAGTCTTACCGCAAGGAAACCAAATCTTCGAGTGTGTCGCCAATTAAGTTGAAACAGCACAAAGACAACAAGGACGACATAATTCTCAACCGAAGAGGGCTACTTGCACTATTCAGTCTGATCCCAAAACTTCGTGACATAAAATCGCCCGATTTAAAGATAGTGGATCCCTACCACTCACATGACAGAGCCAAAGTGAATATCCACACTGTTTCCGAGAGAGTGAAAAGGGAAATAGTGCGAGCAAAAGAGGATTTGGCCGCTCTAGGATACATCATCAATTCCCTAAACTCAAACTCAAACCAAAGGGATTCGGACCACCTCGAGAAAAACTCAGTCCGCCAGGATAAAACCATCGGAAAGGAGAAGGGACGAGAACGGAAAAGAAGCGCGAGACAAGTTCAAACTGGGGACACTCCAAACCCAAAGCCTCAAGATACTCCCGCGCAATACCGGCGGGACAAACCAAGGTTGCTCAAGCTGACCAAAACCGTCGACTGCCAGACAGCTAGGTCCCCCAGGAAAAACTGTAAATCACCTGAAGGGGACTTGATACAGCATTCAGTGCAGAGAACCGGGACAAACACGAGAACAACAACACAAGCGGGATCCTTCAAGGCAAAACAAAGCGACAAACAACAGGGGTTGTGGGCTTGGCTTCCCAAGGTGCTGTCTCAAACGAATACATAGCAACTCGCAGGTCGGCTGGAAGGGCCTCCAGATCATCCAACGGTCGACCACCATTCAACACCCCTCCACTTCTGTTCCTGGAATACCCACGGTCACTTACACCTTACAACGACGGGAGATGCGAATTTAGCATCATTCGATATCATCTGTTTACAAGAGACTTGGTTGGTCAAAACACCTGCGCTGGACGGCTATGACATCATTTTGGCCTCAGCTATCAAAGGGCTACTGGGTCACCCGACGTCGGGCCTTCTAACGGCCTATCGGCAGGGAACGGGCCTAAAACACAAGGCCACACTTCTAGCCAATCTTTCGATCCTTGGCAGTTTTACTTGATTGGGTCGAAAACTCCCATTCCAGATCCTCGCAAATTGCGATTGTGAACACGTTCTGGAACCCGACTGCTATAAACCCACAATCCTACCTAACGATGATGGAAAACCTGGTGGATGAAATTCAAGCTACACACAAGGTCCTAGCCATCATAATCTGTGGGGATTTAAACGTCAAATGCAGTGATGAAATCATAAAACCGGGTAAAGTTTCAAACCTGACGCCAGCAGCAAAAAGAGGGCACCTTTGGGCGTCCCTAATGTACTCAAGAAACCTGGTAAACCTGAACTCGGTCTTCCCGAATGTACATCGTTTGCCAACTTGGGAACAGGGTCTCCTCAACGCCACTATTGATTACATTTACACATCAAGACAACTTTTGGGGAAGGTAAAAGCCTTTGAAGTACGTAAAATAACAGCCAGTGACCACAATCAGCTTACGATGTCATTGGTCACCCACTTCTCACAGCCCGCGCCGTATGTTCTGGCTGTGGAAACAAACCAGCGCGGAAATAGACTGAACTTGACAGCACAAGCAGTTACAGCCCTGCAGGCCAAATATGTCCGCAAGGAGAACACCGAGAGCAACCAAAATCTGGATTACGTTCCTCTATTGGTACAACACAGGACGAAAACCAAGCAGCAGCCTTCCTCACTCATTCAACCTAAACACTCTTACGATGCTGCTCTTGTGGCTAAAAGGCATGAGCTGGGAAACCTTTCTCAAAACAACTAAGTGTGGCAACAGTATCCTACAAAAACTGGGTAAAAAATCACCGCCACCAGCTTTATCAACAGGATGCGAAATGCATGTTAAAAGCCATCTGCGGAAACAAGGCAATGGAGTTCTGGTCATTGTTAAAATCTTCGGCCCCTTCACTCAACAATTTAACAATCAATGCCATAGCCGAGCAAAAATGGATCACTCACTTTGCCACAGTTTTCCAAGCACCGGCAACAACATCCCCAGTAATAGAGGCCGCAATGGGTGACAATCAGTTGGCCACGGACTGGCTAAAACTGGACAATCAAGCCGAAATCGGAGACCAAATCAAAAAATCAAAGATCTCGAGAGCAGCGGGCCCTGACGGCATCTCCAACATAGATTTGAAAGCAAACCCAGAAGAATGGGCTTCGATGATCACGTCGATCTTCACAAAATGCGCGGCGCAGAAAGCCCTGCCGCCTTCGTGGACCAAATCCATCATTGTCCCGATTTATAAGAAAGGCGACATCACAGACCCGCTAAACTATCGTCCCATCGCACTGTTGGATTGTATTGGCAAATTCTATGGGAGCCTGCTCTTGAAACGATTTCAAGCTTGGGCAGAGTTGGCCCCGTGTAATGACAAGTTCCAAACTGGTTTCAAAAAGAAGATGGGCACGGCGGCTAACATTCTAACCATCAGCACCCTAAAAAGTAAGGTCTGGGTAGTGTAGCCTCGAATTTTCGTTGCCTTCATTGACCTCTCCCAGGCCTTCGATCTAGTGGACTGGAACCGACTATGGCAAAAACTAGAAGGGTGGAGCTGCCCCCAGGAGCTTCTGCAGCCAATTATAGCCCTACACTCGGACACCACTCTAAGGGTCCGACTGTCACAAAGGGTGAACTTATCAGGAGAAATTTTGACTGAACGGGGGGTAAAACAAGGCTGCCCCATGGCTCCAGCGATGTTTCTGGCCTACATCGGTGACCTCGGGATATCAGAAGACCTGACACGCACTTTTCCTCCACAAGTTGCAGATGTCAAAATAAGCCATCTCTTGTACGCCGATGATCTCATCTTACTGGATCAGACACAGATTGGCCTCCAGAGGCAGCTTTCCAATCTCCTCGTTTATATGCAGGAAAACAACTTAAGAATAAATAAAGAAAAAACAAAAATCTTGATAATGGCAGCTGGGCACAAAAAAACCATTGACAAATTCACATGGCGTTTGGAGGAACACGAGATCGAAAGGGTCACCGAATATAAATACTTGGGCGTACCGATTGACAGCTCGAGACTTGAGATCTCTATGCAGGCATCCCTCGACAACAAAACCAAGAAGTTGGCTTCTCAAGGAAAGGCAATCGACATCAAATTCGGAAAATGTTCCTGTATCCCAGTGTTAGAATTTTACAGGAAAAAAGTTGTGCCGTCTATTACCTATGGTGCTGAAGCCATGCCATCGATTCCAACAAAAACTTGGCAGTATCTAGAAGGCTTGTTTTGGAAGTCAGTGTTTGGCCTGCCAAAATCTACATCTATCGCTGCAATTCGTCGCGAGTTGAGCCTCCTGTCTTTAAAGACAACGGTAAATATCAACACACTCAGGCTATACAGGAAATGTATAACGGACGACAGCGATCATATCTATGGTCTCCTCAACAAAGAAATCCACTCTGGTAAGGTGAAGATGCTGACAGACTGGAAAGATTTCATCAAGGCCCAACTGGAGTCGGTGGAGTGTTCGGATTTCGATCTCAGCACCAATCCCACGAGAGTCTATCAGAAACTAAAAGACCTAGACTGGATTCAAACTCAAGAATCAGCATTTAAGAACAAACTTCTTCTTCACCTCTCCCCATGTGTCAGCAAACTCAACGAGCCGATGAAATACCTGCAAAAATTCCCCAGTAGGGGGGCTCGAAACGCGCTCCTGAGGATAAGATTGAATCTGCTAGAGACCAACGAAATCCGGTACATCAGAGGTCTAGTGGACTCAAGCACATGCCGCCTGTGTGCAGCGGAGACTGAATCAATTAGACGCCTGCTGCTGGTCTGTCCAAAAACTGTAACTCTGAGAGCATCTTACTTCAAACACCTAATCAGGGACGACAGAGGGTGGGACGAAGAAACTTGGTGACCAAGACTGATTGGAGGAGACCGTACATCATGGCTCCTAGCAACCACAAAAATCTTGGAACACACCATGAAATTGTTAACAGCCGGAGGGGCCTACCCTGAGTAGTCGCAGTGATTTTGTTTCTTTCTTTTCTTGCAGCAACTTGCCTTTGTAAAGTTCGCTTTTTGAACATATACAAATAAAAAAAATAAAAAATGTTTAGTTGTTTTCTCTATCAGCAATTTATCATATGCATTGTGATGTCAAGGTTTATATGCTGATGTAAATGATGTCGCTTTGTGGGTCCTGTTACTCAGTAAACTATGAATGAAATCATTAAAGTTATCCACCATTATTAATTTTAATAAGTGAAATATGTTAATACTCAAGTCATCTGTGATTCGCCTTTTGATTGTGGTTACGTTTTTTTATTTGTCCAAAGTATTTTAGTTCCATTTTTTTTAAAACTACTTATGTGGGGATAATTCTCATTATTAGCATGCCTACCACACTTAAAACAGACACAGTTATGCAGGCACAATCACGAGCAAGGTTACTTATTACATTTATATCATAAAATACATTAAATAAAGACATGGGCCTCATTTCGAGTTTGGAGGTAGCCATGCCATCATTACCGGCATGTCTACCTCCAAACTCCTGTGCGGGTCCCGAAAATAGGGAATTACTGGGCCATTCCGGCTTTTGCGGGCCCGGTAAATTCCCATTTTCGGGACCCGGACCCAGTATGTCCCCACTCCCATTTGAGCCCACATAGGGCTCAATGGTAATGGGGAAGATGCTAACAACGAACCCGTTAATGACGAGTCCGTTGTTAGCATCCTGTTCTGCTCGCGAGTGCCAGTATGCACAAATCGGCCAGACCAGACGTGCATACCGCCACCTGCGAGCAAACTCGTAATGTGGCGGCCCGATCTGATAGCGTTCATATCACGACCGCCAGGGTCCTGATTGGGCCCACAGATACAAATATAAAATTGTATATAGTGTTTGTTTTCCCATTTCTCCAAGTTGTATTGACTGGCATATTTTCCTTTTTATACATCCTTTTAATGAGACCAGTCTCCAAGTTGTTAATAAATATGATCGTCTAGAACCTTGCTCAGTGATTTTACACTGATCTCATAAACACTTTGGAATGCCCCTTGCTACATTGTATTCATCCTCACTGTTGCTCCTATTAAGCCATAAACAATTAAAATCACCATAAATTATGATATTATGGCTATACATCTGGTCCATTCATGTAGAGAGTAACGCAACTAAGTCTGCACACAAGTTAGTCAACTCCTTAAAATGTCCTGAACTATAAATATGTATCATTAGCCAGGTTTCTTTATATGTGAAATATTACATTTAACCTTTATGCATAATAATTGATTGCTATTTGTATGCATTTCTTCAATTAACAATGTCAATGCATTATGAAACATTAAAAGTAGTCCAACAATGGGGCGTCTGCGTTAGCCTTTTCATGCAAGATTATGGTAACAATCAAAACCATCAAATTGAGATATCGGAAGTAAGCCAGGTCTCCTGTAAGACTATATTCCAATAGGTAAGACAACAATGTATGGTTTGTTCATTACTCATAAATCATTACAATCTCTCAAATTCCATGTCAGTATTTTTACCTTGTTCTTCATCTTTTCAAAAACATGATTTCTCCTTTGCTTGTAAATCAGCTGGCAGATATGCCCATTCCTTTTTATTTAAATTTAGAATTGGATATTATCATTGTTAAGAAGGATCCAATCCTTTTAGAGAAACATTCAAGGACCATGCTGTCCAAATGCACATGGTTATTGGCTTCAATTTCAATGGTATGACTGTGGCTTACTACGGATAACCTATTACTCTGAAACAGTCTTGTATCACAACTTGTATTTATTTATATCAAAACTCATAGATCTAAATGAACCAGTATGCAAAAAGATTAATCTAGCTATACTGTTAGGAAACAGATGCATCATAGCCACTGTTGTTTCTTGGTCATTCTGGAATTCTACCCACTCAATGTCACCTGAATTTATAACATTTAGTGGGGGAGTTAGATTAGAGACAGTTAGGATTTGCTCTGTGGGAAGTTTTCTTTTTTAAATAGGTCCTCCATATATATTCATCTAGTGAAGAAATTAACACTATCATCAACCCCTGTTGGAAAATCTGTAAATGTTACATTTTTGGGGAAGACTCCAGAGTTATTCATTGATTCTCCTCTTCGCTGCTCAAGTGTATGTCTAAAACCAGTTCTAAACATTCTGAATCTTGAATTTGTGTTTCATCTTCTTCACTGTCCTGATCACTAAAGGTAACATTTGTTTTTCCATTGCCATACTCAAACGTCTCTGTAGGCCCTATCTTTTCATTCTGATTTTTATCCATGTTCTTATTATATCAGACATAATTTCAGTTTTCATTTTCCAACATTATATCATAGTCTGACTGGAGGATTAATCCTTTTTTATGCTTTATTCTGCTTGATTGCTTTGATTTGATGTGCTTGTACTTTTTTGTAGATGCTTGAGACTTTTTTCATTTTTCAATTGTTAATATGATGATTAAAGGATTATTCCTCTACACTAATTAATATTTGAGACCTGGGCCCATCAATAGCCAAATTACCCTGCTCAGTCAAATCCAAGTGAGAAATTATTAAATGAGCATCTAATAAATAGGTTTCAGAAGTTCTACTCAACCTGTTGCCCGGACCAGAATATATCATATGTTGTAACAAGATTGAATCATAGTTGGTCTGTTTCTCTTGTCCTGCTCAGTTTTATAGCCACACATATCATAGTTAATCACTAGGAGCACCTCATAAAGCTTGATCAATGAATGAATGTATGCATGAATAAATAACTGTTTACTTTTGAAAATATCCATGAAAACAAATCAAATACTAAGCATAAAATATAATTTGGTAAATATATATCCAGTTAAAAATCAAGTTATGTGTGTCACATTCCCTAACAACTATGCACAAGCTGTCAACAGTTAGTGCTATCATTATTTAAAACGTTCACATCCCTCCACACATTGCAGTTAGGTTGGGGAATTAAAAATAATATATAATAAATCGAATGTCTAAGTAAGAAATATACAGTCAATACAAATCAAATGTTACCTTGCATACGTTTTCCTTATTTGTATGGATTTTTCTGTGTACACATATTCGCAAAAGCAATAGAATTATTCGGCATGGAACAAAGTTCCAAAGTTATCTTTCTGCTTCTCTCCATAGTTCAGCATTCTCTGCCTTAAGGTGTGAACTAGGTTCTTCGTGCTTGGGAATTTATAAAGGGGACAAAAGAACAAGAAGTGTGATCAGTCCCCCACAATTGTCACACTGCACTGACAATTAAACTACTAACTGGGATGTACCTATTACTCCAGACTTTTACCAATAAGACTGCTGGAAATCTGTTAGCCTTGAGATTAAATAGAACTTCTCATATTCAAGAGCTTTTGGGAAAGTTGCTATACTTCTCAATTAGAAAGCACAGCTCTATATCAAAGAATCCCTAACTGATTTCTTGGGATTTTCTCTGTCTAATTTCCTTGACTTTTTCCAATCAAGATGATTCCCTATCAATGTTTTTAAATCAATTGTCCTAGCTTCAGAATATCATCGAATATCTGTTGGCAGCCAAAAAAGTTTAATTATTTTTGGGATAAATTGCACCCATGGGCTACACAAACCCTCGTCATAGGCTCTTAAGTCCTATATTATTCTGTGGGTAAGACGAGATGTGTTTTTCTTACAGAGCCTTACCCACAGTTTAATTGGCCTTAGATTAATTGTATCAACAATATATCCTAAACTGGCCTACTGATGCAGCAAAAAGGTCGGAGCATCCTTTGAACACCAAACACACTATGTCAAAAAATTCTTTTTGTAAAGCCTGTCAATTCACATGCCCCCAAACGACAGTTACATATGCTCCACTTAGTAAAGGTTTTGCTTGAAAAATGGATACAATTGGGTTCATGGTGAGGCCACCCAATTCGTATTTCACTAAATATTTAGCTGTTGACTTATGCCATTTTTGCTGCTTTGATTTTGAAATGGACTTCCCAATTCATATAGTCTGAGAATGTAATTCCTTAATAGGAAAACAGCATGATCAATGATTGAAGAACCACATGTAGGGCTCCGAGTGATGGCGGGATGGAGTAAAGACATTTGAGAGGGAGTCAGGCATTATGCCTTAGATTACCAAGCATAAGTTTTCTATCATATTTAAAGACTCATCTTTTTGTAACTCATCCTGGTGTACTTCCTTGCCTCCTCTGAGGTGCATAAGCCTCTTTTTGTAAACTCATTTATGAATAATTGTTTGTGCTGCTCTAACTGCATGTGTGGTGAAAGTGTTAATGAGCGCCTCTCTTCAAGATGTGTCTTTATCTCTGTAGCTCTCAGTCTTCCATTGGAAATAGGTAGTCATTTTTCCTTTGAGGAGTGGTGAAATATGTGAAGCAGCCATAGTTATGAAGGTGCAGGGTAGTTAGGTAAGATCCTGCACGAGTGTAAATTAGACTCAATTCAAACATGTTTATGTACAAAGTAGATTCATTGTTGAGAAATAGATTCATCTTTAAAAAGTAATTTCCTGTACTTAGGTACAAAAGGCAGCCCTAAATTGTCCTAGACCGTGGGCGTAATTTTAGGGGGGGAAAAGGGGGTTTGTACCCCCCAACTTTCATGGCACACCATTTTGTCCCATTCATTTGGCTGGGACACCTTTTCTTCAGATGTCATGTCCCCCCCAACATTTTCAGCAAAGTTACTCCATTGTCCTAGACTAATATTTTAACCTACCTAAGACACATTTGAAACCAATTGCTATGTCTAGTTATATAGGTTATTGTTCCCTTGATCATCAATAACACTGTACATTCATAATCTTAGATGTTATCAACTCAGTCCCAATGTGTTTCATATTCTATGTGTTATAAAGACATTGGGCCTCATTACACGGTAGGCGGTAGGGACATACCGTTACCGGTAAGGGATTACCGGTATCGGTAAATCCCCTCCCCAATCACGACCCGGACATACCGCTATTAGCGGCACCGCAAAGTACGGTGGCACTATTAGCGGCAAGTCCGTGAGCGCGCGGCCCCTCAGACCGGAAATAGCGGCATAGCGCTAATATCACGGCATCACGAGCCATGCGTACATGGCAATACCGGCATGTAGTAGACCCAAAGAACCCTTACCGGCAAGGCGCTAATACCGGCATCGCGAACCACACGTTAAAAGAGCACAGCAGAGTTCCCACCTGCCACAGGTGGACAAAATCAGCACAGGTGGAGGCAATGGAGACTGGCAGCACATAAGAGCACACCACACCCCTCCCCACACTCATTCCCACACCAAGATGGATGCAATACTAGCAGCATTACATGGGCTAGAGGACATGATTGCTGTGCAGCAGCTACAACAACAGGCAGCACAGAGGAGACGCAGGAGGAGGAGGAGGAGGAGGGCAAGACAGGCGCAGCAAGCACCACCAGTGCACCTAGTGATACCACAGAGGCAGCCACCAATTCCCAGGATCAGAGCCAGTCCAGTCAACCTAACCCCTGAGCAGATACACACCCTGTACCGTCTGGACTGGGATACCATCATCACCATAGTAGACATGATATACAACGACATTGTGAGTCTCATTGACATCCGTACTGCCATCCCCCCTCTACTGAAGGTAGTAACAGTGCTCCACTTCTTGGCCACAGGCACCTACCAGCATACGGTAGGTCAGATGCATGGCATATCACAACCAGTATTCTCACGCACACTGAACCAGGTGCTCGATGCCCTCCTGCAGCACACAAGTCAACACATATACATGCCACGGACTGCCCAGGAGATCTCCAACACCAAAGTTGGCTTCCATTCACTGGCAGGCATCCCAAGTTGCATCGGGGCCATCGACTGTACCCATGTAGAACTGCTGGTCCCACATGCCAATGAGGTAGTGTACCGTAACAGAAAGCAATACCACTCCATCAACGTCCAAATGGTATGTGACTCCAATAAGATCATCACACATTGCTGTGCCCGATATCCCGGTTCAACCCATGATGCAATGGTCCTGCGGAACTCGACAATACCACGATACATGGAGCGACATGCTGGACAACGTTCGTGGCTACTTGGTGAGTAGCAGGCCGACCACATGTCAGTGTGATGTGGATTGTGAGTGGGGGGGGAGATGCATACTCCAACTGGGCGTGAATGGGGGGGGGAGATGCATACTCCAACTGGCCGTGAATGGGGGGGGGAGATGCATACTCCAACTGGCCGTGAATGGGGGGGGGAGATGCATACTCCAACTGGCCGTGAATGGGGGGGGGGAGATGCATACTCCAACTGGGCGTGAACTTGTGTCATGAGAAGAATGGACATACATATTTGCATCACTGTACAGTGAGGCAGCCCACAATGGACCAGAGACAAAACCACATGCCGGAAGTGAGTGCCACGGCAAACATATCAATCCATTACGCCAAACAGGCCATTCCAAACAACATGCACACCGCACAACACACCATTCCCCCATTACACAAATCAGCAACATGCATATCAAAATCACAACTGAAATGTACGCTGAACAACATCAGAAATGGTCCGCGCACATGAGTGCATACAAATGGATCCCCTGTAGCCATTGTGGTGAGGCACACCCGTACCCCACCACAGAATTGCCATCAAACAGCATGGGGACATCAACTAAGGAATGGCAGTGTACTAGCAGTGTGGCACTAACGTTGCCAGGGCCAGGAAACACAAATCACTTAAACTCTGGCGGGACATGGCAATCCCTGCTGTATGCATGCATGGTGCATGTCCACTTGCAAGGACCACCTCACCTTCCCACATTGCAGTTACCCTGATTGCCATGCGTGCTTGGATCAGTGGATGTCGTTGAATATGCAATGTTTGTTTGTGTGATATGTGCACGCTCCACATTATGTAGACACTTACACATACCCATTGTTGCACCCATGCAGGTGATGCAGGTTATCCCCTGAAGAGGTGGCTCCTTACCCCTGTGCGGAACCCACAGAACAGGCACGAAGAGGACTACAATCATGCACACACCCGTACCCGCGTGGTGATCGAGCAGACATTCGGCCTATTGAAGGAACGCTTCCGGTGCCTCAGCAGGTCGGGCGGGGCACTCCTGTACGGGCATGAGAAGGTGGCCAAGATCACCATGGCATGTGTCATGCTTCACAATATGTGTATCAGACGGAATGTGCCAATGCCCCCTGACATAGAACTGCGACCACCGTCTGAGGATGATGACGGGGATGAGGATGGAGGAGAGGGGGCTGCAGGTCATGCAGGTGGCGATGCCCATGAGGGACGTGCTGTGCGGCAGCACCTGATAGACCATTGTTTCTGATGCACATGGATTAGGAGGGTGCAATTGGTGTTCAGCTCAGTATGTATGGAGGACATAATCACAGTGCACCCTTCAACAATAAAGCACACATACACAATTATCAATGTCCAGTCATGTGATTATCCATGCCATTACGTGTGTATTGAGCATTATGACATTCAAACGTGCATGTACCCTCCACCCCAACAACCCAACAACTCCACCCCAACAACCCTCACCCCCCTCCCCCCACAACTCCCCCAAACACCCTCACCCCCCTCCCCCCACAACTCCGCCGAACACCCTCACCCCCCTCCCCCCACAACTCCACCGAACATGGTGTGCACATCAGTGCTGCATTAGTTCCCAAGTGTCAACAGGGACAGGCTGGCCCTACTTCCCTCCTCCACTACCACCATTGGGGGGTTGTGAGTCTGACCGCCGCAAGGACCGGCTGGACCTGCGCAGGATGGTTGTCTTGTCGGAGCTAGTAGACGAGGGCGTGGCTGGTTGATCTGCTCCCTGTGAGTGACGCATGCTCTCCATCGCCTCAGCAATGCGCGTTAGGACCTGCCTCACAGCGGCCATCTCGTCACATAGGCGCGTCGTGTTGCTGTCCATGGCAGCTTTCATGTCCCTTGACAACACCCGGATCTCCTCCCTGGTCGAGGCAGCCTCGCTCACTTGCCGGGCAACCAGGGCATTGAGCTCCTCCTGGCGCTGGCGTATCAGGCTCATGGTGTCGTCTGCGGCCCTGCCCCTGTTACTCCTCGGCGCAGCTTGCTGCATGTGGCCGACATCAGGTGAGCTCGCCACGGGACTGAATGACCCATCCATTGCATCTCCGGCATGCACCTCATGGATGCTGCCATTGGATGTGTTGCATGGGCTGTGGAGTGGGGACAGCTAGGGGCTGGGTGTACGCTGCCCTTCCGGTGTCGGACATGGGTCGTCCACATCACTCATAGGTGCCGTGGCTGCTGCTTCCCCAACGGAGCTATTGGCTGCGGACAGCGTGCCTTCTGGCACTGGCTCCTGAGTGGTGGGGGTGGGTGGTGGGGGTGCTGCCACAGTGTCGGATGGCATTTCGACCCTTGGTGTGGTCGTTGCGTGGGTGGCTTTTGAACGCTGGGCCACTCCAGATATCCCAGTGCCCCTCGATGTACTGGGCCTGGTGCCTGCATCCTTTTCCTTGGCCTGCTTTTTGGGTGGTGGGGCCTGCGTTGCAGAGTCCAGCTCCTCACTGTCAGATTGTGACCCTGTGGGGGAGCAAGACAGGGATAACATCAGTGATGGGTCAACGTGCATCATGCATATGTTGTTGTTGCTGCAGTTCTTTGGATTTGGACATCTACTTTGGGCCTGCAGGTTGTTGGCCAGATGGGTGGGTCATCCGGATATGTGTCAGGGTGACACGTGTGTGAGGTGCTGCATGCATGTGGTTGTGTGGGGATGTGCAGGGCATATATGCAGGGTTGTGTACATGTGTGTGTGATGACCCCATCCATTAGCTGATTCCCAATTCACATTTGGGGGAGGGACTCATGCTTGGCATTGCTGTGTCTTGCGTGGTCACTCACCTCCGTCTGACGTTGTTGCCACACCACACTCCATTCGGCCCACTCCCTCGATGGATTCTATGCCAATGGTGCTGGCACATGTCTCCTCCCACTCCTGCATCTTCATCGGGGATCCACCTCCGCCTCCTGTGCCCATGGCCAGATTCCTGTTGGCCGATAAAATGCTGCGTACACGGAGGCGCAGATCATCCCACCGCTTGCGCACGTCCTTTACGGTGCGGGGGGTGGAGCCCACCGCACTGACTTTCTGAGCCACCTCAGCCCAGATTTCCTTTTTTCTCAGGAGTGCCGGGCGCCGCATGTCGCTAGCGAACACTACGTCTGCATTTGCAGCCAGGGTGTCTGCCAGCATTTTCAATTCCTCGTTTGAGAAGCGTTCTTTGCGCTGGCGCGCATCGGCTTTCTTTAGGGCCTTGGGCATTGTTTGTTCTTCTGGGATGTGGTTTTGCCAGTCGTGGTGTTGCTGCAGGTCCTGAGTGCAGGGGATGGCAATGGATTGTGTTTTTAAAGATGGCCGCCGGGCTCTTTCCCGTTCCGGTGCGATGACGCTATTTCCGGTTCCGGTGTTTTACGGTGACCGCTAATAGCAGTGACCGCTAATAGCAGTGACCGCTAACAGCGGTGACCGCTAATAGCGTGCAGCATGAGGGCGGAGGTGCTATCAGCACTTTGGTCGGAGCCGGTAAGGTGCTTTTCCGCCATGGCGGTGGGGTCATTTACCGTCATGGCCCTATGCGCGTGTCCGCTAACTCGTAATGGAACGCTATTAGCGGTCTCCTACGATGGCGGACACGCTAATAGCGCCATGACGGTAAATCACATTTTTTAGCGCCTACCGTGTAATGAGGCCCATTATCATGTTTGTTGTACATTGGTTAGTGGTAACAATCATCATGTATTGATACAAAATACTACAGTGGGCCATTGCCCATTTTGCAAAGAAACCTTATGGTCTCACATATTGTAATAAGACTGGTTATATATATGATATGATATGTTATTTATAACACACTTAATACCCAGAGGTTTCGTGTCATCTTGCTTCCAAGGCAAGCACGTTGCCCCTGAGCTATCCTCCCGAGACTACACACGAGATGCACACATGTGTAGATCTAACTTCTTTAATTGGGATATTTTATATATCCAAGATTTATCATTCATTAGTATCCGGTACGTGCAGTGCACCGGGAATACAACGCATGGATTGGTTATTTTGCGAGCCATACCACACGGTATTCCCTTGTACACCGGTGCGTCCTGCGCGTGCCTGGTACTCTTTTCCCGGCGAGGGACGTGGCAGCCCCTCAGCCAATGAGGATGCTCGAAACGGGGCAATCCCCGCTCTGAGCCACCCCATGGCTGGAGGCCGCCTTCGTCCCCCTCCGGGCACTCGGATAAGACTTTTTTTTTCTTTCCTCCCTCCTCCCACCTCCCTGCCCTCCCCACCCCACTTATCTTATATCCCTTGGTCTCCGGCGGGGGACGATGGAAGCCTCCAGGGTGTGGAGACTCAGAGCAGGGCCATCCCCGCTCCGAGCCTCCACACGGCTGGAGGCTTCCATCATCCCCCGCCGGAGACCGCGGTACGTATTTTCTTTCCCTTCCCCTCCCTCCCTCCCGCCCTCCCAACCCCAATTACCTTCTTTTTTCTTCTTGTTTTGGGAGCGGACGAGCTGGAAACACTTCTGTACCCAGCGCGCCCGCTCCCAATGGCCGTCATGGAAAAGGAAAACGGACTACGTTTTCCCTTTCCCGGCGCCCATTTTTTTCACTTTTTTTTTTCTGTTTCGAAACGCGTTTTTGAAACAGAAAAAAATGCCATTAGTACCCCGGTCTAATGAGCCGGGGTACTAATGGCAATAAGACCCTCGGCGGCGGGCCAATAACGGCCACGGTAATGCCCCCGGGGCTTCGTTAAGGACTTAGCTACGCTCAGGCCTGTAACTACGGCCCCAGGGGCATTGCCTGGGGCGGTATTGGCCCGCTGCCTCGGATCTTATTGCCACAATAGTAGTGCAGTCTGCTTCAATATTTATTCATGGCTATATACATTCTTCCATGCATTTGGCTGTGCTTTTCAGTGTTAGATGTGGGTGAGAATCCCTGTATATAAATCCTTATTAGGTTGATGCTACTTGTTGCTGGTGGCGCTCTGTACACACACAAAATTGTAATTTTTTAATCATATTTTAATGGAGTTAAAGATTTATTTGTTGATGAAAATTATTTAGTAGATGATCTGTTTTTCTTTAATTTTCCAGCAGTGCTAATAATTGATTTAACAGAAATAGGGAGGGTTTCAGTTTGTGTGGTTCGTTTGAAGAATATAGTCAGAGGTTTGACCAATCATGATGGATTGAGTTTTCATGTTTTTAAATAGTGAATATGACATAGCAGGTTAAGTTGTATTTTTCTGTGTGTGAAAGTATATTGCAGCTTGTCACCTGTCTGGTGTGTGAACATTTGTAACTTCCATATCAGTTTCATGTGTGGAAATGTGGCAATTTGATTCTAGTGTGGTGTCACACATGTACAGTACGAGCATGCATGGTGTGAACATTTGTCTGTTTGTTCCATTTGGAAATCATTACGTGCTGTGATAGAGTGTAAGTTCTATGTTTTATGGTTTCTTATTTTGTTAAGTACCAGTCAGTTTCTAGGTTTCTGTAGTGTGTTTGTTCGACAGTGGTGTTGAAATAAATTGCATAGTTATGAGTTGTATGTTTTAATGTAATTTATCACTTGAATCTGTTTTTATACTGTGTGGATATGTTATCTTGGATTGCTTTGTTTGTTGTTATTGTGTGTGTATGGCTACATAATTGCCGATGGTTTTGAAAGCTAATCAGTATTTTCTTGAATTTGTTATAGCCCTTGACAATTTTGCTGTGTATATGCTAGTTACATTATTTGCAATGGTGCATTTAAACTTAGAATAAATTGTTATTTGTGGTTTATGTTCATGATTGCATGTTGTGATGGAGTTTTGTAGTGAAATAGTGTTGCAGGTGCTTGTCTTTTGTCATGGTCTATTCCTCATTTGAATGGTGTCATGGTGTGCTGCAGTGTGAGTGTGGATTAATTGTTCTGTGTTGTTTGTTTTATTGACTGATTTTATTGGATCCCCCTGATCATACTGCACATGATAGAATAGGTGAGTGTGTGTATCTGTGTGATTTTGGGTACGCCGTGCTGTCTGCGAACTTTGGATGCGTCCGGTGGTTGGCTGGAGGGAAGCGTGCTGTGCATAAAAGATTTTGGGAAATGCCGCCATGGTCTATCAGAGAACAGTGTGGCGCCGAAAGGGACTGACAAACATAATGTAAGGCATGTGGTGGTGGGAAGAGGGGATGGAAAGGGTGGGGTAGAGAGAAGCGGAATATATGATATATTTGTTCAGGTCGAAGAAGAGGGTGGTGTGCGAGTGGTGTACGCAAGCACTCTGCCAATTTGGCCGGAATATATGATATATTTGTTCAGGTCGAAGAAGAGGGTGGTGTGCGAGTGGTGTACGCAAGCACTCTGCCAATTTGGCCGCGCCGAAAGGAGTTGCCAAACATAGTTTGCAGGATCGGGTGGGTAATGGAGGGGGTGAAAAGTTTGGGGGAGGGAAAAGTGGAACATATGATACATTTGTTCAGGTCGAAGAAGACGGTGGAGTGCGAGTGGTGTACGCGAGCCATGCAGCAATTTGCAGGTAGCTCTTTAGAGGAGAACCTTCTGTGGTGACTGCATAGACGCTCCATTGGGAACGCGGACTGCATTTCAGATGATGCGCAGAAAGTGATACCTAGGGGTGCCGGTGCTTCTGTTGACTTTGTGGGTTTCCCTTGCAGTATGGCAGTGGGTTGGGCTGTCGGTGGCAGTGGTACATTTGTGAAGTATGGGACGTGGGTGGTCAAATGTTGCCATGCATGCCTGCATTGCCTTGTAGTGGTTGTAGGCAAGGCCTAGGCTTTTGGGTGCATGGGCGGAGGCCACTTGTACCCAAGAGCCTAGGGTTTGGCCACCATCCCGCAATGCAATGCCTCCATGCATGGGAGAGCAGTGAGGAATTTTGCGGGTAGCTCATCAGGGGACTACCTTCTGTGGCGACTGCGTGGATGTTCCCTTGGGCATGGGGACTGCATTGCAGATGATGTAAAGAAAGTGAGAACGCGTGACTTTGCCACTTGGAAGGATTTTGTACATTCACTGTTTTGCAATATGGACCATTCACGCAGCTACTCACATATCCTTCATTGGCGGGTAGCTGCACAGGCAACTATCATTCTTTGGTGAGTGCAGGTAGACTCTTTTGGGGATGGGGAGTACATTGGAGACAATATGGAAAGTAGGTTTGAGAATGGTGCCTTGTTTGGGTCCGTTACTATACCCATGCATACCTGTAGGTAGGAAAGCTACGTGGCCACATCTCACCATGCATGGCGCTATTGCCTTCTAGTGGGTGTGTGCAAGGACTAGCTTCTTGGGTGCATGGGCAGAGGCCGTAGAACAGTGTGGGTTTCCCATTTTGTTGTGGCGGTGGGTAGGGGTGGTGGAGGCAGTGATACATTTGTCAAATATTGCATGTGGCACCATGTTCCCCTGCATACCTCCATTGCCTTGTAATGGTTGTGGGCAAGGGTTTTGGGTGCATGGGCGCAGACTGTAGGCCTCTGCATGTACCCAAGAAGCTAGGCCTTGTCCACAGCCTTGCTTCCGGGAGGGCAGTAAGATATAGCCACATGGAAAGATTTTTTTACCATCACAGGTTTGCGATATCCACCTTTTACGCAGCTACTCACATATACTTCATTGGTGGGTAGCTGCTCAGGTGACTATCATTATTTGCTGAGTACAGGCAGACTCCACGTTGCTGTGGAAAAAGAGCCGCTTCTGGTGTACTCTTTTGTATTTCCTTATGTTCTGTTACAGACAAACAAATGTGCTTAGTATACATGAAGCAATATATTGTAATTGTGTTACTTTTCACACTGCGTTCCCTACCTATGGGGTTACTATGGTCACTCATTTTGTTATGCCAGAAATTCTCCTCCAGCCATTCTAGGGGGATTGCCCTTGCAGTAACTCTTTCCCTTTTCACACTGCGGCGGGTAGCAATGGGGTTATCGTCCTCACTCATTTCTTCATGCAGAAAATTCTCCTCCAGCCACTCTAGGGTGCTTGACATTGATGCGCACAAACAAAAAACATCATGCTTTCCTACTATTGTACACTACAGGACATGTGCAATTATAACATGCACGTTAGTGTACTTATCACGTTGCAGTGACGTTCTGCTCTCAGTAGTTGGCGTCCCTAACTCGGCCTCTTCGTCCTTTGTTGCAATGTGATGCAGGTGTGCAGTAAGATTGTTGAATGCAAACATTACTTCTCTTGTTGGTGCATTCCATTATGCTGCATGACCTATGCCTTTGCGCTGTTTGTTTCGCCTGTACAAACTTTGTGCAGCTACTGCATTTTCCCTTCCCATTCCCGCACTGCTGCTGTTTGTATATGTTTCTTGTCTTTGCAGCAAGGTATCACTTTGTACGACCACCCCTCCCTTTCTCACCAGCTTGGTCCCTACCCGATGTCCGCGAACAGACACACTGTTTGCAACCACTGTGGCTATTAGTATGGAGCCACCGGCTTCAGTATGCTGTACAGTACAGTACATCTATACAAACTAAGAGTAAGTATACTGTTAAAAACCTATGGAATTCAGTGGAAAAAACATTATTAAAGAGACGTTATGGTTAAGATGCGCTACTACAACCCTATCGCCTTTACTGAAAACATTATGATTATGGAACGTTATGGTTTAAGAGCCCTACTAAAAACCTATGAAATTCACTAACAAAAAACGTTGTTAAAGGGACATTATGGTTAAGTTGCCGTAAGAAAACAATTGTGATGTCATTTTTGAAGGCATGGGTGTTAGTCTTAGCAGTGCGCAGTGATGGCGCAGGTTATGGTTGCTTGGCTTACCATAACTGGCAAATTTCAGGGGTTTTTCGGCTGTACTTGTAACCATCATATGGATGGGTTGTTATTAGTGCAAAGTAACTATAATGTCCCTTGCAAATAGTTGTTGTACTGAATCTGAAAGGTTTTTCTTACTGCAACTTAACCATAACGTCCCTTTAACAACTTTTTTTGTCAGTGAATATCTTATAAAGTTAAATGAAGAACAAATGTGTGATTCGCAAGACTGCTACTTTATACTTAGTTGACATATGTGACATGTAAATTAAATGACTCTTTTTTCCATTATGTTGGTAACATAATGTGCTCTCTTGCTTAGCACTGTTGGATGCATTGGCATCTGCATAATTACTGTTAAATCATACTTCAGAGACTTTTGAATGGAAAACAACTTGCAAGAGCCCATGGGACGGAATTCTTATGGAAGGTGTTACGTTGAAGCGAACTCATTTCTTTTCTATATTTTCCAGGTGTGTTTGCAGTAGCACAAATAACGTGTTCTTTTCTCTTTCCTAAATGAGATTGGGCTCTCTCAAGAGAGGGAAAGTAATGCCAGCAAGCAATGAGTCATTGGTCAGCGACACAAAAATAGATTTTAACTCAGGAACATAATTTGACTGGTATTGCATTGATGAAAGCAAAGGGAGTTGGAAAATGAAAAATCAACACCAATCTCATTAAAACAATATAATTAGTTAGAAGTTACATTTTGAATGCACATTTTTACAGACTAAATGTAAGTTTGCTTTGAAAGGATTTCTCGAGCACAACTCTGTGAATGAGAAAGCAAATATAATAGAAACGCATTCTTTTTCAAGCCCTTAAAGGCCACAATTGCAAAGTGATTTTGCTCAGGTAATAAACTTGATATAGTGATACACGAAATAGGGCTCTTTACAGAGGGAAAAACAGGCCCTTGTGAAATGAACAAGTATAAAGCTCAACTTGCCTTTGGCCAGAAGCATTTACTAAAGAGTACACCGTGGGATTCCTTAGAGCAAAATGCCCTGGAGCAAAATGGCCATTAAATGGGCAATGAGATTAAATCATCAGCAACTCGAATTAGGAAAATGATTTCTTTAGAGTATCAACCCTACTCTTGAGTCTATGAATCAACGTGCTTTAACACTGTAAAAACAGTCCAAGGAGAATGTGCTTCTATTGCAAATTCAAAACCAGGATTTGCAAAGTACAAAGGGAGAATTGCGTTAGCATAGCAGATTGCAAGGTCACATTGCAACCTTTTGTGAGTCTCAAGTAGAAAGGGAAGGAAACTTCAATTCCACCGTGTATTTATGTTCGCGAGTGAACTGAGGTGTGATTTCCAACCTCTCTTGCAGTTGCACTGAAATTAACAGCTTCTACTTGCACTGCCAGATAGAACTATCACAATGTGTTAGTGCATAGGTAACGCTGCTTCGACTGTGCGTGAAGCAAGGGAAGGTGACTGTCCCCCACATGAGGCCAGCATTCAGTTATTTTTGAGGCAATGCTTGTTGTTTAATGAAATGCAACCTGCTTTAGAAAAGTTATTTAGATACGGAATTCGCATCCCGTCCCTACTGTGCAGAATAGATTGACACACAACCTGCTCTCATACATTTGAATCAGACAGCACTCGTGTGCTCCCGGAAAATGGAGACTGTCTGAATGTAAAGCGAGACATGCCTGAATTGCCCCTTCCTACTACATGTGGGCTGTGTGTTTCTTTAATTACCATTTAAAGGGCACATATGTGGGATGCAGGCAGTTACCTATTCACCTGAGGGATAGTGCTCGACATACAGAGTGGATGTCACCACAAACTGAAACTTTATATGAACTGCACAGGTGAACATGTACTTAAGTCCCAAGTACTCACTTGTAACCGACTTAAACTCAACGCAAGAAATGATGACGGCCCCTCTTGAAAATCAAATGTTCCACTTTCATCTAAAAAAAAAAAAGGTACCTTACTGTATTGGGAAACGGTACTGAACACAACACATGAAGAAATCTGGATACTGGGAAGTGTAAAGTTGCATTGCCTCTCATCAGTTACAATACTGTTCCATACAAATATGGAGAGTAAAAAAGTGTGCAAGGGTAACGACATGTACCAGTTTCAACATATCATGTAACAAATGTGACCAAGCATGAAAGGAAACCTGGCACCTGTTCCTACCTTAACCTGAAAACAATGAGGGACTGATTCACAGAAGCGTTTTATAATGGTGCAATCCCATAGGAAAACGTTCCATGAATCAGGCCCTAAGTATTTAACAAAGCTTAACGTATTCACCTGTAATTTTCAAAAACAAAATGTTGTTATATTTTATAAATGGAACATCTTAGTGCTCACCCACGTAATGTCATACATTCTTCCTGTGTAATTTCAAATGAAGCATAAAAGTGTATCAGGGAAGTTCACTTGCAGTGCATTTCATTCAGAATATGATAACCATTTTAAATATAAAAGGTATGTCTTTGCAAATGCAAATAGAAGTTTACTGTAAATATGCTAAGTGTAATCATTACATTTTAGACTTTATACAAGGAATATATTACTGTTTAAATCTGCATGGCCAGATTTGATATTCTGATGTGGCTTTTAGAATGTTAGATTTCTCTTCATTCTTCAGTTAGGCTGGTCACAAGAACTCATGTTTAACCCAGGACGTGCAGTGCTGATTGGGGATATCCTAGAAGATTAGATTGCCATTTGGAGATAAACAAACTTGTGTCTTTTAACAAAGAAACAAATAACCCTTCCTAAACAAAGACTGTCTTTTCAATGCCACTGGTTAATGAGATGCTTCACACTGACATGGACCCATTTAAGTGGAATAATTTTAAGGACAAATACATTTAACATTCCATATAAGCCTTAGCCACAGTTAGTTTGTAAAGATAACATCTTATAAGTGGCATATCTACAAGATTGTCAGAAGCGGCCGAACGCAGTCTGTTCTTTGGACACTTTGGTGCGGCTTGAAGATCTACTATGATGTTGTGAGGTCTTTTCCTCTTCTTTTCACTGGCAGCCTGTTGTGAGGGTGAGTAGCAGAATCCTGAATCTGGAATTAAACAGCGAATGGTTTAATGGTGTAAGCACAGCATTGTTGATCCTGAGCAGCCATTTTTGGGCTCTGGCGGCCCGCAAGAGAAATGAGCCTTACCAAGCCTGAACCACTGGTAGAAGCCACAATACAATACCCTCAGAAAATTAACAGGGTTCACCTGCCCAAAAGTCGGCACACTTATGGTGGTGTAGTATAGTGCACTACAGAACTATTTTGATTACTACAGAGTTAATATACTGGCCTATACTCCAACTGTTATATTGTTAGCTTGCCTGTGCTTTGTTCAGCAGTCTGGGCCAAGAGTTGGGGAGCCCAGTGACTTGAGCATTTGAGCATTGCTATCCTCCATGGGAGGAATAGGGCAGTATTGCAGTTTTAGTTTGCTATATCTTATCCGGTCAGAAATGTGAGCTTCCGGCGTCTGAATCGCTGTTCACGGCAGGGAGCCTTAATTTAGACAACTATAGTAACGTGTGAGAAGCATCGGAAATGTGTCAAACAGCCCACATTGTTTTAACTGTTGAACAACATAAACACAAAGAACATCTCAAGCTTCGGGTGCTATGATATATAATATTACCATGCAACCACAGTGTTTATTTCACCTGAATCTACGAATAGTTTGGAGGTGGTGACTGCGGGCCCTGAGTCTTTGAACCACCGCCACATAATACTATTGAACATCTACTGATCTCCTTAATTGTTCAAGAGCAAACAACATCTAAAGTCTTAGGGAGCCAAAATATCAGAGGCCCGGGAGTATTTATTTCATCCGAAATTACGGTTAGTTTAGAGGTGGTGTCTGCGGGTCAAGGGCCTTTGAACCACCCCCACAGAAAGCAACTTACTGCCTTAACTTATTGTTGCAGAGCAGACAACATCTTAATCTTTTTTTGGGTTGCCAATACATCACTAGGCATGGGGATCACCTTATTTTCAAATGAAATCACAAATAGTAAAGAATGCAATGGTGATTCCTCTCCTTAAGAAGATTTCACTAGACCCTTCACGTCCATCCAACTATCGCCCCATCTCCCAGCTTCCCTATTTAATGAAGCTGCTGGAATCATTAGTTATGCCTATGCTCAACTCCTATTTGAAAGCTCTCTATTTTCCAATCCATTCCAGTCAGGTTTTAGACCTGACCGGGACACAGATTCAGTCCTGGTTTCGTTTATGGATGATTTGGCCAGGTTAGCAGACCATGGTGGAGGAGGTGTCCTGATACTATTGGATGTGTTGTTCGCCTTCAATACTATTAATCATACCATCCTTCTTCATAGGTTATCATTGGCAGGCATTTCTGGTGGAGTGCTGTTCTGGTTTAAGACTTTTTTGACTGACAGTTCACAGACTCTCACTTTGCGGTCTTTTATGTCATCTCCTTGTGCACTGTCTTGTGGTGTACCCCAGGGGTCTGCACTCTCGCCTCTTTGTATATATGTACAGACTCCTATCTCATCCAGTCTTTTGGTCTGTGGTGCTATATGTATGCTGATGATACACAAATAATTGTTCCACTTAAACTGGAAGATCCAGCAGGAGCAGCCATTCTCAATACCTGTCTAAAATCAGTGGGGGGCTGGATGAGTCAAAATTAGCTGAAGCTGAGTGGTGAGAAAAACAAGGTTTTAATTGTGGCACCGCCATCTGCTGCCTCTTTCTGGACGCCTGATTATTGGCCCACATCTTTAGGCCCCTTTCCTCAGCCTGTATAAAATATGAAAAATATGGGTGTTCAGATATTGAATACCCTTTCTTTGGAGGCACAGGTTAGCGAAGTTGTCAACAAGGCCACTATAAACTGAAAACCTTGCAGAAAGTACTTCCATTTCTTCCGATGTCTTTGCAAGCTCCTGTGGTGGGCTTTCTGGTTTTGAGCACTCTTGACTATTCCAAAGCCTTATATCGGGCTCAGCAAACTTTTCTCTTGGGTGGACAACAAGTGCTGCAGAATACAGCCACATGGGCAGCTCTTGGCCTTGCCTCTCATGATCATATTATGATGGGAAGGCAGAGCCTCCACCGGCTTCCAGTGGCTCAGAGAATTGATTTCAAGGATTGTGCCTAGTTCAACGTGCCATAAATGGCCATGCACCAACTATCTGCAGAAAGAATTCTGCCAATATGTGTATGAGCTTTCTCTGGTGCAGCTGCACATCTATGAAATAGGCTCCCCCAGAAACTTTTCATTATCACTGAACATTTGGTTTTCCGACGTCAACGCAGAAGAATTCTACTTCAGTAACAGCAGCTGTTTATGCTTCAGTCATGTCTTACTGGTTTGTCATAGTGCCATGTTGCCTTCAGGTTTAAGTAATGCTCTATAAATTTGCCTAACAAATTAACATAACATAACTGTGCTGAAGGCCTTTGAACCACCCACGGTGTGAGTGATGGTAGCATCTTAGAAGTCATCTCTCATCTTGAAATATCAACTCCTGAGGATAATGCTTCTATACTGATGGAGCATCTAACACTAAGGCCAATAGTATCAGTAGTGCTGGAACTATATCAAAGCCTCCATGAAGCACTGAGGGAAAAAGGGTAACTCTAACAGCCCTGTCAATTTCTGCGCTAAACCTGGTTCTAAGCTCATTTGTGAGCCTATATGAGAATATCAGGACCAAACCTTCGGCAAACACCATGAAATTGAGCAAGATCAAGATAGCTTTACTAATGATCAATGTCTCAACAGAAGCAAAAGGATTTGAGATAGCGAATACTCGAAGTATGATTGTCATGAGTTTGGAGGACTTGAAGGTCAAAATTAAACAGATTTCAACTTAGTTTGTGGCTAAGCCACTAGGCCCGCTAGTTAATGGTTATGGGTCGCTCACCAATCAAATATCGCTTTAAGAAAGGCAGGGGCTGGATGCTGTATTGGCTCTGATGGGCTAGAAACACATTTTCCTTAAAATGATTTAATAAATGTAGTTCACCGACTTTAAAAGTTTCAGTTGGAGGGCCCTCCTGAAATGACCGTATGAAAAGACACAGTAAGTAAACTATATCTGGCTGTGAACAATGCAAATTTAAGAACGCAAATATAAGATGGAAAAAAAGGGAAGAAGGAAACAGATGAAAACCTCTAGAATTTCTTTGTGAAATTTGAACATTGCAGAAGATACAGCAAATTGCAGAGAGATAATGTATGACAACCCGGTTGAGGCCCAAAGGCTGCAAGTAAGGAGGCATGTGGAAATACAATCTCCACAAAGAAGAATGGGCACTTAGACTAGGTCTCTGGCTAACACTAATTCAGACACAGTTGGTCCAGTCATCAGGCACTGTGAAACATCCTCTCACAGGTATTTCAGAAACTAGGAGAGACAAATGTCTCACTCTAGCCAACCACGGAATTAAAATGCTAAAATGGAACACGAGAAGCTACAGGAGCTTCACTAATGACTTAACACAAGCTGAGATTTTTGGGAAATGTGATCTCATCATGCTGCAAGAAACCTGGCTGACGGTAGGAGTTGAAATAGATGGCTTCACAATATTAGATTTAAAAAAAAACACATTTGAAGAGAGGCCTTCCCTCTGCAGGCCTGCTGATTTCCTCCAGAAATTCAGTAATGTCAAAAGTGGAAAAACTACTGAGTAAGAACGTTGGTATTCTTGCAGTGAAATAGGGCTATCGGGTAGTAGAGATTTTAAAAAATATTAACATTGGTGAATCTATATTGGAACCCCTTGTGTTCTGACTTGCAGTCTTTCTCTGATGTTTCAGACACAAAAGCCTTCTCATGAGAAGGTCAAACAAGTCTAATAATGGCTGGTGATTTGAACTTGTACTGTATGCCAAGTAATTCCTCTAAGTATAAGAACTCAGTGTCATGGGAAAATGGAAAAAAGTAGATTTTTTTTTGATGAGTGGCATTTCGTACTGTGAAATGGAAACATCGAGGGTGATTTGCATTTTGCCTCAAAATGAAAAAATGGTCAGTCTCAATCAGTCATTGATTACATAATACTATCAAGAGACATGTTCGAGAAATGTGTGGGCATGGAGGTCAGGATAACCTTCCTCAGCAACCATAATATGGTAACGGCAGAATTTTCATTGGGTGAAAGAAGAGCAGATAGTGGTAGACAGGTAGACTGTGAATGGTTGGAGGAGACATAGACTGTCAAAACTGAGGTAGTGTAAGCCATCCCATTGACTAATTTAGACTCAATCTGCATTCCGGAAAGTTTAAGAGATTTTATATGGGCTTTGGAGAAACCAAAATATATTGGGAGCAATCTGAGCATTACCAATAATCGTGCCTGTGATTACGAATCGTGGGTAAGGAAAAACAAACTATGAAAGAACATCAGAGCTCTCAACAAGGGAAACATATGTTGAAGAAAATTCTATCAGCTGACAAGAAGTTGACAGCAGACTATAGAAACTGGTCCAGAGCACAAATATTCCTATAACAACAGAGACGGGGAGAATGAATGCTGAGTATGCTGGTCTAAAATTACGCATTTCATTTCTGGTCTTTATTAAACCAGGAAAATGTGACTCAAGCGCAACGGCAGAGTTGTATGTTGACGGAGGATGTTTGGTCAAACCATTTTAGGGACCTGTATAAAATTCCTATGGTGGGGAAATAGCAAGGGACAGTTAATGGGACATGGTAACTGTGAGTGACAAGGGAAATCATAGAGCAGTTAATAAAGTCCCCCTCGTCCTGAGTGTCTGGACCGAATGGCCTGACTAATACAATCTTTAAAACTGATGTTCCCCTATGGCCCCTCGTACTTCTGACTCTGTTTAATAATATAGTCCATTTGAAATGTATTCCACCGAGTTGGAGGAGCACAATTATTATCCCAATCTACAAGAAGGGCGATTGGGCAGATCCATTTAACTAGCGCCTGATCACCCTTCTAGATGCTGATAGCAAGTTGTTTGCAGGAGTAGTCCTACGGAATTAGAATGGTGGGAAGAGAGTAAAGGAATATTGGACAAAGCCCAGATAGGTTTCTAGGAAAAACATGTCCACGCCTATGAATGGCTTAATCATGAACATCATACGTGATAAAGCATGGACAGCAGATAACCTACCCTTTATGGTGAACTGGTTGATTTTTCAAAACATTCAACACTGCGCTTATGGAATCAATTAAAATCTAGGGACATACCAGCTGGTCTGTTAGCAATACTTGTCCATCTCCATGAGAGGTCAACAATACAGGTCTGATTGGCTCCTTCCCGCTACTCCTCAAGCCCTCCTTTGTGCACCCTCTCCTCAAAAAGCCTTCTGCTGACCCATCCTGCCTAGCTAACTACCACTGTATCTCCATTCCTTCCTTCCTGGGCAAAATCTTAGAGAAGCTGGTCATCTCCCAGCTGGTCCACCACACTGAATCTGTTGGTTGTCTCCACGACCACCAGTCTAGTTTCAGAGCATCCAGAGGCACAGAAACTGCACTCCTGAACACCCGTGAAGACCTGCTCTCAAATCCCAATTTCAACTCGACTTCTGTTCTCATCCTTCTTGACCTTTCCTCTGCCTTTGATGTGGTCAATCATGCCACCCTTATAAACCAGATCCATGATACCCTTGGCATCATGGACCTGACACTGGACTGGTTCAACTGGGCCCTTTTCTCTCCTCCATCACACTCTCCACCTGCGGCATCCCTCAGGGCTCCATCCTCTCCCTGTGGCTCTTCAAAATCTACCTTACCCCTCTAGCTCATTTGATCTCCACCTTCTCTCCTCATTTCCAATGTTATGCGGACAACACACAGCTCTCCTTCAAGCTTCCCTCCACTACCTCCTTCTCTTCCTCTCATTCCTGACTGTCTGACTGCTATTCAGGCATGGTATGCTGCTAACGATCTTTGTCTTGAAGCCAGTAAGACTGAGATCCATCTCATTGGTACCCTAGCTCCCCACTTCCATCCTACTCTCTGCCTTCCCTCCATGGGCCGCCTCCTGTCACCCACTTATGAGGTGCAAAACCTTGGTGTCATCTCCGACTCCTCTCTCTCTTTCTCTCCTCTTATCACAAACCTTGCCAAGAAGGCCCACTTCCAGCTACACTTCCTCACAGGAGTGCTCTCTTTCCTCACCTTCTCCCAGAAACTCAATATCTCCATAACTCTGGTCCTCTCTAGGCTGGACTACTCTAACAGCCTCTTCCTCAATCAGCCTAAATCCTCCCTTTTCCCCCTTTAACTAATCCAGAATAGGACTGCAGGATTTATCCTTGGCCTCAAGCCCAGGGACCGCATCTCTCTAGCCCTAAAATCTCTCCACTGGCTCCCAGTTGCTGCAAGGAGAAAGTTCAAGACCCTCTGCCTCATCCACAAGGCTTTATGTGACATGGGACCCCACTACATCCAAATCTCTCTTCCTAAAAACCTACCTGATAGAGCCTTTGGTCTTCTAGCTCCAACTCTCCGCAGATCAGACGCTTCTCTAAGCAGAGAGTGGGGGTAGGTTCTCTGTCTTCCGAAGGTGCCTCACTCTGGAATGGCCTCTCTGCCCCTCTCTGACTTGAGACAGATCTCCTTAAGTTCCTGGATGCTTCTGAAGTCCCTCCTTTTCTCTTCCTCCTTACCTCTCCCCCTCCCCTTATAATGTCCCTCCTTCCTCAGTCTGATTGGCTTACTGTTTCCTTCTGATTCTTACAGGGCACCAGGCCCTCATAGACTAGTCTACCCCAGCACTTGGTCTCCTTTGACCCCTCCACCTAACCTGCACTTGCCTTACTGGGCTACCTCCACCTGCATTATCCAGGATGGGCCTGCACCCCTATTGAACCCAGCCATCTCTGTGCTCACACTTAGCACTTGGACTTTCTTTCACCTGTACTCTGCATTCCACTGACACCTGGCATCCTGGTCTCCCCTTAGCACTTGCCTAGCCCATGGGCCCTCTTTCCCCCATTTCTCCTCCCCCCAGCAATTGAACGCTCACCACTCCACTTGCACTTTCTTTCCCTCCTTAGCATTAGCGCATTCCGCTCTGACTGGCACTTACCCCACCCCCCACTCCCCTGTACTTCTTGTTACTGCACTTTCACAACCTGAATGACACAAGTCCTAGTAAGACCATGCTTGTTTTTCCTCATATCTGCCCCCCCCCCCCATTTTGTCTTGCTGCGCCTTGCTTGAAATACCATTTGCTGTAGAGGCTCATTATAAAAACCCAATGAATAAAACAATACAAACATTAGATGGACTGGGCCATTTATCGAATTCTATAGATACAGAGAGAAGTGTGAGGCAGGGATGCATTCTCGCTCAATGAAGCCCTCTGCGATCAGGGACTAGCAAGCTCAAAGGTGGGTAGTCAATAGGTTTGCTGGATAGCATACACTGAGGATATTATTTAATGTACTATACACTGCATGGTCTCCAACGCCTATTGAATGCATTGGGGTTTTATGCAGAAGAAACTAACTTGCTTATTAAACCTATTAAATCTAATATTCTGTGTTTCAGTAATCCCATTAGGAAATAAATGGTGCTAAATGGTTTCTTAATGCTCAACCAATAAACCAGATCAGAGAGGTTGTGTACTTGGGTTTTAAACTGAACGCTTATCCCGATGTGGCAACTTTGTAAGAAAGACTCAAGTTAAAAATAGACAAATGTGTCTGTCAGATGAAGAGACTAAGATTTTCTATTGTGCCCTTCATAAAATTCTAAAGGAGAAAAGTGATCCCATCACTGCAACACGGGATGAATGTTGAATCACAAGCCTGGCATCTAAATTGTGGTCGTTTGGAAGACAGACTATGGAGGAAAGTGTTGGGTCTTCCCTAATCATTACGAATGGCCACATTACGTTATGAGCTAGGCCTGCATGACTAAATTCTAATTTAGACTGGAAACTCCTGTCATGGTTCTGTTCAATAAAAGTTCCCTCAGAAAATACCTTATATGAGGATGTACAACTCCTGTATCAGGAAGGTTCTAGTTGGATGATGCGAAAGCTAGAGAGCAAGGTGACTGATATACTGCAAAGCTGTAGAAGATCAATTGAAAATCCAAGTGGTGTGAAGAGAGATGTTTCGCTCTCGGATTGGATTGTGACATTAGATAGTATGCAGAGATTCAAACTGCATAACTTCTTCTCCATTCTCACAAACCTGTGGGAATGTTGCCACCAGATGGAGAAGGGAGTTCCTGAGATCTTTCCTGAATTGAATACTGACCGGCAAAATCTTGGCGACTTGATTTAAAGACCATATAATAAAGGAAGAGACTACTCAGACACTACAGCATATACTGATATTACATGGCCTAAGGTAGCGGCCATGTAGTTATGGTTAAGTTGCTAAACCCATAGGAAGAGCACTTTTTGGGAGGCTTATAACTTCACTCCCCCTGGACGAATCCTTACAAACTTTGCAGAAATAACATATGGCCCACTCTGAATTCCTTTGCAAAGTTTGGTGAGATTTGATTAAGCGGGGGGCAAAGTCATAGGGGGGTACGAACATATCTTTTTTTCCCATATAGTGAACAGAGAAAATGTTTTGTGCCCGCCTACAGCCCAAACCGCTAGACATATTTTCACCAAATTTGCGGCAGGAGCGGCAGCTTGGTCCTGAAAGCAAGCTTTCGTAAATTTGGTGAAAATCTGTCCAGTACTTTTTTTTAAAATGACGAAAAAGTAGTTGTGAAAGAATTAGTGATATCTATGTCCGCTCCGCGGACGCACTTCCCTGTTCGCTCTGCGGACAGGACACCGATTGGATAATCGGCTTGCGTCGTGTCTGCGGACATATGGCGTGTTTGCTGATTGGTTGGGGTGAAGCACGAGGTGCGTCATATTCTTTTGATGTGCCCGCCATATTGCATCCACAGACATTACCGGACAGCGCGGCGTGGAAGTAAGCGTAAACCTAATATTGGGGAGTGTGTTGGTGTGTAGGAGTGCTTGGAGAAGGTGGGGGAGTAAGAGATGGGTCAAATGATGTATTTGTTCAGGTGGGAGAAGTCCATGATGTGTTTGTATTGTCCGCGGTTACTGTGGTTGTCCGCGGACATACTAAACACTTGGCACGCTGCTGGAAATTTACTTTTCTTTGATATTGGTTTTGGGTCTTTATAGAGCATTGGATGAAGAGGGTATGTATCGAAGAGTTTGTGTATTGGTTGTAATTATTATCTTAGAAAGAAAATTGAAGTGGATAGGTTTTGAGGTGGATGTGTTATGTGTTTGGGTTGTGGTCATTCGGTAGGTGTTTGCTTATATGGGTGTGTTATGCTGCAGTGGTTGTGGCCAAGGCCTAGAATCTTGGGTGCATGCCACCGCAGCATAACTCTACAATACTATCAAATATTTTGATTGTGGTATGTGGGCTGCTTAGGGGATATGTTTTCAAAAATGTGATTACAAATTGGCAGTAGTGTAATAGTGTTTATAGGATAGTGAGATGATGTGTGTTAGTTTGTTTGTTGGATTGTGTTCAGATTGTTGGTATTGAAGACTGTAGGCATTTTGGGTTGTATTATTGGTGAGGTGTCCATTTGCATGGCTGTGTTATGTTGCACGGTTTGTGAGTGTAATTATTATATATTTACTGTTTCCTTTGTTGAGGTTGTATGTTGAGTTTTGGCCAGGTCATGCAGTCAATATTGTAGGGTTTGGCAACAAGCACTGTAGCATAAGATACCCATGGAAGCAAACATTTTGGATTGTGGTCTATGGGCCAGTGTTTGCTTGAATGGGTGTGTTATGCTGTGCTGTTTGTGAGTCCAATCATTATATACGCACTGTTTCACTTTTTGTGGTTGTATGCTGTTTGTTCATGACATGGGTAGTTGGAGCAGACATTTATTTTCAATCACTGTGATAAAAGAAAAAAATACATGTTAGTGTAGGTAGTTTATAATGAGTATTGCATTGCAGAGTAGACATTTCTGTATTTTGTCGACCCTCATAGTTAGCACTTTAGACGTACTATAGTTCAAACCAGTGTACTGTGCAATTTGCTCAGTTCCTGTTTTTGTTTATTAAATCATTGGGTCTGTGGGAAAAAAAATCCAAGCTGTATTAAAAAAAAAACTTTCTACGTTGTGGTACAATATATTTCTTTCATTGAGTTCAGTAGGAGAAATTAAATAGGTGTATGGTGTTTTATTTGGAAGTGGTGCTAGTAATGTTGCAATTAGATAGCAGTTGGTGTATTCTATGTGTTTATTTCTTGTTCTATGTTAGTGGTATTTATCTATCTGTTGGCTTGTTGCAGATTTTTGGGGCAATTAGATACCTTTTGGCATATTCTAACTGTTTACTTATTTTTTTATTTTAGTGCTATTCATTTATCTGTTTGCTTGTTGTAGAATCTTGGGACAGTTAGATAGCTGTTGGCGTATTTGAACTGTTTATTTCTTGTTTTATTTTAGTGGTATTCATTTATCTATTTGTTTGTTAGTTATTTGGCAGTTAGATACCTGTGGTGTATTCAAACAGTGCATAGTTTTGAAGTTGAAGTGTTCTTAATGTTCATACACAGATTACATATTACATTTTGGTTTTAAGAATATTAAGTAAGCGTTCACAAGACTTTTTTTACAGTAATGGTAGAATCATTGCATTCGAACCATCCGCAATTCTTTTTTATATATGCAGTGTAGTGACCTGCATTGGTTGTGGTTCCTGCGTGGTAGATTATACCAATTGTTGTGAAGGTTTTCTTACCAACTGATGCTTGACCATGTGTGAATCCAGTCAACTTACAGTTGTTTTTGCTACCATCTGCATTGTAACATAAAAGCATTACTATTACGTATTTACTATGTGTATGTACTTGTAAGGTAGAGCGATTATCTGAATTGCAGGTAGCACATGATCTGCTATGGTTTGCATTTTTTACAAGTTTCTGAAATGGAATGGATTCACAGTTAGGTATGGATACATACACAAAGCGTTCATTAAGAACTTCTTCTTGTGCGACATGGCTGCAAAAAGTGCATGTAAGTATCCACATGTATGAAATCTGGAAGATGTCATTCATAGGTAGGTTTGTGTTTTCTAATACCTGTAGTAAGTACAGCAGACATTCCTGTGGATCTTCTAGTCTGTTTATAATGAATTTGACCATTCCAGCACAGTCGTCCGATTCCCGCCTTATTCCAGAAACACTGTAAGTGTTGTCAGGATTGTTGGTTGCATTTCTATGAAGAACTAACATTTGCAAACACAATTGGTCTGTCCCGCGTCAGTAAATGTTGTCAATAATTGGTGGCAATTGGAATAGAATATTGATTGCTAGATTTGTATAGCAATTTACACCAGTTGTATTTGAAAATTTGAATGGACCTGACTGCTCTGTGTCCAAGCAATTTGTTCGGAGTGCGCGTTCTTTCTTTGAAGAGGTAGTTGACTTTGTTTGTGCAGTACATTCTTCTTTTGTTGTGGTTTTTGATGAAGTAGCAGCTTCTTTTAATTTAAAGTAGTTTTCTTTTACAAAGTTTTGTTTTTTGCGGAACAGGATAGGATTTTAGATGGGGGTGTAGAGTGAATGTAGTCTATTGTATTCTAGAATGCAAGGAATATCAGCATTTAGTTTACTTGCATCAAAATTGAAATAGTCCGTCAAGTGTACGTAAGCGTGATAGTGTTACATAGCTCATACCTTCTTTAAACACGCTGCTACCAATATCTATCAATGCTTTATCTAGGGTAAGGCCTTGCGATTTGTGAATGGTGACTTTGTATGCTAGAGTTAGAGAAAGTTGTTCTCTGCGCACATACATGTCTTTGAAAAGAAGGAAGCGGGCTGTTGAGCGTCCTATCCTTTTAACATCTGATAGTTTGCCAAACAGAACATTGACAAACTGACTGTTGTTGTCACGTGGGTATGTTTGAAAGCCAACAACTGTACCAAGTAGTCCATTAACTAGTCCTTGGTCCACATCAAGGTGACGTTTAAGCATTACTATACAGTTTAAAGATAATTTTAATATTTTCTCCAAACCAGATATGTTAGAGTTAGAGTTTTCTAAGGCATTTAGCTTTGTTGTGGCTTGTTGACACATGGGTAGTGGCATACCATGTATGTCCAGTTTGTCTGTGGAGCAAATTTCAAGTATTGTTTGCTTTTCTTTTTTTAACATTGTTTCATAACATGTTGAACAGGTTGCAAGAGTTGGCATCAAGGACATACAGTTTACATTTGTGTGTGCTAATTGTTCCATGACATCAGTATCACATGAATTATGGCCACAGAGTGCATGGATGTGCCTGTTTTTCAATATAGATTGTGCTTCTTGAGATAGTACACCAACTCTAATACTTTTAAAAATGTTGGGGTATGTGAGGTCTGCAGAATGATGCATGTTTTCAGTTAATTCTCTGTATTGGAAATGTTACCAAAGGTTGCCATTTCCTGTGCTGCCAAGAGTGTTACGGTATAGTTTGTACCCTAAGGTTTTAAAAATAGGTTCACCTTTAACTGGTGTTCTACTGGGAGGAGCAGTAATCGGTGTAAAGTGACACCGCCTATGTTGTAGGCATCTAAACCTGTGGGGGCAGTTACAACAGCTGACGATTTGTTGTTTGTCCATTTTTGGAGGAACTTGCTTATGATTTTGATTAAGAATGTTTTGTCTGAACCAGCTTGACAACTTAAGTACAGCAGTATAGGTTTGTAGTCCCGGCAGGTACAATTTGTAGTTTCATGCTGCACACCATGTTCAATTTGTTTTGTTATTTCTTGGAAAATGCTATGCTGCTCATTGTTTAGTTGTGATTTTAGTACAGCAAGTCTTCTGTAGATTGCTCATACTGACACATGGTGTTTTCTACTTCAGTCAAAGCTAATTCTGCCTCACTTGCTGTTAGTGGCTGTCCAAGTGGTTCATGTCTTCCTGTTACAGAAGGTTGACTACTGTCAGGAGTGTCCACATCTAGTTGCGGTTAGATTTCTTCTTCTTGTTGCTGTTCATTGTGCAACATTGTTTTGTACTGTGCAAAGTTTATGTCTGGTATAGTGCTTTCATTTGCTTTGAAAGCTTCTTCATAGGAGTCATAGGTATCTAGTAAATCTTCTTTTCTCCATGGTTTAAAAGTTGTAGCAGGGACATGTAATACAGTTCTTTATGTTGAGGAGTTTTTAATGACAATTTGATATGATTAATTAAGCTTTGTTTGGTAAGTTTCACTAAGCTGCCTTCACAATTTTCCACTCTGTATCTACCTTTCTTCCCATCTGATTTAATATTATTTTTGTATGTGAAGTTTTGGGCTATGTGGTATAGACACATGGTTTCCAAAGTGGTGCTCATGTTTGGATAGTATGTGTCTAGAAAATTGTTTTTCAAAATGTCTTGGCTGTTGGGATCATTTTTGGCTATTGATTCTATGTCTCTGTATGATTTCAGAACTCTTTTTCTAGATTTGACAGGACCAAGGCTTAGCCATACTATATTTTCAGATTTTCCCTACAAGGCAGTTCCGGTTAAATGGTCTGCTGCTTCATAGCAGTCACATTCTCTATGGGAGAGCATTTTTATGCCTAAGCTGTACAATTTTTATGTTAGTGTTTTGGTCAGATGATATGTCATCCCAGAGGTCTTGGAGCTCTGTTTTTTCTGCTTTGGTTAAGTAGGCTGTGACATATCATGCAACAACAGTGGAATTGTCTGCAGTGTACTGCACATCTATATTTGCATTCCATAGTAGGGCAATTATTGCGTTGTAATCATTGATGTATTTTGATCCTTCTGTTCTTTTTATGTAATATGTGTTTTTAGGTGATTTTTATTTGACACTGGCCCTCATTACGACCCTGGCGGAAAGTGACTGACCTGACCGCCATAGCGTAAATAGCGTTTCTGCCATTGCACGACGGAGCAAAGTGCGGCTAATTCTGACCCATCGGGCACGAGCACTACGCCATGGCGGAAGTGCAAAGTCCGCGATGGCGGAAATGTCCCCAAAACGCCCCTCACCGCCGTCGTACGGCGCCCTAGGTGCAATTCCGCCACCCATCTTAGCGGTCCCGTAATGAGCGGCAATCGGAAAGTACGGTGACCGTAAATATACGGAAACGGAAGTAAAAACATGGTCCCGGAACGGGAAACAGCACGCCGTACACCTATAAAATCAGAATTCCCACACAACCATAAAAAATACTACCCTGAGACACATCCCAACCCGTCATCCACCCTAGTGAAAGCAATAAAAATGGGAAAAGTAGCGAAAAAAGCGTGCGACCGCAAGCGGCAGGTCCACTTCTCCCGTGAGGAACTCACCGTGCTCACAGAGACCCTCCAGGAGAATGCTGCCGTCGTCTTCTCGACGCAAATGACCAGGACGGCACTTGCGAACAAGAAGGCCATATGGGCCCTGGTGGCACAGCGGGTAAGTGCGGTGGGGACCGCACCCCGCAACCCACAGCAATGCAGAAAGCGATGGGACGACTTGCGGATACGCGTACGGAGCATACTATCCGCCAACCGTAACATTGCCACAGCTACCGGGGGAGGATCGGAATCACCCATCAAGTTGACCCCTGGGAAGAAATCTGTGCCTCCACCATTGGAATGGAGACCATAGAGGGAGTCGGAGGGATGGAGAAAGGAGTGCAGACATCCGAAGAATCAGGTAGGTGGGCCAAATAAAACAATGCTAAATCCACAATGTCCAATCATGTGAAGTACCATGTGTCCACATAGTGCAACAGTAACACATGTCCAGGAGAACGTCCACATACATTGGCCTGATAGCGCACTTTAAAACTCACATTAAATACATAAATAATTAAAAATCCTAAAAACACCCTCTACACGTGCAGCAGGCACACCCTAACTGCAGGCTGCAAAACAACTACATCCTCAATCCACACAAAAATGAAACCACCTCCAAGGCCCTGACCCAAATCACCCTCAGGTACCACCCCAATGCATGTGATACATTGCCATTCCAATTTCCACAGACCCATTAATAACGCTCGCCCTCCTTTACTCCACCACAGGGTCCGATTCAAACGATGAGCTCCAGGACACCCCTACCAGCACACCTGCAAAGAGGGCCAAGACCAACGGCCAAAGACCCTCCACCACAGCTGCACGGATCAAGACACGGCAGCAGCACAAATCAAGTGGCAGCACACAGGAGGGGACTTCAACAGGCACCCCAGCAGGCAGCTTGCCCACAACAGCACCACCACAGGTCCCCCCAATGGATGCCACAGAAGGCACTGCTTCTGGTGGCAGCAGCACCATAGGTTACACTGCATTAATGGCAGCATGCTCCGACACAGAAAACGGGGATGTCGATGTAGGACCCATCCATGACCTGTCTCAATCCCCCTGTTTGTTTCATCCCGTACACCATGAGGATACCACGCAGGGGCACCCACAAGACGACGACTGGCCATCCCCCACAAGCCCTGTGGCAAGGCAACATGAGGTGACCAGCCCCTCTGTGACACCACCGCAAATGGCCATGGCACAGCAGAGGCAACAGTCCCTCGACCAGGTGATCGTGCAACAGCAGCAACTGGCCATGCTCCTCAAGGACCATGCTGATGAATGTGGGGGTACTAAGGCAGCCATAGAAACATCAACTGAGACACTTAGGGCAGAAATGGAGAGAAGTACAGAGACACTAAGGGCACAAATGGAGAGAAGCACCGAGAGCCTGAGAGTACAAATGGAGAGAAGCACCGAGAGCCTGAGGGGGGAACTGCATGCAACGTCCAAAGACGTATGTGCTGAACTTGCCGCTGTGCGCCGTGTGCTCACTGAGCTCTCACAAACCCTTAGGGACATGCATGGACGTGAGCAGGCAGAGACATCATCCGTTGCAAGTTCCGTCCAGGGCAGCCCCCAACGTAGATCTGGGAGGAACCTGCGCTCCACAGGCAGGGGTGCCTCTGATACCCGGAGAGGGGGCTTGCAATAGCGTCTGCCCACTGACAATGAGCATCTTTGGACACTGGTGTTCGGGGGGAGGTAGGAGGGTGGAGGGGGTGTGTTGGGCTCACTTGGGTGGCGGGTCGATGGGGTGTGTAACATAATTTCACATATGCTATAAACAATGCACGATCATCCAATGAGATGTGTGGACATTGATCTTTGTGTACGAGGCCTTTATAGGCGTACAGTCCATATTGTGCATGTTCCAGACACACACAGTGCCACAAGTCCCGTGTCCATGTATCAGCCACCAGGCGTGAGTGCTAGAAGCATGAATCTATGAGAATCTGTCGAATGTCACGGCCCTCCTGTGCCTCACGGACTCCTTGAGGTGCTGCCACATCCCCACCCTCATCATGACCATCTTCAGGTGCTTGCAGTTCTGCGTCAGGGGGCATGGGCACATTTCTACGTACGCACATGTTGTGTAGCATGACACATGCCATGACCATCTTTGCAACCTTCTCATGGCGGTACAGGAGTGCCCCGCCAGACCTGCTGAGGCAGCGGAAACGAGTCTTCAGTAGGCCGAATGCCTGTTCAATGACTACACGGGTACGTGAGTGGGCATGGTTGTAGTCCTCCTCATGCTGGTTCTGTGGGTTCCGGAGTGGTGTAAGGAGCCATCTCTTCAGTGGATACCCGGCATCACCTGTATGTGGACAATAAAGGATGTTTGTGGAATGACATTGCTACGTACGCACCCCCCCCCCTTCCTGCCAGGTCATTGGCGCATCACATACCCCACATTATCATGCATGAAATGAGACTCACCGAGTAGCCAGGATCTGTTCCCTGCGTGTCGCTCCATGTAGCGTGGTATTGTAGAGTTCCTCAAGATCATAGAATCATGGGTTGATCCAGGAAATCGGGCACAACAATGTGTAATGATCCTGTTGGAGTCACACACCATTTGTACATTAAGAGAATGAAATTGTTTTCGGTTGCGGTACTGGGCCTCCATGGCATGTGGGACGACCAATTCCACATGGGTGCAGTCGATGGCACCAATGCAACCCGGTATGCCGGCAAGTGCATGGAATCCCACTTTTGTGTTCGTAATTTCCTGCTCCGAGCGTGGTAGAGAGATGTAGTCGTCTGCGTGCTTCAGGAGGGCATCGAGCACTTGCAATAGTGTCCGTGAGAACACTGGCTGTGAAATGCCATGCAACTGTCCGACTGTGTGCTGGTAGGTGCCTGTGGCCAGGAAGTGGAGTACAGACACCACCTTCAGTAGGGGTGGGATGGCGGTTGGGCTATCTATCATGCTGACAAGGTCAGCCTGTGTCATGTCCACAATGGCGGTTATGGTGTCCCGGTTCAAACGGTAGAGGGTGTGGATCTGCTCATCCGTGAGGTTGAACGGATGTGCTCGGAGGCGTGGGATTGCGGGCTGCCTGCGTGGTGGTAGTGGCTGTGCTGGCGGGCCTTGCTGGCCCTGCCTTGCCCTCCTCCTCCTCCTGCGTCTCCTCCGTGCGGCCGGTTGTTGTAGTAGTTGGTGTTCGTCTTCTTCTTGAAGTTGGAGTACTTGCAGTGCTATCAGGTCCCCAAGGGCCAACATCGCTAGTCCTGCCGGTAGCATTTTGGAGTGGGTGTGGTTGTGGGAGGGGGTTGGGTGTGCAATTTATGTGTTTTCAGGCTGTATAGCCTCCACCTGTGGTGATTCATTCCACCTGTGCAAGCTGCAATCCCCTTTGGGCGAGCACGTCCCGCACACAACGCTGCAATTCGACGCATGGCATCTTGCTATTACAATCATGTATTTGATCCCGATGGCAGTGAAATATTGGTTCATATGTTCATTCTGCTATGGTCCCATTGTTTCACATACTATCTTTGCAGTCGCGAACAAACTTGTGAAGGGTCAGTGGAATGTAGTACTCGATTAACGGTGGACCCTCATGCAGCACTGTACCGAGGTTCACCGACGGGCGGGGCGTCCCATTTGTGAGTGAAGCCAGTTGCCATTTTCACACACTGCCGCACTACATGGATGAATTTGTGATTTCAAGCGGTCACAGATGCCTTTTCGACGTGATGTTGCAAATGAGGAATTCGAAGGACGGCGCTTTCGGTTTTCAGCTAGCGGCGAGGAGACGCCCACAGGTCTGACTGCAAATATAACGTTCTATTGTTTAATGTCCTTGGGACAGGGGCCATGGCGAGAATGCAATGATTGATATGAATAGTATGGGATGCGCAATAGCGTAGTGGACGATAAGGCAGGACGTTCCCAAATACATGTTACTTCACAACACTGGAATTCCGGGCTGGAGCACAGTGGATTTTGCAGACTGCATTACGCACAGACTCAATGGAAATTTCACATGTTATGTGAGTAAATAATCAGGCGTTTTCATTCCGGGATGAGGGAATGATGTATGGATGCATGGACAGATGATTTAATGGAGAGTTTGCCATGTACAGGGCTTTTTGGAATCTATCCACCTCCCCTGCGCTATGTGATGCAGAGCTGCCATAGTGGGACCATCGTCTATCTGCCCTTGTTGAACCCTCCCTGTCTCGACGCGCCTTCAAACACTTGTGTCTATGCACGTTACTGATCCCATCTAATGGATTCTGTTTTGACAGACGCATGCACACAAACACTCGTTTGTAGTAGTGTTTTCACCTCGATTTTTATAGTTATGATTCGCAAGTGATTTTTGGGTGGGAATAATCCTTTTGAGTGGCCTAGCATGCATATGGCTGTGGATTTAGTGTGATCATTGAAGTGAGTAATTCAAATGAAGTTCTGATGCCCATACTATTCTTTTTCATTTCATTTGGGTGACAGGTATCTCTTCCCCTTTTGCCGCTGCCATCTGTATGCCACTCCTGCAGATGGCTTTTACTCCCGACACCTGCTGCTTCGTGTTAATCAGTGGAGCACCATTACGATCTTATGGGACGATCGCCAATGGGCCACATGCCCTTACGCAGTACTAGTGGCTAGGAGCAACATATCGACCTTTCAGCTGGACTAGTGCCTACCTAATGGGACGGCCCAGCGGTTCTAGGCGCTTCCATGTTGCCTTTTTGAACGTGAATGTAGCCCCTGTGTACCATGAAGGAACAGGGCGTCACACAAGAAGAAGCTGGTCATTTATTGCGGATGCAGCCCACAATAATGAAATATATTTTGGAGTTCATGACCTAATGGCTGTATGGGCTTGGTGATTTTGTTGTGCATTAAATTTCTATTCTGATATTAACCGTGTAGCGTTCTTCTTTGCAAGTAATGTAGCATATTCCTATTTGTGGAGCGATGTATTGTGAGAAGATCTGCATTGGGTTCCGGCTTCTGAGTATAGTTGCGTGGTACTGTACTGGCCGCGTTTGCCTACGAAGCCCAGTGTGGTCAGGGATAGGGGCTACCATTATGACTGTTTTAATGATGTCATGCTCAGGGGCGGGGGATTAGCTTTTGTGTAACAGATGCCGGTCAGCCAGGTGGATTGGTGGAATGATGTGATTATCAGAATATGGCTGGTCACAGGTGCCTGTGTTTGCGTGCGTTTCTTGGAGGGAGACTGAGGTCATGTCCATTGGAATAGCTTCTGTATTCGTGCCATCTGTGCCCTGCAGCTCCCATTGCCCCCTCTTGAGATGAGCCTGGCTGCTCAGTCACTCTGCCAACTTGTGTGGTACATGCTTATGCTGATGGTTGGTTTGTTTACTGGCAGGAGTACAGGGCTGGTGCAGTCTCACTCAGGATACTGCTTTGAATGTTGCCTTACACTGGTGTCAGTCGATGGGGGGGCCTGTTTTTGTTTGTCTCATATTGCTGTACTTGAACCTTCACATGCCTGTGCTGCATCAGTGCGGCAATGGTGCCATGGCAAATATGGATGGCCACTCACAAGGCACTTGGAGCCCCTAGATTCATTTGTTCGTTGGCATGCATGGGTGACTTGTACATTTCACTGGTTGCATTGTGTGACTTCTTTGCACCTACGAGGAGTTGTGCAATGTGGCCAGGGAGTGGTGTACAGGCACTCAGTAGGGCCGTTTACGGTTGGTTCGCGATGCCGTACTTCTCACCATGGCGGAATGGTACTTTCCGCCATGCTTGATGGCGTTAGGTACATGTCCGCTAGGGTCAGAATTCGCGTACCTTTGCGCCATGGTGGTAATTACGGTTTGGCATGGCGCGCGTGCGCGTACTTGGTGCAGTTAGCGTTGGCGTTCACTACGGTGTCGCTAATGGCATCGTACTTTACGGTGACGGGTCATAATCGCACCGAGCGCTATTCGATGGCGGTATTGCTTTTCCGCCATCGTTTTTCGATTTCCGCCAGGGTCGTAATGAGGGCCACTGTGTCTAACTAAAGACATGAAGTTGTTTACTTGATCTGTTGTTGAAACTGGTCTAGGGAAACCAAAGCAGCATTTGGTGTAGTATTTCCCTTTGTTTTTATATTTGCGATGACAGTACTTCCCACATTTTTCTCTTTGAAATTGTAAAATGTGTGCATGAAGGTCACCATGTGTCGTTTGTGAAGAGATTTCACAAGTGACATATTTTTGGATGAACTGCAAAACAGTGACATCACAGTCCTCACCAAATTTAGGAGCATCTTTAATGCACAAAAGCATGTGGATGTGTGGTGCTCCTCTGGCTTGGTATTCTTTTCTCCAAAAGAAGTGTTGCACTTCTCCGAGGGGAAGAGCAGTTTTATTACAAATGAAGTGCAGCATAGCAATGAAGTGATGATGGAAATATCTTGATACATTTACAGGATCTAGAGAGCAGAGTTCTCCTGGTGTTTTTATATCTATATTTGTTTTGTTTTTGTTTGCTATGCATAGGAAATCATGTAAATCTTCCCATGCATATTCTGCACAACTTAATGTCACAAACCAAGTGGGTGGGCCAAGGTTTCTTATCATACAGCATACATCTCCATAGCGTCGTAACCAGTATTCTTTTTTACCACGCATGTTTGCTTAAAGATTTGTACTGCTTGATTGCAAAACCTCATCTTTTTCTTGCACTTTTTGTAGTAATTGCGTAGTTGACATATTTTGAAAATTGGTTCCTGATTTCAATGTGTGTGCAACTCTGTAGCATAGAGTTGCTAGTTCACTTTCAAAGAGAAGGTGGACTATGTATTTCACATTTTGTCTGAATCTGGGGTCTTCAGAATACATTCGTAAAGAGCGGTATTCTGATGATATTTGTGTGGGTCTATCATCATACCTTCCTCCTTTTCCAGTAGGAAAGAGTAGAGGAAAGGGAGGTGCTTCTATACTTTTTTCCCATATGCTGATTGGAGATCCTTTGGCTTGTCGCATTTGGTACGTTTCCAGTGCGTCATCTATGGTGTGTTTAGAGTGTAATGGGTGAATTGTATAATGGTCTAAAATATTGGATTCTGCAGCAGGATCTAGAAGTTGAAATTGACCAGTTTCTGTTGAGTCTTGAATTATTTCAGTGGTTTCCCTCAGATTTTCTTTAATATTAATTTCTCTGTAGTATTCATTGTTTTCTTTTAGATATTGCAGGGCATGTCTAACTTTATGTAACTCCACAAGTTGTTGCCATTTTTTTTTGTCTTTTGTAGGTACGCCATTTACTAAGATAATTAAAGATTGATGTATTGGACGTTGCATTCCCAGAGTGTGTACATTTTCTTTGAGATCTAATGGCAAATGAAAAACTTTGCCACAAATACCTTTCAGTAATTCAGAGGGAGGTAGTTTTGATCTTTTTGGATCAAGGCCTATTATTGCTTGAAATAGGTACACTGTTTGAATTATGATGCTCTCATACAAGTTAAGTTGTTGCAGGGTTTTTTTTGTGGGAATAATTGCAAGTTTTTTGTGATAGCACATGAAGGTGTCTGGTTGTTGTCAAGTTTTGCAGTGCATTAACTGCAAAGTATTAAGGGGTCAGTCAATTCGTATTTGTTTTCTGCTATAAGATAGAGAACTAATTGGAACCTTGGAATCTTCATGGTCTTCTATTTTGTACATTATGTCTAGAGTTTTTGTGCTATTCTTATAAAAAGTCCTGCGGCAACACACACACACACATGGTTTGGTACTTCAGCAGATGCACTTTTAAACTTTAGTATTTCTTTTTTGTATGTGTGTAGTAGAAGGCTGCCATTTGTAAAGTTTTTGGTAGTCTGTTCTAAAGCAATTGTATTTTGTAAGTGGCTTTCACTTGCAAAATATTTTCTCTGGATATGCTCTCTTTCTTCGAGTAGTTCTTTGGCTGTACCATGTAGAGGAATGTTATTTAAATTGGCTAGTGCTAAAGCAGGACTTTTGGCATATTACAGTTTATGAACCAGATTTCTTATAGTTGTATGGTGTGTTGATATCATTCTGATATGGTGGCAGGTGCTTTTGCAAATAGGTCCAGAAATGCAGACTAATTAATGTCCTTGTAGTCCTGTGTATTTGCGCACTGGACAGGAGTCCATAGTTTGTAATAGTTTTATTTTCAATTTCTCTTTGCCTTTTACATATTGTTTGAGCAACTAGCATAAAGATTTGATTTTGGCTATGTTACACATTGATGTGCACGGTCATTTGTATACTGGATGCATTGGTCCAGTGGAATGGAGAGTTGATACTAAGTCTTCTGGGGATATTTTTGTTAGCAGTGAAATTGTTCCATAATGGTATTCTTAAGTTTTTCATACCCTCGTCCACTGCTATGTATGGCAATTTGGTTTATTTGCCTTTGTTTGTATGCTTCTTCATTGAAATATGGTTCTGTGCTGGTGATGTGAGTCCATTCACCTCCACAGATGTTTGCAAAGTTATGTTTTTTGATATTCCGTTTATTGAGAAGTCTTTTTTGTAGTTTAGTACTTAGTTTTGTTAGTGATTTAATTCTGTTTAGAACTAAAATAAATAATTTCCTTTTGAGAAGGATTGCACTGTCTATGAGAGCTTCTAGGATTCATTTTCTACGGTAGGTTTTAAGGGTTGTGAGTGATTTCTCTCCTGTTTTTATGAGGTTCTGAAGGACTCTGAGGCAGAACATTTTTTGTGAAAGAATTTTTTTTGGTAATCTTACTTGTGGCTACATTGAGATGTATAGGTGCAGTGCTAGCACTAGTGGTAACTGCAGTCCTGTCAATCACTTTCTGTTTTGTTTTACATTTTGAAAGGGGAGGCAACTGACTGTATTAGCTGATTTGTTTGAACTTTTTGTACAAATTCTGCTAGAGGTGGATGCTTACTTTGGACACTATTATTTTAGGTTGGCATTCTTTGGGGTCGTTTGGAGAAAAAAAGAAAGTGTGAGTTGGGATGTTGTGCAATGTATGTGTGCTTTGTGCATGAGTGTTTGAGTATGATGGTAAGCATGTATGTAGAGGAGTGTGATTGTGCAATGGGCTGTTACTTCAGGTTGGGAAGGCTATTCTCGTATTTGTGTGTTACTATACTGGTGTTCAGATGACAATACAAAGTATACAGCTGCTGAGGGGCAAGTAGTAATACTGAATCTAATGCTGCAGGGTTAATATAATTGTTTATTCTACAATACTAGAATTCTATAGTGTTTGCATAACAGTTAGTACATTATGGCAGAATTGACTTACTTTTTTGAATGGAAAGAGGATTTTTCTTCTGAGTTCTGGTTCGTACTTTAGACGCTGCTTGTTTTTAGGAGAGTGGTTTTCACTGCAATTGTGAAAGACAGAAGTTAGTAAATATATGTGTTAATAGCACTGTTAATGTAGACATGATTATTTTTTTGCAGTTGCAGTGCTTTCTGATAACTGTGAATAGCATGTAGATGCACTTTCCTTTGTCTATGTGAATTCTGTATATTTTATTTAGATTCTGTTTGTTGAACATGCTTTAGAAATGATTACAATAGTAAGCACACAGAGCACACTTGACTTTTAAAGGCAGTGTTATTGGATGTTAGGAGATAGGAGAAATAACTGTATGTTTTTCTTCATATGTATACACTGTAAATGGCAGGAACTGTTGGGAAAAGCATGCAATGTATGTATTTGTGAAGGTGTGGGAAATAAAGTAGCAGTATTTGATGGGTTCAGCAGCTTATTACTCTCCAGGATAGTTGTAGGGAAGAAGGTTGAAATAAGAAAACCTGGAAAAGTGGCAATGGGACAAAGCACATTTACCTGACTGCAGGTGATTAGCAAACTACTGGGTTATCCTGTGGTGCTTGGAGACGGGACAGTCTGAAATAAAGTAAGGGTTGCAATGAAGCGCGTGGTGCTTGCGTTGCATACTGAAGGGAAGGGGGGTGATATTGTATGTGTTGGTCTACTACATTGTTCGTACATAGTTGTAGATGATGTGATAGACATGACTGCACCTGTGTATAGTTGAATGCTGTGGTAAATTCTAAAACTGAATGGGCAACCAGCTGGAATGAGAGAGCTGTGAAGAATGGAGGAATAGTTGTAGATGCAGTGGTGTTGTTTCAGCTGGGAGCCTTTCAAATGATATTGGGTATCTGTGCGCATGAATAAAGATGCATGTACTCATCCTGGCTGCGTGTCATTTTATAACAGACTACAATGCCTTCTCCCACAATTATACTGTTATTTCGCACATCTTTTAACATGAAATGCTAATTTGTGAGATAGGTATGTGTGTTGTGTGTGATTACTATTATAATCATTTGTAAAGGAAGTTCAAATGATAGATTGTGTAAAATATCCAGATTGTATAGAAAGGAAACTGGATGTACATCCTATGCACTATAATGCATTAAATGCTATTATAGTTGAAATGTGGATAAATAGGTGGCAGTGGTTACACAAATGACAGAATGAATGAAGAGAGTAACAGTTTGCACATTATAGCTAGTAATATAGATAAATATAAATTTGCTGAGCAGACAGCTTTGGAAGTGACACTTGATGATAGCAGATGGGAGGAATGACAGTAAGCTTTTTTCTACAGGTTATACATAGCTCTCAACTCATCCGATTTTGGTGGGTGTTACCCACCATGCAACCAGTTGAATCACCCACCAAGTCCCTCATACGCCCATTCACTTCTATGGCCTCTCTCCCGCCAACAAAAAAAAATGGTTGTTTTCACCCGACTTGGAGACACAAAATGTTGGGAGCTATGGGTTATACTGGGTAAGTGACAGTTACCCCGTTTGTATGCGTTTATACAAGAGCTGTACATGTACTGTGCAGAACATATTTTCACCTGTAGTTTGTGTTCATTCATGTGGGTGTGGATGAATCTGGAAGCAGAAATCTAGGAGAGTTTTGCAATATTTGTTGATGTACACGCTTTACAATCACAGCCCAATTGTACTCAGAGTGATCAACAGTACATTTAAAGTGCTGAACTGTGATGATGGAGTTAGATGTAGAGGTCCTGGATGTGATTGGTAGATGGTTGTGTGACTGTTTAAAGGAGCCAATAAGGGAATGGTTCAGAAAGGTAAGCGGAAAGGGTAGAAGGGCTGCGCCAGTGTTCCTTACACGCTCCGTGGACACCGCGGTTGTTCGCAGACAGGGCGTGACACATCAGGGGCTTCTGAGTATGAAATGGGAGTGTATTTGGGGATTAGTCAATCAGGTGTTGAGGTTCTGCTTCGTATTGAGAGAGGCTGTGTGTAATGAAAATGGCAGAGGTGGAGAAAGTCAGGGTGTTGGAGATATGTTTGTGAATGGTTTGGAGCAGTATGCTAAATATAGGAAACAATTTTGACGTAAAAGGAGTGGAGGTGGTGTGGAGCACTGTCCCTGGTTTCAATTTGCAGGCAATGCTAGAAGTTTGTCAAGATATGTCCAGGGTTAACAGTCCAAATGTGTTTGTCCTGCACTGTGGTGCTTTGCATTTGGGCTATGTCAGTGCTCCTACTTTGTTGGAAGATCTGAAAAACTTGGTTCAGGCAGTAATGGAAGTACTTCCAAATGCCAAGGTTATTTTTTCTGCTTTGGTACCTAGGGCAGTATGGGACAATAGTTCTGATTTTTGTCCTCAGCAAAATGTTGCTAGGTGTTTAATCAACATGTTTGCTTTTATGATTAGAGCTGGCATGTTCTTTTGCAACAATGAAAACATTGATTCTGGTAATGTTGTTTACTTTAAAGAAGATGGCATGTCTTTATATTTTATGGGGAATTCCATGCTGTTTTGGAACATAAGGATTGCTTTTGAGAAGCTAATGTGAAGATATTTGGAGGAAAATAAGGAAAAAAAATGCACAAAATAAAAGGTGTTTCTGAAGCATCTTCAAAAAAAAGGCTCTTTTCAGGGCCAACCTCAAAGGGGAAATAGGGCACATGATTTAAATTGTCATCCCCCACTCTCCGATTGTACGATTTGTCCGCTACATACAGGGATTTTGAGGCTGAGAGGCATGCAAATGAGATGTAGCAGGGCAATGGATTGGTCAATAAGGTTTACTGGGTGTGATGTGCAAGGAGAGATTTTGTCAGAAAGTCTTTTTCCTGAGAGGAGAGTAGATAGATTTGGCTGTGTCTTTCAGTCTTTCAGAATGCAGATTGTCTGGATTTTGGGAGACTCGTGGATAAATTGGTTGGAGGTGCATGCAAATGGCTGTGGAGTGGCTGCACATCTTGGATTCCCTCATGTGGAAGTGCACTGGCATGGAGTGCGTGGAATGAAGTGGCTGGATTTGGTACCTCTTTGTGCTACTTTGGTTACACAGCATCATCCAGACATTATTATTATTCATTGTGGAGGGAACAGTTTAGGACTTGTCTCTGGAATTTATTTGCAATTTGCAATGAAAGAAGGACTTGGGAAAGTCATGGACATGTTTCCAAAGTCCTGAGTAATTTTTTCTCATATTCCTCAGAGTAAATGTGGTTGCGTTCTTCTTCATTCGGTCCACAAATGGAGAAAGCAAGACGAATTGTCAACAAGGCTGTTTGTGCCTTTTTGAGAGATGTTGGCATGTCCTCTTTTCACAATAAAAATATTATGTTTCATAGTACACACATTTTTGGCAGAGATGGAGTACATCTTACTTATGCTGGCAATCAGATTTTTCTGCGAAATATACAAAATGCATTTTCACCCTTTTTGTAATTATAGCAATCTTCCACCACTTCCTCCCGCAGAAGAGCGTAATGGTTTTGATAGGGCAGCACATGTCCGTGGACCGTCCGTGGACCTTTTAAAATGCACAGGGCCATGCAGCATTTCATTGCCAATTATATTTTTGAACTGTGAAAGGCAGCTCTGAAAAGAGCCTTTTTTTTGTTTGTTGGTTTTTGTTGTTTTGTATTTTTATTAGATTTTTCAGACATGACACATAAGGAAAAGAAGGGAAGGGAGGATAAGGAAGGGCCACCAAGCACGGGGATAAGAAAGGGCAGATGGAGAGAGGAAGATGTAGGGTAGGCCTTACTCAGGTAGATGGCAGTCTTTCTTATGCTCACGGACCACAGCCTCGAAAGCACTTCGAAGGGTCTCCCCCTTGCAGAGTACTGCGTCGCAGTACATACATAATACTGTGACCCTCAAAAGTTAAGAGTCTACAGAATCAGAATTGGCCTGCAAAGCAGCTGGAGGGATATGCTGCCCCACAGGAGTGTCTCATGTGGTGGCAGGAGCAGAAACGGAGGATGCTGCAGAGGAACTCAATCTACTACGTTTATTGCAAGGTACAACCTTACGAATAGCCCCACCGTGGAATGACTTTAGGTGTCACTTCATTGAGGTATTACCGTAGCTGTACAAACCTGGTTTGCCTCAACTCAGCAACATCTGGCACTAAGTGCAGCGCACCTTGTTTGCTTGAGCTTTCGGTATTCCATCAAGAATGGCAAACAACCTCCACAGCCAAGGTGAGTGCTATTAGTAGGGACCTTCACTACCTCATCCTCGTCATCCTCTTCATCCTCCTCTATATTCTCATGCCTGTTTCCCTCTGCAGGCCCTTGGGAAGGTGGTGGTGGTGGAGGGGTTGGTGGTGTTGCTGAGACAGAAGTAGCACCAGCAGCAGCCGTGTATGCCATCAAGACAGTTGGCAGGAATTTGCCAAAAGGAATTAAAGCAATAGCAAAAGCAGATCCACCAAGGATCAATGTCCAGCAATGGTCTGTGTTGCTTGGAAATCCAAAAGCAGTTGAGGATCCGCTCTGGGGTGCTGTGGCGTGCTTCGCGAACCCCCGTGCTGTCTGCGAACACTTCAAACACCAAAAAAAGGCTCAAAAAGTTCTCAAAAGTTCCAAAAAGTATGTAGATCGCTAGGGACATTGTCTTTGCCATTTTTCCAGGAAGTACTTTGGATTGCTCAAAGAAGCACTTTTTAAATGTCAGAGGGCCCAGATTGTGTTAGCGATCAAGGACCGACGCTTAGCGTTCCAGACACATACGCGAATGGGACGTGTGTCCATAGGACACCAAATGCACGGGGTCGGGTGTACGCATTTGTGTGGGTATTGTACGGATAGTGTTCATGTCCTCAAACTAATTAAAAGTGCGACACATGTGCGGCAGACAGTTACGGACAGGCGCGATGTTCGAAGGACCCATGGGTGTAATACGCATGCATGCGGGTGTTCTACGGACTGAGTTCAGGTTCCCGACCATATTAAATGTGCGTCACAACTTTGCAGACAGGCAGACGGGCTATGTGTTCTATGGACATATTCATTGTGGTTGCGGACAATACGAACAGAATGTGTGCTCTAAGGACACCTTATTGTGAATAATTGCAGCCATGCAGATGGCTTTAGTGTCCTGCGGACACCTCCATTTCATTTACGGACAGTGCGAACAGGCGTAGTGTGCTCAGAACACTCCCATTTTGGTTAATTGCGGACATCGCGGACATCTGTACTCTCCGCAGACACCCTATCTACCTTTTTTTTAAAAACAAGACACAGAGAAATATGGAAACAGAACACATAACATTTTATTATTGTATAAAAATATAAAAATTATGAAAGGGAAGGGGGAGCAGAAATGGATACAAATACAGGGGAATTAGGGGAACATGTTGGATGATAGGGGAGGTAAGGGCTTGAAGTCTCATCATAACGTTTATCTTGCTGGGTAGGCTGGGACATGGAGAAGGGGTACAGGTACATGTGGGACAGTGATATTTAGGGGCTGATTCATGCAATTTATGCGCCGAAAAACGGGGATTTGTGCACCATTCTGCCCGCAAATCCCCATTTGTTAAACAGGGATTTGCGTACAGAATGGCGCACAAATCCCTGTTTTTTGGCGCACAAATTCATGAATCAGCCCCTTAATTTTTTCCTTCATATGGTCCTCTACAAAGTTTTTTAGAAATCTACACGCTGCAGATTTTTAGGTGTCTGTTTCTGTATTGTTCGTATTGTCTGTATGGTCTGTTAAAAAAAAGATGTATGTTAAGTACACATAAAATAATGGTTATTAGCTGATTCATTTACAGAAGTGTAGTGTCTACCATTACTATCACTGTTGTCACTCATTTCATCCGGAGGAAAATTTTCTTCTAGCCATTCAAAAGTACTGGACATTTCTGTGTAAAAAAAAAAAGAATTACTTTTAGTGTACCCTAATACGGAAAGTTTACAAACGTATGAAATTAATGTAATGTCCTTACCAATTTCTATTTAAGTTTTGCTGTTACTGCTGTGTAGGTGTGCTGTTGATTTTTGCCGTGCAGTTTCTGTGAGGTAATTCTGCTGGAGGCACATGTTATTTTCTTTTGGTATGTTCCATTATGTTGCATATGCTATGTAATTGGATTGTTGGTGCCTTACATATACATTTTGCACTTTTTATTTCTTTTTTAATGCATTTTATTTATATACTGGTGTTTGAGAATGTTTACCGTATTTATTGCATGATACAACAATGTAAGATACCCCCTGAGTTTTTGGATAGTGTTGATGTTGGCCGAGTCCGTCGCGGACATGCGCTCAGTCTGCAGATCTCAGAACCACTAACGTGGGGCGGGGGTTCAGTATGTTCTATGTTACATGTACATAAACTAAGGGAACTCTACTAAACACCTATCAAATGTATGCTATCTATATTCAGTAAAACATCTTTGTTAAAGGGGCATTATGGTTCAGTTGCACTACTGAAAACCTCAGAAATTCAGTAAAAAATATTGTTAAAGGAATGTTATGGATAAATTGTTCTACTAAAAACCTATGAAATTCATTGAAAAAACGTTGTTAAAGGGCCGTTATGGTTATAAGTAAAACTGAAAAAACACAGAAATTCGCCAGTTATGGTAAGCTTAGCAACCATAACTCACGCCACCATCGTGCACTGCTAAGAGTAACAACCAGGACATTCAAGATGACATCACAAATGTCACTGATGACATCACATGTGCATTTACTTTTCAGTAATAGGGATGTAGAAATGTAGAAGGGATTCTTATTATAATGTTGACAAAAAAGTGTCAAGGACCATTGGAATAAATAGCATTAGCTACGTAGTGCATTAAGCAATACATTGACATAAATAGTATTCTACTATGAAGTTCTTTCCAGTATACTAAGCTACGTATGTAAAAACATATGCACTGTGTGCTGCCTATATGCTGTAGGTGCAATAATCATAATCTTGCCATGTTGAATAGTGAATTGATAAATGCTTTCTTATTAGACTTTTAGTACTATGAAACATGTAATAAGTAGCCAATACAACCCACTTACTACATAATAACATTATTACAGACAACGCACAAAGAGAAAACAACATATACACATATAAGCATATACAGGGAAAGTGAAGTAAGCAAAAAAGCAGCAGTACTACCAGAAAGGGTTCATACCCTAACTGATTATCTTCATGCACAGAAATGATTGTGGTGTTTCAAACTGCTACTTCCCCTATGTATATGTATCATATGATGTCACTGGACCCTAAGAAAAGTAGTGTGAGTACAATGTATACAAATATGCGAATGTACAGGGAAAGTACAGTAATGAAAAAACAGCAGATCTATCAGAAATTGCTGATAACTTCACTGATCATCTTCATGCACAGAAAGGATTGCTGCCTTTCAAGCCTGTGTCTTCCCCTATGTATACCTTTCATATGATGTGACTGGACCCTAAGGGAATTACTGTAAGAACATATTTGAAGGATAAGTCTACAAATATAGTACCGTTTCAATTTTAATTCCTGACTGTTACTGAAGAAAACCATGTGGCTTAGATTTGTTAGTAAAGGAAAAAAGAGGGAGCCAGACATGTGATGTCATCAGTGATGTCATCAATGGCATTTGTTATGTCATCTTTAATGTCCTGGTCGTTACTCTTAGCAGTGCACGGTGGTGGCGCGAGTTATGGTTGCTTAGCTTACCACAACTGGCGAATTTCTCGGGGTTTTCGGTTTTACTTGTAACCATAACGTCCCTTTAACACGTTTTTTCACTGAATTTCATAGGATTTTAGTAGCACAACTTAACCATAGCGTTCCTTTAACAAAGTATTTTCACTGATATGATATATATATATATGGTATTTATATATATTAAGTCATTTATAACGCGCCTGTACACAAGTGCTTCTAGGTGCGACAAGACAAGGAAGGGAAGGCAAAAGGAGGACAAAACAATGATGTTACTAGGCCTTGTGTCATTCAGATTGCGCAAGTGCAGGGGGGAGGAGGGGGAGAATTGCCAGTGGAGGAGGAGGAGGAGAGAGTGCAAAGGAATTCATAAGTGCTGCCAGGGGAAAGGTACGTTTTGACCGCATCCAAAAGTTTGCATGGACAAAACAGTCCTAAACATGCTACCACCAAAGGTTTGAACACCAAACGTTCAAACCTTTGGTGGTAGCATTATAGGTAAGTATAAAAAAAAAGACTGCGGGGGCTGCAGGTGTGTCCCCCGCAACACCCCGCTCAGTATACTGTGTGGTACAGTGAGCAGGGTGTTGCGGGAGACACTCTCGCAGCACACCTGAAAAAATAAATAAAATAGAAACAGGGGCTGCGGGGGTGTTCCCTGGCAACACCATGCTCACCAAACTGTGAGGTATGGTGAGCAGGGGTTGCGGGGGAAACCCCTGCAGCCCCGTAAAAAAAATTTAAAAAAGAAAAAAGGAAAAGGAGCCTATGGCGCCAGTTCCCGATCACGGAAGTGAAAGGGAGCTGTCGCCGCACGGACTCAGCGTGTTCCTACTCCGTTTCCCAACTATAGTGAGGAAGCAGCTGTCAGTCTTCTGCAACAGAGAAGAGTTACACTGAGGAAGACAGAAAAGGGAAGAAGCTGGTCAAATTACAGGTGGGGCAAATACAACCCTTGGTGGTTGGCATTTGTAGAAGGGCAACATTTAGAAAGCCATTAAGGTTGCCTAGAGTGTGCTACAGGGATTATCTCTGGGGCAGAGATCTCCAACACAGATACACTGCTCAAGTCTACACGAGATGCCCTGATCCGGCTGATCCATTGTGTGGTGATAGCACATCAAAATTTGCAGTTGGACATTGCCTGTGATGAAGTACAAGACTACCTGAACTCAGAACTCATAAGAGTCTGTGAAGAGGTACAGCACAACAGTTGGCGAAGAATTCTGGGAAATTACCTCAGAGTACCTCAAGGTTGGTGGCCCTGGAGAAACCTCTGACAGTACAGTGGCTGGACCTGTGGAAATCAAGAATGCACCTACACTGCCAAGGGGCCAGCCAATGGCATCTTGGCCCCTACACACAAGCTTGTGCCAGGCCTGTGGACTGGATGCAATTGGGACTGGGTGACACACAGAGAAGTGTGGGAAGTTAGACCACTTGGTAGCTCTGCTCAATACATCTCCTCTGCCCCAGGTATAAACCCTGACTTGTGGATAGGAATTGGCTCAACCTAGAAGTTGTGGCCCTTTCAACCAACCACCCCAGCTGCAATACCTTAATAAGCTAGCAAGGGGTCATATGCTATGAATATTTTTGGGGGGTAAGGTAATGGGTTGTCACTGACAGGCAGATTACTGTTCCATGCTGAAGATACTTTTGTAGAACTAGATCCAATACTGACTACAGATTTGCATTTTGTTATACAGACAGAGGCTAGACACTTTAATGCTTATTGGTCCACATTTTAAAGAAGGTCTGTGCATGTTGAGATAGAGTTCTTGAAAGGTTGGTCTAAGCTATTGCCTAGATGGTTTGAGGAGCAAGAAAAACTGAAAACAGAAGTGAAAATGATATCCAGAAGAGTCTACAGGCACTAGAAGAAGTATTTAAAGGACAGAAAAATATGTTTGAGGCAGCTCATTGTACCATCACTCTGTATTTGTAGAGGCATAATCTGTGCAATTAGCAAATCATTTTCTGGGAAGGCTTGCATCACCTGCATTGTGTATGTAACCATGTTTTTATTGTTATTGGCAGGCCTTGTTTCCTGTATTGCTATAAGAAGGGAGCAACCATTATCAATACAGTGCCTCCAGATTCCCTCTACGTTCCACAACACCAGATCTATACCCGTCATTTGTGCTACCGGATATCAACCCAGATAGGGATGTCTTGCAGCAAAAATAGAATGGTTTGATAGAGGCTTAAGTAAATGCAGTATTATTAAAATATTGCTATTGTTTAGATTGTACCGCTAGAGGAAACATTGAATGCCAAAAATGTATATGGCACTGCTCCTTCAAATTTTCTCCACCTGCAAACATTGCAAAAGGAAACATATTATTAACACATGGTTGCCATGATAGTTGTGCAGAAAGCACACAGGGAGTCTGTGGAAGGTTGCAGACACCCAGCCAAACAAACCAAAGTAGTAAAATATATAAATAAGAGAACTAATAAGGATATGCTTAAATGAGGGATGATTGGGATCATGACTTGGAAAGCGGCAGCTCAGGGAGGAAATTCCTTGACAAAAGAAAACATAGAAGTAGGGAAAAATGTTTTCCTCTATGACTTACAATACCACCACCGTGCATGGTCTTAGTGTATATAATTTTTCTTTAACTGTCAGCATACTCTCGATTAGGGTATCCCGTTTTCATTGGCATCATATAATGCTGGCAGCTGACATATCAGGCTGTGCATATGCATTGAAAGTGCTGAATCTGTACATTAGGTTAGTCTCAGGTCACTGGGACATTCCTGTCAACTGAGTGCCAATGGATCTGGCCGGTATAAACTGGTCGAAAAAAAGGATTGTTCCTCTGCAACGAAAATGGCAATAGGGATGGAGGACATCACAGGAACTACGTTATCAATGCCATATTTTACCTTGAAATGGTAAGTCAGGTGTTGCCCTGTGGAGATTAACCTGAATGAGGGACTAAACTCTAGTGACAAAGGGAATGTGTGTTCTAGATAAGGAGAGAATAGATCAGCGTTATACCTAAGTGCGGTCTAGGGTCTGTTGTCTGCAGCACACAAAATTGACTTATCTGGAGGGCAGGGTGGATTAGTTGGGTCAGAATGGGTTAATGCTAGGATGCTGTCTGTCTTGCAAGACCTATTGTAATAAACACTTTTGCTCATCCCATTAAGAGAAGTTACGACTATCCTTTTTTGACGTTCTCAATAGGCTTCATCATGACTTGGTGGTATCAAATTGAATTTCCGCAAATCGGTCTGGCACTATTTGTGCCGGACCCCGAGTTTGGGGGGTAGTGGGGGGCAGTAAGTCCCTCTTCCCATTGGGTCCATTGGACCCAATGGGGCATTCTGGGTGCTGTTAGTGCCACGGTAATAGTGACGAAAATGGGTGGAAAGTGGCAAGAATTACCTCCCGCTCAAAGCTGGATGTAAATCTCCAGCTTTCCACCCAAACTCGGGATTAGCCAGAGCGGTAATTCAGCAGTATTAGCATTAACGCCACAGTTGTACTGCTCCGCCCAACCCATGATGAGGCCCATTCACACTTACGATTTATGAGCAGCTCAATGTAGGGTCCAACAAGACTGCAGCCCCAAACCAGATTAGTCCTTTCCTTGGTACATTTGCCCCACCATCTTCCCTTCTGCTCTCTAAAACGACACTGGACTTATAAACCTTTATGCTTACCAGGGGCTCTAATAATTTCTCTTGCACCCCCAACCTTAAAGTTTTGGAATGCTGGTTTTATTCAGTATTTTCAGCAGTGGACCAAGAACCTATATAATTAACGACAAATGATAGTATAGTGCTTTCCTGTGCACCTGCGATCCAGTCTAGGAGCTTGGCATTGAGCACCATGGCAGGCTCACCCAAAAGCAAATCCAATTGTGAATTAACCTGCTCCTTCAAGACCACCTACCATGCCCCATGCCCTAAAATGGCTGCTCCTGATTCAGAAAATTGCGTATGTGACATGCAAACTCATTTACTTGTCACAGATTAGGTTTCACAATCAGGGCCATGGGTTTAGCTAGTTTTGTGCACCAGTGGCTATGCACTGCACACAAAGCATTCGGGAAACAGTGACTTTGTAAATCGTCTGCATTGTTTATAAAAAAATAGGGTTAATGCTGTTTCAAGAATATAATATCAACATATTATAAAAACTGATCAAGACACGGTGCAATGTATCAGCGGAACATGTACATTGTGTTTTTCCTTACAATGAATATATTTAATTTTGTATCCAAATATCAGAGAAAATTTACAAACTAAATACGTGCAACAATTATAAAAACTGTTAAAGGGCCACTCATGTTATTGGTTTTAAAGAAGTTGGGAAATTGCATATTTTCAGCGATCTGTTTTGAATAGGAAACATGTTGTGTCCCAGAACTATTTTGTCTGTCTGATACACAAACTGTGGAACGGGTGGACATATCCGGGCGTTTCCCACACTCTAGGTTGACAGCGCAACACCCTGTGTTTTTTTTTTCTTTTCTGAAAAGAGTAATAACAAACTAATGTAAGTTCTGTGAACCATCTGTCTGAGAAACAAAATCCATCAAACAATAAATAAAAAAAAAACGATCTCATTACACAAAGCAATAACCTAGCCTTCAGAAACAAGTCACATCATGGGATAGAAATAGACTGAAATAAGTGAGAATCAGAGGAAGCTAAAGAAAGTATCTGTCAGGCAATGGTTTTTATGCAGTGAGTTTATGTACCTCTGAATGAGCATTGAAAGATATAATTTAAAGTTAAGAATAAAAGAGGACAATGTCCGCGTTTAAACCTGTCAAACACCACAAGATGCTATGTCCTGCACACCCCGTGCTTTTGAGAATGGTGTGCGTATTAATGATCTGACACTAGCAACATTGGGGATCAAGATAGAAGATCTGTCACTCGTAATTAGGATTTCAGTACGTATCTTAGTAACTATTTAATAATAGGTTCAACTCATTCACAGATTGTTGTTTTATATGACCAGGCAGGGAACAATGTAGGCATCAGATAAGCAGGTTGAATTCTGATGTGCTGAGTAGTTCTAATACTGTCTTGCAATTTACATTTTTCATTAGTTTCTAATGAAGTATACCTTGTGATGAAAAAATACTTGAGCTTTCATGATACTAACTCTGCGAGGTTAACTTTAGGATGCTGATTCAGAAAATTAATGGCTTCTTAACCCAGTTTATCTTGGTAAGTACACACAGACAAAGCACAAAATCTTTATTAAAAGGAAATGAAAATGTGCATATCTCTTTTCTTTATGTAATGACTAATTGATACAGAGACCGAAGCGTTTTTTCGTGCCATTTGGTGCTGTGGTGGGGGAGAGGTGCTTCTGAGAGTGCCCCTCTATTCTAAATGACTCAAAGTGCGTGACAGCTTGTGACGATTGCAGTAGAGATGTGTTCATATTTTCCTGAAATGAGTGCGGCTGATCTATCCACATGAGAGATGTATAACCACTCTAGTGGTGTTCGGGGGAGTTTCACAAACATTATTATAATAATGGGGTGATTTATCGAATTTTACTGCACTTTTTATTTTGAGGGAAAAATAGTGATTTTAATAGTTTACCGTGTCTAATCAGAATTTTATCAATACACCAATGCACGGATTATTCTGTCTCTTGTATTTATTTCACACATCAGCAGATAGCATGTACCATCATTCCTGAGTCAATGTTCCTATAGGTCCTGAACACCCGACCAGAAACTCCTTCCCTAATTGCTTACCCTTGCCCTGGTTTGACCTCTTTTCTTGGCTGACGAAGACGCACAGTATCTCCCTGCATCTCACCTTAACCATAACTTACTATTTATAGTCAATACACTGGCCCCCCACTGCTCGAGGCTGAACGCAAGTGTGAGAAGTGTTAGGTTGATGTTTCCTTAATCAACATATCCATTGGTGGGATGATCCTTTGCGTCCATACCTTAATAATAGTCATAAACTAGCAACATCACTATTTCAAGCATGACAGGGACGTTTTGTTTATTGATGTTTCAAAGCTTGGACAATACCACATCTGAATCATAATACACTGCTTTACAGTAACATATACTAAATACGTTCTCCTTTAAACTCTTCTCAGACTTGAAAGTATCACCCAAACAAGCTCCTGCCAATAACACCTTAGAGGTCATAGCACGCCTGGTCGAATAAGCACCCAAAACAGTTGGGTTCATGGTCATCTAGGACTTAACCCAACAAAACCTTCTGGCCAAAGTGGAGGAGGAATACGAATTAAGACAAACTAGAGTCACCAATTTTGCACAGAGTGTCGGCATAGATAAATCATAATTATACTGCCAATCAAAAACACTGACAAAACCATATTCACTTTCCAAATCACAGATTTCCTAGATTAGGGAGAGTTTCTCACATGGCTGCTCCTTAAAAAAATATTCAAAGAGTGTGCTCCTATAATGACTTCCCATTCAGTGGAGCATGCTGAGCTGAAATGGATGATCTATGCACGTTGACAGACCTATACGAAAGTTTCAATGCCCGATATCCCCGAAAATTGATAACTATACAAAAGGAGCTGAAAGGGAAACCAGGTCTCTTCATGTGCACCTGTACTCAGAACAAGCAACAATGTAAGCCTTCTTTGTCCCTGAGGCCGCTCAGTATTCCGGTAGGAGGCCTGCATCCACTTATGGACTGGCCTGGGTGATTCCTGCAGTCCCCACATTCTCCAGACTATAAGCCGAAGTGAACCCTCTAATAACAAGGGTTCTGGGTTTACATCGCCCCTGGGAATACTAGAAACCTCAAATGCCAATGTAGATATTGCACCAAAGGGCCCTAGGAGCCCACCCTCTTTTAGACATTCCAGCGGGTCTCTTATAATTAAGGAAAAAGATAAAGACGCATAACTCCAAACTCTGTCTCAAGGATGAGCTACAGGCTCTGTCACAAGAAAATCTATGTCAGGCTACCATCTAAAAAAGCTTGTCAGCTGAGTAGTCATTCTGAAGGTCCATGGTCATCAGGAACCAACGAAGCAAAAGACCCCTAAAATGTGATGTTTGGAGGTGCTAGTTACTGAAGCCTCTGTGCTCCATTGAACCAGTCTGACAACTTTTTGTTTGTGCCTGGAAGGAAGGTTGTCCTTACCTGAATCTGTCATATTAGGCAACAATCACAGATTGTTATGGCTAGGTCTGAGAAAGTCTTGGATCTCAGGCCACCTATGCAATAGCTATACCTCATGAACAAACCTTCATCATAGGTAGGTGACAAGAGCCGTTCTGAGAGCATTTCTGAAATCTCGGAAACTCAATAGAGAGGGGAATGTGATTGACGTGTCATGATTTACGTTACTCCAACATCTGTAGGAGGTGAATGATGTTGCCCAGGTTATTGAGTGACTCCTGGAATGACTGGGACATTATCAGGTTTTTGTCTCACTTGTATCTGAAGTATGTGCCCTGGCTTTATAGTTTTACTGTGACTGGTAAGAGCATCTTGGTGAAGCACAAAGGCACTGAAGAAGCCAAAATTGCAGTGATGTGAACTGATGACCATTTCTGCCGCTGACAAAATCCATGTACTGTTTGAGGAACCCATGTGTTCTGAGAGAGCAGGTCCCGATTATACAGCACAGAACGAAATTTACCTACCTCTTATAGTTAGAAGAATATGCTGCACTTAACATTGAAGCTTCTACACATCCAAATAATACCACCTCTGAAGTGCTGGCCTCTTTGTGCATCCTGGATAGCTTGAATGCTATTCTAGCCTTTAGCCTGAAGTTATGTTTGGCTGACAGAGCAGCCCCTGCTTTGACCAGGCTTGGTAAAAAACCAAGAGTAAACAATTGGCTGCATGGTCGCTTGACTCTTACTAAATGAAGAAAAGATGGATACATAATGGCTCCCATCCTTTTCTTACTCCTCTCCAAAGAGAAACCTTTGCATATTAGCGAGATAGGTATCTGCCTTGTTGCCTAACTCATGATTTAAGACTCTTTCTTATATCCAATTTGAAGACTGTCTGGGCAATACTCAAACAACAAGTGGTTGCTTGGGCCCATCCACTGCGTCTTCTAAATTGGTAGATTCAGTCAGCACTAGTATGTCAACCAGGGTTGCCACTGTGCTTAACGGATTGTTCCGATAGGCATGGTGGGCCTTATTTGTCTCCTTACTGAGAATTCTCCCATATTTTAACAATCTTCACATGTATAGGTGGGCTAATTCCACATTTATCAGGGAGGTTTGGCCTTGAGTATCTGACCTCATCCTGCCTGTCTGTGGAATCCATCGTGGTGTTGATATGGCTTGTAAATACTCAACAATGAGAAAAGGATGCGACTCATTAGAATGTTAGGATCAATTAGTCCACTAGGACCCGGGATGTCAGCATCATCAGGTACCTGCCCTAAAACAGGCGGCACTGGAAAGTGTCTAAAACAACATAATTGATAGGGGATCCCTCTGAAAGGTTTGCAGACAATGTTGTAGGATATGTAACAACCCATTGTCTATTCACCAGAAGGATATACTTTCAGTAAGTTGGTACAGATGGGACTCTACCACTTTGATTCAGAACAACCACCACATGTGGGCTCAGAGGCAATCGCACCACACTCATCCCTACTTAGTTGTTTCCTCAAAGGATAGTTTGCAGAGAGCCAGGTGTAAACCCCTCATCTCCTGTGACATGGAGCAATCAGTGGCACCTGAAATGCAGAATCCAGAAACAGCAGACAATCTTCTGTCCAAGTACGGTGTGGAAAGACCTCTTCTACCTCCTCTTAGTAATCCTCATGTGTTGAATTCCTGCTCTGTCTCTATTTTCACTAACACTTGCTGTAAACATACTGCTGCTGACCTGATCAAATAATTCCACTATCACTAAATGTAGGCATGTTCTGGATCTTCTTGTACCAGGCTTAGATCCGGACCTATTACTTTCTTGTTCAGGGGTCCCTAAATAACCTGCACAGGCTTGGAATTCAAACAAAAAAAAACTGCGGCTTAACTTAATGCTCATAACACCCATGCAGAGTGAGGTTCTACAATGGTAAGAAACACATTTCATTTTCATCTAATGCTCGCCTCCTTGCATTTAGAGTCTACACCTTGTGTGTCATGATAACAAAAGTGCACACAACTGCCCTGCACAGTGAGTGGAGCCTGCATATACCACCAAGTGCACGTTTTGGCACCTGAGAGTGTTGTCAGGTAACAATTACAAACGCTGACACATGTATGAGTTTGAGGGGCAAAGGAACAGTGAATCAGTGTATCAGACGCCCCACATTTTTAAGTACATCTCAGATGTATTGTATGCAAAGTAAAGACAAACAAAGAAAAAGAAGGCCATATTCATCTTAAGTCAGGGAGGAAGAAACGACGATGGCATGAACTATCACTTACGCATGGTGGCTAGTTCGTAAAGGGCCTTTTAGTAGAATGGTATGTAGTCCTATTTCTCATTTAAAATGTGTTGCTTTTTCAGCTTTGTAAAATAAAGAAAAGAGACAGCATATTATGAAACCTCTGTGACTGCCTTCAAATCTGTATAAGGCCATACCATTTATAATTGGAAAAGAAGTAGACGCCAGGTCACAAAGTAGGGGTATTTTCTCAAAAGCAGGTGCATCTCAATGAGATACTGGTGCAAAGATGGTGTTGGTAGAGTGTCCGGTGTGCCGTACTCTGTGGAGGACCATTCAGTAGTTTCTTGCGCTATTACTTGCGGAATTGCCTTATCAGCAACAGTATAGTGTGGAAAGACTACAATCTGCTGAGAAAACTACAGTCTTTCCTTGTTTGCAATGTACCGTCTCCAGACTGCTCCGCCCCCCGCTGCACGCTCGCATTGAAAAACTTTGGCCAGAGTGAAGCATGGCAGAGTGTTGGCAGAGTCCGGTGTGCCATACTCTGTGGAGGACCATTCAGTAGTTTCTTGCGCTATTACTTGCGGAATTGCCTTATCAGCAACAGTATAGTGTGGAAAGACTACAATCTGCTGAGAGAACTACAGTATTTCCTTGCTTGCACCGTACCAACAAAGGACTGCTCCACCCCCCGCTGCATGCTCGCATTAAAAAACTTTGGCCAGAGAGAAGCATGGCAGAGAGTTGGTAGAGCGTCCGATGTGCCGTACTCTGTGGAGGACCAGTCAGGAGTTTTTTGCGCTATTACTTGTGGAATCGGCTTATCAGCAACAGTATAGTGTAGAAAGATTACAATCTACTGAGAGAACTACAGTCTTCTCTTGCTTGCACCGTACCGGCAACGGACTGCTCCACCCTCTGCTGCACGCTCACATTGAAAAACTTTGGCCAGAGCAAAACTTGGCGGAGTGTTGACAAAGTGTCAAGTGTGCCGTACTCTGTGGAGGACCATTCAGGAGTTTCTTGCGCTATTACTTGTGGAACCTCCTTATCAGCAACAGTATAGTATTGAAAGACTACAATCTTCTGAGAGAACTACTGTCTTTCCTTGCTTACACTGTACAAACAACAGACTGCTCCGCCCCCCGCTGCACACTCGCATTGAAAAACTTTGGTCAGAGCGAAGTGTGGCAGAGTGTTGGCAGAGTGTCCGGTGTCAGGTGTCTGAGGTCTGAGACACTAACTGGCATGATCTGAACCATCGGAGCGGTAAGCAATTTGTTATTATTGCATTTTCCTTAACAATGTATGAGGAGGCTTGGAAAGAGGGAGGGACCCAGGCTGTAAACCTATTGCTGAATCAAACAACGGCTACCCAGCTAAGACTTGATCCATGCGATGAAAACATGTTGAATGGAGTGTGTCCAGAAATGGACGAAGGACAGGTGGGAAACTACTCAACCCCGTCATGGGTGGAAGAAGCAGCCCCAGGATTGGAACTGGAAACCCAGAACAAAGCAACCCTACTCAAAACACCATGGCCACTTGAAATAAATGTAACGATTGGAACAACTATGGAATCACACATTAACACCATTGCCCTGTGTGAGAAAGACACAAATTATAAAGGAGGCGCTTCCACTAGCCCACTAAAGGAGCAAAACAAAGGCAACAATCTCAGTCCATTGTAAGAGACAAATCTAGTAGGAAATGTAAAGGTCAGTAGAATCAACAAAACACCTTGCAAACATCCCAGGGAGAAAAAGTTGATAACGGGTCAACGAAACCCCCACGCGACTCAGAGAGAAGAGAAAACCTTACTGGACGCCAGAGCACAAAGAGAGCAAGCCAATGAGTCATACCAAGGAACAACAAAGAACAAAAACTCCCCCCACAACAGAAAAAATGTCATCATTTACACTGAAGCAAACGGCAGTAGCCACAAAAAGAAAAAAACACACAGGACAGTCTGGACCAACTACCCTGGAAGGCAGGAGTGGGGAGTGATCTATTGAAAACAAATCCAAATGGCACACAGAGGACTGTGCAACAAGGAAACCAGGAGAAATGCAGCAAGTTGACAAATGGCTGAACGGCAGAAACTCACCCTGCCGGCCCATGGAGTTTTACAACCAAAACAAACAAACTTCCCCATGACAAAAGGTCATCCTCCCATTCCATATGGAAACCAAGGACCCTCACTGACTCAATGTTCACCAGGAGATTCATCTTTCATACAAACCGAGAATATGATACTAGCAACAACCCATAGACGTCACACCTGAGTACCCCACAGACCACTCGGAGAGAAATGGAATAAGGGATACCTGACGAACTATTACTAGAGATGTCTACTAACATGGAAATTCACAACCAGGGTTCTGAAACAACACAACAAGCATCGACCCCTTTGACTCCGAAAAACACCCCTAAAAAATGGCAAAGGGAGACAAGAGAAGATGGCCACGAGAACAAGCCACAAGACAATGTGAGAGCAATAGAACATGCTTAACGATGGACTCCCGGTACCTGCAACTGAGGAAACACATTAAACCAAATGGGCCATTAGAAAAAGAAGAAACAGGAGAACTTAGTAACACAAGAGAAACACCAGTACAGCAGAATAAAATGGAAGATAACTTCCTATTAGTGGCAACTATGACTGTGATCCTAGCACCCTTCATGAAACTATGCAAAGAGGTGGTGGATAAATTAAACAACCAAATAATCATGCTGGCTATGGTCCACATGAAAATGATATTCGTGGAAGGATTCATCTCCTCGGTACAAGGAAAAATGGACAATACCGCCGCTAGAGTGGCCCAACTACTACATGACATATTAGAACAAATAATCAAGGAAAAAAGGGACAGAAAAGGCAATGTTGGGAAAGACAGCGCAGCAGAAAAAGAAACTTGGAAGGATAATGAGGACTTAGAGAAGGACCAGTCTACGCCAAAAGTCAAGACAAGTGAAAAAGAAACCCCTGGCTCAAGAGGTCATGTAACTGGAGGACAAACCAAGATGAACGGGAAGCAAAGGACCCAGGCACCACAAGCCAACCTGGGAAGAGAACGTGATCCACCTACGGAGAAAGCAAACCCAGTACTAGTTTACAAAAGATCCAACAAAGAGGAGCTAGCAAAAACTCACAAAGTCTCAGTGATGCAGGAACAACTACCATTGGCGGAGGTGCAGAATAACACCAAGGCTAAAGAGCCCAGACAAGAATTATCAAAGGAAGTCCAAGACAAAGATGACAACAAGGCAGGAGTACATTTCTGCAAAATGTATACAAAAAAGGGAACAATAATGGAAAAAGACAAGAAACAGGGGACCCAGGGGAATAACAACTAACAAAGATGCAAAACAAAAGACAAACAAAAGTAGATTGTTTATTAAAAATGTGACCATGCCCAAGGAAGTGCTCCAAGTGATTAGAAAAGACTTGGAAAAAGTCACTGACCCAAAAAAAAGGGCAGGTGACAATAGACGTCATCCCTGCTGCCCAACTGATGGATCCAACTCAGACATTGACCTGATGGACATGTCGACCTACCCAGTGTCTGAAGAAGAAACACAGGATTTAGACACCAAAAAAGCTAATAAGGGCCCTAGATGAGACCAAATCTGTCTGGTGAATGATTCTGATCTAAGTGATGATCAAGAACGGGACACAGACTCTGAGGTGATGTATTATGGTGAGACAACAGGGCCCCAATATCAAATAGCCATAAGGGAGCGTCGAAATCCAAAGTTGGACCCTTTCAAAGGCAAAGCGGCTAAACAAATAAAAGGGCCAACCGGCAAAGTGATAACAACAACTAGTTAACACAGTGAAACCGAAGTCAGAATCTGCAGAGCATAAAAACAAGAAACAGACGTGTCGGGGCACGCAACACTAAACATTAGAAACAAAAACAACGATAAGGGGAAGGAAGTCAAACAGCCCCGAGCAGTGGAAACAAGGACCCACGTAAACACACTACAAAGGCTCAATTAGGAAAGGATCCTACACTACGATGACGGTCTAATTTTAAATAGATCTAACGTAGTAAGACTTGTACACCACACTCCGGCCCTCCGCTTAATAACCTCAAGCGACCTTGCCATAGTGGAATTCATAGAGGAAGCCCGGACTAATCAGGTATGTTTACACACCGTATCAAGACTCGTAAAATAGCTATTATTAGAAGAGGCGCACCACCTCAGGCCAATGGGCTTCGACCTCTGTGAATCCACACAAGAGTTACAAGAGAAAAGGGATTTTAGAAGAAAAGACTTAGCAGTGAAACCAGGAAACTTGGTAACCAACAACAAACTAGAACCACGGTCAAGATTGGACACCAGAAACGATAGGACAACAAAAAATGAGGTGCAAGGGACAAATATAAGAAAAAGACAACCAAGGGGACAACGCAAAGTGGACATGGCTGACAAAGTTGGTAGAGGAAAAAAAACAACAGAAATAACGCCAAGAACAAATGCCAAAAGAGCTATCGACCTTGATTAGCTGGAATTCAAGGGGCTTTAAGCACCTACTTAAACAAGGAGACCTAAAAACGCAGAACCCCATGGTAATTTGCTTTCAAGATCTGGCTAACGGAAATACCTGTAATAGAAGGGTACTGAGTCTTCTTAAATCCAGCAATCAAAGGTAGAAACTGAGGACTTATATCAGGGCTGTTGGTGGCTATCCATAATGATCTGAAATGGACACTCTTGGAAAGTAGAAACCAAACCCCTTACATTCAAATAGTAAGCTCCAAAACAAAGATAAAACTGGGACGTGGTCACAAAAAATGAGTGATCACAATAATTAACATATATTGGAACCCGGCAGACTCAACAAACAAGAGCATACCAGATGAAATAGCAAAAATACTGGACGAACAAAGGCTAAAATGGAATGGCCCATTGATTATAATGGTGGGAGATCTGAACTGCACATGCCCAGGGGGTACAAAAGGTGACAAAGACCAAGATTTAGTAGGGGGATCAGAAAAACTTAAACGTGGAACAAGGTGGTGGAGAATGACAAAAGAAAGAAACTGTGTGATATTAAATGGGAAAACACCAAGTGACATCCCGGGAGCCCCAACTTGGCAAGGAGGTGCCACTCCAGCCATCTTAGATTACATCTGCACGTCATCTAATCTCGTGGACTATATGACTTCTTTGGAAGTACTACCAACAGAAGCAAGTGATCACAACATGCTTAAAATAACATGCAAAATGTTTGAACATAAGGAAATGACAAGATATGAGGAAAATGTGACAATCAATCCTGGAAGAAACAAACTAAGAATAAAACCGGATAGACTAACAGAACTGAAAAACAGGTTAACAGACTTAATCAACTTCAATAAAAACCGCAGAAGGCAGAAGGGATCGATTACGTCCCACTGTTAAATATCTTTAAATCGGTCCAAAAAATAGATGGGTCTAAGCTAGCAATGAGCCATTGGCATGTTTATGACAAGGAGATCACTAAGAGAAAGAAAAACTTGAAAAAAGCATCAACAAAGTAAAGGACCCAAATGGACACTTCACTTGAGATCCACAGACTGAAACACAAATATAGGAACTGGCGCTTCCTCCACAAGAAAACAATGCTGAACCAACACTCTCAAGCAATGTTACACAAAGTGAAGAATAAAAATACAGCTGAAATGTGGAATATTATTAATCAAATGGAGGCTTCACAGGCAGCACTGACAACAAACCGTATAGTGGTGTCTATATGGAGTGATTTTTATGAAAAAATGCAACAACCCAAGGCACCGATTGAGAATAGGAAGCCTTCAGCAACTAAGGTAAACACAGTCCTTGACATCGAAATTGACACCATTGAGCACATTATTGCACACCTCAAAAATTCAAGAGCCCCAGGTTAACAAATGAAATCTTAAAGAACCATCCGTCTGAATAGGCTATATTTTTCCACCAGATGTTTAAGTACATACTGGAAGTGGAAAAAATCCTGAATTCCAGGAAGGAAGCTGTAGTAGTTCCGATTTTCAAAAAAGGGAACAAACCCCGAAAACTACCGGCCGATAGCCCTTTTAGACGTGGGCGGAAAGATTTTTGTGGCAATCATGTCAAAAGCACTCACGAAATGGAGCTCAGCAGTAGGGCATAAAGATCAGTGGCAATCAGGCTTCGTAAAGGAAAGAGGAACTGTCTTAAAAGTGTTTCTGATTAACTTACTTAAAGCCAAAGCTGCAAGGGATAAAGCAAAGCAATTCTGCGTGGGTTTCATAGACTTATCAAAAGCCTTCAACACCATAAAACGGGCACAACTATGGGGGAAACCGACCACCTGGAACTGCCCGGAGGAGATCTTACATAACATCAAAGACCTTTACACCAACACAGGCATTAGAGTAAGGATGGACAAAACAGGAGCATTATCAGAATACATACCTACAAGAACGGGATTGAAGCAGGGGTGCCCGCTGGCACCAGAACTTTTTAACCTCTTCATATCCGACATTGATGAAGCATTTAATCAAATACGTGCATTTCCACCTAACTTGGCGGGAACATCAATTGGATGCCTACTCTAATGCAGATGACATTGTTCTGATAAATCAGACGCCAATAGGGTTACAGCATCAGCTGGATGTCCTTCACAGAATAGAACAACTGAAGGGAAAAGTAACAAACTTGGCTTCACAGGCAAAAATCCTTATGAAAGCACATTGCAGATTCACACTCATTCCTCTGGTGGATTTTTACAGAATAGTCCCTATCTTGTCATACGGTGTGGAAACATCTTTTTTTCTGCCAGAGAACCTTTGGTCAAAACTGGAGGGGCAATAATGGAGGACAGTTTTACATCTACCGCAATATCTACCAGCCCAAATAATCAGAAGAGAGTTGGCTCTGTCATCCTTAAAAGTAGTGGCTGAATGGAAAATACTCCAGTTATACCGCAAGTGTGTGCAAGAGGACCTGAAAGAGGATTTGCAGCAATTAAAAAGGCCATGAAAGAAGAAATTGACCGCATGCTTACGGAATGGCAGGTGATCTGTCACGGAATGGCAGGTGATCTGTCGAAGCATACTGCTGGATGTAAACGAAACCGACGCCTCCCTGTTTGCCAACCTGAACAGAATTGAGAAGAAAATATTCACTCGGGATTGGATTGAAACACAAGATGAGATAACGAAATACAAAAACTACGAAGACTTTTGGCCGTGTCCAAGAAAACTAAACGATCTACCAACATACTTAGGCAATTTCCAAATTGGCACCTAAGATCGATTCTTATGCGTTTCCGCCTAAATGTCCTTCCAACAGGAGAAATACTACAGAGAAGAGGAAACAAGGAGAGAAAGGAGACCAGTAGACTATGTAACCAATTGGACACAACTGAATCCTTAAAGCACTTGACCTTGAGATGCCAGGGACTAAGTAGAGAACGTGAATGGTACTTGGGAGACATAGCTAAAAAGTACCAAAACTGGAAAGTAACAGACTGGTGGCAGACTCTGATTGAAGGAGAAAAAGTTTCTGTAAACGTGGCTTTGGCGCAATTTCTAGTAGCAATACTTCAGAAAATTGACAAGGCTCTGCATTAACAACGAGGACAAGGACAAAAACTTTGTTAAAGTCTGAGCTAGAAACTAAAGCTATTTTCTGAAATGCTTGATTGAAAAATGATCTAGCCAGCGAACGTTAACTTGGCTCCCACTCACTCTCTGCCTGCTTTGTGGTTTGCCTCTTCGCTTTCTTTTCCTTCTTAATTTTAGAGATAATGAACTTGATGTGATTTTAAGAATTGTATGGCGAGGGCTAAAGGTTCTCGATTTTGAAAACCATGTAAAGTCCTTTAATAAAAATAAATAAAAGAAAAGATGTGCAAGCGTCATTGTGCATCTCATTGGAGATGGTACATTCACAACGAAAACACCAACACCAAAAAATGCCCAATGAGCAAAGTTGAACAAATTATGCCGTGAAAGAGACGCAAATAAGTGGTCATTCAATGGCACATCTGATGAAATGTGCACATTATTGCTATATCTGTGTGACGTCCACTTTTGTATGTGCAAATGCTGACATGTGCATCACTTTGCACCAAAAACATGTGCATCTCATCAGATGCCCCAGAAAGAGTGCATCAACCCTAAAAAAAAAGCAAAGCATTTCACACAATTTGTTTAACGTGCATTCTCGTGTATTTGTTGTATAGCCATAATAAGTCTGAAAATAATGCAATACACATTTTTTATGTTCACCTTTGTGGTGTGTTTACTTTGGAAAGAGGATCACTTCCCATGGCAGTAAGTGTATACAGTTTAAATATCTCAGGTGGTAATTTTGCCTTGCCATTCAGGAATGTCGTAGAGTGATGTCTATGATTGTGTTGATGTAGAGGACGATTATACATTTAATTCATATAGTTGTGTAAAAACTGGCTGTGTGATTGCTAGACAGCCACAAGGAAAGTGTTCTACTTTGTAATGTCCCCTCATTCCTGTACAAGGGGGTCTATGGCTGCAGGGGTATGAGGGCCACATGGGTGCAGACAATGGAAAAACAAATGCACAATATTCATCTGTGTCATAATATGTCCTTACTACTCCTGCCCTGGTACATGTATAATGAGAGCTTCCTATATATTCCCTGGCAGATGTGCAGATCATGTTTAAGACCTTGCGTAGGGCCTGTGACTGTGAGGATTATGAAATCACCACCATGACAACATTTGTGATCTGGAAGGAGCCTGTGAAAAGAAATACAGTTCCGACAGTACATTGACCAATGGTGGTTTGGCATAGGCTGCTATGGGTGTGGTAAGGGTCCCCTCTCACTGACTCACCATCTCCAATATTATATGGGTTGGGAAACAGTACATTTGGGTGACCTCATCAACAGCCATATCCCTCCTTGTCAGTCAATGCAGCAGCATGATGCCTACTGGATTGACCATTTAGAAATGTGAAGATGTCTCTCTGTGCTGTACTTTTATAATGTGTTGTTGGTTGTGATTGGAGTGCACTTTTTTGGTTAGATAGGTAATTTGAACTCTTTTCTTTTTAATGGAGCATATCTTGAAGGTCCTTTTGGAGCAAATGCTGTGGTCTGGTTCTGTGGATCAGGATTTTGGTACACCTTTACTCACTGTGTTCAATCCCCCTTTTCATGCTTAATTATGTATATTTCCATGCTTTCCACATATCATGTGCATCTTTTTCCCAGATTTTGCACTCCTTTTAAAAACCGGTGCATCTCAGATTTGCACACCTTTTTTTATTTTTGAGACTTTGGCCGATGAACATTATACAACACGTTTTCATGATGCTTGCCCTCATGAATATGAACAAGCATTGCCATTAAAAAATGCTCTTTTATGATCACTTATCCCAGGCTATATGGCAGCATTGTCAGACTAGAAGACTATGATGATGGCATGCTTGTATGTGTTCGAAACCAGAAGGTGTCTGACCCGCTAGTCCCTGTGGATCTGTCATTCAGGTGGTCAGGAGAAGGCCATAGCTTTTGGATCCAGTTTGTGGGGGTGGACCAGTGTGGGAGGATCACCTGCATGAGGGGTCTTCAGGGAGTGGCAGTAGGACACCGGATGGTCAGACACGATATACCCTTTCCTGCAACACTTTTTGCCTATCATACCAGGTAGTATACTTAGGAACTCAACCACGCCCCCTTTCCTGACACAAACACTTTCTTACAGACAGCTCACTATGAGAGAACATGGACTAACACCGGAGCCGTATAGCTGACAAGTCCCAACACAGTCGTCAGGGAGAGTCAGGCAATTACTGATAATTACACACATCTGACTTCCATCACACTTCCCCACACAGATAAAAGGCAGAGCATGAAAGTACACTCTGAGCATGGCAAAACACATGAGAAAGCGGCAGTTCCAAGATGGCAATTTAATACAAGGAGAAAGAGGGCAAGACCAGAGAGGGTTGCACGGAGGCAAGAGCCCTTGACCTTTTTGGAGAAAAAACGCTACTTTCATGAGCCTCAGAGAATAAGAAACCTAAGACCTGGAATTAAAGCTGAAGAAGCGTGCATTGTGTGTCAGAGGAACTGGGGGATCCCCTGCGTCGACTACCAAGGGGTGGAGGGAGCACTTGCCAGTGGTACTGTCCTTGGCTCCTACAACAAAGCAGCACCAGTAAAGTCAACACATGCAGTGAGTCTCGGAGACTGATAGCAGACCGGTCCATGTTAGAATCAAGGTTGCAAGCGGCAACATTGCATGAAGAAATCTGGAGAGAACAGTGTGTGAAGCCTATGTGATGAGCGACTTGAATATAATTGAACATCCAAGGAGTGACTGAACCTTTAATGCCAAAATAAATACCATGTACAGAGTGGTCCGGCACCATGTGGTTGCTCATTCAAAGGTCTCTGTTAGGTATCCAACTGAAAGGTGGCAAATGTAAATTGTCAATTCTGAAATCAAAGTGGTCCTGCAACGGGTCAAGCTAAACCCTGTGCACATTTGAAAGTCTTTGATAGCTAATCCAAACTGCAATTGGTCTGAGCCCGGCTGAGGGAGACTAATTGCGTAAGAGGAAGGATCTGAGCCCAGCTGAGGGGCATCCACTGTGCACCGTGAGTCACCCGAGAAAGAATAGTCTCTGAACATTGGAGAAGGGGATCTGAGCCCTGAATAGGGGGATCCAAAGTAAGGATTGCATATAAAAAGTGATCTGAGCCCAGCTGAGAAGGATCCAGGGTGAATCACCTGAATTGAGAACTTATAAGAGGAAAATAACTTTGTGTTTTGTTTTTGATGCATCAGGCCTTCTGAATCAAGAGACTTTGATAAGTAAAGAGATTTGGGCACCGAAGGCCCTAATGCGAGTAATGGAACTCTATCCTTGTGCCGAAGAAGCCAGAATCTGTGCTTTGCTCTAGGGAACTGCCTTGTCCCATGCTGAAAACGTAGGGAAGGGAGTCCAATGGCCTGAACACCCAGACATATAATTTTTGTTAACACTTTTTTCTTTTTCATGAAAACTACCCCACACTATTTGTATTTAGACGTAAGGATTGGCAATAGTTTTTTTATTATCATAGGCCCTTTTGTTTTGACGCGACTCCAATAGGACTGCATTACTATTATTTGATGGGCGTAGCTTGCTCCCATCTGTAGATTTAGGATTAGATTTAGGATTGGATAGGCGTTTATCACACCCTTGCTGAAGTTCAATAAACACCCTTGTGCTTTGGTCACTTGTGTCTGTCTTACTATTGATACCATGCCTTCCTTACATATGGCATCTACCATTGATTTGTCATTGATCTATAAGAATTTTCATGCAGGTTGTTCCCATTATATTCTAGTATTGTGACTATAACACATTTGAATGCTGGATGTGCCCCTAAAGGCCGGTATTACTACTATTTCCTTTTCATTATTATTTAATTATGCTTTGGCTTATTAACAAAACCTTTCAGCACATATCAGTACAAATTCAATACTCCAAAATTCCATCCTGAATTGGTTGAATAGTAAAAAATTCATTAACAATCAAATTCATACACACAATATACTTTATTAAACATAATTAGATATCAGAATGAAAAATAGGCAGCAGGCACCTAATGAATGCTAGTGATAAGACAATCTGGGAGCCTACAGGTTTTCTATGCCAAACTTCCACCGGAGTTAGCAATTTATGACCATGAACGAATTTACCTAGATATAGATTTATGCGGTTTCTCTAACGCAGGTTTCAATGCAGCACATGTAGAACTCCTAGGTGCAACTAAGATTTTTCTAAACAAGGACTACGTGTTCCAGTTTACACAGGCCTGCAATGATGCTAACCCAAGTTCATAACATATTGTTGAGCAAGGTACATCTTTAGGTAACATCAACACGTTTCTCAAAAACAAATCCTGCAGGCTCATCCAACTGGTTTTTATATTTGACACTAGCACATTCACATCATAAATTTAAATCGTAACCACCTTCTCTTTATAAAACTTTAGTAGAAAGAAGCACCCACACCTGTAACTAATCCGTAATGCCTAGATTTCAAATCCAACATTGTTGTCCTCTGTCTCACATTGGAATTCAAGCATGTCTTTGTACTGGTACCATCAATATAGAAACCCTGGTATACTATTGAAGGATCAACCTCCAAGCCAGATTAATCTAATCTCCACGCAAAATGTAATTTTTGTTTTTGGACAAACTCAGTCATAATTAAAACTTCAGTTTCGGTTGGATTAAGAATCAAATAATTTCTCCAACATATTTTTTTTAAGGGCACTAAGTTGCTGCAGGAGCCCAGGAGGTGTATAATCTAAGATCACAAAATCAACACCATAGGTCAACCAACCAATCTACAGGAGAAATCTAGAGTTTAGGTGGAAAAGATCTGGCATTTTTTAAGGCATCCCCAATATCAGAAACACATTTATTAAAAAGTGTTGGTGCCAAAACACATGCCTGTTTTTGCCCTCTGGCAGAGGAGATAGAAGAGGAAAAAAGTCCTTCACTATTCAATCTAACTTGGATAATTGTATCAGAGTGCAGGAGCCTTAAAATATCCACCAAGTGAGAGGGAAACCATTTTAATAATTTACACCATAATAAACAGCAGTTGACACAATTCAGTTCCATGCCAAAACCAACGAATGCCACGTTAATTCTTTTGACTTTTGCTAACAGACCTGGCTTTCAGGAGGTGTAAAATAAAACCAGTCCACACATAAAACCTGATTTATATCTATCAAATGTTCCTGTTTAAATTGCCCATCTATGCCATTGCTTTAAAAGAAGTGATGCAAAGATTGTATTTTGTACATCAAGTGATGCAATTGAACGATCATTCTGTGGATTGGTTTAATCTCCCTTTTTGAAATAAGGATAACGAGGGAGATTTTCCAGGATGCTGAAATATTATGAGTACTCAAAATATGTTTAAATAGTGATGTTAAAACAGACCACAGAAAGAGATGGATTACCTTTTAAAGTTACATTGGATAACCCAATTAGGGCACAGGGATCAGAAACAGTTTATACATATCAGTATCAAATGAAAGAGCCCAAAAAGGGTCTTCAGATCGTATCAAACTGTTTCCATTGAGTATATAGTCTGGAAACAAGAAACACAATCCATTTCAGGAATAGGATTCATTTGAAAATTAGCTTGGGCATTATAATTTTGGTTAACTAATTTGCAGAAATTAGACAAATTCCTCTAGGATAAAGGAGCCAACCTATTTTTTTTGGATCAGGTGATTTATATAATAACATATTATATGATATGATAAATCATGTATAACACCCCTGTACACGTGTTTCTAGGCACGACAAGACAAGGGAGGGAAGACAGAGGGAAGAGAGAACAAACAATCTTACTAGGCTTTGTGTCATTCAGATCGGGCAAGTGCGAATGCAGAAGTGTCGGTTGGTGGGGGTGAGAAGGGGAAGTGCCAGGTAGAGGGAAAGGGGAAGTGCAATTAGGGCAGTGTTGCTCTAAGTAAGTGCAGCCATGCCAGAGCGGTCCTGGGTGTGTGCAAGGTGGTAGGAGACTGTAGGGTTACAGTACAGCCCCTAAGTACGCGATAGGCCCAGAGGCAGTGCAGGGGCGACTGGTAGTGGAGGGGCCTGGTACCCAGTGAGAGTCTGAAGGTAGCCAGGCCACCAGTCAGTGCAGCAGACAGGTAGGTCTGCAGGGGAGAGAGAGAGAAAGCAGAGGTGAAAAGGAAGGTCTTGAGCTGCTTCCAGAACTTCAGGTGGTACGGCTCAAGTTTGAGAGGGGGTGAGGCCATTCCAGAGGGAGGCACCTGCAGAGGAGAGAGATATACTCCTCTTTCTCTGTCTGGAGAAGTGTCTGACCCTCAGAGAGGTAGAGGTGGCTGAGTGAAGGACTTGAGAGGGAAGGTGTTTTGTAAGAGAGTGCTGGAAGAAGTTCAGGCCCCTGCCCCAGAAAGCTTTGTGGGCGATGCATAGGGTTTTGAACTGGATCCTTGATGCCACCGGGATCCAGTGGAGAGATTTCAGGGCTGGAGAGATACAGTCCCTGGGCTTGAGGCCAAAGACAAGTCTCTCAGTCCTGTTCTGGATTATTTGCAGAGGGTGGAGAGTCGGGGAAGGCAGATTAAGAAAGAGGTGGTTGCAGTAGTCCAGCCTAGATAGAGTCAAGGTTTTGGAGACATTGAGATTTTGGGGAAAGTGAGAAAAGGAAGAATATCTCTGATGAGGTGCACTGGTAGTGGGCCTTCTTGGCAAGGTCCATGATGTGAGACGAGAAGGAGAGAGTGGAGTTGAAGATGACACCAAGGTGTTTTGCCTCACAGGAAGGCAAAGGAAGAGGGGCCAAGGAGGACGGCCAGAGTGAGAGAGGGAAAGCGGGAGCAGGGGACCCAATGAGAAGGATTTTGGTCTTACTGGCATTACGTGAGAGATAGTTGGAGGTGCACCAATGCTGAATCGCGGATAGACCGCCAGGAATGAGCAAGAGAGGAGAGGAGGCTGAGGGGAAACTGAAAGAGAGCTGAGTGTCATATGCATAACACTGAAAATGCCCAATTCTTAAATGTTAGTTTCAGCTTTTCTGTTTCATACAATGGGTGGCAATACATCAGAGACTCTCTGATTAGAGCCTAACTCTTTTTTCGTGTTCTGAATGTCCTTATCGAAGACACACTTTTGAGAAAACATAGTTCTCAAAGATAACTGAGACTCACTGTAGAGTTCTACCAATACTTCAACACAATTATCTAATGTAAAAATGGAATACAGCTCTACATTAAGGAGATCCCCAAGGGAGCTTTCCAAATATGAATGTGAGGTCAGGTGGCTCAATGTGAAGGGGGTCACAAGAATAGTGTGTGTTTACAGCTGGACATGATATGTTATGCTATGTTATGTTATGTTATGTTATGTTATGATATGTTAGAAGTTTTCATAACAAGGTACAGCGCAACTGCCACCAAAGGCAACCTGGTGGTAAGACTGAGGCATAATAAGGACAAAGACAAGGCTTAGAAGAAAAGAGTTTTAAGAGCCCTTCTAAACTGCAAATGAGCAGTGACAAAACGAAGAGCAATAGCTAGGGCATTCCACAGCATAGCAGCTTTAACAGAAATTTAGCGGCCGCCAATTCGAGCACAGCAAAACCTAGGGATGGCAAGAAGGAAGCGATCCCTAGAATGCAGAACTCAGCAAGTAAGATAGGGTTGAAACTTCAGCTGTAAATACTCAGGCCAAACTGCATGAAAAGCTCTATGCAGCAGACAAAGAGATTTGAAATGGAGAGGAATTGTAAAGGGTTTTCACAGCAGTTATATTATGACTTGTTTGCCCTCTAAGAGTGTTGGTTGTCAGAGGCGCTTGTCATTGATGGATACTCAGTTGTTTTAACCCCAGCTATTAGTGGAGATAGCGGGCGCCCCGCGGCCGGGCTGTTCATAGGTGCTTCTAAGAAGGTTCGGCCGGAGGTGGGGAGCTTGGCCAGCCCAAACCCCTATGTACAGGGAAACAAACTTAGTTGGAATAAGCACAAGTTCCCGGGCCGAACAGACATTCTGCTGATAAACATATATTGTAATAATTAAAAAATCTTGTCAACAGGACATGCTGGAATCAGTTGAAGAGATCATGTTCAGCGAGGTCAGTAGATGTTTTAACTGTACCATAATGTGTGGCGATCTGAATTGCAGATGTTTGGACTGGCAAGTGAGTAAAAGTATCTCTGGCCCTGACAAGTCCAGCTGGGCAAGGGACAGGGCATGGGGGGATGTCATGGAGGAATGGGGGCTAATGATCCTTAATGGGAACATTAAATTTGATGAAGTGCCACATAACACTTTCTTTTAAGAGGGGTGCTCAAAGCAATATCTTAGACAATCTCTACGTATCAGAGGATATCTATTTAGAGTTTAAATCGCTAGCCATGGTGGAAACCTCAGCCAGCGACCACCTGCCACTTAGTATTGATTGGTTAGTCCCCTCATTGAAGCAGAATCAGGGAGGTTACACCGTTGATTTAGAGGTGAATGTGGGGGGTAACAAACTCAGATGGAATGAACATAGAAAGACAGCCTTTAATAGAATCTTGGCCTCCGGGGAATTCAATTCTCATTTTAAGGAACGGTTTGAAGGTTAGGGTGCGCATGCTATCTGGGAGTAGATTCATACACGGCTGCCAAAAAGGAAACCAGCCAAAGTGTTGCATAAACATAAATTTGACTGTGCTATTCTACTCAAAAGAAAGAGCTACAGAAAGCCGTTGAGGCGGCCACCAAAGAAGGTAAGTGTAGTAGGTTATCTATGAAGGTGACCTATAAGGTTTGGCTACAACACTACTGCTATCAATTGTCTCTCAGAGATGTCCGCAAGATGCTGGAGGTCATGATTAGTAACAACTGTCGTGATTTCTGGAAACTAATGAAAGATGATGATAAGATCCAAATGGGGTCCAAAATAAATCTGGTATCGGAAGCAATGTGGAGGGCCCACTTCACTGAGATCTACAAATCAGATGGAGACAGCATGCAGGTGTGGAATGAGGACATGATAAAAAAGGTAGAGTGGGGATTACCTATTTTATCTAATCTCTAGTAGTAAAAAATCCATGGCCCTGGGGCCGGATGGACAGGCTATGTGCATTCTAAAAAATAGCCCAAATACGTGGGTAGGTGTCTTAGACAAGATGTGAACTACAGACCAATCTCCCTGCTGGATTGCCGAGCAAAGATCTTATGATATGATGTGATATTTTATTTATATCGCACCCATACACAAGTGTTTCAGTATTAAGAGACCTGCGAAAAAATGAATGGATATCTTCCAAACAGGATTCTGCCAGAGAGGTGGGACTGAGATGAATGGATTTATGCAGGAACTATTGAAAAATGGGACGAAGAAAAGCAATAAACCACTTTACGTCGCCTTCATAGATTTTTCTATGGCTTTTGACACCGTCCCGAGAAACATGCTATGGGCCAAACTAAACAAATGGGGCTGTCGTTCTGCTTTACTGGCAATCTTGATTGCATTACACACAGATACCACCTTGTGTGTCCGTCTAGACAGAGAGGGTAGCCTGTCTGTTCCGATTAATTTGGCAACGGGATTGAAGCAAGGTTGCCTACTGGCCCGAATCCTATTTTTCCTTTTTATATCTGATTTGGGTGAAGCCTTTTCTGACATCACCTTTTGGCAACCTAAATTAAATTACTGTGATCAATTACTTCCTGTACGCTGATGACTTGATTTGAATGGATCATACCCCTATAGGGTTGCAGCAGCAGTTTCTGGAGACATATACTAAAAATAACATGTTAACGATAAGTGTCCCTAAATCGAAAACTTTAATCTTACACAAGGGCCCTGGAAAAGCAGGAGGACATTTCAAGTGGTCTATTGGAGGGACAGTCGTAGAGAAAGTGGATTACTTTGTGTGTTTGGGTTTTGGAATTTTCCCAAAGGATACTAGAGCTCCGTGGTTGGCGGGAAAAAAACAAAAGATTAAGACATTGGACACCCAGGGAAGTTGCCTAGATAAGAAATTTGGGGAATTCTCGATAATACCCATACGAGAGTTGTAAAAAGGTGGTCCCAATAATAATGTATGGGGTGAAGACGTCATTTTATTGCACATAAAGGGCACTGGTGTAAGCTAGAGTGTACCCATCTAAAAGGAGTTTCTTTCTTAGCCACACTTCCTGGAATAAACAAATATCAAAATCACTTAGAGGCATATTATCTGTTTGAAATAGATGTAAAAAATTCCTTGTATTCCAAGAGAGAACTCCAACAGGGCAAGGTCTAAAGATACTGTTTAGCTATACCATATTCAGACCGCTCGGGAAGTTAAGCAAGTACAGAATAGTTGATTGCCCTCTGCTCTGAATCTCATTTCATGGAACATCAGAGGCTTTATCCACTTAAGGTCATTGGAAGAAATCTATTCCCTAGAATGTTCAGTGTTCTGCCTCTAAGAAACATGGTTGGAAGAGTCCCCAGTTTTACATGGATCCCAGGTAGGGGATAGTAACGCACAACAGGGTTGTAAGGGCTGACCCTATGCGGGTCTCCTTTGTGCAGTACGTAATTCCTCAGGGTTGAAAATGACAGTTTGCTCCTTGAATAGTAATGCAGTGCTTCTTGTAAAATTGACCTGGTTGAATTGCTCTTTGAATTTCAAAGAGACCTGTTTTATATATATAATGTTTACTTTTACCATAGATACATGGACATCACAACCTTTCTTTCTGCTTTGTCGGACCGGTTTTTAACATGGTCCATTGTCAATGCTGTGATGTCCATTGACCTGGGAGATTTTAACAGTGAATGTGTGTACCAAGTTTGGTATAAGAAAGACCAATGTGTGAAAACTTTGTAGTTATGTAAGACCGCAGGGACTGTATTCTGACAGAGTTGGAAAGAAGGGACTTCCAGCCTCTGAATGGGGCTATTCAGGGGGATGTACCTCCGAATTATACATGGCAGAGTAGAGGATGGAGGTCCACCTTGGATTACATTTTCCCTTCTAGAGAAGCCTTTGTAAGGTGCTTGTCTCTGTCAATTATTTATAATGAAAACAGTGATCAGTGTATGTTATATCTGGCACTTTCATTTACACAAGATTTTAATCTGGCAGCTATTACCACAGTGAAAGATAGGGCAAATAACTGTGGCTTGGTTTGGAGACCTTCAAGGGGGATAGGGTTTAATAAGAGGATTGCGAATGAGCTTAATTCTACTGATACATGCCTTTTGAACCCCTATAATTTCATTGAATATGTTCAGAGCATTCTGGAAGGACTGAATAGAGGGAGAGACTTTGATAGTTTTGGTAATAGATCAAGCAGGAATCAAATGATTATTATGTGTTTGATTTAGGGGTTCAGGAGAAACAGAAAACCTGTAGGCGTGCCATAAGGAGGTAAAATATTAAGTGTTCAGAGGGATGATGTGAAGCAACGTGCCTTATACAGGTGTTTTAAAATTGGCTTAAGAGTCTGTTATGTAGGGCTTCGGAATTGATGATTTATTCCATCTGGATCAAAGACGCTAATGTATTTTGGGACTTACTAAAAGCTCTGGGTGCGCAGGCTTCAATTCAGTCCCAGTCAATTGAAGAGATTGTTTGGGTCTAGCATTTTACATAGTTTTCTGGAAGTGGGGATCTCAGCAGCACTATTTTAACGAGTGAGTGTAAAGATTGTTGGTGAATAAAATGTTGTTATGAGACAATTAGGGAACTTATTACAAACTGTAAAGCATCTCAGGCCCCAGGACCAGACGGGTTTTCCAGGGTCACTCTTAAATTGAATATGGATTTATGGGCGGTGGTTCTTTTGGGTCTCTTCCAGAACATTGGGCTAAACCAATCGATGCCGGCCTCTTGGAGGATAGCTTTGATTATTGTAATCTTTATAAAGGGCAACAGAATGGACCCGAAGAATTACCATCCCATTTCCTTGCTGGACTCTTTGAGTAAGCTTTTTGCCACTTTGTTACTAGAAGTGCTACACGCATGGGCAAGAGCAGGGGATGCCTTTGAATGCTGTCAAGCTGCCTTTAAAAGGAATTTGGGGAAATCACACAATTGATTTGTTATACAAAGCTTCCAAGCCCAGGTTAGGCATACTGGTCATCTGCTCTACTTAGCTTTTTTAGTCCTGTCGCAGGCATTTGACTGTGTTGACGAGCTAATCTTTGGGAGAAGTTGGCAGCAACGGATTGGCCATCTTATTTGTTGAATATTCTCCTTGCTTTACATACAGATACATGAATAAAACTCGCCTAGATCAGACGGGATGTTTTACTTGATGGATCAAGATGTAGCTTGGGCTCCGCCAGGGCTATGACCTGGCTCAATTTTTATTGAATTTGGTCTCTTACACTTAAAATATATGGCTCACGCCGATGACTTGGTAATTTGGGACCAAACTCCGATCAGCCTAAAGTGTCATTGGATCTCACGGTGAATGTTTAGAAAACAAAACATGTAATCACTTGATTGGTTCAGGCCAGAGGTGCTAACCCTCTGTGGGGTATGCCTTGATTATATTGAATACAAAACAACCTATTTAAAAAGAACTAATGAAAAAACAACTAATTCCAAAATAACAAGTTTTGAAAAAAATAAAAATGGGTTTGTGGGAGAGTATAGTGGTTTTAGGGTGGGGGAAAGTATTCTTAAACAAATGGTGGGGGGGTTGGGGAGGGAACCCCACAAAAAACAACACAAAGGGGCCGATTCATGGAACAAACGTGCGCCGAAAATCTTCGCGCAAGCAGGCGCAAGCAGGCGCAAGCGCAAAAAAACAGGCGCATGCGCACGCGTGCGATTCATGGAAGTCCCTGCGCGTGTTCACCTCGGGATGTGCGCCAAACCCGTGCATGGCGCACAAGTCACTGCAACATCCAGAAAGGCGTGCGCAACGCGCACAGTGAAAGCGCACAACCTCGGCGCATACACCAGAAAGTGGGCGGGACACGGGGCGTAACGCGCGGAATGGGGAACAACGCGCGAAAATAAGGGCGTAACTGGGGATGTACTGCAGGGAAGCAGACGGAACGCCCACACGCACTCGAACCACACGTATTCATGGAATCGAATAGGGCAAAGCCACGCACCGCCAAAGACACGCACAAGCTGAAACACGTCCGCCACATGAAGGCAGGCGGTAGAGTCCCAGCGCATCACAAAAGTGGCAACATACACAATTGGGCCTGTGCGAGCGGGGCACGTGTATTGCGGGGGTGCGCGGGAAGCAACACACGCGATCGAGCGGGGTACGTGTATTTCGGGGGTACGCGGGAAGTCACACACGCGATTGAGCGGGGTACGTGTACATCGGGGGTGCGTGAGAAGTTACACACGCGATTGAGCGGGGTACGTGTATTTTGGGGGCGTGCGGGAAGTTACACACGCGATTGAGCGGGGTACGTGTATTTTGGGGGCGCGCGGGAAGTTACACACGCGATTGAGCGGGGTACGTGTATTTCGGGGGCGCGCGGGAAGTTACAAACGCGATTGAGCGGGGTACGTGTACTTCGGGGGTGCGCGGGAAGTTACACACGCGATTGAGCGGGGTACGTGTATTTCGGGGGTGCGCGGGAAGTTACACACGCGATTGAGCGGGGTACGTGTATTTCGGGGGGTGCGCGGGAACTTGCACACGCGATTGAGTGGGGTATGTGTATTTCGGGGGTGCGCTGGAAGTTACACACGCGATTGAGCAGGGTACGTGTATTTCGGGGGTGCGCGGGAAGTTACACACGCGATTGAGCGGGGTACGTGTATTTCGGGGGTGCGCGGGAAGTTACACACGCAATCACATCAGGGTACGTGTATTTCGGGGGTGCGCGGGTAGTTACACACGCGATCTCATAGGGGACATGTATTTCGGGGGTTTGCGGGAAGTTACACATGCAATCTCATCATGGTTCGTGTATTTCAGGGTGCGGGGGAAGTATCCCACGCAACATCAGCAGGGTACGTGTATTCCAGGGGTGCGCGGGAAGTTCCACACGCAATTCCATCAGGGTACGTGTATTACAGGGGTGCGCGGGAAGTTCCACACGCGATCTCATCAGGGTACGTGTATTACAGGGGTGCGTGGGGAGCAGCACACGTGAATTGCATGTGTGGGTCCTCCCAGGTGTTCCCTCTACACCCTCCACGGCCCCTGCAGGTGGCTCACACCACAGGGGCCTACCCTGCACATGTCCTGCAGGCACCCCATCCACCATGGCCATGCCCCCCAGCCAACCCACATGTCAACTTGCACTACTGCCCACCAACGCATGTCCCCCTGCACCCCCAGCCACCAGGGGCACCCTCCACCAGGCCCCCACCCATGTCTCCCACCACCCCCACCCCCCAGCACTGGGGGGCACCTGCCAGCATGCCCCCACCCATGTCCAACTCATGTTCCCCACCACCCCCACCCCCCAGCCACCAGGGGCAGCCTCCACCAGGCCCCCACCCATGTCTCCCACCCCCCACCCCCAGTAGTGCAGGGGCACCCACCACCAGGCCCCCACCCATGTCTCCCAGCACCCCCACCCCCCAGCCACCAGGGGCAGCCTCCACCAGGCCCCCACCCATGTCTCCCAGCACCCCCACCCCCCCAGCAGTGCAGGGGCAGCCTCCACCAGGCCCCCACCCATGTCTCCCAGCACCCCCACCCCCCAGCAGTGCAGGGGCAGCCTCCACCAGGCCCCCACCCATGTCTCCCAGCACCCCCACCCCCCAGCCACCAGGGGCAGCCTCCACCAGGCCCCCACCCATGTCTCCCACCACCCCCACCCCCCAGCACTGTGGGGCACCTGCCAGCAGGCCCCCACCCATGTCCAACTCATGTTCCCCACCACCCCCACCCCCCAGCCACCAGGGGCACCCTCCAGCAGGCCCCCACCCATGTCTCCCACCACCCCCACCCCCCAGCCACCAGGGGCAGCCTCCACCAGGCCCCCACCCATGTCTCCCAGCACCCCCACCCCCCCAGCAGTGCAGGGGCAGCCTCCACCAGGCCCCCACCCATGTCTCCCAGCACCCCCACCCCCCAACCACCAGGGGCAGCCTCCACCAGGCCCCCACCCATGTCTCCCACCACCCCCACCCCCCAGCAGTGCAGGGGCAGCCTCCACCAGGCCCCCACCCATGTCTCCCACCACCCCCACCCCCAGTCACCAGGGGCAGCCTCCACCAGGCACCCACCCATGTCTCCCACCACCCCCACCCCCAGTCACCAGGGGCAGCCTCCACCAGGCACCCACCCATGTCTCCCAGCACCCCCACCCCCCCAGCAGTGCAGGGGCAGCCTCCACCAGGCCCCCACCCATGTCTCCCAGCACCCCCACCCCCCAGCAGTGCAGGGGCAGCCTCCACCAGGCCCCCACCCATGTCTCCCAGCACCCCCACCCCCCAGCCACCAGGGGCAGCCTCCACCAGGCCCCCACCCATGTCTCCCACCACCCCCACCCCCCAGCACTGTGGGGCACCTGCCAGCAGGCCCCCACCCATGTCCAACTCATGTTCCCCACCACCCCCACCCCCCAGCCACCAGGGGCACCCTCCAGCAGGCCCCCACCCATGTCTCCCACCACCCCCACCCCCCAGCCACCAGGGGCAGCCTCCACCAGGCCCCCACCCATGTCTCCCAGCACCCCCACCCCCCCCAGCAGTGCAGGGGCAGCCTCCACCAGGCCCCCACCCATGTCTCCCAGCACCCCCACCCCCCAGCCACCAGGGGCAGCCTCCACCAGGCCCCCACCCATGTCTCCCACCACCCCTACCCCCCAACAGTGCAGGGGCAGCCTCCACCAGGCCCCCACCCATGTCTCCCACCACCCCCACCCCCAGTCACCAGGGGCAGCCTCCACCAGGCACCCACCCATGTCTCCCACCACCCCCACCCCCAGTCACCAGGGGCAGCCTCCACCAGGCACCCACCCATGTCTCCCACCACCCCCACCCCCCCAGCACTGTGGGGCACCCACCACCAGGCCCCCACCCATGTCTCCCAGCACCCCGACCCCCCAGCAGTGCAGGGGCAGCCTCCACCAGGCCCCCACCCATGTCTCCCAGCACCCCCACCCCCCAGCACTGTGGGGCACCGGCCAGCATGCCCCCACCCATGTCCAACTCATGTTCCCCACCACCCCCACCCCCCAGCCACCAGGGGCAGCCTCCACCAGGCCCCCACCCATGTCTCCCACCCCCCCACCCCCAGTAGTGCAGGGGCACCCACCACCAGGCCCCCACCCATGTCTCCCAGCACCCCCACCCCCCAGCCACCAGGGGCAGCCTCCACCAGGCCCCCACCCATGTCTCCCAGCACCCCCACCCCCCCCCAGCAGTGCAGGGGCAGCCTCCACCAGGCCCCCACCCATGTCTCCCAGCACCCCCACCCCCCAGCAGTGCAGGGGCAGCCTCCACCAGGCCCCCACCCATGTCTCCCAGCACCCCCACCCCCAGCCACCAGGGGCAGCCTCCACCAGGCCCCCACCCATGTCTCCCACCACCCCCACCCCCCAGCACTGTGGGGCACCTGCCAGCAGGCCCCCACCCATGTCCAACTCATGTTCCCCACCACCCCCACCCCCCAGCCACCAGGGGCACCCTCCAGCAGGCCCCCACCCATGTCTAACACCACCCCCACCCCCCAGCCACCAGGGGCAGCCTCCACCAGGCCCCCACCCATGTCTCCCAGCACCCCCGACCCCCCAAGCAGTGCAGGGGCAGCCTCCACCAGGCCCCCACCCATGTCTCCCAGCACCCCCACCCCCCAGCCACCAGGGGCAGCCTCCACCAGGCCCCCACCCATGTCTCCCACCACCCCCACCCCCCAGCACTGTGGGGCACCGGCCAGCAGGCCCCCACCCATGTCCAACTCATGTTCCCCACCACCCCCACACCCCAGCCACCAGGGGAACCCACCACCAGGCTCCCACCCATGTCTCCCAGCACCCCCACCCCCCAGCAGTGCAGGGGCAGCCTCCACCAGGCCCCCACCCATGTCTCCCACCACCCCTACCCCCCAGCAGTGCAGGGGCAGCCTCCACCAGACCCCCACCCATGTCTCCCACCACCCCCACCCCCAGTCACCAGGGGCAGCCTCCACCAGGCACCCACCCATGTCTCCCACCACCCCCACCTCCCCAGCACTGTGGGGCACCCACCACCAGGCCCCCACCCATGTCTCCCAGCACCCCGACCCCCCAGCAGTGCAGGGGCAGCCTCCACCAGGCCCCCACCCATGTCTCCCAGCACCCCCACCCCCCAGCAGTGCAGGGGCAGCCTCCACCAGGCCCCCACCCATGTCTCCCACCACCCCCACCCCCCAGCCACCAGGGGCAGCCTCCACCAGGCCCCCACCCATGTCTCCCACCCCCCCACCCCCCAGCAGTGCAGGGGCAGCCTCCACCAGGCCCCCACCCATGTCTCCCACCACCCCCACCCCCCAGCCACCAGGGGCACCCTCCACCAGGCCCCCACCCATGTCTCCCACCGCCCCCACCCCCAAGCCACCAGGGGCACCCACCACAATGCCCCCACCCATGTCTTCCAGCACCCCCACCCCCCAGCCACCAGGGGCAGCCTCCACTAGGCCCCCACCCATGTCTCCCAGCACCCCCACCCCCCAGCCACCAGGGGCAGCCTCCACCAGGCCCCCACCCATGTCTCCCACCACCCCCACCCCCCAGCACTGTGGGGCACCGGCCAGCAGGCCCCCACCCATGTCCAACTCATGTTCCCCACCACCCCCACACCCCAGCCACCAGGGGAACCCACCACCAGGCCCCCACCCATGTCTCCCAGCACCCCCACCCCCCAGCAGTGCAGGGGCAGCCTCCACCAGGCCCCCACCCATGTCTCCCACCACCCCTACCCCCCAGCAGTGCAGGGGCAGCCTCCACCAGGCCCCCACCCATGTCTCCCACCACCCCCACCCCCAGTCACCAGGGGCAGCCTCCACCAGGCACCCACCCATGTCTCCCACCACCCCCACCCCCCCAGCACTGTGGGGCACCCACCACCAGGCCCCCACCCATGTCTCCCAGCACCCCTACCCCCCAGCAGTGCAGGGGCAGCCTCCACCAGGCCCCCACCCATGTCTCCCAGCACCCCCACCCCCCAGCAGTGCAGGGGCAGCCTCCACCAGGCCTCCACCCATGTCTCCGACCACCCCCACCCCCCAGCCACCAGGGGCAGCCTCCACCAGGCCCCCACCCATGTCTCCCACCCCCCCACCCCCCAGCAGTGCAGGGGCAGCCTCCACCAGGCCCCCACCCATGTCTCCCACCACCCCCACCCCCCAGCCACCAGGGGCACCCTCCACCAGGCCCCCACCCATGTCTCGCACCGCCCCCACCCCCAAGCCACCAGGGGCACCCACCACAATGCCGCCACCCATGTCTCCCAGCACCCCCACCCCCCAGCCACCAGGGGCAGCCTCCACCAGGCCCACACCCATGTCTCCCACCACCCCCACCCCCCAGCAGTGCAGGGGTAGCCTCCACCAGGCCCCCACCCATGTCTCCCAGCTCCCCCACCCCCCAGCAGTGCAGGGGCAGCCTCCACCAGGCCCCCACCCATGTCTCCCACCACCCCCACCCCCCAGCAGTGCAGGGGCAGCCTCCACCAGGCCCCCACCCATGTCTCCCACCACCCCCACCCCCCAGCCACCAGGGGCAGCCTCCACCAGGCCCCCACCCATGTTTCCCACCACCCCCACCCCCCAGCACTGTGGGGCACCTGCCAGAAGGCCCCCACCCATGTCCAACTCATGTTCCCCACCACCCCCACCCCCCAGCACTGTGGGGCACCTGCCAGCAAGCCCCCACCCATGTGCAACTCATGTTCCCCAGCCAACATGTCATCACAAACTAGATCCCTGGTCCCTATGGTCAGCCTCCAAATGCAAAACACCCACCCGAGTATTGCATCCACCCACTCATAATTTGCAATTACATCACAGAACACCAATTGCAAGTTCCGAAACAAACACATTTCCCTCACATACACCCAATGGGTGTCAGTGAATCTCAAAACCCATATCATGAAATGCATGAAACCAATGAGATACCACACATTGAAGTTCACCCAAAAAAATATGTATTAAAGGAAACATAAATAGAATCAAAAATGAAGAAACAGAAATGTGAATGTACAAAAATTAACAGAAGCATGTCCGTGAAAAAAAGCAAAACCAAAAATAAAATTCGAAAGTAATGTTGTCCAAAGTCAATGGGCCTCATTACGAGTCCGGCGTTAACCGAGGCGGTAAAACCGCCTGGTTAACGCCGGACTCGTATTACCATTCCGCCTCCGTGACTCCCGGAATTACCGGGGCATCACAACCCCGGTTTTCCGGGAATCACGGAGGCGGAATGGTGTAAATCCCCATTCCCATTGAGTCCTATGGGACTCAATGGGAATCGGGATCATGGAAACACCGGCAGCATCTTGTAATGCTGCCGGTGTTTCCTCGTCCGCCTGCAGGCGGGCGGTGTTAAACCCGCCAGGTCAGACCTGGCGGGAACATCACCTCCCGCCTGCAGGGGTCGGGATCAGGCGGTCCGGAAACAACGGTGGCGGCGGGTTTACCGCCACCGTTATTTCCGGACCGCCACGATCGTAATGAGGCCCAATGTCCACAAAACAAAATCCAATGGGAAAGCCATTGCTCCATGGTTAAAATGTGAAAAAAAATACAATCCAACAGTGAACTATGTAGATGGGAACAAGCCAGGGTCCATTATCCCAACAAAAGAAAGGAAACCTATCTAACTACACTAACTAATAAAATAAACTATATACAAAAATGTGGCCAATGTCCGAAAGGTCCAAATAAAATCAAAACAAAAATGAAACCTAACACTACCTACATAACTATGTACAAGGGCAGCGAGCTAGTTTCACGGCTCACTTGTGGATGTCCCGGGCCAGGGCATCATCGAACTCCTCCTCAATGTCCCGGAGGCGGTCCTCCTCCAGGGCCCCGAGGGTCCGCAGGGCCGTCGACGTGTCCACCTCCAAACCCCTGCGGATTGCCTCGAGGCACTCGGACCGCCTCAGGGCCCTCCGCATGGAGTTCTCCGCCCTGACCATTGTGAGCCGTGCCTCTTCTGCCCGCTGCCGCTCCGCATCTATGGCGTGGCCCAACCGCTGCCACACGGAAGACACTCTCTGTCCTGGGTCCTCCTGCCCTCCGGCCGATGCATGCCCCTCCGATGTTGAAGGCCCCGAGCCTTCATGGCTCCCACCACGTTGCTGCTGCTGCTGTGCCTCTGCCCGTGCACTGCCTCCTGCTGCCTGCACATCCTCCACCGGCTGGGGTGCAGTCGTAGATGTGGCCACCCCTGCTGGACGTCCGACTCCCGACTGTGGAAGGGATGCCTCCTCCACCAGCCTGGCCGCACCGTCAGAGGCAGCTCCACAGGGCACCCAGGTGACTGATGGGTGGGAAGATGGCACGGAGGACGACTGACGCATAGGGGGTCCAGTTGAGGAGGGGGTCATAGCAAGCCCCATCAGACGGAGGAATCCGGCCTGGGTGACCTGTCCCAGCAGGCTGACGTGGTCAACAGCCATTCGAGATGACGTGCAGTCTCCTCATGAAAAGACTGCAGGTCACCTCGCATGGCCCGTTGACGCAACGCCACACCAGCCAGGACAGGCTCAACCCGGACCCGGATAGCCACGTCCGCAGGCAGAGGAAGGCCAGTTGACGTGAGCTCATCCCCTGCCTGGAAACGGGTTTGGACGTAGGCATCCCTGCTGGTGCAAGATGATGCAGGGACAGGATCAGGGACAGGATTGCACACAGGCACCTCCGCGGCGGCCTGTGCTGCCTCCTGTCCCTGGTCCTGCACTGCACCACTAGCACCAGTGGGATCCCCACCTCCAGACCGCGTCTCTGGTGCTTGCACGGCCTCCTCCTCCACCAAACCCCCCACCAACCTGGATGACTCCGTGCCATCTTCCCCTGTTGGGCCCTGTGGGGTCCCAGCTGCCCCTTCTGCTGCCGAGGAGTCCAACTCCATCCTCCGCCTCTTGGACCTCCCCCCGGCAGCTGCGGCCTGGGACGCGGCACCCGACTCCTCACTCCCCGACGAGATCACAACATGGGAGGGGAGCCCGGCCTTGTGTCTCCGGCTGGCGGTGGGATCCCCGCCGCTGTGCTCCACAGCACCTTCTCCGCCCTCTTCATCAGTTGACGATGCAGACAGGGAGAAACAAAACACAGGCATCAGGGCACTGTACAATGGACACATACACACATGACAGTTGTACATGAGTGGCATTGGCAAACCTCAGACATGTCATCACAATCCCCAACACACATGTCATTTCAACTTGCACACATGAGCCATGCCACAGCCATATCGCAACTGCCAGCACCATCCATACACATACAACAGCATGAGCAGCCAAAGGTGAGCCAGACATCACATGCAACACAGGAAGTGCACCACACATGTACACACACCACCACACTTGCATGCATGTGTACACCTCTGCCAAGTGTCGCAGTGTTCAGACGGGCATCCATGTCACATCTGCCAAACAGGCTTCCACATACCGCTGTCACATGCATCCATGTTGCATCACTGTTGCACCCTTGTCAAATACACACACATGCACATGTACACAGTGCTGATACATGCAGCTGAAAACAACATACATGCGTGACATCACGGACATGTCTACTTACATACACATTCATCCAAACATGTGTGCCCACACAACTGCATTTGGCATGCAAGCCTACACACACAAGCACCATCCATGTCTCACACATTCCAGCCCTCGCATGTGTTAGCCCCACGGCCCTGTAACCCCCACCCATACTCGACCCCATACAAACAGATGTGCAACCTGTACACTACTGAATAATCACCACACGCACTGCTCACAATCAGGATGCATGTACACTCACCGCTCGACTCCAGACGGGTCTGCCTCTCAAGGACCTGGACGTGGAGCGCTGGGGATATGCGTTCCAGGACCCTCATCTGTTCTTCCGACAAGTGGCCCCGGTGCCCCTTGGCATCTGCTGCCTTCAAGAGGCGCCAGGCCTTGTTCAGGGTCCTGGACCTGAAGTCCTCCCAGCGCTTCTTGACATGTTGTAAGTCGCGGACTGCCACCCCCTCCGCGTTGATGGCAGTAACAATGTCAGTCCAGATCCGAGTCCGTCCTTCCTTGTCGGCGCGGGAACTTCCGAAGAGGGCATCATACTGCCCCAGGACTTGCTCCACCAGGACACCAACTTCGGTGGCACTGAAGCTGGTGCCCCTCTGCCTCTCTGGCCGGGGGTTGTCAGTGGTCTCAGATGGTGTTTGCCCCGACATGACAACCCCAGAGGCAGGAGTGGGTGGGCAACTCGGTCCTGGGGCTGGGCTGTGGAGCAATGGAATCCCAGTCGGGAGTCTTCGGTTCCAGCAGGGGTGGTCACAGCAACAGCACCCCTGGCTGATGTGCAGGCAGCAAATGGCAGGGCACGTGGGCAGCAGGCAGTCAGGCAGCAGCAGATGGCAGGTGGGAGCGTGCTCGGGGCTCTGGGGGGCAGTAGTTCGGCCTTCTGGGCAGGAGCGTGGTCTTCCGTGTGCTTACGCGTGGCCAGCTTGATACGGAGTGATTTGGCACGTGAAAAATCTGCACGTCAGCGTGTAATTCGAGGAAAGGCCCTTAGCGCATATGCATGGCAGCACGCATATGCGATTTCATTGGACCAAAGGCCCTTAGCGCGTGAGCGCATCTGTGACGTGACGCGCGCGGGTTTTTCCCTCATTGCACGTGATGACAGAACACACGTGGATTTCCACCAATCGCGTGTGAAAGTTCCCGGCACCCCGGAACACACGTACCCAGGCTAATCATGTGTGGAACTTCCCGCGCACCCCGAAACACATGTACCCAGGCCAATCGCGTGTACGCTCACTCCCCTCCGATCACACGCGATGACACTCGGACGTACAGTCTTACCACGTATCTGAATACAGGAAACCCGCGCACGGCAAAAGACGTGCACAGGCGTCAACGCGTCAGCCCACACGAAGGCAGGTGGAGGCGTCCCGCGCACAGCATAAAAGTGCGCGCAAACAACAAACGCGTATATACAGCTACTATGAATGCCCCATTTGTCGCTGCACTGATCGTGGGACACTGCAGGAGGAGGAGAATAGCCAGGGCACGTATTTTCGCACCACGGACAAGCCTTTTTGGGATGCCTGACGACCAGGTCTACGGCAGGTATAGGTTTCCACCCCATATCATCCTAGACCTGGTCAGGGAGTGGGAAGATGACCTCACATCCCCCACCTTTTGCTCCCAAGCATTGAGCCCCTTGGAGAAGCTGCTCAATGTCCTGCATTTTTTGGCCACTGGGTCATTACAGCGAACCACTGCCATAGTGGGGGGGGTCTCACAGGCCACGCAGTCACGCTGCCTACACCAGGTACTGGCAATCATGACAGCGCGCCCCTCAGTCCGCAGGCACATATACATGCCCAGAACACCCGCAGAAAGGCAAGCCGTTGTCCTGGATTTTTTCAGGGTGGCACACTTCCCCAAAGTGCTCGGTGCCATAGATTGCACCCATGTGGCCCTACATCCACCTAGGGCCATTGAGCACATCTACCGAAACCGCAAGCACTGGCATTCCATCAATGTACAGGTGGTATGTGATGCAAAGGGAATCATCACCTCTGTCTATGCAAACTACCCTGGCTCCACCCATGAAAGTTTCATATACAGAATGTCCGCCCTGAGCCGGGCCCTGGAAGCTGGGCAGCATGGCGACACATGGCTCCTAGGTCAGTACAAATGCCCTTGCACATGCATGCAAGTCACACACAGACAAATATCCAAACCCTAATAATCTCAACTATTATCACCTCCCCAGGGGACAGTGCCTAACCTCTGAGCAACCACATGATGACGCCAATCCGGAACCCCACCACACCACCCCAGGTAAGATACAACGCCGCCCATATTGCAACCAGGGGCATAGTGGAGCGCACATTCGGAGTGCTCAAGTCACGTTTCCGCTCCCTTGACCGCTCTGGTGGGCAACTACTCTATGCACCACCAGTAGTGTGCAGGATCATTGTGGCAGCATGTGTCCTGCACAATGTTGCAACACGGCAGGGCGTCCCGGTGGACATGGTGGTGCCCCCACTTCCCCAACCACAGGCACAGGCGCTGCCCATGGGAGGGGACAGGGCACGTGGCGAGGAAGCCCGGACCCAGCTTGTGGCCACATTTTTCACCTAAACTCCCACCCCTGCGGAGTGCACACAGGCCTGGCACATACCAGGTGACGATGATGACAAAGAGACAGTCAACTGTCACAACCCTACCACCCTGAGATAGTTGCCATGGAAGTGCCACATCGTCTGCATCCCTAGCTACTTAAACACAAGCTATCCTGTGTGACCAAAAGGCACACATATGACATATGACATGATATGGGCCATACACAAGTATTTCAAGGCGCAATGAGGCAGGGAGGGGGGACCAAGGGAAGACAGACAACGGTACTACTAGGCCAGGTGTCATTGAGATTGTGCAAGTGCAGGGGTAGGGGGAATGGAAAAGTGCAAGGGGAAGGGTGGGGGGGAGTCCAGTACAGGGGAAGTAGCCCAAAAAAATAATACATAGGTCGGCTGGTGGCAACTGCAAAGGTAAGTGCAGACAAGTGCTGGGAAGGGAGGGCTGTAGGGATAGAGAGACAGTACTGCAGTGCAGGGGTTGCCAGGGAGGCAGTGCAAGTGGAGAGTGGCTGGCCCAGGGACCGAGGTCGGTGAGAGTGGCCCAGTTGCAGCTCCTGTGCAGTTCCAGTGAAGAATTCTGCAAGGGAGAGGCAGAGAGTAAGCAGAAGCAAAGAGGAAGGTCTTGAGGTGCTTCCAGAACTGGAGATGGTTCCCCTCAAGTTCAGGTCAGGCAGGAAGTCTGTTCCAGGGGGAGGGCCCTGCTGCGGAGAGAAATCTACCCCCAGCTAGTTGCTCTGAGACGCGGATGACCCAGACATGCAAGGTGTGCATCACACACACCTGCAAAACAGGCCATGGCCATCACTGTCATGTCACTCAAACCCTCCCAAACATCAACATGACATCGCAAGCAATACCCATACACCAACACAGTAACGATAAGCTACACATTGCCATGTCCTAAATGTACGGTGGCATCGGACAATGATGCCTGACCCGGAATCAGATGAAATGACAGACCAACAAAATCTCCCTCCCAAAATAAGTCATTTCCAAATGCATTACAACAGTCGTAGACGTAACATAACAATGAATGCCTGTCTACATGCACATTATGCATTGCAAAATCAACACTTCAGCTCATGTGTGCAGTGTCCTACTCCTGCATCACACTGCTCAACGCACAGCACAGTGAACAGCCATTGTGTGTGATGCACACCCTGAGCATCACATCTAAGTGACAGACCACATCAAACATCAAATTAGGCATGTACTGGATCCATAATCGGTCACAGAACATGTGCTGCCGGGACACAGTGGGCACCAGAAGGCAAACAGTGTACACGTGGATATGCAAGGGTGGGAGTACATGTAGTGCATCAGAGTGCAAGTGTGTGGTTCTGCAAGGACATGCACTCCACATATGCATGTGCACTCAAGTGACCATCAGTGTTCCCTACACATCACATGTGAACATCCACCATGTGTACACCCCAGCATGTCAAACCACAACTATCCCCTTGCACCTGAAAGGAAAACACAACACATGAACAGGCATTGATCAGCAGAACACAACATGTACATAGGATACCACCATTACTATGGCCCTCATTACGACCCTTGCGGAAATCGGAAAACGATGGCGGAAATGCAATACCGCCATCGAATAGCGCTCGGTGCGACTATGACCCGTCACCGCAAAGTACGAAGCCATTAGCGACACCGTAGTGAACGCCAACGCTAACTGCACCAAGCACGCGCGCGCGCGCCATGCCAAACCGCAAACACCACCATGGCGCAACGGTACGCCAATTCCGACCCTAGCGGACATGTACCTAACGCCATCAGGCATGCCGTAATGTACCATTCCGCCATGGTGAGAAGTACGGCATCGCGAATCAACCGTAAACGGCCCCACTGAGTGCCTGTACACCGCTCCCTGCCCACAAAGTACAACTCCCCGTAGGTGCAATGAAGCCACAATGCAACCATTGAAATGTACAAGTCACCCATGCATGGCAACGAACAAAAGAAACACAAGAGGGGCCAATGGGAGCTGCAGGGCACAGATGGCACGAACACAGAAGCCATCCCAATGGACATGACCACAGTCCCCCACCAAGAAACGCACGCAAACACAGGCACCTGTGACCAGTCATATTCCGAGAATCACATCATTCCACCAGTCCACCTGGCTGACCGGCATCTGTTACACAAAACCCAATCCCCCGCCCCTGAGCATGACAACATTCAAACTGTCATATTGGCAGCCCCCATCCCTGACCTCACGGGCTTAGTAGGCAAACGCGCCCAGTACAGTACCACGCAACTAAACTCCGAAGCTGGAACCCAATGCAGATCTCCTCACAATACATCGCCCCCCAAATAGGCATATGCCACATCACTTGCAAAGAAAAACGCTACACGGGCCAAATCAGAATAGAAATTTAATGCACATCAAAGTCACCAAGCCCATACAGCCATCAGGCCATGAACTCCTAAACACCAATCACCATTGTGGGCTGCATCCGCAAGAAATGACCAGCCACTACTTGTGTGTCGTCCTGTTCCCTCATGGTACACAGAGCCACAATCACGTACGAAAAGGCAACATGGAAGCGCACAGAACCGCAGGGCCGTCCCAATGGGGAGGCACTAGTCCAGCCGAAAGGCCGAAATGTTGCTCCGAGCCACCAGTACAGCGTAAGTGCATGTGGGCCATTGGCGATCGTCCCATAAGATCGTAATGCTGCTCCACTGATTAACACGAAGCAGCAGGTGTCGGGAGTAAAACCCATCTGCAGGAGTGGCATACAGATGGCAGTGGCAAAAGGGGAGGAGATACCTGTCAACCAAAAGAAAAGAAAAAGAACAGAATGGCCATCAGAACTACATTCCAACAACTCACTTCAATGATCACACGAAATCCACAGCCATATGCATGCTAGCCCACTCCAAAGGATCATCACCACCCCAAAACCACTTGCGACTCCTAACCATCTATATCGAGGTGCAAACACCATCACAAACGAGTGTACCTGTGCATGCGTCTGTCAAAACAGAATCCATCAGATGGGAATGTTAATGTGCATGGACACAAGTGTCTGAGGGCGTGTCGAGACAGGGAGGGCTCAACAAGGCCAGATAGACGATGGTCCCACCATGGCAGCCCTGCATCACATAGCGTAGGGGAGGCGGATAGATCCCAAGAAGCCCTGTACATGGCAAACTCTGTATCAAATCACCTGCCCATGCATCCATACATCATTCCCTCATCCCGGAATCAAAACGCCTGAATAATTACTCACATAACATTAGAAACATCCATTGAGTCTGTGCGTTATGCAGCCTGCAAAATCCACAGTGCCCCAGCCCGTAATTCCGGTGTTGTGAAGTAACATGTATCTGGGAACGGCCGGCCTCATCGCCCACGTAGCAATTGCGCATCCCAAACTATTCATATCAATCATTGCTCCCTCGCCATGGGCCCTGTCTCAAGGACATTGAACAACAGAACGTTATATTTGCAGTCAGACCTGTGGGCATCTCCTCGCCGCTAGCTGGAAACCGAAAGCGCCGCCCTTGGAATTCCACATTTGCAACATCACGCCGAAAAGGCATCTGTGGCCGTTTGAAATCACTAATTATTCCATCGAGTGCGGCTGTGTGTGAAAATGTCAACTGCCTTCACCCACAAATGGGACGCCCCGCCCGTCATTGCAACTCGGTAAAGTGATGCATGAGGGCCCACCGTTACTCGAGTACTACGTTCCACTGACCCTTCACAAGTCTGTTCGCGACTGCACAGATAGTATGTGCAACAATGGGACCACAGCAGAATGAACATGTCAACCAATGTTACACGGCCATCGGGTACAAATACATGATTGCAATAGCAAGATGCCATTCCCAGATTTGCAGCGTTGTGCGCGGGACGTGCTCGGCCAAAGGGGAGAGCAGCTTGCACAGGTGGAATTAATCACCACAGGTGGAGGCCATACAGCCTGAAAACACATAAATTGCACAGCCAGTCTCCTCCCACAACCACACCGAAATGCTACCGGCAGGACTCGCGATGTTGGCCCTGGGGGACATGATAGCACTGCAACTACTCCAACTCCAAGAAGAAGACGAACACCAACTGCAACCGGCCGCACGAAGGAGACGCAGGAGGAGGAGGAGGGCAAGGCAGGGCCAGCAAGGGCCGCCAGCACAGCCACTACCACCACGCAGGCAGCCCGCAATCCCACGCCTCCGAGCACATCCGTTCGACCTCACTGATGAGCAGATCCACACCCTCTACCGTCTGGACCGGGACACCATAGCCGCCATTGTGGACATGACACAGGCTGACCTTGTCAGCATGATAGATAGCCCAACCGCCATCCCACCCCTACTGAAGGTGGTGTCTGTACTCCACTTCCTGGCCACAGGCACCTACCAGCACACAGTCGGACAGTTGCATGGCATTTCTCAGCCACTGTTCTCACGGACACTATTGCAAGTGCTCGATGCCCTCCTGCAGCACGCAGACGACTACATCTCTCTACCACGCTCGGAGCAGGAAATTACCAACACAAAAGTGGGATTCCATGCACTTGCCGGCATACCGGGTTGCATTGGTGCCATCGACTGCACCCATGTGGAATTGGTCGTCCCACATGCAATGGAGGCCCAGTACCGCAACAGAAAACAATTTCATTCCCTGAATGTACAAATGGTGTGTGACTCCAACAGGATCATTACACATTGTTGTGCCCGATTCCCTGGATCTACCCATGATTCTATGGTCTTGAGGAACTCTACAATACCACGCTACATGGAGCGACACGCAGGGAACAGATCCTGGCTACTCGGTGAGTCTCATTACATGCATGATTATGTGGGGAATGTGATTTGGCAATGACCTGGCAGGAAGGGGGGGGGGGGGTGTGCGTACGTATCAATGGCATTCCACATCATAGGTTTCTCGTCCACATACAGGTGATGCTGGATATCCACTGAAGAGATGGCTCCTCACACCAGTCCGGAACCCACGGGACCAGCATGAGGAGGAATACAACCATGCCCACTCACGTACCCGTGTAGTCATTGAACAGGCATTCGGCCTACTGAAGACTCGTTTCCGCTGCCTCAGCAGGTCTGGCGGGGCACTCCTGTACCGCCATGAGAAGGTTGCAAAGATGGTGATGGCATGTGTCATGCTCCACAACATGTGCGTACGTAGAAATGTGCCCATGCCCCCTGACGCAGAACTGCAAGCACCTGATGATGGTCATGATGAGGGTGGGGATGTGGCAGCACCTCATGGAGTCTGCGAGGCACCGGAGGCCCGTGACATTCGTCAGCATCTCATTGATGTATGCTTCTAGCACTCACGCCTGGTGGCTGATACATGGACACGGGACTCGTGGCACTGTGCGTGTCTGGGACATGCACAATATGGACTGTACGCCTATGATGGCCTAGTACACAAAAATCAATGTCCACACATCTCATTGGTTGATCGTGCACTTTATATGGCATATGTGATGTCATGTTGAACACCCTATCGACCCGCCACCCAAGTGAGCCCAACACACCCCCTCCACCCTCCTACCTCCCCCCCGAACCCCAGTGTCCAAAGATGCTCATTGTCAGTGGGCTGTCGCTATTGCAAGCCCCCTCTGCGGGTATCAGGGGCACCCCTGCCTGTGGAGCGCAGGTTCCTTCCAGATCTACGTTGGGGGCTGCCCTGGACGGAACTTGCAACGGATGATGTGTCTGCCTGCTCACGTCCATGCATGTCCCTAAGGGTTTGCGAGAGCTCAGTGAGCACACGGCGCACTGCGGCAAGTTCGGCACATACGTCTTTGGACGTCGCATGCAGTTCCCCCCTCAGGCTCTCGGTGCTTCTCTCCATTTGTGCCCTTAGCGTCTCTGTGCCTCTCTCCATTTCTGCCCTGAGTGTCTCAGTTGATGTTTCTATGTCTGCCTTAGTGCCCCCACATTCATCGGCATGGTCCTTGAGGAGCGTGGCCATTTGCTGCTGTTGCACGATTAACTTGTCGAGGGACTGTTGCCTCTGCTGGGCCATGCCCATTTGCGGGGGTGTCACAGAGGGGCTGTTGTCCTCATGTTGCCTTGCCACAGGGCTTGTGGGGGATGGCCAGTCGTTGTCTTGTGGGTGCCCCTGCGTGGTATCCTCATGTTGTACGGGATGGGACAGACAGGGGGATTGGGACAGGTCATGGATGGATCTGACTTCGACATCCCCGTTTTCTGTGTCGGAGCATGCTGCCATCAATGGGGTGTCACCTATGGTGCTGCTGCCACCAGAGGCAGTGCCTTCTGTGGCATCCATTGGGGGGACCTGTGGTGGTGGTGTTGTGGGCATGCTGGCTGCTGGGGTGCCTGTTGATGTTCCCTCCTCTGTGCTGCCACCTGATTTGTGCTGCTGCCGTGTCTTGATGCGTGCAGCTGAGGTGGAGGGTCTCTGGCCGTTGGTCTTGGCCCTCTTTGCAGGTGTGCTGGTAGGGGTGTCCTGTAGCTCGTCGTTTGGATCGGACCCTGTGGTGGAGTAAAGGAGGGCGAGGGTTAATGATGGGTCTGTGGGAATTGGAATGGCATTGTATCACATGCTCTGGGGTGGTACCTGAGGGTGATTTGGGTCGGGTCCTTGGAGGTGCTTTGATTTGTGTGTGGAGTGAGGGTGCAGTTGTTTGGCAGCCTGCAGTTAGGGTGTGCCTGCTGCACGTGTAGTGCGTGTATTAGGGGTTTTTAATTATTTATGTATTTATTGTGGGTTTTAACGTGCGCTATCAGGCCGATGTGTGTGGCCGTTCTCCTGGACATGTGTTTCTGTTGCACTATGTGGACGCATGGTACTTCACATGGATGGACTGTGTGGATTTGGCATTGTTTTATCTGGTACACCTACCTGAATCTTCGGATGTCTGCACTCCTTTCTCCATCCCTCCGACTCCCTCTATGCTCTCCATTCCGATGGTGGAGGCACAGATTTCTTCCCAGGGGGTCAACTTGATGGGTGATTCAGGACCTCCCCCGGTGGCTGTGGCAATGTTGCGGTTGGCAGAGAGTATGCTGCGGACGCGTATCCGCAGGTCGTCCCATCGCTTGCGGCATTGCTGTGGGGTGCGGGGTGCGGTCCCCACCGCACTTACCCGCTGTGCCACCTGAGCCCATATGGTCTTCTTGTTTGCAAGTGCCGTTCTGGTCATTTGCGTGGAGAAGACGACGGCAGCATTCTCCTGGAGGGTCTCTGTTAGCACGGTGAGTTCCTCGCGGGAGAAGTGGACCTGCCGCTTGCGGTCGCACGCTTTCTTCGCTACTTTTCCCATTTGTCTTGGTTTCGCTAGGGTGGGTGACGGGTTGGGGTGTGTTTCAGGGTAGTGATTTTGGTGGTTGTGTGGTTTTAGTGGTTTTATAGGTGTACGCCGGGATGTTTCCCGTTCCGGGCCCATGTTTTAACTTCCGTTTCCGTATATTTCCGGTCACCGTACTTTCCGGTAGGCGCACACTGCGGTGACCGCTAAGAGGGGTGGCGGTATTGCACCTAGGGCGCCGTACGGCGGCGGTGTGGGCCGTTTTGGGGTCATTTCCGCCATCGCGGACTTTGCACTTCCGCCGTGGCGTGGTGCTCGTGCCCGATGGGTCGGAATGGGCCGCACTTTGCTCCTTCGTGCAATGGCGGAAACGCTATTTACGCTGTGGCGCTCCGGTCAGTCGCTTTCCGCAAGGGTCGTAATGAGGGCCTATGTCAGAGTTCCCATCACACTGCAGGGCAAGGCAACTATCAACAACAACCCCCCCCTCCCTCACAAATGACCATGACCCACTGAACAACTGCACCTGGATCATGGAGCCTCCAACCCTCAATTCCACCTGGCCACAGGATCACCTTTACCCTTCGTCACCATCTCCCACCTTGTGTGTAAAAAGATGCCTGAACCCTCAGAATCCACACTCATTTCCAAAATCACAAAATCCAAGGCATAAAAACGAACCCGAACACCCTCCAGTAGATGACTTGACGTAGCAGTACCTCACAAAGGCCAAGTAATACCACAATGATGCAACAACCAAGGTAGCACAGCAAAACAATGTCACGACAGGATGTGAGACATGTGTGGTACATGAGATAGGATGATGCACCATGAATGGATGTGTACTGTCACATGTCCCCTGTACAGGTGCGGGAGTGTCACGAAACAACCACCCCCACCATGTCCCGGGGGCCTGCAAGGTCAAACTCACACAGGCCCCTGAGACCCTGGTGGGGAAGGAGGTTCAGGGATATGCAGTCGGGACAGGTGTTGACACACTGGATGACTGGAATGAGTGGCAGGAGAGGGGAGGAGGAATGACACATGAAACTAGGGAATGCACAAAAATGTACAACCTGCATGAACACATACACAATCCAAATAAACTTGGACATCATTGTCATGGCCTTCTGTAGTCCAGGCTCAGGAGTGGTACGAACCAACCACCCCCTCTAGGGTTTTGGCACCTGCAAGTTCGGGGCTTACACAGGCATCCGCAACCCCAGTGGGGAAAGAGGGTCAGGGAACGTTGCTTGGATAGGTACGGGAAGCAGGAACACCGGGTAGAGGGTACAGGTTTCAAAATTGCATAGGATCACGGGTGATTAGGGAGAAAAAACATACCAAATTGAACCACATATACATCCATGCATCAGTACACCATGCACAATATGGACTGTACGCCTATGATGGCCTAGTACACAAAAATCAATGTCCACACATCTCATTGGTTGATCGTGCACTTTATATGGCATATGTGATGTCATGTTGAACACCCTATCGACCCGCCACCCAAGTGAGCCCAACACACCCCCTCCACCCTCCTACCTCCCCCCCGAACCCCAGTGTCCAAAGATGCTCATGGTCAGTGGGCTGTCGCTATTGCAAGCCCCCTCTGCGGGTATCAGGGGCACCCCTGCCTGTGGAGCGCAGGTTCCTTCCAGATCTACGTTGGGGGCTGCCCTGGACGGAACTTGCAACGGATGATGTGTCTGCCTGCTCACGTCCATGCATGTCCCTAAGGGTTTGCGAGAGCTCAGTGAGCACACGGCGCACTGCGGCAAGTTCGGCACATACGTCTTTGGACGTCGCATGCAGTTCCCCCCTCAGGCTCTCGGTGCTTCTCTCCATTTGTACCCTTAGCGTCTCTGTGCCTCTCTCCATTTCTGCCCTGAGTGTCTCAGTTGATGTTTCTATGTCTGCCTTAGTGCCCCCACATTCATCGGCATGGTCCTTGAGGAGCGTGGCCATTTGCTGCTGTTGCACGATTAACTTGTCGAGGGACTGTTGCCTCTGCTGGGCCATGCCCATTTGCGGGGGTGTCACAGAGGGGCTGTTGTCCTCATGTTGCCTTGCCACAGGGCTTGTGGGGGATGGCCAGTCGTTGTCTTGTGGGTGCCCCTGCGTGGTATCCTCATGTTGTACGGGATGGGACAGACAGGGGGATTGGGACAGGTCATGGATGGATCTGACTTCGACATCCCCGTTTTCTGTGTCGGAGCATGCTGCCATCAATGGGGTGTCACCTATGGTGCTGCTGCCACCAGAGGCAGTGCCTTCTGTGGCATCCATTGGGGGGACCTGTGGTGGTGGTGTTGTGGGCATGCTGGCTGCTGGGGTGCCTGTTGATGTTCCCTCCTCTGTGCTGCCACCTGATTTGTGCTGCTGCCGTGTCTTGATGCGTGCAGCTGAGGTGGAGGGTCTCTGGCCGTTGGTCTTGGCCCTCTTTGCAGGTGTGCTGGTAGGGGTGTCCTGTAGCTCGTCGTTTGGATCGGACCCTGTGGTGGAGTAAAGGAGGGCGATGGTTAATGATGGGTCTGTGGGAATTGGAATGGCATTGTATCACATGCTCTGGGGTGGTACCTGAGGGTGATTTGGGTCGGGTCCTTGGAGGTGCTTTGATTTGTGTGTGGAGTGAGGGTGCAGTTGTTTGGCAGCCTGCAGTTAGGGTGTGCCTGCTGCACGTGTAGTGCGTGTATTAGGGGTTTTTAATTATTTATGTATTTATTGTGGGTTTTAACGTGCGCTATCAGGCCGATGTGTGTGGCCGTTCTCCTGGACATGTGTTTCTGTTGCACTATGTGGACGCATGGTACTTCACATGGATGGACTGTGTGGATTTGGCATTGTTTTATCTGGTACACCTACCTGAATCTTCGGATGTCTGCACTCCTTTCTCCATCCCTCCGACTCCCTCTATGCTCTCCATTCCGATGGTGGAGGCACAGATTTCTTCCCAGGGGGTCAACTTGATGGGTGATTCAGGACCTCCCCCGGTGGCTGTGGCAATGTTGCGGTTGGCAGAGAGTATGCTGCGGACGCGTATCCGCAGGTCGTCCCATCGCTTGCGGCATTGCTGTGGGGTGCGGGGTGCGGTCCCCACCGCACTTACCCGCTGTGCCACCTGAGCCCATATGGTCTTCTTGTTTGCAAGTGCCGTTCTGGTCATTTGCGTGGAGAAGACGACGGCAGCATTCTCCTGGAGGGTCTCTGTTAGCACGGTGAGTTCCTCGCGGGAGAAGTGGACCTGCCGCTTGCGGTCGCACGCTTTCTTCGCTACTTTTCCCATTTGTCTTGGTTTCGCTAGGGTGGGTGACGGGTTGGGGTGTGTTTCAGGGTAGTGATTTTGGTGGTTGTGTGGTTTTAGTGGTTTTATAGGTGTACGCCGGGATGTTTCCCGTTCCGGGCCCATGTTTTAACTTCCGTTTCCGTATATTTCCGGTCACCGTACTTTCCGGTAGGCGCACACTGCGGTGACCGCTAAGAGGGGTGGCGGTATTGCACCTAGGGCGCCGTACGGCGGCGGTGTGGGCCGTTTTGGGGTCATTTCCGCCATCGCGGACTTTGCACTTCCGCCGTGGCGTGGTGCTCGTGCCCGATGGGTCGGAATGGGCCGCACTTTGCTCCTTCGTGCAATGGCGGAAACGCTATTTACGCTGTGGCGCTCCGGTCAGTCGCTTTCCGCAAGGGTCGTAATGAGGGCCTATGTCAGAGTTCCCATCACACTGCAGGGCAAGGCAACTATCAACAACAACCCCCCCCTCCCTCACAAATGACCATGACCCACTGAACAACTGCACCTGGATCATGGAGCCTCCAACCCTCAATTCCACCTGGCCACAGGATCACCTTTACCCTTCGTCACCATCTCCCACCTTGTGTGTAAAAAGATGCCTGAACCCTCAGAATCCACACTCATTTCCAAAATCACAAAATCCAAGGCATAAAAACGAACCCGAACACCCTCCAGTAGATGACTTGACGTAGCAGTACCTCACAAAGGCCAAGTAATACCACAATGATGCAACAACCAAGGTAGCACAGCAAAACAATGTCACGACAGGATGTGAGACATGTGTGGTACATGAGATAGGATGATGCACCATGAATGGATGTGTACTGTCACATGTCCCCTGTACAGGTGCGGGAGTGTCACGAAACAACCACCCCCACCATGTCCCGGGGGCCTGCAAGGTCAAACTCACACAGGCCCCTGAGACCCTGGTGGGGAAGGAGGTTCAGGGATATGCAGTCGGGACAGGTGTTGACACACTGGATGACTGGAATGAGTGGCAGGAGAGGGGAGGAGGAATGACACATGAAACTAGGGAATGCACAAAAATGTACAACCTGCATGAACACATACACAATCCAAATAAACTTGGACATCATTGTCATGGCCTTCTGTAGTCCAGGCTCAGGAGTGGTACGAACCAACCACCCCCTCTAGGGTTTTGGCACCTGCAAGTTCGGGGCTTACACAGGCATCCGCAACCCCAGTGGGGAAAGAGGGTCAGGGAACGTTGCTTGGATAGGTACGGGAAGCAGGAACACCGGGTAGAGGGTACAGGTTTCAAAATTGCATAGGATCACGGGTGATTAGGGAGAAAAAACATACCAAATTGAACCACATATACATCCATGCATCAGTACACTCCCCAGCAAGCCTATGCAGAGCAGTTCGAAAGAAAAACAACAAGACACTTAGCTCTGGTTTTGAGTGCTGGCCTCCTGCCTGCGCACTCTCAGGTCCGGTTACAGGAGCACTGCAATGCTGCAAAGAGAGCCACAGTCAACAACCTGTATGTGCCAATTACACAAAAACACAACACCAAACATGCCCCATAGCAACAAACTACTCTACAAACAGACAATCTGTGGTCGATGCTTCATACCCATATATAACATCACCCCTGTGACGGGTCATATACAGTAAATGCAGTAAGTCAGCCGCTGGTGGGTGCGTGGCAAATGGAACACCAATGTGTCACAATTCACACAACATGCAATGTTCCCTGGGTAAGCAGACAGACCCATATAGCAAGCCATGACTACAGAGCAAGTTGCGTACCACCATGACCGAAACAAAGTTGGCAGTGCATTTATCATGAAGTACGTGGAAAAGACATGCACTGCACCCGAGTATGTCCCTTGCTGTATGTCCCTGTGAGCTGCCCCTTTCCATGTCTCGGAAGGCTACATGGTTGATACAAGTGCCTCAATGGACCTTGGTGTACCGGAGGGTATGTGCCACTGCCCCTGCATGTGTCCCAGACAACCCTATTATCAACAGCCATCAGTCCACAAACACATCTGAGCTGCATTGTGTGCTTCAACACCAATATTCGTCTAAGCTCACCCTCAGTGCTGTGACTAAGCCTGCATGTGCAACTCGCCTGGTGCAAGCTTTGCTGTGTCGTGGCCCCCCTGTGATGCTCACCTTGCATGGAGTTCCTTGGAACATGTCAGCAGTTCTAGGATGTGGGTCTGCAATCACTGTGCCTCTGCTTGTGCACACATGTGCATGTGGGCACCAACAAACGGGTCCAGAATTCCGTCGTCCAATGGGCCATGTCTGCTGGCAAAGGTGCTCTGGAGGCTCATCCCCCTGCAGAAAGGGCATGAAACACATGATTAATGCTTCAAAGTCATCTGTGTGTGTCTCATCAGGCATCTCATTACTTGACCATGTCAGAGAGTCACATCACAAATCACACCATCAGTCCGTCTTTCACCTCCAAAGTGTGGAACACTATCTACAGCATGAATTGCAACAAGCATGTTTACAGGAAAGATATGAAACATACTACACAATGCATAGCAATCAATGTACACATTAATCATGACACACCCCATCTAGCATAAGCTGAACAGTGGACAATGACACCTAAATCATCCATCCCCACTAGGGGTGTCAACACAAGTCACACAGCACCAGACATGCAACAGATATTACAGTCCAAAGCCCTGTGTAATATTCTGTAACACCGAACCATCCTTGCGAGCCCATGGATAAGGGAGGCAGGAGTGGCATATGTGAGTCAAGGACCCCAAGCAGCAAACACATACACAAGACAACCATGAAGGGCCCAGCTGGAACAGACAGTGGATGCCTTCAAAAGCCACAAAGCACCGGACCGTCACATGAAAGCACAATAGACTAGCAATTTTAAACTAACTCAACTATTAACTAATTACACTAACAATGAAAAACCTACATTACCTATTTAAACTAACTATCAAACAGAAACTTAACTAACTAAACTAAAAGAAAAATCAAAAATGGCCACATACGACCCGAGGGGGAGGGGAGGCACCCAGGAGGGGGGAGGTACAGGGTGCTGCTCAACATCCACATGCGATGATGCTGAGCCAAAAAAAAAATCCTCCATGGGCTCAACGCCTGCACAGCTCGGCCTATGTGGGAGATAGATGGTCGCCTGAGTCTGGCTCATCCTTTAAAGGAGGACGTGGCACAGTAGCCTGGCCACGCCTTGCCGCAGCTTGCCCCTCGTGGGCAGCAAGTCTGCCGGACGGGTGAGCCTGGTTCTGTGTGGCGATGTGACATAGGACTGCATGCAGAACCTCACGTGATACACATGCTTCCTCTTGCAAGGTAGCACGTGTATAACGGAGTTCCTCCTGCAAGGCCTGGCTGGACAACCGCTGCACCTCCCGGCAAGCCTGTAGCTCAGCCGAGATGGTACGCTCAAGCTGTGCAAACCTCTCCTCTTCCTGCTGCCTCTGGGACATCATAAGGACACCCAGAGTGGATCTGAGGGAAGCATACTCCTCCCTCAGGGCATCCATGTGCGCCTCTGCGTGAGCAGCAATTGCTTGACGCAGAGACGACATTTCAGCCTGGCATACCCTGTCTGAGGCCGCCATGCCCAGCCTGAGCGAGTGGGCCGTGGACCGTGCTGCCTGCTGCTGGAGAAGCACCTGCCTAGCAGGGGGGAGCACAGATCGGGCCACACGCTCCATGATCTCAGCGATGTTCTCCATTGCTGCCCCCTGCCGTTCAGAATTGGCAGTCATGTCTTGCTCCCACTCAGTATACAGCGGTTGCGCGCGGCGACCGCGTTGTCGGGCTTGACCCCTGCGGGACCCAAGGACCGGGGGTCCTCGCTGTGTTGGCACCGCCTGCGGCTGCATGACTACATGCCCCCGTCGACGTGATGTCCCAGGCACATCAGTGACTGGTGTGGAGGGTGACCCTGCGTCCCGATCCACCACGGGCGGAGGAACCAAGACTGTCTGATCCCTCAGTGCAGGTGTCGCAGACAGAGGAGTGTCCACATCAGAATCACTCACCCCTGACACATGGACTTGATGCTCATCCAACTCAACATGGACGTCAGAGTCGTCATCAAGGCTGGACTCATAGGCAGCCAGAGACAAGATGGACTGCAGCACTTGGGGGTTTTCGTGGCCTACCACCCCACGACCCCCACTAGTGCCGGGTTGATGTGGTGTTACCAACCCTGTGTCTGGCATGACAACACCATCCTCCGCCTCCATTGCGTCATCACCTGAAAAATAGAGAGAAAAAGGTCACTACACATGTCAGAAGCACACGACACACACACACACTGACAGCAAAGGCATCCGGCAGACATGTGACACACAACATATGACCTGGCATGCATGCTGGGTCTACTTTGAATAGCTTCTGTGATCAGACCTGTTGAAAGGTGGCAGTTTCCATGGAAGTGAGTCTATGCAGTGCAGAAAATGTGTACGCCACTCACTACCTACATGCACAAGCACTCCACGGTGTGTGCCAGGAAATGCGAAGGTAGTGCAATGTCAAATTCAGACATCACGTGCATTGTGCATTCAATGTGTACCATGTCTAGAAGCCAAGCACCCCTCCACCCCAGTACCAAAGCAGCGATGCCTAGCATGGTATCAAAAGGCTGACCATACACCTGTGTATTGACAGGCAGTGTTGACTGGCATCAACAGCTTAATGTGATTCAAATTACAACACTGCAAATGATGCTGGGACAGTGGGCAGGACACATGATGAAAACTCCGGAGGCCGCCCACATGTGAAGAAGACACAACAAGAGTTGGACAGAGTCATTGGCCATTGAACAGGCTGAGGCCTGTGAGCCACACAGATTGTCAGAGCCTAAACATGTGTGCAACGCAGGACTGAGCCACAGTTGACATGGGGAGGCCGATGAGATGGCAGGCAATGTATGTAACCAAGGACTCATATTACAGTGATCATCCAGTCAAGGACACATAGGGGCATGCGTGCAATGCACATGGAGCATGAATGGGCACTCATGTCCCTGCGGGACATCTGACCCATGCACAGTACAAGTGAGATACCCTGCATCGAGTACTAAGGCTGTACCACACGGCATATGTCTGGCAGTTTCTACGCTGGAAGTTAGCATCTACACAGGACACATGAACAAGAAACTACACATTGGCAAGATTGAAGCAGACCAGTGCAAAGTTGGAACTGGGGTGCAGAGTGGCGGAGGAGGGGCAAGGGAGCATGCCCACATGGAGTCCCGCATGCAGGCAGAGGAGACATGCATGACGGAAGCATTGCATTACTTACACATCAGAACCATGTACACGTCACATGTAGCAGCAATCATGCACAACACATCCCATAAGTGAAACACACACGTCCTCAACAAACACGCATCAACACTCACTGGACTGGGCATCAAAGTCCAGCATCTCTCCCACTCCTTCGACCAATTCAGGTGGTATGAACTCCGCAACGAGAGCCTCATGCGGAGTGAGTTCTTCCTCCTCTGGTGCAGGCCCACCGCCAGTCACCAGAGTCAAGTTGTAATTTGAGGCACACTTAGCCTTAGTGCTGCGCTTGATGTCATTCCAACGCTTTTTGCACTCCTGCGACGTGCGCACCCCATGGCCGAATGAACTGACATGTTCCACAACATGCTTCCAGTGGGTGTCACGTTGGGCAGCCGTAGTCTGACTATTGGCACCCACTAGCATGTCACGGCTGTGGCCCCGCACATAGTCCACGAGGAAGTCCAGTTCCTGCTTACAGAAAGGCTTCTTCCTCGACGTGCAGGAGGTCGTGACTGTGTGTGGGGTCCCAGCCTGTGCTGCAGGTGCAACCTTCCTCCTCTTGGACTGTGGCGCAGACCCTGGCTGGCTAATGCTGCCCTGACCAGTATGGCCAGTGGGTTCGGTGGATTGAGCCAAGGGAGTGGCAGGTGGAGGGATGACCAAAGGCCTGACTTGTGTCAGTGGCAGCTGCGTGCCCACTAATGGACCCTGCGCAGCAACATCAGCTGTGGCAGGGTCATTGACCGCAACGGTCCTGGTTGGCAGACTCACAACCGGGGTGCTGTTGGGTGCATCTGCCCCTGCACTTGCCAACACCCGGCTGTTCGGGGCAGCAGATGACATGACTGCCCCAGGGACACGTGTCTTGGTCTGAGCAGCCCGGCGTGCCCCTATGGTTTCCCCCCTGGCCTGTTGGAGATCTACCAAGGGCTCTTCAAGTGCCAACGCAGCATGCGCTGGCAGACCCTGAGCCTGGGTGGCGGTGTCCACAGCTGCACCTGCAGCTACCACTACCCTTGGGCCCGTGGCAGTCGATGGAACGGACTGCCGGGTCATACGGGTGCCAGTGCCAGATGCAGGAGCTGCATCCCCCGGAACCACAGGGGGTGGTGGCATGGCTGCACCGACACATGGCACAACATTGTGCTCAAGTGGCGCACCCCTGCCTCTTCCCCCTCTGTGGCTGCCCTGGACACCCTGGAGTCCCCCTACTCCCTGGTCACCACGGCCACGTCCCCGACCACGCCCGCCACGAGGAGGACGCCCAGCTGAGGCGCCCCTCACCTTTGGTGGCCTCCCAACCATGGCACAGATGTAGTAGTGCTGGCACAGATGGAGTGGTGCCAATGGGAGGTGTACACCACAATTGACCTGGGCAATTGGGGTGAAGGGGTGGAAAGCAAGATGTTAACAGCCCCCCTGCAGCTGCAAGGCTGTATGTGACCCCGGTGATGTGGTGACGGGTCACGCAATGCTCAGGCACCCCAAAACTGCAGTAAAACCGTGCACACAACCCTGCAGCCTACGTGCGTGGATTCAACCTCCCGCAGTACGCGGTGGCACCCAGTAACACGAATAACGCGTACGCGTGGGACAAGCAGGCTACTATGACATCGAAAATGGGTGCGATACACAGGGGCACCCGCAGTGGGAAAAAGAGCGTGTGCGACTCACCGTCTGACTAGCGCGATGCAGAAAAACACACGTAGCCAATACCCCCGCCAAAAGAAGAGATACGTCCTTGATAGCTGTGAAGTTGTAATGGCGCGCGAAACAACAGGAAGCAGCAACACACATCGGTCTCCACGAAAGGCACGTACAGCGAACTGCTGGGCCCGCTCACCTTTAACCTGTGCTGAGGGAAACACACGCGCGCGTCACGTCACTTACGCGCATGGGCCCTTTCCTCGTATTACACGCGGACGTGCAGTTTTCCACGCGCGCTTACGTGCATGGGCCCTTTCCTCGTATTGCACGCGCGCTGAAATGCCCATGCACGTCTGTACCGTCACGTCACAGGGGCGCTTGCGCTTGAAGGGCCTTCTGTCCAATGAAAATGCGTATGTGTGCAGACGCGCTTACGCGCTAAGGGCCTTTCCTCGAATTACACGCTGACGTGCAGATTTTTCACGTGCCAAATCACTCTGTATCAAGCTGGCCACGCGTAAGCACACGGAAGTCCACGCTCCTGCCCAGAAGGCCGAACTACTGCCCCCCAGACCCCCGAGCACGCTCCCACCTGCCATCTGCTGCTGCCTGACTGCCTGCTGCCCACGTGCCCTGCCATTTGCTGCCTGCACATCAGCCAGGGGTGCTGTTGCTGTGAATACCCCTGCTGGAACCGAAGACTCCCGACTGGGATTCCATCGCTCCACAGCCCAGCCCCAGGACCCAGTTGCCCACCCACTCCTGCCTCTGGGGTTGTCATGTCGGGGCAAACACCATCTGAGACCACTGACAACCCCCGGCCAGAGAGGCAGAGGGGCACCAGCTTCAGTGCCACCGAAGTTGGTGTCCTGGTGGAGCGAGTCCTGGGGCAGTATGATGCCCTCTTCAGAAGTTCCCGCGCCGACATTGAAGGACGGACTCGGATCTGGACTGACATCGTGACTGCCATCCACGTGGAGGGGGTGGCAGTCCGCGACTTACAACATGTCAAGAAGCGCTGGGAGGACTTCAGGTTCAGGACGCTGAACAAGGCCCAGCGCCTCTTGAAGGCAGCGGATGCCAAGGGGCGCCGGGGCCACTTGTCGGAAGAACAGATGAGGGTCCTGGAAAGCATATCCCCAGCGCTCCACGTCCAGGTCCTTGAGAGGCAGACCCGTCTGGAGTCGAGCGGTGAGTGTACATGCATCCTCATTGTGAGCAGTGCGTGTGGTGATTATTCAGAAGTGTGCAGGTTGCACATCTGTTTGTATGGGGTCGAGTATGGGTGGGGGTGTACAGGGCCGTGGGGCTAACACATGCGAGGGCTGGATGGTGCGTGTGTGTGTAGGCTTGCATGCCAAATGCAGTTGTGTGGGCACACATGTTTGGATGAATGTGTATGTAAGTAGACATGTCCGTGATGTCACGCATGTATGTTGTTTTCGGCTGCATGTATCAGCACTGTGTACATGTGCATGTGTGTGTATTTGACAAGGGTGCAACAGTGATGCAACATGGATGCATGTGACAGCGGTATGTGGAAGCCTGATTGGCAGATGTGACATGGATGCCAGTCTGAACACTGCGACACTTTGCAGAGGTGTACACATGCATGCAAGTGTGGTGGTGTGTGTACATGTGTGGTGCACTTCCTGTGTTGCATGTGATGTCTGGCTCACCTTTGGCTGCTCATGCTGTTGTATGTGTATGGATGGTGCTGGCAGTTGCGATATGGCTGTGGTATGGCTCATGTGTGCGAGTTGAAATGACATGTGTGTTGGGGATTGTGATGACATGTCTGAGGTTGCCAATGCCACTCATGTACAACTGTCATGTGTGTATGTGTCCATTGTACAGTGCCCTGATGCCTGTGTTTTGTTTCTCCCTGTCTGCAGCGTCAACTGATGAAGAGGGCGGAGAAGGTGCTGTGGAGCACAGCGGCGGGGATCCCACCGCCAGCCGGAGACGCAAGGCCCGGCTCCCCTCTCATGTTGTGATCTCGTCGGGGAGTGAGGAGTCCGATGCCGCATCCCAGGTCGCAGCTGCCAGGGGAGGTCCAAGAGGCGGAGGTTGGAGTTGGACTCCTCGGCAGCAGAAGGGGCAGCTGGGACCCCACAGGGCCCAACAGGGGAAGATGGCACGGAGTCATCCAGGTTGGTGGGGGGTTTGGTGGAGGAGGAGGCCGTGCAAGCACCAGAGACGGGGTCTGGAGGTGGGGATCCCACTGGTGCTAGTGGTGCAGTGCAGGACCAGGGACAGGAGGCAGCACAGGCCGCCACGGAGGTGCCTGTGTGCAATCCTGTCCCTGATCCTGTCCCTGCATCATCTTGTACCAACAGGGATGCCTACGTCCAGACCCGTTTCCAGGCAGGGGATGAGCTCACGTCAACTGGCCTTCCTCTGCCTGCAGACGTGGCTATCCGGGTCCGGGTTGAGCCTGTCCTGGCTGGTGTGGCGTTCCGTCAACGGGCCATGCGAGGTGATCTGCAGTCTTTTCATGAGGAGACTGCACGTCATCTCGAATGGCTCGTTGACCACGTCAGCCTGCTGGGACAGGTCACCGAGGCCGGATTCCTCCGTCTGATGGGGCTTGCTACGACCCCCTCCTCAACTGGACCCCCTACGCACCAGTCGTCCTCCGTGCCATCTTCCCACCCATCAGTCACCTGGGTGCCCTGTGGAGCTGCCTCTGACGGTGCGGCCAGGCTGGTGGAGGAGGCATCCCTGCCACATTCGGGAGTCGGACGTCCAGCAGGGGTGGCCACATCTACGACTGCACCCCAGCCGGCGGAGGATGTGCAGGCAGCAGGAGGCAGTGCACGGGCAGAGGCACAGCAGCAGCAGCAACGTGGTGCGAGCCATGAAGGCTCGGGGCCTTTAACATCGGAGGGGCAGGCATCGGCCGGAGGGCAGGAGGACCCAGGACAGAGAGTGTCTTCCGTGTGGCAGCGGTTGGGCCACGCCATAGATGCAGAGCGGCAGTGGGTGGAAGAGGCACGGCTCACAATGGTCAGGGCGGAGAACTCCATGCGGAGGGCCCTGAGGCGGGCCGAGTGCCTCGAGGCAATCCGCAGGGGTTTGGAGGTGGACACGTCGACGGCCCTGCGGACCCTCGGCGCCATGGAGGAGGACCGCCTCCGGGACATTGAGGAGGAGTTGATGCCCTGGCCCGGGACATCCACAAGTGAGCCGTGAAACTAGCCCGCTGCCCTTGTACATAGTTATGTAGGTAGTGTTAGGTTCATTTTTGTTTTGATTTTATTTGAACCTTGCGGACATTGGCCACATTTTTGTATATAGTTTATTTTATTAGTTAGTGTAGTTAGATAGGTTCCTTTCTTTTGTTGGGATAATGGACCCTGGCTTGTTCCCATGTACACAGTTCACTGTTGGATTGTATTTTTTTTTCACATTTTAACCATGGAGCAATGGCTTTCTTTTTTATTTCCCATTGGATTTTGTTTTGTGGACATTGACTTTGGACAACATTACTTTTGAATTTTATTTTTGGTTTTGCTTTTTTTCACGGACATGCTTCTTTTAATTTTTGTACATTCACATTTCTGTTTCTTCATTTTTGATTCTATTTATGTTTCCTTTAATACATATTTTATTTGGTGAACTTCAATGTGTGGTATCTCATTGGTTTCATGCATTTCATGATATGTGTTTTGAGATTCACTGACACCCATTGGGTGTATGTGAGGGAAATGTGTTTGTTTCGGAACTTGCAATTGGTGTTCTTTGATGTAATTGCAAATTATGAGTGGGTTTATGCAATACTCGGGTGGGAGTTTTGCATTTGGAGGCTGACCATAGGGACCAGGGATCTAGATTGTGATGACATGTTGGCTGGGGAACATGAGTTGCACATGGGCGGGGGCCTGCTGGCAGGTGCCCCACAGTGCTGGGGGGTGGGGGTGGTGGGGAACATGAGTTGGACATGGGTGGGGGCCTGCTGGCAGGTGCCCCACAGTGCTGGGGGGTGGGGGTGGTGGGGAACATGAGTTGGACATGGGTGGGGGCCTGCTGGCAGGTGCCCCACAGTGCTGGGGGGTGAGGGTGATGGAAGACATGGGTGGGGGCCTGGTGGAGGGTGCCCCTGCACTGCTGGGGGGTGGGGGTGGTGGGAGACATGGGTGGGGGCCTGGTGGAGGCTGCCCCTGGTGGCTGGGGGGTGGGGGTGCTGGGAGACATGGGTGGGGGCCTGGTGGAGGCTGCCCCTGCACTGCTGGGGGGTGGGGGTGGTGGGAGACATGGGTGGGGGCCTGGTGGAGGCTGCCCCTGGTGGCTGGGGGGTGGGGGTGGTGGGAGACATGGGTGGGGGCCTGGTGGAGGGTGCCCCTGGTGGCTGGGGGTGCAGGGGGACATGCGTTGGTGGGCAGTAGTGCAAGTTGACATGTGGGTTGGCTGGGGGTCATGGCCATGGTGCATGGTGTGCCTGCAGGACATGTGCAGGGTAGGCCCCTGTGGTGTGAGCCACCTGCAGGGGCCGTGGACGGTGTAGAGGGAACACCTGGGAGGACCCACACGTGCAATTCACGTGTCGTGCTCCCCGCGCACCCCTGTAATACACGTACCCTGATGGAATTGCGTGTGGAACTTCCCGCGCACCCCTGAAATGCGTGTACCCTGCTCGCACGGGCCCAATCGCGTGTGGAACTTCCCGCGCACCCCTGGAATACACGTACCCTGATGGAATTGCGTGTGGAACTTCCTGCGCACCCCTGGAATACACGTACCCTGCTGATTTCGCGTGTGAAACTTCCCCCGCACCACGAAATACACGTACCCTGATGAGATCGCGTGTGGAACTTCCCACGCACCCCTGAAATACACGTGCCCTGCTGATGTCGCGTGTGAAACTTCCCCCGCACCCCAAAATACACGTACCATGATGAAATCGCGTGTGGAAATTCCCGCGCACCCCGAAATACACGTACCCTGCTGAAATTGCGTGTGGCAATTCCTGCGCACCCCTGAGATACGCGTACCCTGCGGAAATCGCGTGTGGAACTTCCCGCGCACCCCTGAAATACGCGTACCCTGCTCGCACGGGGCCAATCGCGTGAGGTACTTCCCGCGCACCCCAGTGATACACGTAGCCCGCTTGCCGTGCTGGTACAGGGTTAGCGCAGCCCTTTGCGCTGGATTGGGTATATTGATGGCTTTTCCCTGCGCGAGTGGCGTTCTTGGGGGCGTAACTGGCGCTGCTGCAGGGTCGCTGCGCCACTGTGCGCCACGGCGGGTTTTGGTGGCTGGAATCCATGAATACGCTGTGCGCGGAAATGGATTTTAGCGCACGCGGCTGGCGCATGTAACCATCTGAATTTTGGCTTTCATTTGTATAAAAGATGTATTGAGATTGTTAAACATATAAAGTATTTAGGGGGAACCTTTCAGTCATCCCCGTCTCAGTTGTTATTTTTTAACAATTTGTGCTCAAAATGCGCACCTGGCAGTTGCACAATTGAGAATTCTTTATTTTAAATTTGGTCGATTCTCGCTTGCCCCTCTGATACGATTTTATTCTCAAAAGGTCCATCTGAATATTATGTACAGGGGAAAAACTTGTCTGACAGAAGTAGCATGGGATAACGTTGAAGCCCTTATTTTGCAAAGGGTTTTGATCCTGCCCAACTCTGTGCCTATTATTGTTATCTGCCATGAACTAGGTTTGATTTCTCAGTGAGGTTACAGAAATTGGAAATTGATGCAACCATATGTTAAAATGCTGGAACCATCATGGGTTTCAATATTTCGGAAGTTGTCCGTACACATGAAGGCCGTTGCTTGCAAGGTTTTCTGGGATTGGACCTCTCACTGCAGACATATTTGAAAGGTAGTGGACTCCCGCGAGAAGGAGTTGTTAGTATTTCCTGCTTAAGTGTAGCAAAAGATGTATGAGCATGATTGGATTGGCAATAGCGGCCAGATGTTGCAGTACCAGCTCTATCACCATTTCCTTGTAGACATCAAATCTTTTATTTTATTGCCACTGTACGTATGGAAACCTCTCTCTAGATCATTTAGATCTGCGTTTCTTCAATTTAGGATGAACTTAAATGGGGCAAGGTCGAATGAACCTAGGGGGAAACGATTATGCCGCTTTTGTAAGCTTGAGACTGCGACATTGTGTAATTTGGTGATATTTTGTAAATCCTTACACCATCTACGAGTGGAAATGTTTTTGAAATTTGTAACGCACAAGGACATTTTAGCTACTAGCTGTTTTTTGTTTAGGATTTTAAACTCACATGAGATTTCATTGAATATTGCAGTTTTAAACTTGTTAGCAAAAGTACTTGTATGCATACCGTAGTTTTAATTGTTACATCAAGTTATTAATCAAATTGTGTGATAGTGACTTATAGGAATTTCTGTGTTTATACTTATATTTTAATGCTTTTTATTGAGTAATTTGAATAAGGTTCTCTTTTAACCATATGTGCAATAAATAAAGACATTTTCAGACCGCTCAGGTTGGAGAGTTTTAGACAACCATGACCAGTTTTGGGCATAATTAACACATTCAGTAGCCTCTGAGCTCTGGTAGAACACCTTTCTATTATGGGAACATCTATTATCACACGTTATCTGAAGAGGAAATTCTTTTTGTACTTGACTTTGAGTTCCATGTTGAAGCTTACTTATTAATGGAAGGTTCTTAGGTCCAGATGTGTAGCTTTTTCAATCAAGTCATAGCCCATAGATAATAATGTAGAAACAGATGGCAGAAGAGTTTCAGTAATGATCCTCAAGTGTACATGTAAAATTACACAATCTGTTATAGTGTCATAAATTCAACTTGATCAATATCACTTGAGATTAGAAATCTTAAAGATGGGATGGAACTAAGCAAGGCTAAAATATTAGATCTATTAAGCATTATTTTACCATTCAATACTTGATTTCTCTCTAAAAGCAAGCAAATAGAGGAAGGCTGGGTACATTTGATTGAAGACAAATCTAATTGAGTCATTCCGCTCTTGGTAGAATGGTTAGGTAATAAAAAGTTTCTCTTCTGTTAGAGCGTTAAAAATACAAAATTGCAAATGGTAATGGGTAAAAGAGGATTCTTCATTGATTCCACAATTTCAGGTTCCCCAACAATTTCAACCACACTCTCCTCATGGGAATACGTTGATAGATAACATAAAAGATCCAGGACATCATACTGAATAATGCTCGAAAGAAGGGTTTGGAAGTGTTAAACATGCACTGCCATAATCATATGTTGCTGGGATAAGTACAATCACAGAGTCATAGTAACAGATACACATATAATGTATAATGTTTGCACAAATGTATTTAATCAAATTCTGTACAGCAGCTGACATGTGTTTTGACCAAACTGGTCATTCTCAAGGCCCGATATCTTGAAACGGTAGTACGAATAACATAAGGAGATGTTGTCACGTAAGGTAGAGTTGCACAGCAAAATATTAGCTAATTGGAATCACGGTTCAAAAATGCTACAGATAGGAAAATCACATCTAATGGTGTACTATATATGGATGAATCAAGTACAGAGATTGAGATAAATCCTATTCAAAAGAAGTCCAGCTGATAGTTACGGCGGTCAGGGGGTCATGCCTCCAAATGGTGTGTTCCCTTTGCATCCACAGTAATTGGACTGAATCCCACGGGCAAGGGGATTCATATGGAATAAGGTCATGTGAATCAATAATCTCACCAACTGGCTGTCTTAGGGAAGCTTTATCTAATGTCACTGAATTCAGGAGTGAAGACTTTGAACCCTTAGGATTGTTCTTTTTATTTTTAAATACCTAGGTTTTGTTGCAAATGGTCTTTTGTCAGCTACTGAGGGAAGCTGGATGTTGTGCAAGAATGTCCTTAATCACAGTTATTTATAACAGTGGATGCATTTCAAATGCTTTTATTTTTTGTTCCTCTGGATGTTTTCAAGCACCTCAATCTGTCTAGATCTAAAAGTAGGAGCTTTAAATCCTATGTTTGGCACTAAAATGTAACCTTTTATAAACGCTACTTTTGAGTTCAATGTAGTCACGACTACTTTTTGCTCTTTCATATTATCATTTATGTTTTCATATAGAATACCTAGAGAGTTCAAAAAAATTTAAGGGTGATATCCTAGTAGTACCAAGAGGAGGCTGTGAGTGAGAGCCCTCCATAAATTGCAGAGAGAAAGGGGAGGAGTTGACAATACCGACACTTGACTGTCATTCCGAGGACTTTAAAACAGCATTGGAGATTGCTCAAGTGGCAAGTCAGTCTGAGTATCGGGGGGGGGTAAGTAAGTTGAGTATTATGGTCTGAATCGATAACTAGATGTTCTACACAGTTGTTGAGCAGTACCAAAATATCAGAATCAAGACCTCAGTCTGTGTAGAAGCTGATGGAATTATTTTACATTGATTCGGGAGCAGTTTCAAACCCCTTCATTTTAAAGAAGGCAGTAATTTTGGAACAATACCATGAACCAGACCAAGACTTTTTACTAATTGCTTTTTTTGTTGAGCAATCAATAGTCACTTCAGCAGACCTTACGTCAGGGAGAGGCCCCTGAGATACATCCAGGCTCGGGACTGACCTAGTTTCTTTAGTCTGCAATGTTAAGGTTGGTTTGCCCTACATGATAGCTGGATCCATTTCCATTGCTGAACTACAATCTTCCAGGTTTGTGATGGTATGAGTGGAAGATGTTGGTTTACTCCACAACTCATACATTATAAGCAACACACTAGCAACCCACTATTGCACCACTCACCTAGACAAGCAGTTCAGATGAATATCCAAACCTGAGGCCTACAGGGCACTGCAGTAGAATGCACTCACTGCGTTGCACTCTGCACGTCGCACACGAAGCGCCTCACTCTGCATGAGGAATATGTTTATGACGGTAGGTAAGCTCTCCCTCCTCGCAAAAGTGCCCTCAACACTGACAGCAAGGACCAGCGACTTGCAGCAGACTGCACTAATTGTGTTTCAACTTTTGCTCTGTGATGTACTCTGGGAAGCCGTTTATGATAGTACGCAAGCTCTTCTTCCTATTTGAAGTGCCAACAACACCGACAGCAAGGACCAGTGACCTGCAGCAGACTGCACTCACTTTGTCACAATCTCTGAGCTGATGTGTTCTACTACTATATGGGGGTTGTGCCCAATATATGTCAGTATTTCAACTGTACAAACACATATTTTGTCGATACTTGATTTGTTATCATAAAACCAATTAAATACTTAAATAAAATAATTTAGAAAATAGCAAAGAACACAGGTTCAGGTTGGCTGTGCCCAATACATTGCAGTATTACCACTGTAAGTAAACATGCTCATGCTTGTTATGCCCAGAGTGCCATCATGCACTTCACAGACATTTTACTATTGACTGTGCCCAATTCATGTCAAGGTTGCTCTGAGAAAATGACAGGCTCATGGGTACATTGCATGCTGAAAGATACTTTTGTAGCAGTTTCCATCTTACAATTAACATATTATCCAATGTACTACTGTCCACGCTAATTGAAATATGGACCATTACAGGTTTTCTACTTTGGCAGTCATAGATAGATAGAAAAATATTTACTAAGTATGACTTCTTACCAGCACAACCAGTTTCAAAGCAGTACATGAATGCAAATGCAATCACGTACATTAGTTTTAAAATATAATAAACATAAAACTACATTAAAACATAAAAACAATTCAGACCTCCCCCCAATCCAGCGTCTTCTATCGATCTTAGAGATTCAAGGATATAAATAAAGAAGAGAACAGATGCTTTTTCAATCTAGTATTTAAACTTTGCATGGTGGGACAGCTGCGAATTAGGACTGGTAACCCATTCCAAAGACCACTGATCATTTTACTTCTGAAGACTTTTTAGCATATTTAACCTGCTGCAGTAGGCCTTTTCCGCGTGATCTAAGAACACTAGCGGGAACATAAAGCATTAACAATTTGGCCAAGTATGTAGCCGTCAGTCAATGAATAATTTTCCAGCTCCGGGCTAAAACCCTGTTTTGAATGAAGACTTCAGAGATGCTTTCAAACATTTTGGGTCCATAGATTACTCGTGCAGCATTTGTAGCGATGCCCAGATAGATAGCTGCACAGTCTTGAATTCTGGAAAGGACCACTGCTTGAACCCAGGTCTTTCAAATTTAATTGCTTATATTGTACAGGTGAAAGTGGGCAATCTTAGCTACAGCATCCACTTGGGGAGCAAAGGACAATTTTCTTTCCATCAGCACTCCAACATTTCTAACTACCTCAACTGGGGCAGGGGAAGTGCGTAAGCTAGCAGGCCACCTACTAACAGGATTACAGTTTTTCCACATTAAGCATACGGAAATTGTCTTGCATTCATCTCTGCATTACCCCTAAGCACTCACCCACTCTCCTACCTGTATCTACCTAATTTTGACTTAATGCTAGGCGTATGTACTGACTAGTGCTTTGAAGGGCTGTGTTTTTGTTATAGGCTCTGAACACGTGGCTGGTAGATCAAGTAAATGGTTTCAAAGAAACCACTCTAAATACATTCAAGGAAAAAACGTAAGTTGTAGGGACGATAATGTGAGAATACTAAAGCCATCTTATCTTTGGTCCCCTGTTGTGCAGCATAAAACCACAAAGATGACATCACTGATGACATCATTGGTGACAGCACTATTAACATTGAATATAGCTGATTACATCAATAATGGAATTAGACATAACATTGTTTATAAGTTAGCTCATGAAAACTTGAATTACCTTAATAACAATTTAGGCAATGGACTTGGCCATGACAATGGCTGGGGTCACTGGTCAGCACCAAAGGCCATAGCTAGTGGTTGGTAAGTGTTAAAAAATGCCAATGTACATGATTAAAGCCATGCCTAGTAGCCTATCACTGTTTTAAAATATACAGTGGACAACTTTGAAAGCAGTAGTTAGTGCCCATTAACATGTTATAATATACAGTTGGCAAAGCCAAAGGCAGTGGAGAATGACTTGTATTGTGTTGAAGACCATGGGTAGTGGCTGGTTAGTGTATATAATATACAGTGCACACGGCCAAAAGCCATAGCTAGTGGCTGGTTAGTGTTGTATAATAACCAGTTGGCACGGCCGAAGGCCATCGCTTATTGTATTTTATTGTATTAAAATATACAGTGGACATGGCAAAAAGATGTACAACTGCTCAAGGTCAAAGGCCATGGGCTAGTGGACCATTTATATGTTATCTATTTATTTATTGTATTTGTTGGTAGCGCCCAGACCCAGAGGTATCACAGTGCTAAAAAGGTGGTGCATAGCGCATTACAAGATGGTTGGAAACAGAAATGTAATTACATTTCATCATAGATAGTAAGTCATGTTCAACGTGAACAAAAGGCTGTAAGAGTTACACATATTTGTTTAACATTGAAGCTTTAACTTCCTTTCGGAAGAATGCATAAGCAGGTTCGTCTTGGATATTCTGAGGAAGGGTGTTCCAGAGGGTGGGAGCGATGGTAGTAAAGCAGGAGCCGACAGCTCTCTTTCTGGCAAATCTCGGTATGAGCAATGCCGATCTGGTGGAGGAAAGGAGATCGCGTGTGTTGTGTTTTTTGGTGATACGGTTCGTGAGGTGGGGGGGCAGTGTCGTGTAAGCAACAGTAGGTGATAGTAAGGAGTTTACATTTGATACAAGCTTTGATGGGGAGCCAGTGAGCCTCCCATCTGATTTGTGAGATGTGATTGGAGCGTTTCATGCCCCAGACTGCTCTGAGAGCACTATTCTGGAGCAATTGGAGATTGTTGATGTTTTTGGTTGAGGTTAGAATATTTAGTGGGCACAGCCAAAGATTGTGGCCAATGGTCAGTACTGTGCAAAAGTTCATGGCTGGTGGCTGGTTAGTGTATATAATATACAGTGGGCATGGCCAAAGGCCATAGATAGGGGCTGGTTGGTGTTGTATAATACACATTGGGCACGTCCGAAGTCCATCGCTTATGGCATGTTAGTATTTTAAAATATACTGTGGACATTGCCAAAAGATGTACAAATTGCTCATGGTCAAAGGCCATGGCTAGTGGCCCATTAATATTTTAGAATATATAGTGGGCACAGCCAAAGATTGTGGCCACAGGCCAGTATTGTGCTAAAGTCCATGGCTAGTGCCTGAACAGTTTATATAATATACAGTGGACACGGTTGAAAGCTGTATCCACTGGGAAAGGCCAAAATCTATGGTTGGTAGCCTTTTAGTGTTTTAAAATATTCATTGCACATGGGTGAATGTTGCAACCACTGTTCATAACTGAAAGCCTTTACTAGTATCCATTCATGTGTTAAAATATATTTGGCCTTGCACACTGACCATAGCTGAAGAACATGCTTAAAGCCAGTTGCTGTTGTAATGTAATTAGTGATGTCATCATTGTGGTCATACGCTGCGCAAGAGGGGGTGTGAAGTTAAAGTGGCTTTAGCTGAATTTCAGGGGTTTTTGTTGCATTAAGTTCTCACCTTAATGTCCCTGCAACACAGGGGCCGATTCATGGAACAAACGTGCGCCGAAAATCTTCGCGCAAGCAGGCGCAAGCGGAAAAAAACAGGCGCACGCGTGCGATTCATGGAAGTCCCTGCGCGTGTTTACCACGGGATGTGCGCCAAACCCGTGCATGGCGCACACGTCACTGCAACATCCCAAAAGACGTGGGCGGAACACGGGGCGTAACGCGCGGAATGGGGAACAACTCGCGAAAACAAGGGCGTAACTGGGGATGTACTGCAGGGAAGCAGACGGAACACCCACACGCACCCGAACCACACGTATTCATGGAATCTAATAGGGCAAAGCCACGCACAGCGAAAGACACGCACAAGCCGATACACGTCCGCCACACGAAGGCAGGCGGTAGCGTCCCTGCGCATTACAAAAGTGGCAACATACAGCAATTGTGCAAGCGGGGCACGTGTATTTCGGGGTTGCGCGGGAAGTTACACACGAGATTGAGCGGGATACGTGTATTCCGGGGGTTCGCGGGAAGTCACACACGCGATCTGGCCTGGGGGAGCGTGCTACGTGTATTTCAGGGGTTCGCGTGAAGTTTCTCACGCGATCGGGCCTGGGGGAGCAGGCTACGTGTATTTCAGGGGTTCGCGTGAACTTTCTCACGCGATCGGGCCTGGGGGAGCGGGGTACGTGTATTTCAGGGGTTTGCATGAACTTTCTCACGCGATCGGGCCTGGGGGAGCGGGGTACGTGTATTTCAGGGGTTCGCGTGAAGTTTCTCACGCGATCGGGCCTGGGGGAGCGTGCTACGTGTATTTCAGGGGTTCGCGTGAAGTTTCTCACGCGATCGGGCCTGGGGGAGCGGGCTACGTGTATTTCAGGGGTTCGCGTGAAGTTTCTCACGCGATCGGGCCTGGGGGAGCGGGCTACGTGTATTTCAGGGGTTCGCGTGAACTTTCTCACGCGATCGGGCCTGGGGGAGCGGGGTACGTGTATTTCAGGGGTTCGCGTGAACTTTCTCACGCCATCGGGCCTGGGGGAGCGGGGTACCACTCACCGTCTGCCTTGCGTGTAGAAGAACGCGTAGCCAACACCCGCTGTGAAGTAATAGATTCAAGGATATAAATAAAGAAGAGAACAGATGCTTTTTCAATCTAGTATTTAAACTTTGCATGGTGGGACAGCTGCGAATTAGGACTGGTAACCCATTCCAAAGACCACTGATCATTTTACTTCTGAAGACTTTTTAGCATATTTAACCTGCTGCAGTAGGCCTTTTCCGCGTGATCTAAGAACACTAGCGGGAACATAAAGCATTAACAATTTGGCCAAGTATGTAGCCGTCAGTCACTGAATAATTTTCCAGCTCCGGGCTAAAACCCTGTTTTGAATGAAGACTTCAGAGATGCTTTCAAACATTTTGGGCCCATAGATTACTCGTGCAGCATTTGTAGCGATGCCCAGATAGATAGCTGCACAGTCTTGAATTCTGGAAAGGACCACTGCTTGAACCCAGGTCTTTCAAATTTAATTGCTTATATTGTACAGGTGAAAGTGGGCAATCTTAGCTACAGCATCCACTTGGGGAGCAAAGGACAATTTTCTTTCCATCAGCACTCCAACATTTCTAACTACCTCAACTGGGGCAGGGGAAGTGCGTAAGCTAGCAGGCCACCTACTAATAGGATTACAGTTTTTCCACATTAAGCATAAGGACATTGTCTTGCATTCATCTCTGCATTGCCCCTAAGCACTCACCCACTCTCCTACCTGTATCTACCTAATTTTGACTTAATGCTAGGCTTATGTACTGACTAGTGCTTTGAAGGGCTGTGTTTTTGTTATAGGCTCTGAACACGTGGCTGGTAGAGCAAGTAAATGGTTTCAAAGAAACCACTCTAAATACATTCAAGGAAAAAACGTAAGTTGTAGGGACGATAATGTGAGAATAATAAAGCCATCTTATCTTTGGTCCCCTGTTGTGCAGCATAAGACCACAAAGATGACATCACTGATGACATCATTGGTGACAGCACTATTAACATTGAATATAGCTGATTACATCAATAATGGAATTAGACATAACATTGTTTATAAGTTAGCTCATGAAAACTTGAATTACCTTAATAACAATTTAGGCAATGGACTTGGCCATGACAATGGCTGGGGTCACTGGTCAGCACCAAAGGCCATAGCTAGTGGTTGGTTAGTGTTAAAAAATGCCAATGTACATGATTAAAGCCATGCCTAGTAGCCTATCACTGTTTTAAAATATACAGTGGACAACTTTGAAAGCAGTAGTTAGTGCCCATTAACATGTTATAATATACAGTTGGCAAAGCCAAAGGCAGTGGAGAATGACTTGTATTGTGTTGAAGACCATGGGTAGTGGCTGGTTAGTGTATATAATATACAGTGCACACGGCCAAAAGCCATAGCTAGTGGCTGGTTAGTGTTGTATAATAACCAGTTGGCACGGCCGAAGGCCATCGCTTATTGTATTTTATTGTATTAAAATATACAGTGGACATGGCAAAAAGATGTACAACTGCTCAAGGTCAAAGGCCATGGGCTAGTGGACCATTTATATGTTATCTATTTATTTATTGTATTTGTTGGTAGCGCCCAGACCCAGAGGTATCACAGTGCTAAAAAGGTGGTGCATAGCGCATTACAAGATGGTTGGAAACAGAAATGTAATTACATTTCATCATAGATAGTAAGTCATGTTCAACGTGAACAAAAGGCTGTAAGAGTTACACATATTTGTTTAACATTGAAGCTTTAACTTCCTTTCGGAAGAATGCATAAGCAGGTTCGTCTTGGATATTCTGAGGAAGGGTGTTCCAGAGGGTGGGAGCGATGGTAGTAAAGCAGGAGCCGACAGCTCTCTTTCTGGCAAATCTCGGTATGAGCAATGCCGATCTGGTGGAGGAAAGGAGATCGCGTGTGTTGTGTTTTTTGGTGATACGGTTCGTGAGGTGGGGGGGCAGTGTCGTGTAAGCAACAGTAGGTGATAGTAAGGAGTTTACATTTGATACAAGCTTTGATGGGGAGCCAGTGAGCCTCCCATCTGATTTGTGAGATGTGATTGGAGCGTTTCATGCCCCAGACTGCTCTGAGAGCACTATTCTGGAGCAATTGGAGATTGTTGATGTTTTTGGTTGAGGTTAGAATATTTAGTGGGCACAGCCAAAGATTGTGGCCAATGGTCAGTACTGTGCAAAAGTTCATGGCTGGTGGCTGGTTAGTGTATATAATATACAGTGGGCATGGCCAAAGGCCATAGATAGGGGCTGGTTGGTGTTGTATAATACACATTGGGCACGTCCGAAGTCCATCGCTTATGGCATGTTAGTATTTTAAAATATACTGTGGACATTGCCAAAAGATGTACAAATTGCTCATGGTCAAAGGCCATGGCTAGTGGCCCATTAATATTTTAGAATATATAGTGGGCACAGCCAAAGATTGTGGCCACAGGCCAGTATTGTGCTAAAGTCCATGGCTAGTGCCTGAACAGTTTATATAATATACAGTGGACACGGTTGAAAGCTGTATCCACTGGGAAAGGCCAAAATCTATGGTTGGTAGCCTTTTAGTGTTTTAAAATATTCATTGCACATGGGTGAATGTTGCAACCACTGTTCATAACTGAAAGCCTTTACTAGTATCCATTCATGTGTTAAAATATATTTGGCCTTGCACACTGACCATAGCTGAAGAACATGCTTAAAGCCAGTTGCTGTTGTAATGTAATTAGTGATGTCATCATTGTGGTCATACGCTGCGCAAGAGGGGGTGTGAAGTTAAAGTGGCTTTAGCTGAATTTCAGGGGTTTTTGTTGCATTAAGTTCTCACCTTAATGTCCCTGCAACACAGGGGCCGATTCATGGAACAAACGTGCGCCGAAAATCTTCGCGCAAGCAGGCGCAAGCAGGCGCAAGCGGAAAAAAACAGGCGCACGCGTGCGATTCATGGAAGTCCCTGCGCGTGTTTACCACGGGATGTGCGCCAAACCCGTGCATGGCGCACACGTCACTGCAACATCCCAAAAGACGTGGGCGGAACACGGGGCGTAACGCGCGGAATGGGGAACAACTCGCGAAAACAAGGGCGTAACTGGGGATGTACTGCAGGGAAGCAGACGGAACACCCACACGCACCCGAACCACACGTATTCATGGAATCTAATAGGGCAAAGCCACGCACAGCGAAAGACACGCACAAGCCGATACACGTCCGCCACACGAAGGCAGGCGGTAGCGTCCCTGCGCATTACAAAAGTGGCAACATACAGCAATTGTGCAAGCGGGGCACGTGTATTTCGGGGTTGCGCGGGAAGTTACACACGAGATTGAGCGGGATACGTGTATTCCGGGGGTTCGCTGGAAGTCACACACGCGATCTGGCCTGGGGGAGCGTGCTACGTGTATTTCAGGGGTTCGCGTGAAGTTTCTCACGCGATCGGGCCTGGGGGAGCAGGCTACGTGTATTTCAGGGGTTCGCGTGAACTTTCTCACGCGATCGGGCCTGGGGGAGCGGGGTACGTGTATTTCAGGGGTTTGCATGAACTTTCTCACGCGATCGGGCCTGGGGGAGCGGGGTACGTGTATTTCAGGGGTTCGCGTGAAGTTTCTCACGCGATCGGGCCTGGGGGAGCGTGCTACGTGTATTTCAGGGGTTCGCGTGAAGTTTCTCACGCGATCGGGCCTGGGGGAGCGGGCTACGTGTATTTCAGGGGTTCGCGTGAAGTTTCTCACGCGATCGGGCCTGGGGGAGCGGGCTACGTGTATTTCAGGGGTTCGCGTGAACTTTCTCACGCGATCGGGCCTGGGGGAGCGGGGTACGTGTATTTCAGGGGTTCGCGTGAACTTTCTCACGCCATCGGGCCTGGGGGAGCGGGGTACCACTCACCGTCTGCCTTGCGTGTAGAAGAACGCGTAGCCAACACCCGCTGTGAAGTAATAGATTCAAGGATATAAATAAAGAAGAGAACAGATGCTTTTTCAATCTAGTATTTAAACTTTGCATGGTGGGACAGCTGCGAATTAGGACTGGTAACCCATTCCAAAGACCACTGATCATTTTACTTCTGAAGACTTTTTAGCATATTTAACCTGCTGCAGTAGGCCTTTTCCGCGTGATCTAAGAACACTAGCGGGAACATAAAGCATTAACAATTTGGCCAAGTATGTAGCCGTCAGTCACTGAATAATTTTCCAGCTCCGGGCTAAAACCCTGTTTTGAATGAAGACTTCAGAGATGCTTTCAAACATTTTGGGCCCATAGATTACTCGTGCAGCATTTGTAGCGATGCCCAGATAGATAGCTGCACAGTCTTGAATTCTGGAAAGGACCACTGCTTGAACCCAGGTCTTTCAAATTTAATTGCTTATATTGTACAGGTGAAAGTGGGCAATCTTAGCTACAGCATCCACTTGGGGAGCAAAGGACAATTTTCTTTCCATCAGCACTCCAACATTTCTAACTACCTCAACTGGGGCAGGGGAAGTGCGTAAGCTAGCAGGCCACCTACTAACAGGATTACAGTTTTTCCACATTAAGCATAAGGACATTGTCTTGCATTCATCTCTGCATTGCCCCTAAGCACTCACCCACTCTCCTACCTGTATCTACCTAATTTTGACTTAATGCTAGGCTTATGTACTGACTAGTGCTTTGAAGGGCTGTGTTTTTGTTATAGGCTCTGAACACGTGGCTGGTAGAGCAAGTAAATGGTTTCAAAGAAACCACTCTAAATACATTCAAGGAAAAAACGTAAGTTGTAGGGACGATAATGTGAGAATAATAAAGCCATCTTATCTTTGGTCCCCTGTTGTGCAGCATAAGACCACAAAGATGACATCACTGATGACATCATTGGTGACAGCACTATTAACATTGAATATAGCTGATTACATCAATAATGGAATTAGACATAACATTGTTTATAAGTTAGCTCATGAAAACTTGAATTACCTTAATAACAATTTGGGCAATGGACTTGGCCATGACAATGGCTGGGGTCACTGGTCAGCACCAAAGGCCATAGCTAGTGGTTGGTTAGTGTTAAAAAATGCCAATGTACATGATTAAAGCCATGCCTAGTAGCCTATCACTGTTTTAAAATATACAGTGGACAACTTTGAAAGCAGTAGTTAGTGCCCATTAACATGTTATAATATACAGTTGGCAAAGCCAAAGGCAGTGGAGAATGACTTGTATTGTGTTGAAGACCATGGGTAGTGGCTGGTTAGTGTATATAATATACAGTGCACACGGCCAAAAGCCATAGCTAGTGGCTGGTTAGTGTTGTATAATAACCAGTTGGCACGGCCGAAGGCCATCGCTTATTGTATTTTATTGTATTAAAATATACAGTGGACATGGCAAAAAGATGTACAACTGCTCAAGGTCAAAGGCCATGGGCTAGTGGACCATTTATATGTTATCTATTTATTTATTGTATTTGTTGGTAGCGCCCAGACCCAGAGGTATCACAGTGCTAAAAAGGTGGTGCATAGCGCATTACAAGATGGTTGGAAACAGAAATGTAATTACATTTCATCATAGATAGTAAGTCATGTTCAACGTGAACAAAAGGCTGTAAGAGTTACACATATTTGTTTAACATTGAAGCTTTAACTTCCTTTCGGAAGAATGCATAAGCAGGTTCGTCTTGGATATTCTGAGGAAGGGTGTTCCAGAGGGTGGGAGCGATGGTAGTAAAGCAGGAGCCGACAGCTCTCTTTCTGGCAAATCTCGGTATGAGCAATGCCGATCTGGTGGAGGAAAGGAGATCGCGTGTGTTGTGTTTTTTGGTGATACGGTTCGTGAGGTGGGGGGGCAGTGTCGTGTAAGCAACAGTAGGTGATAGTAAGGAGTTTACATTTGATACAAGCTTTGATGGGGAGCCAGTGAGCCTCCCATCTGATTTGTGAGATGTGATTGGAGCGTTTCATGCCCCAGACTGCTCTGAGAGCACTATTCTGGAGCAATTGGAGATTGTTGATGTTTTTGGTTGAGGTTAGAATATTTAGTGGGCACAGCCAAAGATTGTGGCCAATGGTCAGTACTGTGCAAAAGTTCATGGCTGGTGGCTGGTTAGTGTATATAATATACAGTGGGCATGGCCAAAGGCCATAGATAGGGGCTGGTTGGTGTTGTATAATACACATTGGGCACGTCCGAAGTCCATCGCTTATGGCATGTTAGTATTTTAAAATATACTGTGGACATTGCCAAAAGATGTACAAATTGCTCATGGTCAAAGGCCATGGCTAGTGGCCCATTAATATTTTAGAATATATAGTGAGCACAGCCAAAGATTGTGGCCACAGGCCAGTATTGTGCTAAAGTCCATGGCTAGTGCCTGAACAGTTTATATAATATACAGTGGACACGGTTGAAAGCTGTATCCACTGGGAAAGGCCAAAATCTATGGTTGGTAGCCTTTTAGTGTTTTAAAATATTCATTGCACATGGGTGAATGTTGCAACCACTGTTCATAACTGAAAGCCTTTACTAGTATCCATTCATGTGTTAAAATATATTTGGCCTTGCACACTGACCATAGCTGAAGAACATGCTTAAAGCCAGTTGCTGTTGTAATGTAATTAGTGATGTCATCATTGTGGTCATACGCTGCGCAAGAGGGGGTGTGAAGTTAAAGTGGCTTTAGCTGAATTTCAGGGGTTTTTGTTGCATTAAGTTCTCACCTTAATGTCCCTGCAACACAGGGGCCGATTCATGGAACAAACGTGCGCCGAAAATCTTCCCGCAAGCAGGCGCAAGCAGGCGCAAGCGGAAAAAAACAGGCGCACGCGTGCGATTCATGGAAGTCCCTGCGCGTGTTTACCACGGGATGTGCGCCAAACCCGTGCATGGCGCACACGTCACTGCAACATCCCAAAAGACGTGGGCGGAACACGGGGCGTAACGCGCGGAATGGGGAACAACTCGCGAAAACAAGGGCGTAACTGGGGATGTACTGCAGGGAAGCAGACGGAACACCCACACGCACCCGAACCACACGTATTCATGGAATCTAATAGGGCAAAGCCACGCACAGCGAAAGACACGCACAAGCCGATACACGTCCGCCACACGAAGGCAGGCGGTAGCGTCCCTGCGCATTACAAAAGTGGCAACATACAGCAATTGTGCAAGCGGGGCACGTGTATTTCGGGGTTGCGCGGGAAGTTACACACGAGATTGAGCGGGATACGTGTATTCCGGGGGTTCGCGGGAAGTCACACACGCGATCTGGCCTGGGGGAGCGTGCTACGTGTATTTCAGGGGTTCGCGTGAAGTTTCTCACGCGATCGGGCCTGGGGGAGCAGGCTACGTGTATTTCAGGGGTTCGCGTGAACTTTCTCACGCGATCGGGCCTGGGGGAGCGGGGTACGTGTATTTCAGGGGTTTGCATGAACTTTCTCACGCGATCGGGCCTGGGGGAGCGGGGTACGTGTATTTCAGGGGTTCGCGTGAAGTTTCTCACGCGATCGGGCCTGGGGGAGCGTGCTACGTGTATTTCAGGGGTTCGCGTGAAGTTTCTCACGCGATCGGGCCTGGGGGAGCGGGCTACGTGTATTTCAGGGGTTCGCGTGAAGTTTCTCACGCGATCGGGCCTGGGGGAGCGGGCTACGTGTATTTCAGGGGTTCGCGTGAACTTTCTCACGCGATCGGGCCTGGGGGAGCGGGGTACGTGTATTTCAGGGGTTCGCGTGAACTTTCTCACGCCATCGGGCCTGGGGGAGCGGGGTACCACTCACCGTCTGCCTTGCGTGTAGAAGAACGCGTAGCCAACACCCGCTGTGAAGTAATAGATTCAAGGATATAAATAAAGAAGAGAACAGATGCTTTTTCAATCTAGTATTTAAACTTTGCATGGTGGGACAGCTGCGAATTAGGACTGGTAACCCATTCCAAAGACCACTGATCATTTTACTTCTGAAGACTTTTTAGCATATTTAACCTGCTGCAGTAGGCCTTTTCCGCGTGATCTAAGAACACTAGCGGGAACATAAAGCATTAACAATTTGGCCAAGTATGTAGCCGTCAGTCACTGAATAATTTTCCAGCTCCGGGCTAAAACCCTGTTTTGAATGAAGACTTCAGAGATGCTTTCAAACATTTTGGGCCCATAGATTACTCGTGCAGCATTTGTAGCGATGCCCAGATAGATAGCTGCACAGTCTTGAATTCTGGAAAGGACCACTGCTTGAACCCAGGTCTTTCAAATTTAATTGCTTATATTGTACAGGTGAAAGTGGGCAATCTTAGCTACAGCATCCACTTGGGGAGCAAAGGACAATTTTCTTTCCATCAGCACTCCAACATTTCTAACTACCTCAACTGGGGCAGGGGAAGTGCGTAAGCTAGCAGGCCACCTACTAACAGGATTACAGTTTTTCCACATTAAGCATAAGGACATTGTCTTGCATTCATCTCTGCATTGCCCCTAAGCACTCACCCACTCTCCTACCTGTATCTACCTAATTTTGACTTAATGCTAGGCTTATGTACTGACTAGTGCTTTGAAGGGCTGTGTTTTTGTTATAGGCTCTGAACACGTGGCTGGTAGAGCAAGTAAATGGTTTCAAAGAAACCACTCTAAATACATTCAAGGAAAAAACGTAAGTTGTAGGGACGATAATGTGAGAATAATAAAGCCATCTTATCTTTGGTCCCCTGTTGTGCAGCATAAGACCACAAAGATGACATCACTGATGACATCATTGGTGACAGCACTATTAACATTGAATATAGCTGATTACATCAATAATGGAATTAGACATAACATTGTTTATAAGTTAGCTCATGAAAACTTGAATTACCTTAATAACAATTTAGGCAATGGACTTGGCCATGACAATGGCTGGGGTCACTGGTCAGCACCAAAGGCCATAGCTAGTGGTTGGTTAGTGTTAAAAAATGCCAATGTACATGATTAAAGCCATGCCTAGTAGCCTATCACTGTTTTAAAATATACAGTGGACAACTTTGAAAGCAGTAGTTAGTGCCCATTAACATGTTATAATATACAGTTGGCAAAGCCAAAGGCAGTGGAGAATGACTTGTATTGTGTTGAAGACCATGGGTAGTGGCTGGTTAGTGTATATAATATACAGTGCACACGGCCAAAAGCCATAGCTAGTGGCTGGTTAGTGTTGTATAATAACCAGTTGGCACGGCCGAAGGCCATCGCTTATTGTATTTTATTGTATTAAAATATACAGTGGACATGGCAAAAAGATGTACAACTGCTCAAGGTCAAAGGCCATGGGCTAGTGGACCATTTATATGTTATCTATTTATTTATTGTATTTGTTGGTAGCGCCCAGACCCAGAGGTATCACAGTGCTAAAAAGGTGGTGCATAGCGCATTACAAGATGGTTGGAAACAGAAATGTAATTACATTTCATCATAGATAGTAAGTCATGTTCAACGTGAACAAAAGGCTGTAAGAGTTACACATATTTGTTTAACATTGAAGCTTTAACTTCCTTTCGGAAGAATGCATAAGCAGGTTCGTCTTGGATATTCTGAGGAAGGGTGTTCCAGAGGGTGGGAGCGATGGTAGTAAAGCAGGAGCCGACAGCTCTCTTTCTGGCAAATCTCGGTATGAGCAATGCCGATCTGGTGGAGGAAAGGAGATCGCGTGTGTTGTGTTTTTTGGTGATACGGTTCGTGAGGTGGGGGGGCAGTGTCGTGTAAGCAACAGTAGGTGATAGTAAGGAGTTTACATTTGATACAAGCTTTGATGGGGAGCCAGTGAGCCTCCCATCTGATTTGTGAGATGTGATTGGAGCGTTTCATGCCCCAGACTGCTCTGAGAGCACTATTCTGGAGCAATTGGAGATTGTTGATGTTTTTGGTTGAGGTTAGAATATTTAGTGGGCACAGCCAAAGATTGTGGCCAATGGTCAGTACTGTGCAAAAGTTCATGGCTGGTGGCTGGTTAGTGTATATAATATACAGTGGGCATGGCCAAAGGCCATAGATAGGGGCTGGTTGGTGTTGTATAATACACATTGGGCACGTCCGAAGACCATCGCTTATGGCATGTTAGTATTTTAAAATATACTGTGGACATTGCCAAAAGATGTACAAATTGCTCATGGTCAAAGGCCATGGCTAGTGGCCCATTAATATTTTAGAATATATAGTGAGCATAGCCAAAGATTGTGGCCACAGGCCAGTATTGTGCTAAAGTCCATGGCTAGTGCCTGAACAGTTTATATAATATACAGTGGACACGGTTGAAAGCTGTATCCACTGGGAAAGGCCAAAATCTATGGTTGGTAGCCTTTTAGTGTTTTAAAATATTCATTGCACATGGGTGAATGTTGCAACCACTGTTCATAACTGAAAGCCTTTACTAGTATCCATTCATGTGTTAAAATATATTTGGCCTTGCACACTGACCATAGCTGAAGAACATGCTTAAAGCCAGTTGCTGTTGTAATGTAATTAGTGATGTCATCATTGTGGTCATACGCTGCGCAAGAGGGGGTGTGAAGTTAAAGTGGCTTTAGCTGAATTTCAGGGGTTTTTGTTGCATTAAGTTCTCACCTTAATGTCCCTGCAACACAGGGGCCGATTCATGGAACAAACGTGCGCCGAAAATCTTCGCGCAAGCAGGCGCAAGCAGGCGCAAGCGGAAAAAAACAGGCGCACGCGTGCGATTCATGGAAATCCCTGCGCGTGTTTACCACGGGATGTGCGCCAAACCCGTGCATGGCGCACACGTCACTGCAACATCCCAAAAGACGTGGGCGGAACACGGGGCGTAACGCGCGGAATGGGGAACAACTCGCGAAAACAAGGGCGTAACTGGGGATGTACTGCAGGGAAGCAGACGGAACACCCACACGCACCCGAACCACACGTATTCATGGAATCTAATAGGGCAAAGCCACGCACAGCGAAAGACACGCACAAGCCGATACACGTCCGCCACACGAAGGCAGGCGGTAGCGTCCCTGCGCATTACAAAAGTGGCAACATACAGCAATTGTGCGAGCGGGGCACGTGTATTTCGGGGTTGCGCGGGAAGTTACACACGCGATTGAGCGGGATACGTGTATTCCGGGGGTTCGCGGGAAGTCACACACGCGATCTGGCCTGGGGGAGCGTGCTACGTGTATTTCAGGGGTTCGCGTGAAGTTTCTCACGCGATCGGGCCTGGGGGAGCAGGCTACGTGTATTTCAGGGGTTCGCGTGAACTTTCTCACGCGATCGGGCCTGGGGGAGCGGGGTACGTGTATTTCAGGGGTTTGCGTGAACTTTCTCACGCGATCGGGCCTGGGGGAGCGGGGTACGTGTATTTCAGGGGTTCGCGTGAAGTTTCTCACGCGATCGGGCCTGGGGGAGCGTGCTACGTGTATTTCAGGGGTTCGCGTGAAGTTTCTCACGCGATCGGGCCTGGGGGAGCGGGCTACGTGTATTTCAGGGGTTCGCGTGAACTTGCTCACGCCATCGGGCCTGGGGGAGCGGGGTACCACTCACCGTCTGCCTTGCGTGTAGAAGAACGCGTAGCCAACACCCGCTGTGAAGTAATAGATTCAAGGATATAAATAAAGAAGAGAACAGATGCTTTTTCAATCTAGTATTTAAACTTTGCATGGTGGGACAGCTGCGAATTAGGACTGGTAACCCATTCCAAAGACCACTGATCATTTTACTTCTGAAGACTTTTTAGCATATTTAACCTGCTGCAGTAGGCCTTTTCCGCGTGATCTAAGAACACTAGCGGGAACATAAAGCATTAACAATTTGGCCAAGTATGTAGCCGTCAGTCACTGAATAATTTTCCAGCTCCGGGCTAAAACCCTGTTTTGAATGAAGACTTCAGAGATGCTTTCAAACATTTTGGGCCCATAGATTACTCGTGCAGCATTTGTAGCGATGCCCAGATAGATAGCTGCACAGTCTTGAATTCTGGAAAGGACCACTGCTTGAACCCAGGTCTTTCAAATTTAATTGCTTATATTGTACAGGTGAAAGTGGGCAATCTTAGCTACAGCATCCACTTGGGGAGCAAAGGACAATTTTCTTTCCATCAGCACTCCAACATTTCTAACTACCTCAACTGGGGCAGGGGAAGTGCGTAAGCTAGCAGGCCACCTACTAACAGGATTACAGTTTTTCCACATTAAGCATAAGGACATTGTCTTGCATTCATCTCTGCATTGCCCCTAAGCACTCACCCACTCTCCTACCTGTATCTACCTAATTTTGACTTAATGCTAGGCTTATGTACTGACTAGTGCTTTGAAGGGCTGTGTTTTTGTTATAGGCTCTGAACACGTGGCTGGTAGAGCAAGTAAATGGTTTCAAAGAAACCACTCTAAATACATTCAAGGAAAAAACGTAAGTTGTAGGGACGATAATGTGAGAATAATAAAGCCATCTTATCTTTGGTCCCCTGTTGTGCAGCATAAGACCACAAAGATGACATCACTGATGACATCATTGGTGACAGCACTATTAACATTGAATATAGCTGATTACATCAATAATGGAATTAGACATAACATTGTTTATAAGTTAGCTCATGAAAACTTGAATTACCTTAATAACAATTTAGGCAATGGACTTGGCCATGACAATGGCTGGGGTCACTGGTCAGCACCAAAGGCCATAGCTAGTGGTTGGTTGGTGTTAAAAAATGCCAATGTACATGATTAAAGCCATGCCTAGTAGCCTATCACTGTTTTAAAATATACAGTGGACAACTTTGAAAGCAGTAGTTAGTGCCCATTAACATGTTATAATATACAGTTGGCAAAGCCAAAGGCAGTGGAGAATGACTTGTATTGTGTTGAAGACCATGGGTAGTGGCTGGTTAGTGTATATAATATACAGTGCACACGGCCAAAAGCCATAGCTAGTGGCTGGTTAGTGTTGTATAATAACCAGTTGGCACGGCCGAAGGCCATCGCTTATTGTATTTTATTGTATTAAAATATACAGTGGACATGGCAAAAAGATGTACAACTGCTCAAGGTCAAAGGCCATGGGCTAGTGGACCATTTATATGTTATCTATTTATTTATTGTATTTGTTGGTAGCGCCCAGACCCAGAGGTATCACAGTGCTAAAAAGGTGGTGCATAGCGCATTACAAGATGGTTGGAAACAGAAATGTAATTACATTTCATCATAGATAGTAAGTCATGTTCAACGTGAACAAAAGGCTGTAAGAGTTACACATATTTGTTTAACATTGAAGCTTTAACTTCCTTTCGGAAGAATGCATAAGCAGGTTCGTCTTGGATATTCTGAGGAAGGGTGTTCCAGAGGGTGGGAGCGATGGTAGTAAAGCAGGAGCCGACAGCTCTCTTTCTGGCAAATCTCGGTATGAGCAATGCCGATCTGGTGGAGGAAAGGAGATCGCGTGTGTTGTGTTTTTTGGTGATACGGTTCGTGAGGTGGGGGGGCAGTGTCGTGTAAGCAACAGTAGGTGATAGTAAGGAGTTTACATTTGATACAAGCTTTGATGGGGAGCCAGTGAGCCTCCCATCTGATTTGTGAGATGTGATTGGAGCGTTTCATGCCCCAGACTGCTCTGAGAGCACTATTCTGGAGCAATTGGAGATTGTTGATGTTTTTGGTTGAGGTTAGAATATTTAGTGGGCACAGCCAAAGATTGTGGCCAATGGTCAGTACTGTGCAAAAGTTCATGGCTGGTGGCTGGTTAGTGTATATAATATACAGTGGGCATGGCCAAAGGCCATAGATAGGGGCTGGTTGGTGTTGTATAATACACATTGGGCACGTCCGAAGTCCATCGCTTATGGCATGTTAGTATTTTAAAATATACTGTGGACATTGCCAAAAGATGTACAAATTGCTCATGGTCAAAGGCCATGGCTAGTGGCCCATTAATATTTTAGAATATATAGTGAGCATAGCCAAAGATTGTGGCCACAGGCCAGTATTGTGCTAAAGTCCATGGCTAGTGCCTAAACAGTTTATATAATATACAGTGGACACGGTTGAAAGCTGTATCCACTGGGAAAGGCCAAAATCTATGGTTGGTAGCCTTTTAGTGTTTTAAAATATTCATTGCACATGGGTGAATGTTGCAACCACTGTTCATAACTGAAAGCCTTTACTAGTATCCATTCATGTGTTAAAATATATTTGGCCTTGCACACTGACCATAGCTGAAGAACATGCTTAAAGCCAGTTGCTGTTGTAATGTAATTAGTGATGTCATCATTGTGGTCATACGCTGCGCAAGAGGGGGTGTGAAGTTAAAGTGGCTTTAGCTGAATTTCAGGGGTTTTTGTTGCATTAAGTTCTCACCTTAATGTCCCTGCAACACAGGGGCCGATTCATGGAACAAACGTGCGCCGAAAATCTTCGCGCAAGCAGGCGCAAGCAGGCGCAAGCGGAAAAAAACAGGCGCACGCGTGCGATTCATGGAAGTCCCTGCGCGTGTTTACCACGGGATGTGCGCCAAACCCGTGCATGGCGCACACGTCACTGCAACATCCCAAAAGACGTGGGCGGAACACGGGGCGTAACGCGCGGAATGGGGAACAACTCGCGAAAACAAGGGCGTAACTGGGGATGTACTGCAGGGAAGCAGACGGAACACCCACACGCACCCGAACCACACGTATTCATGGAATCTAATAGGGCAAAGCCACGCACAGCGAAAGACACGCACAAGCCGATACACGTCCGCCACACGAAGGCAGGCGGTAGCGTCCCTGCGCATTACAAAAGTGGCAACATACAGCAATTGTGCGAGCGGGGCACGTGTATTTCGGGGTTGCGCGGGAAGTTACACACGCGATTGAGCGGGATACGTGTATTCCGGGGGTTCGCGGGAAGTCACACACGCGATCTGGCCTGGGGGAGCGTGCTACGTGTATTTCAGGGGTTCGCGTGAAGTTTCTCACGCGATCGGGCCTGGGGGAGCAGGCTACGTGTATTTCAGGGGTTCGCGTGAACTTTCTCACGCGATCGGGCCTGGGGGAGCGGGGTACGTGTATTTCAGGGGTTTGCGTGAACTTTCTCACGCGATCGGGCCTGGGGGAGCGGGGTACGTGTATTTCAGGGGTTCACGTGAAGTTTCTCACGCGATCGGGCCTGGGGGAGCGTGCTACGTGTATTTCAGGGGTTCGCGTGAAGTTTCTCACGCGATCGGGCCTGGGGGAGCGGGCTACGTGTATTTCAGGGGTTCGCGTGAACTTTCTCACGCGATCGGGCCTGGGGGAGCGGGGTACGTGTATTTCAGGGGTTCGCGTGAACTTGCTCACGCCATCGGGCCTGGGGGAGCGGGGTACCACTCACCGTCTGCCTTGCGTGTAGAAGAACGCGTAGCCAACACCCGCTGTGAAGTAAAAGATTCAAGGATATAAATAAAGAAGAGAACAGATGCTTTTTCAATCTAGTATTTAAACTTTGCATGGTGGGACAGCTGCGAATTAGGACTGGTAACCCATATCAAAGACCACTGATCATTTTACTTCTGAAGACTTTTTAGCATATTTAACCTGCTGCAGTAGGCCTTTTCCGCGTGATCTAAGAACACTAGCGGGAACATAAAGCATTAACAATTTGGCCAAGTATGTAGCCGTCAGTCACTGAATAATTTTCCAGCTCCGGGCTAAAACCCTGTTTTGAATGAAGACTTCAGAGATGCTTTCAAACATTTTGGGCCCATAGATTACTCGTGCAGCATTTGTAGCGATGCCCAGATAGATAGCTGCACAGTCTTGAATTCTGGAAAGGACCACTGCTTGAACCCAGGTCTTTCAAATTTAATTGCTTATATTGTACAGGTGAAAGTGGGCAATCTTAGCTACAGCATCCACTTGGGGAGCAAAGGACAATTTTCTTTCCATCAGCACTCCAACATTTCTAACTACCTCAACTGGGGCAGGGGAAGTGCGTAAGCTAGCAGGCCACCTACTAACAGGATTACAGTTTTTCCACATTAAGCATAAGGACATTGTCTTGCATTCATCTCTGCATTGCCCCTAAGCACTCACCCACTCTCCTACCTGTATCTACCTAATTTTGACTTAATGCTAGGCTTATGTACTGACTAGTGCTTTGAAGGGCTGTGTTTTTGTTATAGGCTCTGAACACGTGGCTGGTAGATCAAGTAAATGGTTTCAAAGAAACCACTCTAAATACATTCAAGGAAAAAACGTAAGTTGTAGGGACGATAATGTGAGAATAATAAAGCCATCTTATCTTTGGTCCCCTGTTGTGCAGCATAAGACCACAAAGATGACATCACTGATGACATCATTGGTGACAACACTATTAACATTGAATATAGCTGATTACATCAATAATGGAATTAGACATAACATTGTTTATAAGTTAGCTCATGAAAACTTGAATTACCTTAATAACAATTTAGGCAATGGACTTGGCCATGACAATGGCTGGGGTCACTGGTCAGCACCAAAGGCCATAGCTAGTGGTTGGTTAGTGTTAAAAAATGCCAATGTACATGATTAAAGCCATGCCTAGTAGCCTATCACTGTTTTAAAATATACAGTGGACAACTTTGAAAGCAGTAGTTAGTGCCCATTAACATGTTATAATATACAGTTGGCAAAGCCAAAGGCAGTGGAGAATGACTTGTATTGTGTTGAAGACCATGGGTAGTGCCTGGTTAGTGTATATAATATACAGTGCACACGGCCAAAGGCCATAGCTAGTGGCTGGTTAGTGTTGTATAATAAACAGTTGGCACGGCCGAAGGCCATCGCTTATTGTATTTTATTGTATTAAATATACAGTGGACATGGCAAAAAGATGTACAACTGCTCAAGGTCAAAGGCCATGGGCTAGTGGACCATTTATATGTTATCTATTTATTTATTGTATTTGTTGGTAGCGCCCAGACCCAGAGGTATCACAGTGCTAAAAAGGTGGTGCATAGCGCATTACAAGATGGTTGGAAACAGAAATGTAATTACATTTCATCATAGATAGTAAGTCATGTTCAACGTGAACAAAAGGCTGTAAGAGTTACACATATTTGTTTAACATTGAAGCTTTAACTTCCTTTCGGAAGAATGCATAAGCAGGTTCGTCTTGGATATTCTGAGGAAGGGTGTTCCAGAGGGTGGGAGCGATGGTAGTAAAGCAGGAGCCGACAGCTCTCTTTCTGGCAAATCTCGGTATGAGCAATGCCGATCTGGTGGAGGAAAGGAGATCGCGTGTGTTGTGTTTTTTGGTGATACGGTTCGTGAGGTGGGGGGGCAGTGTCGTGTAAGCAACAGTAGGTGATAGTAAGGAGTTTACATTTGATACAAGCTTTGATGGGGAGCCAGTGAGCCTCCCATCTGATTTGTGAGATGTGATTGGAGCGTTTCATGCCCCAGACTGCTCTGAGAGCACTATTCTGGAGCAATTGGAGATTGTTGATGTTTTTGGTTGAGGTTAGAATATTTAGTGGGCACAGCCAAAGATTGTGGCCAATGGTCAGTACTGTGCAAAAGTTCATGGCTGGTGGCTGGTTAGTGTATATAATATACAGTGGGCATGGCCAAAGGCCATAGATAGGGGCTGGTTGGTGTTGTATAATACACATTGGGCACGTACGAAGTCCATCGCTTATGGCATGTTAGTATTTTAAAATATACTGTGGACATTGCCAAAAGATGTACAAATTGCTCATGGTCAAACACGTCACTGCAACATCCCAAAAGACGTGGGCGGAACACGGGGCGTAACGCGCGGAATGGGGAACAACTCGCGAAAACAAGGGCGTAACTGGGGATGTACTGCAGGGAAGCAGACGGAACGCCCACACGCACCCGAACCACACGTATTCATGGAATCGAATAGGGCAAAGCCACGCACAGCGAAAGACACGCACAAGCCGATACACGTCCGCCACACGAAGGCAGGCGGTAGCGTCCCTGCGCATTAAAAAAGTGGCAACATGCAGCAATTGTGCGAGCGGGGCACGTGTATTTCGGAGTTGCATGGGAAGTTACACACGCGATTGAGCGGGATACATGTATTCTGGGGGTTCGCGGGAAGTCACACACGCGATCTGGCCTGGGGGAGCGTGCTACGTGTATTTCAGGGGTTCGCGTGAAGTTTCTCACGCGATCGGGCCTGGGGGAGCAGGCTACGTGTATTTCAGGGGTTCGCGTGAACTTTCTCACGCGATCGGGCCTGGGGGAGCGGGGTACGTGTATTTCAGGGGTTTGCGTGAACTTTCTCACGCGATCGGGCCTGGGGGAGCGGGGTACGTGTATTTCAGGGGTTCGCGTGAAGTTTCTCACGCGATCGGGCCTGGGGGAGCGGGCTACGTGTATTTCAGGGGTTCGCGTGAAGTTTCTCACGCGATCGGGCCTGGGGGAGCGTGCTACGTGTATTTCAGGGGTTCGCGTGAAGTTTCTCACGCGATCGGGCCTGGGGGAGCGGGCTACGTGTATTTCAGGGGTTCGCGTGAACTTTCTCACGCGATCGGGCCTGGGGGAGCGTGCTACGTGTATTTCAGGGGTTCGCGTGAACTTTCTCACGCGATCGGGCCTGGGGGAGCGGGGTACGTGTATTTCAGGGGTTCGCGTGAACTTTTTCACGCCATCGGGCCTGGGGGAGCGGGGTACCACTCACTGTCTGCCTTGCGTGTAGAAGAACGCGTAGCCAACACCCGCTGTGAAGTAATAGCGTGTGAACCCCAACGGATGGAAAACACACGCACCGCACGAAAAGCACGTACAGAACATACATGCACGCGGGATCACCAAGCCCTGCCAGGGCAACGCCCGTGCGCAAAACGTCACAGACGCGCTTACGCTGTAAGGGCCATTGGTCCAATGAAATCGCGTACGCGTGCTGACGCGCTTACGCGCTAAGGGCCTTTCCTCGATTTTCACGCTGACGTGCAGGATTTTCACGTGCCAAATCACTCCATATCAAGCTGGCCACGCGAAAACACACGGAAGACCACGCTCCTGCCCAGAAGGCCGAATCACTGCCCCCCAGTGCCCCGAGCAGCCTCCCACGTGCCATCTGCTGCTGCCTGCCTGCCTGCCTGCCTGCTGCCACCGTGCCCTGCCATTTGGTGCCTGCACATCAGCCATCTGCAGGGGTCCAGTTGCTGTGTCCACCCCTGCTGGTACAGAAGACTCCCGACTCGAATAACATCGCTCCACAGCCCAGCCCCAGGACCCAGTTGCCCACCCACTCCTGCCCCTGGGGTTGCCATGTCGGGCACATCCACATCTGACCCCAGTGGCAACCCCCGGCCAGAGGGGCAGAGGGGCACCAGCTTCACTGCCACCGAAGTTGGTGTCCTGGTGGAGCAAGTCCTGGGGCAGTATGATGCCCTCTTCGGATCGTCCCGCGCCAACAGGGAAGGACGGGAGAGGATCTGGGCCGACTGTGTAGTTGCCATCAACGCGGAGGGGGTGGCAACCCGCACCATCCAGAAGGTCAAGAAGCGCTGGGAGGACTTGAGGTCCAGGACCCTCATGAAGGCCCGGCGCCTCGTGGAGGGGGGCCGGGGCCACATGAGTACCATCCAGTTGAGGGTCCTGGAACGCGCACACCCAGCGCTCCACGCCCAGGTCCTTGAGAGGGAGACCCGTCTGGAGTTGAGCGGTAAGTGGCCAAGCATTGCTGTGTGAGACAGGGCATGTTGCAGTGTGCTGGTTGTCTGATACTTGCCTGCATGTGTGACATAGGCCATGTACGCATGTATGTGTGCAGGGACATCATGGGAATGCATGTGCGACCTGTAATGTGTGAACCGCACGGTTGTTGCATGTGTTTGAATGCGACATGGGGAGCCCTGTGCAGATTGCACACATGAGAGCATGGCAGTCTCTGTTCCTGGACATGGGTGGGGGCGAGGGATGGGTGCTGATGCCAGATACATATGTGGTATCCATGTGTGTGTGCCTGACCTGCGTGTCTGTGACTTGTGAGTGCCATGGATGCATGACACATGGCTGTGACAATGTACAGATTCACTGATGCAGCCTAGTCATCCTTGTATGCACTGTGATTGGGGTGTACGGGGCCAGATGGATGTGACTGAGGTGAAGTGTGTGCATGTGATAGGCATGACCCATGATGCATGTGAGTCCCATTACATTGTAGGATTCGAGAGTCCATTGGACATGCATTGAAATGTCCATGGCACGCACCATGACTGTCACTGTGTGTGTTTTGCCTGGACTGACACATGTGTTGTGGTGTGACATGATGGAAGTGTACTTTGACAGTGGCACTCATCTGCTATTTCTTCCTGTCTAGGGGACCATTGTACAGTACCCTGATGCTTGTGTTCTATGTCTCCCTCTACGCAGCGGCTAGTGAAGGAGAGGACGGAGACGGCGCTGTGGAGCAAGGCGGCGGGGATGCCCCCACGGCTGCAGCGGAAGGGGTGGGTGAGCCCCCACAGGGGCCTGCTACGGCGGTAGACGGCGAGGAGCCATCCAGGTTGGTGGTTTCCACAGAGGAGGAGGAGGCCGCCACTGAGGCGCACATGGGGCCTGGTGAGGGCATCCCTGCTGGTGCAAGTGGTGCAGTCCAGGGGCAGGAGGCAGCACAGGTCACCGTGGAGGGGCCTGTGCATGTCGCTGTCCCTGAACCTGTGGGTGCACCACCTTGCACCAGCAGGGATGCCCCGTCCCAGGCCCGTCCGCAGGTAGAGGGGATGTCCATGTCATCTGACTCCCCTCCACCTGCGGACGAGGGGACCCCTGGCCATGTGGAGAAGGTCCTGATTGGGGTCGCGATGCGCACGGCTGTGATTCGTGATGCCGTGCGTGCTTCCCAGGAGGAGCACGCACGTCATCACGAAGAGCACCGTGCCGACGTGGCCCAATTGGGATCGGCCATGTTCGGGGGTTTCCTGCATGTGTCGGCCAATCTGGTGGCCCTCTCCTCCTCTGTGGAGACTATACGCCAGTCGTTCTCCTTGCCGTCTTCCGGCCCAGATGCCACCAGGGCCCCCTGTGGACCTGCCCTGACCAATGCAGCCAGCTCGGTGGGGATCCGATCCCTGCCACAGTCGGGAGTCAGAGGTCCAGCAGGGGTGGACAACACAGCAACTGGACCCCAGCAGATGGAGGATGTGACGGCATCATCGGGCAGGGCACGTGCACGACGGCGTCGGTGGTTTCCATCATCCTGGATGCCGTCGTGCTGGCAGAGGCAGTGGCGTCGGAGGCAGCAGCAGGCTCGACGTGGGAGGCATCATGGCTCGGGGCCATCAAGATCAGAGGGGCAGGCATCGGCCAGAGGGCAGGAGAACCCTGGGATGGTAGTGTCTTCCGTGTGGGAGCAGTTGGTCCAGCGGATAGGTGCGGAGCGGCAGCGGGCGGAAGAGGAGCGGCTCACCATGGTCAGGGCGGAGTTCTCCATGCGTCGGGTGTTGAGGCGGGCTGAGTGCCTCGAGGAAGCTCGCAGGGAGTTTGAGGTGAACATGGGGTTATCCCTGCGAGACCTCGGGGCCAGGACAGAGTCCCGCCTCCAGGACATCGACATGGAGTTCGATGATGCCCTGGCCGGCAAAATCACAGAGTGAGCCGCAGGACTTGCCCGCTGCCATTGTATATAGTTATATAGTTAGTGGTAGGTTTCCTTTAAATTATTTTTTTTTTTATTTGGTTGCGATTGGACAATGCGCCACTTTTTTGTATATAGTTCAGTTTTTAGTTAGTTGACATAGTTAGGTTTCATTTGGTTGGGCTCATGGACCCGGGATTGTCTTGTAAATAGTTCTTCTATGGATTTTTTGATTTTTTGGATTTTTTTCATGGACATTCATCTTCTTTTTGTTGTTTTGCTTTGTGGTTTTTCTAATTTAATTTCCATTCTAGTTGATTTTCAATACATTTTTATTTTCATCCTTCAATGTGTCGTATCATCTCATTACTTTCATGCATGTCATGGTGGGTGTTTTAACATTCACTTGCAGCCATTGTGTGTGACAGACATGTGTTCATTTGCATTATTTACATTGGGTGTGTAACATGTAATTGCCTTTGATATGTGGGTGGATGTGATAGTTGGTTGGGCCTTTTGGCAGGGGAGGATGGCCATTACGGGCATGATTGGGGATTGTTGGGACCCAGGTGCAGGGGGGCATGGATGGGACATGGGCGAGGGCCTAGTGGAGGGTGCCCCACAATGCTGGGGGGTGGGGGTGGTGGGGGACATGAGTTGGACATGGGTGGGGGCCTGCTGGCAGGTGCCCCACAGTGCTGGGGGGTGGGGGTGGTGGGGGACATGAGTTGGACATGGGTGGGGGCCTGCTGGCAGGTGCCCCACAGTGCTGGGGGGTGGGGGTGGTGGGGGACATGAGTTGGACATGGGTGGGGGCCTGCTGGCAGGTGCCCCACAGTGCTGGGGGGTGGGGGTGGTGGGGGACATGAGTTGGACATGGGTGGGGGCCTGCTGGCAGGTGCCCCACAGTGCTGGGGGGTGGGGGTGGTGGGGGGCATGAGTTGGACATGGGTGGGGGCCTGCTGGCAGGTGCCCCACAGTGCTGGGGGGTGGGGGTGGTGGGGGACATGAGTTGGACATGGGTGGGGGCCTGCTGGCAGGTGCCCCACAGTGCTGGGGGGTGGGGGTGGTGGGGGACATGAGTTGGACATGGGTGGGGGCCTGCTGGCAGGTGCCCCACAGTGCTGGGGGGTGGGGGTGGTGGGGGACATGAGTTGGTGTTCATTAGTTCAAGGAGACATGTGCCTTTGCTGGGGGGCATGCCCATGTTGGGTGGGCTGCCTGCGGGACATGACCAGGGATGCAGGGTAGTCCCCTGTGGTGTTGGTTGCCTGCAGGGGCCGTGGAGGGTGTACAGGGAACACCTGGGAGGACCCACACTGTCAAATCACATGTAGGACTCCCCGGCACCCCTGAAATACACGTACCCTGCTGAAATCTCGTGTAAAACTTCCAGCGCACCCCTGAAATACACGCGCCCAGGCTATTCGCGTGTGGAACTTCCCGCGCACCCCTGAAATACATGTACCCTGCTGGAATCGCGTGTAAAACTTCCCGCCCACCCCTGAAATACACGCGCCCAGGATATTCGCGTGTGGAACTTCCCGCGCACCCCTGAAATACACGCGCCCAGGCTATTCGCGTGTGGAACTTCCCGCGCACCCCTGAAATACACGCGCCCAGGCTATTCGCGTGTGGAACTTCACGCGAACCCCTGAAATACACGTAGCCCGCTCCCCCAGGCCCGATCGCGTGAAAAAGTTCACGCGAACCCCTGAAATACACGTAGCCCGCTCCCCCAGGCCCGATCGCGTGAAATAGTTCACGCGAACCCCTGAAATACACGTAGCACGCTCCCCCAGGCCCGATCGCGTGAGAAACTTCACGCGAACCCCTGAAATACACGTAGCCCGCTTGCCGTGCTGGTACAGGGTTAGCGCAGCCCTTTGCGCTGGATTGGGGATTTTGATGGCTTTTCCCTGCGCGGAAGGCGTTCTTGGGGGCGTAACTGGCGCTGCTGCAAGGTCGCTGCGCCACTGTGCGCCACGGCTGGTTTTGGTGGCTGGAATCCATGAATACGCTGTGCGCGGAAATGGGTTTTGGCGCACGCGGCTGGCGCAGGGATTCGCACGCGCACACTGTGCGCCAGCCGCGTGCGCCACTTGTGCGCTGAATTCTATGAATTACCCCCTAAAGCTTTTCCCTTGAATTTCAAATGTTTTGTTACAATGTATTGCTCACCTTAACGTCCCTGCAACAAAAGTTTTTGAATTTGAATTTCAAGGGATCAGTTATTTCATACATAATTAACACTAATAATACAAACAATGTGGCTAATCAAAATAATATACCATGTGTACAAAGAAAAATAAAAAAATAAAAAATAATTGTGAAACCATATTACCCCAAATGGCCCTATTCTTAAAAAACCTACTTAACTTTTTAAAGTATTTACATGTATATCTACTATTCATAAATAAAGAGTTATTAAAGTGTTATAGTAACTGTGTATAAAGAGTACACTTAAACCAACACTTTAGGAATCTACCTTGACTCTACACTATCACCGAGCAGACAAACCAACGCCGTCAGATCAGCGTCTGCATATACATGCAAACTTATCTCTGCAGGTAGACCATTTTTTACTACTCCCAATTGCATCACCCTGGCCAGAACACTTGTCATGTCCAAGATACAGACTATTGTAGCACCCTTTATCTAGGGACTAGTCAATCTAACCTTAACAAACTGCAAGTCATTCAGAATAATGCCATTAGAACAGCATTAAACGTACCTAGAAATCACCATTTCTCTAACCACAGGCACAATCTACATTGGCTTCCTGTTAAGCATAGAATCTGCTTGAAAACACTTGGCTTGACTCACAAGTGGCTTACCAACCAGGCCCCCATCTACTTAGCCAACCGACTCACACCCCACGCTTCCACCCGGCCCATGAGAGCGGCCCAAGCCCAAAGTTTACACCTCCCTAGGTTCAGACTACAAAAAGCAGGCGGCGTTAGCTTCCCAGTAATTGCCTCTAAGTAAATGGAATACCCTTCCTAATGCTATTACAGCCAAACCTTCCTTCCAAGCCTTTAAGAACAAAACTAAAGGATGGCTCTCAATACAAAACATATGAGACATCTGACAGCACACTTTGGCCATGGCCACTTTGTCACCATCTTTAGCAGTCTGTTGTATAGTTCACACGTATATAAAGTGTGTATTCCTCTTCGCATCTATTTCTTGTACTTAGATAACTTATCGTCCTGTGCATATATTTTTGTGTGAACCTATATGCTTATGCTCTACTTGGCAGAAGAACTGTTTGTATATCCCTCCTACCTGCATGTTTACTGTAAGCAGGTAGAGTCTTCTATTCCATGTATGTAATCCTAACTTTGCCTCCTATGATATGCTCCTAGATGCCCATGGGCCCAGTTAATAAACAAAATAAAAAATGCAAATACAAATATATCTTCAAATAAATCTTAACAAGACTACTGTCCATATATATGTAAATATATATATATGTATATTTATTTTAGAAAGGTTTTATAGCCACACCTATTCCTTCAACACCGATATGCATCTTTGTGCATGATGCACTAGACAATCATATCATGCACTGCGGCTCCGCGCCTTCCCGTGACTTTTATCCGCGTGAACAAGCGATCCAATCAGATGTTGCGATATAATGACGTGGGTATGCCCACGCTGTTTGACAACATCTGCGCATACATGACTATCCAATCAGCTGGAATAATCAACACACCCACAAAAAAGAAGTTTACATTTATCAGTGTTTTCTGTACTTGCTTGTGAAACGGTTTCTGACTAACTTCAAGGACTTTACCCCTTAAGTTAAAAAAAAGAAAACGTTTTCAGTTTTTTGAGGCATTTGGCCTGATTCCAAGTTTGGCAGTAGGCTTGCCGGTAATGGGTAATTACCGGGTCATTATGGCCTTGCCGGACCCGCTAATTGCCCATTCGCAGGCGCCGGTATGGAATGCTCCCCATTCCCATTTGAGCCCCATAGGGCTCAATGGAAATTGGGAGGTCGGATGCACCAGCACTCGTAGTTTGCCAGTCCGGGAACTACGGCACCAGCAAGTTTACCTGTATCGTCGTTCCCAGACCGGCAAACTTGTAATGACCCCCATTGTCTTTTTCGTGTTGTCACTTTTACTATTTTACATATTCTTCCCTCTTTGGACATTCCAACATTTCCAACCACAAGAGTAACAGCAGTGTTGATGACATTATCGTTTGGTTTCCAAATCCATCGTCACTGATGAAGAAGGCAACTGGAATGAAAACCACTGCTGACAGTTGCTGCTTCTTCCAAGTCAGACAACACTGTTTTAGAAAAGAGGCAGAGGAGGTACTTTGCACATTCTGCCCCATAACTCTACGCGGCGGACCTTCCAATGTTCCATCTCAAAGTCTAGGGACATCTATAATGATTAACCATCTACTGCAAGTCCACTGGGATGATGTTGATGATGAGTATCGAAAAGTGCACGAACATCATAAAAGAAAAATACATGGGTCCCATTCCCTGTGTAGAGGAAAATCAGAACCACCTCCAGAACCTCCATCCACCAGTGCAACAACATCACCAACTGGAAATTAAATCTCAACTCCAACAGCAGTGTCACTGCACTGACTGTTATTTTACCAACTCCCGATCTTTCCATGATGCATGTCATGTGCAAACGATGCCTCAAATTGGTAGTCAAGGGTGATGTCACAATTGAGCAATTGAAGAAGTTAATCGCTGAACATCGGATTACCTGTCATGCTTATTTATTTTGTTTTTGAGTGGCAATTGTCCTTTCTTTCCAAAATTCCATTAAAAAAAAAAAACAAATACAAACAAATAAAAATGTTGCATTTTAATTTGATTCCCTTTGTTATATGTTTCATCCTTATGAGCAAAAACATATTACAATATCTATTGTAATGTATTTTATGCAGTTGCAGTAATCAAAATCCCTCAATTGTTTGTTTGTAGCCGTGGTTACAATGCTAAGAAGTGAAGCAGTTTAACCGTGAAGAAAAGCACCCAGTTGTTCATCAGTTTAGCCGCATAAGCAAAGTCCTGCAATTCAATAAAAACATTAAACAACTCTGTACATATCTGCATTTTAGATGTTTTTTTTATTTTTTATTTTTATTGTATTTGGTTCAAGAAGAGGAATTAACATTTCATTAGAACCTTTACAATTATTAATCATAAAACAGATTTAAACAGTCGCAGAAATGGAGAAAATAAACCATTAAAAAAGGATATGACTAAAAAACAATCAATGACAATTAAGAAACAGTAACTTCGATAAAATAGATTTATTCTCCCCACTTCTTAAATCCCTTCTTGGGACAAGTTCATCTTTTCCTCTATTCAAAGGTTGCATTCCTACTGGCATAAAAATACATTTGTCATTGACCATATTTTAAATGTGCATCAGCGCTATTTGCGCGAAGCTATTTTCCTCAGTATAAGTGCCAATTACCCCTCTTCCCTACTTGCCCTAACCTGAGCATTTCTCATCTGCACTAGTTTAACAGGTTCAATTTTTCCAGAATATCGACAACTGTTGCGGTGAGCTGAATTTCGTGGCCTGCAATCAGTCTCTCCCAAAAATGTTCTGAGATTTAACCCTCCTCCTTATGTGTGAATCTTCTTAATTTCGCTAACCTCACGGCCTAAGTCCCTTCACACTCCATAAGAATGTGACGGAGTGATTGGAGTCTTGGGTTGGAACATATTTTGCATAGTTTGATTGCAGATTCTTCTTGATTACTTATTGCCAATACCTCACCTGTGGGGACCAAATTCAATCTCACCCGCAAGAAGTTGGATTTTATTCTGGGGTCAGGGTATTTTACTAAATAAGGCGGAATCTGGCCTACATTTTTTTCCGCAGTCAAGAACTCATTACGAAGCTTCGAGCTTCTCACCAGAGAGATAGTTTTGATCCAGTCTTACCGCTCCAAATCGCGTTTTGTCTTAAGGGGGTTGGTAATCAGAGTTTCAAGGTCAACATCTGCTCTGTCTAACATGTTTTCTATTTTTAGATCCAGCCCTCTCAAGATCCTAGACTTTGAATCTTTCAGGTGGCCTCTAACATCTTCATACAGTGAGCCCAACCTAGGGGACATGATCTCTCTATAAAGTGTGGCTAGTTTCCATTCTGCGTGACATTCTAAAGAGATAAGGCTCAAGTCAAACCACAGGTTCCAGCCTTGTGTTCTCATTGGAAGGTTAAGGGAGTCCTTCCAGATTCTACCTTCTATTCTGGCCCAGTTTGTATTCCAAAGTGAGGGTTTAGCTTCTAGGCCATATATGATAACCGGTATTAGTTTAGCTACATAGTATTTAGCATTTTAGATGTATATATCATATTGATCAAACCCATTCATCAACCTATGATAGGGAGTTTGTGGTGATAAGACAAACATATCGATGTGATTTACGGATATTAAAAAAACTCTCTATAACTTGTGATGAATATATATACCATAGGAAACAATATACCAACACGTATAGATATTGGTGCAAACGTCATCGGCTAGGGATAGTTAATAAAAATTGGAAAATGTTGATAGGTACCTTGCAAAAAGGGAACAGCAGTTCCATATGGAAGGTTAGGAGCAAAGTAAGGAGCAATGGTCCACCATTACCCCTTAATGTAATAGGGGAACAGATATGGGTAGAATATCTCTCGGATACCATGTATGATGGGAAGATTGTGGAACCAGTAATCAATTCCTTAGAGCAATGGCCATTGAAATTCAGCAGAGGCGAGATCATTGGCATTATCGGTAAGCTCAATAACTCCAGAGCACCTAGTCCCAATGGCCTCACGTCTGTGGTAGTTAGATAGGACCCTATAAACTGGTCTGCCTTTTTGATGGTTCTATATAAAAAGGTATGCCATGAAAAATGCATTCCCGCATCATGGACCAATGCCATATTAATCCCTGTGTACAAGGCTGGCTATCGTACCGTCCCTGAAAATTATCGAACTCTTTCAATAATTGACACCACCAGCAAGATTTTCGCTGCCATTGCGTTGAATCATTTACAATGCTGGACTGATGAAAAACAGATACTGCACCCTTATCAGCCTGGTTTTCGTTCTGGATGTAGTACCACGGACATTAGACTTCTCGACTTCTCGATGCCATCATGACCAGAGCTAAACAACCTACCAATCCTTCAATACATGTAACATTCATTGACTTCAGCTCTGCTTTTGATAGGGTAAACCAAACAAAGCTGTGGGAGATCCTGCGTACCCATGAGTGTCCCTCCTGGTTACTCGCGATCCTGATAAAACTCCATCAAAACAGCACAGCCTGCGTGAGACTCGACAATGGTGGACAATTTTCTAATCCAATAAAAATTAATAATGGTGTCAAACAGGGGTGATTACTGGCACCATTGCTTTTTAACTTGTACACAGCTTAATTAATTAGAAGACTTAAGAGGTACGCTCAAAGCCCAGCAAGATTCTCAACCATCAGGGTCACAGCACTATTGTATGCTGACGACCTTGTGGTGGTCGATCATACTATGACAGGAATGAGATCGATCCTTGAAGAACTGGGTAGATTCTCATCTGAACATGGTATGACAGTTAACCTTAAAAATACCAAGTTTATATCATCCAGAAAGGTTAATCGCCCTGCCATGAAGTTAAGCTGGGGTACAATAGAATACACAGATTCTAACATGTATGTTGGAGTGGACATGGATAGCAGACTAAGCTACGTATCGCTAATTGATAATAGAACAAAACAAGCTAAACAAATCATTTTGCTTGCGTTAAAAAAACATCTCCCAATATGCTGGATACACATTAAAGGGGATTATGTTATTGTACACGCAGTGGTTCATTCCAGTATTAACTTATGGTCTTGAGGCCTTATCCCTAGAAAACCTGTCTTGAATAGACAAGGTGGAAGGCTATTTTGGCAGCCCATTTTGAGCCTTCCTGCCATGTGCCCAATGCAATATGTCAGAGATGAGCTAAGTTTGACTTCCATAAAAGCTGTGACCCAGTATCAAAGAGATCTCTTGCCTCCAAAAGCACTGAGTCACCATGTCAGTTAATTGCTCATCATCATTGGGAAAAATGTCATTGACCTGAAAACAAATAAGACTCATGCCAACACATATTATGCCCTGTGTATCACATCATATGCTACACTGAATTGGTCACTAGCTTGTTCCACCTGAGGAAGGTACAAAGCCATTAAAAGGGCCTACAAAAACAAATCTCTGAAAAATGACTGGGTGGACAACTTCAACGATATGAGTAATCTATGAAATTATGTCTACTTGGAGGGCATTGTTTATAATTATCTTCGTCAGAGATGTACCTAGTGAGATGTCCATGTCCTGAAGTCCGTAGGTTTCGGCTACTAATGAGGCTCAATCAATTGCCAGTGAGAACCACATATGGATCCCAGTGGAAATTAGCACATGGCCAACGGAAGTGCTGGATATGTGGAATCGAGAATAACATAGAGACATTGAGACACATTTTTAACAGGGTACCCCAAATTGGAAACTCTCTATAGGTGCAGTTAGAGCCGGTGTTATCATCATTTTGACTTTGTAACCACTGTTCATTTTTGGAACCTATGTTTAAATACTTCTTCTGAAGCATTGATTATCGCCCTGTATAATGTCTGGACTGTGGCGTTGGTAATATTTAAATCAACAGTTTCCAACTTGATGACCCTTGCTGGCAATTGTTAATATAATCTAGTTACTGCAGTCAACTGAGAATGCAAATTATTACTGAAAGATTCACAATGTTTTTGAGAAGCTGCACAGTTATTTAGTTAGCTGATGTAAATATGAAATGAGATTTCACCTTTATTTATGACAGAGTGTGTGTTATTTATTTATGTAATAGATGATGTAACAGGACTAAGGTTTATGATGAATTGATATTGACTAATATCTTGGATGAAGAAGGTAGAAATCCTTTTCTTTTCTTTTCTTTTCTTTTGTTTTCTCTTCTTTTCTTTTCTTTTAGTGATCTCTACTAATTATCTTTTTATATGTGTATTTCTAATGTTGTAAAAATTAATTTGAGATAAAAACAACAATAAATAAATAAATACATAAAAATTGATCAAATAACTTACAATACCTGCATTTTTGTTCTCTTCTTTCTTTCATATTAGTAAATCTGAAACAAAATAAAAACAAAATGATTTATCTTTCTTTTTTCATAATGCTACCAAGTGAATAATGATTGTATTCCCAGTACACTACCATAACCAGATTGTATTCATTAATCATAATATAGAGGAAAATACGTTTCGTTTGAGAGAAAAAAAACTCTCTTCAGTTATTTTAACTATTTAACAATAATTATAAAAATTATAAAAATAAAGTATATATCTCACTTTATACAATATATGTATATAATAACATGTAAAATAAATATGTAAACAATTTTATAAAATAAATATGGTAGCAAAAAATACCCTTCAGAATACAACACTAAGAGCTGCTAGAGTGCAGTAAAGGAAAATAATGCATTATTATCACGTCAACTATAATAACCATTTAGGTAACTACGAACTGGGTTTTGCATCTACAAATTCTGGAAGGATTTGCCCACAACATCAACAGTTCATACACCGATAAAGCTTTTTCACTACAGTCTAGATATGTTACAATACTGTATAAACATTATTTAATATTAAATGATGAAAAAATCACAGATTAATTTGTTCAACCTTAACCAGGAAACCAAGACATGCAACCTAACTATGTCTTCAGTTTTACAAATAAACAAATGAAGACATGCCAATAGTGTAACGTGATTTTCAGTATTTATCTTTTTAAAGTATAGTCATACCTATATTTCACATAGTAGGTACACATTTGTGGGTAAACATATTAACACTTAGCAAAATCTACACTAATACACTAGCAAATTTAATTTCCATACTTACTGACAAAATCTGTGTGCATCCTATGTTTGACCTTCTACACACATGAGAAGTAGATAATGACATTTTGTAATGTACACATCATATTTACATTTCTTAAATACTAAGAAATGTTATTTAAACTTCTTTTGGCACTGCAAGTTATACGCAGTGTGCAATACTTTTTTTTTACCCTATAAATATGCATTCTAAATTATAAAAATGATATCTATATTGCCATTTGATAACTTCTTTCATAATTTGGTGTGCATCCTTTTTTGGTCACCTACACACCTAAGAAGCTAAAGACAATTTTCTTAAACCTACCATACAAAACAGAAAACCGTGCACAGTTATTACTGGATAAATTGGACAACTTTTCAGAAAACATCACACTGCATGCAGAAGTTATTTATACATTTAACAAACTAACACCTTTCAGTAAGATATTTACATTTTTTACTTCATTTTACAATACTTTTTAAAAAACATTGTGTGCATACTTATTTCCACCACCTATACACATAACAAGTAAACACAGTGTACCTATATTGTTCCTTAAAACTCTTATCAGTAATTACATTTTATTTATTGTTCAAACGTTGTACTTTGTTTTTTTTTATCAACAACCTACTGTTTACTTGTTTCAAATGTAAATAGTCATGCCTTTCTGCACTCCCTCACACTCACAAACAAGAAACTATATATGTAATCTAGCATATATGGGGAACACTTGTACATATTAAGATATACAGGGGGTAATTCATAGAATTTAGCGCACAAGTGGCATACGCGGCTGGCGCACAGTGTGCGCTTGTGAATCTCTGCGCCAGCCGCATGCGCTAAAATCCATTTCTGCGCACAGCGTATAATGGATTTTAGCTACCAAAACCAGCTGTGGCACACAGTGGCGCAGCGACCCTGCAGCAGCACCAGTTACGCCCCCAAGAACGCCTCTCGCGCAGGAAAGCCATCAAAATCCCTAATCCAGCACAAAGGTCTGCGCTAACCCTGTACCATTATACATGGCCGCCACACAGCACACGGCAAGTGGGGAACGTGTATTACTGGGGTGCGTGGGAAGTTTCACATCTGATTGGCCCTGTGCGAGTGGGGTACGTGTATTACTGGGGAGCGCGGGAAGTTTCACACGTGATTGGCCCTGTGCGAGTGGGGTACGTGTATTACTGGGATTCACGGGAAGTTTCACACGCGATAGGCCCTGTGCGAGTGGGGTACGTGTATTACTGGGGTTCGCGGGAAGGTTCACATGCGATAGGCCCTGTGCTAGTGGGGTACGTGTATTACTGGGGTTTGCGGCAAGTTTCACAGGCGAAAGGGCCTGTGCGAGTGGGGTACGTGTATTACTGGGGTTCGTGGGAAGTTTCACACGCGAAAGGGCCTGTGCGAGTAGGGTACGTGTATGACTGGGGTTCGCAGGAAGTTTCACACGCGATTGGCCCTGTGCGATTGGGGTACGTGTATTACTAGGGTTCACGGGAAGTTTCACACGCGAAAGGGCCTGTGCGAGTGGGGTACGTGTATTACTGGGGTTCGCGGGAAGTTTCACACGCGATTGGCCCTGTGCGAGTGGGGTACGTGTATTACTGGGGTTCGCGGGAAGTTTCACACGCGATTGGCCATGTGCGAGTGGGGTACGTGTATTACTGGGGTTCGCGGGAAGTTTAACACGCGATTTCGCTGTCAGAGCTGGTACGTGTATCTAGTGGGGTGCACGGGGAGTCCCACACGTGAATTGGCAGTGTGGGTCCTCCCAGGTGTGCCCTCCACCCCATCCACGGCCCCTGCAGGCAACCCACAACACAGGGGACTACCATGCACCCCTGGGCATGCCCCCCAGCCACCACACATGTCACCTTCCACTAGTGATTACCAACTCATGTCCCCCAGCACCCCCACCCCCCAGCAGTGACAGGCACCTGCCAGCAGGCCTCCACTCATGTCCCCCTGCACCCCCACCGCCCAGCAGTGAGGGGCACCTGCCAGCAGGCACCCACTCATGTCCCACTCATGTCCCCCAGCACCTCCACCCCCCAGCAGTGACGGGCACCTGCCAGCAGGCCCCCACTCATGTCCCCCTGCACCCCCACCCTCCAGCAGTGAGGGGCACCTGCCAGCAGGCCCCCACTCATGTCCCACTCATGTCCCCCGGCACCCCCACCCCCGAGCAGTGAGGGGCACCTGCCAGCAGGCCCCCACTCATGTCCCACTCATGTCCCCCTGCACCCACACCCCCCAGCAGTGACAGGCACCTGAGGCACCTGCCAGCAGGCCCCCACTCATGTTCCCCTGCACCCCCACCCCCCAGCAGTGAGGGAAACCTGCCAGCAGGCCCCCACTCATGTCCCACTCATGTCCCCCTGCACCCCCAGCCCCCAGCAGTGAGGGGCACCTGCCAGCAGGCCCCCACTCATGTCCCACTCATGTCCCCCTGCACCCCCAGCCCCCAGCAGTGTCAGGCACCTGCCAGCAGGCCCCCACTCATGTCCCACTCATGTCCCCCTGCACCCCCACCCCCCAGCAGTGAGGGAAACCTGCCAGCAGGCCCCCACTCATGTCCCACTCATGTCCTCGTTGCACCCTCACCCCCCAGCAGTGAGGGGCACCTGCCAGCAGGCCCCCATTCATGTCCCACTTATGTCCCCCTGCACCCCCACCCCCCAGCAGTGACAGGCACCTGCCAGCAGGCCCCCACTCATGTCCCTCTGCACCCCCACCCCCCAGCAGTGAGGGGCACCTGCCAGCAGTCCCCCACTCATGTCCCACTCATGTCCCCCTGCACCCCCAACCCCCGGCAGTGAGGGGCACCTGCCAGCAGGCCCCTACTCATGTCCCCCTGCACCCCCACCCCCCAGCAGTGAGAGGCACCTGCCAGCAGGCCCCCACTCATGTCCCACTCATGTCCCCCTGCACCCCACCCCCAGCAGTGAGGGGCACCTGCCAGCAGCCCCCACTCATGTCCCCCCTACACAAAATAAAGAAGCACAATCATGGGCCACTTCTACGCCAAAAAACCACATCACACCACCCCTTTCTTGAGACGCAATGATTTCCCAATCCACCCCACACTGACATGCCTATCTCAAGACACAAACTAAAAGTCAACTATGTACATCAACACATGTCCGTCACACAGATACACTGGTTGGCATTGATTGTGTAAACACACATTTTCACATGCATCGACCCAATGAGCAAATCCCACACATGGAAATAAAATATTAATATGTATTATGTACAAAAATAAATAAATGAAATGAAATCATACAAAAATAGCAAACATGAAATGAAAAGCATGTGCGAAAGATGAGTGAATGAAAATTATAACCAATCCAAAAAAAATTGAAAGAAAAACAGTCCAAACTCTCCCTCCACCAACGCAAATCCAAAGGAAAGGTAAAAACAAAAATCCATTGCTTCATGTTCATAATGAAAAAAAAAAATCTAATTATTCGATATTAAAACTATTTACAATACATTGTCCCAAAAAAAAATCCATTACTCCATGTCCATAATGAAAAAAAATATTCTAATTAATCCATGATCAAACTATTCACAATCCATTGTCTAAAAGAAAAATCCATGAATCCATGTGCAAAATCCAAAAAATAAATCAAATCAATCCATTGTCCAACTATGTAAAGGGTCCATGAGCCCAACCAAACAAATGAAACCTACCTAAGAAACTACATAAAAATAAAACTATATACAAATGTGTGTGGCATTGTCCATTGACCACAAATAAAAGTAAAAGGAAACCTAACTCTAAAAAATATTTACAATGGCAGCGGGCTAGTCCTACGGCTCACTTCCCGATTTCCCGGGCCAGGGCATCATCGAACTCCTGCTCGATGTCCTGGAGGCGGTCCTCTTCCATGGCCCTGAGGGTTCGCAGGGACGATGACATGTGGACCTCCAGGTCCCTGCGAATTGCCTTGAGGCACTCAGCCCGCCTCAGAGCCCTACGCATGGAGTTCTCTGCCCTGACCATTGTGAGCCGTGCCTCTTCTGCCCGCTGCCGCTCTGCATCTATAGCATGGCCTAACTGCTGCCACACGGAAGACACTTCCAGTCCTGGGTCCACCTGCCCTCTGGCCGATGCCTGCCCCTCCGATGTTGAAGGCCCTCGAGCCATCATGGCTCCCACCGTGTTGCTGCTGCTGCTGTGCCTCTGCCTGTGCCCTGGCTCTTGCTGCCTGCACATCCTCCTCTGGCTGGGGTGCAGCTGTTGAGGTGGCCACCCCTGCTGGACGTCCGACTCCCGACTGTGGCAGGGATGTGTCTTCCACCAGCCTGGCTGCAGGGTCAGAGGCAGCTCCACAGGGTACCCAGGTGATACATGGGTGGGAAGATGGCATGGAGGACGACTGGTGCATAGGGGGTTCAGGTGAGGAGGGGGTCGGAACAAGGTCCAGCAAACGGAGGAATCCGGCCCTGGTGACCTGTCCCAGTAGGTCAACACGGTCAACGAGCCATTCGAGATGACGTGCAGTCTACTCATGAAAAGACTGCAGGTCACCTTGCATGGCCTATTGACGCAACGCCACCACACCCAGCACAGGCTCAACCCGGTCCCGGATAGCCACGTCTGCAGGGAGAGGAAGGCCATTTGTTGTAAGCGGATCCCCTCCCTGAACACGGGTCTGGACATATGCATCCCTGCTGGTGCAGGATGATGCAGTTACAGGATCGGGACAGGATTACACACAGGCACCTCCACGGTGGCCTGTGCTGCCTCCTGTCCCTGCCCCTGCACTGCACCACTAGCACCAGTGGAATCCCCACCTCCAGACCCCGTGTCTGTCCCTTACACGGCCTCCTCCTCCACCAAACCCCCCACCAACCTGGATGAATCCGTGCCATCTTCCTCCGTCGGACCCTGTGGGATCTCAGCTGCCCCTTCTGCTGCCGAGGAGTCCAACTCCGACCTCCGCCTCTTGGACCTACACTAGGCAGCTGGGGCCTGGGACGCGGCACTGGACTCCTCACTCCCTGACAAGATGACAACCTGGGAGGGGAGCCGGGCCTTGCGTTTCCGGCTGGTGGTGCGATCCCTGCCGCTGTGCTCCACAGCACCCTCTCCGCCCTCTTCATCAGTTGACGCTGCAGACAGGGAGAGATAGGACACAGGCATCAGGGCACTGTACAATGGACTGATACACACATGACAGTTGCACATGAGTGGCAGTGTCAAACTTCAGACATGGCATCACAATCCCCAACACACATGTCATTTCAACTAACACACATGAGCAATTCCACAGCCATATCACAACAGCCAGCACCATCCATACACATACAACAGCATGAGCCTCCAAAGGTGAGCCAGACATCACATGAAACACAGGGAGTGCAGTAGACATGCACACATGCCACCACACTTACATGCATGTCTACATCTCCTCCAACTGTTGCAGTGATGAGATCGCCATACATGTCAGATCTGCCATTCGGCCTTCTACATATCAGTGTCACATGCATCCATGTTGCATCACAGTTCCACACTTGTCAAATGCACACACATGCACATGTACACAGTGCAGATACATGCATTAGGAACCACCATCCATGCCACAACCATACCAATGTACATGCATAGAAATTCAAACATGTGTACTCCCACACCTGCATTTGTCTAGCATGCTTACCAACAAATACACCATCAATGTGTCTCACACCTGAGAGGACACACATGTGGCAGCCTCACGCCCATGTTCATACACATCCCTACATGGCCCTACAAAAACACATGTGCAACCTGCACACTACTGGCACACCACGACACGCACAGCGTCCAATCACCCTGCATGTACACTTACCGCTCGACTCCAGATGGGTCTGCCTCTCAAGGATCTGCACGTAGGGCGCTGGGCATATGCGTTCCAAGACCCTCATTTGGTGGTCCGACAGCTGGCCCCGTTGAGGGTCCTTGACATGATGTAAGTCATGGACTGCCACCCCCTCCGCGTTGATGGCAGTCACGATGTCCATCCAGATCCTGGTCCGTCCTTCATTGTCGGGACGCAAACTTCCAAAGAGGGCATCATACTGCCCCAGGACTTGCTCCACCAGGACACCAACTTCCCTGGCACTGAAGCTGGTGGCCCTCTACCTCTCTGGCTGGGGGTTGCCAGTGCTGCCAGATGGTGTTGTGATGGACATGGCAACCCCAGAGGCAGGAGTGGGTGGGCAACTGGGTGCTGGAGCTGGGCTGTGGAGTGATGGAATCCCAGTCGGGAGTCTTCGGTTCCAGCAGGGGTGGTCACAGCAACTGCAACCCTGGCTGACGTGCAGGAAGCAAATGGCAGGGCACGTGGGCAGCAGGCAGTCAGGCAGCAGCAGATTGAAGGTGGGAGCGTGCTCGGGGCTCTGGGGGGCAGTAATTCGGCCTTCTGGGCAGGAGCGTGGTCTTCTGTGTGTTTTCGCATGGCCAGCTTGATACAGAGTGATTTGGCATGTGAAAAAATTGCACGTCAGAGTGTAATTGGAGGAAAGGCCCTTAGCGCGTAAGCGCGTCAGCACACGTACGTGTTTTCATTGGACCAAAGGACCTTAGCACGTAAGCGCTTCTCTGACGCTACGCGCGCGGGCGTTTCCCTCGTGACGTGGGCATAGTGGTTCAGCGCGCGTGAATAAACTGCACGTCCGCGTGTGAATGCATGTAATCCGAGGAAAGGGCCTACGCGCGTAAGTGAGCTGACGTGCGTGGGCATTTCCCTCAGCACGGGTTAAAGGTGAGCGGGGCCAGCAGTTCGCTGTACGTGCCTTTCGTGGAGACCGACGTGTGTAGCTGCTTCCTGTTGTTTCGCGCGCCATCACATCTTCACAGCAATCGAGGACGTATCTCTTCTTTTGGCGGGGATATTGGCTACGCGTGTTTTTCATTATCACGCTAGTCAGACGGTGAGTCGCGCACGCTATTTTTCCTACTGCGGGTACCCCTGTGTATCGCACCTGTTTTCGAGGTCATAGTAGCCTGCGTGTCCCACGCATATGCGTTTTTTGTGTTACTGCGTGCCACCGCTTACTGCGAGAGGTTGATTCCACGCACGTAGGCTGCAGGGTTGCGTGCACGGTTTTACTGCAGTTTTGGGGTGCCCGAGCATAGCGTGACCCGTCACTACATCACCGGAGTCACATACAGCCTTGCAGGTGTAGGGGGGCTGTTAACATCTTGCATCCCACCCCGTTCACCCCAATTGCCCAGGTCAATTGTGGTGTACACCGCCCATTGGCACTACTCCATCTATGCCGGCACTACTCCATCTGTGCCATGGTTGGGAGGACACCAAAGGTGAGGGGCGCCTCAGCTGGGCGTACTCCTTGTGATGGGCATGGTCAGGGACGTGGCCGGGGTGACCAGGGAGTCGGGGGACTCCAGGGTGTCCAGGGTGGCCGCAGAGGGGGAAGAGGCAGGGGTGCGCCACTTGAGCACGATGTTGTGCCATGTGTCGGTGCAGTCATGCCACCACGCCCTGTGGTTCCGGGAGATGCAGCTTCTGCATCTGGCACTGGCACCTGTGTGACCCGGCAGTCCGTTTCATTGACTGCCATGGGCCCAAGGGTAGTGGTAGCTGCAGGTGCAGCTGTGGACACCACCACCCAGGCTCAGGGTCTGCCAGCACAGGCTGCATTGGCGATTGAAGAGCCCTTGGAAGATTTCCAACAGGACCGGAGGGAAACCATAGGGGCATGCAGGGCTGCCCTGACCAAGACACGTGTCCCTGGGGCAGTAATGTCATCTTCTGCCCCGAACAGCCGGGTGTTGGTAAGTGCAGGGGCAGATGCAGCCAACAACACCCCAGTTGTGAGTCTGCCAACCAGGACAGTTGCAGTCAATGACCCTGCCACAGCGGATGTTGATGTGCAGGGTCCATTAGAGGGCACCCAGCTGCCACTGACACAAGTCAGCCCTTTGGTCGTCCCTCCACCTGCCACTCCCTTGGCGCAATCCACCAGTCCCACTGGCCATACTGATCAGGGGGGCATCAGCCAGCCAGGGTCTGCGCCACAATCCAAGAGGAGGAAGGTTGCACCTGCAGCACAGGCTGGGACCCCACACACAGCCACGACCTCCTGCACGTCGAGGAAGAAGCCTTTCTGCAACCAGGAACTGGACTTCCTCATGGGGTTAGTGTGGAAACACAGCCGTGACATGCTAGTGGGTGCTAATTGTCAGACTACGGTTGCCCACTGGAAGCAAGTTGTGGAACATGTGAGTGCATTTGGCCATGAGGTGCGCACGGCGCAAGAGTGCAAAAAGCATTGAAATGACCTCAAACGCAGAGTTAAGGCTAAGCGTGCCTCAAATTACAACTTGACTCTGGTGACTGGCAGTGGGCCTGCACCGGAGGAGGAAGACCTCACTCTGCACGAGTCACTCGTTGCAGAGTTCATACCATCTGAATCGGTCGAAGGAGTGGGAGAGATGCCGGACTTTGATGCCCAGTCCGGTGAGTGTTGATGCGTGTTTGTCGAGGACGTGTGTGTTTTACTTGTGTGATGTTTTGTGCATGACTGCCACTACATGTCACGTGTACATGGTTATGATGTGTGAGTAACGCAATGCTTCCCTGATGCATGTCTACTCTGCTGGATGGTGGACATGTGGAGCAGACAGGAACTTTCCACATCACCACTTTTGCACCGTAGTCACATGCTGGTTGCCAGTATACCCCTCCGGTCCATGTTCCAGCTCACTGGCACTTCTGCATGTAGCGTGGGGTGAGCTTCCTCTCAGCCCAGGAACTATGCATAGCATGACTGACGTGCATGTGTCCTCTGCCTGCAAGGGGGTAGCCAATGTAGGCATGCTCCCTTGCCCCTCAACCCCCTGCTCTGCACCCCAATTCCATTTTAGCACATGGCTGCTACAATATTGCCGTTGGTTACTTCTCTGGTCATGCCTCCTGTGTACATTCTAATTGTGGTACATCCTTAGTACTTGATGCAGGGTGTCTCACTTGGACTGTGCAGAGGTCAGATGCCCCGCAGGGACATGAGTGCCCATTCATGCTCCATGTGCATTCCACGCATGCCCATATGTGTCCATGACTGGATGATCACTGTTACACAAGTCCATGATGACCCAAATTGCATGGCATTTCATCTGCCTTCCTGTGTCAACTGTGGCTCAGTACTGCATTGCACACATGTTTAGGGTCTGACAATCTGTGAGGGTCACAGGCCTCAGCATGTTTAATGGGTCTGACAATCTGTGAGGGTCACAGGCCTCAGCATGTTTAATGGCGAATGACTCTTTCCAACTTGTGTAGTGTCTTCTTCATACGTGGGTGGACTCCAGAGGTTTCATCATGTGTCCTGCTTACTGTCCCATCATCATTTGCAGTGTTGTCACTTGACTCACATGAAGCTGTTGATGCTAGTCAACACTGTCTGTCAATACACAGGTCTATGGTCAGCCTTGTGATACCATGCTAGGCATCCCTGCTTTTGCACTTGGGTGGAGGGTTGCTTTGCTTGTAGATATGCTACCCATTGAATGCACATTGCACGTGATGCCTGAAGTTGACCTTGCACTGCCTTCACATTTTCTGACACACACCATGGAGTCCTTGTACATGTAGGTAGTGAGTAACATACATATTTGCTGCACTGCATAGACCCACTTCAATGCAGACTGCCACCTTTCAACAGGTCTGATCACAGAAGCAATTCCAAGTTGACCCAGCATGCATGCCAGGTTCTATTTAGTGTGTCACATGTCTGCCTGATGTGTTTGTTGTCAGTGTGTGTGTGTGTTGTGTTCTTCTGACATGTGTAGTGACCTTTTTTCTCTCTATTTTTCAGATGATGACACATTGGAGCCGGAGGATGGTCATGCCAGGCACAGGGTTGTTATCACTACATCAACCCAGCAGAAGTGGGGATAGTGGGGTGGTAGGCCACAAAAACCCCAAAGTGCTACAGTCCATCTTGTCTCTGGCTGCCTATGAGTCCAGCTCTGAAGAACACTCTGACGACCATGTCGAGTTGGATGAGCATCAGGTCCATATGTCAGGGGTGAGTGATTCTGATGTGGACACTCCTCTGTCCGCGACACCTGCACTGAGGGGTCAGACAGTCTTGAAACCTCTGCCCGTGGTGGATCGGGACGCAGGGTCACCCTCCACACCAGTCACTGATGTGCCTGGGACATCACGTCGATGGGGGAATCTAGTCGTGCAGCTGCGGGCGGTGCCAACACAATGAGGACACACGGTCCTTGGGTCTCGCAGTGGTCAAGCCCAGCAACATGGTCGACGCACGCAACCACAGTATACTGAGTGGGAGCAAGACATGACTGCCAATTCTGAACGGCAGGGGGCAGCAATGGAGAACATCGCTGAGAGCATGGAGCATGTGGCCCAATCTGTGCTCCTCCCTGCTAGGCAGGTGCTTCTCCAGCAGCAGGCAGCAAGGTCCACGGCCCGCTCGCTCAGGCTGGGCATGGCGGCCTCAGACAGGGCATGCCAGGCTAAAATGTCGTCTCTGCGTCAAGCAATTGCTGCTCACGCAGAGGCACACATGAAGGCCAGCGGGCAGAGGAGAGGTTTGCACAGTTTGAGCGTCCCATCTCGGCTGATCTACATGCTTGCCGGGAGGTGCAGCGGTTGTCCAGCCAGGCCTTGCAGGAGGAACTCTGTGTTACACGTGCTACCTTGCAAGAGGAAGCACGTGTATCACGGGAGGTTCTACATGCAGACCTACATGTCATCGCCACACAGAACCAGGCTCACCCGTCCGGCAGACCTGCTGCCGATGAGGGGCAAGCTGCGACTAGGCGTGGTCATGCTCCTGTGCCACGTCCTCCTTTCCAGGTAGAGCCAGACTCGGACGACAATCTATCTCCCACTTAGGTCGGGCAGTGCAGGCGTTGAGCCCATGGAGGTTTTTTTTTTCCTCAGCATCATCGCATGTGGGTGTTGAGCAGCACCCTGTACCACCCCCCTCCTGGGTGCCTCCCCCCCGGGTCATATGTAGCCATTTTTGATTTTTCCTTTAGTTTAGTTAGTTAAGTTTCTGTTTGATAGTTAGTTTAAATAGGTAAAGTAGGTTTTTCATAGTTAGTGTAATTAGTTAATATAGTTTAAAATTGGTAGTCTTTTGTGCTTTCATGTGATGGTGTGGTGCTTTGTGGCTTTTGAAAGCATCCACTGTCTGTTCCAGCTGGGCCCTTCAAGCTTGTCTTGTGTATGTGTTTGCTGCTTGGGGTCCTTGACTCACATATGCCACTCCTGCTTCCCTTATTCATGGGCTCGCAAGGATGGTTCAGTGTAACAGCCTATTACACAAGGGCAATGGACTGTCATATCTGTGGCATGTCTGCTGCTGTGGAACTTGTGTTAACACCCCTAGTGGGGATGATTGGGGTGTAATTGACCACTGTTCTTCTTTTGCTAGATGGGGTGTTTAATAATTCATGTGTACATTCATTGCTATGCTTTGTGTAGTATGTTTCTTATCTTTAATGAACATGTGCTTGTTGAAAATCATGCCGTAGATAGTGTGTTCCACACTGTTGCTGTGAAAGACGGACTGATGGTGTGATTTCTGATGTACGTCTCTGACATGGTCCACTCATGTAATGTCTGAAGAGACACACACAGAGGAATATTAAGCATTAATCATGTGTTTCATGGACTTTCTGCAGGGGGATGAGCCTCAAGACCACCTTTGCCAGCAGACATGGGCCATTGGACGTCTGGAATCATGCCCATGTGTGCACAAGCAGAGGCACTGGGATTGCGATCATACATCCAATAAACAATGATGTGTTTCAAGGGACTCCAGGCAAGGTGAGCAGCACAGGGGGTCACAACACAGCAAACCTTCCACCTGGCCAGTTGAACATGCATGCTTAGTAGAAGCACTGATGGTGAGCTTGGACAAATATTGGTGTTGAAGCGCACAATACAGCTCAGTTGTGTTGGTGGACTGATGGCTAGTTGATGGGAAAGTTCTCTGGGGCATCTGCATGGGCAGTGGCACATACCCTCTGTTCCACCATGGTCCATTGAGGCACTTGTATTAGCCAAGACTGTTGCAAGACATGGAATGAAGCAGCTCACAGGGACAGACAGCAAGGGACATACTCGGGTGCAGTGCATTTCATTTCCAAGTAGAATTTGATACATGCACTGGCTACTTTATTTTGGTCATGGTGGTAAAGGACTTGTTCTGAAGTCAGACGTTGCTATATGTGTCTGTCTGCTTACCCAGGGAACATTGCATGTTGTGTGAATCGTGACACATTGGTGTTCCATTGCCACGCACACACTGGTGCCTGACTTATTGCATTGACTGTGTATGAACCATCACAGGGGTAATGTTACGTATGGGTATGAAGCATCCACACAAGATTGTCTGTTTGTAGAGTATTTTGTTACTTTGGGGCATATTTGGTGGTGTGTTGTGTGTTTTGGGCACGCACAGATTATTAACTGTGGCTCTATTTGCAGCATTGAACTGCTCCTGTTACCGTGCCGGAGAGTGCGCAGGCAGGAGACCAGCATTCCCCCCAGAGATAAGTTTCTCTTTGACTTCCATTTGAGTAATTTGCTGCTATGTGCATGTGAACAAGTTTGGTCTATTTGTGTATGTGTTAATGTGTGTACTACATTGTGGTGCATTCCCTACTTTCCCGTGTCAATCCTACTCCCCTCTCCTGCCCCTCATTCCGGTTATCCAGTATGCCAATGCCTGTGCCGACTGCATATCCCTGACCCTCCTTCCCCACCAAGGTCTCAGAGGCCTGTGTGAGTTAGACCTTGCAGGCACCCAGACCACAGTGGTGGTGGTTGTTTTGTGCCACTCCTGCGCCTGTACACGGGAGCTGTGACAGTAGACATCCGTTTGTGTTGCATCATTCTATGTTATGTACCACACATGGTTCAGATTCTGTTGTGACATTGTTTTACTGTGCTGCCTTGGTTGTTAACATCATTGTGGTAGTACTTGGCCCTTGTGGTGTACTGCTACTTGAAGTCATCTACTGGAGGCTGTTCTGGTTTGTTTTACTGCCTGCAGGGTATTTGCTTGGCTTCTGTGTTGTCCTGCTTTGAGTTCTCTTGGATTTTGTGCTTTTGCAAATCTAGGTGGACTCTGAGGGTGCTGGCAACTTTTTACACACAAGGTGGGAGTTGGTGACAAAGGGGAAGGGTGATCCTGTGGCCAGGTGGAATTCAAGGATGTCGGATGAATAACCCAGCTGCAGTTGTTCAGTGGGTCGTGGTGATTTGTGAGGGGGGGGCTGTTTTGTTGTTAATAGTTGCCTTGCCCGGCAGTGTGATGGGCACCCTGAAATTGTAATTGTGCTTTACTATGTACATGATGTATTCTGCTCATCAATGACTGTTCATGTGTTTTGTTTACCTTTCAGGTGTGAGGGGATAGTTGTGGTTTGACATGCTGGGGTATACACATGGTGAATGTTCACATGTGATGTGTAGAGGACAAGTGATGGTCACCTAGTTTCACATGCATCAGTTGAGTGCATGTTCCTACTGACCCACACACTCGCACTATGATCCACTACATATACAACCACCCTTACGTCTCCAGGTGTACACTCTGTTTGCCTTCTGGGGCCCACTGTGTCCCTGCAGCAAATGTTCTATGACCATTTCTGGATCCTGTACATGCCTAATTTTGTTATTGTATGAAGTTTGTCGCTTAGATGTGATGCTCAGGGTGTGCATCACACACAATGGCTGTTCACTGTGCTGTGCGCTGAGCAGTGTGTTGCAGGAGGTGGACATGGCACACAGTAGCTGCAGTGTTGATTATGCAATGCACATTGTGCATGTGGACAGGCATTCATTGTTATGTTTCAAATATGACTTTTGGAATGCATTTGGGTATGACTTATTTTGGGTGGGAGGTTGTTGGTCAGTCATTTCATCTGATTCCATGTCAGGCATCATTGTCTGATGCCCATTTACATTTTTCACATGACAATGTGTACCTTATTGGTACTGTGTTGGTGTATGGCTATTGCTTGCCATGTCATGTTGTGGTTTGAGAGGGTTTGAGCGACATACCAGTGATAGTCATGGCCTGTTTTGCAGGTCTATGTGATTCACACCTTGCATGTGTGCCTTTTGGTCACACAGGATTGCTTGTGTTTAAGTAGCTAGGGATGCACACAATGTGGCAATTCCATGGCAACAATCTCAGGGTGGTAAGGTTGTGACAGTTGACTGTCTCTTTGTCATCATCGATTGTCACCTGGTATGTGCCAGGCATGTGTGCACTCCGCAGGGTTGGGAGTTTAGGTGAAAAATCTGGCCACACGCTGGGACCGGGCTTCCTCGCCATGTGCCCTATCCCCTCCCATGGGCAGCGCCTGTGCCTGTGGTTGGGGATGCGTGGGCACCACCATGTCCACCGGTACGCCCTGCCGTGTTGCAACATTGTGCAGGACACATGCTGCCACAATGATCCTGCACACTACTGGGGGTGCATAGAGTAGCTGGCCGCCAGAGCGGTCAAGGGAGCGGAAGCGTGACTTGAGCACTCCAAATGTGTGCTCCACTATGGCCCTGGTTGCAATATGGGCCGCGTTGTATCTTACCTGGGGTGGTGTGGTTCCGGATTGGTGTCATCATGTGGTTGCTCAGAGGGTAGGCACTGTCCCCTGAAGAGGTGATAATGGTTGTGATTATTGGGGTTTGTGTATTTGTGTGTGTGTGTGACATGCATGCATGTGCACGGGCATTTGTACTCACCTAGGAGCCATGTGTCACCATGCTGCCCAGCTTCCAGGGCCCGGCTCAGGGTGGAAATTCTGTATATGAAACTGTCATGGGTCGAGCCAGGGTAGTTTGCATAGACAGAGGTGATGATTCCCTTTGCATCGCATACCACCTGTACGTTGATGGAATGCCAGTGCTTGCGGTTTCGGTAGATGTGCTCAGTGGCCTTAGGTGGACGTAGGGCCACATGGGTGCAATCTATGGCACTGAGCACTTTGGGGAAGTGTGCCACCCTGTAAAAGTCCTGGACAACTGCCTGCCTTTCTGTGGGTGTTCTGGGCATGTGTATGTGCCTGCGGACTGAGGGGCGCGCTGTCATGATTGCCAATACCTGGTGTAGGCTGCGTGACTGCGTGGCCTGTGAGACCCCACCCACTATGGCAGTAGTCCACTGAAAAGACCAAAAAATGCAGGACATTGAGCACCTTCTCCAAGGGGCTCAATGCTTGGAAGCAGAGGGTGGGGGGTGTTAGGTCATCTTCCCACTCCCTGACCAGGTCTAGGATGATATGGGGTGGAAACCTATACCTGCCATAGACCTGGTCTTCAGGCATCCCAAAAAGGCTTGTCCGTGGTGAAAAAATGCGTGCCCTGGCTATTCTCCTCCTCCTGCGGTGTCCCACGATCAGTGCTGCAACAAATGGGGCATTCATTGTAGCTGTATATACGTGTTTGTTGTTTGCGCACACTTTTATGATGTGCGCGGGGACGCTTCCACCTGCCTTCGTATGGCGGACATGTTGACGCCTGTGTGCGTCTTTTGCCTTGCGCGGGTTTCCCATATTCGAATCCATGAATACGGGTTGCTCATGTGCGTGTGGGCGTTCCGTGTAGTTCCCTGCAGTACTTCCCCAGTTACGCCCTCTTTTTCACACGTTGTTCCCCATTCCGTGTGTTACGTCCACTGTTCCGCCCACTTTTGTTGTGTGCGCTGCTCTATGTGTGCTTTTGCTGTGCACGAAGCGCACGCCGTTTGATGACGTGTGTGCCCACGTGCGCCATGCACGGATATGGCGCACAACCAGTGGGAAAGTAGCACAGCGCCTTCCTTGAATCGCACGCGTGCGTGTGCGCTTGCTTTCTCACGCTTGCGCCTCCTTGCGCCTGCTTGCGCTGGGATTTTCAGCGCACGTTTGTTCCATGAATCGGCCCCACAGTGTTTTGCACAGTAAAACAGAATTAGAAGATTGCAGAACTCGGTTTTCTCTTTTAGTTTATATACTCTTCAGAATATAACATCTGCATTTATGTCATACTATTTTTAGAGTACATACTAGTACCAATCCATCTCCAACCTTATATAAAACACTCATTACCCTATTCTTCCATTTCCATCATTTATTTTGCATGTTTATCTTCACAAAGCATATTGCACATATATTTCAAAATTTTGGTTCTCACAAAATTAAATAAGCATTCTTTAAACCCTTTGGCAATCTAGAGTGATGTGTGACTATAGAGTCATTACAAATAAACCAATCTACTTCTGTACACACCCATGTCTTGAAATGTCCACATTCAATGGAAGCCCCTCCATGAAACAGAATTCCACATGTATTTAATGTTTTCTTACTAACAGAAACCTGACCACATTTCAAATTCATTATTGACGTGCTAATTTTCCTACCATCTACACTGTATCTTTGAAACATAATCAATGCATACTTATTAAAAACTAGATTTTGCAGTGTTGATTGTAAATTACAGCCACAGTTACAGCATTGCATGTCATGGAATTCTTTAGTTACAAGAAAAAAAAATGTACACTTTTCTGATCAGGGATATGCACATATATAAATATGGTGTCCGGTCAATTGGTCGACAACAAACTGGTCGACTGCAATTTGGTCGACACCATTTGGTCGAATGCCAAATGGTTGAATTTTTTTTTTTTATTTATATATGTGTTTGTGGGTTTTCGTGTGGGGAAAAAAAAAAAGAAAAAAAAGGGGGTTGGGGGGGGGGGACCCCCCCAAAAAAACCAAAAAAGGGGTAAAAAAAAAAAAAAAAAAAATTCGACCATCTGGCATTCGACCAAATGGTGTCAACCAATTGTCCTGTCGACCAAATGTTTTCGACCAATTGACTGGTAACCGATATCACAAAGATCTGGATTAGATTAACCTTTCTTACATTGTTAACACATATGATTAGACTTGTCTCTAATTCCTATATACCTATCTATAATAACAGTTTCCTTGACTAATACATCAAAGACAGACATTAAACATTGTTGACTATCTTCCTGTGTATTTTGTGAAAATTGTTGATTTCCACTTGCAACAGCTACTACATTTTGTATTGACAAGAATAACAGCATCTCCATATTGTATAAGAAGCAGCTCATGCTTGTGATGAAAATGAAGTATAAAAACTGGGTTAAAAATCATAAAGCATCACTCAAATAGGCATACTGACTTGCCCTCAAGAAACTCATTAGAACAGAGGATGATAATAACTTTTGGGCAATGGCTCAAAGATTTTTAAATAACTCCTCTAGGATCGAATTATGCCCAATCGGCGAGTCCGTCTGGGAAATGACTATTAGGAACATGTCCTATGATGTATCTGCTCATGATAAGACCTACATGGAGTATACATCCTGCCCTAAATTTAATGTGGAGTTTGGGTGGGAAAATATTCTACTAATTATGAAGTCTTTAAAATACTCACGTGCGCCTGACTCATTGGCACACGTTGTACATAAGTCAAATCCGTGTTTCTGGGCTCATATGCTGGAACAATTGTAAAAAAAAATCTTAGATGAGGGCTAAATTCCCACTTCATGGAAGTGGGACTTTTTAATACAAGTCTTTAGAAGGGGCTCTCGAACCGACCCTTACAGTTACTGCCAACTGGCGATGCTTGACGCTAGTGTGAAGATTTTTTCCAGTATTTTATTGAGGAAGGCGACAAAATGGTCCATTGAAACAGGTTGTCTTTCTCTTTGCCAATCCGGATTCAGAAGAGGCATTATTACTTTACAATATCTGATTTTTCAGAGTAATAAAAAAAGTGCAATGAAAACCTAGATATAAGTTTCATTGATTACTGTAGGGCGTTCTAAATGGTACCATGGCAGAAACTATGGGAAAAGCTCAATAGTTGGGTCATGAATGGAACTCTCTTGTTTTTCATCTCTCTCTTGTATTCTGAGAACAGCGTTGCTATCCGCTTAAACTATGAGGGGGCAACAACTACAGACTTTCAATTGAATATTGGTGTGAGAAAAGGCTGTGTACTCGCACCCCTTTTGTACAATCTCTGTGTGAGCGACATGGGGGAGGCAATTTCAACTGCGAGAAGTTTCCTGGCCAAGCTTGGTCCCTTGGAGATTCAATTGCTCAGCTATGCTGATGATACAATATTGTTAGATGTAACGGCCATTGGTCTTCAACGCTCTATTTTATCAATTGAAAAGTTCTCACAGACCTACAACCAAACAATAAACATCAGAAAAACTAAAATAATGACACTGGGCAAAGAACACAAATCTGTTCATTATAAATGGTACCTGAATGGCACACCCCTGGAAGTGGTGGATAAATACATCTATTTGGGTTTCACATATGTAAATCACCCTCTAGTGATTATTATTGCAACATTGTGACTTCGAAGGCTATGAAAAAATGGCTTGTCTATAAAAAGATCATGTGTATAAAAAAGATCATGTGTATAAAGGGTGGAAACAACCTCGAGGGACACGTAGACTTATATAGTAAAAGTATCATACCAGTTATACTTTATGGACTTGCCATCCTCCCCAAAAATGTGATAGCATGCCTTCACAAACTTGAGGGTTAAAAACTTAGATCAATCTTAGAAGACCCCAATTAGTTCTGGTACAAGCCCTAAGATGCGAGTTGGGTTCTCAATTGTTGTGAACGTACTGGATAAAACAACAGTGCCAACTTTGCATCACTATCTGCCTGGCGGGTGAATCCTCGGATTTACTTTATTACTACTAAGCCCGGCTGGATGGCATATGCAGCAATAACACATTCCTACAAGTGCTGAGACAATCTGCAATAGGACAGATGGCTCTGATAAACCTACCACCGGACAAATTGAGGGATCATCCGAATTGGTTAACAGTATTAAAAATAGAACCAAATGCTTAGCTGTCTCTCACAACTTAGATTCTTTGGGAGATAAATCAACGTATGCGGAATACTGTAAACAAGCATTCAGGGATTGCATGTCAACAGTTACTTGGTAAAGTACTGTCCTACTCCTTTCTGAAAATGTAAAACCTGTCTTAGATTTAATATACTGCCCACGGTAGAGCATACAGGAAGGTGGAAAAAGACCCCCTGTGAAAAAAGATTGTGACGTTTGTGAGGAAGTGAAATCGAGACAGCCCATCATGTATTAACTCAGTGCACAAAGATGTCTAATTGTTATGACAAAGGCTAGGCTTGGTTTCTTACTAACCCACAGCAGAGGGAGGGAGATCAATTCTGGAACACCATTATTTGAGCGGAATCTGTTGAAATTATGGCTATGATGTTTTACATATGGAAAAATGTTAACAATTGTATCAACGACCTTTCCTGATCTTTGTGTTGATAACTAATCTTTTAAGATTTTATTAAGAATACTGGCAAGTATCCAGTAATTAATTTTAATTCCAATTATTTCTTGTGTCATTATTGTATTTTGTATACTGTTTTTAACATATGCATTCTAGACCTCTTTTTTATGCTCATTAATAAATGTGTTTAAAGTTTATTGTAACCAATAATGCACAAAAAACTTTTTTTTTAAACATTTCGGATTGCCGAAATGAAAGTTCCATACATAGCTGCTTCTCTGCTGTGGCAGCTATTTCTTGCATCAATGGAGTCATTTGAAACAACATACACAAGGCTGCATTACAATAGTATTCAACTCCAGTTTCATTACTAAATCTACAATGAGAGTATGTTATAATTGAACAACTCTCCAACTCCGTTAAATTCTGTTTTTTTTTTTTTGGTTTTACAAGGACTGATTTCATTTGAATGTGCTCTCACTGACTCCTTATGTTTCCTGGATAAGTGTTTCGCAGATACAGGTATAAGGTTCATGTGAGAAGCATACAGTACAGGCAACCTATTATATTCTTCAATGCAAGAAATGTCAGATGTCACTCTTCTTTCATCAAAGTTTATTAAAAAATAAACCTTTATTTTTTACATGTGACAAAGCTAAATATGACATTCCTTCTTTAAACACTGTATGACCAATGTCAATAAGTGCGTCTACTGAAGTCAACCCTTGCGATCTAGGAATAGTTATTGCATAAGCAGAGCATCATGGAAACTGTTCTCTTGTCACAAAGTTATCTTTAAAAGCATGAAACGTGCAGACATCAAAGAAATAAATTGAGTTCCTTCTACACAATCAAACTTAACTTCAACATGTTCAATATTTGTACTGTGAGGAAAAGTGTGACATGCAATCACTCTTCCCATGGCTCCATTGTCTAGACCGATTCCTGCATTGAAGTTCCTCTTCACCATTACTCGAGCACTGATACACAGTTTTAAAGCTCCTTCCAGACCTGCTGTTTTAGAAATTGAATTCTCTAGTTGACCGTATCGAGCTTTTGCTCTCTTATCCAACTCTAAAGGCATAACATGACCATCTAAAACATCACACAACTTTATCTCCACAATATTTTGCTTCTCTGACAGTAGCATTGTAGAGTTACATTTGTGCAAGTGAGTACATCAAAGCAACACAAGAAATATGTATTTCCTTAAGAGTCAACATGACATCAGACGCACTGCAATCTGCATGAACCATGTTAGAAATCAGTCTTCCCTTTAAGACTGCTTTCACATTTTTGTCGAAAATACCTATATGAATCTTATTAAGCATTTCTGCATACAATGAGTCTTTTTTGAGTATCCTTAGATTGCAGCATTCTGAAAACTGGTTGACCTTTCACAGGAGTTAATTGTAACAAGTCTCCAAAAACAAGTACATGTTTACCTCCAAACAAAATGTGTTAGTCAGTCTTCAAAACCTCTTGCATTCACAAGTGAATGAAAGCTAACATTAAGTTAGACACCATACTTACTTCATCTACAGTTAAAGTATTTCATTTTCTAAGAACATTTTGTACTTCTTGTACTCCACTTGATACAGGTTTTTGATACTCTAGTTTGTAGTCATGCTCCACTTGTAGCATCAACAGGGGATGTAAAGTAGCACCTACATTAAATGCTGCTAGACCTGTTGGAGCAGGTATAATGCATGACAAAGAAGAATCAGTTTCATTTTGGATCATAGCTCTTATTGCATGAATAAAAAAAAATGTACCTGTTCCTGCTTCTCCACTAACATACAACAATACAAGTTTGTATTGATCACAAGAACTCATGCAGTGAATCATGTAAGAAACCTATCTTTAATTGAATAATACACTTTTTTTTGCTCTACTGAAGTTTACTAACAATTTTATCTCAATTCGCATCTGCAACTTTACTTTGTTGCATTGCACTTTCTACTTCCTCCATGGCAAGCTCAACTTCAGTTTGAATAATTGGCTCACCAAGCACATTTTGACTTCTGCAAAATGTTGCCTTCCCTCAGGAGTCTCTTTTGCCAAGTTCCTTCTTGACATAGTTCTTTATCCAGTAACTGGAAGTACTGCTCCAATTTTAAATATTTAATTGAGCTTTTTTTAGCAAAAGTTCAACATGTTAAGAACAACTGTAAAAGACAAAAATTAAAATAATTCATTTTTCTCTGCAGTTTGGCAAGACAGTTTCATGTGGTTAATGAGACTTGACTTCTCATGTCTCACTAGACAACCACTACATTCATGTGCTTTAAACCATCCTCTGTCACGGGTTGCTTCAACATTTTGATATGAGTAGCAGTGTATGTAAACAAAGATCCTCCAACATTTCAGATTGATTGGGATAATATGTGTCAATCAAGTTGTTTTTCAAAATCTCTGTACTGTTAGGTACTGTTTCAGCTAACTGCACAATTTCACTCAAAGGCTTCAATACACGATTTCTAGTAATAGCTGGTCCAAGACTTAACCAAATTACATTAATTCTATGTCCATACAGAGGCAAACTATAGAGCCGATCTGCAGCTTTGTAGCTATCACACTCTCTATGTGAAAGCATCTTCAAACCAAAGCTTAGAAGTTTCTGACGAAGGCTTTTATCTGCTGATAAATCTGCCCATACCTCAGCTGCATTGCTCTTTTCAGTTTTTGCCGAGCAAACACTGTTGAATCATCAGCAATAAACTGTATATCAGTATTTGCATTGCATAGCTGAGCAATGACAGGAATGTAATCCTGAATGAATGTAGTTCCTTACCTCTTTTAAATGATATGTATTTCTTGGTGATTTACCCATAACATGGTGTTGAACAGATGACATTAAACTATTCACTTGACCAGCTGGTGTTACAGACCTTGGAAAGCCAAATCTGCACTCAGTGTAGTACTTGTCTTTACATTTGTATTTTCTCTGACAGTACTTTCCACATGAGTGCTTTTGAAATATTTACACCCTGTTCCAAAGATCACCATTCACATGCCGAACTGGAATGAAACAAGTAACATATTTTTATTTGAACTCCATCACACAACCATTACTTTCCTAACAAAACTGAGGAACATCTTTGATCCTCAATATCATATGTATATGTGGAGCCCCTGTGTCAGGTACTCTTTCCTCCACCAGAAATGTTCTAGAGTACCTAATGGACCATTTTCTTTATTATATATAAAGTGTAACATGGCTAAAGATTTGTGATGAAAAAAACGTGATACATTTACAGGATCCACAGAACACAATTCACCTTGTGGCATGTGTTCTATATTTTCTTTCTGTGAATTAGTTTTACAAATCCTCTCTGCAAGTTCATCCCAACCATACTCAGCTCAACACAAAGTCACAAACTGAGTTGGAGATCCCAAGTTTCTGATCATGCATCTAACCTCAGAGTGTCTCCTATACCAATATTCTTTTAGTTCCTCTCATTGTAGCAAGAATATTTGTAAGTTGACCCTCTAAAACTTCATTTTTACCTGTTGCAGCATCTCACATGCAGAAAGATTTTGAAATCTAGTTCTGGTCTGAAGTGTATGAGCAACAGTATAACATCATGTTGAAAATTCACTTTCAGACAAGTAGTGAAAAATATAGTCAACATTGGTGCGGAATCGTGCATCTTCTGAATACATGCTTTTACAACTATATTCTGAAGCAGAGATTTGCACCTTCTGATCATCCTATCTCCCTCCTGTACCAGTTGCAAAAAACATTGGGAAACAACGGCTTTCTAATGTCTTTTCCCAGATAGTGATTGGTGCACCTTTCATTGCTTTCATTTGATACAATCCTAAACTGTCGCCCATGATCTCACGTGAGTGGAGAGGATGAGTCGTGTAATGTTCACACAAACTATTCCCTTCTACAATAGATAGCTTCTGAAACAGACCTTCACTGCTTTTGTTTGTTGACTTAACATCAAGTAGCGACAAGTCTGGTACAGTAAGACTGCCTCTGTATAAATCATTGTGCTCCAATAGTAAGGTCAATGCGTTTTTTCACTTTCTCAATTTCTATGAGCTGTTGCCAAATCTCTTACCTTTTGTGACAACACCATTTACTAAAACAAATAAAGAATCTGCAATGCATTTTCTTCCAAATTGAGAGTAAAATCCACAACTTTGCCTCTCACACCCTGCACTAATGATTCCTTAGGCAGATTGGACATCTTTGTTTGCAATCTAACAATAACTTGGAAGCGAGGAACAGTTTGAAATGTAATCACGTTAAACATGTTCAATTTCTGAAGCACAGAAGGGATATCAGACACTGCCATGTAATTCAAAACACTTCCTGGAGGATTACTTCTTTGATTATAAAACCCAACACAGTGTCTACAAATATAAAGTGCCTCTCTTGTGTCAAATCCCTCTTCTACAAACAAATACAGATAAAGTTATTTCTAAACATCGTCTATAATGGGTTTAATCTTCTCCTCAATGTACACTATTTGCACTTGAGACTTATAAAACGTATGTTGACAAGATACACAAATAATGCCAGGTCTTTCAGTAGAAAACAACTCAAGCATTGCAATTTTATATTGTTGAACAATCTAATCCGTTGAAAGCATAGGATCATCATTTCCACTTCCTGTAAGTGTTTCTTTCACATAAACATACTCTTTTAAAGAAGGCATGAGTTACGTGGCACTGTCACACCTACGTACCCTTGAAGGACTATTTCTAGTAAATTTTAATGCAAGCAAAGTGAAGGCTGAGATTCCTCGCATCATATAGTACAAAAGACTACGTGCATGCTACACACCCCATTTCACAATGTACCATGTTCCTCAAAAAAACAAACTTTGTAAAAGAAAACGAATGCAAACAAAACGTATACGTGATCTCCCGACAGTACCTCCAAAGAAATTGAAAGCAGCTGGTACCATCAATTTCCACAACCACAGAAGGATGTACTGAAAAGGCATACCCAAATGCACAAAAAAAGAGAAGCACCTCTTAAAAAAAAGCAAGTGTACTTCCATCAAATGACTCGGACACATAACTATCTGTTCCATTCAAATTTTCCAACACAACTGGTGTAAATTGCTATGCAAATGTAGCAATCAATGTTTTATTCCAATTGCCACCAATTGTTCAAAACATTTACTTAAACCGTAGCCTATAAAGGCTGGGGGTGGGTTAGGTTGGTTTTCAATAGGGAAAGGGAGATACAATGTCTTGCCTGTGGGTAACCAACTCCCAATTCTCCAGGACCTCTCCCAAGTCATCTTATTAATCATTTGCATTGTAGAATCTAAACCTTCTACATTTCCAGTCAAAAGTATTTGATTTAAAACCGCAAGAGACATACTTGTTGTTTTGCACTCATACAGTTTAACTATAAGGTATCTCATTTTAGTTTGATGTGCAGCCAGCATCCGTACATAATGAAACTGACTCTTACATCTACTTTTATTAAGATAAGCAAGAGAATTACCCAAAAGTCCTGTTTTTTTCACAAACTTCATTCATCTATTCTTTGAACATTATAATTTTTGTGCAAAAATACAAAAATCTCTTTAACACTTTACAAGAAAACATATTGATATTGCACAAATCATTGCACGTCCATACCTCACAATCCTTCTTTGATTTTATTTTTGACTGACCTATGCTTTCCATTTCTGTATTATCACACCGTACAATTTCTTCTTTTTTAGAAATCACAGCATTTTGGACTTCACAGCTACATCCACTCTCATTAATAACTAGGGGAACAAACTTTCGTTGAATGTAACTCTCCTCATAAAAAAATCTCTCCATATGAGAAGTGTGTTTCCACTCTCCACCAAACACGTTAAAAGTTTTCACTTGTAAGTACATCAACTGTTTCTATATTTGTAGGGAATGGTGTAGTCACCTTAAGTAATTTCTTAGGTTTGTGAATAATTTTCTTTTCATATCAAAAGCTTTCCTTATTATTACTTCTACTTTTTTCTTTTGCAAAAAAACGCTTCACAACATATCTAGATTTTGGACTCACACTTCTCCAAAGATTTGCATAAACTCGAGAGTGATACATTTTCCTATATATATATGTATTCCTCTGTTTCAAATTGATAGCACATTCACTACCTTTTCTTCTAGAAATCTTTATTTTTTTACTAGCTATTAACACATTTGATAGAATTTTCATTTGTTTTAAAGAAAATATTCAGGGTTCATGATTATATTCTGTTGGCACATATCCTATTTGAAAATGCACATTTTGAAAATTATTATCGATAATAGGTATTATATTATCTACAGGATTTGTATCTACAGATTTAACAACACTACTTTTTGAAATCTTACACTGTAGAAATGTACTTCCCTGCAGATGTTCGTTTCTTATGGCTAGTTGTTGTTTTCTTGATGGCATCTTACAAAAAAGCTGAATACAAAGAAATTGTGATAGTGAAGGTCAAGCATTCTGTTTCTTTATATTTTCAATATATGACATAACTTCCATGACCAGGCTGACAGGCAAAGACAAGGTTTAATGACTGCCAGGGCTTTGTAGGGCCAAGTGAAACACAGGCCTCAGTCAAGGGTGCGGGACGCCCATCAGCCCAGGTGTAATAGTTATTGCAACTCAGAATCTGCCTGAGATGCAAATAATTTCTTTTTAAATTCCTGACAGAAGATGTTTTCAAGTGGAGCAAATCTCTCATCAGAAAAGAAAAGCACCGCCATTTTAATTAAGAAATGACTAGGCCACATTTTGTATGGCTGCAGTCATTTGAAAAGGGACCTTCAATCTAATCATTACTACTGCTACTCAATAAAAAATGTCAGCATGTACATCCTCGCTCCATTAACCATCCCCACTACCACTAGAGTTTAAATGGCCAATTGCTCTGGACAGTCACATAAATCTACCTACCAAACCTAATCAATCATACAGTAATCCCAAATCACTATACATTTCTTAATTAATACCTCTCACACTTCAGAATACAATTCCAAAATGTTCACTGGAATCTATCATTTCTTCATTCAAATTCATAAAGGTGTCCCAAAATAATATTTAGCACATCTTTCCTTTCATATACCAACCAACTATTCATTAACCTCTGCAGTGTCCTCAATGCATACGCAATTTGATAAAACAACATGGTTCCAAGATAATACACTCCACTTAGTTGCTCCACTCAGCTTCAGTTTTCACACCATATAAGCATCTACTTTACAACTGTAGGCCAGCACCAGGCAAACACAATTGAGTATACTTCTAGTCATAAAACTGAGCCCTGCTACACCCTTGTTTCTCCCACCTCCCATTTAATCAATTCCCTTAAGCCATCCTCATTCAAAAAAATGCAAAATGAACCATCTCACCTGTTTCCAAATATTCCAGCATAATAAGCCAAATCACTGACCTACTATCGCGCCTTTCACCTACAAACGAATCACTACTAATGGTACTCAACAAAACATACATCAAACTAGTGTCCAAAACTTTGGACACTCCCATCCCCTGCACACCACAAATACTGAAATACAGTCAAGAAATGTCTTCATACATGAAAAGGTACATTTTATTTAGCAAACAGGTGAACTGAATAAATTAACAAACATATAATATGCCTATCCAATGAAATCATAGGCTCCTTTTGAAGACATGTAGTTCTTTCAGATGCAATTCTTTTAAACTCAACGTGTTTCGGGGTAATGAACCCCTTCTTCAGGAGTGGACTTCTGTGGATGTACACAGAAAAGACGAATTAAGACCCAGTTTACATATAAATCAACACTTGTCAAAGCAAATTGTTCAACCATAACATAAATTCACCATCTCCCTTCACCATGATGTGATGTTCATACCGATAACTCACAATCAATAACTGCACCCTATGTATACAGTGTAAACAAAACACCAAATAAACCATACAGAATAAAATAGTTCTTCCACCAGATTGGCAATCCACTCACTATCACCACTTGTGCATGGAACTTATAATTCAAAACATGGAAAACATGCCACTACCAGAAACTCCAACGAAGAACGTGAAAAACCTCCCAACCACCTGTGTGATATATAGAAGTTCCTACCTTGTGTAGCAAAGTAAACTGCAAAGGAATGCTTGATTCCTGTATGTAGAAAGGTGTGCATGGAACTATCCTTCATTTCCCAAGCAAAAAACAAGAGAAGAATCACTTACAGAAACTCAATCTCCCAATGAATACCTGTAGATTCAGGACGTGTGACACAAGCTAGGGGTGCCTCGTCCCGTTTCCGGCCCCGCAGGAACACGTACAAATCTTTACTCTCAAACTGTAGCCTGGGTAAAAAGATGGAAATGCAAATCATAACATGCTGAAAAATGTGTTACCTCCCCTGAAGGCAACTGACTGGACAACAAGTCCCATTTTCTGTAGACCTTACGCAAATCGTGAAGTAAGATGTAACTTGTAAGTTGTTAAATCATACGATCTCAGATACCGTTCAGATATAGAGCAGCTTATGTGCTGCACAATGCATGAACCGACACAGAGTGCTAGGACCGTAAATTGTCACGTGATAATTTTCAAGAGCCAATCACGTGTGATGTGACAAGTCACTGAGCGAAGGAACAACTAGAGATATTTTAGAGATATTTTAGACTGCTGTATGCAGCTTCAAAGTACGGCCATGCCCGTAACCATACCAGACGGGGAGATAAAGCTCTTCCTAATCCCTGTTATGACGGTGATGGTGAAATCATAATTAACTGGAGCTTCCACATTAGAATAAAATAAAGTAGAAAAGGGTAATCTACAGTGAAAACACACACACCTAACTGTTGTGTGGTGAAGGTGACTGAATCTAAATAATCAACTCACATAGTAGCAATTAAAAAAAATGTACAACAAAAAAATATAAACAACTGAAAACATACCATGATGTAATATCAAGGCTTATGGGTGGACAAAATGGAAAATCTGATGCCGGTATGTAGACGCGATATGATTCAACCAGAGTACATAGGCCAAAGGCCCAAAGATTAAAGAATAAGTATAAGGGATACCCATAGTTCATACCCATAGTTCAGCAAGAGCCTACTCAGGCTCAGAATTCCCCTACACTAAGAGATACAGAACATTATGTTCATCTATACAAAGTAGCGGTATGTATAGGTGTAAGTATGCCCCCTCTATCTTTAGCCTTTCAAATGAAACAATTCAGAAATAACTCTTCGAGGGTGTTATAATCGCTCTCCCCCTCCCCTGCCTCCTTTAGTGGGACGTTTCACTACCTCCAAAATTGTGAATTGGATTTGTGCAGTAGAATGTCTAAATTCAGCAAAACATAACACCATGTATCTCCGTCCTCCACTAGGCATCCATACTCTCAATAGAGTGTGAATGGGCAAGTCCACTAGGCAGCCCCATAACGCTACCTTACCAAACCTAATCAATAATACCATTACCCCATACCACTATGCATTTCTTAAATAATACCTCACATACCCTAAACATAACTTCAGAGTTTAATCCCCAAACCACTTTTAAATAGAAGAGCAGTTCACTGTAAACAACATGACAAAAAGTACCATAATTTCTTCATTCACATTCATAAAGGTGTTGGAAAATAATATGTAACACATCTTTGTATTCATATACCAACCAAGTATTCATTCATCTCTGGTGTGTCCTAGATTCATAGGTAACATGATAAGACAACATAGCTCCAACATAACACACTGCCCCTTAGTTTCTCTGACCAGCTCCAGTTTTCACACTGTAAAAGCCTCTACCTAACAACTGTAGGCCAATTTCAGGCACACACCATTAAGTATACTCCTGGTCACATAACTGGGCCTTGTCACACCCTTGCTTCTCCCAACATCCACTTAATTAGTCCTCCTTGGCCATCCTCATCAAAATACATGCAAAATGAACCACCTCACCCGTTTCCACCAATTTAAGCTTCGTAAGCCAATGGCCTGACCCACTTTCCGACTTTCAACTACAAACTAATTACTACTACTGCTACATATCAGCATGTGTATCCTCCCTTCACTGCTGGTCCCCACTCTGGCTAGGGTTTTCAAGGCCAAGTGCCCTGGTCAGCCCCACAAATCTACCCTAGCAAATCTCATCAATAATACCATTTCCCCATACCACTATACATTTCTTCAGTAACACCACACATACTCTAACCATAACTTCAGACTACAATTCCCAAACAACTTCTAAAGAAAAGAACTGTTCACTTAAAACAATACATCATTTCTTCATTCACATTCAAAAAGGTGTTGCAAGATAATTTCTAACACATCTTTGCTTTGATATACTAACCAACCATTCATCCATCTCAAGTGTGTCCTCAATTCATGAGAAAAGTAATAACAGAAAAGAGCTGCAAGATAATGCACTGACACTTACTTGCTCCACTCAGCTCCAGTTTTCTAACCTTACAAGCCTCTCCTTAACAACTGAGCACCAACTCCAGACAGACAGCATTCAGTCTACTGCTAGTCATATAACTGTACACTGTCAGAACCATCCTCCTCCTACAGCCATTTAATAATTTCTTCTTAGTCATCCTCATCGAATACTGTGTAAAGTCAAGCGCCTTACTTGTTTCCACCTATTCAACCATCATATTTCCAACAGCCTGACCTACTATACTACATTTCACCTACAAACGAATCACTAATACTCCACAAAAGATATCAGCAGTAGGTCCTCCCTTCACTGCCCATCCCCACTCCACTAAGGTTTGAATATCCAAATGCCCTGGACAGCCCCACAATCTATGTTAGCAGACCTCAGCAATAATACTGTTTCCCCATCCCACTATGCACCCCTTTCATTTTACATATCCCTATGTCACTGCATTGAGTAACAACATATTGCATTAGCATGAAACCTCAAACGATTTAAGCCCTTCCAAAGCACACAATTTCCAAGCAAATTATTTCTAAAAGACTATCAAGTTCACATTCACCAGGTGCACTGTCTCATGAAACCTCTCAATTCTAAAACCGCATTCAAACACTTCCACAATTCGAAGATAGTACAACATGAACAATGTAGGTTCATAGAAAAACAGCCTCATATCCAACTAAAAAGCACACACAGCCACAATATTGGTCAAGGGTAGAGTTATACTCTTTGGTTCACACTAGGGTTGACTATACACCCACATTCATATCACATCTTCCAATGTCAAACAACCTTTGTCATGAAATATATTTTTTGTAACACATAAGCATTGCATGTCATGGCATACAGCTTCATCACTCTCCTAAAAACAATGAAGTAAAATATGGAAAACCCTACATGCCAAATAATACAAATAAACTTGACTAAATCAGACACCTAAACATACTTCATTTTTCTTAGAAATACAACAATTCAAAATGTACATAATATATATTACAACCCACGATCACTCCCCTACAGCTGCTCCAATTAATGAATAGATCTTTACAATAGCCACACACCGAACATGTGCACACTCTCAATTCTGGAACCAGAATGTGAAAAGTTCACCAAAAGGTGACTTTCTTAGCTTTCATAAATCAATAGCACAAAAAGAGGACTGTAGAAAGCAAACAAGTAAAATGCCCAACACATTTTATTACAACCCATATCAATAAATAAAACCCAACACAATCCTTCCAAAGAATGCTATATACAACATTTACACACTATAAAAAAGTCCCCCTAATTTGCCAAATTACATAACCGTGGCTATAACCCTGGTTACACAATGAAAACCGATCAATAGACGTGGTTACACATTCATTTTTCAAATGTGCTGAAAAACACATGTTAGAAAGGTTTCAAAATCAATTCACACTAACCTTCAGATAAGAACATTCAAACAGAAACACAGGTACACATCTGTGCTGAAGCATCCATAATATAATATGATTAATACAGCAAAATACAAACAGATATAACTCCCTATATCAACATCACTCCAAAAAATACATTCTCTGATAGGTTAACAATTCAGCAGCATCTGAAGTACTTGACATCCTATTGGCAGCCACCCACAACACAGACAATGAACAACCAATCAGAAAGTACAAACAAACATTACACCTTCTCGCCTCATGTACCATTCCTTCATTGCTAATTCTAATATCTGAAGTGGTAAGCAGTATTTCTTTCTACCGCACTAAAATGGAAAATTACATGCAATGGCTGGAGGACAATTATCCTACAGAGGAAGACATTAAAAAAGAAGATGCTGAAGAAGATGCACCAGAAGAAAATACAATTCATTCAAGATTTTGTAAGTTCATTTTTTATATTTATTAAAAATTAGACTAAACATAACATTTTAAGGAACAAATGTCAGTCACCAAACAGATATACTGTATCTACCTACTATCAAACCTGAATACAACCAACACAAATGTTTCAAAAGTGCGTTATGCCTTCAATTGTTTCAAAATATTTCCAATATTTCAAAACACATGAAGAAGTCATTCAAGTATCAAGAAGAATCAAGCAAGAAGCACCACAAGCAATACCCACAAAACTAATTAAGGATGCATTAACAGAATTAAAACACCTATTTGTTAATATTCAATAAGAAGTACAATCAATGAAAAAATACATTGAAAATTTACGACAAATCATGGACAGTAAAAATAATGATAATTGGGCTAAAGAAGAAGATATTTTATGTGTTCCAACACATAAAAGAACACGAAAACGCACAACTACATCCCCCAAATAAATTTGTTTACAACAAACTTTGTTTGCTTATTTATTTACCTTTTTGAAATATGTACAATTACATGTATTATTAATGCATACAAAGTTGTTAAAATGTTACAATAACTGCTTACAAACACCTCACTGAATACACCTTAAAAAGAATTTCAACATTTTCTTTTGCCCCAAACATTTTGTATAACCGCGGTTACAAAATAATCCAATGACACCCCAAGGCTATATGATTGTGTGTGTTTCTTTTCATAAACTTAGACTAAAATATTAATTACAAAACAAACAGTAAAAAAAAAGTACATAAAGAGTATACCTTTTGCGCATTAAAGCTATAGCCTTGGGCGAAACCACGTCTAGGAAATCTCTCAGTCATTGCTGCAGGTACCCATGCCCCCAACATCCAACAGCCCATTGGACTACATCTTAACCGCGGTTATGCACCTATGTTTTAAAAAAAAAAAATATCCTTCTTTCTGAAAAAAAAGAAAACATTATCAGTTCAAAGACACACATGCACACTTTAATAAGCACACATTAATGCACACATTTTTATAACCCTCATATTTTGTATGCAGTGCATTACATCTAATATATAAAGCTGAATGTATTTATGTGTATGTGTGTATGTTTGTCCGGCTATACAAATCCACACCGTTGAACCCACGTCTACCACATTTTGCATGGATTCCTGTTTTGTCTGGGGCAAGATCGTAGTTTATGTTTGGATGCAAAAATCTCATATTCGAAAAAGATTTTGGATCTGTGTGTGTATGTTTGTCCGGCTATACAAATCCACACAGTTGAACCCACTGCTTCCAAATTGTGCATGGATTCCTCATTTGTCTGGGGCAAGAGTGTAGTCTATGTTTGGATGCAAAAAATGAACTCTGTAGACACCCTAATGCACTGATGCTCACCCCAATTCACTTCAGTAGATACTAGAAAGAGGCAAAATTTTGAAAAGTGTCTGAAGCAAAATGTTTGCTGTGTTGGTAATTCATTTGAAATGTATTACAACTGTATACAATTTGAAAGTGTTTATTAAAGCATTTTAAAGGAAAAAAAAAATACAGAATTTTAATTATTTTTATCACGCCACTCCAAATATGGGAAATGGCATGGTTACAGTTTACTTCACGAAAAGAGAGCACAATCAATCAATCAATCTTTCTTGGACATTTTCCCAAATGTGCTGAAGCCATTGAGTGACTGAAACATGCCGCACAAAAAACAAACATCACTTGGAAAAGCTCCAACTGATACAAAGCGAAAATCAATAACAAGAGCTTCTGAAACACAACAACATACAGCAACACGACTTGCCGACCAGAGGACAAGAGCAACTTTCTCCAGTGCAAATGAGATGCCAGAGCTAACTGATGCAAGACTTGCTGACATGAGGACAAGAGCAACATCCTGCAGGGCACATGAGACATCAGAGCAAACTGAAGCAAGACTTGCCGACAAGAGGACAAGAGCAACATCCTCCAGTGCACTATATAAGATACAACATGTGTGCATAAAACAATGTTGTTCTCTTTGCACATAGTAATCATTGGGTCAATGGGAAAAACAAATCCAACTTGGATAAAAAAAATACAATATTAAAAAGTATAAGAAAATACCACTACAAGAAACAAACAGGGATATATACACTGGGTTTAAATAGACAAATGACATAATACTGGGAGGTTGCAGGACAAAAGATGGGATGGTTAAGTAAACTTAGAGAACAAGAGATAATTGAGTAGAATAATTAAACTTGGAGAACAAGGGATAGAAAACAATAACACTGGAAGAAACACTAGTACTATAACCATGATAGCAACAGCAGTGGTGACATTATCATTTCAGTTCTGAATCCATCACCACCAAGGTAAAATACAAGTAGGATGAAAACCACTTCTGAGAGTTGGCACTTTTTTAAAGTCAAAGAACACTGTTCCAGAAATGGGCAGATGAGGTACTTTGCACATTCTGCAACACAACTCTACACCATGTGCCTTCCAATATTCCATCTGGAGCACCTCCATCCGCCAGTGCAATAGCGTCCCCATCTTTGATTTATATATCATCTTCTTTCATCACTGGAGCTGTGAGCAGTGTTTGCATAAAATCAACAACCAGACATTGAGGGTGCTGCCACCAACAGCCAGAGTCTTAAAACACCTGCAGCACTGCATTTAAAGAATCAAATTGAAATGGTTGAAAGGTCACAAAGGAGGCTTTTCATGAACAGTCTGCTGATGTGCTGCTCCCATCTCCAACAGTACCACTATGTTTTGAATATAGGTTGACCTTTCACAGGAGTTAACTGTAAAACATCTAGTGAGAGTCCACTGCGATGATGAGATCGATACAGATACAATAGACTACAAAACAAAAATCACTAAACTGAACTTGCAAACCACCATCAATTCAACTACCTCACAAAACACTCAAAAGACCTAAGACTACTTTATACCTTAAAGTGGATTACAATTACAATAAATACAATCAAATAAATCTTAAACCTCAATAACATAAATACAAGAACTTAATACTTTAATGTAAATGTCATGAATTCACAAATCTAATTGTAGAAGTCCATAGTTCTAAAACATATAAATATATTAAATACTTGCCACACAATCAAAGCAAATGAAAAAATCATAATGATCAATTGATACCAATGGTATATATAACTTATACACACACACAACTGCAACTAAACCATCAACAATGAACAATGTATTAACACTTACTTTCACATCAGCCACACTCCTGCCATGTGCACAGTGGCAGTTCTGGAATCAAAAGGATAAAACCTCAGAAAATTGTGGAGTTTATACTTACCAAAATGAAAACCAAAAAAAGAGCACTATATACTAATCCAACTATTAAAATGGATGACACATATTCCCCACAACCTATCACAGACAGCTACACTCATAGAAAAGTACCAACAATCAATAACAACAATGAAACTCACAGATATCTATAAGTCCCCCCACACCCAGAATCGTTCATAGCCATGGATATTATAAGCGACAGCAGATCTTGCTTTGTATCTGCAGCTAAACGTACATTTTTTGCAAACCCAAAATAAAACTAAGCCGGCCTTCAAATAAAATAAGACAACACATAACCAGCTCAAATAACAAACACAAATACAATTCTGTACTGTATCATTCACATAACAATATGACTATTGCACAGAAAAAGTAAGTTTATAGAGGCAGCTACAAATATAACTGCGTCTACGGGTAAAACCAATTCAATTATGAAAAGCATTGACGCTCATAGCACGTGCTATCTATAGAGATGGTTATACAACAGCCCTTCATGGCCGTTTGCTGATAGCTGTGGATATTTGCAAAAACTATGGATTTAAAATTGTATTTGTACTCCACCAAACTCCAAACAAGTTTTCCCAACATGCCTACCAGCCCCCCTCCACTTATCATGGTACTCTTCCACTCCCCTATTCTCTGACAATCCCCCAAAACACTCAAGGCATCTAAGATGCTACCGCACCCAAAACATTTCGGATAGCCACGGCTACTACACGTCCACAAACACATGATGTGCCATTTGTCCCCATATAATTGTGGCACCCCAGGGGGTGCAAGGTTATATCTACTCACAGATAGCAACTCTGCCTGCTGGGTGGCTCCAGAATAGCCGTGAATAATTACAATAGCACCATCAACCAATAAGAAACTACAAAACACACAAACCCTGCTCATTCAAACTACTAGAAATTCAAACTAGAAATCATTTTTGTCGAAAATGAGAACGACTGCAGATATCCTGGCTCGTATGAAAACTGTGTGGATCATCGGAGACAGTTGGCTGTTCTGGTTGCTGGCTTTTTGTGAGAAACTAAATATTAACATGGACCTAGTTTTCAGAGATTTGAAAATTAAAATGTTTCCCATAATTGTTCAGTCTGAAAAGTACTGTGCACCCAGACATCATACTAATTCATTGTGGAGGCAATGATTTGGGGAAGGTTCGAGGTGTGTCCCTTACTTTAATGATCAAACAAGACATGGCAAAACTAATGGAACTATTTCCTCACACCAGCTTCATATTTTCCAATCTGATTCGGGCAAAAATAGAGATGGACCACCAGATTTAATGGTACAATTAAGAAATCCCAGAGAAATGTTAATAAATCAGTTTCAGCATTCCTGCAAGACCACAACCAATCATGGATTTCTAACAACAGCATACAATACTACATGAACAATTTCTATAGACCTGACAGAGTACACCTAACTGGTGAAGGAAATGCAGTGTTCCTTGAAAACATCAAAACAGTAGTTCAGATGTGCTAAAATACTACACTCAGTGTACCCGAAAACAGTCCTTTTAAGGACTACATATGAAATACAAATACACAAATACAATACATTTTAAAAAAGTGTTGTATTATACCTGTGGTTACAGTTCTTTGACTTTTATCATAACCACTATTTAAGTGGTTATGATAAAAAAAGCTGCCCTCACTTCAAGTTTTATACTACAATACAACTTAAAAGATCAAGACAGTACAACACTTCTCATGTACTTATATGAAGTAGCTGAAAATAAAGCAAGCAGAGACTAATATATAACAGTAAACTGGGTAAACAAACATTCCACAGCCACACAACATCATACCAGAAGAACACACAACTTACAGTCCATTGTACGGGGCATCTAAAAATAGAATACAATTGATCCTTTTTATATTAATTTTGTTAAGCTAATTTCTTCATGTTTTCTCAAAAGCCTCACATACACAAAAGTCTGAAACACACAGCCAAAATATAAAAGAGTCCAAAATACCTACCAGGTCACTGGCCATGACCTATGGCCATGGCCAGTGATTGTTCACCCTCAACGTCACTATAACTATAAAAATAAATTTCCAAAAGAAATGAAACACTGACACCCCAAAATATATAGCCTCTCAGAACTATTAGTTCCTGCGTTTATCTGTAGTCCTTTATAGCCTCGGTTTCAGCTGTGAATATGGGTAAAACTGACAGAAAAATAATACTTTTCTGTCCCCCAGCATCTCACCAAGTCCACCCTCATCTGTGCCAGCTCCCCTTTTCCCAATTGGCCCCCTCACCTCCCCTGCCCTCTCCCATTCCCCCCACAACACACGCTGTTTCTGTGATACAGTTTTCTTTCAGATTTCGGCTATTTGCAGCTATAGCTGAGGCTACAGAAAGCTTTGTGTTACAAAATCAGTCCCTAGACCCCCGCCAACTCCAAAATTTTACTTGGTGCCCTCTAGCCTCGCCACTACCACCTCTAGCCTGATGGAATTTGCATGTTTTTGAGCTGCAAATAGCCTTTTTCCTGCATTTCATTTTCCCATATCCTCGGCTATAGCCACAGATATTGCTCGCATTGAGAAGAAAACAGGATGGCAGTCGTTTCATTTGTAAAAACACCCGGTTTCAGGTAAATCCCTTAAATATCACTATCTATTTTTGGAAAGGGGAACCCCCTTCTCCATCAAATATTTCAATAACTACTGCACGGAATAACCCTAAACCATGCATGGATCGCGGGTCAATGCGTTGTGCCCAAGTTGTTTCAGACCTGGTCCAAATCCGTCCATCGGTTTGGTCTGTATGCATTGGCAAAAATGTACCTTGTTTTTCTATGGGAAAATTAATGGGAAGTAGGCCGCACTGATTTTTCTTTTTTTTTACTCTTAATTACTTTTTTCTTTTTTAACAAATCCTTACAAAACTTTACAATCGGGGGGGGGGGGGGAGCAAGGTTCTATAATCACTTTCGTAATTTCACCCAAAACTGTTACTCGAATCACACATTATTAACAATAACATTTGGAGGGGTTGCTATGTGTCTCCGACTCATCTTAACTATTGGGTGGCAACCTCCTCCCTATATAATATATTTCTGTTCCCTAGTCCCTTCTTTCCATTTCCCTTCTTACTTTTAATATTCTTTGTACATGAATTAGAATTGCTTTTCTTCACATCATAATTTATAGTGAATACAATGACAGGTCAGGTAAACGTTGTCTCCTAGATTCGAAATGGACTTAATAGTTTTTAATGTGGACTTAATAATGTGGTAAAAAAGAGGACAGACAATACTGGGAAAATGGGAAAGACAGTGGGCCTTATTACGAGTCTGGCTGTAACCCTGTCAGTGCTACCGGCGGGTTGCCACCAGACTGGTGACATTTTACTGACATTACAAGACCCGTCGGACCAACAAGCTAGCTGCCGGTAAATGTTTTTGTCCCATTCCTGTGGAGTCCCATATGACTCCACAGGAATTGGTTCATGGACCACCTGCATCATTAGTAACAGTGCCGGTGCTTCTGTGATCAGTCTGTGTGCTGTGACTGCTGTGCCCGGCAGTGTCAGACCTGCAGGGCGCAGCCCCCCAGCAGTAAATCTTGTAATTTGCCGGTCCAGAAACAAAGCTACCGGTAAGATTACCGGCACCCTTTTTTCTGGACTGGCAAGGTCATAACGAGGCCCAGTAGTATGTCACGTTTGGAAAATAAGGAGTATAACTCTCATAGAGATAGACAGGCACTGAGTGCTAAAGTGTCTTTTGAAGTCACAAGATGTAAACATCCCATTGAAGAAAGATTTGCATTTTCAATTTCTAAGTCACAGAACAGACAAGGTGAAGAATTGGAAAATGCTTCCAGTTGGCATGGTCATGCATACCATAAAAACATTCTTACACCTACGTTTACAAACATGCACAAGAAATAACAAATTAAAATTGTCTTGAAATATATGTGGTTATTTCAGCATAGCTGCAGATCTATAACTAGTTAGAGGCTGCAACACAAAGCAAGAGATGGGAATACATGTGCAGCTTTACAGCTATTGAAATGGGACTTTATCCTAACGGATGTATAAATGCAAAAATAAATCCCAGAGAGAGAGAGAACAACTGTTTTCTCTGGCGTGTATAAATCCTACTTGAGGATTGATTATAAAATAGTCAGAATTGATGTATTAGAATTGATCTATATCACAGGTGTTCGTATGATTGCAATTTCACATTATACTCCTGCTGATGTAAGCAATAATCACCTGCTCGAAGGGGCTTCGCAGCTTCACCGGCTGGTAATGGCCCAGGGCCCAAGTTATTGGGGCTCTGTGCAGTTACCAACCGGTCAAACACCTTTCGGCAAATCCAACTAACCTCTGTCTTTTCATTTGCAGGCTGACCCAAGAATGCAGGAACTGGAGCAGAGGTTGGGAAATCATGTAAGTGTTAGAGCGTGCAGAGCACTCCTGTTGAGGTAGGTAGCTGGAAGAACTGGGCCCAGGGTGTGGTGTATATATCCCTGGGCCCATGCTGACTGCACAGAGCATTAGCAGAAGCAGGTAGGCTGTGCTCCAAGCGGCCGCCATCTTCTTTGGTTAGACTTGCTCTCTCTTTCCCTCTTTGTCTCTTTGGCGGCCATCTTACAAGTGGTTTTGTTATGCAGCCAAGCATTTGTTAATGCAAGCCAACCCCCATGCGACCCCACAGTTGATATTTTCAGGTCTTTATGGGTAGTGATCATGTTATGGGTGGTGGACATGGCACATGGATCCAAAAAGAGCCTCTCTTCAAATTCCATGGTGGCCAGCAGTGACACAGAGCAGCAGTGGTGCCTGCCGAACACCTCAGGTAAATTGGGCTGGGGGTGGGAAAGGACCATACATCTAAGGGGGAAGGTGGAAAATGGCGGGGAAGGGGAAGCAGACATTTGGCTGTGTGGAGCACAGGTTTAGATTGTGGGATTCAGCACTCGATCCAAGCGACCTGATTGGTTGCTTCTCCTGCAAAGGGTGCTTGTATGCCTTTAGAACCTACATCTATTCTACCTAAATGATGTTAGGTTAGTTGACAAGATGAAAGGTAACTTAGTTTATTTCTTGCAGGACTGCATGAGCAGATTGTCGATGCAAGAACGGTGTCAGTAATTATGAGGTAATCAGCCACTTCATTTGTAGAACGAAAAAGGCGCAAGAAGGCGCTCACAGCCCTGGATACACATTTGGAAGGATTCCAGGGTTAAATTAATAACGTACACAGAATGTGGTCAGAATGCCACATGCATGCCTATAACTTCAAGAATACTTCCAAGTGGAGAAAAATTTGATAAGATTTAATCAAACAGGAACTAGAAAATGGCCAGTAGCCAGAAAATCTACTTTGGAAAACAGCGAGTGAGCACTGAACAGTTAAACACTGTTTATTCAATTAAACCTTTTATGAAACAGATCTTTGTATTCAAGCAAAAATTCTTTGCATCAAATAATCCTCCTTTGGGATGTATATGAAGCCATAGATGGCATTAATCATGAAAAGCACCGGGTCCAGATGTTTTTGTTAATGAATTCTACGAGGTAATTAATCTTGAACAGTAAAGCACACTGTACAATTTCCGAATGGGAAATACTTATTTTCTAGCCCACATAAAGAAGATGAACATCTCCCTGGGGCCATAAGAACTGAGACATAACATGCAACCCTGAAATTACAGACCCATCAGACCCATCAGCCAATTGATCATATATTACACAATATTGATAAACTGTTGGATCATCTGACCAAGTGATACCACAAAAAACATTATACTTGGAGCCTAAAATTAATTTTTCAAGAATACGAAAATACTAGACAAAAGTTGAGTAGTATTCAAATAGCAGAACAGCACATATATCCTTTTATCATATTATTATTATTATTATTATTAATAATATTATTAATAATAATATTGTTAATATTATTATTATCTGCAATATTATTTGTATTATTATTATTAGTAGTAATAGGGTCTTTATTGGGTGCGGGCCTAGTTTCCAGAAGCAATGAAGCACGTTACTTTACAATCATAGGGGGAAGAAAATGATGAGAAGAGCAGAGAAACAAAGGAGTGGGACGCTAACACAGAGGAAGGGGAAGGTGGGACATTTGTCAGCAAAGGGTCAGTAAGCAACCAGTGGAGGAAAAAGTGGTTATCTGATCAACCAGTCTCAGGTAGGTTGGGGAGTGGAGTGTGTGTGGACCTAGGTGTTATGGCAGAACCATTTCTTAAAGAGGAGGGTCTTGACCTCCTTCCTGAACTATAGAAGTGAGCAGATGAGTCTGATGTTGATGAGAAGGAGGTTCCAGAGTCCTGGGGCATAGATAGAGAAGGCCTGCCTTCTGGTTCTTTCCTTCCTGCAGCTGCAGAGTTCAAGTCTGCACATGTCCTTACTTCTGATGGATCGTAAGTCTCCAGAGATGCTGAGTTTCTCAGTGAGGTAGCTTGAGGACTTCAGTGTGATAGCCATGTAGATGATGCAGTGGGATTAAAGGTGATACAGGCCTGCAGCATTAGCCAGTGCAGTTCGATGAGGGCCAGGGTGATGTGGTTTAATTTGCAGAGTCCTTTGATGAAACATTCTGCAGCATGCTGGACACCATTCAGGGGTACCAGGGTAGTCACCGGAAGGTCTTCTAGCCTGCAAGTGCATGCGCATTCCTCACAGTGGCAATGTATGCAGTTAAATAACAGATTCTGTGACTCTGGATGGTAATGTTGGCAGCACTGCTCCCCATACACCATTGGCCTATTTCAACCCACAGCAGATTATCACAACACCTACATGCCCAGGAATTAAGGGTCCATATTTTACTAGGGTTTGTCCTTGGCTTGATTCTGTACAAATGCTTCCTCTATGTTCTGGTGAATTTCGTGATCACCAATATGTTCATTCAAATTGGGTGTAATGGCACCATGCATACCACACAACGATGTTACGTTTATGGTGGTTATAGAAATGGTTGTTGGACTGTTTGTGGTACTTACATTTGTACACAGTTGAAAAACACAGAGAAGGATGTACTCAGGAATTAATTATTGGAAGACTACAAACTGAAGTGGCCATTCAGATTTGGGCAGATCTTTTAATACTGCTGAAGAAAGTTTCCAGCTCTTACTGGGGTATTTCTGGAAATCTGCCCTACTCAAAGTTTACCACCAGCAGAGGTGGTATTTCTTGACTACTTCCAGAATATCATCTTCAATGGTGGTAGTGTAAAAAAAATGTTGAGCATTTTTTACAGCCATTTTCTGTATCAATGTATAGGGAGAAATGATTGTGCATAGTAGTGGCTCATATCACTACTGTTTGATTTCTTTGGTGCACTCTACGGTGAATTCTGGCTGTTGTATGCTTTAAATGGGTATGGTGGTAAGAAGAGAAAATCTGAGATGAACACCTTCATACCCCAACAACAATGGCATTTGTAAAACCCCTTTTAACTCTATTGGAAGAAAGCACCTTTGCTTCCAATTAGTACAGTAACAAGAAAGATTGAAAATATTTGGGGCCAGTTTGGATTTTTTACCTCCACCCTCCAGGTGGAAGTATAAATAGGTGGATTTGCTGCAACAAAATGTCTGTTTAGAAATAGCACTGCCAGTATTCCCATGGAATACCACTGATGGTATTTTATCAAACCCTTAGTTTTACTGTTACCACCCAACTCGTAATGAATCCCTAAGACTGTGATAGTTTTTCATTGTCTTGTCCAGAACACTTAATCGACAACAGATTAAGATATATACATGAGAAGTCACAATAACACAGATACATCTTGCCACCTATACTTTACACTGTCACAAATACACTCAAACACATTTACCCAGTCACAGAAACTGAAACACACTCACACACACACTCCACCAAATTTGAAAACGCACAAATAAAATAAGCTGTTCTTTCTCCCTGACCATCGCCAGGTCCAAGGCACATTCCTCTTGCAATTCTCTATGCTTCCTTAAATTGACATTTTCGGCCGACTTTCAAAGAAAGTGCAACTTCAGAGCACAAAAAAGCTATGATGAATGAATGAATGGGCTAGTACCTTTTTCTTTTACAGAGAGCCTTGTTTATGTTTCTAATATTGAATATGGATTAGGAGAAGATGAAATCTCCCATGATTTCTGAGTTGCAAACTGTGGACACAAGAAGACAGGGCTCAACTCTCAACCTTCCACACTTCATACATTATGTGATCCTGACCAAATCAATTTTCATTGCTGTGCCTTGTTTTCACTAACTATCTGTAGAGAAAGCCTCACTGATATGGGCTTATACTCTATAGTGTTACTCTATAAATAATGTTAAAACAATATGTTAAGAATACGGTTGAGGAGGCAGGATGACAAGTTATGTTATGTCAAAAGGTACTTATATAGCGCACTGTCACCAACGGAATTGGTCCCCAGGCGCTCTGGTGGATCTGTAAATGGGAAGGTGGGATGGGTTAGTAAGGTTGAGAGGAAGTAGGATAGAGAGAGGAGTGGTGTACTGTTGGTAGCTTCAACTCGGTAGACACCGGCTGCTGAGCTTTGGTGCGAATATTGGCTCGGTGTCAGCCGTGTGTGCTGTTGGTGCGGCTTATGTGTTGTTGCGGTGTGCTGAAGTGCATGTGGCTTGTTGTGCGAGAGATGGATGTGTGAGTTTTTTTGTAAAATAAGTATGCAGGGAGTTTGAGCTTATATCGATTAGTGGGTTATATTACATTTAACAGGCTCACATTCACAGCTCTAAGTGTGGTACTTGCTGATCCACATAATTCCGTCTGAGTGTGGCACTCGCTAGTCTTCACAATAATTATCCAGGTACGACACAGGTTAATGTTCTCAATTCTAAGTGTGGCACATGCTAACATTCACAATCCTATCTAGATATGGCGCATGCTAATGTTCACAATTCTAAGTGTGGCAAATATTAACATCCAAGTTCCATCTAGGTGTGGCACCTGCTAACATTCACAATCATATCTAGATACGGCGCAGGCTAATGTTCTCAATTCAAAGTATGGTACATGCTAACATCCAAGTTCCATCTAGGTGTGGCACATGCTAACATTCACAATCCTATCTAGATACGGCGCAGGCTGATGTTCACAATTCTAAGTGCGGCACATGCTAACATTCACAATCCCATCTAGATATGGCACAAGTTAAAGTTCTCAATTCTAAATGTGGCACATGCTAACATTCACAATCGTATCTAGATACAGCGCATGTTAATGTTCTCAATTCTAAGTGTAGCACATGCTAACATTCACAATCCCATCTAGACACAGCGCAGTCTAATGTTCTCAATTCTAAGTGTGGCCCATGCTAACATCCAAGTTCTATCTAGGTATGGCACATGCTAACATTCACAATCCTATCTAGATACGGCGCAGGTTAATGTTCTTAATTCTAAGTGTAGCACATGCTAACATTCACAATCCTATCTAGATACAGTGCAGTCTAATGTTCTCAATTCTAAGTGTGGCACATGCTAACATCCAAGTTCTATCTAGGTATGGCACATGCTAACATTCACAATCCCATCTAGATATGGCACTGGCTAATGTTCTCAGTTCTAAGTGTGGCACATGTTAACATTCACAATCCTATCTAGATATGGTGCAGGTTAATGTTCTCAGTTCTAAGTGTAGCACATGCTAACATTCACAATCCTATCTAGATACGGCACAGGTTAATGTTCACAATTCTAAGTGTGGCACATGCTAACATTCACAATCCCATCTAGATATGGCACTGGCTAATGTTCTCAGTTCTAACTGTGGCACATGTTAACATTCACAATCCTATCTAGATATGATGCAGGTTAATGTTCTCAGTTCTAAGTGTAGCACATGCTAACATTCACAATCCTATCTAGATACGGAGCAGGTTAATGTTCTCAATTCTAAGTGTGGCACATGCTAACATTCACAATCCCATCTACATATGGTTCAGGCTAATGTTCTCAATTCTAAGTGTGGCACATGCTAACATCAAAGTTCCATCTAGGTGTGGCACATGCTAACATTCACAATCCTATCTAGATACGGCGCAGGCTAATGTTCTCAATTCTGACGATTTTCTGCATCGTTCATGTGTTTCATTTCGGATGCTCTGTCTTTAGAGGTTGCATGTCCAATGTATGGTCTGTTTTTAATAGTACCTGTTCGCGGTAGCCCTCCATTAGGTGGAATGGCCCGAGTCGGGCACGGGGGACCACCACGCATAACATTCACATTTTTGTCTAGATGCGACGCAGGCCAAGGTTAAGAATTCTATGTAAGTGTGGTGCAGGCTAAACAATCTTGATCCCGTCTAGATGTGATGCAGGCTAATTTTCACACTTCCCTCCAGGTGTTGCACTAGTTGACATTGGTAAGTAAGTTGGTATGTATTGCAGGGCAACATTTACAGTCCATTTGCTTTGGTCACAAGTCTCTCTAAGCATGCATTATGTAAGTCTATGGAAAGGAAAGGTAGAGTGGCAGGGGCTTTCTGGAATAGAGTAATTGCTCTACACCCCACCCATGCCACACACACCTTGGCGGCGTCATTGGAGGAGCCGCTCTTTGCCCCAGTCCCCTTAGCCAAAGGCCTGCACAGGCAGAGGGCTGCCCTGGGAAGGTCAGTAAAGGCTTGGGTAACACGAACCAGAGGACCAACCAGAGCGGGGGGCGGGCCTGGAGGTGGGAGGGAAGGGAATCGGGAAGAGGGTGCGGGTGGGCGTGGGCAGTAAAGAGGGGCTACAAAGGGCCTGGGGGCCAGCATAAGATGTTGGAAAAGGGGATAAAAAGCCGCAACCTGCATCTCCAAGATTTTAAAACGAATACACGGTGCAGCGTGGGCCACTGGGCCTTAGCAATGGAGTCAATTCTAGCCAATCACGGGGCTCGGGAGGTAGGAGCAGGAAGCAGGAAGCCTGGAAGGCCCGGGGAAGCGAGGAGGCACACGGGACAGGAGGGCACAATTTTTACAAGATAATGCTGCTAACCAGGTCCCAGGAAGGTCCTGCGGGGGCTCCACTCATCTGCATCTCCAAGGTTTTAAAAGGAATGCACGGTGCAGTGTTGCCCACTGGGCCTAAGCAATGGAGTCAATTCTAGCCAATCACAGGGCTCAGGAGGCGGGAGCAAGAAGCAGGAAGCCTGGAAGGACCGGGGAAGTGGGGAGGCACAGGGGACAGAGGGCACCATTTTTACAAGATAATGCTGCTAACCAGGTCCCAGGAAGGTCCTGGCGGGGCTCCACACACCTGCATCCCCAAGGTTTTAAAAGGAATGCACGGTGCAGCTTGGGCTACTGGGCCTAAGAAAATGGAGTCAATTCTAGCCAAGCACGTGGCTCTGGAGGCCGGACCAAAAAGTGGGAAGCCTGGAAGGCCCAGGGAAGAGAGGAGGCACATGGGGAACCAATTTTTACAAGATAATGCTGCTAACCAGGTCCCAGGAAGGTCCTTGGGGGGGGCTCAACTCACCTGCATCTCCTAGGTTTTAAAGGAATGCAGGATGCAGCGTGGGCCACTGGGCCTAAGCAATGGAGTCAATTGTAGCCAATCATGGGGCTCGGGAGGCGGGAGCAAGTAGCAGGAAGCCTGGAAGCGAGGAGGCACGCGGGGCAGAGGGGCGCAATTTTTACTAGATAATGCTGCTAACCAGGTCCCAGGAAGATCCTGGGTGGGCTCCACTCACCTGAATCTCCAAGGTTTTAAAAGGAATGCACGGTGAAGCGTGGGCCACTGGGCCTAACCAATGGAGTCAATTCTAGCCAATCACGGGGCTCGGGAGGCGGGAGGTGTGGGCTTGTGGCATTGGAATATGTGCCAGAAAAGTAAACTTGCCCACAAGGGCAAATGTTGACAGACGCCCTCTGATTGTTTACCAATGATAATGGCTAAGATTGGTTTAAGGACACCCCAACTGAATGGCCACTGCTTAAGATGAAAACAACATGATGCAGACTACGTGCATCTGTTCTTGTACTCTGCGAGTGTGGAAAGGCGCAATACCAAAATGCTTGATAGTTTAGGCCTGATCAAACCAAATAAATGTCAGTCAGAAGCCATAATTTGTAATTCCCAATGAACTGTCTTATTACAACCTAAAACAGGGCTGAATCCCTGTGGCTGGTCAAGGTTTTGATGATTGCACAACATATAGAAATGATGAACCAAGAAAACTGTGAAGAAATCTTTTATATTGCCTCTAAAACTGTTAAAACTTGCGGGTCCCGAGAAGCGGACCGTGAAGTGAAACATCAAGTAAAAGCAGTCGGCAGTGTGTGCTGGAGAAGGAGATGTTATAGTTGCTGGTGGAGTGCGGCAAGGGTTGTAGAATCTCTGCCTGTAAAACTGTTAAAACCTGCGGCTCCCACAAAGCATACTGTCAAGTAGAACCGCAAGTGAAAGCAGTCAGCAGTCAGTGAGACAGTGAGCGATGAGTGTTGTAACTCTATTGTCCCGATGGACTCATTTCGAGTATGTCTGGCTTGACTCTTTTATCTAATATTCCATGTTGTTTGTTGTCGCTCCCACCACAGTAAAAGAGCATTGAAGCTCTCCTCCTGATTGAGGGCAATGCTGCCTGGATCTTGCCTGTCGCACCCTCTCAGATTTACGACCATGCTTGGAGACACATGGGCATTTGGCTTCGGAGCTTGCTCTGTAATTGGGCTTAAATCTATCGTGGAGACTGTGGGGTGCAATCCCTTTTTTCCACTTTAGTATCCCCAACTCAGATAGTGTGTATTAGGATTCCTACTGAATTAATTTCTTTGATAATTGAAATATTGGATTCTTGCACTGTTAATTGCTCATCCCAAGATCTCCAGCTACTATGGGAAGGAAACATAAAAGGTACAATCTTCGAAGTGCATATTCTACTCCCTTAGATGATGAGATGGAAAAAACTTTGTATCTTCAGACCAACACATCCTCTCACCTGGGAAAAAGAAATGTACATCTTTTTACCCCAGGTGCAAACAAATTCTTACAGCCAGGTCGTTCAGTATGGTTGCTTGATTTAAGATTTGTCAATGGTGAGAGCAGATGTGGAATTTCATGCTGATTGTGATGTATCTGGGCCAATTCTTACTCAAGTAAAACAGCATGCAAGTACATCTTTAATGAATGTCTCTACTAGTTTGGACAATGAAATACAGGCACTTGCGGGTTTGTCTTCAGGCCTGTTTTACACACACAATGCGGATGTGGATGTGATTCCGGACACATTAAATTCACAAAGGCAGTCTATTAATGAAATTCCAATTTCTATGTAGAGATCTCATCTTCCCTTTCACTGTGATAATTCCAGCTGTTGTGATACTTCAGACTCAGGAATAAGTACTTTGGCTGCCCTAAATATTGTTTTACAGTCCTTTATCCACTTATATGATACTGTTGTTCACAAAGTGAGAGCAAATTCCTTGATGTTGAATCAAATCAGACATTTTCTGTGGGCTGGATATCCAAGGCAATCAGAAACGGTCTCTGACAGTACTGAAATGTCTGTGTGGAGAACTATCTTGAACTGTTTGAAGTCTCACACATCTGTAATAGATGGCGGAATTATTGATGACACTGTGGTGCCTAGTATAAGAACTTTATTGGATAGTACTGCTAGGAAAAAAAAGGTACAGCTTCCACCTCAAAGATGAAATTAAAGAATGTTAAAGGTGGTTCAAAGGTTTTGAATAAAGGATCACAGACATATTGAAGGAATATTTTACTTGCAACTAATAAGAGACAGTCTGATGGAAAAAGTGGTGAATTATCATATAGGAAAGTAACTACTACTAATGACAACCTAAGAGGGAAGGCTACTCTACCACAGGGAACATGGTCATTAATAGGGGACCTCTGAACACTCTTCGAAAAACAATTTCTTTGCCTTCCAGTGTATCGAATATCTCGACAAATGCAAAAAGAAAAAAGCAAAGAAAGTTCCAAGAAAACTGCTGAAAATCCATCTAGAGCAAGTAACATTTTCCGATTGAGCATTCCCGAAAGGCAATGGACAGTGAAGAGTCTAGATCCCAAATATTTTCTTGGAGGCAGAGCAATGGCTCTGCTCAAAAAAGAATAATCCAACCCATTATATTTGAATCTGTGTTTGAAAAAGAGTGGGATGTTCCATTGAATAGATCCAGACTGTTGACTCCTTTAATCACTATACCTGAATTAAGTGTTATTTCTTCCTTGGATATAAAATATGTTCATTTATTTGATCGTAAATGGTCAGGAAAATGTGCAGTTCACTTTTACTCTAAATGTGTTGAGAGGTTGGTGAATGAGTGATAGGAAGACATTCTACTAAATGGTTTCGAGCAATACTATGCATGCCATTCATATGCGGATGACCGGCCCAACTTTACAGTAAAGTATCATTTTGAAATGTACCAGCGCAGACAGATTGTGCATGAGTCTAATTCTTCGAGTTGGGAATGGCTGGCAACTTCACTCCCCTTGACTTCAGGAAATAGGCCTGGCTTTAGAGGGAAAAAAGTACTGCAGACTACTAAATTGGAATTCCTGTGGTCATAATTCCTTTCTCAATACTGAAATGAAGAGGGTTTTTGACAAATTTTATTTCATATTTCTTCAAGAAATGTGGTTAAGGTTCCCTCCGGTAATCGGTGGATATATAATGGACAGTATGTTTGCCAAGAAAGGTCAGAGAGGGAGACCTGTTGGAGGCATCCTAACAGCTGTAAGAATGAAAACATGTGGCTCTATCCATAATGTGATGTGCCGGTCAAAGGCTGTTCTTGTTACAAAAGTGAAGGATTTAAGGTATGGTAAACAATCTGCAATCTTACTAATTAATATCTATTTCAACCACTCTAGTACTGAGATTGACAGAGTAATAAACAATATAGAAAATGTGTTAACTGAGATATGGAGAACCAGGGTAGTCAATTTTTTCTAGGTTCAGATTCTGCTTTTGAAGAACTTGAGTATGATTAGTACAACATCCTAAGGCAGCAGGGGCAACTGTGGGAGGATTTGGTCTCAATTTCTTTACAGATGGGTGTTTACATAAACTAATATGCTGTTTGTAAGTAAGCTGATGGAGGAATCTGGTTTAGCGCAATATCATCCTCAACAATTGACTAAATTTTCCTAAAAAATATTGGTTGTGATGAAGTTAGTAGTTTGAAGATAGTAAAAACTGGATTTAATGACCATGTCATGCTCCAATTATCTTTACTTATTAGGGGAAGTTGGGATGTTAGTAAATGCTCGGGAATAAAGCAGTGGGTTGTATCAGGGTCTAGTAATAGGGTGGCACAATTCACAGTGGCCTATAAAAGTGTTGGAATAAGCTGGTGGAAGCAGCGGAAAATAGAAAGTCTATGCCTATGGAGTTCCAGCACTGTTAGCTAGACTGGGTAGACATCTGGTTGCTAAAGTGGCTGTCTCTAGAAAAACCTTTATTCAATCAAACAGAAACCTCTTCGATAAGGTAATAAGAATGGACACAAGAAGATCTATGAGGAGGCTACTCAAAAGCTCTGATCTCTCTTGACCAGAGAAAGAGAAAGGGGAAAAGGTTTTAAAAACAAAAGCATAGAAATTGGAATATGCTTCATAGAATCCAAAAATATATTATCAGAAACCATGAATTAATAGCCAATATAGTTAGGATAGATACACGTTCTATCTGGTGGTCACTGAACAATAAAAGTGAGACTCAACTTCATGCCCAATCAAGTGGTGTTTCTGAAAAGGCCTGGCTAGATAACTATACGGACACATTTAAGGGTAGTACTAAGAATTTATCCAGACTTTTTTCTTCAGGAGGAGAAAAAGGAGCCAACAGTGTTACGTCGTCCCTTTGATGCTGATTAAGCATCTACTCCTTTTCAGGCAGGTCTTCATTCTCGCTCTGATACATCTTCCATAATTATAAAATCACTAACATTTTCTTTCGAAATCCAGAATGTTTTTGTCCCAAAAGGTTATATCGAAGCAGAAACTCTTCGATTTGTAGCTGTGCCACTTTGTCTAATATTTTATTTAATAACCAAAGGGAGTATCGAAGGATTTCCACAGAAGGAAACAGGAGGCAGAGTGGATGACAGATTGACGGACGAGCCTAGAACACTGTCCCGGAAGAGAAGCATGGATTCTAGTATTTAAAGGAGATAAAAGCAGCAGCGGTGTATGATACTCCAACGTATGCGCCCCACGCTAATAATAGTGAGGACAACATGGGAGAGAGTAAAATTAAAGAGCGCAAACATATGTTAGCATGCGATGAATCAAAGAGCGTGATGAAAGAAAGGGCAGACAGATAGAGATAGAGGAATAAGCTAAGAGACAAAAGGAAGGGAAGGATAAAGCCAAGGAAGTGACAATGGTGCACAACACATGGATGGGAGGACAAATATTACTCAATTTAGGTGCAAAGGGCATTTATGGCTTTAGAGAAAGAGAAGAAAGAGAGGAATGGTTCCCAAAGGAACAGGAACGAGAGAGATCATACAAAGAGGAGAAGGAAAGAGAGAGGAAGCTAAAGGAAGAACAAAATGATATGGGAAAAAAAGAGAGAACAAGAGACTAGAGGGGAAAAACACAATGAAAAAGAAATACAGAGATTGAAAGAACATAGGTTGCAAAGAAGGTGAGAGGAAGAAGAGAAAAGGGAGATTAGAAGAAGGGAGGAAGAAATTAGAAGAAGAAGGGGACAAAGTGATGATGAAATAGATCACTTGGTTAATAGATGTATAGTACCAATCGAAGCATGAGAACGATGGGAAGAATAGAGAGGGTCACAACAGCTCCCCAGGGAGCTGCAAGGGATACCCAGAATACAGATATGGGCTGATAAACATGAGGCAGAAGGCATAGGGAAAAGGATCAGAGATGTATAAAGGCAAATGATGGAGAAAGATGGTTATAAAACCAAAGGGAGTATCGAAGGATTTCCACAGAATGAAACAGGATGGAGATTGGATGACAGATTGACGGACGAGCCTAGAACACTGTCCCTAAGCAGAATAGATCTTGATGAAGAGGAAAGGGACAAGAGTCACAGAAGATAGGGTATAATGATGTCAGACGAAGAAAGGGAACAAAGCAAAAGAGTGTGAGGAGTGGGCACATGCGGTTTTCCAATAGATTCAAGCATTGAGAGAGGGGTAAAGTGGTCAGATTTAGAAGAACCAAAAGAAAAAACACCAGAACCAACAACATATTCTGAACTGACATCAAAACGGTCATGCAGGGCAGGGGATATATCGCTGCTTATGTAAACAGATTAAGGTTGTTGCCAAGGCGGAGACGAATGGGCAAAATGAGCCCCACCTGGACACTGGGAAGTATAGGTTGGTATGATTGTGGACCAGGATTTACACAATTCCCATTATTAGGGAAAGGGGGAGGACAACCACAATATATTCTGTGCCCACAAATGGATAAAAGTAATTTGATAAGTAATCTGCCCAGTTTGCAGGTGCAGGAAAACAGATTTATGAGTAAGATATAATGACAGTGGAAATGACTTTAGCAGTGGGTGGCATAAAGGGCCTGCTGGCAGGCATCCTAGGGGAGAGAGCTGATGATATTTGGAGACGAGCAATGTGTGCGAGTTTGACAGCACAAAATACAATATGTAGTGGAGCACCATATAATAATTGCAGAGCAGATATATGGAGGGCCCTTAAAGTACAATATCCTGACACATCAGACATGGGCTTGATTATGACAAGGAAAATGGGTGAGGACGAAGATCCGGTTTCTTTTATTCAGGAGATTCAAGAACGTTGGCATCTTGAGATGAGAGAACCCTGGGATAAAAACAGTAGCTTATTCAATCATATTTCATGTTAGGGAGTGCCCAAGCTAGTGCAACGGCAGATGAAGAAACAGTTAGGGATGGAAGTAAAGCTATGGCCAGAAATGCAGTTGACTATTGTACAACATTGTCTATTATTACAAGAGAAGAAAAAAAAGAAAACGGAGAGTAGAAAGCAGGAGGAAGCAAATTTAGTTCAGAAAGAAATGTCAACATTTGCCATAGAAGGAGCAGTATTGACAAGTGGTAAAGGTGTGGCAATGCGAGAGGTACACCCAACACAGCCGAACAATGTAGGCTATCCTATAGATCAAAGTGGGTATAACATTTGGCCACAAATTAGGGGGAATGGACCAAGGTGGAGAAGTATTTAATGGAGGACAGCCACAACAATGTTGGAATTGTGGGAGTATAGGACATATAGCCCGGACATGTAGAAGCAGAGAGGGCATGCAGCAACACTGACAAACTCCAATATAGGGGTTGGGCTATTCTCCACAGTATAACAAAGACCCACAGGAATATGATGCCCAATATCACAAGCAGAATCAGACATGTGTGCCACAAACACAGCAAGAGCAATAAGTTATGTTATAATCAAAATCGCCACAAGGGCAACTACAGCAAGCGCCTATGCAAACACAGCAAGTACAAACTCAGCAAGCACAGACACAACAAGCATTGGAGCCATAATGGGATGCGAATACAGAAGCTCCACAAGCATCCACACCCAGGATAGGGAGTCTGACCATGGTAGGAGGAAATCCTTTCACAGGTGCAGGGCTGAATTTATATCCACTATATCAAAGCCCACACATCGACCTGATGTGTTCAGTACTATCAGTGACACCAGACCCCCAAGAGGAACCGAGGGTTAGGGTAACAATATGAGGCAAGACATTTTTGTTTCTTGTAGACACTGGAGCGACTTGTTCCTGTATTGAAGAGGGGAAGAATACAATGTCTGGCATTGCCATGAATGTTCAGGGATTCTCCCGGGCTATGAACCTAGTTCCTTTTATAGATGCATTACCAATCTCTATAGGAAAACATAACATGCCTAATCCATTATTGTATTTTCAGCAGACACCAGTTAACATATTAGAACATGACTTGATGACAGAATTGAACATGACAATATATTTCACTGACAAAGGGATATTGTGTTCCACTCCAGGGATACATCATATGAATGTAAGAGAGATCATAGTAGCATTTGCAGGCCAGAAGGCATTAAAACATGTTCCTTTAGATCCAGAAGTATTTTTGTATGGAGTGAATATGCTGTTGACATGGCTTCCTAGACTGATAGGCAAAGTATTGAAAATACAAGATTAATCTTTGTTTAGGCCAGCAATACCAATAGATGATGAGGAAGGACAGGTTATTCCTCTCAAACTAGAAGCAGTAATGGTAAGAAAGGAAAGTGTGGTTGTTCATGGGACAGACGATGAGGGAAGAGGATGGAGAGTAGTAATAGCTCTTGGTGAATGATACAGACTAACAGATTTAACAGATGAAGAGTTTTTAAGAGAAGATTATTCAGATGACGAATACGTATTTTTCATAAATCTCACTTATTGTATTAAAGATGAGAATAGGGAAACACTGCACAGAATGGCATTGATGAAAAATAAACTGTCCTTTTTCCAGGATGATTTAGTAAATGTGTCTAGCATCTTGTGGACCAACAGCCCATATGATGTGAGCCTATTGAGTGGAGCAGGAGTAGATACAATTAATTTCCATGAGCAAAGCAGTATCCCATATCCATAGAAGCAGATGAAGGTACATTTTAAACCATTTCTGCTTTGGTGCGGCAAGGAATATTAGTACCATCAGAGTCCCATGTAACACGGATGTGTAGCCAGTGAAGAGATCAACAGGAGGGTTGTGGAGATTTATTTAGGATATATAATATAGTCAATGCAGACTTTCCTCTGGTTCCAAATCCAGCTATGATATTATGCAATATTCTAGCCACAGCCCAGTGTTATACAGCAATAGACTTAAAGAACCCCTTTACCTCAATTCCCCTTCATGAGGACTCACAGGATTTGACATCGTTTTAGGGTAGAAACCAGTGCTAGAAACACATGAGATTGGCACAAGGGTACTATGAGTCCCCCTCATTATTTAATAGGGTCCTTCAGATAGACCTTGGTAATGTACAACTCAAAAGTACAATATTTCAGTACGTAGATGATCTATTAGTGTGCAGTGTGACAAAAGAAAAGTATAGAAAAGACTCAGTTCAACTGATGACCATATTGGCATAGAAGGGATACAAAGGAGACAAAAAGTAATTACAATATTGTCAGGAAGAGGTCCTGCATATCGGACAGCTAATCTGTTAAGAAGGGAGAAAAGTGACACCTGAGAGAGGAGAAGCAATCATGAAAACTCAACACATGAAAAGTGAGAGAAATGCAAGAATATTTAGGCCTATGCAATTATTGCAGGGCCTGGGTTTTTTATTATAGTACATTTATTCAACCACTTTTAAAAGGACTCAAGGAAGCACAGGTAGGCAAAAGTAAGATAACATGGACAGATGAGAAGACTGAAGGATTTGAAGAATTATAAAGGGCGAGTTGTGCAGCCCCTATGTTAGGGATTCCAGACTATAACGAGGAATTTTACTTATTCTCACATTCAAATGGAGAGATAATGACAGCAGTCCTTATGCAGAAGACAGCATTAGGACATGGACATAAACCATTAGCTTACTATAGTGGGATTTAAATCCAGTAATGAAAGGATAATATCCTTGTCAACAGGATTTAGCTGCAGCTGCCTTTGCAGTTGAAAAAGCTGCACTTATTACAATGGGGTGCTCAATTATGCTATTTGTCGAGCATTCCTTGTTTGCTATTTTAGAGAAGCCCAAAAGTCCTTAGACTACACAACGAGCATCAGGATATGAGTCAATTATTTCAAACCCAGCAATCAAAATAGTAAGATGTAGAGTAGTGAATCCAGCAACGTTTATAGCAGGACCAGTAGGAAGGAGGACTATGTACATGACTGCACAATGTATACTGAATTTTATGAAGACATTTCCTATGTTAGAGAATGCTCTCTGAGGGGGAGACATGCTCTTTATTGATGGTTCTTCAAAAATTGACTGAACAATGGGAGAAGACATACTGGATCAGCAGTAGTAAAGTTAAAAAGGAATGGTGAATATGAAGTAGTGGCGCTTATCGCATATGAGGATGAGGAACTGACAGTTTACTCTGACTTTGCCTATGTAACATCAACCGTACATGCAGGATTATCATGCTAGAAAAGGAGAGGCTTCCTCCACGCAGACAGCACGCCAGTGCAACATGCGTCTCTACTGGATAAACTTATCAACGCATTAAAGCTCGTATTCGCTATCGCTGTGGTGAAATGCGCAGCCCATACTAAGAGAGAAAACATGATTTCTCACGGTAACAAAACCACAGATGTACAAGCAAAAAGGGCAGCATATTTTCCAAATATTTCTGATTTTGAAGTAGAACGTGTTAAGCAAATGGCAGGACGATGTATGACAGTGCAGGAATGTTTTAATTTGTTGTCTATTGTGCAGTTAATTGAGTTACAAGGTTGAGCACCACAAGAAGAGCAGGACTTATGAAAAAACAGGGGTGTTCTTTGTTCCCCAGCGAGGCTTTATGGAGTCAGGACAGCACTGGAAAGCCAGTCACACCTCCAGCATTATTGAAGGTGGTGCTGGAGCAGCTTCACTACCCCACACACACAATTAGAGAAACTCTTGCTGCCACAATTGCAGAAGATAGGTTTTCACCAAATATATCAGAACACGTGGCACCGTTCATTGTGACCTGCATGGTGTATCAGAAGTTCACCGCAGGTTATACATTGAGAGGAGAAATCCCCAGACCTAATGATCCTTTTCAGCAACAACATATAGGGTATGTGGACATGTTACAAACATGCAATGGTTATAGATATATGTTAATGGTAGTATGTCCCTTTTCTGGATGGATTGAGACAGGTCCATGCATGCACTGCGATGCCACATGTGCTGCCAATTTTCTCTTACGTGAGGCATTTCCTAGATGGGGTGTGTGTGAAGCCCTGAGGTCTAATAATGGGCCACATTTTGTAAATGAACTATTCAAACAGGTAACTCTTCTATAAGGCATGAAGCACAAGTTCTCACCTGCCTATCATCCACAGGCAAATGGTAATTGTGTGAGATTAAATGAATGCCTCAAAGAAAGTATAGCTAAGATCAAGATAACTTTGAATAAGGGATAGCTTCATTGCTTAAACCTTACATTATTTGCACTTAGGAAACAGCCTGGCTCAGATCACAGGTATGTATGTTCCCTTAACCAATCCCTCCGCCCGATAGGTTTTTACTTGTTGTCATGAAGGATGACGTCCTAGATGACGTACATCGAGGTATAATGCTTTCATGTAATCAAAATGTATCTGAAAGTGAGCGAGCTGCAATTTGTTCACCAGGATTCTCTACTTTATTGAGCTAATAATAACATAGTATTTTGCCATATTCTTTGAGTCCATCAGGTTATGTTGGTCTGAGATCATTTATTTGTAATTCCATCTGCCACTTGGACTGCTCTGGGTGCTACTGCACATTCACATGGCATGGTGTGAGGAAGTTACAGACATTCCTCGAGGAAGGAGATAGCAGGTTGTCAGTGTCCACCTCTAATTGACTTCACAGTGCAAATGCCCTTAGAAGACACGCTAGTGCAAGAAGCAGCAGGGAATCTCTCAACACACCTTGTGCTATTGTTCAACACCTTCATAAGACATTTGTGCTAGGAGGGTGTTTCTGACATCGAGGGAGACAGGCAATACCTATCAGTGTAATCTCTTGAGGCGATTGAACCGTGCATGTGAGAAAAATATGCGTGGAGTACTGAAATAAAATAGAGGCAGGGGAAAATGTGCTGTTCATAGTCATTTACATGAGCTACAGTACTTGCTGTATGCACTGGTGAAGCCAGAATATCACAAGGCCATGTGAAGGTATCAACAATCCAACATTCCACCCCCACCTCCTCAAGACATTGTGAAGACCATGCAGTGCAAGTACATGCAAAAGTATCACACCACAATGATTGTGCGCCCAGGCTTTAACCACTGTTGCACTAGAGGAGCAGATCACAACAGAACAATGCACAGTTCACTTAAACTGAAGGTTGTAATTAAAAGTTCCAACCCTCTGTCTCCTCAACCTCCATTCACTGGGGAAGAGCCTGACAAAAATTGATGTTTGGGATGACATGGAAAATGATGATGGTCAATATGAAAACTACAATCATCCATCAGAGTCTAAACCGGTATGTTTTCTGCTGCTTGAAAGCAGTGACACTAGTTGTGAAGTGCTAGCCTGCCCGGACCTATGTACAGTCTCTTAAAAATTGAGAGTTCCTGTCATAGAAGTTATCGTCAGGTGCCACCTAAAGGAACACCACAACCACTCCCATCATCACCATCACCGTGTTCAGAAGAACCCAGTCTGCATGATGGTAGCCCACAATGAAAATTCAAAGGGTGGCAGTACCTCACACAGAATAAAAAAACAAATGACTTTGGCCACTTTCACAATATGCCATAAATCTGTGTGAGAGGCATGAATCAAAGTGGGTATCACGTCTTTGCAGACCCATTTAATCCAGCACCATGCACAGACATGGGAAGAACTGAAAGAGTCCAAATGCATGTTTCCCAGCCAAATGACAAGCAGCATACCCGCACTAATATGCACAATAACCACCAAAAATAATACTGCTGCCCCGTAGCTCAGCAATGCATACTAATAGCACATCATTGTGCCAGGTCAGTGTTGCAGAATAATTTGATCATGGAAAAAAAATCAAAGATCACATGAGCTGGGGGTAGATCTCTGTATTCAGCTGGTGCTTCCCTCTGGAACAGTCTCCCTGCCACTCTGAAACTTGAGGAGAACCATCTCTGGTTCCGGAAGCACCTCAAGACCTTCCTCTTTGCTTCTGCCTTCGTCCCCCCCTCTCCCCTGCTGATCTGCTCTCTCTTGGCACTGTGCAACTGGCCACCCTCTGTCCTCCAGGCCCAGGTTCCTGCTCACCCTGCCACCCTCCCGCAATGCCCCTGGGCCACCCCTTGCACTGGGGTCTGTATCTGTACCCATAGAGCCCGACCTCCTTTCTTCCTGCACTTATCTGACCTACCCTGTCTGCTGCCTTAAACTCAGCACTTGCCACTTGCTGGCTGCATTACCACTTTTGTTGCTTTGATTATTTAATTTTATTTATTACTATTTATTCTTTCTCCTTTTGCTTCCCACTTTCCACTTCTCCCCCCTTCCTTGCACTTTTCCTCTCCCCCTCTCCCATGCACTTGCACGTTCTCAATGTCACTAGGTCTAGTAAGATGGTTGTTTTGTTCTCCCTTGTTCCCCTCCCTTGCCTTGTCGTGCTCTGAAACACTTGTGTATGAGCGCAATCAAAATAAAATATCAATATCAATATCAATGACTGACGGTTCCTGCTCCATGAATGTTTTACCATTATGCCCCAACAACAATGGCATTTGTAAAACCCCTTTTAACTCTATTGGAAGAAAGCACCTTTGCTTCCAATTAGTACAGTAACAAGAAAGATTGAAAATATTTGGGGCCAGTTTGGATTTTTTACCTCCACCCTCCAGGTGGAAGTATAAATAGGTGGATTTGCTGCAACAAAATGTCTGTTTAGAAATAGCACTGCCAGTATTCCCATGGAATACCACTGATGGTATTTTATCAAACCCTTAGTTTTACTGTTACCACCCAACTCGTAATGAATCCCTAAGACTGTGATAGTTTTTCATTGTCTTGTCCAGAACACTTAATCGACAACAGATTAAGATATATACATGAGAAGTCACAATAACACAGATACATCTTGCCACCTATACTTTACACTGTCACAAATACACTCAAACACATTTACCCAGTCACAGAAACTGAAACACACTCACACACACACTCCACCAAATTTGAAAACGCACAAATAAAATAAGCTGTTCTTTCTCCCTGACCATCGCCAGGTCCAAGGCACATTCCTCTTGCAATTCTCTATGCTTCCTTAAATTGACATTTTCGGCCGACTTTCAAAGAAAGTGCAACTTCAGAGCACAAAAAAGCTATGATGAATGAATGAATGGGCTAGTACCTTTTTCTTTTACAGAGAGCCTTGTTTATGTTTCTAATATTGAATATGGATTAGGAGAAGATGAAATCTCCCATGATTTCTGAGTTGCAAACTGTGGACACAAGAAGACAGGGCTCAACTCTCAACCTTCCACACTTCATACATTATGTGATCCTGACCAAATCAATTTTCATTGCTGTGCCTTGTTTTCACTAACTATCTGTAGAGAAAGCCTCACTGATATGGGCTTATACTCTATAGTGTTACTCTATAAATAATGTTAAAACAATATGTTAAGAATACGGTTGAGGAGGCAGGATGACAAGTTATGTTATGTCAAATGGTACTTATATAGCGCACCGTCACCAACGGAATTGGTCCCCAGGCGCTCTGGTGGATCTGTAAATGGGAAGGTGGGATGGGTTAGTAAGGTTGAGAGGAAGTAGGATAGAGAGAGGAGTGGTGTACTGTTGGTAGCTTCAACTCGGTAGACACCGGCTGCTGAGCTTTGGTGCGAATATTGGCTCGGTGTCAGCCGTGTGTGCTGTTGGTGCGGCTTATGTGTTGTTGCGGTGTGCTGAAGTGCATGTGGCTTGTTGTGCGAGAGATGGATGTGTGAGTTTTTTTGTAAAATAAGTATGCAGGGAGTTTGAGCTTATATCGATTAGTGGGTTATATTACATTTAACAGGCTCACATTCACAGCTCTAAGTGTGGTACTTGCTGATCCACATAATTCCGTCTGAGTGTGGCACTCGCTAGTCTTCACAATAATTATCCAGGTACGACACAGGTTAATGTTCTCAATTCTAAGTGTGGCACATGCTAACATTCACAATCCTATCTAGATATGGCGCATGCTAATGTTCACAATTCTAAGTGTGGCAAATATTAACATCCAAGTTCCATCTAGGTGTGGCACCTGCTAACATTCACAATCATATCTAGATACGGCGCAGGCTAATGTTCTCAATTCAAAGTATGGTACATGCTAACATCCAAGTTCCATCTAGGTGTGGCACATGCTAACATTCACAATCCTATCTAGATACGGCGCAGGCTGATGTTCACAATTCTAAGTGCGGCACATGCTAACATTCACAATCCCATCTAGATATGGCACAAGTTAAAGTTCTCAATTCTAAATGTGGCACATGCTAACATTCACAATCGTATCTAGATACGGCGCATGTTAATGTTCTCAATTCTAAGTGTAGCACATGCTAACATTCACAATCCCATCTAGACACAGCGCAGTCTAATGTTCTCAATTCTAAGTGTGGCACATGCTAACATCCAAGTTCTATCTAGGTATGGCACATGCTAACATTCACAATCCTATCTAGATACGGCGCAGGTTAATGTTCTTAATTCTAAGTGTAGCACATGCTAACATTCACAATCCTATCTAGATACAGTGCAGTCTAATGTTCTCAATTCTAAGTGTGGCACATGCTAACATCCAAGTTCTATCTAGGTATGGCACATGCTAACATTCACAGTCCTATCTAGAGACAGTGCAGGTTAATGTTCACAATTCTAAGTGTGGCACATGCTAACATTCACAATCCCATCTAGATATGGCACTGGCTAATGTTCTCAGTTCTAAGTGTGGCACATGTTAACATTCACAATCCTATCTAGATATGGTGCAGGTTAATGTTCTCAGTTCTAAGTGTAGCACATGCTAACATTCACAATCCTATCTAGATACGGCACAGGTTAATGTTCACAATTCTAAGTGTGGCACATGCTAACATTCACAATCCCATCTAGATATGGCACTGGCTAATGTTCTCAGTTCTAACTGTGGCACATGTTAACATTCACAATCCTATCTAGATATGGTGCAGGTTAATGTTCTCAGTTCTAAGTGTAGCACATGCTAACATTCACAATCCTATCTAGATACGGAGCAGGTTAATGTTCTCAATTCTAAGTGTGGCACATGCTAACATTCACAATCCCATCTACATATGGTTCAGGCTAATGTTCTCAATTCTAAGTGTGGCACATGCTAACATCAAAGTTCCATCTAGGTGTGGCACATGCTAACATTCACAATCCTATCTAGATACGGCGCAGGCTAATGTTCTCAATTCTGACGATTTTCTGCATCGTTCATGTGTTTCATTTCGGATGCTCTGTCTTTAGAGGTTGCATGTCCAATGTATGGTCTGTTTTTAATAGTACCTGTTCGCGGTAGCCCTCCATTAGGTGGAATGGCCCGAGTCGGGCACGGGGGACCACCATGCATAACATTCACATTTTTGTCTAGATGCGACGCAGGCCAAGGTTAAGAATTCTATGTAAGTGTGGTGCAGGCTAAACAATCTTGATCCCGTCTAGATGTGATGCAGGCTAATTTTCACACTTCCCTCCAGGTGTTGCACTAGTTGACATTGGTAAGTAAGTTGGTATGTATTGCAGGGCAACATTTACAGTCCATTTGCTTTGGTCACAAGTCTCTCTAAGCATGCATTATGTAAGTCTATGGAAAGGAAAGGTAGAGTGGCAGGGGCTTTCTGGAATAGAGTAATTGCTCTACACCCCACCCATGCCACACACACCTTGGCGGCGTCATTGGAGGAGCCGCTCTTTGCCCCAGTCCCCTTAGCCAAAGGGCTGCACAGGCAGAGGGCTGCCCTGGGAAGGTCAGTAAAGGCTTGGGTAACACGAACCAGAGGACCAACCAGAGCGGGGGGCGGGCCTGGAGGTGGGAGGGAAGGGAATCGGGAAGAGGGTGCGGGTGGGCGTGGGCAGTAAAGAGGGGCTACAAAGGGCCTGGGGGCCAGCATAAGATGTTGGAAAAGGGGATAAAAAGCCGCAACCTGCATCTCCAAGATTTTAAAACGAATACACGGTGCAGCGTGGGCCACTGGGCCTTAGCAATGGAGTCAATTCTAGCCAATCACGGGGCTCGGGAGGTAGGAGCAGGAAGCAGGAAGCCTGGAAGGTCCGGGGAAGCGAGGAGGCACACGGGACAGGAGGGCACAATTTTTACAAGATAATGCTGCTAACCAGGTCCCAGGAAGGTCCTGCGGGGGCTCCACTCATCTGCATCTCCAAGGTTTTAAAAGGAATGCACGGTGCAGTGTTGCCCACTGGGCCTAAGCAATGGAGTCAATTCTAGCCAATCACAGGGCTCAGGAGGCGGGAGCAAGAAGCAGGAAGCCTGGAAGGACCGGGGAAGTGAGGAGGCACAGGGGACAGAGGGCACCATTTTTACAAGATAATGCTGCTAACCAGGTCCCAGGAAGGTCCTGGCGGGGCTCCACACACCTGCATCCCCAAGGTTTTAAAAGGAATGCACGGTGCAGCTTGGGCTACTGGGCCTAAGAAAATGGAGTCAATTCTAGCCAAGCACGTGGCTCTGGAGGCCGGACCAAAAAGTGGGAAGCCTGGAAGGCCCAGGGAAGAGAGGAGGCACATGGGGAACCAATTTTTACAAGATAATGCTGCTAACCAGGTCCCAGGAAGGTCCTTGGGGGGGGGCTCAACTCACCTGCATCTCCTAGGTTTTAAAGGAATGCAGGATGCAGCGTGGGCCACTGGGCCTAAGCAATGGAGTCAATTGTAGCCAATCATGGGGCTCGGGAGGCGGGAGCAAGTAGCAGGAAGCCTGGAAGCGAGGAGGCACGCGGGGCAGGGGGGCGCAATTTTTACTAGATAATGCTGCTAACCAGGTCCCAGGAAGATCCTGGGTGGGCTCCACTCACCTGAATCTCCAAGGTTTTAAAAGGAATGCACGGTGAAGCGTGGGCCACTGGGCCTAACCAATGGAGTCAATTCTAGCCAATCACGGGGCTCGGGAGGCGGGAGGTGTGGGCTTGTGGCATTGGAATATGTGCCAGAAAAGTAAACTTGCCCACAAGGGCAAATGTTGACAGACGCCCTCTGATTGTTTATCAATGATAATGGCTAAGATTGGTTTAAGGACACCCCAACTGAATGGCCACTGCTTAAGATGAAAACAACATGATGCAGACTACGTGCATCTGTTCTTGTACTCTGCGAGTGTGGAAAGGCGCAATACCAAAATGCTTGATAGTTTAGGCCTGATCAAACCAAATAAATGTCAGTCAGAAGCCATAATTTGTAATTCCCAATGAACTGTCTTATTACAACCTAAAACAGGGCTGAATCCCTGTGGCTGGTCAAGGTTTTGATGATTGCACAACATATAGAAATGATGAACCAAGAAAACTGTGAAGAAATCTTTTATATTGCCTCTAAAACTGTTAAAACTTGCGGGTCCCGAGAAGCGGACCGTGAAGTGAAACATCAAGTAAAAGCAGTCGGCAGTGTGTGCTGGAGAAGGAGATGTTATAGTTGCTGGTGGAGTGCGGCAAGGGTTGTAGAATCTCTGCCTGTAAAACTGTTAAAACCTGCGGCTCCCACAAAGCATACTGTCAAGTAGAACCTCAAGTGAAAGCAGTCAGCAGTCAGTGAGACAGTGAGCGATGAGTGTTGTAACTCTATTGTCCCGATGGACTCATTTCGAGTATGTCTGGCTTGACTCTTTTATCTAATATTCCATGTTGTTTGTTGTCGCTCCCACCACAGTAAAAGAGCATTGAAGCTCTCCTCCTGATTGAGGGCAATGCTGCCTGGATCTTGCCTGTCGCACCCTCTCAGATTTACGACCATGCTTGGAGACACATGGGCATTTGGCTTCGGAGCTTGCTCTGTAATTGGGCTTAAATCTATCGTGGAGATTGTGGGGTGCAATCCCTTTTTTCCACTTTAGTATCCCCAACTTAGATAGTGTGTATTAGGATTCCTACTGAATTAATTTCTTTGATAATTGAAATATTGGATTCTTGCACTGTTAATTGCTCATCCCAAGATCTCCAGCTACTATGGGAAGGAAACATAAAAGGTACAATCTTCGAAGTGCATATTCTACTCCCTTAGATGATGAGATGGAAAAAACTTTGTATCTTCAGACCAACACATCCTCTCACCTGGGAAAAAGAAATGTACATCTTTTTACGCCAGGTGCAAACAAATTCTTACAGCCAGGTCGTTCAGTATGGTTGCTTGATTTAAGATTTGTCAATGGTGAGAGCAGATGTGGAATTTCATGCTGATTGTGATGTATCTGGGCCAATTCTTACTCAAGTAAAACAGCATGCAAGTACATCTTTAATGAATGTCTCTACTAGTTTGGACAATGAAATACAGGCACTTGCGGGTTTGTCTTCAGGCCTGTTTTACACACACAATGCGGATGTGGATGTGATTCCGGACACATTGAATTCACAAAGGCAGTCTATTAATGAAATTCCAATTTCTATGTAGAGATCTCATCTTCCCTTTCACTGTGATAATTCCAGCTGTTGTGATACTTCAGACTCAGGAATAAGTACTTTGGCTGCCCTAAATATTGTGTTACAGTCCTTTATCCACTTATATGATACTGTTGTTCACAAAGTGAGAGCAAATTCCTTGATGTTGAATCAAATCAGACATTTTCTCTGGGCTGGATATCCAAGGCAATCAGAAACGGTCTCTGACAGTACTGAAATGTCTGTGTGGAGAACTATCTTGAACTGTTTGAAGTCTCACACATCTGTAATAGATGGTGGAATTATTGATGACACTGTGGTGCCTAGTATAAGAACTTTACAATGGACAGTGAAGAGTCTAGATCCCAAATATTTTCTTGGAGGCAGAGCAATGGCTCTGCTCAAAAAGAATAATCCAACCGATTATATTTGAATCTGTATTTGAAAAAGAGTGGGATGTTCCATTGAATAGATCCAGACTGTTGACTCCTTTAATCACTATACCTGAATTAAGTGTTATTTCTTCCTTGGATATAAAATATGTTCATTTATTTGATCGTAAATGGTCAGGAAAATGTGCAGTTCACTTTTACTCTAAATGTGTTGAGAGGTTGGTGAATGAGTGATAGGAAGACATTCTACTAAATGGTTTTGAGCAATACTATGCATGCCATTCATATGCGGATGACCGGCCCAACTTTACAGTAAAGTATCATTTTGAAATGTACCAGCGCAGACAGATTGTGCGTGAGTCTAATTCTCCGAGTTGGTAATGGCTGGCAACTTCACTCCCCTTGACTTCAGGAAATAGGCCTGGCTTTAGAGGGAAAAAAGTACTGCAGACTACTAAATTGGAATTCCTGTGGTCATAATTCCTTTCTCAATACTGAAATGAAGAGGGTTTTTGACAAATGTTATTTCATATTTCTTCAAGAAATGTGGTTAAGGTTCCCTCCGGTAATCGGTGGATATATAATGGACAGTATGTTTGCCAAGAAAGGTCAGAGAGGGAGACCTGTTGGAGGGATCCTAACAGCTGTAAGAATGAAAACATGTGGCTCTATCCATAATGTGATGTGCAGGTCAAAGGCTGTTCTTGTTACAAAAGTGAAGGATTTAAGGTATGGTAAACAATCTTCAATCTTTCTAATTAATATCTATTTCAACCACTCTAGTACTGAGATTGCCAGAGTAATAAACAATATAGAAAATGTGTTAACTGAGAGATGGAGAACCAGGGTAGTCAATTTTTTCTAGGTTCAGATTCTGCTTTTGAAGAACTTGAGTATGATTAGTACAAAATCCTAAAGCAGCAGGGGCAACTGTGGGAGGATTTGGTCTCAATTTCTTTACAGATGGGTGTTTACATAAACTAATATGCTGTTTGTAAGTAAGCTGATGGAGGAATCTGGTTTAGCGCAATATTATCCTCAACAATTGACTAAATTTTCCTAAAAAATATTGGTTGTGATGAAGTTAGTAGTTTGAAGATAGTAAAAACTGGATTTAATGACCATGTCATGCTCCAATTATCTTTACTTATTAGGGGAAGTTGGGATGTTAGTAAATGCTCGGGAATAAAGCAGTGGGTTGTATCAGGGTCTAGTAATAGGGTGGCACAATTCACAGTGGCCTACAAAAGTGTTGGAATAAGCTGGTGGAAGCAGCGGAAAATAGAAAGTCTATGCTTATGGAGTTCCAGCACTGTTAGCTAGACTGGGTAGACATCTGGTTGCTAAAGTGGCTGTTTCTAGAAAAACCTTTATTCAATCAAACAGAAACCTCTTCGATAAGGTAATAAGAATGGACACACGAAGATCTATGAGGAGGCTACTCAAAAGCTCTGATCTCTCTTGACCAGAGAAAGAGAAAGGGGAAAAGGTTTTAAAAACAAAAGCATAGAAATTGGACTATGCTTCATAGAATCCAAAAATATATTATCAGAAACCATGAATTATTAGCCAATATAGTTAGGATAGATACACATTCTATCTGGTGGTCACTGAACAATAAAAGTGAGACTCAACTTCATGCCCAATCAAGTGGTGTTTCTGAAAAGGCCTGGCTAGATAACTATACGGACACATTTAAGGGTAGTACTAACAATTTATCCAGACTTTTTTCTTCAGGAGGAGAAAATGGAGCCAACAGTGTTACGTCCTCCCTTTTATGCTGATTAAGCATCTACTCCTTTTCAGGCAGGTCTTCATTCTCGCTCTGATACATCTTCCATAATTATAAAATCACTAACATTTTCTTTCGAAATCCAGAATGTTTTTGTCCCAAAAGGTTATATCGAAGCAGAAACTCTTCGATTTGTAGATGTGCCACTTTGTCTAATATTTTATTTAATAACCGAAGGGAGTATCGAAGGATTTCCACAGAAGGAAACAGGAGGCAGAGTGGATGACAGATTGACGGACGTGCCTAGAACACTGTCCCGGAAGAGAAGCATGGATTCTAGTATTTAAAGGAGATAAAAGCAGCAGCGGTGTATGATACTCCAACATATGCGCCCCACGCTAATAATAGTGAGGACAACATGGGAGAGAGTAAAATTAAAGAGCGCAAACATATGTTAGCATGCGATGAATCAAAGAGCGTGATGAAAGAAAGGGCAGACAGATAGAGATAGAGGAAGAAGCTAAGAGACAAAAGGAAGGGAAGGATAAAGCCAAGGAAGTGACAATGGTGCACAACACATGGATGGGAGGACAAATATTACTCAATTTAGGTGCAAAGGGCATTTATGGCTTTAGAGAAAGAGAAGAAAGAGAGGAATGGTTCACAAAGGAACAGGAACGAGAGAGATCAGAACATAGGTTGCAAAAAAGGTGAGAGGAAGAAGAGAAAAGGGAGATTAGAAGAAGGGAGGAAGAAATTAGAAGAAGAAGGGGACAAAGTGATGATGAAATAGATCACTTGGTTAATAGATGTATAGTACCAATCGAAGCATGAGAACGATGGGAAGAATAGAGAGGGTCACAACAGCTCCCCAGGGAGCTGCAAGGGATACCCAGAATACAGATATGGGCTGATAAACATGAGGCAGAAGGCATAGGGAAAAGGATCAGAGATGTATAAAGGCAAATGATGGAGAAAGATGGTTATAAAACCAAAGGGAGTATCGAAGGATTTCCACAGAATGAAACAGGATGGAGATTGGATGACAGATTGACGGACGAGCCTAGAACACTGTCCCTAAGCAGAATAGATCTTGATGAAGAGGAAAGGGACAAGAGTCACAGAAGATAGGGTATAATGATGTCAGACGAAGAAAGGGAACAAAGCAAAAGAGTGTGAGGAGTGGGCACATGCGGTTTTCCAATAGATTCAAGCATTGAGAGAGGGGTAAAGTGGTCAGATTTAGAAGACCCAAAAGAAAAAACACCAGAACCAACAACATATTCTGAACGGACATCAAAACAGTCATGCAGGGCAGGGGAAATATCGCTGCCATATGTAAACAGATTAAGGTTGTTGCCAAGGCGGAGACGAATGGGCAAAATGAGCCCCACCTGGACACTGGGAAGTATAGGTTGGTATGATTGTGGACCAGGATTTACACAATTCCCATTATTAGGGAAAGGGGGAGGACAACCACAATATATTCTGTGCCCACAAATGGATAAAAGTAATTTGATAAGTAATCTACCCCGTTTGCAGGTGCAGGAAAACGGATTTATGAGTAAGATATAATGACAGTGGAAATGACTTTAGCAGTGGGTGGCATAAAGGGCCTGCTAGCAGGCATCCTAGGGGAGAGAGCTGATGATATTTGGAGACGAGCAATGTGTGCGAGTTTGACAGCACAAAATACAATATGCAGTGGAGCACCATATAATAATTGCAGAGCAGATATATGGAGGGCCCTTAAAGTACAATATCCTGACACATCAGACATGGGCTTGATTATGACAAGGAAAATGGGTGAGGACGAAGATCCGGTTTCTTTTATTCAGGAGATTCAAGAACGTTGGCATCTTGAGATGAGAGAACCCTGGGATAAAAACAGTAGCTTATTCAATCATATTTCATGTTAGGGAGTGCCCAAGCTAGTGCAACGGCAGATGAAGAAACAGTTAGGGATGGAAGTGAAGCTATGGCCAGAAATGCAGTTGACTATTGTACATCATTGTCTATTATTACAAGAGAAGAAAAAAAAGAAAACGGAGAGTAGAAAGCAGGAGGAAGCAAATTTAGTTCAGAAAGAAATGTCAACATTTGCCATAGAAGGAGCAGTATTGACAAGTGGTAAAGGTGTGGCAATGCGAGAGGTACACCCAACACAGCTGAACAATATAGGCTATCCTATAGATCAAAGTGGGTATAACATTTGGCCACAAATTAGGGGGAATGGACCAAGGTGGAGAAGTATTTAATGGAGGACAGCCACAACAATGTTGGAATTGTGGGAGTATAGGACATATAGCCCGGACATGTAGAAGCAGAGAGGGCATGCAGCAACACTGACAAACTCCAATATTAGGGATGGGCTATTCTCCACAGTATAACAAAGACCCACAGGAATATGATGCCCAATATCACAAGCAGAATCAGACATGTGTGCCACAAACACAGCAAGAGCAATAAGTTCTGTTATAATCAAAATCGCCACAAGGGCAACTACAGCAAGCGCCTATGCAAACACAGCAAGTACAAACTCAGCAAGCACAGACATAACAAGCATTGGAGCCATAATGGGATGCGAATACAGAAGCTCCACAAGCATCCACACCCAGGATAGGGGGTGTGACCATGGTGGGAGGAAATCCTTTCACAGGTGCAGGGCTGAATTTATATCCACTATATCAAAGCCCACACATCGACCTGATGTGTTCAGTACTATCAGTGACACCAGACCCCCAAGAGGAACCGAGGGTCAGGGTAACAATATGAGGCAAGACATTTTCGTTTCTTGTAGACACTGGAGCGACTTGTTCCTGTATTGAAGAGGTGAAGGATACAATGTCTGGCATTGCCATGAATGTTCAGGGATTCTCTCGGGCTATGAACCTAGTTCCTTTTATAGATGCATTACCAATCTCTATAGGAAAACATAACATGCCTAATCCATTATTGTATTCTCAGCAGACACCAGTTAACATATTAGAACATGACTTGATGACAGAATTGAACATGACAATATCTTTCACTGACAAAGGGATATTGTGTTCCACTCCAGGGATACATTATATGAATGTAAGAGAGATCATAGTAGCATTTGCAGGCCAGAAGGCATTAAAACATGTTCCTTTACATCCAGAAGTATTTTTGTATGAAGTGAATATGCTGTTGACATGGCTTCCTAGACTGATAGGCAAAGTATTGAAAATACAAGATTAATCTTTGTTTAGGCCAGAAATACCAATAGATGATGAGGAAGGACAGGTTATTCCTCTCAAACTAGAAGCAGTAATGGTAAGAAAGGAAAGCGTGGTTGTTCATGGGATAGACGATGAGGGAAGAGGATGGAGAGCAGTAATAGCTCTTGGTGAATGATACAGACTAACAGATTTAACAGATGAAGAGTTTTTAAGAGAAGATTATTCAGATGACGAATACGTATTTTTCATAAATCTCACTTATTGTATTAAAGATGAGAATAGGGAAACACTGCACAGAATGGCATTGATGAAAAATAAACTGTCCTTTTTCCAGGATGATTTAGTAAATGTGTCTAGCATCTTGTGGACCAACAGCCCATATGATGTGAGCCTATTGAGTGGAGCAGGAGTAGATAAAATTAATTTCCATGAGCAAAGCAGTATCCCATATCCATAGAAGCAGATGAAGGTACATTTTAAACCATTTCTGCTTTGGTGCGGCAAGGAATATTAGTACCATCAGAGTCCCATGTAACACGGATGTGTAGCCAGTGAAGAGATCAACAGGAGGGTCGTGGAGATTTATTTAGGATATATAATATAGTCAATGCAGACTTTCCTCTGGTTCCAAATCCAGCTATGATATTATGCAATATTCCAGCCACAGCCCAGTGTTATACAGCAATAGACTTAAAGAACCCCTATATCTCAATTCCCCTTCATGAGGACTCACAGGATTTGACATCGTTTTAGGGTAGAAACCAGTGCTAGAAACACATGAGATTGGCACAAGGGTACTATGAGTCCCCCTCATTATTTAATAGGGTCCTTCAGATAGACCTTGGTAATGTACAACTCAAAAGTACACTATTTCAGTAAGTAGATGATCTATTAGTGTGCAGTGTGACAAAAGAAAAGTATAGAAAAGACTCAGTTCAACTGATGACCATATTGGCATAGAAGGGATACAAAGGAGACAAAAAGAAATTACAATATTGTCAGGAAGAGGTCCTGCATATCGGACAGCTAATCTGTTAAGAAGGGAGAAAAGTGACACCTGAGAGAGCAGAAGCAATCATGAAAACTCAACACATGAAAAGTGAGAGAAATGCAAGAATATTTAGGCCAATGCAATTATTGCAGGGCCTGGGTTTTTTATGATAGTACATTTATTCAACCACTTTTAAAAGGACTCAAGGAAGCACAGGTAGGCAAAAGTAAGATAATATGGACAGATGAGATGACTGAAGGATTTGAAGAATTATAAAGGGCGAGTTGTGCAGCCCCTATGTTAGGGATTCCAGACTATAACGAGGAATTTTACTTATTCTCACATTCAAATGGAGAGAATGACAGCAGTCCTTATGCAGAAGAGAGCATTAGGACGTGGACATAAACCATTAGCTTACTATAGTGGGATTTAAATCCAGTAATGAAAGGATATTATCCTTGTCAACAGGATTTAGCTGCAGCTTCCTTTGCAGTTGAAAAAGCTGCACTTATTACAATGGGGTGCTCAATTATGCTATTTGTTGAGCATTCCTTGTTTGCTATTTTAGAGAAGCCCAAAAGTCCTTAGACTACACAACGAGCATCAGGATATGAGTCAATTATTTCAAACCCAGCAATCAAAATAGTAAGATGTAGAGTAGTGAATCCAGCAACGTTTATAGCAGGACCAGTAGGAAGGAGGACTATGTACATGACTGCACAATGTATACTGAATTTTATGAAGACATTTCCTATGTTAGAGAATGCTCTCTGAGGGGTGGACATGCTCTTTATTGATGGTTCTTCAAAAATTGACTGAACAATGGGAGAAGACATACTGGATCAGCAGTAGTAAAGTTAAAAAGGAATGGTGAATATGAAGTAGTGGCGCTTATCGCATATGAGGATGAGGAACTGACAGTTTACTCTGACTTTGCCTATGTAACATCAACTGTACATGCAGGATTATCATGCTAGAAAAGGAGAGGCTTCCTCCACGCAGACAGCACGCCAGTGCAACATGCGTCTCTACTGGATAAACTTATCAACGCATTAAAGCTCGTATTCGCTATCGCTGTGGTGAAATGCTCAGCCCATACTAAGAGAGAAAACATGATTTCTCACGGTAACAAAACCACAGATGTACAAGCAAAAAGGGCAGCATATTTTCCAAATATTTCTGATTTTGAAGTAGAACGTGTTAAGCAAATGGCAGGACGATGTATGACAGTGCAGGAATGTTTTAATTTGTTGTCTATTGTGCAGTTAATTGAGTTACAAGGTTGAGCACCACAAGAAGAGCAGGACTTATGAAAAAACAGGGGTGTTCTTTGTTCCCCAGTGAGGCTTTATGGAGTCAGGACAGCACTGGAAAGCAAGTCACACCTCCAGCATTATTGAAGGTGGTGCTGGAGCAGCTTCACTACCCCACACACACAATTAGAGAAAATCTTGCTGCCACAATTGCAGAAGATAGGTTTTCACCAAATATATCAGAACACGTGGCACTGTTCATTGTGACCTGCTTGGTGTATCAGAAGTTCACAGCAGGTTATACATTGAGAACAGTGAGAGGAGCAATCCCCAGACCTAATGATTCTTTTCAGCATCAACATATAGGGTATGTGGACATGTTACAAACATGCAATGGTTATAGATATATGTTAATGGTAGTATGTCCCTTTTCTGGATGGATTGAGACAGGTCCATGCATGCACTGCGATGCCACATGTGCTGCCAATTTTCTCTTACGTGAGGTATTTCCTAGATGGGGTGTGTGTGAAGCCCTGAGGTCTAATAATGGGCCATATTTTGTAAATGAACTATTCAAACAGGTAACTCTTCTATAAGGCATGAAGCACAAGTTTTCACCTGCCTATCATCCACAGGCAAATGGTAATTGTGTGAGATTAAATGAATGCCTCAAAGAAAGTATAGCTAAAATCAAGATAACTTTGAATAAGGGATAGCTTCATTGCTTAAACCTTACATTATTTGCACTTAGGAAACAGCCTGGCTCAGATCACAGGTATATATGTTCCCTTAACCAATCCCTCCGCCCGATAGGTTTTTACTTTTTGTCACGAAGGATGACGTCCTAGATGACGTACATCGAGGTATAATGCTTTCATGTAATCAAAATGTATCTGAAAGTGAGCGAGCTGCAATTTGTTCACCAGGATTCTCTACTTTATTGAGCTAATAATTAACATAGTATTTTGCCATATTCTTTGAGTCCATCAGGTTATGTGGGTCTGAGATCATTTATTTGTAATTCCATCTGCCACTTGGACTGCTCTGGGTGCTACTGCACATTCACATGGCATGGTGTGAGGAAGTTACAGACATTCAGGGAGGAAGGAGATAGCAGGTTGTCAGTGTCCACCTCTAATTGACTTCACAGTGCAAATGCCCTTAGAAGACACGCTAGTGCAAGAAGCAGCAGGGAATCTCTCAACACACCTTGTGCTATTGTTCAACACCTTCATAAGACATTTGTGCTAGGAGGGTGTTTCTGACATCGAGGGAGACAGGCAATACCTATCAGTGTCATCTCTTGAAGCGATTGAACCATGCATGTGAGAAAAATATGCGTGGAGTACTGAAATAAAATAGAGGCAGGGGAAAATGTGCTGTTCATAGTCATTTACATGAGCTACAGTACTTGCTGTATGCACTGGTGAAGCCAGAATATCACAAGGCCATGTGAAGGTATCAACAATCCAACATTCCACCCCCACCTCCTCAAAACATTGTGAAGACCATGCAGTGCAAGTACATGCAAAAGTATCACACCACAATGATTGTGTGCCCAGGCTTTAACCACTGTTGCACTAGAGGAGCAGATCACAACAGAACAATGCACAGTTCACTTAAACTGAAGGTTGTAATTAAAAGTTCCAACCCTCTGTCTCCTCAACGTCCATTCACTGTGGAAGAGCCTGACAAAAATTGATGTTTGGGATGACATGGAAAATGATGATGGTCAATATGAAAACTACAATCATCCATCAGAGTCTAAACCGGTATGTTTTCTGCTGCTTGAAAGCAGTGACACTAGTGGTGAAGTGCTAGCCTGCCCGGACCTATGTACAGTCTCTTAAAAATTGAGAGTTCCTGTCATAGAAGTTATCGTCAGGTGCCACCTAAAGGAACACCACAACCACTCCCATCATCACCATCACCGTGTTCAGAAGAACCCAGTCTGCATGATGGTAGCCCACAATGAAAATTCAAAGGGTGGCAGTACCTCACACAGAATAAAAAAACAAATGACTTTGGCCACTTTCACAATATGCCATAAATCTGTGTGAGAGGCATGAATCAAAGTGGGTACCACGTCTTTGCAGACCCATTTAATCCAGCACCATGCACAGCCATGGGAAGAACTGAAAGAGTCCAAATGCATGTTTCCCAGCCAAATGACAAGCAGCATACCCGCACTAATATGCACAATAACCACCAAAAATAATACTGCTGCCCCTTAGCTCAGCAATGCATACTAATAGCACATCATTGTGCCAGGTCAGTGTTGCAGAATAATTTGATCATGGATAAAAAAATCTAAGGTCACATGAGCTGGGGGTAGATCTCTGTATTCAGCTGGTGCTTCCCTCTGGAACAGTCTCCCTGCCACTCTGAAACTTGAGGAGAACCATCTCTGGTTCCGGAAGCACCTCAAGACCTTCCTCTTTGCTTCTGCCTTCGTCCCCCCCCCCTCTCCCCTGCTGATCTGCTCTCTCTTGGCACTGTGCAACTGGCCACCTCTGTCCTCCAGGCCCAGGTTCCTGCTCACCCTGCCACCCTCCCGCACTGCCCCTGGGCCACCCCTTGCACTGGGGTCTGTATCTGTACCCATAGAGCCCGACCTCCTTTCTTCCTGCACTTATCTGACCTACCCTGTCTGCTGCCTTAAACTCAGCACTTGCCACTTGCTGGCTGCATTACCACTTGTGTTGCTTTGATTATTTAATTTTAATTATTACTATTTATTCTTTCTCCTTTTGCTTCCCACTTTCCACTTCTCCCCCCTTCCTTGCACTTTTCCTCTCCCCCTCTCCCATGCACTTGCACGTTCTCAATGTCACTAGGTCTAGTAAGATCGTTGTTTTGTTCTCCCCTGTTCCCCTCCCTTGCCTTGTCGTGCTCTGAAACACTTGTGTATGAGCGCAATCAAAATAAAATATCAATATCAATATCAATGACTGACGGTTCCTGCTCCATGAAAGTTTTACCATTATGGTGGTAACATATCATTTGCCCTACTCTTCTTTTGCGAAACTAGGATTCTGGCAGCTTTTTCAGGGCATCAACCTTATATATGTCTGTGATAAGCTGAAGAAAGCCATACACACAGTCTGTAATTGGATGCCATTGATTCAAGACACCAATTTAGGCTGACGAGACGATTAGAACCAAAGTAGAAACAATAAAGGTCCAAATCAGTTTGAAGTTGGGTCGAATGACTTCCAGAGTCTATGGCATTAATGACGGATATTGGTATACTGGAGTTTCCCAACATATATGTCATATTCCCTGCATGTCTTGCTTTGTACAAACAGCACAGGCAATCTTCTATTCCAGGAGATTTTGCTTAATGTATTGCCATCCTTTCTTTCAGCACACCTGCCCTTTAAAAGATGTACTTCATTTGTGTTTTTGAATAAAATGCATTTTGTTTGTTTTGATGTGGTTTAGAAAACTGACAAAATAAATGAGTGCATGGCCAACCCAGGGCCACTCTTTACAGCACGCTGCTGCTCTTTCGTTCTGCAGATGTTTTCTTTTTAAAATATTTGACATAAATACATTGAAGTCAGTCCATTTTTAAGTCAATATGAGGGCTTTTAGAAGGGTGTTTTTTTTCACAGCAATAGTGATGGGTTGGTCATTACATGATCTGATATCCCACTTTAATGTATTGTCAGCAGAGGTTTAGCATTGTGTTTCTATTTTCAGTTCATGCATTTTGCACATACTTCAATATCACTTCAAACAAATGTGTGTGCATGTTTCCTCCTTTAATTGATAGTTTCAATGTATTTTGTTCTGAAAAAATGACCATTAGGCCTCTAGGCGCCATATCTTCTTTGTTCCCAGAGGAAAATAAAGTATATGCATGTTTTCCACAATTACTTGAATATACACGACCCTGCCTGACATGAAATGCAGGTGTTCCAGGCTTATGATAGGATATGATAGGAAATGATGTGGCATTTATAACGCGCCTGTACACAAGTGTTTCTTCACATCGCCTGTCCTTTCTTATTAAAAAAAAGAAATTCTATGTGTATGTTTCCAGCTTTATTTGGAGGGCTGCATTTATGGTTCCCAACCTGAAATAAAAATCTGGTGTTCTGGGCTGCACATCAGATGTGGTATCTCCAAAAAAAAGAAATATGTGCATATTTCCCTAACTTCATGGATGCAGATTTCTGTGGTCTCTCAGAAAATAATGATATGTGCATGTTTCCACTTTTTGTCACCAGGCTGAATGTGTGATTAACTGCCTGACAGTAATTTGCAGGTTTTCTGTTCTGGTCGCTCAGAAAATAAACATATTTGTGCATGTTTCAACATTGTTCTTCACGGGGTTGAATAACGGTTCCCTGCCTGAAATAAATTCAGTTGCTGTTCTGGTCTCTCGGAAAAATAGTGTATGTGTTTGTTATATATTTGAAGGCTCTGCATTTTTGGCCTTTTTCTTATTTGATATGATTTTTTTTTAAGCTAAACATAATGTGGTGAGTAGGCTGAGGGGGTGGGACTTAGAACTTGGAGAAGAAGCAGGGAAGTTAGTAATGAAAAGTAAAGGAGGTATTGCATGCCCTCCCTTACCATAATTGGAGGTTTTCCTCAAATGGACCTTTCAGATGCTGTGGTGGCATTTCCCATGGCATGCCACCCTTGCATCAGACCTCCTCTGGGTTATCATTCTGCTACCCTCTGCAATTACAGCATGGCATATGCTGCAGTTGGCAGAGCAGAGTTCACAAAAGAGCCTGCTGGCCACCGTTCTGATTGTGATGGTGGTGGAGGAGAAGGTTGGCTTGTGGTGGATGGAGGTGGAGGCACAACCTCCAGAGGGATCCTTAGAGTTTCTGGCAGCTACAGGGGTTAATGTCGATGCTGCTGCTGCTGAAGCACCTGAGAGGTCAATGGCATGAGGTCTCTGCAGGTGCTTCAGCGTGCTAATAGGGCTAAGTTTGGGCCCCCTTACCCGACACACTTCTTTGTAGCACAAAGTGTACATGACCATGGGGCCTTCTTTTTCTCAGTCTCCCCTTCAGACCAGCTGTGCAGTACCTCCAGGCTCCGACTTCCTTCTGCCAGTCTCCACCGGAGACTCTCCCTCACTCTTCTCCTGATCTGCAGCCGGTGCAGGAGTCTGGCTAATAGTTGGCTGCCACTCCTCGTCCGGGGCGTGGGCAGCGTATGGGTTGCACCCACCTGTGGGGCCTGCTGCTCTGCCTCTCAAGTGAGGGTTTAGAGGCTGCAGGTGCAGAGATGTATCCTTGCTCTGCTTCCCCATGGCTCGTGGTGTACCATGAGACCCCTTTCCCAATGCGAAGGTTGTCACTCCATCACCCTCTGCCTTCCTATTCTCGCCTCCCTTCTTCATTTTCAGCTGAAAAAGCACAAGCACGCTCTCCCCCTCGCTCTCGGGCTCTCTTTCCCTGTCTCTAGATATCCCCCCTGTGCCACACCCAAAATAGAAACATAAAGACAAAAGTTAGTTTCTCTTTCATTTCGCGCCTTGAAACACTTGTGTATAGGCGCGTTATAAATGCCATATCATATCATGTTGTGACTTTCGAGACCATAGGCAACCATGGGCTAGAAGCGTGTGCAATCTTCTGGAGCCATTAATGCTATTGATAATTTCACGAAACCCGTGACTTTAATTGGTACCGATCGAAGCCTATAGGCGCCTATATGCTCAAAGAGTTTTTAATCAGATTGAGCAACATCACAAGTGTTCTATCCACAGTGCAAATTCTGAAGCAGATTCAAAATGCTCAAAGCCAAGTTAGGGTGCCGTTTATTCGAAGGATTTCAACTCAGCTCAAGATTCGAGCTGTAGCTCGCATCCATAGGAAAACCTGCTATACCCTCCCAAGACTCTTTGAATCACTGTAAAGTGATTTGAAAATCTCGCGAGATGGTTTACTAAACGTTTTCCCAGCACTACTAAATGGATGGGGAATAGATGTGCCATTCCCCGACCTTCTGTTCAGACTCCAGCTAAATGTATATCTAACCACACAGATATGATATAATATGGCATTTATAACGTGCCTATTCACAAGTGTTTCAAGGCGCGACGAGGCAAGGGAAGACAAACAGAGGGAAGACAAACAGCGATCCTACTAGGCCAGGTGTCATTCAGATCACGCAAGTGCATGGGAAGGGGGAGGGGAGAGTGCAGTACACGGGATTATAGACTAATAACATAATAAGTATGGCCAGCTGGTGGCAAGTGCAAGGGTAAGTGCAGACATCCTGTGTCAAGTGCTGGTAGAGGGATGGAAGGGATACAATGACAGTCCAGAGTGTGGGGGTTGCCAGGAAGGCAGTGCAGGAATGCGACTGGCGGTGGAGGGGACCTGGGCCCATGCAAACGATCAAATTATGTTGTTTGAATTTTTTATTTATGTTTCTATATTATGTTTAAACTACGTGTCTCTCACTTCCTAATTATATGTCGAAATACATATTGAAAGTTAATAAAGAAATACGAGACATGATAAAAGAGACAGCGGAGGAGAGGGAGACAACAATAAACAATAGAAATGTGTAAGGCAACGTTATATTATATCATCTTGTTTTTGTAATACTGGAGGATGATCAATAAAGCAAGGACATATTAAACAAAAGGAAGCATCACACTGACAAACCAGGATGATGACCTACACCTGAGATTGTGTTTGGAAGTCTTTGGTGTTCATTAATTAACATGTTAACGTTCACATGTTCTTTTGCCATAATTCTGGCTGAAAATTGTGCTTGTGGGTTGGCTATGCGGACCGTGAATGTTCGCAATGTTTCTTTACTGTTGCTACGTGTTTAAAAAACATGTTTAGAAAATTAGCAAAATATAAAACGTGCACTGATGTGGCAAACCTTCGTCCTTGTTTAGATGTCAACAGAAGAGTTAAACAACTGCTAAATATTGGTGTTCCTTTGAACAGACTGGGATGCACCTACTTAAGTCTGAGCATTGAAAAATGAGCACAGGCTCCCTCTGTGTCTTATTAGGGCGTGCTGTATATGGACATTGAAGCCCACTGCTTGCAGATGTCTAAGGGCACGTCCATATCTCAGATTGTAATCTTAGTGCATTGCAATTTCTGCACATAGGAATTCCCTTTGCTGTCACCTCCATCAAGTTCCAAGTACAGCCTGGGCTTTTCTTTTCTGCAGTGGATCTAAAATGACTATAACAAATTGTTCAATCAGTAACTGAAGGGGTTTATTGATCCCTGTGTGCGTTTATTACTTGGACTTTAGGAAGCAGTGTGCATACAGTATCTGGCACATCTATTATGCGCTGGTAACGGGCACGCGCTATGAGTAAGAACGATTACGGGACGGGACAGTAGTTCGTAAATCTATCCAGGCTTCTACATGTTGACATTTCTAATTGAATTCCCTTTGTTTAGTGTTTATTCAAAGAAGCCATCAAAACATCTAACAAAAACCTAAGAAAATACTGAATATGGTTTTCACGCACGATCTACCTGATTTGCGAGCCATCTCCAATCACCATAAGCCACTAATGGAGGGGAGCAGATTATCAAACATTTTTACAACAGTGCTAAAAATTGAGTAAATGCTTAGATGATATGAAACAAAGCAAAGTGGTTTTGTCGCAATTTGTATTATATTCAAATGCTTTCACTAGGGTAAAACGTATTCAGGCTGTTCAATTTTCACTATGTGACATGAAAATAATTGTGCTTTCTTCACTTCGTTCCATCTGATGCAGCAAACATAGTAAATAACAGTCTATTTAATGTTTGTCTTAGTGAAAATAGGTTTCAATAATACGGATTGAGGAGAAACCTGTTTGCTGCAATCCAACTAAGCAGCAAAATTGTTGCGAAATTCATTTGATCAATTTCTTTGCCGAAGGGCAACATCTTGATAGTCTGGCCCAAGGTGCCCAGCAAAAGAAATTGCAATCAATTCATGCACAGAGGTGTTCCCAGCTCCCGCAGACACAATGTTAATTAGTTAATAAACAGCAATCACACAAATGACAATTATTTGATAGGGTACTGCAAATTGCCACCCCTGAGATGTGTCCTGCAAAGGACTCCACAAATTCGACATCATCCCGATTTTCATCGAACTGCACTGGCTCCAGCTGCAAGCATGTATCATCTTCAAATCCTGCTGCACCATATACAAGTTTGTCATCCTGATGTCCCCAAGCATCTTCACTGAGAAACTCAGCATCTCTGGAGGCATGTGATCCACCAGAAGTAGGTGCATGTGCAGACTTGAACTTAGATGGTGCAGGAAGGAAATAAATAGAAGACAGGCCTTCTCTGTCTAAACTACAAGACTCTGGAACCTCCTTCCCGTCAACATCGACTTGCTGCATCACTTCTAAAGTTCAGGAAAGACATCAGAACCCCCTCTTCAAGGAATGGCTCCTCCCTAATACCTAAGAGCACACACCCTGCACTCCTCACCCTACCCTAGGCTCTGTGATCTGCTCCCCACTGCCTTCTCCCCTGGTTGCTTGTAGATCCCTTGGTGCCAATTGCCTACCCTCACCCTCCCCTGTTAGTTGCCCGTTGCCTTTTTCTCTGCTTCCCTCACTGTGTTCTTCCTCCTATGATTATAAAGAGCTCCATTGCTTCCGGAAGCTAGGTTCGCATTCGATAAATAAAATAATAATAATAATAATAATAATAATAATAATAATAATAATAATAATAATAATAATAATAATAATAATAATATTTGATAGACATCCTCTACGTGATTATCTGCTAGCTAAATCACTAGCCTCAGTTATTTTCTCTCTGGCCTTTGAGCATGCAATTGACACTTTAAGGAGGGCAGTCCACCTTGCCACATGTATAGAACTTGACTAGACAAAGCCGGTATCCAGTCATTTTTTTGAAACACAAAGTTTCGAATACATATCATGAGAATACTTTCAGTCTAAAAGTAATTTTTTAAACTAATTTGATTATCATATCTATATAAAGGTTCGTTTAAGTGTTAAAATAGGGTTAGGTTTCGGGCTTGGGTTAGTTTAGGGGTTAAATTAGGGTTAGGGTTTAGGGTTAGGGTTGGCGTTGGGGGTAGGGTTAGTTTAAGTGTTAAAATAGGGTTAGGGTTGGGGATTGGGTTAGTTTAGGCGTTAAATTAGGGTTAGGGTTAGGGTTGGGGCTTGGGTTATTTTAGGGGTTAAATTAGGGTTAGGGTTGGGGCTAGGGTTAGGGTTTAGGGTTAGGGTTGGGGCTAGGGTTAGTATAAGTGTTAAAATAGGGTTAGGGTTGGGGCTTGGGTTAGTTTAGGGGTTAAATTAGGGATAGGGTTGGGGCTTGGGTTAGGGTTGGTGGTTGGAGGTGGCGTGGATATTGGGGAGGCTGGGGGGGAAAACCCTGCAATAAACACAAAACTTTAAAACGTTACAAGGGGCTGGCCACTGGACAGCTCCATGTAACGTTTTACAGTTACAAAAAAAGCATTGAAATGCTACTTTTAACATGTGAAAGTGCATTTCAATTGAAACCAGTCCATGTCTGTTGTCGATGGATTGGTTTTGAAAGAAATGCATTTTTGCATGTTAAATATAGCTTGTCAAAGCTTTTTTTTCGAAACTTTGTTTTCAAAGGTTTTGTGATTGAAAACTTTTTTTTTCGAAAGAATCACTATAAACCGACAAAGCCTCATTGAATATGGCCTAATCAGTTTGGAGGCATGGCACACCGTCAAGTTATTTAAAATGGTCAAATGCTTGGAGAGGCTCCATGACCCATTAATAGCAGATTTGATACTAAATAATATAAAGCACAAGGTGTTTGGTGAACGGGCCCATGCAGCAAATCCTGCGATGTCAAACAATCAAAGGGCTGTGAGATGGTCTGCCATTAATAAACAACATTTCCTATTGGTATTATACCAAAACATACCATTAATCTTGGAAGCTTATTCGGAAGATTCAATAATTAAGTGCCCACTGCTATTTATGGCAAGCTTGTAAATATGATCTGACCTTTTGTAACAAAACTCCTAGCTGTGACACGGAATGACCAAATTGGAGGGCAGTTGGTTTGATAGCAAATATACAAGACGTAAACATGAAGCAGAAGCAGGAAGAGACATTGATTCAGTAGCAGTAACAGGAAAGCAATACAAAGATCTTCTCTCGAGAAAGAAGGCTGAACATCGCCTGACACACTGGGATGTAAAAGTCAACTATTGGTAATGTTTTTGTTCTTTACATGTAAAGGTGTACAGGATCACAACACAATAACAAATCCCCTGACCAAGATACTTTGCCAGTGGATTTGTTCAAGATTGGCCCAGTAATCTGGAAACCATTCTTGACTACATTTTTAAACTAACCTAACCAAAGAGACTTACATATATAATATCGCCCTATATCGTTTTTTAAATTCTTTGGTTAAAATGTATCACAAAATGTCTTTGTCTGAATGATAAGATTGGGTAAGTTAACATGACATAATGTCAGAAGTCCAAGCAGACTTTAGAAGAGGTATTTCAGCTATTGATCAATCTCTTAGACTTGTGATTTTTACAAAAATGTATGTTATTAAACTGACTAACTATTTTTTCTTAGCTTTTATTGATCTTAAAAAAGCATTCAATATAGTTCCATGGAACCTCATATGTCATACCCTTGACAGAGTGACAAATTCACTAATCACAATCCGCTCTCTTACCAGAATAATTGTGCCTTGGTTCGATGGGGCACCCAGGGAGACTGCATTTGCCCGTCAGTATTAACATAGGTGTCAGACAAGAATGCATCTTGACACCCCTGTTGTTTAACTTATATATCAATGATTTAACAGTGATTATCAACTAATCTGATATTGATTCAACCAGGCTAAGTGGTCAAAAACACATTCTGGCTTACAAGGCCAATTTAATATGCGGGCAAATGTAGGATAAAGGCCTTGTCATTGATATTCCCAAGATGAAAACAACGGTGGGCCATGTTTCCAATTACGATCATTCTATTTCCCTAAGTTTATTGTAAACAAATTCAATCTGCAAAGTGTAGAGACATTTGGCTATTTGGGGATATGCTTCCCGAAAAAACTAAAGTGGATATCCCAAATAGAACAGAGCAATGTTGTCCAAGCAAAACAAATTGGGGGCAGTCAATAATGGTGCGGCTCCATTTAGTGGTAAGACTCTTTCACATACTTTGGAAGTATATAAGTCTCAGGTCATTCCGGCCACGACTTATGTAGCAGAGATCTGGGGCTATTGTAACTTTGCTAGCTTAGAGTTTAGGGAAAGAAGATTGTAAAACACCTCTTTGGTCTCCCAAATAGTCCTCTATCAACCCCCATAAACCTTAAGCAATAAGTATGACAACATGCTGAAACCTCTCCAGTACTGTCTTAGGCTCAGGAATACCTATAAACTGCGAAATCATTGTTCAGTAGAACCACAAGGTGAATTGAACTTGCTATGGTTTACATTTGTCAAGAACATGTTTGTTGTATTAGATCTTTCCTTCCTTGTGGATTACCGATGTAAACATGGGAACTTACATGAAGCAATTTTAATTCTGTTTTGTAATGATTAGTCCCTAAAAGATCAGCTGAATACATAGGATAGGTGGCATCTATCCTAAGAATACATACAGATAAAATATTCCCTAGGCCCTGAGAAATATTTTGATTACCACAGGAAAAGTATTGAACACAACTATTTGCTTAGTCGTTTTACTGCTTTTCAAGTTTACAGGCCCCTGTCATTTTGAGTCAACTCCCTAATGCCCTAGTTGTAAAACTTGTCACTGAGACGAATGCCATTTCTAAATATAGTGCCGCCTATATGATAGCCTTGGAACAATTAGACTCAAATCGTTATTGAACACATATGGATTAGGAAAAGGAGAGATGCCTGCATATTATTTAAAGTTAACTATTCTACCTACAAATTCTATGCAATCACTTCTTTCCCTGTGAAAATGTGAGCCCTTACGAAGAAATAAATCATAAATCCAAAATGATTGCATTCTGGTATAAATGTGCATATATCAAAAAATGTGGAAACGTGCAGTATACTGAATTATGATGTCATTATTATATAAGATATACTCTTCCTAAAATTGATATCTTGTTTTATGTTTCTCCATGATTTTTTCTTGTAGTGGAGATTTGAACGTGATTGGCATTATTTATAATAGTATTGTAAATTGTTGCATGTGTGCATGGCATTAGCCAAAATAAAGCTATTTGATGGTGATGAGAGACATTAACACCACAGGCCTAGGCATGATACATCATATTAATATGACAGCACAACATTGAAGCACAATAATGTAGACTAGTTCAAATGAAAACGCTATCATGCATTGCAAAGCACAATAGGGAAAACGTAAAAGAAGCATGGATAGTGTGTAATTCACGGTTGGGCCCCGTGATTTGTATGCAATGCGGCACCAAAGGTTACTGGCTAAACTTCAAAGGTCACAACGACCCACACATATTTTGGATTTAGAGAGTTTCGTGTGAAATTGCAGGACACTGCACCCTTTAAGGAAGCTTACACTGGGTTACTTGGCAAAACAATAGTGATCACCAAGCTTTGGACACTTTTTTTTTTTTTTTAAGTGCGCCGTCAGCTGAAAAGGGATTCATAAGGAGCTTCATAAGCGATTCTTTGGAGAGGTTTTGCAATTCCAGTAAATAGATTAAGAGGGCGAAGAGGTGGGAGGAACTCAGCAGATATTTGCATGCTGTTTAGAAGACAATTACGTCTATGGTTTAATTAACGCGATGAAGGACACTCATTAATAAAACCAGACAGCTGAGCCATGGATGGCTGTATTCCAGAATCATGCTTCAGTACTTCAATGTGTACCTTCACAATGTTGTTTGGTTTCAAGCAACATTGTATATGGAAGCATGGTTTCACAGAATGTTTCAAGCGGAACAATTGATAGCGATTATAAAATTCACTAGTAGCATATATTTTATGTGTCCAAGACCAATAACCTTTTTGATTTTTAATCTATTTCAACTGACCTCTGACCTAATGCTTTTTCACCATAAGTCATAAATGCAATAAAAACCAACATGGAAAACACGGATCTTCAAATAACGTTAACTATCAAACAAACGGAATGAGTGGTGAAGAAGTCACTATCAGCAAAATAGAATCTCAGCTAGTCACACTTTTTCCAATGACTCCATAAGGCATCCTTGTGCTGTCTATTTAACTGCAGGAGTGGGTGGAGCCTGCACTGCTTCTTTATGGGAACTCAGGACTCAGGACAAACATACACATTAGGAAGCAAAGCCTTTATCGAGACTTGAGCCAAAAGTGAGCAATATGCACAATGCAAAACAGGCGATGAATGGCGTAAGGTCCAGGCTGCATTATCTTTAAAACTGTAAAAATATGATGGCTAAATATCACAGAAAAATTGGATAGAATGTAGGCACATGTGACATTAGATACAAGTTTACATAATCATCCTATGTAAAAAGTGTTTAATAGATACAAGGGTTTTGGAATGGATGTTTTAGTGGAACCAGAAACAAGAGTCATGATGGACAACAAGTGTCTAACGATGGAATGCAGTGGAGGCAGAGCCTGCCGAAGGGAGTTGCATTCACAGCCGAGCCATTTCTGGAACATAAGAAGCAGTGGATATACAGTGTAGGTATTTGATGAAATCTCATCCTCACTGGGTTGGGTTGGGTTTAAGGGCAGTGAGAATGTATAAGATTCGAGGTGGAGAAGCATTCAATGAAAGAAACAAGATGTGCGGTCACCTGATTTAAATAGCATTCTCTCCTAAAAGGGATATGGGCCGATTCATGGAATTATTTGCACTGAAATTAGGGTACTTGCATGCCCAACTGCGTGCAAATCTGCATTCCTCGATTCATGGAATCAAATGCACAGGACATTTCCTGGACTTGCGTGGAGTTCAGGCTGGCTCAGCACGTGTGTGAGAGCCGTCGAGGGCCTAGTGCGAGACTCCACGAAGAGTGTGGGCATGGCTTATGCAGAGGACTGGGAATGGGCGCAACATCAAAAATGAGGAAAAACTTGAGAAAAAGTGGGAATTCCGAGGGACAGCCTGGAGGCAGTCCCTCACACGCCCACTATTGGGCGGCACGAGATGTATTCATGGATTTGATTGCGCAATCTCTATGCCAGCAAATGGCCACGCAAGTCCTTCTGATTATCTGCCACTTGAAGGCAGGCATAATTACACGTGCGCGTAGGATTTGCAGCATGGAGGTGGGGTTGCATGTCGGATTTCAGGGTGTGTGTACTCAACCACGGTTCCGGTGTAACTTAGGGGTTTGTGAAAGCAGTGTAGCATGGTGCATGAATGGTTTACAGGGGTTCACAGGGGTTCACACGGAGATTTTCTGAGTTTTGACCGAGTTACGATTTTGCAAATGCAGGTTGTCGGGTGGCGGGAACAGTTACAGGGGATCCTGCGCAGGGTCCCTGAGATGCAGGTCTGCTTGTGAGGCACCCCACAAACTATTTGAAGGGTGCATTTATTAGCGACCAGGTGAGTACGCAAAGGTAGCTGATCTGGCTGTTTATGCTTTGCGTGTGGGCGTGTCGGGGGCGTTCCGGTAGCGATTTGTGAATAAGTTTACTTTGCGCAACCAATTCCATGAATACGCGGGGTATGCATTTTTTATTTTGCGTGCAGGCTTGCGCATTGTCCATCTTGGCGCACAGCCCTTGCAGGATTTCTGTGCACATTCCGATGAATCAGGCCCTATGAGTTTAGAACCAGAGGCATTTTCAGCCTGAGAGTTGTAAAACTCGGAATATGGTTACTTTTTCAGATCACAAGCCCTCGAGTTTGGCAATGGTACTGAATTGGACTGAATTACTGTTACCGGTACAGCAGAATTATTGCCATATTAGAAATGGGTGGGAGCATGCTAAAACAATCAGCACTAATAGTGATTATGCCCAGCGGAAATACTGCTGAAAAACACCTCCAGGCATTATTTCTGACAAATATTGGTAGAATATGCTTTGCCGATGGGGAAATCATCAGAAATTCATCTGCTGGAATTACCAAATGGTAATTCAGTCGGCAGAAATAGCATCTTGCCACAAATGTCCAATGTTGGCCATCTTGCAAATACAAACCATCCTGAATCACCCATTTCATGTACACATATACAGACACGACTGCTGTGAAACGTGCCCCAGGACAAAAAAGGAAAGGTAAAGTCCCTGAAATACTACAGAAAAAGCAAATATTCAATGAGGTGGAGCTGCAGGTTCTCACTGATGAGGGAGTCAGCCATGCAGAGGAGCTTTGCGGGGGAAGCCAAAGAAAGACCTCAGCGCAGAGGAAGAATGCCTTCTGGGGTGCAATAAGGGAAAATGTGGTGGCAGTTCACACTGTACCATTTGACAGCAAGGACTGATGGACGAATTAGAATGACCTCAGAGTCAGGGTCTACAGCTTCTTCTCCAAGCCGAGTGATCTTCCAGACTGGTAGAGCACTCAGATTCCTAGGATCGCTGTGCCAGGATTCATTGGATGTAGTTAGTACCCTTTTGCATAGGGTTTTACCATAGTGCTCCATTACAGAATTCTTCTAGCAGATTATTTGTTTAGAATATTGGTAGTGCCCAACTGTTTCCATTATTAGCAATTATATTTTGGAACTTTGTTGGGGTATGTTTAGTGTGAAAATTCGAATGCACCATGTGTAGCTACTAAAGTAGGTGAAGATCCACTCTCTAATGTGGATTCAAACACTACCTCTGTTCTGATCCTCCTCGATCTTTCTTCTGCCTTTGACACAGTCGACCACTCCATCCTCATAAACTGTCTCTATGATACTCTAAGCATCATGGACATGGCACTGGCGTGGCTTACCTCCTTCCTTTCAAACAGAGCATCCCAAGTGCAAATTGGTCATTTTCTCTACTCAACCTCACTCTCTACCTGTGGCGTCCCTCGGGGATCTATCCTATTGCCATGGCTCTTCAACATCTACCTGGCCCCTCTGGCCCACCTGATCTCCACCTTATCACCTCATTTCAAGTGCTCTGGAGACAACACATAGATCTTTTTCAAGCTGCCATCCTCTACCTCCTCCCCCTCCTCCTATGATACTTGACTGCCTTACTGCTATTCAGGCATGGTGCTCTGCCAATGATCTCTGTCTTAATTCCAGTAAGATGGAGATCCTTCTCATTGGGATGCCTGCTCCCTGTTTCCCCCACTCTCTGGCCCAACTCCTTGGGTCCCCTCCCTCACCCACTTGTGAGTCAAAAAAACTGGGGATCATCTTTGACTCCTCTCTCTCTTTCTCTCCACAAATCACGGACCTTGCCAAGAAGTCCAACTATCAGCTGCACCTCCTCAGGTGCATTCTACCTTTCCTCGCCTTACACCAGAAGGTCAAAATTTCCAGAGCCCTGGTTCTCTCTATGATGGACTTCTGCAACAGCCTCTTCTTCAACCTGCCTCTTTCCTCCCTTCACCCCATTGACCTAATCCAGAATAGGACTGCAATACTTAACTTGGCCTCAAGCCCAAGGACTGCATCTCTCCAGTCCTAAAATCTCTCCACTGGCTCCTGGTGACTGCAAGGATACAATTCAAGACCCTTTGCATCATTCACAAGGCTATCAGGGGCCTACAACCTCTCTACATAAAGCTTTCCCTCCCTAAATACCTCCCAACCAGAGTCATTCGGTCCTCTGACTCCAACTCTCTGCACGTGAAATGTTTCCCCAAGCAGAGAGTGGGAGGTAGATCCCTTTCCTCAGCTGGTTCCCACCTCTAGAACTGCCTCCCTACCCCCCTTAGACTTGAGCCAAATCTTCTTAAATTCCGGAAACTTCTCAATACTTTCCTTTTCTCCTCTTCCTTCCCTCTCCCCATCCCATGCTAACTTTCCCTCTGCCACTGCCACTGGGGCCTGGTCCCTTCAGAGTCATACAGGGGCCAGACCACCCTTTACCAGTCCCCTAGGTGTCTCTTGCCAGCATTTGACCTCGGGCACCCTTTCACAGCTAGCTCAACCTGGTCCTCCCTGTCCATGGCACTCATCCCCCCTCTTCCCCTGGCACTTGCTGCCCCCCCCAGCGCTTGCCCACCCCTTCCCTTTGGAGACTGAACTCCTGCACTTCTCCCTCTACCCCCCTGCAATCACCACCTTGTTATGCACTTACCTGGTAGGATTGTCACAGGGCCAATATTACCATTTCTGATGTTCTACTTGTGTGGTTCCCATGCCTCCACACACCCAACTTGTTCTGTGGTACCTGGAAACACTTGTGTATTGACACCATACACAAGTCCAATAAATGAATAAATAAAATAAACATGGCTAGTGCCTTAAAATGGCCACGCTAAGAAATGTTTGCTTGTTCTTTGGACATATTGTTGTTTTCGCCTTCTTCCTGCCTTGCCAGTTTCGGAAATCCCATACAAGGTCATTAACTTGTCTGGGAAAGCTGCAGCTTTTATGGACTAGTGATGCCTTTGTGTGTGTGTGGCCCAGGAATGGGGTGGGACTGTCTGGTCCCACTCCACATCTGTGGTGTCAGAAAGTCTCGGTCTGGGTCATGAGTGAAACCAATAGTTGTCCCTCATTGGAAGATACTGGTTGTTTGAATGGTACATATACTTAGCATTGGTGGGCTTGGATTTTGGACAAGAAGATGACTCCTGTAGTCATTTCTGTAGATCAGAGCTGAAGCCATGAATTCCTTGTAGAAGAACGGCCAACTGAAGATCCAAAAAATACTCATGAAGAGGCCCAGCATCCCTTCTTGCATCTGGCCTAGTGAAGCCCTGTTGGACTACCTGATCTGCAAAGGCCCTGTGTGGTGCTTCAGCTCCTGGATAGATGGGATTGACCAGTGTTTTTGAAGATACAGCCATCCTGAGCCTTCAGAAGCGTCCCTGAACCACTCAGTGGACTGTCCAGCTCCCCAGTGGGCTACCTTGATTGAACTGTCGCCTTTCCACATTTGCAGACTAAAGCTTGGTGGTCACCACCTTGTGCGAAAAGCAGCATTCCTGACAAATTTCAGACTCCCAGCCTCAAGGAACCCTGTCCTAGAAAGACGTTTACAACCATGGCTAGAAGGAGGCATGCCATGATCTGTGTTCGGTGACTGTCACTGTTACTCACCTCTCACCATCCTGAATCTTGCTTTCACAATTGCCAAGGGGTGTCCTGTGCTCCTGGACCCTACCAGAAGAATTCTTGCTACAGCAGCCCCTCAGCACCTTTCACCGGAACCAACGTTGGGAAATCCAACCTCCAGTGACCCACAGTTGACCCATTGACTCATCTGCGAAAATCAAAGTCTGGGGTTAAGTAAACACAAAGCATTTGTCGCCACCTTTACTGCATTGGATAATATTGAGAACAAGTCTCTTTGTACCCTTCCATTCCACAGCTATTTGGTCATTGAAACTGAGTAGCACAATCTGAAAGATAAGAACACAATTTACTTATCTAGTAACTTTGTTGCATCTCTTATTTTGAACAATAACCAACACAAGTAACTTACATGCTACAGATACATTCTTGGTAGGAGCATTGTGACTCCTGTGGCTTTTGGGCACAATGCCCCATTCTTCTTAGGGACTGGACTGCTGAAGTTAGGGAATATCACTTGTGACTTGGTTCCATCTTTACTGCATCACTTTACTTACTTCTTTTTTTATTGATGTCATGAATGCATTTTAAGAACCTCTGGTGACTGTATACATGTTTATTATTGAGTGCTGTGTAATATTATCACTAGCTTGTTTCATTTTTTAGTGTGTGTTAAGGCCTGGAATAAATATAGTGTCTTTTATACATTCATGTCTAAATTGAATTAGTGTCTGCTTCACTGTGTGGACTCATTGTGGACCGCTCACCCCATCCACACTCTCCTGAGAATAGCCTTGACTGCTCCCCACATTTACCTTGATTCATGTTAGCTAAACTGTCATATTTCCCCTGTTCACTATGACTAGGGTGTCCTCCTGCAATCTGTTCACTGGGCCAAATTATAGAAATACATCTTAACAGTTAACATATGACTTAAAAGACAAACTGGCCATCGTTTCTCAGCCTGCAACTTTTGAACAGCTTGTAAACATGGTGTTGCAGATCAACCTTCACTTTCAAGAAAGACAGAAAGGAAACAAACTATAACTGGAGCACCCCATCTATTTCCTTCTCCTCTCTCAGAGTATTCTCCCACAGTCCCATCAGACACTTTGGAAACAATGCAAATAGCAGTAGCCGGGATCCTCTGTCAGATTAAGAAAGGCATCACAGGAGGAAAAGGGGCTTATGTTTGTATACTGCATGCTCCTCCCATCTATTGAGCAACTGTCACCTGGCACCCCCATGGAAACAGTGAAATCTGAACTCCCGACCTTAGGAGGTACCAAGGTCTGAAAGATGAAACACGGCCCTTCATTTGATTGCCAACTATTGCCAGAGAGACTCAAGCTCAGGCACAGGACAATCAACGCATAGTGTTTAGGTTCTACTCTGGTCCCAAGCCTTGTCAGCAATGGAAATACTGGCATTTGTAGTTTCTGAAGCAGCAGGAATCTTGTTGGACCACTCGTGTACAGACTGCCTGGGTATTTCTCAAGTTGCTAAATATGTTGCCTTACCAGTCAAATGTGTTGCTAGCTGACTTTGGAAGGCAGGCCCATTGTTGAAAATACCACAGATCGCCAGATGCAGATTTCTCAGCACTTGGAAACAATAACCTTTGATAACATCCAAGCAGCTAATTATCCTGTAATTCTGGGAATCCTGTGGTTGTCCTAGCACAACCCATATATCAATTTAACTTTAGTTTATTTGTAATGCGCATCCATAAACCCGTAGGCATGAGGGCACAGACAATAGACCAACATACATGTTATAAAGAGGGCCAGGCAGCCAGGGCGATCCATAAGAGAAAAAACAAGGAGAGCATCAGCCCACATCAGTGGAACAGCAGGGCCTAAAGTTCTTTCTTGAATAGAGGTAGAGAGGAGTGACATCTCAAAATTGGTGGCAAAGAGTTCCATGCCAGAGTAGCAGCACTAAAGAAGGCTCCCAGCTGGACCTTCTTGTATCTACATTTCGGTAAGAAAAGATAACTTTGGTTATTCAACCTCAAATTTCTGCAATAAGGTTTGTCCCTGATGTGATCTTGTAAGTAGGACGCCATAGTCCCAAGTCTACAGTTAACGGTGATGAATAGTAGCCTGAAGGTAATGCGTGCTTCCACTGAAAGCCAGTGTAGGGAGCGTCTAGCCTCTGTTACATGGACACGATAGGTGAGACCAGTGACAACTCTGACTGTGCCATTTTGGGCTACTTGAAGTCTGTAAACCACTGCCTTTCTGACTCCTGTAAGTAGACTACAGCAGTAGTCAATTTTGGCACCTATTATTGTGCACACAATTGACTCAGCATTAGCTTGTGAGATGTACGGTCTAAGGTGAGCTAGAAGTTTGATATAATAGATTTCTGATGAGACCGTATTCCCACATACGATTTCATATTGAGCGACTGTTTAAGTATGACCCCAAGGATTTTAACCTTAGGTAGGGGAGAGATGGTCACATTCCCCAGATGAAAGTGCTTATAAGAAGAGTCCAACTTTGACAGTGTCGCTGATGAGCCCACAATCATGAGCTCTGTTTTTCCTCTATTAAGTGCTAAGTTATTCTGCATCATCCAATGCTCAATAATGTTGAATATTCTGTTCAGTTCGAGTTCATCTTGAGCATGGGCACCAGTAAGAAGAATGATGCACTGAGTGTCATCGACGTAATTGGAGAATAGACCCCCTTCCTGTTCAAGGTGAGCAAGGAAAGGATTTATACTAATTGCACAGCTCACGCTCTTTTTTTAAGCTAAGATCTTTGTACTTCTTCTTTTCTGATGGTATCCTCCTCTACTCCAATTCCACGCAGTGAAGAGAATAAAGAGAATATAGAAAATAATGAAACAAAAGGGCCTCCTTGTTTTTTATACCAAAATAGGATATCACCAAACTGAGGCCTTGTATAGACTACAGAGGACTGATCTGCATCTCACTGAGGGATACGTACAACCTGCCTTTGATGCCTGATATTTTGGAGGCCATACAAGGAGCACACATCTTTACGAAGCTGGACCTGTGAGATGCTTACCACCTCATAAGAATAAAGGCGGGGGATGAATTGAAAATTGCGTTCAGAACCATCTTTGGCCATTGTGAATATTGTGTAATGCCCATTTGCATTGCAAAGGCACCTGCAGTTTTTTGACTTTTTTTCCACCACCTATTTGTGGACTTACTTTAGCATTCCGTCATCACTTGCCTCAATAACATTTAGATTTTTTCTAGCGTACTGGACAAACACCAGAATTATGTCTCTGCGGTACTCTGACGATTAGAAAAGAATCATCTATGTGACAAGCCGGAAAAATGCATTTTCGATGTATCCTCAGATGCCTATTTGGGATATATACTCTCTCAACAAGGAGTTGCCATAGATTTCAGAAAGATCAAGGCCATAATGAATTGGCAGGCGCCTTCCACTGTCAAACAGGTCCATTAGTTTCTGGGATTGGCCAGTTGTTATCAGAAGTTTATACCTGGCTTTTCAAGGACGGTATTACCTATAACTACACCTCTGAAGAAAGAACACACATTTTTCTGGGATGGAACCAAGGTAAGCGACTTTAGAGAGTTAAAGGAAGCTTTTACGACCGCCCACCCATTGGCACAACCTGACCTCCAAAACGCTTTTTTTTTATATTGAAGATCGATGCTCCAGATAGAACTGTAGGGGCAGTATTCAAGCAAGTGCAGATTGACCAAGAAGAACATCCAGTTTCTTTTTATTCCAAGACATTAACTGACTCTGTATCATTCTGTCCTTTCCTATAGAAAGAGATACTAGCCATAACATCGAAATGCTCCGAGTGGCATCATTTGCTTTGGGAGCATAAAAAATCACAGAAATACAGACTGACCACATGAATTTGCACCACTCCAATCTTTTGACTGCCGCAATAGCAGTCAAGCCCAACGGACATATTTCTTTTCTCAGTATTGGTTGTACTTGACTTGAATCCCAGCAACCAGAAATCTTGTTGCAGATAAGCTCTCATGAAAACATACTTCCCCACACTACCCTCCTCATGGATGTTGCCACTTTTTCACTTAAGATCCGCTCTGAAATATGCAAGACTTCACTTGGAAACACTTTTTGTCTAAGATGGGGACTCAAATGGAAAGATGGTTTACTGCTTCAGGGGGACCAATTATACATTCCCCCTTTGGCGACATGTCAGGAATGTGTGTCTTTATGCCATGACACAGTTGTGAAATCGATACCACTCAGAATCTGATACAACACATATTTTAGTGCGTACCCTATTATGAGAAGTAAAAGAGTAAGTAAAAACCTGTGCCCTATGGGCACAGACTAAAAGTGCCAGACTGAGACCAGCAGGAAAACTTCTTCATCCTGAATTACCCAGGGGAAAAGTCCTAAAAAAAGTGAGGGGATCAATTAACATTCGCCATGGGATGTAATGTCACCAGAAATTAGCATTTCAAGGTGAAATATACAGATGTAATTTAATTGGCTTTGCGTAACCATACAAATTGCATATGACTAGTGGCATTTGCCTTTCATAAAATCAACATACACAAAAACCAAAGGAGAATATGTTTTTCTTATAGTGTTTTGAAAACGTTAAAAGGTGTGCATGTTTTAAACTCCAAGAATCAATATCAATGTTTTCCCTGGAACGTGCAGTCCTGAAATGTGACATTTCACTTTTAGTTGTTTGTAATTTGTTGTAGTTGGTGTGTTATATGGTGTAGTGGTGAAGTGACCGTCCTGTGATCCTGGCCACTGTTATGTGAATCCCAAGGTTGGCATAGAAAAGACAGTTAATGTTTTGCATTTTACACATGCCCAGCGGACGGGTGTTTACCCTTGACTCAAACCCTGGAATTACCTATGAGACCGTGGCAGAAAATCTCTGCGGTTTTTATTGTTGACCTTCCTCAATCAGAAGGCTGTTCGGTTACATGGTCACTGTTGATGCCGTTACCGAAATGGCTCACTTTTCAGCCCTAACCACATTTCCATCTGTGTCCCAAATGAGACGTGTCTACTTACAGGATATATTTTGTTTTCACAAACTGCCAGAAGCGACTATATCAGAACCTGGGGCAAAATATACAGCAAAAGTTTGGTCCAAACTGTGTATGTATGTTAGAATCTAAAGGAATCTATCTACAGGGTATCAGTGGTCAGACCAAAACACTTATTCAAAGAACAATATTTACACAGTTTTGTTTCTGCCACATAAGACGATAAGGTCTTGTATATGTCCATATCAGAGTTTTGATACATCAATTTTCACCATTCCTAATTGGGTATGAGCCCTTTCTTTTTTTAACTCATGGATTCCATCCTAAATGGATACCCATTGATTGTAATTCTCCCTCCCCTACACCTGCAGTCGGTGCCATACTAGAATTACACAAGGCTCAAAACAATTCTTGCATAACCTGCAAAAAGGGTGAAGAGGAAACAAAATACAGTGCAGTTCGCCGAAAGAGCAGATTCACCGACCTACAATGTAGGAGGCAAGGTTTGGTTGTCAGTTCAACACCTACCTGTCTATCTGACACCAAATACATTCTTCCCAATTTTTTTTGTACCTATCTTCTTTGGTAAGATCATTTAGCCAGTTGCTTTTCATTTGGTATTACCTCCTATATAAAAACGCATTAATCCAGTCTTTCACGCTTTATTGCTAACACACTTCATGTCTGGAAAACCACTCTGAGGTAAGATCAATAAACCTCCTCCAACCATCAGCCAACAGCAGCTGCAATATGTAGTCCAGCAGATCTTTGATTATCGTTACCTTTGCGGACGTCTCCAATATCTAATATCCTCCCGAGTGGACTCGGGAAAATGCCATACAAGGACATGCACCTCAGTTAGTCCAAAAATGTCACACTCGTAATCCCTGTAAACCGTGCCCCTCCCACCCGGTCTGGCCAGTGGCATGATGCTGCATGCATCCTCGCTCGTCTGTCTGGGCCCAATGGAATCGAGCCAGCCCATTTCAAGATGGTCGCCGCCAAAGGAAAGCTTTGACCTCCCAATGATGGTGTCTGCATCAAGACCCACTAGCCCATGCAAAGTTGCTGTTGGAGTCCCCCTCACTGGAGAAACTGCAGCTACAAGAACCAATGGCTCTGATAAGCTTGCGCATCACAACTCTCCCCTTTAGTTGTTACGGCGCTACCAACTGTTTCCAGTTGTCCCAGTGACTTTGTGCCATCCCTGCAGTTCATTCCCTCTCCTCACAACCATCTGCTTTGCTAACTGCTGCCACCATCTGCATTCCTGTTCTAGACGGTATCCTTAAATTGGAGACGCTCACATACATCTTCAGGGTTTTTTCTCCATCAAGGAGTTATCCAGTTTGGAAAACTGCCCTTGGGGAAAGCCTCTCTCTCTCTCTCTCTCTCTTGCTCTCTCTATCTCTCTCTCTGTCTCTCTCTCTCTCTCCCTCTCTGTCTATCTATCTATGACATTCTGAGATCCAGACACTACAGGTAAGGCGTAATCCTGAGACAAGTTCCTGCCAAAAGCAGCAGCAGTTTTTCAGCTGCACAAAGCTGCCACACTGCCACAATCACAAATAGCATGGCCACAGACCCCTCCAACATAATTACTCATGTCACTGCTGGCCCACCACCTATTGCCAGTACAGCTGGCACAGCTGCAGGAGCTGCACCCCCCAACTGTGAAGACACCTGAGGATTCACATGCCACCACAGCCACCAATGGGGTGAGACGGGTACCCATGCACCCGGCTCCTGACTCCCCCTCGTCACTCGAGTCATTGATACAATGCCACCAGCATCGGGACTCTGGCAAGGGGACAGATTATGATGTCATTGTAACGTTGGGTTCATGTGGCAGAGGGGTCAGCTCCCTTTTCTTGAGCCCCAGCATGTACATACCCCTGAGAGTGTGCCACAGCATTCCTTGGATGTCATATGGAAAAGGCTCAAAACCAACAAACAACGCTAGGTGCACATATAAAACATTGCAGAACTGCAGCTCCTGCATTTACAGGCAATCAGGGATTTGGCGGAGACCTTATTCTGCACGATTGCTAGGGACATAGGCAGGCAGTGCCACCACCTCTCTTTGGCAACTGCTGCTATCTCTGCAGGTGTGTTAAACATGAAGAACACCCTGCTTCTCACCCTCAAGCACATTCTAGGCCAGGAATCTGAGGCTTCCAACTCTGTCACATGCATGGAGGGCTCACTGCTCGGCAGTCCTCAATGCCTCTCATGAATGTGAAGCCTACATAACTCGGACAAGCTGCCTTGCCCAAGAGGGCACACAAAGTACAGTGCATTTCAATTGACATTTATACTGGGCACAATGGTGGTGGGACGAGCTGGATTTTGGAGATTGATGGAGGTGGGATGGCATGGATGTTTGGTTTACTACAAAATAAACTACATTTACACTTGAACAGATGCTGGGACAATGATGGGGGAGGGTGTGGAAAACGTAATAAGTGCCTATGTACTTACTGTACTGTATTTACATAGCGCCTTAACCCAAAGCACTTTACAGAGCACATGTTTACGTACAATATCACCCAACCGAAATTGGTACTCATTTATCGATCTCGGAAGGATGAAAGGCTGAGTTGGGCTTGCCAGAATTCGAAACTGCGACCCGCAGATCACGCTCAGATCGCAGCAGCGAGCGCTCAGCCCGCTGAGCTACTACCAGCTATCAGTACACCGAAGGATCGCTAGGCTTGGTCCTGATGTGTGCCTCTTTTCAGGCCACCCACGTGGTGTTCATGGATTCTGGACAGGTGTCATTAGCCATGACAGTTGTGGGCATCCAGAGTCACAATGCAATGGCAAGGGCATAGGTATCAGTGGCAGAAATGTGAGGACATGTGGCATTTGTTCATGGCATTTGTTCATGGCTTGTTGATCAACACTCTCTTAATGAACGCATGTCACATTGTGGAACACCATGGTTGTATTTCCTGTACTGGGATCTTATGCATGTTCGCAGAGGGGTTACCATTGATATTGTGCACTTTTTGTGTTAGCGTTCCTGCTCTTTGAAAATTACATTGATGGTTTGCAGTGCACGTCATCACTGGCTGTCAGCGTTGAGCTTTCATTTGTCAACTGTGCTGTAGGTATGGTTTCCCTGGTTGGCTGTGTAGCTTTGGTTTGCCTATGCATTTTCGTACCTGTAGCCCACTCTCAGTGGATGGCTTACTTGCGATACGTTCAGAAAATCGTATTATTTCCTGTTTCTGTAATCCTCTTCCACTGCCTGGGTGGGCAGCAAGGCCACATGCGTGCAGCTCAGAGCTGCTATGATGTTGATGAGGTTGGATGCAGCGAGGAATCGTGCCTTTGTGGCATTTATCTTTGCCAGGGTGGTGGGCAGGGAGATGTGCTGATGTGCATGCCACAGGAGTGCATCCAGCACCTGGGCAAGCATGATGGAAAAGGCAGGATATGACATGCTATTTTTTATTTATTTTTATTTCGTTATTTTTATTTTGTAAACACACTTTTACAACATCACTCTTGACAATTGTTAGCAATATTTACAAAATTCACAATGATCATCTAACACGCTAAACTTTCCGAATGAAAGTGAGAATTAGTAACTAACAGTGGTGTATTGGTGACAAAGTTGGTATCATTCCTGTTGTTTTTGGAGATAACATTTTTCTTATTTCTTTAAAACAGCTGAAAAGTGATAACTAACATTTTCTTTTTTTTTCCTATTCTGTATACAGCAATTAAAACAAGTATCAAATAAAATAAATCACATTCGACTTGTAAACATAAGTGGGTCACACTATGATCCTGCTTCTTTGTGCAAATAGCAAATGGGATAATCAGCTCAGAAACATATAAAATTAAGCATTATTGTATTAGTGCGACCACATTATTAAAAAAAATAAAAAAATATACCATTTAATAGTAATGTCAGTTATATATAGATATAGGCACATAAAAATACTCAATTGATGTGCTGACCTAAATAGGAAAAGAAATTTGTTACATAACTAACACTAAAATGGGGTCATACAACACAGTTAAGGCCGCTAGGCTGTTGCATTCTCCTTTGTCATAAGTCATGTTCTCGATTTTGCTGAAAGTTCCCCATTGATGATGGTCAACAAGCGAGTTAGAGACAACACTAACGAGGGTTTAGTTCCCCACATACATCTAACCCACAACCATTCCCTTGAGAAGACAGTATCTCCGATATTAAATTTGCCAAAAGTCAATACTCTGAATACTTCAAAGTATTGACAGAGGATGACTAAATGTTTTAATGTTTCTAGTTGTTGAGAACATAGACAAAAGCGACAAGCACCATTTGAGTTAACCTCCATGTTAGTTTGCCAATATTTAATTCTCTCATTAGTCGAGAATTGATTGAGTTTGAATCTCAAGTATAGATCTCGACACTTATCACAAGGAAAACAAATCAAATACGGTGTTCAAGGAACTCTTTTAGTTATAAAATGTGCATATTCTTTATAACTAGTATATGCGTTTAGTGCTTCAATAGTACAAGACCAGTGAAATTCGTACTGTTTTTTCTTAACATAAAACGGCCTCATAAGAAGATCCTTGATATTGGCATCAATTGCTGTCAATAGTTTTTTCATTTTACCATCATGGATAGGCTTCTTTGAGCATGGTATACAGGTATTTGTACAGAGAGTTGTGGGAGGACAATTCTTTTTCACAAAGTTGGTCAAAAGTCTCCAACTATATCTAGAAGTAAGAGAAGAAATATCAAGTTCATGTCGCAATATTGAGTTGGGCAACGAGCTGGCTAATCTTAAAGTCTGATTCCATATGCGCCCCTGTAATTTATCCAGCATTTTTTCAATATTCACGAGGTACATGTCTAACCCATAAGGGATGATAGCTTCTACTTTTCAGACAAAGAAGTCTATCATCGGATCATGGAGAATCGGCAATATTTTCTGTAAATAACGTTCATCTGGGAGATGAGAGGATTTGCTTTTTGATTAAGAGCGAGCCCCCACATGGTTAATTATATCCCAGATATCTAAGTGAGAGTGTACGTTCGATCCAAAGTCCATCTATAGATCAATTGAACAAACAAATTATTTTTTTCCTGTTATTGGATATAACAATGCTCGATTTACTGGCTTTTGAATGCAGATTTAGCTCCTGTGCATACTTGGAAAATAGTTGTAATTTTGCTTGAAATCCAAAGGGCGTTCTGTCAAGAAATAGGAGGTCATCGGCAAATGGCAACCAATGGAGATGAAGTTTACAGAGTCTAACTGGAAAACTAACATCAAGTTGCCATATATCATCTAAGTCACACAAATACAAGTTAAACATACAGGCCACATTACAGCCTTGTTTGACCCCTATGAGAGTGGCAATGGGCTTAATAATAGCACCATCTTCATTAAACCTCACCACTATCTAGTATTTAAGTGCAACCTAGATAGCAGGAGAATTAGCTGAGGTGAGAAACCAAGCCTTTTCATTTTATCCCATAAAATATTTCGTATAACACAGTCAAACACCACCAACATATCTAGGGATGCCATGTATACAGGACCAGTGTTGAGTTGTTTGGTCCGTTCAAGAATATGTGATAAGAAGGTAGAGTTCAAGGTAGTCCCCATTTTTACGGAAGCCGACCTGGTAACTGGATAGAGTGTCATGTTGCTGTATGTGAATATCTAATTCTCTTAGAATCAAGATAGAGAACACCTTTGCAGAAACATCCATGAGTGCAATTGGGCGAAAGTTCGCAGGATCAGAAGGATTGCCCTTTTTAAAAATCGTCATGATGATAGAAATGAGCCAAGACTCTGGTAGCTGATTAGAATTATAGATATTATCATATTTGATCTTTAATATTGATGCCTACAAAGAGGGATACTATTTGAGAACACACAAAGGAATGCCGTCAGGACCTGAAGCTTTGGAGTATTTTAGTTTCAATATGGCCCACTTCACATCTGCCACAGACCGTGGGCAATAGTCCCTAATTGACCTAGTGACGTTTAAAAATAACACTCTGGTGAACATAGTCGTCATTTTACATTTTTCTGTAATATAAGATGTCCACGACTATGCAGATATCGACGAGGCCAAGTTCCCTGATGATGAGGAGGACGCTTTCCTCAAGGTTGTCCACACCGATCTCTTGTTATTGAGACAGAGATAGGAAATAATCTTTTGATTATCCTCAATGTACAATGTGCCTTATAGATACAATCTTGTTTCTATACAAGTAGAAGATCTGTTTCGTTTTATTCAAATACGAATCAAGAGGTATCTTAGACACTTTGAGATCCCTCAATTGTTTGTTTTTCTGTCATTTTAATAACCACACTTCCCTACTAGCGGTGTGGGCATGTCGCTCGTTCATTTTAGTATGGTTTAAGGCCAGCTTACCAAGCAGAAATTTAATTGTGGAATTATTCCTTTCTTCCACTTGTTGAATGTGCAGTCCGTGGTTTAGCTCATTTATACCCAGAATAATTTCTTTACTGACCATCGGGGGAAGTTTATGGCACAATTGTGAATTCTAGTGAACAGAAAGAGCAGGGTGTTCAATCTCTAAAAGTTTTAGATCAGCTAGAGTCTCATAAAGATGACACACTATATTTATAGTGTGAGTAATAATTAAATGATCGACCAGGCCAGGTCTTTAGGTGGACACTGGGTCACACAAGCTGAGCAAATTTAAGGACACTGCAAAGTAATCTATATAGGATGTTTTAGATCCACTTTGCCAAGTGAAGTTGTTGTCTTTTTTATCTATCCCTGGAAAATGGATATCCCATTGTGCAAGAAAGGAATTCCATCTTTTTCCTCTTAATGTAGACTGAGAATCGGCAGAAGAATTTGAGGTATGAGCTAGATGATGTAGATTGGTGATGCAAGTCAAGTTAAAGTAGTCACCTATTACAATCTGACTTGCGAAGAAATGCATCTTCAAGGATAGAATCCAGATGTACAAACATTTGTTCCAGCAATCTCCTAGCTGGGTTCCAGTAAATGCAAATGATTAAATAGGACACAGTGTTCTCACCTTGGATCCTTGAGTCAATAGCCAAAACATCTTCCAGGGCCATCACCATCCTAGTCGATGCCTTCATATTATTATTGACAAGAACAGCTAGACCCCCAAAGGGCCTGCCAGAGACCCCAATATTGGCCACAACGGAGTAAGTGGAATAGCCATTTATGTGAAACCTTTTTAATTTCATAGTCTCTTGGAAGAGCACTATGGACAAATTGTTACCGATAGAAGTCGAATTAGCCCATGAAATAAGATTGTTATACCCACATCAATCCCATGAAGCAACTCTAATTACTTCTTGGCTATGGTTCCATTTTGGCGCTTTTAGCTGGTAAAAGACTTTTCACTAAGCGTTCAAGCCAATACCAATCCTTTATGACAGAGGAAAGAGAGGCAAACTGTGACATAAGCAATTAATTAGGAAGCTTCAATATTTCATTAGACGGCGGAGAACCTTGAGTCATCCCGATTACAGTATCATGAGTCTCAATAGATATTGAGGCTGCTTCTTTATTTTAAACAACTTTGGCATTAGGCATATTTGGATGAGATCAGATCGATATTCCATACCTATTTTGTGAAAATAGCCGGATAAAATTGGCATATCATTCAGTTATTATTTATGAGGCTCAGCATAACCTAATCAATATTGTAAGCAAAGGGATATGATTGAATGCATGAAGAATATAAGAAAGAATAATTCTGCACCTGCCATTTATTTTAGAATCACTTATGCAGCCAATTATATTTGATGTTTCAGAGGTAAAGTTGGTCTCAGGAGGCTCAACTGAATGCACAACATTTGCACTGCAGGCAGTGTTAGTAGAGTGCAAGGGTTTAAGCTAATTCCCAACTATCGAATCTTGTGCCTCATTATTTACCGGAAGAATTGTTGGTTGACCAACAGTGGGTGTCATCCCTGTTGTTTTTGCAGATATTGGATTGTTTTTATTAGATATGTCCACAGGTATTGGCGACACAGTTGGTATCATTCCTGTTGTTTTTGGAGATATCGGATTGTAATTATTAGATACGTCAACAGATAATGGTGTCACACACAGCTTTTTGTTCTTAGTGACTGGAAAAAGGTGGAAAGTTGTATTTGCTTGGTACCTGTGAGACCTAACATTAGAAGTAGAGAGGCCATCATAGAATCAGTGCTTTTACGTAAAGCCGCGCATGTATTCATGGAATGCGCTGCGCGTGTAAACCCTGGGATGTGCGCCAAATCCGTGGGTGGTGCACATGGGCGCAAACGTCACTAAACGCCATGCGCGACGCGCACAGCAAAAGCACCCAACGTGTAGCGCACATAGGGAAAGGGGCGGAACAAGGGGTGGAACATGCAGAATGCGGAACAACGCGTGAAAATGTGGGGGTTATGGGGGAAGTACCGCAGGTAAATGCTCGCAACGCCCACGCGCCCGCTAAAAACACGTATTCATGGAATCGAACAGGGGAAACCTGTGCGCCAAAAAAGATGCACTTATCCAGAAGCACGTACGCCAGCAGGAAGCAGGCGTAAGCGGCCCTGCGCAGCATAAAAGTGCACGCAAACAACAAACAAGCTCATACGCTACAATGAATATACCGTTCTTCGCAGCAGTGGTCGTGGGACACCGCAGGAGGAGGAGGATAGCCAGGCCCCGCATTTTTTTACCCAGGACCAGCCTTTTTGGGATGCCTGATGACCAGGTCTATGGTAGGTACAGGTTTCCACCACTAATAATCCTAGAACTGGTCAGGGAGTGGGAGGATGACCTCACATCACCCACCCTGTGCTCCCAAGCACTGAGCCCCTTGGAAAAGGTGCTCAATGTACTGCACTTCTTGGCTACTGGGTCATTTCAGTGGACAAGTGCCACAGTTGGGGGTGTCTCACAGGCCACGCAGTCACGCTGCCTACACCAGGTTTTGGCGATCATGACTGCACGCCCCTCAGTCCGCAGGCACATATACATGCCCAGAACACCTGCAGAAAGGCAGGCCGTCGTCCAGGACTTTTACAGGGTGGCACACTTCCCCAAAGTGCTAGGTGCCATTGATTGCACCCATGTGGCTCTACGTCCTCCCAGGGCCACTGAGCGCATCTATCGAAACCGCAAGCACTGGCATTCCATCAACGTGCAGGTTGTATGTGATGCCAAGGGAATCATCACCTCAGTATATGCCAACTATCCGGGGTCCAGCCATGATAGTTTCATATTCCGAATGTCACCCCTAAACCGGGACCTGGAAGCTGGGAGGCATGGCGACACATGGCTAATTGGTGAGTAGAAATGCCTCTGCACATGCATGCATGTCAGACACTGAGAAATGGGAAAACACAACTAATGACAACCATTATCACGTCCCCAGGGGACAGTGCCTACCCCCTGAGCACCTACATGATGACGCCAATACAGAACCCCACCACACCACCCGAGGTAAGATTCAACACAGCCCATTGTGCAACCCGGGGCATAGTGGAGCGCACATTCGGAGTGCTCAAGTCACGCTTTCGCTCCCTTGACGGCTCTGGTATAGCAGCTGCTATATGCACACCCAGTAGTGTGCAGGATCATAGTGGCAGCATGTGTCCTGCACAATGTTGCAACCCGGCGGGGCGTGCCGGTGGACATGGTGGTGCCCCCACATCCCCAACCACATGCACGCTCGCTGCGCATGGGAGGAGAAAGTGCACGTGGTGAGGCAGCCCGTACCCAGCTTGTGGCAAATTTCTTCACCTAAAATCCCACCCCTGCGGAGTGCACACAGGCCTACCACATACCAGCTGACAATTTATGATGATGACAAAAGGGACAGTCAACTGTCACAACCATACCACCCAGAGATTGTTTACCTGGAAGTGCTACATTGTGTGCATCCATAGCTACTTAAACACACCCAATGCTGTGTCAGTAAAAGGCACACATTCATGCAGCATGAAGGACTACCCCCTTACAAAATACTACAACCAAATAGTGGCATGTCACCCAACCCCTCCCTAATCCAATCTCAGCTACCCAACACACCATGCCATGGCATGCTATGTGAAAACAACCAAATGAATGCACACCAGATGACACAAGTGTCACAAAGTGCACTGTCCCAATTGGAAACAGGCCAGAGACAATTTCCTCTCACTAATGAAACAGAAACAGCACACATAAACAAATACTTACCAGCAAGACAAAACATTAGTACAGGATCCAACAGAGTATGACAGTAAAAAATGAAAGTACTGCAAGTGTCACAACCTTACAAAGGCAGCACATCGACCCCTTCCAACTGCAGTGTGTTGCTGGTAGGCAAATGTGGCATTGTACTGCATACAACATTAACTGCATCTGAAATGGAGACGGGCTTGTTAAGACATGAAGAAGCTACATGTATATATGTAAAACGTCCTGTATGTAATACAATATACAAATCAACCATGCAGTGGAGAAATCAACGCCAATCCCCACTAGGGATGTATGCACAGTTTGGACTACAGACTGCCCACACAACTTATGGGAGCTCAATGCCTCTGTGTAAGTTACTGTCACTTGGTCGGTCACACCCTTTGCAACATCATGGAAAGGGGAAGCAGGAGGGGTGTGTGTCTCAGGAACCCAAGTTTCTAACCCAAAGACAGGACAAGCCTGCATGTGCCCAGCTGAAATACACAGTGGATGCCTACGGGAGCCACACAAAGCAACACACTGTAACATGAATTTGCAATCTGAAAGAAAAGGGTTATCAACACAAGAAGTAAATGCTAATTAAATGAAGAAAAAGAAAAAAAGTAAATGAAAAGTAAACAAAATAATTAAAATAATAAAGTACAAATCAGAATACAATTTAAATAAAAAAATAAAATGAAAAATAAAAAATCAAATTAAATATGAAATGAAAATGAAAATAATAAATAGAAAAAAGAAGAAGAAAAAAGATAATCAAAAAATTTAATTTTAATTCTAATTTGCAATTTGGAATGAAATATGAAAAAACCAAAATAAAAAATAAAAATGTAAAATGGCCATGTGTGGACCAGGGGGAGGGGACCAGGAGGTAGGAGGTACAGGGTGCACCCCAACACCCACATGCGTGGATGTTGAGAACTGCCGTCAATGTCATCACCCTCTGGTGGTACATTAAAAGGTGCACGTGATATGGGAGGCAGACCATGCAAAGCCCTGGCATGCTCCTCCATGGCAGCAAGCATGCAGGTCTGAAAGGTTTGGTTCTGCAGGATGATGGTACGGAGATCCCCATGCAGCACCTCACGGGTAGCACAGATTTCTGCCTGCAAGGCCTCACGTGATGCCCGGATCTCCTCACGGGTTGCCTGGAGCTTGGCTGAGAGTGTGTGTGTTAGCTGCTCCAGCTGCTTTTCTGACCTTGTACTCTGCGACACCTGAAGTGCACACAGAGTATCTCTGAGGGACCTGTGGTCTAACCTCAGGGCATCCCTGTGGGCCTGTGACTCTGAGATATGGCTGTGCGCAGAGTCTCCCGTCCAGCCCGTCGGTCCCTGTTGGATGCCAACATGTCCTCCCTGTGTGAGCGGCACATGGACTCTGTTGCCTGTTGTTGGAGCTCCACCTGCCTTTCAGGGGGGAGAATGAAAGTGGCCACCCTATCCACGGTGTGAGCCATCACCTCACACGATGCCCCCTGTTGATCTGCAATAGTATACATGGAGTTCTCCCATACAGTATTGCCTGGTGGTGCATGGCCACCGCGTTGGTGGGCACCACACCTGTTTGGGGCAAGGTGATGTGCACCTTGGTGTGCTGGTACTGTCTGAGTCTGCAGGACTGCATTCCTCCTTTGATCTGCTGGCCCAGGAACAGGAGAAAATATAGTGGAGTGTGAACCTGCATCCGTAACCGCCACAGGCAGACTTTCCAACACTGAATGCCCCATAGAGGGCTCTACCCCCAGTGCAGGTGGTTTGGACAGAACAGCATCCCTGCCAGAAACACTCACCTACGACGGGACATTTGTCTCAATGTCAGATTCAGCACCTGAGGCATAGAGTTCTTCAGAGGTGTACCCAGAGACACCCGTGGACAGGATGGTCTGTAGGAGTAATGGATTTTCACCCAGCACCACCCCACATCCTCCACTGGTGCCTGGTTGGGGCTGTGAGTACTCATGCCCCTACGCCATCTCCAGCTCCTCAACAGCATCTAGTGCCTCATCACCTGCAAAAACATTAAAAAAAAGTAATGAAGACAGGCATGAGCAGCACAGCCCACACACATATGCATCACGATGTACACATTGAATACATAAATTACACATGTCACACATGACAATAACTCTGGCATGCATGCACTGGCAATGAAGTGGAAGGGGAGCCGAAAAGCAGAGGACTCCAAGATGTAAAAGCAACACACATGACACATGGCAGCACACAGATGGCACGTAGCATAGCCATGGCAGATTTGAGTAGGACACCAAGATGGTAGCAAATCAGTACTGGCACCCATCCATGTGAGATGGACATCATGAAATAGAACATGCAAAAGAGCGTGACAAAACACGCATGTGCCACACGCTGCAACAAAGCCAGTGTTCACTAATACAGTGATGGCAGGCCCATGGATACATCAATGGTTGGTCACTTGGACATGACAGAAGACAATTGTCATGTTGAACATTCTAAAAGGGCCCCTAAGGGATTGTGTGCAGGGCATGTGTAGGTGCACAATACTCAATCAGCCTGATTGATGAAATCATTCCCATAATAAGTAAACACATGTGGGGCATTGTGGGGTGAAATCTATGTCTGAAGTATGTTGAATTTGGGGAGAACGGCACAAACATGTGTGTTAATCATGCAAAGGATTCCATCAATCAGGCAGAATGAACAGGAAAACAGTATGAACAATGTTGTGGCATGATGGCAGTTGAAGGGCAAGTGCAGTAATCAGGTGCAAATTGTTAACTGCAGTCAGAAGGGATACTGTAAAACCCAAACCCAAGGCCGGGGGATGGTTTGGAGGCACCACGTAGGTGACCCATAGCAGTCATGACTACACAGCCTCATCTGGCACTCAATCAGAACACATCACCCAAGCAACATACACATGGTTTGCACACACATGTATGCCCACTTGCCGGACATTGCCTCAAGATCTGGTAGGTCTCCCACGCCTTGGATCTGATCCTTTGCGATGAAGCCTCCAGCGATTGACTCATGTTCTGTGAGTACGTCCTCCTCTGGTGGAGACCCACTGCCAGTCACCAGAGTAGAGGCAGATTGGAAGCCAGCTTGTTTTTTTGCTCTGCGTTTGAGGTCATTCCACCGCCTAGAGCAATCATCAGCTGTGCGCCTCATGAATCCAAGAGAACTAATCTGGCCCGCGATGCACTGCCTGTGGGCCATATGTTGAGCAGTCGTAGTCTTGCACCCTGCAGTCACCAGCATTTCGTGGCCATGGGCCAACACGTAGCCCACAAGTGTGTCTAGTTCCACATCATTAAAACTCTGCTTCCTTGACGTGTCGGAGGGGGGAGCCGTGTCTGGGTTCCCAGCCTGCACCGCAAGAGCACACTTCTTCCTCTTGAGAGGTGGTGCGGACCCTGAGTGGTTGGGGCTGAAGCGCAGGTGGACTGGGCACTGGAAGTAGCCAAAGGCACGATGACCAAAGGTCTCTTACTGCAGGCATTGGCTGCTGGGTGATGTTGGCAGGACCAATCTTGGTGTGATGGTCTTGGACCAACACTGTCCCTGCTGGGTGACTTGGAACTGGAGTGGATTGAGCTGCAGCTGCCCCTGCAGCCTCCTCACCCCGGCTACTTGGAGCAGCAGATGACATTGCTGCCCCAGATCCACGTGGCATGGTGACAGCAACTTTCACCGCCACACGTGGCATTGACTTGGTGACATGGAAGTCAGCCTGTGAGTCATCCTGTGCCAGTTCGGTCAACAATATGGGTCGGGTTAACAGGGCCTGGGCTGGGATGGTGTCAGCTGCATCTCCCCGACCCATTGGGGGGGCATAGATGTCCCTGATTGGTCCTCCATACACTGGTCTCTTGGGCCACCCTGCACATCGATGACGATGATTTCACTGTGACAGGTGGTGGAGATGTACAGATGCATGTATGTCTGGTGGAATGTGTGCATGTGTTCGGCACTCCCCGTGTTGCATGTGACGTCAGGCTAACTTTCGGATGCTCATGCTGTTGTATGTGTATGGATGGTGCTGCCTGTGCAACGTTCCTGTTGATTTGCGCATGTGTGTGGGTTGAAATGATATGTGTGTTGGGGAGTGTATGCTATCTGTGAAGTTTGACACTACCACTCATGTGCAACTGTCATGAGTGTATCAGGCCATTGTACAGTGCCCTGATGCCTGTGTTCTGTCTCTCCCTGTCTGAAGCGTCAACTGATGAAGAGGGCAGAGACGGTGCTGTGGAGCAGAGCAGCAGGGATCCCACCACCAGCCGGAGACACAAGGCCCAGCTCCCCTCCCAGGTTTTCATCTCTTCGGGGAGTGAGGAGTCTGGTGCCGCGTCCGTGGCCACAGCACCAAGGGTAGTTCCAAGAGGCAGAGGTCGGAGGTGACTCCTTGGCTGCAAAAGGGGCAGCTGAGACCCCACAGGGGCCTATGAAGGGAGATGGCACGGAGTCATCCAGGTTGGTGGGTGCTTTGGTTGAGGAGGAGGCCATGGAAGGCCCATGCACGGGGCCTGGAGGGGGGCATTCCACTGGTGCTAGTGGTGCACTCCAGGGGCAGGGACAGGAGGCAGCACAGGCTGCTGCGGATGTGTCTGTGTGTAGTCCTGTCCCCGATCCTGTGACTGCATCATCCTGCACCAGCAGGGATGCCTTCGTCCAGACCTGTTTTCAGGGAGGGGATGCGGGCTCAACAACTGGCCTTCCTCTCCCTGCGAACGTGGCTATCCGGTACCGGGTTGAGCCTGTCCTGGCTGGGGTGGCGTTGCTTCAACATGGCATTCAGGATGATGTGCAGGGTTCTCGTGTGGACAATGCACGTCCTTTTGAATGCCTCATTGACCGCGTCGACCTACTAGGACGGGTCAGCAGTGCTGGGTTCCTCCATGTGCTGAAACTTCTATCGACCCCCTCCTCAACTGGAGCCCCTGTACGCCAGTCATCCTCCGTGCCATCTTTCTGCCCATGTATCACCTGGGCATCCTGTGGAGCTACCCCTGACCCAGCGGCCAGGCTGGTGGAGGCCACATCCTTGCCACAGTCGGGAGACGGAGGTCCAGCAGGGGTGGCCACCCCAGCAACTGGACCCCAGCAGGAGGAGGACGTGCAGGCATCAACAGGCAGGGCACATGCACGGCAGCAGGAGGCTCAAGGTGGGAGCAATGATGGCTCGGGGCCATCTACATCACAGGAGCAGGCATCGGCCGGAGGGAAAGAGGACCCTGGATTGGGAGTGTCTTCCATGTGGCAGCGATTGGGCCGGGAAATAGATGCGGAGCGGCGGCGGGTGGAAGAGGCACGGCTCACTATGGTCAGGGCAGAGAACTTCATGCGCAGGGCATTGAGGCGGGCTGAGTGCCTCGAGGCAACTGTGAAACCTCGGACCAGGCAAGAGGCCCGCCTCCAGGATGTTAAAGTGGAGTTTGATGATGCCCTGGCCCGGGACATCAACAAGTGAGCCGTTGGACTTGCCCGCTGCCTTTGTACATAATTCTTTAAGGTTAGGTTTCATTTGTTTTTTCTTATTTTGGAGTTCATGGACATTGCTCCACTTATATACATAGTTATTTTTTTAGGATTTTGGGTAGGTTTCCTTTTGTTTGGGCATCATGGACCCTTTGAACTTTCACTGTATATAGTTAAACACTTGTACATACTTTAGTTAGTTTATCATCCCATGGATCAATGGTTTTAAAAACATGTTCATGTACTTTATTTGTACATTTGAAATGGACAACTTCCGTTTTTTTCCTCTTGTGGATTTTTGGTTTACATTGGATTTCTTTTTATTTTGGATTTCATCATTTCTTCATTTACAAGTTTGATGTTTCATGATGTTTTTTCTTTACGTAATCATATATCTTCATTATTGGTGTTGTGTACGCTCATTGGTTTTGTGCATGTCTCAATGAGCATTGCCTCAGTCATGTGTTGCCACTGTGTGGCTCTGTTGTACTTTTATGCATGGCCATGGTGGTTCTTTTGAGACACACTTGCCACCATTTAATGGATTGGAGGACATGAGTCGGGGCTTGCTGGCAGGTGCCCGTCAATGGTGGGTCGGTGGGGGGGACATGAGTCGGGGCCTGCTGGCAGGTGCCCGTCAATGGTGGGTGGGTGGATGGGGGCATGAGTCAGGGCTTACAAGTGCGCTCACAAGTGCATGGTGCCATGTGGACTGTCTGCAGGGTATGGTCAGGAATGTAGGGTACTCCCCTGTGGTGTGGGCTGCCTGCAGGGCATGGGGAGGGGGGAAAGGGCACACCTGGGAGGGGCCAAAATGCACCCCCGAAATACACGTACCCCGCTCTCGCCAGGCCTATCATTTGTAAAACTTCCCGCGCACCCCTGAAATACACGTACCCGCTCTCGCCAGGAATATTGCATGTAAAACTTCCCGCTCACCCCCGAAATACATGTACCCTGCTCTCACCAGGCCTATCGCGTGTGAAAATTCCCGCGCACCCCCGAAACACGCAGGCACTCATCCACCCTGGGCATGCCCCACAGGCAGCCCACTCACCCTCCCCATGCCCCACAGGCAGGCCATCCACCCTGGGAATGCCCCACAGGCAGCCCACACCACAGGGGGTACTTTTTCTATGCAATTTACCTGGCGTGTATTCTGAGGTGTGCGTGAGTACATTTTCACACGTTTTGGCTGCCGTGAGTGGGGTACGCATAGTATTTTCACGCGATTAAAGTGTAGCGGCCTGAAAACTGGTCCAGGGTTAGCGCGGCCCTTTGCCCCGCATTGGGGATTTCAATGGCTCTTCCTTGCGCAAGGTGCATTCTTGGGGGTGTAACTGGCGCTGCGGGATGTTCACTGCGCCAGCGCTCAAAATGGCTTGGAAAATCCATGAATATGCGGTGCGCCAGAATGCTGTTTAGCGCACATGGCTGGCGCACGCTGGCGCATGCTCCCTCTCTGCGCTGCTCACGTGCGCTGCCACTGCGCTGAAATCTATGAATTACTCCCTGAATCGGCTAACTCCACATCTACAACAGAACCTGATTCAATTAACACGTGTTCGAGTTACTAAGAGCAGCAGGCACTACTTCTTTCAATTGAAGTGCTTCTCTACTGTCTTCATTAAACTGGTTTAAATCTAGCAAAGTGTCTTCATTCAACACTTTACATGGGCTTTTAATCTTGGAATTTTTCCCATTTAAGTTTCGGAGGATTTAAGTTTTTTGCTTTTTTAACTAATGCATTTTTTTGAGTCTTTCTATTAATCCTTCTCTTGATTGCTCTATTTTCGAGACACTTGGCTATGTGTGACAAGTAGTGATTAGAAGTACTCATATCCACAGAATCAGTTAACACATCAGTTACCACTACTTCGCCATTTAGAATCCCATTGTCAGCTTGTTCAATCAAATTGGTCAGGGCGGGGGGACTATCAGGATCTTCACACACGGAGACTATCTCTATAACTTTGGCCTGTGGTAGGACACAACAATTAGATTGAATTGGACTATTTGGCAAATGCACATTTCTAATTTGAGTTTCAATATTAGCAATTTTTGCTCAATTGGAATTGACATTAAGCCATATGTCCTGTGGGTCAGCACATTCAATGCCTTTATGAATAGATGAAGAGTTGCTAACAGCCTGAGCATATGACATGTTTGAGGAACCAACTATGCCCTTGCAAATACTTGTTTGTGTTGAGCTGGTATATACACTTACACCTATCAATTGAGAAGAGCATGAGATCAATAGCTCATTTTCTAAGTGAGTTAATTTAGATGAGTTGATGGCCATGATAGTTTCCTCTGCACACACAAAGGTGCAGAATGCCGGTGAGAACAGGAAATGAATAGTTATAGCTATTATTTAAGTCATGAGATATTATATGATATGATATGATATGGCATTTATACCGCGCCTATACACAAGTGTTTTAAGGTGCAAGGAGGCAAGGGAGGGGGAACAGATGGAAGACAGAGAATGATCCTATTAGGCCAGGTGACTTTCGAATTGCGCAAGTGCATGGGAAGGGGGATGGGGGAAGAGTGCGGGGGGGAGGTGCAAGGGACAGTGCAGTACATGGGATAATAAATAACAATAAGTAAAAGTATGGCCAGGTGTCAAGTGCAGGTAGTGGGACTGTAGGGATACAGAAACAGTCCCAAGTGTGGGTGTTGCTAGGAAGGTGGTGCAGAGGTGTGACTGGCAGGGGAGGAGGGCCTGGGCCAGAGATTAGAGGGCAGCCAAGTAACCAGTGCAGATTAGGTTTGAACCAGGAAGTTAGCAGGGGAGAGGAGGAGAAAAAGCAGAAGCAAAAAGAAAGGTTTTGAGGTGCCTCTCGGAACCAGAGATGATTCTCCTCAAGTTTCAGGGAGGCAGGGTGGTTGTTCCAGAGGGAGGGCCCAGTCGAAGAAAGAGATCTACCACCAACTCGTTGCTTGGAGAAACGACTGACCCTGAGGGAGTTGGAGGTGGATGAGCAAAGAGCTTGAGAAGGCTGATATTTAGGAAGAAACAGTTGAAGGTATTGAGGCCCCAGGCCCCAGAAGGCCTTGTGGACAATGCAGAGGGTTTTGAACTTAATCCCCACAGCCACTGGGAGCCAGTGCAGAGATTTCAGTCCTGGAGAGATGCGATCCCTAGGCTTGAGGCCAGGGACAAGCCTTGCATAGAATTGAATGTGCCATTGAGGCATTAGGATAGGGTTCATGAGTACTATAGTGTAGTTGCTCGGTACTTGTCTGATAATGACATTCACGATGGTTAGAAGTGCAACCTATGCTGTCATGCATCGCATTGAATAAATTAGGATTAGGCGAACTGGCCATAGGAGTGTCAGGAATCGTTGAGCTATGAATTTCACATTGGCAAGGAAGTTCCATGGGAATGGCCCAACTATGCCAATTATTATGGAAGTGAACCTCTTCAATTCCGCTTGCCGCCAACAAAACAGGTATCAAAGGTCCATGGGATAGGCATATCCTTTTGTCCAGTTCAGCCATTACAGCGGGTGCTAACATTGATACATCAGAGATTGATTTATTAAAACACACTGAGACAACTCTCAAATTAAAATGGCGACCAAACAGTGAGTATGTTAAAGTTTGAACTGCACAAGAAAGCAGGCCTCTCTTGTTCCGCAAAGCACTGGGTATTATACCAACAACATTTAGGTGATCCACACTTTGAGAGGGGATACAATGAGTTCAACCAGAGTCAATAAACACTAGTTGAAGGTACTTCAAGTGAGGATCTTGCAAGGGGCTCTTGTGATGCCTGACACACTAACATAGCACAATCTTCAGCCAACGTAGCCTACAGGTTTAGCAGATTTTAGTTTGCAGTATCCACAACATGAAAAATTGCTTACCGGAGACACAGCACTGTCGTGCTACACTCTTTCACAGCATTTATTGTTCATACAATTGCCAGAGCTACAAAACAGTATAATTTAGCTCATTAAGCCACACGCCACCCACCCAGCCAAACAGCCAGACAGGCAATTAGGGGCACTTCCAGTGCACATACGCTGGTGCAAGTGGCAGTGCCTTGAAATAGTGCTGCTTGGTAGGAGGGGGCGTGGCTTCTTAGAACCTAGGAAAATAAAGTGAATAAAGATGTATTATTAATGGAGATACTCAATATAAGGTCCAAAGTGTCCAACACAGTCCAATAGTGTAAATAAGCCGCCAGTTTATGATCTCAGACCTTTTTCCCAAACAGATGTAGATCAATGCAGAGCGATCACCGGCATCGTGGGCAGCCAAACAGGCACTTCGGGGCAGCATGCCCAAAGTGTGCTGTTAGGTGCCTGCAGCAAAGCAGTGCAGCACTGACACCACCTTCAGCTAGTGGTGGTATGAAAGTTCAGATATTGATCCTACTTCGGATGTCATCCTGTATCAGGGATAGTAGCATAGCCTTAGCCTGGCTGATTTAGCACTGGGCTAATTCTGACGGTTTTCAGCGCTATATCTGGCAGAATTCATGACCATTTTCTGGGAAGCCCTAATTTGGTGGAGTAGAACATAGAACACTTTTTTCCTCCAAACATCGTGAACATCAATGGGGGCCACCATGGCCCCTCCTTATGCAAATTGCTTTATGCATATGTTTGAACAAGAACATATTCTATTACAAGCATATTGGAAGAAGAACATAGCACTATGGAGAAGGTACATAGATGACATTTTCAGGATATGGATAGGATCACCCGATACATTACAACAGTTCTTCACATACCTGAACACCATAAATACAAGGATACAATTCACTTATGAAAGCTCCTCAACAGACATCATTTGCTGGATGTGGCCATACATGTCAAAGAAGGGAGATTTGAGACTAATATCTATCATAAGGAAACAGATCGAAACAATCTTTTATACCGACTCAGCTTCCACCAGCCTAGTCTACACAGGAACCTACCGTACAGTCAAATGAGACGAGTAAGATAAATTGTTAATGATCCAATAATATGTGACAAGGAAATTGAGATCATGGGAAGAAAATTTGAAGCCAGAGGATACAAACAAACAGAGATCACAAAAGCAAAAGAACACCTGTCACTACAGGCAACTGAACCACAAGGAAGAGAGAAATTAAAGAAATCAGATAACCCTATGGTGTTTGTATCATGCTATTCTCTACAAAGCAGTCGGATAAAAGCGGCCTTACTAAAGAACTGGCAAATACTGAGGAATGTCATGAGGGTGGAACATCTATTCAAGGACAACCCCATTTTTTGTATAAGAGGAGCAGGAATTTAATAGACAGACTGGTCAAAACAAGACCAATGATCCAACAACCCATAACACAAAGAACGGGCACATACCCGTGTGTGCACTGCAGTAACTGTAATTTCATCACTAAGGGAAACATTATTAACCATCCCCGTACAGAAGAAAATATTCAACTAAGGAGTTTTGCAACGTGTGATTCCATCAACATTATCTATGCCATAAAATGCCCATGCGGCATCTATTATGTTGGACAATCGACAAGGTCAGCCCGAATCCGATGGAATGAACACAGATCATGTATACGCACAAACAATAAGAACTCTGCAGTAGCGAGACATTGGGAAATGAAAAAACCCAACATCAACCAAATTAGGATTCAGGTCCTGGAAGTGGTCAGACCAAGAGATAAACATGAGGACATTACCAGGAGACTCAACTAACGAGACCTACTGGATAGATAGGTTGGACACACTGAAACCAGGCAGAATCAACAAAGAGATAAACTATGTATGCTTCCTATAGTATACAACAAATGTGGATAAGGGAACATTTAAGACTTTATGAATGTTTCTCCATCTGAGACTGATGAACCTCTGTTACATATATTAATGCTTTACTTATGAAGGTTTTATATATATGAACAACAATTTCTGTATCCGCTATGGGGTGATATTCCCGTTTGGGACTTTTGTCCAAGCGGGACACAAGGCAGGGGCATTGTGCCCTGCCATAGCTCACCTCACAGTCTTAATGTTTTCTAATGTTTTCTAATGTTTTCCAATGTACTATATACACACATTGAGGTGAGCACATGGTTAAAACATACGGTGGGAGTTATACTCCATATCTGATCCATTGGATCTGGTTAATATGTAGGAATATGCCCATAAGTATTCATTGCACAACTAGGAGGGGGGGCATGATTTCGTTTGAAATGTTATACCGTCACAGTATTTTAATTTTGTTCATAACACATGAACAATGTCAAATTGATTCACACACTTATCAGCAACATGCAAATATAGATAAAACATACCGCTGTTACTTTAAGACAAATTAAAGTTAGCTGCTTCGCCTGACTACAGCGACCGCAAGAAAGTGAAAATAACTTTCTTTGATAGACCTGCGCATGCGCGGGTCGCTTCGCAACGAAAGGCAAACAAAGAAAAGCAGTGTCTGGTTCGGACGCAGGTTTTCGCAGTGAGGAGCGCCGCGAAAGAGAGCGGGTAACACAGGTAAGCGAGGATGAATGGTCAGTAAAGGCAGTAGCCTTGGGAACATGCAGGACATCCAGGCATAATTATGGTGGTCTGATTTTTCACAGGTTGCCACAGAGATGGTAGTACTGAGGTATAGCGGAGTGACACAGGACGGAATATAATTAGTGCCACTTTGAAAACAGGTACACAGCATATATATTAATAGTACTCAAACATCAGTGTTATGTGTTCTACCATTAAGCTTACTTGTATCTACCTTTGTTTATTTGTGGTGGTCTATATCCTGGGATCTGAATTATCTGGGTACCTACTGAAACGGTATGTCTTTACATATACTTAATGTAGATTCCTGAACAATCTTTACTTTAATGCAATTTGAATTTTGAAATATGGGTGTGTGTTATTCTTTACGGGTATCACTGTCAACAAAATGATATGAATGATTTTGGACGTTGATCTCGATTCTAACACAATTGTAACACTCGAATATGGTTGAATATTGATTTTTGTTAATAATTTGAATAATTGGATGAAAAATGTTTGATGCCTATTTTTGACATTATAATTTAATGTGATGGCGGTAGTGCCTAAGAGCCCTGATGACAGACATTAGTCCAAAATGCATTGTCATAACACACTAGCAGGCACTATATCAATAAGGAACACCTAAGACTCAGTAATTAAGTGGAAGACAAGATTCTTCACAATTTTACACAAACTGAGTACTGTGTGATGATTATAAAGCGAACATTACAATATGTATTCAGAATTTGAGCAACTTCATCAGGAAAGCTGGGAGAGCACACCTTAGGGCCAGATTAAGTTCTGATCCCTTTTTTATTGTTGATGATATAACCTTGTGCCAGGGTCTCAAGGTGTGCCCCAAATATACACATATATGTATCCAGACCAAACAAGCAATTAAAACAAACGAAGCGGTGCCCACCCCTCACAGTCTATGCTATACCGACTATCATTGGCTTCAAGGATATGGGTAAACAAAGTACGGCCTGTGCTTAAAAGGTACAAAAGGCCATTACATATTTTTTAAATTTCATTTAAAGGTATTTGTACAGATGACATTCAAGAAAACAGTGAATCTGGTGGCATCTCTATACCATAGGAAATCCCCCATATAAACATTCAAAGCCAAATCATGTTTTCTCCTCTTTCTGGACATCATGCAAAGCTGTTTTGGTTTATTATAGTCTCAGGTCTATCTGTTTTCTCTTTTTTGCTACAAATTAAATTAGAAATATTTTCCTGTGTAGTAAAAATTAGAGTAAATTTGGAGCCAGCATTCCCTTAAGCATGTATAGATTAATATTATGATGTGTTCTTCAGTGCTGATGACCACAAATGTACCATGAGAAATTATTTGTTGAAACATGCACTTCTTTTTAAAGCCAAGTTGTGCCAGGAACAGCGCACAAATCCTGTACATGGTGCACAGGCCAGTAGACCAGCATACAGCCCCCCCAACCACGAAAATGCATGTAAAACACCCTGTGCACCCCTCAGAATACACGTACCCCTCTCGCGCTAGCGAATTCGCGTGTAAAAATCCCCACGCACCCCCAGAATACACGTACCCCTCTTACGCTTGCGAAGTCGCATGTAAAACTCCCCGTGCACCCCTCCGAATACACATACCCCTCCGAATACACGTACCCCTCTTGCGCTAGCGAATTCGCATGTAAAACTCCCTGTGCACCGTAGGAATACATGTACCCCGCTCACGCTAGCGAATTTGTGTGTAAAACTCCCCACGCACCCCAGGAATACACGTACAATAAAGAACTATCTACAAAAAGGTGGGGCATAGTGCAAGCGCCCGAAATGAAAGAAAAACATAAATGAAACCTAACACTAACTAACTATTTACAATGGTGGCGGGCAAGTTCTACGGCTCACTAGTTGATTTCCCGGGCCAGGGCATCATCAAACTTCGGTTCAACGTCCTGGAGGCAGGCCCCGAGGTCTCGCAGGGATAACGCCATGTCGACCTCCAACTCCCTACGAATTCCCTCGAGGCACTCAGCCTGCCTCAGTGCCCTGCGCATGGAGTTCTGCACCCTGACCATTGTGAGCCGTGCCTCCTCCGCCCGCTGCTGCTCCGCATCTATCCGCTGGCCCAACCGATGCCACACAGAAGACACTCCCATTCCATGGTCCTCCTGCCCTCCGGCTGATGACTGCTCCTCTGATGTTGATGGCCCCGAGCCATGATGCCTCCCATGTTGAGCCTGCCGCTGCCTCTGATGCAACTGCCTCTGCCAGCACGACAGCATCCAGGCTGATAGATCCACCAGCGCCATTGTGCACGTGCCCTGCCCGATGCTGACGGCACATCCTCCAACTGCTGGGGTCCAGTTGCTGGGGTGTCCACCCTGCTGGACCTCTGACTCCCGACTGTGGCAGGGATGGGATCTCCACCGAGCTGGCTGCGTTGCTCAGGGCAGGTCCACAGGGGGCCCTGGTGGCATCTGGGCTGGAAGGCGGCATGGAGAACGACTGGCGCATAGTCTCCACAGAGGAGGAGAGGGCCGCCAGAGTGCCTGACACATGTACGAAACCCCCAACCAAGGCCCCTCCCAACTGGGCCACGTTGGCACACAGCTCTTCGCGATGAAGGAAGCATGCACGTCATCACCAATGTCACGTGTGCGCAACGCGACACCAATCAGGACGGTCTCCATATGGTCACGGGTCTCCTCGTACGCAGGTAGAGGAGTGTCAGATGATGTGGACCTCCCCCCTACCTGCGGACGGGCCTGGGATGGGGCATCCCTGCTGGTGCATGGTGGTGCAGTCACAGTGTCGGGGACAGTGACATGCACAGGCCCCTCCATGGCGACCTGTGCTGCCTCCTGCCCCTGCCCCTGGACTGCACCACTTGCACCAGTGGTACCACCCCCACCAGGCCCCTATGCGGCTCAGTAGCGGCCTCCTCCTCCTCTGTGGAAACCACCAGCCTGGATGGATCCACACCGTCTTCTGCCAGCGCAAGCCCCTGTGTGGGCTCACCCACCCCTTCCTCTGCAGCAGTAGTGGCAGACGCGGCACCAGGCCCCTCAATCCAGGATACCATGACTGCTGCACAAAGAGCCTTGGAGTAGATATATATGCATTACTGGAAATAACTTACAGGTTTGGTCTAGGATCTCACACATCACTAAGAGAAATGAGATTGAGCAAGTTCATCGTTTCTACTACCTCATCAGATAACCACTTGAAGAGACTACACAGTAGAAACTACTAGTCTACCTTTGAGCATTCATGAGCATTATCTTTTAGTCACCACATGCTAGACCCGTTTGGCCCAGCAATATTGTTTGTCTACCCCTGAAGAAGTTCCCACATTGCCCTGAAATGAACAGTATAGAGGAAAGAAACATGTTGGGTTATAGGACAACACCAGACCAAGTGTTGTGATAGGCCCTATGAACAAGCCATATGTATTATAGGTATTTGTACTGTTACATAGACATCAGAGGTATATACCAATTAGATATTATTGTTTGTGGATAACAATTGTGTTTTTTTGTTTTGTTTTATCAAATGTGTGCTCTTTATTAATTCACAGCTATTCAGAAGCTATATCATCTGTACCTTGACTATACAACTATTATGTACAGTATATGCACTTTGTAATCAACTGCTTAGTGATAGGCACGGGACACTTTATCTAGCACTTGACACTTTTTGCGTTGGTTTTTATCAATGTTATTAACCTATCCTTTTGATGTATTAAAGATTGAACAATGTTGTTTGAACTTATGATATTGTGCATTGTGCTCCCATAAACCTGGTGGAATCAAATGATACCTTAGGAATTGCAAATACCAAACCATCTAGAGATAGAGAGCCTTTTTTCGTTAAGTCAGTACTGTGTGCCGGACAGGCTTCTTCAAATTGAGAACCTGAAAAGGTGTTACCATTTTTACCATACTCTCTTCTGAGCCCCGTTGTTGTCTCTACAATCGAAAAGCACTATTGATGACTGTAACGCTGCTCTTTTGGCTCAGCCTAAACATTTCATCAAGAGACTGCAAGTCCTTCAAAACGCAGCCGATTGGTTGTGGGCTTGCGGAAATATGCTTATATTTCGCCTACTTTGGCTCAGCTTCATTGGCCCCTCAAGGACGGTAGGGTCAAATTCAAGTCTCTATGCATGACTCATCGAACCCTGCATAAACAGGGATCTCCATTCCTTCAGGAGAAGACTGTCCTCCACTGTCCCACCAGAAATCTCTGCTCTGCAAATCTTGGCAATTTAGTAGTACCTAGGATTAAAAAGAAATTGATCTGTGGCAAAACTTTCTCAGTAGTGGCCCCTTTGTTATGGAATATTCTGTGCTTAGCCCTGAGACTGTTGGAAGATCATAGCCAGTTTCAGAAACACCTGAAAGTTTCCTTTTTCCAAGTTAATCTCCTTCTCTCTTCTGGTTTAGTTTTCTCCCGTTGGTTTCCTCATAATCGCCAGGATACCCTTGAGTGGCAGTGTGCTTTACAAGTAATGTAAAATAACATAACATGGCCAACCCTTTGCACAGGCTTAGACCAGAGCTCCAAATCACCTTATATGGATGGGTATTTCTTTTGGGCAACTACTCTGCTTCCCCATTCTCTCATGTAGCAAGTAGAAGTCTCTGACACCTGCATACAATTATTGTTGTCTATTTATTTATTTTTCATTTTATATATTTTGATATAGTTTTACAAAGAAAACTTTACACATAACTAAATAACAAATAGTTCACTAGAATAGAAGTAAACATAATATATACAATACTAAAACATACATATGCGATAAAACACAAAGGAGAATATATACTTTCAACCAATCACCAATATTCTGTTGAATTCATTCAATTAATTTTATATTCATTCTAAGTGCAGCGACGTAAGCATATAATCCATAAGGTAGCAGAATACACAATTAGTTCAGCAGTTTATGGTTGTTATGTGATATAGTTAAGGTGGAGATTACTACATATTACTACATATATATTATTATTTTCATTCTTCTCAAATTGATCACAGTGAGTAAAGCTGGGCCCTGTTATCTCCATCTTCCATTGCATCTTGAATGGTGCCCCATAAGGACCCCCGTATATCAGTTGTTTTACGTTGCCTAATCCTTACCTTCGGACTGTTTTTTAAAAAGATTTATGAATTAATAAAATGATGCAGCTAATTCCATCTTGGAAAGGGCAATCTCATAATCAGATTCCCCTTTCAAAAGCTCCATACCAAAACTATAGTGCATATATGTGCCCTGCTGTGTCACAGTAGCCTGATTTGCAGCACCTGCTTTACGGTGGCACAAAGCAGGCACAGAGGACACAGGTGCCGATTTGACAGCTGTCAGTAACAGCTATGTCTCTAAAACGCAGGGGCTGCATTTAAGATCTGCACCAATGTTCTATAGACTACATAGCTATGAGAATGCTACTCTGGGGGCATATTAAATTGTAAATATAAACCACACCTGAGATTGAATTACGGAGGCTAGCATCTCCCGTAATTATCCAACCACATCAATTTGATATCACACATTTATCAGCCCAGCTCAGTTGTGGATGGGTTATGTCTATTTTCCCCAGCACAACTGTAGCCCTGGATGTTGGCTCTCTTTTTGCCTTTGTGAGAGCTGGAAACCCCCTCCCCAGAGAGACAGTGGGCCTCATTACGTTGGTCTGGGAACTACAGTACCCGTAAGCATGCCGGTACCGTAGTTCCCGGACCGCCATACTAAGAGCTATGCTCGCGGGTGCCGTCTCACCCGCCAGGTTTTTCCTGGCGGGTGTAATGGCACCCGCGAGCAGAGCATGTCGGATGCACCGGCACAACTCTGAATGTGCCGGTGCATCCGACATCCCCATCCAGCCCTATGGGGCAGAATGGGGATCGGGAGGCCCTTGATTCCGGCACCCGCAAATAGGCAATTACCGGGTCTGCCGAGCTCGGCATGACCCGGTTCTTGCCCATTCGCGGGTGCCGTAAAAAATGCAACTCCAGTGGCAGCCGTGCCGTTTATCGCGGCACAGCTACCGCCAGAGTTGTAATGAGGCGAATCACTCCAAAGGAAGCTATTCTGGGAACATGAATCAAAGAGCACACCGATTCATAAAAGGAGTAGCCTCACACCAGGGTGCTGTATAGCAGAATGACCTTTGATTATATTGAGAAGGTATGGGGCTGAGGTTAGTGTAGACAGAAGGCAGTTCTTACAAATGAAGGAAGGTTCCACAATCTTGTTTCTCTCTGAATTTATCTTTCCTTCATGTCACCTCCACTTCCTGTACCACTTACCACTTTGGGTGTGATGTTAGAATGCAAGGCAAAATCCACTTGTTCCAAGAGCAGGAACTGGTCCTTTAAAGCAAGCTTGCTTTTGATAAATCACCTGTAGATGTTTGCCTTTAAAAGAAGGGTCATCCAACTCCTTCATTGAATCATCTCTGGTCTTCAAACTTTCAAGAAGATTTTGTTGGATGCTGCTGGGAGCACAAAGATGGGTGGAAGGTTTTGAATGAATTTGTACCACTGGTGTTGCTCTGGGCCACCTTCCACACCACTGTTTTTTAGCCCGTCTGCGCCATTGCAAAAGGGGTCCAGCCATATGCAAATCAGTCTGGTACTGCCACCAATGGTAACAGCCCAGCCCGAACTGCTAGGCCAGGTCCCCTCTGCATGGAAACACAAGCAACCCAGACATGTTTCGGCCTTGTTGGGCCTCCTCAGTGAGGTGCAGCTTAGTTCCCTATGGCTCAGCGAGCAAGGGACCCATGTCTGGGCATACCATCTCTCACATAGTGAGACAAACTGTGACCACAAAAGTGATGGGTGGAAGGTTTTGAATGAATCTGTACCACTGGCGTTGCTCTGGGCAACCTTCCACACCAGCGTTTTTTAGCCCGTCTGTGCCATAGCAAAAGGGATCAAGCCATATGCAAATCAGTCTGGTACTGCCACCAATGGTAGCAGCCCAGCCCGAACTGCTAGGCCAGGTCCCCTCTGCACAGAAACACATGAATGAATCTGTACTACTGGTGTTGCTCTGGGCAACCTGCCACACCACCGTTTTTTAGCCCGTCTGCGCCATTGCAAAAGGGGTCCAGCCATATGCAAATCAGTCTGGTACTGCCACCAATGGTAGCAGCCCAGCCCGAACTGCTAGGCCAGTTCCCCTCTGCACGGAAACACAAGCAACTCCAGACATGTTTCGCCCTTGTTGGGCCTCCTCGGTGAGGTGCAGCTTGGTTCCCTATGGCGCAGCGAGCAGGGGACCCACGTCTGGGCATACCCTATCTCACATAGTGAGACAAACTGTGACCACAAAAGTGATGGGTGGAAGGTTTTGAATGAATCTGTACCTCTGGCGTTGCTGGCGATGCTTCTGGGAGAGCAGCCCTTTCCAAAGTCCTCCAATTGTTATGTTATGTTATGTTACTTTGCATTTATATAGCGCCTTATGTACCATTGGTATGATCTCAAGGCGCTGGTAGGTTGAACGCCCTCTGGAACCGTAGTTCAAGTCAGTAAAGAGAGAGAGAGTCATAAGGTGCGTGTGTGCACCGGATATGTGTGCAGCAGGTGTGGCACTCGTACGATAGCTGCTTCTTAGCGGTAGGTGTGGTGGTTGGGAGATCAGGAGCATGTGTTCGTTCTGGCAGGGTGATAATAGACTGATTCTGGATGCATTAGGCCTGAGGAGAACGCCTAGGCTGGAGGGTGTGTAGCGTGCTGTGTTTAGTTAGGATGGTGGGGAGTATGTGGCAGGTGTTGGTATGAGAACAGCTATAGTTGAGCTGCGTTCTCATACCAGCTGTGTTCTAGTTGAGTGGTGGTGTATAGAAGAGAGTAAGCGTGGTCATGTGATAAGGTGGTTTTCAGTAGGTGCTTGAGATAGAGCGCCTTCATGCTACATGCACTCCAACCGATCCATGCACTCTAACCGATCCATGCACTCCAATTTATCAGTGCACTCCAACCGATCCATGCACTCCAAGCGTTATGTTATGTTATTTTGCATTTGTATAGCACCTTATGTATCACTGGTATGATCTGAAGGTGCTGGTAAGTTGACACCCTCAGGAACTGAAGTTCAAGTCAGTTGAGAGAGAGAGAGAATCATAAAGTGTGTGGGCGCATCAGGTATGTGTGCAGCTGGTGTGGTTGTTGCATGATAGCTGCTTCTTAGCGGTAGGTGTGGTGCTGAGGAGATCAGTTGAATGTGTTGAGTATGGAGGGGGACATCCAGACTGAGGTGTGGCTGCGTTAGGCCTGAGGAGACGCCTAAGCTAGCCGGTATGTGTTAGCTAGCTGTGTTTTATTAGGATGATGGGTAGTTTGATGAGTTATGTTAGTATGAGAACAGCTTTACCGAATGTGTCATCGCACTGCTGTGTTCTAGTTGAATGGTGGTGTATAGGGGAGAGTAAGTGTAGTAGTGTGATATGGTGGTAATCAGTAAAGTGTATGCGACCAGGCACACTCAATGATGTTGGGAATACCTTCTAACTTGAACTCTAATACAGTGACACTATTAGGGCATATTCAATGATGTTGGGAATACCATCTTGTGAGGTGAGGTGAGGAGAGGTAGTCCAGGGCAGAGGCAAGCTCTTTTGCCTAACCATCCCCAGGGCACCTTGGGGGTTGACCTGCTGTGGAGCAAGACCTGCACCCCTGCCAGGCACACTGGTTCCTCGCCATTCTGGAGGGCCTGTCAAGGTGTGTGCCAGCTCCCCCATGTTTTAGAGCACAAGAAAGGGACCACTCTAGTTCCTGAGACCCTGGAGTGGGACCCAGAGCTCCTAAGATGCAAGAAGGCCAGTATACCTCCTCATTCACTGTCAAACCACGTTGGGCCTTGATTAGAGCTCGTTTTACATCATTTTGAACCAACAGGACCCTCCGGAGCTGCCTTTGGCACTCAACACTTTCAAACTGCAGTTCTGACCATTCGAACCAGTTCACTGCCACACCACACAAGCTTAAGCACATTGCTGTCTCAAACACTCATTGCTGCACATGCATTGCTTGAACTGTTGTTCGAACCTCCATGAGGGAGGATAGCTCAGGGGCAATGTGTTTGTCTTGGAAGCAAGACCACGCAGTTTAACACAGGTTTGAATCTCGATCCTGGGCATAGAAACCAATCTCTAGTATTAAGCACATTTTAAAAGTGCAATTATAATTACAATATATTCATGACACTCCAGTTGACAATCAAACCAACCCTGGTGTTCTCCTCAAACTGCTTCCTTTGAGCGGCCACATCAAACCGACTCACCTGCTCATCCTGTCAGCAACTCGAGCGCCATCAAACCTTGACCACCGAACTGAACCTGGTGACCTCCACGATCTGCATTGCTTGCGTAATGCTTCAAACTGCAGTATTTTCCCGTTCAATCCCTCCTCGACATCTGCTCACCACTGGACTACTGTGACTTGTGCCTTTTGAACCAAATCAAACCGTCGAACAGCACAGAGAAGGCTGGTATGCTGTGTCAAAATGCCAAGACACTGTTCTTATTGACTGATAACTGCCCCGTGGTCCATCTTGGGCCCTAGACACTGGTTAAATTGCATGAATCCCTTTTTGCAACTCAAGAACATATCCTTTTTGAACATTTCATTTTTACTTACCTTTCACCCCTTCATTACCAAGATCTCTGCATTTTGCTGTCTTTGCTTTTTCTGTGTTCATTCCTCAGGGGTGGGTTTTGTGTAGTGTTTTCTGTCTTGCTATGATTGCAAATGTTGTATTTAGTTACATTTAAAATATTTTGATCAAACCTTTGTTGGACATTGATTTATTTTGGACTGTTATTCTTCATTGTTTGGTTTGCGACTGAATCACATTTGCATCCCTCTTGAAAGTATGCCTCTTCTTGGTTAACATTGTCGCTAAATGCAACAGTGGTATATATCTTAAATGTAACTGTTTTACCTTTATTATTGGGTGACTCTTGGTTTGTAGTAGTGTGAGGACTAAGTAGGTGCTGTAGACTCTGCTTATCCTTGTACTCCTGACAAGAAGAAGTCAAGTCCTCACAACTTGATCTACTATCTACATGATAATGGCACTTGTAATTAATGCACGACAGTAGGGGTGCGAGGGCACAACCTGTGGCTTCAAAGAATTATCTTAATATGTGTCTGCTTTATAACCAGCCTAATGTTAGGACGAAGTGGCATAAACCACCCTCGCAAACGGGTGGCCTCAAAATGAACCAGACCAAAGACCAGTGGTCCCACTTCACCCCTTTCAGCAAAAACAGCTAATGTTGATTGAATTTCTATAACTGAATCGCAAGTAGGGTAAATTGCAGACATTCGAATATGATTGTAAACATTCGAAAATGGTTGGAAATCCATTATCAAATATTGACAACGAAGCAATGACCAAATATTAATCAATTCTGTGTCCAATGCATTTTTTCTTCCTTCTTTCATCAGGGACATTCCCAGAAATTTTGCTTTGATAAAGCAAAATAAAAGATTCACGTGGTGCCATATTTCATGTTTCATCAAAATAAAGGAATCACTCACAAAATGCACATTAATCACACAATGATTAACACAACAGAAAAATACACAACCGAGTTTACAATATTGCTCCGTAGCACAGAGAGAGAAAAAAGAAGAAAAAAAAGGAAAAAGAAAAAAGACAAAAGAAAAATGAAGAACACAGGTATTACAAAAAATGCTTTCTGTCGTCTTGGCTCATTCAGAAGAATTTGAACAATATCTCCTTAATAAAACCGGCTACTCCTATCCGAAGGTAAAGATGATAGTGATGAGTCAGACCTCAGTCCTCGGAAAAGGCAAACCTATGATAATTTAGAGGTGTATAGAATGTGTACCTGCCTTGTCCATAATTAGCCATGAGAATTCAATCATTATAAACAAATGGCTTGGTATGTACATTTGGTGTAATCTCAAAGTTACCAAAATTGATTCAACCTCAGCAACGTAACAGCGCAACTATTTCTAAACGTCCATGTAACTGCAATATCCATTATACAACATTGAAATTCTATCATCCTGAGCACTTAAGTTGTTGTGTAAATCTGGTGTAATGCCATGAATACCAAAATAGTTAGAAACTCGACAATGTGACACTGTGACTATTTCCAAATCTCTAGCTATATCCTATCCGACTAGCTACCAGTCATCGCAGTGTGTTACTGATAGGTCATGTGAAACATGCCCAAAAGCACATGCAAAAAAACGTGATGGTCACAAACCGTCTCTAAAGACCTTTATATGAACGTTGTGGAAAGTACCTAAAGATATAGTAAACAGTATTCTATCTTTAGTTTGCTAATTAGTTTAAACTCACCTTTTAAATGTGGCTTGAACGACCATCTGCGCAGCATATGTAGAATGTGTGCAATAACTTACGTCAGGGCCTATTTAATTACTTGGGCCTCATCACGAGTTGGGCGGTAGCCCTTAAATGCTTGGCTAATGTTATTACTGTTGGATTTAAGGGTTGGCCCAATCAGGAGTTGGAGGGGAAGGTTGGAGTTTTACCTCCAGCTTTTTGCTGATATTAATAGCTCCGAAAATCCCCATAGAGTCCTATAACTCTTAAATAAATGGGGAATTACAGCCTTACCACTACTCGTGATGCAGCGCGGATTGCGCTGGACCGAGTAGCAGTAACGCTATTTGCGTTGGTATTACCGTCCGGATACCGCCAAGGTCATGATGAGGCCCAATACTCAAGTGACGTGAAGAGATAACTGTGCTAAATTATCAGTTGAGGTTGAAACCTGTGACTACACATCGCAGCCAGAGCTGCCTTTTTACCTATATACATGCATATGTCAAAAATAAATGCGTTCCGAAAATAAAATCATCCCAATGATGCATTTGACTTATCCTTACCATCACCTCTTGCACACTCACAGGGTTATGTAATACAACATGCCAATGTCATGCATGGTACCACCAATGTCAGCACTTAGTCCTGCTATGTCCAATTTATGCAATTTGGAATCTGCATGGTATGTAGCAGGTGCTAAAACAAGGTGCATTTGTTTCATGCTTGCATGAAAACGTCATACAGGCGTGAAATGAAACGCACTGACAAGTCATAGGAGAAATGAAGAGCAGAGATCTTATTTCCACTCTGTGTCCTTCCTCGGTCTTGTCATAGCTGAAAAATGGGGCATAGAGGTAAATCAAGGCTTAAAAGCATTACGCCTTGATTTTACACCCTGATGTATTATTCCGTCCCATTGAACATGAGGCAGTTACGCAGGTTAAAAGGTTAAAATGTTAAAAGCGTAGGTACAAAATTTAGACTCAACCGAAAAAAAACTAGGTGTGTATACTTCCATGGGCAGCTCATCCCACTACCACTTTCAGCTACTTTTTTATATAATCTGATGTAGGGCTGCACTACCAGTATGGGAGTAATTATGTGGCCTTTCCACTGATTGTACACGTTACTATCACTCATTCTGGCAGATTTAACCTGGATTATGAGTGCGGGGAAAGCAGAGTTAATTCCCATTTTTGGAGTCCAGCAGACTCTAACACCCTGATTCATGGAATGATTTGCACAGTACATTGGGACATTGTGCGCCAAACCGCACGTGAAACTCAGTTTGTCGATTCATGGAATTGTCTATGCAGGACTTTTTCATACTTCTCGGGGACTTCGTGCAGGCTTGGTACGTCTCTGCGAGTGGCTGTGTGACTTGCCCGAGACACCTTGCAGTGCATGTGTGTGGCCTGCACGTAGACCAGAGTAGGGGGTAGATCATGCAAAATGGGGAAGAACAAAGGAAAATGTGGGTGTTACGAAGGATGGCTCCCAGGCAATCCATTGCACGGCCACAAATGCACATAACCAAGCTTATTCATGGATCGGTCCGAGCAATCCCTCATCAATGAAATGGCCACGTAATGCACTTGATCTATCCGCCACCTGAATCAGGCGTACAGACACTTGCGCATAGGAATCTGTGTATAGAGGTAAGTTCGGGCATCAGATTTAGGGGTGTGTGCACGCAGTCGGAGTTCCAATCTCATTTTGGGGTGTTCGTGAGCAGTGTAGCGGGGTGCAAGTATGGTTTAAGGGAGTTAGCACACATTTAGACCTGAAAATTATGATTTTTGTGATAAGTGGTATGCATGTTGAGGGGGTGTTGGGAATAGTTAAGGGGGACCCCACAAACCCCTGCCAGTGTGCTGGCCTGGTTGGGCATGTCCATAGGTAGTGTTTCTGGGGTGCATAGCTACGCACGAGAGGAGTGCGCAAAGGTCTGTTTCCATGACTGGAATGCCTCTGCATGTGGGCGTGTCGTGGGCGTTCCGGCCGCAACTTCCTCAAAGGATTGCTTTGCATGGACAATTTCATGAATATATGTGGCACACAGATTTTTATATGCAAGACGGGCCACACAGTGTCCTTCTCAGCACGCAGGCTTTGCAGGTTCTATATGCCCATTTCCATGAATCGGGCCCCAAGGGGATATTTGTGGATTTTGCACAAGCAGTTATTTCAATGCTGTATATCCACTGATTTTTGTACAGATAGTCATGCAAGATACATTTGCCTGGAATTCGTTTGTGTAAACAATATTTTCAGTTGTCATTTGCAGTGTTACTCGGCAGTCTTGTGTCTTTAAGGAGCAGAAGGTCTTACTCGTAATATCATATGATTGTTTTGGGTTTTGTATTCATCATTATTTAAAAGAAGACAATAAAAAATCAGAAGTAGAAATGTCAGAAAAAACACAGGACTATAAGGTACACAGGGTCATATCATTATAATGTGATATGTATCATGATTATTATTTGTATGCTTTTTATATGCATATCTAAGAAAAGTAAAGAGATTTAAAACACATTTTCACAGGCACATTGAGCATTAATGTTGGCAATGGATTGTTTTCCATTAATAAATAATAAGACCTTTTTGCTCTTCTGGAAACGCTGCATCTAAAATTGCAATGGTTGTTATTCTCACAGATATCTTAGAAGAGTTAAAGATTGCCGCCCAGGTTTCGGCATCTGAGTGATTACAGTAATTCAAATTCACACATATAGCAAGTTTAACACGATGGAAGTCAAAAGCTTTACATTTCATGATTATGTGTTGTGATGTTTCTATAGTGGTTTTATCATTGCAAAATCGACAATGCCCCGATTCTTTTTTAATCAAACCTCGTCTTAATAGAATTTCATTAAACGGCCATTGGTTAAAGCGGAATCTTAAAATTTTCAATCTTAGTTGTGGGGATGGACATTTCATCAAATAATCAGCCATTGTGCGTAGATGTTTATGGCCGAAGAGGAGTCTATCAAAATCTTTTAGTTTAAGGCATTTCTCCTGAGTTGTCATCCAATCCATTTGATGAAATTTAGCTTTAGCTCGATTTGTATTAGTTATCAAAAGATCAATTGAGATATCCACTTTTGCTAGGGCGTTTATAGTGTGGGTTCTCCATTGCAGTGGGAAAATGTGGTCTGAGGATATTAAGTAGTCGGCCAACACTGCGAGGCTATTTCTCATCGAAATTCCCATGATACATTTTCTGAACAGGCTACACATTTTCCAAGTTATTTGGGTTTAAATTGATATGAGTCCCAGTTCAACCGTGCGACCACCTTCTTTTATCTGCCCACCTCCAAAAGGCTACCAGATGGCCTGAATAAATATAAATAAACACAGTATAAGCTCAACTATTGAGACCAAGTGTATTAGAAAGTATGCTTTCTGCGGGTTAGAAATCACCTGTTGGTAAATGTAGTGATAGATACAATAGTCCACAAAAGTCTGTAGCAGCAGGAGCAGAGTAACTGTTCTCGGGTATGCGTTGTTCAGATATTTGTAAAGTGGCATGTGTACCAAACACAAATAAAAAAAACAACAAAAAAACACCATATAGTTTAAGAGAAATATAACCCACTAACCAAAACCTCAAATTTCTGCATACTTAATTCACACAAAAAGCCACACAACCAATTCTCTCACAGCAAACGGCATGCGTTTCACCACACCGCAACAACAAATAATCAACACATAGATCCCAACAACAAAACACGAGGACTCGCTTCGATCCTAAACTCACACCCAAGCGCAGAGCACGGTGATAACCGATCTGTAGCTGACAACAGTACACCACCTTCTCACTTTCCTTCCCCCTCTTCACCCGCTAACCCAAGCCCCCACCTCTTTGTTTACAGATCCGCCTGAGTGCCTGGAGACCAACTCCGTTGGTGACGGTGCACAACATAAATACCTTTAACATTTAACATTGAAACATCCTATCATAATGCAGTGATCATTGTTTTTATCTATATTTTGGATCTTTCCTTCTAGAGTGAGGGGATTTATTATAAAACATGTATATCTTACTTCGGATGTGTCTCCATCAAGTTATACCTACCATTGAACCTCGCGTGTGTCATGCATCCCTAGTTGCAGCATGCCTAGGTAATTTCTTAAGATGTTTTCAGCGCAGAAGCTGCACTGTCATATTTGACCTATTCTCAGATTCTTTCAACAGTTCAAATCCTAGCTTTTTATTGAGGCTTCACAGTTTGGTTAAACAAAGGTTCTCTGTGAAGCAAAATAATAGAGTCATTTCATCGAATTGTTAGAGGCTAGCACAGCTTTACAGCTGATTCAAAACTACATTGAGTTAAACAGTACTATAGCACTCATTGGTGGTGTGGGAAATTGTTGGTGGTAATTCCATTACATGCAATTGTTCTGGCAGTAACAGTATAACCATGCATTTTACCACACTGCTGAACTCCGAGTTGGGAGGAGAAGTTGAGGATTTACCTCCAACATGTAATTGGAAGAAAATCCTTCACTTTGCCCTAAAAAATAAGTGGAGATTGCACTGTAGTATCTGCTTCACGGACTCTGAAGGGAACTGAAAGTGGATAGTCTGTTATTGAGTGTGGTGCACTGGTCTGTGTTTGAGGTGTTGGCAAATTTATAACATATCTGTGGAAAGGAAGTTTATGATTAGAGATATTTAAGTTAGAAATTACAGGTTATTTTCAATGAAAGGGGAATTGATTAAGTGTCACAAAGAATTACTGAGTAGAAAACATGGCTTAATGGGCTTAATTTGACTGTCAAGTGTGATGGGATAAAGAAATGTAGTTACTGATGCCCTGCCCGGGACTGCTGAGACTTGACTTGGCAGAGGGATGTCTGAATCCTGATAGTGCTGTTGAGGAGAGTGAACGAGATTTTTCACCTCACTAGATGTGTCATCAAGGTTGATTTTGATATTTGTTGTCAAGTATATGGCGGATGCGCCAGAGTGAAGAAGTATTTGCAAGAATGATGGAGTTGATAGAAAACTCAAACACCATAAAAGAGGTAAGTATAAACTTGCAGTCCATGAAATGTATGTTCTCAGGGAACATGTGCCTGATGGAATGCATGGTACCTTGAGGTGTGCAAAATCAAAGTGTGAATCCAAAAGGTCTTGTTGGCGGCCTGAAATGTATAATCTTTTTGAAAGAACACTTTCTTTCTGTTTGGAGTTGTGGAAAGTAACACACCTTTGTAACAGTAACACCTTCATAACCATGCCCCTGGAACCAAATGTGCCCTAGAATGGGATTGCTTTGGACTTCTTAGGGCCTCTAAATTACAAGGGACCATGAGATACCTATTTCGTTGCGGTTTTTTAGCTACTTTTCAAATGGCTCTAAGTGTGCAATGAGAGACATCAGGTCACGAAGTATAATAAAGTTCTTGTAGATGGTGTTCTGGAATTTAATCATAAAACCACCTAAAGTTGTTTAAGTCTTACTTAGATACATACTGAAATAGAAATAAATAGCTAAATAAAGTTTTGCATATACAAAATGATTAATTTAAATCAAAAATATGGTAATTAACATAAAATGCACTGCCTTTTCTATTCGAAATCAGAGAAAAGAGGCAGCAACAATTGGATCTACAAAACTGGAAAAAGATACTGCCTGCTATATTAAAAACCAGGCAAGCGGCAGCAAAAAGTGTTGATCAACTGTGATGAATACAATGAATCTGAAAACTCCTGCGCCCGGTATATTTAAAGACCAGAGGCAAAGTGTTAGAGGCTGCTGCTGTTTGCGAGAGAACGTCTTACCTCTTTGTGAGGCACGAAAAGCTAAGAAGCACAGAATGGTAAATGGAGAGGCTGCAAGGATGGTGCACACTGCAGAAATGCCAGGAGCCGGTGGAAAACTCCTGGGCGTTCGCCGACCACAGCAGGCATTACCTTACCTATCGGAGCCTGAAGCAAAGTGGGCGTGCTGAGGCAGAGCCACAAGAGACACCAGAATGAAGAGAAAGCAGTAATGAGAGGAAGGCAGGCAGTGCAGCTTTGCCACTTGACCACAAACGAGTCAGAGAATGCCAATTGTGAGTCATCCTAAGGATAGGAGGAACCCTGGGGTGTATCAGCGACCCTGCCAAACATGAAAAATAGTCATTCGAGCAGCAGAAAGAAAGGAAGAAAAACTACTAAGAGCCTGATTTCTGAAATGATTTGTGTAGTAAATAAAGACTTTCCGCACCAAACTGCGTGCAAAATGCTGTTTGTTGATTCATGGAATCGACTGTGCAGCACTTTTTCGTACTTTGCAGGGAATTCGCGCAGGTTCTGCATGTCTCTCGAGTGGCCAAGTGCCTTGCGTGAGACGCCACGCAGAGCGTGGGCATGGCTTGCGCAGAGTGCAGAGAAGGGGCGGAACACAGAAAATGAGGAAAAACAAGGGAAAATGTGGGAGTTAAGAGGGATGGTCCGCAGGCAGTCCATCGCAAGCCCTCTATTGTGCAGAATGATATGTATTCATGGATCCAACCCCACAACCTCTTAGCGGGGAAATGGTCACGTAAAGCCCTCATACTATCTGCCACCCGAAGGTAGGCCTACAGACACTTGCGCATAGGATTCACCATGCAGAGGTAAGATTGGGTGCCAGATTTAGGGATGCGTGTATACAGCCGGGGTTCCAAATTATCTTAGGGGTGCACATATGCAGTGTTGCGAGGTGCAGGAATGGTTTATGGGGGTTCACACACAGATTTTACGAGTTTTACCCGAGTTACAATAAATCATATGCATATTGTCCAGGTGCCGGTAACCCTTACGGGGGATGCCCTGCAGGGTCCCGGAGATGCAGGCTGCTTTCGGGCACCCCACACACTGCTTAAATGGTGCATATATTTGCGCCCGGGGGAGCATGCAAAGGTAGTTGTTTCTGGCTGTTTTTGCTTTACTTGGGGGTGTGTCGGGGGCTTTCCAGCCATGACTTTCTCATATGATTACGTTGCACAAACAATTCCACGAATACGCAGAGCAGGCATACGTTTACTCACGCAGAGTCTTTCTCCGCACGCAGACTTTGGGGGATCTCTGGACTTTTTTTATGAATCAGGCCCTAATTGTGAAACAAGAAAGTGAATTGAAAACAAGACCCTTATCAGCTTGTGAATGTATGAAATACAATAAATGAAGAACCCAAATTGATGATATATCAAGAAGATATATCATGCAACAAAGGGGATGCATAACTGTGAAAGTGTAGAGAAACATTGTGTGAATATAAGAAGCCCTGGCAGATGAATATACCAGACAATTACAAGTGTGAATAAAAGAAGCCCTGGCAGGAGATTATACACAGCAATTACAAGTGTGAACACAAGAAGCCCTGGCAGGAGAGCATAATAGGCAATTATTTATGTTATTTTATTACTACATTTATAGAAGCACACCACACCCTTAGGCATCTAGGCACTGGTTACAGACAGAAGGTACAACAAACATTAATGACAGATGGGTGTCTAGAGTTAGATGAACAAGTGCATGAACACAAGAAGTCCTGACAGCAGAGTAAACCAGGCAATTGCAAGTGAGCAGATACAAGAAGCACTGGCAGTAGAGTATACCAGGCAATTGAAATAGTATTAATACAAGAAATCATAAGAAAGAATATTAGAAATGTGTTGACCAGACACGAAGGAACAACATCCTTGCAGAAAGGAAAATCAGGAACTCTGAAAGAAATAGAATAACAAGGCTAAGTTGCTTTGTAAGCGACAGTGCTATTGTGGGCCAAGAAAGACTCAGGGAGCAGTTAGATAAAGAATCATTTATTTTGAAGAGGCATCATGCTGGCTCGAAATCAACCCATGGAACCAAGACTCTTTGTCCTTGGAGAACCTTTGTGTTGGAACTATGTATTCTTCCTTTACAAACTTTTTCAAGCACCTAAGGTAAAGATATTTCCCTTTTCTCCTTATAATTTATAGTGTATTCCTCTTAGAGAAGGGCCAGAGAGGCCTTTTCACACCCCTTTTATTTACAATAAAAGTCTTTAACCAAATCTATGGCTAACTTGTGCCCGAGTTTCATTACAGATTCCTCACACAACCCACTGCTCTAAAAAGCTGTTAATTAAAGTGCTGTTATAAATAACTGTAAACAGGAAAACATTAATTCCCAGAACACAGAAAAATACTCAATAAAATAACATTTCAAATTAATACCTTAACAAGTTTGAGTTATCATGTCAAATGATGATGCTCTCTAAAAGCACTAATAGGAGATGATGAAACATTTTTTATTTTTTAACAATTATAAGCAAATTGCTAGAAGTAGCTGAATTCTAAAAGACATCATTCATAGACTTAGTGAGTCCATAGGACTAGGAAAACAAATAAAATAATCATATAATGCATAATATAAACTGAAATGTAGGCCAAAGATGGGCACTACACAGGTTACATGACATGGAGGTAGGCGTTTTTAGAAGAGTAATTTTATACCCAGGGATCGAACCTGTGTTGCTCTGCGTGTCTTGCTTCCAATACGAGTGTTTTGCCCCTGAGCTATCATAGAGAACCTCATATAAACATTGTATTTGAAAATTGTTGTGGGTGCAAAAACCCTACATGGTCACAGAACAGGACTTACAAAAAGAGGGCTATCTAGTAATAGTAGAAATATGGCTTTCAAACTGAACACTGAGATGTAAGTCCGAGAAAAATATATACCAGACTTTAACAAGTGGCTTCTTCATGATAACTTCATTGTTGTGGCTAAACAGCGAGTTTGAGTAGAGAAGTATGAGATGACTTTGGTAAACAACGTGTGCACAAAAGGAATGGAGGATGTAAAACACTGCTTCTTAGGGAAGGCATATACCAGGGGGTCATTACGACCTTGGAGTTAAGGGTTTAATGGCGCCGTAAAAGGTGTCGGCGCCGTTAAACCCTTAGCGCCTAATTACGAGGTCCCTTTGCGGGACCCGACCTTAACGGCTGGTTTGACCAGCCGTTAAAGTAGGGTGCCACAAAGGGACCTTGGTGCTAATTACGGTACCGCGAAAATGTGAATGGGGAAGGGCCATGGTGAAATGGGGAAATACCACCCTGCTAACCTTGGAATGGGGTGGTATTTCCCCATTTCACCATGGCGGACTTGTTACAACACCGGCACCAACCATGGTGCTAATAGCGCCATGGTTTAGCGCCTGGGTTGTAATGAGGGCCAATGTGTGATGCTCAGAAGTTTCCAGAATTGACCCTAAAGTATACAGAAGTCAGCAACTGGGTTTCAAGAAAACCACAATTCCCAGACCCTCCAGCTTGGTATGGCCCATTGGCAAAGAAGGGTTTTGTTAAACCACATAATCAAATTTCATCCGAGTTTATCTGAGCTGAGATTACGAATTAAGAAGCCACTGTGATTAACTTAGATTCATTTCGGTGCAAGTTCATGACTATGTAAATGCATTAGGTACATTTTTCCCAATCAGGCCATGCTCCTGTTCTGATAGGAGCAGAAGGGACAAACATTTATAAATCTTTACAAACAAACTATGAATATTCATTCATAAGAGAATGTGCAGAGCCAAGATAGTTTACCACAGAAGTCAAAAGAGTTAACAATGCTATTCAATGAATTATGAAACAGGTTTGAATCCATTCAATAATTCATTCTCAATAAGGAAAGAAGAAACTCAAGCTCAACTGAGAAAACAAGAAAGAAAGCAAAACACTGTGAAGGGGTCTTCGCGCTTACACAACATACAGGCCACAAGGTGTAAGAAAAACCTCTGAACGGCCGAATTCATGGAACGTTCAGTACGCTGCAAAGTAACGTTGCACTGCCAACAAACATGTTGACCTGAGCCTTCTTCACAGAGCAAAGTGTATTTTCGCTGAGCAAAGTTACTTTGCACTGTGAATTAGCCCCCCTTAGATCAATCAAAATAGTACATTTTCAGAGCAATGTGACTTTGCACAGCAAAAATACACTTTGCACCGCTCTGGCCTGGTGAAACGTGTTTATTGGCAGTGCAAAGTCACTTTGCGTCACGCTGAACGTTCCATGAATTAGGCCCTTACACAGTAGAAGGGGCAAAAAAGGATCGTACTGTAATCAAGTGGTGGTTATACAGATCCCTGAAATTACTAACGCCAGCCCTTCGAGTCACAAAAACACCCAGAACAAAATTGCTAGAAGGCAAAATAAAATCCCTGCACCGGAACTTCTTACTGAATACAATCAAAAAGGATTCAGTTAATCTGAATCATCAGTATTCATATCAAACACAACCCGCACGTGAAAACACAAATCATTTGAAGATTACATTAAGCTTTCAATGGCACATAAAAATCAATAGGAAAAACGGGGCAAGCCCGTGTAAAGGAGTCAAATTGGCAAACTTATCAGATAAATACAATGTGAAATAAATAAACCAGCACATATTAGACATTTCTGTATAAAATCATATATGAGCAATACATAACAACAAGTACTGTTAAAAAGTGAAATAATGTCGCTAATAATTTAACATAAAAAAAAGAAACATAAAAAGAGATTCTAATTATTTAAATTATTCTAATTGGGGAATACATTGTACTGCAAATATGAATCCTCTCAAAATCAGCATCATTTTAACTATATTTTAATTGCATTTAATTAGATCACTAATGTATTTAGCACATTGACACAGCGTTGTTTTTAAAGCAATACATAAATAGCCTTGGGCATTCAATAACTAAAACCCATTCACAAATTAAATGGCAAGTCATGTTTTTTATTACACACGTATTTGAGCAGATGTATTACAGCATCTGATTCAGCAAACTGCTAAATAATTACATCACAAAATGTTACCTTAAAAAGCACGGTGGTGCACAGATGCAACCACAGGTGCTGCAGCACAGTTGCTACCTGGAAAATGAGTCAAGCAGTAATCTGACAAGTTAAACGTAAGCTAACAAGTAGAAGCCATTCTTTTTACTCCAGGCAATAAAGAGAAAGGCCTGGTGTGTTACAAAGGCGTGGCACACACACACACATTCAAGAATATGAAAGGACATAACATTTTTTACAGAAAACCCCTATTCTGAAAGGTGAATAAAATGCACTGAAAACAGCATTTAATCATAAAACCACTTAAAGTGAGATGCGTCTTACTGAGGACCATGCTGAACCAGTTGCACAAAAGTAAATAAAGCTGTCCATATTTATACATTCCTAAATAAAATAGACAGTATGCCTATTATGATAAAAGACATTGAACCTCATTACAACTTGGATGGTGTAGAATTAACGTGCCGGTACTGCTGTAACAGTTGATTGAGATGCCACCCTCCTCAACTTAAGTGTCACACAATACGTGTTTAATGTTGGTTCTTTGTATTATTATTTTATTCAGCCATATCTCCAATTCATCCAATACCCTTTGTATGCCTCCCCCGAGCTTCCAATGACCAAGAACTAGGCCGGTGTACAGGAAATATATTTGTATTTATTTAAATTAGAAGTAATAGTCATCACACTAAACTACACACACCACCTTATTTGTGGCTCACCATTAACTTCTTGTTACACAAATCAATGAAAAAATGATACAAATTAGTTAAGAAAGAAAAAACAAATCACAATACTTGATCTCAATTTCAATTCAAGAAATAATTAGTGCTGGTCAGTGTTCAATTTTGATTTAAAAGGCTAGCAGTTTGGTTTTCAAGATTTGGACAATTGCATATGGCAATTATGATTTCACCCATACTTTTCATTTAAAATAAACACAGGATTATTTAGCAGTTTGTTTTTAGACCCCCCCCCCTCCAGCTTTGGTATGGGTTGGAGAAATCTGACAGAAACATTAGGGTGATTAAAGAATTTTGGATTTTAGACCCCCCTGCACTTAAAGGCCTTTGTTAGGGGAAAGTTGGATCCAAAGATTGGACTGATTTAAGAAGAAAGACACCCCTCTTCCTTAAAGAAGTTGGGAATAACAGGACAAAAAGGATTATCCAATTAAATGATAGGCTATAATTTGTAAGCGCACAATGGGAAGTGAGCTTTGTTTTGACTTTTAACAAAAATCACCCCACAGTGTTCTGCCAAAGGGAATTAATTAAATTAATATGTTTAGTTCATTAGGCTATGGATCTACACAGTTTAGCCCCCCTGCCCACTATAAAGGGAAAGGATTTAAGGCAAGCAGGCTCCCCCAAATGTCGGTTTCCCAGGGCTCAGTTCTACTTGCATGTCATGCCTCTGTTTGAAATTCAGGACAGCCAGCTGCACGTCCATTAGGGCCATCTGGAAGAATAGGGCAGGAATATTGTTCCTCCTTCTCCAGCTCTCCACCATAGGGTCCAGTCAGCTTTTTGAGGCTTCCCCAGCAATAGACAGCTCAAATAGAGAGCTCTACCTAAATACAATTTCTGCAATCTCTTCTGGTGTTTCCTTGTTGCTGTTAGATGGTGAATTTTAGAAGCTCTCCTTTGATAGTACATTTCAGCAGCTCTGTCCTTTCTTCATAGTGAATTCTGCCTTATTTAGCAGTGATGGCACCATCAAGTTTACAATGTTAGGGAAGTACCCTGCAAGAGTTCTCACAAATGGGATTGGACAGTCATGATATGATATGATATGGCATTTATAACGTGCCTATACACAAGTGTTTCAAGGCGCAACGAGGCAAGGGAGGAGGAACAGAGGGAAGACAGACAACGATCCTACTAGGCCCGGTGCCATACAGATCACGCAAGTGCATGGGAAGGGGAAGGAGGAGAAGTGCGGGGGGAAGGGGGAAAGGAGAATGCAGTACATGGAATAAGACAATAAATAAACAATAAGTAAAAGTACGGCCAGCAGGTGAGAGTCTCCTCCCATCTCCAGCCCATCTCTACGGATTGGTTTAAGAGTCTGGAGCAGGCATATGGCAGCTACATTTGCAATCTCCATTTGTTCTCATGTCAGACTTTTGGCAAAAACTAGTTATGTGGCAAAACATCATAATAGTTATATATATATTACATGGCCGCAGTAGCGGCCATGTAGTTATGGTTAAGTTGGTGTTTCCATAGGAAGAGCACTTTTTGGGCAACTTATAACTAAAAGTATATGGCCCACTCTGAATTTTTTTGCAAAGTTTGGTGAGGATTTGTCCAGGGGGGGGGGAAAGTTATAGGGAGGGTCCCAAAATTTTTTTTTTCCCATAGACTGAATGGGAAAAAACTTTGCGCACGGCTACAGCCCGAACCGTTGGACAGATTTACACCAAATTTGCGGCAGGAGCGGCGACCTGGTCCCGAAAGCGTGCTTTTGCAAATTTGGTGTAAATCCATCCAGTAGTTTTTAAAAAAACGACCAAAATGTAAGGCAAAATAATTAGTGATATCTGTGTTCGCTTCGCGGACGGACTTCCCTGTTCGCTCCGCGGACAGCACCCCGATTGGCCCATGGCCTTGCGTCATGTCCCCAGACATGTGACATGTTCACTGATTGGACGGCGAGGGGCGTGGAGCGTGTCAGATTTTCTTTGGTGCCCACCATCTTGTATTCGCCGTCGACCGCGTACAGCACAGTGAAACGTGGATAAAAAATTGTATTTAGTGCCCTGTGTTGGTGTGTAAGAGTGTTTGGGGAGGGTGGGGGAGTATGAGATAGGTTCAATGTTTTTTTTTTATGTGCTAGATGTTTTTGTTGCCTTCGATTTGTCCACGGAGAACACGGCTGTTCTGACATTTTGTAAATAAACTAAATGGTGGGGTGTTTAGAGGAAGGAGTATGTGTCATTTTTGTTCGCAAGGAAGGTAAAAATGAGATATGAACACTTGCGGTGTACTTAATTGTTCGTAAATACACAAACTGGGGGTGTCCTCAGGACGCTGTTCATATTGTAATCTGTCTAGTTGAATGTGTTCTAAGAACACTCGCAGTGTCCCGAAATGGTTGCAATTACACAAAATGGGGGTGTTCTGAGAACGTTGTTTGTATTGTTCGTTGTCAGGGTGAAAGTGTTTTAAGACCACTCTTTTTGTCCGCTAATAGTACAATTTCCTATGGGCGTCAACCGACTTTTTGTCCACTAAAGAAACGATAAATCCGGCTGGTGTGCGCCGACATTATGTGATAATCCTATGACTGCCGCTATTGACCAGGCTGACTTGCTTTTGCGACACTAAATCATATCTCCCGCCCCTAAGCCTGATATTATCAAAGCATTCATATTCCCTGCCTCTCTCCGTGACGTTACAGGGTGTGTCAACAAACGCGCCCAGTCCTTCCTCTCCAGTCGTAAGTGACTTTACACAGAACCCAGAAGACAACACATATTATGTCACAACACAGCGCGCCACAATTCGGAATATGAAACTGTGATTTAAAAGCAAACAGCAAGATTGTAAATTTTGTAAAGTACATTTATTTGACATCAAATGTTTAGAGAATATTCAGCAATTTGCATTTGTCTTTGTTGTCGATCCGCAAAAGTTCATGTTGAGGTACGCAATGTTCCTTTGCAGTACAGAGGGTGTTAGATCAGCTTACAACTCAGTGCGCCACAATTCGGAATATGAAACTGTGGTTTAAAAGTAAACAGCAGGATTGTACATTTGGTAAAGTACATTTATTTCACATGAAATGTTTAGTGAATATTCAGCGATTGCTATTGTCTCTGCTGTCGATCAGCAAAAGTTTATTTGGAGCCACACGTTGTTCGTTTGCGGTAGATAGGCTGTTGGCTTATGATAAAAGCAGTAAATGGTCACTCTGATAATCGGAAGGTTGCTCCAAAAACGAGCCATTAGACCACCCTATTGGTTGGTATGTTGTTTGTAGCCGCTAGTACTGCGTAAGGGCATATTGGTCCTTGGCGATTGTCCCATAAAATGGTGAGGGTCATGAAATTGCATATTTGGACCTGCACCTGGCAGTTGAAGACCCCATCCGCTGGAGTCTGTAAATCGGGACATAGGCAAAATGGGGCCACATACCTGTTTTAAAAAACATAAATTAGTCTCACTAGCCGATCTTCATTAAAAATCATCATTTTATTTATTAGGGCGTGAAACTATTTGCTATCGAAGATAGTGCAACGGAGTATGTTAATAATAAAATAATAATATTTTCCCATTCATATAGCCCTAAGAACCGAGAGGTATCTAAGCAGTGCTTATTATTAACCATGGTGTGTGCTGCTCATTTATTGACCACGGAAGGATGAAAGGCTGAGTTTGGCCTTGCCGGGATTCGAACTTGCGTTAGCAAGCTGTGCACGGATGTCAAAGCGAGCGTTGTACTCGCTGTGCGATTTGACAGGCTACAGTGAAGGGGCACAGCGAGTAGAGCACTTGACCGCCTATAGACCGGTTAAATTATTTGTATTAACCCACCCTGTGTTGTCTGCCTTTTTCAGAGCCCTCTAAACAACAGGGGATCAATTCGGCCATGATAGTGCGCAGTGGAAAACTTTATGCCACTTTCAACGAACAAGTTCAACTGGAGCGGTTTTTAATGCTACGCTATTGTAACTATATTTGGTATAAAATAATCTAAAGGGTTACTTACAGTACAATTGCAATTTCCATTGTCTACGAGTGGTGCAGTCCCAAAATACGACTCCACGCATGCCAACGACCTTTCGCATAGTGATATAATATATAAAAGTGGTTTTGTTTCATAAATGTCATCCTTATCTTCTCTTACGTTTTAGAAACACTCCTTCAAGAGAAGTCTTTCATCACAATCTCTGTCTGTCAAGGACAAAACACAATACAACCTTATAGTCCGCTTCATGATCCTCTCCGGGGCCCGAGAAAAAAATGGAAGCAGCTGACCTTCACTGTGAACGAGCATAAATTCTTACTTTGCAACATTCTGTGTAAAGCCATATGTAGAAGTTGGTTTTTGCACGCCATGTTTGTATATTTTTTGCGTGATATTAAAAAAAGTTTATTTAAAGGACGTTATGGTTTTAAGTACAGCCGAAAGACCCCTGAAAATCACAAGTTATGGTAAGCTATGAAAAATAACTTGCGCCACCACCGTGAATTGCTAAGACTAACACCCAGGACATCAAAGATGACATCGCAAATGTCATTGATGAAATCACTGATGACATCACATGTGTATGTACTTTTCATAGAATTTGTGTACAACGATTTTTATTATAATGTTGCGAAAAAAGTGTCAATGATATTGCAATAAATATCATACCGTTATTAGTGCTTTGAACGATGCACTGATATAAATAGCATTGTATAATGGGATTCTATCTAGTATACTGAGCTACTAATGGAGAAACATAGCATTGTGTCCAGAGTACAAGATGAAAGTATAATATTTGTAATGTTAATATGTTGAATAATGAAATGATAATTGTCCTGAAATGTTCGAAAATTCACAAAATGGGGGTGTTCAGAGAGTAAAGTGGACGCCGTCCGCGGACACCGTGGCTGTTCGTGGACAGGGCGTGCTACATCCGGGTTTTTCTAGGAAATGCTACATGGAAAGAAGACTGTACGGATCAGCCAATCAGATGTCGAGGTTGTGGATTTGTGTTGAAAGAGACTGTGTGTGGTGAAGATGGTAAAAGTGGAGAAAGTCAGGGTGTTGGTGCTCGGAGATATGTTTGTGCATGGTTTACAGCAGTACGCTGAATGCAGGCATGTTGAAGGGACATTATGGTTAAGTTGTGCTACTAAAAACCTATGAAATTCAGTGAAAAAACTTTGTTAAAGGGACGTTATGGTTAAGTTGCACTACTAAAAACCTATGAAATTCAGTGAAAAAAGTTTGTTAAAGGGACGTTATGGTTCAAAGTAAAACCGAAAAACCCCTGAAATTCGGCATTTATGGTAAGATAAGCAACCATAACTTGGTAGGGAAGAGCAGGGCACAGTAGGGTTTAATCCTAAATCCCCTTTTTTCTTTTTTTTGTTTCATATTTTCTTTCTGTTGGAGCCTGTCCGGCTCAATCACCTTCATTAGGGAGTGGGCACTCCAGCCTCCCCTCATGTCTCTGTGTTGGGTAGGTGGCACGGCACCCACTTTCTTCCTTCATTAGGGAATGGGCACTCCAGCCTCCCCTTTCATATCTGGGTAGGGAGTGGCACAGCGCCCTCTTTCCTTTCTTCTTCCCAGGCTCACTGGGGTTCTCATTGGACTCCCCTCTTGAATCCAGGCTGGAAATGATGGAGGTTATTTATCTAACAAATAGAAAAAAAGATAGGTTCAGTACTTTTTACATATTTACCCTGTAGATTTACCCAGAATTGACAACAACAACTGCATACATGTAATAAAAGACATTTTCACCATTTCACAAAACCTTATTTATTTATTTTCTTCCTTTTTACAATGAGCAACAAGTAAATTACTCCCTGTCATATATGTTCATCTTAGTTTCCATCCAATTTGTCATCCTTCCTTTTCATTCTTCAAATGGTTCCTCTGCTTGACTTTCATTTGGCTCCTCAATTAAGCAATAAGGCCTGAACAGGGAGGGGGGGTATTACTACTTCAGGTAATGCCCGGGGTCAATAGTTGCAGGCCAGAGGGAAGCAAAAACATTAACAAAGGTCCCAGGGCATTACCTAAATTGGTAATGCCCCACTCCCCTGAGGGGCTTATTGCTATAAGTACCCTGGCCCATAAAACGAGGGTGCGAAAAGCATTTTTTTTGTTTCTGTTTTATGTGTAGTCCCTTCTTACTTTCCATGATGGCCTGTCACAGATCGGAAGCAGACGTGTTGGAGACAGAAGTGTTCACAGCATGTCCGCTCCTAAAATGGACTGAAAAGAAGGTAAGTGGGGGTGGGGGCGAGGAGGGAATTCTGTGGATGGGGAGGTGGGAGGGGAGAGGAGGAGGACCACACTTAACTCGTTCCGCGGCGGGGGAAGATGGCAGCTTCCAGCCGTGAGGCAGCTCAGAGTGGGGGGATTACCGCTGGTAATGGGCTGGTTCCAAGACACCTGATTGGCTGAGAGGCTATCACACCCTCCCACCCCCGCTGGGTACTAATTAGTCCTAAAGCATGCCTGAGATGACAGCTTTTCAACTGATTGATGTGAATCCATTTTTCTTCTGTCTGTTGTCCTTTTGGGATGTGGATCTTGTAGACAACAGGTGATATTTTATCTACAGTTTCAAAAGCACAAGATGGAAGGAATTTCCGCTCCTTTGCCTGATTCCTTGGAAATTGTACAGGAAAGGCTTGTCCCCTACTTCATATTCTTGTTGTTCTTTAGGTCATAATAGGTATTCATTCCTTCAGATGACTTTTCTAAATTGCGCTGAGCATACTCAAAAGCATGATGGAGGTGTTTCCTTAAATGTTCAATGTACTCATGAGTCGTGGACGCATTTATCAGTGTCTGCTCTTTAGTTTGGTAGAGCAGATGCTGAGGCAACACCATTTTTCATATGGTGATGAGCTCAAACAGAGACTTCTTTGTTGCAGAAGATGGTGTAGACCTCATAGCCATCAGGACGAATGGTAATTGGATATCCCAACTGTATCCAGAGTCTGCCACAAACCTCTTTAAGATACAATTGTTTTGTTGTATCTCTCCACCCCCGCCTACTTGAGTCCAGATGGTTGGCAATGTGGAGTTTTCTTTTTACCCCTAAAATGTCCCACATCTTTTCCATAACCTCACTAGTAAAATGACTTCCTTGGTCTGACTCAATCCTTTGCTGGAGGCCGAAAGGATGTGGTTGATCATTAGTGCAGCAGCTGTCTCTGCCTTGACTGGAAGACATTCTACTCACTTTATGAACAAGCATATCAAAGACAACATGTACTTGTTTCCTGTAGAGGAGCGAATCACTGGCCCAATGACATTGACTGTAAATCTGACCAAAGCAGTGTCATTCCTCTTTTTTATAGGGGAGCTCTGTGTGTGACTGAACTGGGTTGAAATTGAGCACACACAGGACACCCTTTTAGGTAAGTATCGAGGTCCTGGGCCATGTGTGGCTAGTAGGCAACCTTGTGCAAGATTTCTTATGCCATATGAGACCCCCTATTACCTGCAGTTGCTGCGTCATGGGTGTGGGTCAACATCAGGCTCCGGAATGAGGTAGGTACCACCCACTAGTCACAGACAGATAGGGCTCTCATTACAAACAAACCGTCTTGGATCCGGAACATCTTAGATAACTTCATAAACACCCAGAGATCGTCTTTACTGGTATAATACGACTCGGTTAAAGGAAAGCTCATAGGGTCTTTCATGTGTCGATAACATGTCCCAATGATTGGGCCCTCTCTCTGTGCAGTGATCAAATCTGCATCTGGGGTATCTTTACTCCACTGTAGTGTCAAGCGTTTGCTGTTCACAAACGTTTGTGACCTGGTGACAGCGGAAATTTGGATTTCACCCAGCAGGGATTCCGTTTATATGAAATCCCCCTGCAGGGCTCTAGTTTTAGCCAGTTGGGCAGCCAATTCATTCCCAGTCTTATTTTTCCCCTCGATTTTGGAATGACACCTTATTTTTTTCCAATAGATAGCCATCTCATTGGATGTCGCTAGTTCCTCAATTGACTGGATCAGTTTGGCATACTTTAGGGGTTTGTTGTTGGCACAAAGCATGCCTTGATTCTTCCAGTTAATCACAGGCTCCATCAACCCATTCCTGACATAATCAGAGTCAGTCATTATGACCAGTACATTGAGTTGGTGATGCAATGCAGTGAGGATGGCTTGATGAACGGCCATCGACTCTGCCACCTGACTTCTTTGGGTACTATTTTATAACCAGCAGAGGGTTCCGGGGTATCTTTTACCTAAGCATTCCCAATGCCCGCCACCAGTTCTTTTTCCCTGTTGTGATCAACATGGTAGGAGCACCCATCCACATAAACAGTGGGTATCCCCTGACAAGTGTCTTCTTCAACTAGGGTACTCTTCTTGTTCTGGCCATATATGACCTCCACAGGAAAGCCTTGCATGGACAGAATACAGGAAGTAGTTCTGGACTTACTAACCTACCCAGCCCAGATTCTGTCAATTTGGAGATATTGCAAGGGCTGGTGAGGAGTCTCGACAATTATGTGCTCCCCCTGGAAGAATGGGTGGTAATATTTTAACACCCACGCCGTTGCCAGGTGTGCCTTCTTGCAGTCAACACATTTTTCCTCTACAGAGGACAAAGTCTTGCTCGCATACAACATTAATTTGTTGACCTTGTTGTGCTTTTGATACAACACTGCTGTTAGGCAGTTATCTGAGAACCCTGTATCCAAGAAGAATTCCTTGTACTTTATGGGGTAAGCTAAATAAGGATCCTGGGAAAGGCTTCTTTTCAGTTGTTTTACTGCCTTGGATTGTTCCTGACCCTACTCCCACTTGACTACGGCCTTTAATAAATGGGTTGAGTGACCTTGGCGTAGTCTTCAATGAACCTTCGACTATAATTAGTGAGTCCGAGAAGGTTTCTTAATTCTTGCAACGTAGTTGGGCCTGTTAATTTCAATAAGGCTTCCACCTTCTTCACCTGGGGCTTAAAACCCCAGGGGTGATCTCGTGCCCTAAGAAGTTCACTTGGGTCTTACACCACTGAGCCTTCTAAAAGCACAGTTTTGCTCTGGCTTTCTGCAACTGGGTTAGAACATAGCAGTTTCTGCTATATGTTCCTCCACAGTTGAGCTCTTGATTAAAAACATCATCCACATAGGCCAAGTTTCCCTTTTTGCCAAGGTTGGGCATGGTCTTATGTAGAAAAATGTTGAACTCATTGCCAGAGTTTATGCATGCAATGGGGGTTCAGGTCCACGTGTAATGATGCCTCCCGATGGTAAAGGTCAGCTTGAACTGGTCTTCCCTACTAATGGGTACTGTCCAGTAACCGTTGGTCAGGTCAATGGTGGTGTACATCGTTGACCCTTGGATCTGAGCCAGACCTTGATTTATGTAGGGAAGTGGCCATCTTGACATGTGGATCCATTTGTTTAATTTCCTCAGGTCTGTACATAGTCTACATTGGCCGTTTGGTTTGACTATCCCCAGTATTCGGTTTTGCCTATAGATAGGACAAATTATCCCATGGAATTCAAAGTTCTTAATAACTTCTGTGAGTGACTCTATGGATGCGAGAGGTAACCAGTATAGTTTCACAAATACTGGAGCTATCTCGGGGCCGTGGGTATGGCGGTTGAATCAATGGATTTTCACCCACAGTCATATGCGTCCACTGAAAAGAGATCTTGGAATTCAAGAAAGACAATTCAAGAAAGACCTGTATTAGCTTTTGTCTTAGCTCCTCAGTCTCAACAAGACTGATCATTTCCTCAACCTTCTGCTTGAAACCTGCAAATATCTCTGACTTGGCAATTTCAGTGTTATTCTTCAGTTGGGTCCAGAGATCTCTTTTGATGGTGTTGACCTGGACAGTAGGTTCCAGGGGTTCAAGGAAGTGGTCCTGGACTCAAACCACTACCTCTTCCCTTCTGATGTCACAGGCCACCTCTTCCACCCTTAGGGACAGGAAGAGTACACTAATAAATTCCCCCATGCCTAGTAAAGATCTTTTCTGGAGGCATACCGTCACTGATGTCGAAACAGTTGTTTGCTATTCGTCTCATGATTTAATTACCCAAAAAACAATAGAATAATGATGGCCATCAACTGCCATTCCAATAAAGGTGTCTGCGCCCAAAGTGATATATCGAGGGTTGCTGTTATCCACCAATATTCGAATGGTGTGGTGTTCTATGTCTACTAGAGGTGTTGAATTTAAATACAAACCTTGTTGTTGGAGATGGGCATTATGATTTATATAGGCGTCCTAATGATTGAGGTTCTGTCCTGGCTTAATTTTTACAGGAATTGCAAATTGTTGCACCTGTCCTGGGATGGTAACCGCTTCTCGCACTTGAACTTCAACACCATAAGGCAGCAATTGAGCTGATCAAAATGCTTTTTTAATGTTGTCAAAGCCCAATGGGTTACACCCCAGTTGGTGCCAGGCTTTATTATTAATTAGGTCCAAATTGATTGCGAATCGGTTAAGAATGTCACTTCACAGATAAAAGGCGGAAGGGACATCTCTCAAGACCCAACTATTATGTTCTTGTGTTTGTTGCCAATGGAAATGTGTAGCATACATCTACTAAGAAGAAGATATTTGTAATTTGGGGTTTCCGGACCTACTTCCTATTTGCTGTTGCAGCTTCTTCCATTATTTAGGCACACTCTGGCGAGCACCAGCTCCTGCCCTTCATGACTGCGGATACGAGTCCAATACCCTCTCTGATGAAATGATTTCAGAACTGTTCCCAATAGACTCTGTATGGAAAATTGTACTTAGAAGTTCGCCCAGTTCCCTCTCTGGGAAAGTTGCTTTTAGAAGTTTGCACACTGAAAGAGCATATAACCCATCACACCACACCCCACGCTTACTCTCTCCTTACATCACCACTCAACTAGAACACAGAGATACTATGACACCATTCGGTATAACTGTTCTCATACGAACATCCACCGCTTACTCCACATCACTCTATGTAAACACTGCTGGTCCCACATCCCCAGCCAGGCGTTTTCCTCAGGCCTAACGCAGCCACATCCGTTCCGGATAAATCCTGCCAGAACAAACACATTCTCCTGATCTCTCAACCACCACACCTACCGATAAGAAGCAGCTATTACACGTGTACCGCACAAGCTGCACACATATCCGGTGCTCACACACACCTTTTGACTCTCCCTACTCTCTCTACTGATCTGAACTTCGGTTCCCAAGGGCGTTCAACCTACCAGCGCCTTCAGACCATACCAATGGTATATAAGGCGCTATATAAGTGCAAAATAACAATAACAATAACAATAACTGAAAGGCAAAAAACTGTTTCCCCTCTTTCTGAATGTCTGTCAGACTTTGAGCGGGCTCTTCCTTGTCTGGTTTCACAGGACTCAAGGTTTCTTCTGATTTTGGAGATGTGTAAAACTTTAGGGTGTTCCCTTCCAGTGTGGATTGCCACTTAAAACTGGGCAGAACGTTGATTTGATTTTCAAGAATGGAGAAGGGTTCCCATCACCAGTTTGTTCTCCAACAGAGATGACAGTGATGTCTGGGAGTTGGTTATACTTTAAATGGAACTCTAAATTCTCAGAAAGTTGATCAATTAAGTGACAGGCACCATTCAGGCTTGCATAATTGGTACTAATTTAAAATTTTATAGGGTGGTTAGTCTGAGTCCAGAGGACCTTGTTTACATAGTCGATCAGAGTTGATAACCTTCTCAGGAGATCATTCCCTAGTAAACAAATATGGCCTCTGGAGTCACAACTATCACCAGATGTTTCAGCTGATTCTGTCCAATTTTTGTTTCCAGATCCACAATCCCTCCGACGGAAATATCATTCTTGTGGACATTTTGGAGTTGTCTGGGAAGTGGTGTGAAGGAAGTTTGGTGGCCTTCCCCCTGTCCTGAGTTTAGTTGGTCAAAGGCCTTTTTGGACAGGAATGTGGCCTGGGATCCAATATCCACCAGAGCTGATAATTCACAGTGACCCTGCAGCTTGGCTGGTGTATATAATGAGCCTTCTTTCTCCTCCAAGGTGAAAAGAAAGTGTGAGTTATTTGACTGCCTGGTGGTAATTTTCTTGCTATTGCACTCCGACATTTTGTGATTTTGGGCAGTTTTCTGTTTCAGAGTTCGGGAATCTGTAAAGAGAACTTTGCAACTCGCAATGGGAGTAGTTGCACAATCATCCTTATTCCCGGCACCTTGGCAGTCCACCTTTACCTGACAACAGTTGTCAGTGCCTATTTTGAGAAAGGACACCTCCTCTGTTTCAATTCTGTCTGGCTCGACTTTTTGGGGTTGAAGAGTTTCTTGTTCTGTTTCGGTCTCCATACTTACCCTGTCCCACTCAGGGTCTTTTGGGACCCATTTCTTTTGGGAGGGATCACCCCATTTTTGAAAGAGAAGATTTCTTTACCTGAATCCGTATCTTTCTCCTACTTACCCTTTGTTCTTTGGGTTCTTACTTTTAGGGAGTAGAAGAGACACTTTCAGGCTGAGAGGGTAATAGGGGGTCTGTCTGGGTGAGAAAGGAAGCTTCCTCTAGGGCTTGGAATCTCCCGTCCAGCCGGGCCCCTTCCTCAGAACCTGTAGTTTGTCATAGACATCTTCCCGTCATTTCCCTTCTGGGGCATCAGACCTGGGTGATGGGTAATTCTGGGAAGCAGGGTTATGCTAAGGGTTGGACTGAGTCCTCAGCATGCATCCCAGGTTGTCGGCCAGTAGCTGGACCTGTTGCTCCAGCTCCAAGACCTTTTCAGGATAATAGGGGGGTCTAGAGTCATAATTCTGTTTCTCCCAAAAAGGGTAACTGTCCCTTCTCCTGGAGTAGCTTGGGTGCTGGAAATTCCCCCATAATTGTCGATTCTGAATGCCCCTTCGCCCGAGTTCAGGGATCTATTTTACTGGAACTGGGGAGAGAGTGGAGGTTTGTTTTGGAAGTTCTGGTTCGAGCGATATCTGGGAAGAAAGTTCAGACTGGGAGGTGGAGTGATACTTCTCTCCTGAGGGAAGTTTGGAGGGAAGTTTCCTGGGGCAGTACTCACCTGATTGGTTCCCACCCCCTTGGGCCAGGGGAGTGTATAGATACCCCAGGATTGGTTTGGTGCCCTTGTTCCTAGGGCTTATATAGGTGGCAGGGTCAGAGGGATCATTGTTCTGGGCCCCTGCCTGACTACCATTCGATCAGGCCGTGTTGGGGGGGTCACTTCTGACATCCATTTTACTTGTTGGCAGAATGGTTACTTTTAGGCCCCCAGTCTCCAGATCCAAAGGAGGGGCAGTTTTTACCTCTGCCACCTTCGCAGCAGCAGGGGTGTTACATAGTTTGGGGATTTTCGGGGGTTTTATTCTCAGCAGGCTTCTGCAATGCATAGATCCCGGTGGCCCTTTTAATCACCCAATCCACGGTCCTATGCTCATGAAATTCATACATCAACTGAGCCAGGATGCATTTGGGGAGTGCATCGAAATATGTAGTTATGAACTCCCGACCATTTGTGTTCACCCGCCGGGAAGTCTGAGCAAATGCCCGCTTTAACTCCTGCAATAACTCCCAAGGTGCCTGATCCTCCCCACATTGCAAACTATAGGCAACCTTACGGGCCTCCTCTGGGTTTCTGTGTGAGGAGAAATGTTATAAATGGTTGCCTTGTAGATGAACAATTTGTAATGATCCTGGTCCTCCAGTCTTTCAAAGAGGATGGCGTATTCAGGGGAGAAAGTCAATTTAGCAAATGCTATAACATTCACATCATTCCTGATCTGGAATGATGCCATCATCTGCTCAAAAAGTTCCAGGTGCTCCCATACTGAATACTTGTCCTTCTTATTGTATGGGGTCAGGAAGCTCTTTATGGCCTTGATTTGTCTTACTGAGTCTTTCACAAAACCCTTGCTCTGCTTCCCTGTCTTTTTCTTCTTCTGCACCAGAGTCTATTCACCTTCTGATTCAGAACTGCTACTGATACTCCCTTCTCTATCTTCTAGGTGCTCCCTATCTCTATGAGACTGGGAATATCTCACAGAACCACAGGGTATGGACTCCTCTCGCCTAGGCAAATGTGAACACTCAGGGTCACTGTCTCTGTAGTTACTTTTAGGGCCATGATAGAACCCAGTTTCATCCCCCCTCTTTTCAGGGACTCTGTGGAATTCCGCCCCCTCCCATGGATGTACAGAGGTTTTTAGAATGTCCTTCATAAACTGAAGGTTTAAATGTTCTTCTCCAGCAAAGCGTGCTAGGTGGCCTCTTTGTAGTCTCATTGTCCGCCAATCTAACTCACTGACATTTTCATCATAAGAGTTTTTTTATGTTCATAAGTACTTACAGTATTTTTCCTTACTTCCCAGGACACACTTGTCTGGCCACTTTACCTTCTGTGTGGTAGAGATGAATACTCATCAATGTCAGACAGGGACTGGCCTTTTGGATCAGTTGGGCCAGGCCTAGGTAAGTCTAACTGCCTCATGTCACTCTATTCTTGATAGGTGGCATGCATGAGGTTGGTTCCCATTTGTGCATGGGAGGTTGCAAATGACTGACATGAGGCCCCTATTGGGTGGGGCACATCTCCTTGATCAGTGGTCCTTGTCTCATATCTTGATTGGTCAGGGTGCCTCTGGGCCTGTTTTCAATTTCCTTTGTGAGGGTCTCACACCTGTGTCTCTCTTTGTTTCTTTCCTTCTGGTAGTCAGAGAGTAGGCTTTTTAATTCTGACACTAAGGCCTGATTAGTGTCAAGCATCCTGCTCTGAGCTACCAACCAATCTTTTGTTTACTGCACCTCATGCTGAAGTGATTAATTCTCCCTCTGTGAACCTTGTATGCTGTGTGCATATTCAAGGTGTTTTTACTTCAGGAGAATAATCTCTTTCTCTTGTTGATCCCTACAATTTGCTGCCTCTAATAGTTCAGCTTCTATTTGTCTCACTTGCTCTAGTAGCTCATTCCTTTCTTCTCTAATTTCGGTCAGCTCCTGAGAACCTGACTGACTCTTTTCTTAATCCATTTTCAACTGATGCACCTCCTGTGCAAGGACACTATTCTCATGGTTCAAGAGGCATTTTAACTTCACCAGTTGAATGTTCTGTTTTTTAAAAGTATGTACCTGCTGACATATCTGATCAAAGTAATTTTTGGAGTCAACCTCTTTTATAATTAACTGACTGTTTTCATTTTTAAACTCCTTTATTTGTAATTGAAAGGGCATGTGGTCATCTAACTGCCCTCTGTTATAAATAATCTGATCATTAAACTTGTGTTGCAGTGTGCTCAAACTTTCCACACACTCTTCATGTACATTTTGCAGTGTAGAAACTGTATTTCATGCTCTGCACTCTCTTGCTACTGGGTTTTAACTCATGTTTGAGTTGTACCATGAGGCTAGATTGTTTTAGCTCAAAAATATGTTTCTGCTGTACTTGATCTTCTTTCTCTCTGTGCCTCATTTACCTTCTCAGTCTGACTCTGCACAAAGGCCTCACTCTTCTGCACTCGCTTTTCCACTAACTGCAAGTGGAAGTACAGATAAGCAGTGGTCTGAGCCATTTGAATCAGTTCTTCTGGAGCATTTCGGGTCATGTATAATGCATCTAATGCTTTGTGCCATATCCCTCCATCACTCCAAACATCAATTAATTCTGATGTGACATTTTGCATAATTTTAGCTTGCCAGCTTCCTTCATCTGTCTCTGTCCATTCACAATGAATGAACAGTGTTGTAAGGAAATGTCTCCTGGCACCATCTAATTCAATTGTATTCATTTTGAAAAATGGTTTTTGCATATTTGTACATACATTTCTCTGTGAAGGGGCAAATATCACGCTGTTTCATTTTGTTTACATCTCATTATGCCAAATCCAAATCAGTTTTTCTTTTAACTCAATCTTAATTGTTCAACTATACAACTCCCTGGAACTCAGGGGTCAAATCCTCATGTCACTTTAACAAAACAAAGATGACTTTCCCTCCACCTTAATACAATGGCATCAAAATGAATAGTCTGTCACAATGCACTTGTCTTGAGTCAGCAATAGCCAGCTGAATCCCAGCCACAAGCCCTCAATTTCTAATGGTTTATTGAAAGGCCACCTTCGACACAGGGAGTCCCTTCCCTCCCCAAGCTAAGAGTCCCACAATACACAGTTAATCATTGTTATTTTTATTCATCCCTATTTCCAATTCATCCAATATCCCTTTGATCACCCACTAAGCTACCAATGAGCCAAGCACCTGGCCAGTGTACAGGACATATATTTGTATTTATTTAAATTAGAAGTAATTGACATCACACTAAATTAAACACACCACCTCTTTGTGGCTCACCATTAACTTCTAAAATCAATTATACAAATTAGGTAAGAAAAAAAACACAAATCACAATACTTGTCCTCAACTTCAATTCAAGAAATAATTATCAGTGGTCAGTGTGCAATTTCGATTTTCCTGCGTGTTGAAAAGGCTAGCAGTTTGGTTTTTCAGATTTGGACAATTGCATATAGCAATTATGATTTCATCCACACTTTTGGTTTAAAATAATACAAGGTGATTTAGCTGTTTATTTTCAAACCCCCCCAACTTTTGTCTGAGCTGGGGAACTCTGACAGAAAAATTAGGGTGCTGGAAGAATTTCTGATTTCTGACCCACCTCCACTTAAAGGCCTCTGTTAGGGGAAAGTTGGACACAAAATTGGACTGATTTAGGGACAAAGATACCCCTATTCCTTAAAGAAGTCAGGCTTAACAGGGCAAAACGGATTACCCAATTCTAGTTTTTCCAAATATAGTTTTTCAGCGCACACTGGGAAGTGAGCTTTGTTAATTTCAAATTTTAACAACAATCACCCCGTATTGTTCTGCCAAAGGGAATTCATAAATGAATATGCTTAGTTAATTAGGAAAAGGATCTAAACAGTTTTTCCCACAACAACTATAAAGGGAAAGGATTTAATACAAGTAGACTCCCCCACCTTTTGGTTTCCCAGGGCTCAGTTCTACTTATATAGAAATTGTCTCTTTAAATTTCAGGGCAGCCAGCTGCACGGCAGGTCCGTCTCGAAGGATATTGCAGCAATCTGGGTACTCCTCTCCTCAGGATGGTCCCCTGCTCTCCGACATAGGGTCCAGTCAGCTTTTTTAGGACTCCCCAGCAACAGACAGTTCCAATAGACAGCTCCACCCAAATGCAATTTCTGCAATCTCTTCTGGTGTTTCCTTGTTGCTGTTAGATGGTGAATTTTAGCAGTTCTCCTTCGATGATAAATTTCAGCAGCTATGTCCCTTCCTCATAGTGCATTCCACCTTATATAGGAGCGATGAAACCATCAAGTTTTCAATCCTGGGGAAGTACCCTGCAAGAGTTCTCGCAAGTAGAACTGGACAGTTACCCTTCTCTCTCCTCCCAACTCTAGCCCATCTCGAAGGATTGGTTTAGGATTCTGGAGCAGACATATGGCAGCTTCATTTGCAATCCCTATTTGTTCTCATGTCAGATTTATGGCAATAACTAGTTATGTGGCAAAACCTCATAATTATACTAGCAACTGCCATAATTATATATAATTATATATATATAGATAGATAGATATATAGATATATATATATTCTTTTTTTCTTTTCAGCTAATTGTGGGGAATTAAATAAAATGAAAATCAGATGTGCACCATTTTGCACAACTGTTTGGACAATTTCCCGCCATTTTCACAGAAAGCATAACAGTTATGAACATGCAATTTACTCTCCACATTCATAATTCCACCTTTCACCAGTTCACCAACTCTTAAATTCAGGATATTGTCAGATCAGCCAGGAACCCAGTTTAACTGAGCATTATAGTCCCTAAATGGCACGTGGATGAATTTTATATCACCAGAGTCACCTTGGAAATATCTACAAAATTAGACATAAGTAAAAATAATTGGACTGATCGTTGCTGAGAAAAAGGTCAACTTATAATATTCCTTTTAAATTAATAGCAAATGTTAGGGATGTGTAAGGTGGAGGCCTCTTGCCTTGAGTGCAATTTGTCTCTCTGGGCCAGTTTTTTTATTAGTCTCTTTGAAGTTGGTTGTTTGAAGTTGGTTACAGCTCGTAAATAGGGGATGCATTGGTTACACAGAGATCCCCCACTGTAGATAACGAGCCGGACCAGCCCTCTAAATTCGCAAAGCTTGTCTTCTTGTCTGGAGGGGACCACAATGTCGAACTGAAAGGCATCCATTTCTTGGTTTTCTTTCAAAGATCAGCTCTTCTTAATTGTAGCCCTTGTCTTCACAACTCCTCTCTACATTCCGGGGATGTACCAGTCAGGGCCATTTTGTCTCTGCACAGAGCCATTTCAAAGACACCAAGTCTAGAGAAAGTCTGTTTTCAACACCTCTTAGCAGCCACACTTTATTGCAAATGTAAAATAGCTGGTGGGATGTAAACCAGGCTTTTCGTGGGGGGGATTTCTTTCTGACATTTGTCCCACATCAAGCAAAGGTTTTGCCTCAGGCCTACAGAAACCTTTTCATGAAAACAAAGTGGGCTTTTCTCTTCAAATGTTTGCTGGTATTTTGCATGCAAAATGTACTATACCTTACTTTTTGTCAACACTCACCATGTCTTTTCCCTGACATTTTGGACTCCATGGAATGGGTATTTAGCACTGTCGCCAGTAATCATAATCTGGTGGTAATTCCACCAGACTCAGTGCCGGTAACGGGTTTACCATTTGTCAGTATCCTGGTGAATTTACCGCCATTATACTGCCAAAGTAATAATGAGCATCCTTACCTTTTTTATTCGGAACTTGAGAAAAGAGGCAGCAAAATGTACAACTACAAAACATAATAAATTATACTGTCTTGTGTATTCTAAATTTGACACAGTGCAGAAAAATTAAGTGCTGTTATAAGTAACTGTAAACAGCTAATTCCCGGTTCACAGCAAAACACTGAAAAGGCTAATAGCATTTCATATAACTGCCACAAAAAGCTGCAGGTATCATCTCAACTGATAATGACCTCTACAAAAAAAATCTGGAGATCTTAAGTAAAATATATTAAAAGCATAAAGTCAAAAGAAGCTGAATTCTAAACAGACATAATAACTCCATACAACTATACATATAAATACAATATGCACCTGAAACTTAGAAATATTTATAAATTAATTCTTCCAAAAATGACAGAATTCTTTATCTGTAAAACGCAGTGCAGAAGCAACTGTGTCATCCGCAACCACAACCACAAATGTATCTGCCTATGTACCTGATAAATGCAGCTAAAGCTTAGTTTATATATACACAGCATACACAGAGCTTCACAACTTAAAACAGATACAAATTGGAGGCTGCTCTCAACTAATGACAATTTTGTCTGCCTGAAGCCACCAAAGGAGAAGCATACACGTTTAGGCAACCATGCTTCCATCATACAGGATTTGAAGCAATAGCTATAGTAAAGCGAGAGAGGCCTGAACCCCTCTGACCAGACAAACCATTCATAACAAAATACCCACAAAGCAAAATATTTACTGTTAACCAGATCAACATTAACTGGTATATAATTCATAATCATTTTATAATTGTTCTTTTATACCTTGCCTAATACCGGGGACCAGTTTCAAAGCACGAACATGGGATTCAAAGCTGCATTGCTATGCTTTGTGTGGCTTCCAAAACTAACGCGTTGCCCCTGAGCTATCCTCCTGGCCTAAAAACATTGGAAATAGGCACAAAAATTTACTGCAATACTGGTAATACTTCCATGGCAACAGTCTGAAACCTATAATACAGATATAATGATACACAGTCATCAAGGGATGAGTGAATTATATTAGAGATGACCAAAGAATAACACCGTTTTTTTAAACAAATGAACAAATAAGACCTATAACTAGTCACCAATACTTACTACTGGAAATATACAAAAGAAAATTGTGTAATACCAGTTCATGCAAAGGTGTGAAATAACTGCTGAAACACAAAAACATCATCTATATGTGAACAATATTATCACTGCCAACTGAGGTGAGGAAATAATCTACTGCATTATGAAGGGTTAATACTACACTGCACCTACCTAAAACAATATTTTGGAGTATCTAAGAGACCTGTTGCAATTAAAATTGACAAGGAAATGTATACATCCACACATTGAGTTTAAAGCAAATCAATATAGCTCATATAGAAACAAGTTGTATTCATAGTGGATAAATGAGTGGTGCACACTTTCTTTATAATAGTCTACAACTGCTAAGAAAATGCTCCATACAAAAATGTATCCTGAAGGTATGTTATAAACCATCATGTCCTAAAAGTAAGTAATTCTACATCTATGAGCTGAAACGCTACAGACAAACCTATTTATGAGCTAAGCTTACCTAAGAATGTGGTGAAAATCTGGAAAGCCACTGAGCAGTATCCACACCACTGTCTGAGACAGTTCACGAGACAGTAAGGCACCTCAGCTATTCTGGGATAGGTAGTATATAGAATAAGCCTTTCAAATGCAAAGTAAAACTTACTAGCTACTCTGCACCTTTAAACCCAAAGAATGTCCAATTTCTGACAATTAAACCATCCAGAACGTGTTTAGGCCGGTGTGGAGTGTAGACCTCGCATTTAATAATGCCATAAAAAAGAAAACGATTTAGAAAGACGGCTCGGAAACTGCTCCGAGCAGTCTTTCTAAATCCAACCGTCATGCCCCTGCTGCACATGATTGTGCGCAGGGGGTTGACAGACGCAGGCAGAAGATGGAATGCGCAGGAGCAAGGTAAGTTTATTTTATGTGCTGTTAGAGTGTCTGTGTGCGTCCGTGTGTTTTGTAAGTACGTGCATGTCTGTGGAGGTGAGGAAGCAGAATGATTGTGGTGGGTAAGGGAGTGGGCGGGCAGGGGAGTGTGTTTAAGTGAATGGGGGAGAAGGGGGAATGCGTTGGACGGGGAAGGAGGTAGTGGGTGATAATAGGAGGGTTTACTGGAGATCCAATGAGAGAGGATGGGGCGGGGTCAGGATTGGCTTCCAGGGGGTCAGGGGGTTAAGCATGTGATATTTTCACATTTTAAAGGCCAAACAAAATCGTCCACAAGAAATACGGAAATATCATATAGAACCATTTAGGCCTTACCTATAAACCACTTGTGTTTACTAAAGACTTCAAGAAAGTAAGAAAACAGAAGATGAGTGTGACAGAATTCTGTTCATTGATTAGGTAACTGATCCAAATAATAGTGGCATTACGATTTTTTTGTCTTGAAAATAAGCAATAAGAACTGAGCAAACAAATAGAATGTTGTGTTCCTGTTTGGAAGCAAGAGAAAGAAAGTCCCAAGAAAGAGGGACATATTCAATTGTTTTGCTCTACAAGACAGACATACCACGAATTACACATGATTTTAATAACAGCAACATGATTTCCTGTCTTCAAAAGCAAGATCCAAGCAATCCATTATTTCTTTGATGCAGAGATGAAGACAGATAATTGACCTGTCATTTCTCTGCCCCAAGAAAATAAATAAAGAAGAAAGAAAATGACAGCTGAGAACATTTCTAAAATTCAATTTATAATAAATATATACTTCAAGGAAACTGATAAAAGGAGCAACAGACAAAACATTGAAATAAAGGCTAGAGATGCTCAAAAAATGAAATCCAATATCAATGTGTACTACATGTTAAAGCATCATCTGTATCATCTAAAGACCTCAGTGGCATATTGGCAAGAACTCTTAAAAATGAAAGGAAGTTTGCAATACACAAATAACACATGTATCCATTGTGAGGAAAATGCGGCGAGAATGCTAACCTACACATACTGTACCAGTATAACTAGAATGCAAAAGGAACACAGAGTACTTATACACAGAAATACAACCTATATTTAAGCAGTATGCCCCGAGCGGCAGGGGCATTACTGACTCAGGGCATTACCTGAGTTGGTAATGCCCCCACCACGAGGGGCATATAGCTATTAGTACCCCGGCCCGCAAGATCTGCGTGCCCGGGGCACCAAAAGCATTTTTTTTTGGTCCTGAAACTCTGCAGCGTTTCGGGACAGAAAATGAAGGGAAAAAAAATGACCAAGAAAATGGCCGCCATGGAAAGGGAAAACAGAGCCCGTTTTCCCTTTCCATGGCGGCCATCGGGAGCGGACTCGCTGGGAACAGAAGCGTTTCCAGTGTCCGCTCCTGAAAAAAAAAGAAGAAGGTAAGTGGGGTTGGGAGGGCGACAGGGAGAGAGGGGAAAAAAAATGTACCTGAGTCCCCGGCGGGGGACGATGGAAGCCTCCAGACGTGTGGAGACTCAGAGCGGGGATGGCCTCTCTCTGAGTCTCCAAACGGCTGGAGGCTGCCATTGTCCCCCGCCGGGGAAAACGCAGGCTGAAGGTAAGAGGGTTGGGGAGGGCGTGGAGGTGGGAGGGAAGGGAATACAAAAACAAAACCATACCTGAGTCCCCGGCGGGGGGCGAAGGCAGCTTCTCAGCCATGGGGAAGATCAGAGTGTGGTTGGCCCTGCTTCCAGCCTCATCATTATCTGAGGGGCTGCCACGCCCCTCGCCGTGGAAAAGGCGGCTGGATTCCCGGCCAAGAATTGGGGGATTCTCGGACGGGTAAATTCCTGGCGAGGGCCAATCAGGATGCTTGTTTCATTCTGATTGCGCCCTTGCCGGGTACTAATATATAATATGGACATTTGTATAACTCGGAAGAGAAAGGTATCTGTACATTCAGACATAGATAAACTGTATACATAGGCTGCATGCTCCAGGTGTGATTGGTTGGCAACCATACTTTGAGTGAGAATATACTTGCACTGTTAAAAATTGCAGCCATTTGTATTAAATATAAAGACATATGGTCGATTTACTATACACACAGAATAGCAAAAATAGAACTTACGCTAACAATTTCCTACAACTAATGTGGTGAGAATTTACATTGATTTACTAAAGGAATGGAAGGTGTAAGTGATGGGAGAAAGTCTGCGGATGGAGGAAAGTACACCATCAAAATAAATAGAAAGGAGCCAAATAAACCCTTAGCATTCTTTTAGCATTGCCGTAGAAATTCTAACACATTGAAATCATGCAGAAAAACGCAAACAAGCCACCCTTGAGGACATGGCCACCCTTGAGGAAATGGAAAGAACCCTCAGACATGCTGTATGACAGCACTGATCCCACCGAAGACACATTGGGCCTCATTACACGGACGGCGGTAAGGGTTAACGGTCACCGTTAATGGTACCGGTGACCGTTAACCCTTACCGCCTTACTACGAGGTCCCTTTGCGGGTTGGAGACGTTAACGCCTGCTTTTTGCAGGCGTTAAAAACCAACCCGCAAAGGGACCAAGGAGCTAATTACGGTAACGCAATTTGCGGTGCCGTAATTAGCACCTTCCCCATTCCCATTATGCCCTATGGGGCAAAAATGGGAATGGGGAAGGGCAATGGGGGAAGGGGGAATTACCACCCCACCAACCTTGGAATAGGGCGGTAATTCCCCTTTCCTCCAAGGCAGTGCCGGTATTTTACCGGCATGGACCAAGGTGCTAATAGCACCTTGGTCCACCGCCGTCCGTGTAATGAGGCCCAAAGTGTGACACCACATAGGATCCAAACACACAAATCGAGAAAGTCAATAAACATTCCCCTGCAAAGTACTCGCAGTACTGCACTAAACCAAAACACCCTGTAGGCCAAACCTACAGGAGCATTGCAACCAGCACACCTAGCAGGCACACATCCAATCAAACCATCCTGCAGACTTGCCCGCATTTCCAGCCCAAACACCAGCCATTATAAAGGCAGATTGTGCCTGTTGAGAGATTTCATCTGACAAAATGTTTCCATGCAAGCTCATGCGAGTTCTCCTTGCACAGGAACGTGAGGATACTGCTGCAGCTGTTGCTGCCACACGACAGCTCAGGAGGAGGGGAAGCAGCAGGTATTGTTCACCAGGTTATCCCTCTTCGGCTTGTCTGACACGTGTTGAGAGGAGATCACTTTCTTCTGCATATCTTCATTAACCTGTTGCAGATTTGGGAGGGTGACTTTCAGCCCACCACTGCGCATTCACATGCCATTGGTCACATGTGAGGGTCTTGGCTGCCCTGCATTTCATCATCACTGGATCCTTCCAGAGGATTTACTTGCACTACAGCAGGCATTTCCCAGACCACCCAGTCAGGGGTCCTGCACCAGGTATTGTCCTGCATAAAAGCAAGCAGCCAACATGTCCATAAACCCCCAACCCAGGAAGAATGCAGAGAGGTGACATGCCACTTCTAGATGGTGCAGAAGTTCCCCCTGGGTGACTGGTGCCATAGAATGCACCCATGGTCCCCTCTGCCCACCACAGTCTGTTTTGTATGTCAATCAATGCAACTTGTGAACACCAACACAAATAGACAACGTAATAGATGATGTATTCAACAGAAGTGTAAGCACAGGTAGTCAGAGGAAAAGATTAAACTCATACAAATGTAAAAAACTGAAATACTGTTCACGTTTGGCTGTGGTACAGATGGTGGATAGGCACATTAGGAACAAAATAAAAGAAATGGACTACACACTCTCTGACTCCTCACCACCACGAACACCTCAATGTCCTCTTACTTCACGTAATCAAGTAGGTGCCACTGCCTTGACAGGCAGGAGGAGGAAGGGAATGGGCACCCAGCGTTTGGGCATGGACGGGTCCCATGGAACCCTCATGGTTGAAGGAGGGGTCAAAGGGAGAGAGAGTGCTGGGGACGTGTTAGGGTAAGGGGCTGTTGGTGGCCTCGAAAAAAATGTTTCTGGATGCCATGCACATCCCCTTTCAGCTCTCGCAACTTGCCACTCACCTCTGCCATGGTCTCCCTGATACCCCTTGTTTGGGGGATTTATAATTTGTATGCTTCATTCCCTCTCCTAGTGAGACCCCCAGCATTTGTTGCTGGACTTCTGGACCATTTTCATTCTATCCTGAATGAGTGGAGCCTTTTTCCACTCATTCATTTTATTTGCTCTGACATTTGGAACTCTGTTCTCTGTGTTTTACCTTTACTATGGAGTCTGTTTTCCTCCATATCTCTTTTAAGGAATCTGTGTTTAACCTTTGCAGCACACAGCTCTGTATGGGCAGTGTTGCTGTGAATCCTTTAGGTTCTCCTATGAGATTCGTTCTATATCCTTACTAACTATAGCTCTTAAGGATAGAGGCATACTTTGTATCATTCCTAAAACTTTATACTATGAGAGATTAGCACACACCACCTTACGTGGAGTGCAAAGGGGATACTTAGTATCCCTCTTCTCTCTGCTCCTGTGACTTTTTAGTCACATAGACAACCCTATAGTTATGTCTGGTGGCAGTGGACGTGTTCTTCCATCTATTTTGCTATTATTTAAAGCAGACTCTATTCACAGTCCTGTTGTGCACAATATGGTTACCTATGTTCTAACATGGTGGTTGCTTTCTTTTTTCGCCATTTCTATCACGGTTGTTCTATGTTAGCCCTTCTACCATTCTGAGAGCAGGAGGACTGTGTGTGTTTTGCCTTTGTAGGGAACCCTTGTGCGTCCCCGCCTAGGCTCCAGTTTGTCAGGGTGACCGTGTCTGTCGCTGCTGCACAGAGGTTAATCCAGCTACGAGCATTTCTTTTAACATAAGGTACTGTGGGGTGAAAGGTATTGCTTACCTTGAACCCAGAAATCGCTCCAGACTGTTGGAGTGCGTGAAGAAGTGTCCAGGGTGTCCAGTCTAACCTCAGTCTCAAGCTACCAGGTGGTGTCCCTTCAGTGAGTCCTTTTTCAGGGTCTCCATCATTTTGTTAATTCTTCAAGTATCTTTTCATAGAGACTAAAAGTATTGTAAGGAATTTTTGTTGTTCCACTGCTTAGTACGACTTTGAGGCCTCTCCGAACTGACTTTTGCATATAGTTAGGGATTGAACTTTAAAAACTTTAGTTTGCCAAAAAAAAGTGTCTCTAGATTTCTAAGCTCTGCTACTGTATGACTAACCAACCTTTTTCCATCCTAAAGAATTTGGGCCTCATTACGAGTGGGCGGTATCCCAGCAGTAAATCTGCCGGGATACTGCCCAACACAAATAGCGTTACTGAAACTAAGTCCGTTGATATTAGCGCTGGATCCCGAGTTGTGGTACAGTGGCAAGTCCCCATTTATATTGTGTCCATTGGACCCAATGGGGTGTTTTCGGTGCAATTACTGTGGTGCTAATACTGCTGAGCTAATTACACTGAAAATAGGTGGAAAGTCGGCAGATTTACACCCGACTCGGAGCTGGAGGTGAATCGCCAACTTTCTACCAGACAAGTAGTTGGGTGGAGCGGTAATGCAGCGGTAATAGCATTACAGCCACATGTTTACTGCTCCCTTAACTTATGATGAGGTGCTTTATTTTGCCTGGATCTGCTGACAAAATACAATTAGAGTATGTATTTGTATTAATGTGAGTCTGCGATAGTACTGATAATACGGCTAACTGTCATTAGTGTCAAACTCTGTAACAATTGTACTGTGAGCAACTACCACTGAAGAAGCATCCGTTGAAAAGTATTTATTAGTATTCCTAAGTGTGTTTGTTAATTGAACTAAGTATACTTCTGACTTCCTACTGTAAATATAATAAATGATACATTTTAATATAACATTATCAGTGTAAGTGTTTCCTTCGACTACTGTACTAACTGGGTTCAGTGTACTTACCTATGGCTCACGTCTTCCTCCTGTGATAAGTCTTACTGCTCTGCCACTCTAACAAGGTTCCTTGCATAGTACAGACTTATACTAAGAGTTGGGGTCCTGTATACAAATGGGATAGTTGTATGAAGTCTTCCTCAAGTGGACTTTAGGAATACTCCCCTAACAATGGTGTTACAGCTGGTGGGATTGTGTAGCGTTGGATTACATTGACTCCTAACCTGTGTTCAAAGAATCCATCCGCAAGGCTAGTTACTATACTGTAAAGTACTACATCATTATTACAACGGAAAACTATAAGGCAGAAGCTCTTAATGTAACTGTTGAAAAACTGAAAGATATGTGTAAAGAAAAATGCTTTAGTACTAAAGGAAAGAAATCTGAACTGATCCAAAGTTTGTTACATCACCAAGTTGCTGTGAGTAGGCCTGTAACCCCTACTCCCAGAATGGATCTGGATATTAAATGAAGGACACATTATAACTCTTAGCCCTCAACATCCAGAATGTAAGGTAGATGATGACGTGGATGTTCCTGTGATTGTTGATCCATCTCTAAATCGCCTAACCTCACCCCTACCTATGTGTAACATGTCAGCGGAGCTGGTTATAGAAATAGAGAAAATTAGACTGCAGCTTGAATTTAGAAAACGGGATATTCAGTCTGAAATGCAAGAGCAGGAACTAAGGAATGAACTGCAACTCAAGAGAGAATGGGATAAAGCAAGAGTATGATATGAAAATGTTGTCTCTTGACTGCCCTTCAGTTTCAGAGTCTTCTCTGCCAGATACCGCCAGTCAGGAAACCTTGTCTCCCCAAAGTGTTGGTGATTGTGTATGATGTGAAAACTGATATTCTAGATTGGCTGGGTACATTTGAATTCACATGCAAAGTACACGATATATGTGAGAATGAACTTGCTTCATCGGTTATCTCTAGGCTCCCCCAGAATGGCTCTGATGCTGTGATGGAGTTGCATGGTGCTGATAGAGAGGATTACCAGTTGGTAAATACTGCTCTCATAGCCAGGTTTTAGAGACCCCTTCCCAATACCTGAAAGGGTTAAGGGACCACAAGAAGAAATATGGAAGCTAGTGGGCCACATGGGTGTGTGAAAGCCTGACAAAACTTAGATGGGTGGATTAAGTGCTACATAGTGAGCACCTATGATGCTATGAGATGTCTTGTCATGCTGCTAGAAAGTATTTTTGATGCATATTCCCTAGAGATGGACCAGCACCTTGCTGACTCTAAGGAACTGGATCTCAAGAGACTAGCACTAGCTGCTAACTTGTGATCAGCCAACAGGGCTTCTCACAAGGATTCTGGGGCTTGTGCGACAGGTATGGTATCAAGAGAGGCACAGACTCAAAAGTAACAGTTTGAAAACCTTCATTATCAAATATTGTGGGGTTGATGTAATGCCTACGTGGCCCTAACTCTAAGGGGATTGTTCCCTCAAATTATGCTTCTAAGGGTTGTGGATGTCTGCAAGTCCAAAACTAAAGTTTGTCTGTGTCCAAACCTATGCTAGACCTCACTCTTAAACCAAATGCGATAGGGGGTCTTCTTAAAAGAAAAATGGTAACTAAAACAAAATGGAGATGTAAACCACAGCTGGTTTCAGGTAGTCTTACCAATAGGTGTAGTTCTGCCAGTTCAGAATAGTTAACTTAAGAGGGTTGACCTGGGAACCTTCCACACTGGGCTCTTTCCATATGTCAACAGAGTTCACAATGTCTCTGGGTCTCTTGGGGCTTCTTTCCCCAGGCTTTGATACTTCCAGTTCTAAACAAAAGAAACACAGTTCCTGTAAGGCCTCTCAGGGTTCCCATCCCCACGTCTAAGCCTCTCTTCACAAAGTTCAACAATGTCTTTAGTTGGCCACTGAGGGTTCCCTTCTCCAAGCCTAGGCCCCTCTTTGCAAAGTTCAACAAACAAACAAAAAGTTCCTCTAATCAGGATGTACCTTTCACTGTACATTTCTTTCATGGAGTTAGTATCAGATACTTTTGTGTGGGTTTGTGGGTCTGGTGACCATGTGAAACGAGTTCCCAGATTTAAGGATAAACCTTCAGGGATCCCATCTGTCAGTTTAGCCTTCACGGGTGATGTGGATGTGCCCATGACAGATGCTAGCTTTCATACTCCAGCTGAAGAACCCATTGGTGTTCAAGCTAGAGTTTCATTAGTATCTATGGGTTTGTGGGAACAATATAACATTGAGGTCTATAATTCCATTCCTTTTAATACTAAAGAGTATTATAAAGATAGTGTGCTTGTTAATGGTCAGCCACCCTTGCCATTAGGGACCCTGGGGCCAACACAACTGTGATAGATGAAAGCTTCTTTAAACCTGAGAAAATTGCGAAACCTTCAAAAGGACTTACCCAGTTAGCAGGAAGAATAGTCCAAATATGTCCAATACTGCCAGCTGTCATTAATTGTAATGACATGACTGTTAAAATCACTGTCAGTGTTTAGTCTGAAGTTCCTGGTAGGGAAATTTTGGGCAACGACTTGAAGGACTTGGATGTAGTTTCCATCACACCAAAGCCTCTGTCTAAGAAGAGAAGGGAGCTGACAAGAAAAGCAAAGCAGACAACCTAAGGAGACCTACCAACAGAGAGCAAGGATAAATCAAGAGTCTCAAACAGAAAGAAGGGCCTCAAGACCAAAACTTCCTCAAAGAAGAGAGTTCCTGTGAAAGAGAAACTCCAGGTCACACATGTGACCCCACCACCAGCTCGGCTGAGTTGTTGACAGAAGAATCCCCTGAAGAACCATCTTCTGATGAGTCAGAGGTGGAGGAGATTCAACCTTTTCGGGAAGATCTGGATCCTAGAGACCATCCTGATCTGCAGACTTTGCTGGCAGAAGGAGTGCCCTCAAGGACAGACTTCAGTAGGGGAAAAAGAGGATCCCTCTCTAGAAGTTCTGTGTCAGCAGGCAGCTCCCCAAAGTGAAGGGCAAGAACCTGGGAAGCATAAACTTTACTGGGAGGATGGCCTCATCTACAGAGAACCTATGGAATCTATTCCAGGGGACCTCAGGAGACTGGTGGTACTCCAAGAATTGAGATCCAAATTCCTGCAATTAGCACATGAAGTCCCCCTTGCTGGTCATTTGAGTTCAAAAAGGAACAAGGAGACCAACTCATTGTACTTCTACTTTCCCAAGATGGGTGCAGAGGTTGAAAGACACATTTCAGTAGTTGCCATATTTGCCAGTTATCTGGTAAAAGTGGTTCCAAGAATGTGGCACCTTTAGTGCCTCTCCCATTTGTGGGAGTTCTTGTTCTTTTTGAGAGGTTGGGGATTGACATTGTTGATCCCCTAGATCCTCCAACTTCTCCAGACAAGCAATTTATATTGGCTGTAGTGGGCATGCCACTAGATACCCTGAAGCTATTCCAATGATAACTGTTACTGCTCAGGCAGTGGATAAGGCTGTACTTGGTATTTTTACCTGAGTAGAATTTCGTAAGGAGTTGTATTCGACAGGGGGGGTCACATGTTATGTCTCACTACATGACAGCCGTGTGGAACACCTGTGGGATCACCTACAAGTTCTCAACATCCTACCACCTTCAAACACATGGGTTGGTATAGAGGTTTAACCAGACCTTTAAGAGCATGATTGGAGCTTTAGAATAACCCCTTAGAAGAACAGTGGCACCTTCAACTGTAATGCCTTCTTTTTGCCCATAGAGAGGTACCTCAAGTTGGAGTAGGCTTTAGCCCCTTAAAGCTCTATGGACATCCAGTCAGAGGCCCCTTGGCCCTGATTGAGGAGGTTCTATAGAGTGCTCCAACCCTTAATCCAGTACAAATTACTATGTGCTAGGCCTCAGAACGAGGATGGCGCACATGATCACTGAGGCATCTGAGAACTTGAAAGCTGATCAAGCTCTGGTCAAACAATAGCATGACCAACATGTTAACATGGTGGAGTTTACTCCAGACCAACAAGTTCTTATCATGATTGCAGTAAAACAGAGGGTCTTAAAGGACAAATGGACAGGACCATTCAAGGTTGTAGGCAAGCTTGGAGAGGTTAACTATTTGGTAGACTTGGGCAACCCGAAGGAGACCCCTAGGGTCTTTCAAACCAACCACCTGAAGACTTATGTCTCTAGACCAGAGATAGGAGATTTGCTCTTAGCTTCTGATCAAGAAGAAGAGAAGAGCAAACCTCTCCCAGATCTTTTCAGGGGACACCCTTCAGATGGGTCCATAGAAGGAGTTAAACTCTATTCGAATATAACACTGCAGCAATAAGAGGAGTGCAAATCTTTGTTAAATCAGTTAGCCGCTATGTTTTCACTTACATCAGGCTTGACTCCTTGGGGCCAGCATGACAATGACACTGGTTATAGTGTACCTGTGAAAAACAGGGGCTACAGAATGTCAGATAATGTGAGAACCACACTAAAGAGGAGGTCAAAAAGATGCCTGACTTTGGAGTGATTGAACATTCCACAGGTCCATAGGCTAGGCCAGTTGTGTTGGTGCCAAAAGCAGGTACCAAAGAACTTAGGATGTGTGTGGACTATAAAACCTTGAATTCAGTTACCAAAACTGGTACCCATCCTTTGCCAAGGACAAATGAACATGTGGATAAGCTGGGCTGAGCAAAATTCCTCAGTACATTCGACTAGACAAGTGGTTATTGGCAGATTGTCATGACTTGCCATGCCAAGGAGAGAACAACTTTCTCAACCCCAGCTTAAGGATGTGCACCTGTCAATCATGTTCTGAATGGGTTAGAGAACTTCTGAATGGCATACTTCGATGACACTGCAGTGTTCAGCCCTACCTGGGAAGAACATTTTATCCACCTGGAGCAAGTGTTGCAGGCCCTTCAACAGGCCACTCTGACCATCAAAGTAAGTAAGTGCCAATTTGGTCAGAGTAAAGTGGTCTACCTTGGACATGAAGGAGAAGGCAGTGAGATCAAGTCATTTCTCAGCAAAGTTCAAGCTGTATAGGACTGGGCCACTCCAACTACTCAAACTCAACTAAGAGACTTTTTAGGACTTACTGGTTACTACCGGAACTTCATTGAGAACTTTGGGACCATAGCATCTCCTCTGTATACTGTCATCTCTCCCAAGTACCATAAAAAAGTCAAGTGGAATGAGGACTGTGAAAAAGTATTTCAGGGGCTGAAAGATGCCCTCTGTAAGGCTCCAGTGCTGAGAGCTCTAGATTATACTCACGCATACTTATTCCAGACTGATGCTTATAACAAAGGGATAGGAGCAGTCTTCAGTCAATTTGATAGCAAAGGCAGGGAGCACCCCATCTGCTTTATTAGCCAAAAACTAACTGATAGGGACGTGTTTTTCTGTTTTATTGCCCTTGAAAATGTTCAGGCCATACCTCTATGGAACTACTTTCAGGATTCAAACTGACCACCAACCCTTAAGCTGGTTGATGCGGATGAAAGGAGAAAACCCAAAATTGCTCAGGTGGTCCATTAGCCTTCAAGACATTGATTCCACTATTGAGCACAGGACAGGTACCCAACATAAGAATGCTGATGGTCTCTCCAGAAAGTATGACTGACTAGATCACTAGATTCGTCCAGGAGTAGATTAGATCCCCCTGTTCCTTAGTCTGGGGGGGGGGGATGAGTGTTAGGGCGATTTATCATTTGTATGCTTCATCCTTCTCCTAATGAGAACCCCAGCAATTTTTTCTAGACTTGTGGACCTTTTTCATTCTATCCTGAATGAGTTGAGCCTTTTTCCACTCATTCATTCTTATTTGCTCTGACTTTTGGAACTCTGTTTGCTATGTTTTAACTTTACCACAGAGTCTGCTTTCCTCCATATCTCTTTTAAGGCATCTTTGTTTAACTTTTACAACAAACTGCTCCTTATGGGCAGTGTTGCTGGGAACACTTTGGGTTCTCCTTTGACATTATTTCTTTGTCCTTAATAACTACAGTTTTTAAGGATGCATGGATGATGTGTATCCTTCTTAAAACGTTATACTATGAGAGAATACCACACACCATCTTATGTGGAGTGCTAAAGGGATACTTAGCACCCCCCTCTCTCCTCTCCTGTGACTTTCTAGTCACATAGACAACCCTATAGATATGGCCACAGCAGTGGATGTGTTCTACCAACTATTGTGCTATTTTTTTTAACACAGACTGTATTCACAGTCCCGGTTGTGCACAATAGGTCACCTATGTTCTAGCATGGAGGCGCCTTAAGTTTTTTGCCATTTCTATCATGGTTGTTCTTTGTTAGCCCTTTTTCTACCATTCTGGGGTAGGGAGGTCTATGTGTGTGTTTTTCCTTTGGCTTTTTCCTTTGGCAGGAACCCTTGGGAGACCTTGCCTAGGCTTCATTTTGTCTGGGCAGGCAGGAAGTGGGGAGGAGTTATTCACCCCACTTCCCTTTGTCTGCCTGAGTGCATGAATGGAACCAGTACCCACTGGGGGGCTGGCTGTCCTGATTGGACATTCTCCTGCCATTTTTTGTAAACCGCAGAGAGAGATTGCAGAGGAGTGTGTGCTGAAACTGAATCAAAGGAAAGGCTCCTGAGGTGAAAGGCAAGTTGATCACTGGAAACTGAAGTAACCAAGGATGAAGATGACCAGAGATAATTTGCATCACAGTGAAGTGATCCCTGCTATCCTTACCCTGTTTTCCACTCGAAGGAGGAGTCCCGAAGTGGATGACTCATTCTCTTTTGTTGGTGGAACCAACCAGCCCTGAGACGAACTACAATTTGAGCCATCTCCTGAGGTGCTTAGCCTTTCCAGAGCTGCAGGCCGCAAATACCAAGATAGTTCTGACCCATTTGCAGTGCATCATCTTTGAGAGGCTGAATCCATTCAAGTCTTTTCTGAGCTCCAGGTGAATGTCAAGAGACACAATCCAACTCATCTGAGTCCCTCACCAGAAGGCAGGACTTCAGAATCGTAGAAGATTGGCCAGGCGAATATGGTCATTTGTTGGTGCTGAGAAAAAGGTGCCAAAACCACAGTCTGTCCAAAGAGACTGAAGACATCTTTGCTAATGGTCCTCTATTGAGACTGCTGCTGAGACATCTTCCTTTCATTGTCCTTCCTTTCGTCACCAGACAAAGAAAACAGAAGACAGGGGCCAACGCTGCTGCACAGAGGTTGAACCCAACTAAGAGCATTTCTTCTGACCTAAGGTACAGTGCGGTGAAAGGTAGAGTTTACCTTGAACTGAGAAGACGCTCCTGAGTATTGAGTTCATGGAAAAGTGTCCAGGGTGTCTAATCTAACCTCAGACTCAAGCTGCAGGCTTGTGTCCATCTAGTGAGTCCTTTTGAAGGTTCTCCATCATTGTGTTAACTCTTCAAGTATCTTTTCCTACGGTTTAAAAGTATCCTAAGGAACATTTGCTGTTCTACTGCTTCGTACGACTTTGAGGCATCTCCGAAATGACTTTTGTATATAGTTAGGGATTGGGCTTTAAAATCTTTAGTTTGCCAAGAAAGTGTCTCTAGAACGTGAACCTTTTTCCTTCCTAAAAGACTTTATCTTATGTGGTTTTGCGAATTAATACAATCACTGTGTATCTTTGTCTTAACGCGAGAGCAAGGTAGTACCGATGATATGGTACAATTGTCATTAGTGTTAAACTCTGTAACAATTGTTCCACGAGCAACTGCCACTGAAGCCGTGGCCTTTGAAAAGTATTCATAAGTATTCTTAAGTGTGTTACTTAATTGAACAAAGTACATTTCTGACTTCCTGGTGTAAATATAATAAATGATATATTTTAATATAACATTATCTGTGTGTTTCTTTGGACTACTGTACTAAATGGGTTCAGTGTACCTACCTACAGCTCACATCTTGATCCTATGATAAGCCTGACTGCTCTGCCACTCTACCAAGTTTCCTTGAGTAGTACAGATATTTAAAAAAAAAAATGGGGACTGTATACCAAAGGGATAGTTTTATGAAGTCTTACCTCAAGTGCATTTTAGGAAATCTCCCCTAAAACCCCTCGCTTCTGCCTCAACCCCTGTCTGAACACTCTCGCAGCCCTTGCATGTGACTCCCCTGCTTCCCTCACCACCCTTGCCACATCCTGAAAGCTGACCCTGACAACTTCATTATTCACCTGCAGGAACCCCAAGCAACTGACTGCTGGTGTCCTCACTAGCACCTCCAAGTTGCCTGACCTGTGCTCTGGTGACATCAGGCTGGTGCCATAAAGGTGCTGTGGCAGCAGTTGCTGGGGCGGGCATGGTTGGCTCCATCAGATGTGAAGTTGTGGCCAGCACATATGGTCCGTGTGGGGGTACATCCTGTGGAGCCCGCTCCCCTATAAGTGTCCTGAACCCAATATGGTACACATGCAGGGCAGGGAGAGAGAACCACTCCCTGTACCCCCGTGCTGGCCCAACATCTGGAATGGGGGCATGACTTACAGAGGAACAATGGCGTTAGACAGTCCAGGTAAGTGAGCAAGGCTCCTGCAGACGACCGGGGGATTGTGATACAGGGACATTGGGAGGGGCCAGGCAGGTGTAGAAGAAGGAGGAACATGAGCAGACATGGCTACATTTATCTTCTGAGGTACACATGGCATTGCAGGCTCTGTCCATTGGTGCTCCTGTGCCTCCTCATGCTCCACATACACTGGTCCCTGTGACACCTCCAGCATCCTCCTCTTTCTGAAGCTTCTGAGGCCGGGTCACAGGTTTGGCACACCTTCACATGCATCATCCTAGGCTATGGGGTCACTGGTTAGCAAGGATGCCAAGAGAGTAGACCCATCAAACAATGCACACAGCGTGAGCGAACACATCAAGGACATGAAGCTGACACATGGCACCTACACATGCAAAAGACACAGGTCACATTTACAAATATGGACCCCATGCAAAGTGGACCCCATGCAGCTCGGTCAAGTGGCACAGCGAATAGAGCGCTAGCTTTGACATCCGTGCAGAGCTTGCTAACGCAGGTTCGAATCCCGGCGGGGCCAAACTCAGACTTTCATCCTTCCGAGCCTGATAAATGAGCACCACACACCGTGGGTAATAGTAAGCAGTGCTCAGATACCCGAGGGTTCGCAGCGCTATATAAATGCCAAATTATTATTACATGCCATCTGGGGATACAGGTGTAGCAGCCCTGCATTAGGGAGACACACATTCTACAACCCCATCAGTCAGTGGGGGAAGTCTTAAGGTCGATGCTCATCATACGTGGCCGCCACACATGTCGCTGGGACACCTCAGACATGCACACACATTCCTTGCTTAGGTGTCTGGACTTAGCCAGATGGACTGTGTGGCATATATACACCAATCTCCAAGGGAAATACACAGTGCTATTGACTCAAGAGGTGTGTTAAAGCAGAAGTGCAAGTAGGATGTCCTGGTTCTGAGTATGCCAGGTCAAATGCCAATGTGCACCACGTACCTGCCCATGCACATGCCTGATATCATGTGACAGGCAACTATGACACACCCAACCCACCTATTTTGTGCATTGGTGCAGAAGGACGTTGGCCAGAGTTTGAGGCACAGAAACATGCGTCATTTGAGCAGCTGCCAAGGCAGAGCTGGTATTCCCAACTATGCCACACATTTGCACGGACAGTTCACTGTGCCTGTAACCATGAACTTTTCTATGACATGGCGCATTTCCATGCACATAAACCAAGACGTTTACGAACACAGTGAGTCCAAGGTGAGGCCACACCTGATAATGCTGCCAAGATATCCTGTTGGTCAAGTGACTCCCTTTACACATAGATCTCATGCACTATAGTTCCACTGTACCCTCTGGCATTAAAGTGAACCCTGCCCACCATAACTGCAAGACGCATGCATACATATTGCGCAACCATGCCTCACTTATTCACCAGCATCAAACCCTACCCCGTGATATGCACACTGTGTGACATGCGATGAAAAGCCCGTCGGACAATCGTATCACACTTACCAGGTGCTATCTTGGCGCAGAATGTGTCCCATGCTGCCTTCTTGGTGTGCATGGATCTATGGCTGGTGAGGTGTTCATACTTGCTGAGCATCATCTCGGCTCCCAGGAGCTCCATATCCTGTTGGGTGGATTTGGGGTTCTGCAACCCTGGAGCGTCAGAGGAGGAGTCATCCCAGACAGGTGGTGTATTGCCTTGCAGTGGGGTGGAGTGGCCGTCCCGTCAGTCCAGTAGCTGCAGGTGCAGTAAAGGTGCAAATTCAGTGCTGCTAAGGTGGGGCACACCTATCAATTGCGTAAGTGACAGGGGAATGTATCGGGGCTGAGGACATCATTGACTGCTGCACTGTGTAGGCGCAGCATGAGAAGTCCACGGGTGAAAGTGATTGGGGGTACAGAGTGAGGCATGGGGATGAGGGGCTCACGGAGGATAGGGACACAGGGGCAGGAGTAGCAGGTAGAACGGGTAGTGTAGCACGTTGTACAATACAACAGCCGCTTTTGAGTGTAGGCCTCAGGTAAGTAAAACATGTTTCTTCTAGCAGCTACAGACCCCATGTACTGGCTTGACATGGATTTCTTGGGTGCTGGAGAAATGTTGCAAGTTGACGGTTCCCAGGAGAATGTAGCTGCAGGGGAATGAGACCAGAAGCCACTTTCGAGGCACACGAGCTGATCAGGGTGCTCATTGATAGCAGAGAGGCAGGACTGCCTTTCTTTCTGTAGGATTTAGTCCCACATGTGTGGAGTGCACCACCTGCCACTTGTCCTCAAACGGAGCCGGGACACGTCTTGTGTGGGAGTATCTTCAGAGACCACGGCTGGGGCAGTGTGGATATCGCCCTCAGCAGGGTGCACTAGTGGACTGGATGGTGTAACGGTGAACCTTACTCTCTGGCAATACACTTGTCCCTGCTCCTCCTCATCCCTCTGCCACATTTCCAACTCCATCCATGACTGCAGTGAACCGCTGAGCACAAAGACAGACCTTGACTACATGTATACTGTCTCAAAGGCCTCTGGTTGCTATGCACGCATACTGCAGGAATGGCGCCATCACAAGCCGGAAGTTATGCAATGCCGAGGATATTCTTCTTTGTCCAGGGCAAGATCCCATCATCCACCCCGACACTGACACAAACTGAGGGACACAAAGGAATGTAGGCATGTTCATGTACTCCCTGTATGCCTGAGGCTGCCGGTTACACAAAATGGGTTCGTAAGCACATTTGGAAAGTTGCAAATCACTTCCATGTACAGACTAACATGGGTACATGCAGGTGGCAGCTGGACGCTGCCATACAGGAATACAATGTTGCCTACATGCATGGATGGGATACTACGTGTGACCTATGTCAGTGCCTCACTTGCATACACCTGTATGTGCCATGGCCACAGGTGGATCATACCATCGAAAGTCTTCTGTCCCAGGATGTGTTTGACTAACAGACATCATGCACTGGTGTGGGGGTCCACCCTCATTTGGAGCGAATCGAATCAGGGACTTCACTCGGTATAGTGCATCCCGGTGAGGTTGTGCTGCTCAGCAGTTTTCCCATGCATTGGCTAAATGCCACAGCTGTGGTGTATGGATGCAGGCAGCTGCATCAATCACCAGATCTGCAGATTCTGCTCACCAGTGACATGAAGCAGGCAATGCGGTGACAGCTGCTCTCTGCACATATGTTGATATGGCCCAGTCCTTAGGCAAAGGTTCAGCACATGTCGGTGTGCTCCACTTATGTGGAACACCAAGTTTACACGTGTCGGTGTCGTGGTGGCAGTGAAGAACGTGTATGATGAGCCAACATCCGAGGAACAACTTTTGTATATAATGAAGTCGTGCATATGATGCACATGTCTAAATGGTCCCATGCACTTGTCCATGTTCGAGTCAACCACAGCAAATTTTCTGGACCTTTGTGTTACTCTTGTACCATCCTTGGTGAGGTATAGTGTTACCTCTCTCCAGGGAGACTGCAACTATATTGAAGTCTCCCCTGGTAACAGGTGCTTTCTGTCACAGCATTGGTGTGCATATGCACTACGACAGTAGGGCAATGTCGGCATGACACATGACATCCTTGGATCTATGCATTTTGCGTGCTATGTGTGGGATGTCTATAGTGTATCAGCAGCATCCCATGTAAGCACACGTGTCATTGACATGAAAGAGTGTTGTGGCAAATATGTGGCATCCTTTCAATGCCATTATGTTTTCCCTTAAATGTGGCATTGTTGCCTGGCATTTGCCATCAACACTGTGGCTTCACGTCTGCCCGTGACATCGAGGGTGTACAACGCAGTGTGTGTATGTGGGTTGCAGTTGCACTGATGATTAGACACACATGGACGGATGTGCAATGTGATGGCAAATTGGATGATCCCATTGAAAGGTGCAACTTTGATTCATGGTCGCATGTGTCTGTATCGATGTTTTTAGGCACTGTGTCAGCTGTCACTGTGGACACTTCTTCCCCTGCTGTATGTGTCTCATTGAACAGCACACAACATCACACACTTGCATCTTTCATCCACTCCATTAATATGATGCTTTTGCGCATGGCAAGTTATGAAAGGCAAGTAGGATTTAGTTAGTGTTGCATTGGTGCTGTATAAACACAGTGACTTGGAGAATGGTGAGTGGTGATTTTTAGTGGAACGTGAGGGGTATGTATGTGTGAAATTGTGTGTGATTTGCACTGTGCTCTGGGGTGTGAGTGTCAGGATGTGGTGGCAGGTGGTGCAGGCGGGGCAGGAGGTGGAGGAAGATGAAGACAAGAAGGAGGAGAGTCTGAGGTGGGAGTTGGAGGCCACTTCCTGGGCCTTCCATGTTGCCATTTGGGTCGTGGCTGAGCCTAGGCTGCTGACAGTCCTGGATGCATTCCTCCCTGGTGGCTTGGCTTCCTCCATGCTGAGTGTTTCTCTGGTCACTGGTTTGCCTGCAGATAGGCTGTGGCACACAAGGCGAGGTATCATTCACCTGCATGGCCCTGTCCACCATCTTGGGCCCCCTCCTGCCCACTTCATGTCTGGTCCTTTGCTCTGCTACCCTTTCCCACAGTCTCAGCATTACCTCATACATTGTGTCCACAATGGTGACCAATACAGCGATCTCGAACCACATGGTGAACGCAGTCTCATTCTGGTTGAGGATGCTAGCCACTGCAGTGATGCAATGCTATATGGAGTGCCCTACCTTGACAGATTCCCTACCGTAAGTAATGATTGCCAAGACCACCTGCTGCTGCTGCTATAGGAAGATGATGATTCAGTTTAGTGGACCGACTCTTGGTTATCCAGCAGACTGGAGTGGTGGTTGACATGCCTGACGGTGGGTGCCGATAGCAGTAAAGACATGCTCGAGGTCTTCAGGCTCTCCACAGGAGAATGAACTGTCTCAGACTGGGGATTTGGATATGTGATGTGAATGTACTCTCCACTGGATGTCAAGGATTCATCCTTAGCCCGCATAAGGGGCATGTTGTCCTTGCAAGTACCTTCAGTCTTTCCTCCTCTATAGGCAGGGTGGTTTTGAGGCCCACTCTCCTGGAGCCATATGATGAGCCACCTTGATGGGGAACTTGACTTGGCAGGACACACTCTTCCTCCTCTTCCTCCACCTACTCCAGCCAACACTCCGGACAGGCAGATGCTGCTGATGTTCGTTTCCATCTTCACTGCTATCAGAGCATTTTCCTGGGCCACTTTGCTCTGTTAGAACAGCTCGGAAATGGAGAGTGAGTCATATCAGTCTGTCACATGCTATGTATGTTGCAGCGGGTCAGAAGAAGGAGCGGACACATTGAGGACATGTTACCTTTCTTTAATGAAAATATAAGGAAAAAGACCTATCTCTCCCTATTACTAAAGGTATCACCCTGCCTATCTAAATTAAATAAAGGTGCTCATCTGTTGTCAAAAAGTCAAAAAGTATAATTTGTCTTCAGTCCCAAACCTAACTCTATCTGACCCTACCACTAAAATGAATAACTCAGAATAGTCCAAGAGAATGTCTCTCTTCTCCTGGTCGTCTCTCTTCTTGCTTTCTTCCCAGCGTGTTTCTTGTTGAGTCTGTATTTTATCTCCAGTGGTTTTTGATAGAAAAAACGTCTGTCTTTAGAATATAGGTTTGTTTAAATTATCTTCCATGATAGCCTCTTGAGGTTTCCTTCATGAGCTCATGTAGCTCTTCCAACATATTTGTGGCCCTTGCATTCTCTTTAATACCAGCTTTACAACATTTTTCCTTAAAATACTTTCTCACACTCTGGACTTTACTTCTATATCTCTTAAATTCTTGAGGGTTAACATTCCCTTGGTTTTGTATGACTGTATCCAAATTATGACCCCCCCCCTTCCTTGGTTCTTGGTATTGGATTCACTCTTTTATGCATCTTTGTCTTGACTGTCTGATTTCACAATCCTTGCAGGATTCGTTGGCTCTCCGGTCTCACTCTGGTGCACTTCACCTTTCCGAAAGTCGCAGACTCCTTTCGCTCCACCTCTCCATGGCATAATCATGTCAGGGGCTTCCCCTGCATACCATACTCTCTCTCCTCACAACAGCTACTTGTCCCAGTTATGTAACATCCTTTTTAATGACAGATCTCCTTTTCCTTGGTATGGGTGTTTTGTTACAACATTGCCTGAAGCCAAACATAAGGATGATAGACTGATCTTCATCGCAGGCAGCCCTACATATGCAGATATGGTATTGATTCAAGGGAATGCCTCATTACAATGGGAGTCTTTGTCCCCTAAGGATGGAGTCACTGCCATTGAGAACCCACTTGACCATACCCCTAGGCAGGGTTGTTGCAGAGCAGGCTCAACTCCCTAGCCTCAAAGGGGCTCGCTCCCCCTTAGGGAGGAGGGGCGAATCCACTTGGTATGGTATGGTATGGTATTGTTTATTTATAAAGTGCTTATACACAGGCAGTGTTTCAAAGCTCTCAAGGAGGGTTGGAACACTGGGAAGAAACAAAAATCACTGAGAGCCCTTGAAATTCTGAGACGATAACAGTCTGCACAGGCAGAGTAAGTAAAAAAGATACATTTAACAGTTTTGATACAGCAAATAGGCCTGACGGCGATTCTGCATTTTTTATCAAGTGCACATTAAGGGGTGAAGACTTGATTCATCACAATGTGCAAACATGGTTCAAAGTGACGTTCAGTCATTGCAGTACATTCCAAGACATCTATCCCTCACACAACTTCCCATTTACTTGTCCTTCCACTAGTGTCATACATTCCTGATTATGATGCAAATGCCAATGAGGGTGAAGGTGCATGGAGCATCAGGGCGTGCCGCAAGGGTGTGTGTGTTAGCATGGTACCAGCCCAATGGTTGCATGTCTAGGCATGTGTGGCAAGGTATGTACCATGTTGTTGGTGTGTCCCCTTTGTCAATGTGTCAGTGGTAGGTTGTTGAATGTGTCAGATGAGGAATGTGGGTGTGTGCACAGGGTTAATGTGGGTTTGTGTAAATTCAGCCGCAAGAAAAGGGTAAAATAAATCAATATGTTTTGATGGTTTGCCCTTTACTGGCATCAAGGGTAAAACCAACATGATGAGTTTTCTGACATATCCATATTGACCCACAATGGCGCAGCCGTATGGACATATGTTCTTACTTTGGCATGTCATTGTTGTATTGGCTTCAAGGGTACAGCCAGCCTGGACATTTTCTTTGGCATTGCAGGTTTTACTGGTATCAAGGTTAAAGCCAAGATGATGAGTGTTTATCTAGCCATACTGGCATACATTGGTGTAACTAGGCTGGATATATTCAATTACTGTGGCATGACATAAAGTGTGAACCCAACATGATGAATATCCCTACGTGGATGTGCTTGTATACAATGGTGCAACCAGTCCCAACATGCCATTGCACTTTTTACTGGGAGAAAGGGTAAAGCCAACATAATGAGTGTTTAAACATGGGTCATACTGCCCTACATTGATGTAACCATCCTGAACATGTTTTCTTACTGCAGCATGGCATTTTTAAAGGCATCAAGAGTAAATACAAAATGATGAGTGTCCTTACGTGTCCTTACATGTCCATTATGACCCGCATTGATGCCACCAGTGTGGACATATTTTCTCACTTTGGCATGCATTCTTTAACTAGCATCAAGAGTATAGCCAATATAATGAGAGTTTTTACTTGGCCATATTGGCAAAATTGGGCACAGCCAATCTCAACATGTTTCTTACTGTGGCATGCTATTTGATTCCTCAAAGTCAAATTCCATTGATACAAACACCAGTTAATACTGGTGGGATATTTCACTATTCAATTCCATGTGTTAATAAAAACTGAAGAAAGACATGACAAAAAAGTATGAAATAAAACTACCAGTAATATTTATGTGAAAACAAAACAGACCTGAAAAAATCCAAGCTCTCATACATGTTCCCCCTCTAGTTATTGCATGTATCATTCTTGAGAAAACACAAACATGTATGTATGTTTGTGCCAATAAACTAATATATTTGCACATTTATTTTAAATCCACTCCTGCTATGATGGATTCCCATTTGACAAGGGTGTAGAACCATGGCTTTGTTTGATTTGTAATAAATGAATTATATAATACAGGTAATTTCATCTCTGGAAGGGCAATCTGCTGATTAGATTCCCCTTTCATAAACTCCATGCCAAAAGCATAGTGTGTACCTGTGCCCTGCTGAATCAGTATACTGATCTGCAGCCCCTGTTCTACCACTGGCACAGAGCAGGTTCATGGGACACAAGTGGCCAGTTGATAGCTGCAGTTACAGCCAATTCTCTTCAGCGCAGGGTCTCCATCTAACACATGCACCCCATAATTATGACATTACTGTCCTGGTTGCAGATACACCTTTCATTATAAGCTATACCTACGTTATGGTATACTGAATTTAATTTATCATTATTACTACAGGCACAGAAATTGAATATCACACATGTGTCAGCACTGTGAGTCCAGTTCAGTTGTGAAAGGATTATGTGTATTTGCCAAAGACATGATGACCTTGCTACTGCTTGCAGAAATGTAGCTTTGGGGATTGCCTCTCTTTGTTCTTCTGTGAGGGCAGTTTACACCCTCTCCAGGAGACAGCCACTCCACAGGAAACAGTTTTGGGAACAGGCATCAGCAGGCACACCCATTCACAAAAAATCCAGACTCACACCAGGGTGCTGCACACCTAAAGGGCCATTGGTCCTATCGTGAAGAGTAAGGCGCAGGGTAAGTGTTGACAGAGTGAGCTCTTTACTGCTGGACTAATGTTCCACCATTTTGTTTCGGTGTGCCTCTACCTTTCCTTCCTTTCCCCTCTGCTTGCTTTAACATAAGAACTTTGCGTGTTGGTGTCAGAGGCAAAGTCCACTGGTTCTAAGAACAGGAATCGGACACCCAAAACAGCCTTGCTTTAATTAAATCACCTTTGGGCTTTTGCCGTTAAAGGAAGTGGTCTCCTACTCCACCTTTGATTCACTCTAGGAGAAAAAAGCAGGGGATGAATGTCTTGGACCTTGCTTTGGAGAGCTGATCTCTCCAAAGTCCTCTGTCAGTTAGATAAAGACTGAGTGTCCAATGCAAAGGTGATATCTGTCCCCTAACCATTCCCAGGGGACATTGAGGGTTAACTGCTGTTAGTACAAGACATTCCTCTCTGCCAGTCACAGCAGTACCCAGGAGTTCAGTGTGTTGAGGGACACATAGAGGTATGGGTAGGCTCCACTGTGTGTGGGAGCACAAGAACTAGGACTGAAACCGGATCCTGGATTAGGACTCACAGTAACCAACCCCTGCAGCCCCTGCTTTTTTTTTCTCGGGTGTGCTGGGGGGGTGTCCCCCACAACACCCCGCTCACTACACTGTACAGTATAGTGAGCGGGAGATGCGGGGGACACCCCTGCAGCACACCCGAGAAAAAAAAAACAGGGACTGTGGGGGTGTCCACCACAACACCCCGCTCACTATACTACAAGGTATAGTGAGCAGGGGTTCCGGGGGGAAACCCCTGCAGCTGCCTGAAAAAAAAAAGAGAAGGACCCTGCGGCGCTGGTTCCCGGTCACGGAAGTGAAAGGGACACAGCGTGGCTTGAAAGGTAAGTAGGGTGTGCGTGTGGGTATGTTGGGGGTGTGGGTCTGTTGGGGATGTTGGTGGGTGTGTGTTGTGGGTGGGGATGTGGGTTTGTAGGGGTTTTAAATGTATGTTCACATGGGAAATGTACAAACCTTTTGTGGTACATACATTTCGTGCTAGTGGAGCATGTCGTTACTCCAGCTCAAATTCAAAGCTCACTATTTCTCCCACCACATTCAAACTACCTCATGCAGCTGCCAGCATTTCTTTGGTCACTCTTGGTTTGTAGCCGTTTCAGGGCAGAGTAGACACTGTAGTCACTACTTCCCCTTTTTTGCATCGTGTTTCATTTCTCCCTCCACAAGCAGATCCGGTGAAAGTGAAAGAGGTACATGATGTGATGGTCGGTATCCTGCCCCCGGCACCCGAGCTAGCAGGTCTCGGCCTCTTGTACCTGTGAATAATACGCAGGACACAGGCCTTGCTTGAACGGGTTGCTGGCACACTCTGACTTGAGCTAGCATGTACGCCCACTTTATTAAAACTGCCCATGCGTGATGGCGAATACTGCTATTGCGCTCACATGACTTTGTCACATCCCTCCTCTTTCCTAACAAAACATGAAACAACATTCTATATACCTTTGCTGTCAATGTGACATACAGACCTGTGAAGGCATATCCAAACAGTGAGGTAGCCCAACGTGGGAAAACACGTTTAACTGTCTCTTTGCCTCAGCTTGGGTCCAGGATGTAGTCCTTGAACCTCGACAGACATCTGCAGCCTTCACGGCGGGGGTACCTGCGCCTTGTCTCTTCCTCGCTTTGCTCTCTCTCGACTGTGTCCCTCTCCTTCGGGATCCCTCTGGTGTCCTCTTCAGGGGTTTGCTCCCTGTGCATCGCACAGGCTGGGGATGTCTCCACTGCTGGCTTGGGTTGCTGTGCCTCTCCGGCAACTTTCTTGAAGAAACATGAGTTCCTCATTACCGACCCTCACTGGTCAGCCGCAGTTAACCTGGACCCTTTTACCTGGGTCACTTCCATGGGAGTGGGCTCATAGTTGAGGGAGAGTTTCCCTTCCGGATGCCAGTTTCTCACCTAGACTTCATCACCAACTTCAATATTCTGAGGCTTTAGCCTGTGCCTGGCGTTTCCCTTCTCATTGTGTGCTTGTCTTTCATCGGACGTCTTCTGGTTATCGATGAGACCTGGTGGTCAGCCATCCATCTCAGGGATCAGCCCCCTCGGGCATGTGTTGAACAAGGTTTCAGCTGGAGGTACGCCTGTGGACTGGTGGGGTGTGGACCGATACTCTCTGAGGTATTGATATACATTTCTTGTCAATTCACCTCCTTGTACCTGATAGATGCCAAATATTTTGTTCAGTGTGCGCATGAAGCGCTCCGCGTCTCCATTAATTCTCAGCCATCCTGGTGTTACTTTTCTGTGTGTGATGCTGCAGTCACTAATGACATCAGCAAACTGTCTCCCTTGAAATGGCATCCCATTATCTGACCATATTAGCCGGGGGAAACTGTGAGTCGCAAATTTTTTTCCATTGCCTGGATTGCTTGTTCGCAAGATGTGGAGTCCACTAGTTTCACCTGCGGGTATCTAGACCATTGGTACATCAACACCAAAAAGTACATCCCTCTCTCTGTTTCTACATGCACAGTGTCCCATGGGCTGTTGCTTCATTCCATCGACTCGATGCAGGGTTCTTTGTTAACAGGGGCGGCCGCCTGGCACCCGATGCACCTCCTCACATATTCATCAACTTTCTCCTCAAGCCCCCAGAACCACACCTTGGAGCGCTACCTCGTCTTGGTCTTGGCAGTGTGTCTGGTGGCCACAGTGGCTCAATTCTGTCACTCTCGCAACCAGTCCCCTCAGTATCACAATCTGTCACCCTCATAATATCAGGCCTTACTTCGACCTTGATAGTTTGTTGGACTCGCCACAGTTGTTGGATCTTGCGTTGCGTAGCTTTGCTTTGGCGGGACATCTCCGCTAGAGTTGACTTCCAGTCACTGCTCACAACTGCATGGTCGACTGTTAGGCAGAAACCTGTGCAGTTCCCTTGGGGACCACTGCAAAAGATTTAGGACTACTGGTGTTGGCAGTAAACCCACTTGGTAGCAGTCTGTACCACCCAGATTTACCTGGTAGCTGTGGCTGAGCAGTCAGACTTCCCTCAAGAAGAGTTAGGCAGTATTCAAAGTATACACAATAGGCACTCAGATACAATAGCACAAGCAAACACTGACCAGAGCTTTGGTATCAAGGTATATAATTATTTATTTAAAAACACACTTATTGAAACACTCCAGCACTATTATTGTAATTCACTCTAAACACAGTTACTATTATTGTATATACACTCCTTATTCCTTATCAGACAAGTATTAGTTAACACCACTTATTTCCAGACAGAGGTGAGCGCTTAACTACAGATGGCACTCCAATAAGTTAACGAAAAAGGGAGGAAAAAAGGCAGAATGTAGGAAAATACACCACGCTAATACTTAGGAACTCTTAAGCAAGGCAGGAAAGGCAAAAGTTACTTGTGAGCCAAAGTCCATAGGCCGGGCCCACTCTTGGAGAGAGCAGGGCACAAATGCACCCAAGATCACACAATGACAATAGGCTTAAAAAGTCTTGCAGGGAGTTCAGGAAGGTTTTAGTTAGGCTCAGAAAAGTTTAGCCTTGGTGTCCCAGGCTAACCCAGGGTCGAAAGCGGGGGGCTAAATCTACCCCGTACAGTCGGTTGCAAGGGAAGCCAGGCAGAACACGGTACCTTATGTGGAAAGGATCCTCCAGCGGGGGCAGTTGTTCCTGGCAGCTGGTGCAAGTCACGGCGTCGTCCAGAGGAAGAGAAGATCTTGACGTGGAGGAAAGATGAAGGTCGCTGCACTCCCAGGGAAGAAACCAGTTGCAGAGTTTTCCGGTTAAAGGTACTACCCTTTGATTCACAGTAGTGGTAAAACGTGGTATCCCGCTTGCCAGGGTGCTTGGCACAGGCAAGGCAGCCACGAGATGCTCCAGGAAGCGAAAAAGGAAGCAGACTGGTTATCCCCACCAGTCGAAGGAAGAAGACTCTCCGGGCTGGAGATCTCCTCTGTCGTTGGGAAATGTGGTGAGACAGTTCAGCAGGGCTCCACCGGTGGTGTTGTTGTAGCAGGTCGGCTCAGCTTCTCCCTCGTCGGATTCTTAGGTCCTGTGGCGACTTCTGAAGTTCCAGTCCCCAAAGCCCTGCTTTTATGCAGAAAACCCCCATTCACTCAGCCTAGCTGTCACCCAAACATGCTAAGTGGTGAGCCGGCCGGCTCACCACTTGGGCCAATCAGGACGGAGTGTGACTTGAGTTGCCTAGGCAACTCAGTCCAGGGTGCCTAAATCCCCCTCCACCCCTCCTAAGTACCCCAGACAGAGTGGCACCACTTTGGAGGGCTTCTGTGGAGAAGCACGCCAAAATAGTGGAACAAAGGGCTCAACTTGGGTTGGAGTCACAGAAGCGAACACAAATGCCATTTTTGAACCGAGTTATGGCAAAAAAGAATTAATATTAAATAAATAAACCGGCTGTATGTTTGAGGCTATAGGAATTAAATAATTAAAGTTGGTAGCCTCGAACAATGGGAAATCCCATAGGGATATATTCGCGGTCGAATATAAAAAGTAGTATCCACTGCCACCAGCCAAAACTCGATCGGGGGGATGGAGACGTGCCCCCTCGACTAACAGACCCCGGGGCAATCGAATTGCCCTGGCCAGTACATCCACAATATGATGGTTTGTACTGGTTCTGTCCAGAATGTGAGACTAGTAAAGTCAATGGTGACTTTACATGTCCTGGGAGACAGGAGTCAGTCACAGGGTATGGAGTCTATACTGGGGGGTCACTATGACACCCCTGTGTTACTGCACTGAGGGTGCTGTGTAACACACATTACAAAAACACATGAAGCCCTATGGAGTAAAAGACCCCATAGCCCATTAAATACATCTAGAATCAAAGTGAGGGTAAAAGAGTCTCACTCTTTGCAGGAGAAAAAATAAACCCCAAAAATCCAGCAAAGCTGCTGGAGGACTCACTAGGTTAGGAAATTCAGCCTAAACAGAGAATTCTCCCTAACACCGACAAGCAGGAAGCATACATCCCCACGTGAAGCCGGTATGACTGCATCCACTACTAGGCGAACATGGACTTCGCAGTGCCAAAATGACTTTGACCCCTGATCACTACCACTCCTGTGGTGACGTGACAGGTAGTCTGCCGGGTTGTGAGTTCCTGGTCGGTATTGCAATTTCACCCCATATACCATGAGGGCAAGCATCTATCTTTCAATCCTCGGTGGTGGTTTTGATGATGAACCTGCCAGGATTGGGATGAGTGGCTTGTGGTCAGTGATGACGGACACAGGCTTTCCCAGAACATAGATGCGAAAGTGTTGACAGCCCCACAACACAGCCAGCGCCTCCCTCTCAATTTGGGAGTATCTTTGTTCGGTCGCCGTCAGTGCTTTGCTAGCATAAGCAATAGGTCTCATTTGTCCGTGGAGGTCTTGCTGGTGGAGCACGGCGTCCAGCTCGACAGGGCTAGCATCCACGATTAGTTCCGATTCCTTCCCGGGGTCAAAGAAAGCCATGTTTTTTCCCCTGTCAGGGCAGCTTTTAAGGGGTCAAAAGCCTTCTGTTCCACCTCAGACCATGACCATGTGATGTCCTTCTTTGCCAGGGCATGGAGAGGTTCCGAGAGAGTTGCCAAGTCTGGGATGAAACTCCTGCACTACGTTACCATGCCAAGGAAGCTTCTCACCTCTGAGGGGTCCTCCAGGGGTTTAGCCTCTTGGATGTCCTTTACCTTCTGCCGGTCTGGAGATATGCTGCCTGAGTGGAAAATGAAAAAATGAAACCAAAAAATTCGATGCGATCCATGAGAAAGTCACACTTCTCCCGGGGTAGTGTCAGGCCTAGGTATCTGATTATTTCCAGTGTCTTTTCCAGCCTGGCCATTTGCTCAGTCTCTGAAGCTGTGTAAACCAAAATATCAATGCTCAAGTTTATTACACTGCTCTAATGACATTTTGGAATACTTCCGCTCCTGAGGAGACCCCAAAACTCAGGCGCTTATATTGGTACAGACCGTTGTGAGTTGTGAATGTTGTTATATAATGTGAGTCCTTGGGCAATTCTAGCTGGTGATATCCGGATTGCAGATTGAGTTTGGAAAATACCTTGGCTCCCTGTAGCTCTCCAACCACGTCTTCTAGTGTTGGTGTGAGGCGTCTTTCACGTTTTATGGCGAGGTTGGGCAGCCTCATGTCCAAGCATATGCAAACAGATCCTGGCTGTTTGGGCTGTGGTGCCACTACAATGGGGGACACCCGCGGGGTTGGGCCATCTATCTTTTTAATAATATCTGAGTCTACCAAGTTTTGCAGTTCTCTTTATACTTGCGCTCTCAGGTGGAAAGGTATGCGCCTATGTTTTAGCGCCATTGGGTGCACTGTTTCATCAATATGCAATTTGATGGGCTCTCCTTTTTAATTTCCAGCGCCCTGAAAGATGTCTGCAAACTTTTCAATGACATCTCTGACATCGGCTTCATATACTGAGAGTGCAAAAGGCACAATGTCTGGTGCCTCCGATGCGGCACAGCTCAAGAGTGAGTGTGGGCTGACATCCGTCACAAAGAACCTTGCCCTGATGGTATTGTTGCCATGAGTTACTTGAGCTACAAATACTCCTTGCAGGGGAAGTGGGCTGCCCCCCAAATGAGTATATTTGGCACTTGTCTTTTCTAGCAATGGTGGACCTGGGAGTGCCTCGTAATGCTGTGTCGCCAGTACACATACTGAGGCTCCTCTGTCAATTAGCACTGGAGTCGGCGTTCCACAGATTGTCACTGTGCACGTGGGTTGTCTCCTATTCCTTCGCGCCAAGTCGATGTTTGAGATGAAGAAGACCTCCTCCTCCTCTTCCTCCGCAATCTCGAGGTCTTGGAGCTCCTGTTCCACCATGGCTATGTTCCTCTGTCTGCGTGGGGCTGCAGTGGTCGCCCTGATTGGTCCCCTGGGGATAGCGGTCGGTCGTACCCACAATTTGGACAAGGCTGTGAAGTGTCTACCTTCTTCTGGGACCCCCTGGGACGTGATGGGCTGGGGTTTGCCGTCCTCTCAATGGCACATGCCTCTTCACTCTTCACCGATTTCACTGCGGCATCCATCTTGGTGTTGCGGCTATCAGCAAGCTCGTACGACCTCCCCATGTCAAGGATGCCTGCCAGTAAGATCCCCAGTTCACCGAGTACTTGTCAACGTAGTTTCCCAGGGCAACAGCCTAGCAGTAGCTGGTTGGGGATCATTTCTTCATCATTTTCCCAGTGGCACATGCTGGCCAGTTGACGTAGCCGACTGAAAAATTGGTCTAGCGAGTTGTCTTCACGTTGCTTCTCACTGCACATCACAAAACGTTCGAAGTCCTGGTTTGCTAACGGTATGAAGTGCTCTTTGAGCAAATCTTTTACGTCCTGATATGAGCCATCGGTGGAGGGAAGGGACTTGAAGATGCTTCTCATCCCACAGCAGCCATTTTGGACCCAATGTCGACGAGGTGCCTGAAGTGTCGAACTCCATCATGGGGTCCAATGTGCCTTGTTGTCTGGGCGTCCTCCCAATCTGTGGGGTTTCATTCACCCCTTGAGCGCCATCCCTTGGATTACTCATGTCCACAGACCGCACAGGCACCTACCACTGGTGTGAAGACCATAAATCTGTTGATTTGGTGGACCACGGAAGCGTTTAAGCTGCACAGGCACCCACCTTCGGGTTGTGGCGTGTTCCTTGGTGTTGAGGGTTGGTGCTGCTTCAGACGGGCATGGGGTGACCCAAAACATGCCCTCTCCTCCTGTGGCACCAGTGGGAAAGAGACAGAGAAAAAATCCTCTGTACTAAAGGGTGCAGACATGTGAAGTCCTCTGACATGCACTTTTTCCTGTACCAATACAAAATAACAGACCCTTCCTGGTGGCCCCTGTGGCCTCTTCAGCACGATTCTGCCCTTGTGGGCTCCAAAAATTGACTGGTTTATGCACGAGCAACCCACATGTGGGGCCGCAACCATCCATAGCATGAAATAGTGGATTGAAAGTTCCAGCGTTGGTAGCGCTCCTGGTAGGTGTTGGAACAGTGATTCAGACGCTGATTCAGGCATCGGAATATGGATCTCCTACCCAGTAGCCTCATTGCCAGTGTGATGGTCGGTATCATGCCCCTGGGGCCTCGGCCGCTCAGACCTGTGAATAATGCGCAGGACACAGGTCTTGCTTGAACGGGTTCCCGGCACGCTCTGACTTGAGCTAGCGGGTACGCCCACTTTATTAACACTGCCCATGCACGATGGCGAACACCGCCATCGCGCTCACGTGACTTTCGTCACACATGAGACAGTACATACTTGTAGAAAAGCCATAGGAGAAAGAGGGGGTGCTGCCACTAGCCGTAGACTGTGCTCGTGTTTCTGTGTGCATCACCCTAACGAGTGTGTGTTCATTTTCTGTTGTGCACCCAAAAAGGGCATTTGTAGAATCATAGCTTGATGCAATTTAGACAAATCTTTGATAGACTCAGATGAATCAAGCTGTCTGCCGGACCCACAGATCTCCCCAATGGCCCCACAGAATTGTTGCACACTGCGACATTTCACACAGTTCTATCCCACTGACCTAAACTGTCTTTATTTTTCAACAGGCAGGCTGTTCTGTGAAAAAAAAACTGCTTGAACAAGTCAAGAAATATGATTTTCAGAAACTCTAAGATCTAGGTCAAGGACTGATTACTTCAAGCTCTGTATGCCCTTTGGTAAATACATAACATGCTTCAGTGAGGAAAAAGCCACACACTGAAATTGCTTTGCAAAATAAAAATAAAAAGAGCAAGCCGATCCATCTATACATAAATATTTCAGTATTGACACTAATTATTTAAGATGAATTAGTCCCTTTTCGAAGACAGTCAGTAGCCAGAGCATAAAATCAAGACTGACTCGCGGCAAGGCTGATGTATTACCCCCAGGATGCATTACCCTGCTATGAGAGGACTTGCAATTCATTCTCCTAAAGAATAGAAAGTGAAGGTGCCGGATAATGCGTTTCAAACTGATAGGTACTAATTCCTCTGAACATCAAATGGAATGTTTTTCCTCAAGGGCACTTTCGTATTGTTAATATCTCCACAGTTAAAGAATTAGAAAAAAAAAGTGCTGGTTCTGGCATCTTCTAACATAGATCATCAGCGTTATCGTCTACCTTCTAATGGATTATTGCGGGAGCTGTAGAAGGGGATTTCTACATGAAAGCCTGGTCATGTCATATCCACAAGTTGCAATGACGTGCATCAATCGCAGACGTTATGCATTTGCGAAGAGCACAGACTTGGACGCCAATTATTAACCACAGAAAATGACTTTTTACAGCGAAAAGATCCGAAATCTGCACCGTGTATATGAACCCCATGGGCCTTTCTTGCATCACACATGCTCTAGAATTCACGAAACAGGTGCTTGTGTGGAATAGCCCTTACAGCAGTTTTTATTTGGGGACCTTTGAGGAGACTCGAGGTAAAAGAGATGCCCCACAATGCCCTATACAATACCACACTGCTCCAATGAGGCAGGGCAGACAACTGCAGGTCAGTGGGGCATGTTATAGATTTTGTTTCCAGCCCTCTTAAGCTGGGAGTAGAGAAGAAAGTAACATTATTCTGTGAATGCTGAGGGATGGCAGGACCCTGGGAATAGTGGGGTCGCCCAGAGAGGTAAGGGGCAGTGGATTGCAACCCCGTCAGTATCGCACAGAACTTTAAAAGAAATCAAAGAAATGCAGATAATCTCCACGTCTTTTCATATTGTCTAGCGACCCAAATATGTTGGTCATTTGCATATGTGGACAGACAGGTTTGTAATGATGAGATTATTCGAGTGGGATTTTCTGAGGGATCGGTTCACTTCACTGCTGGTTATGTGCAGTGTGTTAGCTTATTGAAACGTGCCTGCCACACAACCTTCTGGTCTATTGTGAAGTCTAAATGGTGCAGCTGCATAGGGACCACCGCATGTGGGCTGCTCATTCTTTATGCTTGTTATTTGTGAATAAAGCTGAAATTAAGCTACCTAAGGGTATCCATAACATTAGAGACAAGCATAAGATAACCCGCGCAGTGAATGTTGAGGAAGGCTCCGCATGTACCCAGCAGCCCAGCCCCGTGAGGGTGTATGACATAGAAACACGCAGACCCAAGAAGATGGCGAAGACAATGGCGTTGCCTCTCATCGCCGGGTGTGCATCCCGGAACAGACTCTACGGAACCGGAGCAACGGGCAGCATTTGTGTACAGCACCTGCTGCTGGGTGCTTGAGGAATGGGGGATTCATCGCCACTGGCGTGCAGGCAAACCGTTTGAATGAGCCCAAAGAAGCTTCCGAAAGTCTGCTGAGCACAGTGTTACTACCGGATTACCATGAAATAACCGAATGAGGAAATAACAGATTTATTTCTTTTTTTAAATACAGCACTCTCCCCCTGCCTTAACTATTACCCTTACCACAGAGTCAGACCTATTTCTCACTCTCTCATGTGTTTTGACCTGATTTGGATTTTGTGTTTTCACAGTTTTTGGAGTCTGACAAACCCCAGGGCATCTGGTTGTTGTATGGTGACACACAGCACCTTCAGAGCAGTGTCACAGAGACATCCTTTTAGATTTCTCCTAAGGTTTAACTTCCTTTTCTTGTGTGAACTACAGTTCCCAAGAATAGCACATTAAAATTGACTGTATTTACATTTTCTCTTTGTAGGTCCAGCACACACCATCTTCTGTGGAGTGCTGGGGGTGACCTAGTAGCCCCTTATCCTACCCTCTCATGTACACATTTTTGTTACCATCACTAATTTAAATGGCTGGTGGCAGTGGTTTACATTGTCCTACCATTGTGCTTTTCTACCAGAGGCTGAACCCTCAGCTGCAGTACAGCACCCATGGGTGACCATTTTGCCAAAATGGCCCCATCTTCTTTTTTCACCATTTTCTGTTTGTGAAGTCTATCTTGCGTTGAGACAGGTTTGAGCCATTTTTCTGTCTTGCCTTTGGTTGGCTTCAGCCCTGAAGCCTGCATCTGGCTCCAGTGTGTCTGTAAGGACAGGATGTGAGGGAGGTTTCCCCCAAAACTCCACTGCCCTGATTGGTTGGCTGTCCTTGCAGGACAACCACCCTGTTTTGTGATTAACAGCCTAGGCTGTACATAAGTGGGAGAAACCTGCTTTAATGGAGAGGGTTTTGGGATTACAGGTAGAGTCGACCACTGGGAGAAACACCCGACAAAGAAACCGTGCACAAAGCACAAAGCTTGCTGCATCCTCCTAGACCTTTTAATTGCCTGGTGAAGCCCTGATTCTCTGCTGAACTCCTTTTTCCACCTCTCTGGTACAATTTCTCCCCTTGGATTATTGGGACCAACTAACCCCGAGACGAACTCCACTGGACCACCATCCCCGACTGGCTGTGTTCTTGGTTTCTGTACGAACTTAATGCCAGGGATCGAGTGTCTATAGTCAAGTATAACATCCATTGAATCCAGCTAGAAGCTCCAGGAGACTCCTAATGAACATCCTGGAGCAGGACCTCCAGATCCAAAGTCCCCTCACCAGAGTACTGGGCCGAGGGAGCAAAGAGAGTCCACCCAGTATACAAGATCTGCCATGGTGCCGTTTGCAAAGTGCTGAAACTGTGAAATGCAGCTGAACCGAAAAGAGCGCATGGCCGCAGAGGACGTCCCAAGTGCCGCAACAGGAGCCCTCCGGATGTCCTCCCTCTTGTCCCCACGACTAAGGCTCAGGAACAAGGATCTGCACCACTGCAGCAAGATAGAATCCAGCTGGACCATTCTTCTTTAAACCAGAGGTACTGTATAGGTTTGGGATACTTACCTAATTGCCTTTATTTTTTTATTTATTTTTTTATATAGCGCTGATCGTTCGCAAGCATCTGGGCGCTGACATAAAGACAGTTGGACAAAACATATCATCACAGGACATATAAAGATGTGCCTTTAACCACCCTCTTCTCAGTTGGAAATTGCATTGGCTTAAATTTGAGAGTTGATTCCAACTCTCTTTTCACAGGCTTAACAGCTTTTGACCCTACAAATGATTTTCTACAAACTCTCTAACTTTGTGCAAGACTTTGATCTAAGAAGTGCATCAGATCCATAGACTGTGTCCCAATTGACTTTGGCTGTCCCGGCTCCCTGAAGACTCTAATAGTCCATTGACTTTGATACTGTTTTTCCCTCATAGGTGGTAGCTTAGTGTATACTGTTACTGCTGGGAAAGGCGTATCTAAATTTCATTGGAAGATTTAGTTGTCCTCACACATACTGAGAAACTGTCTAACCTTTTTCCTTCCCTAATCTTTCCTTTCTGCAACCTAAGAATCTGCAAAGTATACTAGTGAGATATGAAAATGTCATTACTGTCCTTGTGATTGAAGTCACCTCAGGGTGTAGGAATTGTGTAAGTAGCATATCCAAAGATTATCCACTAACTTGCTTTGATTCTGATCAAGTATATTTACACTCTTACACTAACTGCCTTTTTAAAGAATGCTTATTTAAAAATGTATGTTAATTATATAAATAATGATGTATAACTGAAACATTGAGTGTAAGTGTTACTTGTATTTATGGATTTCATTTGTACAGCTCTACAACTCACATTTACCCCTCTTGATCTCCACCCAGAATCATGACCACTCACAGCCTTTGTGACCCATGAGGGTGTGATCCAACTCCAAAGGATGACTTTTGGTTTCATCTTATATTCTGCAGTATTCCTGCAGGCCATGTACATAGTATTTAAACATGTGAAGAATGCACGTTACTTCCACAATTCTATCTTGGTGTGAGGGTAAATGATGCATAAGCATAATTCATCATCGGAATGAGTGCTTATGGTATTGGGGGGGAACTCATGCTTATAATGGATTTATTTTTTAAAAAATGTTTTATTTTTTATTTATTTTATTTTGTTTCAGCTCAAATTAAATTAGGGGCAGACAACAATAACACACTTCAGAGTGTTAATTAATAATGACCATTGTCACCAATTTGGTGTTTTTCCGTGCAGTTTTGACCAAAAGATGGCCGCGACAAAGAAAACAAAAAAGGACCAATTGTAAACCAGCAAGGAACACATATATGTTACTATGATTAAAAATAGACACGTAATCATTTACTCGCATAGAATTCCATCATGTTTATGAATACATAAGGTCGGAAACAACTTTTTAGCAACACGTAGTATCTATTGGTGCGTAACTACGAGATTAATAAATATTTCCTTTTAATTCGTATCTCACAATGTTTCAAATATACGTACATATAAAAGTCATTTTTTCATGCTAATATGTAAAAAGAATGTTGTTAAATGGTCCTTAGCCTCCCGTACGTGAGGTAAGGAAACCAACATGGAGAGCATACTAAACACAATGATAGGACTAGTTAACATCAGGCTGAAAGTAAATAGGAAGACGACAAAGAACCGCAAGGACCATTTGAAACAGTATTTGCGGCTGAAGGTAAGCGTACAGGCGGGTCCCCTTAGGGGGCTGCATTAGGAACTAGCGCAAACATGTGAGCCCGCATGCAGATGGAAAAAAGGGTATTTTTGAGAAATTATCAGGACGTTAGTACAGCTTTGAGGCTTAAAGATCACCCCATTTGACATTTGCAATTTTAAGAGACAACAGAATGTTAGAATGGTAAAACCAACACAAACATTTAAATTAAGCCGAGGCCATTTTTTGAGGACCTAAAGTCCGTAGACAAATATTAAAAATGAGCACCTTAATGTACCAGTAGTGTGTACAGGAACATTGAGGCAATGTAAAAAATAAGCGGAAGTATCTAAGTATTAAAAGGGAAATCAACCTGTAAAGCTTAACATTACCTTTTGTGTGAATTTACAGGGATTTAACCCATGACTTATTCGAGTCCACAGTAATGAACGTTTCAAGTATTATGAATATCCAAATTAAAACATTAGGTAAGAAATTTGATGAAACCAAATTTCAATGTAATTTAAATGAATATTTGAATTACCGTCAAATACAATGTACTTCAAAACTTTTTCGTTAATCTCTATTTTTTGCAAATTTCTTTCTCTCTCTTTGTTGTTTTATTTTTTATCCCTTACCAATCCGTCCTTTCACCCCTCCCCAATGGCCAACCAAATGTTTATATATTGTTTTGAACCATTTAATTATTGCATGAATATAACAAACATGTTTTCATTTCTGATGTACATTAATGTTTCAACAACGTGATTCATGATTGCCAATTTATGTTTTCAAAAATCACCATCTATTTTGATTTATTAACTAGCCCTGATTTGAAAAAGGCGATGTTTTCGCCGAAACACGTGTTATCATAGAGGGCAATTCAACAAACATAACAATATGTTTGAATAAAAGATATCTATTTATTACAAAATCAAGAAAAAAGTTTGGTATACATATTTTTTCTTTCCATAAGGGCGCAGAAGAAAAACAGTAACCCAAAACACTTTATTGTTTCTCAACCAAACGGAGTAGAGGAAACGGAACTCGGTTGTTACAGTCTTTTGCGACCACCCCGAAAATCAGTGAACACATTACCAAAACAAACAGGGCGCTGAGGTCAAACCCTTGGGAAACCCACACCAGAAAGGTTCCTCAATCATTATTTATAATGGATACATGTACATTCATGAAAATTGCTGTTGAGTACTCAGGCCACGCAATCTCTGTAAGAGGGGTACTTCCATAAAGGGACCAAGTGAATGCAATACTAGAAGTGGCAAACCCCCCCACAAAGATCAAACTGCAAACATTCTTAGGAATGGCAGAACTTTATAAGAATTTCATGTAACTGTGCTGAAAAAGTTTAACAATAGGAAGTTGTTGAGGAAAGAGTTTTGAAGTTGTGTTTGATGAGCTATGAGCTTGTGAGTTTGAGGGAGCACTTTGGCACTGCATGCATCATCACAATTGATACAAGCAAAATAGGTTTAGGTGCTGCATTGTCTCAAAGAGATTGTTGAAGGGGCCGGCATGAAGATACTCAGTGATCGAAGAGGAGGGCTCGATAAAATGCCTCGGTTCTTGGAAGGGAGAGGGGATTGAAAGAATGCAGTGCGATAAATTTTCAAAGAGACTGTGCAGGGAAGAGAAGATATATGTTTTGACATCTTGTCAAGAATGCCCACCCATTTAGAGAGTTATAAAAGCAAGATGAAATGGAAGATGATTGGGTCATAATGACTGTAATCCTTTATGTGACAACTCAATGCAGAATAAGACTTCCCTTTCAGAGGAAGAGCAATGATACTGGCAGGTATGAAATTAATTAAATGAAGGAAGGAATATGTTATATATTTCAGGGAAGTTGGCAGTTGTGTGGTGCCTTCGAGAAAAGTTGATATTGATAGCACTTGTATATGTTGAATATTCTATTTTACCACTATACCACAAGGGAAGATAGTGGATTTTCTGTCCTAGGCCCTCATTTGTCGAACAATTTTCTTCTCTATCTTCAGTCCTTGCGTTCTCTCGAAATGTTCTGTAAAGCTTTGAAATCCCATGTTGGCTTCTATTGTAGCAATCATCTATGTTTTAATATGTTCATAATTATCTTTTGTTTGAAATAGTTTCCATCTGCACCTAGATGCTGTTTAAATTGCCTTGTAGTTATGTGCTATGCAAATATGTGTTATGAGTGCAATTACAATAGCGTACTGGGATATATATTTATCTCACATGCCAAAGCACTACTGAGAATAAGCTATTGAAGTCTTGGGTTTGACTTGTAATGGAAATTGAGGTGTGTGTGTATGCTTGTAGTATGTGAAATGCAGAAAGGGTGTGATGTGAGAGTGCAACCGATTGTGATCCATGAAGGAACAGAGCAGGTGTGGGAAGGTATTTCTACAGATGTTGTGGGCCTGGTCGAGATAGATGGTGGGGAAAGTCATTTTAAATTGCGTTAGTTGACCTGCTTTCCAATTGGCTTTAAATTAAGATGGTATGTGAGACCGGCTCTTGCACGTTGTTCAGATTCTTAGATGAAGTCTTTGCACAAGGGGATCAGGTTAAAAGTGTAGTGACTAATAATGGACTCCAGTTTGTGGGGAGAGAAATGGAGAAGTATTGGAGGTAGTGTTGAGGTGCAGGAGAACTTCCCTGTTTCACACAGAATCCAAAAGTGTTTTGGGGAGAGTGAACAGGTCCCTTCTGTGTAATGAATTGGATTCTGCTCTTCAGGAGTACAAGGATGAGTATCAGTAAAATGATAAACTCAACCCTCACACTTCTACAAACCAAAACAAAATGCAATCATAAAGGTAAAACAGTGGCAGTTAAGAGATAAACCTCCTTCACCTTTTGTGGTAACGTGGGCTGAGGGAATGCAATGCTCTAAAGTGGAGTGTGAAGCTAAACCCGTAGTGACTCAAACAACACAGTATCACAGTCCAAAATAAATGCAATGGCAAATCAAAGTTCTATAAAAATATACATTTACTTTAATCAAACACACCATCTGCACATAGAAGCAATAGAACATACTGTACAAAATCCACCCCAAAGGAAGAACAGAGAAGATGCAACAGACTGGAGAACGTAGGACTATAAGAATAGTTCCAGAGGTGGTAGGTAAATCACCAGCCACAAAAAGGATATATCTTGAATTTGTATTTGTATTTTGTATTTTATTTTATTTATAAAGCGCCTTACGCCAAAGCGCAAAAACAGGAGTGATTGTGACCTAACCAGTCTCTAGGGTTCAAGTTGACCAAGGGGGCAATTCAGAGTCAACAGTAGCTGGATTCAGTTCTTGGTGGATTGATGGAGTCAGACCCATTGTCAAGCAAAGATACGAGTGGATCAAGCTCAGTTCAGGCACATTGGATCATGTGGGTCCAAGCAAAGTTGGTCGCTCTGTGTAGTGCAAGGGCGATCTCAAGGATGCAGATCGGGGCAGTCCCAGGAAAGCTTTGCGGTTGACCAGGATAAGTCAGCCTCTGGAAGGGGTCAATGTGGGACGCTCGGGCGGTTCGAATCGGCGGTCATCAAAAGTGGTGCTCATGGGTGGGTTGAGTTGTGGTTGATGAGGTGGCAATTCAAGAGTTAGCTGGGTTGAGTCATAATTGTAACCACTGTTTAGAGTTGACATGTGAGTATTCAGTGATTCAGTTTGAGTCCCGGCGTCAAGCAGCCTTTTTGAACCTAGCAGTTCATGCTAGGACATGATGCAGTGTCGAGCTGGTGGAGGAGCTTAATAACCAGTCCCTCGTATTCCAGGAGTGGTGAACACGGAGTGACTGGTTCAGTGCAGTAGAACAGGGAGCTTTGGCTGGTCTGGCCCTCTGTTTACTCTGAGGCCCACTCAGGGGGGCTCGAGGACAGGAATATTCCATTCAGGGTCTGCTCTCCCAGCTCTAGGAGATTCTGGTGCATAGTGGTCCTGGTCCACAGCAGAGGTCACTCTGATGCGCCCTGGGAGTGAGTACGGGGAAGCTCTTCATTTTGTCTTGGATGATTTCTTCTTCACCTAAGGCTATGGGCTTTGAAACATGTAACTTTCCCAAAGGAACTCCAGTTCCTCAAAGCAAATCTGTAGCTTTAAAGGATGCAAGAGGATCTGAGAGAATCTCAGGAAGGGGCAGGAGACCCCTTCTATTAAATGCAAAATTCAGCAGGTGATTCGGCTAAAGCTACCCTACAATCACAGTGGACTTTGTCCTTCTGATGACATAGCTTTGATCCAGAGGTGGTGGAGGGGACAAGAAAGAGAGAGAGAGACTGAGCGAGAGAGAGAGAGAGAAGGTCAGCGAGAACCAAAGTGGTAGAAGTCGCCATCCATTGACAAGAGCCCTCCTGCCTATCATAATCCCACTCCCTTCCTTCTTTCTTACTGAGAACATAGGACTCTAGAGATGCATCACCCTTGTGCAAGGCAACTCCTTTTGAATGGGTATTCTCCTTCAATGCCCGGGCCCAGGATAGCTGCCTGCTGTGCTGATGTCTAGGGTGCAGGGTGTTACCTGCCCTCACACAGAGATCAAAGAGGATGCCGGTCTGTGTTGGGTTGCTGTCCTGCCATTTGGTGGTCTACAGCTAGTTTACTAGAATACACATCAACTTCCATAGCAGAGCTGACACATGTGAGATATCAATTGGGATATGGCCGTCATGATCATAAGTATTTCCATGCACTATGCCTAAACTCACGTATAGCTTTATTTTAGAGATTATCCTGCCACCATCATGGGTTACTGATGATCATCGTAGATTTGGTACAAGGGTGCATATCTTAAGTGAGCCCCTGTACTGCAGATACTTATCTGTGGCTGCTGCTGGCAATCTGGCATCTGCAACTTCCGGCCCTGCTCTGTGTGACAAGTGAAGCAGGTGCTCTAGATCCAGATACTGGTGCAGCAGTACACGCATAAAGTCTATGCTTTTGGCATGGAGCTTATTGAAGGGAAATATGATCACGAGATTACTCTTTCAGAGGTGTAATTTAACCACATCATACTTAAAAACAGCCAGGGCTTCGCACCCTTGACATATGGCAATTTCTCACACTCTGGATGCTATACAAATGGTGGTTGTGTGCGGGACAAGTGAATAGGGGGAAACCCTGAAAAGAATGTCTGCATTATGTCTGTCACCCGATTCTGCAATGGAGTCCACCCCTCTTGAGATCATTAAGGGAAGGAAAGGTTATACTAGGGTGTTCCCCCCATGGTTGGAGAGAGCCAAGTATTTTTCTGTGAATTCAGAGGAAGCGAGAGCTAGGCATGAGCAAACATAGTGAGAACTAAGGTTTGAACAACAGTATTGGCTGACAACAGTAGAGGCATGAAAAATGTCATGGTGGAACGTTTGTGGGATGGGGATTGTGAGGATGGTTGTAAGGCAGAGGATGGAGGCACGGCTGTGAAGGGACCTATGTGCAGGGGGTTCTCATCATGTATGCATGTTGTTTTTTTAGAATAATGCTAAATTAACATGCCAGAGGGGACCCACACGGTCTTTAACAACAGAACCCTGTTGATTATTACTATATTGTTGGAACAACGATGATTTAATAAGGAAGAGTGAAGCTTGTTCACTGTTGAACCTGGGTAGGGAAGGAAACATTTCAGCACCTTTATTTTCTGCACTAGCTACCACTGGATATGAACATTGTAGCTGGTTTAAGCCTATGATGGAAGCCTGCGGGCAACAGTTGGAGCTGTTGAAATCATAAAGGAAGACAGAATGACCTGCAACACTGCATCCTGCCCTGCTCATCACTCCATTTGAAAGTATGAGGTGGCATAAGCCGGCAGCATACACCCACAGGCAAGGGCTTAGGCAGTTTGTTCTCTTCTGGTCTAATGGTTTATTAGGTGTCTTTGGCGTCCTGGTCCCCGAGTAAGAAGTTGAAAACTCTAAAAGACTGTGGCTTTTCAGCAGCTAGTGAGCAGACTTTATGGGTGTGTAGGCTAGAATCAGATGTCCATAACATAGTTATATTCTATACGCGTTATATCCTTTACTTCCACCAGAGAACTTAAAGTATTTCAACTTTATAAGTTCCTCAACATTTTCAAGGCTTGAGGTGAATATTACACCCAGCAATACAAGAGAGGTGAGTTCATGTTTACTTATATTGAGGACATTTGAGATTTGTTATTGCCTACTAGGGATCTATGTGATCACTGCGCCGCCCACAACTGCGACGCCGAAAATGCTGACAGCAGTTATTGCGCAGCACAGTGATCATATGGATTACTCTGCCCCCCTCACCCCCCTCCCAACCCCAACACAAACACACTTACCTTTAGGGCGGCACACTTCTGCGTGCGCCGCCTGCACTCTGCGATCCCTGCGGTGTCATCTCCTCCCACTAACGTGGGTTGGAGCTGACGCCGTAGGGTGCTTTTCTTTTTTTTTTCTTTTTTTTTTTAGCGTGACCCCTGCTTTCCGAAATGGTAAGAAGGGGACACCCCTGAAACCCCTGCTCTGCTTGGGCGCAGTAAATGTAACCCTCATTTTGTGCACCTCCAAAGTCGCAGTGACTGCGGGGGCGCACAAATGAGGGTGACATTTTTGTACGATACCCCTACTAGTTACCTTATGAGTGGAGAATCAGACTATGGTCTCTCAGTGAGCCAGCAGACTTTCCCCCTGAGTGATGGAATATAAAAATGTTCCTTTCTCAAGAGCCCTGGTAGGGCCTCTCAGATCATCTGTGTTCATCAGGTACATTGTGGGGTTACAAAATGGATTATGGTCTGGTCATGAGTCATATGGGTGTGTTTCCAAGTGGCAGAAAAGGTTATAATTTGAGTTTTTCATTGTTTATAAGCGGTTCATATTTACATAAATTCCAGTTGTCAATATTTGTTTTTAACTTTCAACTTGTAACATTTCTGAGTTTTCTCTAGAAATGGACAAGAGAAAGGAAACATCCTAAACATGTGGCCACTATATTAACATCAAGGTGCTATCCCCTCTTTCAAAGGCCCAAATTACAGGACCTACATTTGAATCTGGGTTCACTGTTGTTGTTGTGGTTAACTCCCCACGGTGCCGCTTGGGCGTTGGGGAAATTGCTGTTTTAGATGACAATATGACTCACTATAAAATAACTTGAGGATCGAAACATGAGAGAGGGTGACTTTATTATATCTGCTGAAATACAGAAGTCTAACACAACCTCCATCCAGCATTTTAAGGCACATTTATCACCTGGTGCCCAAAATACAGGGGATCAGGTGACCATTGATGAGGGTATTCATCTCACAAATATGTTCAACAGCTTAATAGTGGATGAGTTCCCCATGGAGGAGCACTTATCTCTCAATTTAATTAAACCCCTGACCCTGAGAGTTAATTCAATTGAACATGCATTTACTACTAAGGGCAATGCTGACAATAATGATAATGGGTATCAAATACTAGGTAAAAGCAAACATTGTGGCCCAGGCAGAGTGAACTTTTGTAATTGTTAATGTTAAAGGATATTTGTACCACGCTCTATCACCACCGGAGTGGTCCCCTGGCGCTCTGGCGGCTCTGAAAAAAAAGGGAAGGGGGCTGAGTTAGTGGGAGTGAGCTTAAAATGTGCAAGAGAGCAGTGATGTGCTGTTGGCAGCCTCAGCCCGGTGGGTCCGTTAGCTGGGCTTGGGATGTTTTACGGTCAGTAGTGTTCATGTGCTGTTGTGTGAGTCTATGTGTGGTTTGTTTTGTTGTTGCAGATTAGTGAAGTTTGTGTGGATTGTTGTGTTGTAGTGTTGTGGTTGTGTTTGATTAGAGTTTGAAAGGTTTATGCAAAGGGGTGAAATTGTTAGTGGATTGGTTTGTTGGCATTGTTGTCTGGCTATGGAGGCCATCGCTCCCACAGCGTGACACATGTCAACGCTTGCAATTACATCCATGGGCGGCACCTGCCTTCATTCACAACTCCATACCGTCAATGCCCATGTCAATGACCAAGCTTAGTTCAAGTGTGGCAAGTGCCAACATTCATACAACTCTATACAAGTTTGACATCCGGTAGCAATTATGGGACGGGTGAGGTTGTTGGCTGGAGTTGGCTACGGATGCTGATTTCTGTCCTCGTGGGTGTTGCTTGTGTCCTATTTGACTTAGCATCATCTCTGTTGTTGAAGTAAGAGTTGCTCTGGTCAGTTCTGGTTGTTGTCAGAGTCATCCTAAATTTAGTAAACCTTTTCATTGTGTTTCCCGTTCGGTTGCTTCGGTTTGTCAGTTTGAATCTGTGGTGTTGAAGAGCCAGGTTTTTAGAAATTTTCTGAATTGTAGGTGGTCTTTGGTGTTTTTTATTTCTTTCGGGATGTTGTTCCAGGGTTTTGTGGCTAAGTGCGAGAAGGAGGAGCCCCCAAGTTTTTTCTTAAGAAATGGTTTTTGTTCCAGGCGGATTTCGTTGCTTGATCTGAGGAGTCTTGTTGGCTTGTAGATTGTAATTATCTTTTGTAGGAATTCAGCTCCTTGTCCGCTGATTGCCCTGTGTGTCATGCACATTGTTTTGAAGGTGATGCAGTGTTTGACTTGGAGCCAGTGCAGTGTTTTTTGGGCTGAAGTGATGTAGTCTCGTCTGGATAGTTTGAGGAGCAGTCTAGCTGCTGTATTCTGGATCTGTTGTAGTTTCTTTAGGAGATATTATGGTATCCTGAGATAGAGGCTGTTTGCATAGTCGATTCTTGACATGATGAGGACGATGACTGTCAGTGTTTTGTGGGTGAAGGAGAGGAAAGGTAGAATTCTTCTTGCCGTGTGGAGGAGGAACAATCATTTTTTGATGATTGCATTTATTTGTCGTTCTAAGGTTAGGGTGTTCTCCATTACCACTCCCCGATTTATTACTACTTTAGATGGTGTTTGTGCAGTTCCCATTTTGATTGGCCATGGAATGTAGGTGTTGTTCTCTTGGTTATTGGATATAATCATGATTTCTGTCTTTCCTCGGTTGATTTTCAAGTTGTTGGCATTCTTCCAGTTAAAGACTTCTTTTAGACACTCAATTAGGGTTCAGTGATTGGCTTGAGTGTCTTCCATTTTGTAGATGATTTGAGTGTCATCTGTGTAGCTGTAGCATGTAATGTTGCATTTTTTGAAGATTCTGGAGTCTGGTAAATGTTGAAATATAGTGGTGATAGTGAGGACCCTTTTGGTACTCCACAGTCGCTAACTTGTGGGGTGGATTTGAAGGGTTTTATCCATACGGTTTCTGTTCTGTCTGCTAGCAATGATTTAATCCAGAGTAGTGCCATGTCTGTTCTGCCTATATGCTCTAGTCTTTTGGTTAGGGTGTCATGGCTAACTGTGTCGAAGGCTGCAGAGAGGTCGAGCAGAATCAGGGCTGAGGTTGTGTTGGAGTCCACATTCATTTTTAGTTTGTCCCAGATGGATAGTAGTGCTGTTTCTGTTCCTCTTGTGGGTCTGAAACCGACTTGTGCTTGGTCTAGTAGGTGGTGTTTTTCTATGTGTTTTTCTACGTGTTCTTAGGTTAATTTGTATGCGTAGGATTCAAGGAGTTTTGGTGGGTAGGAGATGTTTGAAATCAGCCTGTAGTTGGAGAGGTCTTCTTCATCGCCACTTGTGTTTTTTAAAAGCTGTTTGATATATGCTGATTTGACGGCTTTTGGTACAGTTCCTGTTGCTAGTGAGAGATTTAGGAAGTTTGTGTAGTATTCTGATGGCGTTCCTTGTGCAAGGATTGACTTGTAGATGTCAGTGGGGCAGGGATCCATGGGTGATCCTGCTTTCTTGCTGTGTTTTACCAACAATACGAATGCCTCTGCTGATATTTCTGGATAGTTTTGGAGTTTGTGCTGTGGTTCTGTGTTAGGTCCGGTTGGTTGAATGCTATGGTGGTTGGTCTGTTTTGTATGATTTGTCGGATGTCACTGATTTTGCCTTTGAAGTGGTCTGCTAGGTCATTGCAAAGTTTCTCTGAGGGGGATGGGGTGTTGCCCAGCCTAGAGGGTTTCTCATTTCTTTAATGATGTTGAACATTTCTTTTTGTGTGTTGGTTGCATTGGTGATTCTGTCATCATAATGCCTTCGCTTTGCTTTTTGGATTTCCTTCTTGTATGCACTGATTGTTTTTTGTCTGGGTTGCGTTTTTTCCTCCATTCCTGTTCCATCTTCTTGTTGTCCTTTGTCATGGTGCTTATTAGTGGGGTGAACCATTTTGTCATTGCTCTTTTTTTGATGGGGTGAATGGTTTTTCTGTGGCGATCTTATCAATTGTATCCGCAATCCATTTGTGTAGCAGCTCTGCGTTCCCGTCTAGGTCAGTTAGCTCTAGATCTATAGTTCAGGGTTTGGTCATCTCCAGTTGTTCAAATAGGTTGCTTGCTTTGATGCTTTTCCAGTTTCCTTTTGTGGTGGGTGTGAGTTTGGAGGAGGTCGGATGCAGACTTTGTTGGTTGGTAGTTTGATCATGAATGGGATGATGCGATGGTCGCTCCACAGTATTTGTATCGGTGGTGCCCTGGTGATACGTTTTTCCTTGGCAAAGATTGCGTCGAGGGTGTGTTCTGCCGAGTGTGTTGCCCCTTTGACTAGCTGTCGTAGTTTCATGGCCGCCTAACAGGTCAAGTGGGTGTTGTACTAAACACAGAAGATTTGAGATGCCGGTGAAAACAAAATTATAATACTAAACACAGCAAAAGTTGAGACACAGGTGAAAATGATTGCAATACTAAAGCACAGCAAGATTTGAGAGTCCTGTATAGTGGGAGAGAGGCCTACGCCTAACAGGTCAAATGGGTGTTGTACTAAACACAGCAAGATCTGAGACACAGGTGACAAAAGATAACAATGACAAACACAGCTGGATTTGAGAGTCCTGCACAGTGGGAGAGAGGCCTATGACTAACAGGTCAAGTGGGTGTTGTACCAAACACAGCAAGATTTGAGAGTCCTATATAGTGCGAGAGAGGCCTACACCGAACAAGTCAAGTGGGTGTTGTACTAAACACAGCAAGATCTGAGACACAGGTGACAAAAGATTACTATACTAAAACACAGCTTGATTTGAGAGTCCTGTATAGTGGGAGAGAGGCCTACGCCTAACAGGTCAAGTGGGTGTTTTACTAAACACAGTTTTGTTTAATAGTGTGATGTAGAGGAAGACAGCAGAGGTGTTTATTATTATTAAGGTGTTTAGATAGGTGTGATAATTGTTCTAGGCTTCCAGGGTAGAGTAATTGCTCTACTCCTCACCTAGGCCTACCTTACTGGTCCTGGTTTTTGCTGGTTGATGGCTGGCTACTGGCTTGCCCTGCAGACATCTGCTGACACTTTATGGAGCCGCATCTGTCAGAGCCACCCTTTGCCTTGGGACCCTTAGCTGCAGGGGCTGCACGGGCACAGGGCTGCCCTGGGAAAGTCAGTTATGGCTTGGGCAACACAGGCCAAGGCCCAATCAGAGCAGGGGTGGCGGGCTGGGAGGCGGGAGGAATCTGGAGCAGGAAGAGGGTGTGGGGTGGGACAGAGATGGCAAATGGAAGCTGCAGGGGCATAGGGAGGCTGCTTAACCAACAACATGGGCTCTTTTTCAGCAAGGAATAGGCTCCTGCAAAGACAACACTGACTGGGCTTCCTCAATGGAAAGAGGAGCCGGTGTAAAAATGGGTCGGTAGATCCAGGTAGCAAGGGCTGAAAGCCCAATCAGAGCAGGGTGGGTGGGTCTTTTGGCAGGAGGGATCCGGAGCAGGAAGAGTGTGTGGGGTGGGGTAGAGAGAGCAAAGGGGAGCTTTGGGGGCTTAGGGGGTGCTTAACCAACACAATGGGCACTTATTCAGTAAGGAATAGGCTCCTGCAAAGACGACACTCACTGGGCTTCCTCATTGAAAAGAGGAGCCGGTTTACACATGGGTCGGTAGACGCAGGTAGCAATGGCCGAAAGCCATATCAGAGCAGATGGCAGGAGGGATCCAGAGCAGGAAGAGTGTATGGGGTGGGGAGGGATGGCAAAGGGGAGCTGCGGGGGCCCACAGCAGATTATTGTGATTGTGGAGAAAATTGCAAAATGTTGGAAAGTATGAAGTGTATGATTTATTCAATCACATTCTCTGTTTACAGGGAAGCTTGATTTTTTTTAAGAAACTGTTTTTCCACCCTGATACACTTAGTCCAAGTAAATAAACTAAGTGTCTGTCTGTTTTAGAGGCCAATCTAGTGGTATTAGAATGATCCATGCACAGCAGCCATTCACTCCAGCAGAATCATCAATTGACTCAAGGGACCCAAGTTCTCTTTACCAAAAAGGGGACCTATAATGGATGTTTTGAGGGTGATATTTATGAAAGTTCCTTATTTGGATCCGTCTGGATAATATACTTATGTAGTGATCACCACCACATTTGGGGTGCATAAAGTGCTGGTAATGGCACACCAGCCTGAACCTAAATTCATGTATGCCCTCTGCGGTGTGAATACACATTAAGTATTATTTTTCCAGAGAGATGGGCTTCACATGGAGTAAGCCCCTTTTGTTTCCATGATGACAGCAAAGGCAAAGGAGTGTGGGCAGGTTGTACAAATAGTGTCTACGTTCGACTAAGTTAGTAGGGTGGTGTGGTGAGGGTGGGTGAGACTGCGATGGGGTGCAGGATTCCATGAGGTGGTAGGCAAAGGGAATGAAGGGAGTGGAAATAAATGCCAGCAACACTGGTTAAGGTGATATGGTGGTCAAGAGAACATTGGATGGACACTGTTAGATTACGCCAGCATGACTGGCCACAGACACTCTCTTCCAGGTGGAAATTGACATTACTGGCTAGAGGTTTGCTGACAAACCATGCTTATGGTGTGACCACAATCTGGTTTGCCGTTCATTGAGATGGGAATATGGAGTTGGAAACCAGGCTGTTTCTCACCCCAGGAATAGGTTTGTGAGTGTTTAGATTGTAATGCATGTTTAAGAAGTTTATATACATTTTTATAGTGGTTCATTTATTATGGATCAATGTAATATTCCCTGCTGCAATTATTCCACCCGACAAACTAAGACAAGAAACAGGCTGTTTTATTCAGAATATCTTTAAAAGAATTAAAATATTTTATCAGGGATTTGCTTATGGACCCTGAATAACAATGCTGGGGAAGTCCCCTCAAAACACAATAAATGAATGAAAACTAGAATTAAGCAATATGCCTCGAGCGGCGGGGGCATTACCGAGTCAGGTAATGCCCCGGGGCCCATAGTTATAGGCACAAGCGGTATGACGCAGTAATGCCCCCGCTGTGAGGGGCATATTGCTATTAGTACCCCAGCCCACAAGACCTGCAAGACCGGGGTACTAGAAGCAAATGACAGAGTAAATGGCCGCCGGGGAAGGGAAAACAGAGTCTGTTTTCCCTTTCGATGGCAGCCATCGGGAGCGGACGCGCTGGGAACACTTGTGTTCCCAGCGCATTCGCTCCGGAAAAAATAAAGATAAGAAGGTAAGTGGGGTTGGAAGGGTGGGGGAGGAGGAGGGGAGGGGGTAAAAAAAAAGAAGAAAAAAAAGGTTTTACTTTACATTCTGCTTCACTCTCGCCGGGTACTAATAATAATAAATACACTGCAGCCTGCCTACTTGTGTCTCATTTATCATAAAATATCCAGTTTACTTCATGTATTAGCACAAACATCATGCATGAACAAAACATATGAATGGCTATTCTATAAAATGTGCCTAGGTATTTTACTATAGAATTCATGTACAACTATTATTTGTTAGCAGCAACTCTGTGATGAAAAGACTACTGCTCTGCATGAGTACAGTGACTAGTAGTGGATAATGGTCCTTCTCATTATCACACTACTACTAAACCAGTAGTGATCACAATCATAAAAATGAAACAGGCACAATTTGACAGGTGCACCTCCTTCACCTCTTTTGATAATGTGGGCCCATGGAATTTAATACGCCTTAGGAGGGATGTAGCACAGAAGCCGACCACATAAGATTACAGTATTACCAAAATATAAGAATGTCCAACTAAAGTTCTATAAAAAGAGAAGAAACAGAATATGCATATTGTTTAATGATGGGACATTCTCTGTATGGAAACAGGGGTGGACAGGAAGTGATTTCAGCAGCAAACTCAAATTCGCAGAAGATGCCCTTGCCAAGGACGAGTATGCTCATCCTTTTTGCATAGACTTGCATAATAGCCTGACACTTAAGGGGTTAAAATGGTATGGTGAGGGGCCTTGCTAGTCACTAATGCCTCTTAACCCCTTAACTGCTGAGGGGTTTCCCTCCCACTGCTGAGCCCCATTTTGGACATTTTGCTAAGTCAGCATTCAATCCCTTGTACCTTTTTTGCTACAAGTGATATCCTTGCCATATATGCACCCTTTTCTTCCCATATGTAGGCGGTCATAACACCACCAAGGATTCGTGGTTTGCTTTAGGGAGTGTGTGAGAAAATAACAAAAATGTGACCACAGTTTGTGTTTATTCAGAAAATAACAATAAAATGATGTACAAAGAAGCCTGTGGTGTTTTCACTTGTTAGAGCTATGAACAAAAGGTTTGCAGTTCTGAATTCACCATTTTACAAGCTTTCAAGAACAGGTAAAATGGAAAGAAAACATTTTTTGTGTACCTTCAGTTTTCTGTGAGGTTGGCGATTAGTCCCCTTTTTTTAATAGGACATGCTTGCCCGGAATGGACGAGGAGGGTAGGAAAACACATTGGGAACACAGAAAGGCATACATTTCTGAAAAGTAAATACAATTCCAAGTTCAGGAAGGGGTCATTTGCGCAGGTCAGACTACAACTATGTATCCACAATTCCAATAGTTTGGCCAAAAAATTGGAAAAGTACCAGAAAAAAAAGAATGTATTGTAGATGTTTACACTAGCAAGTTAATGGCTTCCATGAATATTGAGAAAAGCAATGCACTGCTAAATTCCCCCGATTCTTCTATTTAGGAAATCACACATTTTTCATAAGGTTTCACAAAACAAGGAATACCACGAGCCAAAAATCAAGTCATAGTGCACAGTATTTTTATGCTAATTGACCTAAACTGACAAACTTATCATTTGAAAATAAGTAACACCAATGTAGAGAAGAATGCCAAGCACACATCTTTTAAAAGAGCACAGGCGGACCTTTTGAAACACAGGTGAAACATAATTTTGAGACATCGGCTACCAGGAAACCACCAAAACAAGCTCACAATAACACATCTCCTACCTTCCCAAGTTCCCCCAGCTGTCCCAATGAAAACTGTACCTCACATGTGTGTGTGTACCCGCCTGGGCGCAAAGTGAAAACGCTAAACTACTGGCACACCCAATGTGTTGGGGAAACAAAATTTAGAGTGTGTTTGGCCTTCTGGACAATGCACAGATTTGGGCCTGGGGTGTCGCAGATAGCAGGAAAATCAGGGAACCCCATGCATTTCTGAAAAGAGGACAACAGTGGAAATCCAAAGAAGTCTCACTTACGTGTTTCACGCTACAATTTATTACCCAGCATGCCTTGCAAAGTCTAAAATGTAAGGAAAAAAGCTACTTTTTAAAAAATATATATTTGTTTTTGGTAGTAAAAATTTAATTTACACCTTTACAGAAATGTATCAAATACTACACACTTTTCAAATCAAATCAAAATTGCACTGTTCATTGTATAAACAACTATAAAACAAGGATCTCAACATTCATAACATTACCTTAACTTACTATTACAATCATCAACAACAATTTCATCGCCATTTTGTTCATATTATACTTTAAAATCATTTCATTTACAATTTCCCTTTCTTTTGCAATAACATTACTAGGACCATTTCACTGCGTCCTCCTTTCAAATAACTCTTAAACTCAAACTAAAAACAATGTTCCCATTCACATTTATGCACAATATGACACTTAATTCATGCGCAATGTTGACACTTGATCGGGGCTACAGGCAGTTCAAATTACTGGATCCCATCCAATAGAGAGAGAGGTCCCTTTAATGGGTGGCAGTTGTTACATTACTTATATAATGCCACACCCCTTTGTTCAAAAATATACTGCATACGATGACATAAATAGCAGATGCTTACCTAGTTCACATTTATGTCCTCCAGAGGGTGCAGAGTTTCATTTAGTAAAAAAGAGATTATTCTTGATCATGTTCACCAGTCTCACAGTCGCCAACATGATTGAGTTACACCGACCCCACATACAACGCAATCAAACCATATTTTGTTCATAGAGAGAATTTGACCCCAAAAAGGGTCCCAAACAAAGGAGCCTTTGTTGGTCAAAATGTGCAAAATACATAAACACATGTTCAAGGGATTCAGACTCCTTGGCTCCCGTAGAAAATCTACAATGCTCCCAGTTTCCCATCTCTTTGTAAGCTACATTTTGAGACATTTGTGACCAGGAAAACATCAAAACACGCATCCAAAAACACATGTCCTACCTTCCCCCGTTCCCAAAGGTGTCCCGATGAAAATGGTATCACACCTGTGTGGGTGCACAGACATGGGCGCAAAGGGAAAAGGGTAAACCACTGCTACACCGAACGCCCTGAAGAGAGGAAATGTATAGAGTTTTTGGCCTTCTGCACAACCCACAGATTTGGGCCTGCGGGGTTGCAGCCACCAAGGTAAACAAGGAGGCATTTCTGAAATGAGGACAGACGTGGGAATCCAAAGAGGTCTCACTTGCCTGTGGTGCACTACAATTTATTACCCATAATGCCCAGCAAATTCCAAATTGTAGGTAAAAAAACTGAATTTTTGGACATTTGCGACCTGGAAACCACAGAAACGCACGTGCAACAACATATGTCCTACCTTCCCACATTCCCGCAAGTGTCCCAATGAAAATTATATCTCATATGTCTGGGTACACTGACCTGGGCTCATAGTGAAAAGTCTAAACCACTGGTACACTGAACGCCCCTGGGAGATGATATTTATTGCGTTCTTGGCCTTCTGGACAACCCACAGATTTGGGCCTGGGGTTTTGCAGCCACCAAAGAAAACAGGGAATCACATGCATTTCTGAGAAGAAGATACCCGTGGGAATCCAAAGAGGTCTAACTTGCTTGTGTCGCACAGCAATTTATTATCCAGAATGCCCAGGAAATTCCAAAATGGAGGAGAAAAAGCTACATTTGAGATATTTGTGAACAGGAAACCACTTAAACACGCGTACAAAAACACATGTCCTACTTTCCCATTTGCCCACAGGTGTCCCAGTGAAGATGGTACCCCACATGTGTGTGCACACTGACTTGGGCGCAAAGGGAAAAGGATAAACCAGTGGTACAAGGAACGCCCTGTTAAAGACTGGATTTGGCCTCATGGACAAACCACAGATTTGGGCCTCTGGTGTAGCAGCCACCAAGGAAAACAGGGAATCACATGCATTTCTGAAAAGAAGATACCCGTGGGAATCCTAAGAGGCCTCACTTGTGTGTATCATGCTACAATTTATTATCCAGCATGCCCAGGAATTTCTAAAATGGAGGTGAAAAGCACAATTTCTAGACATTTGCAACCAGGAAATGACCGAAACACGTGTGCATCAACACGTGTTCTACTTTCCCATTTTACTACAGGTGTCCCGGTTAAGATAGTAGCTCACATGTGTGGGCACACTGACCTGGGCGCAAAGGGAAAAGGCTAAACCACTGGGAAACAGGACGCCCTGCTAAAGACTGGATTTGGTCTCACTGGCAACCCACAGATTTGGGCCTGGGGTGTTGCAGCCACCCAGGAAAACAGGGAATCATATGCATTTCTGAAAAGAAGACACCCGTGGGAAGCCTAAGAGGTTTCACTTGTGTGTGTTGCGCTACAATTTATTAGCCAGAATGCCTAGGAAATTCCAAAATGGAGGGAAAAAGCAAAATTTTGAGATAAATGCGACCAGGAAACGACGAAACACGTGAGAAACAACACATGTTCTACCTTCCCATTTTCCCAAAGGTGTCCCGGTGAACATGGTACCTCACATGTGTGGGTGCACTGACTTGGGGACAAAGGGAAAAGGCTAAACCACTGGTACACCGAACGCCCTGATAAAAACTGGATTTGGCTTTATGGACAACCCACAGATTTGGGCCTTGGGTGTTTGTTAGGCAAATCACAATCAGCACCCTTTGGGAACACTACACACAATTAAGACTACAAGAGTGAGTACATTTTCACCTTTGGTACAAGCCTGTACTACAAAGTAATGTGGTAGCAGTGGCAGAGCAGCCAGAGTTATCTCAAGAGTAAAGTGAGCAGTACAAGAGGTTACACAAAGGACTAGCAATCACAGTGCTTCAAACAAACAAACACTCAAGGTTTCTTGGTAAAAGAATATACATTTATTTACACGGTGAGTTGGAAAACATTCCACTAGGAAGAGCAGCTCAATTTCACAATCTAATGTACTACAATACACAACCAATCAGTTTCTGAACAAGTTCAGCTCCCCTGAAGTGAGAGCAAAATGGCACTTCAGTTACTTTAAAAAGGGGTAAAAAGACAAGGTTAAAAGAATCAAAACACAAATAAATTCAGAAGTAGGTCAGATAGTTTCAGTTCACTACAACCAGCAATTCAATTCAATAGGCTTGGCCCAACGTCAATGGTTCAGAGTCTTGTATAGGATAGCACAGTTATCCTTGCCGGACAGCCAGCCAGACAATCACGCCAGAATGCATTCAGGTCTCCTGAGAGACTAAGCACAGGGAGTTTCGGGCACTTCCCTCACATCCTGTCACCCCAGACACTCAGGCGCCAGGGGAAGGCTTCAGCACTGAAACCCGCCTAAGGCCAACGAACAAAGGGACGACACCTGGTTTGGCGCACAGAGTTAAACACAAGAAGGACCTTTTCTAAAAGAAACAGCAAAAAAAGTCGACCAGAGTCTGTTTTTACAAATAGGTTTTGGCCGCCATATTGAAAACATGGTTGCCCCGATTTTTAACTACTGGTGTTCGGGGTCTGGAAAAATCATGGTAGTTTATTAAAAACCACTGCCACCAGCCCTTTCAAGTAGAAAAGGGTAACATTTGACTGTTACATCAGTGTTTAGACACAGGGGATGCTAGGCAACCCCTCCAGCACTCTATAGGAAGATAGTGTGGGCTGGGTATGTACATTTAAAAAGACTAGTAAAGTCAATTTAAGTTTACATGCTCTGGGAGACAGTAGTCAGTCCAGAGAAGGTATTTAAACCTCGGGGAGTCTGAAAAACACCCCTGTGCCACTGCACTGAAGGTGCTGTGTGACACACTAGAAGACTGGATGCCTAGGGGGTTGTTTTAAAACTCCATATTTAAAGAAAAAAAAGTAAAACACACATCAAAATACATGAAAGAGTGGAAATAAAAGGTTCACACATTTAAATCCTAGAAATTAGCACATTCTTGAGAATTCCCCCTAACAGTTTGCAGCCACCAAGGAAAACAGGGAATCACATGCATTTCTAAAAAAGAATACACCCGTGGGAATCCTAAGAGTTCTCACTTGCCTGTGGCACACTACAATTTATTACCCAAAATGCCCATCAATGTCCAAATTGTAGGTGAAAAAAACTGAATTTTGAGACAGTACGACCAGGAAGCCACTGAAACACGCATGCAACAACTCATGTCCTACCTCCCCACATTCCACTGGTTTCTCGATGAAAAGGGTACCTCACATGTGTGAGTGCACTGACCTGGTGCAATGGGAAAAGGGTAAACCACTGGTACACTGATAGCTCTAGGAAGATTGAATGTGGCCTTTTGGATAGCCCACAGATTTGAGCCTGGGGTGTTGCAGCCATAAAGGAAAACAGGGGACCTCATGCCTTTCTGAAAGGATGACACCTGTGGTAATCCAAGGAGGTCTCACTTGCGTGTGGTGCACTACAATTTATTACCCATAATGCCCAGCAAAGTCTAAACTGTAGAGACAAAAGCACATTTTTTAGACATTTCTGACCAGGAAATCACCGAAACAAGCGTGCACAACACATGTCCTACCTTCCACGTTCCCACAGGTGTCCCGATGAAAATGGTACCTTATATGTGTGGGTGCAATGACCTTGGCACAAAGGGAAAAGGCTAAACCACTGGTACAGCAAACATCCTGTGGAGGACTGGATTTGGCCTTGTGGACAACCCACCCATCTGGGTCTGGTGTGTCACATCCACAAAGGAAAACAGGGAACCCCATGCACTTCAGAAAATAAGATACCTGTACGAATTCAATTAGCCATCACTTGCGTGAATCGTACTACAATTTCTTAGCCACACTGTACTGAACATTTCACACAAAAAAAAATATTTTCACACATATGCCCTTTGGAAACCACACAAACACATGGGTAACAGCACATGTCCTTACTTCCCATGTTTCCACATATGTCCCAAAAGGCGCCAGACCTCGCATGCATGGGTGTCCTCACCTGGGCGGAAACGGGTAAATCATCTGTATGCCAAGTGCTCTTGGAATACAAGAATCACTGTGCATTAGCCACTGCTGCCCGGTTTTTCCTCTTGAAGCCCTTTCACAGGCACCTTTGCTCACTTTCCTCATACAAACAGTTTTAGCACAAGAAAAAAAGGAACTTCTGAGCAGTAAAGTTGCGGCAAGGCACCAACCGCTTTACTGGCCATTCATACACCTTTCGTGTCTGCAGTCACTAGCCTTCCATTTCAGCAGTCCATCACTGCCAAATCACCAGCTCCACAGTAACCATATCTGCACACTCATAGCAAGTTCACATCTACTCACATGGCAACCTCATCTCCAGGCAATGTCTTTCACGCAAACTTGATGTACTCGCGCATCAACTGTGCCTGCATTCAATAGTCACGTAGCACCAACTGTATATGCAAACTCAAAGAAAGTGGACATCCGCTTACGTGGCAACTTCATTTCCAGGCAATGTATTTCACACCAACTTCATGTACTCACATATCAACTGTGCCTGCATTCAATAATAGCGTAGCACCAACTGTATCTGCAAACTCCTAGCAAGTGAACGTCTGCTCATGTGGCAACCTCGTCTCCAGGTGATGTCTTTCACACCAACTTCAAGTACTCGCATATCAAGCGTGCCTGCATTCAACAGTCATGTAGCACCAACCATATCTGATAACATATGCACACTAAATACACATCCGCTAACATGCTAACCACTTCGCCAGTGATGGAAAAGTGCATTCACAGCAATCATAATTGCATGGACAGCTCAGCTTTACCTCACTCTTACACCAATTATATCTCAGTCATTCTAAAACAAGAAATTCCAGTGATACAGTACATGAACATTACTTTAGTAAAAGAAAAAATGTGGCAGGGAGTTATGAGTTATAAAAGACACCGCTGCCATATAGATGGTGTCAATTTCCCATTTTCATTTCACTCGGACCTCAAGAGGAGGGAGCCAAATTGGCGTTTCTATATTTTGAAAGGAACGCATTGAGCGGAGGGAACTGGAATGGTGTTGCCTTCTTGTCCAAGTCATGCCTCGAGTAGAGGGACCTGGACTGTTGTTTATTTCTAAGGCACACCTCAAGTGGAGGGAGCTGGACTAAGATTTCTTGCCAAAGCACGCCTTAAGTGGAAGGAACCAGAATGAAGTTTATTTCTAAGGCACGCCTCAAGTGGAGGGAGCTGGAATGATGTTCCCTTCCAAGGTACGTCCTCAAGTGAAGGGAGCTGCACTAGCATTGCTTGCCAAGGCACACCTTTTGAGGAGGGAGCCTAAACGGCGTTCCCTTCCAAGGCACACCTCGAGTGGAGGAAGCTGGACTAGCATTGCTTGCCAAGGCATGGCTTGAGAGGAGGGAGCCAGAATGGCATTCCCTTCCATGGCACCCCTCAAGTGGAGTGAGCTGGACTGGCATTACTTGCCAAGTCACAGCAAAGTGGTGTGAACCAGAATGGTGTCCCCTTCTTGTCCAAGGCACGCATAGAGAGGAGGGAGCTGCTCTTGCATTGCTTGCCAAGGCATGCCTTGAGGGGAGGGAGCCATAATGGTGTTCCCTTCCATGGCACCCCTCAAATGAAGTGAGCTGGACTGGCATTACTTGCCAAGTCACAGCAAAGGGGTGCGAACCGGAATGGTGTTCCCTTCTTGTCCAAGGTACACATAGAGAGGAGGGAGCTGCTCTTGCATTGCTTGCCAAGGCATGCCTTGAGGCGAGGGAGCCAGAATGGCATTCCCTTCCAAGGCACACCTCGAGTGGAGGGAGCTGGACTAGCATTGCTTGCCAAGGCCCACCAAAGTGAAATGAGCAAAATAGTGTTCCCTTCTTGGCAAAGGTACACCTCCAGTGAAGGGAGCATGAGTGCCGTTGCTTTCTAAGGCATGCAGAAAAGGAGATTCTATGGGTTCCTTTGTACGGATGATGGGCAGTTCAGGAAATCACTCTATCTCCCAATACTTTTTCTTTGTATGATACAAAACAAGGCTGTCGGCAGATGGCTGGCATGGGAGGGCAATGGGGACAGTGCATCAGAGTATCTCTCCTCCTTCCTTGTTTTGTATACACCTTATATCTTCTGTATGGTTATGTACTCATGGGTGTGGCAGGAACATAATCAGCAAAGTGTCTTCCTTTCAATCTGGCTACTTCCTCCACTTCTGCAAAGTTGGGAGTTGATACATGGACAACGGTCAGAAAATGTACAACTGTCTTTTCAAAGTTAAAAAAATTCTGTTTGTTTTCTGGAGCAGCTGCACCATATACAGCATAAGCATTGTATGTAGCTAAATGCATAAGGTGTACTGCCAACTTCTTGTAACACATGCAATACTTGTGTGCTGCATGGTATGGCACAAGTAACTGATCTGTTTTATATACTCCCCATGTACATGTTGTCGTCCAGAATACACTTGGGGTTCCACACTTGCTGGGCCTGCCTCTGCACAGTAACAAGTATAGTACTTTCACCATGAATAGTACTCAGCATGTGCACATCCCTTCTGTCGCAGAATTTTACTGACAAAAGTTCATCATCCCGCAAGGCTGTACATGCTCCCTTGTTCAGCTTCTTATAAACAAGTTGTCTGGGGAATCCTTTGCAGTTACTGCGGATTGTACCACTTGCCAGTATGTCCACAGTGTACAAATCCTTGAACAGAGGTATTCCTGTGTAGAAATTGTCCACCTACAAATGTTGAACCTTGTGGAACAGTGGTGTGGCAAGATCCCACACAATCGTTTCTATTATCAGCCCAGAGAGTTTATGCTTGAGTCTTTTCCAGTGTAGAGTTTCATGTTAATGATAATGATAATGATGTGTTATTTATATAGCGCCTTTATCCAAAGTGCTTTACAGAGCACATATTTACATACAATATCACCCAACCGAAAATGGTACTCATATGTTGTAGGCATACCCAGTGGTACTTTCACACAACAGGTAAACCTTGCTCCCACATTGTGCTCTCTTGCTCGGAATTTACTGCTTAAACAGTAGCCGGACTTTAAAGAATACCAAAGATTCATCAATGGATAAGTTCTGGCTAGGAGCATACGCCTTTGAAAATCACTGTGCAAAGTGCTTGAGTAATGGCTGAATTTTGAATAGCCTATCACGATTTGTGTCATTTCTTGGTAATGCTGCCAAGTTCTCAATGAAATGCGGCATGCGTTGCACTGCTAGGAAACAATATCTACTAATTTTTGCTGGAAAAAGGCCTTACAAATGAAGCTTCAGTAGACCAGTACAGTGAGATAGATGGCTTCCCCACTTTTCCCATGAGCAGAGTGAGACTCCAAAATGTTCTCATCTCAACACCCACAGTTGGAACCCAAGAGTGTGCTCTGGAATGGGGTTTCAGATTGACACCCTGTGCGCTCAAGAACTGTTCAGCATACAGATTGGTTTGTTCAGCCATTGCTGAAATGAACTCATCATCCACATATAGGTTGAAAAAGTCAATAGGCTCAAAACCATTTGTATTCAATGTGCACCCTGATACTCCAGTGAAAGGTGGCACAACAGGCTGAGCCATTGCTGTTGGCATCCACCCTGCATGTTCCCTCAACCTTGCAGGTCAACTTTGTGTGGGAAGTGTCAGGCGAGGTTCATGTACCCTTGTGTTCTCTTCCTCATCAGAGGAGGAGGTGGAACTAGCCTCAACTAAAAATTCACTTTCCAAATCTATGGGATGCTCACCTTCAGGAGCAGATTATGTTTCAGATTCTTCATCTGGTTCTGTTCCTTGCTCCGATTCAGACTGCATCAGTAAGTTGAGATCCTCCTCACCAGACACCTGACGTGGAGCCATGGCAACTGTGCCGATCTAAATGTTTACTGTGCAAAGAACAGATTAAGACTGATACACCAAGTAACTTTTTGTTTCAAAGTAAGGAAACTACTATAGTAATTAACTGCCATAGTCTTGAATGAAATAGACCAATACCACACAATTACGCCAAATTGTCCCATATCTGCTAACAAAATGGTGCAGCCATATGAAATGTAATTTACTCCCAACACGTCAAATAAAAAGGAGTACGCATTTGCAGCGAAACTTCCACTCCCCCATAAGGTGCAGGTGGGTGGCAAATGCAGGTGAGAAACAACTTTGCAATATATTTCTAATTGGGTGAGGTGAAAAGGCAGAGAGGCACTGGACGCAGACAGTAAAGATGGGGAAAGTACCTGGCCCAGGGCCATAGAAGAAAATTGCTGACACCCTAAAAACCCCTGAACCCCTGATCATTCACATAGGGCAGAGGGTGGAGGGGGCAGTCACAAGCATTGAACGACTGCACAGGCCAGCAAACGGAAATAAGCAACAAAATGTGGTGGTACTTTGGAAACAAACAGGCAGCACGGATATATTGAATACATCGTCCTTCCACCAAAACAAAGTTAAAAAATGCAATTGCCAACAAGTCAGAGTCTCACTGTCAACAGATTTAGTCACCATGTTCTTATCATGCCACACAGCTCAGCAAGTGAATCAATTAACGTCTGGCCAAACTTCATTATGTCCTCAATGAAAACATCCATGCATCTCTTAGATAGTTACACTTGGTCTCTGTGAAACATCAAATTAATAAAACCTTGGTGAATTGTCAGAATTTTGCCATTTGCCGTGGTTAATTTTGTCAGCCCACCATTAATGTTCCTACTTTGATGGCCTTTTCCTTCCCTGGAGATCTCCTTTCCCTTCTTCAAATCATTTGAGACCAAGCCACCACAGTGTTTGGCAACCTAGGGAAAATCCACTCCAGTTCAGCCACATGTAGCTCTCATACCCATCTCCATCCCAAATAAACCATGTCATTCTCTCCCAGATGCACAACAATCAAGAATGTAGGTGGAACTTCTCTTTTTGCCTAAGCATCCCAGATGGCTCCTATGAGCTGGTGAGCTGGTGAAGGTGCATTCCCCACACACAAAACCAGTACAATTACACACCATCCCTCTGAGACCCAGATGTGATTGAGCCTGTGAAATGTGCTCTGCCCTTGGAATAAAAGAGTGCCCAACAATCCATACAACCCTCATCCTCACTAGGAAAAGCAAAAAGGAAAAATAACATGAATAAGGCGAGACGTAAAGTCCATCCATTAGCAGCGCAAGTGTATTTGCACATGTCTCTTGCAAGAATCCCAGACATACATTTCACCCAATGTTTTAGTTAGCATTTCACATGTGAGGAAACACTGTGTACATCGCTTCAAAGTTATTATTTAAGTGACACCTACTTTTCAGGGAAAGAGGTGAAGGGCACATTATGTAAGCTTGCGCAAATGTCTTAGTTGTGCTGGCATTATTGTAATAGGTGAAGGTTTCTGTTCCTGCGGCACATTAGGTGAACTTAAAGGTGGTGAGGAGAGTTGCACCTACTACACCGTGATACAGAGGGATCAGGGAGGGTAAATGGGAGAAAGAGACTGTTAGAAAGGAAGTCTAAGCCTCAGTGAAGTCTCCATGGCTAGCACTTCTTAGGGCACTGTACAATATGCATAGTTCTCCCACAACCCACCTACTTGTCTTTTTTACACCTCACACTGCACAACACTCCTTACCACCATATACTCCACATGATGCCAAGAAGATTTCACCCCAATAGTGGGTCACACGAGTGCAATCTATCTCCTACCTTTCCACAACAGCCCAGGCACAAACAATTAAACTGTTCAATATTTTGCACACATTTTGTCACAGTGACTATTCTGACAGAAGAAATGAGCACCATAGCAAGTGTGCATTGCATGCTCTGTCAAAATTGGTACCCTGATATAATGTGTGCAAATCATGGCACATTGACACCATTTTTGACAGTTTCATTGTATGAGCTTTGGCCAGAGCTCCAGGACAGCTGGGGGTGCTGTCCTCAGCCTTGGGCACCTGTCTCCAATGTGGCTTGACTGCCCCAAGTCCAGCGGTGGTCACAAGGAGACCCGGCGGGGTCCCCATCCCTGCCCAGAGGGAAAAGCTGTAACACAGTCCAGCCAGCAGTCCAGGACGATCTGGGGCGATGTCCCCAGACTTGGGTGCCGGTCTCCCTTTTGGGTTGATGGCCTCCAAGCTCAGCTGCTGTCCCAGGGAGCACCGGCAGAGTCTCTGTCCCTCCCCAGAGGGAAAAGCTGCAATGGGCCATGGACAGGGACACGGCTGGGGCTTCCCGGGACCAGCCCTGGGCTTGGAAAGGTCGACCGATATGGGAGACAGGCACTTAAGGCAGAGGACATCATCCCCAGCCGTCCTAGAGCTGGGCTGTGTTACAGCTTTTCCCTCTGGGGAGGGATGCGGACACAGCAGAGGCTCACTGGGACTGCTGATGGACTTGGGAACAGTCAACCAACATGGGAGACAGGCAACCAAGGCCGGAAACATTACCCCTAACATCATGGTGCTTTGGCTGGGCTGTGTTACCACTTTTCCCTCCAGGGAGGGATGGGGACCCTGCCGGGGCTCCCTGGAATTGTAGCTGGACATGGGGACAGTCAACCCACATGTGAGACAGGCACTCAAGGCCGGAGGCAGCGGCCCAGCCATCCTGGAGCTGTGGCTGGGCTGTGTTACAGCTTTTCCCTCTGGGGAGGGATGAGGACCTTACCAGGGCTCCCTGTTACTGCTGCTGTGCTTGTGGATGGTCAAACCACATGGGAGACAGGCACACAAGGACGGAGACATTACCCCTAACCACCTGGAGCTCTGGCTGGGGTGCATTACAGCTTTTCCCTCTGGGGAGGGATGGGGATCCTGCTGGGGCTATCTGTGACCGCCTCTAGACTTCAGGAACAGTCAAATCACATGGAAGACATTTTCCCCGGGCCAGGGGGCCGCACCGCTGGCCATCCTGGAGCTCTGGCCATGCTGCACAACAGCTTTTCTATCCGGAAAAGGATGGGGACCTTGCTGGGCTCCCTGGGTCCACCGCTGGCAGTATTGCAGACTGTTTTTCTTTTATATTTGTTACTTTGTCTAAACACTGGAACCTACCCCCATGCCAAATTACAGGTGAGTATCTTGTTGGGAAGTATGCTGAACATTGCGATCAGACACCCAGACATATCCACGTATGGCAGAGGTAAGCTTTGCAGACCGCTTAAAAACGAACTTTCTAAAAATGTATATCTTATACTTTGGCCATTGTCTACACCATGGAACCTACCCACATGCCACATTTCAGGTTTGTAGCATGTTGGGAAATATGCTGAACATTTCAAACAGACACACATATCTGTATATGGAAGGGGTAAACATGGCAGACATCTTAAAAAAAAACTCAAATTAGAAACATTTATATGTTATACTTTTTACATTGTCTACACCATGAAACCTACCCACTTGCCAAATTTCAGGTTTTAGCATGTTGAAAAGTATGCTGAAAATGTTGAACAGATGCACACAAACACATATCCACTTATAGCAGGGTTAAGCATTGCAGACAGCTTTAATAAAAAAATTAAAAAACATGTATATGTTATACTTTCTACATTGTCCACACCATGGAACCTACTCGCATGGCAAATTTCCGGTTTGTAGCATGTTGGGAAGTATGCCAAATTTCGAACAGATACGTGCACATACAAATATATGGCAGGGGTAAGCATTGCAGACCTCTTCAAAAAGAACATTCTAATAATATATGTTATATGTTTTGTATTGCCTACACCATGGAACCTACCCAGATCCCAAATTTCAGTTTTGTAGCATGTTGGGAAGTACGCTGAACATTTTGAACAGACACACACATATATCCAGATATGGCAGGGGTAAGCATTGCAGACAGCTTAAAAAAAAATTCTAAAAATGTATATTTCATACATTTTACATTGCCTACACCATAGAACCCACCCACAAGCCATATTTCATGTTTGTAGCCTGTTTCAAACAGACACACACACACATATGTCACATATGGCATGGCTAAGCATTGAAGACTGCTTAAAAAAAGATAAAATGTATATTTTATACTTTTTTCATTGTCTACACAAGGGAACCTACCAACATGCCGAATTTCACGTTTGTAGCATGTTGGGAAGAATGCTGAACATTTTGAACAGACACACACACATATCCACATATGGCAGGGGTAATCATTGCAGACTGATTAAAAAAAGAAAATTAAAAAATGGATATTTTATACTTGTTATATCGTCTACACCATGGAACCCACCCACATGCCACATTTCATGTTTTTAAAATGTTGGGAAGTATGCTGAACATTTCGAACAGACACACACCTGTTTTCCCTTTTATATATATAAAAGCATGTTTGTACTACTTACATAAGACAGTGAAAGCTTCAACTTCGAAAGGGTAGGCTGCCACAACTGTATATTAAACAAAACAAAAAAATGATCATCAGTGGTCAGCCCAGCAAAATCGCATCCAAACTCTTATGCTGCTATCTGCAAACCTTTCTCTTCCTTGGGGCAGATGAATGGTAAATACCTTTCATCTGCCACCAAGGAAGGCTAAACTGCAAATTGTAATTACTTCATGACTGATGGGAAATGCGGATGAGGGCAAGGGGCAGGCGGAAACCCCCACCACCCAGAACATACTTTTCCAGATGGCCCAGTGGCCATTGCTGTCTCGCGGCGTTGGCTAAATGGTGGCACAAACCACCAAATTGCCCTCCCAGGGGAACAACAATGTTCTGCCATCATGGGGGGAATTCTGTGCCCTGACCCTGCAATTGTGGCCCAGCCCACTGAAATACCCCCCATGCACAGAGCAAGAATTGGTCTGGAACAAGATTTAGCTGCGCTCCGGAAAAATGCGTCTTGCCGGAGCTCCATTCCATATAGGCAAGAGCCCCCACTCCCACCCACACCACTAACAATCCATCCCCAGTCCCGCCTACCCCCTGACAATTTGTCCCCTGTATAACGTATGATGAGGAAAAAACAGATTTGGTACTACTTACATAACAAAGGAGAATATTCAACTGCAAATACACCAAAATGCATGGGGCCCAAACCTGTGAACGAAACAAAAAAAAACAGTGATTATCTGTGGTCAACCCAGCAAAAAGAAATCCAAACTATCATGCTCCTATCTTCGCTCACCAGCCCAAGCTCAAACAATGAAACTGTCCACAGCTGTAAACGTGTCTTATGCTTTTCATACATTTTACTGTCAGGGTGACAATTGTGACAGAGGAAATGACACGAGCCAAAAGCCAAAAATACATGGAAAAGTATGTGCCATGCTTTGGACAAGCATAACACATGCAGTTCCATGTGTTTGCGCTGCTGAGTGACGGGGGTAGTCACACAGGAATGTGCTAGTAATAAAAACGTTCATTCCTTCAGAGCATGAAATGCACACTTGCTATGGTGCACAGTTCCTCTGACAGAATACTGTTCACACGGAAATGAGCACCATACCAAGAGTGCATTGCATGTGCAGAAAACTAAACATTTACATGTGTATGACTGAGATGTTCGTTAAGTTGGGGGTCATACTTACGTTCCCAAAACACACTTTGTGTTTCGTAAAGCAGCCAGCATCCCATATTCAGGGCACACACACTTAGGCCTGCTCCCCAGTCCCATCCACCCCAAGCAATTCTCTCCCACCCACTCCTAAACACAATATCGTAGCTCGCAATTTACAGGTGCCATTTGCGCCAAGCCTTCAATCTGTCCGTTCACTTCAATGACCCTTCACCCATCCCCCTAAAAACAACAGGAGTTTTTGGCCACCTTTGGCAGCACACACACACAAAATATACATCTACCCAATCACCTTTCCATCCCCCAGTAAAAGCACTGACAACCACACACAGACAAATAAATGCACCTTCCTACGGGTACATCGGCAGATTATACTAGTGGCATTGCTGGGTTCTGATCGAGCAATTCACGCCCATCAATGCATTCTGTTTTTATGCAAAGCAGCCAGCATCCTTTTTTGGCTGCCCAGATACTCCTCCCATAAAAAACATCTTTAAAAAACAATCACACCAACTGCAGTGCTAAAAAGGACGAGCTACCTCCTCCCCTGCACTCCAAAGGTAGTGCTGATGAAGAGATAGCTTGTTCTTAGCACTTAAGGGATTAACGAAGGCCAAGGGGACAGAATCACATCAAAGACCTTCAATGCTTGTCCTTGGGGCTTGACAATGTTGTGCTAGGCTTATTGCCTCTTTTCCACTATTTGCAACAGCATCAAGTCGACGGCTTCCGGCAGACAAGTTGCCGTTGAGACTGGTAGAGATGATGCTTCCATTGGATCGAGTTGGGAACGAGATGGGCGAGTCAATGGTGTCCACTGGGACAAATCAGTGTTAAGATGGGTCGGGAGGATTGCTTCCGTTGGGTTGAGTCGACATGCAGGCGGATCGAAGATGGGTCGAAAGCGGTGGTGAACAAAGACTACTCTGATCCTGAATGCTGTTTCAGAGCCTTCTGTCTGGTGATGCCATGTCCAGAGCACTTTATCTGCAGGACATGGAGTGGTGGCACAGGATGTTTGGGAGTCCTAGAAAATCCTAAGAGGGTGAAACTCCTCTTTTGCTGGAAATTCATTACCTGTTCTACTCTAATCTGCCACTCCTCCCGTTTGCCTTTATCAAATAGACTCTGTTAATAACCACACTGGTGTGAGCGCCCCATTGTCCTGGCAGAGCTTGTCTTTGAAACAGTGCTTATCAGGCAACCCCTTGGGGGATTTCTTGGCGGGGGTAACATTCCCAGAGAGGTCAATAGGGGTGTTTCCTTGGCTGGACCCAATTGTTGTTTTATGTGAGAACAAGGTCCCAGACACTGATGCGCAGAAGGTCTTGTCAGTAAACAAATCACTAGTAAACAAGCTGAGAATAGCATTAAACAAATAGGCTTTGGCCTGTAAAATGTAGATTCCCAAAGACCACCATGTGAAAACCAGGAATGGATTTTTCTTAGAATCCTATATGCCACCAAACTCTGGGTGCATACAATTATATAATTTAATTTAGAATTAAGAGTGCTCATGGTAAAGGCAGACGTTGGCTGCTGGACTATTGGTTCGAACAGCTGTTTGCAGCATTTCATATTTCACTTTGTGACTGCCATGATGCCAGACTGCAAGCCAGCTTCCGAGAGCTGTCAGTAGACATCCTCAGCAAAGTTACATGTTTGCACTATGCTTTTCAGCATGGGGCATTATGAGAGCAGGGTCTGATTAGCAGACCTTGCAACCAGAGAGAGATTTTCCTGAATCGTTTTTATTATTAATAAATAAAATTCAAAATACTAAACAATTAGTAATTATGATTTTAAACAAGCAGTTGAAAGAATGCAATATTCATTTGGTCTGAACAGAAGAAATACATCATGGAACTGGAAATAAATATATTGCATTCTAATGCTGTGCATTTTTCTGGTATGATCAAAAGGGTGTCTTTGTAAAACACGTGAACAAAGAATTTGGAATATGTTTAGATATCCAAGTTGTAAATATGTGAATATAGGAATGGACAAGCTTCAGGTATGTTTGCATTATTTTAAAAAGGGATAAAAGCTTGAATGGTAGGTTTGTAAAATCAAATATCCTATTAGCATCTTCTGCCACTATACTTTATATTATTGGGGAATTAATCTACTTTATGTCAAAAGGGCATTTTCAAATATGACTGTGTGATTATTTAGCAAATCAGTGAAACCAGAAAACAAAGAACATAGGTTCCAGGAGGAGCTGCACTGTCTGAATACGTATTTGACTTAATTTTGGAAGAGAAATAAACTCCCTATTTTCAGCTTTCTATTTGTGGAGGAATTATAGTTAAAGGTAGTGGAGGAGAATCTATTTGAGTGTTTGGTTTGTTGGATTAAATTGAATGGACAGTCATGTGGCATCTGCGAGGTCTCACGACCCTTCATTCATAGTGTGCTGTCCACTAGATAGCTACAATTGGGAGTGCAATAGATATCCAGGTCATTTGATTCACCAGATAGGATGATGTTCCATGCTCTGCTCTTCTTCTGGTTCAGATAGAAGTCCTTTTGTTCCCAGTCAATGGACAGTCATGTGGCATCTGCGAGGTCTCACGACCCTTCATTCATAGTATGCTGTCCACTAGATGGTTACAATTGGGAGTGCACTAGATATCCAGGTCATTTGATTCACCAGATAGGATGATGTTCCATGCTCTGCTCTTCTTCTGGTTCAGATACAAGTCCTTTTGTTCCCAGTCAAATTCCCATTTTGGTATAATTTTCTTAAGACAAATTGGGTGTATGTTAGCCGACAGTGATAGGAATTATCACGTTCTTTTCTATCTCTCAAGCACAAATAACTTTTTGTATCAGGGTAAAAACCAACCAAATATCATAATTTGACACTACCTTTCACATTGAATGAGTTCAGTGATTGTTTCTCTCACTTTCTCAAATCCACATGCGCTCACCTTTTGCGTCCATTGAGCCACTGAATTTGATCTGTTACAGGAGGGACGTGCCAACTGCAAACTAGCCCTATCCTTTAGGGTGATGGTTGATAGTGAGTTGAAATATTAATTTGTTTACATGTAAATGTGATAGGACAGAACATGGCACATATGGATTCATACACATATGTTTCCAAGAATATGTTTGATGTTTCTGTCATTTTATCAAGTTATTGATATATGCTTATTGTGCACAAAATATACATTTTAGAATGACTTCATGGAAGTCACCAGTGGTCTTTCAGATTACCTTAAAAATAAGACCATTGGTGGATTTGATTTTCAGGGAACAGTATTTGCAATTGGACATATTTGAGTAGTTTGGAACACAAGCCTATTATCTATTATTCCATTCATCTTCCATGCATTGATACGAGTTATTGGTTAAAAGAGGTATAGGCATTTTGCTCTAAGAGCTGACTAGTGGATGGTTTCCACAAAAACACAATTGTTTTGCTCCACTTAAGATCCTAGCAGATTAGTTCATAGTATGTTAATCATGCACACCAGGCTCCCTATTACATTTAATGAAGGAAATATTCCACATACAACCATTTTTAACAGACAACTATAAAACTAAAGTTATTTAGAACGAGTGATCGAATTTTGTGAATAACTTTTCAGTGGCATTAATATAGTAAGGTACTGCCCTCTAGATTGAATTTTAATGGCATCAAACATGTTCAAACATTCAAATAATGTCTTTCTTCAAATAATGTTTACTTCATGCCCCCCTTTGTGCTACTTATGACAGGGGATATTTGGAGGCCAGGCAGAGTTTTGTATCTTCCTACATCATAATCATCTTTTACTAGTAAAGTGTCTACCTGGGTTAATTTTTATAAGGCTACAAGTCAGAGTCCAAAGGACTTTGTTCACACACTCTTTCAGAGATGAAAGCCATACTAGTAAAGTCGGTATGAACGGTTCTCTGAGGAGCCAGGACGATCATCAAATAGGTGAGTTGATGCCACCCTATTCTGATTTCCATTTCAGTGAATCAAGTGGAATCTCTTTTGCATCAAAGTTATGTAATTCTCAGAGTAGAGTCTGAAGGTAATGCAATGATATTCACCTCTTGATTGGTTGGAAAGGTTGAGTACATCTTAAGAGATAAATGTCAACTGGGACGATTTATCTGCGAGAGCCAATAATTCATTGTCCCTGAACCTCGATGTGTCTGAAAAACCTTTCATCTTTCACCTCCAATTTACAGTGAAAGTGTAAATTAGTGGACAGCTCTGAATGTATCTTTCTCATGTTTGGCATTTCGTAAACTTGAGCTTGGGTGGAATTTTCCTCAAGCTGAAGGTCAGGCGAGTATGACTTTGAAAGATTAAAAATATATTTCTGAATCACAAATGGAGCAGAGACTTCCCCACTCTGCTCATGTTCACTAGTCCTACTTGGAGCGTGACCGCCGGAAGAAGCAGGAGTTGATGTTATGCACTCTTTTTTTGGTCTATGGGATTTCTTTGCTTGTCTTATTTGTGTGTCTTGTGTCTAGGGGTTTCCTCATTAATATCTTTCTTTTCATTCATGCTCTTTGTCACAAGACATGTCCTGGAATTACTTCCCCAGAGTTCTGCTCTTTCCCCAATGTGATTGTCACATCTTTCTCTTCAATGAACTTTACTTTTTTGCATTTATTTATTTTTAACTCAAGGAAGAGGTGTTGCTGTTGGCCTCTACTAGTTTCTCAGCAATTTCAGGGGTATTTTCACAGAGTCTAAAATAAGCTTCCTCTAAGGCTTGGCACATCTTTTCTGCCAATTCCTGCTTTACTATTCTCTGTGTACATTTTCATTTGAAAAATGTTCCTCCTCTGATTGACCACTGTTACCTGTCGATTTCGTTTTGACCACTTTCTAGGAACATTAGCACAACATTTTTGCTGTTGGAATTTCATCATTTGACCAGTGCTCTCTGTCAATTGTTTTCCCTGTGACTTGAATTGAGACCTCTGTTCTCTACCCTCTTGACCGCTGATGGGGGATGTCTTTGCTCCCACGGAAATATCGTTCTCTTCTAGGGAAGGAATTCTAGTCATCACACCTTGAAACACTTGTGTATAGGCACGTTATAAATGCCATATACCATATCATAGCATAATATTCACATAAATATTGTATGTATTCTGGAGATTCCACTCACCCTGAATACTGGGATCTATCTTGTAATCTAGTATGAGGAGAGAGAGTGTCTTGGTGGTTCTAGCAGGAGGATATTATTTTATTGTATCTTTTCTGAGAGAAGTTCTGTTTTGGATTCTCTTATGAAATTGATCCTTGGTTTCCATGATCTCTTTCTGGTGGGGGAGTACATGTGTAGCCCAGCTCAAGCCTGGAACCTAAGTACCAGGGACTAATGTAATGTCTTGCCTTTGTTAGATCTGTTTTTGCATGGCAAGTTGGATTTGAGCAGATGATTTTCTCTGCCTGACATTATGTTTAGCAGCAGAGCAGACAGATCTACGTCCAACAGAGGGGTACTTTTCACCTTAACTATCTTAATGACTATCTTAATGACATCTGGCACAGGCATCAATTTGGGAATCCTTTCTTTAATTTCTGGAGCTATTTGGACCTGTATCATGTAGATTCTTGCAGAATGGGTGTCAATAGACTCCAATGGTCTACAGTCATCAGAATGGTCTAACTGAAGTAGTTGTGAAGTTTTGATTTTCCGTGCCGGCACGTTGAGACATTTGGGAAATGTGTTTTTGAGTTATTGAGAAAGTTGATCTGCAGCACACATTTGATCATAAGCTCTAGGCTTCATTAGGGTTTTTATTTGTTGTAAAATACTTTTAAATACCTCCTCTGTAAGAAGCATTTTATAGTGATTTGGTCTTCCAGTCTGGCAAAGAAAATATATGGCATCATCTATTCATATCATTCTAAATGGTCTGTGATGAATCAGCAATGAAACACAGACACAGAGTACTCATAGTTATTGCTACCAACTTTTATTGAAATAATAAACGGGTTGGATACGGCCTCACTAGCCTTACTCTATGAGGTATTTCCCTATCTCAAACAAAACTAAGGACTGTCCTGGGTCAAAATGTCCAAATCAAAATGTCCTGTGGCCAAAAATCCTATCCCAGCCCTCACACTCTTGAAAGTAAATATAATGTGCTAAGGGTGTTGTAATTGACTTTGAAACTATAAACGTGCTCAAGTTCAAAGGAAAACAGGATGAATCCAGCAAAAAGTTTCCAAATAGGTAAAATTCCAAGTTCATAGTTCCAGGGGATGACTCCCTTCCCCAGGTTTCTTTCCACAAAACAAACAGTTCAAACAATTCAGAATTTAAGGGTATGCATCTTCCCCGTGATTCCCTTTTCAGTCTTGCAACTTGGGTGTGAGTCCCAGACTTGCAGTTCACCTTCATCATCTTAACACTTAACTTTGCATGTTCTACTCTCCTTCCATTGGTTCCTCCTTTGATACACTTTATACACTTGTAAACATAACTTTGCCTGGTATACTCTCCTGCCTGGGCTTTTCATGTGATCGACTTTACACACTTGAAACTTTACTTTGCCTGGTATACTCTCCTGCCAGGACTTTACATGTGATTCACTTCTACACACCTGTGAACTTGTCTTTGCACACTTGCAGACTTGACCTTGCCTGGTATAATCTCCTGCCAGGGCTTTTTCTCATACAACAACTCTTTCACTATTTTATACGGTTTCTCGTTACTTCAATCATCAAATTGTTTTCTCTTTTCCCCCAAATATTGGATCCTGGACCTGTTCTCATACTCATTAGTTCTATACTTTTGCCTGAGCATCTCAATGCCCTGTTGCGGGCTCACATTTGCTTGTTTAGTGCCTTTCTTTCTTACATAATGCTCTATACAAAGCACCCTGGCATCTCAGCTCACTGCTAAGGGCTCTGCGGCTTAGTTGTGGCTGCTCTATGGCTTCATGTGGCTCTCGCTGCTTCCTCTACCCGATCGTCACACGCAGGTGAAATTTCTCTGACTCTATGGTTCTCCTGGTATCGGAAGGACTTCTCTGCTTCCAAATGCTTACTTCAAACTTCTCTCTAGGCAGGCTTGTACAAACGCTGTCCCTTTTAGCTGCCTCCTCCTACGTGACCTGTCTGCTTTCTGTAGGTTCCCGACCAGAGTGAGGAAATGTGACTCTCCTTCCCCATTTTCAAAGTGTAATACATTTAAATGTCCCAATGCTTGTCAAAACCCTATGGCCACTATAGCACATACCCCGCTTCTCTGCATCAGTGATCTGTATTGCTCCAGTCATCTTTCTCGTCGCTGTGTTCCTAATTACAGGGGAATAATAGGCAGTTCCTGATATGTCTCAAGTCATCTTTCTCATCTCATTGCTCACAGTTACAGGGGAATGATAAGTAGCTCTTGTTATGTCTCCACTCATTTTTCTTGCCCCAGAACTCTCACATATATAGGAAAGATAGGCAGTTTTGGTCTTTCATACTGAAAGGTGTTATCAGTGGGTTTTGTGGGTGGCTGATGGGAACTATCACAGCAAGCCATAAAGATATGCAACACGGAGGGGACATCCCTAAAAGGGATGTGGTTTCATCTGGCACTGTCATGTTGACCCCCAAGGGTTGCCTCCCCAATGTGATCCTCTCTCATATAGCCACCCCCAAGGTCAAGAACAGGTAGTGGCTGTTGTCCCCTGGTCACATGGGGAGAGGTTACCTCTGGGAAAGAAGTGATGACATCATCAGATTCATCAAAGGTCACAAACAGAATTGTTCACATTTTTATGATGGGAGATCAGAACGTTTTCATTCCCAAAATGTGATTGTGTTTCTATGCCTTCTCAATTGAGTCTTCTCAACAGGTGACTTCTTTGTGCTATACAAATGGTTCACTTTTTTCTCATGTCCCCTTTGCTCTTCTGGGTTACGGGCCCAAAACAAATCTGAGCATTGGGTTTTGTGGTGTTTCTTCCTATTGTGGCTCAACATCAGTGTTTCCTTGTTTAACATGAATGTAAGGGTTTCCCACATGTTCCCTTGTGTAGGAAGGGTTTTTTAGAATGATGTTTACTTTTCTATAAAGTTTGGCCAGATGGGCTAATGAGCCTCTCTGGAGGATCATACGTTTAGTTACATTTGTTTTTAATCTCCACATACCAAAACCAACTAACTGCAATGAGGTCATCAATGGAATAGATCCATTGTTAGCGCCTAAACATTCCATTCCAGCTGCACAATATAATAGTAAATTATATCAGCACATTATTATTACCATACTATCATTTCATATAATAGCCCCAGTTAGCACACAAACACCTCACAATCTTGAGTAAATGAATACAATTGTCACCAGGCCTTGTGGGTACACAATTATTAGTAGTAGAATCTATATTGGGGGGTGTCCATTGTTAAAAAGGGCAATCCTGGCTGTTGAAACTTTTTGGTTCGGGCGGGTTTATTACAGGAGTGCATATTTTACTCTGTGACTCCCATGTTGCTGAGCAGTAGGGCATCTGATCTGGTTGTCAGTGCATGTTCTCGGCGGAGTTGTATGTTTGTGCTGTGCTTTCTGGTATGGAGTGTTGTGAGGGCAAGGTCCCAAGAGATTGTACTGCCAGAATCATTTCATTTAGAGAGTTAAAGCACAGGTGGCACTTATTGTGAGGGAAGATGTAAGGAACCAAAAGGACTAAGGGAACGAGATGCAGGAGGAGGAAAGGGAGGAACCTCATAGAGAAAGAGGCGGCCGTTAGAATAAAGTTACCAAGTGAGATGTGTCTCATCATCCTTGTTTCAATAGTGTGATAAATAAACTATAAAAACTGGTGACGAGGATAAAAGCATAATCCTGACCGGCGTGCAAAGCAGCCACCCTTCATCTACAGTACATGGTCCACCGCTTCTATCCAGGTGTCCTTCTGGGATGGAGCACCAGCGTCCTTCCCGACAAATAAAGCTAGCATCACTGCACCGGTGGAGGTGCGCGACACGCAACGCACCATAGGAGAAGCAGGGGCCGTGCCCGCACAGTTCACACATCCCTCACTAGTGAGCCACAGCACTGTTTAACATGAGGAAAGTCCAGCTCACGAGACACAGAGAATCCTGTGACTGGCGCGTGCCTGTGCACACACCCATGGTGGAAATAAAAGTAATTGACTGTGGAATGACTGTGCAGTGCTAACAATAAGGGGGAGAAGAGACAATCATCCAAACCACACCCAAGAGGGGAAGATGACATTACCCACTACGGCCAGCAGCATCCACTCACGTGGGACGACTGTAACTACCACTAGTAGTCTCACATTGGCTGCAAGCATTTGGGAGGGGTTAACAAAGTAGGGCACGCCACAAAACCCGCAGAAGACAGGAGACCAGTGATCATGGTGGGCCTATCAGGAAGGAAAGTCGCCATACAACTTACCACTGGCAGCAGTTTTGAGGAAGCCAAGACCATTCAGCCTACAACTGCAGTCAGACAGAGAACTGAGATGGACCGCATGGGTCGGGAACTTTGCTTGTTTCATCAAGGTGGCAGTAGAGGAGAAGTCGCCAGTGCTGAAGGACGTCTTAACGAATCTAAGTGAATGGCATCATCATGAACATCGTGGTGGAGGAAAGGAACACGTATGACGCCCTTGTGTCAGCCCTGGACAAGAAACTGGTAACACAGCCAAATAGAGACTATTAACGGTATGTGTTCAATCAGTGCCAACAGGCATTCCATGAGACGGTAAAGGAGTTCATCACACAACTTTGCCAGAAATGAGTTCACTGCCAATTCTCAGCTTTCTCGGACGATGAAGCAATACGGCTCTGAGTCTATTAGGCAGAATCACCTGCAGTACCCTGGGGGAACACTACAGGCAATTAAGACTACAAGTGTCAGTGCAATCTCACCTTTGGTACACGCCTGTACTACACAGTTATGTGGTAGCAGTGGCTGAGCAGCCAGACTTATCTCAAGAGTTGAATGAGCAGTAGATCAAGTTACACAAAGGATCAACTAATGCAGTGATTCAAATAGACACTTACTCAAGGTTTCTTGCTAAAAGAATATACATTTATTTACTCAGTCAGTTCCAAAACATTACACTAGGACAAGCAGATTAATATCACACACTAATAAACCACAAAAATCCAACCGGGTAAGTAAATGAACAAGTTTAGATCCAAAATGAAAGGGGAGCAAAATGGCATTTCAGATACTTAATAAAGGAGGAAAAAGACAAGGTTATAAGAATAGAGAGCCCAAATACATTCATAGGCAGGGCAAAGGGTTTCAGTTAAATACAACCAGCAATTCTTCTCAATAGGCCTGGGTCAAAGTCAATGGTTCAGAATCTTTTGTATAGGATAGCACATTCTGGTAAGTAGCAGTTAAGTCTTTGCCACAGATTTTTAAAGGATTTGGCTAGGCGAAACATTAGACGAATGTTAAGGGAAGGACAAGCCTTCGTAGTTGAGGAAAGTTTCATGCACTTTCTCGATGGCAGAAAAGATTTCCGGACCGCATTTGCGCAGTACCTTGTCAATGAAGAAATCTGTAGCTGAAGCAGTTGTTCCTGGCAGTTAGAGCAGACCTCGCTGTTCCTGAGCTTCAGTCGTGGGGAAAAGAAGGAAGACGTCGGGAGGTTCCTGCACTACCCAGGGAAAAGGCCAAATGCTGTACTAAGACGTCAGTTTAAGGTGTGAGTGCCTTAAAGTCCTCGAGCTGGTTCCCTTCCCCATGGCTATCCCATTTTCAAGACCACTGTGATGAAAATTCGACCAGATGGGAACGGTCTCCAGGTGGCTTCTGAGTTGGTTGTTCCCAACAAACTCAAGGGAAGAAGATAACCTTGAAGGGCTTTTCTGTTGTCAGAGTTTCAGGCAATTCGGACCTGCAGCAGGGCTTTGCCAGTTGTCCAGGAGTTGCAGCAGTCCTCTTCCTTCTTCGGTTCTTTCGTTCCAGTGGTCGACTCTCCTTTCCAAGTACCAGAGACCTGCTTTTAAACAGTTTTCCCCATTCATTCTAGCCTGGCTGTCACTCACACAGCAGGGTGGCTTTCCTTGCTGGACAGCCATCCGGCCAATCATGCCAGAGTGCATTCAGGTCTCCTAGGAGAATAAGCACACGGAGTTTCGGGCACCACCCTCACATCCTGTCCACCCAGACACTCAGGCACCAGAGGAGGGCTTCAGCACTGAAGCCCAGCAAAGGCCAACGAACAAAGGGACCAAACCTGGTTTGGCGCGCAGAGACAAACACAAGAAGGACCTTTCCTAAAAGAAATGCCAAAAAAGATGACCAGAGTCTGTTTTTACAGATAGGTCTTGGGCGCCATATTGAAAAACATGGCTGACCCGATTTTTAGCTACCGTTGTTAGCGGTCGGAAAAAATCATGGTAGTTTGACCAGCCAGTTAAAGTAGGAAAGGGTAACATTTTACTGTTACATGAGTTTTTTTACTCAGGGGAAGCTAAGCAACCCCTCCAGCACTCTATAGGGAGATAGTGTGTGCTGGGTCAGTAATTTTAAAGAGACTAGCAAAGTCCATTTAACGTTACATGCTCTGGGAGAAAGTAATCATTCCCAGAGAAGGTCTTTAAACCTTGGGCAGTCTGAAAGACACCGCTGTGCCACTGCACTGAAGGTGCTGTGTGACACACAGAAAAAGATGATGCCATGGAGTTTGTTTAAAACACCATATCCAAAGAACACAAAAGTAAAACATACATCAAAATACATGAAAGAGTGGGAAGAAAAGGCTCACCCTCTTTCCAGGTAAATAAATCATATCCTAGAAATCCAGCAAAGTTGCTGTGGGTCTCAAAAGGTAAGGGAAATTAGAACATATTGAGAATTCTCCCTAACAGTGTCATCGAAGGATGAACGCCATCCATGCTCCACAAACAACTCCTGAAGAAGTCTTTGATGATTGATGAAGTGATTAAGATGGCAAGAGTATATGAGAGTGTGGAGATCCAGGCATCCATCTGTGAGACCCTGAAAAAGACAACGGAGAGGGACGATGCAGTGGTGGCCCTCACCAGTGGCATGGACACTGAAAGGGGCACACTGGACCACCAAACACCATCAAGAGACAGATGAGACCAGGGCCACGCCCACAGAGGCTGTGCTACTGATTTGGACAGATTTTTCCTCATGCAGGCCCAGGCCCAGCAGTGCTCCAGGTGCTGTAGAGAAGGCCATTTCTAAGCAGTTTGCTGAGAGGGGAGGCCATTCCCATTGACTGGACAGCCCCAGACAGCACCAAACAATTGTAGATAGTCATACAGACCAAACTCGGCAACCACACAGTGGAGACAACCTCAATTCTATTCACAACAGCCAAGGAGAACGGTGAGGGCAATAGAACAAGGTATGGACTACGGAGACACACCTATGAATGACCCACCAACCCGGTCAGAATACTATGCGGACGTCTAAGGCTACCCTGACAACCCGTACACAAACTGGGACAAATTTTCGTATGGACAGGACCCAGAATTCCCAAACGAGTTTGTCAATCTAATAGATGGGGAAAAAGATAGCAGCGAGGGACCCAAAGTACTGGTGATGATGGGCACAATCACACACAAATTCTGGGGCCACTGTCAACATCATGGGGAAATGGGGAACAGGAACTCCTCCTATCTGGAAAAACCCAAGACTTGACACCATTGAAGGCAAGGATTTTTCAATGGAGAGCCAGTGTGCCACTCCCATCAATAGGACAATTCAGAAAGACATTTTCATTCAAGGGAAGGGCGATCATCACCAATATCAATGTACTTAGGAGCCCAGTTCAAAGGAAATGCCTGCTCAGCTATCGCACAGTAAGTTTCAGGACAATGACATGGTGGTATGCAGCGGGGATCAGTACAGCACCAAATCCATATGCCACCTGAAGGGATCACTAGTAAACAAGGAGACAATCAGGGACGCATTTCCCAAACTCTTTGAAGGCCTTTGAAAACTGAAAGACACAGTGATCCACTTACAAATCAAGGACCAAGTCAAACCTGTCCCGCAACACCTGAGAAGAGTAAGTTTCACTTGCAGGAAGCCGTGTCACCAGAGCTGCAGCAAATCCTGGACAATGACATCATACAACATGCAATGGGGCCCACGCCATGTATCTCACCACTGGTAGTGGTATCCGAAGACGGAAATAGACTGCGCCTCTGTGTTGATATGAGTGTGGCAAACACTTCCATTGAGAGAGAGAGGAACCCAGGGCCAAAGATAGTGTAACGCTCACCTTGTATCCACAGGGACGCCACCCACCTTGGCTGGATTGCTTCTGACTTGGGTTCACCTCCCCCGGGTACTCGTTCTGCCGTGGATCTATTCTGGAAGACAGGAGTTCTGTTTTAGCCAAAATCTCCTTCTCTCAGGGTCCACCTCCCAAGTGCTCCCCAGCGACCCCCTTAGAGTGTTTCTCACCTTGAGTTTCGATAAGGTGCGCTCTCCGTCCTGCTGTTCTGTGCAGGGGCGCATAGTGGCTGCTGCGACTCCGCTCTTGAGGTAAGTCTTTAGATCTTACAGAGTGTTTATCCGTAATAGTAATTGCCCTGTTAATCTCCTCCTTCTCTCATAGATGCAGAAGGGATGATGAAGACGTCGAGCTGATGCAGAGGGCGGTACTAGAGAAGGTAAGTGAATGCGCAGAGCTCGGCGCCATGAGTGTCTTTGTAGTTGGGCTAACCTGTGTTTGATCTTCCTCTGCAGGTTGCCGAGAAGTTCCTGGAAGGAGTGCGATCAGATGGAGATGGGACGTAGAGTGAAAGATGTCCAGAAAAACGACGAATACCAGGAGAGCTTCACTAGGTAAGCGCAAGCTTGAGAGGCATTGGAATCGGAAGGCGAACGCTTACTAAAATTGTCCTCTTCTCTCTTCTCACTAGGATGTTGCTGGCTGGCGAGGACGGGCTCCAGAGAAGATATCGGAGCAACGAGGAGGTGGATTGCTGAACAGGTAAGGAGGAATAATGGTGTTCTTCTTCTCTCCTTTAGATGCAGGCCTGAGATGCTGCGAATACGTCACAGTGAACGTCACGCTGTGAGGGCAGAGCAATGCGAAGCGAGTGCTGCAGCTCGGGCGTGGCTTAAATAGTCTACAGGTATCCCAGGTGCCTTCAGGGTGGACCACGCCCTAGATGCTAGACTGCATGGTTCAGTTCCGAACTGAACCTTGTGGGGTAGCCATGTTGGTCCATTCCCAAATGGGAACTCCATTAGCCATATGAGCATGGCCCCAAAGGCGCCAGGACTGGCTCCAGGACAGCCGGGGGGGCATGATTCGGCCCTTGGGCCTTGCAGGAAAACTGTGGCGAGGCCCAGAGACCCTGAGTCCCAAAGCCAGGGGTTATGGCCGTGGCAGCTAGAGGACATGATTGTCAAACTGTGCAACAACATTTTCCAAATTAGAACACTATCAGGGGTACTATTAACTGGAGATACACCATTACTCCAGATGTATAACAACGTTTGCCACCTACGACGGTCTCTTTCGGTACAACTGGCTGAACTTTGGAATTTCTCTTCCAGAAGATGATCATACACCTGCTCCTCCTGGCAGGGACGTCATTTGGGGGTCCTGAGGTCTCCCTTGCTACCCCTGTAATTTCCCTTGCTACCCCTAGAAATGTATTATTTTTTTAAATGTATGCTCTGGGGCTGTTGTCAGTGTCATGTGGCTTTTTATTTTTGGAGTGTCAGACTTTCTTGTTCTGGCCTCCTAAAAAAAAACAGGGATCCACAAGTGTATCACTTTGAGCAGTGACCCTAAATAAGAAAGAATAGGAATAACACATAATTTGTCTTTCTGGAATTCTATCCAATAATTGCTAGACTCATAAAGGTTTATTTCCAGGCACACTTCAGGTGGCGAGTCTCTGATTTAGCCTGTTCTTAAACACCTCAACTCAGCCTTTCATGCTTGTGAGGTTGATAAATGAGTACCAACACATGTTGGGTGATATTGTATGTATATTTGATCTATATAAAATGCTGAAGGGTAAGTGCTATATAATAACATATTATCATCAGTTGGCCTTGGACGTCTGCACAGTAATTTGGTAATATGCTCCTATACAGACTGATATTAACAATACATATGGTGATCCATTCTTGTATGGAATGTATATGACATTATAGTGTTATTGCAACCATATTTTTCGTAGTGTACTTAAGAACAATATGTGATATACCTTCTTGTTTTGTCAAGGGGTGAAAGGTTGTGTCCCATCGCTTCCCGTGATGTCACTTTGAGGTGGGCGGGTGAAATGACATCACTTCCTGTGATGTCATCAGAGGTCAAAGGTCATGTGATTTCACTTCCACTCCCCCTGGCATTTTGGTGAAGCGATGTCCCTGCCTCCTGGTCAGGATGGCTTTGAACTAGTCCGATAGCCTAGTGTACATCACCACCCAAGAGTAATAGGACCAGGCACTCGTAGACGTATGCAACATACAGGAAAAATACAGGGCTCACCCTGAATTATGAAAAATTGAGCTATAAGCAAGGAAAAGTTGAGGTTCTATGGCCATTTCTTCTCAGGGAAGGGATGCAGCCCAACCCACAAAAGCTGCACACCAACAATGACCTCCAGGAACCCTTCCTCAGGAGGGCCGGGTACTGTGGCCGATACCTGCAAAGGTTCACCATCACCACCAAGTCATTAAGATAACTTCTGTGAAAAGACAAGCCGATCAGATGGTCGAGTGAATGCCACAAGGCGTTTGGCACAATCAAAGTGGAACTGGCAAGTGCTACGCACCTTGCATTCCTCAACCCGCTATGGCACATGGAACTGGTAGTAGTCGCCAGCCTGTTTGTTCTAGGGGCCATCCTGGCACAACATGAAAAACCTGACGGCATGCTAGCTGTGTTGTAGCATATGCAAGCAGGCCTCTATCCCAGATGGAGGGTGCATATTCACATGCAGAGAAAGAGAGCCTGGCAGTGGTGTGGGCCTGCAAATATTTCCACCAATTCGTGATTGGAAAGAGGTTCAGCCTCGTGATGGACCACCACGCTCTTCTCTCACTATTTGGCATTATGAGAACAAAGATGCCACCAAGAATACTGAGATCAGGCATCCGCCACCAGGAACATGACTATGCCATCGCACACCAACAAGGGGGAGACAGCAATTCTGCTGACTACATTTCAAGACACCTGACGACAGAAGGTCTGCCGCCAAGGGAAGGTGACAGAGAATACCTGTGCTATGTCACGGAACAGGCCCTACTGCCCACCCTCACCACCGAAGACCTAGCCAGGTTTATACAGGTTGACCCGTCCACCAGATGTGCCAAAGAACTCACGGTCTCCAACCAATGGGGAGACTATAAAATGACTATTGCAACATTAGGATGGAGTGAATAGGCAGGCAGCTGGAATGCATGGCAAAGGTCAGCACAGAACTGGCGGTGTTTGAACAGGTGATACTGTTGAGAGGATGCTGCATCATCATTCCATCATACCTACGGAGAGGGCTGGTGCAGTTGGCACATGAAGGGCATCAGGGAATAGAAGCAACCAAGAAGTTACTCGGAAAGTCGCCATGGTTCTCACTCATGGACGCGATGCAGGAGGATGTATTAAGAAGCTGCCTCCCATGTCAATGTGCAAAGAGAAGCGACCTGCCACTCCACATGCAACATACTGTGTTTCTCTGAGAAGTTGTTGCAAGGAGTTGTGATGGAGTTGTATGGGGCCCTCGAAACAGGGGACTACCTCTTGGTAATTGTGGATGAGTTCACCAGATTCCCCATTGTCAAGCACACCCTGTCCATGTCATTTGCCCAGGCTTTTTGGGTCATGGACGAAGTGTACAGCGAGTGGGGCATCCCCATTACTGTGAAAACAGACAATGGGCCTGTGGGATATTTTGACCCATTCAATGTGCCCCACTGCATAATTTTACAAATGGGGAAAGAAACAGCCAACAATGGATGCTCTAACCCCTGTGTGCGCAAAATCTGCAAAACCGCCTTTGGGTCACAACCAAGGAAAGGCTGCACCCATGCCACACACAATCAAAGTGGGGGTGAAAACAGAGTTATCACTGCAGGAGCATGCCAGTGGGCTTTTTTACATTCAACATGGAGCAAGGAAGCAAATTTGTCATGAAAATCGAAAGTGCCTTTTAAAATGTAGCTTTGCAACCTTCAAAGTGCTGTTTTTGGTGCTAGATCCATTCACTTCCAGTGAATCCTTGAAAGTAAAAGGGTTACAGATCATCCAGTATGGCTCAGAGGAGTCGGGCCTCATTGACTGACAGCAGCTAAGAAATGTATCTCATGAAAAACCAGCCCAGCAACATGTTTTCAGTTCCACAGGCGTAATGCGGCTAAAAATGGCAATTTGAACTGTGCAGACAGAAACTTCAAACAAAGGCTGGACACATATATCCAGACTGCAAAACAAATCCCAGCACTCAAGGAAATAACTGATGCTGAATAAAATGTGTGTGCTGCAGAGCCAAATCTGGATTAAAATACTCAGAAATGTGCTTTTTCCAGGAAGAAAGTCTAAAATTGCCTGTTTAAAAGCATGTTTTGTTGAAAAGTTAAATTCCGTAAGAAATGTCAAAAGATTGCTAAATGTCAAAATCCACCTATAAACTGTGTTCAATTTATGTGTTTTAAGGAAAGATGTAGGTAACTCAAAGTTAAAACCCAGTCTTGAGTTAATTAACTATTTAATTCTGATCTGACAGCCTCAGCCTGGAATGGTTGACACCTCACTGCAGGAAAGGACTAATTGCTGCTGGGAGGTTTTCACATACTCATGACAAAGAACTCATCAGACTTTTGTCTGGACCCCTGCCAAAGACAATGGCAGGCATGAACACTCATCCCCACAGGGGAGGGGCAGGAAACTTCCCTCTCAAGGAAGAGGACACCCACCCTGATCAAAGGAATTTGACAGCTGTTGCCAGTTGAAAGAAAAGTAAAAAAAAAAACTGCTAAGGACTTTTGGTGGTTAAATGGGTATTTGTAATTAAGCTTTAAAGACTTTTAACTTTGCCTCAAGAAGGAGGATAAATCTAAAAGTTGGTAGTTGTAAATCTAATTTTATGTTCTTTCTTTGAAGATGTGATTGAACCCTGTACTGTAAAAGGACCAAATGTTATACAAAAACACCAACTTTGCAAGGACTATTGATGCTTCAAACCTAATATTGTTTACCCGTGTTCTAGGGGTGATTGCACAGACATGTACAGTTGGATGTAAAGGTAACCCACAAATATGTAATGTATGTGTCTGATTTTATTAGAGGACATAATTATAGAAATGTGTATTTGTGGGATAGTTACATTTTAGTCCAAATAACTGTGGAATTTCCCCAGTCACATCATAAAAACTGACAGCCCTTTCTGGCTTCCAACCAGAAAAAGACAAGTGCCTTTGACCTATCAGAGCCTTGAGGGTGTGGGTTGTAAGTTTGCCCCTATCATAAACTGAGTGATGTCACTAATTCCTGACTACATCCTGATTTCCACATGGCGCCCTGTTACAATTCTTCATCTTGTCCTGATCCAGATACTTTGCAAAACCCAGGCCTAAACATTTGCTGAACTGTTTTTCAGCTATGCCCACATTCTGAACCATCCCAAACTTAATAAAGTTAATTCTGACCCAGTCAGGCTTGCTACCATTAAGGCTTGCCTGCAGAAACTCACAATTCCACTGATATATAGTGTCCAGCAACCAGAAGGGCTGTGATGACCAGAACCCGACGGTCCAATCTTAATTTACAGTAGACTGTAAGTATAAATAGGAATCATAGTAAACCATAGCATATCTTGTCTTACCTTGTCCTATCCCATCGCTCAACCTATCCCATCTTTAACTTCAGAACCTCTAATATTGTCAGAACCATTCTTGCAACCCGGTTTATAATCCCTAGTGTTAGCGTTGACTTTTCTCTGATTTGTTTTGCTAGACCATAAACCATTAATGATTTGGATAAAATAAAGTAATTCCTATAAAAGAAAAATTGAGTATCCGCCACGTGAAGGGTTACAATCGGCCGTGCGTAACTGTGGAAATTCCGTGGTGGCATTCTTCTGTTTCTTAGCATTAATATAGTTAACATAAAACCAATCTGTCATTTTAAAACCGAATTTTGGCTTTTCTCTGTTCTATTTTTCTCAAAAACGCCTCTCATTCAAACTCGCATAAAGTTCTCCTCAATTTTATAGCTAGAGACTTCATTTCAACTCTGAGTTAAACCTAAGACACTTAGCTACATCCAAAACCAAAAACCGCCCCCCCCGGTGTAAATCGCATAGTGAAAATTAGGTGGGAATTCATGTTTTCCCATTCAAAGTATTTCAAAACTTCCATTCTGATTTAAAGTGCGTACTGTTGCTCATGTTATGTTTGTTATGATCTTTCAGTGTTACTCCCATAGGAATGTATATGAATCTAAGGATTTTTGCACACTTTTCATTGTTTTCCTAAGTCATTTTCAACTCTCATTTTAAAAGTGTAAATTTCCAAAATGTTTTTTTTTAGTTTTTTATTTTTTTTTATTTGATATAGCTGTAAAAACAGCCTTTCAAAATTTACAAACAAAGACAATACAATCATCATATATACAATTTACATTCTTAGAAAATGTATAACAAAAATATTACATATTTAAAATACTAGACTATAAGATGTTTTTAAACCAGATGCTTTCAAACCACTACATATAATTATTACAATAAACACTAGATTCTAAGAGTTTTGTTCATTCACCTTCATCAAGGGCCTTTATAGTATCTCCTGTTACTTTTCCCAGTTCTTTAAACACCAGGAAGTATAATTTAGTACAAGATATTTCAATTATTGCACATTTTCCAAGGTACGAGTGTCCATACAGTCTTTCTGGTTTAATGTCTCAACAAACATTAGTATAGCTATGTTCATTTTAGCCAATTGACTATGATACAATTTTTCCCATAGAACCTCATGATCTGTAACGCACTGTTTCTCAAACATATGCTTAAAGAATTTACATCTATTCTCAATTAACGCAGGACAAACAGGACTTAAGTATTTTAAGGTCTCAGACTGTAATGTGAGCTTACAGAATCTACAATCCCCATTCATAGTTATTCTACGCATCTGACAAACCTAATTTGTGAGACAAATATTAAATCTTACTCTCAAGTAACCAAATCTGTTATTTGGATTCGTAAATTTCACTAAATATTTCTCTATTTTATGTAGGTCCTTGATAGCGAAAGCTTGAGTTTTAAATATCCTTAATTTAGAACATACATTTCTGGAATTAATCCAATCAAGCATCCACGGTTTCTTTTTGGCTCTTTCTGGGTCATTTGTTAAGAGCTCCTCGTCAATACCAACTTCGATCATTAATGAATTTATCTACTTTCGCCACCCACTTGATGATTTTGTTGATATCTGTATTTAATATAAATTTTACCAGCGTAAACATCACACCTTTTTCTTCAGTAACCATAAGATACTTGCGGTATAGACACAGTACTTTCCATAGATAAACTGCTTACAGGGATACCAACCCAAATTCATGTCGTAGTAGGCATATTGATACTGTCACGGGTAAGCCACAGACTGATTTCCAAAAATCTCCTTCCATCTTGACCCATGTGCTCTTCTTGATGATATCTCATGTTTCAGTAGAGTAAGTCACGATGAGGATAACCTTTTGTTTGTAAAAAATAAACCGCTGGCATCAGTGAAAACTTACCATATTTAGATTGTATAATTTTTGTTTGGTATATCCCAGTTGACAATTTTTGCTTCAGATCTCTAAAAAATTGTTTATTCCCTGTGTCATTACTGAATTGAAGGCCTAGATATTTATACTCCGAAACTATTTCAATTTCTTTGGCTGTAAACATTTTTTCTTCAGACCTAGTATCATGATTTTAAATTGTGTTTCGTTTATTGCCAAGAAATGTGCATCCACATATTTACTCAGAGATGCCAATAGGTTATGCAATCCCCCTGGGGTTTTAGCCAACAACACCAGGTCATCGGCATAAAACAACCAAGGGTTGGATGACCCCCTATTCATGGGGCATCTGCTCTACAGTTCGGGAAGTCATGACGTACCGCGTCCATAAAGACACTGAAAAGGGTACTAGCCAGAATGCACCCCTGCTTAAGTCCTCTGAGTTGAAATTGGATCTGACAGAGTTCCATCAGAGGCTAACCTAATCTGAACAGTTGTTCGGGAGTGCAATTGCTTTATCCAGAATGTTAAATATTCAGGGCAACTTGCGTCACACAATTTCTTTATCAACAATTTCCTACAGACCGAATCAAAGGCCGCCTGGAAATCAATAAAGGCAAGGTAAATTATTTGACCCTTTCGCTGTTCTTGGCTTTTAATGATTTCCAGGAAGTGTAAATTGATAGCCATTCCCATCCCCGGCACAAAGCCTGTTTGATTTGGATCCCTCATGTTTGCATCATTTAACCATTCATTCAGATCCCTTAGCAACAATCTAGTACAAAGTTACTTTTTTGTTAATGGGAATTGTAATCGATTTTCTCCAAGAAGATGGTATAAAACGAGTTCTAACTATTTTCGTGAAGATGCATAAGCCACATCCTGATCGTAAAGATGTTTAAGGCGCACTTTTTCTCTCAAGTAAGAATCTTTGAGGTGATTATTGATAAACAACATAGAGCCTTGTTTCTATTACAGATTAAGATTGTGTGTTAAACAAAAGACGGTTTGCCTTGGCCTGTGACAAAGGATAAATTTGGGAGGCAACTTCGCCTATAGGGCAGACAAGTAAGCAATTCCAATAAGAACATAACAGCTGAAAAGTCAACAAAAGGTGAGCATTTGGGAAGCGTGACTCACAAATGAGGGAGAAATAAGTACAAAGGTACACTTGATTAGTGGAGGTTTAAAACAATCTCAAAAGTGTTGCCCTAGGGATAGGCTAGAGTGACAAAGCGCTCTTGTTCAAAGAATGTTGGACTAATGACATGTAAAGAACGTTGGACTAATGAAATGTAAACCTTAGAGGGAGAGTGTGTAATTATAGACACTGGATACAAATAGAGTAAATTGCATCTAATGTTATAGAAAAGTGTGAAAGTGGTTAATAATGATACCATTTAAGAACGAATATATCCCTGCTGCTTAAATAACAGAGATGAAGTTGTTATAGATGTTTCACAGTATTCTTTTGCACAAAAAGTTGAATACCATGTTTTTAAGCGTAGTTTGTTTGTTTTCTGCTTTTTAGAGAGATTGCAAATTGTGGTGCACCATTTAATGTGTGAAAACCAGAACATAAATTAAGCCCGAGTGCCCTGAGGACAGGGCCAACAGGATACGCAATAGAGAACATTGGCCTTGCTTATTTTGTCAAGAGATACATCTCCATGTTGGTTCTAGAAACACATTGTTGTATCAAGTGTTGGCACATTCCTTTTTTGCCCGTATATATTGGGAAGGGCATGAACAAGAACGGTGGCTCCTTGTGGAGTATCCACCATAGTAAGGCATAATTAAGATTTCTTATGTGTTTGGTTTGCACGCCTTCAGTGGAAATGCACACACAATAATATGTGGCTAAATCTATGTACTGTTTTAACATTGTGTATTTAATATGTTGTGATAAATATTGAAATATGTATATTTTTTCAACATCTACATGGTTAAGAGCCCTTGTTTTGGGGTAAAAAATGCAAAGAACTAAATCTGTATACATCTAGGGTAGCTCACTCGTAGCGGTAAGGGAAGGAAGCTGATTTGTGGGACTCGTTTTGATTTTGTGTTTGATTATCCTCACCCACTCAGCCCCTAAAAAGAGGATCATTGTGGCTCATGAAAATTTGAGGTTTATTTACCATTCAAACAATTCTCTGTAATAATTTCACGATTTCATCTTTCCACTCCTTTATCATTAATGTGTCCACACCTGGAAATTTTGCAGGCTCCGCTGGCTTATATACATTTGTAGACTTCACTTCTTGAGGATCCACTGCATTTAAAGTTGAACCTGCGGGCTCATTATTATTCTCTAGTAGTACTGGAATAGAAGACACCTGATCGGTATTGAGTACCTTGCTCTGATTACTCAATAATACAAGGCTATCTAGAGGTTCATATACCAAAGACGCCATTTTGGCCAATTTGTTTTGGTTTGCTTTAAACAAGAGCACATCACGATAGTTATTGGCTATGGCTTTCTGCGCCAACGTTGTTGCCGATGTAGGTTTTGATAGCGCCTGAATGAACTGTCTAGTTCCAGAGATGTTAGAATTTGGAATAGATTTAACATTTTTTGATTTTTTCATGGCCTTGGTTGTCGGTATTTGTGCAGTCTTGCTTTTCTTATCAAATATGAGGTACGTAGCTCCTTTGTTACCTTGCACAATTCCCTCTACAACTTCAACATCCCGACTTTGTTGACCATTTCCACTAGAGGAAGTTGTCGGAATTTCCATGTTCTTCATTTTTGCCTTCTTTTTTTTAGAGCATTGCTGACCAGGCACACATTTTTCTTCCAAATCTTTTTTTGCCTCCTCTACGGGAATAATTACACCCTTTGTGTTCACCTGTCCTTTTACGATTACCTTACCAACAATCTCATTATTATTCACAGATATTTTTTTCTTGCCTGCATCATGTTGCAGGACCAATTGTTGATTCTGTGAGCAATCAATTAATAATACATCAGACTTATCAACATCCATTTCCCCCTGAATATCAGTAACATTTTGCTTCACATTTAAGTCATCACCACTTTGATTATTGCAGCACATAATAGAAGGTTTTACATTATTTTGACTCTGTAGCAATGTTACTAGCAACATATGTTGTTCGTTCATTTTTGTGTCTAAGGTATCATACAATCGGGTTAGCGAAAATAACGCTGCATTCATTGTTTGGAGAGAGGTCTCTACACCTATTACAAATGTCCCCTGGGACGGCAGATTCTTTGCACCCGGAATATATTGATTGCACCGGGGAGTTGGTTGCATGAAGGAGCAAGACAAAACTGATGACTCATTTACTGAGGGGGAAACATCACAGGTGATTTAGATAGATCATGAATACTCTGACCCCCTTCAAACTCTTGATTAGCAACCTCGCCGTTACTATGGGTACTCGCATTACAACCATCCCCATTGTTATTTGAATTATTCACGATTGGTGTTACATTTACCATGGCTCTGTCAGGAAGTCCAATTTCTACAACGCTCTTGACCTGATTATTTGACACTGAGTCTATCGTTGGTTTTGATGGTTTTGCCGTCTGTATGACTTCATTCACTCCCCCTCTTATTCCTAATTTTTCTTTAATTAGTGTCAACGCACCAGCAGCAATTAGAGAGTCTAGAGGAGTATTTATTATATCAATCGCCACCCCACACTTCCCTTGGTTGTCTAGGGGCTCAATGCATACCCCATTGGTAGAGTTGCTTAATTGAGGCTTCTCTAAGCCCCCCTCATTTTCGTTCCAAACTCACAAAATTTTCGAATATCAACAAGGTGTGAGCAGGAGCGTATGTTAGAGGCAGATTTACAAGCGCGTACTGACTGAATAGAGCTTGAAGAAGATTTCGGGGTCTGAATTGCCTCGGCCACACAATCCTTGATTTTATCTTGGGCGGGCATTGCTGATTTTAGCGTTAGCACAATTAAGGAGCCACCGAAACTTGCTATTTTTATTTAGTACAATCAATGATCTACCACCAGCGGCAGCACAACACGTATGACAACAAGTCAAATCTCTTCTAACGGAAAGTAAAGAGTTTCAAAAGGCAATACTACGTACGTGTTCAGCAATTGCTTTTAGACACAATTATAATCACTCAAGCGTTGCACTAGTTGTTCCTCAATAACCTTGTTCAGTACAGAGGCTATTTTATGAACTTACAGCCACCTACTATATTTAGAGTATTTAGTTGGCTTCACCTACGATTAAATAGCTTTCTCAAACATCAAGAGGCTTATCACAGCCAAGAACTTCTTACCCACCGCCCACAGCCCTCTGCCAGCTGAGAGGCAACAGCACTTGCACCAGCACTTTCACCAAATGCACGCGGGCCAAATGCGCACGCTCCTCAGTTTTTATGGTGTTCTGGGAAAAGTGGGCGGAACTAGTATAACGCTGCAAAAGGAAATGGGGAAAGGTAAATAAAAATGTCCAAAAATGTTTCACCAAGTCTTCACGGGGCTTAATAAAGTCCTTTAAATCAGAAGGCTTCCAAACACCTTGAAATGCAGACGATAGTACTCCTTCACAGACGACAGCCCTTGCACCAGCACTTTCACCAAATGCATGCGTGCCAAATGCGCACGCTCGTCAGTTTTTATGGTGTTCTGGGAAAAAGTGGGTGGGACTAGTATAACACTTGAAATGCAGAATGTTCTGTTTCCACTGAAAATGGACAATTGTCCTCCTCCACAGCCGACAGCACTTGCACCAGCACTTTCACCAAATGTTTTTCTCTCATTTTTGGGGAGGGAAGATTGCATTCAAACCCAGTACACTGTTCTACATTCCTGAATATCTGCTGCTTACTTACATCTGGGTAGAATTGCTTCTTTGTGAGTTGAGAAATTTGTTGGGGAAATCTTAATGTAAGCGCTATCTTTTCAACAAGCCAAAAGTGTTCTTTTCTCTGTGTTTTATCTTTTGTGCTGCTCAAACGTGAATTCTACTGCCTCATATACTTTCTGATTGTATTGTCACCACATTGGTGATTGCTGCCCTACATATTAAAATGTATGTGTGATTTGAATTGTAAATAAATAAATAAATAATACCTTTATGAACCAGCCTGATTCCTAGTCCAGTGTGACCAAGGGGGTATTTTGAGAAGGGTATGATATGAGTGGTATATCACTCATGATATTGAACCAATAGACACAATAAATACGTATTTCATGTGTGCATTACATGCTAGACGAGACCCGGGTGTATTGCCTGTTTGAAATCGTTAACAGACTTGGGGGCTCGTACGGGATTTTGAGTAGGTTGGTGTATTGTGGTACACTGTACAAGCATCTCTCAAAATAAATACTCCAAAATAAATTGATAGTTTCAAAAGGGCGATCCCAGTAGAAATTAATATGGCTAGGGAACACACCCTGCACAAACTTTTTGTCAAGGGTGAGTGGCCCAACCAGAATGAACAGGCATGGCTGCAGGAAATCAAAGAATAGGTCACTGCCATGAACCTAGATACATGGCAGGACAAGGGCCCATTACACCAAGCTCTTAAAGAACTATACATGGCCCCAATAGTGAAAGAGGAGCAGAGTACAATTGCCAAAATAGCGGCCTACCTGTACGTCCACATAGGAATAATGCAGGAAAAGCATGCAGAAAACATAGTTCTGGCAAAGAATCAAGTGGAAACACTAGAAATAATCCAGACTGATCTGGACTCTGCAGAGCAAAGGCTACAGAAGAGCCAAGAATCAGAGACAGAAGCTAGGCAGTATCTGACAAAACTGAAAGAAGATCTGGCTCTCCTACAGCAAGAGAAGGCAGAGCAATATACCCAAGTTCAGGCACTGAAGGATGAGTGTCAGGAAAGGGTTGACTCTTTACAACAGAGTCAGCATAAACTGGAGCAACAATTACAGTTTAATATAGCCTGTTCAGAGCAAATAGTTACCCTACAGGACCAGATAGAAAAATGAAAAGAGTAAAATAATAAATTAATTATTAAAGACATCCACTCTCAAGAGGAATTTGATGCGGAGTGCCAGAAGTCCAACGCATTTAAAAAACAAAGGGATGACCTGACTGCACAGAGAGCACCTGTCAGGAGAGGGACACCTTAGACCAGGAAGTAAGCCAATTAAAAACCAAGCTAGAGGAAAGAAAGCTGGCCCTCCAGGAGCTCAAGGAAGTACAAACAGAATATGAGAAGCTACTAGAGCACACCAGGCGGGTGGAGGATGCTCTGAAAAAGAACACCCAGAATAATGATGCTAAAATCTCAGGAGGTAAATCTCCTGCAGCAGAAATTGGCCCAGTATTTCCAAACTAGGCAGGAAGCATAGAGACGCAACAAGGCTCTCTGTGAAAAGAATGATGTGCTCCACAAACAGATAGCCATGCAAGAGCGAATTATTGAGACCAGTAAGGCACTGATAGAGGAACAAAAGATTCAGATTTTGCCATATCATCAGGGAATAGGGGCTGAAAGAGAAGAGGTAGAGAGGGACAGAGAAATCCCTAAGCATCACCCTAGACCCCTGTACCCAGGGACTCTAACCCTTTCAATGCAATGAACTCTGCCACCTTCATGTCCACTGACTCATATGATCCAGGGGCCATGGGGATGGTAGACTTCAACAACATGGGTAAGATGGGACTGACAGATCAGTGCCTCCCAGAATTTGATGGGCGGGCGTCTCTGTACAGATCCCCAAATGCTAGGGTTAACCTCTCTGATCAGGAAGACTCCTGTGAGGGGAGAGCCAGGGAATTGGATCTTCAAAAATACTGTCTACCAAAAGATCAGTTTGTTAAATTTGGTGGGGAACACCAGGAAATAAAGCCCAAAAAAAGCATCCTTAAGTCCTCTTCCCAGGTAGGGCAGTGGGGGGTACTCTGGCAAACCTGGGAGCAGGGGAGAGTCAGAAGACTCTTGTGAGCACCACAGGCATCAGGTAATTAGGCCCCACATCCTGCAAGCCCTTCTCAAGCTCGCAGAATCAGGGAGGGCCTAGAGGATCAGATAGCCACCTCCAGTAGTAGTGCCTCTGAGTCAGAGGATGAGTGGACGGGGGTGACTAAGACCAAAAACGCCAACAAAATCAAGATGACTATACAAAAAGATCCCCTGAAGTAGATTAAGGCCATTCGTAGTGTTGTACCTCCCTATCACAAAAATGCAAAGTACTCAGTCTGGGAACACCTTGAATTGTACGAACAGATGATGGATACTTTTCATCTGAAAGATAGTCAGAGTTGCATCCAATATGTGAAATGGACCTTCTCCCCTGAGTACTCCAGCTTTTTTGCGGGGCTGCAGGATCAGAACCACTCAAGATGGTCCACCTACAGGGCGGCCATCTTAAAAACTTCTCTGTCCATAGAAATCCCCAAGAGGCCCGCAAGGCGGTCTACAACCTGCAGTGTGGGGAAGACCAGGCCCCACAAAAATGTGTGCAAGAACTTAAACGTGCCTTTGCACAGACCACCAGGAGGGTGCCCACAGACAGTAGGGAGTTCATTAACACCTTTTTCCATGCACTCCCCAAATGCATCATGACCCAGCTGGTGAGGGACTTTCATGAGAACAGGTCACTGGACTGGGTCATAGAACAGGCAACCCGTATTTATGAGGTGCAGAAACCTTTAGATAGTTAGAACACCAATAAAAAACCCAAACCATCCAACACCCCTGCTGCTGCTAAGGTGGCAGAGGTGAAAGTTGCCCCCATTTTAGATCTGGAGATGGGGGGGCCTAAAAATATACCCGTACAGAATCCTTCCAGCCAAAGAACCAGAAGGCCCTCTGGCCAATCCCAAACAGGTAGTCAGGGAGGTAATCCCACAAATGGGACCCCCTAACTCCCCTGATTACATTAGCCCTGATACAAGGGCATCTAACCCATCCTGGGGTATGTGTGGACTCCCCCAGGCCAATGGAGGGGATCCAACCAGGTAGGTACCAACTCAGGAAACTTCCCTCCTAACTTTCCCCAGGAGGGCAGTAATCCCCCAAATGCCGGGTTGAGCTTCTTTCCCCGGTACCCTCAAAACTTCAACCCACAAAACAACCCTCCTTTCTTTCCCCACTTTCCTGAGCCCATACAGCCAAATCCGGGAGAGGGGAGGCCAAGGGTGGAGGGTTACCCAAACTATCGAAACCAAGGGTATTATTAGAGAAGGGATAGCTACCCTTCCCGTGATCCACCTAGGATGGGCCAAAGACCCCGTACCAGCCAGAGCGGGTGTTCCAACTGGAGAGCCAGGCCCAGAACTTGTCCCAGGATCATGGGTCACATTTTGAGGGCTCAGCAGAATCCTTAGATGAACATGGCGGCTCAGAACTCCACAAAGCAAGGGTCTGGTACTCCAGAACAATGACAGGGAGAGAACCCTGACAACTCACTGGTTCCAAAGGAGAAGGCACGGGGGAAGGGGGGTGTAAAGCCTTAGAGGAAGCTTCCTTCCCCACTTGTGAAAAACCCCTGAAAACCCAATAACCGGAACCAAAATCTCCTGCTCCCGGAAGTCTGCAACCCAAGGAACAGAGGGCGAGTAGGAGAAATAAAGGATCTAAAAAGACCCATTTTGTGGAGGAGGTCAGTGTCTTCCAATTTGAAGGAGAGGGGTCCTCTGAGGACTCTGGGAAAAAGATCTTCTCCTTCATTGATGGGGGAACTACTCCCAAAGAAAAATGGGTCCCGAAGAGATCCTCATGAAGACTGGGTGAATGTGGGGACTGTGTTAGGATCACCCACCATTGAACCCCTGAATGATGATCCAGAGAACCACCTTGCCCAAATGTACTCTGGGGACTGCTTCCAAAAAGGGGTGGGGGCACAGCCCAGAATCAGAACCAGGGGTGCCCCAAACTCCCCCAATATCCAACTGCCATATTTTTCTTAAAGATCCCCAAGCTCCCACACAGAATCCTGCCCAAACTACCCCTGTGTCGGAATCAATAATCAAGAAACTAACCCACCAGCTGGCCCAAAGTAAATTAACATTATCTTTGCCCCCTTGAGGAGAAGGAGGGAAGATTTTATGCCCCGGTCCAAGTACAAGGGCAATGTACATTTATGGCCCTGGAGGACACTGGATCCCAAGCCACTTTTCTGTCAAAGAGAGCCTTTGATCAGCTGAATTCAGGAAGGAGGGAGATACCAGATCCCCCTCACCCCCTTCCTGGACAACTTCAGAACTTCGATGGGAATGAAATTCCTGTCAAGGGGACTGCAGATTTGAAAATAAAAATTGGGCGACACAAGGTGAAACACCCAGTCATAGTTGTGACTCCAGAGGGCACACCATGTTTACTAGGGAATGACATCCTGTGCAAATTGTCTCCACTAAAAGACTGTGTAAACAAGGTCCTCTGGACCCAGACTAACCGAACAATAAAATTAAAACATAGTGTCAACCATGTTAGTTTAAATGGCACATGCCACATGGTTGAACGAAAACAGGATCATATTGAATTCCATTTCCTAACAACCAAATCCCTGACGTGACAGTAATTGCAGTAGGACAGTAAAATGGTGATGGGAATTCCTCTCTATTTCTGAAAATCTACCTTCCTTCCAGTTTCAAGTGGCATTCCACACTGGAAGGAAATACTCTGAAATTCTATACAAATTCACAATCAGAAAATCCCACTTCCATAGTCCAAGATGATTAGAAACCAGCTCAAAGTTTAGCTGATATCCAGACAATTAGAGAACAGTTATACATCCCAATTCAGTTAAATGAGGGGAGGCAATCTGTTCTCCCCCGAGTGTGCGTGAACAAAGGTAAGAGCTTCATCAGCGAAGCCATGTTCCGAAAACTCCCAAAAGATCCAGCCATACCCACATTTAAATTGATAGACATATGGGAAATGATCTGGAAACTCCCAATTCTAAACATCTCCTGCCTAGCAGGTGTATGCTCAGAATTTCTATAGGCAGCAAAAGCATAGTTCTTAACTGTTGGGTTGTGCGAGATGTCATTGCTGCATTTTATTTAGGCAGTGACATTCTCAATCACTTTGCCATTAGTTTGGACCGGATAAACTACAAAGCCTGGTCCAGTTTAGGGGGTAATCCCATGGACTTAGATGATTCAGAAAAAGTATTTCGGTCAGCTCAACTGCTGACGTATGCAGTTGAAGTTAAAATTGGAGAGGAAGTCACCATCCTAGAACCGAGCCGACTATTCTCACTTAAAGTAAAAATTAAAAGAGGACGGAAACTGCAAAATTCTGACGCATATGTTCTCCTCAACGTCCATCTCCAACAACAAGGGTTGGGGTTAAACCCAACACCATTTGTCAATACAGAACACAACATCATTCCAATATTGGTGGATAACAGCGACCTTAGGAGTATCACTCTGGGCGCAGGCACCATTATTGGAAAGGTGGTTGAGGACCGACATTTTTCCATAGATTTAGGTAATTAACTGATAGGACCAATCACCAATGACTGTTTTGACGGTGATAGTGACAATGAAACAAAACATCACACAGGATCTTTACCCGGCATGGGGGGAATTTCCTGGTGTACTCTTCCTGCCCGTATGGTAAGGAAGAGGTGACCTGTGACTTCAGGAGGGATGAGGTGATCTTCCAAGTCCACAAGGACTGCCTTCCCTGCCTGAAACCCGCAGTCCAGGTCAATGCTTTAACCAGGGACTTCTCCACCCAGCTTGAGGAGGCCGCTGAGATAGCCAAACCAGAAGCCTTTCCGTGCTTCAGGCAAATGGTTGAAGTGAGAGGCAACGTAGCTGATGCCTGTGAGACTCTAGAGCAAAAGCAAAAGTTGAAACAAGTTTTCTTAGATTTTCAGGATCTCTTTGCAGTGGACTCATATGACTGTGGTCGCACCAAAATCCATTCAACAACAATTTCCACTGACCCTGGTATGACTCCAGTGTTTGTGAAGTAATACTGCTTGCCTCTCGCATGCATAGAGCCCCTCACAGAAATAATTAAAAACCTTGAGTCCCGTGGGATAATTTGTCCAGTCCACAGCACCTTTAATAATCCGGTGCTGGGGATTTTAAAAACGAACGGCCAGTGGTGACTCTCTGCTGACCTAAGGGAGCTAAACAAATGGGTCCACACATCCCGATGGCCTCTTCCCTATATTGACCAAGGGCTGGCCCAGATCCAGGGGTCAGAGGTATACACTGCCATTGACCTGACCAATGGGTACTGGACCGTACCTGTCAGTAGGGAGGACCAATACAAGCTGGCCTTTACCTTCGGGGGGCAGCAGTACACATGGACCCAGACTCCCTTCGGATACATCAACTCCGGCAATAAATGTAATATCTTCTTACACAAGGCCATGCCCTACCTGGGTGAAAGGGGTAACCTGGCCGATGTAGATGATGTTCTGATCAAAAGCTCAACTGTGGAGGAACACATAGCAGAGATTCGTTATGTTCTGACACAGTTGAGGGCTGCCGGAGCAAAATGATCTTTCCAAAAGGCACAGTGGTGCAGGACCCGTGTCAATTTCTTGGGGCATGAGATAACTCCTGAGGGTCTCTGTCCACAGGAAAAGAGGGTGGAAGCACTCCTGAAACTAAAAGACCCCACAACTCTGCATGAGTAAAGGAGCCTCCTTGGACTGACTAATTACAGCAGCAGGTTCATTGAGGATTACGCAGAGATCACAAGACCCCTGATCCATCTGTTGAAGGGGGGGTCAAGTGGGAGTGGGGTCGCGAACAAGCCGAGGCAGTAAAGCAACTCAAAAGAAGCCTCTGACAAGCGCCTTGCCTAGCTTACTGTGTCAAAAACAAGGAGTTCTTCTTGAAGACAGGGTTCGGAAATACATGCTTGACCGCAGTATTATACCAAAAGCATGACAAGGTCAATAAAGTCATCTCCTATGTAAGCAAGACTTTATCCTCTGTGAAGGAAAAATTCAATGATTGTGAGAAGGCACTCCTGGCAAAGGTGTGGGCATTGAAGAATTACCACCCGTTCATCCAGGGGGAACACATCATAGTGGAGATTCCACAACAGCCTCTGCAATATCTTCAAAGTGACAGAATCCGGGCCGGGAATGTGAGTAATTCCAGAATTACTTCCTGGATTCTGTCAATGCAAGGCTTTCCTGTGGAGGTCAGATATGGCCAAAACAAGAAGAGTCCCCTCGCGCAAGGTCTGGCTCACTTGCATGATTGTGCCAGAGAAAACTATCTTGTGTACGAAAGTCTTAAAATCCAGGACAACATGGAGGCGTACCGCAATTCCCCACACAAAGTCTATGAAGAAGACAAGTGTAAGGGAATGCCCACTTTCTATGTAGATGGGTGCTCCTACCATGTGGAAAACAACGGGGAAATGGAACTAGAGGGCGTGGGGAATGCCTTGGTGAATGATGCCCCAGAACCCTCCACTGGGTACAAAATCCGTCCCCGTAGTAGTCAGGTGGCAGAGCTGATGGCAGTTCTTCAAGCCATCCTCACTGCTGTCCAACACCAACTCCACAAACTGGTCATAATCACTGATTCAGGAACGGACTGAATCCGGAACGGGTTCGTGGAGCACCAGGTTAATTGGAAAACCAGAGGCATGCTATGTGCTAATAACAAACCACTCAAGCATGGAAAACTAATACAAAATATTGATGATCTGGTCACCTCTAGTGGGATGACCATCTACTGGACAAAGATCAAGGGTCATTCTAAAGTAGAGGGACCAGACAAAACTGGAAATTACTTAGCTGATCAGCTGGCCAAAACCGGAGCCATCCAAGGGAACCTCCTTGAGATCGAGTCCCTGTTGGGGGAAATCCAGGTCACTGCTATCACTAGGTCACAGAAAAATGCTCACAATGAACTCTCAACTGCCCAGTGGAGTAAGGAGACCCCAGATGCTGATTTAATCACGACTCAAAAAGGCGATCCAATAATTGGTAAACTTTATCAACACATTGATAACCATGAGCACTTTCCCCTGATGGATACTGATTGCATTGGGAAAGAGGACCTCAGTGTTGATGAAATGTCCAAAAATGCTCTGAATCTAAAACGCTTTGTTGGTGAGGAGATCCATATCTGGCTGTGACCAGTGGGTGGTCCCTACCGCATACCAAAGCCTGATGCTAAGTCATGCCCATGATGCGGCCACAGCCGGTCATCGGGGGTTTCATACTACATTAGAAAACTTGCAAAAGGTTGCATACTGGCCACACATGGGGCAGGACCTTAACTAATACTTGAAGGGGTGTCTTGTGTGTGCACAAATTCAGCCAACATCACTCACACACTGTGCTCCCCTCCAGACGAGGGGGATGACACTGCCTTGGTCAGATTTACAAGTAGATTTCATCGGGCCCAAGATTCGCTCCTCCTGGGGTAACAAGTACATGTTAACCGTAACATGCTTGTTTACTAAGTGGGTGGAATGTCTCCCAGCCCCAAATTGCAAGGCAGAAACAGCAGCTTCCCTGATGATCAATCACATCTTCTCTTGTTTTGAACTACCCCAAAGGATTGAGTCAGACTGAGGTAGTCACTTCACCAGCATAATGATGACAAAGATGTGGGAGATACTTGGGGTAAAAAGGAAGCTACACATTGCATATCACCAGTTCTCTAGTGGTAGAGTTCAGAGGTACAATAAAAACATTATGAGCATATTAAAAAAAATATGGCAGACTCTTGGCCAAGTTGGGCTATTCGATTGCCAATTGTCCTGATGGCCATCAGATCTACCCCTTTTTCTTCAACTAAAATGTCTCCCTTTCAGCTGATGACTGGACGAAGGATGGTGCTACCCCAGCATCTGCTCTATAGAACCCAAGAGCAGACCTTGATAAATGCCTCCACAACTCATGAGTATGTTGACAATCTGAGAAAACACCTTCAACATGCTTTTGCGTATGCTCAGCGGAATCTAGAAAGATCTGCAGACAGTATGAAGACCCACTATGACCTTAAGACAACCAAAAAGGAACATCAACTAGGAGACAGGGTCTACTTGTACAATTTCCAAAGGAACCAAGCCAAAGAGCACATATTTTTGCCCAGCTGGGGGGGACCTTTTGAAATTGTGGACAAAATCTCACCAGTCGCCTACAGAATCTGCATCCCCAAGGGCGATTTGACAGGAGAAGACAAGTGGGTCCACCTCAACCAGCTAAAGAGTTGCCATCCCCGGCATACGTTGCGGCAAATAGAAGAGCCTACAGAAAACCCAGAGGGAGAGAATGATGAAACCTTGGAAAATTCGAAATTGTCATGAAATACATGCATGCAGTATTGTAAATTGTCACTGAATGTATATCCCAATGCTGTCATCCCTATTGGTGGGCAGTAGTGGGAAAATGTCCATAACTGGGTTATGTTTTGTTTTCTAGTATTGGCACTAAGTGTACCTAATCACCAAGGAGGACCTCCTCGGGGACACGCAGGAAAAACCAAATAGAACCAGTGTTGTTACACACATCAGAAAAAAAAGCATGAGAGAAGACGGGAGTATCATTCCTATTTCATCCAGAGCTGGCGAGGAGAGCATGTCGCGTCATTCGCTGATGGGAGAAGAACCTACAACTGAAGAAAGCTGTGTTCTTTACATGGAAGAAAAGAAAAAAATCCCATGTGCCCGACTTCCCCACGACTGGAAGTCAAGCTGAAGTCAGGGGGAGCTTCTGTGGGATATTTTGACCCATTCCAATGTGCCCCACTGCATCATTTTACAAATGGGGAAAGATCAGCCAGATCAGCCAAAAATGGATGGGCTAACCCCTTTGTGTGCAAAATGTGCAAAACCGTGTTTGTGTCACAACCAAGGAAAGGCTGCATCCCTGCCACACACAGTCAAAGTGGGGGTGAAAACAGAGTTATCACTGCAGGAGCATGCCAGTGGACTTTTTTACATTCAACATGGAGCAAGGCAGCAAATTTGTCCTGAAAATCGAAAAATGGCTTTTAAAATGTAGCTTTGCAACCTTCTAAGTGCTGTTTTTGGTGCTATATCCATTAATTTCCAGTGAATCCTTGATAGTAAAAGGGTTACAGATCATCCAGTATGGCTCAGAGGAGCCGGGCCTCATTGACTGACAGCAGCTAAGGAATGCATCTCATAAAAAACCAGCATAGCAACATTTGTTTTCAGTTCCACGGGAAAAATGCAGCTAAAAATGGCAACATGTAATAATTTCAACTGTGCAGACAGAAACTTCAAACAAAGGCTGGACACATACATCCAGACTGCAAAACAAACCCCAGCACTCAAGGAAAGAACTGATGCTGAATAAAATGTGTCTGCTGCAGAGCAAAATCTGGATTAAAAGACTCAGTAATGTGCTTTTTCCAGGAAGAAAGTGCAAAATTGCCCGTTTAAAAGCATGTTTTGCTGAAAGGCCTAATTCTGTAAGAAATGTCAAAGGATTGCTAAATGTCAAAATCCACCTATAATCTGTGTTCAATTTATGTGTTTTAAGGAACGATGTAGGTAACTTAAAGTTAAAACCCAGTCTTGAGTTAATTAACTATTTAATTCTGATCTGACAGCCTCAGCCTGGGAATGGTTGACACCTCACTGCTGGCAGGAAATAACTAATTGCTGCAGGGAGGTTTTTGCATACTCATGACAAAGAATTCATCAGACTTTTGTCTGGGCCCCAGCCAAAGACAATGGCAGGCTTGAACACTCATCCCCACAGGGGAGGGGCAGGAAACTTCCCTCTCAAGGAAGAGGACCCCCACCCTGATCAAAGGAATTTGACAGCTGTTGACAGTTGAAAGAAAAGTAAAAGAAACCTGCTAAGGACGTTTGGTGGTTAAATGCCTATTTGTAATTAAGCTTTAAATACTTTTAACTTTGCCACAGGAAGGAGGATACATCTAAAAGTTGGCTGTTGTAAATATAATTTTATGCTCTTTCTTTGAAGACGTGATTGAACCCTGTACTGTATAAGGACAAATGTTATACAAAAACACTAATTGCACAAAGACAATTGATGCTGCAAACCTAATATTGTATACCCCTATTCTAGGGGTGATTGCACAGACATATACCGAATTAGGAATTGTTAGGCCAAACCTGTATGATTAAAATTAACAAAATTCCACAGAAAGACAAAGCCAGATCTCACTGACATGGGAGTTGGATGTAAAGTTAACCCACAAAATATGTAATGTATGTGTCTGGTTTTATTAGAGGGCATAATTATAGAAATGTGTATTTGTGGGAAAGTTACATTTTAGTCCAAATAACGGTGGGAGTTCCCAAGTCACATCATAAAATATAACAGCCCTTTCTGGCTTCCAACCAGAAAAAGGCAAGTGCCTTTGACCTATCAGAGCATTGCGGGTGTGGGTTGTAAGTCTGCCCCTACCATAAACTGAGCGATGTCACTTGGCTTGATAAATAAGGGAACCTCACAACACACAGGGACACTGATTCATAACTACATCTTGATTTCTGTGTGGTGCCCTGTTCAAGAATTCTTCTGCTTGTCCTGATCCAGACTACTTTTCAAAACTGAGGCCTCAACATTTGCTGAACTCTTTTTCAGCTAGGCCCAAATCCTGAACCATCCCAAACTTAAGGGAATTAATTCTGATCCAGTCGGGCTTGCTACCATTAAGACTTGCCTGTTGAACTCACCATTCCACTGAACTACAGTGTCCATCGACCAGAAGGGCCAATCCAATCCAGTCCAATTGACCAGAACCGCCCAGCTGACCATCCAGCCAGAAATGTCTTGCTGTCTGTAGACCCAATCCGTGATGACCAGAACCTGACGGTCCAATCTTAATTTACAGTGGACTGTAAGTATAAATAGGAATCATAGTAAACCATAGCATATCTTATCTTACCTTGTCCTATCCCCATCTCGCAACCTATCCCATCTTTAACTTCAGAACCTCTAATATTGTCAGAACCATTCTTGCAACCCTGTTTATAATCCCTAGAGTTAGCGCTGATTTTTCTCTCATTTGTTTTGCTAGACCATAAGGCATTAGTGATTTGGATTAAATAAAGTAATTCCCATAAAAGAAAAATGGAGTATCCGCCACGTGAAGGGTTACAATCGGTCATGCGTAACTGTGGAGATTCCCAGGTGGCATTCTTCTGTTTCTTAGCATTAATATAGTTTACATAAAACCAATCTGTCATTTTAAAACCGAATTTCTGCTTGTCTCTGTTTTATTTTTCTCAAAAACGCCTCTCATTCAAACTTGCATAATTTCCTTGATTTTATAGCCAGAGACTTAATTTCAACTCTGAGTCAAACCTAAGACCCTTAGCTACATCCACAACCAACAGTGTATTTGCCCGTTTTAATTAAAAATCACATAGTGAAAATCAGGGAAGAATTCGCATTTTTGCAAACGTTTTACACGTGTGTTTTCCCATTCAAATTTTTTTTTTGTTGTTGTTTTTTTTTGTATTTGGTCAAACTGACCTTTACAAAATAGTGGCATTAGAAAAAAAAATTAAATTATACTGTACAATTACATTTACCTTGTATTCACAATTAATCTAAAAAACAAAACACATTTCCCATTTAACTTCCTTGAAAGTCTCTTGACTACTTTTGTCATTCTCTGTTCTCTGGTTTCTCAGCCAGGCTTTCTTCTTGGTAGAGATCATGAGCCCCTTTCAGACCATACCACTTCTTTGCCAGATCTCTGTGTTATTGCGAGAGCAGTGCCTGATTTCTCTTTATTAAAGGTATAAATGAACCCGGCCCTTAACAGAACCTGGCTTACTGCTAGTGTTAGGGCTGTGTTATGTCCTGAAATTGAGAGGTTCCAGAAATTATCTGAGAGCAACCAATCCTTTTTATACACAAATTTGGTGAAATACTTTATCTTAGGTCCTATGTACCTTCACAGTCACGAAGTAAGTGACTCAAACTTTGATTAACTGGGTCTGCGCAATTTTTGCATAGTTGAGTTGCATTTTGATTTTGCCCTCTGATGTTCAATATTTCCACTGTATGGATAATATTAAGTTGTGCCCTTAGGAAGATATTTCTCGATTCCTGGTCTGGATGTTTCATTAGTTACTTTGGTAAGTGGCACAGTTTTTTGTCCACTACCAAAAAGCTGTTCCATGGTTTAATTTGACTCATCTTCTCACCAGTTCTAATCCAATCCCTAATTTTGATGTCTTTTTTTGGTTTTCAAGGGGTTGGCAATCAGTGTTTCGATGGAGGAGTCAGCTTCTTTCAAGGTTCTTGAGACTTTTGGTTCCAGGTGATCTAGTGTCTTCGATTTGGAGAACAAAGTTGTTGATTGATATTTTCATATAGTGATTTATTTGTGATTCTACTATTGACCTGTACAATGAGAGAAGCCTCCATACTGCCAATGACTCTAAGGACTTTAGGCCTAGTTCGAATCTGAGGGCTGGTATGGGGAGGCTTTGTGGCCAGCCCACGGTCCTTCTCCAAATTTGGGCTTTCTCTTTATGCCAATTTAGTTCCCACAATGCTGGTTTAGTCTCCAGACCATTCAAAATGATCGGAACTACTTTTGCAATATAGAATTTCACTAGGGGTGTAATGGAGAATTTACAGAGTTCACTATAGACTTTCTTCATCTGTGGAACTGTTTTCTCCATTTTCTGCCCTATTTCCTGTTCCATTTTGTCAAGTGATGGAGAGGCGTGTACTGCAAAGCCCAAGTAAATTTGATTTTTTAGGGTTGATTGAGAGGCCATTTATTTTGGCATAGTCACTTAATCCATTCAATAGATGTTGTAGCCCAATGGCCGTCCTGTCGATCAAGACGCTATCCTTAGCATAGGCATGCCAATGTACCTTAGTTGTATTAAGTACTGGGTTAGCCAATGTCCAGGACTGTAAGAAAGGTCATAAATCTGCTAAATATAAGTTAAAGAAGAAGGTTGCCTCCAAACACCCCCGTCTAATTCCTTTCTCAACCATAATTGGCTTGAATAGATGACTGGCTACATCAAGACGAACCTTCAGTGAAGTGTCTTTGTGGAGGTCTATTAATATTGATAACAGACCACTTGGCGCTACCCAGTTCCTCATTTTAGCCCATTAACGTTCTCTCAGTACCAGTTCAAAAGCTCTGGAGAAATCAGTCCAGGCTCCACAGATGGGTCCCTCTCCTGCCACTTTTGCGTGTTCAATCAGTAAATCCAATACCAGGCCATTTAGAGTGGTGGACGTCCCTCTTCTAAAACCTGTTTGAAATTTTGAGATGATATTTGCTTTCTTGGCCCTGTCTTCCAGATCTTTCAGTATTATCCTCATAAAGATTTTACTTTCAATGTCCAGGAGGGCAATCGGTCTGTAGTTCTCTGGTTGTGACTTATTGCCCCCCTTGTAGAATGGGATAATAATGGCTTGCTTCCAGGAGGCCGGGAAAGCTTGACTTACTATAATTTCATTATACAAGAGGTACAATAGATGTGCCCAGGTCTTGGGGTTATATTTTAGAACTTGGTTTTTAGGCTATTCGGGCCAGCATCTTTAGAGGACAAAGCTTTTATTATTAGGTCCTCTATAAATTGGATGTTAAACATAAGTTCCCATTTGTCATGATCCAGCCCAGTCACTTGAGCCTCTGGGTTTCTCTTGAAATATTTAGTATGATAGTCAATCCAGTTCTTTCTGGTACCAATTTGCATTGAGGGATGCTGTGTTTTTTTATTTTGCCCGACCTATTAATGATGGACCAAAAACTTCTGCTGCTGTCCCTGCAAAAGGCCTCCAGCATCTGTTCATTGTCTTGCTGATAGCGAATATGTTTTCTCGAAAGGGACCATTGGTTATAGGCTCTTTTCAGTTTTTGCAGGTCTCCTTGTAGTGTTAATTGGTCAGTACAGTGGTTTCTCAGTTGTCTAATTTCTCTCCTATTAAGATTCTTTCTGTGCCCATGTTTCCTCATCAAACATGTGCTGATGATGAGAAGTTTCCTGCAAGCCTCCTGAGCTTGAGGATGTGTGGACCAGATAAATTTAACAAAATTTTCAGAGTAGCAGTTTTCTTTTTGTTCTCTCATTGGAATTGTGGTGAGATTGTCATTTAATTTTGTCCCCTCTCTTTTGTTTTTTAACAAAGTTGCTTTGCCTTTTTCCAAGGATAGTCATGGGCAGATTTTTTGCCTTGCTTGGTGTTGAAATAGTTTTAGGCAAGCATGATCACTCCCTTCACCCCAGATGATTTCCATAGGCATATTTTTTTAAAGTATGCTTTCTGAAGCAAAATATATTTGCTTCAGGAGTTGCGCTGTGACCAAGTAGGACCTGGCGGGTTGTCACCTGGTAAGGCCCCGCTCAGCATTCTGAGGCCCCAGGAGTTCAGGTAATTCAGCCATTGTTCCCCTATCCCAGATTGTTTAGATTGTCTTGACTTACGTTTCTGATTATGATGCTGAATGCACTGTGTGTTGAAATTCCCTGCCAAGATCACCTGAGCCTCGCCATAATCCAGGGCTATCTTTTCCAGTAATGATGATAGTAAGGAATTAAACTTTTGAAGGTAAATCTGCACTGGGTTCCAGTAGATATTAACTATTATTAACTGTGCCCCTCCCAGTAGAGATTGTGAGCTGACTTACATGCCAGTATGCCATTTTTATTGCTGTATAAAGGAGTAGCTTATTTGCTTAGTGCATGGCTAATACCCAGAAGGAGTCCCCCTGATGGGTGGCCCTTAGCCTTCTGAATTGCAGGAATTGTGAGAATTGTGTAGCCTTCTATTTGTATAGGATGAGTTAGCCATGTCTCTTGGAGGAGGACAATGTCTGTATTACCGAAAAGGGTTTTACTCAATTGTTTGGTAGTAAAGGTTTTTGGACCACGGGTGTTCCAATTTACCACTCTTAGAGTGTCCTGCTTAAAGATTCTGTGACCCCAAGCCTAGTTTTTGGAGTACTTGTGAGAGAATCTCCAGCAGAGTGGCTAGTGTACTAGCCTGTTGTCCCCCTGTTCTCCCTGCAGAGTTTGAAGATCAAGTGGAGTATGAAGATCTTGCATTTACAGGAAGCCTCTCAGTAAACAAGCACTTGCTTTCTTCATTGGCTTATATGACTTCCTCTGGCGCAGTAAAGAGAACCTATAGGGTGTTTTTTCCAGTTCTTTTTTATTGTTTTGTATTGCCTTCCATTCTTTTGTTGATGTAAAGCCTACTTCTGTGAGCTTTGGGTTATTTCTATTTGGGAATTTTACATATTCAATGTCGCCTGTCCCAAACACATAAAGTTTTGGAATTTTATTGGTGTAGGCCAAGATAGCCCCTCTACAAAGGAGTTATGTTGCGGGATCTTATTTGTTGCTTTCAGCCACAGTTTTGACAAGGCATATTCTTGGGCTTCCGAGTCCTCCTCTTGCAATATACATTGCAGGGTCTCTGGCCCATTTTCACTAGTCGAACAGTTTTTCGGCATATCAGTTATGTCTTCTTCAATTTCCATCGTTTTGGCCTGTCCATTTTCGCTTCCATGCAGCAAAGGGGATACTTGGCGGCTCAGTGAGTAGCATTGCAGGAAAATTGGAGCAATTTTTCTAATGTTTTCTTCTGGTTCGGCAATGTCCATCTTTGGAGTAGATTTAGACCCCTTCATCAGAAAGACCAGTACCCATGGTGGGCCTTTTGTCGGAAGGCATCTCTTCTTGATGCTCTTGTCTCCCTTCTCTTCTCTTTAATTAAGGAGGCTTGAGAGGCTACTGATCTCTGATCCCAGATACTGTAGGTACTCAATATGTATTGTTTGTGGGTCTGTTTGCTGGCCCACACTTGTACTCATTATTTCTGAGTGTTCAGGGATTTGTTTACTTTGACTCGAGGACTTAGATTTTTTCCTGATGTTTGTCTTGCCTGCCAGTTTGTTAGAGGACACTTTTCCATTAAGATCTCTTTTTTCCCCCTTATTGAGTGAGTAGGGGGCTTGATTTATTTTAGTTGATTCCTGTAGTTCATCTTCTTTATGTCTTGTTGTGCTTATTAATGTTTCTTCCAAGCTGCTTACTTTTTCTTTTTCTTTATTTGCTTTCTTTTTTGATTTTTTCTGAGAGCAATGGGAAAGGCAGTAGTGCTTTTCTTTTTGATTTCTCTTTTTTTGTGCTTTTCTTCTGCCTTTTGAGTGATGTTTGCCAGCTTCAATCCATTCCGGAGTACGTGTCTTTTGTTTCTGTGTCAGACTTTCTGAGCCTGTTTGCTGTGGCTCAGCTATTTCTTCTTCGGCTTCTTCCACCACGTGTGCCAACCTCCTGAACTCCTCTGAAACCAATTTGGAAAGAAGGGTGTCGTCAAAGAGGTTATTTTGAAGCTGTTCATTTCTAGGGTCTTTAATGTTTTTAAGTTTATGAGATTTAAGAAGAGAAAGGGATTCAAGAAGCATGGTGTTTTGGTTAGTCTCATCTGTTTTTTTCTCCTCCAAGGCTCTTTGAATAGCGAAGAGATCTAGACCTTGTTTCGCTGTTTCTATTCTCAGGTCACGCTAAGTAGGTATAGTGACTGTAGTAATTGAAGTGGTTAATCCTATTAGGGATGCCTCTGTATTGGCTGACTCTCTAGTCAATTCCAGTAGTGTTCCCGCCTGCGTTTGAACCTCTGACTTCAATTGTTCAAAAACTGTTACTAGGGAATTGAGGACGGAGTTCAACGCTGAGAGGGTTGCAGTTCCTGTTTGACTATTTTTTTCTTTGTCTGGTGTGTGTTGACCTGATAGTTCAGATGTTAAGATTTTATGCACTCTTGTATTTCCATAGCTCCTACTTGCTTGGGAACTGACTCAAGAGACAGTTCCCCTCTTGTGTGATGTTTGGTGTTGTTTCCTTTGCTGCTTTCTTTTTGTGTGTCCTTTAGGTGAAAGGATTCAACATTTGAAAGGCTTTTTGTTCTTTTCTTTTTTCCAAAATGATCATCTATTTTTTTCTGTATTCTTTTTGTCGTAGTGGTGTATTCTATCCCCCGCTTCCACGGGCGTATTATGTTGGAGGATATGTCGACTTGGTTTAGTCTTTGTGCGTGTACCTGCGCTGTTGTAGATATTGCAGGAGCAGTGGCTCTACTGGGTGAACTGTGAAGTATAGTGTGTGGTTCTTGACCTCTTGTCTCGTCTCCTTAAGAGACATCCTACTCTGGACATCTGTGGTCATCCTGTAGGACCTTGCTGCGCAGCTTCATCTTGCTTAGAAGATGAAACCTCTTTAAATCAGGTTTGAAAATAGGATGAGTGCTTTTGTCTCAGGTCACCTCCCGTTGCTTTCCCTCTTTTCTAAGGTGGTTTCTCTGTAAACCTCCCTCGGCCTCAATTTAGATGACACAGTAGGAGAGAGTATGTGTCGTTTAGGTATTTGATGAGATGCAGAAATACCCTGGGGCAGTTGGTCTTGTCTGCTACTATATGCCGAAACACTCTCTGCAAGGATAAAGTGCTTTTTGATTACTGCAGGTTTTAAAAATTTTTTTATTTTAGATTTCCTGTCGAACCACCAGAAATCTTACAGTTTTCTGAGGTGGACTGTTAATTGGGGGAAGAGCAGTTATTTACATATAATACATATTTCTATGTTTAGAAAAGATGGCTTGCAAAGTACACAAACCATAGTAAGGTACGCACACAGATATATAACATGCATATATATGTGTGTGCATACCTTACGATTTGCGTATGTTTTAGGCCACGCCCCCCACAAGCCACGCCCCCAAATGAGGGCCCCCCTCGATTTCTTACCCCACTTAAAGCCCTGGGGACAGAGCCCAGTTTCACACTGTCCACGCTTTTGGGAAGCGTATTAGTAAATATGTAAATAAAGTGCGTACTGGTGCTCATGTTATAGCTTATATTTGTTAGGATCTTTTCAGTGTTTCTCCCATCAGAATGTATGTCAATTTACGGATTTCTGCACACTTTTCATTGTTTTCCTAAGCCATTTTCAACTGTCATTTTAAAAGTGTAAATTTACAAAACGTTTTTCTCTCTTGTTTGGGGAGGGAAGATCGCATTCAAACCTGGTATGCTGTTCTGCATTACTGAATACCTGCTGCTTGCGGTCCATCTGGGTAGAATTGCTTCTTTGTGAGTTGAGAAATTTGTAGGGGGAAATCTTTACCTAAGCGCTATATTTTCAACAAGCTAAAAGTGTTATTTTCTCTGTGTTTTATCTTTTGTGCTGCTCAAAAGTGAATTCTACTGCCTTATATACTTTCTGATTGTATTGTCACCATATTGGTGATTGCTGCCCTATATATTAACACTTATGTGTGATTTGAATTTTAAATAAATAAATAAAGAATGCCTGATTCCCGGTCCAGTGTGACCTGGGGGTTATTTTGAGAAGGGTGTGATATGAGTGGTATATCACTCAGAATATTGAACCTATAGACACAATAAATAAGTATTTCAGTTGTGCATTACATTCTAGGCGAGACCCGGGTGTAGGTGTATTGCCTGATTGAAATCCTTAACAGGCCGCCTTTCAGTGTCCAGGATTTTCACAGATTTGTGGAACAAATGGGGTTCACCCACCAGAGGACAGCACCGCTATGGCCACAAGCCAACGGAAGGGCAGAGCGGTTTATGTAATTGATAAAGAGGACAATCCAGAAGGCGACCATTGAGGGCGCGCCAATCCAGCAGGCCCTATGCTGCATGCTATGACATTACAGGAACACACCACACTCGGTGACCGGGGCACCACCTAGGGACCTGATGTGAGCATACCAGGCCAAGACACGCCTACCACATGAGGTCCAGAGACCGCAGTGGAAGCCAGAAGACAGAGACGCAATGGCAAAGGAAGCAGCAAAGGAAAGAACAGACCAGACACAGAATGCAAATGTCAAGGAGTTCGAAGAAGGAGAAGAGGTGCTTGTGAAGCAGTAGATACCCAGGAAAATGGATGCAAGATACGATAGCACACCCCTCAGAGTGACCAATGTGAAAGGGACCATGGTGATGGCCGCCAACATCCAGAGGGCCGTTAGACAGAATGCATCATTTTTCAAGCACTTTAGTCCAGGCGAAGATCTGGGACAAGACACAAGGACACCATAGGAGGAAGAAGGAGAGAGCAAAAAGGAAGTCTTGGCACCAGCAGAAAGGACAGAAGAGGCTGTCACAGAAAGGCAACCCAAGTGAACTATTAAAAGGCCCTTCCAACTCATTGAGGAGGTGTGACACAGACATATGGAGATATGTGAGTGGGAGGTGTTGTGAGGGAAAATGTAAGTAACCAAAAGGGTTAAGTGAATGGGATGCAGCAGGGGGAAAGGGAAGAGCCTCAGGGACGAAGAGGCAGCAGTTAGAAACAAGTTACCAGTTTAGATAAGACATGTCCTGTCATCCTTGTTTGAATATTGTGATAAATTAAGTATAACAGCACTCTCTCACAATGAGTTACAGTGAAGACGACTACTTAAAATGGCATCACTTTGCAAGCTGTGCAGTCATGCTCTGTACATTCAGATGGAATGAACAGTTAAGACATTATAGCCTGCGTGGTGCAAGGATGGGTGTTGGCGTCTGCAGGGTGTCTGTGGCAGCAGGTCCTTGACTGACTCTGAAGCTGTTCCCAACAACACTGACGTCGTTTACTTTAAATCTTCGCACAAGGACATTGTTTGGCAAAGAGTCAAAACGGGCAAAGAGTGAGTTTTTCAGTTCTTAGCTGTTAGATAACATCCGTGCTGACCAGGGGATTTATAGAACATCCACCCTGCACTTGTGCTTTATTCTGCTTCGACGGAAACTCGAAGGTTTAATTGATCAAAGCATTCTGCTGCCCAGTTTGCATTCAGGAGCTATTACGTCTTCAGTTTTCAACACGCGGCTTGCATTGACTATAAAGTGAGCTGTAATACGAATAGATAGTAATACATGGTTGTAAAACATTGTTGGGATCCTGCTCGTTGTATTCTTCTTCGGTATAATCAACGTATTGTTTAACCCAGGGAAGCGAGGGGGCGGGGGGAGCTAAGGCATCCCCTGAAACAAGTTGTGTGTGCCTCGCTTCCTGGTGCTCATTCCTGGCATTCATTCAGAATTTGGAGTTTGTGGGAGTTTTTGGGGGTCAGCCTGCTCTAAGAAGAGCCCCAAAAGGTGGCCACTGCAAAAGTATAATTCATATTTAACGGCCTGTTTCTTCAGTTTTAGCAAGACCGGCCGGCACCTGGGCCGCTGATTAAATGCCTCTCTGCTCGCCTTCAAGGACTTGTGAGGGAGGAAAACAATGTATTTCTGTACTGTTTGGCATTTCTGTCTGGGCCGATCTCTCAACATGTAGACTGTGGCCTCACACCATGTATAAACTTTCAGAATAAAATACATTTAGCAAAGCATTTAACAGATGGGAATAGAAAGTAAATGGCGGATGTTACACAAGATGAACGCCCTATGGTTATACTGACGAATCTCTGTTGGTGATGTAGGGCATTTGATGCGATTGGTTCTCGCCCAACATAATATACCTTCTATAGTTGATTAGTGTAGTTTCTAGACTTACAATCTCTCAACAGAGGATATGCAAAGGCTAGCCAAGGATAGTCTGGAGTTACCTAATATCCGCCTTCCAACTCTAGTGGAAGTGGGAACGATTCTCCCAGGTTACAAAGTCCCTATTCACCCTGAGCAGCAGCGTGGGAAATAGTTTAACATCCCGGTACAGTTAAACCACCATCCACCTTGGGTTATTACACAGGAGAATGGGGACGGGGTTGGGGAAGGGGTTGGTGGTGGTAATTGAGGATTTCTGTTATCCTGCCGAAGTCACTATAATAATAGGTTTAAGAACTTGACTGATCATGAGGCAGATCCTAGCACCGTCCGGCACATCTTTTCCATAGGCCTATTCCTTAAAGTGTAGAGCCAGTGTGTGATTCAAGTGTGGACTGCGGGGTGGGGAGTTGTGGGGATTCTAAGCATGTCTTATCCCTTGTCACTCTATTGCTAAAAGATAATGAGGCATTGAGACACAAGCTCACTACATAGGCTGGTGGAGGGGTTGGTGACTCGGGTACAGACACTTGGGGAGCCCACACTAGAAAGGGTTGTAAGGGCCCAGCAGTTCAGCAAGTTGGGGGCAGCAGCGTCAGTGGGCACCTTGATAAGTGTGAGGACTGCTTTAAGCCAGCAAATGTCAAGTTGAACATAGGGGATTGTTCTGATATTATTATATCACCATATGGGCAGGGCCCATATGAGAAGCTGCCCAGGGAAATTGTTTGTATTATTCAACCTACTAGTGCTTTTCACTCAGGTACTAACGCAGCACAGAATTGCTTTATTTAGTGTATGTCCACAAACCATCAAAACCTAGACATGAAGCAGGAGGTTCAGTTAGTTCTAAACAGCATCCCTGGTTACAGGGGCTTTTGGGAAATAGACAAACAACCCAGCCTGCAAAACAGATTCGACCCACAGCGGTTGGAGCTGGGCCGCATGCCTCAGGTAACAATCGTATGTAATGCCCTCAGAATGGTCCATCCAGACTACAGAGAAGGTTGATGGCAATCGGCAATCAGTCAGGGGACCCGGGAGCAGGAGCCTGCGTGAGCAGGGGATGAGGGGCCGCAGTCCCCTGCTGAAACTCTAGACCAACAGAGGTCCGGGGTGCATGTCTTATCATGGAATATAGCAAGGGTAAAAAAATACCTCGTGGACAATGATTGGTTTAATTGTGTTCAGGCCCATGTGATAGCCTACAATAAACCTGCGCCATTGACACCCTACAAATACATGGGTTTGCTAGTTTTGCAATGGGGGCTATAAAGGGAAAGAGGGGACCCCCAAGTGGGGGCTTGCCGAGATGGGTGGATGTCTCTCTGTTTAAATCCATACAGGAGCAAGAATGTCAGACCCTGGATTTGCTCGACATGCACCTGAGAATTTTAGATGAGTCCAAGATCCTGCTCATACATTTTCATAATAGGGGCTTACCAGGGGAGGGTGTTGACCTTATACAGAAGGTGACCGAGAGAATTAATAAGTGGAGATTGAACCCGTCCAACTCTTAGGGGATGCTTGTTATGGGGGCTCTCAATCTCCAATTGGAGCCCCTAGAAAGTATGGTAGAAATAATGGATGAGCATAACACTGGGGCTTAGGCTCCTTAATCTCAGTCAAGCCGAGAAGACAATCTACGTATGCTGAAGACGCAGCAATCCAATTGCTCTTGGCTAACCTCAGGGCTTACGGGGGATGCCCCAGTAAGGGCATCCTTTGACAAGGTGGCACAAAGTAAAAGTAGAATATATCGTTCTCAATGTGGAGGCCTGGCGGTACATAATCAGCTTTGGCATGGAGTGGAGGCCCAAAAGTGACCACCACCCATTGGTGTTAGATATGAAAGGGTCATTTATGGACCTGATAGACACTACAATTGACAAGGCACCTATGGACAATGTACCGTTGAATATCACTGGCCATGCCAGATGCAATATTAGGTAGTCAAATTTAGATTGGGACAGCACTTTGACCAGGGCGTATTTTGACATACTTCCACTTTTGGAAGGACTTACTGCCATGGGCCCTGAGGAATGCACTGACATAATTGATCTCCATGAATTATTAACAGGGTAGTTAGGTGCAATATTTTCTAAACCACGGAAAGCTGTGCATAAGCTGGTGGGGTGCAGGACCCCCTGGTACGACACAGAATGTAGACAGGCCACGGGCTTGTTGATCAGCCAGGCTAGATTGCAACAGGTAGCTGGCTCTTCAACCCCATGGGACGTTAAGAACCAGTACTGTGAGCTTTTGAAAAATAATAAAAATATATGGGCTGAGGAGATGTGGGTGGCATTACTGTTAGCCATTTAAAAGGGTGACTCAAGGTGATGTGGGGAATTATGAGGGCTGGGTGACAAGTAGGTAGCAATATTCAGCAGGTCTGTTTCACCAAACTCACCTGGGTCAACTATTTTTCAAGGCTCTACAAGGAGAGTAAAGCTTTCATGCAGGGACATGAGGATGGCAGCGTCTCGGCAGAAACAGTTGTAGGCTGTGATCAACTCCTGCTTATTCTCACTTGTGAGGAAGTTGGAAGAGCCCTACATAGTCAAAAGCTGGGGAAGGCTCCTGGCCCAGACAGGATCCCAGGCATTAAGATTCCTTACCTCACTAAGTTATTTAATGCAGTCCTAAAGCACAATGTTGTTCCAACCTCATTGACTCAGTCAGAGATAGTGCCGATTTACAAAAAAGGCTCTAAGGAATCTACAGCTAACTATTGTCCAATTTTGTTACTGGACTCAGGGGCAAAATCTATGGAATCCTGGATTTCTGCAAAACATATTGTTAACCATTGTCAATCAGGGGACTGTGGTGGTCTGAGCTCGGTTGATCAGAGCCTTTGCTTGAGACTGGTATGTGAAAAGTATCCTGTCCTTAGAAAGATGAGTGTATATGCAATGTTCATCAACCTTCGGACAGCATTCAATACCGTACGTAGCAGCCAACTACGGGATGTTCTCTGTGGCTTAAATATCCCTCTTAACTTGCATGTGGCAATCCAGAATCTGTCTGCGGACAACGCAGCTGTGGTCTGTTGGGGCACTGTCTAAAGTACTTCACAGCCATTCAAGAGTGAGAAGAGGGACCACCAGGGGTGCGTTCTGGCCCTCAAATTATTTTCTATTTTTATTAATAGAATAAACACCAAGCTTTTATCTATTCAGTCTGATGAGACAAAACCCTGGTCTTAATGTTTGTCGACAACACAGTTTAATTGTCTTTAACCCCCGCGTGCATTGGCAACCAGCTTGGGGCATTTGTGGACTTCTTTAAGAGAAATGGGTAAGATCTTAACATTTCCAGAACTAAATCAATGATTTTTAATGTTGCAAGAAGGAGGGAACCAAGAGTATTAAGGGTGGAGTTATATGAGGGCCCCATTGAGCAGGTTGACTTTTATGGTTATTTGGGGGTTTTGTTATGTTATGTTCATTTATACTGCACACTCTTAACTCCCGCAGGCAGTCTGCAGGCACTCTGTGAGGGTAATATCTTCCTGCATATGAAATATGCATTTGGAGAAGGCAAAGGTCACGCTGGCAAGATTCAGTGGTGCTCTGTCAAGGTTCACTTGGGAACAAGGAAACAGTGCAGTCCGCATTTCCTTAGAGGCCTATAAAGCCCAAGTAAGGCAGGCAGCAATGTATGGGGCAGAGTTATGGGGGCAAGAAAGTACTACTTCCCTATCTATAGTGGAAAATAAATATCTAAAAATCATAATTTATTTGTATTTTTAGAAGAAGGGATGCATTGCATCGAATCAATCTGATGTTTGCACCCTGTCTATTATTAGGTTTGTTTATGGTTGAGAAATTCTTTGATTAAATTTAAAGAAGCAGTGTCAGACGTTATCTCACAGGATGGGGGCCCCACACTCCCCTGGTTTGTCCACATTAAAGAAGAACTGCTTACCTTGGGCTTAGCAGAGTACTGGGCCAACCCAAGCAATATAACTAGTTCAGTCAATGTAGTGAGTAAGTCAGCAACCGTCCTCAAGGCTGACTGCAATATTCGTTCCAAGATGGAAGGATCTTGGTCTTGGCTCGCTATTCGAGTGTAAAGATGAACGGGGGCTATGAGGAGTATCTGGGCTATATAAATCCCAAATTTGAGAGATGACTGTATATTAGACTCCTCTTTGGGATCCTCCTGATTGCTAGTTTGTGTAACAAATGGAACTATGTCGTACCACCAACATGTCCAAAAGTGGTTCTTCTAGTGAAACTCTGTTTATTTTATTATGTACATGTCCTGTTAATTTGATAACAAGGACACACTATCTAGGCTGTTATTTCTGGCTCGAGGGACCCGCATGACTTTAGAGGCAATGGCTGTCTGTACCAGCTCCTCTGATGTTTTCACAGTTTATTCAACTTGTAAATATCTGCTATGGGCTCAGAGGAGAAGACAGAACTATAATGTAGAAATGGTTTCTTAATGCAATCATGGATTGTATTTCTTGCAGAAATTTGGTTTTATATTTAAAATGATAATGAAATGATTGTGATATTGTATGTTTGCTTTTATGGCAATTTATTGTCAACAAAAAGCATTAACTAAATTCAATTCAATTAAGACACCACACGTATTAGGTTGCATCATACTCTTCTATTCGCTTAGGCCTCTAGTCCATACTTGTTACCTCTGGACACAAACTCCCATTTGCCTAATTGTTTTTTCACGTTTTCTAATCCAATTATTGCCCACTTCCCCTTGATCTGCCTTCCAGCAGTCATCACCTATGGAAATATGACTTGACTCCTAGACCAACTGTTCTCCATGTAGGTGCATGAGGCTTGTCGCCACCAGAATGCGGACATCATTTGACTTGTGCTCTCAACATGTATGCAGGGTCTGCTAGGACTCCATGCCATTCCTGTCCCTTGATTCACAGACAGGTTTAAGGAATTGCTCTCAAGCAACAACTTGAAGTTTGGCAGAGTCCACTGAGATGGCCTGTCCCCCGTGGGGGCAGTGCTTTGGGCTCTGCGACCTGATTCTACGCACTGTTCGACCTAACAGGTGTGCACACATTGACACAACATCCAGTGCTACCCCCTAACAATGAGCATGTTCTGTTATGAGATATCTTTGAATGTTTGTCTCTCTTCCAGTGGTTAGATGGTCACTGTTATTTGGTGATTCTTTAATTGCGTACATTTAATCACTCAATCCATATAATGTGGATGAATTGTGGTCTCCAATGACCGCCTATATGAAACCCCCTAAGTCAATGAGCACAATGGTAAGGCCCTATACACATATCAATTAACAGCTATTACTCTCTATGTACGCACTGCTATTTGGCGTTAAAGGCTTTTAGCTAAGGTCTTTTACCAAATGTCATTTGACAATTGAGAATGTTTTACTGTATCGTTGACCGTGTTGACACCTGTCCATGTTTATTTGCATTTGATTACTTTGCACTAATTGTGCATGTGTTTTGCATATATTGTATAGCAGGGCCCACATCTTTAGACAAATTCTCCCGGGGTTGGTTAACTGATTTCTACTAGTTCCCTTTCAACTAGTTCCCTTTCACCCTTTTAGCACTGCACCCCATAGAATACGGCTCAGTCCCAAGAACACATTCGGTCCAGCTGTCACATAGTCCCTGACATCGTAAACTATGCCTCATCTATACACACTGCACTCTACCGCTGTAATGTCACTACACTAGTCATCTCTAATAATTGAACTGTTGCGTAAATGAAAGTGAATAGATGCATTCTTTGTGCTTCTCCACTGTGCTCAGAATAATATTTGTACTGCTGCATATATTATTTTGACTGTCTGCATACTATGTGATGTTCCACTGTTCATGTTTGTTCAGACAGTGGTTTGCCCAAGGAACATTGAAGTTACCATGTTTTGAAGTGAAAACACAAGGCAGTGGGCACTATACATACAGCATATAACCTAACCTAAGTTATCATCTTTGCTCTCAACACCTTTTGATACATGTGTTGATTGCTTTGCTGCTTTGGAGTACACCCATTTCCTCTCCTGTCATTTCCTGACATACTAAGTTGGACACTCTTCTCTCCTCTTAGCTGAAAGTTTAGATATTCCTCTTTATCTGATAAGGAGCTCTGCTCTTTCTGTCTCTCTGATTGAGTTTAGGAAAGGAAAATGCATGTTCTGACACGCCCAGAACCAGATCCAGTAGTATTTCTCAAAGAAAGTATGGACAGTATAGAGGTAGTCCCAGGGATTAGTGAGAATCGCCTCTCCTCTGTCAAACATGTTTGCCTCTGAATTAATTTTAACTACTGATTCAGAATGCGAACTATGTTCTGGTATTTCATCCCTTAGCATGACATTGTTACTGACTTTAAGTATCATTTTTTGTTTGCGATTTACTCAATGTTCCCTATATTTAACTAGTTTCACCTGACTAGACTGAAATGCTTTAGTTCCTGAGGTCAGTGGTGCCTCTGTGTTTTGTGCCACCTTTTGTAAGTAATGTTTTTCATGCTGACAAGTATTTCATACGCTATTTTACGGCTTATAGATTGCATGAATTTTGCATCCGTTTCCCAACTTTCGCACTAAGGAGTGCCTGGAGAGTGCTGTTTAGGCTGGGAACTCTACTGCTCTATTCTCTACTGCTGCCACAACGTTGGATTCCTGCTTACACGTGGCGTCATTGAAACAAAAGTTGTGTGCGGATTTCTTTTGGACTTCCTCTATGCCTAAAACTTAACTCCAGCCCACCAAACCGCCTCTAACCTATAGATTTGATGTGCGCGTGCATCAGCATGTGCGCACCGAGGAGTGCCTGGAGAGTGCTGTTTGGGCTAGTACCTCTACTGCTCTACTCTCTACTGCCGCGCAGCATTGGATTCCTGCTTACACACAGCGCCATTGAAACAAAAGGTATTAAGTATACCAAGGACTTGACAAACTGGTCTCCTATCAGTGCATCTCTGGACACTTATTTACGTGTGTTTATTTTACTTTCTCCCTAGTTGTGCGAGGATTTCTTTTGGACTTCCTCTATGCCTAAAACTTAACTCTGCCCACCAAACCACCTCTAACATATACATTTGAAGTGTGCGCGCACCCAGGTGTGCCTGAAGAGTGCTGTTTGGGCTGTTTGGCAGCTTGGGGGTGAAGGGGTAGGTGGGAGTTAAACTATATTTCCTCTTCCGCCCTGATATATTTCAAAATGAGGCAAAAATGTCAAGGCGCTGCCTAACATACTTACTGCTGCCCTTGTATTTTCCACCAGACGTAACAGCATGGCACTGGCAGTAGCCCAGCCGTTACCACATTCTCCTACCAGGCGTAGGAATAACATATGCACAACTGAGGTTGAAAACATATCAGCAGGGCACTCAGATGTTGTCCCCATTCTGGCCATTAATGGGGACCTGCAGGTAAACTCCAAAGTTCTTCAAATAGACTGGTGATTGTATTCCAACTCAAGTAGACCATCTAAGTGTCTCGTATTTAAATGCTACTCCAATATTTAGTACTGGTGACGTCTCGTTATTAGCAATGCATATGGACAAGTGTGATGGCAATTCTAATAACCTGACTGCCTCAGCATTTAAACAATTTGTGAGCTCGTCGGCTCTTATTAAAGACGACTGTAATCCAGTGGTTGTAGCCAATAAGAACTGACAAGCTATGATGTTTATGGAATTTACCACTCAAACAAACCACATATTTGACCTCAGCAATAATTTCTACTCGATATTAGCCCTTTTGAAGACTGATCTGTTCTCTCTTGGCACCGTGCACCTGGGCACCCTCTGTCCTCCGGGCCCAGGTACATGCTCACCCTGCCACCCTCCTGCACTGCCTCCGGGCCAACCCTTGCACTGGGGTCTGTAACTGTACCCATACAGCCACCGCCTTTTTCTTCCTGCACTTATCAGACCTACCCTGTCTGCTGCCTTAAACCTAGCACTTGCAAATTGCTGGCTGCACTACCACTGTCTGTAGCCTTCATTATTTATTTATTGTTGTTTATCTGTTTCTCCTCTGCTTCGCACTTTCCACTCCTCCCCCCTTCCATGCATTTTTCCCCTCCCCCTCTCCCATGCACCTGCACGTTCTCAATGTCACTAGGCCTAGTAGGATCGCTGTTTTGTTCTCCCCTGTTCCCCTCCCTTGCCTTGACGCGCTCTGGAACACTTGTGTACGAGCGCGATAGAAATAAAATATCAATATCAATAATATCCCCCAACACATAATTGAACTGACTAGGCAGGAGGCATTTGGGCCCTCAAGTGAAGATAAAGGCCCCGCTACCACCAGGGACCCAGATATAACTGGGAAAGGGTGATGGGAGTCCCTGCTAAAGACACTCATTCCATAGGTGATACTATGGGAACAAATTTAAAAAGGAAAACAAAAACAAAAAAAACAATAAGAATACCCAGGACAAGAGTGTGTTAAATAAATTCTCTAGGAAATGTATGAGAATATTGGGGTGGTCTGACGGTCGTGATGATGAGGAGCCTCATGATTCCTCTTTAGAGGAAGTGGATTTGATATGTATGGGGGATGATAACCTTGATTTGGGTAGGGAACTCGCCTGTAAAAAAGGGCACTTTAAAGGATGCCCCATTAGAGAAGAGAAAAGGTGGAACCCATGTTCTTTCCAATGGTAGATTTACAGAGGCCCTGAAACACAAGAATAAACATCTACCCATAAATATGCGATTCTCCGAAATAGCGAAAGAAATGTTTAAAATCTTTAATCAAAAAGCGCCTGTAGGGGGGCGTGGCCAACAGCGCAATGAGAAAGACGTAGGTCTTCGTCGCTCCCGCAACCGCCGCAGTAATCCTGTCAAAACCGCCTGTTGCCGCCAACTACGGGGTGTAAAAATAACCCCTACTTACAGCGGACATCATCGTGCCCATCTGGACCGCTGGACAGAAGAAATCGGCTGCCGAGTGCGAAGCAAAGCCCGGGAGAAGTTTGGCGCGAGATCGACTGGGGTGCTCCCAAGATGGCCGTCTAGGTGCAGCGACGGTCTGGAGCGGCGCTGTCTCGACCCTTGCTGGGTCCCCTCTGAATCCTGCACGGAGGAGCGTTTCTTCTCCCCGAGGGCTGCTCCGACCGGCCGCTGGCCCGCGACCCAGAGCGAAGGAGTGGGCGAGAGGAGTCGTGCGACTCGGAGCGGCCGCCGCCTTGCAAGCAGGATCCTGCCCCGGCCCCCTGGGGCTGTGCACTGGCCTTGATCGGCACGGGAGAGACTGAGGTGAGCCCCCCCTTCCTCTGCCGGGGAAACGAGCGGCCCTCGCTGTAGGGCCTCACCACCACCGGCGGAGCCATAGCTGGGTGAGATACGGACGACTACCCGGTATCCGGCCTGGGCTTGAGGCGTCATCTGGAGAAGGCGCCCCCCGGGTCGGGAGCTCCGACGCGGCACAGCGGGATTCGGAGGCCGGTGACGCCCTGCAATAGCTGAAACAACAGTGCAGATCCACCAGGGAGGCCCCACGCGGCTCCAAATCCTTCCCTTCTTTGAGGAGACACTGACCTGCTAGGAACTGCCTGGCCCGGGGCGCTTCGCAATTCAAGCTCCGTGCCAAACTGGTAGTCACAGCACCTACCCCCTTCTGAAGGAAGTAAAGGGGCCACAACACCCTCATCACCTGCTCTGCAACCGGCGCTCAGACATTTGCGATCAAAGCAAAAATCCAACGGAGGGGGTCTTCATAGCCTTCTAACACGCAAAGAGTGGACTGCGGGTGGGCCCTGGTGGCACCGAGGGAGGGTCAGTGGGCACATGCCCAGGCCCCAGCAGAAACGCGGTTCACTGTACACAACACGGCAATTAGCCGAAAGCTCCAGAATTTCAAACCACCCCCTGCGGACCGCCGCAACCTAAATTCGCAGTGATGTGTAACGCCACTGTATAACCGGCAGACTTGGCCCTCCGACCACACCACCTCTCGTCCGGCGGTGGTACACGTACGCGACGAGGCCCTAATCGCACGAGCTGGGCAGTGCACTCAATTGCGCCTCGGACCGGGGTACGCCTAAGTGCCCAGTTACAGCGGGCATAACCCACGGGCGACACACTAATCCCTTTGGACAAATCCAGCAATTCTAAGATTGAAGGAAGCAGGAGTAACTAATAATTAAAAGGGCAGTTTTTCCGGTCTACCAGTACGCAGCTGTGTGGTGGGACCGACCCAGCCTGCACCCTCTGAGATTCCAACAGGAATACAGCTACAAAACCACGGCTGCCAGGCCGGGCGGTGACCATGGGCAAAGAAAAGACGAGGAAGTCCACTATGCAGAACAGGATTGAGCAATACACTGTCCCTTCATCACAGATTGTGGATCCTCCACCGCAACTCTTCGATGACACGGACACTGAACACATGCTTTCTCTCGTTATGGCCGCCATTGCGGACTCCCGCTCATCCATGGAGCAAAAGATAGACCGAATAAGCCTAGATGTCTCCCTCCTCAGACACGATCTGCAGAAATTGTACGCACGCACTGGGGAAGCAGAGCAGCGCATTTCAACTACGGAAGACGGCCTCCACAATGTGCAACACCAACTCCACGGAGTCTCGGCTACACTCAAGACCCTGGAAGCCAAGGTAGAGGAGAGCGAAGGAAGGTCCAGGTGGAACAACGTCCGCATTCTTGGTATCCCTGAGAAAGAAGAGGGACCCTGCATGGAACTCTTCCTTGAACAACTACTAACAGATCTGTTCAATCTACAGTCTTTCTCGAAATTCTTCTCCCTTGAGAGGCCAACGCCCGGCGCCCCTCCACGCACTGTAATAGCGAGATTTCTGAACTATCGGGATCGGCATGCCCTGCTACAGCTCGCCAGAACCAAAGGCACGATCACCTTTAATGGGTCCAGACTGGACTTCTTTCCCGACTACACGAAGGAGGTACAGAAGGCGAGGCAATCCATTGGGAAGCTCAAAAGGCAACTGCAGTCACCTGGAGTCAAATACGGGCTGCTCTTTCCCGCCCAATTGAAAATTTACCATAAAGGCACAACGGTCCACTTTGATAATCCCAATGAGGCATGGCGCTGGGCAGCACAGCACATCGAGGGGGGCTGGTCCACACCCCGAGGCAACATGAATGGAAACCCCAGGTCACCATCGGACCGTGCCGCAGGTTGAACCAACCACTGCTAGCGGACCCACAATGAATGGGGGAGACGAACTCCCACCTTGACTCTTGTCCTGGGATCAGCCTCCTGGCTGGCGTGCAACCCTCTTATGGATGATACCACAGCTGGGCCTTGTGGGGCCACCAAAAGCGGCTCATATACTTAAAATGCGGTAAGCGGGAAGTTGCTACTCTCCCATCGGGGCATTTTAAGGGGAAAGAAAACACAACAAACCCCTTATCCCCCCTCAAGTTTTTCTAGTTGAACTTTACTTTAACAGGGGTTGTTTACGCTGACGCTCTACCTCTTTTGATTGTCAGCAATGTTTGGGCGACAGGTACTTCGCGCTGGGGAGGAGTATAGGGTGGGGGTGGAAGGGGTTTATTGGAAAGAATTTATTAGTTACCCCAGGTTCAGCCTTTCCCGGTATTTATCAAGGGATGGTTTGGCTCCTGGCCAGTTGGGACCACACCACACACAAGCAGCACCTCAACTGCCAATCCTTGTCTATCTTGCACCATACCGCCATGCACCGCGCACACCGCCTGCCCGCCCCTCCGACAGCCCTGTTAGATGCCAGCTGACCAATCTCACCCGTCCATGACCACACGCCCCAAATCCCTTAGGGTCCTCACCTGGAATGTGAAAGGGCTGGGCTCCACGAGTAAAAGGCACCTGGTTAAGCAACTACTCTCCAGGCACTCTCCCGATGTAGCCCTGCTTACTGAAACTCACCTTGCCGGGACACAATGCAAATTTTTTCTTTGAACTAACTATAGGAGCGCTTGCCACGCGGGATACTCCATGGGGTCCAGAGGCACTCTTATTCTCATACACAAACGTGTCCCGTTTGCCTTGCAGGTACTAGAACAAGACCCTCGGGGACGATACGTAATGGCACTGGGGACACTTTGGGGGGAAACATTTGGATTAGTCTCGATCTACTCCCCACCTGGACTGGGGCAGGAACTACTCGATGACCTGACCAGCCTTATGGGCCAACATCAGCCTGATAAGTGGTTCCTAGGTGGGGACTTTAACGATGTCATGTGTAACACCTTAGACCGCTGCCACCTTAGACAACACAATCTGCACCTCCCCACGAAGCTGTCCAACTTTGTGTCTACCCTGGGTCTCTGTGATGTATGGCGGGAACTGCACCCCGGGACCAGGGGTTACTCGTTTCACTCCGGGGCACACGCCTCCCTTTCCAGGCTTGATTACCTATTCGTACCCCACACGGATCTCTTTAGAATGCTCTCAGCGGACCTGCTCCCCCGGGGAATTTCGGACCACTCACCCCTGATGGTCAAGTCACGACTGCAGGGACTGAACCCCCCTAGAATGTGGCGGCTGAACACCTATTATCTGGGCCTCCCGTAACTAGTTGAGTGCCTCACTGAAGTCTCGACTGAATACTTTGAGATTAATGATACCGGCGATAATGACCCGATAGTGTTATGGGAGGCCTACAAGACCGTGCTGCGGGGGGAAATAATCTCCTGGACGGCGAATAGGAGGAGGGAGAGGCTCCGGAAGATAACCGAGGTTGAAATGGAGGTAACTTGCCGAGAAAACGAACACACCCTTAATCCTACCCCGCAGACTCACATGTCCCTTAAACGCGCCACTGAATACCTCCGAAACCTTATGTTGGATAACGCCAAACAGGCCCACTGGGAAACCAAAGCTAGGGTATATGAGCTGGGGGATAAAGCGGGGAAAATGCTGGCGTGGCTAGAGAAGAGAGATGAGGGGCAGCGCTGTGTCCGGGAGATCATCACCCCGCAGGGTGAGACATGCTGGTCGGACGCTGAGATAGCGGAGGCCCTTGCCCAATTTAATGCTATACTATACCAAGCCCCAACTCTACCCCTGGATCCGTCCCTCCTGGACGGTGTGGAAATCCCCACTCTGCCGATTCAACAAAGGGAGATGCTGGACTCCGAGCTTTCGGAGTCTGAAATATTAGAAGCCCTTGGACAACTGCAACCGGGGAAGACCCCGGGCCCTGAACGGGTTCCCGGTTGAAACCTGGCAGAAACTAGGGGGTAACAACACAGCACCTACCCTGCACCAGATGTTGTTGACCGCCCGGGACAGGGGTTCCCTCCCAGATGATCTGTGCAGAGCGACCATAGTGGTTATCTCCAAACCTGACAAGCCCCAGGAGCAATGTGCCTCCTAAAGGCCGATCTCGCTTATCAACGGAGAAGCCAAAGTCCTGGCCAAACTCTTAGCCAACTGGCTCCAACTGATAGCGGACACGCTGATACACCCAGATCAGTGTGGCTTTATGCCCCACAAATCCACCCGAATGAACTTGCGTCGACTCCACCTGGCGCTCGAGCTGGCCCCTATCCTCGATGCCCCGCTCACCCTGTTGGCAATAGACTTTGAAAAGGCATTTGATTCAATCCAATGGGACAGCCTCTGGGAAATCATGATCCGTATGGGGTTCGGAGAGAGCTTTCTAGGGTGGGTAAAACTGTTATATACTAACATTCAAGCAGAAGTTAAGGTGAATGGGTGGACCTCCCGATCCTTCCCCCTGGGCAGAGGCACGCGACAGGGGTGCCCCCTTTCCCCCCTCCTCTTCGCCCTTGCGATTGAACCGCTAGCACTCTGGCTTCGCCAAAGCGGGGAGTGGACGGGATTCAGATGGCCTGAGGGACACGAGGACCGTGTCTCTCTCTATGCTGATGACCTCTTGCTATACCTGGCCGAACCGGCCCGGAGCTGCCCCACAGTAACCCAGATGCTCATCACCTACGGGGAATTTAGCGGGCTAAGAATTAACTGGAGGAAATCGGTACTTTTCCTGGTGAAAGGGGGTGAGCGGGTCGACTCCACGAGATGGCCGTACCGGTTTGATACACAGGGCTTTAAACACCTGGGGTTATGGATAACATCTGATCTAACCAAATACGTAATGCACAACCTCCAACCGATTGTAGACAGGTTCACTAGGGACGTCCATCACTGGAAGCTTCTCCCTCTGACCCTCATGGGGCATACTGCACTCTTCAAAATAATGTCACTTCCAAGATTCTTATATGTCCAGCAGAACGCCCCACTCATGATCCCCACCTCTGAATTCACCTGCACTGAAACCCTTCTCAGGGAACTCATATGCGGGGGAGGTCAGTCACGCGTGGCACTGAGCACTTTGCAGAGGTCGGTCTGGGAGGGATTGGTGTTCCCCGCCTCCAAACCTACTACTGGGCCTCACAACTAGCGGTAGTCAATGATCTGCTTCATGGGGATAGAGCACTACCTCACATCTGGGCTGACGTGGAACCTATGCAGGGCACAGACCCGTTGCAGATATTATACCAGTCCCCGAGGAGACCTCCCCTGCCCACAATCGAGGCTCACGTCACCACCATCTGGGTGGGGCACGGCAACCTCTATGGCGAAACAGTAATCTCCAAGAAATTGGGAAACTTGAACCATGGCCGCGATGGGTGAGGGCGGGAATCCTGAAGGTTGGAGATATCCTCAAAGACGGGAAATTGACCTTGTTTGAGGACATACAGTGCAAATTCCAACTGCCCACAACGGAATGATATCATTTTATGCGGCTGACCCATGCCCTGCGGACCTATATACCTTTAGAAGGCACGGTCCCTGACTATACACAGATAGAACGCAATATGATCCCCGCGCACATCCCTAGTAATTTCACATCCATTCTATACAACGCCATCACATCCTTCGCTACCCCCGAGTTATCGAGACTAAAAAACAGGTGGGAAAGAGATGTGGGAGAGATAGACCCAGAGGATTGGATCCAGGTCCTAATGCATCCGTGAGAGGTGGCCATCTCCTCTAGGCTCTAGCTTGTACAGCTCAAAATCCTCCATAGAGTATACTACCCCCGAACTGCACTATATGGTTGGAAGAGGGCAACAAATCCGAATTGTCTCCTCTGTGGGGAGGAGGAGGGCACCTTCTTCCATATACTGTAGTCATGCCCCCGGATCCACACCTACTGGAATGCCTTTTACGTGGAACTGTCCAGGGCACTCACCTGCTCCATTGAGCTTGATCCGAAAGTTCTAATTCTGGGCGTACCTGACACATCTAACAAATGGGAAAAACTGTTATTAAACACTGCAGCGGTCCTGATGAAGCGCAACATTGCGCAAAAATGGGGTGTGCCCGACCCCCCGACACTTGAACAATGGATACTTGATATGGATTCATGTGCCATGATGGATCACCGGGTTTATGGCGCACGGGGATGCCCGGCCAAGGCATCCAAGATATGGGGGAAATGGGAAGAGACTGGACCTTGACAACCTGACTCAATGGTGATTACAGTGGAAGTGGAGGGTTGAGGGAACCGAGGGAGGGCGGGCGGGCCATGGTGGATTGTGTTACTGAAAACACTATGTGAACTTGCAATTGAAGGTGCTGGCTTGGAGTGCTTCTAAACGTTTAATTTTGTGTACTTTACCTTATGGGTATTCTGTTACCACCCCCTTTTCTTGTGGTTGTTTTGTTTATCTCATAAAATACAATAAAATGTTTTATCAAAAAAAAAAGCGCCTGTAACTTTTGGGGATGCCCCTCAATTGAGGGAGCCACCGAGGGGGAAAGACCCAATTTTTCTATGATGAATCTTGGCTCTCCACTTAGCTCTAACATTGGGGTAACCATTGGTAAAAACTCGATTAATGACGTTTCTGGCTCCATTCCCTCTGAAAACACTCTAAAAGAACATTCAATAATGATAAAGCAGATCATTTTGGAGGGCAAAGACAACAAATTAGCTCTTAACTCCTCAGACAAATTCCATGTAATGCCTGTTACTTAGGAGATTTCTTCGCAGGTGATTGCCTTGGCAACAACCGTATGTTAGGCGATTCTACAGTGGGCCCGGCAGGCCTAGTACGATCCTCTTTAAATGACGGTCCAGTGCTTGTAATGCATGCTATGGGCTGGGGGGTCAAATGGTTGCTCCCCCACAGAAGTAGGTTGAACACTCTAGTGGAGTAAGATATCCTCAAAGGTATATTTAAACAACGCCCTTGAAAAAAATGTGATAGATCCTTTATTTAAAGATCCTACTTTCCAGGACTATCCAAGCGTAACGCTGTATTATATGTATGATGTTGGGGGTCCAAGTTATTTAAGCTTGTGTACTATATTAGCACCTCTTAAAGAAATTCCTTCTTTAAGACTATTGACCTCTAAAGATATTATGCTAGTGATGTTTTTATTAATCTGAAGCAATATGCCTTTGTCTGATTGGTAATACCCTCTAAAATGGTTTATGAAATACTCATAAATGAATCAGAAAATCTTCTAAAAATGGCCTATGATCTAAGGTCATTCTTGACCAAAGTTATACCTATTGGTATAAATGATGGAATGAGAGTGATTTCCTTGTCTACCATAGCAGCTCCAACCGATAGGTCGGGAACAGCGAATTATGAATTTGCAGTCAGGGACGACAAGGATAGTTGGAGGTGGCTCGCTTTGTCTCTTAGAAATTCTATAGAACAGCTGGAGGAATTGAATGTGAAACTTTAGCGAAAGGGAGTATTTGACATTACTCTTATGGAATTTATGGGGTTTTTCTTCATTATATACCAACATTACCTTGTATAAACACCTATGTACATTATCCGTCTTTTGCCTTCAGGAAACATGGAGCATGGGCCTCCCTATATCTGACAGGTATGAAATAGTAGTGGAACCAGCGCTACAGGGTCAAGTGGGTCGCCCTGCAGGGGGTCTTTTGATTGCAGCTAAACATGGGACAGGTTTATACATTATCGATAATGTGATCCTATGTAAAGGCGTTTTGTCAGCTTCGATCAACATTGAAGGTCTTCCAAACATCATTTACTGAGGCCCAGAGGGGAGGTTATCTTCTACTCTTTTGAAGATTAACCAAACAATTGAGGAATGGCTTTTGATCTATTCGGGGTTCAGGTGATAGTCACAGGGGACTTTAATGCAGACTGTTCCAGCTTGCTATCCTTCAATGAAGAAAACCTATGGCAAGATAGCCTCGTCAACTATGCTTGTTGGGGGATGAGGCCTGAGGGCTATAGATGAACTGGTCAAACCGTGAATTAATCCAAGGTCATATGTGGTGTACTAACTTGGAGGGATGGGGACTTACTCCACTAGTATTAAATGAAAAGAGCAACAGACATATGCAGGATACATTGTTTGGGCAACGTCCTCATCCTGTATTGATTTTATCTTTGTAACTAAAACTCTTTTTAATATGCTGATTTATTTCACGGTGACACAAACTTATATTAGTGACCATGTAATGCTAACCTCTGATTTTCTCTGTGACAGCTGCCATCATAATTCCATATTTCAGACTTCACTGATTGGGATAAACCAACAAGACAATCACCTAAAGTGGAATGACAAAAAGATTACTTCCTTGAATAAGATGATTTTGAATGATTTTGACAACTCTTCACTAGAGATGAAGAACTCAACATACATGGCTTTGGCCTTCAATCAATACATCAGTGGGATGTGCCTAAGGATGGTAAACAAGTGCGACAGATTACTGACCAAAGTTCACCTTCACAGATTTAACCCCATTGTACAACCGAAGAAAAGACAAGCGAGGAATGAAATTAGGATAGTGAAATCTCTGGGGTGGATGGATTCGTCATTTATGCAGAGTAAGATCAGAAGCATTAAGCAGGGATTGAGGAACTGGATAAACAACTTTATGTCCAACTTGTTATAAGCCAACAGTGAGACCAACTGACCGCTTTAAACAAAAATAATTCACGTTCCTTCTGGGCCTTTATCAATGACATAGAAAGAACGCAAACTTCAATGTTAGCCAATCCTGTTAGGGAGGAGTTGTGGGTTTATCATTATAGTGAAAAATATAAAGCAGGATCCTTCTTGACCCCTATGGCATACGAAGGGAATGAAAATTCCTGGGCACTACAGTTCACCTTGGGTGATGTTGAGAATAGTATTTCTAATGCCAGCCAATCAAGAGCGGGGGGTCCGAATTCCATCTCATATATACGATCTGTAAGCAAAATATTGATTTCTGGATTAGAATTCTATTCATATTGTTTACAGACATCACACAGACCCAGATAATTCCAATATCCTGGAAAACCTCATGTCTTTGCTCAATATTCAAGAGGGGGATAGATTATCCCCAGAGAACTACAGACCAATATCCATAATGGATGCTGAATCTAAAATATTTGTCTCAGTTATTTTGAAACGTATCAAAAATTGGTGTAGGGATAAGAACATTTTAGACATACTTCAGTTTGGTTTTTGGAAAGGTATGGGTACTGACTGTTGTGGCCTATTACTGATCATTCTCCAACAAAATATGTTCAATACAAAAGTGCTCACTGCCGTCTACGTGGCATCATTGGACCTGTCAAAGGCATTTGATATAGTGTACCGTAGGAAGTTATATCAAAAATAATTCACGCTGGGCATGCCCAACGGTCTTTTGAACATTCTGATTAGCCTCCACAATTAATCCTCTTTGAGCTTGAGAATGAACCAAGAAGGTCTTATGCTAAAGCTATCCCGACCTATGATGGGCTAAAACAAGGGTGTTTGTTTTCCCCCAACACTCTTTCATTTATATTTATCCGATATCGGAAGACATCTAAATAAATGCTCAATGGTCCCTCCTAAAATTTGCAACATATTGATCTCATGGGCTGCATATGCTGAAGATTTTATTTTAATGGACATAACTCCTATCGGTCTTCTGAGACTAATAAATGGTTTTATGGAATATATGGATCTAAATAACTTGATTATCAACCCTACAAAAACAATTATTTTAAAGCTCTGCAGAATTCAAAAGAAGTGCTCCTTTACATGGTCCATAAAGAAGACCAAGATTAAAGCCATGAGTCATATGGTCTTTCTGGGTTATCAAATTCTGGCACATCCTAGCAGAGGATTTTATAGGACTTACCTTAAAAACAAAGCCCTGTTATTGGCTACACAGATGGGTAAGGTGGACATTAAATATTGTCAATTCTCATTAGTACCTGTGTTAATGTTCTATGTTGCCAAAGTTATTCCCAGACTAATTTATGGTCTGGAATTTTTCCCTGATTGGAATTTGGATGAACATTATCAGGCCTTAATAAGGACGCAGATAGTATTCCATCTACCCTGCTGCATCACTTTTTCGGCTATATGATATGACTTGGATACTCAGTCATTAGCTAGCTTGGTTGAGTGCAAAAGGTTGGTGCTTTTGAAGAAACTATGGTCCGAACCAACTTCTAAATTGTATGTCCTTTCGGGTACCAAAGGTAGGGAGGGAAGAGGTAATAATGGCCTCTTCCAAGATCTATGTATGAAATGTCTATCAGTTTTGGAAAAGATTGGGATTTCAAAGACTGTTTTACTAAACAACCCCAACTTGTTAAAAAGAAAAATCAATTATATGATTGGTCTAAAATGATAGATGTAACCACAAGTTCAAAACTTTACTGCCATATAATCTCCTATAAAAATGAAATTGGTATTCCTGAATCATATCTGATACAATTCCCAGTAAAATGTAGATAAATTACTTTATGCGCTTTCGTTTCAATGTACTGTTAATTAATAAAATATTAAATATTAGATCAGTTAGCAATATGTGCGATTTTAGCTGTTGTAGGTACTGTCATAATAACCGTTCTCTTGAAACCCTGAGACATATTTTGATATATTGCCCTGTATTAAGACCACAGAGACTGTTGGTTTTTGTGAAATATGTCTCTGACCTTGATTTCGTGCTACTGAATTGCTTAGCGTTAAATATGCTCCATGGGAAAAATGTTTAGCTGAAAATAAGTGTTGTAAGATTTCTAATGAGGTTGCAAACTGTACAACTAATATCAACATTAAGATATATTTTAGTTCGAGTTCTAGTTTTAGTATTTAGTTTTGACTAATGTTTCTGCTTTAATCAGATTGTAAATTGATTTGATCGTTTGTTTAGTAGGGCATCATTATTTTATCTCTTTTTTCTTTTTTCTTAGTTTGGTTTTAATGCTTTCGCTTTTAATGTTGCTATATATTCTGATTATGTATGGTTTAAATCCGGTTTGTTAGTAATGATAAGAATGAACTCTTGTACTTTTAAATGTCATTGGCTATTAAGATTATGGGGGTCATTACGACCCTGGCGTTAAGGGTTTAACGACGCTGTAAAAGGTGTTGGCGCCGTTAAACCCTTAACGCCTGATTATGAGGTCCCTTTGCGGGACCCGAGCTTAACGGCTGGTTTTACCAATCGTTAAAGTAGGGTGCCGCAAAGGGCCCTCGGTGCTAATTTCAGTACCGCAATTTGCATTACCGTACTTAGCGCCTTCCCCAGTCCCATTGAGCCCTATGGGGCGAAAATGGGAATGGGGAAGGGCCATGGTGAAATGGGGAAATACCGCCCCGCCAACCTTGGAATGGGGCGCTATTTCCCCATTCCATCATGGCGGACTCGTTACAACACCGGCACCAACCATGGTGCTAATAGCGCCATGGTTTAGCTCTGGGGTTGTAATGAGAGCCAATGAATTGAAGGGATCATTTTGTTTGCTTGTTACATTGGATGGAAATGATTTTGTTCTGTTTTGAAATTGCTTCATCTTAAAAAACACATTTGTAAAGTTTTTTTTAAACCATACACAAATAAATAAACAATAGTTTCCCAACTTTCTTGGAGTTAAATGTATATAGTCATAGGGCCTGATTCATAGAAGTGTTTTATAATGGCGCAATCCCATAGGAAAATGTTCCATGAATCAGGCCCATAATGTCATCCAGTAAACCATTAGTATCAGTCTCATGATCACTTATTGTATGCTTTAAATTGTCACTTGTCTGTAAACACTGACATCATGAATTTATTTTTTAGAGCATTGTTTGGATTCTCTGCACACTTTTAAGTTGTCTTGCATTGTCTTAAAGTGAATGTGTTCTTTTTTTAATGATGCATGGTTGTTATCCATGGCCTCCTCCAATTGTTTTATTTCCTGGTCTCATTCATCACTGACTTTTTCACTTTTTCTTTTGTGCAGTAACTCTCTATTTGTTCATGCAAGTTTCCCTTTCATCTACTCTGTCATACACAAAATTGAGGTAGGAAATGTATTCAGCTGAAAGGTTGTCAAGCATATGCCTCTCGTATTTTTTTGTGGATGTCATGCTCAGCTTCTTCTTTTTTTAAATTCTCTTTATTAAATTTTTCAACAATTGTAACAAACCCCAAAACTCCCCTACCCTCCCCTTTCCTCCTTGGTGCTGCTGCAAGGTTTGCATGGCTTATTCTCCCGTCTAAGTGTTCATTCGGGATCATTCCAGATCCAGGAGTCTCAAACGTTGCGGGCGCCAGCCAATCCTGAAGTCGTCCCTGAGGAAGGTGAGGACCTCCCCCCACTCACTTGCAAAGTTCTGTATTGCATTGTTCATAGCATAGGAGGCCCATTCCATCGCTACTATCTCCCAAACTTTGCGCAACCAGTCTTGGAACATCGGTACGCGTGTGCCTTTCCATCTTGGAGCTATGATTGTCATTGCCGCCAAAGTGAGCATAACCCTCGCTCTTTCCCTACCCCTTGGGCCGCCTGTCGCTATTGCTGGCCTCAGACCTAATAGAGACCATTCTGGAGATATGCCTCCCTCTGACCCAAACGCATGTTCCATCGCCTGTTTAATGTCTTCCCAGAACGGGGCTATTTTCGGGAATCCCCACCAGATATGCTCTGCAGTGCCCTCCTGACCACATCCCCTCCAGCAAGTTCCCGATGGCCCTGGGTAAATCCTACGCAGACGAGCTGGAGTATAGTGCCACCCGTACAGTATCTTATACCAAGCTTCCCGGGTTTGCGAGGCTCTTGCCAGTTTGGGGATTTTCCTCCATAGCCTTTCCCAATCCGTCTTCTCTATTTCCCTGCCCAGAATGCGTTCCCACCTTCCCATATACGCCCATTGCGGCCTCAGGGTGGTGTCATCCAGGATCTTATAAAGCTGCGAAATGAGGCCCTTCGAACCATCATTGGTCATCAAGAATTTCTCAAAAGGGGTCGGCGGTGTAGTGGCCGCTTCCCTGTTCGTGGGGTATATGCCGCAGTTGAGAGTATCTCAGCCTTTCGCCCTCCCCCAATGCAAAGTCCCTTTTACACTCTACAAAAGCGCTGATATCCCCTCCTATGAACATGTCTCGCATCCACCGGCAGTCTCCCTCCCGCTAGTTCCTGAATGCACTTCCCTCCAGCCTCGGAGTAAAGTCTTTATTATTGAAGATAGGGGTGAATGGGGATGGATAGATTGTGATTTCCTTTTGTTTGGACCAATCTGTTCCAGTTGTCCGCGACCAACTTGGTGATGGTGCTCAGGTACATATGACCTGGCCGATGTTGTCTGGGTAGCCACAGGACCTCCCCCAATGCATGCTGCGTGACCGCTCTGTCCATCTTAACCCAGTGTTTTCCCTCCTCCCTCCCAAAGCCATTCCCTAATCACCCGTAGCTGGGTCGCCTCGTAATATTGACGAAAGTTGGGAAGTGCTAGTCCGCTGCCCCTCCTCGGAGCCATGAGCAGCTGTCTGCTCACCCTTGCCTTTTTCCCCTCCCATATAAACTCATTTGTTATCGCCTGGAACTCCTCAAAAAAGCTGCCCGGAACTGCCTAGGGGATAGCCTGGAAGAGGTAGAGCAACCTCGGGAGGGTGACCATTTTTATTGCCTCCAGCCTGCCCAGCCAGGAGATCCGGAGATTCCGCCACTTAAGGAGATCCTTTTTGATTCTTTGCAGAAGTGGGGGGTAGTTCACCCCATACCACCCTTTAAGGGCCAGAGTGATTCTCACCCCCAGGTACGTGATTGCCCCCGACGCCAGGCGAAGGGCGTTGACTTTCTTAATTCCTCCCTCTCCTCCCTTGCCAGTGTTAGATCCATCAATTCGGATTTATGCATATTAATGCGCAGCCTAGATGCTTCCGCAAAGTCCTCTAGTAATAGCCTGCATTGCCTACTCGACTCTATGGGGTTGGTCAGGGCGAGTAACATATCATCCGCGAAGGCCGCCACTTTGTGCTGTCTCCCCCCAAACGGTATTCCCTGTATCCCTTCCGATTCCCGAATTGCCTGCAGGAGGGACTCTAAGTAGATCGCATAAAGCAGGGGCGATAAGGGACAACCCTGCTTTGTACCCCGTTGGAGTTGAAACGATCTAGACAAGGTTCCGTTAACCACCACCCTCGCTCGAGGGCCCTCATAGTTGGCCCTGACCATCTGTAGGTAAGTGCCTCCCAGCCCCATTTTTTCCATGACCTTGAAGAGGAAGGACCATTCCACCCGGTCAAACGCTTTTTTAGCGTCTAAGAATAGAAGCGCTGCCGGGGTACTAGTCATTTCCGCCTTTTCCACTAGGTGGGCCATCCTTCTGATATTATCTGCAGTCTGCCTCCCCTTCACAAACCCCGCCTGGTCCTGATGCATCAGATCCAGGAGAAGCCCCTCAAGCCTATTCGCTAGGATTTTAGTGTATATTTTCGCTATTGGCCTATAGGAGGATTTCTCAAGAGGGTCCTTGCCCGCCTTTAGAATCAGGGAAATCTTGGCTTCTTTCATAGATGAAGTGATTTTCCCACTACCTTTAAAGGAGTTGAAGAGGTAGATCAACTGTGGTACCAGCACCCCAGCAAAGGTCTTGTAGAAGGACGCTGAGTACCCATCAGGGCCTGGGGCCTTACCTGCGGGTAGCTTCCGGATAACCCCCCCTCACTTCCTCCTCCGTTATGTCTTGATGAAGACTAATCTGGGCCTCCCCCTCAAGTTTTCACAAATTAACGCGTTCCAGGAATTTCTCCTGGGCCTGGTCACAGGGCTGCTGTGATGTATATAAGGTCACGTAAAATTGAGCCATGTCTTCTCGAACGTCTTCTGTTCGAGTAACCCTATCCCCCATTCCTGAGTTTAGCGCCGTGATTGTGTTTTTTGAGGCCGCTCCCCGAAGGAGACGGGCCAGCAGGGCGTCCGCCTTATTCCCCTTAGCATAGAATTTTTGTTGCATGAAGAGCAGAGCCCCTTCCGCTTTTTTAGTTCGAAGGACCCCCAGTTGTCCCACCGCCCTCCTATAGTCTTTCTGATTAGACCTACTGGGATTCGCCGCCACCTTGCCTCTCGCCTCTTCGACCTCTGCCTCCAGCCGGGACTCTAGGGCCTGTAGCTGCTTCTGTCTTTGTGCTTTGGCTGCTATGATTTCTCCCCTCATCGTAGCCTTAAATGTGTCCCGTCTTATGTCTTCTCCCGTGTCCCCTCTCTTGTTTCTATCAAAGAACTCTCTCATCTTGCCCTATATCTCCTCCCTTACCAAAGGATCTCTCAGCAAATGTTCCGGATATTTCCAGCCCCACAATCCCTTTCTCCTCTCTCCCGGTTCCAGCTGCATTGACAGTATTTTGTGATCAGCTATTCCCATGGGCCCCACCTCTATCTCCTTAACTCTACCAACTAGGTTTGCCGACACCCAGATGTAGTCAATTCTAGATTGTGTCCCGTGGACTTCGGAAAGAAAGGTGTAACCCTCCACGTACCCTTTCAGTTCCCTCCAGATGTCCCTCAACGCCATGCTCACCACTTTATCCCTTAGTTCTGTCGAAGCCCCCGCCCCTCCACCCCGATTCCTGGGCGCCCCCGATCTGTCCTTAGCCTTGTCCCATGCTATATTTAGGTCACCCATTATAATCATCTGGCCCCTTGCCAGTCACCTATTCTAAGGTTGCGGAGGAAGGAGTCTTGCCCTGTGTTAGGCGCATAAGTAACCCCTATTGTGAACATCTCCTCTGCGATTTTGCCTCTCACCAGCACAAACCTACCCTCTTTATCTTTTAGTGTATCCTCCATGCGGAGGTTCACATTGCCTCTGATGGCCAGCTCCACCCCCCCGCTTTCGTGGGACCAGACGCCTGAAATACCTGGTCGAACCCCCTCAACCTCAATCGGCACTGATCCTTACGGACCAGATGTGTTTCTTGCAGCCCCAGAAAGTCTGGTTTTCCCCGCTTCATGAATTGCTCCAACTTTTTCCTGTTCAGCGGAGTGTTGAGGCCCCTGACGTTATGCGTTACCCATTTGAAGTATGAGTAGACCCCTGCTCCTGCCTATCATGTCCCTTCATCCAACTCTCACCTCCATCTGTTTGCACCCATCCAGTTACCCGGGTACGTGAACCACTTGTAACTCGCTCCTTGGGCAGCACCTGAAAGTCCCCCCCAACCCTCTTCCTGTCATGATGTCTACCTCCAAGGAGCCAGGTCCGACCCAGCAACCCCAGAGACAGGCATCATTCCCCCCAGGGAAGTGCCAGCGGGCCCAAGCTGGGGTCCTTTGGACACAGTCCTGGCGCCTTAGGTGCCAGGCTCATGTTGGACCCCTGTCCTGGCGCCTTAGGCGCCAGGCTCATAAAGCTAGACATGTGTTCAAGTGTTTTAATGTGCACTTACCTGATGCAGACCATGCTGCTACATCCAGGCCCTCTTGAGGCCTGAATGGAACTACTTTACCTGTGCGACTACTTTCCACCTGGGTGTGGTCGGGGAAGGATACATATCTGATCGGTGGAAGGATACATACCTGGAACTTCTTCCAAAGCTATTTAAACCACGCCCGATCAGCAACTCACGCTTCGCGTTGTTCTGCTCCTCGCAGCTGGATGCTCACCGTGTCAGCTCCTTCATTTGGACTTCAGCCACGCCTGTCAGCATCCTGGGTCGCCTGCAAAGGGAGGTAAGACAGAATTGGAGAGAATTGGAGGATGTTAAAGCTGCATCACGGGGACATCACACCGACGATCCTGAAAGGGAAGACATCATTTTAAATGCATTTCGCTTCGATCGCTGCAGCGCTGCTTTTCACCCACCTTTCCTGGGCGCCTCCATCTTCAGCAGCGATCATCCGGATCCGCACCCACTTCCCAGATCCTAGAGAGAAAAGACAAGAAAACAAGGTGAGAGAAGGAAGGGAAATAGGAAAAGCTCAGTTTCCTTCTAAGACTTACCTGTTGGGTCATTCCCATTTCATTTCGGGTCCTGCCGCTTCCTGGCATTCCGGACCCCGGCCCCAATGGGGAAAAAAGACAAAGACATTGAATGAGCGAATGCAAAGACATAACCTGAACGCTCATCCAGAACTTACACTTCGGGTCGGCGTCATATCTCCGGCATCCCGAACCCCGGCCCCTAAGGGGAAAAAGACATAAGCATTAGTGCTTGCTGCAATAAGTCAATGAACATTATTATTAAGCTTGAACTTTTGAACTTGCAACAGAACTCTTACAGCGCCTCACCTGAATAGTCAAGCTTATTTTGAACTCCCATCAAACCGCAATCCAGTGAAGTAACTGGGTTTCAAAGCGCCCCTGCATCAGAAGCAGGATGGAGAACTCATCCTTCCAGACCCTAAGGTGAGACTTCACGGGGAATCGTGGAAGGGTATCGAGGAGGGTTGGAAGGGAGTGGGAGGCTTGAGCATTATTCCGTCAGTAGGTAATACTCCCTTTTCACGCACAGGGGAATATTCCTGCGAGCCAGAAAAGCCAGAGTAGAGGGGCCCTTCCTGTCCATCATCAGAGTCCTGCGCTTCACCATTGAAGAAGCATCAGCACTCAAAGCCAGACCTGCGCCTCCGTGGGAATCAGGTGAGCGTGACACTTCCCCCCACCCCCCTCCAACCCTTGAGGACCTTGACACTAGGTCTTCCCGCCTCCCTCCCTCCCCATCTAGGCTTCCACGCCCTTAGTGATCCCATGATGTTTGCTCGTAGCTCCTTCTCTCCTCCTTGTGATCATAAACAGCCTTTTTGTCCACCACCCCCTAGGATTAATCAGACAACCGGTCAGTTCTCCTTGCCCCTGAGACTCTCCTCCTCCGCTGGCTCCATCTCCCCCCCTTCCCAGGGGGCCTTCGCCGTGCGGGTCTCCTCCTCTTCCCCTCACCTACCACCGACCATTCCCATGGCCTAGATCGCACTGCACCTCCCGCCTCTGGCGAGCCACTCGGGCCCGCCGCACTCCAGCCCTCGTGCAAGTCCCGATCCAGATCAATTTGGAGTATGTCCGCCCCCTCCTGCATTGTGGTGATCCGCTTCTGAGAGCCGGCCCACTCGAAGACGAGCCCAAAAGGGAAGGTCCACTTATATCTGATCCCCTTTTCTTTAAGTTTCGAGGTGAGTGGGCCCCATTGTCGTCTTTTGAGCAGGGTGCTGCTGGCCAGGTCCTGGTACAACTCAATATGTTGGTCGTTAAAGGTTATCTGCTCTTTTTGCCTAGCGGCCCTGAGAACTGCTTCTTTTTTAGCATATCTTGTGAATGCGGCTAATACGTCCCACGGCCTGGACTTAGGGTTTTTGTTGAGGAATCCCACCCTGTGGACCCTGTCCAACTCGATCCAATCAGGTGAGGGCTCCCCCAGCAGCTCTGCATATATCCCTTGAACCGTCTCCTTCAGGTCCCTGTCCTGTATCGTCTCCGGCAGAAAATTCAGCCTGATTTTGATCCTTCGAGACCTGTTTTCCATGTCTTCCATTCTAATTTCCAGGTTCTGTGTTGCCGTGTCAAGCCTCTCGATTGCTTCGCTGTTCTCCATAGCCTCCCTGCCTACCTCCTGCAGGCCTTTTTCCACTATGTCCGTTCTCTCCCCCAGCTGACTCACTTCCTGTTTGATTTCCGCCATTGCCTGATTGTTGTCCGACCTCATTAGTTGAAATTGTTCTTGGAAAGTTTTCCCCAAGGACGCTTGAAGTGAGAGCAGCTCCCCGCGCAGATCCTGATGTGAGATTGATCCAGATGCTTCCGAGGTCTCTGTGTGCTCCTGCTCCATGCTTCCCCGCTGTGTGGCCCTACGTTCCTCAGCTGCGTCTTTGCTTGCCCACAAGGCTATAATGGGGCCGGGGGCAACCCCCTGGGACTGTCCGCCTTTGTTCATCCTGCTTTTATTTTTGGTCGCCATAGTTGCAGGACAAGGCCCCTGTTTGCTCCTTCCCAAGAAACTGTTACTGACCAGTCGTGGTCTCAGCCCCCTATCCCAGCAGTTCTTGGTACTTCTTTTTGGGTCTAATGGAGGTGCGTCCTCCCAGTCAGCAGGGATGCGTGAAGCTGTGCTGTGCTCACCTGACGTGTGTGGCTGGGCTCCTTATTATGCCGGGGGAGCAGGTATCAGTCCTGAAGACTCCAGCGCCTCGGCGCGTAGCCGGGCTCCGTGTTATGCTGGGAGAAGCAGGCGTTAGACCTGGGCACACTGGTGCCACAGCGTATGGCAAGGGTCTGTATTCCACCGGGGGGAGCAGATGTCAGTCCTGGACGCTCCAGCGCCTCAGCGCAGAGCCGGGCTCCGTATCACGACAGAGGGAGCAGGAGTCGGTCCTGGACACCCTGGTGCCCCGGCCCCCAAATGATGCAAGGTGGGTGGGGCCCTCCGCTCCCAGAGAAGGTCCCCCCCTCCGCAGCTCCACCAGACCCGAGGGGTCCCCCCTCCAGGCCCTCCCGGGGCCAATGCAATCCCCCACCGCTTACTGTCCTTTGCTGCTGCTGCCTGTCCTCGGCCGGGCCTTTCCACTGCCGGGCCCGCTCTCCTCGCCGTGGGCCCCCACCTCCGTCCCTCCAGCCGCTGCTGAATCAGGCCGCTCCATGGCCTCTGCGAGGGCGCCTCCCGGCCCGATTCGGGGTCGGCGCCCGCCCGATGCTCCGCTGCTGGGCGACGCTGAGTCTCGAGTCCCCGCAGACCAGGACGGCAGCCCCACCGAATCGCTCCCAAGGGTCGCCCCTGCGCCAGGGCCGGCCACCAGTTCTCTTCCTCCTCCCGGTCCGATGTCAGATCCGACCGCTGCAGCTCCCGGGGGGTGTAGAGACACACCGATGCCCCGTCCGCTAGTTGGCGAGGCGGCTCCCAATACAGCAGAGGCTGCGACCGCCCTCCCGATACTGCTCAACTCCTTCCTCTGCCTGGAGAGAATGGGAGCGGGGACTCCGAACCCGTCCCGCCTTTAGCCACAGGCCCCCGCAGGCCTCCAGTGTTCGCCCGGTTAACTTCCCCTTCTTTTGCCAGTCGCTGTCTCATCTATGGCGTGGGGATATACAGACCACCAAAGCTCTCCGCTCTTCAACACGTAAGGGGTGGTGGATCCGCTTAGATAGATTGAAGGGACAGGAACGCTGTCGACACACGTCTACCTGGTGTCGGCGCCCATCTTGGAATCCATGCTCAGCTTCTTTAATGATTGGTCTATTGGACTATTTTCTTCCCAAATGTTTGCTCTATTTTTGTCCCTTTTTCCTTCATTTTGTGTTTCCATAACTAAACATTCTGCATCATCCATTGACTTTGCAGAAAATAGCTGGAGAGTGCATGATCCTTGCCTATTTTCAAATCACCACAAGTGCAGAGAGAGATAGAAGAGAGGAAAGACTCCAGTTGGACCTGAGAGGGTAGGTCGGTGAGAAAGGATGTCAGCCAGGGCTGTTTCAGCTATGCCAAGGTTGTCGCAGAGACAATTAAGCAGGATGGCATGGTTGACCGACGCAAAAGCAGAGGATAGGATGAGGAGAATGAGGACAGAAGGGAGATTAGAGTCAACATTGGAGAGCAAGTCTTCACAGGTGTTCAGGAGAGCAGTTCCTGTGCTTCTGGCATCTCTGAAGCCAGACTGGTGGTCATGGAGGCAATTAACAGATTCAGTATGTAGCTTAAACTGGGAGATGGCCAGCTTTTCCAAGAGTTTGCCCAGGAAAAGAGTGATGGAGATAGGGGGATAGTTAGCCGGAATGGAAGGATCGGCCAAGGGCTTCTTTAGTACGGGGTGCACAAGAGAATGCTTAAGGGGGAGGGGAAAGTTCCAGTGGCACAGAGTGATTGCAGAAATCGGCCAAGGCTGGAGCAAGGGTGTTGATGTGGTCCTTGATTGTTGTGGTTGAGCTTGGGAGAACCTGCTTTCATGAGACTTTCATAGATCGGACTTGTCTAGAAACATCGTCAGGGGTGACCAGAGGAAAGGAGGAGAAAGGAGCAGGAGAGACGGCCTCAGACAGGCCAGGAGTGGTATAGGACGAGGAAGAGAAGGTAGAGGAAGAGAAGGTAAACAGGATATCCTGAATTTTAGTAGTGGAATGAGAGACCAAGGCCATGCAGAGGGGCTGGGAGGGAATAGGAGTGGTAGAAACTGCAGCAGGTTGGGCCAGCTCCTTGCAGGCTGAGTTGTTAGATGCTGAAGAAATGTGGGCTTGGATGTAGGCTCTCTTCTTAGAGAGGAAAGAGAGTCTGTACTGCCTTTGGAGCAGTCACAGGCCAGTTTGTCAGGTGGTGCGCCCAATGCCCACCTCTTCCTCTCCACCACCCTTCACTTGCGTTTAAGGCTGGTGAGGTCAGAATCGTACCAAGAGTTGCACTTGGATTTGGGCTTCAATCGGATCCTCATGACCGGGGCAAGGACATCCAGAGTGTTAGAGATAGAGAGATGAAGGTTAGAGAGAGCTGTGTCAGGGTGTGAGTCAGCCAGAGGTGCAGGAGGAGGAGAGAAAGTAGCAGTGAAAGACTCAACTGACACACGCTTCATGGGTTGGATGACCAAGAAGGTAGATGGTAGTGCTAGAGTTGGCTTGACCTGCAGAGAAGAGAGAGAGAGATTGGAAGAAAGGAGAAAGTGATCACTCCAAGAGAGAGGAGTGGTGAGAGGGTTACAGATGGGGAGGTCTGAGGCGATCAGGGTGTGCTCTGCAGAGTGAGTCGGGCCAGAGGGAAGAATGTATAGAGAAAGATAATTGCAGAGGTTGCAAAAGAGTCCTGAAGGAGGGCTGGTAGCATCCAGGTGGATGTGCAATTCTCTGAGGAGGAGACGTTGAGAGGTAGAGGCAAGGAGCGAGGAGGAGAGGTCAGCCCACTCAGAGAGGAAGAGGACAACCTGGCCAGGTGGCATTTAGATAGTGGCCACAGTGAGAGAAAGGCCAGCAGAGATAGAGAGCCTGCAGTATAGGCATTCAAAGGAGGAGGAGTGCTCCATTGGAATGATCGAAACAGGTATCCACTCCAGGAGAAGATCAATCATACTGCTTGGGAGTGTCATAGAATAACATGCAGTACGTCACCTGTTTCCACTCCATAGATTATTTCCCTTGCTTTGTACACATTTGTTCACATTGGTCCCCACAGTGGTAATTCTCTGCTTTGATTATTGCAAACAGAAGTTCATGGGGCTTCGCTGTAAAACACTGCATAAGTTATGGAGCATCTGCCTTTACTTCTAGAGCTTTGACAGCTCCTCATTGTATATGAATTCCTCCCATTATAATATGATTTACTCCACACACTGAAATGCAGAAATCAACCCTGTGTTTGCAGGAATTTACACAGAGGTCAAAGGCGTGGGCTAAGGTCACTGTGCTAACCCAAAAGGTAAAAGCTTAAAATAACGTTTTTGAGAGTCTGCAAAGATATGAAAGCCCAGCTGAGGCAACACCTCTACAAACAACTGAAATGTGTAATGCCACAGTATTTTATTTTATCATATTCATCGATATGAAGGGAAAGATATGTAATTTCTAATGAAAAACGAAACAATACTATGGGCCTCATTACACGGATGGCGGAGAACCATGGCGCTATTAGCGCCATGGTTCATGCCGGTAAAATACCGTCACCACCTTGGCGGAAAGGAGAATTACCGCCCCATTCCAAGGTTGGCGGGGCGGTAATTCCCCCTTCTACCAGTGCCCTTCCCCATTCCCATTTTTGCCCCATAGGGCTCAATGGGAATGGGGAAGGCGCTAATTACGTAATTAGATCCCTGGGTCCCTTTGCGGGTTGGTTTTTAACGCCTGCAAAAAGCAGGCGTTAAATCCCCCAACTCGCAAAGGGACCTCGTAGTAAGGCGGTAAGGATTTACCGGTACCGGTATTTTACCTGTACCGGTAATTCCTTACTGCCATCCGTGTAATGAGGCCCTATCTATGTTGGGCAATCATACCTTGGGAAACTAAAGCTCACAGTTCTTTGAATCATTTCGTATGTTGCAAATGTCTCTTCAACACCCTTTTAAAACCCCTAGAGGGGCCCGCCTTCCCCCCCCCGAAAATAAATAACACTGTAGGCACTCTCCTTGCTGGGCTGATCTGAGCAGGCACAGCATGATCCTAGCACTCCCTCTTCACTATACGTGGTTCCTGGGAAGTAGCCAGTTCCCACTCGGAAAGATATTTAAAAAAAGAAAGATTTAAATCCCAACCCGGAGGTTCATGGTTCATAATAGCTTTATAGGTTTTGCCCTTGGACCATACTAGGAGTTCTGTGTCCATAAACCTCGTGAAACTCCGTCTTCGGGCTCGTAACTCTGGTTATAGCCTCAGGCCTCAGGCTAGATGTGTACATCCTAATTATAACATTCCATGTTTCAGCGCGGCGCTGGAGGAACCTTGTCCTTGCAGTTTGATGATTCCTGAGACACCCATGCACTTTATGTCATTGTCCCCTTTGTATAATTCTTTGAGGAAAAATCTTCTGTCAAAGATACAGGTTTTTGTCAATGTAGGACTCCTTTCGTATAGTTAGTACTTATGGATGACACGTGTACTTGTTTTACTGTGGACACTTTTTTAATTAATACTGTCAGTATTAGAAGACCTGTTATGCTCTTAACTAAAGGTCTGTTTTATTTGTTTTATTATGTTACTTTTTCACTATGATGATGATATTGAGCTTTTTTGAATAGTTAGGTTTTCCAAAATAAAGCTAATGGAATTCAGGTGAATTCATATCATTCCTGTTCCCATGGCAATGCTCCTTCTCATGTGTGTGGCCCAGTGTCATGATGCCATCATTATCGTGACAGAATCACAATAATTTACCTCCCTGGAAATTCTCGACATTGTCCCAAAACAGCATTAGGGCATAGAGGCAAAGGGTAGGGCAGTCGTAGACATATAAGGAGTGAGTGTGCGGGGTGTACCGAGATCATCCCAATTAAAATTTTTTAAAAAAAACAAGAAAAATCACATTGTTGTGCAGGACGATTAACCCCATACATCCTACCGAACAACCAAAAAATAAAATAATATTACTAATAATAATAATAATAATAATAATAATAATAATAATAATAATAATAATAATAATAATAATAATAATAAAAATACTAATAATAATAATAATAATAAATCATCTAAAAGCCTCCATGAAATCACTCTTTCTATGCTAAACACTTTGCTGTGGGCACTTGCTAACAGCGAGAGATTGAACTGGAGAGGTGTAAGTGTTGCGTCAAAGGAAATCACGGCTGTTTACTGGTGTGCACTTCAGCAGTATAGGCATTTTAACCATTCCCCTTCACTGCTGGGCAGTGCATGACCATTTAGTATTAAGGCTAACCCATTGTAATGCCAACCTTCCTTGTGGTACTGGGTGCTCAGTGTTATTAATGAAGCTCAAAAAAAGTGCGAAGAGCAGGGATTTGGAGGTGCCCAACGGGTGTTGGTGCTGCTGTCAGGCCAGTTGCCTAGAGGACGAAAAGCAGAAAGTGAACGGTTATAGGTGCTGCATATGGCCCTTCTATCAGACACGACACTAGGTCTAGTAATTTACACAGGCACCCTAGTTGGAATGTTTATACAGAGTCTCCCAAACACTGACCAGTTTTATATTCCTCACTCTGGAAAATGGTAACCATGTTCATCACAGGTCTCAAAATTTGCATTGTTCTCTGGCCATTGCCTAGTGATAATTTGACTGTTGGCAAGTAAGGGCAAGCAGTGCACATGTAGAGAATAGAGAAGTAAGTGAACTTGTGCATCTTGACATTTTTACCCAGTTTTATCAGAACAGTGAACCCTCGAAGCACAGAGTCCATTGAATACCTACAGAGACATAAGAAAGCTACTCTTTAATGTTAAGTTTGTTCTGGGCACATATTGATCTCAGTGTTTCTCACTATATTGGTTGTTCAGACACTGTTTTCCGTTCCAGCAGGAACAGTTTGTCACCGGCCGGTTGACAGTGCTGTATTGCCTTACGGTTGTTGATGCTATACACACTGATAATAATGCCAGATATGGTGATCCATTCTTGTATGAAATGTATATCATATTACAGTGATATTGTAACCATATTTTTCTTAGTGTACTGGAACAATGCTATGTGATGCTATTTCCTGTTTTATTAAGGATGAAAGGTTGGGTGTCATCACTTTCCGTGATGTCACTTTGGGGCACGCTCAAATGACATCACTTCCTGTGAAGTCATCAGAGGTCAAGGTGTGTGTGATGTCACTTCCGCTACCCTAGGTATTTTGGTGGAATGACATCCCTGAAATATAACCTTATTAATCATTTACCATCCTGCATAACTTTGATGTCACAAGGGTATAACACATCTGCTGCATTCCCTGTGTGATACTAGATATTGCATTGCCCCTTGCTAATGAGACATTTACGCAATTCAGAAAACAAGCAACAGAAGCTGTACAACAATGCCAACACTGACACCAGATCGAAGCAGGCATTTGGTTCACTCAAAAATCACTTCAACTGTCTTTACCACTAAGGCAGTACATTCATGTAACATCAAGAGAAGGTGTGCCACATCATTGCCATATCCTGCATGTTGCACAATGTAATCTTCAGACACAACATCCCTATGCTGAAAATATAATCGAAAATTCAGAGTTCAAATATGATGCCAATTGCCTTTAAGGACAGATGCCAGGAAATGGCCAGCATCAGGAACACATTGATGGCCTTGTTCTGCATTAATAATGTGTGAAGAACTTCTTCCATGGAGGTGAATGCATTTCTACAAAGGATGGCACAAGGCATCCTCCAACTCCACCACCCCTCTGATAAGATCACCCCATAAGGAAATGTCACACAACACATCTATGCAAGTGTATTAATTTTACCATGAATGGATGGTGGGAACCAGCCGCATCTTGTGGGTGTAGGAAATATATCAGGGGGAACCTGCATGTCCGAGGCAACGTTATATAAACAAATGTCTACAGTCCATGAAAAAAGAGTTGCAGGAAAAGTCAGGGCTGAGGAGTCTGGATAGATGTCCAAAATGTACATGTACTAACAGGGGAAAAGGAAATCTAGCAATCAGTACAAAAAATAATTTGGAATGTGGAAGTTCAACAAGGGTCATGGGAGTGAGGATCACCTACGCATCAGTGGCTGATTCTTCTGTGATCCTAGTGTAGTTGAAGTTATTTCCAGATAATCCACCACCATTGCCGGTGCTGGACTGGTGTAGGCCTCTCTGGGGGCTGCAGTTCCAAGAAGGGAGGGGCTGGAGGGGGAAGTATAAGGCTATGGTGGAATTCCTACTCAGAAACGCATGCATTGGGTTAAGGGACTGCTCCTGTTGGACCAACAGGTCTGTGATGGTAACGTGTGACTGGATATTTTGAAGGCTGACCTCCTCTGTCCGATGGATGCCCATTAAACAATCGGCTAATATACCAGTGTTGCAGAAGGATTTACAGCAAACTGACGCTACACAGGTGTCGCAGTGATATCCACCGCCACCACCACCAGGGTGCCCCTACCCCTCTGCTAGAGGATGCCACATGGGGGCATGGTTACAGTGTCCATGGTGGTGACAGTAGTGGAAGTGTCCTGGTTACTGTGGCCAAGCAGCTGTGCAGTATGACTGTAGGCAGGCCAGGTTTGATGGTGTAATCTGGTGGTGGAGCATCACTCTCTTCTGTGTCTTGGCGTCCAGGCTGGCTTACCCACATCATGCTGTCATCACCGTTGCGATCATCTACATCCACGACCTCTTCCTCTGCTGTGTCTTCTCCGTCTCCTTTGAGCAAGAAAACAATATCCGTCTGCAGGTACGTGAAAAAATATGGCCACCATGCACATTTACCTACATATGCATGTTAAATAGTAAAGTGTGCTGTACATTGTCCACTTGATGGGTCATTGCAGTAATGGCCATGCGAATCTATGGGAGTTGCTCATGACCGAAAGCAGTCTACAAAGTGTCAACAATCAATTAGACAGGGTTACAAGGCCCTGTGTGGTGGCACACAGAACATGGATGTATGTAATCCATGTGCTTACCAAAAGGCATATACAACTGTTCCACCAGATGGACGTCACTCAATGCATGTGTTCCTCATTCCTGTTGGTCACATTACTATTTTACATGCGCCCATGCAGTAGCCATGAAAGGTATGTGTTGACAAAATGTATTGCTTCTACACTGTACTGTATGGGTGTCTGGATACCACAGTTTACTTGCTAGCATAAAGCACTCTATGTTGCCATATAGTCAGAGAACATAAGACAGGCTACCATGTTACATCAGAAAATACATGCAAACGGGGTCCTTCATAATGTTGTCCTTTGTAATCCACAGTGCACATATGATGCACTGACACTCAGTTCGTTTCATTTTTTGGCAGAACAGTTCTATATACCATCTGCAATATGATCATCAGGAAGGAATTTGGGATGGGTTCCTGTAGTCTCACCCTGCCTTAGACAGGTGTCCATGGCATGGGGATTCCATGCCAATCCATGTGTCTATTGTTTAGTAATGGCAGCGATGGAATGTGAGATGGCACTGGTACTATCAGCCTATGGCCCCAACCCCCTAACTCCTAAATGACCCTGAATGGCTTGCTCTGTTAGGTAATGGGAAGAGGGCCGACTTACGTCTTCACAGTCAGTGGAACATTTTGCTAACGTTTCTCAGAAGACACCTCAAAAGTGAGTTTAAAGGATTTGATTCATCATGACTCCTTTTTCCATTCTCCCCTGTGTCTATGCAGAGATTGATGATTCCATTTCCTGGGCCACCGTTTCCTCTCGGCTACCCTGCTCTGTGTCATCAAACAGTCTGTTATTTGTTTGTGGACGCTGTGTTGAGTGGGCTCTTTGAGCATATCACTCTGGTCATGAGTGGACAAGTGTCAGGTGTACTAATGCACGCATCAGGCACAGGAGAGGTGTACGCATGATGCCAGCAAGTGGTGCCTTGGATTTTTTTGTAAGGCCACCCTGCCATTTCACTTATACATTCACATTCCACAGGGCATTCACAGCATATTGGATTGTTGGATTGGTTGTATATTGTGGACTGAGAACACTGTGTATGTCTTCCCTGTGTAAGGCACATGGGCCACCGCATTTATAAAGTTCTGTGCCAAGCTTACTCACATTAATTTTGTGTAGACAAGGAATCAGCATGTGTTGTGCATCTCAAGGGTATTCTTGCTTTGGACAGTAGTCAATGCCTTTAGATCACGTGACATGATGGATATTGTGTTCCACCTCGTTTGACAGAACAGGTCCATGGGCCTCATTACACGGTAGGCGGTGAACCATGGCGCAATTAGCGCCATGGTTCATGCCGGTAAAATACCGGCACCGCCTTGGTGGAAACGGGAATTACCGCCCCATTCCAAGGTTGGAGGGGCGGTAATTCCCCCTTCCACCATTGCCCTTCCCCATTCCCATTTTTGCCCCATAGGGCATAATGGGAATGGGGAAGGCGCTAATTACGGCACCGCAAATTGCGGTACCGTAATTAGCTCCCTGGGTCCCTTTGCGGGTTGGTTTTTAACACCTGCAAAAAGCAGGCGTTAAAATGCCCAACCCGCAAAGGGACCTCGTAGTAAGGCGGTAAGGATTTACCGGTAACGGTAAAATACCGTACCGGTAAACCCTTACCGCCTACCGTGTAATGTCTTGTTGTCATATTTGCATGTTACTTACATGGATCATCTGATTCTAATGTCCACTAGGTATGCATGATATATTATCCAGTATGTTGAGGGTTGGGGACTATGGTTGTAATTTGGTAGTGAATGACGCCTATATTTGCTGACCTGTACCAGATGCAGGTGAACACACACTGGGGAAAAAGCCAGGGATTTCACACCTGTCATTGGTAGTGCAGTGCATGCTATGTGCATGCTAGTGCTGATGTCATGCCTTTTGTTAGTGCATGTGTGCTCACCCTCCACGTACATGGGAATCGCTTGGAGTACATGTCGACTTGGCGTGCAAACATTCAAATGTCCACAAGGGGTTCAGTTCAGTGGTGACTCCATATCACTGGTGGGGTTATAAAGGTGTGTGGATGACTGGTGTGCTCTGCTGCTCAGTCCCATTCTCTCATCTTACATGGCAACATCGAATGTTCAAGGGGCTTTGATCGATATGTATGGTCAGTGTTCACATGCAAATATTTCATGTCATGTGATCATCATCTTCATATGTGTAGCTGGGAAGTAGTGGTATGTGTATAAAGGCCCATTGTCATCAGGAACATGTCTTGTGGGTTCATATATGGTTGATGTCAAATGTCTCTATTGATAATCACAGAGGGGGGTGTAAGGAACAGTAGCAACAGTAAAGACAGATGCAAGTGATCACAGTTCAAGGGTGTTTATTAAAATGTATGTAGTTTGGAAAAATGCCTAATCTAAACCTAAACCTAAGATGAGAGCAAGCGTTGACCACCAAAATGAAAATAAGGCAGTCCTAGTGACGTTGTGTCAAAAAAAAGGGCCTATAATAAGAAACCTATTGCCAAACCTTACAACTAATACAAAAAGTGTGTGTGATAGATTTCAAGGAAAGAAAGAAGTGTCCTCAAATAATATGTCAGGATGTGGTAGCTTGGGTCTCCCTTCGCCACGTTTTGAGCATGGCGTTAAGGTGGGATCTTGGATCACAGCACAGTTCTTGAGCTTTCCCCAGCACAAGATGACAGTTCCGGTTTCAACTTCTCAGAAGCCTCGACAGCCAAGTCTCTTTTCAACAAAAGTCCCTTGCCTTCGAGGGTCAGTAAAATAACAAACAAACACAACGTTCCTTTTCAGGTATTCTTTGGGTGATGGATTCACCCCTGGATCCCACTCTTCCGAGAGCTGACCCCTCTTTACTTTCAGCCTCCCTCCACCTGGTTCACTATGGCTTTTCCTTCATTCACACATTTTAATGTCTTTTTAAACAGTTCCAGTGGACATCCCTCTGCCGGGTTCTCCTTTGTCAACACACTGTTTCTTGGGACTTTATATTTTGCCCCCTCTTCATTAGCATCCCTCTTCCGGGTTCATTCTTGCTAACTTCACATTCACTTTGCCTTCAATGACTTTCGGGATTCACTTCCCTTGCTTTCTCACGAGGTGGGATTCACTTCCCTTACTTTCTCTACAGTTCTTAAGTTAAAAGCTTTCGACTGTACAGGGATTTTGCTTGACCTCTTGTATGACCACTTTGACCTAACATAGCGGCTCCCCTATGGCCTTCTGGTATCACCCAGACAGGGATCGACCAGCGTCTCTCGAGTTAGCACCCACATGCTGCCAGTTCCCTCTGCAGCTGGTCTCCCCTTGACACTTTTACAGTTCTTTGAACTTAGTTCAACTTGCAACTTTGAGACTTTAATTAACCACAGCCCAGCTCTTATCGGCTCTCCCCCCTCCGCTGTGATGAACTGATTGGCTTTCCTCGTAACTGGAGTCAAGGCCGGTACCACAGCAGCAGGAGTTTCCTAGCTCCCGCTTATCAGCGTCAATACACTGAGTGTACTATTGACATCTGCTGCAACACACTTGGGCAATTGTCCTCAGTCTTACGATTGCCTCTGATGAGGTTTTGCGGGTATGTGTCTCTCTTTGTAAGCCTCTCGATATTCACAGATTTTTTTCCTCCTCTTGAACTGCCGGGACTCGGTAGCTGTCTCAAAATGCGGTCTGCCTTGCTCGTACTGTGCTCTCATGCTCCACCTTTTATCCCTGTGAGGGAGGGAAAGGGTTGTCAGGTGTGTGTGATTCTGATCAATTGTCTGATTTTGGCTGACCCTTCAATTGGGACATGTCAGGTAAACAGCACTGGTGTTAGTCCGTTATCTGGTGTGTTGTGCGAAAATGTTTGTGTCGGAAAAGTGTGGTGGGGGGCAGTGGTTGTGAATGTGGAAGAATGGTGAAAAGTTGTGGAAAGAAGGGGGATACCGCGTCTAACCTGTCGGTGTCCCACTCCCCGAGGACCCCCCATTCAGGTGATCCTCCATCACTGGTCCACCCCCAGGAACTGGATCCAATAGAAATGGCTGTGTCCTGGTCACCTGGATGACAGATCCCTGGGAACTAGCTAGGGATACACCTTCAGGTTTCTCATAGAGGTATCATGTGGACATGTGGTCATGTGTTTGGGTTATTTATGTTCTTGGACACTCAAACACTTTCCACAAGAGGTGTTTGATGAGTACATCAAATCCATGCATTAGCTTCACCCTCAGCTCAAATCTCGACTCCTCCAATTCCCTCAAGGACACTGACATCAGTGAGGGCCTGCAACTGTTCTTTCTATGGCTGTATGTCTAGGGGTGGTAGTGGTGACCCACTTTCTGTCTCAACCACTAGGAAAACATGGTGGAAAAACTGTTTCAGAAGTTATATGACAGGAGGATGTGATAGCAAGGCCAAGGAGCGACATGCGGTAGACAAGCAGAGGAGAGAGTGCAGAGTGAAGCCGGAAGAAGTGGGTGCGATCAAGGCAGCGTCCAAAAGTCAGCTTGGAATGTGGGTTTATACTGAAAAGTAGATGAAATACCTCTGAAAAAAGGGACTAATAACAGATTCAACAACCCCCCTACCAGGCATTGTCAATCCGAAAATTCACACAGAGAATAGTATATGCAGAACATGCTCTGATAGAGACAATGGAAGGGTGGCCTAGGAAACCTTTCCACCAAGCATAAGGACTAGGCCAATCATTGCCTAGGTGAAAAAATTAAAATAACATGTTTTTTGTACTAGAGCAATTTGTGTCCTACTGCCACTTGCACTTGCACCAGTGCAATATTTCTGTAATACCGCCTTAACGATCACACATGTGACTTTGGTAAGAGTACCTCTCTGACCTTTTAACAACTTAAGCAGGTAATTCAATTATCTATCTAGGACCATGCAGAATCAAAGGTCTCTGCAATCAAAACATATGGAGTGGAAACCAATTAAATAAGTAAGTAAGCTAGCACATGACTATACGCATATGTGTATTTGTAGTTAAATCGTTTAAAAACACATCATAAATATTTTCTTCCAAGCAGATCAGCTACAAGCATGCATTTTCGCACATTCTTTGGGACCCATTGATCAATAATGGAAATGCCCATTACATGTTCCTGCTCAGAAGGCATCTACTATTGTATAGCCTTGTGGAAAATGAGTTGTCACTATTGTTTGTTTGGCGTCAGTATTATTGAGCTTTCATTTTTAGAAACAGTGGATGTTCTTTTCCTTGGCACTAAGGGGCAATTTGACTGATTAAACACGGAGGCTGCACTTAAAATATGCAGCTGGTTGCCATGGTTGCAGCCTTCCTTTCACACACAGCTGATGTGGTTTTAAAAGCGGCAGGCTGTTGTTACAGCAAGTTGGAAGGCCAGCATCTTTCCCAAAATAAATACAGAACACTTAGACGAAAAGCCAATTAAAATGTCGTTTTGAAAAACAATAAATGTTATGCGTTTGGAGTGGATTTTCTTTGTGGTATAATCGTGGTGCGTCTGGGTCAATTTAATGTCTACAACTGTATTAGCTATCCATTCTAACAGAAACATGTCTTGTTGCTTAGACTATTAGCAATCAATTCTGTTCAATTTCAGAAAATGGAGGCCACCTGGGGGTGTGGGCAAGATGGTAGCCCTGTGAATGAGCTCCACCCACCTCACAAGTTAAAAGGGCCTTGGGCCCCCAGTTCCTCCCCCGTGGGACCCTGCAGCGAGAGCGCGTTGTAACCCCTTTGAGAGGAGCAGTGTGTGGTGATACCGTCCAGGGCACTGGCGACTCAATATATACCTGGTTGAGGCACCCAAACGGAGCTCACTCCATTCCTTCAATCCGTTATAACCCAATTAAGGTAATTTCTCTTCCCACTAAGTCATTACACAATTTACTTGCTCCATATCATTGTTCCTAATATCCCAAGTATTTCAACTGAAACTCATCATGCAACTATTTATGTGCACCTAGTGTCAACATGAATATGAAAGATATAAGTTTGAAACTATGCCTCAAACAATGTTAACAAATTAATTTACCTTTTTCATAACTCACAATCAATGTTAACCCATGTCATTACAAGTATCAAAACAACAGTGTGGTACAATTCCTGTATGTCCACTCTTTCATTACTGATACAAAACAACTACTCATTCTACTCATCCTCATTCGCATAACTATGTGGCGTGTAAACGTACCACATTACCCATGCAAGTGCTATCCTGTTTCCACTTACACAGAACCCACACAAATCCCTTCTTTGCCCCATTCCCTCATTGCTCACAAAATTCCCCTTCCTTTCCAAGGCCTCATTATCACACAACTCACTTCATCATCAGACTCCTAATCATACACATCACTCCCATTCACATATAATTGCCTCAATGCTCATATAACATCCGTCCTGAATACATGCACTCATTATCCATAATAATTCCTTCCTCATGCGTAAACCTTATTAGTCAAAGAACTTACGTCATCCTCCCAGCCTTGATTAATCACACACAACCTCTCATCTTCGAACTCCTTCACTAACCAGACAATTCCTCTGCTTGTTCCATTCCCTCATTATCCAAATAATGTCACCCTCTGTCCCAAACCCCCATCGAAGTTACAGTTTGCATTTCACTTACAATTTCCCCTTGATTCTATACATAAACACACCATTACACTCATTTGCACCCTTAGAGGATGCAACAGCCAATTAGGTTGCTCCAAATCCCAGCTGAACCAAAACATCCAACCGCAGACAGAAGCAAGCTGCAAGCTGCCCCCCCTCACAAACCTAGTCCTACCCTCACCCACTGCCCCGTCCACCAATTATCCATCAATTTCCCACCACCTGCATCACCCCCATTCTCCCAAATACATTTTTTGAGAGGCTAATAATTCTCCTTGCACTGCTGTCCAGTAAAGCCACCATGGAAATGGAAGATAAACTCCAGACAAACCCCTGCCTTCCATCTCCATAGCAAAGCTTCAACATCAAGACAGCTGAGTTTGCGCATGCATCAAAACCCATGTTTCTTAATTCTGTAATTGCTCTTATCCCTGCCTGGATTTGCCTCAGAAATCTAACACAGTAGTACCACATTTTCCCAGCTGAACTGGGTGATAACAGCTCCAGAGCCCCTTCAATATAATCATAAGGCCTGTCCCATTAACAGTCAGAGCTGCCCAGGAAGTCCAGTATTATTAATTTTCTTTCAAATATCCATCAAGATCCTATTAGTGGGATATATCCCAGTAGCTCATAACTACCATTTTATAATGATACACTTCTGCCTCTTTTGCTATTTAAGCAATAACCCCCAAGACAGGGCTGCATTATGTGGGATGTATTGACCCACTCCACCATGCTATGCAGCATCACCCTGCTATTTATGGTGCAAGGAAATGCAACAATGGCGGCAAAACCCTTGTGCGTGCCAAAAACCTACAAAAACCTAAAAAAAACGTGTGCTTCAGCACACAAAAACAGGGATGCACAACCTGCCACCCATGGTGCATGTGCGGTGGAATAAAGCACACCCTGCAGAAATGTGCCAGTGGGCCCCATGACCAGCAAACAGAGTGCAGAGAGAGAAGCAGTACTTTGCAAAGAAACCACGAAATGTGCCTACAAATGACATTTGCTTTGTTGCCAAAAACTCCAAAATGACCATAACACAACACTTCTCAACATTCACAATCTTGCCTGGTGCTACAATTCATGTATCTAATGAAGTATTGTGAACATACAAAGTCCTAATGTGAAGAGCAAAACATTCTTCAGACAAACTGGATTGTCTGAAAACTGACAGCCCATGCCAAAATCTGGGTGCAGTACCCTGGGCTACCTGAATGACAGCTGTCAGATGAGTTACTGATGAAACTGTGAGCTAAAACTAAAAGTCTGCTGGATTAGCAAATATAAAAAGGATTGTTGCCAAAAATGAATACAGATTTTAGTTGTGTTTTTAATCCCACAGATTTTAAGGCTAAGAAAGTAATGTATTTATATTTGATGCAACAAATTTGGTTTTGCTGGATTTAAGAAGTTAATTAGCCTGACTGAGCTGCAAGAACTAGAAAAGCAAGTTTTTCTCCTGGGAGGAGGGCCTTCCTCTCAGCAGAAACTCACTGGGAGATGTTAATTGCGGGTGGAACTGACTCTTGTCTACAGAAAGAGAAGGAAAAATGACAAGCCTTTCAGCTCAGGAAGCGGAGGTGTGAAGGTGGTCATAAACTCTCCTGGAAGGAGCATCCCCCAAGGGGGGGATGTACTGGACTCCCAGGAGAGACAAAGGGGTGGAGCCAAGCGACCATCTGCTGTTGAGAATGAACAATTTTTAAAAGACTCATAACTTGTTATTCAAAGTGGTGAAAAATATAAAAAGGACAGAGTCGTAATTACATTTTTGGCTGCTCGTTTGAAGAGGTGGTAGAACTGTGTGACATGTTCTGGACAGGAATGGCAATATATGTGGTTTTATGTGAAATGTATTAATGTTAGAATGGTGAAAAACTACACACACACCCCTATGTTAAACAGACACATTTGAGAAACTTGCATAAAATTTGGAAATTGTGTTCATAGCGAAAATGATAAAATTCTGTAGAAAGTTGAGAAAAGTTCCCACCGCTGCAGGGTTTTCAGGAAAAGCTGCTATATAAAATATATGGCATCCTTGTGTGTGATTTGTATAAAGGTGACCAATGTAGAAATGTACATTTAGTATCAGATCCAATTTTGAGAACAGTGGCTAAAGGGAGGTCTCTGAGGACTGTAAAGCAAACCATAAAATTTGACATCATCCGGCCTTGATCGATCACTCAAATTGCAAGGCGGAAATGAATTTTTTATCCTATCCCAGCTCACAGGGGCAAGTTTAGCTAAGCCGGCCCATACACCAACTTTGTGATGTCATTTTGAAGCATAAAGAGAGACAGCTGACAACACATAGGGACTCACTGATCCAGCCACTTTCCTGATTCCGGCAAAGCACTCTGATCCAGCATCCTACGTCCAGCTTTAATATTCTTCCAGATCCAGATGAAAAGACTCCAGTAATAGAGACTATTGATTTCAGCAAGGGTCAAATCCTCAAATGTATTCTCTCTACCCAGTAAAGCGCTGGGTGGTGTCAGAAGGTCTTTTGAACCAGTATCCACAAATTCTCTGGCTTGCCACCACTAGGCTTGCCTGAGGAACTCGCCATCCAGCTGATTCAAATACCCACAGACTAGGAGGGAATGTCCTGTGCAAATCCAGTGACCGGCACAGCCGATCCAGTACCGTGCCTGATGTGTTGTCGTTCCTAGACCAGACCCAATCCTATGACCAGAGCTGACGATCCCATTTAGAAACCTATCCTGTGAGTATTAATAGGAAGAACTGTGGCCCATAGTATATTTACCTTGTCTTATCCCTATTTCCAACCCATCCTATCTTTCAATCAGAACCAGTATTGTTAGGAGTATCTTTGCATTGTCTTATCCCTATCTCAAACCCATCCTATCTTTCCTTCAGAACCAGTATTGTTAGAGCCATCTTTGCGCTGACCCTTTTCTCATCTGAAGAAGGTGAGTTTCCTTAGCAGGCGGGTCACCCTGATCAAGTGACTGTAAGATCCCTGCGTGGTATTCTCTTTTTCATAGTCATCCTCTAGTGTAAGCAAACCCATTTGTCATTTTCAAAAATGCATTTCTGTTATCCATAGAACCCAAAACCGCACTGCAAATCCCGTTATCGCGAATATCGCACAATTAAAGGTTTGCTCCGATTTTAAAAATCTGAAAGGTTTACACGTGTGAAATAGCTCTAAACTGCTTCCAACTGGATTTTAAGATTTCAAATGTTTTATTTGGACTAAATCATTGCTGGTGATTATGTGCAACTGTTCAAAGCGGCTCCCATAAGAATTTGTAACAAATTAAGTATTTTTGACCACATTTGGTGTTTTTGCCCAGTCAATTCTAAAGACAATTGTAAAGTCATGCTGACAGCTGAAAAGTCAATTCCGTTTTTCTCTTGTGTTTTATGGGGGGAAGGTGGGACTGATATTCTGTTTGATTTGTGCTATTCCTGAATACCTGTTCTCTCCTCCCATCTCTTTGCATTGTCTTATCCCTATCTCAAACCCATCCTATCTTTCCTTCACAACCAGTATTGTTAGAACAATCTTTGCTCTGACCCTTTTCTCATCTGAAGAAGTTGAGTTTCCTTAGCAGGCGGGTCATCGGTGATCATACATGGTATAAAAGGGTGTCTGCCAGTGCTGGTGTGTAAGGAATTATTTTAAGCATATTCAGCTATCCATAATAGGTCAAACCAGCTTCCTTCAGCTTGGTGTAACATGCAACACAGGTACTGCTCGAGCGTCTGATTTGTCCTCTCAGTTTGACCATCCGTTTGGAGATGGTTACTGGTGGATAGCCAGATGTCGATCTGGGCCATAGAGCAGCATTTTCTCCAGAAGTTAGATACGAATTGAGTACCTCGGTCTGAGACCAAAACTGAAGGAAACCCATGGAGCTGTACAATGCCTTCAAGAAATACCTTTGCCAGAGTGGAAGCTTTTGGGAGCCCCTTAAGAGGAATTAAATGTGCCATTCTTGAAAATAGGTCCACGACCACAAGAATAGTGTTAAACCCTTGACTGGGTGGTAAGTCAGTAATAAAATCGAGGGACAACGTGTGCCAGGGTGCTGGTGGGATTTCCAATGGTTGTAATAGCCCAGCCAGTTTCTGCTTGGATGACTTGTTTTGAGCACACACTCCACAAGATAGGATGAATTGGATAATGTCTTTATGCCACGTGGGCCACCAATAATTTCGTTTTACCTTGGCTAGGGTTTTAGCGATTCCGGGGTGGCCCTCGATCAAGGAATCATGATAACCGGACATGACTTGTTCTCGTAGTTCTTAGCTTGGTAAGAATAAATGATTCCTGAAGTAGGGCAACTGATCTTTTATCATGTAATGTTCTCCTTGTGCACTCCACGCTTGTAATTGCTCTGGACTCATCAGGTTTTGGATTTCTTCATGTAATTCTTTCTGAGTTATGGTTGCTGTGATTCCTAGGAGCTTGTCACTTGGGATGATTGCTATTGGTTCGGGGGTCTGTTACCCTTGCTCTTCCACCCCCATACAGGAAAGGGCGTCGGCCTTCCCGTTTTTCACCCCTGGTCGAAATGTAATCACATAGTCACATTCAGCAAAAAATACAGCCCAATGTAGTTGTCGTGAGGATTGGGCCTTTGCCGTTTTTAGATACTGGAGGTTCCGGTGGTCAGTTATTACAGTGATTGTGTGTCTGGCGCCCAAGAGGTAGTTCTGCCATGCCTTAAAGGCTGACTTAATGGCCAGGAGTTCTTTGTCTGTGATAGCGTAATTGAGTTCAGGGGGTGTGAATTTACGTGACCAGAAGACAACAGGGTGTAACTGGCCCATTTCAGGGTCCTTTTGTGAGAGGATGGCTCCCATAGCCATGCCTGAAGCATCTGTTTCCACCAGGTATGGGAGATCAGGGCGAGGGTGGCATAAGATTGGGGCAGATGTGAATCTTGCTTTGAGTTCCTGGAAAGTTTCCTCGGCTTCTGTTGTCCACTGGAACTTTTTGTTGCTTTTCCTTAGCAATGACGTGATGGGATGCACGATTTGCGAAAATCCTGGGATGAACCGGCGGGAGAAGTTTGCAAAACCCAGCATACTTTGAACCCCCTTGAATGAAGTTGTGGATGGCCAGTTCAGGATAGCATCTACCTTGTGTACATCCATTCGGATTCCATTCGGGCTGAGAATAAAGCCCAGGAATTCCACCTCAGAGACGTGGAATGAGCACTTTTCGAGCTTGGCATACAGCTGGTGTTGACAGAGTTTCTCCAATAAGGATCGGACGTGTTTAACGTGGTCCTGCTTTGATGCGGAATATACTAGAATATCGTCGATGTACACTAGAGCACAGACATCAATCAATTCCCGTAGGACATCGTTCATGAATTATTGAAATGCTGCAGGCGTGTTGCAAAGGCCAAAGGGCATTACTTGACATTGGTACAATCCGTATTTGGTGAGAAAAGCGGTTTTCCATTCGTCCCCCTGTTTTACGCGAACAAGGTGATATGCCCCCTCAGGTCTAGTTTTGTGTAGATTTGGGCATCTTTGACTTGATCAAGCAATTCAGGGATCAGTGGCAGGGGGTAGCGTTTTTTTACGGTAATCTGGTTCAGTGAGCGATAGTTGATGCACATTCTCAAATCCCCCTCCTTTTTCGGTATGAAGAATAGAGGACTGGCTGCTGGAGACTTCGAGGGACGGATGAACCCGTTGGCCAGGTTTTGGTCAAGATAAGCCTTCAGGTGCTGGTTTTCTGGTTCCGTGAGTGAGTAAATTCGCCCACAAGGGATTTGTGCGCTGGGTATCAGGTTGATTTGGCAATCGTATGGTTTATGCAGTGGCAGGGTATTGGCCTGTTTTTTTCTGAAAGACATCTTGAAAGTCCTGGTATTCACTTGGTAGGGTGCTGATTGCCACAGTCACAAGCGTGGAGGTTCTGGTGTCTATTGGTTGTTTCTCTTGGCGATAACATGTGTGGGCGCAAGTCTCGGGAAAGGGCAATTCTTTTGCTCGCCAATCGATTTGAGGATTGTGAGCTACCAACCATGGCATTCCCAAAATCAACCGGAACTGTGGTGCCTTAATGAGGTCAAAAACGGTAGTTTCTTGGTGTCCATCCTGGCATAGAAGGGTTAAAGCTGCAGTACACTGGGATACTGGACCAGAAGCTATTTCCGTGCCATCGACAGTGGTAGCAGTGACAGTGGTTGATTTAGGGGGAACGGAAGCCCCATCTTTGCCGCAAGATCCTGGTTGATGTAATTCCCAACGGCTCCACTGTCAATGTACGCTCTTACTGCGTGCATCCGAGATGGTTGTTGGTGATTGATCAAGACCACAGATAGTGTAAAATGGGAGGTCTGTAGTTCACTTTCTTTGCTCGACAAGTGGACCCCTACACATGCCGGGCTGGGGAGTTTTCCGATTCCTTGATGGTATCTTCCTTGTCCGTGGCCCCTACCGTCCTCCTCGGTGTCTTCAAAGGGCACTCTTTAACGAAATGACCTGACCTTCCACAGTACAGACATAACTGCTGCTGTCTCCTTTTATCCCTTTCCGCTTTAGTCAAGGGGGATCTGACCACCCCGATTTGCATTGGTTCTCCTGAACCTTCCGTTGTGCGGGCAATATTGTCCTTTGAACACACATACATAGTGCCAGGGTCCGGTTTGGTTCGATCTGCTCTTCGGTCCTGCAACCTATGATCCAGTTGAACAACAAAGTCAATGAATTCTGAGCAGTCTTTCGGGGGGTTCACTACTTGTGCGAGAACATCCTTGAGCCCCCCCGCAACCCCTGATGAAATAACATGGTTCTCTTCTCCACTGGCCATTCTGCTTCAACTACGAGTCTATTGAACGTGGCTATGTATGTTAATAGGTCTTGATTCCCTTGGCGTAGGGACAGAAGTTCGTTGTCTAATGCCTGCCCATGAGTATGACGGGCGAACAGCTTTTCCATCTCATGATGAAAGCCCCTGAAGTCATGCAGGATCGTTTTAGGCCACAAAGGGTACAGACCAGTCTGCGGCGCTACCAATCAGGTAGGATAGCACAAAAGCAACCTGTGATTGGTCATTCAGGAAGGCCACTGGTCTACAGAGGAAGTGCAGGCGGCACTGGTTCATGAAGGTTGAAAACCTGTTGGGATCCCCCGTAAATCGTTCAGACGGGGTCAAGGGAACTGCCCCAGGAAGGGTTATCTGAACACGATTGGCTGGTGGTGCTGGCATCGAGGACATGCTTCCCGGCAATGGTGCATGCCATGCTTGTGACTGGAGAAGTTGCCGCCTCAAATCATCAGTGCATTCTTTGGCTACTATCAGCTCTCTCCTCAGGGTGTTGGTCTCCTGCCTGGCTGCATGTACTTTGGAACGTAGCTGTCCCAACATGTGGGCTAACTGGTCGGTTTCTGACATTTCCATGATGCCCAGGTGGATTTTGATGTGAGGCTTTGCGTTCTGTAACGCTCACCTGGTATCCACGGGGGCGTCACTCAGCCTGTTCTGACCTCTTATGACCTTGAACCCTTCACTGGAGTCTACTCAACTGGAGACTGGGCCTGAAACACAGGATTGGTAGAGTTTAACCCCCTATTGTCTCTGTGTGCTTGAACCCCTTCTTCCCCGGGGTCCAACCCTCTCCTTTGATCCACAGCTCACCTTGTTTTCTTGGAAAGTGTGCTCTCCGTTTTGCTTTCAGCGCAGGGGCTCGTTGCTGCCTAGTTACTTCACTGGCAAGAGTCTGACAGGTAAGTATAATGAGTCTTTTGAACAGTTCTCTAACTTCGCTCCTTTCCTTCCTTCGATGATGGTCGGCATCCGGGGATGGCGACGTGCTGCTGAGATGAGTAGCGCTGAAGGTGAGTGAGAGCGCAATGTGCAATGCGACCCTTTCATATTTGTAAGTTCTGGAGACAGAGTTGCCCCAGAGCGGCTGGGATTGAGGTAAGCGTTTGAAGCTCGTACAGTCTTTAAAAAATAAGCAAAGATTTGCTGAATGCTTACTAATGCCTTTTTTCTGTTCTTTTCCCTTTTCCTTAGGAAGCGGCGTGCCAGGATGGGAATGACACCGCCAAAGATGCCCGATGAACAGAAGGAGTGATGAACGATGGGCAGAAGTGCCGCTAGGTAAGGCTGTTCCTAACAGTGTTCTTGTTCTTGCAGGAGCTGAGCGCAGAAGAAAGATGCAGGCCTACAGGAGACCATTTCCGAACAAGGTAGTGTCACGCTGCAGGTGCAGAAAACGCAAAGCATGCTTCTCATCCTGGGCATGGCTTAATTAGTATCTGGGTATCCCAGGTGTCTCTGGGCTGAACCACACCTAAAAGACTAGACTGCACATGTAGTTCTGGGAACCGAAATATGTGGAGACATCCTTCTTGTCCCCATCAATGCACTACAAGTCCAATCCCCAATGTTATCCTATGGGAGTGAGTGAGTCTGGTGCCACAAGCGCCAAGTCTGACTCCAAGTGGGTCTTTGGAGGGATGGAGAGGCCCTTGATGGCCATGTAGGTGATCATGGCCTGGCTCCAGCCTGACATCTTGGAGGGCTGGGGACATGAGGGGCAGGAATCATGACAGTGATGTTGCAGGGCTTGGATTAGTGGGTTGTGGGATGTTTTTACCCATGCATCCAAGCCCTACCATAAAACTGTGCAGTACTGGCATGGAAAACATCATGATGGCCAGAACTCCCCAGAGAGTGCACAGGGAAAACATGAAGAATAGGCTGCCACCCATTTTTGATTATGTTGTGAGCACAGGAGGGCACTGCCTAAAACCACCATTGGGCTACACACACAGTAGCCTGAAACCATTGGGAATGGCAATGCTGATTGGCAAAAAGCAACTCAGAACTGTGGGGAATTCAATTTCTTAATCCCAAAAATGGTTGCAATACCGGTACTCACCACTATCCCAAAGCCGGCGTTTTAAAACCACCAGACTTTTGTGTAAAACTGAACAAATGAACCAAAACCAGGCCAAGGAAAGACTTGCTAAGAGGTGGAAGAATGTAAAACTATATTCTGAAATGACTTGAAGGAAGTAATTATTTAATGTATAGGTAAAAATTGTCAGTTTGATTTGAATGTAGAAAACTGGGAACAAAAAGTGACATTTAGCTGAAACCTGGCTTAATGAAACTGAATTCTGCCTGACAACTACCCCCAACAGGAGTTGAAACTGGATCAACAGCTGTGTTCCCAGGCCTGGCTGCATCCTGCTGCCCCACGAAAAGGAGGTCACATCGCCCTGTTGATTGAAAGGGGAGTGGCAGCTGGGGACTACAGGGAGTTGAACAAAGGCCTGTCCTGGACTCAGGCAAATGTTATATTGGGGGGGGCCGTAAAGTGGTTTCCTCTCAGGGGAAACTGGGAGGGGCAGTGCCTCTGCTAGCCAGCTGAGCTTGGGGGAAGTGGATAAACCAGTTATTCCGCCCTGTGATGTGGGAAGCCACACCCCTTTTTGACCAGAGCATAATTTTAAAAAGATAGATAACGCATAGTGCGGACTGGTCAAAATTATATAATTAATACCATTATTCTTGTGATTTTTCTGTGCATGTTTTAGGAGGCGTTAGGACCCTGTGGTGTATTCTGAGGGGTTGCTAGCGGAAAATAGGGTCTCACTCCAAATTCTGCATGTTAAAAATCTGACACTTCATCAATTAATGTCCATACTCCTTGCGCACAGGTGTGTAATTTTTGGTAAATGTCCGATATTGGTAAACCAGTCAAAAAGCGCAAAATTTTGTCATTTTTGAATGCAAGCCCTCAGGAAGATCAGAGGCGGACAGCATGGACGATAAGGAATATATAATATGTACATGTAATGTCAACCACTTGTGTACCGGGGAAATATGTATTTGAATCAAATATAGATTTGTGGGCAAATTGACCAAGGGAGGATCCTCTGGCCCATAAACAGACCTCATCATGATGACAAGCCATTTCCTTCCCTCAATCATGGGAGAGGTGAGAATTGGGCCAATGACAAGTAGAGAGGGGCAGGCTCAGTAATGCCACGCACACACCCACTTCCAAAACACATAAAAAGAGACTGCTGGGACAGGTAGAGACATTCAATTCCATTTGCTGCGGAGCATGCTGACCGACGACTTCACATCCAGAGATCCAGACTTCAAATCCATCAATCTCCAGAACCTGTAGCAGAAATTAAGTCCAGAATTTGTAGCAGAGAGGCCTGAATCCACCAGCTGAATCCTCTTCAGCAGGCCTCAAAACCAACCAAACTATTCAACAGCCGGGCGAGCTGTTTGAATTTTTGCCAAGAATTTTTGCAAGAACCTGTAGCAGTATCCAGAAAGCAGTGCTGTATCCGGCACCCGAGAGAACCACAAACTAGACCGCTGTGAGCAGAACCAGAGATCCGGATCGCTGTGAACAGAACCGGTGCCAGATTGACCCGCCGAGCAGACAGAACCGCAGCCGGACGTGTTGACCAGATCCGTGACGAGGCCTAGTTCAAATTTATATTGTGAGTACCTAGCAGAACTGTGCAGAACCAATCTCTTAGTTAAAATAATCTAATCCAAACTATTTTAACCTAAGTAGAACAGCCTCCTAGAAATCGTGTCATCTGTCATTTTAAAGCTGCACAACTGTCACCTGTCAATTCTGCAGCTGCAAGCTATCACCTGTCATTTTGAGTTTTACTTGAAATCCGAAAATCTACCTTTATTAAATCATCCGTATCTCCGGAACCGTTTGTGCTAGGAACAAAATGTAACTTTCATTTTAGAGCTGTGATTCTAGACTTCCTACTCCCTATACATTTTCCGTAATTTACCGCGATTTGAGATTTGGCCCGATTTCTTCATCTGTAGAAATCAGCAGCTTTTTGCTTCTCTTTGCTAAAATTCGTTTGCAATCTGCTAATCATTCATAGAGTATTGTTAAAGTGAGCCTGAACTAATATAAAGTAGCCATCACCTACCCTGAACCTCGAGAGGGAATTAAAAGCAATTTTAGCAACTTTTCACTTCCTTGCAAACCACATTAAAGTAATTTGCCTGTGTATAAAACCATCCCTGTTTTCTCTAAGCTTGCTGGGGGAACTGGAACTGTGTATTGCATTATAAAGTGTGATTTGTTGAGATTCTTGAAGACTGTGTGCTCTCCTTCCATTTCTTGTATTGCATAGGGGGGGAGTGAATTGTCAAAAGAAAAAGTGATCATATTACCTTTTGCTAAAATCATAACAAGTTATTTCTGTACTGCATGTTATTCCACCTTGCATTTCCTTGAAACCATCAAGCCTTTTCAGCTACCTCATCCTCTACACTACTCCTAAGTAACCAAATCAGTGTACCCCTGTAACATTATCCATTGTTGATCACGGTCATATTCTGAAGTGTGATATCAGTTATCAATTTATTTATAAAGTGTGATAGATATATGTTGTTGAATTGTCTAAATAAACCTTTTAATTTGCAAAACAAACCTACTTCTTGGCTCAGTGGGGTCAGGGGGATTCTAAGAGGGGGGTGTTACACAAGGGTTGTCATCCAGAGTAATGAACTGGATATAAAAATACATCAATAAGGGTTTTCCTCAGCATCCCAGACTAGGCATTGACTTAGCTGTAGTGTTGATTGAATATCGCTTACAGGGTTAAGACATCCCACAAGTCCCCCTCTTGCGATGGTCATTGATCTTCCATCAATGGAAATTAGCAAGACTGGGATGTCCGCCTCATCTCTCCGGATTCCACTAATGGCAAAGTTCAGCATCTTTTCCTCCATCAGGGGTGGATCCATCGATTCTCCTCACCAGTCCTGATGGGAGTATTGAGCGATACTCAGGGCCCCTTGGATCTTTGCTCCTGGTCCCCGGGTTGTCCTCCTTGGTCAGTCTCCATGGTTTATCTCTCTCTCTCTCTCTCTCTCTCTCTCTCTCTCTCCCTCTCTCTCTCTCTCTCTCTCTCTTTCTCTCTCTCTCTCCTAGGATGACAAGGCAAAAACATATTTGTAGACATTTTCCCACCACTATTAATGTAGTGGGGCGGACATATACATTTTATAAATCAGGAGACATTTGCATTATTGTATTTTATAGACTATATGTGGAATATTATAGGGTTGGAATTTTATGGATCATGAGTGGCCCCCTCTGGGGTTCCAGAAGACTCCTCCTGTTGCTGCAGAGTGTGCCTAGGATGGTAACAATTTAGCTGATTAATATGGACCCACTTGTCTTCCCCTTCTGCCAAACTGCCTTTGGGGATGCGGATCTTGTAGGCGACTGGTGAGATCTTGTCTACAATTTCAAAAGGTCCCTTCCAGGTAGGCAGAAATTTCCGCTGTTTGGCCTGGTTCCTTTGGAAATTGCATAGATAAACCCGGTCTCCTACATTGTATTCTTTCCTGGTAGTCTTTAAGTCATAGTGGGTCTTCATGATGTTGGCTGATCTTTCTAGATTTCGCTGAGCATAGGCAAAAGCATGTTGAAGGTGTTTTCTTAAATTTTCAACATACTCATGTTTTGTGGAAGCAATGATCAATGTCTGCTCTTGGGTCCTATAGAGCAGATGCTGGGGAAGCACCATCCTGCGTCCAGTCATCAGCTCAAACGGTGACATTTTAGTTTAGTTTAGTAGAGGTAATCGAATATCCCAACTTGGTCCAGAATCTGCCCCAATTTTTTTAATATGCTCACAATAGTTTTGTTGTAACATTCTACAACACCACTAGAGGCTAGCTGGTAAGCAATATGTAGCTTCCTTTTAACCCCAAGTATCTCCCACATCTTTGTCATTACTTCGCTGGTGAAATGGCTACCTCTGTCTGACTCGATCCTTTGGGGTAGTCCAAAACGCGAATAGATGTGATTGATCATCAGGGCAGCTGCTGTTTCTGCCTTGCACTTTGGGGCAGGGAGACATTCCACCCATTTAGTAAATAAGCATATCACGGTCAACATGTACTTATACTCCCCTAGAGGAGCGAATCACGGGCCCGATAAAATCTACTTGAAAATCTGACCATGGCAGTGTCATCCCCCTCTTTTGGAGAGGCACATGGTGTGTGAGGGATGTTGGCTGAAATTGTGCACACACAAGACACCCCTTCAAGTATTGGTCGAGGTCCTGCCCCATGTGTGGCCCGTATGCAACCTCTCTTAAGATTTCAAGTGTTGTATGAAACCCCCTATGACCGGCTGTGGCCGCATCATGGGCATGACTTAACATCAGGCTTCGGAATGAGGTAGGAACCACCCACTGATCATGGCCAGCTCTGGATTTCCTCACCAACAAACCGTCTTGGATTCTGCACATTTTTGGACATTTCATCAACACTCTGAGTTCCTCTTTCCCTCTATAATTGGTATCCGTCAGGCGAAAGTTCTCTGGGTTCTCAATGTGTTGATAAAACTTGCCAATTATTGGATCACCTTTTTGAGCCATAATCAAATCAGCATCTGGGGTCTCCTTACTTCATTGTGCAGTTGAAAGATCGTTGTGATCATTTGTCTGGGACCTAGTGATAGCAGTGACCTGGATTTCCCCCAACAGGGACTCAATCTCTATTAGATCCCATTGGATGGCCTTGGTTTTGGCCAGCTGATCAGCTAAGTAATTTCCTGTTTTGTCTGGTCCCTCTACTTTGGAATGACCCTTGATCTTTTTCCAGTAGATGGTCATCCCATTCGAGATGACCAGATCATCAATATTTTGAATTAACTTCCCATGTTTCAAGGGTTTGTTATTAGCACATAACATGCCTCTGGTTTTCCAGTTAAACAGGAGCTCCACGAACCCGTTCCGTACATAATTTGAATCTGTGATTATGACCAGTTTGTGGGGTTGACGTTGGACAGCATTGAGGATGGCTTGATGCACAGCCATCAACTCTGCCACTTGACTACTTCGGGGACCAATCTTGTACCCAGCGGAGGGTCTGGGGACTCATTCACATATGCATTCCCTACGCTGGCCACAAGTACTTTTTCCCCGTTGTTGTCAACATGGTAAGAGCATCCATCCACATAGACAGTGGGCATTCCCTCACACTTGTCTTCTTCAAAGACTTTGTGTGGGGAGTTCAGGTATGCCTCCATGTTGTCCTTGATTTTTAGACTTTTGTCCTCAAGACAGTTTTCTCTGGCACAATCATGCAAGTCAACCAGACCTTGCACGAGGGGACTCTTCTTGTTTTGGCAATATCTGACCTCCACAGGAAAGCCTTGCATTGACAGAATCCAGGAAGTAATTCGGGAATTACTCACATTTCCGGCCCGGATTCTGTCACTTTGGAGATATTGCAGAGGTTGGTGTGGAGTCTCCACTATGATGTGTTCCCCCTGGATAAACGGGCGGTAATTCTTCAATGCCCACACCGTTGCCAGGAGTGCCTTCTCACAATCGTAGATTTTTTCCTCCACAAAGGATAAAGTTTTACTCGCATAGGAGATGACTTTATTGACCTTGTCATGCTTTTGGTATAATACTGCAGTCAAGCATGTATTAGAGAACCCTGTCTCGAAGAAGAACTCCTTGTTTCTGACAGGGTAAGCTAAGCAAGGCGCTTGTGAGAGGCTTCTTTTGAGTTGTCTTACTGCCTCAGCTTGTTCTGGACCCCACTCCCACTTGACCCCCCCTTCAAAAGATGAATCAGGGGTCTGGTGATCTCTGCGTAGCCCTCAATGAACTTCCTACTATAATTAGTCAGTCCAAGGAGGCTCCTTAGATCCCGCAGAGTTGTGGGGTTCTTCAGTTTCTGGAGTGCTTCCACTTTCTTTTCCTGGGGACAGAGACCCTGACGAGTAATCTCAAGCCCCAAGAAATTGACACGGGTTCTACACCACTGTGCTTTCTAAAAGGAAAGTTTTTCTCCGGCGGCCCTCAACTGTGTCAGAACTTAACGGATCTGCGCTATGTGTTCCTCCACAGTTGAGCTTTTCATGAGGTCATCATCTACATAAGCCAGTTTACCCCTTTCACCCAGGTCGGGCATGGCCTTATGTAGAAAAATGTTGAACTCATTGCCGGAGTTGAGGTATCCGAAGGGAGTCCTGGTCCATGTGTACTGCTGGCCCCAAAGGTAAAAGCCAGCTTGTATTGGTCCTCCCTACTGACAGGTACAGTCCAGTATCCATTGGTCAGGTCTATTGCAGTGATTACCTGTCCTGTGACCCCTGGATCTGGGCCAGCCCTTGGTCAATGTAGGGAAGAGGCCATCGGAAAGTATGGATCTGTTTGTTGAGCTCCCTAAATTCAGCACAGAGTCTCCACTGGCAGTTTGACTTCAATATCCCCAGCACTGGATTATTGAAGGTGCTGTGCACTGGACGGGTTATCCCAAGGGACTCAAGGTTCTTAATGATTTCAGTAAGGGACTCCATTGATGCGAGAGGCAAGCAATATTGCTTCACAAACACTGAAGCCATACCAGGGTCTGTGGGAATTGTTGTTGTGTGGATGTCAGTGCGACCACAGTCATATGAGTCCACCGCAAAGAGATCTTGAAAATCCAAGAAAACTTGTCTCAACTTTTGCTTCTGCTCCAGAGTCTCACAGGCATCAGCTAGGTTGACTCTCTCTCCAACCATCTGCCTGAAGCCTGGAAAGACTTCTGGTTTTGCTATCTCAGTGACCTCTACCAGCTGGGTGAAATCCCTGGTCAGAGTACTGATTTGGACTGGTGGTTTCAGGTGGGAAACGCAGCCCTCATGGACCTGGAAAATCACCTCATCCCTCCTGAAGTCACAAGTCACATCTTCTTTACCATAAGGGCAGGAAGTGTACACCAGGAAGTTCCCCCTATGCCGGGTAAAGATCCTGCCTGGTGTTGTTTTGTCATCACTGTCACTGTCAAAACAGTCCTTGGGGATTGGTCCTAACAGTTCATTTCCTAAATCAATGGAAAAATGTCGGTCATCAACCACCATTCCAATAATGCTGCCTGTGGCTATAGTGATACTCTTTAAGTCGCTGTTATCCACCACTATTGGAATGGTGTCATGTTCTATATTGACTAATGGTATTGGGTTTAGCCCCAACCCTTGCTGTTGGAAAGAAGCATTGAGATGAAAATAAGCATCAGGGTTTTTCAATTTCTGTCCTCTTTTAACTTTCACTTCCAGGGAGAATTGTCGGGTCCTTTCTGGGATGTTGACTTCCTCTCCAATCTGAATTTCAACTGCATAAGGTAGCAATTGAGCTGACCTAAATGCTTTCTCTGGATCATCAAAGCCCATGGGATTATCCACTAATCGGGACCAAGTTTTGAAGTGTATTAGGTCCAAAATAATGGCAAAGTGATTGAGAATATCACTGCCTAAGTAAAAGGCGGCAGTGACGTCTCGCACGACCCAACAATTATGGACTATGCTCTTGTTGGCTATGGAGATTTTGAGCATACACCTGCCTGGCAGGAGATGTTTGGAATTGGGTGCTTCCAGATCCATTTCCCATTTGTTTATGACTCTAAATGTGGGAATGGCTGGATCTTTTGGGAGTTGGCGGAACATGGCTTCGCTGATGAAGCTCTTACCGTTGTGCACACACACTCGGGCGAGAACAGAGTCCTTCCCTTCCTTTAACTGAACAGGGATGAACAACTGCTCTCCAATATCTCCATATCAGCCAGGCTCTGAGCTGATTTCTTATCTTTCTGGACTATAGGAGTGGGAATGTCTGATTGTGGATTGGTAAAGAATTTCAGAGTGTTTCCTTCCAGTGTGGAATACCACCTCAAACTGGAAGGAAGGCTGATTTTCAGAAATAGAGAGGACCCCCCATCACCAGTCTGTTCTCCTACTGCTATTACTGTCACGTCTGGAATTTGGTTGTTCTGGAAGTGAAATTCTACTTGGTCAGATTTTTGTTCAACCATGTGGCATGTGCCGTTTAAACCAACATGTTTGACACTCTGTTTCAACTTTATTGGTCGGCTAGTCTGGGTCCAGAGGACCTTGTTTACACATCTATTAGGGGTGACAACCTTCTCAGGAGGTCATTCCCTGGTAAACAAGGGGTGCCCTCTGGAGTCACTACTATGACCGGGTGTTTCACCTTGTGTCGCCCAATTTTAATGTCCAAATCTGCAGTCCCCTCAACGGGAATTTCCTTCCCGTCAAAGTTCTGCAGTTGTCCAGGAAGAGAGGTGAGAGGAATTTGGTAATTCTCCCCCCTTCCTGCATTTAGTTCCTCAAAGGCCTTTTGGACAGAAGGGTAGATTGGGATCCAGTGTCCACCAGTGCCAAAATTGTACCCTGCCCCTGTACTTGTACCGGGACATAGTATCTTCCCTCCTTCTCCACAAGATAATGCACATTTTTGGACAACTGTTGGGCTAATTTTCTAGTTTGGGACATAGAGAGAGAAGAGATTTGGGCAGAATTCTGTGGAGAGTCTTGGGAATCTGAAAGAAAAAGTTGGCAACTAGAGATAGGAGAAGTTTTGGGTTCTCCTGGTTCCGGTTCTGGGCCACCCTCCCCTTCTTGGAGGCAGTCACCAGGATGAATTTGAACCAGGGGATTTTGATGTTGTTGGTTCTGGGATGGGATGAAGGCCGGCGCTAGCTCAGTCCCCACATCTACCCAGTCTGGATTTGAATCCCTTGGGACCCATTTTTCTTTGGGAGGAGTTCCCCCATCTCTGAAGGAGAAGATCCTTTTCCCAGGATCCTCTGAGGATCCCTCTCCATCAAATTGGAAGATTTTTACCTCCTCCACAAAATGGGTCTGTTTGGGTCCTTTGTTTCTCCTACTCCCCCTTTGCTCCTTGGGTGGCAGGCTTTCAGGGATAGGAGATTTTGTTTCCAGTTCCTGGTTTTCCAGGGGCTGTTTACAAGTGGGGAAGGAAGCTTCCTCCAAGGCTTTACACCCCCCTTGCCCTTGTGCCTCCTCCCTGGGAACCGGTGAGTTATCAGGGTGCTGCCCCATCATTGTTCTGGAGCACCAGGTCCAGAGTTTGGGGCATTCTGTGCCAGCATGCTCATCTGAGGGTTCTGCTGAGCCCTCAACATGCGACCCAGCTCCTGTGCCATGTTTTGGACCTGGCGCTCTAACTGTGAAACCCGCTCAGGCTGATACAGGGTTCTGTTTTCTCCCCTGGGCTGATCCCAGGACGGGTAGCTATCCCTTCTCTGGTAGTACCCCGGTTGGGAAGATTTGGGTACCCCTCCACACTTGGCCTCCCCTCTCCCGGATTAGGTTGTCTGGGCTCAGGAAAGTGGGGAAAGAAGGATGGATGATTTTGGGGTTGGAAGTTCTGTGGGTAATTGGGGGAAAAGTTCTGCCCAGGTTTTGGGGAATTTCTGCCCTCCCGGGGGAAGTTAGGAGGGAAGTTCCCTGGGTTAGGTGCTTGGTTGGATCCCCCCCTTGGGCTGGAGGAGTCCACACATAACCCAGGATGGGTTTGTTTCCCTTGTAGCGGGGATCTGCATACTCAGGGGAGTGAGGGACCCCATTTGTGGGACTACCTCCTTGGCTCCCTGTCTGTGACTGGCCCAAGGGCCTTCTGGGCTTGGAATTATTCTGTGCAGGCAGGTGTTAGGCCCCCCATCTCCAAATCTAAAATGGGGGCAACCTTTACCTCTGCCACCTTAGCAGTGGCAGGGGTGCTGGTCGGTTTGGGGCTTTTCTGAGCATTATTTTTATTTTCTATGGGCTTCTGCACCTCATAGATCCGGGGGGCCTGTTCAATGACCCAGTCTAGTGACCTTTTCTCATGAAAATCTCCGCCCTATATGTGGACCATCTTGAATGATTTTGGTCCTCCAGCCCCGCAAAAAAACTGGAGTATTCTGGGGAGAATGTCAATTTTACGTACTGAATGCAGCTACTGCTGTCTTTCAAATGGAAGGTCTCCATCATTTGCTCAAAGAGCTCTAAGTGTTCCCACACAGAATACTTGGCGTTCTTGTGATAAGGCGTGATGACACCCTTTATTGCCTTAATCTGTTTTAAGGGGTCCTTAAGCAAGGCCTTATTGGCCTTCTTGGTTCGGGTAACCCTGGTCCATTCATCCTCTGACCCAGAGGCACTGCTCCCAGAGGTGCCCATCTGATCTTCCTGGTTTTCCTGGATTCTGCGAGCCTGGGAATGGCTGGCAGAATGTGGGGACCTAGTCTCCTGTGTCCTGGGATGCTCAGAGGAGTCTTCTGATTCTTCCTTGCTCCCAGGATTTGAATGGTACCCCCCCACTGACCTAACTGGGCAGAGAGTTTCAGGATGCCCTTAGTGGGCCTACTCTTCTGGGGTTCCCCACTAAACTTCACAGTGCCGGAGTGCTCATACCCATTTGCCCGCCCATCCATTCCTGGGAGGTACTGGCCTATGAGCCCCATACTTCTGATTGGATAGTAATCTGCCATCCCCGTGGCCCTGGGCTCATGTGAACCAGGGAACATGGGGGCGGCAGAGTCCAGGGACTGGGAGAGATGAAGGCCTCTGGTACTAGGGCTTCTGAGGTTATGCTCAGGCGTTTCCCTTTCCCAGCAAACCTCATCTCTATCAGCCCCCCCTGTTGCCCTGCAAGAGCCTGAGCTTTCTGTTCCTCGATCAAGGCCTTACTAGACTCTATCAGTCTCTCTTGCATGGCTACCTGTCCCTGGAGCTTATCATTGTGCTGACAGAGAGTCTCATTTTCTCTCTGTGCCTCCTGGTTTGTCTTGGAGTACTGGGCCAGTCTTTGCTGCAGGAGGGTTACCTCCTGCGTCCCGTCCCTACTGGCCTGCTCCTTTCTTGCCAGAGCATCTTCCACCCTCCTGGTTGCTCTAACAAGTTCTGATGCTCTTTTTGGAGGTCACCCAGTCCCTCGAGGGCCAGGTGAAGTTCTTCCAGATTCCCTTTTAAGTGACAGACTTCCTGGCCTAAGGTATCCCTTTCCTGAGCAAGAGCCTGCCTCTGTGCCGCCAGGTCATCCCTCTGCCTTTGAAGGGCGCCAGATTTCCGGCGCTCTTCCTCAAATTCTGCCTGGGTGTACAGGTCTTTCAGAAATAATGTGTTGCTCTCTGCCTTTTCTCTATCTAGGTGGCTTTGCAGGGTGACTACCTGCTCTGCACATACCCTGTTGAAGTCCAGTTGTTGCTCCAGCTTTTTCTGGCTCTGCAGTAGGGAGTCCAAACCTTCTTCATACTACTTCTGCAAGGCCAGAATTCTGGTATCCTGGTATGCCCTTTCCTGTTGCAGGATACCCATGTCCTCTTTTATTGTAATTAAATACTGCCTACTTTCGTTTTATGACTTCTGGCTCCTCTGCAGCCTGTGCTCAGAAGAGTCCGGATCAGATTGGGCTTTCTCTAATGCCATCAGTTGCCTTCTTGCCAGATCTTGGCCTTCAGCACATTTGTCCTGTATGGCTCCCATATATAAATATAAATATGCCTCTACCCTGGCAATCTTGTTGTGCTCATCCTTGGCCTTAGTGGCCATATATAGGTCACTCAGGGCCACATGCAAGGGACCCTGATCTCTCCAGATATCAACCCAGTTGCAGTGACCTTTTGTGTGATTGCCTGCAACCACATATTTTGGTCCTGCTCAGTCCACTCACCTCTCACAAATAGCTTATGTAAAAGTTGTTCTCTAGCTATCTTGATGTCTACCAATATCGCCATTCTGGAAATTGATTTCCTTCATGACTTACAGAAGTTTATTATTTTATTTTGCAAAACAGACCGTTTCCTGAGAGCCTTCCTTTTTGAGGGGTGCTTTTACAGCATAACACAGCGTGGTAGCCCAACAGGATTTATGGAGCCTATTAATTAGCACACTGCATTAAGCTGCACAAATGGTAGCTCTAATCCAGAAATCCTGCGACGAGCCCCCAATCTGTAAGTGACTTCAATCCAGCACTCCGACTAAGTCAATGCTTAGTATGGGATGCCCAATGGAAGCCCTTATTTATATATTTTTATGTCAAAGTTCTTTAAATCTGGATGGTGAACCCTTATATAACGCCCCCCTCTTTGAATCTCCCCGACCTCACTGAGCCAAGAAGTAGGTTTGTTTTGCAAATTAAAAGGTTTATTTGAAGAATTGAACAATATATGTCACACTTTTATGATTAGAATAATATCTGAGTAGCACACTTATGAATATGTACAGTGAGCAGCAATGGGTAATATTACAATATCAACAAGCTCTTTAATCAGTTAGGAGTAGGAATAGAAAGGATAAGGTAGCAGAGAATACTTTGTATGGATTCAAGGAAATGCAATAATAGGAAAGAATGCAACACAGAAATAAACTTGATATGATTTCAATCAAAAGATAATATAATCACTTTTTCCCCATGTTACTACTCACTCCGCCCCCTATGGAATATGAAGAGATGGAAATAAGGGTACACAGGTTTCAGGAATATTAATCAACAACGCAGTTCAATCCCAGTTCCCCCAGCAAGCTTAGAGAGAACAGGTATGATTTTAAAACAGGTGAATCACTTTTAAATGTGGTTTGCAATGAATGGGAAAAATGCTAAAAATGACTTTAATTCACTAAAGGAGACTCAGGATAAGTGATAGTTACTTTGGATTGGTTCAGGTCAACACTAGCAATGATTCATGGATGATTATCAGATTGAAAACGATATTCAACAGTTGAAAACAAGAAACAGCTATTTTGACATGTGGTGAAATGGAGCTAAATTGCAATTTGCAGCAATTTTTCCGCGTGCGTGAAACACAATTACAGAAAAACTAAAATGAATGGAATGTCGTTGGATTGGATGGAATAGTATTACTTTAAACTAAGAGATTGGTTATGTACAGTTCTAGACTAGATGCTCACTCCTATGCTTTGAAATGGAAGGGCCCCATCAAAGATCTGGTCAAGGGTTTAGCTGGGATTCTCTCTCGCCACCGGACAGGTCTCAGGCACTCTGGTCTCAACACTGCACTGCAGCCTGTGCGACTTCTTGGACTGGATCTGATGGGTTCTGGATACAGGGTTCTTGGCTAGAATAGCAAGACAGCACAACCCGACTGTTGAATGTGAGAACCCCTTGGAAGTTTAGGGGTTAGAATCAGGTTGCAAAAGATTCTGAAGGCCTGCTGAGAAGGGTTCAGCTTTTGGGTTAGGCATTTTCTGCTTCAAGGTTCTAGAGTTTGGTTCTAGAGCTTGGTTCTGGAGTCTGGTTTCTGGATCTATGTCTGGAGTCTGGAGTCTTCCTGCAGGGCGCTTCACCAAGAAATCAGTTGAGAAATGGAAAGTGTGTCCTGCCTGTCCTAAGCAGTCTCTATTTATGTATTTCCAAAGTGGGTGGGGAGGCTGATTCTACAATGCCCAACCCTCTAAGGATCTGATAGGTTAGGGGATTCCCTGTTCCCTGATTGGAGAAAGGATCAGCCTGTCATCCTGTGTCATCTTTATGATTTGGGGAAAAACACTCCCCTTGGTCTCTGTACAGCATATCTTATTTTTCATAAAACACCTATTTACAATATACACAACGTGTTAATACTACATAAATCATATGACAGATTAACTAAGGTACATTTCTGTTCAACTCTCATCCTCCTAAGAGCTTGGGTTCAGAAATGACCACTTTTTTTTCGCTTTTGGTGGTTTTCTCAATATTATTTCTGCACCAATTTTTAGACATGCATTCACACCCCATCTGAGCCCAATTCTGTAATTTTTCAGGATCCTGGCATAAACATAGTAGCTACAATATGAAATATTCCGGGGTTTGCTCTCAGAACATCGCACAGAGTCCAGCTTAGTCTTAAACTGTGAGCACATTTTTCATTTTAACAATCTCAAAGTGTCACATTTTTGTCAGTTCAGTGCAATTTGTTATAGGCATTTTTCTAAAACATATATTCGCTCAATGTTAAATCCACATTTCAGTCTGGTCCGCCCCCAGAGCTGTGCTGACTCAGAGGTCACATGTCTCTCCTTCCTGGCAGCAGTTTGTTTTCAGTCACGCCCGAATTAGCATTTTCTATTCAGCCCAAGGATTCCATTGTCTGCACTGAGATCAACAGGTCAGGGTGCCACTCCCAGTTCTTTTTGACATCAGTCTGTCAATCTCTTAGCCAAGGGCAGGGGGAAGTCCCCTTTGTCCAGGGAAAAGGTGTGGAATTCGTTTGAACACAGTGTGGGAAAATTTTAACTCTTAACCCAATGTCTAAAAATTGTCTTTTCCTATAATATAACCCACATTTTTAACATATACATTAAACAGTTTCTTGCTTCAAACCTTTTCAGAATATAGTTTTAAATTGTTTCCACCTCTTAGCAAGTCCTTCTTTGGGATAGTTTGGGCTCAATGTGCAACTTTACACAAAATGGTTTTAAAACGCCGGCTTCTGGTAGAGGTGAGTAATGGTATTACACCCATTTTTGAAAGATTTCTTCCAGCAAGCAATCCTCAAAAGTGGACTTTGTTCAGATAACACATACGTCTGTGGACCTTATATTTATGTAGATTCTTGCGGTAGAATGATTTTGACCCCCAACAAGGAGGTTGGATCTTTTTAGGTGGTTTGTGAGCCATGATTTATGCACATTTTTTGACAATCAAGAAAACGGATTTCCACACAGCTGTGGGTTTCTTTTTGGCAATCAGCATTGCTTTTTCAAGTGATTTCAGGCTACTTGTGGGTAGCCCAGTCGTTGGTTTTGGCAGTGGTCTCCTGTGTTACCACTGACATAGGCACAGTAGATGGTGGCCTATTTTTCAGGTTTTCACTGCGCACTTTCTGGTGATTTCTGGCAAGCAGCATGCTTTCTGGTGACCATTATGATGTTTCTGCTGCCAGCAATGCACAGTGATGGTGCAGGGCTTGGATTAGTGGGTTAGGACATCCCACACCGTCCACTAAAACAATGCATACAAAATGTATAAGAAGCATGTTATTTTCGTTTGTTCTTCCTTATAGGAAGACCAGGAAGACACAGTGACCAAAATCAGCACTTTACAGTGCCATTCTCTCGGAATTTACTCTAAAGATGCAACATTCTGTCAAAACAATGAATACATGTTCACCTCCTGTTTGAAATTGAACTAGCATCTCTAAGCTATGGTATGCTATAGTATTACCCAGACACTCTAAACTAAAACCCATGTCTCCAGCACATCAGTCAGCCAACTACATCAAAATAGAAAATTCAAGTATGAATTGTTGAGTCAACTATCACAATTATCTTGGCAAATATGGATGGCACCAAAGAATACTGTTTCCTACGTCATTCTGATTATCACGGTAAATTAAAGAACCTAGGTCCCCCCACATGGTTTGTTACACTCAGCTGTGCAGAATATGCATGGGATAATTTACATTACTTTTGAAAGTCAAAATAAAGAAGGAATTGACTTAAAGCACTGAAGGACTCCTCACTGTTGTATTGCCATATTACATTTCTGTAACAAAGCTAACCCTCGACTGGAGGAGGTAGATGCTTATGTGTATAGAAAGGTGTACCAGTCTAGAGGAGTACAACACATTCACATGCTTTTGTGAATAACACATGCTTCCAAATTTGGCAGTGATAGTGATGGCAAATTATTAGAATTTATGGAAAAATACATTACAACAATCATTCCAATAGAAGAAATAAAGAGTGACCTACAACCTAAAATCTTGCATTTCCAACAACTTAAGTGTGGCATATATTGTTGGTGTTGATACAGAAATAAGGCCAAATACTAAACAAATTGTCATTTTGGATTCCCCAGACCTATCTGTACCAAAGGTCTGAAAAATAGTTTCATGTCTGTGATTAGTCATAGTGTCAAAGGGGTAAGAAATAATTTGTGTAATGTTTTCAAAATCATTTTACACTTTAAGATTGTGGATTTTGACATATTCAGTGAAAGGTAAAAAAGGGCTTGCAACTTTAAGATGTATGCAGAAATCAATCATTCCATCATCATTGCGACAGAAAAGTGATTCCTGCACAGAAGGACACAATGTATTTACTCTTAATCAGGGGCAAGTATCACTGAGCCTAGAGCTTCAAACTTTATAAAGGCATCATTCATTGCATCATCATTGCCAGAGAAACGTGGACCCATTGCCTGCCCTGTACCAGATGCCAGGCCTGCTTTTCAAATGTTCATACACAGCAAACACTGCCTCATCAGTGCCAGAAAACGTGGGCCTAGGGTTTGTCCTATGACCAGTGATAGCAAAAGGCACTAACATCTATACAGAATTACCAAACAAAGTTCACAGACAACAGTGCACTGAGACCTGGCCTGTACCAGGCGCAAGCCTACATTTGACATATTCACAAACAGCAATCGCTATGTACAGGGACGACATTTCAAGTGTTCTTCGACAGCAATCATTGTATTATCACTGCCAGGGAAATGTTGGTCCGGGGCCTAGCTGGGCCTACTTTTACCTGGTTCTGGTGAAAACAAAACCCACAAACATCTTTACAAAACAAGCAAACAAAGCCCACAAAAGGCAAATCACTCTTGTATTACAGCTAAGCAAAATTGGCCCCTGAGCCTCAAAACTTTCACAAACACCAAACACTACATCACTAGTGCAAGGCCCAAGAAGTTCATGGATTTTACCACCTTCATCATAACTAAACATTACTGGGTCTGGACTACAAGTGACAGTACAAATTCACCTTTGGTACAAGCCTGTACTACACAGTAAAGTGGTAGCGATGGATGAGCAGACAGACCTATCGCAAGAGTAAAGTGAGCAGTATCAATAGTTTCACAAAGGACAGCAATTACTATGATTCATGCAAACACTGACTCAAGGTTTCTAGTAAAAGAATATACATTTATTTACACATCAATTATTAAACATTTCACTATTATCAAGCAGTTGAAAAATCGTGATTCTAATACACTACACCACACCCAATAGATTCTGGACAAGTTAGGCTCCAAATGAAGTGTGAGAAAAATGGCACTCCAGTAATTTAAAAGGGAGGGAAAGACAAAGTTAGACATAAGTTGAGCAGCACCAACAAGTAAGTAAGCAGGGCAATCTAGAAAAAGGAACTACAGTGAGGAAATCAAATCAAGAGGCCCGGGCCAAAATCAATGGACCAAAGTCTTTGCAGAGGATCACACAGATCAGGGTGGTTCGCTGTTAAGTCTTTGCCAAGAGTTCAGATCGAAGTTGGTTGGACAAAAAATTACTTTAAAGAATAGCGAAGGACAAACCCTCAGATTCGGGAAAGATTTCATACACTTTCACTGTGGCTGGATGAAGCGAACGACCGGGTTAGCACAGTACGTTTAGAGCAGAAGAATGCTGTAGCTGAGGCAGACGTTCCTGGCAGGTCCTGCAGGCTGACGGCTTCTGAAGCGACTGTCGGACTGACAAGAAGGAGGAAGACTGGTGGGTCCTGCACTGCTCAGAGAAGAAACCAGCAGCGGAGCAAAAGCGACAAATAAATGGTGCGCTCCTTAAAACGCAAGCAGGGTCCGTTCCTCCTGGTTAACCGGTTCACTGTAGCTGTGCACAGCAAATTCGACCAGAGGAGGGAGGCCTGGCTAGCAGTTTAGCAAACTGGTTGTTCCCACCAGCTCAAAGGGAGAAGATTCCTTGCAGATCTTCCCTGTCGTCGAAGTTTGGAGATTCGGACCCGCAGCAGGGCTTCACTTGGAGGTTCAGTAGTGGTAGAGGTCCTTTCTGTCAGCTTCTCTTCAGTCCTCTCGATCCAGTGGCGACTCTGCCTTCTCACTCCCAGAGACTTGCTCTTTATGCAGTTTTTCCCCCATTCACACAGCCTGGCTGTCAATCACACAGCAGGGTGGCTGTCCTGGCAGGACACTCACCTAGCCAATCAAACAGGAGTGCAATTTGGGTTACAAAGGGAACCCATGGCAGGGGTCCTAAAACCCCTCCCTCATATCCTGCCTACCCAGACTTTCAGGCACCTAAGGAGGGCTTCTGTGCAGAAGCCCGCCAAAGGTCGGCGAACAAAGGGACCAAACCTGGTTTGGTATGCAGAGTAAAACACGAGAAAGACCTTTACAAAAAGAAATGGCAAATAAACCCAGCCGGAACCATATAAAAACATATATGGTCCAGCGGGATTAAGTTCGAGGCTACCAAGATAGCCTAAAACAATACCAAGGCTATTTAAAATAACCGCGGTAGGAACGATAGGGTAGATACCACTGCCACCAGCCAAGTCTTAATGAAAAGGGAACGAAACAGTGTTCCATGAGAGACAGACAAAAAGAGATAAGTATTAACCCTTTCCAGTACTCTATGTAAGATAGTTTGTACTGGGTCTGTGGTTTTAAAAAGACTAATAAAGTTAATGGCAACTTTACATGTTCTGGGAGACAGTAGTCAGTCCCAGAAAACGGAGTCTTAGTTGGGAAGTCTAAAAAAACAACCCAGTGTCACTGCACTGAAGGTGCTGTGTAACACACAGTAAAATGATGATGCCTATGGAGTAGGTGAGGCTCCACAGTCTATGAACACAAACATGTTAAACAGACACAGCAAAACACATATAAGAGTGGGAAAAAAGCTCAAACTCTCACCAGGTGAAAAAAGTAAATCCTAGAAATCCAGCAAAGCTGCTGAGGGACTCAGTAGGTAAGGGAAATGAGCCATTCTGGAGAATTTTCTCTAACACTTGCCCCCCCAGACTAAGGGACAGGAGGATTTAATCCACTCCTGGATGAATCTCTTTACTATAGTCGGTTAAAAACATCCTGGAGAGGCCATCAGCATTTTGGTGGTGACATCCTGCTTTCCTGCTCTGTGCTCAATGGTGAAATCAAACCCTTGCAGGCAGATTGACCATCTTAGAAGTTTTGGGTTTTCCATCTCAAGGGTTGGTGGTCAGTTTAAATCACAAAAGTAGATCCATACAAGTATGGTCTAAACTTCTTTGAAGACCACACAATGGCAAAACATTCACGCTCAATGGTTGCCCACCTTGTTTCTGGTTCCTTCAGTTTCCTACTGATGAAGCAAATGGAGTGCTCCCTACCTTTCTCATCCAGTTGACTAAGGACTGCACCTATACCTGTATTGGATGCATCTGTCTGCACAATGAAGGGTTGGTGATAATCAGGAGCTCTTAGGACTGGAGCTTAACAAAGGGCCTTCTTCCGGTTTTCAAAGGCTTGAGTGCACTCCTCATTCCAACCAACATTTTTAGGACATTTTGGAGAGTAGATTACATTCAAGGGAGAAGCTATGGTCCCATAGTTCTCTATAAAATTCATGTAGTACCCAGTGAGACCTAGGAAGGCTCTCACTTGGGTTTGAGTAGTAGGGTTGGCCCAGTTGTGTACAGCTTGTACTTTGCTAGGCAATGGCCTGATTTCACCTCCTCCTACCTCATGACCAAGGTAGACCACTTTGCTCTGACCAATTTGACATTTGCTTGCTGTTATGGCCAGATGGGCCTGCTCAAGAGCCTGAAAAACATATCCTAAGTGATCAACATGTTCTTTCCAAGTAGGGCTGAACTCTGCAATGTCATCCAAGTATGCCATGCAGAAGTCTCCATCCCATTCAGAACATGATTGACCATCCTTTGGAATGCAGCAGGTGTATTCTTTAATCCAAAAGGCATAACCTTAAACTGGTAGAGGTCTGCTGGGGTTGAGAATGCAGTTTTCTCCTTGGCATGGTCTGTCAGGGCTATTGCCAATAGCCCAACATCAGATCAAATGTACTGAGGTGCTTGGCTGAACCAAGTCTATCCACCAGTTCAACTGTCCTTGGCAAAGGATGGGCATCAGTCTTAGTGACTGCATTTAGAACTCTATAGTCCACACAGCATCTCAACTCCTTGGATCCTGCCTTTGGTACTAGAACGACTGGACTAGACCATGGACTGGTACAGGGCTCTATAACCCCAAATCAAGCATCTTGTTGACCTCTCATTTGATGTGGGATCTCACATGTTCTGACATTTTGTAACCTCTGTTTTTTACAGGTAAACAGTCACCAGTGAGAATATCATGCTGGTCCCAAGGGGTCAAGCCTGGTGAAAGTGAAAACAGAGAGGCAAACTGATTTAACAGAACTTTGCACTCCTCCTGTTGTTCAGATGTCAGTTGAGGAGAGAGATTGACTCCTTCTATGTTCCCGTCTAAATGTTGGTCTCTGAGGAGGTCAGGTAGAGGTTCACTCTCCTCCTCCTCTTGAGGTGAAGCTAGAAGCAAAGCTCCCACTTCTGGTCTTGAGACATATGCCTTCAAACGGTTGGTTTGAAAGACTCTGGGAGCCTCCTTAGGTCTGCCTAAATCCACCAAATAATTCACCCCTCCAAGTTTGCCCACAACCTTGAAAGGTCCTATCCATTTGTCCTGCAAGGCCCTCTGCCTTGTTGGCACCATAACTAATAAAAGCTTGTATTGAGTAAACTCAACCATGCTGGCCTTATGGTCATGCCAGTGTTTGACCAGAGCCTGACCTGCTTTTAAGTTATCAGTAGCATCTCCCATCATGTGTGACATTCTCTTCTGGAGACCTATCACATAGTCAATCACTCTGACTGGCTTGGTGGAAGGAGCACTCTCCAACCCCCCTTTAATAAGGGCAATGGACCTCTGACTGGATGGCCATAGATAAGTTCAAAGGGACTGTAACCAACTCCCTCCTGAGGGACTTCTCCATAAGCAAAGAGAAGGCATGGTAGTAGAAGGTCCCACTTTCTTTTAAGGGGTTCCTCTAAAGCACCTATCATGCTCTTAATAGTACGATTAAACCTCTCTACCAGTCCATTTGTCTGTGAATGGTAGGCTGTAGAGAACTTGTAAGTGACACCACAGTTTTTTCCACATGGCTTGCATGTAGTGGGACATAAAATTGGATCTCCTGTCAGATATCACTTCCTTAGGAAACCCTACTCTGGTAAAAATACCAAGTAGAGCCTTAACCACAGCCTGAGCTGTAACAGTCCTCATAGGTATTGCTTCTGGGTATCTTGTAGCATGGTCTACTACAACCAGGATAAACCTGTTCCCTGAAGATGTGGGAGGGTCAAGGGGACCGACAATGTCGATGCCCACTCTCTCAAAAGGAACTCCCACCACTGGGAGAGGCACCAGGGCTGCCACATTCTTGGCTCCACTCTTGCCAGAGGTTTGGAAAGTGTGACAGCTCCTACAGAATTTGTTAACTTCTGAACCCATTTTAGGCCAGTAGAAGTATAAGGAGAGCCTTTCCTTGGTCTTTTTGAAACTCAAAAGACCAGCCAAAGGTATCTCATGGGCCAACTGTAGGAACTGGAGTCTGTTTGCTAGGGGTACTATAATTATTATGCAGTCCCCAGGAATAGACTCAGTTGGTTCACTGTAGACGAGGCCATCTTCCCAGCTCAACCTATGGTTTCCAACTTCTTGCCCACCAAGTTGAGAAGCAGCCTGTTGTCGAAGACCTTCAAGAGTAGGACACTCTCTTTGTCCTCTGCTGAAGTCTGCCCTGTTGGGTCCACCTTCTGCCAGTAAAGACTGCAGCTCAGGATGGTCAACAGGGTCAAGATGCCCAACCAAAACAGTGTCTTCTTCCAGATCTGACTCTTCGGAAACTGGATCAACCACACAGGGTTGGACCTCACACTCTGCCTCAGCAGGTGGAGTAGTCATAAGTGTCACTTTGGACAATCTTAGGGTTTTCCGTGTTGGTAGCACAGGGGTGCTGTCTGTCTTTTTCCTTGAGGACTTTGGTTTCCCCTTTGCCTCTTTCATTCCAGAAATAGCAGTCAACAACTCCTGTGGAGTGGGAGTGATAGTCTCCTCTATCAACTCCTCTGGAGAGCCTCTCAAGGTCCACTCCCTTGCAGGCCTAGTGAGCTCCTGTTTCCTTTTACTGGGAGGCCTGGGGGTACTTGACACAACTCCAAGAGTTTTCAGGTCATTACCCAACATGACTCTCCCAGGCACTTCACTCTGCACACTAACAGGTATTTTGACAGTCATATCCTTACACTGGATGAGTGCTGGTAACTGGGGAAACATTTGCACAGGGCCTCCAGCTAACCTGGTGAAGTATTTGGGTGTTTTAGCAACATCCTCCACCTTGAAAAATGATTCATCCACCACAGTTATGCTGGCTCCAGTGTCTCTGATGGCAAGAGTCTCCTGGCCATTCACAAGAACACTATCTTTATAATACTCTTCAGTATTATCTGGGATGGAATTATAGACATCTAAATTCTGTTGTTCTCACAAGCCCAGGGACACTAAAGAAACACTAGCTGAGACTCTCATGGGTTCATCAGCCAGTAGGTGAAAGTTTCCACTTGCCATAGGTACTTCTTCCTCTGGGGAGAACCTAAGGAGACAGTGTGGATGTAATGCTCACCTGATATCCATATGTACGCCACTCAGTCTGGTTGTACCACTTCCGACCTTGAACCCCCTCCCTTGGACTCTTGTTCGGCCAAAGACCGGGTCTGAAAACACAGGAATTTTGGTTTAGTTTTCATTGTCTCTTCCGGACCGAAGCCCACCTCCCTTGTGGTCCCAACAACCCCCTCCATGCTCTCCTCACCTTGTTTTATTATATGGTGTGCTCTCCGTCCTGCTGTTCTGCGCAGGGGCGCATTGTTGGATGGGCGCGGCGCAACCTAGTTCCTTCACTGGTGCGGGCCCTCAGAGTCCAGACCTGCTGCGACTCCTGTTTGTCCAGGTAAGACTGGTGGTTTGGAAGTTTGTTCTTTACTTTGCAATTGCCCCTATTAATGTCTCTCCTTCTTCCTTAGGTGCGAATGTAGTTCCGGTGGTGCCGTGCTGCTTGGGGCTGTGCACAAGATGGTAAGTGAAAGCGCGATGCTCGGCGCTATGTGCCTTATCTTGTGCTGACCTGTTTGTTCTCTCTTTCTTCAGGCCTCTGCGATGTCCCGGAATGCATGCTGCCAAGAAGATGAAGAGAGGTGAGTAAAGCGTAGCATGTGCTGCGTTCTTGATTTCTTGTGTGCTAATCAGTGTTTTCTTCCCTCTTGCAGGTCGTCAAAATGGCCCGGAATGGACGTGGGCCAAGGACGAGTCAACCCCAGGTAAGCGTGCGCTTATTTTGATTGTTTTTCTATATTGGAGAATAAACACTTACTAATGCTGCTGTTCTGTTCCCTTTTCTTCTCAGGTGCGGCTTTCCAGATCGAAGGAGCGCTCGCTGAGCTGGTGTACATTCAGAACCCTGGAGCAGAGGACAGAAGCAGGATTCACTCGCAGGTAAGTGTGTTGTAACGATGTTCTTGTTCTTGCAGGTAACAGGTTTCATGAATGCTGATGAGGATCCAAACAGAACATGGTGAGTGTCACACTGCAGCTAGCAGAGTAACAAGAAGCATGTTCTCTGCTTGGGCGTGGCTTATATAGCCTGCAGGTGTCCCAGGTGCCCCTGGGTCTGACCACACTTAAAACACTAGATCCCATAGCTCAGTTCTGGGACAGACCAATGCAGGGGCATCCATGTTGCCCAAAGGCTATTGCAAGCCCCAGTTCTCAAGTTTTCTGGCTTTACATATGAGCCTGGCACCAAAGGTGCCAGGACTGACTCCAGGAGAGTCTTGGGCGGAATGGTAAGGCCCTTAGGGCCATGATGGAAGGCCGAGGTGAAGCCCAGGTGGCTTGCCTGTTAGGGCCAGGGGCAGGGGTCATGACAGCACTCCCACCCAAGGCCCCTCTCAGTGTAGCTCTTCCGTCTGGCCCTGGCTTGGTGGGATGATCGTGATGGAAACTCTGTATCAAACGTGGTGCATGGATATAATCACAGGGTTCCCATTGTCATGACCCATAGAACTTGCCCCTTCTGGACTTCCTGGTCCTTATCACGCCGGGGCTTGTATTCTTTGTTACTCCCAACATGGCCGCATCAAGCGACTTGCCTCGCACCAGCTTTCACGTTGCACACGGCACGCTCTATAAATTGGCCACGCCCCTGCGGTCCCGCGCGTCTCAACGCTATCATTAGGTAGTGACTTGACGTGTGTGTGCTGTTCGGCGAATCCACTATTCCTAGATCCTGGTTACTTCTTCCTTCCTTCACCCCTTCCCTCTAATCTGCTCCTGGAATCCCCATTCTTAGTGACCGCTACCTTTTTTCCTGGACATCCTGGAACAGCGGCCTTCCCGGAACTCTGAAAGTGCTCTGCAGCCGGACGAGACTCGAGCGAGCCTATACAAGACCCGATCCGTCCACAAGAGGAATCCTCCCGCGGAACAGAGCAAGAAGCGATCCCAGGTGAGACTGGGGGAGATTTACGACAGTTTGAGTTGCCAAAGGACCAACACTGATACAGCTATGGAGAAAGCAGTCCAGGACCTTATGTGTGGCATGCGAGAGCTCATAACTGAAGTACAGAACTTAAAGGCTGAGAATGCTGCGTTAAGGCAGCTTGTTGTGTCTCGCGACTCCGCTAACAAGGAAAGTGTGTTACTGGGTGGAGTGGTAGACAAATATGATGGATCGGCAAAATCCTTACGTGGATTCCTTGATTCCTGCTTGGTGCATTTTACTTTTAAGCCCTATTATTTTTCAACTTCGAGGGCGAAGGTGGGCTTCATAATCTCGCACCTCACAGGGAACGCGTTGACCTGTGCCACTCCCTTAGTCAACTCACGGGATGCCCTCCTGGATGATTATGATGGATTCATTCAGGCACTCAAGACTATGTTCGACCACCCAGAACAGGTTTTTAGTGCTCAGGAACGGTTACTTGATTTCCGACAGGGTACTCAGGATATGCTAACGTACGTTACTAGATTCAAACAACTGGCCAAGGAAGTGGATTGGTCCTCAGAAGCAAGTTTCACTCTATTTCGCAGGGGTCTAAATGAGGACATTAAGGATGAATTAGCCCCGGTGGCTCGTCATAGTTCATTCCAGGCTCTTATGGATCTAGCCATGCAAATAGACTTCCAAATCCAGGAAAGAAAGGCCGAAAGAAGAAAGACCAAGACACCCTTTCAAAAGAATTCCCTTGAGACCTCTGTTAAAACCGATTCTGCCCCACCCCCTGACATAGATCCAGAACCCATGCAAAACGGAGCCTTCCGTGGGCCTATTTCCCCTCAAGAAAGGATGAGAAGGATCCACACAGGCCTGTGCATGTATTGTGCCTTGGATAAACACCTTGTTAGAGAATGCCCTCTAGCCCCTAGACAGCGTTCGGGAAATGCCAGCTCCCAACCCTAGATGGAGCGAGGTGTCGGGAGAGAGATGTTTGCTCCACATCAATTCCATCCTTGAACTCTCCTGGACAAAATGAGTATGGTTTAAACTTCTTTGAAGACCACACAATGGCAAAACATTCATGCTCAATGGTTGCCCACCTTGTTTCTGGTTCCTTCAGTTTCCTACTGATGAAGCAAATGGAGTGTTCCCTACCTTTCTCATCCAGTTGACTAAGGACTGCACCTATACCTGTATTGGATGCATCTGTCTGCACAATGAAGGGTTGGTGATAATCAGGAGCTCTTAGGACTGGAGCTTAACAAAGGGCTTTCTTCCGGTTTTCAAAGGCTTGAGTGCACTCCTCATTCCAACCAACATTTTTAGGACATTTTGGAGAGTAGATTACATTCAAGGGAGAAGCTATGGTCCCATAGTTCTCTATAAAATTCATGTAGTACCCAGTGAGACCTAGGAAGGCTCTCACTTGGGTTTGAGTAGTAGGGTTGGCCCAGTTGTGTACAGCTTGTACTTTGCTAGGCAATGGCCTGATTTCACCTCCTCCTACCTCATGACCAAGGTAGACCACATTGCTCTGACCAATTTGACATTTGCTTGCTGTTATGGCCAGATGGGCCTGCTCAAGAGCCTGAAAAACATATCCTAAGTGATCAACATGTTCTTTCCAAGTAGGGCTGAACTCTGCAATGTCATCCAAGTATGCCATGCAGAAGTCTCCATCCCATTCAGAACATGATTGACCATCCTTTGGAATGCAGCAGGTGTATTCTTTAATCCAAAAGGTATAACCTTAAACTGGTAGAGGTCTGCTGGGGTTGAGAATGCAGTTTTCTCCTTGGCATGGTCTGTCAGGGCTATTGCCAATAGCCCAACATCAGATCAAATGTACTGAGGTGCTTGGCTGAACCAAGTCTATCCACCAGTTCAACTGTCCTTGGCAAGGATGGGCATCAGTCTTAGTGACTGCATTTAGAACTCTATAGTCCACACAGCATCTCAACTCCTTGGATCCTGCCTTTGGTACTAGAACGACTGGACTAGACAATGGACTGGTACAGGGCTCTATAACCCCAAATCAAGCATCTTGTTGACCTCTCATTTGATGTGGGATCTCACATGTTCTGACATTTTGTAACCTCTGTTTTTTTACAGGTAAACAGTCACCAGTGAGAATATCATGCTGGTCCCAAGGGGTCAAGCCTGGTGAAAGTGAAAACAGAGAGGCAAACTGATTTAACAGAACTTTGCACTCCTCCTGTTGTTCAGATGTCAGTTGAGGAGAGAGATTGACTCCTTCTATGTTCCCATCTAAAGGTTGGTCTCTGAGGAGGTCAGGTAGAGGTTCACTCTCCTCCTCCTCTTGATCTGAAGCTAGAAGCAAAGCTCCCACTTCTGGTCTTGAGACATATGCCTTCAAATGTTTGGTTTGAAAGACTCTGGGAGCCTCCTTAGGTCTGCCTAAATCCACCAAATAATTCACCCCTCCAAGTTTTCCCACAACCTTGAAGGGTCCTATCCATTTGTCCTGCAAGGCCCTCTGCCTTGTTGGCACCATAACTAATAAAAGCTTGTATTGAGTAAACTCAACCATGCTGGCCTTATGGTCATGCCAGTGTTTGACCAGAGCCTGACCTGCTTTTAAGTTATCAGTAGCATCTCCCATCATGTGTGACATTCTCTCCCGGAGACCTATCACATAGTCAATCACTCTGACTGGCTTGGTGGAAGGAGCACTCTCCAACCCCCCTTTAATAAGGGCAATGGACCTCTGACTGGATGGCCATAGATAAGTTCAAAGGGACTGTAACCAACTCCCTCCTGAGGGACTTCTCCATAAGCAAAGAGAAGGCATGGTAGTAGAAGGTCCCACTTTCTTTTAAGGGGTTCCTCTAAAGCACCTATCATGCTCTTAATAGTACGATTAAACCTCTCTACCAGTCCATTTGTCTGTGAATGGTAGGCTGTAGAGAACTTGTAAGTGACACCACAGTTTTTTCCACATGGCTTGCATGTAGTGGGACATAAAATTGGATCTCCTGTCAGATATCACTCCCTTAGGAAACCCTACTCTGGTAAAAATACCAAGTAGAGCCTTAACCACAGCCTGAGCTGTAACAGTCCTCATAGGTATTGCTTCTGGGTATCTTGTAGCATGGTCTACTACAACCAGGATAAACCTGTTCCCTGAAGATGTGGGAGGGTCAAGGGGACCGACAATGTCGATGCCCACTCTCTCAAAAGGAACTCCCACCACTGGGAGAGGCACCAGGGCTGCCACATTCTTGGCTCCACTCTTGCCAGAGGTTTGGAAAGTGTGACAGCTCCTACAGAATTTGTCAACTTCTGAACCCATTTTAGGCCAGTAGAAGTATAAGGAGAGCCTTTCCTTGGTCATTTTGAAACTCAAATGACCAGCCAAAGGTATCTCATGGGCCAACTGTAGGAACTGGAGTCTGTTTGCTAGGGGTACTATAATTATTTTGCAGTCCCCAGGAATAGACTCAGTTGGTTCACTGTAGACGAGGCCATCTTCCCAGCTCAACCTATGGTTTCCAATTTCTTGCCCACCAAGTTGAGAAGCAGCCTGTTGTCGAAGACCTTCAAGAGTAGGACACTCTCTTTGTCCTCTGCTGAAGTCTGCCCTGTTGGGTCCACCTTCTGCCAGTAAAGACTGCAGCTCAGGATGGTCAACAGGGTCAAGATGCCCAACCAAAACAGTGTCTTCTTCCAGATCTGACTCTTCGGAAACTGGATCAACCACACAGGGTTGGACCTCACACTCTGCCTCAGCAGGTGGAGTAGTCATAAGTGTGACTTTGGACAATCTTAGGGATTTCCATGTTGGTAGCACAGGGGTGCTGTCTGTCTTTTTCCTTGAGGACTTTGGTTTCCACTTTGCCTCTTTCATTCCAGAAATAGCAGTCAACAACTCCTGTGGAGTGGGAGTGATAGTCTCCTCCATCAACTCCTCTGGAGAGCCTCTCAAGGTCCACTCCCTTGCAGGCCTAGTGAGCTCCTGTTTCCTTTTACTGGGAGGCCTGGGGGTACTTGACACAACTCCAAGAGTTTTCAGGTCATTACCCAACAGGACTCTACCAGGCACTTCACTCTGCACACTAACAGGTATTTTGACAGTCATATCCTTACACTGGATGAGTGATGGTAACTGGGGAAACATTTGCACAGGGCCTCCAGCTAACCTGGTGAAGTATTTGGGTGTTTTAGCAACATCCTCCACCTTGAAAAATGATTCATCCACCACAGTTATGCTGGCTCCAGTGTCTCTGATGGCAAGAGTCTCCTGGCCATTCACAAGAACACTATCTTTATAATACTCTTCAGTATTATCTGGGATGGAATTATAGACATCTAAATTCTGTTGTTCTCACAAGCCCAGGGACACTAAAGAAACACTAGCTGAGACTCTCATGGGTTCATCAGCCAGTAGGTGAAAGTTTCCACTTGCCATAGGTACTTCTTCCTCTGGGGAGAACCTAAGGAGACAGTGTGGATGCAATGCTCACCTGATATCCATGTGTACGCCACTCAGTCTGGTTGTACCACTTCCGACCTTGAACCCCCTCCCTTGGACTCTTGTTCGGCCAAAGCCCGGGTCTGAAAACACAGGAATTTTGGTTTAGTTTTCATTGTCTCTTCCGGACCGAAGCCCACCTCCCTTGTGGTCCCAACAACCCCCTCCATGCTCTCCTCACCTTGTTTTATTATATGGTGTGCTCTCCGTCCTGCTGTTCTGCGCAGGGGCGCATTGTTGGATGGGCGCGGCGCAACCTAGTTCCTTCACTGGTGCGGGCCCTCAGAGTCCAGACCTGCTGCGACTCCTGTTTGTCCAGGTAAGACTGGTGGTTTGGAAGTTTGTTCTTTACTTTGCAATTGCCCCTATTAATGTCTCTCCTTCTTCCTTAGGTGCGAATGTAGTTCCGGTGGTGCCGTGCTGCTTGGGGCTGTGCACAAGATGGTAAGTGAAAGCGCGATGCTCGGCGCTATGTGCCTTATCTTGTGCTGACCTGTTTGTTCTCTCTTTCTTCAGGCCGCTGCGATGTCCCGGAATGCATGCTGCCAAGAAGATGAAGAGAGGTGAGTAAAGCGTAGCATGTGCTGCATTCTTGATTTCTTGTGTGCTAATCAGTGTTTTCTTCCCTCTTGCAGGTCGTCAAAATGGCCCGGAATGGACGTGGGCCAAGGACGAGTCAACCCCAGGTAAGCGTGCGCTTATTTTGATTGTTTTTCTATATTGGAGAATAAACACTTACTAATGCTGCTTTTCTGTTCCCTTTTCTTCTCAGGTGCGGCTTTCCAGATCGAAGGAGCGCTCGCTGAGCTGGTGTACATTCAGAACTCTGGAGCAGAGGACAGAAGCAGGATTCACTCGCAGGTAAATGTGTTCTAACGATGTTCTTGTTCTTGCAGGTAACAGGTTTCATGAATGCTGATGAGGATCCAAACAGAACATGGTGAGTTTCACACTGCAGCTAGCAGAGTAACAAGAAGCATGTTCTCTGCTTGGGTGCGGCTTATATAGCCTGCAGGTGTCCCAGGTGCCCCTGGGTCTTACCACACTTAAAACACTAGATCCCATAGCTCAGTTCTGGGACAGAGCAATGCAGGGGCATCCATGTTGCCCAAAGGCTATTGCAAGCCCCAGTTCTCAAGTTTTCTGGCTTTACATATGAGCCTGGCACCAAAGGTGCCAGGACTGACTCCAGGAGAGTCTTGGGCAGAATGGTAAGGCCCTTAGGGCCATGATGGAAGGCCGAGGTGAAGCCCAGGTGGCTTGCCTGTTAGGGCCAGGGGCAGGGGTCATGACAGCACTCCCACCCAAGGCCCCTCTCAGTGTAGCTCTTCCGTCTGGCCCTGGCTTGGTGGGATGATCGTGATGGAAACTCTGTATCAAACGTGGTGCATGGATATAATCACAGGGTTCCCATTGTCATGACCCATAGAACTTGCCCCTTCTGGACTTCCTGGTCCTTATCACGCCGGGGCTTGTATTCTTTGTTACTCCCAACATGGCCGCATCAAGCGACTTGCCTCGCACCAGCTTTCACGTCGCACACGGCACGCTCTATAAATTGGCCACGCCCCTGCGGTCCCGCGCGTCTCAACGCTATCATTAGGTAGTGACTTGACGTGTGTGTGCTGTTCGGCGAATCCACTATTCCTAGATCCTGGTTACTTCTTCCTTCCTTCACCCCTTCCCTCTAATCTGCTCCTGGAATCCCCATTCTTAGTGACCGCTACCTTTTTTCCTGGACATCCTGGAACAGCGGCCTTCCCGGAACTCTGAACGTGCTCTGCAGCCGGACGAGACTCGAGCGAGCCTATACAAGACCCGATCCGTCCACAAGAGGAATCCTCCCGCGGAACAGAGCAAGAAGCGATCCCAGGTGAGACTGGGGGAGATTTACGACAGTTTGAGTTGCCAAAGGACCAACACTGATACAGCTATGGAGAAAGCAGTCCAGGACCTTATGCGTGGCATGCGAGAGCTCATAACTGAAGTACAGAACTTAAAGGCTGAGAATGCTGCGTTAAGGCAGCTTGTTGTGTCTCGCGACTCCGCTAACAAGGAAAGTGTGTTACTGGGTGGAGTGGTAGACAAATATGATGGATCAGCAAAATCCTTACGTGGATTCCTGGATTCCTGCTTGGTGCATTTTACTTTTAAGCCCTATTATTTTTCAACTTCGAGGGCGAAGGTGGGCTTCATAATCTCGCACCTCACAGGGAACGCGTTGACCTGTGCCACTCCCTTAGTCAACTCACGGGATGCCCTCCTGGATGATTATGATGGATTCATTCAGGCACTCAAGACTATGTTCGACCACCCAGAACAGGTTTTTAGTGCTCAGGAACGGTTACTTGATTTCCGACAGGGTACTCAGGATATGCTAACGTACGTTACTAGATTCAAACAACTGGCCAAGGAAGCGGATTGGTCCTCAGAAGCAAGTTTCACACTATTTCGCAGGGGTCTAAATGAGAACATTAAGGATGAATTAGCCCGGGTGGCTCGTCATAGTTCATTCCAGGCTCTTATGGATCTAGCCATGTAAATAGACTTCCGAATCCAGGAAAGAAAGGCCGAAAGAAGAAAGACCAAGACACCCTTTCAAAAGAATTCCCTTGAGACCTCTGTTAAAACCGATTCTGCCCCACCCCCTGACATAGATCCGGAACCCATGCAAAACGGAGCCTTCCGTGGGCCTATTTCCCCTCAAGAAAGGATGAGAAGGATCCACACAGGCCTGTGCATGTATTGTGCCTTGGATAAACACCTTGTTAGAGAATGCCCTCTAGCCCCTACACAGCGTTCGGGAAATGCCAGCTCCCAACCCTAGATGGAGCGAGGTGTCGGGAGAGAGATGTTTGCTCCACATCAATTCCATCCTTGAACTCTCCTGGACAAAATGAGTATGGTCTAAACTTCTTTGAAGACCACACAATGGCAAAACATTCATGCTCAATGGTTGCCCACCTTGTTTCTGGTTCCTTCAGTTTCCTACTGATGAATCAAATGGAAGGCTCCCTACCTTTCTCATCCAGTTGACTAAGGACTGCACCTATACCTGTATTGGATGCATCTGTCTGCACAATGAAGGGTTGGTGATAATCAGGAGCTCTTAGGACTGGAGCTTAACAAAGGGCTTTCTTCCGGTTTTCAAAGGCTTGAGTGCACTCCTCATTCCAACCAACATTTTTAGGACATTTTGGAGAGTAGATTACATTCAAGGGAGAAGCTATGGTCCCATAGTTCTCTATAAAATTCATGTAGTACCCAGTGAGACCTAGGAAGGCTCTCACTTGGGTTTGAGTAGTAGGGTTGGCCCAGTTGTGTACAGCTTGTACTTTGCTAGGCAATGGCCTGATTTCACCTCCTCCTACCTCATGACCAAGGTAGACCACATTGCTCTGACCAATTTGACATTTGCTTGCTGTTATGGCCAGATGGGCCTGCTCAAGAGCCTGAAAAACATATCCTAAGTGACCAACATGTTCTTTCCAAGTAGGGCTGAACTCTGCAATGTCATCCAAGTATGCCATGCAGAAGTCTCCATCCCATTCAGAACATGATTGACCATCCTTTGGAATGCAGCAGGTGTATTCTTTAATCCAAAAGGCATAACCTTAAACTGGTAGAGGTCTGCTGGGGTTGAGAATGCAGTTTTCTCCTTGGCATGGTCTGTCAGTGCTATTGCCAATAGCCCAACATCAGATCAAATGTACTGAGGTGCTTGGCTGAACCAAGTCTATCCACCAGTTCAACTGTCCTTGGCAAAGGATGGGCATCAGTCTTAGTGACTGCATTTAGAACTCTATAGTCCACACAGCATCTCAACTCCTTGGATCCTGCCTTTGGTACTAGAACGACTGGACTAGACCATGGACTGGTACAGGGCTCTATAACCCCAAATCAAGCATCTTGTTGACCTCTCATTTGATGTGGGATCACACATGTTCTGACATTTTGTAACCTCTGTTTTTTACAGGTAAACAGTCACCAGTGAGAATATCATGCTGGTCCCAAGGGGTCAAGCCTGGTGAAAGTGAAAACAGAGAGGCAAACTGATTTAACAGAACTTTGCACTCCTCCTGTTGTTCAGATGTCAGTTGAGGAGAGAGATTGACTCCTTCTATGTTCCCATCTAAAGGTTGGTCTCTGAGGAGGTCAGGTAGAGGTTCACTCTCCTCCTCCTCTTGAGCTGAAGCTAGAAGCAAAGCTCCCACTTCTGGTCTTGAGACATATGCCTTCAAACGGTTGGTTTGAAAGACTCTGGGAGCCTCCTTAGGTGTGCCTAAATCCACCAAATAATTCACCCCTCCAAGTTTGCCCACAACCTTGAAGGGTCCTATCCATTTGTCCTGCAAGGCCCTCTGCCTTGTTGGCACCATAACTAATAAAAGCTTGTATTGAGTAAACTCAACCATGCTGGCCTTATGGTCATGCCAGTGTTTGACCAGAGCCTGACCTGCTTTTAAGTTATCAGTAGCATCTCCCATCATGTCTGACATTCTCTCCCGGAGACCTATCACATAGTCAATCACTCTGACTGGCTTGGTGGAAGGAGCACTCTCCAACCCCCCTTTAATAAGGGCAATGGACCTCTGACTGGATGGCTATAGAGAAGTTCAAAGGGACTGTAACCAACTCCCTCCTGAGGGACTTCTCCATAAGCAAAGAGAAGGCATGGTAGTAGAAGGTCCCACTTTATTTTAAGGGGTTCCTCTAAAGCACCTATCATGCTCTTAATAGTACGATTAAACCTCTCTACCAGTCCATTTGTCTGTGAATGGTAGGCTGTAGAGAACTTGTAAGTGACACCACAGTTTTTTCCACATGGCTTGCATGTAGTGGGACATACAATTGGATCTCCTGTCAGATATCACTTCCTTAGGAAACCCTACTCTTGTAAAAATACCAAGTAGAGCCTTAACCACAGCCTGAGCTGTAACAGTCCTCATAGGTATTGCTTCTGGGTATCTTGTAGCATGGTCTACTACAACCAGGATAAACCTGTTCCCTGAAGATGTGGGAGGGTCAAGGGGACCGACAATGTCGATGCCCACTCTCTCAAAAGGAACTCCCACCACTGGGAGAGGCACCAGGGCTGCCACATTCTTGGCTCCACTCTTGCCAGAGGTTTGGAAAGTGTGACAGCTCCTACAGAATTTGTCAACTTCTGAACCCATTTTAGGCCAGTAGAAGTATAAGGAGAGCCTTTCCTTGGTCTTTTTGAAATTCAAATGACCAGCCAAAGGTATCTCATGGGCCAACTGTAGGAACTGGAGTATGTTTGCTAGGGGTACTATAATTATTTTGCAGTCCCCAGGAATAGACTCAGTTGGTTCACTGTAGACAAGGCCATCTTCCCAGCTCAACCTATGGTTTCCAACTTCTTGCCCACCAAGTTGAGAAGCAGCCTGTTGTCGAAGACCTTCAAGAGGAGGACACTCTCTTTGTCCTCTGCTGAAGTCTGCCCTGTTGGGTCCACCTTCTGCCAGTAAAGACTCCAGCTCAGGATGGTCAACAGGGTCAAGATGCCCAACCAAAACAGTGTCTTCTTCCAGATATGACTCTTCGGAAACTGGATCAACCACACAGGGTTGGACCTCACACTCTGCCTCAGCAGGTGGAGTAGTCATAAGTGTGACTTTGGACAATCTTAGGGATTTCCGTGTTGGTAGCACAGGGGTGCTGTCTGTCTTTTTCCTTGAGGACTTTGGTTTCCACTTTGCCTCTTTCATTCCAGAAATAGCAGTCAACAACTCCTGTGGAGTGGGAGTGATAGTCTCCTCCATCAACTCCTCTGGAGAGCCTCTCAAGGTCCACTCCCTTGCAGGCCTAGTGAGCTCCTGTTTCCTTTTACTGGGAGGCCTGGGGGTACTTGACACAACTCCAAGAGTTTTCAGGTCATTACCCAACATGACTCTCCCAGGCACTTCACTCTGCACACTAACAGGTATTTTGACAGTCATATCCTTACACTGGATGAGTGCTGGTAACTGGGGAAACATTTGCACAGGGCCTCCAGCTAACCTGGTGAAGTATTTGGGTGTTTTAGCAACATCCTCCACCTTGAAAAATGATTCATCCACCACAGTTATGCTGGCTCCAGTGTCTCTGATGGCAAGAGTCTCCTGGCCATTCACAAGAACACTATCTTTATAATACTCTTCAGTATTATCTGGGATGGAATTATAGACATCTAAATTCTGTTGTTCTCACAAGCCCAGGGACACTAAAGAAACACTAGCTGAGACTCTCATGGGTTCATCAGCCAGTAGGTGAAAGTTTCCACTTGCCATAGGTACTTCTTCCTCTGGGGAGAACCTAAGGAGACAGTGTGGATGTAATGCTCACCTGATATCCATGTGTACGCCACTCAGTCTGGTTGTACCACTTCCGACCTTGAACCCCCTCCCTTGGACTCTTGTTCGGCCAAAGACCGGGTCTGAAAACACAGGAATTTTGGTTTAGTTTTCATTGTCTCTTCCGGACCGAAGCCCACCTCCCTTGTGGTCCCAACAACCCCCTCCATGCTCTCCTCACCTTGTTTTATTATATGGTGTGCTCTCCGTCCTGCTGTTCTGCGCAGGGGCGCATTGTTGGATGGGCGCGGCGCAACCTAGTTCCTTCACTGGTGCGGGCCCTCAGAGTCCAGACCTGCTGCGACTCCTGTTTGTCCAGGTAAGACTGGTGGTTTGGAAGTTTGTTCTTTACTTTGCAATTGCCCCTATTAATGTCTCTCCTTCTTCCTTAGGTGCGAATGTAGTTCCGGTGGTGCCGTGCTGCTTGGGGCTGTGCACAAGATGGTAAGTGAAAGCGCGATGCTCGGCGCTATGTGCCTTATCTTGTGCTGACCTGTTTGTTCTCTCTTTCTTCAGGCCTCTGCGATGTCCCGGAATGCATGCTGCCAAGAAGATGAAGAGAGGTGAGTAAAGCGTAGCATGTGCTGCGTTCTTGATTTCTTGTGTGCTAATCAGTGTTTTCTTCCCTCTTGCAGGTCGTCAAAATGGCCCGGAATGGACGTGGGCCAAGGACGAGTCAACCCCAGGTAAGCGTGCGCTTATTTTGATTGTTTTTCTATATTGGAGAATAAACACTTACTAATGCTGCTGTTCTGTTCCCTTTTCTTCTCAGGTGCGGCTTTCCAGATCGAAGGAGCGCTCGCTGAGCTGGTGTACATTCAGAACCCTGGAGCAGAGGACAGAAGCAGGATTCACTCGCAGGTAAGTGTGTTGTAACGATGTTCTTGTTCTTGCAGGTAACAGGTTTCATGAATGCTGATGAGGATCCAAACAGAACATGGTGAGTGTCACACTGCAGCTAGCAGAGTAACAAGAAGCATGTTCTCTGCTTGGGCGTGGCTTCTATAGCCTGCAGGTGTCCCAGGTGCCCCTGGGTCTGACCACACTTAAAACACTAGATCCCATAGCTCAGTTCTGGGACAGACCAATGCAGGGGCATCCATGTTGCCCAAAGGCTATTGCAAGCCCCAGTTCTCAAGTTTTCTGGCTTTACATATGAGCCTGGCACCAAAGGTGCCAGGACTGACTCCAGGAGAGTCTTGGGCGGAATGGTAAGGCCCTTAGGGCCATGATGGAAGGCCGAGGTGAAGCCCAGGTGGCTTGCCTGTTAGGGCCAGGGGCAGGGGTCATGACAGCACTCCCACCCAAGGCCCCTCTCAGTGTAGCTCTTCCGTCTGGCCCTGGCTTGGTGGGATGATCGTGATGGAAACTCTGTATCAAACGTGGTGCATGGATATAATCACAGGGTTCCCATTGTCATGACCCATAGAACTTGCCCCTTCTGGACTTCCTGGTCCTTATCACGCCGGGGCTTGTATTCTTTGTTACTCCCAAAATGGCCGCATCAAGCGACTTGCCTCGCACCAGCTTTCACGTCGCACACGGCACGCTCTATAAATTGGCCACGCCCCTGCGGTCCCGCGCGTCTCAACGCTATCATTAGGTAGTGACTTGACGTGTGTGTGCTGTTCGGCGAATCCACTATTCCTAGATCCTGGTTACTTCTTCCTTCCTTCACCCCTTCCCTCTAATCTGCTCCTGGAATCCCCATTCTTAGTGACCGCTACCTTTTTTCCTGGACATCCTGGAACAGCGGCCTTCCCGGAACTCTGAACGTGCTCTGCAGCCAGACGAGACTCGAGCGAGCCTATACAAGACCCGATCCGTCCACAAGAGGAATACTCCCGCGGAACAGAGCAAGAAGCGATCCCAGGTGAGACTGGGGGAGATTTACAACAGTTTGAGTTGCCAAAGGACCAACACTGATACAGCTATGGAGAAAGCAGTCCAGGACCTTATGCGTGGCATGCGAGAGCTCACAACTGAAGTACAGAACTTAAAGGCTGAGAATGCTGCGTTAAGGCAGCTTGTTGTGTCTCGCGACTCCGCTAACAAGGAAAGTGTGTTACTGGGTGGAGTGGTAGACAAATATGATGGATCGGCAAAATCCTTACGTGGATTCCTGGATTCCTGCTTGATGAATTTTACTTTTAAGCCCTATTATTTTTCAACTTCGAGGGCGAAGGTGGGCTTCATAATCTCGCACCTCACAGGGAACGCGTTCCCTGTGAGGTGCCACTCCCTTAGTCAACTCACGGGATGCCCTCCTGGATGATTATGATGGATTCATTCAGGCACTCAAGACTATGTTCGACCACCCAGAACAGGTTTTTAGTGCTCAGGAACGGTTACTTGATTTCCGACAGGGTACTCAGGATATGCTAACGTACGTTACTAGATTCAAACAACTGGCCAAGGAAGCGGATTGGTCCTCAGAAGCAGGTTTCACTCTATTTCGCAGGGGTCTAAATGAGGACATTAAGGATGAATTAGCCCGGGTGGCTCGTCATAGTTCATTCCAGGCTCTTATGGATCTAGCCATGCAAATAGACTTCCGAATCCAGGAAAGAAAGGCCGAAAGAAGAAAGACCAAGACACCCTTTCAAAAGAATTTCCTTGAGACCTCTGTTAAAACCGATTCTGCCCCAACCCCTGACATAGATCCGGAACCCATGCAAAACGGAGCCTTCCGTGGGCCTATTTCCCCTCAAGAAAGGATGAGAAGGATCCACACAGGCCTGTGCATGTATTGTGCCTCGGATAAACACCTTGTTAGAGAATGCCCTCTAGCCCCTACACAGCGTTCGGGAAATGCCAGCTCCCAACCCTAGATGGAGCGAGGTGTCAGGAGAGAGATGTTTGCTCCACATCAATTCCATCCTTGAACTCTCCTGGACAAAACAGTTTGGTGATACTACAGGCCTTCCTGTCGCCCTCCAAAGACAAGACCTATCCTATTCTGGCCTTGGTGGACTGCGGAGCTACGGGAATTTTCATTGATAAAGACTGGGTTGTCAGTCATCGTATTCCATGCGAGACACGAAACACCATGCAGCCGGTGGAAGCAATTGACGGAAGACCCCTCTCTTCAGGACCCATAAGCCTGCAGACTAAAGAGATCCAACTTTCCATAAACCATCTTCAAGAGCGTATTACATTCGACATCATTAAGTCAGCCCATTACCCCATGGTTTTGGGTATGCCCTGGTTACAAAAGCACAACCCGTATATCAATTGGACAGCAGGATCATTATTCCTGGGCTCAGAGTTCTGTATGTCCCACTGTCTATCCCTGGACCCCTCCTCGATAACTCCTAAAGAACCACCAAGAGACCAAGAAACACCACTCATGGTTTCCAATATCATACACCTTCCAGAGGCCTATCAGGGATATGCTGATGTATTTTCTACTGCTATAGTCCAAGCCTTACCCCCTCACAGGCCCGAAGACTGTGCCATAGATACAGATCCCTCAGCTGTAATTCCCTTCGGCCGAATGTTCATTCTTTCCGAACCTGAGAAAAAGGCCCTTTCGGGAATACCTAGACACCAATCTTGAAAACGGCACCATAAGACCCTCGAAATCTCCAGCGGGTGCTTCGTTGTTCTTCGTTCCCAAGAAGGATACCAAGGAACTCAGACCTTGCCTCGACTATCGAGGCTTAAACCAATGCACCCTCAAAGATTGGTACCCACTGCCCCTGATCTCGGATATCCTGGAAGCTGTGAGAGGAGCCGTAATATTCACAAAGTTGGATCTCCGGGGTGCCTACCACTTAATCCATGTCCAGGAAGGGGACGAATGGAAAACAGCCTTTAGAACACCCTTTGGTCACTATGAATACCTAGTCATGCCTTTTGGACTAGCCAATGCTCCCGCAGTCTTTCAGCGTTTTATGGACAGGGTGTTCTCTGATATGTTGTTCCTCTTCGTCATTGTCTATCTGGATGACATATTGATTTTTTCCAAGGATCCTCTAAAACATGAAGAACATGTAAAGGCAGTACTACAACGACTTTGTGAACACAAACTGTTAGCCAAACCCGAAAAATGCTTGTTTCACGTTACTTCGGTTCACTACCTAGGATTCATCCTTAGCCCAGAAGGAATTGGTATGGACCCTTCAAAGGTAAAGGCCATACTGGCATGGCCCGCTCCCACATCTGTGAAACAAGTGAAATCCTTCCTGGGGCTCGCCAACTTCTACCGGAAGTTTTATTCTACCTTTTCCGAGATCGTTTAGCCGATCGTTGCTCTATTGAAGAAACACACCCCCTTTATCTGGTCTACGCCGCAAGATAAAGCATTCCAACGATTGAAGACAGAGTTCACGCAAGCCCCCATCCTGACCCACTTCGACATAAATCGCCCATTCCTAGTGGAAACGGATGCCTCTAACTACATCATAGGGGCGGTCTTGAAACAGGAACTTGAGGATGGACTGGAACACCCCATTGCTTACCTTTCACAAACCCTGACCCCCAGCGGGACCTACTATTCCGTCCTAGAGAAGGAACTCTTGGCCATCCGCCAAGCCTTCACTGAATGGCGACACCTACTTCTGGGTGCTAGATATCCAGTTCAGGTCCGCACAGACCATCAGAATCTCCAAATCCTACAGTCGTTTTAGTGCAGGAACAGTCGTCAGGCCCGTTGGGCCTACTTCTTTGCCCAGTACCAGTTTCAAATCACTCATGTTCCCGGATCACAAAACATGATTGCTGACGCCTTATCTCGACGTCCTGACTACGCAGCCACTGAGGACAAGGCCTATCCTAAAATGTTTCCCCAAACTATCTTTTTAGCTCAAGCAATCAACCTCCTGGAAGAAATTCGAGTGCAAACCCAGTCCTCTGACCTCTGGAAGGATATTTCAAGGAAGAATCCATGGAATCTAAGAGTCAAGGAAGAATATCTATTCAAGGACAATGCACTGGTCATTCCTACACAGAAATTACAACACAGGGTAATAAACCTCTGCCATGATACACTTCACTCCGGTCATTGTGGTATAACTAACACCCTCTGTCTTATACAAAGACAGTTTTGGTGGCCTCGAATGAAGACCGACGTACAACAGTACATCAAGGCTTGTACTGTCTGCAGTCAAAACAAACATGATAACAAGAGACCGGCGGGTCTTCTACTGCAACTGTCATTACCAACAAGACCATGGGAGTTTATTGCCACAGACTTCATTGTGGAATTACCACCTTCCCAAGGGTACACGACCATCATGGTAACCATAGACTTGTTCACCCATATGGCTCATTTTATACCTTTGTATAAACTACCATCCTCCTCAGAACTTGCTGGAATCTTCCTGGAACATATTTTCCGTCTTCATGGCCTTCCTTCCAAGATCATATCGGACCGAGGACCTCAATACGTCTCACAATTCTGGAAACATCTGTGTCGTATTCTAGGGATCCAACGCGCTCTCTCATCAGGTTATCACCCACAAACCAACGGAGCCACGGAACGTGTAAATCAAACTCTGGAGCAATATCTTTGTTGTTTTGCCACCAAGGTTCAGGATGACTGGTCTCTCCTCATACCCCTGGCCGATTTTGCCTACAACAATTCCGATCACTCAGCACTCAAGGTCAGCCCTTTCTATTGCAGTCAAGGTTTTCACCCGTCCGTATTACCTTCTGTTTCGACTCATGGATACAGACTCTCATCAACATACACAAAGAAGCCAAGGAACAATTGAAAGGCGCTCAAACACGCACTAAGCTCTATGCGGATTCCAAGAAAAGATCAGCGCCCTCTTATTCTGTTGGTGATCAAGTCTGGTTGTCCTCGAATCTATTACCGCGACATCTACGGCCAAACAAATTGGCCCCTCAGTACTTTGGACCATTTTCCATAAAGGAAGTCATCAATCCTGTCTCATTCCAACTCAAGCTACCCGATTCCTGGAAGAAAATACACCCAGTCTTTCACACTTCCCTATTGAAACCTTACATCCAATCCTCCCGAAAATCCTGCAGACCCAGTCCTGTTGTTGTGGATGATCAGCTGGAATATGAAGTGTCCAGAATATGCGATTCCAGGTATAAACGGGGTCGACTTCAATACCTGGTTGAATAGAAAGTATACCCTCCTAGCGAGAGAACCTGGGAACCAGTTTCTAACTTAAATACCCCTCGACTGCTTAGAAGATTCCATCTCATACACCCGGCAAACCTGGTGGAACAGGTCTTCGGAGGAGGCATGCTGTCATGATCCATAGAACTTGCCCCTTCTGGACTTCCTGGTCCTTATCACACCAGGGCCTGTATTCTTTGTTACTCCCAACATGGCCGCATCAAGCGACTTATCTTGCACCAGCTTTCACGTCACACACGGCACGCTCTATAAATAGGCCATGCCCCCGCTGCCCCGCGCGTCTCAACGCTATCATTAGGTAGTGACTTGACGTGTGTGTGCTGTTCGGCGAATCCACTATTCCTAGATCCTGGTTCCTTCTTCATTCCTTCACCCCTTCCCTCTAATCTGTTACTGGAATCCCCATTCTTAGCGACCGCTACCTTTTTTCCTGGACATCCTGGAACAGCGGTCTTCCCGGAACTCTGAACACGCTCTGCAGCCAGATGAGACTCGAGCGAGCCTATACAAGACCCGATCCGTTTACAAGAGGAATCCTCCCACGGAACAGAGCAAGAAGCGATCCCAGGTGAGACGGGGGTAGATTTACGACACCCATGTCCTGTCCTGCGGCCAATATCCCTTCCAGTCCACTAAATAATATAGTTTGGCTCTGACATACTTTGAGTCCAAAATGTTCTTGACCTCAAATTTCAGTTTTCCATTGACCATTACTGGTTCGGGCGGTATAGTGACTCAGGTTCCAGGTTGGACAGGTTTAAAAAGAGACACATGGAACCCAGGATGAATGTGCATATTGGAAGGCAAGGCCAGTTTGACTGCTACTGGGTTGATAATAGATTCAATGGCGAAAGGACCTAAATATCGTGGGCAAAATGTCCGGGTTCCTTTTTTAGGCACATGTTTTGATATTAACCAGACCTTGTCTCCAACCTGGTCGTTCACGGCGCTGGTCAGAGTATATCTTTTGGCGGTCCTTAGCCTGGTGTAAATGTTCAACTGCTTTTGTGAAGGCCTGATTAATTAAGGTATGCAAAGTTTTAATGGCCAGCATTTCCAGAGTAGTGGGAACGTCCAGTTGGGAGGTACGTGGATGTCTTCCGTATATTGTGTAAAATGGAGTCTGTCCCGTACTGCTTTGTAAGGAATTATTATAGGCAATTCAGCTATCCACAGCAAGTCTTTCCAACTACCTTCCTCTTGATGTAGCATACAGCGCAGGTACTGTTCGAGCGTCTGGTTGTCCTTTTAGTTTGGCCATCCGATTGGGGGTGGTGCCTAGTGGATAGTCGGATATCGATTTGAGCCTTGGAACAGCAGTTTCTCCAGAAGTTGGATACGAATTGGGTACCTCGGCCAGAGATTAGCACCGAAAGGAATCCATGAAGTCTTACCATATGTTTAAGGAATACCTTTGCCAGGCTAGACGCATTCAGGAGACCTTTAAACGACAGGAAGTGGGACATTTTAGAGAATAAATCCATGATCACTAGAATGGTATTGTATCATTGACTGGGTGGTAGATCGGTGATAAAGTCAAGAGATAAAGTATGCCAGGGCACCGGTGGGATTTACAATGGTCTAAGGAGTCCAGCTGGTTTTTGTTTTGATGATTTATTTTTCGCACATACGCCGCAGGAGAGGATGAATTGAATGACGTCCTTATGCCACGTGGGCCACCAGTAGCTTCGTTTTACCGTGGCTAGAGTATTAGTAATTCCAGGATGGCCTTCAATTAAAGAGTCATGATACCCAGAGATCACCTGTTCCTGTAGTTCCTTTTTGGGCAAGAATAAACAATCCCTGAAAAATGGTAGTTGGTCCTTGATAGTATAATGTTCTCCCTGTGTATTCCATTCTTGTAACAGCCCGGGATACATCACACATCGAATCTCTCGTTGTAGTTCTTCCTGAGTCATTGTGGTTGTGATGCCCAGGAGCTTGTCACTTGGGATGATGGCCACTGGATCGGGGGTTGTATATACGTGTTCATCAATACTCATACGGGAAAGGGCATCGGCTTTTCCGTTTTTGACTCCGGGTCGAAACATGATCCCATAATCATACTCCGCAAAAAAAAGGGCCCAACGTAGCTGTCGTGAGGATTGGGCCTTTGCTCTATTTAGATATTGAGGATTTCGATGGCCAGTTATCACAGTGATAGTGTGCCTGGCCCCTTAAAGGCTGATTTGATGGCTACTAGCTCCTTGTCCGTGATAGCGCAGTTGAGTTCAGGTGGTGAAAACCTGCATGACCAGAAAGCTACAGGATGTAACTGACCAGTTTTTGGGTCCCTTTGTGAGAGAACAGCACCCATCGCCATGCTCGAGGCATCTGTTTCCACCACATATAGGACGATCTGGGCGAGGATGTCGTAGGATCGTGGTGGACGTGAACCTCACCTTGAGTTCTTGGAAGGCCTTTTCTACCTCTTCTGTCCACTGGAACCTCTTGTCTCTTTTTATCAATAGTGATGTGATCGGGGGCACAATTTGGGAAAATCCCGGAATAAACCGGCGGTAAAAATTTGCAAAACCCAACATGCTCTGGATTCCTTTGAACAAGCTTGGGGCTGGGCAGTTTAGAATGGCGCTGACCTTATGCACATTCATTCGGATTCCTTTTTGCATGAGGACGAAGCCGAGGAACTCTACCTCGGTGTCGTGAAATGAACATTTTTCGAGTTTGGCATAGAGGTCATGTTGACAGAGTTTCATAAGAACAGAATGGACATGCTTGACGTGGTCCTGTTTTGAAGCCAAGTATACTATAATATCGTCAATATAGACTAGGGCACAGACGTCAATCAGTTCTCTCAAGACATCGTTCATGAAATACTGAAATGCAGCGGGGGCGTTGCAAAGTTCAAATGGCATGACCTGGTATTCCTATAGGCCATATTTGGTACAAAACGCGGTCTTCCATTCATCCCCCTTTTTACTCGAACGAGATGGTACACCCCTCTAAGGTCCAATTTAGTGTAGATTTGGGTGTCTTTGTCTTGGTCTAACAGTTCTGCAATAAGTGGCAGGGGGTAGCGATTTTTAATGGTGATTTGGTTCAATGCGCGATCATCGATGCAAGTCCTCAAATCTAATTCCTTCTTCGGCACAAAGAATAGGGGAGATGCTGCTGGTGACTTTGAGGGGCAGATGAATCCATTTGCCATGTATTGATCTAGGTATGACTTCAAATGTTGGTTCTCGGGTTGTGTGAGCGCATAGATCCGACCACAAGGGATTTGTGCACCAGGTACCAGGTCGATCTGGCAATCATAAGGCCTGTGCGGTGGCAAGGTATTTGCTTGTTCCCTCTGAAACACATCTTGAAAGTCCTGGTATTCACTTGGTAAGGTACCGGTCACACCCAGAGTTATTGTTGCTGTTCCATATGCAGCTGGGCTCGTATTCGTTGGCCTTCTTCCCTTATGGTAACCGGTGTGAGTACAGCCTTCGGAAAAGACCAATTCTCTTGCACGCCAATCGATATGCGGATTGTGTGCGTCCAACCACGGCATCCGTGCGATCTATGCGCTCACTCAACCGGAACTGAGGTGCCTTGATTAGGTCGAAAGCAAAAGACTCTCGGTGACCATCCTGACACAGAAGGGTTAAGACTGTTGTGCATTGGGATACCGGACCGGAAGCTATTTCCATACCATCAACAGTGGTGACTGTTTCGGTGTTCGACTTAGGGCACAGAGGAAGCCCCATCTTTGCTGCAAGATCCTGGTCCATATAATTCCCAACCGCTCCGCTGTCGATGTATGCTTCTACGGTGTGCATCCTAGACGGTTGCTGGTGGTTGATTAGGATCACAGGCTTGGTAGTTTTCGGACGCTTCATTCGTGTTTTCCTTATGCGTGACTCCTACGATTCTCCTCGGCGGTTTTACTGGGCACTCCTTCAGGAAATGGACTGCTTTTCTGCAGTGTAGGCCTAGCTGCTGCTCTCTTCTCTTGTCTCTTGTTTCTTTCAGCTTTGGTTAAAGGGGGTCTTACCCCTCCTAGTTGCATTGGTTCCACTAAATTGTCTGCCACCTGTTGCGCATTGTCCTTTTACCGTATGTACATGCGGCTAGTGTCCGGTCTACCCCGATCTGCCCTTCGGCCTTGCAACCTGTGATCTAGTTGAACCACAAGGTTAATAAACTCTGCACAGTCTTTCGTTGGATCAACCACTTGGGCAAGAACATCTTTAAGCTCCCCCCGCAGGCCCTGGTGGAATACCGTAGTTCTGTTCTCCACAGGCTACCCTGCTTCGTCTATGAGCCTGTTGAAGGTCACTATATATGTTAATAAGTCTTGGTTTCCTTGACGAAGAGACAACAGCTCGCTGTCTAGTGCCTGTCCATGAGTACGACGAGCGAAGAGCTTTTCCATCTCCAGCTGTAAGCTCCCGAAGTAACATAGCAGTGGATCATCCTGACTAACGAAAGGTACAGACCTACCGCAGCACTGCCACTGAGATAAGATAGTACGAAGGCAACCCGCGAATGATCATTAGGGAAGGCCCCAGGCCGGCAAAGAAAATGGAGGTGACATTGGTTCATAAATGTTGCATACTTCTTAGGATCTCCCGTGAAGCACTCAGGTGCGGCTAAAGGAACTGCTACTCGCAAGGTTATCTGTACCGGATTGTTTGGTGGTGCTGACATTGATGAGACGTTCCCAGGCAATGGGGCTTGTCCGGCCTGTGACTGGAGGAGTTGTCTACTCAAGTCGTCGGTGCATTCCTTATCCACTATTAATTCCCTCTGCAGGGCGTTGGTCTCCTGTCTAGCTGAATGCACCTCAGCATGTAACTGTCTCAGCATCTGGGCTAACTGGTCGGGTTCTGACGTTTCCATGACGCCCAGGTGGATTATAGTTTGTGAGACTTCACATTCTGTAACGCGCACCTGATATCCACGGGGACGCCACTCAGTCTGGTTGGACCACTTCCGGCCTTGAACCCCCTCGATTGGACTCTTGTTCGGCCGAGGACTGGGCCTGAAAACACAGGAATTTGGGTTTAGTTTTATTGTTTCTTCCGGCCCAAAGCCCACCTCCCTTGTGGCCCCAACGACCCCCTTGATACTCTCCTCACCTTGTTTTATTATATGCTGTGCTCCCCGTCCTGCTGTTATGCGCAGGGCCGCGTTGTTGGATGGGCGCGGCGCCACCTAGTTCCTTCACTGGTGCGGGACCTCAGAGTCCAGACCTGCTGCAACTCCTGTTTGTCCAGGTAAGACTGCTGGTTTGGCAGTTTGTTCTTTACTTTGCAATTGCCCCTAATAATGTGTCCCCTTCTTCCTTAGGTGCAAATGGAGTTCCGGTGATACCGTGCTGTTTGGGGCTGTGCACAAGATGATAAGTGAAAGCGTGATGCGCGGCGCTATGTGTCTTATCTTGTGCTGACCTGTTTGTTCTCTTTTCCTACAGGCCGCTGCGATGTCCCGGAATGGATGCTGCAGAGAAGATGAAGAGCGGTGAGTAAAGCGTAGCATGTGGGGCCTTCTTGATCTCTTGTGTGCTAATCAGTGTTTTCTTTACATATGAGCCTGGTGCCAAAGGTGCCAAGACTGACTCCAGGAGACTCTTGAGTGGAATGGTAAGGCCCTTGGGGCCATGATGGAAGTCCGAGGTTTAGTCCAGATGGCTTGCCTGTTAGGGCCAGAGACAGGGGTCATGACAGCGGACCCCTGAAGGTTTACCCTTGCATCTGGGATTCCCTTTCACATGGTCAGTTGACCCACAAACATAACATTTCCCAAATGTCTTGATGAATGGGGATTTGTTCTGACCTCCATCTGGTTTGGGTCCAGATGGTTCACCAGCCTGATTCGGGTTGCCTTGTGGTTTACCCTATGTTGCTTTTTGTGGCCCTCTTTTGGATTGGCGGTATTTGAATTTTCCTTGTTATCTTTCTTTGGCTGTTTTCCCTCATCCTTCTTCTGAGTTGCCCCAGAATCCTTGTGAGTAGCTCTGTTGGCAACCCACAAGTCAGTAGCCTTAGCTAACTTCTTTGGATCTATCTCCTTAGACTCAGCAAAATGCTGTCTGAGCTCAGGAGAGCAGACATAACAAGATTTCTCAGACCTTCATAAGTGTTCACTATGTAACCCTTAACCCAACCATCTAAGTTCTTCAAACATTCACATATCCAGGTAGCCCAATGGGTACCACCATGCTTTTTGAGGGACCTAAACCTCTTAAGGTACTGGGAAGAGGTCTTCCCAAATCTAGCAATTAAAGCTAGCTTCACACACTCATAATCCATCCTATCCACCTCCCCCAACTCCATCACAACATCAGATTCAACAGTGTGTAGCCGAGAGAATATCCAAGGAAGCAACCGATTCCCTGTAATGTCTTGAATCCCATGGTTATATTCAAACATTGCCAACCAATCCAAAATATCAAGCTTAGCCTCATAAATACCCACAATTTCTTTAGGCATACAGGGTCTCTTAGGACTGGAAGACCTGGAAGACTCTGGGAGAGAAGCATTTTCCAAAGACAACTTTTTCATTTATAAGGCATGGTTCATCTCCATTTCTCTGAGCTTGTGTTCTTGATGCTTTTGTTCAGTTTGAGCATTTAAATTCCATTTCAAGCCTCATCTTTTCTAGAGCAATGAATTCAGGACTGAGTGTAGGACCTGTAGGGGTCCCAGTGGACAAAACTTGAGGTTGCTGAGCAGATAAAGGAGCAGTGAGGTCTACATTGTGGGACACAGCTGTTTCATCTATCTCATTAATAATAGACACATTATCATCCTCACAATTTTCCACATTTGCCGAGGGGTTAGGTATTTCAGACCCACACTCAGACTTTGTTTCTCTAACAACCTTTCAATCAATTCAGACTTTTTTGCCTTTAACAGAGAGATTCCTTACTCTAAACAGATTTTTTGGATAATCCACAATGTAACTAATGAGGGTCTCCTGACTGTAGCTTTCCATATCAGACATGATTAATATTGATTTTTTAGTGATGTTTAGCCTTGTAGTTAGTTGATCCAAGGTAATAGCAGCACTCTAAGTGTCATCACTATACTTGATCCTCACCGCTGTACACCAGTGTTAGGCAGAATTATATGCAGTACCCTTTGAGAACACCACACACAATTAGGACTACAAGTGACAGTACAAATTGACCTTTGGTACAAGCCTGTACTACACAGTAAAGTGGCAGTGATGGCTGAGCAGCCAGACTTCTCTCATCAGTAAAGTGAGCAGTATCAATAGTTACACAAAGTACAGCAATTACTATGATTCAAACAAACACTGACTCAAGGTTTCTGAGTAAAAGAATATACATTTATTTACACATCAGTTATTAAACATTTCACTATTATCAATCACGATTCTAATACACTACACCACACCCAATAGATCTGGACAAGTTAGGCTCAAATGAAGTGTGAGCAAAAGGGCACTCCAGTAATTTAAAAGGGAGGGAAAGACAAAGTTAGACAGAAGTTGAGCAGCACCAACAAGTAAGTAAGTAGGGCACTCTAGAAAAAAGAACTACAATGAGGAAATCAACTCAAGAGGCCCGTGCCAAAGTCAAGGGACCTAAGTCTTTGCAGCCGATCACACAGTTCAGGGTAGTTCACGGTTAAGTCTTTGCCAAGAGTTCCTGCAGGCTCACGGTTTGTGAAGCGACTGTCGGACTGACAAGAAGGAAGAAACCAACAGCGGAGCAAAGCAACAAATAAAAGGTGCACTCCTTAAAACACAAGCAGGGTCCGTTCCTCCTCGCTATCTGGTTCACTCTAGCTGTGCAAAGAAAATGTGCCCGTAGGAGGGAGGCCTGGCTAGAAGTTTGGCGAACTGGTTGTTCCCACCAGCTCAAGGGGAGAAGATTCCATGCAGATCTTCCCTGTTGTCGAAATTTGGAGATTCGGACCCACAGCAGGGCTTCACCGGGAGGTTCATTCGTGGTAGACGTCCTTTTCTGTCAGCTTCTCTTCGGTTCTCTCGATCCAGTGGTGACTCTGCCTTCTCAGTCCCAGAAACCTGCTTTTTATGCAGTTTTCCCCCATTCATACAGCCTGGCTGTCAATTACACAGCAGGGTGGCTGAGAAAGCCACCCTGCTGTGTGATTGACAGTCCTGTACAATAATTATTGTAGCAGCACCATTTGTCTTCCTGTCAATACTTCATGAGGACTGATACCTGTTGCTTTAGCAGGAGTCAATCTAATGGCCATTAACACTAAAGGTAACTGTAGATCCCAACTGGAACCTGCCTCTGCTACAAATTTATTTAGTATCTCCACGATAGACCTATTACTTCTCTCTACATTCCCTGAAGAAGCCGGCCGGTAGGGAATATGTAATTTCCTTTTTACCCCCAATACCTGCCACACCTCGATCATCAAAGCTCTCGTAAAATGACTTCCTCTGTCCGATTCAATTCTTTGGGGCAACCCGAATCTTGAAAATATGTGATAATGTGGCTGCTGTTTGTGCACTACAGTCTGGTGCAGGAATGCACTCCACCCATTTTGACATTAGACATACCACCATCAATAAATACCGGTTTCCCCTACCCGATCTCTTTAAGGCCCTACATAGTCAATTTGTAAATCCAACCTTGGATTAAACCTCTTTTCATTAATGGGGCTCTATGCATTGGTGAAGCAGGTTTAAATTGTGTACATACCAGACACCCCCTGGTGTATAATTCCACGTCCTGGGACATATGTGGCCAGTAGGCATAGTCTTTCTATATTTCTAAAGTTTTTTGTGAACCTCTGTGTCCTGCAGGTATTGCATCATGTTCATGGTGTCATATTAGCCCTCTGAATGAAAGAGGTACCACCCCCTTTATCTGCCCTGTTATAGATTCCCTGATCATCCTGTAGTTTAATTCATTCTTTGTTCTTTAATAAAACTCTCAGCTCTTCTTTTCCTGTATAATCATTTTCAGTCAAAGGATTTTGTTCAAGGTCTGTTTGGCACAGTATGAGCATTTTTGATTTCTTCAAAAATATGTGGCTCAAAGAACTCTTCAGGTGATTGAACTATACCCTCAATTATTAGTACCTAATTTTCCTGTTTGCAATTTATGGCCACTTTCATTATCTAGGGAGAATGTTTTAGCCGTCACCCTTACTCCTCCATCAGTTATTTTATCAGCACATATGATGTCTTTTCTGAATCTGTCTCTTTGCTCTTTTGGAACTTCATGTTTATTTTCTCATTTCTCTTTTCTATTTGCACAGACTTCCATAGTCTGATTGAACACTAGGTTAAACCAAACTTCTTTTTTAAGTGTGGTTGCAAACCCTGCCTCATTTTCATTTGCGGTTAACTTCATGTTTAAATCATTAAGCAATTCAGGTCTGTTACCCAAAACTAGTTTATGTGATTCTGTATTTTCAACATTGCAGGTGTCATTAACATTTAGGGCCTCATTACGACCCTGGCGCTAAGGGATTACCGGTACCGGTAAGGGTACCCGTACTGGTAATCCCTTAGCACCTGATTACGAGGTCCCTTTGCAGGTTGGAGACTTCAACGCCTGCTTTTTGCAGGCATTAAAAACCAACCCGCAAAGGGACCTTGGTGCTAAGTGCGGTGCCGCAATTTGCGGCACCGTACTTAGCGCCTTCCCCATTTCCATTGAGCCCTATTGGGCAAAAATGGGAATGGGGAAGGGCCATGGCGGCATGGGGAATTACTGCCCCGCCAACCTCGGAATGGGGCGGTAATTCCCCATTCCGCCATGGCGGAGTCGGTAAGTTACCGGCATGGACCATGGTGCTATTAGCACCATGGTCCAACGCCAGGGTCGTAATGAGGGCCTTAGTCACTTATTATCAGGGGTCCCCAGATCACTTCTGCAACCTTCCACCCCTTCATTTGATGACTGTTTTTGAAATGCACAGATTTTCCCTATCTGTTCAGAAAACATTTTTACTTGGGCCTCAAGACATTGAAATCTGTCAATTTCTATAAAATATTCTTTTTGTGGCCTAGACCGGTACTGGTTACTTTCACACTGGTTAAATCTGTTCTGGTACCTCTCAAGAGATTGGTTTCTATTTGGATTGTTTCTGAACTCTTGATTCATGGAGGGTGGGGAACGTGGTGTGCTCATTCTTTGGTTACGATCCATTGGTGCTGGTGATTGATTATAGTGGCGCGGGGCATAGTCCACATTTGTCTTTCATTTTGTGAATACTGTCCCCTATGCTGATTTCCATTTTCAATGAACCTATCCACATATCGTGGTCTGTCCTGGTTGCCATACACCATAGTTTGGGGTCAAATCTGCTCTCTGCCCCCAATGTCGGGTAGGGACTGTTATTTCTTTGATCCTGATTTTGTCTCTGATTGTTATTTCTGCCTGACATATCGGGCCAGTATCCCAACCGGGGTCTGTCTCCCATGTACGTAGGACTAATGTTACTCTCTCTATTGCTTGGATCGTGTGATTGAAACATCGGCACCTGGGGTGGCAGCCTTTGTGGTGCACCCCTCTGATCGGATGCCACATTATTTCTGGTGGGATTTTGGGCTGATTCAAGCAACATTTTGGCAGACCTTATCTCCATAACTGTTGCTGAGGAGTCATTAGATTTTGGTCTTGTTTATTTTACCTTATCTCCCCCTCCAGTCTGGCAATAGAGCACCTCATATAGTTTAGTACCTTGCTCTACAATCCATTCAAGGGGTTTCCGCGATCAAACTCGCAAATCAATTGAGATATAATGTCTTTTTGCAAGCCATAGAAATAAGCAGTCTTAAACTCAATTGAGTTAGGATTAAAAGATACATCAAAGTGAGAGAAACCTCTCTTCAATTCTTGGAGAAATAGTTGAGGTGACACATTTGGCACAGCCGTCATTATGTATGCAGCTTTTTTTGCATCCTGCAATGACTGATATGGAGAAAAATGGTGCCTAATTTCCTTTTCAAATTCTGCCCAGGACATGTTTTTCTGTTCATTCAAACCTCTGATAATACTTGCTGTGGCAGCATCAAGAGATACAATGAAAGTACTTTCTATATTGTTCCTTGGGCTTTACATATATCATGCATTGCTTCTAAATGATCGTCTATACAGCACTCCCCTCCTTTCTTGAACGGTTTAGTTAGGGCCTTGCTTGATTTCAATATCTTGATAGGGCTACTTGATGCTATGTTTGGAGTTGTATTATTCCATGATTCAACCCTTTTCTCATGTGTGTGGGATTAGTGGTAACCCCCAATGGGTGGATCAAATCCCCCATAGGCATTTCAACCAGGTCCAGACACCGGCACAGCCACCAGGACGTTATTTCCCTGTGTAGAAATGGAGTTAACCTCAATTCCATTGAATGTGGTGCCTTGTCGCTTGTCCTGGGACCTGAAATCGCATATCAGATGTTCCATATCTTTGCAGTTTTTGAGGAGCCGGTCTGTCTCCTTACACAGGTAAGTGTTTTCATTGCCCATTTTATTAATCACATCCTGCATCTGACTTATTTTCATTTGGTATTCATTAAACTCTTTGTCCCGCTTGTCCCTTTCTTGAAACATTTTAGCTATCTATTGCCCAACGGCTTGGAGCTCACCTTCTTTCTCTAGATTCTCTCTTTGTAACACTTGCATCTCTAAGATAACCTCCTCTTTGTCTTGTCTAATGTGTCTTACCAACCCTTTTAGGTGTTTCAACTCTTGCTCACTGTCTTCAAATTGTTTTCTCCTTTGAGACAATTGGGTGTCGAATTCACTGCATTTTAATAGCATGTCTTTTTGACATCATTCTAGTTCTGCTTTTAACTTTTTCTCCTGTTCATTAGCTCCATCTAATTCGATGTTAAGTCTGCTAATTAGTTTAGCATAATTTTCTTGCATTCACAGAGACCTATTTAAAATTAACCACATTTTGGCACAGAGCCATATCAAACTGTCTATCTCAGAATTTTTGTCAGCAGCATTACATAATCTCAGAAGACAGACCTGAATTATGCTGCCCTCTTCAAAAATGCTGTGCAGTGGTTCTTTCAAACTTCCCCACATAGGCGGTCGTGCCACTGTATGGCATTATCTGACTAGCATATTCCGTGTGTATATAATATTGTCTCCAAGTACTTCACCAATTCTGGGAATGTGGCTTCAATTTGAAACATTATAGACTTCAATTTATAGCATTACACAAATCTCACAAAATTAGTTCCCTTTAATGCATGTCTGGCAGTGTGGGACACACTTGCCACGCCCAGTAATTGCACTACCGTTTGTTCCCGGCCAGCGCACCATGTATATGTTGGATATTTTGTCTTTGGGGCAAATTACAGATTTGGTGGTGATTCAGCACTGTGGTGTTTTAAGCACTGTGATATTTTAGTGGTATTTTGGTGGTAAATTAGCCTTACCATTATTGGTAGTTCAGTATTACCCTATTTTGGTAATTGTCTAGCACTATCTTATTTTGGTGGTAATTTAGTGTTAGCTTACCGTGGCAGTATTTTAGGGCTATCTTATTTTTGTGGTATAGTGGTAATTTCAGTGGTATCTTATTTTCTACAATACTGGCCCATAATAAGACAAACTTTCCCTCTTTATAATTATGATAGACCTTGGGCTAACGATAAACAAACCCTGGACTTAGCACACTTTTAGGGAACCAAGTAAAATGATATAGAATGTCATTTATTGCATGTAACTCCTGTTACTGATTAATTTACATCAGTAACCTACGTGCCTTGGAAGACATTGCTTCCTCTTTAGCATGCAGAGTGAAGCCCATCCACACACATACACTCTACCTGGCTCATCTGTATGTATTTACTCTTTCATAACATTGTCCCAGATGGTAAATGAGTTAGCACATTTTTAACACAGTGGTATGACACTAGAATCACCCACTGACTTTTTCCCTAGACACAGTGATCATCAGAGGCAGAAAATAAAACACAAAAACCAAGCAATACTCTCGTTCTGTTTTCTTTTTTTTTTATGCTGTTACTGTTTGATTACCACTATCATGTTGCACTAACAGAAAAATAAAAACAATACATTACATGATGTCACAGTTACATGTTCTTACCAAAAGCAAATACAGCTTTGTGCCTCTAAACGATAACAGGAAACAAACAAAATTGCAACATGGAAAATATTTTACACGGGCTGTGCAGCTCTGTTTATCCAGTGCAGAAATGCAGAAAAAAAAGGAAGACTTTTGTTTTCAAACCTAACTCACTACACTGTCTGCCAATAAATACAATGCATACCATACATTCTCACGCTCCTAATTTTAAGACCTAACTCACTGGAGTATGCAAGGTTTGAATTTAATGCTGTCGGACCTTATCTGTAAGAATCCCACACAGTTCTTGGACACAGCCTTTGGAATTTCATTCACTCCGAAGCCAGGATGACACTCTCTCTCTCTCTGCCCTGTTTTCAGGCTCTCTTCCAGCAGCACACCTTCCCACAGTGTGCTGATAGGAACGCAATCTCTGACTGACTGACAACACCCCCCTTTCTGCTGCTTAAATTTGCTCTGGCTGTACATCAACATTAGATCAGCCTTCACTGACGTGGTTCTGACTTCCCCAGAACTGCCGACCACATTAGCCAATCACCTTACACGGGCATACATGTAACAAAAAACACAAAATGAAATGAATTTCAAACTGTGCCTAACGAACTGCATTATAAAGTTAATTGGGACAGTTAATTGGTTACTAGGCTTTTCTTAGCAAGGTTAGTAAGGTTAGTTGGTTATATATTTCCAATTTAGTTCCACACAGATAGAAAATCATTTAATTTGTAAATGTGCACGTTTTTTTTAATTTTAAAATGACTGCACATTCTGCTGGTTATTTTTGCTGGTTTGAATGCTTTTAAAACAACACTCATTTTACTGGCTGAGAAAGGCTGTCACTTGCCCCCATTTTGAAATAGCTGCTTCTAAACACTGCGAGTAAAATTCCCATTTCTGCTTCCCTTAGAATCTGTACATATGTGTTGTTTTTTGCACAAATATATCATGCATGACTATATCCCTACAATAAGTACCAGATGAGAGTGGGCATGTGACCTCAACATTTGAGCAAAAACCAGAGCATCAACATTTAGAATATGCATGGTATATAGTATGTGAATATAAGTAGGATTTGTTATTTGAATAACTTTATTGTAAAATGATTATTCAAAATGATAATACTCTTTTGTAACATATGTCTTTAGATAAAGATTTTGAGGTATACTCCTGAAGAAGAATCGTTGACTTGAAACGCGTTCAGTTAAAATAGAGACCTCCGTTTCAGGAACATTCATATTAGGAAGATGAACACACAACTTTTGCAAATCAATCAATTTAAATGGTTCTCTTAAATTTACTGTATTGAGTTTTTTTGCTTTGTGTATCCCGATGGCAGGTGTCTGAAACATAATTTCTTATTAATTTGTAGTTAATTATAATGCATCTCGGACATGAAATATTTATTGAACACGAATACATGTATTAAAATGTTTTGGGAGTAATCCTTTGATTGGACACATTATTATGAGAGTGCCCAATAAAATGCTTTAAGGCTATCATAAACAGCGTTGTTATTTGAATTCCAGATACGCTCTCACAAGTTAAATGTTTTGTATAAAAACATCATTGCCCATCTGTCTAGCCTTTGAATCCATGAACACTGTCACACAATTGGTTTCTTCATTTGAGCAATTGTAAAAGTATACCACCAAACACTGAAGACCCCTCACACCTAAACCTTTAATTTAACTCACTTGAATATTACATTTATGTAGCTTTTCTCTGCACTTTGTCCACATACATATTTCATCTAGCTTAGGATCAAACGTGGCATCTCTTTCCATATTTTGATGTTCCTCATGTTCTTTAATTAACCAATCAACACACTTTGCAGATATCCTAAAATAGCACTCATTACCTTTATTGGTTGAAAGAATTCCATGAACATTGAATCAAGAAATGAGTCCATTTTAGTTCTAAAGTGACTACTGCTCTGCAGGAGTACAGGGATGAGTAGTGGATAAACTTCCTTTTCAGACACCCCTAAAAAACGAACAGTGATGCCAATGATCCAGTTGGAACAGGCACAGCTTTAAATGTAAACGTCTTTTGCCTCTTTTTGTACTGTGGCCTGAGGACGGGCTGTATTGTGCTGGGATTCCCAGTCCATGACCTCATGGGCAATGTCAGGCATTTTGATTCACTCTCACTCTATGTAGCTTGGCTGGCATCTACAGGGAGTCCTTCACCTCCAGTGACAGCGTCCTTGTTCTTGCGCAGCCAGCAGTTTGGATGGTTAGGGGATGGAGCTCGCCTAAACCTTGGATGCCTTCTGTCTTCACCTCTATGGCAGAGGATTCTTGTATGGACTGAACATCCAACAGAGGTACAAACATGTATTCTTCTTCTTCTTGGAGCTCAAAGATCAATCAACGAATGAGCAGTTGCCCCTCTCCTTTCATAGGCAGAAATCCACATGTGATTGGCCCAAAGCATGCCTGCTTTAAGGGGTCCAATCCTTGTTGTTGTAACAAGTGGCCTTTGCCTCATGACATAACACCCAGAGTGCCGTACTTGCAGGCAATGCAAGGGACAGGAAAGGGAAAAAAAACCTAGCAAATGTGGGCCCCTTCCCAACGACAGTCTTCCCTCTCTGGCTACTCCACCACCATATTCTTCCCATACCTGCTAGCTTCAAAGACATTCTATTGGTCAGCACCCTAGTGTGAGGCTGGCTTTATGTTATTGCTGCCTCTGAGGCACCGTTCCAAGGGTCCTCCTGTGGGAGGTTTCCATGCCCATTCCTCCTGGAAATTTAAAGGAGACAGATTCCTTGCCATTCTTCCACAAGGGCACTGTGGAGACGCTCAGCCTAGATGACCATGCACATCATTCCTGTCACTTCTGAGACCTGTTTACAGCTTTGAAAGTGGCATGATAGGAAATTGATGTTGCTTTAAAATGGTTTGCTCTTTTCAGTCACCACTGTCTCGGGAGGATAGCTCAGGGACAACGTGATGGCCTTGGGAGCACAACAGGTTCGGTCCGCGCTTAGAAACCTCTGGGTATTAAGTGAGTTATAAATAACCTATCACATATCACATACCACAACGAGGCATGGCTTATATGTAAAGATGAACCTGCTACCAATGTGATTATGTCAGACAATTATTATATTTTACATTCAAGGTGCATATACTTAAAATATACCTGCAAGGACCTGGTGGTGCCCAAGCCGTTATTCAGGGATGATAGGAAATTGATGTTGCTTTAAAATGGTTTGCTCTTTTCAGTCACCACTGTCTCGGGAGGATAGCTCAGGGACAACGTGATGGCCTTGGGAGCACGACAGGTTCGGTCCGCGCTTAGAAACCTCTGGGTATTAAGTGAGTTATAAATAACCTATCACATATCACATACCACAACGAGGCATGGCTTATATGTAAAGATGAACCTGCTACCAATGTGATTATGTAAGACAATTATTATATTTTACATTCAAGGTGCATATACTTAAAATATACCTGCAAGGACCTGGTGGTGCCCAAGCCGTTATTCAGGGATGTACAGGTGACCTTTGAACCTGATCTGTGCCACAGCAGAACTGGCACTGTCATGTCATTTTACTTTTTTACAGCAAGGTACCTGTGTGCACTGTAATTTTTGTCATGGTGCGCTTTGAAAGCAAGGTCTGATTAAAAGCACTCCCTTTCCAAAACAGATTTAACTGCATCGTTTTATATTTTAAAAAAAAAATCCAAAATCTTGGGATTTCACACCTTTGCAAATGGCAATCCATTACAGCAGACATAACCAATATATCATCATTGTATCTTTTTGTCCACTGAACACATTACCTCCAATTTTGCAAAAGCCCTCTTTCGAGATTGTGCCCCCTCTCCTCACATCCGTGTGTGGTGAAAATCTATCCTGCTGTTCAGGCTATAGGGGCGATAAAAAAGGCAGTCGGAATCTCAAAGGTTTTGAGATCGTCATTTAACTATAACCCCTTTGATAAAAATAACACCAAAAGAAACAAATACATGGTAAAATGGGTTGCATGACCGCATGCTGTAAGGAGAGAAGGGATGAAAAGATAATTAGTGAAAACGGAAATAGGGTGTAGGCGCCTTTTTAGTATAATCTTTCAAGGGATGGTTAGAGTGATAACGTGATAGATCATGACAGTAAGAAATGTGGCTTAGGCAGAGGGTTGAAAGAAAACATGAGAAAAACAATTAACAAATAACAATTGGATGTACAAATTAGTTAAATGTGTAGGCAATGTAACAGATTGGATAGACAAAATGAAAAGGGAAAAAGGCAAATGGTGTCTAGGGAGGTGGCTGTATTAGTAGCTGTGTGATGAGTGGATGAAGGTAGAAAAAGCTGGGGAGGTAGTTGGCTCATTCTACTAGCAAGGTCTATGGTGTTTATATGTATTGCCAGAGTTAACTAAGTGATTTCACACACACTTTCACCCTCCCAACAATATGCATCCGTGTTAGGATATAGCTCTGCAATGAGCTTTTAGTAGCTTGGAAACACCAGGAAATAGAGGTAAAACACTGGAACATGCAGATGTCCTATTGCCAGACAGACTGGACTTGATTGTCATTTACTTTGGTGGTCACATACTCACTTTCAAAGGCAGATGCTCAATACCACATTTATACCTACATATTTACTAACATCTAAGGAATTGTTACTTTTTTTGGAGGAAGTCGTATGCGTGCCATTGTAGAGGTAGTGCACATTTCCACAATCCTGCAATTTGCATATGTTCACTCTCTATATGCTCCCATTAAAAAGAAACAGGGATTATATGCAGGACAGAATGCAAAGCAAGTCTTTCCTCGGTGGGAGGATGCACTGAAATTAAATGACAATACCAAAACGGTATGTGCAGTATCACCGATGTCTCCTGCCATGAGTGTTCAGGTGGTAGTGGCATGAGTGTTGAGGTGGTAGTGGAGAACAGAGAAGAGCAAAGAGCCTTGGGCCTCATTACGATGGAGGCGGAACTTGTTAACGTGCTCCGCTAAAGGAGGCGGACCCGTTAAACCCGTTCTGCCTCATTACAAGCTCCCCTCGCAGGACCCGGTAAGTAACGCCTGGTCAAACCAGGCGTCCTTACTGGGTCCTGTGAGGGGAAGAGGGAGCAAACAACAGGTCGCTCGTAATCGGCCGATTGTTTGTTCCATCTCCCCTTCCCATTGAGCCCTATGGGGGCTCAAATGGGAATGGGGAAGGTCCGGGCCCGGGTTCCTGGAGGGAGGAATTACCGGGCCCTCCAAACTCGGAATAGCCCGGTAATTCCCCATTCTGGGAACCCAGACCCGGACCTGATTTCGGCGGCAGCCATGCCGCCAAAAGCGGCATGGCTACCGCCAAAGTCGTAATGAGGCCCCTTGTCTCCTGTTGCTGGCGTGAGAGTTAAACAAGTCCAGGAATGCAGCAGCAAAACACATGGTGGGAGAGGGAAGAGCAAAGTATGGAAGGGTGTTTATGGCATCAAGGAGATGGTGAAAAGAAAAATGCTAGACCACAAGGTTAAAATGGAGAGTGTTTCCTGCGTCTGTGAGGAGAGAATGGGTGACAAGTTGAGCATTGAAAAGCGATACGGTGTAAATGTGCCCTTTATGTGTAAGCATAGAAGGAATGATAAGGCGTGTGATAAACAAAAAGAAGAGATGTGGCCTAGTGCTGGCGTTGAAGGAAAACATGAGAGAGAAACTATCAGTTAAATGTGGAAATGATGAAATGTGTAGGCTAGGTAACAGATTGGATGAAACAATGAATAGGGAAAAGGGCAAAAGGCGTAATCCAGGAAGGAGGGCTGAGTGAATAACTGGTATTATGAGTGCATAAAGATAGCAGTGTCTGGGGTAGAAGTAGACTCCGTCAGTCTAGGTTGGACATCTTGAGATGGATTGTCAGAGATGAAGTAAATAAGTGGTGCCACAAACCCTCTGGCAATGTCACCAATATGCAGCATCCAGGAATATAGCACTGCCATGAGCAATTCGCAGTTTGGTGACACTAGGTAAAAAGAGAGTTTTAAGACCCCAACTCCCTTGCATTTAATGAGCGCCATCAACTTCTGATACATTTCTTCTTTAATCACCTCTTTTATTTCCCGTTCATGGCATGAAAATGGACCCATTGAGATGCACAAAGATCATGGTTATTCATTTCGCACATAATATCTTTATGAATAAGTACATGAAACAATGTTGATGTGAACAAAATACAGATAAACATTCAATATAATTACTGTATGTTACGATTGCATTTCTACAGAGTATTATAATGTGCCGAATAAAATGCAACTGATTCAACAGGCATATTCATTTCTTAACCCTAGTACAGGAAATACACATTAGACATTTTATATTGATAGAAAAAAGCAACATCAGACTACAGGGCATCCATTACTTTCAAACACCTACAAATTAATGAAAAAAATGAGTGAGCTACCACTGTGAGAACATTAAGTTTGGTGAGGGAAAAATCTATCTCTTTGTTCCCCTAATCGTCCACATTTTACAAGTTAATATTCAAAGTCATGTATCAAATGAAAAGCTAGATCGCATGCTTCGCTGATGCAATGAGGGCGGAACACCGCTGCATCCAGGAAGATGTCGGAGAGCTGAGGCTGGGCCGCACACAGTGACCCGGGATAACGCAGAGTACGGCGGCCGGCATAACACTGGCCGCCTGACAAAGAGAGAAGGCGCATCACTATGCAACAATTAGTACCCAGCACCAGTGGGTGTCAAATCAAGTACAACACCGGTGTTGCTTCAGCGGACTCTGGGCCTCATCACGAGTAGGGCGTTAATAGCCCTACTGCCAAACCCCCCGGCGCTAATAGCGCCGGATCACGGGTTTGGCGGGATGGGAAATCCCCATTCCCCATTGAGCCATTCGGGAATGCCCCATTCCCCATTGGGCTCAATGGGGAAATTTCATGCTCTTACCACCAGCGGATTTTCCGCCAGCGGTAAGAGCGTGAAATTTCGGCAGATTTCCCCCAGCTAACAGCTGGGGGGAAATCAGCCGAAGCCGTGATTTGGCTGACCCTTAAATGTGGCATTAATAGCGCTACCGCCACATTTAAGGGTTACCGCCAAACTCGTGATGAGGCCCTCTGTCTTTTTGCAAATTAGGAAGCTCACGCCTCCAGCATTTGCTCTTTTGAAGGTAGGGGCGTGAAGCTGATTGGAGTGGTGGGATCGCTTACGTCTATCAGAGGTGGCTCGGACTATTTTTTCTGCAAGGTATGGAGGTGCTGTGAGTGAAAGGCACTTGTGAGTAATTGCACAGGTTTTAAAAAGTATGCACTCTTTGACTGGGAGCCAGTAGGCATCCCCTCTAGCCTGAGAGATGTGCTCCCTTTTGAGAATGCCGAACGCTGCTCTGAGGGCATTTTGGAAGAGAGATAAGGTTTGACAGCATTGATGATTTTGGTAGTGAGTGCTGCTGATGATGAGATGGCGCTAACTTGATGCGTTTTGGAGAGAGAGTGGTCAATGTAAACCCCCAATGTTTTGACTGCTGGTGAAGCAGTGAATAGGGTGTTCTCAATGTTGAAGCTGTATTGAGTGTCAAGATTGTTGAGAGTTTCCTTTGGGCCTACCAGGAGGATTTCTGGTTTGTCCCCTCTGTTTTGTCCCCATTGAGACACAGTCCATTAGCCGCCATCCAGGCCTGAATGTGGGCATACGTTTTACACAGTGTAACTGAGTTCTGTTCTTAGGAGCTAGAGAGGGGAGGAGGACTTGTGGGTCATCGGCATAGTTTGTGTATGCTGTGCCGCACTTGTCCAGGTCATTGAAAAGTGGTAGAGTGAAAATATTGTAAAGTGTGGGCGAGGTGCAGGAGCCCTGAGGGTCTCTACAGTGGATGGTGGTCAGTGCCGCGCAGACCTGGTCTGAGAACAATCTCATAAGTCTCCCTTCAAGGAAGGAGATGATCCTGGAGGTGGCTTCAGGGGAGAATTGGGCTGCGTTCCTGAGTGTCTGCAGAGGGCCTTGTGATCTACAAAATCAAATGTTGCAGACAAATCAAGGAGCAGGGCTGGCTTGCCTTCATCCATTATTTCCTCTAATTGGTTCTTCAGATCCAGTAAGGCTGACTCTGTTCTGTGGCATGGGCAGAAGCCTGATTGCCTCATACCAAGGATATAGTTCACCTCCAGGAAATGTTGGATTTATAGATAAGCAGCTTTGTCTAGTATTTTTAACAGAAATGGCACAGTAGTGATGGGTCTGTAGTTGTTGGGTGAATCCGGGTCCAAGGATGGTTTTTTGAGCAGTGGGCGAACCCATGACTCTTTAAGGCAGGACAGGACGATGCCCGAGGCGAACAAGACATTGATGAAGGCTGTCAGAAATGGGGCTGTTGTCTCTGCTCAATCTTTTATAAGGTTGGCAGGGCAGACATCACCCTTGCAATCAGAAGATTTGATTTGTTTAATGGTAGCTAGTACTCCAGTCTCAGTTACTTCTCTGAAAGAAAAGAATGTTTTGTCTTATTGTCCAGATTAGTGATAGGTGCATTGGGCAGGTTGGCTTTGGACAAGGCTCTGTAGTGTGAGTACATTTTTTCCTGCAGGAGGTTTATTTTACTGAGCATGGCTGTTTGGACATTGGTGCGCCAAGCTTCGTCTTTCACTATTTCTTGAGTGCTAGTGGGTGGGGCGGCATTTCCTTGAATATTGCAAACAGTTATTTTGATTCCGATTTGGCATTTGTAATTCTGGTATTATAGGCTGCAGATTTAGCTAGAGTGATGGCTTTTTTGTATTGTGAGGCAAGTAATTTGTAGGCCTCTAACGTAGAGTTCTGAAGGTCAGCTTGTCATTTGGTCAGCACCATACGCTTGCGGGAGCGTAATTCTTGGAGATCTTTAGTGAACCAAGAATTTGCATGTTTCTTCCCTGTAGCTTTCTTTCTCTCTAGAGGACCAATGGTGTCTACCGCTGTTCTGATAGTAGTGCTGTAGAGTTCTACCGGTGCCAGGGGATCATTGGCAAACAGAGGCTTGAGGGCTGTGACCTCTAGGAACGGAAGGATCCTGTCTCTTTTAAGGTAATGTGAGCATCTAGCTAATGCTGATGGGGCGGGAATGTCAGGTTTGAGGTATTGGTAATAGTCGGGATGTACAGGTGAATACGGTGATGGTCCATCCAAGGGCAGGGAGTGTTGGAGTTGATGTCTGCTGCGCAGTTGTGGTCAGCTACCCAGTCCAAAATACATCCTTTGGTGTGGGTCGGGTTCATGATTCTTTGAAGGAACCCCATGTCCTGGAGCGCTTTGGCCAGTGACTTGCCTTGTTTATCTTTAGGATCATTGAAGCCAGGATTAAAGTCCCCCAATAGCATGGCTTTTGTAGTGTTTTTTAGGTTCTCTCCTAGAAGGTGGAGTAGATTTCCCTGAAAGTCAAGTAGTGGGCCTGCAGGGTGGTAGATCATGTGGATAGCAATCGTGTAATTTGATGATAGAGTATATTTGTTTAACTTAGAGGGATTTCTTTACTAAGAGGGCCACTCCCCCTCCTTTAGGAATTGTCCTGTCCTGTAGGAACAGGGTGTAGCCTGGTGGGAGGGCTAGGGAGATGGCTGGTCCCGATGCTTCATGGAGCCATGTTTCTGTAATGGCGAGATCATCAAGATTCAGGTTGGTGAGCATGTTGGTGATCTGATTCCTGGTGCTTAGTATCCAAACATTCCAAGGACGTTCCATGTGCTTCCCTTACATTGTTGGGTTTGCATACTGGCTGTGGCATATTGTTTCACACCTATCACCAGCCATGTTATTGTCTTCACAGATGTCATTGTGGTTAGTCACACAGGCCTTTTTCTGTTTTCACAAAGTATGAAATGCCATCTTGCATCAACGTCTTGCCACATTGTGCTCTCTCTACTCCATATCAGTCATCAGCCCCCATCAGTTTCTGGGACTAGAAGTCTTCTCCGGATCGCACTTCAGGCATTATGGTACCACTGTCCTTTTTGGAGGAGTGGAAGTTACTCATTTCTAACAGAGAAAAGACACACAAACAGACACACAAACACAATAAGAACCCAATAAAACGAGAAATCCCCTTTGTTTTATTTCTTTTTCTTCATTATTTACTGGTGGAAATCAAGATTACATTGGTTATAAGACCACAAAAAGCAGATATCCTATTGCCAGACATACTGGCCTTGTTTGTGATCTATTTGCACTTTGGAGCTCAAAGAGTCACTTTCAAGAACCACAACAGATGTGCAATGTCAGGCTCATACATACATAGAAAAATCTATGGAATAATTGGTACTTTGTCTAGATTAAATTGTCTGTGAGCCAACATAAGTACCCTGCCGAGTTTCCACAGTCCAGCCACTTGGATATGTTCACACAATGCATATCCCCCATTAAAGGAAAACTGTGCAATTATGCAGGACACAAAGCCAAGCAAGCCCTATCTTTGTGTGAGGCTGCAAACAAATTAAACAACAAGATCTAAATTGTATGTGAAATGGTACAGATGCCTCCTGTCTTTAGAGTAAGGGTAGCTGTTCAGGGACTACATTAGAACACATTGCACCGCTCAGCAATCAGTATGTGACCTGCAACCTTAAACTAATAAATAAGTTAAACTATACAGCAAAACTCTCCTAACTTTTAAAAAACTGTTGCACTTTTGTGAATGAAAACCCTGGTCTTTTCCTTCTTTGACTAGAAATTGATACTGGGAACCAAATGTTGCACTTGTTAAAAATAGCTATTCATGGTAATTAAGGTAAGGCTTTACCCCCACTCCAAAAACAGGCCTATAACATGCCACCATAACTGCTCAATCAGTATCACTGAAGTCTCTCCCATCCGCTGGTCAGACCACCACTCCATTTTGTTTGAAATCAAGGTCTCTAGGGACCAACTCACACAAACCCCCCTGCAGCTATGGCCAGAAGTACCCGGCAACTAACTAAAGACAGGCTCACGCAATATCTAATAGTACCGGTCCCTCAAGGCCCCCAGATCTAACGACCCAGAAATTCTTGCTGAATCGTTTACTACAATCATCTCTCAGGCAGTGGAAGCTATTGCACTTCTCACCCTGAAAAAGGCCAAACGAACTAAGCACTCTAACACCTGGTTTTCTTAGGTTCTAGGACCTATACAACCTTAGAGCAAAGAAAAGAGCAGCGCTTTCCCACTGGAAAGCAGCCCCCAATGACGTCACCAAGTCCACCCTCAAAACCATATCTAAAGAATACAAAAGAGCAATCATTACAGCAAAAGCCTCTTCATTCAACTCAAGAATAGAAAATGCTAAATCTGTTACGAAGGACATTTTTGCCATCTTTAGGGAATTAGAAACTCTCACTACCCGAACACCAACACTCTACAAGGATGAAAAGTGGTGCAACCAAATCCAAACAGCCATGCTGGACAAACATACCTTGCTCCAGAACAAAATTCTAGCCCATTAACAAGCCCTTAGTCACCGGATAGCCCTGGCACAAACTATGACCAGTAATAACGCCCCATCCTTCGAGTTTTAGGATATGAGCGAACAAGAGGTTATCGCTCTCCTGAATTCAATCAAACCATCTGCCTGCTAGGGGGATGCCTGCCCAGCTCAACTTATTAAAGATTGGGCCTTCCCCCTTGCCCCCTTACTCACTGCATTCATCAATGCATCCTTCTAAACAGGTCGCATCCGCACCAGTCTCAAGGAAGCATGGGTACACCCTCTTCTTAAAAAATGACCTTAGACCCAACTGCCTCAGGGAATTATAGACCTATCATGACAGTCCCTTTTCTCCAAAAAATTCTGGACAAAGCAGCATACTTGCAAATCCAGAAGTTTTTGGAAACCAACAAGGTGCTTGGTATCAGGCAGTCAGGATTCCACCCCTGGCATGGCACTGAAACTGCTCTCATAGACTTATAAAATCAAATGGACGACTTGAGAGATGCGGGCAAACCCGCGCTCCTTCTGCTTCTGGATTTATCAGCGCTTTCGACCTGGTGGATCACAATACACACTGTCACCACCTCTCCACTGCCGCTAACTTCTCCCCTACAGCCATAGCTTGGATCACCTTGTTTCTTCATGAAAGGGTTATGAAAGTCTTTTCCGACTCAGCCTGTGCACAACCAAGCCTCAGCAAATGTGGAGTTCCTCATGGATCCTGCATTTCCCCCACTCTCTATAACCTGTTCACCAGGCCACTGTTCCAGATCCTGGACACCCTGGGCATCATATACACCAACTATGCTGATGACACACAGGTGCTCATTCCCCTTACAGGTGAATACAGCTCCTTTACTATTGACCACTCGTCAATCCCAGTACTGCAAACTGTAAAAACCCTGGGAGTCTAACTCGACTCAGATCTCTCAATGAACATGCAAGTCAATGCCATTGCCTCGACCTCTGCATATCATTCCAAATTCATCAATGCTGTAAAACCATATCTCTCGAAGCCTAACTGTTTTAGCATTGCAAGACCAATAATCGGATCAAGATTAGATTAATGTAATGCCCTCTTCCTAGGGACTTCCAATAAAAACCTCTCCAAACTACAGACAGTCCAGAATAATGCCCTTAGGGCAGCCACTGGCATCTCCAAAAGGGAACACATCTCTGACATTTCTATCGCGCTCTGAAACAATTGTGTACAAGCACGATAGAAATAAAATATCAATCAATCAATCAATCAATCAATCAATCAAAAGAAAACAAGTCCATTGGCTCCCCATCAAGGAGAGGATAGCCTTTAAAGCCCTGGCCATAACACAAAAATGCTTCTACAACCAGGCACCCCAATACCTGGTGCAAAGGGTTGTTAAGCAAGAACATGCGAGACCCACCAGAACAGCCTATGCTAACAGGATATAAACAAGGAGAGCGCGAGCAGGAGGATCCAGCTTCCCAGTTCTGGCAGCAACACATTGGAATGCCCTCTGTCCACACGCTAGGAACACTGTATCTCACCTGGCATTCAGGAAACTAATAAAAACCCTGCTTTTCACCTGAGCCCTCCTTCAGCTCGCCTGACTGATGCACTCTATAACCACAAGCTAGTACATTCTCCTGTACCAATTTCTCCACTTGTAACTAATGCAACACTGCCTTGTAACCTCAATGTAACCAAGAGCTAATTATTTCTGCGTAACTAAGATAAATATGTGTATATAAGTCAATCTTTGCAACAGCGCCTCGATGCCTGCGGGCTGCTCGTGCACTTCACAAATAAATAAATGTAATAATCACACAATCATAATGTTTGGGTTGAATCTTTATCAACAGTACACAACTGTTCACTAATATATGACATTGCTACTTGCTGCACCACTCCTGCAGCGTGCTAACTATGAACTTTAGAACAGCAATATATATGATTAGCTGTTGCCTGCGGCTTCGCTCATGTAGATTTTAGGATTTGGAACAATTGTTTTTAAAAGACACATGAGTTTTTTGCTCAAACTGTACAAACTATATTTTACAGATTGATGTCTTAACGTCATAAGCAATGTTTATTGCAGACGTTAGTCGGGGCATATTGGCTACAAAACAAAGATAGTTGTAACATTGATGAGTGTCCAGACTTTTTTTCGTGTTGGAATTACAAACAGACAATGAGACAGACAAAAAAATGAAAATTACGTATTTGGTATCTGCTACAAAAAAAACAATTTGAGTACTTCTTTGTAAACTACATTAGTGGTTCTCCCTTCAGGTGCTAGGATTACCAGAGAGTTAGGTGAGCTCACTCTGGAACAGGCAACTAAAAACTTCCCATGCGAAAGCAGTCTTTCCTTAGGTCAATTCATGTTACCATTAAAGTCTGCCCCTGAGATTTGTTGATGGTCATGGCAAAAAAAGTTTAAGGGGAATATTACAATTAGTGTAACATTAAATTATAATCGTATAATATAAAATTGTAATTATATATTATTACTCAACTGTCAGATGGGAACAAAAGAGTATGGGCCTCATTCCGACCCAGGCGGTAAGGGGTTTTCGGCAGCGTAAACAGCGCGGACCCTTACCGCCTGATTCCGAGGTCCCTTAGCGCCATGGAGGATTTAACACCTGCTTTTAGCAGGTGTTAAAATCCATGGCGCTAAGGGACCCTGTTGTTAATTACGCCACCGTAATTTACGGTGGCGTAATTAACGCCTTCCCCACTCCCATTATGCCCTATGGGGCAAAAATGGGAATGGGGAAGGGTAAATGGGGATTGGGGATTTACCGCCCCGCCAACCTCGGAATGGGGCGGAAAGTCCGACAACCACCATGGCGTAAACGTAGTTTACGCCATGGTGGTAAAGGTACGACCCAGGCGGTAACTTACCGTCTGGGTCGGAATGAGGCCCTATGAATTTATTTAGTGATATCCATATCTTGACAATTACTGACGTTAGGAGCAAGATATTGGGCACTTAAACTTACTTTATTATGAAGATTTATAATTTCAATTTTAACTTTTCTAACATCTTCTGTTTTTGAAATATGGGTATCCTCCAAAAAATATTAACCCCCATTTTCCACCCTCTTGAGTGGATTTTCTGAAAATATTAAAGCAAGTGTTTCTCTATTTTTGAAGAAGAATCTAAATACCAATGTTCACGTTTGTAACATATTTGGTTTTTGAGATATAGGTATCTTCCTAAACAAAATCACCGACCCTTTTCATCCACTTATGGAAGGAATTTCCAAAAATCCTTCCTTAAGGGGGGCCTACATCATGAAAACAATGCACCTTCCAAATTTCAAGTATCTACTTTAAACAGTTTGAGCTGGGTGTTGATGAGTCAGTCAGTCATATAAAAATTCACACCCCCTTTTCACCCCTTTAGGGACACAATTTCCGAAAATCCTTCCTTAGTGGGTGCCTACATCATGAACACACTATACCGTCCAAATTTCACGTTCCTACGTTAAATCATTTTGAGCTGGGCATTGATGAGTCTATCAGTCAGTCAGTCAAAACTTCTTCTTTTATATATATATATTAAATGGCCACGCTAGTGGCCATGTAGTTATAGTTATGGTTAAGTTGATGTTTCCATATAACTTCGCTCCCCCTGGACAAATCCTCACCAAACTTTGCAAAAGTATATGGCCCACTCTGAATTTTTTTGCAAAGTTTGGTGAGGATTCGTCCAGGGGGGCCAAAGTTATAAGGAGGGTCCCAAAACTTTTTTTCCCCATAGACTGAATGGGGAAAAAACTTTGCTCGCACCTACAGCCCAAACCGCTGGACTGATTTTCACAAAATTTGGACCAGGAGGAGCGGCTTGGTCCCGAAAGCGTGCTTTTGCAAATTTGGTGAAAATCCGTCTAGTAGTTTTTTTTAAAATGACCAAAAAGTAGGTAAAAGAAATTAGTGATATCTGTTTTCCGTCAACGGACACACTTCCCTGTTCGCTCCGCTGGACAGTGTCCTGATTGGCCAATCGGCTTACGTCATGTCCCCGGACGTGTGACGTGTTCGCTGATTGGACAGCATAGAGCGTTAAGCGCGTCAGATTTTCGGTAGCGCCCGTCATCTTGGATTCGCGGACGTCGGCGGACAGCGCAGTGAAACTTGGTTGAAAAATGGTATTTAGTAGAGTGTGTTGGTGTATAAGAGTGTTTGGGGAGGGTTTGAGAGTATGAGATGGGTTACATTCTTTTTTTATGTGGTAGACCCTCTTGTTGTGTTCGATTTGTCTGCGGACAACACAGCTGTTCTGAAATGTTCTAAATAAACTAAATGGGGGTGTTCTGAGGACGCAATATGTGTCCGTGTTGTTCGCAAGCAAGCTGAAACTGTTCTAAGAACACTCGCAGTGTCCTGAAATGTCCTTAAATAAACAAGTTGGGGGTGTCCTGAGGGCGCTGTCAGTATTGTTCGCTGGTAAGTTGAAATTGTTCTAAGAACACTTGCTTTAAATGTTGTTAAATAAATAAAATGGGGGTGTCCAGAGAACGAGGTGTCCTGAAATGTTCGTAAATAAATAAAATGGGAGTAACCTGAGAACGGTATACATGTCCATTTTGTTCGTAGATAAGTTGATAGTGTTCTAAGAACACTCGCTGTGTCCTGAAATGTGCATAAATAAACAAAATGGGGGTGTCCTGAGGACGCTGCTGTATTGTTCGCTGGTAAATTGAAAGTGTTCTAAGAACACTCCCGGTGTTCTGAAATGTTCGTAAATAAACAAAATGAGGGTGTCCTGAGGACGCTGTCCGTATTGTTCACTGGCAAGTTGAAAGTGTTCTAAGAGTACTCGCGGTGTTCTGAAATGTTCATAAATGAACAAAATGGGGGTGTCCTGAGGACGCTGTCCGTATTGTTCGCTGGCAAGTTGATAGTGTTATAAGACCACTTGTGGTGTCCGCTAAATTTTCGCAAATAAACAAAATGGGGGTGTTCTGAGGACGCTGTCCGTATTGTTCGCTTGCAAGCTGAAAGTGTTGTAAGAATACTTGGGGTGTCCTGAAATGTCTGTAAATAAATGAAAAGGGTGTGTCCTGAGGACGCTGTCCGTGTTGTTCGCAAGCAAGCTGAAACGGTTCTAAGAACACTCGCGGTGTCCTGAAATGTTCGTAAATAAACAAAATGGGGGTGTCCTGAGGACGCTGTCCATATTGTTCGCTGGCAAGTTGAAAGTGTTCTAAGAACACTCATTATGTCTGCCGACATTAAAAGTTCCCATAAGGCATAGTTAAAATTTGTGACTTTATGGGTGTGATATGCTGCGGTGGTTGTGTCCAGGGCATAGAGTCTATGGAGCATGGCCATATGTGCATAAATAAACAAAATGGGGGTGTCCTGAGGACGCTGTCTGTATTGTTCGCTGGTAAATTGAAAGTGTTCTAAGAACACTCACATATGGCCATGCTCCAAAGACTCTATGCCCTGGCCACAACCACCGCAGCATATCACACTCATAGTGGCTTATAACTTTGGGATCCAAAAACAAATTTATAAGAAACAAAGTTATAAGCCACTATCGGTGTGATATGCTGCAATGGTTGTACTTATTATAATATACTCACAGTTTGGTTTAGAAACTGGAGTGCATGTATTTCTTGTTCATTTCTGTGATAAAAGAAAAGATCATGTTAGTATTGGTATTTTGTAATGACTTATAACATTGAATAATCAACATTTTTTTTACCCTCATATTTAGTACATTACAAGCCAGTGTACTGTGCAATTTGCTCAGTTTCTGTGTTTGTTGCTAAAATCATTGGGTCTGTGGGAGGAAAAAAAAATCCATGTTGGATTAAAAAAAACTTTTTTTGTTATGCTACAGTTTATTTGTTTGTTTTCAGTGTTCACTTGTTGTTTCTGGCTAATGCTCTATATATTGGCTTGTTGCAGATTTTTGGAGAACTTACATATCATTAATTTGTTTGGATATTGTAAACTTTTGGAGCAGTTAGATACCAGTTGGCGTATTCTAACTGTCTATTTTTTGATATATTTTAGTGGTATTGATTTATCTGTTTGGATATTGTAAAATGTTGGGGCAGTTAGATACCAATTGGCGTATTATAACTGTCTATTTTTTTATATAATTTAATGGTATTGATTAATCAGTTTGGATACTGTAAAATTTTGGGTTAGTTAGATACCAGTTGGTGTATTCTAACTATTTTATGCTCTAATTTAGTGGTATTCATTTATCTGATTAGTTGTTGTAGAATCTTTGGGCAGTTAGATACCTGTTGGAATATTCTGACAGTTTATATTTTTTTGCTACAAGTTTAGTTAAGGTTTAAGTACAGTTTAGTTAATAAATGTTGGTTTTAAAAACATTAAATAAGCGTTTGAAAGTTTTGTGGTAATCTCTGCTTTAGAGTAATAGTACTATCATTACATTCAAACCATCCACATATCTTTTTTATATATGCAGTGTAGTGACCTGAATTGGTTGTGGCTCCTGCAAGGTAGATTTTACCTATTGTTGTGAAGGTTTTCTTGCCAAGTGATACTTGACCAAGTATGAATCCAGTCAGCTTGCAGTTGTTTTTCGTACCATCTGCATTGTAAGGTAGAAGCATTGGTATTACGTATTTACTATGTGTTTGTATTAATAAGGTGGAGCGATTATCCGAATTGCAGGTAGTACATAATCTACCATGGTTTGCATTTTGTACAAGTTGCTGAAATGGAATGGATTCACAATTAGGTATTGATATGTATATGAAGCGTCCATTGGGGATTTCTTCTTGTGTCACATTGTTGCAGAGAGTGCATGTATGTTTCCACATATATGAAATCTGAAAGATTTCATTTATAGGTATGTTTTTGTTTTCCAGTACTAATAGTAAGTACATTACAAATTCTTGTGGATCTTCCTGTGAGTTTATAGTGAATTTCACCATTCCAGCACAGTAGTCCAATTGTTGTCTTATTCCATAAACACTATACGTGTTGTCAGGATTGTTTGCTGCATTTCTGTGAAGTACTAACATTTGCAAACACAATGGGTCTGTACTGTGTAAGTAAATGTTCTCAGCAATTGGTAGTAATTGAAATAGAATATTCATTGCTACATTTGCGTAGCAACTTACACCAACTATATTTGAGAGTTTAAATGGACCAGGTAGTTCTGTATATGACTGCTTTTTTTGGAGTTTGTCTTCCTTCTTTGAACCTGGTTTACTTTCCCTAATTGATTTTTGCTTGTGGCACTTGATGAAGTATTACTTTCTTTTACTCTCTTTGGAGGGTTTGCAGTGACATCCTGTTGCTTTTCTGTTTGATTTAGTTTTCTTTTACAACGTTTTACTTTTTGTGGAACAGAATATGTGTTTAGATGGGGGGTGTATAGTGAGCGAAGTCTATTGTATCCTAAAATGCAAGGAATATCAGCGTTTACTTTACTTGCATCAAAGTTGATTAGAAATAGACAGCCAAGTGTACGTAAGTGTGATAGTGCTACATAGCTCAAGCCTTCTTTAAAGACTGTGTTACCAATGTCTATCATTGCTTTGTCTATGGTAAGACCTTGTGATTTATGAATGGTGACTGCGTATGCAAGAATTAAAGAACATTGTTCTCAGCGTACATACATGTCTTTGAAGAGATGGAATCGAGCTGTTGAGCGTCCCATCCTTTTTACTTCTGAAAGTTTGTCAAAGAGAATATTGACAAACTGAATTTTGTTGTCATGTGGGTATGTTTGAAAGCCAACAACTGTACCCAGTGCTCCATTAACTAGTCCTAGGTCCACGTCATAGTTACGTTTAAGCATTACTCTGCAATTTAAGGACAATTTTAATATCTTTTTCCAACCCAGCTGTGTTGGAGATTGAATTTTCTAAACTAATTAGTCTTGTTGTGGCTTGCTCACACATGGGTAGTGTCATATCATGTACATCTAGTTTGTCTGTGGCGCTAATTTCCATTATTGGTTGCATTTCTTCATTTAACATTATTTCATTGAATTTGAAACAGCTTGCAAGACTTGGCATTAAGGACATAAAATTGACAAATTTATTGGCTAATTGTTCCAAAACATCTGTAGCACATGTATTATCGCCATAAAGTGCATGAATGTTTCGGGTTTTCAATATTGCTTGTGCTTCTTTAGATAGTATACCAACTGTAATACTTTTTAAGATGTTGGCATAAGTGAGATCTGCAGATTGCCGCATGTTTTCTGTTAATTCTCTGTATTGGAAATGTTGCCAAAGGTTGACATGTCCAATGCTGCCAACAGTTTTGCGGCAGAGTTTGTGTCCCAATGTTTTAAAAATAGGCTCACCTTTTACTGGTGTCAATTGAAGAAGATCTCCGAAAACAATAATGTGTTTTCCTGCAAAGAGCTCTTCATAGTTTTTTTGAGTACTTCTTGTAATCTGAGGTGAATCAAAGCCAACATTAGGTTGGACACCATGGTCACTTCATCTCTTAGTAGCATTTTCATTTGCTTTAATACTCTGCGTAGTTCCATTGCAGCTTCTGTAGACATTTTTGTAATAGCCTAATTTGTTTTGGTGTTCTACCGGCAGGAGTAGTAATCGGTGTAAAGTGACACCGCCTATGTTGTAGGCAGCTAAAACTATGGGGGCAGTGACAACAGCTGACAGTTTGTTGTTTGTCAATTGTTGAAGGAACTTACTGATGATTTTGATTAGGAATGTTTTGCCAGAACCAACTTCACCACTGACGTACAGTAGTATAGGTTTGCAATTTTGGCAGGTGCATTCTTTGTTTTCATGTTGTACACCATGTGCAATTTCTTTTGTTACTTCTTGAAAAATGCTACGTTGCTCATTGTTTAGTTTTGATTGTAGTATAGTTAAGTCTTCTTTATCTTCATACTGACACATGGTGTTTTCTACTTCTGTCATAGCTAATTCTGCCTCATTTGTTATTACTGGTTTTCCCAGTGGTTCTTGGCTTCCTGTTACAGAAGGTTGACTACTTTCAGGAGTGTCCTTATCTAGTTGGGCCTGGAGTTCTTCTTCGTGTTGCTGTTCATTGTGCAACATTGTTTTGTACTGTGTAAAGTTTACATCAGTTATAGTGCTTTCATTTGCTTTGAAAGCGTCTTCATATGAGTCATAGTTATCTAGTATTTCTTCTTCTTTTCTCCATGGTTTATAGAGTTGTAGCATGGACATGTAATATAGTTCTTTATGTTGAGGTGTCTTTAATGACAATTTGATATGATAAATTAAATTTGGTTTGGTGAGTTTTACTAAGCTGAATTCACAGTTTGTCATTCTGTATTTACCTTTTTATTCATCAGGTTTTATATTATTTTTGTATGTGAAGTTTTGGGCTATGTGATATAGACACATGGTTTCCAAAGTATTACTTCTGTTTGGGTAGTATGTGTCCAATAAATTGTTTTTTTTAAATGTCTTGGCTGTTGGGCTCATGTTTGGCTATTGTTTCTATATCTTCGTATGATTTTAGAACTCTTTTTCTAGGTTTAGCAGGACCAAGACTTAGCCATACTATATTTTTAGATTTACCATACAGTGCAGTACCAGTTAAACGATCTGCTGCTTCATATGATCCACATTCTCTATGGGAGAGCATTTTTATGCCTAAATTGTATAATTTCTGAGACACTGTTTTATCTGATGACAGGTCATTCCAGCTTCAAGCTCTGTTTTTTTCTGCTTTGATTAAGTATGCTGTAACATATCGTGCAACTGCAGTGGAATTGCCTGCAATGTACTACACATCTATGTTTGCATTTCATAAGTGGGCAATGAATCATTGATATATTTTTCTTCTTCTGTTCTGTTTTATGTAATATGTATTTTAAGGTGACTTACCTTTAACACTATTGGCCTCATTACAAGTCAGGCATTAAGGGTTTAACGCCTGATTCACACTTTAACGCCTGCTTTTTGCAGGCATTAAAGTCCAAGGCGCTAAGCGACCTTGGTACTAAATACGGCACCATAATTTATGGTGCCGTAATTAGCGCCTTCCCCATCCCCATTATGCCCTATGGGGCAAAAATGGGAATGGGGAAGGGCAAATGGTGAATGGGGAATTACCGCCCCACTCACCTTGGAATGGGGCGGTAATTCCGCAATCCACCATGGCGGAATCCGGCATGGACCATGGTGCTGATAGCACCATGGTCTACCGCCTGACTTGTAATGAGGGCCTATGTCTAACTGAAGACATGAGGTTGTTCACTTGATCTGTATTTGTAACCGGTCTAGGGAAACCAAAGCGGCATTTGGTGTAGTATTTCCCTTTGTTTTTGTATTTGCGACGACAATATTTGCCACATTTGTGTCTTTGAAATTGTAAAATTTGTGCATGAAGATCACTTTGTGGCTTCTGATGGAATTTCACAAGTGAAATATTTTTCAATAAACTGTAAAACAGTGGCATCACCGTCTTGACCAAATTTATCAGCATGTTTAATCCATAAATGCATGTGGATATGTGGTGCTCCTCTGGCTTGGTATTCTTTTCTCCAAAAGAAGTGTTGCACTTCTCCAAGGGGAGGAACAGTTTTATTACAAACAAAGTGTAGCATAGCAATGAAGTGATGGTGAAAATATCTTGAAACATTAACAGGAGCCTGAGAACAAAGTTCGCCAGGTGTTAGTAAATCTATGTTTGTTTTGTTTTTGTTTGATATGCATAGGAAATCATGTAAATCTTCCCATGCCTATTCTGCACAGCTTAATGTAACAAACCAAGTGTGTGGGCCAAGGTTTCTGATCATACAACATACATCTCCATGACGTCAAAACCAGTACTCTTTAGTACCACGCATATTTGCTAATAGATTTGTAATATTTGATTGTAAAACCTCATCTTTTTGTTGCACTTTTTGTAATAATTGTGTAGCTGACATATTTTGAAAGTGGGATCCTGATTTTGATGTGTGTGCAACTCTGTAACATAAAGTGGCTCATTCACTTTCAAAGAGTAGGTGGAATATGTATTCCACATTTTGTCTAAATCTGGGATCTTCAGAATACATCCCCAATGAGCGGTATTCTGATGCTGATATTTGAATAAGTCTATCATTGTACCTTCCTCCTTTGCCAGTAGGAAAGAGTAGAGGAAAAGCACGTGCTTCTATACTCTTTTCCCATATGCTGATTGGTGATCCTTTTGTTTGATGCATTTGGTATGTTTCCAGTGCATCTTCTATGGTGTCATTAGAGTGCAATGGATGAATTGTATAATGGTCTAAAGTATTTGATATTGTAGCAGGATCTAGGAGCTCAACTTGACCAGCTTCTTGTGTCTCTTGAATTATTCCAGTTGTATCCTTCAAGTTTTCTTCAATATTAATTTCTTTGTAGTATTCATTATTCTCTTTAAGATATTGCAAGGCTTGTCTAACTTTATGTAAATCTACCAGCTGTTGCCATATTGTTTTGTCTTTTGTAGGTACCCCAGTTACTAAGATAATTAAAGATTGCTGCATTGAACGTTGCACTCCTAGACTGTGCACATTTTCTTTTAGATCTAATGGTAAATACACTACTTTTCCACAAATACCTTTCACTAATTCAGAGGGAGGTAATTTTGCTGTTTTTGGTTGAAGGTGTATTATTGCTTGATATGGGTGCACTGTTTGAATTATGATGCTCTCATATAAATTAAGTTGTTGTAGGGGTTTTGGTAGTGGATATAATTCCAAATTATTTGTGATAGCACATGAAGGAGTTTGGTTGTTGTCAAGTTTTGTAGTGCAGTAACTGCAAAGTATTAAGGGGTCAGTTATTTCGTATTTGTTTTCTGCTATAGGGTAGAGAGCTAATTCAAACCATTTAGAATCTTCATTATCTTCTATTTTATATGATAGTGTTGTGTAGTGACCTTCTGTGTGTGTGTCTGGTAAGGAAAGGAGATGTGTTATGTAGTGGCTGTCTGTGTAATGCTGTATTGCTGTGAGCCTGTGATGTCACATGGAATGTTATGTGTGGATGGTGGAGTGTTTATCTGAAGGTTCCATACTGAGGCAGTTAGAGCTCCCCTGCCTGGGTGATGGGGCCAGTGCTGATATAGTCCATACTCTCATGTATTTATCCTTCCTGTAACTGTGTCCTTAAGTTCCTGTAATAAACCTAAGAAGTAACACAAGAAAGACTGGAAGTCACGTCATAACAATGGCGACGAGGATCTGCGCACAAGAAGAAGCTGAAGTTTGAAGGAGCCTGCTGCGGGGGGTGCAGGAGAGAGGAGGACAAAGCAGAGATCAGCATTGCCCCCACATGACAAGTAAGACCCATCACCCAGGGCTAATGGGGGGGTGGAGGAGGAAGAAAGCCCCATATCCTGAGGGATCAGCTGTCCACTAGCCAGAGGGAGAAGTGGATCAAGAGGGGCTGAAGAAAGAAGAAGGGCCATTGAAGGAAGCTCAGGTGGAGCTAAGCCCTTAAGGTGAAGAGGTCCCACTCTTCCTAGCATTCAGCAAAAGTGTTGTGGTAAAAGTGACAGTCCTGTCAAGCAACTGGGGGGGGGGGCAAGTGGACACTGCCTGTCTTAATGGGCCTCCTAATACCGGTAGTAGGAACAAGCAGTCGGAAGCCCACAACTCTGCAAAGTCCTGTTTTATTATAGGGAATGAGTCAGAAAAGGCCCTGTCACTCCGGCATGTTTATGGACGCTTTGCTGCATATTGCGCGCAGCGCACATTGTGTAGAAGTTGAAAGAGTGCGTGATAACGGCCACCAGCCTCTCACCGTGTATAAGCGGCCGTTGGGAACGGAGAGCTCTGTCGAGCCCCGGCCTCTGTTCAGCAATGATGACGTCATTGAGGGCCTTTGAGTATTGGCGAACAGCTGGAACGTAACTTTGGCGTTCGTACAGAGAACGTTTCTAAATTGAATTGGAGCATCTGTTGGTGCACATCCCAGCACAGTCAGCTGACGTTCTGAGGAAAGCACCTGCCGTACGACGCTGCGTGAAGAGGAAACGTATCTTGATACACCGCTGTGGTCTGTGGGAGTTGATAACGCGCGACGAATCATACGTGGTATCTCTTCACTGCGGGGGAATCTGGAGTGCGATGGTGGCTGTAGCTGCAAGGATCACAGCTTAAGGCTCAAGGCTTGCGGCAGATAATGGATGCAGGCATTTTGGTGCGATCGGGTTACGAACAAGTTGTGGAGCGAGGGAGGTGGCGTCTGCGATCGTTTGTCATAAGAAGCGACCGTTCTAAAATCAGGAAGTATGACACGCAATGCCGTTAAAGAGCAAAGAACAGAGATTTGTATGGAAAGCAAGTGGTCTTGTGAAGGAGCATCGAAGGATGACGCAGACCTCTGTAATTCCGGTAAGGGAAGGAGATTCGGAACTTTGAAATTGGCCATTCACAAGGAAGATATGAAGCGGCACAGTTGAAGTTGTGTAGCGCACAGTACAAAAAGAAGAAGCAAATACACTGTATCCTTTACCGTTAAGTCAAGTTGTGAGTGGTATTGTGAGCCAGTTATAATGTGTTTGAGGATTTCCAGGTTAAGGGTGTGGATCACCCATAGACTTTTAGTAAAGTTAATAATGTTTATTAAGTCATCATGCAGATCGAAGTAGGCCCTAAAGAAGAGGTGAAGTCTGAGTTTGGGTTGTATCAAATGGAGTTGCATGTGGAAGAGTGGGCTAGTATAACCTTTCTTTGAGGATTTTCAGGCATGTTATTTGCTATACAGCAATATGGACTTATAGGTTTGTTGGGTTCCTACTTAGGGTCATAAGATGGCCATGGACTTGTAGGACTACACAAGTCAGATTAGGGTCATAACCTGGCCATGGACTTTTAGGACAAAGTTGTTGAAATGTATGTTGTTCTACAGTTATAAGTTTCATTTACATTATACTACAGTCACAACAATGCATTTAATAGCTAGCTAATGCAAAGTGTTTTGTGCCTGAGTTAAGGTTGACTGTGTAATGGATGCACAAAGAAAGGCATGAAGGTAATAGGAGGCAGGTTGTCACTCAGAGGTAGCGCCTATGGTGTGAGTGACGCTGTAGTTATATCATGAGGTAGTGCCTCTGTTGTGTAATGTGTCACGATTGGTATTAACTAGAGGTAGCGCCTCTGGTATGTTGGGTCACGAGTGAGAGAGGTAGCGCCTCTGGTGAGTGTGGCTCAATTTGTATTTGAGGGAGGTAGCGCCTCCGGATATTGTGGCGAAATAAGTGCTGAAGCGAGGTAGCGCCTCTAATGTGCGTGTCACGATTGGTATGAAGATGAGGTAGCGCCTCCGGCTTGAGTGACATGGTAGTAGTAGTTAGAGGTAGCGCCTCTGGTATGTGGGTCACGAGTGAGAGAGGTAGCGCCTCTGGTGAGTGTGGCTCAATTGGTATTAGAGGGAGGTAGCGCCTCCCGTTAATGTAGCAAAATAAGTTCGGAAGTGAGGTAGCGCCTCTGATGTGCGTGTCACCAGGGTGTTTGAAGGAGGTAGCGCCTCCGGATGTGTTGTGTAGTGACCTTCTGTGTGTGTGTCTGGTAAGGAAAGGAGATGTGTTGTGTAGTGACCTCTGGTGAGTGTGGCTCAATTGGTATTAGAGGGAGGTAGCGCCTCCCGTTAATGTAGCAAAATAAGTTCGGAAGTGAGGTAGCGCCTCTGATGTGCGTGTCACCAGGGTGTTTGAAGGAGGTAGCGCCTCCGGTGCGTATGCGAAGAATTGTATTGAAGAGAGGTAGCGCCTCTGGTGAGCATGGACCCTAGTGTACGCGAGGGAAGTAGCGCCTCCAGCGTGTGGAACATTCTGTTGTGCGACAGGTAGCGCCTCTGCCAGTATGGAGTAGGGCTAGAAACTTAGTAGATTAGTGTCGCGTTGGATTGTTTCAACAGATATCTAAAGAAGGTAGCGCCTTCGGTTTTTTTTTTGCGATATTCTTCCTATATTTTGCTGTGCCAAAGACTGCGTTTTCTCCAGACAGTCTGTTTGGCATAGTACTCTGGTAATGTTTTTTTTAGGTCATCAGTAGTCAAATGCCTGGTACGCAGATGGACTTGGGATGTCTGGCCAGTGTCTCATGGTGATCTGTGGTATTTGGTCGTTTTGACTAATCTGGTTACACCTGATAGGCTGCGTCTATTTGGAACTCTTTATTGTTTTGCCTCTGTGTGTGGGTGTGTTTGGTAAGGAAAGGAGATGTGTTGTGTAATGACCTTCTGTGTGTGTGTCTGGTAAGGAAAGGAGATGTGTTGTGTAGTGACCTTCTGTGTGTGTGTCTGGTAAGGAAAGGAGATGTGTTGTGTAGTGACCTTCTGTGTGTGTGTCTGGTAAGGAAAGGAGATGTGTTATGTAGTGGCTGTCTGTGTAATGCTGTATTGCTGTGAGCCTGTGATGTCACATGGAATGTTACTGTGTGGATGGTGGAGTGTTTATCTGATGGTTCCATACTGAGGCAGTTAGAGCTCCCCTGCCTGGGTGATGGGGCCAGTGCTGATATAGTCCATACTCTCATGTATTTATCCTTCCTGTAACTGTGTCCTTAAGTTCCTGTAATAAACCTAAGAAGTAACACAAGAAAGACTGGAAGTCACGTCATAACAGATAGGTCTACAGTTTTTGTGTTAAAAAGTTCGGCGGCAACATACACACACATGGTTTGGTACTTCAGCTGTTGTACATTTAAATTTTAGTATTTCTTTTTTGTATGTGTGTAGTAAAAGTTTGCCATGCGTAGAATTGTTGCTAATTTGGTTTAAAGCTATTTGATTCTGTAAGTGGCTTTCACTTCCAAAATATTTTTTGGGGATATATTCGATTTCTTCAAGTAGGTCTTTTGCTGTACCATGTAGAAGAATGTTTTTTAAATTGGCTAGTGCTAAAGCAGGACTTTTAGCATAGTACAGTTTATAGACTAGATTTCTTATAGTTGAATGATGTGTTGATATCCTATTGATATCATGGAAGGTGGTTTTGCAAGTAGCTCCTGTAATGCAGGCCAATGAATGTCCTTGTAGTCCTGTGTACTTGCGCACTGGACAGGTATCCATATTTTGCAGTAGTTTAATTTTGATTTTGTCTTTGCCTTTCACATATTGATTGAGGAATTGGCGTAAAGACGTGAACATTTTTTTGGGAATGTTACACATTGACGTGCATGGCCATTTGTATACACTAGACGTTCTGATTCAGTTGAATGGAGAGGTAATTCGAAGTTTTCAGGGCATGTTTTTGTAAGCAGTACTTCTTGTTCCATTATGGTATTATTAACTTTTTCATAACCTCGACCACTGCTATGTATGGCGATTGTAGTTGTTTGCTTTTGTTTGTATGCTTTTTCATTAAAGTATGGTTCTGTTCTTGTAGTGTGACTCCATTCAACTCCGCAGATATTTAAGAAGTTCTTTCTGTTGACATTTCGTTTATTGAGAAGTCTTTTTTGTAATTTAGTCATTAGTTTTGTTAGTGGTTTCATTTTGTTTAACACTAAAATAAATAACTTTCTTTTGAGAAGAATTGGACTGTCTATCAAGGCTTCTAAGATTAATTTCCTACGATAGGTTTTAAGGGTTGAATCTGGTATCTCTCCTGTTTTTATAAGATTTTGAAGGACTCTGTGACAGAACATTTTGGCTAAAATACTTTTCTTGGTATGCTTGCTTTGCACTATATCAAGATTTATAGAAGCAGTTTTATCTGTAGTGATAGCTGATTTTTTGTTAATTGTTTTCTGGTTTGTTTTACATTTTGATAGAGGAGGCAAAGTTTCTGTACTTGAAACTTCTTTTGTTTCACTAAATGACTTTATTAGCTGTTTTGTTTCAACTTTTTTTTTACAAATTCTGCTAGAGATGGATGCTTATGTTGGACACTTTTATTTTCATTTGCTCTACTTCTGTGTTGCTTTCTGCGGACTTGATTTTTGGTAGGCATTCTTTAGGGTCTGTTGAAAAAAATAAAGAAGGTATGTGTTGGGGTGTTCTGCAATGTATGTGTGCTGTGTGCATGAGTGTTTCAGTAAGATGATAAAGATGTATGTAATGGTGTGTGATTGTGCATTGGGGAAATACAACTAGTAGGGATGGGTATTCTTGAATTAATGTGTTACTAAACTGGGGTTCAGATGACAGAAAAAAGTAAGCGTGTGGTGTGGAGAAGTACAAATAGTACATCTAGTGCTATACAATTAAAACAGTTGTTTGTTTTATAACATCAAAATTCTAGCGACTGAGTTGGGTAATTTGTGTGTCGAAAAATAGGAATTTGTGGGCCATTCTGGCTGTAAATCGCTATTTAAGAAATGGGGATTTTTGGACAGAATGGTGCACAATCTCTATTTTTAGGCACAGAAATAGCATGAATTAACCTTACAGTGTGTTTGAGTAATAATACAAATATTATGGTGGTATTCAACTTACTTTTTTTCTAAAATGAGCAAGTTACTTCTTAGTTGTTCTTTGTACTTCAAATTTGGCTGCTTCTTTTCAGGAGAATGGTCTTCACTGCAATTGTAAAAGAACAAATTTGTAATTTTGTTTGTATATAGCAATGTTTTTAATTTAGACATTGACTGTTTTAATTGACATCCTCAGCGCCGTCCTCAAAACCATTAAAACTATCTTATTCACATAAGATATGTCGCACCAGTTGAATACATATCATATGTTCTTAATGAATAAACTGTATTGCAATGACTAACTTTAGCAAACAAAATATCTTTACTATGCCTTGTGAAATTCATAATGTACCACTGAATACCAGTATTCCTGTAACTAAGCTCTTGCAAGTAATAGTACCTCAATGTCATGGGCTGCTTGCGCTATATAAATATAAGTAAGTAAATAAATAAATAAATACAAAATGTTTATGTTATTGTACAAGTATTGTTGTTTGAGATTTGAACATAGTGTGTACATGCAATTTTGTTTGACTATATGCAGTCTATATATTTTATTTAAAAAATGTTACTTCAACATGATTTGAATATGTGTGTGTAAAAATAAATTAAACAGTATAAAGGTTTGTAAGTGACAGTTGATTTTAGGAGATGGGAAAAAAAGACAGTAAGTTAATTTTACAGATTATACAAGCTAAAAGTCAGTTAATCTGTTTATATGAAACTAGAAGAATTGTACATGTACTTTTACTGAAAATATGCATACCTGTAGTTTGTGTTCATGCATACGGATATGCATGGAGCTGCACGTAGAAATCTTGGAGACTTGTACAGTATTTCTTGTAGAAGATGCTTTCCAATGAAATGACACTTGTACTCAGAGAGATTCACAGTACATTTTCAATACTGATCTATGATGATGCAGTTAGATGTAGAGGTATTCTATGTGATTGGTAGATTGTCATGTGCCTTCTTAGCTACATCCAATGAGGGAATGGCACAGACAGTGAAGTGGAAATGGTAGAAGGGCTGTCCATGTTACGATATGTCCGCGGACATGGCGGTAGTTCGCGGACATCGGGTGTTACATCTGGGGATTTTTGGGTTGGGAAGCCATGCAAATTAGAATGAGCATAGAAAGGGATTGGTCAGGAAAGTTTAGGGGGTGTGTTGCGCCAGGAGAGTTTCTCAGATACTCTTTTTGCTGAGGGAAGAACAGATAGCTATGGCTGTGTGTTTCAGAAAACAGATTGTTTGGATTTTGGGAGACTCATGGATTCATTGGTTGAAGGTGCATGCAGAAAGCTGTGGAGTAGCTGTAGATCTTGGATTCCCACATGTGGAAGTACACTGGCATGGAGTTCGTGGCATGAAGTGGTTGGATTTGCTACCTATCTGTGCTACTTTGGAGACAGAGCAACATCCAGATATAATTATAATTCATTGTGGAGGGAATAGTTTAGGACATGTGTCTGGAATTTCTTTGCAATTTGCAATGAAAGAAGGACTTGGGAAGGTCATGGACATGTTTCCAAATTCTCAAGTAATTTTTTCACGGATTGCGCAGAGACAAATGTGGCTTAGTTCTTCTTCATTTGGTCCACAAATGGAGAAAGCAAGGCGCAATGTCAGTAAGGCTGTTTGTGCCTTTCTAAGAGATTTTGGCATGTCCTCTTTTCACAATGAAAATATTATGTTTCGTAGTGCATACATTTTTCGTAGAGATGGAGTCCATCTAACTTATGCTGGCAATCAGAATTTTCTGGGACATATACAAAATGCATTGCAAACTTTTTTAGAATTACAGCATCCATTTTGTAGTAGGTGTTGAATATTTATAACTTTTCAAACACCACCAAAAGGCTCTTTTCAGAGACACCACTTCCTCCCAGAGAAAATTGCAATGGTTATGATAGGGCAGCACCCCAAAATTTTAGATGTCCGCGGACGTCTAAAAAATACATAGGGCCCTGCTTCATTTATTTTCACTTCTATTTTTTAACTGTGAAAAGCGGCTCTGAAAAGAGCCTTATTTTATTTTATTTTTTGTTGTTATATATTTTTTTTGGTTTTTTTATACAAGACACACTAGGAGAGGAGGGGAAAGGAGGGTAAAGGGGGGGACACCAACCACAGGTATAAGAAAGGGCGAGCTGAGAGAGGAAGATGTAGAGTGGGTTTTATTTGGGTAGTGAGCAGATCTTCTCGTGCTCTGAGACGATAGCAACTTCGAAGTTGCTCCCCCCAGCAGAGTACTGCATCGCAGTACATACACACAACTGTGACCCTCGAAAGGTAAGGGTCATCAGCATTGTGTATGGCCTGTGAGGCAGCTTGAGGAATACGCTGTCCCACAGTAGTGTTCCTTGTGCTGACAGGATCATAAACGGAGGATGAAGTACAGGAAGTCAACCTGCTACGCTCCTCACAAGGTACAACCTTGCAAATGGCCCCAGTGTGAAATGACCTTAGGTGTTGCTTCATGGTAGTGGTCCCAAAGCTGTACGAACCAAGCCTCCCGCGACTGAGTACCATTTTTCACTCATTGCAGGTGACTTGGTTCGCACAAGCCTTAGGACCATTCCCACGAATGGTAAATAACTGCCCCCAGACTCACGCCGAGTGCGGGTAGTAGGGAGTTCAACTACCTCATCCCCGTCATCCTCTTCTTCCTCTTATGCATCCTCGCTCCTGTTCCCCTCTACAGGCCCTTGGAGAGGTCGTGGTGGTGGAGGAGGTGGGGGTGGTGCTGAGGCAGATGCAGCAACAGGTGGCAGCAGTGCAGCCATGGATGCCATCAGGTTCAAGATGGAAATCTGCAGGTGGCAGTAAAATACGTGCTCTGTAGAATAGCCAGAAACACAATGAGAATAAGCTCTAGGGCGTGGTCTTTTATAGGGATGCTTGTACGCGGTTCGCGGACATGCGCGCTGTCCACGGACAGATCGAACACAATAAAAGGTTGGAAAATTTTCAAAAAGTATATAGAAACTCAGGATTAGTATGTGGGACTTGTGCTATGGTGAGTTTTTATTGACAAATATTGTGGATTACTTGAAAATGTACTTTTAAATTGTTGTTCGGGGACACGAACAGTGTCCGCATTCAGAACACACGATCAGCGTGGGCGCGGTCACATGATCGCTTCGCGAACATGTCCGCGAAGGGAGCGGCTGTCCGCAGGACACCAAATGCACAGACATTGGTTTGCGCATGCACGTTGATGTTCTACGGACACTGTTCGGGTCCTGAAGTAATTAAAAGTGAATCACACGTCAAACGAACAGTTACGGACAGGCGTTTGTTCTTAGAACAGTTTCAACTTGCTTGCGAACAATATGGACAGACATAGCGTTCTCAGGACACCTCCATTTTGTTTATTTACGCACATTTGAGGACACCCCATGTGTTCAAACGAACAGTTACGGACAGGCGTTTGTTCTTAGAACAGTTTCAACTTGGTTGCGAACAATACGGACGGGCATAGCGTCCTCAGGACACCCCTATTTTGTTTATTTACGAACATTTCAGGACACCGCGTGTGTTCTTAGAACAGTTTCAACTTGCATGCAAACATTAAGGAGAGGTTTAGTGTTCTAAGGACACCCCTATGTCTTTTATTTACGAACATTATAGGGCACATGATGTGTTCTTAGAACAGTTTTAACCTGCCTATGAACAAAACGGACAGGCATACCGTTCTCAGGACACCCCTATCTTGTTTATTTACGAACTGCATGTGTTCTTAGAACAGTTTCAACTTGCTAGCGAACAGTACAGACAGGTATAATGTTCTTCAGGACACCTCCATTTTCGTTTCTTTATGGACATTCCGGACACTCGCGCTGTCCGTGAACACCTAAATTGCTTTTTTTAAAAAAAAATATGAAATGAATTAGAACACAATATAAAAATGTAACTTTATTTAACATGTATGATTAATTTATGACAGAGAAGGTCAGGCAGAAACTGAAACAAAAACAGGAGAATTAGGGTTTTCAACAGGATTTGTATGAGGTGAAGAAGGGTTGGAAGTCTCATCAAAACGTTTTGGTTCATGGAGAGGGTTTGGGGATAATTGACTGGGATATGGTGAGGGGGGACAGGCACATGTGGGACAATGGTACGTGGTTTTCTGTTTAAAATGATCTTCCACAAAGGTTTTTAAATTATTAAAATTAGCCAACAATAGATCAATTTTTTCTTGTATGCTGTGAGTTATTCATAACAACTTTTTCTGCAGTACTTTCAATTTTGGTATGCTCTGTACAAAAATAAATAAATATATATATATATGTTAAATGTATATAAAATAATAATAATTAAATGGTTTATATTGTAAAGTGTCTACCATTAGATTCACTATCTTCTGACATTTCCTCATGTGGGAAATGCTCCTCTACCCACTCCACTAGACATTTCTGTGAGAAAAAAAAACATAATATCATTTTTTTTTAATCTAATACAGAATGTTTATAAATATATGAGAAGAATACAGTACACTTACTATTTCAGGTAAGGTATGTTCTGAGTGGTCTGTAGATCTGCTATTGTTCTTGGTTGTGTAGTGTCTGTGAGGTAATTATGTTGAAAGCCTATCTTTCTTCTTTTGGTATGTTCCATTTTAGAACATAGTATATTTAAATTAATGGTTAGTGTGTTACATATATGGGTTACACTTCTTATGTATTACTACATATAATGTGTATGTGTGCTGGTTTGTGAATTTGTAAAATGTTCATATGTTATGATATAACAATCAAACATGCCCCCCAAAGTTTTTGGGTAGTGGTGCTGTTGTCCGAACATGTCCGCGGACATTAAAATAGTTTGCGGACATAAGACTCAGTAGAGGAGGTTCAGTATGTTCAATTTTACATGTACATAAAATCAGAGTTATTATTATTAAATTGTGCTACTAAAAACCTATGAAATTCAGTGAAAAAACTTTGTTAAAGGGACGTTATGGTTAAGTTGCGCTACTAAAAACCTATGAAATTCAGTGAAAAAACTTTGTTAAAGGGACGCTATGGTTCCAAGTAAAACCGAAAAACCCCTGAAATTCGCCAGTTATGGTAAGCTAAGCAACCATAACTCGCGCCACCACTGTGCACTGCTAAGACTAACACCCACAACATCAAAGATGACATCACAAATGTCATTGATGCCCAGTTTATTCTGAGACAAGTCCCCCTTCCTTCCAACTAGAAAGAAATTAAGATGTCAAGGTCACAGGCAGCTGCAGTGTGTCGATAACAGCTGAGTCCAGCTGCAGAATTTGGAGGAGCTGGGAAGGGAATGATGAATTTAGGGAGGAATGGTATGGATGCACCTTTTGAAGCTTAAAATTACGTGAAAAGGGCATGGATGAAGATTTAGAGCACTACTGCTCTCATCCGAAGAGCATACTTGTACTGCATGCGCCGCACACTAGGGATAATAAAATAAGTGAAATTCAGACATAAGAGTGGTGCCCAATCACGTGATTCATGGGCACCTGGGTTCAAAGAGAGATAAAGGGGAAGATGTGCTAGGCTGTACCGTGACTGGGGATGGGAGGAGCAGATGTGATGCCAATAATCGTATCTAAAATGTTACAGAGCTGTTTGTGTGTTGCACCGTGTCTGGTAGAATGAGGAGACCCATTGTATTTTCAAATCAGAGTTGACCTTATTATTCACACTTCATCAGGATCCGACAGAAGGGTGCACATCACGTGATGGTCAAGAATGTTTTGCTTATTAAAGAAATGTATTCTGGTAACAATGTACCTGGTAGTTAATCAACCCCTAAGTTTCACAGAGATGATGTAGTAGGTCATGAGTTTAGGGGGATGTGTTTAGATAATGTGTGACCAGTTGGGTAATAGACTATTGGGGACAATTGGAATTGTATGTAGGTTTTAACCAATGAGGAGTGCAGGATCATGTTGTCATCTTTATTATGCATAGTTCTGTTAATTAGCAGTTTTCCGATATAAAAGATGTAACTTCTTTGGGTGGGACGAGCTCTGTGTTAGTTCAATTCTACAGGACTGTCTGATACTTTTTGCATGTGATACAACTTCGTTTCTTTGCAAACTGGCATTGATTATTTGGCCTATTCGGGATTGTTTTTATCGGTCGGGTTTTGTGTAATTCACCCTGCACATACCCACATTTCCTACATTAAATAATTTGCATGCACTGCTTTTTGTATGAGTAAGGTTTGTGTTTGATGCCACCATGCATTATATTTATCAGAAATATTAGTGTTAGTGTCACTTTTATTTATTACTAGCAAAAAGTACTTGTACTCCTCACTGGTTCTGTTGACAGGCCCTTCATAATACACTTTGTTTGATTTTGGATACATTTGTCCAATAGATTTTTGCTTTTTGGTAGGCATCTGGAAAGAGGAAAGCATAGATATTAAACAACATTAAAATATATCTGGTGCAATGCAGTGCTTTGCTGTGCAAATACCTCAGACATGGTGCATCCTGGGGCCTTGAAACATAATTGTCAAGGTTCTGCTGGGACCTTACATTTTCTTCTTTGCAGTGAGATGCTTAAAATGAGCTTTATCAAGTTCTTCTACGACCATATTCAAGTTTCACCAATTTTAGGCAACAGTCTCATGCATGAAGGGGCTGAAATTCGGGGACAGGTATGTGGTGTTGAAATGCCATCTAGCCAGTAATATCCAGACTGTCTTAACAGGTACCTGTGCCAAATTTGGTGCAGAGTGGTGAAACGGTGTGGAATTGTATAAGGGAAAAAGAAAACCCATATGTTCTGCTATATATAGAAAGATGACATAGGGCCTCATCACGAGTTGGGCGGTAATGTTGGTGGTGTTAGCACCGGCGGTATTAGCCCTACCACCAAACCCCCGGCGCTATTAGCATGGGATCACGGGTTTGGCGGTAATGGAATTCCCCATTCCCCACTGAGCCCATTCGGGAATGCCCCATTCCCCATTGGGCTCAATGGGGAATTTTCCCACTCTTACCGCCGGCGGATTTCCTGTCGGCGGTAATAGCGCCCATTTTTGGCGGATTTTCCCCCAGCTCAGAGCTGGGGAGAAATCCGCCAAAGCCCTGATTTGGCGGACCCTTAAATCCGGCGGTAATAGCGCGACCGCCGGATTTAAGGGTTACCGCCAAACTCGTGATGAGGCCTTATGTATCTTAGTGGAAACATTGCCATTGTCTGATACACGCAAAATACTCAGATATAAGTCAGCGCCAAGTTAAATTGGTCAAAAACAAAGATTTATTATCATTGTATTTTGAAGTTGCCCTTGCTGATGACACGTGTTTCGGCTGTCTTAACCAGCCTTTTTCAACAGCCTAATCACTCCTTATACATAAAAGCTTGAATGCATGTGTTCTCAGTGTTATTAATCTGATGTTCAAATGTCAATGGGTTGAATCCCACCAGCATTGGTGTGGCAGCGCTTTCACGCGCCAGTCCATGTTTCACAGCAGCCGAAACACGAAAAACATCTTTGTTTTTGACCAATTTAACTTGGCGCTGTCTTATATCTGAGTATTTTGCTGATAACTAATTTTTAAGTGGTTTATTTGGCTTTTCTAACCACAACTCGGAAAGACACAACATACAACAATAATTAATTGGACTTAAAAGAACTGTGACTACAGTCTATATATCTTGCCTTGACAGACCGGACCGACAAAGCCAAAACTACTTATCATTGTCTGATACACTGCACATCTGGCATGTGGATAATGGACAGAGAAGGCAAATGAGTGCCACAATTTTCATAATTTTCCCTTTATTCGAATCCCATTAAGTTACTATTAATATGTTTAACTTATCAAGCAAATTAATCCAAATACCTAGTTAACCACACACATCACCACACCCCTCTAGGGCATGGTTGTCCAATGCTCAAGGTTTTGACCAATGTTTTCCTCTATGTTTTGTGTAAAATTCCATTTGGGCAGAGAAAAGAGGCTCCACATTCTTAAGAAAAATTGTATTTTTATTCCTAACATCCTTTTCACCAATGTAATAGGCCCCCGGTGCAGTAAAATGCACAATTTGGCATTACATGCCAAATTAATTCGTAAGCGGTAACCTCCAAAGCCCCAGTAAAGTGATCTGTAAAGCCTACCATGTAATGACCCGTATTGCTCAATCAGTGTGTATTTAACCATATTTCTCCATTGTTAGCAACATTTAAAAACATGTAGTATCTATACATGTATACAAGTGAAAATGTGTTTGTTTGTGGCGGGATTTGTGGAGAAGCGTTGTTCCTATTACGATTCCACACTGTTTCACAAATCCACACCAAATGTTGCATAGTTGCCCGTTAGTACGCTCCGGACCATATTGGATACATGACATTTGGACACCCCACCCCTTTTCCTGATTTCAGCAAAAATCAACATTTGTTTGTGGGTTTGTGGTGAAGCTTTGTTCCATATAAAATTCCACACCGGTTCATCAAACTGCACCAAATTTTGCATAGTTACCTGTTCGGACCCTCATTACTGGCTACATGACATTTGGACACCCTACCGCATTCCCCAGATTTCAGACAAGTCAAAAAGTGTTTGTGCATTTGAAGGTTGGCAAAACGTTTTTCCTAAATCAATTCCACACCGTTTCACTAATCTGCACCAAATGTTGCATAGTTACCTGTTAGGACCCTCCAGATATTACTAGTTACATGACATTTGGACACCGCACGCTTTCCCTGGATTTCAGCACCTTCACACATGAGACGATTGCCTTAAATCAGCGAAACATCAATGTGGTCTTAGAAGGATCAGAACAGTCCCAACACGAGGACCAAAACTCATGGTCCAGGCCCTAGAATGCACGGTTACGGAGATATTTTCACCACAATGAACTGCAATGAACTGCACCATGCAAGGGTGAGGGGACAGGTGGGGAGAGAGCAAAGAAGGTCCGAGTATGCAGCAGCATGCCAACTCTCGCCATCCCCCTAACGTCTGCTCTGGCGTATGCCAGTCAGCCTCACGCACCCATTCTTAGTGCAGTTTACTTCAGGGTGTAAAGCACATAATGCGATAAGCAAATCGGAGCAGAGGCCTATAGGATCAGTGATATCATGTCCGCATACATACTTCATCTAGTATTTCATAAAAATCACATAGGAAAATCACAAAAGAAAATATTTAACATATTCAAACAACCTATATAAAAACCTGCTCATTACAATGAATTATATAAAACATAGCTTTCATGCATGCCCATGCTTACAGAAAACAGAGAAACATTGACAAATTAACAGAAAATGAACCAAACAAACTGTCGTTATGCAAGCACACTTTGTGCTCCCTCATGCACACCTTCTTCATTTAGGTTGGGTAAATGTAAACGTACCATTGGCATCATCCTCCTGCATTTTGGCGGTTTTATTTCAGAGATTTCTCCTTGCTGTGTTTTCCGTGTATGTAATTCTGCATATTCATCTAAGGAGGGCAGTTTATGTATATTTTGGACGTCTGCCTCTCTCCCCATCGGACAAGCTCTTGCTCTAAGAGCTATTTTGAATTGACTTAATGTGCCAAATTTATTTATATGCCACCACCATATGTAAATGGACAGTGCCACTCTCCCCCATCTGTACCAGAAGTATATTTCTTTACATGGGGAGTCTGCAACCATGGTTGCACTGAAATTCGCTTTATGATTAGCAGAAAATTAAAGGAGTGCTTTTAAAAAAGTTACAAATCTGAACTGGGCCAACACCTTCAAATGGAACACCCCCAATTCAGCTCATAAGGCCCTACCAGTTGAACCTGGGGGAGACCTGCTATTTGGCAGAGGAATTTATTTTGCAACCCCTCCAGGACATGAAAGTTTGAACCTCTGTGTATTTCACTGCCATAAAAAAATCATGGCACAGACGATTGCCTTATTTATCTCCACACGCTTATCCAATCTGAATGCTCCATACTTGAAACAAAATCTTTAAAAGCTTTTTGATTTTTATTATTGTCCTTTGAGTTTTCTTCTTAAAATGATTGTCCGAAGCACCACTCTTTAAGAAGAGTAGGCTCAAATAAGAAATAAGACTACCGCCCCATCTCTACATTCATTTAAAAAACAGCTAAAGGATTTGACCCTTTTTCTTAACACCATCATTTTTGTTTTCATCAAATTTAATTTCAAACTATAGTTCCCAAAATAGTAATTTTTGTATAGCATGGCCCTGTTGGAGACCTGCCAAGGTTATAGTATAAAATAGCTGTGTCATGAGCATAAAGAAGAATGCTATTAAATACACCCTTCAGAGACGGTGGATTAACTTTCCTAAGAGAAGTGCTAGAGATGGCCTCATCACAAGTTGGGCGGTAGCCCTTAAATGCGGCGGTAACACTATTTCTGCTGCATTTAAGGGTTTTTACAATAATGAGTTGGGTGGAAACTTTGGAGTCTTACCTCCAGCTTTTTTGCTGGAGGTAAAAATCTCCACTTTCTGCCATTTTCGGTGCGATTAGCGCAGCGCTAAGTGCACCAGCGCTAACAGGTATGAGAAACCCCATTGGGTGGGGAATGGGGCTTAACCGCCATACTGCTATTTGTGATATGGCGCTAATAGCACTGGACTGAGTAGCGGTAACGCTGTTTACATTGGCGGTATCCTGCACAATTACCGCTGGGATACCACCAATCTTGCGATGAGGAGTCATGAAAAGAAGAAATTGCGGCCAACTTGCAACCCTACTTTTCACCTTTATTGGTAGGGAAAAACAATGTATTACGATCTTTTATATTGGACAGACACTGAGATTTCTATGTATTGCAGTTGGATAAGATTTAATAAACCATTAGGGACCCCAACAAAAATGTAAACTACGCCAAACTATGTTTCTATCAATCAAATCAAATTCTTTCTCCAAATCTGAAAACAAGACCCCACCCTCAACATATTTCTCTATGAGAGTGCAGAGAATGAGCAGTAATACACTGTACTAAGCCCTCCCCGGAAACCATCTTGGTAGGGCTTGAAGATATTGTTACCCAGCCCACTCCATCAGTCTCATCTACAAACAGTTGGAGAATATTTTACTGGCAATGTCCAGTAAGGAAATTGGCCTATAACCGTGGGGAAGCTGGTGGTCCAAGCACTACTTGTCCAAGTGGATGGCATAATGTCTGTCTCAGCAATTGCATTAAACATACAAAAATGTGGTGTAATTTGGCCCTTTTTATTTATTTATAGAGTGCATAAGCCCATGAGCAACTGGGCACTGGTTACAGTGGTGGAAAAAGCAGAGCAACAACTTTACAATCTCATAGCAAAGTCAAGTGTCAGTTGAAGAGGTGAGTTTGATTCTTCCTCAAGGAGTTGAAGGACGGTTCATTATGCAAGTGCATTGGAATCTCATTCCAGAGCGTGGCAGCCTGGACTGGGAAACTGGAGCCACCTGCCCTTTTGCAGTTGAATCTCGGGGTGTCAAGGCAATGTTTGTAGGCCAATCTTAGAGGTCTTGTAGAGGAGTGTCTTTTGAGTATGCTAACATGGTAGGGCGGATCATTGTTTGAGAGGCAACGGTGGGCAATGGAGAGAATCTTGAAGTTGACTCTGTCTTTGACTGGGAGTCAGTGTGCAGCATTTCTCACCTCAGAGATGTGTTCTCTCTTGTGGATGTCTAGGGCTATTCTCAGGGAATTGTTCTGAACCGTTTGAAGCTTGCTCAGGTTTTTTCCAGATGTACGGCTGAACAAGGAGTTGAAATAGTCTAATTTTGACCAGATAAGAGCCTGTACAATTTTAGTCAGTTCTTTGAGGTGAGGAAGGGTTTTCTGGCTGTGATGAGTTTGGACGCGTAGCCTGATGTAGCAGCAATAGGGATTTACTTGGCGAGAAATATTTAGTGAGGAGTCCAAGTATACTCCAAGGGTTTTCACAGAGGTGGCCACTGGAATGTTGTGACCGTCAATGTTTTGTAGACAGAGTGCAGTTTGGCTAGGTAGGCCGGGAGGCCAACAAGGAGTAGCTCCGTCTTCTCACCATTAAGGCAGAGGCTATGTGAGACCATCCATGATTTCACTGTTTCATAGATGGCATTCACCTTGCTGAGGAGGATGTGAGCCTGTGTGTCATCAGCGTAATTTGTATATGAGATGCATAACGAGTACAAATAATCAAATAGTGGTTTGGTATATAGATTATATAGGGTGGAGGAGACACAGGAGCATTGCAGCATACCGTAGGTGGTTGGTGTGGGGTGAGCAGTGGCTTTGCCTGCAAAGATGCAAGAGGTTCTGTTTGCAAGGAAGAATGCAATCCACTTAGTTGCAGCCAGTGAGAAGTGGGCTGAGGATGTGAGGTGGTGGCATAGCGTTTTATGGTCCACCAAGTTAAATGCTGCCGACAGGTCTAGGAGGAAGAGGAGGGAGAGGTTACCTTGGTCATTGGCTTTGTCTAGTTAGTTTTTGAGGTCTAGAAGGGCAGTTTCTGTTCTGTGTTTGGGCCAGAAGCCTGATTGACGAGTACCAATGATGTGGTGGGCTTCCAGGAATTGCTGAATGTGTAGATAGGCGACATGTTGATGATTTTCAAGATGAATGGGATGTGGTGATGGGCCGGTAGTTGGTGGGAATGGCTGGGTCGAGGGAAGGCTATTTGAGGAGCGAGGAGACCCATGATTCTTTGGGGAAGGTTGGCACAGAAAAGGACACAAAGGAGGTGGTGATTATGGCGGTGATGATGGGGAGTAGAGGTTCTGTACAGTCTTTTACAAGGGTGGCTGGACAAGAGTCCCCTTTGCAGTGTGAGTGTTTGAGGCCCTTGATAATGTAACTAAGCGTGGAGACACATGTGGGCTGGAGCTCAAAGGGCCGGAATCTTGTGGCCTCTGCAGGAGGTGGGCTGCAGTATAGGTCTAAAGCTAATGTTGTGTCTGCTCCGATGACGGCACGTTTATTGGCAATCTTGGTTTTCAGAGAAGTAATTTTTTTGGTAACAGTGTCTTTGATAATGGTGGAGGGCAGGAGCGTGGGGATTTCCAATTCTCTGAGGATGGTAAATAGTTCTCAGGATCTGGAGGAGGCTTTGGTGATTCTATAATTGTAGACATTGGCTTTGGAAGTGTGTATGGAGTCTCTATAGTGGCATGAGGTGGAGTTGAGGTGGGCTTTAATGGTTTGAGAGGGAGCTTTGCACCATGTCTCAACTGCTCTTTTTTTGGAGGGCAGATTATGAGTTCAAGTGTGAACCAAGAGTTAAGGTGCTTTTTTTGGTTTTCAGGCTTTAATAGGAGCCATAGTGTTGAGGGCGTTGATGAGCACAGAGTTATAGGGTTGCACCAGGTCTATGGTTCAAGAGTTTGTGGAATGATCAGCTCGAGGAGCGTGATCATTTGGTCACTGGACAGGTTGCGTGTGCTACGGGCCATAATGGATACTGGTTTGATAACCAGGTTGGTGCCAGTGGGATTGGGTTGGCATGGTGAGGGAATGGAGAAGGTGATGGTGTTGTGGTCAGACCACGGACATGGGAGGTTGGACAGGATGGGGGCGTTACTGCCATGATCTAGGATCCAGTTGAGTGTGTGGCAATGGGAGTGCATGGGGCTAGTGATCAGTTGCATGCATTTGAGAAGTGCTAAGGAGCTAGTGAGCGACGCAGCTTTGGGGTCAGCGGGGTCATCTTCTAAAGTATCAAGAGGGCCAGGGGGTTGGTAAATGAGGTGGAGTGAGATGGTTGTGTTAGGCGTACATTTCAACTTGGCAGATAAGGATTCACAATTCGGGAAGGTGGTTGTATTGGGTCCAAGGGAGTCCTCGTAGATTAGGGCTAACCCCCTCCTTTTTTCTGAGGGGTGTCGCGGTGGAGTAGGGCATACCCATTTGGAACAGCTATGGAGAGTGCAGGGCCAGAAGTGGGTGTGAGCCAGGTCTCAGTTAGTGCAAGAATGTCAAGGTCCTCAGAGGTAATGAAGTCCAATATGTCATGGGTGTGTGCCACCAGGGATCTGGTGTTGAGCTGGGCACAGTGGACTGGACGTGTTGGGGGTGCAGGAGTGGGCAGTGTTGCATTCAGAGGGGTGACCGTAGTTATTGCCGTGACACTATGCAAGACATGTGATGGGCACAAACATGGGTGGATGGCAGTGCAGTATTTGAGATGAGCATTGCATTGGGAAGTGGAGGGAGGCAGGTGTGTTTGAGTAGGTGCAGTAGCACATGTGGCAAGGTGCAAGGTCTGCTCCTCTAGTGGGCAATGCTTGGTGGGGGTATATTGACTTTAGTTAGGTTGCTGAAGTGATGATATTGCCTGTGCATGGGTATAGGGCAAGACTAAGCCTTTCTAGGAGCGTTGGGGGCGTGGGGTTCATGTTTTGCATCCCAGAATATTAGCGGGTGCAAGCGGTTCAATGTGCAGATCCTGCTGCATGCTTACGAGAGCAATGGGGCTTTCGTTTAAAAAATGAGGTTGTAGTAAGCACAACTAGACATAGGCTGGGGTCGGTCAGGGTCGACCAGCAATGCCTGTTCATCAGACATTGTGTGGGCTTGATGTAAGCATCAGAGGAAGCTGTGTGAGCTAGGGGGAGGGAAGATGTCACTCTGTGCGTCATGATGAGCAATATAAGCAAGGCATGGTTTCAACAGTAAGACAGACACAAGTGACCACAGTTCAAGATTGTTTATTCAACTTTCATAATAGGGTAATAAACGCCCATCTAAACCTAAATCTACAGATGGGAGCAAACTACAACCATCAAATAATAATAATGCAGTCCTAATGGAGCCTTTTCAAAATAAAAGGGCCCTATACTAAAAAACCTATTGCCAATCCTTACAACTAATTTACAAATAGTGTGGGGTAGTGTTCATGAAAAAGAAGGAGCCTTTTCAAAATAAAAGGGCCCTATACTAAAAAACCTATTGCTAATCCTTACGACTAATGTACAAATAGTGTGGGGTAATGTTCATGTCAGGATGTTCGGGTCGTTGAGTTCCCTTCCCCATGTTTTCAGCATGGGCAAGGCAGTTCACTCGAGCAAAGCACACACTCTGACTTCCATTACCAGCATCTCGACCTTCTGTGGTCAAGTCTTTTTACTTCTTAAAAGTCTGTTGATTCAGGTGGCCCGCCATACAAAAATAAGATGCAAAAGTTATTTTCTTCTCACAAGTATTCAGTTTGGGTTTTCACGCTGGAACCCCATCAGCCGGGTCAGATCACTTTCAAAAACAAAAGTTCAATGTTGGATCCCCCCTTTCTGGGCTCAGATCTCCTTATTACAATGTTCAGAGAATATTCATTTTTTGGGTGATTTACGGTTCACCCCGAATGCCCCTCAACTGGGCTCAGATCCCTTTCTTTTAGCCAATTATTCTCCCTCAGCCAGCCTCAGACCAATTACAGTGTATATCAAACTATCGAAGAATTTTGAATGTGCATAGGGTTTAGCCTGACCTGTTGCAGGACCACTTCTATCTCAAGATTCTCTTTTCTCACATGTAACATTAGTTTGATACTTAACAGAGACTTTCGAATGAGCACCCACGTGGCAAGGGACCACTTTGTCTACGGTATCTTTTCTTGGTCTCCTAAAGTTCAGTCACTCCTTAAGAGTCCAATTATATTTGCCTCGCTCGTCACATACGTCTCATATACTGTTTTTTTAAGGTTTCTTCATACAATGTTGCTGCTTGCAAACTTGGTTCAAAACACAGGCTAGTTTGGTATCAGTGTCTCTGACTCACTAGCTTTGCTGTCTTTACTGATGCTATGTTGATGCTATGTTGTAGGAGCCAAGGACAGTACTACAGCGGCAATCGCTCCTCCCCAACTTGCTTATCGATTTGGGAGAGCCCCGGGTACTTCCGACGCACCATGCAGGTTTGATTAGATTTAGCTCCTGGTCTTAGGTTCCTTACTTTCCAAGGTTCACGAAAGTAATACTATATAATGGTCAAGGGCACTTCCTTCCTTGCAAACATCTCTGGTCTCGCCTTCTTTCTCCTCTAATTAAACTGTCATCTTGCAACTGCTGTTTCCTTGTGTGTTTTCCCTCGCTCGGAGAGTGCTTTTGTGCTCCGCCTTTTATCTGTGTGGGGAAGTGTGATGGAAGTCATGTGTGTGTAATGATCAGTAATAGCCTGACCTTACCTGACCATTAGTCCATTGTCGCTGATGGTGAGCTGTCCGTGAGAAAGTGTTTGTGTCAGGAAAGGTGGGGTGGGGGTGTTGAGCTCCTAAGTATCCTACCTGGTAGGATTGGGAAAAGATGTTACAGGGAAGGGGATACTGCATCTCACCATCCGGTGTCCCACTTCCACTCCCGAAGACCTCGCATCAAGGTGATCCTCCCACACTGGTCCACCCCCAGTAACTGGATCCAAAAGTGATGACCGTGTCCTTGCCATCTGGTTGACAGATCCCCAGGCACTAGTGGGTGAGACACCTTCAGGTTTTTCACAGCAAGCAGTCAGGCTTATAGGTGGCAGGGATATTGTGCAGCTTTGTTTGGTGCACACCAGGTGTCGTCAGGATATGGGTCTGCCATCCGGGCTATAGGAGCACAGGTAGGAATGGGGTAGGCAGCGGTAGGAAGATATGGTTGTTTATGGTACGCTGAGCTGCCCGTAGGGCAGAAGGCAGATGGGGTATAGCCGGTATATGAGTCAGAGATGACGGTCCTGGCTTACCTTTGGATTGGGCGAGTTTGCTGATGGCGAGTGGAGCTGAGTTGGCAAGGAGGGGTGGCTGCACTCGGTGGCTTTGCTGGCTGTGACCGACAGAGGTTTACAACTAAGCCTTTAATGGTTGGTCTTGCTGGATGACCGGCTTCACCTCTTGGCTCGAAGGGGGTGTGAGGGATGACTCGCACATCGTCCAATCCTGTGCCATCAGGAAGTCGGAGGAGGACTGGGTGCTCAACAGAGCTCTCGGCCGTAATGCTGCCATCTTCAGGTGGTAACAAGGGACTCCAGTCCCAATGGACAAGCACCCTGTAAAGCTGTCTTTGCAGGGCTGCCCAGGTGGAAGGGGACTCTGTGGTGGTGTGAGACCGGCAGAGGCCTGCAAGAAAGGCCTTTTAGCAATTTCGATATGCCATTTTGAATTTATAAATCTGGCCAGCCGTGTACACATCACTCATTAGATCATGGTTACATTTTTATTTTGAGATTGTACATTCTGCATCAAACCATGGGGCAATCCATTCTATAACCTGGACCTCCTGAGCTGGGCAACACCGTTTACCAATAGCTCTGTCCCAGATAGTTTCACCCAAAGACTCAAACTAACTGACACTTTCCTTTGTGTCTCTGAACTATTTAACTGTTTTTAGAGAATATATTTTAATTTCTTGTGAATTAGTCATTATTTCCAATGATATGATATATGATATGATATGATACTGCATTTATGACGCGCCTGTAAACAAGTGTTTCTAGGTGCCACAAGACAAGGAGGGGGAAACGCGGGAGGACAAAATAATGATCTTACTAGGCGTTGTGTCATTCAGATCACGTAAGTGCGGGGAAGAGGAAAGGGGAGAAGTGTCGGGAGGGAGGAGAAGGGGGAAGTGCAGTTAACTCACACATGCTTTTAGTTTTACAAAGGTAGCGGGCGCCCCTCTCTCGAAAGAACAGACTTGATAACCTGTTCAGTGGTTATTAACCACTTGAGAGTTCGCAGCCACTGCTTTTACTCACTGTGCCTTTCACAGATGGGAAATATCCATTTGCATATCAGTCTTTGTCCTGCCCAGGGGCAGTCCAGCACCGAAATGCAATGGCAACTCCAACCTGAACGAGAGTACCACCAGCAACCCCATACACGTGTTTCACCCTTGTTGGGGATCATCAGTGAGGTGAAGCTGATGCCTCTCTAAGCACAGTGAGAGGGAGACCACGTCTGGTTGCCCCCAGGAGACCTAGGGTTACCAATCCCAGGTTCCTTGACAAATAGTTTTACAAAGGTAGCGGGCGCCCCTCTCTCGAAAGAACAGACTTGATAACCTGTTCAGTGGTTATTAACCACTTGAGAGTTCGCAGCCACTGCTTTTACTCACTGTGCCTTTCACAGATGGGAAATATCCATTTGCATATCAGTCTTTGTCCTGCCCAGGGGCAGTCCAGCACCGAAATGCAATGGCAACTCCAACCTGAACGAGAGTACCACCAGCAACCCCATACACGTGTTTCACCCTTGTTGGGGATCATCAGTGAGGTGAAGCTGATGCCTCTCTAAGCACAGTGAGAGGGAGACCACGTCTGGTTGCCCCCAGGAGACCTAGGGTTACCAATCCCAGGTTCCTTGACAAATAGTTTTACAAAGGTAGCGGGCGCCCCTCTCTCGAAAGAACAGACTTGATAACCTGTTCAGTGGTTATTAACCACTTGAGAGTTCGCAGCCACTGCTTTTACTCACTGTGCCTTTCACAGATGGGAAATATCCATTTGCATATCAGTCTTTGTCCTGCCCAGGGGCAGTCCAGCACCGAAATGCAATGGCAACTCCAACCTGAACGAGAGTACCACCAGCAACCCCATACACGTGTTTCACCCTTGTTGGGGATCATCAGTGAGGTGAAGCTGATGCCTCTCTAAGCACAGTGAGAGGGAGACCACGTCTGGTTGCCCCCAGGAGACCTAGGGTTACCAATCCCAGGTTCCTTGACAAATAGTTTTACAAAGGTAGCGGGCGCCCCTCTCTCGAAAGAACAGACTTGATAACCTGTTCAGTGGTTATTAACCACTTGAGAGTTCGCAGCCACTGCTTTTACTCACTGTGCCTTTCACAGATGGGAAATATCCATTTGCATATCAGTCTTTGTCCTGCCCAGGGGCAGTCCAGCACCGAAATGCAATGGCAACTCCAACCTGAACGAGAGTACCACCAGCAACCCCATACACGTGTTTCACCCTTGTTGGGGATCATCAGTGAGGTGAAGCTGATGCCTCTCTAAGCACAGTGAGAGGGAGACCACGTCTGGTTGCCCCCAGGAGACCTAGGGTTACCAATCCCAGGTTCCTTGACAAATAGTTTTACAAAGGTAGCGGGCGCCCCTCTCTCGAAAGAACAGACTTGATAACCTGTTCAGTGGTTATTAACCACTTGAGAGTTCGCAGCCACTGCTTTTACTCACTGTGCCTTTCACAGATGGGAAATATCCATTTGCATATCAGTCTTTGTCCTGCCCAGGGGCAGTCCAGCACCGAAATGCAATGGCAACTCCAACCTGAACGAGAGTACCACCAGCAACCCCATACACGTGTTTCACCCTTGTTGGGGATCATCAGTGAGGTGAAGCTGATGCCTCTCTAAGCACAGTGAGAGGGAGACCACGTCTGGTTGCCCCCAGGAGACCTAGGGTTACCAATCCCAGGTTCCTTGACAAATAGTTTTACAAAGGTAGCGGGCGCCCCTCTCTCGAAAGAACAGACTTGATAACCTGTTCAGTGGTTATTAACCACTTGAGAGTTCGCAGCCACTGCTTTTACTCACTGTGCCTTTCACAGATGGGAAATATCCATTTGCATATCAGTCTTTGTCCTGCCCAGGGGCAGTCCAGCACCGAAATGCAATGGCAACTCCAACCTGAACGAGAGTACCACCAGCAACCCCATACACGTGTTTCACCCTTGTTGGGGATCATCAGTGAGGTGAAGCTGATGCCTCTCTAAGCACAGTGAGAGGGAGACCACGTCTGGTTGCCCCCAGGAGACCTAGGGTTACCAATCCCAGGTTCCTTGACAAATAGTTTTACAAAGGTAGCGGGCGCCCCTCTCTCGAAAGAACAGACTTGATAACCTGTTCAGTGGTTATTAACCACTTGAGAGTTCGCAGCCACTGCTTTTACTCACTGTGCCTTTCACAGATGGGAAATATCCATTTGCATATCAGTCTTTGTCCTGCCCAGGGGCAGTCCAGCACCGAAATGCAATGGCAACTCCAACCTGAACGAGAGTACCACCAGCAACCCCATACACGTGTTTCACCCTTGTTGGGGATCATCAGTGAGGTGAAGCTGATGCCTCTCTAAGCACAGTGAGAGGGAGACCACGTCTGGTTGCCCCCAGGAGACCTAGGGTTACCAATCCCAGGTTCCTTGACAAATAGTTTTACAAAGGTAGCGGGCGCCCCTCTCTCGAAAGAACAGACTTGATAACCTGTTCAGTGGTTATTAACCACTTGAGAGTTCGCAGCCACTGCTTTTACTCACTGTGCCTTTCACAGATGGGAAATATCCATTTGCATATCAGTCTTTGTCCTGCCCAGGGGCAGTCCAGCACCGAAATGCAATGGCAACTCCAACCTGAACAAGAGTACCACCAGCAACCCCATACACGTGTTTCACCCTTGTTGGGGATCATCAGTGAGGTGAAGCTGATGCCTCTCTAAGCACAGTGAGAGGGAGACCACGTCTGGTTGCCCCCAGGAGACCTAGGGTTACCAATCCCAGGTTCCTTGACAAATAGTTTTACAAAGGTAGCGGGCGCCCCTCTCTCGAAAGAACAGACTTGATAACCTGTTCAGTGGTTATTAACCACTTGAGAGTTCGCAGCCACTGCTTTTACTCACTGTGCCTTTCACAGATGGGAAATATCCATTTGCATATCAGTCTTTGTCCTGCCCAGGGGCAGTCCAGCACCGAAATGCAATGGCAACTCCAACCTGAACGAGAGTACCACCAGCAACCCCATACACGTGTTTCACCCTTGTTGGGGATCATCAGTGAGGTGAAGCTGATGCCTCTCTAAGCACAGTGAGAGGGAGACCACGTCTGGTTGCCCCCAGGAGACCTAGGGTTACCAATCCCAGGTTCCTTGACAAATAGTTTTACAAAGGTAGCGGGCGCCCCTCTCTCGAAAGAACAGACTTGATAACCTGTTCAGTGGTTATTAACCACTTGAGAGTTCGCAGCCACTGCTTTTACTCACTGTGCCTTTCACAGATGGGAAATATCCATTTGCATATCAGTCTTTGTCCTGCCCAGGGGCAGTCCAGCACCGAAATGCAATGGCAACTCCAACCTGAACGAGAGTACCATCAGCAACCCCATACACGTGTTTCACCCTTGTTGGGGATCATCAGTGAGGTGAAGCTGATGCCTCTCTAAGCACAGTGAGAGGGAGACCACGTCTGGTTGCCCCCAGGAGACCTAGGGTTACCAATCCCAGGTTCCTTGACAAATAGTTTTACAAAGGTAGCGGGCGCCCCTCTCTCGAAAGAACAGACTTGATAACCTGTTCAGTGGTTATTAACCACTTGAGAGTTCGCAGCCACTGCTTTTACTCACTGTGCCTTTCACAGATGGGAAATATCCATTTGCATATCAGTCTTTGTCCTGCCCAGGGGCAGTCCAGCACCGAAATGCAATGGCAACTCCAACCTGAACGAGAGTACCACCAGCAACCCCATACACGTGTTTCACCCTTGTTGGGGATCATCAGTGAGGTGAAGCTGATGCCTCTCTAAGCACAGTGAGAGGGAGACCACGTCTGGTTGCCCCCAGGAGACCTAGGGTTACCAATCCCAGGTTCCTTGACAAATAGTTTTACAAAGGTAGCGGGCGCCCCTCTCTCGAAAGAACAGACTTGATAACCTGTTCAGTGGTTATTAACCACTTGAGAGTTCGCAGCCACTGCTTTTACTCACTGTGCCTTTCACAGATGGGAAATATCCATTTGCATATCAGTCTTTGTCCTGCCCAGGGGCAGTCCAGCACCTGGGATTGGTAACCCTAGGTCTCCTGGGGGCAACCAGACGTGGTCTCCCTCTCACTGTGCTTAGAGAGGCATCAGCTTCACCTCACTGATGATCCCCAACAAGGGTGAAACACGTGTATGGGGTTGCTGGTGGTACTCTCGTTCAGATTGGAGTTGCCATTGTATTTCGGTGCTGGACTGCCCCTGGGCAGGACAAAGACTGATATGCAAATGGATATTTCCCATCTGTGAAAGGCACAGTGAGTAAAAGCAGTGGCTGCGAACTCTCAAGTGGTTAATAACCACTGAACAGGTTATCATGTCTGTTCTTGCGAGAGAGGGGCGCCCGCTACCTTTGTATAACTATTTTTTAAGGAACCTGGGATTGGTAACCCTAGGTCTCCTGGGGGCAACCAGACGTGGTCTCCCTCTCACTGTGCTTAGAGAGGCATCAGCTTCACCTCACTGATGATCCCCAACAAGGGTGAAACACGTGTATGGGGTTGCTGGTGGTACTCTCGTTCAGATTGGAGTTGCCATTGTATTTCGGTGCTGGACTGCCCCTGGGCAGGACAAAGACTGATATGCAAATGGATATTTCCCATCTGTGAAAGGCACAGTGAGTAAAAGCAGTGGCTGCGAACTCTCAAGTGGTTAATAACCACTGAACAGGTTATCATGTCTGTTCTTGCGAGAGAGGGGCGCCCGCTACCTTTGTATAACTATTTTTTAAGGAACCTGGGATTGGTAACCCTAGGTCTCCTGGGGGCAACCAGACGTGGTCTCCCTCTCACTGTGCTTAGAGAGGCATCAGCTTCACCTCACTGATGATCCCCAACAAGGGTGAAACACGTGTATGGGGTTGCTGGTGGTACTCTCGTTCAGATTGGAGTTGCCATTGTATTTCGGTGCTGGACTGCCCCTGGGCAGGACAAAGACTGATATGCAAATGGATATTTCCCATCTGTGAAAGGCACAGTGAGTAAAAGCAGTGGCTGCGAACTCTCAAGTGGTTAATAACCACTGAACAGGTTATCAAGTCTGTTCTTGCGAGAGAGGGGCGCCCGCTACCTTTGTATAACTAACTCACACATGCATCCAGCGGGTGGCTCATAAGTGCAGAGAGATGGGACTGTAGCTTTGCAGATACAGACTGTTAAGTGCTGGGGAGCCCAGAGGCAGTGTAAGAGCAACTGAACATGCAGGAGCCCGAGCCCGAGTTTAGAGGGTGACCAGTGCATGGAGCAGTCAGGTGCATCAGCAGGAGTGTGGTAGAGAGAAAGCGGAAGCAAAAAGGAAGGTCTTGAGTTGCTTCTGGAACTGGAGGTGGTTCTGTTCTGCTCAAGTCTGAGAGAGGCAGGGAGATAGATCTGCCCCCAACTCTCTGCTTGGAGAAGTGTCTGACCCTCAGAGAGTTGGAGGTGGATGAGTGGAGAGCTCGAGAAGGAAGATATTTTGTATGGGAAAGTAGGAGGTAGAGCGGTCCCAGGCCCCAGAAAGCCTTGTGGACAACGCATATGGTATTGAAGTTGATCATTGCAGCCAGGAGAACCAGTGAAGAGATTTCAGAGCTGGAGACATATGATCCCTGGGCTTGAGGCCAAGGACACGTCTCGCAGTCCTGTTCTGGATTAGTTGTAAAGGTCGAAATTTAGAGGCAGGAAGATTTAGAAAGAGGCTATTGCAATAGACCAGCCTAGAGAGGACCAGAGCTCTGGAGACAGTGAGCTTCTGGGGTAAAGTGAGAAAAGGAAGAATACCTCTGAGGAGGTACAGTTGATAGTTTGACTTCTTAGAGATGTCAGAGATGTGAGGAGAGAAGGAGGGGGTGGAGTTGAAAATGACAACACAGTTCGTAGCCTCACGGGAAGGACCAGGAAGAGGGCCCATAGTGGGCGGCCAGAGAGAGAGAGAGGAGGGAGTGAGATCATTGGCTGCACAACATTCCTGAATTGCGGCCAGACAGTCTGGTATGAGAGAAGAAGCAAAGGTGGCTGGCGGGAGCTGGAAAGAGAGCTGAGTGTCATCTGCATAACATTGAAAATTGGAGCAGAAAGTAGTGTTGCAGTGGGCAAGAGGAGCCAGGTTGTGGTTGAAGACCCAGACAGAGAGGTTAGACCCCTGGAGAAACACCACAAGTAGAGAGAGAGATAGAAGAGAGGCAAGACCCTAGTTGGACCTGAGAGGGTCAAGAGAGAGCAAAGGAGGGAGCGGGTGTCCCGATGAGGAGGATGCCTCCTTGCCGAGCATAGGCATCACCAACTAGACCCTCTGGCTGCTGGACATCTTTTTTGTGCTGCCTGCCCCTGGCCACTGGAAAATTAACACCACTTCTGTTCAATCAGAAATGAAAATTGTAATAAGAATCCTGAAGAATAAAACAGTCCACAATACAGTAATCAATGACTGAGGAACAGTATTACTGGTCTTGTATGCTTAGGAATGCACCACTTGCCACTAAGGTTCCCGGAAAAACCCTGCGCAGAACCCCAAATCAGTGCTCCATTTGTGACCAATTTTACTGTCCAAACATTAATACTTAATATTATATTTTACTCGAGAATCTGAAGCCCCTGTTAATGTTTATTTAGTTCTACAATATTTTTTTTACAACTTGCTATCGGTATAAAAATGTCCCAACAGACCACTCAATTTCCTCAACATTTCATGTAAACAAGCATTTAATGTCAAGTTAAAGGCCTTGCAAATGTTTTTTACTCCAATTGCACATGGTATATGTTACTGTTAAGCAATGCAAATTAAAATGTTCAATTAGCAGTCGTAAGTTATTAATGGTAATAAAGGTACCCAAAAAGGTAAAAATGTCTTCACTGTGCTCTAATAACATGCTTATATCTGTCAATCACACAACCATACAGTTTGGGTTGAATCCTTATCGACAGTGCACAACAATTCGCTAGTATGAAATATGAACACTCAGAACCATAGTTGCAAGCAAGTCCGCGAAGCTTCCTGTTTGCAAAGTCCCTGCAAGAGAGATAGCCAGCTGGATCAAACTCCTGCAGGGTTTCCATGAATGAGGATCTTTCTAAGAATTCCCCACAAAGTAGGCACCTATACAAGCTAACCTTTCTCTCTGAAATGTGCAGGATCACACTGACCTTTTTACTTGTCTCTACTAGTTCTGTTTTACGAAATTCCCCTGGCTACATTTCCAGACTTCCCTGCTTGAGTGCCTCTGATCCTTCGGCATTACTTTCTTTTATGATTCACTCCTCCACAACCATTTCTGGCAAATTCCACTTTAGATTCTGCACGCACCTGCTCAATGCCGCCTCACTTGAAGTGATATTCTGCGCTGATGACATCATGTGTGCAGTGTGCTTGAAGGGGAAGAAGCTCACCAATCTTTTGCCAGGCACAGAGCACAGACATCCACCGTTCCAACCTCTGCTGCACAACTCCACTATATCTACAGAAGCTGTTGGCAACACTGCCAGTTTCTCCACATGGGGCTGCCAGGTATGGGACACAGACTTTTAGGCTACCCTGTCTCTGTGTGGGGCTGTCAGTCCCAAAGCACAGACCTCCGCCACACAAACTCAGGTCCTCTGTGTGGTGCTGGTGACCACCCCCCTCAAAAGCCAAGCTCTTCACAATGCACATTCTCTCCTCACCTTCGAGTTGCTTAAAACACGCTGAGCGGGGCCATCATTCTAACAGAGTTCACCTGATGTACTAAGCAGAGCAAATGGATCACCCTCCTATTCAGGGCCCCATTCCATAGCATCAAGCATTATCATTGTCCGCTTTTCTCTGTGCAATGTACTATCAAGGCAGGCAAAGCAAATCACGTTTCTTCCTGCCCATTTCCACCCAGATGAACCATAAGTATCCTCCTAATCATATGACAATTTCTATTGTTATGCTTGTTGATTTTTGGAATGCAGTAAATGCAAGCATTCCAAAACATGTGTTAAAGAAACATTTATAGTCGACCCCGATAAGTGTGGTGCTGTGGCATTAATCAGATAGTGCTCCATTGCCCCGACTACGTGGCCAGCGCTCCATACTGAAAAAGCAGGTATTTATAATGTAGGAGTAAAAAATAGTTGATGTGTTTATGTCAACATAAGCTGCACCCCTAACCTAGTGATGCATGTGCTGCTTAGCCCAGGGATACCTGTGCGGCCTAGCCAAAGGATCAAACAAAGGCCGACCATAAACACACCTATCAGAGGTGCCCTAATCAACACCAGTCCCTCATAGCTCATGCACTGGACATCTGTGACCTGATCACGACCAGTCAGCTGGACCTACTTGCCATTACAGAAACATGGCTGCATGCAGCCTCAAGACCATCCCTATCCCTGGCAATCCAGCCTAATTAGACTATCTTCCGCAAAAATAGGCTGGATTCTGGTGAGGGGTGGCCATAATCTCTATAGGCTCCCTAGGCATCAGAGAATCAAGTATTCAAGACTTCCCTTCAGGAGATCATTTGTCCATCAAACGGCCACCTATGCACTCTTCTACCTGTAACGTACACATGATCTACCGAACACCAGGCCCCCACCATCTTTTGAGGATATTATATATCTCTCATCTCTGCTGAAGCTAAGCCAACATCTGGAGCCATCCTTCTGGGTGATGTGAACCTAGGCCTTAATGACAGTACCAATCACAATGCTCTCACATTAGCCAATGACCTTAAAGCCCTAGGCTTCAAGCAAGTTATCACCAGCCCTACCCATAATAAAGGCCGGACCTTAGACTGGTTGGCTGACCTAAATTGTAACATGACTATCTTATATAACATGCCTTGCCCTTGGTCAGATCATACTATTATCACCTTTAATATACCGATCTGCAACCAAACCCAGGCCGTGCGCAAGTCTGCACCTGCCCCCCTAACCAGAAATATCCGAAACATCAAACTTGTCATTATCCTGCCACTGCTGAAGGCTCTTACTAACTACTGTTTGGAAAGATTTCTCTTTACTGCACCTTTCCTTTCATCTTTATGGTACCCACAAACTTTTTGATTTGATTTTTGAATCTGACCTGTACTTTTTCAGTACAGTGAAGCCTTAAGCTTAACTGGACTGGACTTTGCTCATATGTTATGGGGAAACTGATGTGTCATTCAGGCTATCAGTAATGGTAAACATTGTTTCCCTTAGTTGAGGTACTATCTCACTATTTTTGTAACTTTTGTATCACTTGTGGTAACTTTTTATCAATGTGCAATGTAGCTTACGCTGCAGTCCAATGGGGTGCATTTTTGTTTTGCCCTAGGCTAACACTCAGAGGATTTCAGGTTACTCTAGGTGTGCTAAAAGGATGGGCAGGTGGCAGCAGTGACTTTCCCCCACTTTTAGGGGAATTTCATTTTAGCTTTACCGCGTTTACCTCATTTGGCTACTAACTGTAGCTACTGGTCGTGCCACAAGATTTTTCACCTGTTCTTTTGCCATCTTGTTTTATAGCCTCTTCCTGGCATCAGAGGCTAGCTAAATCCTTATAAGGACTTCCAGTGCCCAGGAAAGCAAAAGCTTTAGGCAGGCTACTGGAGGGCTGTGTGTGTTTGCTGGCAGGATGTGGGCTGTGTCAGTCTGAGTCCAATTCACATACTGGTTTCAATGTCTCTGAATGGTATGCTTGAAGGTTGCCACCAGTGTTCCTGATTGGACCACTGCGGTGGGGGGGATGGTGTGGGTTGTCCTGCTCTTGGCTAGTGGGAGTTCAGCTCTTACCTGGTTTTTAGGATAAGAAGAGGACCTTTGCACCCATTCTTTAGAGACCCTGGATAAACCTGAAGGAGCCATGTACCGTATTCAGCTGAGAAACTCGCAAAGATACCTCACAACCGACTGAATGAGGCCTGGCAAAAAACCTTGGCTGCTGTCCTGGAGAGGCCCTGTCTTGCTCTTGATCTTTAGTAGTCCTGCGAAGGAGCTATGACCCTTGGGGTGGAGGGACCATTCCCGACATCTGCTCAGTGCCCTGCTAAAGGAAGCCTTTGGAAGTGCCCTGGAACCGTCCTGTGGCTGACCAGCTTCATTTTTGGGCTACCATGCTGCCGGCATCACCGTACCAAGTTTTGGCCTGAAACTTTCGGGATCCTCAGCTGGCCCTACAAGACTGGCTCCTGCGGAATTTTAGCATCCTAGAATCAAGGGGACACGAGATAGAAGGGAAAGTCTGACTGTGGCTGCTGAGCCCTTTTGCATCGCCATGCGCAGTGACCACCATCCGGAAATAGTTTACCCTACCTGAGTCCAGTCTTGAGAGGGGTGCTGCATCGAGTTTTTCTGCATTCTTCAACCGAGAGTCCTTGCAACAGTAAAAGGCACCAAGCAGTGATCAGCTTGAACCTGCATCCCCTGGGAATCAAGGACTGCGGCTTTCGGCAGGAAAAGCAATGTCAGACATCCTTCCTTTGTTCTGCCAAGTCTGGAAAAAAAGGGGTCAGTTACAGAGTTTCTAACCTACCCCAATACTCCCATTATAAGTACATCGGCTTATAATAAAGCTTATTTCTAACAGTTTTTGCTTTGTCATTGCTTGCTTGCGCAAGACATGTGACTGTTTGGGCATTAGTCTACCTTGAACCCTAACACTAAGAACCCTTCACTGGACCCCAGAGACCCTACCTGCATTTTTTCCTGCATTCTAAATTCTGTGAAACTGTAACCTGAACTATTGGGCAAAAGGCCCCAGTCAATTTAGGGTTGGACAATTTTAGATAGGGATCATCTCTTTGGATCTTTTTGTGCATGATTCTTGTCTAACCTTATCTTTGCAGGAGTTTCTGATTTGTGTTATGCCTTATAACCAAGCAAATGTATTGTTTGATAGTGTTGTGTGATACGCTACATGCTTATAGTCATTTTTCTATAGTGTGTTTTGGACATAAGTAAATAACTGGATTTGTATACATCCTGTCTAAGTGTAATCTGTGATTCCCATTGTGTGAACTCTTTGAGGACCAATCACAAGGTCACCCACTCTGAGGAAGTTAGCCTAGACCATCTGTCACTGCTACCTATATAATACACACACACTATAGGTTGGCCTTCTATATATCAGTCCACCAGGCCAGAGAATATAAAATCAGTCCTAACGACCAACATGACCCCTCTATAGACCCATCCAAGATGATAGACACCTACAATCATTCAGTGTTGCACGCCATCAACACAGTGGCTCCACTGGGGAAAACGCAAAGCTAAACCTATCGCCCACCTTAACACATGGTTTACCACTGACCTTAAAGCAGTCATCATGAACAAACGAGCAGCTGAAACTGCTTGGAATAATGACCCCACAGTCTTAAATAAAATCTATTTTCTACCCTCTCTAAAGACTATTGCTAGCCATATTCCTAGCATAGCATGCCACATATGACCGAATCAGCAAAGCAAACTCTAGCATCCATGAACTTTTTGCCATACTATGAGAACTAGAGTCCCCAGGCCCCCCTATTGTTGACTGTCCTAAAGACGCTATCTGGTGTGCCAACATACAAAATACGTTACTTGACAAAATAACCTCCCTCCAAAAATAATTGTACTAAAAAAAACACTGTGCCACCTCCTGTGGCCACTCCATACTCTTAACATGTTCACTACACCCACCTCTTTGACTTTTTTCACAGTAATCAAAGATTGTGCTGAAGCAGTGGCACCATTCGCAACATCACTCATTAACTCTTCTTTTGCCTCCAGTTCAGTACTAACTGAAAAAATGTGTGGGTCCTACCTCTACTAAAAAAATGACCCTAGATCCTAAAATCCCTACTAATTACCATCTAATCACCACAGTACTGTTCATCCTCAATATTTTGGATAGAGCGCCATACCTTCAAATTCAGCACCACCTCAATTCTAATGACCTTTTAGGCCTTCGTCAATCTGGATTTCAGCCTGGCTATGGTCCTGAAACACCACTCCTTGACTTAAAGAATCAAATGGATGAATTCAAGGATGCCGGCAAGCTTGCTCTTCTTTTACTGCTAGACCTCACCACTGCCTTTGTTTTGGTGGAACACCAAATTCTTTGCCGACACTTGTCTTCTGCAGGCCACTTCTCTGGCAAAGCCACCACCCGGATCTCCTCTTTCCTCTCTAACAGGTCCATGAGAGTGTTCTCCATGCTAGACTCAGCCATTCCAGCCACTGTCTTTGGTGGTGTAACACCAGGCTCCTGTGTCTCACCGACATTCTACAACATCTTCACAAAGCCCCTCATCGAGACCCAGGGTATCACTTACACAAACTATGCAGATGATACCTAGAACCTTCTACCTATCACGGGAGACTATCTCACTGACTTCAGTTCACTGGAAGCAATCTACCACACTATACAGGCCTGGATGACCCATCACTCGCTTTGTCTTAATGATGATAAGACAGAGCTGCTTCTGGTCGGCTCACAATCCCAGCTTAACAAGCTTGCCACAGCCTACAGATCATTACCATCGGCAGCATTTCCATACTAGTCTCTCATAAAGTCAAAACTCTCTGAATCTACCTGGATTCCAACTTGTCTCTAACAAGGCAAGTTAATGCTATCTCCTCTTCGGCAGCCTACACCACGAAACATATTAATGCCTGCTGGCCTTTCCTATCTACGGACAGTTGCACCTCCAACGCTAGCGTGCTTATAAACTCTATGCTTGACTTTTGCAACTCACTATTTGCTGGCACTAGTACATGGAACATCAACAAACTACAGATCATTCAAAACAATGCTCCATGACCTGCCCTCAATATCCCAAAGAACGATCACATCTCACCTGCGAGAAAAAAAGCACACTGTCTGCCTATTCATGAGCGCATATTGTTCAAGACACTGGCCATCACACACAAATGTCTCTCAAACCCGGCCCCTAGATACTTATCTCTCAAAATCAACAACGTGCATTGTACCAGACCCACTGCTTTACATATATGCACCACCTCATCATCCATAGATTTAAATTGCAATGAGGTGGAGGTCTCAGCTTAATTGCGTCTCAGAACTGGAATGCCCTCCCACCAGCATTGAGAGCAAAACAACTTCTATTGGACCTTCCATAAGCACCTAAAACATGACTCCTCAATCCTGGCCTGAAGTAACAGTTCTGCCAACTGTCCAAGTGAACCCTTTCCTTTGTTCTGCTGATCTACAAGTGTTTTCCTCCACTGTAATGTAACATGATCAGTTTCTATGTCTTAAGCAAGTGTAACCAGTGCCTTGATGCCCAAGGGCATAGTGCACTCTACAAAGGCCAAAATATATATAATAAAATAAATAAATAAATCTAAAAAAGGGACTATCACACGACCCCATGGCAAGAACCATCCTGAAAAATTCAGAAACATGACCTCTGGAGATCTTCTGAAATGATAGAAGTGCCTGGCTCCTCCGCAGGACGTTCCAACCCAGGAAATGCAAAAGATGTAAAGAGGAATTTACTTAGATACAGACAAGCATCCAGCCTCCAGCATGGCTTATGAATCAGAGGAAGCAGACAAAAAGGTTAATGGAATTTTAGGGGGGTTCTTCATAGTAGATTGGTGCAGAGTAGCAGCGTCCACACTCCTAGACATAGCTCACCCTCAAATGATAAGAATTATGAGGAGGTAGAGCGATGCATTTAAAATGATTCCAAAACCATAATTAATTTAGCTTTAGTTTCCATCATGGTGGGAGGCCTAATTAAGTGTGCAGAACGCCACCTCAGTTGAGCAGAAACCACTCTAGTCGAATTCAGTGCAAAACCTCCTTTTCACTTCAAGGTATCGACTTGTTGTCCATCACAATAAAACGACGTTGAACTGCATCACTCTTCTATTCGAGCATTTTTAATGTGTAACTTTCATTGACGGAAAAGAAGTGAAACACATTTCTTTTTTAAGTTAAGACATTTTATGAATATTGCATAGTTATACAATAAAGAGTTTCTTTGTCAGAACGCAGAAGAAGCTGTGGATCGTCACATATTTTACACCATCAATCCCATTAGACCTACCCGGCATAGTCCAAGGTGTTGAATCACAGGAGTCGCGTATTCCGAAACATCTGGTGAGCCTCTGGTTGAAGAATACTGCTCCTAAGTGTACTCAAAGTAAATAGAACATACGTTTGCCCTGTCATTCCATTTGTATGGATCGAGACTGTTCTTTTTTTTTTCAATGAAGAATTGTATGCAAATCATAATATACACACAATGGCTGGTAACCAAAATCACTTAAAGATGCTTCTCTCTTCTCATATTTGTGAAAGTGAAAAAGGCAAAGTTGAGGAACGTGTTCTTCATAACGTCTATTTAGGATTTACTTGTGAAACTGTATTTCAGGTTAGAATAATCTTGCAATAAATGCTATGAAGTGTCATCGTCAGATTTCCATTATCTCGCACCGTCGGAACTGCTTATCTCATGAGCTCAGCTGACTAGCCTTTCCTGTCACGCTGAATAAAATCGCATCACAATAGCAACGGTTCACATGCACTTGTGAAAGACACTGTGTAAAGAATTAGCTGATTTAACTAGCATGACGTGCTGCCCCATATTCTCAGGACCCATGCACTTTCTTTACACGAATAACTTTTTGTCATGGCCTGATGATAACGTACATTTTTCATAAATGCATTTTACTATGCTCAATTCGATGACTGTGGGCATCATTGGCACATTTGAATTAATCATTTAACGATCGCCTCGTCATTTATAGATTGGCCGTTCTGTTGTGTAAATTCAGTGCACAACATTGAGATAGATCACAGATTTGAGCAGTAATGAATGGTGTATTCTTTCTGCCAGCCAATTGTTTGCCTTTTTGTTGAATACACCTTCTTTAAGCATTGCTAGAAATAGTTAAGTACTATGTATGATATGATAGGTTATTCCGGGATCGAACCTGTGGTGCTCTGTGTCGCCTTGCGTCCAAGGCGAGCATGTTGCCCCTGAGCTATCCTCACAAGTTCTACATGGGAGTATTAAAACTATCCAGGAATAGCTTATCAACAGTGCTTAATTTGTGGGGCTGGTTGCCGGTGCCCAACACCGGCACTCTTTTTTGGGCACCGGAACTCATGCGGGGCCAGCGCACGTGCAATTGCTTTGTTTGTTCTTCCACTTCACTTTGCTTTGATTACAAATCATTGGGATTTGTCATTCTGATCTCAATCTCTCTCGTGCTTGCAGGTTACAGGCCATGGCTGGCTGGGCCTGGGAGGGACCAGCCATCGCAATGAACAACAAACTGTTACAAACAACAGCCAATGAAAACTACCATTCTGTTGTTACTATGCAGTATTTGATACATTCTGTATAGTAACACAGAATGTGCAGTTTTCATTGGCTGTTCTTCTGAGCCAGTGAAATTACATGGTGACGTGTTGTTATTGCCACAGTAGGCAGCGCCACCTTCATTTCACGAGTTGCTGTGAAGTGAAGGTGTTGAGGCGTGGCGTCGTCGGTCCTGACTTGTGAGAGAGACAGCCTGCCCTGCTGCACTGCGTGGTGCGGCCTAGTTGCTTCCTGGGGCCCCCTCTGCCTGCTTTTTCATTTGTGTAGGTGCCAGTGTGCACACCCCCTCTCACCCCCCCACCCTGAGGCCCGACAGGGGACCAAGTCCCAGCCGGCAAAGCAGGTAAGTCACTTGTTGTTGCGTGCGGTGCAGCTTGAGCCTGTCACAGTCAAGTGATCAGGCAAGGAAGGCCCAGGTCGGGGCCCAGGTGGCGGCACGGTCCCCTGGTGGTGTCCTGACTGCCCAGGAGTCAGGACCCCACCAGGGGCCAGTCCACGCCCAGGCTTCGGTCTGTGTGACCTGTGTGCAGTGTGCTGCTGACTGCAGTCAGTGCCAGTGCATTTCTGTGACATGGGGCTGGTGGCTGCCGCAGACTGAGTCGGATGACTCTGCCGTGGGCGGCCTGGCTCATGGATTGTGCCCAAAAGTATGTTTTATACTTTTTTCTTTGAAAACCTGACCTTCTGTGTGGCTGGTGGCCGGGGCCCCGCCCTACAGAAGGTAGGTTTTAAAAGAAATAACTTATTTTGAGTGGCGGCTGTGGCCCATCACTTCGAAAGTGATGGGCCCCAGCCGCCCAAATATATGTTTTTTCTTTAAAAATCTTTCCTTCCGTTGGGCCGCTGCACCGCCCACCTATTTTTGTCATCAGGCTCAGCATGGCAGTGGCGGTGGTGGCCCCCTGGAAGTTAGCCTAAATGATTGAGGAAAGGCCGAGCAAAGCCCAGGACTGGGCGGGGCACGGGCTCTACGTGCTATACGTGCTCCCACTAGTGTCTGTCACAAAAGGAATGACTTTTTATTTGCAACTTTGGCCCCTTTTTCATTGGTGCCGAGCCTGACTCGAGACAATTGTATGCCCCAGTCCAACCCTGGATAGCATTAATCTAAGCGAAACATGAACTGTGAATTTGTACCTGGGTGTTTCCGTTCTTCCTTTTAATGTTATCGGCCTCATTAGTTCACAAACGAGCTCCAGCGAGGGGACCTGGAACGGTCCACGTATCCGGCCGAAACCGAACCGGCTGTACTTCGCGAGAAAACCCCATGCAAAGATGAACTTCTGAAATGCCATTTCAGGTTCAAAGATACATACATGGAAACTAGACGGGGATAAACATGGTGCACGTGCCAACTAATCTGTCGTCATAAATAAAAGCACTAGTTGAGTATTCTTGAATAATTCTCAACCATCTTTTGCTGTCATTTTTTTTACATAATTCCAGCGCATGTTTTCTATCCTGATCTTTAGTTTATAGACCAGATGTGGCCCCTTAACCTGCGTACAGTACGCTCCGAGCATGTGCTCTGAATGAGAGCACATGCAATCCTCAGATAGGAATCCTCAGATAGGGAGGTGGGTTCAGTTACACCCCGCAGTTTAGTGAAGTATGTCAAGAACATGTCAGTGGGAAGGAGATATCCGAATATGCATTCTCCTCTGGCTCCTGAATATTGGGTGACAAAACATATTTAGTTTTTTTAATATGTGTTTTGGTGGAAAGAGGCCCTAAAGCAGAAGTAGCACAGGCCGTTGATTTCACAACAATGGGCCTCATTAGGAGAAGGTGCCGGTACGGGACCGACACCCTTCATTACGGGATGTGCAATTACGAGGTTCCCTTTGCGGGACCCGGACCAGACGTCTGGTAAAACCAGACATCTTTTCCGGGTCCCGTGAGGGGAAGAGGGAGGTAATAACGGGCCATTCGTAATGTGCCCGTTGTTACCTCCCTCCCCATTCCTATTGAGCCCTATGGGGGCTCAATGGGAATGGGGAATGGTTCCTTCAAGGAGGAATAACCGGGTCCTCCAATGTTGGAATGACCTGGTTATTCCTCATTGAAGGAACCCGGTAATGGAGCCAGGTTTGGAGGCAGCCATGCTGCTAACAGCACCATGGATGCCTCCAAACTTGTAATGAGGCCCATGTCTTGCAGAAATGACTTTTTCCAAGTTATACAACACCATGAAGGAAGGGTGAAGGGGGATGCATTTATGAGATGTGATGACTGATAAGGGCTTGAGAGTAAATTGATTACACAAAACACCTGGATGAGGTGACTGAATAACGGGCTGAGGGGAGGGTGCTATTCCTGGAGTTAACCGATTAAAAATACTTGGTGTACTTTAACAGACTGTCAGATGGGGCAGAAGGGGTAGAGACAAATAAAGTGCAACAGTGACTGAAACAGAATGTTTTTTTATTTATTTGCATTTTTAAAGCGTTCACACAGCCTGGGGGCATCAAGGCGCAGTTACAGGAGGAGCATGTCTTAGTTGCGTATTTACTACACGCCTGTGCCAGCAGTTGCTGCAGCGCCAAACATGTGGCATGGAACAGCAGCAGTGTGATGGGCTGGTGGTGGGCCAATCTAGGTAGGTCTAGCACTGAATTGGCGTGGCCGGCGCGCCTGCGCTGAGAGTGGCACCACTCCCGGCATTATGGGGCCAATATTTTTTAGGCACTGGCACTTATTTTTTTACAAATTAAGCACTGCTTATTAACCAGCATAACTCAGTTTTTTTGGTGAATCTATTATCTCTCAGAGAAGGTGCACTACACATCATTCCATTATTGGCACAATTGACTACTTATACTGTAAGCCCCGGTGATCCAATTTGGGTAAACTCAGAATTATCCGATTTTCCACAGATTTAGCGGATCCCATTTTCTTCAACTTTCTATGAAGATTGAGTGGGTTTGGAATCACATGGAGTTTATCATCAGTCTTGGTGGAAGACGCAGGCAGCTGCTGTTGCAGCTGACTGAGAGCTAAAATATTAAAATAGAAATAGAATTTAGCAGAGTGAGGAAAAGGTAAGATTAAGTTGAGGGAACGGTAGAAAATTGAAATGCTATCTAGTTGAGGAAGGGATAACATAGTGAAATCGTATAGTTTAGTTTTTATGGAGGAGAAAGGCAGATTACTATTCAGTGATTGTAATTTATTGGGTATATTTTTTTGACTATGATTGTTCAATAAATAATCTCAATGGCCAGCCATCATGAAATGCCTGTACATGACATTTCTTCTTTCTTCTCAGTGAGGCAATGACTATAGAATATGGAGGAGAAAATCCAAATAATTACAATTCAGTGCCTTGAAGTAAATATGCCATCGTTTGTGCCTACTGTGCAAAGTGGTACCTTCCCAACTTCCCCTACCATGACACACACTTCTGCCCAGATGGCAGCCTTCTGCTGGTGTCTGCTTTTACAACTTGTGGTAGCAAAAAGCTGTTCAGCATGAGCAACCACCTTTTCAGCAAGTACCGCAAGCTCTGTGTGACAAATTGGATTATGCCTCACAGGGGTACAAGGATGAGTAGGGGTAAAATGGCCTGCTCAGCCTTCACACTTCTACAAAGCAAACCACAATGTGTGGGGTGTACTGACCCACTCTGCTATACTATGCGGCCTTACTCTGCTATCTATGGTGCGGGAAACAGTAAAATGGCGGCAAAATCCTGTACGTGCCAAAACCTCCAAAAACATGGTGCATGTGTGGTGGAACAGAGAACACGCTGCAGAAAAAGTACCAGTGGGCTCCATGACAAGCAAACATAGAGTGCAGAGGGAGAAACAGCGCTTTGTAAGTGAAACTCCAAAATGTGCCTGTACATTTACTTTGCTGCTGAAACTTCAAAATGCCTATACATAACAGTTTCCATCACTCAAAATCTTGCTTGGCGCTAAAAATCATTTAATCTAATGAAGCACAGTGAATTTATAAGGTCCTGAAATGTTAAGAGCAAAACACCTTCTCAGCAAAACTGGATTACCTGTGAGTGACAGCCCCTGTCAAATGGGCTCTCCTGATTAAACTTTAAAGTTGTCTAAACTAAAGGTCTGCCGGATTAGTAAATATAAAAGGATTGTTGCTGAAAGGAACACGGATCTCAGTAGTTTTGATCCCACAGGTTTAAATCAAGAATGTAAATTATATATGTTATCTGATGCAACAAGTTTGTTTATGTTGGATTTCAAGTCAAGAAATTAAGAATTAACCTAGGCTGGCAGGGCCTGCAATGGGTTGACAAACAGGTTTCCACCCAAGGGGAGGGCATTGCTCTCAACAGATGCTCACTGACACATGATAATTGTGGGGTATTCCAGACCTCTGGCTGCTGCTATTGACTGAACTATGGCAGATTCCCTAGGCCAGGAAATGGATGTGTGAAGAGGTCATAAACTAGGTTTGCAGAAGGAAATCCCAAAGGTGGGGACTGCTCCTTGCCTCCGGAGACAGACAAAAGGCTGACCATTTGCTGCTAAAGAATATCTAATGAACATTTTTTAGAGATATATAACTCACTATCAGAAGTGGTGAAAAATATAAAATGGGCAGATTTGTTAATCTAATTTTTGGCCCTACATTTAAAAACTTGGCGGAACTGTGTAGCATATTCTAAACAGGAACGGCAATATATGTGGTTTTATGGGAACTGTATTTATGCTAGAATTGTTAAACTTTGCACACATATTCCTATGGTCTAAATGCGCATATTTGTGGAAATTTGGATACATTTTGGAAAATGTTTTCATGGAGAAATGGACAAAATGCTGCAGAAAGGCGAAACAAGATCTCACAGCTGTGGAATTTTGATGAACAGATACTCCATAAAACATGTAATCCTTGTATGTGATTTTTGTAGAGGTTACAAATGTATAAATATGTATTTAGGACAAAATTCGATTTTGATACTAGTGGCTAGGGGAGGTTTTTTAAGATTTGTAAAAATCAAACTATAAACCTGACTTCATCTGTCTTTGATACAATCACCCAGATGCAAGGCGGAGATGAGGCTCTGATCCAATCCCAGTTAACAGGGGCAAGTTTAGTTAAAACGGCCCATACACCCATTTGGTGATGTCGTTTGACAGGATAAATAGGGACATCTGACAACATATAGACACACTCTCTCTTCTGATTTCAGCAAAGCATTTTGATCCAGCATTCAACATCCAGCTTTCAAAATCCTTCTAGATCCAGATGCCAACCACCAGGCCAAGCAGTAGTTGAACCATTTTCAGCTAGGCCTCAATCCTCAATTGATCCTCACAACCCAGTGAAGCGCTGTGGTGGGGGGAAGCATGCTGAAGCTATCTGGCTTGCTACCACAAAGGCTTGCCTGATGAACTTGCCATCCCGCTGATCTAAAATATCCAGAAACAAGCAGTTCTGACGACCAGCCTAGCTGATGTGCTGTCCTTCCCTGTGAGTATTAACAGGACGCTAGAGAACTATTGTATACCGTGCCATATCTTGTTCCACACTAATCTCTGAACTATCCTTACTTTCATAACCAGTCACAGTGTCAACACCTTTAGTGCTATCCTATCCTGTCTATTTGCTAAAGCGTCATTTTCATAGTCACTTTTATTTGTGTAACTTTTATCCATGAATCCCACTTCGAGCGTTTGGACTGGTTCTGCCGGAGAAGGTGCTGGGGATCTGTTACTGAAGTCATGAATCAGTCTCAGAGCTTACTTCGTCCCAACCTGGTTGTCTAGTCTGAATGCTCTAGTCTTGAGTAAAAGCATAAACCAAATTTTCTGGTTTTAAACTGAAGTTCTTGTCCAAATCTGTGCCTTTATTTTCGAAACACCTCTTACTAAATTTCAACTTCCTCTGATACCTAACATCCTTAGCTATCTCCACAACTAAAGACTGCATCGTGGAACAGTGTATTTGTATGTTTTTCTTCACTATCGCCTAGTAAAAGTTTGCGGCAAATTTGCCATTTCAGCCAAAGTACACGTGTCTTTTGCCCATTTCAAAGTGCTTTTTCTATCCCATCATGATCTGAAGTGTATATGGTGGTTCATATTATAGCCCATGCATGTTAGGACCTGATTACTGTTGCTTTCTTTAGAATTTGTCTCCATTGTAGCATTTTGACCATTTTGCAGTATTTCACTAAGCCATTTTCATCTGTCATTTCAAAATGTCATTTGCCAAAATAAGGTTTTCTCCATTGTGTGGGAGGGAGGATTTCCTATAACTCTAGATATTGTATTTCATTCCTGAAAACCTGCTGATTACTCACATTGGTGTAGGATGAATCATTTGTATTTAAACAAAACTTTGCAGGGGGAACATTAACCTAAACGCTATCTGTGTGCAAAACAATTGTTCTTTTTCTCTGTGTCTCCTATTATTCCTCCTTATAAGTGAATTCAATTGCTTTGCTTATTTCTGAATTGTATTGCCACCCTTTGGGCGAGTGCTGCCCCATATATATCTCTATTAAACCTATGTGTGATTTGAATATTAAAAAAAACTAATAAATATTTACCTTTGTAAACTAGCCTGATTCCTGGTTTAGTGTGACCTGCGGGTATTTTGAGAAGGGTGTGATATGAGTGGTATGTCATTCAGAATATTGAACTTATAGACAAAAATAAATAAGGGTTTCATTTGCGCACTACATGCTAGGCGAGACTTGGGTTGTGCCTGATTGAAATCCCTTACAAATGCAATCATAAAGGTAAAACAGGGACAATGAAGATATTTACCTCATTTGCCTTTTGTTGTAACATGGGCAGAAGGAAGGCTTTACTCTCAAGAGGGGTATGTAGGTGAACCAGTAGTGACCCAAACAACACAGTATCACAAATCACAGTCCAAAATAAAGGGAATGTTCAATCAAGCTTCTAGAAAAATATAAAAACTTTAATAAAACACACAATCTGTAAGTAGAACGAAAAGAGATTACTATACCAAAAATCCACCTCAAAGGAAAGGACAGAGAAGATGCGACAGATGGGAGAAGATTGCACTGTGAGCTTAGTTCCAAGGGTTGTAGGTAAAGTACTACCATAAAAAGTACATTGAGTTGAAAACAGGAGCAATCTTGAGCCAAAGTCTCTAGGGTCTCAGAAGACCATGGGGCAGTCCAGTACCTGGATTTATTTCTTGGTAGGCTGATGCATAAGACCCGGGGTCAAATGATGATGTGAGTTGAACCGGCTCAGTCAGGCACATAGCATTGTGGCATCCCTGGCAGCAAGCGAGTGTCGAATAGGGTAAAATGTGGGTGCTCTGTGCGATCAAACGGCGGCGGATCAAATTGTGCAGGTCAGGGTGGTCCCAAGAATGCTTTGTGGTTGGCCAGGCCAAGTCAAGCTTTAGCCGCCAGAAGACGTTGGCTAATGATGCTCCAACAATTTGAGTTGGTGGGCGACAGTCGTCGTAGTGGTGTTAGAGGATGTGTCAATGTGCTATCAATGATGCAGTGGTTCTTCAGCTAGCTGGGCCGAGCTGTGGTCGTAATCCTGGTTAGAGTAGGCGAGTGACCCTCCAGAGATTTGGTTCAGATTCTGGCATTGAACAGACGGTGTCACGCTTCGCTAGGACAAAATACAGTGTCAAGCTGGTGTTCAGGATGCGGGGGACATGGAGCAAACAGTTTAGTGTGGGAAAACAGGGATCTTTGGCTGGTCTAGCCCTTTGGGTTGCTGTTAGGACTATGTATAGGGCTTGAGGACAGGATACGCCAGTTCATGGTCTGTTCTTCTGGCATGAAAGATCCATTATAGAATGTTTGGTCATGGTCCACAGCACTGGTCACTCCCAAGGTTCCCTGGAAGTGGTAAGGGGGCAGATCTTTTCTGTCTTGGACGGCTCCTTCTTCACCTCCAGCTGAGTGCTTCGGACAGTGCAACTGACCCAAAGGAAGTCCAGGTGAGAATGTTGAGAACGTCTGTTCAGCCTTAAAGGATCAGTTGAGGAACTGGGGGGAATTCTGCCAAAGGGGCATGATATGCCTTCTTTTAAGGCCACAAGTTCTCAGGTGATTGGTCTAAAACTAGGCTGCTTAAGGGGACCAATCTCTGCTAGTGGCTGGAGTGGACTTGCCCTTTTGATCTTGCACATAAAGTGCATTGCTCCAGAAGAAGTGGAGGAGACAGGAAAGGGAAAAAGAGACAGTGAGAAATGATTTGCTGGAAGGCTTCATCCAGTGTCCATTCCACTCCGGCCTATCCTACTTCAGCCCTATACTCTCCTACTGACAACAAAGACCCTTGGATATTCAGAACCCTGGTGTGAGGCTAGGTCTCCTTAATGTGTGTGTTCTTTTGATACCCAGGCCCAGGACACCTTCCTGCTGTGTAGCATGTCTCAGAGGGAGGAGGTTACCGGCTTTCCTATATAAAATCAAAGAGAGGCTGGCTCATTGGGGTATCAGTCCTGCTGTGCAGCAGTATCGCCCAGTCTGACCCAAACAAAAATTTGCTTCCTCAGCAGAGCTGACACAAAGGAGCTGACACATGTGCAATATCAATTGGGATGTGGCGTATTGGATATATTTTCTGGAGGAGATACACCTAATCTTGCAACATTTTATTGTTGTGGTAAATTGTGGCATATTTTATTGTGGTAATACACTGGTGGCTTCCCTATTTATAGTAGTATCGCTCCCCACAGAATATACCCTAACACCTGTCCTTTTTACCAGAGTCTTTTCACAATATTAGCTACTTTACTGTTTTCCTCACCAACTTATCTACAATGCTGAGTTATGCTCTAGCAGCCAAAGCACAAAATATCTTACATTATAACCAAGTGATTGGATACACATACATCACACACTTCTAAACTCATTTACTAGGAAAACCAAAAGCTCAATTCAGATTTCACCATCTGTGGTAAAATGAATGACCACCTACAGCAAAATATGGCTAGTCCCTGTGAACCCTCAACTTCTGTGCCAGTGAGCACAGTCATGCAATGAAAATCCAACACAATATGTTTTAGTTTTCTGATTTTACAATATTTTAACAATTTTAACATAAATAAATAGTCCATATTTTTTTTTAATCAGATCTCATCATTTTTATCAGTGGTCTGATCTTTATATATACTGTCATGACTTTTAAACTTTTTGAATGCTGTGACCTTCTTCTACAAAATTATTAATAAAGAAAGTTGGATCCCGATCATTATTTTGGAATCACCACGGGCAGTGCTACTCATCCGACTGATGAACAATCAGCAATAAGAATATATATATATATATATATATATATATATATATATATATATATATATATATATATATATATATATATATATATATATATATATATATATATATATATATTACATGGCCACACTAGTGGCCATGTAGTTATGGTTAAGTTGGTGTTTCCATAGGAAGAGCACTTTTTGGGTGGCTTATAACTTCACTCTCCCTGGACGAATCCTCACCAAACTTTGCAAAAAAAGTATTTGGGTCACTCTGAATTTTCTTCCAAAGTTTTGTGAGGATTCGTCCAGGGAGGGCAAAGTTATAGGGGGGTCCCAAAACTTTTTTTTTCCCATAGACTGAATAGGAAAAAATGTTTGCTCACGACTACAGCCCAAACCACTGGACGACTTTTCACCAAATTCGGACCAGGAGCAGCGGCTTGGTCCCGAAAGCGTGCTTTTGCAAATTTGGTAAAAATCCGTCCAGTAGTTTTTTAAAAAGGACCAAAAAGTAGGTAAAAAATAAATAGTGATGTCTGTGTCCGCTTCGCCAACACACTTCCCTGTTCTGTCCGGGGACAGTGTCCTGATTGGTCCATTGACTTGCGTGATGTCTGCAGACATGTGACCTGTTCGCGGTTGTTATGAAGACGCTGTCGAACACTCGCTGTGTCCTGAAATGTTCGCAAATATGAATGGGGGGTTATGGCTGGCAAGTTGAATGTGTTCTAAGAACACTTGCGGTGTCCTGAAATGTTCACAAATAAACAAGATGGTGGTGTTCTGAAGACGCTTCTAAGAACACTCGCAGTGTCCTGAAATGTTTGCAAATAAACAAAATGGGGGTGTTCTGAGGACGCTGTCCGTATTGTTCTCTGTCACGTTGAATGTGTTCTAAGAACACTCGCGGTGTCCAGAAATGTTCGCAAATACACAAAATGGGGGTGTTGTGGCTGGCAAGTTGAATGTGTTCTAAGAACACTTGCGGTGTCCTGAAATGTTCCCAAATAAACAAAGTGGGGGTGTCCTGAGGACGCTGTCCGTATTGTTCTCTATCAAGTTGAATGTGTTCTATGAACACTCGCGGTGTCCTGAAATGTTCGCTAATAAACAAGATGGTGGTGTCCTGAAGACGCTTCTAAGAACACTTGCAGTGTCCTGAAATGTTTACAAATAAATAAAATGGGGGTGTCCTAAGGACGCTGTCCGTATTGTTCTCTGTCAAGCTGAATGTGTTCTAAGAACACTTGCGGTGTCCAGAAATGTTCGCAAATAAACAAAATGGGGGTGTTCAGAAGACGTTTCTAAGAACACTCGCGGTGTCCTGGAATGTTCGTAGGGGGTGACCTGAAGGCGTAATCCGTAATGTTCGCTGGCAAGTTGAATGTATTCTAAGAACACTCGCGGTGTCCTGAAATGTTCGCAAATAAACAAAATGGGGTGTCCTGAGGACGCTGTCTGTATTCTTCTCTGTCAAGTTGAATGTGTTCTGAGAACACTCGCTGTGTCCTGAAATGTTCGCAAATACACAAAATGGGGATGTTCTGAAGACGTGTCGAACACTTGTGTCCTGAAATGTTCGCAAATATGAACGGGTGGTTGTGGCTGGCAAGTTGAATGTGTTCTAAGAACACTTGCGGTGTCCTGAAATGTTCGCAAATATGAATGGGGGTTGTGGCTGGCAAGTTGAATGTGTTCTAAGAACACTCGCGATGTATTGAAATGTTCGCAAATAAACAAAATGGGGGTGTCCTGAGGACGCTGTCAGTATTGTTCTCTGTCAAGTTGAATGTGTTCTAAGAACTCTCACGTTGTTCTGAATGTTCGTAGGGGGTGTCCTGAAGATGCTGTTCGTATTGTTCGATGGCAAGTTGAATGTGTTCTTAGAACACTCGTGGTGTCCTGAAATGTTTGCAAATAAACGAAATGGGGTGTTCTGAGGACACTGTCCGTATTGTTCGTTGTCAAGTTGAAAGTGTTCTAAGAACTATCGCGTTGTTCTGAAATGTTTGTAGCGGGTGTCCTGAAAACGCTGTCCATATTGTTCGCTGGCAAGTTGAAAGTGTTCTAAGAACACTCATAATGTCTGCGGACATTAAAAGTTTCCATAGACCATAGTTGAAATGTTTGACTCTATGGATGTGATATGTTGCGGTGGTTGTGGCCAGGGCATAGAGTCTTGGGTGCATGGCCATTTGGCCATGCACCCAAGACTATGCCCTGGCCACAACCACCGCAGCATATCACATTCATATTTGCTTATAACTTTGGGTGAAAAACAAATGTATAAGGAACAAAGGTATTAGATACTATGGATGTGATATGCTGCGATGGTTCTCCTTATTATTGTATACTTACTGTTTGGTCTAGTAACCGGAGTACATGTATTTCTTGTTAATTTATGTGATAAAAGAAAATAGCATGTTAGTATTAGTATTTTGTAATGACTTATTACATTGTATAATCAACATACTTTTTTTTTTGGACCCTCATATTTAGTAGATTACAAATCAGAGTACTGTGCAATTTGCTCAGTTTCTGTGTTTGTTGCTAAAATCATTGGGTCTGTGGGAGAAAAAAAAATCCATGTTGGATTAAAAAAAAACCTTTTTCTGTTATGCTACAGTTTATTTGTTTGTTTGTTTTCAGTGTTCACTTGTTGTTTCTGGCTAATGCTTTATACTTTGGCTTGTTGCATTTTTTTGGAGCAGTAACATATTATTTATTTGCTTGGATATTATAATATTTTGGAGCAGTTAGATACCAATTGACGTATTCTAACTGTCTATTTTTTTGATATTTTTCAGTGGTATTGATTTATCTATTTGGATATTGTTAAATTTTGGGACAGTTAGATACCAATTGGCGTATTCTAACTGTGTATTTTGTGGTCTAATTTAGTGGTATTCATTTATCTGATTAGTTGTTGTAGAATCTTTGAGCAGTTAGATAGCTTTTGGAGTATTCTAACAGTACATATTTGTTTAACACAAGTTTACTTAGGGTTTAAATACAGTTTAGTTATCAAATTTGGTTTAAGAACATCAAATAAGCGTTTGTAAGATGTGCTGGTAACCTCTGCTTTAGAGTAATGGTACTATCATTACATTCAAACCATCCACATTTCTTTTTTATATATGCAGTGTAGTGCCCTGAATTGGTTGTGGCTCCTGCGTGGTAGAGTATACCTATTGTTGTGAAGGTTTTCTTACCAAGTGATATTTGACCATGTGTGAATACAGTCAGCTTGCAGTTGTTTTTGGTACCATCTGCATTGTAACGTAGAAGCATTAGTAGTATGTATTTACTATGTGTTTGTATTACTAACGTGGAGCGATTATCTGAATTGCAGGCAGAGCATAATCTACCATGGTTTGCATTTTGTACAAGTCGCTGAAATGGAATGGATTCACAATTTGGTATTGATATATATATGAAGTGTTCATTGGGGATTTCTTCTTGTGTCACATTGTTGCAGAGAGTGCATGTATATTTCCACATGTATGAAATCTGGAAGATTTCATTTATAGTTATGTTTTTGTTTTCCAGTACTTGTAGTAAGTACATTAGAAATTCTTGTGGATCTTCCTGTGAGTTTATAGTGAATTTCACAATTCCAGCACAGTAGTCCAATTTTTGTCTTATTCCATATGTTATCAGGATTGTTTGCTGCATTTCTGTGAAGTACTAACATTTGCATACACAATGGGTCTGTACTGTGTAAGTAAATGTTGTCAACAATTGGTGGTAATTGAAAAAGAATATTCATTGCTACATTTGCGTAGCAACCTACACCAACTATATTTGAGAATTTAAATGGTCCAGGTAGTTCTGTATCTAACTACTTTTTTTGGAGTTTATCTTCCTTCTTTAAAGAAGTACCTGGTTTACTTTCCCTAATTGATTCTTTGTTGCTTGTGGTACTTGATGAAGTATTAGTTTCTTTTACTCTCTTTGGAGGATTTGCAGTGACATCCTGTTGCATTTCTGTTTGATTTATTTTTCTTTTATAACGTTTTACTTTTTGTGGAACGGAATATGTGTTTAGGTGGGGGGTGTATTGTGAGCGAAGTCTATTGTATTCTAAAATGCAAGGAATATCAGCGTTTATTTTACTTGGATCAAAGTTGATTAGAAATAGACCATCCAGTGTACGTAAGCGTGATAGTGCTACCTAGCTCATGCCTTCTTTAAAGACTGTGTTGCCTATATCTATCATTGCTTTGTCTAGGGTAAGACCTTGTGATTTATGAATCGTGACTGTGTATGCAAGAGTTAGAGAAAATTGTACTCTGTGTACATACATATCTTTGAAGAGAAGGAATCTAGCTGTTGAGCATCCTATCCTTTTTACTTCTGAAAGTTTGTCAAAGAGTATATTGACAAACTGAATTTTGTTGTTGTGTGGGTATGTTTGAAAGCCAACAACTGTACCCATTGCTCCATTAACTAGTCCTTGGTCCACGTCAAGGTTTTACGTTTAAGTATTACTCTGCAATTTAAGGATCATTTTAATATCTTTTCTAAGCCTGCTATGTTTGAGATTGATTTTTCTAAACTATTTAGTCTTGTTGTGGCTTGGTCACACATGGGTAGTGTCATACCATGGACATCTAGTTTGTCTGTGGCGCTAATTTCCATGATTGGTTGCATTTCTTTACTTAGCATGATTTCATTGAATTTCAAACCATAAACCTGAGATCATCTGTCTTTGATCCAATTGGCATTAAGGCCATACAATTGACATTTTTGTGGGCTAATTGTCTCATAACATCTGTAGCACATGCATTATCGTCATAAAGTGCATTAATGTGCCGGGTTTTCAATATTGCTTCTGCTTCTTTAGAAAGTATACCAACTCTGATACTTTTTAAAATGTTGGCATAAGTGAGATCTGCAGATTGCTGCATGTTTTCTGTTAATTCTCTGTATTGAAAATGTTGCCAAAGGTTGACATTTCCAATGCTGCCAACAGTTTTACGGGAGAGTTTGTGTCCTAATGTTTTAAAAATAGGCTCACCTTTTACTGGTGTTAATTGAAGCAGATCTCCAAAAACAATAATGTGTTTTCCTGCAAAGAGCTCTTCATAGTCTGTTTTGAGTACTTCTTGTAATCTGAGGTGAATTAAAGCTAACATCAGGTTGGCGACCATGCTCACTTCATCTATTAGTAGCATTTTCATTTGTTTCAATACTCTGCGTAGTTCCATTGCAGCTTCTGCAGAAAGTTTGTAATAGTCTACTTTGTTCTGGTGTTCTATTGGTAATAGTAGTAATCGGGTGTAATGTAACACCACCTATGTTGTAGGCAGCTAAACCTGTGGGGACAGTGACAACAGCTGACAGTTTGTTGTTTGTCAATTGTTGAAGGAACTTACTAATGATTTTGATTAGGAATGTTTTGCCAGAACTAGCTTCACCACTGACGTACAGTAGTATAGGTTTATAATTGTGGCAGGAACATTCTTTATTTTCATGTTTTATACTTCTATCATAGCTAATTCTGCCTCATGTATTATTAGTGGTTCTCCCAGTGGTTCTTGGATTCCTGTTACAGAAGTTTGACTACTGTCAGGAGTGTCCTTATCTAGTTGGGATTGGAGTTCTTCTTTGTGTTGCTGTTCATTGTGCAACATTGTTTTGTATTGTGTGAAGTTTACATCAGTTATAGTGCTTTCATTTGCTTTGAAAGCATCCTCATATGAGTCATAGTTATCTAGTATTTGTTCTTCTTTTCTCCATGGTTTGAAGAGTTGTAGCAGGGACATGTAATATACTTGTTTATGCTGAGGAGTCTTTAATGACAATTTGATATGATTAGTTAAATTTGGTTTAGTGAGTTTACCTAAGCTGCCTTCACAGTTTGTACTCTATATTTACCTTTTTTTTTCATCAGGTTTCATATTATTTTTGTATGTGTAGTTTTGGGCTATGTGGTATAGACACATGTTTTCCAAAGTATTACTTCTGTTTGGGTAGTATGTGTCCAATAAATTGTTTTTTAAAATGTCTTGGCTTTTGGGATCACGTTTGGCTATTGTTTCTATATCTTCATATGATTTTAGAACTCTTTTTCTAGATTTAGCTGGACCGGGACTTAGCCATACTATATTTTCAGATTTGCCATACAATGCAGTACCAGTTAAACGATCAGCTGCTTCATATGATCCACATTCTCTATGGGTGAGCATTTTTATGTCCAAGCTATATAGTTTCTGAGACACTTTTTCATCTGATGACAGGTCATTTGAGAGGTCTTGGAGCTCTGTCTTTCCTGCTTTAGTTAATTATGCTGTGACATATCGTGCAACTACAGTAGAATTGTCTACAATGTACTGCACATCTATGTTTGCATTCCATAAGTGGGCAATGATCGCATTATAATCATTGATATATTTTTCTTCTTCTTTTCTTTTTATGTAATATGTATTTTTAGGTGACATACCTTTAACACTATGTCTAACTGAAGACATGAGGTTGTTCACTTGACCTGTATTTGTAACTGGTCTAGGGAAACCAAATCGGCATTTGCTGTAGTATTTCCCTTTGTTTTTGTATTTGCGACGACAATATTTTCCACATTTGTGCCTTTGAAATTGTAAAATTTGTGCATGAAGATCACTATTTGTGGCTTCTGATGGAATTTCACAAGTGAAATATTTTTCAATAAACTGTAAAACAGTGGCATCACTGTCTTGACCAAATTTAGGAGCATCTTTAATCCATAAAAGCATGTGGCTATGTGGTGCTCCTCTGGCTTGGTATTCTTTTCTCCAAAAGAAGTGTTGCACTTCTCCAAGGGGAGGAACAGTTTTATTACAAATAAAATGTAGCATAGCAATGAAGCAATGGTGAAAATACCTTGAAACATTAACAGGATCCGAAGAACAAAGTTCTCCAGGTGTTAGTATATCTATGTTTGTTTTGTTTTTGTTTGATATGCGTAGGAAATCATGTAAATCTTCCCATGCATATTCTGTACAACTTAATGTAACAAACCAAGTGGGTGGGCCAAGGTTTCTGATCATACAACGTACATCTCCATGACGTCGAAACCAGTACTCTTTAGTACCACGCATATTTGCTAATAGATTTTTAATATTTGATTGTAAAACCTCATCCTTTTGTTGCACTTTTTCTAATAATTGTGTAGCTGTCATATTTTGAAAGTGTGATCCTGATTTTAATATGTGTGCAACTTCGTAACATAAAGTTGCTAGTTCACTTTCAAAGAGTAGGTGGAATATGTATTCCACATTTTGTCTAAATCTGGGATCTTCAGAATACATCCGTAATGAGCAGTATTCTGAAGCTGATATTTGAATAGGTCTATCATCATACCTTCCTCCTTTGCCAGTAGGAAAGAGTAGAGGAAAAGCACGTGCTTCTATACTTTTTTTCCATATGCTGATTGGCGATCCTTTTGTTTGTGTCATTAGAGTGCAAAGGATGAATTGTATAATGGTCTAAAGTATCTGATATTGTAGCAAGATCTAGTAGCTCAAATTGACGAGCTTCTTGTGTTTCTTGAATTATTTCAGTTGTATCTTTCAAGTTTTCTTCAATATTAATTTATTTGTAATATTCATTATTCTCTTTAAGACATTGGAAGGCTTGTCTAACTTTATGTAAATCTACCAGCTTTTGCCATTTTTGTAGGTACTCCATTTACTAAGATAATTAAAGATTTCTGCATTGGACGTTGCACTCCTAGAGTATGCACATTTTCTTTTACATCACATGGTAAATTAACTACTTTTCCATGAATGCCTTTTAAATTAAATGCCTTTAATTTTGCTGTTTTTGGTTGAAGGCGTATTATTGCTTGAAATGGGTGTACTGTTTGAATTATGATGCTCTCATATAAATTAAGTTTTTGTAGGGGTTTTGGTACTGGGTATAATTCCAAATTATATGTGATAGCATGTGAAGGAGTTTGGTTGTTGTCAAGTTTTGTAGTGCAGTAACTGCAAAGTATTAAGGGGTCAGTTATTTCGTATTTGTTTTCTGCTACAAGATAGAGAGCTAATTCAAACCATTTAGAATCGTCATTGTCTTCTATTTTGTATGATAGGTCTTCAGTTTTTCTGTTACTTTTATAAAAAGTTCTACGGCAACATACACATACATGGTTTGGTACTTCAGCTGATGTACTTTTAAATTTTAGTATTTCTTTTTTGTATGTGTTTAGCAAAAGGTTGCCATGTGTAGAATTGTTGCTTAATTGGTTTAAAGCTATTTAATTCTGTAAATGGCTTTCACTTCCAAAATATTTTTTTCTGGATATAGTCAATTTCTTCAAGTAGGTCTTTTGCTGTACCATGTAGAAGGATGTTATTTAACTTTGCTAGTGCTAAAGCATGACTTTTAGCATAGTACAGTTTATAGACTAGATTTCTTATAGTTGAATGATGTGTTGATATCCTTTTGATATCATGGAAAGTGGTTTTACAAGTAGGTCCTGTAATGCAGGCCAATGAATGTCCTTGTAGTCCTGTGTACTTGCGCACTGGACAGGTATCCATATTTTGCAGTAATTTAATTTTGATTTTGTCTTTGCTTTTTACATATTTATTGAGGAATTGGCATAAAGATTTGAAACATTGTTTGGGAATGTTACACATTGACGTGCATGGCCATTTGTACACTTGACGTTCTGATTCCGTTGAATGGAGGGGTAATTCTAAGTTTTCAGGGCATATTTTTGTAAGGAGTACTTCTTGTTCCATTATGGTATTATTCACTTTTTCATAACCTCGACCACTGCTATGTATGGCAATTGTATTTGTTTGCTTTTGTTTGTACGCTTCTTCATTAAAATATGGTTCTGTGCTCGTAGTGTGATTCCATTCACCTCCGCAGATACTTAAGCAGTTCTTTCTGTTGACATTTCGCTTATTGAGAAGTCTTTTTTGTAATTTAGTTATTAGTTTTGTTAGTGGGTTCATTTTGTTTAACAGTAAAATAAATAACTTTCTTTTGAGAAGAATTGCACTGTCCATCAACGCTTCTAAGATTAATTTCCTATGATAGGTTTTAAGCATTGAACCTGATTTCTCTCCTGTTTTTATAAGATTTTGAAGGACTTTGTGACAGAACATTTTGGCTAAAATACTTTTCTTGGTATGCTTACTTTGCACTATATTAAAATTTAAAGAAGTAGTTTTATCTGTAGTGATAGCTGATTTTCTCTTAATTGTTTTCTGGTTTGTTTTACATTTTGATAGAGGAGGCAACGTTTCTGTACTTGAAACTTCTTGTGTTTCACTAAATGACTGTATTAGCTGTTTTGTTTCAACTTTTTTACAAATTCTGCTAGAGATGGATGCTTATGTTGGACACTTTTATTTTCATTTGCTCTACTCTGCGTTGCTTTCTACAGACTTGCCTTTTGGTAGGCATTCTTTAGGGTCTGTTGAAAAAAATATAGAAGGTATGAGTTGGGGTGTTCTGCAATGTATGTGTGCTGTGTGCATGAGTGTTTGAGTAAGATGATAAAGATGTATGTAATGGTGTGTGATTGTGCATTGGGAACTACAACTAGTAGGGATAGGTATTCTTGAATGTATGTGTTACTAAACTGGGGTTCAGATGACAAAAAAAGTAAGCTGGTGGTGTGGAAAAGTACAAATAGTAAATCTAATGTATACATTTAAAATAGTTGTTTGTTCTATAATATAAAAATTGTAGTGGTTCAGTTGGGTAATTTGTGTGTCAAAAAATAGGAATTTGTGGGCCATTCTGGCTGTAAATCGCTGTTTAGTACATGGAGATTTTTGGACAAAATGATACACAATCTCTATTTTTAGGCACAGAAATAGCTTGTATTAACTTTACAGTATGTCTGAGTAATAATACAAATAATATGGTGATATTCTACTTACCGTTTTTCATAAATTTACAGGTAGCTTCTTAGTTCTTCTTTGTTCTTCAAATTTGGCTGCTTCTTTTCAGGAGACTGGTCTTCACTGCAATTGTAAAAGATTCAAATTATTAATTTTGTTTGTATATAGCGCTGTTTTTAATTTAGATATTGATTTTTTTAATTGAAATCCTCAGCGCCTTCTTCAAAACCATTAAACTAATTTATTTACATAAGATACATTGCATCAGTTCAGTACATATGATATGTTCTTAATAAACAAATTGTATTGAATGACTAACTGTAGCAAAAAATATATCTTTACTATGTCTTGTGAAATTTCTAATATACAAGTGAATACCACTATTTCTGTAACTAAGCTGTTCTAGGTAATAGCGACTCAATGTCATGTCTAAATTAAAGTAATTAAGTAAATAAATAAATAAAAACAAAAAAATATGAAATTGTATAAGTATTTTTTTGAAGATTGAAACATAGATTGTGCTTGCATGCAATTTTGTTTGAATATATGTAGTCTATATATTTCATTTAAAAAAGTGTGTGTGTATAAAGAAAGTAAATAGTATAAAGGTTTATAAGTGATAGTTGATTTTACCCAACTTCAGGTATGCATATTTTCTGTACAGTAGATGAACACATTTTCAAACAGACGTTTAGCTTGTGTCATCTGTAAAATGAATTTAGGTATTTTTTTAAATTTCCTAAAATAAAAATGGATTTATTGTTGACTAATTTTAATAAATTGAAAACTTTTGTGGAAGATCATTTTAAACCAAAAACCTCGTACCATTGCCCCACATGTGCTTGTCCCTCTTCACCATATCCCAGTCAATTATCCCCAAACCCTCTCCATAACCCAAAACGTTTTGATGAGACTTCCATCCCTTCTTCACCTAATAACAATCATGTTGAAACCCCTAATTCTCCTGTTTTTGTTTCTGCCTCTTTGTCATAAATTATTAATATATGTTAAAAAAAGTTTAATTTTTATATTGTGTTGTTTTAAGAACAATGTAGGTATCCGAAGACAGTCCATGTGTTCTGAAATGTTCATAAATAAACGAAAATGAAGGTGTCCTGAAGAACACTATACCTGTTCGTACTGTTCGCTAGCAAGTTGAAACTGTTCTAAGGACACAATTGGTGTCCTCACATGTTCGTAAATAAACAAAAATGGAGGTGTCCTGAAGAACACTACACCTGTTCGTAGTGTTCGCTAGCAAGATGAAACTATTCTAAGAACACACGCGGTTTCCTGAAATGATCGTAAAAAAAAAAATTAAAGTGTCCTAAAGAACACTATATCTGTCTGTAGTGTTCGCTATCAAGTTTAAACTGTTCTAAGAACACAATTGGTGTCCTCACATGTTCGTACGTAAACAAAAAGGGAGGTGTCCTGAAGAACACTATACCTGTTCGTAGTGTTCGCTAACAAGTTCCAACTGTTCTAAGAACACACACAGTGTCCTGAATTGTTCGCAATAAAACGTAAATGGAGGTGTCTTAAAGAACACTATACCTGTCCGTACTGTTCGCTAGCAAGTTTAAACTGTTCTAAGAACACAATTGGTGTCCTGAAATGTTTGTACATAAACAAAATTGGACGTGTCCTGAAGAACACTATATCTGTCCTTACGGTTCGCTAGCAAGTTTAAACTGTTCTAAGAACACACGCAGTGTCCTGAAATATTTGTTTCACGTGTGACGCATTTTTAATTACTTCAGGACCTGAACAGTGTCCGTACAACATCAACGCGCATGCGCTAACCAATCTCCGTGCATTTGGTGTCCTGCGGACATGCGCTTCCTTCGCGGACTTGTTCGCGAACGGATCATATGACCGCACCCACACTGATCGCGTGTTCTGAATGCGGACACTGTTCGTGTCCCCAAACAAATTAAAAGTACATTTTCAATTAATCCATACTATTTTTCAATAAAATCTCACCATGGCACAAGTACCACATAGTAATCCTGAGTTTCCACATACCATTTGAAACTTTTTGAACTTTTTTTGTGTTCGATCTGTCCGCAGACAGCGCGCATGTCCGCGGACCGTGCACAAGCACCCCTATAAAAGACCACGCCCTAGAGCTTATTCTCATTGTGTTTCTGGCTATTCTTCAGAACGCAGCGATTTTTGCTGCCACCTGCAGATTACACCATCATCGAGATGGCATCCATGGCTGAACTACTGCCACCTGGTGCTGCACCTGCTTCAGCACCATCCCCACCACCTCCACCACCACCAGCTCCCCAAGGGCCTGAAGAGGGGAACAGGAGTGAGGATGCAGAGGAGGAAGAAGAGGATGATGAGAATGAGATAGAGGAAATCCCTACTACCTGCACTAGGCGTGAGCCTTGGGTGTGGCGGTTATTTACCATTCATGGGAATGGTCCTAAGGCTCTTGCGAACCATGTTACCTGCAATGAGTGCAAAATGATACTCAGTCGCGGGAAGCACATTAAGTACAGCCTTGGGACCACTACCATGAAGCAGCACCTGAGGTAATTTCACTCTGGGGCTATTCGCAGGGTTGTACCTTGCGAAGAACCTAGCAGGTTGATTTCCTCTACTTCATCCTCTGTTTCTGATCCTGTCACCACAAGGACCACCTCTGTGGGACAGTGTCTTCCTCAAGCTGCCTCACAGGCCATACAGAATGCTGATGACCTTACCTTTCGAGGGTCACAGTTGTATGTATGTACTGTGACACAGTACTCTGCAGGGGGGAGCGACTTCGCAGTGTTTTTGAGACTATCATCTCAGAGCACAAGAAGATCTGCACACTACCCAAATAAAACCCACTCTACATCTTCCTCTCTCAGCTCGCCCTTTCTTATCCCTCTGGTTGGGTGTCCCCCCCTTTACCTTCCTTTCCCCTCCTCTCCTAGTGTGTCGTGTATAAAAAACCAAAACAAATACAAAATAACAAAAATCAAAAAAAAAATAAGGCTCTTTTCAGAGCCGCCTTTCACAGTTAAAAAATAGAAGTGAAAATAAATGAAGCAGGGCCCTTTGTATTTTTTAGAAGTCAGCGGACAGTTCGCGAACATTTAAAAAATGGGTTGCTACCCTATCACAAACATTGCAATTTTCTCTGGGAGGAATTGGTGGCTCTGAAAAGAGCCTTTGGGAGGTGTTTGTAAGTCAAAAATTATAAATGCTTAACACCTACTTCAAAATGGATGTTGTAATTCCAAAAAAGGTCGCAATGCATTTAGTACATTTCTCAGAAAAATCTGATTGCCACCATAAGATGGACTCCATCTCTGCGAAAAATGTTTGTACTACGAAACTCTGTCCCTGTGCAATCCGTGAAAATATCACTTGAGAATTAGGAAACATGTCCATAACCTTACCAAGTCCTTCTTTCATAGCAAATTGCAAATTCCAGTCACATGTCCTAAACTGTTCCCTCCACAATGAATTACAATTATGCCTGGATGTTGCTCTCTCTCCAAAGTAGCACAGAGAGGTAGCAAGTCCAACCACTTCATTCCACATACTCCATGCCAGTGTACTTCCACATGTGGGAATCGAAGATCTACAGCTACTCCACAGCTTTCTGCATGCACATTCAACCAATATATCCATGAATCTCCCAAAATCCATTCAATCTTTTTCCTAAAACACACAGACAAAGGTATCTGTTGTTCTCTCAGCAAAAATAGTATATGAGAAACTCTCTTCTGGCACAACACACCCACTAAACTTTCCTGACCAATCCATGTCAGTACTCATTCTCATTTGCATGACTTCTGAACCCAAAAATCCCTGGATGTAACTCCTGATGTCCGCGAACTACTGCCATGTCCGCGGACATATCGTAACATGAACAGCCCTTCTACCATTTCCACTTCACTCTCTCTGCCATTCCCTCATTGGATGTAGCTAAGAAGTCACATGACCATGCACCAATCACATTCAAGACCTTTACATATAACTGCATCATCATAGTTCAGCACTGCAAATGTACTGTGAATCTCTCTGAGTACAAGTGTCAATCATTGGCAAGCACCATCTACCAGAAATACTGTACAAGTCTCCAAGATTTCTACTTGCAGCTCCATGCATATCCATATGCATGAACACAAACTTCAAGTCATCTGATGTCCTGGGTGTTAGTGTTAGCAGTGCACAGTGGTGCGGGAAGTTATGGTTGCTTAGCCTACCTTAACTGTCGATTTTCAGGGGGTTTTCGATTGCACTTTGAACCTTAATGTCACGTGCATAGTTTTTTTAGTGAATTTCACAAGTTTTTAGTAGTGCAACTTAACCATAACGTCCCTCTAACAAAGTTTTTTTTAGTGAATATATACATATATATATATATATGTATATATATATATATGTATATATATAGTTAACAGATATTAAGCCTCATTACGAGTCCGGAGGTAACCGCGGCGGTAAAACCGCCTGGTTATCGCCGGACTCGTATTGCCATTCCGCCTCTACAGCCCTTGTGTCCCGGGAATTCCGGAGGCGGAATTCAGTAAATCCCCATTCCCATTGAGTCCCATAGGACTCCATGGGAATGGGGAAGTGGAAACACCGGCACCATCTCGTGATGGTGCTGGTGTTTCCACGTCCGCCTGCAGGCGGGAGGTGTTCAACCCGCCAGGTCAGACCTGGCGGGAAGATCACCTCCCGCCTGCAAGACTCGGGATCGGGCGGTCTGGAATTAACAGTGGCAGCGGGTTTACCGCCACTGTTAATTCCGGACCGCCCGACCTGTAATGAGGCCCATTATCTTTTTTATTTTAATTTTAATACCACCCTCTTTCTTTCTTTTTTTATTTAAGTGCTCTTTTTTTATCTGATCATATTTGCATATAGAGGTTATTATTTTTACTGGTGATCCAATTAGATATATATTTCTTTTTCACAATTAAACCACTAACATTAACATCCAATATTAACACATCTGTGTCATTTAATTAAATATAAAATCAATAAAAAGAAAAAGATGCAAATAAACAGAAATAAAACAGTATGTGTCCTGTAGCAAGATAGTTCTTGGTAACAAAAGTAGAACAGACCATGCCTCAGGTATGTCCTGTCCTTCAATCTTTGCACTGCCAATGCACATAACGCTGTTGTTAGCGGAACTCCTCCATTCTGGGACTCTGTGGGGGCTCTTCCAAAGGTGTCATCTCTATGGCGTCACAGGCTCCTTATCTTTAGCCTCTTTCTTGTGTGCCGGGGGTTTCCAGGGCCTCGGATCCATTGGCATCCTTCAGAGGTCCAGCGCTCCAAGAACCAGTGCTGACGAGGCAATGAATTAATGTTCTAGAGTAAAAAGAAAGAGACACATTAAGTACCCAGCACAATACATTTTTCATCCCACCTTTGCTGGAACATCTGAAATTAAATTGGATTATTATTTAGCGCAACCATAGGAACTTGTCCTCCATGCTGCAACACCTGAAATTAAATGTATTATTATACAAATCAGAGACATACATCTCATGTTATGCAACCAAAACAATTTCAAGGATACAAACCTCTGCCACATTATATCTTTATACTAGAATCCCTTAGTACTTTCCATGTATTATTAATATTTACATTGTCTCCATGGCTACGACAACATTCCATTCTGCAATTATTTTTTTTTTAACTTGTCTCAACTTGCTCAAGCCTCTTCACCTCATGTTTCGGTGGAAAGGTTTGATCTGATTAACATGCTCCATTTATTTATTTATAATAATTTATATAGTGCGGCCACTGACCGAGGGGCTTAAGGGCGCTGATATAAACAACAAACATGTCCAGTGTCAGAAAACCAAGTAAGGACAAAGAGAGCCAGGAAACAGAAGGAGGGTTTAACTCAGACAAGGTGTCGAAAAAATGCATTAGTTAAACAAGTGCGTTTTTAAACCTTTTCTAAACACTAAACACTCCGGTAGAGGTTTCTTCTCTAAGCTTGCTCGGCAAATTATTCCAGACAACAGGAGCTATTGAGTAGAAGGCTCCAAATTTGACCTGTTAGAGTCTGCAAGAGGGAATGGTTAACAAATGGCAATTATTTGATTTAAGACTGTATTTGTTAGTTTTAATCAACAATTCAACCTTGAGATAGCCAGGACACAAATTCTTTAGGCAGTTAAAAGATATCGACAGTAGTCGAAACAAAATTCTTTCCTTAATAGGACGCCAGTGTAGTTCTCTTCTGGCGTCTGAGATATGGTCCATTATCAACTCACCCTCCTTTTTAGCTATTTTATACACTACAGGTGATATCTTGTCTGTAGGTTTATATGGCACTTGCCACGCTGAAACAAAATTTAGAGTTTTTATGACTACCCTTTCCAAAGTTAAACTTGAATATCTGATCTCCTTCCTCGTACTCTTTTGTAGATGTCTTCTATCATGATATGTTTTTGCCCCATCAGCGGCCTTTTTTACTGCACAAATGCAAATGCATGTTGTAAGCGCTTCCTCAACTCTTCCACATATTTGTGAATTGTGGAAGCATTTACAAGAGTCTGCTCATGGGTCTTGTAAAGTAGATGCTGTGGCAACACCAATGTTCTTCCTGTCAGTATTTCATGAGGGCTTGGTGATTTAGCAGGAGTCGACCTAATGACCATTAATACCAATGGGAGCCGAAGGTCCTAACTAGAACCTGCTTCAGCAACACATTTCTTTAATATGTACACAATTGTCCTGTTGCTCCGTTCCACCCCACCAGAAGAGGAAGGCCGATATGAGGTGCGTAGTTTTCTTTTCACACTCAAAATCTGCCATATTTTTGTCATCAATACACTAGTGAAATGACTTCCCCGGTCTGACTCTATCCTTTGAGGCAACCCAAATCTTGAAGAAATATGATTCATGAATAATGTGGCTGCCGTTTATTCACTGCAATCCGGTGCTGGAATGAACTCCACCCATTAGGACATTAAACAAACTACTGTTAACATTCATTTGTTTCCCCTTGCTGATCTTTTTACAGGTCCGACATAGTCAACTTGCAAATCAGACCATGGGAGGGTCAAACCTCTTTTCATTAATTGTGCTCTATGCATAGGTGAAGCAGGTTGGAATTGTGCACATACTAAACACCCTCCGGTGTATAGTTCAACATCTTGTGAAATATGTGGCCAATAGGTATAATCTTTTAAAATGTCCAAAGTTTTCTGTGAACCCCTGTGTCCTGCAGTTATGGCATCATGTGCATGATGTAACATCAGTCCCCAAATGACAAGGGCACTAACCATTGTAATTGATCTGTCACAGATTTTCTAATCATCAGTCCATCTTGTAACCAAATTCTCTTTTTGTTTTTTAACAATACCCTCAACTCCTCTTTACCTTTACAATCTTCTTCAGACAGAGGATTTTACTCAGCGTCTAACAGATGATTATAGAATAGGCCCAAAATTAGATTGTCCTTTTGCGCTTTGACCAGGTCTTGATCTGGAGCATCAAAACTCCATTGCACCACAGGCTGCTCAACTACTTTTGGAGATTTGGATCGTGTTATCTTATCCACCTGTATTTCACCAAGGAGGTGTTCAATAAGAAACAACTCTCCCATCACAGCTCCAATTTTTTGGCAAACTCATCTGCCTTGTCATTCTCCTCTTTGTCCTCACCTGGCGTCTTTAAATGGCCTCTGATTTTTCTCCAATGTATTATCAAATCATTTTCTGACACAAGTCTGTCTATGGCTTGAATCATCTTGCCATGTTTGTGTGGTTTTCTGTTATAGGTAAGCATACATTTTACCTTCCAGCCAGGTAAATATTCTACAAAGCTATTTTGTGCATAATCAGAATCAGTTACTAGAACTATCTCTTTGAGTTTGATTTCCACTGCAGTAGCGACCGCTTTGTAAATAGCGCCAACTCAGCTACCTGACTACTTCTAGGCCCGATCCTCATGCTCACTCTGTGAATGCTGTCACATTATGCACAACCATCTACATACACAGTTGGTAAATCTCTACATACCTCTTCATTGAATGCTTTGTTTGGGGATTGTTCAAACTCATCCAAACTTGATTCTATTTCTGTGCCCTCAGATGCACATTCTGCTGCACAATCAGACAAATCTGCTAGCCCTTGGGCCACCAGGCTCTTTTTATTTTGTCCATACCTAACTTCCGCAGGAAATCCCTGAAGTGCCAATGTCCAGGAGATAATTCTGGACTGAGTGAAATTCCATGCTCTAATTCTCTTACTTTGAAGAAACTGCAGGGGCTGGTGATTTGTTTCAATAATTACTCTTTCCCCTTGAACTATGGGACGGAAATGTTGTAACGCCCATACAGTGGTAAGGAGGTCTTTTTCACATTCACTGAACTTAGTTTCAACCTGTGACAAGGCCTTGCTGTTATATGTAATAGTTTTGTTGTTCACATCATGCTTTTGATGGAATATAGCTGACATGCACTGATCAGTGAACCCTATCTCCCCAAAGAAATCCTGATTCCTCATGGAATATGCAATGCATGGAGCCTTCATGAGACACTCCTTTAGCCTGGCCACCGCTTTACTTTGTCTTTTTCCCATTCCCAGGGTACTCCCTACTTTTATTAATCTTGTTAAAGATAGTTAATCTGTGCATAATTCTCAATACATGTTCTGTTATAACCTGTCATCCCTAAAAAAATGTAATCCCTTCATATTAATAGGATCTTTCAAATTCTGTATCGCCTCCACCTTCTTCTTTTGCGGGCTTAACCCATTTTCAGTCACCTCATGATCTAAGAAGTTCACCTTCTTTTTACACCCTTGTGCTTTCTGTAAAGATACTTTGGCTCCAGCATTCTGTAACTGGCTAAGCACATGTCTAATCTCATTGAAATTATTTTTCAGATCCTGATGTTTAATTAGCACATCATCTACGTAAACTATTGTCCAGCTTTCTGCTGCATCTGGGAGCGCCTTGATCAGTAATATCCCAAATTCACTCCTACTATTGACATATCCAAAAGGTGTCTAGGACCATGCATACAGGGATTTGTCAAAAGAAAATGCAAACAAATTTTGAATATCTTCAGCCAGTGGTACACACCAGTATCCAGCTGTAAGATCTAATGTGGTAAACACATTTGACCCGTGAACATGTGTGAGACCCTGATCAATAAATCGAAGTGGCCACCTTGAAACAGTTACTCTTTTGTTTAATTCTCGTAGATCTACACACAAATGTAATTGGTCATTAGGTTTTAACACACCCAAATGGGAGTGATTGATGTGCAATGAATGAGCCTAATAATTCCTATGGATTCAAAATGTTTCATTATTTCAGCTAGTGACTCCAAACATGCCAGGGGCAACCAATATTGTTGCACAAATACTGTTTCCCTACCATTTCCTCCTGGTAATGTGGCAACATGCAAATCTGTTAACACACAATCATATTCGTCTTTGGCAAAAACCTCTTTAAATTTCATAAATATCTTTCTCAATTGGTCCTTTTCTTCTTCATTTGTTCACATCTGCAGCCTGAATCTGATCTTCTACTATTTTAGAAAATTCTGGGAAGTCCTCCAATGGAGGAGCCTCCGTACTCTCCTCTAACCATGTGGCGGTATCTCTTTGGAGAGTTGACACGCTTACATATTTTGGAACATTGACTTCCATTTCAGTATGCTGTTTTTCTGTTTTATTCTCATTTAAATCAAATAGGATGCAATCATTTCGATGACAGCACACTGTTTCAATTGACTCATAAGGATACACTGACTGAACTTTAAAGATTCCTTTAGGTTTAGAGTTTAATAATTCTGGCAACTCACCCTGAGCAGTCACATACCTTTGAGGTATGTTTGCAATTACTGCATTACTGAAATCTACAGTATAATGAGATTTTTGTATTGCCATTCCTATCGCTGAGTTCGCCTCAAAATGAATATCCTGGTATCCTTTGTTGTCCATCAGGATTTTAATGGGTCCATCCCCAATTTATCTCAGTGGTGTATATTTGCATTCTAGCCCTTGCTACCTCGTGGATAAATTTAGGCACACAAATGCATCATAATCTTGTAATTGTTGTCCCTTTGTTTGTTTTAATGCTATTGTAACTTGTCTAGTGAATGCAGGAAAAGTAACATCCTTCCTAACTTGCAATTCAATCGCATATGGGGCCATCTACACACAATGATAAGCTTGTATCTTGTCCTCAAATTCAGGCGCAGCCTCTCCCATTCTGGACCAAGCCTTTTGATTAAGGAAGTCTAACACCATGCACATTCTGTGCATGATGTCATTTCCCATATAAAATGTATTCTGTGTCCAACTCACTATCCACACATTGTGATTGATACTCTTAGGACCAATTGTAATCTTTAACATGCATCTCCCTACAACCCTATTTCCTGACTCCAGATCATCCAACCCAAAAATGTGTTGGTTTTTTATTCTGAATTTTGGGATTTCCTGCCTGTCAATCATCAGCTGGAGTATATTCTCATTAATGAAACTTCTTTCCTGCTCAAGTGCTAAAGTGGCTTCTATCACTTCAGAATGCCCATTTATATGGAAAGGGATCCATGGCTGCCCATCTGTTTATTTCAGAAAGATGTGAAATGTGTTGTGTGTTTATCTCTGGAGTGACATTGGACTTGCATTTCTCTTCCTTTAAATAAAAACACAATTGGCCTAATTACGACCCTGGTAGAACGGGTTAACGGGCTCCGCAAAAGGAGGCGGACCTGTTAAAACCGTTCCGCCACATTAAGAGGTCCCCTCGCGAGACCCGGAAAGGACGCCTGGTAAAACCAGACACTGTTACCGGGTCCCACGAGGGGAAGAGGGAGCAAACAATAGGCCACTCCTAATCGGCCCGTTGTTTGCTCCCTCTCCCATTCTCATTCAGCCCTATGGAGGCTGAAATGGGAATGGGGAAGGTCCGGGCCCGGGTTCCTGGAAGGAGGAATTACTGGACTCTCCAAACTCAGAATGGCCCGGTAATTCCCCATTCTGGGAACCCGGTCCCGGACGCGAGGTCGTAATGAGGCCCAATGTGTTTTCATCTGTTTCTGTTTGCCAGAACAAAAACAGTTTGCCATTTTTTCTTGGGGTCCACATAAATCTTCAGAGACGGCTTTTCTTTTTCACCCCACATTTCACTCTGACACATGAGAATGACAGTGATACCATGCACACAGCCATTCTAAATATATCCTTCCACTGCACTTTATGACTTAACCACAGCATGGCATTCATTTATACTCTTGTTTTCTGACATTGCTTTCTTTGGCCTGAATGGCTTTTTGGCTAGAGACCATAAAACCCCATTTACCCCATCAATGAGGGGTGACAACTTCTTCAGCAAATTTGTCCCTATGAGGAAAGGTATTTCACTGATGGATGTAATCAATACTTCCTGTCTCATTTGATGCTTCCCTATCTTTATTTCAACCTCAGTGACACCTTCGATAGGTATTTCCTCACCACTGAAATTGTGCCCAGGGCCTTTGTTTTGTCTCATCTTTATATGATTTTGTGGGGATCTCCCTTCATTGATATTTTTTACTAGCTCTTTGGACATTATCGTGTCCTGGGCACCCATGCCAATCATTGCAAATGCATTATATTTCCCTTCTACAGTGATAAGAGCACAGTACCTGTCTTCAACTACCTGTAGCACACACAACAAGTTTGAATTATTGCTGATTTCAGGACTCACCTTTCTTAGCCCCTTTTCACTCCTTGCATGGGCATATGAAATGATATTTTTCGCTCCTTTTTGCCCATTTCATTTTTGATTTATTTATCTATTTTTCTGTGCTCAGAACCCATCTGGAGTCTAGCCACTGACTGCCCCTCTGACCTGGGACTAGCAGCGTTCACACTGCAGCTTTTTGACTGAACATTTTAAACAAGTGTCACATGGCAGCCTGTCATTTTCTGGTGAATGACACTTGTTTGTGTTTTGCATGGCGCCTGCCCTTTCTGTCTCTTGGAATATTTGTAGTTCAAAATACTCCTCAGGTGAATGTATTGCACACTCCTTTTGAGATACCTTTTCTTTTGTCTGGAGCTCAAAAGTATTCTGATTATTAAGGTAGGATATTCTAACAACTAATCTTACCTCTTCATCTGGTGTTTTATTTCCACATTGGATGTTCTTTTTAAATCTGTCTCTCTGTTCTTTAGATTTTTCTTGTTAATTTTCTCCTTTTTGTTCTTCATCGGCACACACTTGAAAAGTCATTGATTCAGCTCTAAACTGAACCACACTCCCTTTGTGTGTGTGTGGGCATTCCTTGTCTCACTTCCATTCATTTGTATTCTTATTTTTGGATCATAAAGCTATTCAGAACCGTTATACAACAATGATTCATGGGCTTCTGTATTTTTATCAGTGCAGAGGCTATTAAATAGTCACTTGTCAGAATGCAAAATATCACTCCTATGACATTTTGCACCTTCACTTGGCTGCTGTTTTTGAACTGCAGAGAGTTTTCATAATTCCTCAGACAACATTTTAACTTGGGCCTCTAGACATTGAAACCTGCCCATGTCCCTAGATTCTTCTCTTTGCGGCCTGGGTCAGTATTGATTAAACTCACCCATATTGGGCCTATTCTGGTACCTCTCAGTAGATTGATTTCTATTAGTGTTACTTCTGAACTCCTGGGGCATAGGAGATGGGGAGAGTGTTGTGACCATTCTTTGACCGTGGTCGACTGGTGGTGGTGATTGGTTAAAATGGTGCAGGACTTAATTCATATTTTGTCTTTCTTTGGCGGGAATTGTCCCATATGCTGATTTTCATTTTCATTGAATCTATCCACATACTGTGGTCTTTATTGGTGGCCATATATAATGGTATTATGGTCAAATCTGCTCTGTGCCCCTTGTGTCTGGTACGGGTCGTTGTGCATTTGACTTTGGTGGTTATTCATGCCTGGCATATCTGGGCAAAATCCCAACCTTGGGGCATTGCCCAGATATCTAGGGCTTATATAAGACTCCCTATTGCTAGGATCAACAGATTGCAATATAGGAGTTTGGGGTGCCCCTCTGATTAGATGTCATGTTGATCCTTGCATGAGTTTGGGCTGATTCAAGTGGCATTTTTACAGATTTTATCTCCATTATTGCTGGTGTGGATTCTATAGATTTAGGGCCTCATTACATGGTATGCGGTAACCATGGCGCTATTAGGGCCATGGTTGCAGCTGGTATTTTGCCGTGTCCGCCTTGGTGGATGGCGGAATTACCGCCCTACTCCAAGGTGAGCGGGGGCGGTAATTACCCATTCACCAAGGCACTTCCCCATTCCCATTTTTGCCACTATAGGGCTCAATGGGAATGGGGAAGGAGCTAATTATGGTACCGCAAATTGCGGTACAGTAATTGGCACCAAGGTCCCTTTGTGGGCCCGTTCCTAAACGGCTGGTAAAACCAGCCGTTGAGGTTGGATCCCGCAAAGGGACCCTGTAGTAAGTTGGTAAGGGTTTACCGGTACCGGTGCCCTTACCGGTACCGGTAAACCCTTACTGCATTCCGTGTAATGAGGCCCAATATCTTTTTGGAGACCATAAAAGTATGGAGTCTTAAATTCTACAGAATTAGGATTAAAGGACACATCAAACCGTGAAAATTCTCTGTTTAAGTTTTGGAGGAACTGGTGAGGGGGCATATCTGGGTTTGCAGTCATTGTATACGCTGCTTTTTTGCCTCTTGTATCTACTGGTAAGGTGAGAAGTGATGTCTTATTTCTTTCTCAAAGTCCACCCATGACAAGTTTTCCTATTCATTGAGACCCGAATAACACTAGCAGCTGCTGAGTCAAGCGTTAGGTGAAAGTACTGTCTATACGGTTCGCTAGGTATCTGGAGGGCTTTGAATATATTGTGGACTGTTTCTAAATGGTCTTCCATGAAACAATTGCCTCCCTTTTCGAATGTGTTAATCAAAGTCTTGATTGACTTCATGATTTTGATAGGGCTACATGGTGCATTTTGGTATGCATTTTGGGGTGCATCATTCCGTCGTTCATTTCTGTTTGTGGTGGGTAGGAATGATTGCATTCACCGGCAGGTGAATCATACCCACCCCATGCGGGCTATAATCAGGCCTGGACACAGTAAGAGCTATTGGTACACTGTTCCCTCGGGCAGAGCTGGGGTTAATCCCAACTGCATTAAATGTAGTGCCTGAGATTTCAAACTAAATATTTGCTGTTCCAGATCCTTGCATTTTCTATGAAGTCGTTCTGCCTCTTGACAAAGATTAGAATTGCCATCCCTAATGTTATTGATCACAGCCTTTTTCTTTTTTTTTTTTGCTTATCTGCACTCAACACTGGTCCAAATCTCTGTATTTCTTGGCATTCTCTTCCAAAACTTTAACCATTTCTTGTTCTATAGCATGAAATTACTTATCTTTCTCCTTGGTATTCTTTCTAACTGTCTTTAATACTGAAATGGCATTATCCTTAAATTGCTTTTCCTTCTGAGTTAACTGATTATCCATATCATTACATATCATTACATTTAGACTGCAATTCTATATTAGACTGCTCTACTTCTGTTTTTTAGGCACTTTATTTGATCAACTGCCTCGTCCAAACTGCCCAGATCATTTCCTTGCATTTCAAAGAGCGGTCTAGGAGGGACCATAATTTAGCGCATAATTGTATTATGCAATCCTTTTCCTCGTTCCGTTCTGGAGCTTAAAAAAATCTCATAAGTCAAACTTGTATGATGCTCCCTTCCTCAAAAGAAATCCTGCAATGACTCATGTTGCACTTCTCCACATATCCTGTCTTTCCATAAGGTTGCATTTCATTCTCTGAAGACCACACTCCATGGGCAAAGAGTCTTGCCTCAAGGTAGTTCGCCAGATCAGTAAAATCAGCTTCAACTTGGGACATGGTGAAATTGCACACAGCACTGCACTATCACTTCTCAGAATGAATTCACTTTTAAGTGCACTTGATGGCTATATGCCTAACGCAATGCCACAGCCAGTAACTGCTATAATGTTCCAAAAGGCCAACACACCAAACATGTTGGATATATTTTCTGGAGTAGATAGACCTAATCTTGTGATATTGTATTATTGTGGTAAATTGGAGTATATTTTATTATGGTAATGCATTGGTGGCTTCCCTATTTATATTGATAACGCTCCCCTCAGAATATACCCTAACACCTGTCCTTTTTCCCAGGGTCTTTTCACAATAATAACTACTGGATATATTATTACACTTGTATGTGACAGTATCACTTTTTTTCCCAGAAACTTATCTAAGGTGCTGAGTTATGCTCTAGCAGCCAAAGCACAAAACATCTTACATTATAAACAAGTGATTGGGTACACATACATCACACACTTCTAAACTCACTTACTAGGAAAACCAAAAGCTCACTTCAGATTTTACCATCTGTGGTAAAATGAGTGACCACCTACAGTAAATTGGGGCTAGTCCCTGTGAACCCTCAACTTCTGTGCCAGTGAGCGCAGTCATGCAATGAAAATCCGACTCAAGGGGCCTCATTACGAGGTGGGCGGTAAGGGATTACCGGCACCGGTAAGGGCACCGGTGCCGGTAATCCCTTACCGCCCTACTACGAGTTTGCTTTGCGGGTCCTCCCTTAATGCCTGGTTTTTCCAGGCTTTAAGGATGGGACCCGCAAAGGGACTCTGGAGCAATTTGCGGTACTGTTATTAGCGCCTTCCCCATTCACATTGAGCCCTATGGGGGCGCAAATGGGAATGGGGAAGGGCCCTGGTGAATGGGGAATTACTGGTCCCGCCAACCTTGGAATGGACCGGTAATTGCTCCATTCACCAGTGCGGAGTCGGAACGAATTTGGAGGCAGCCATAGTGCTAATAGGGCCATGGCTAACTCCAACCTCGTAATGAGGCCCAATATGTTTTAGTTTTCTGATTTTATATGCTAATGATGTTCAAAGTTGTTCATATACAATACATCATGCGTATAAACCATGTGTAGAAAAGAGAAAAATAGGAGATTATATATTACATTACACATTTCACACTCATCAAAAGGCTCCCCCAGTCTTATCTTACCAATTTCGTTGTACCCAAAGAAAATTGGCAGGAGATGCAGCTTGAGAGAGAGAGAAAATAAAATACAACAGCAGAGCAATTTATTTTTATGAACTTTCAAAACGGTATAATTTTAAACATTAACGAACATGATACATGAAAGCAATCTAACCCTGACTAGCAACTAAATATGCATTCATGCGGTCAAACCTAATTTATGACCCATATTCACCTAGAAATTGGCAAGATTCCTGCACTGATGGCTGTGTAAATCCCCTGTTTCTTGTCTCGCCAACGATAAGGAATGTCACAACCTCAGCAACTCGTCAGCACTGTCTCAGCCGGCAAAGCGTCTCAGAGTGACTGTCACAGCCCATCCCTCGGGTAGCCCAGCTCCCAGCACAGGATCCCTGCATGTCTCCCTGCAAGGCAGCCTGCCTGTCTAAACTCACACCATCTCTCAGCTACTTTTAAAAGCTACTGCTGTCATTCAATAGGACCTGCCTCTTCTTGAACATGCCCACATCACCCGACCTGCTCATTATTTATCCAACGCCTGCTAAAATTTAAAAACACAATGGCCTTTTTAGTAGCACATACTACATATTCGCAGCCTCTTCTATGCTGCACGTTTAATGAAACCCGACAGCTCATAACTCATTGCAGCAGTGCACTTCAAGATCATTTCCAATTTATTTAATCTGAACCAATTTGCACTCCATGTTAAGGATAGTGAATTCATTTTGTTAAATGGGAGGTTAAGTTAGTATGTTAATGTATATTAGTTATTAAATTTGGTGCAAATTCAGTCAAATGTAACATTTACCTGAAATTAACTAATTTTAACACGTGCTCACTGCAATGATGTGTGCATCTCCATCTGGAGCAGGCGCTGGCCATTTATGATATTTGCATTTCTACATAAACCCACCATCACTACATATGTATGAACCCCTGAACTTCACTGCCCCCAGTTACCCCTACATACTTATCCCTACAGGTGGCTATGATCATAAATATTGCCATGCACTTTGCCAAAACTCAGCTTATTCTTAGAGATTACCTTGCCACCAGCATGTCGTACTCATGATCATTGTAGTTTGGGTACAGGGGTCATATCTTAAATGTAACCCCTTTGCTGCAGTGACTTTGCTGTCGATGCAGCAGGCAAGTGGGCATCCTGTGACCTTTTAACGTGCTGTACACCATGAGCAGAGCGGGTGCTGTAGATCCAGCTACCAATGCAGCAGGCAAAAAGTGCACAATGCTTTTGGCATGGAGTTTTGCCTGGGAGGGTTTCGTTAGGCAATTACCCCTTTGGACAAGGAATCACATGCATCATTTATGTACCAATTAAAATTAAAAAGCCAGTACCTTGCACCCTTGACAGTAGCAATTCCTCACAATCTTACTCTGTGAACTTTGGCAGCTGAGAATGTATGATATTGAATTGATTGGATTTTTAAAGAGGGCCGCCATGCAGCTTCCTGTTTTCAGTGTGACAAGATTTCCACCTGTTGCTAATTCGGCCAATTTTTTGAGGCATTGTTGTTTGGTAATTCCTCCAAATTCTGTTTGCGGTAATGGTACGTTTTCCAACAAATGGCGGAATTAGCACTTGCAAGCAGTTGTTAGTGGTAATTCCTCGAGACTGAATTTCTCTTGTTGCCAAGCCAATTGGTATACAGACATGATCTCATAATATGTTGGTAATTCTGCTGGACACATTGGCAGCAATAGAATTTCTGTATGATGGAATTACAGTCATATTTACTGCCAAACTTATTATGAGGCCTATGTCTCTTGGGAAGAAGGGTAAGCAGTGCAAAGTGTATCTACTGATGAGCTGGCAGAAGCAACATGCAGCAGAGAAGAGCAGAATATGAGAAGTTCCTTTGTCTCCATCACAAAGCCCTATCGCTGATGCGTCTCACAGCCTCCTTTTAAATGGGGTGGCACAGGAAATAGAAGCATAAAACTAAGGCATAATGCTATTACACCACCATTCCCCACTCTGCCCCATTTTGGCAGAACAGTGGACTTGGCCTCGTTGTTCAGGCATCCTGCCCACCATACTACAGATCTGGTCACACCAGGGTTCCTCTCTTCCTCTTCACAGCGATTTCTTTGCTGTGGCATATGATGTGCCTCCAGCATTCCTCACTGGCATTCTTTGTTACCCTGAACGTCGCGGGCTCTGTGACCTGTCTCGGCTCTGCCTTCAGCTGGCGTGTTGATGTCCAGCGGCTTCCCCTGCTTACAACACTCTTCTTCTCTGACGCGTTCCAGTTAAATGAACATCTATCCTTAAAGAGGCGTCTAATTTTTCATATTTGTTTCCGGTAACATTACCTTCGGCCAAATGTAAAGATGCTACATTGTTCTCTACAGCAGACAGTCCCATATATGTGGCTGTGGTAGGTGATCTAGGGAGTTCCTCAAAGCAACAGGAATCCCTGGGCCTCATTACGACCCAGGCGTTAAGGGGTTAACGGCACCATGAAAGGTTGCGGCGCCGTTAACCCCTTAACGCCTTATTACGAGGTCCCTTTGCGGGTCCCGACCTTAACGGCTGGTCTGTACCAGCCATTAAGTTAGGGGCCCGCAAAGGAACCTTGAAGGTAATTACGGTACCACAATTTGCGGTACCGTAATTACCGCCTTACCCATTCCCATTGAGCCCTATGTGGCAAAAATGGGAATGGGGAAGGGCCAATGGTAAATGGGGAATTTACGCCCCTCCAACCTTGGAATGGGGCGGTAATTCCCCATTTACCATTGGCGGAATCGGTAAAATACCGGCAGCAACCATGGCGCAACTAGCGCCATTGTTACCGCCTGGGTCGTAATGACCCCCCCTGTCTTCAAAGGGGGTGTCTCTTCCAGTGAGGTCCCATTTGCCTCGACTCCTCTGGAGGGTCTTGCGGAGCGGGCTCACCTCCCTAGACTCAAAAGGGGAGGCTCCACCATGAAGGGAAGAGATGAAAACCTGTGATTTGTCACATACCTTTCCCCTTATGGTGGTGGCTTTCGCGTCTCTCTGTTGAAGGTATGGCACCTTTTTGATTAGGTTGTGTTGAGTGGTTTCTTTCCAATGTCTAGAGATATGGTTTGGGGGTTTTGACCTTTTGAGAATGCCTTTCCCCAGTTTGAGATGGAATTTTCCCAGAACAGTAGAGGGGAATAATTTTGGATAGTGTTCTGGATTAAGAGAGGATTGAAAAGTTCTGAAAAAGTCAGGAAGTCAGTACCATTGGTTACTTCTGGCAGGAGACTGGGTACAATGGCAGTTTCTATAGTTGTGAATTTGTTTATGACTCTTAATAGTAGAAAGACCTTGTGATAAGTTTCCACATCACCATGTACACATGTAATTTGGATGGCTTGGTTGCCCAGGAGCTCTTCTGGGTACACTAGGTACACTCTCACAGTCATTTGTTGACTGCCAGAGTCGATAGAGGCTTTAGGCCAGACCCCATTTACCTGTACCTACTCATGGGTTCGAAAAAGATAGAGGCACACAATGACATACTTCTGCCTTATCGGGATATTATTGTTCCTTGTCTTCTTCTTCCTTGCCCTACTGCTCTGCGGCTACCCAGCCTATTTCCATAGGTTCTTATGGATTATTTTTGGGATGGAACCTGGTGAAATATCCTCCCTCAACAAGAGAAATAAAGCGGGGAAGGCCTAAAGTGGGGTTTTGCTCTCCCTATTTCTTCTCTTGTGGCTTGTCGTTTTCAGTCAAGGGCATGGAAGCTTTTTTTGGGATCCCCTCCTTAAGCTGTAGTTATCAAATAGGTTTTTCTCTCAACCCTGTGAATTATTTCATAGGACAAAAGGACAAAAATCTGAGGGATATTTTTGATGTCGTTTTTCTGTTCTGCCCATTTTCCCATATGTCTCAAATACTTGGCTGCCTCCAATAGGCCTTTGGCAACCTGTATAGTAGTCTCTTTGGAGGGAGAAGGGTAGAGTGCTTATGAATTGTTCTAATGCCATGTCTTTTAAAACTTCCAGTAGGGGTTTTCTTCCCAATCACTGTGTCAGAATATTTTGTACTCAGCCTGTCAATTCTAGGGGACTTTTGTTTGGTAACATGTGAATGTCCCGAAGTTTTAGCTGATAAAAATCTTCAGTCTTTCCTACCCATTATAATAGGGCCCCCTTTCTGTTGGGTAAAAGGTTGCCCCCTGCGGGATTATAATTTGGCTTGATGCCTGTATCTCTCCCTTTAACAAAGGGGCAAAATAAAAGGCGTTTAAGCTGTCTTCACACTGGAACAAGGTGATGATTCATTCAAAGTTAATAAAGAATGCCCCCAAATCTTCTCTCTCCTGATATGGTTGAAGTACTCCATGAGGTACTATCCAGTGGGGTTGACCTTCTCGTATTTGGTCAAGACCCACTTTTTAGGTTCATCCACTTGGATCTGGTGATCTATGATTCAAGCTTAGTCATTTCAACATCTGGACTATCTGGAGATGAGGACGTTTCTGAATAATCACTTCCTAGTTCTTACTCCCACTCCTTTGAGTCTTATGTGAATTTGAAATTAACGGCAGTGGTGTTTGATGTTTCAGAACCGCAAGGGTTGGTTTTACTTCGTAAAGATGGCTCATTGCCCAAAGATCCTGTGGGTTGGAGCTTATCGATGGGCGCAGCCATAAACCGTTTTTATCTGCTGGGTCTGACTCTGTATCTGCCCACTAACATCCCACCTCTGACACCACATTAGGGGGGTCAGAAGTAAGAGTCGAACACATTGAGGACATTCTGAATTATCTTGAATAAATTATAGAAATAAAGCCTATCTTTCCCTATAGCTAGAGGGAATACCCAGCCTATCTAAAGGAGTAAAAGGTGTTCATCAGTTGTTAGAAAGGGCAACGTAAACATGTCCCCTGTCCAAACTAACTATCTGACCCTACCAGTTTGTGCAACTATATTAAATAGGCCAAGAGAGTGGGCCTCATTATAAGTTTGTCTGTCAGGGAACTACGGTACCGGTAAGCTAGCCGGTACTGTAGTTCCCAGACCGGCAAACTACGAGTTGTGCTCACGGGTGCCTTTCTGCCTGCCATGTCGGACCTGGCGGGCAGAAAGGCACCCGCGAGCACAGCATGTCGGATGCACCGGCACAGTTATAATGGGCTGAATGGGAATGGGAGCATCTTTTTTTCTGGTGCCCGCAAATGGGCAATTAACAGGTCCGGCAGGGGCATAATGACCCATTAATTGCCCATTTGCTGGCGCCGGAAAAAATTGCAAGTTTGGCAGCAGCCTGCCGGTTTTACCAGCAAGGCTACCGCCAAACTTGTCATGAGGCCCAATGTCTTTCTTTTCTTGGTCTTTTCTTCTCTTTTGATTTTCTCTTCATATACAAGTCTCTCATTGGCATAGATATTTCCTAACGTAAACTTCTTGGATAGTCCCTTTATCAACTCTTGTAGGTCTTCGAAAATACCCTGAGGTTTTGTGTGTGAGAGACCGTATTGTTCCACCTTCTGCCCGGGATCTTCCATTCAGGGGGCCAAGGAAGGGCCATCACTTTTGGATCCTAACCCTATGGCTGGACAAGCCAGGGAGGATCATCTGAGTGGAGGGTCATGAGGGATTGGGAGGAGAATACCCAAGGGTGGGACATGGTATGCCCCCTTTCCCAAGCATACACCAACCCACTCTGCCTAAGCCCTAATGGGGTATTTTCAATCATACTCCATTTCCCCCTCCCCATTTCCAACAAGTGCTGGGACGAGGAAGAGGTGACAGAGATTAATGAAGATTACCCATAGCAACAACCTAGGGATATAAAGTGAGGCCTACCATATAACACCTTTGAATTGTTTCCCTAATATAGGTGGGCAAGGTCAGGCACTTTTCCACAACTGTGCATACTTGTATCCAATTGATTCTTACCTGCAGTGTATAAAGGGTGATTCTACCAGGGTTCTAGAGCGATGCTGGGTTTGCTGGATGGAACCTCGAGGCCAAGGAGTAGAAGGCTGCAAGGAGAGGAGGAGAGGAGCCCAGAAGGACTGGTGGAGAGTGGGACACCAAGACGCTGGCTAGGTGTTTGTGTGAAGGGCTGTAGCATGGCAAGAGAGCCATGTCTCCATGGAGCCGGAGCCAGATGGAAGGTGGCCTATCGGCCTTGTTTAGGCCAGTACTCCATGTGAACTTATTTGACCTGCTCGCTGCCTCTGCGCTACTGTTTATGAGTTAGTGAAGCAGGGAGAAACTCAGTAGCATGTGGGTGGCTGAAGCAGGAGCGCTGTGAAAGGAAGAGCCCTGTGAGCAAATGCGGGAAGTAAGCAAAGCAAAGCGAAAAAAGATAAAGGCAAAGGCTAGCAGATGAAAGCTGGAAAAAAAAGGCCAGAGAAAGAGTCACAGTAAAGAAAGACATAGTGAGTACTCTGGTGGCACGCAAGAAGCTAAGAGGGGGTGCAGCGAGTTACCTGAAAATAAGAAGAGGGGTACAAGTGATACAAACAGAGAGAGACAGCAAAGCAGCTAAAAGGGAGTGTGACTGACCCAAAAATAACAAGAGGAGCACAAGAGAACTGAAACTGAGAGAGACAGAAAATAGACAGTGAAAAGTAAATGGACAATGAAGAGACGGTGAAAGTAACCCAAACATGATAGAAGGGTGCACGTGACCCACAGGAAACACAGAGGGTGTAAGAGAACATGGCGAGAAGAAATATGGTGCAAGAGAGCACAGTGAAAAGTACAGAGAAGTGTGCAAGAGGCACTGAAAGGTGGAAAGAAGGTGCAAGGGTGCACAACAGGAAATTAATGTGTGCAGGGTGCGCAAAAAAGGAAGAAATGACAAAGTGAAAGAGGCACAGAAGAGAAAAAGATGCTGGAGAATAAGGAGATGGATTAGAGGTCGGAGTGCTCGTACCTGGGAGGAGAAAAGAACCCGGCATTCTGAACAAGTCTCTGATACTACCCTCAGGAAAAAACTGCACACTGAAAGCTGCATCCTGACAAGAGGATAATTTTTTGTTTGTGTGAAACCAGAGGGGCCTAGGCTTGGGAAGCGAACCATAAGAGGCCGACTAAAGACATGGTTGAACTTTGAGAAGAGAGGCCTCGAATTGGGGAAGGGAACACCCTCTGTCTTTTTTTGGAATTAGAAGGATCAAAGCTTGACGAAGGGAAACCCAAGAGACCCAGAGACCTTGTGAACTTTATTGATATGCTGCGAGAGTCCTACGTGGAAGGTACCAAGGGCAACTCTTTTGAGTTGTGCTATTTTGAACTGGCGGATCTGCACCTATTGGCAAGACTTCCTGAAACCAGCTTTGGTTTACCTTTTCTTTTGAATCACCATTTGTACTTTAAGAAGACCACCTATCACATTTGGTTTAAGAGTGAGGACAAGCATAGGTTTGAACACAGACAAACTTTGGTTTTGGATTTAGGGACATGATCGGACCCTAAAAACATCAGTTGAGGGAACAACCACCTTAGAGTTAGAGCCAGATAAGCATTGCACCAACCTGCACACAGTTTGGTAATAAAAGTTTTCAAACTGTAACGTGTGGGTCTGTATTTCTCTTGATACCACGCCTGTCTCATAGTGTTTTATGTGGTATTATGTTTAGTATATCTTTCCTTCAGATCTCTTCTCACACACTTGTTTACTCTCGCAGACTCTTCCCAGTATTTGAGTTAAGGCTTTCTGAACTTGGGTTTGTCTGGATCCCTTTTTAGGCCTTCCTTGTCATGGATTCTCTTTCTGAGGTTGTCTCCTTTTTTATCATGTTCACTTGACAATCTTATTTTCCATCTCTCATTGCGTGGCCCTATGTTGGACTTTCTCCAGTCTTCAACCCTGAAGGCAGAGGCTATCTTCCCTTCTTTCCAGGAGACTTGTTTCCAGTCTCTGTTTGTTACCCAGCTGGAATGGTTAGATCCCTCTTTTATAGGTTGTTCACTTCTCTTGTTAACAGATCTTTCTAGTGATAACTCATCCTCCGGACTGGGACAAGTTTGTCTCATCATATAAACGGTCTTCATCGACCAGATTATTTGTTACTTGCTTTCTCTGGTTTTCACAATTCCAATTATACAGTCTTAGGTTTATTGTCTCATATTTAGGACTGGACAAGATTCTTCTTACATATAATGATGCCCAGCAGCCTCTAGCATCTCCCAGTTCCACCAGTACCTCTCTGTATGCAAACATCTTAGATGCCTCCTTGTATTGGCAGAAAGACAACAGGAAGAGGAGAAACATTGTGTTCTACTAACATCGAAGAATGCAACCAATCTCTTTTTGTACTGCAGTATCTAATAGTGTTTTTTATCTGTGTGTGTGGTCTTTATTTAATCTACCATTTTATATGTGAAGTATTTATTTTGTTTTGTTTAGTTTTGGTGAAGGTCACATGTGTGATGCTTTAGCTGTGCATTGTAGTCCAGTAGATCCTTTTACCATATTGTATGTTATTAACATATTGATTTCAGTATAAGGCAGATGTCTTTTTTTGAACTATGTTTGTATATACATATTAAATGATGGCCTTGGTCTTCCTAAATCACTAATCTTTTTGAATAATCGTTTGCATTCTTTTTGAAATCCCCACTTTGATGTTGTTGTTCAATGCCAGTTGGAATATTGAGTTCTAATTAGGGGCTGCCCTAATCTTTTTTTGGAATTTTAACTGCAGTAACAGACATGAATTGATTAAAGGAACTAACGTACATCACCCACTGACTAGCAATAGCATATTTTGAAATGTCTTTGTCAAATGTATTTCAGAAAATGTTACTTAGGCCATAGTATCAATCTTTGGAATGTTCTCCATGTGAAAAACATGCAGAGAAACAAAAACTCTTTGGAACAAGTGTATGTCGAACATGGAAATGTGTAATGGTTTTCAAGCATTTTTTACCAATGAACCATTATAGTACTAAAATTAGGTTGGCTGTGTTTGAATAAGTTAAAAGATTACGACTGTATGGAGGAATGGCTCGGAGACTGGCACTGCCCCTATCCCTGTGGATAGAACGTTTGTCATCTGTATATCCTTTTGGTATAAATGAAGAAATATATTTTAATTGCTTAACTTGATAATGACCGTCTTGATTACTTATGCTCACTTTTACCGCATTCAGACTTACATCTTGGAAAAGTTATTATCATGACTAGGCCCCCAACCCCTTTAGGCTTCATCACAGCATCCCACAACAATGTGATATGGGCAGATGGACCACCCTAGTTTGTGGATGGAGTTGAATTCAACTTGCAAGACGACCACCAGCAGGGACAAAAAGGTACACAGAGACACAAAGTGTTATGAGAACTCCTAAATCACATTCTCCATCTTGGATGGGCAGTGGGTATACGAGCCCTGCTCATCCTCTAGCATGTGCTCAGCGCTTTCTTTACTACACACTGCACCTGCTCCTGGGAACCTCTCGGCTCCATCTCTTGATACTTACCTGAAAAACAACATCTTGACCACGTGCAGCCGCCACATTAACGTCCTTAGGAGCAGCCTCAGACACCCGCAAAGGAAAGAAACTATCATGCACTGCTCTTCGTGTGAGTCGCTATAAATAACAATCATGGGAAACTCAGCAAAGTTTTCCTCGTGCTGGGACTTCGGCAGGCCTCCATCGTCACTGTCCTGGGTCTTGCGCTTTTAGGAAACTGCAATATAAAAAAACCCATTGGAAACATACAATTGAAGTCAGTGCTGCACAAAACAAGGCACATAAACTCCACTGGAAGGAAAGGCAATTAAGACATTTTGGGCACTATTCCAGGCCATTTTCGGACACTATTTACAATAAAGAAGGCACAGAAAACAAGCCAACAAGACACTGACTGTGCGGTTGCTCCAGTGACATAACTGGACCAAGGAGCTTCTAAGAGCACCATGACCAGGCACTACTGTGAGTTAATCACACCTGGGGGAAATATCCACATAAGGTGGAGGTGGAAAGAACAAATCACTGATGGTCCTTGTTCTACAGTAGTGCCAGACGACACATACCTGGGACAGTGCCAACGGAGTGCAGCCTTCACACAAGCAGCCTTCACAAAATCTTCCCATCACTTCACCTTGACCATGCTGGTACACCTGTGAGTGCCAACCATGATCGGAGGGTGAAGTGTTGAGGGTATTTCCTCAAGGTGCTCCACAATGCCCCCACAAAACACAGCCAGATGAGCATTACAGTGATATGCTGTTTCATCTGGATTCTATTTTTTAGACAATTAATTGTTGTTACATGTTATCTAGTGTATAATTTCTTAAAACATCATTTGATTGTACGGTGTGTGGACATTTCATGATTTTTTGAGTATGTAATGCAAATTGATTTGGTTTATTTGCTTTTTGTTCATTGCTGTCTATCATTCTGAAATATATTTGACAAACTATATATAGGTCATGTGAATAGAAATGTGATCTCATTGGAAGCAACATGTACTTGTTGGTTTTGTGCTTGTCTTTATATAAAATGTCTTTTAGTACGTTGAGTTGCCATTTTATTTATGAATACTTTTAATTATTTTAACTACTTGCCTGCTCATGTACACGTGTTGTACCACGTACATCCTGAGGACAAATGTCAGTGGAGGTTATTGACTATTTCAATTAGGAACAGCAGAGGAATATATTTGAGAATCATGCGCTGTATTTAGATTTACACCTTTCTTTGAACTAATATAAATGAACTCTATTGTGTGATAAGTACTCCTGAGTTAAGTACATTTATTAACAATTCATCTTTTATTATGCACCCAATACCAGAGGCCAGTCTCTATGCGCAGGCCAGGATTCAAACTGTGCTGTTCTGCATTTGTTGCTTCCAAGACAAACACGAGACCCAAAGTTACTTAAATATGCAAATTAACAAGGGGGGGTCCTGAGAGTCCCTCTGCCAGACATTAGTCCTGGTTACGAGAGACTTTTTCTTTAGCTCGCTATCTTTCACAGAGAAGAAATACTCTGGGTAAGTCTCTTGTAACCAGGACTAACAAATGTCTGGAAGAGGGACTTCCAGGACCCCCCTTGTTAATTTGCATATTTAAGTAACTTTGGGTCTCACCCTAAATTACTAGGGGAATCCAGACGTGGACCCCTTGCTCACTATTCTTAGAGAGGCACAGCTCCTCCCTACTGATGAGGTCCAACCAGACTGAAACACGAGTCTGGGGATGCTGTTGGTACTCTTGTTCAGAGGAGAATTGCCTAGCATTTGCGGTGCTGGACTGCCCCAGGGCAGGACAAAGACTGATATGTTTGGGATATTTCTTCTCTGTGAAAGAGAGTGAACTAAAGACTCTGGGTAAGTCTCTTGTAACCAGGACTAATGTCTGGCAGAGGGACTCCCAGGACCCCCCTTGTTAATTTGCATATTTAAGTAACTTTGGGTCTCACCCTAGGTTACTAGGGGAATCCAGACGTGGTCCCCTTGCTCACTATTCTTAGAGAGGCACAGCTCCTCCCTACTGATGAGGTCCAACCAGACTGAAACACGTGTCTGGGGATGCTGTTGGTACTCTTGTTCAGAGGTGAATTGCTTAGCATTTCGGTGCTGGACTGCCCCAGGGCAGGACAAAGACTGATATGTTTGGGATATTTCTTCTCTGTGAAAGATAGTGAGCTAAATACTCTGGGTAAGTCTCTTGTAACCAGGACTAATGTCTGGCAGAGGGACTCCCAGGACCTCCCTTGTTAATTTGCATATAACGAAAACCATCCTATTACTCACTTTTTGTACAATTCCTCAGAGAAGTAAGGTTAGAGGGAAAACCACGTTAAAACCACACCCTTATGGATCATGCTAAATAAACAGATTGTTAAAGGTTACATGCATGTTGGCCCTAAATGAGGGTGGGGGTACCAGGCTGGGGACTAAGGTGGAAGCAATGTGGTGGATGCTGAAAGCACTGACTTGTGAGGCAGAAGAAGGTCCAATATCATTTAAGACTCTGAGGTCTTTGACCATTGCCCGTGGTCAACTTGGCCTACCCAAAGAGGTTGGAAAATTACATGGAAGCTTTTTTGAAGGGCCATGTCCATGCAAGTGAACTTTAGTCTCACTGCAGTTGAAGCAGAATGAGTCCCCCTGATTGAAGACTGTTAGGATATGTATCCATATGTGATAAAGCAGCTGATATGCTGTCTCCCAGACCTTTCTGTAGGTCCAGGAATACGTGCAGAAAACTCTTCAAGAAATTGGGTTTGGGAGGGGATTTTATTTATATAGAAAATGTGTAACAGATGGATGTTTGCCCAGTTGCACACATTCACTTGTGTCTCATTTACATATTTCTTCATTGTTGCCTATACATATACATTTTTTTTTTCCCTTCGCTGTAAATATTATTGAAATTTGGATTCTTGTTTCTTTGTTTATTTTTTATTTTTGCAGTATTTACATGTTGTCATATTTTTCTAACATTTCAGCAGGGCTGGGGGAGAGCCCCAAAATCCATGCCAGAGTCCAACTTGTCCACTTCTGTCTCACTTTTTTTAACAACGGCAATCAAACATTTACCCGAGCTCCTCCAGCTTCACTTGTACCCTTCCTGCCAACATACCTGCCTAAACTTTGGGTTTACCCCAGAGACTCTGGGTTTGTACGCTCTTTTCTGCGTCTCCAGGGAAGAGCGTGGAGGCTCCGGGTTTTTCCAGTCATTTCCAGGTCTTGCCCAAGCCTCCATCCGATTGGCTACAAAGGACTGCTGCTGGTAGCTAACCGGGTAGAGGTGTGGGCAGGACCCAGAAACAGCCCATATTTTGCATGTTCCCACACTATATGAGCCCATCGGTGGCGGGCAGTTGCATACCTCATTGCATTTTGGCAGCCTTCCATCATCACAGGACTCCTGATATCTCCCATACCTGCCAGTGTATTCATCTGCATGCACCTCACCAGAGAGAGCTGTCGCCCATCACCGCCACCTGGAGTCAGCCCAGCCTGCCTGACATCCATGCCTGCAGTCCTACTGAACAATCGGCAGACCGTCTGACCGTCGGTGTTACCATCTCAACCCTCAGGTTGGCTGACCTGCTGCTGCAGCGTGTTGTGCCACTGCCAACCCATGTGCTCTGTGAGCCAGCCCCAAGAGCCAGGAACCCAGGATCCCCTAATTAAGGTAAGTTGTTTTGGTCGTTGTGCACAGCAATTACGCTAGGTATCCACTTTTATTTTTACCGCACAGCCACAGCCCTTTAGTAAATGTGGTTATGTTGATTTCGAAGTGGCCAGTGTGCTTTAGCTTTATGTCCCCATTGCAACTGCTGTGCGTGGGACCCACAGGATCTCTCATTTGGCAATCCCTTTTCCTGAATTCACTTGTCACAGAAAGGCTCCCCCTTTTGATCTAAAACCGTTCCCCATGACGGCTGGCTTTGTTCAGAGGCTGAGGGGGTGAACTCATGACCCCGAATGTGTGGTGATCCCACTGATGAGAGGAGGGTTCTCTTAAGCACTCTTCACCTATGTGGACCATTGCCACTGTTGGTCAGATGCCCCTATATTATCAGTGAAAGGCTATGCCAGAAACCACGTCATTTCTGTTTTATTTGTATCAGTCTTAATGAATTCATTTTATCAACATTGTAGGGATGAAAGGCCCAATCTCCTGCTACATCTTGAATCTCTGAGTTGCAGGCAGATCTCTGCAGTGGTGGGCACATTAACCCACTGAGCTATGATGTTCTGTGACATTATATTAAAACAGCAGCAATGCATTTATAAGTGCTTTTGTGTTCAGCTCAATACAAGTAATGTTTTGCCTGTGTATTGGGTTTGTGTGATCATGGCATGCCTGTCTATTTTCGTCGGCTGGCAGTTTGCTTCTGTTTGGGTTATATGTGTGGCTGTGGCACAGCTGGCACTGGTCCTTACCCGATGGTTGTTCTTCAGTTTGGTGGCAGCATTTTGTGGGTTACTGGTAGACATTTCGCTTTACAGAATCATAGTGATTCTCTTCCTTAACCCCATATGGTGCCTTGATGTCCAAAAGTTATTCCAGGCACTGTCCACTGCTATAGTAGTGCAAACACCACATTGATTGTTAGCCACACCTCATGGGGATTGGGGAATGCATTAGGGATCTCCCTTGTTGATAGCTTTGGCGAGAATGAATCTCCTCCCGTTTCTCCTTTCTACCTTACTTTATGATTGCCTGGATGACACATCTATATTTACATGCTTTCTGGTGTTCCATGTTTCACAAAAGGTTCACTTTTGTGTATTTCATCAACAGACAAAGCATCAGTGCATCAACTCAGCCCCAGATCAGAGCGTCCCCACCTACAGAAGCATGGAACATCGTAAGGTAGGTGCTAGGTGTTAAGATGGATTTCTGAACTCTGACCTGGAGGGGCAGAGGTTCAGAAGGCCAGCCTAGTTTCTTGGAACAGGGTAACCTCTGGACAAGCCAGACCAATCAGGGTAGCAATGGCGGCAGTCAAGACTAAGGGCCTCATTACACGGATGGCGGTAAGGGTTTGCCGGTACCGGTATTTTACCGGTACCGGTAAATCCTTACTGCCTTACTACGAGGTCCCTTTGCGGGTTGGGGAATTTAACGCCTGCTTTTTGCAGGCGTTAAAAACCAACCCGCAAAGGGACCCAGGGAGCTAATTACAGTACCGCAATTTGCGGTACCGTAATTAGCGCCTTCCCCATTCCCATTATGCCCTATGGGGCAAAAATGGGAATGGGGAAGGGCAATGGTGGAAGGGGCAATTACCGCCCCGCCAACCTTGGAATGGGGCGGTAATTCCCCTTTCCGCCAAGGCGGTGCCGGTATTTTACCGTCATGAACCATGGCTAATAGCGCCATGGTTCTCCGCCATCCGTGTAATGAGGCCCTAAGTCTCAAGAGGGTTGAGGGTGACTGAAAGACCTCAATGAGTACACAAAGCAAGGACACTTACAAATTACTCCAGACAGGTGTTATATTAAAAATATAGACACATTTATTACAAGGCCTTTGTAACATCGACCATAGCAAAGAATCACAATAATACTAAAGTAAACCAACACATTACAATCAATACAATATATATACAAGACCGAGGGGTCTAAGGAGTTAGGAGCACAAAATATGTAGACCACCTAGATGGAGAGGAAAACAGGCAGTGCAAGTAATCGTTAGACCCAGTTCGACATCAGAAATACACCTAACTAGGAGGCAGTCCAAGCCCTACGAAGAGAGGAGCCTTATGCTCAATAGTACATGCACCCGCTTATGCCAATAGACAAAATAGGGTCTCTTCAAGGGTCTCTGACAGTTCAGGAAGGCGGATTAGGCGATGAAGAACAAGTCCCTACTACTCAAGCAAGACCTCCACTTGCGGGCAGACGCAGGGTGAGAGTGTGGGATGGAGCCGCTATTTCGCAACAGCGGTAGAAAAGAAATGGGTTCCTGCGCTAGGGGCCACCGGTTGGGGCATGGACTACTCACCAGTCCCCGTCGCAGGCAGACCCAGACTTCGCCAGTTCAGTTCACATTGCTGGCAGGTTTGGATGCAACAATCAGGACGTCTCGACACTGTGTAGATTCCGCGGTAGCAGGATTCAGGGTCGAGGGGGTCACAAATGCAGCAAACGTGCACAGATCGTTACCACAGCAGGGCAACATGGCAACCGCATTTACTGTGGTCCGGGGGCACTCGTCTCACTTCAGACCTGGGAATGCCAAGTGTGCAAAATTTGGTGTGAGGGTGCCGTGTACAGAGAGCTAGCAGTAGGCCAAGTTTCGAGGGCTTCCCCGAAACGGCGGCGGTGACAGAGCAAACGTCCCGTGTAAACTGGTCAGCCCACTGGTTGGCCCAGGGACACTTCCAAAGAGGCTTACTTGCAGGGTTTGATGAAGGTGCCGAGAATAGTTGGTCCCACTATTCCAATGGGTCGAAGCGCCTTTGCAGACCTTCTAGGACAATCAGATGCAGAGGGGTCTCGCAGGACGACAGCGGGCTCAGGGTGCCAAATCTTACAGCGGGTCGCCAGCGGTTCCTTGACTCGGCTTCTTGTTGCAGGATACTTGGCTCCTTATCCCTTGTTCGGTGTGAACTCATGAGATCGACATGGTAGTGGTGTTTTCAGCCTCCTCTTATCCAAAGTTCCCCTTGCGCCAAAAACGGAGAGGACCCAATGGGAGATCTGTTCACAAACACTCACTCCATACGTGGACCAATCATGGACCACAGTGGTCCCAGGCATTCAGGACACTCCAGACTCTCTGGCACCCACGGTGTGTGTTGGGAATAGACATCCCAGCCCACATCCTGGAGGCACACACACAAGGCATGCAGAAGCCCGCGAAAGCTTTGGGTTTCGCGGGAAAGTGCATGATCAAATAAGGACTGACCCGGGTCTACTCGACCTGGGGAAGGTGAAGGGACAAGATGGCCAAGGGACAGGACAAAAAACCGCGTGGCATGGCCATTTTGGAGCCAGGCCACCTATTCGTGCCAAACGCGGTAAGCGTGGATAACATGGCAAAAAAGGGTTCAAAACATAAGATAAACGATAGCTGCCACCAGTCCCGTCCGTGACACACCTGCACAGTTCATAATAAGTCCAGCGAGAGTTTCTAGGGCCTTTGGAATGAATAGAGACCCAAGAGTGTGGTAAAGTAAGTTACATTGCACTCTTGTTACATGTTGCACAAAAGCTGCAACATGAGGAAAGGACTAAGGGAGACGAAGTCTCCCAGTACTGACTGTTTTAAGGGCATGTCAGTTTCCCCATAAGAATTGAGCGAAAGCCCAGAGTAGTGCAGCTGAGGGCTGTGCTTCTCTGGCAAAGTTTAGATCAGGGTGTAAAACAGCAGCAAAAGGTTTGGGGGTTGACACATGGAGGGAAAATTACATTCAAATATGAAATTTTTCCTAACACTAGGGAAATGGGTGCCTGACATTAATGAAAACCACAAATGGATTCCTTTACAATGCTGCTGCAAGCCCCTTCCCTAGTGCAGGAAGGGGGCTTGCAACAGCACTGTACAGAAGTATATTTTGCTTACTAATTATTTCCCCGCCCCACTTACTGATGAGTTGCAAAGGGTTGCAATGTAGGGGCTTTGTAACCTTTGGCTTTCCAGTTTGTTTGGACTACAACTCCCTTAAACCTTCACCACTGTCTATTGTGGTTAAGTCTGGTATCGGCTATGGACCCAAATGATGTGGAGTGCCAACGGTTGGAAACTCTTTTGTACTGAATGTTAAGGGTGTAATGGGTGAGTTCACAAGGGAGTGTACCTTCCCGTAATGAGACACTGCAATAAATCTTTCTTTGGCTTCCATTAACAGGTGTAAAGAGCAGAGGGCCCAAGATCTTTAGTATCGCCAGCAAAAGTGCATTCCTAAACTATGGAGGTTGGGGAGGTATCACAGCAATTGGTCACATTAAGAAAAGGATGAGGTATTCGTGCAAGTGGTCAGAAACCTATGTACAACTTATTCAGTCTTCACATCTTCTCGCAAGGGCCCAGAGTTTGCATACTGCAATGTTTGCAGTTGCAATGTATCAGCACGACATAAAGGCCTTGGGGACTGTGTATGTCGTGTACTTTGTATGACGCATACGACTGCTGCAAAGGCAGCAAATGATCCATGCCAGCTAAGCCTGTTTGCAGGCACACTCTGTCAGGGTGGTGAAGATGAAGCAGTTCTGAATGCACAGACCCCAGTTACTGCTTTTATTTGGGAGCATAACCTCCCAATTGCCAACACTGATCATTATGGGCCCCTCTTCTATCATATGTTCCCACAGTGTGCTGTTGCTAAATAATATTAATGTGGCAAGAGCAATGACACTGATGACAAACTTTTTCCCCTGCTGCTGAGGTACTTTAACTCTTTGGCCAGATTGTGGTCAGCATATTGGATATACCGGTGTGCAACATTGCCACAGCAGATGTGGTATTCAAGCCACAGAGTCCTAATTCGGAAAATACAAATTTAGCTGAGACTGACTGTATGGGTTGTCCGTGGACAAGACCTCTATGAACATGGAGAAATACCACTCCTTGAGGACCCTAATTGCTGCAGAAAGTGCTCGGGTATTTGTTCTTGGGTACCCATGCCATATGCTCCACTGGGCAGCAAAAAAAAAGGGTTGTGCCACACTCAGTGTGGATGTTGATAATGCTGTTACCTCAATATATATGTACTTACCATGCCGCTCTAAAAGGAAGGGAATGTTGAAAACATTTGAGCTAGCGGATGTAGAGTATAGGAAAATTATAAAACATGGCCCTACACAGTGGTTGTCCATGGGAAAAGCCCCAGATCACATCCTCCAAGAGATGCCACTGTTGAAATATTTTTTTTGCTCTGAAGACTGTGAGAAGAAAAAGAAGAAACACCAATGAGTGATACGATTTGTGATCTAAAAACAGAACTTAATTTAACTTTTGTGGCCTCATACTGTCACACTCTCTTACAATCTGAGCATCCAGTGTTGCACAGATTATACCCTGCAATGGAGTGCAATGGAGAGTTTGCTGAGAGCTACTTTCTATGTATGATAATAGCTGAAAGTATATATGGTATGTGGATTATGAACGTGAAGACGATTAGCTGGACAACAACAAGATTTTCATTGCGTTTGCCACCAAACAATTCATTAGGCAGCATGAGGAGGAGTGGCTGCTAAGTACACTGTAACTTTTTTATGCAGATGTAAGGATGTGCTATGCGCAGTGTGACCTATATTAGGAAAAAAAGCTTCCATGGGAGGACCAAATAATGAACAGTTTTGCCTTCCTCAATCGCATTCAGAGGCAAAGCTGTGATCGAGACTGCCTGGAAGACATGTTGAGGCACTTCCCAAACCATTTGAAGGTAAGTGAGGAAGACAGGCTAGGTGCAGAAATCAGAGTACCAGCTCATGCAACTCCCAGATGAGCAATTGCAAAGTGAAAGGTTAGACCACTTTTGGGACTGGATTTCCAAATTGAAAAGTACTGTGTCTGGCATCATTCAGTTCCCGCTCCTCAACAAAGTTGCCAAGGCTGTTCTTATTCTACCGCAAAGCAATGCAGGCTTTGAGAGGATTTTCAGCATGGACTTTGCAAAGCCATTGCTCAGATGCAACCTGCATACACTGTGGAGATTCATGGCGAGAAGTCATAATGTGCTTGTCCTCACAGCTGAACAGCATGGGAACTGCCACCATTGTTTGTGCCACCATGCTTTATATTGTTGTTCATTGATAGAAATGTTCCCAAGAATCACAAACCTAATGCTAAAATATGTTTTTTAATATTGCATGTTCTTGGACATTCGCATTTATTGCATTCCACTGTAAAGTGCAAACTGCAAATGTGTTTCTAAAGGCAGCTACAACAACTGTTTTTATCTTTTTGACATGTGGGCGGAACCTTGTGCTATTAGGCGAAGTCTTGTGTGGCTATGGACGGGGCATGCATCTCAGGTTTTATGATTTTAAAATGTAGGCAGGTATGCCTACCATGCCCACCACACTCGTTCTCAGTTGGTAAGACCTAACTCCTCCCCTTTGCCACATCTCACTATCCTTACCACGTTCAATTTCTTTCACCACTGCTGCCATCTCTTCTTCTTATGGGAGGACTAGTATTGCAGCAGCATAATAGACTGTTACTTCCTTTGTCCACAAGCCAAGTTCACGCGGAATGGGCGTAAGAGAAGACTCCATAGGTCGTAATCTGATGCCATGCCCACTCTGCTCACAACACAAAGTATTTGCAAATATTTCTTTTTTTACAAAAATCTGGATTTTTTAAGATATTGCTATTTTAAATAAGCAGAACATTTATTAAAGAGTTAGTTGACGGAAGAAATATTTCTAGGTCGAATTACTTGTGTTACTTATTAGTCTTAATTTAATTCAAAACATGACATGTTTGATGTTATTATATTCTGGATACAATGTTCTATAACAATGTGCAACATACACAAACTAGCAGTATAACGAAACAGACTATTGTGGTGATGTGGTGAATGCTGTGCTCCACTCAGCAGCATGTGATGAGAGAAGCTAGGAACGCAGCGCTGGAGAGGACATTCAGAGAGCACAGACATCGGCGTCAGAAATTGCAAGTGGAGGTGAGTGCGAGAATGGCCATAAATTAATCAAGGCAGACCAGCGAACTGTGCATGATTCCTGGAGGTAGTACTGCTTGTTCTCGACTTGAGGACTAGCAGGGGGCCCCTGAAGACCAGGTGACCGTGAAGTACCCTGCTTCACCCTTGCTCACCTATCCCTAATGCCAGTGCCACCCATGATCCCTGCAGTCATGAAATTGAGTTTGGCTGACCTTCAAAATTAACTCTCCTGTGGCGTCCTCAGTGCTTTCCCCTCGTCCATCCTCGCCTTAACTTACTTAATTCCTTTCACTGCATTGTTACTCTGAGTGTTCAGCATTACCTGTGCACCATCTGCTTTGCATTGATTTCTGCCTCCATTTTGAAAATAGAACTTGCGTGCTTGAGCATTTTTGTGCACCAACTGCTTTACATTGTTTGCTGGCTCCATTTTGAAAATCGAATGTGGGTGCTTTAGCATTCCTGTGCATCATCTGCTTTACATTTTGTGCTGCTTCCATTTTGAAAATTGAATGTCGGTGCTTTAGAATTAGCCGTGCACCATCTGCTCTGCATTGTTTGCTGCCTCCATTATGAAAATCAATTTTGGGTGATTTAGCATTCCGGTGAACCATCTGCTTTACATTGTTTGCCGCTTCCATTTGATAAATCCAATTTGGGTGCTTTGGAAATCTTGTGCAACATCTGCTTTACATTGTTTGCTGCCTCCATTTTGAAAACCGAATTGGGTGCTTTAGCACTACCTGTTCAACATCTGCTTTGCAATGTTTGCTGCCTCTATTTTGAAATTGAATTTGGGAGCTTTTGCATTACCTGTGCTACATTGGCTTTGCTTTGCATTGTTTGCTGCCTCCATTTTTAAAATACATTGATTTTAGGTGCGTATAGTTTTTACATCTCTCTGTGCCACTTATCAAATGTAATTCTACTCCTTCTTGGTTTCACTTATTCTCTCTGACACAATCTACTAGGCCTCCTAGTGAGTTTACCCAGAATTGTGCAGTGCTGCCACTCCTCCATCATTCCTTGGCTAAAACCTCTGCCCTCCCAGGGCTCTCTCCATCTCTCCCATATTCTCTCCCATATTCTCTAACTGCAACACTATCACCTATCCCCCATCTTTCTCCAAGTCCAGGAGGAAAAAACACAAAAAAGAATGCAAACCCTGGACTTCCCATTGCAGATACCTATGTCAGTGCTTCCTCTACAGAGGTTTTCACTGATATCCTTTTTTCTGGACCCTCTCCTGATCTTTGGTCCTCCCATCTCATCTCCACTCTCTCTCATTCCACACACTCCTCTATTAATGGTGGCTCCAAGTGGGAAGTCTTCTTGTCCGGTTTCGTATCCTCACGTTGCTTTGTTAATGTCTATCACACTGGCACCATTCTGGTTCAGGTTCCACAAACCAACCTCCTTCTCTTTGACAGCATCCTGCCTTTTCTCATTAACTTCCTTCCTTTGCCTGCATCTCCCCCTTATACTCTCTCTCTCCTTCCTCTGACTGGTGTACCACATCCCTGTACCCCACCTCAGAAAACCTTCAAAAGCACTGAACACCACTACCTGGTGACTCTACCTGTTCACCCAACAAACACTCCTCTGACATCTGTCTCCTTCTTGAAGACATTGACCATGACATTCTCACTTTTACAGAGGCATGGTTCAATGCCAGCTCAGTCACTGCTTTTAACTCCCTCCTTCCTGAAGGCTTCAAGATCATCTCCAAGCCTCAACCTCACCGCACTGGAGGGGGGTTACTATCACCTTCCCCCAGTGGGTTCCTGCTTCCATCTTACCTACCTAGCCCTATTCCTCTTTTGAAAGCCTGGTTTGCAAGTTGGTCACCTCCCTCACCTCCACCCTGACTATTGCTACCATCTACCATCTACCAGCCTCCAGGCAGCACCTCCCTATTCCTTTCTGAATGGTATGACTTCTGCTCTTCTTTACTTTCATCCACCTGTAACCTTCTCATTCTGGGTGATTTCAACATTGAACTGGACTCCCCTGACTCTGCATCCACTGTATTCACTGACCTCTGCTCCTCGCTTTGCCTCTCCATTCTCCCTTCTGGACCAGCCCAAACAGCTGGACACATTCTGGATGCCCTCATACACTCTGACATCCCCCCCATTAGCCACCCCTCTCTCCGGGTCAGACCACTCTCTCCTCTCTTCCCATCCGTGTCCCATTGGCCCCCTGACCGCCTCTCAAAAGTCCCACCTACCTTGTTCACTAACATCCGCACAGTGAAACGAGTGACTGCAGCAGCCTTCGCCTCCGCCTTCGCCCCCTACACCCTCCCACCTCAGACTATACCTCTGACTCTGCCCTGAGCAACCTCCATCTTTTCATCACCAACACTCTTGACATTCTTGCCCCAGTCATGAGTATCCGTCTGAAGCCTTCCTCAAAGCCTAACACTTGGTATGACAATGAACTTGCAGCCCTGAAACGAACATGCAGGGCAGCAGAACGGAAGTGGCTAACCTCAAGTTCATTCTTTGACAAACTGGCCTGTCGCCTGCTCCAAAGGCAATACAGACTCGCCATCTGTGCAAAGAAAAGAGCCCACATTCAGGCACGGGTCTCCGGCGCATCCAATATCTCGGCTGAACTTTTAAAAATCTACAGGGAACTAGCCAACCCCTCTGCAGTCTCCGCCTCCCCTTCTCCTTCCCAGGCCCTCTGCAATGCACTGGCCTCACACTTTGCCACCAAAACTCAGGACATTCTGACAACCATTTCTACACTCCCTCACAACCCATCTCACCCACACCACACTCCTCTCTCCTCCCTCCCTCTTCCTTCCTCCTTCACCCCCTTCGCTCCTGTCACACCTGAAGAAGTCTGCTCCATGAAGGTCTATTATAAACAGGTTTCCCCTTGCTCATCCAGGACCATCAAGGATAGCATTGTCTGTCTTGCCCCTGCTCTTGTTGATTTATGCAATCACTCTCTTGTCACTGGATCTTTCCCCTCTGCCCTTAAGCACTCCCTTGCGTGCTGTAGGGGAGGATAGGTCATTAGGATCCCCCTCACATACATCCCCGACCCAGGTGGAGACTCATGACTCGTCGGCGGCCCCCTCGCCCTAAGGGCCCATGAGGCGGGGGGGCTGCGGGTCGACACGTGAGGCTGCACAACTACAGGATAAGACATAACATAGACCCCATTTTGTATTAAGACAACTCCATTTTGTGTAAAAAGGTGCTAAAATCCAGTCCATGCAAAGTTGCTCGCACACTCGCACACACAGAAAGATGCAGCCTGACCCCTGGTTGACTGCGCTCACAGGAGCATACACTTCCCCCCAGCCTCCACCTCATGGCAGATCCTCTGAACGCCTGTTCTCACGAGCAACCAGACACAAACAACAAAATAAAGACTGTATCACTTGGCCTTCCGCAGTGCATCATTTGCCCCAGCCGTGACCGGGCTTGTTGGAAGGTAACTGAAACCAGCCCAATCCTGCATGCCCTGACCCTGTACCAAGCCCTCTAAGTTGAACTGTGTGCCGCCCCTCACCCCCACCAACCCCCGAGGCACCTTGCATAACGAAATAAGCATTTGTGTAATATATGTCGTGTTGACTAATGTTTGCTGCTATTCTGGGGACGTGTGATTTAAGAGTAATATGTGATCACTCCTGTACATCATGTAACAAAGCGCATTTGTATTGCACTATGATCAGCCGAGGCAGTAGAGCCAGATTGTACTGTGATGTAATATGCAGTGCTCTTTCTTACACACAACCCAACCTAATGCTACCTCATGTTCGTATGTCAACTACTGATGTGAAATACTGTGTTAAATGGCAAAACCCTCTCCAGCCTGTGTTCCCATATTAATGTAAACATATGTGTATAATACCAGAAGCTCCAAGTGTTGTCACCCACCCTTGCCAATAGTGCGGGAAGCTGCCCTGTGTAGGGAAAACAGGCCCAGAGCTGCAAGGTCGTCTCCCCCCTCGTCCCCCTCCCAGGCCCGCCAGGGATAGCTGGTGTTCGAACAGCACTGCCTCGCCTCCCCTCCCAATCTTGCTGGACCTGCTTCAAGCATTCACCTCCCCCATGTCAAAAGGCCGCCACAGCCTGACTCTATGAATTACGAGCTACCTGGTCCTAAATCCCACCATCTCCCGGGCACCGGTTACATGCCCCCAACGGCCTATTGGTATCCCCGTTCACCCCAAGTTAATGGCCCTCGAAGGGGGGTACCCACCCTTGTACTAACAGATCGTAATACCGTCCTTCATTATAGCCACCAGTACAGGGCGATCGAATAACCCCCTCCCTCTGTACCCCTGACCCTGCACATAGACTCGTGGGACTACCATACCTGAACCCAAATGTCACTACAACAGATGGATAGGGATACCCCCTATCACATATCCATGTCCCTGTCCTCTCCTTGAGCTAAGGTCAATGTGTCACAGGATTTATCAGATACCTGACATCGTAGAATGTGACAAATGATTGCAAAGTGTGGCCACAAGGGCAAGTGTTAGAGCAGCCACCAATCATCAATACAAGTTATGTCCGGCCCGCAGCTCCACCCCGAAGAGCCCAGCTGACCCGTCTACGCCGCGTGGCACCGCACGGACGTCTGCCAATCCTGGAACAGCAACAGTATACATTGTATACCACCTAGCCTTCACCACCCAATCCCTAAGACTATGTGCCCCATATAGCTTGTGTCATGTGTGACATTAGTTCTGTAATAGGTAGGACTGTCTTTGCTTTTAATCTCACCGGCACTTGGTCCTGGTCTCATTCCCCTCCTGGGGTGTGTCCTTATTGCCTCTCACTAAGGGGGGTGCGTTTTTGGGGGACGCTCACATTCAGTGGTGACCCCATAGACGTGATATATTTTAATAATTGTCCCCTTGGCACGAGACGGCCCCGGTCGAAGTGGAGATGAACGGCGCGCCCGCTCAACAGAGCCGGCCACCTATGGCAACTGATATGCAGAGACGTGCGTATGCAGTTATGGCGAGAGGGTACGGGTCCCGTTGGAAAAAACCCTTAGTACCGCTCACCGGAGCTGGGTCTGGCCATTGAGTGCGAGGCCGCGCCACTTGGACGGACCAAGTCCGAGAGTCTCGGATCAAGATGGGCACGTGAGTATTAAGTGCGAGTGATACTAAAAAGGGAAAAATCGAGAGGACGAAGGGAAATAAGTTGGGAACATAGAGGGGACTTTCAACTTCTAATACTTTCTCTTTCTTTGCATATGGCCATTAGGATATAAAAGTGAAAAAGGGAGAAGACGAAGGGAACCTAACTCTGCAAGGGGGTATAAGGAGGCGTGGCGTAGTGCTATCTCGAGTAGTGCTGGGAATGAGTAAAACAGTGGAAAAATAAATTGAGGGTGTCTGAGTGAAGAGACACGGCAAATACTTTAGAACTAGCTTTTCTTTCTCTTATTCTTCTTATCTGGGGTAAAACAAGGTCCGCATAAGGAAATAGAAAAAAAAAAAATATATATATATAAGGTGAGATGAGACATGGAGCATTTTAGTTAATGATTCTAGATTCACGGTCATGAAGTCCTTGGTACATTTTTTGGAAACCATTTTACCTACGGAAATTTATTTTTAAATTACTTAGTGTCACAATTATATGTCTATGTACTTATGTGTGTTATCTTGTTTACATGAGAATTTTACTTAAACAATGTTACCTGGGTCCTTAAAAGGTCTAGGCATGCATACGTGTTTTTGTGTTCTCTATGTGATTTTTTAAGTTGCTCTAGTGTTTTTCTTTTGTCCCTTTGTGTTCCAATGTGAAATTCGAAATGCTCATAGTTTTATTTTGTATAATTAATTATGTAATTTTGAAAAGTTGATTTATTTCAGCTGTATCAAATAAAAATAAAAAAATATATATATATTCAGTGAACAAACTTTGTTAAAGGGACGTTATGGTTCCAAGCAAAACCTAAAAACCCTTGAAATTCGCCAGTTATGGTAAGCTAAGCAACCATAACTCGTGCCACCACCGTGCACTGCTAAGACTAACACCCAGGACATCAAAGATGACATCACAAATGTCATTGATGACATCACTGATGACATCACATGTCTGGCTCACTCTTTTTTCTTTTGCTGACATATCTAGGCCACATGGTTTTCTTCAGTCAGAAACTAAAAAAATGTATTTTATTTGTAAACGTATCCTTCAAGTAGGTTCTTACAGTAATTCCCTTAGAGTCCAGTCACATCATATGAAACATATACATAGGGGAAGACACAAACTTGAAAGACAGCAATCCTTTTTGTGCATAGAGATAATCAATAGACTTATCAGCACGTTCTGATAGTTCTGTTGTTTTTTTATGGCTGTACTTTCCCTGTATATGGTCATACTTGTATACATTGTACTCACACTACTTTCCTTAGGGTCCAATCACATCAAGTGATACATATACATAGGGTAAATAGCAGCTTTGAAACAGCAATCATGTATTTGCATGAAAATAATCAGTTAGGTTATGAATTGTTTCTGCTACTACTTGTGCTTTTTTGCTAACTTCACTTTCCCTGTATATACCCATATTGGTATGTGTTCTTGTCTCTTTGTGTTTTGTCTATAGTAATGCAATTATGTAATACATGGGTTTTATTAGCTACTTATTACATATTTCACAGTACACAAAAATCTATTAAGAAAACAATTATCATTTCATTATTCAACATATTAACATTACGAATATTATACCTTCATCTTGTACGCTGCACACAATGCTATGTTTCTGCATGAGTAGCTTAGTATACTAGATAGAACCCCATAATAGAATGCTATTTATATCAATGCATCGTTCAATGCACTAATTAGGGTATGATATTTATTGCAATGATCCTTGATACTTTTTTTGCAACATTATAATAAGAATCCCTTGTACACATATTCATGAAAAGTACATACACATGTGATGTCATCAGTGATGTCATCAATGACATTTGTGATGTCATCTTTGATGTCCTGGGTGTTAGTCTTAGCAGTGCACGGTGGTGGCGCGAGTTATGGTTGCTTAGCTTACCATAACTGGCGAATTTCAAGGGTTTTGCGGTTTTACTTGGAACCATAACGTCCCTTTAACAACGTTTTTTCACTGAATTTCATAGGTTTTTAGTAGCGCAACTTAACCGTAATGTCCCTTTAACACATTTTTTTCACTGAATTTCATAGGTTTTTAGTAGCGCAACTTAACCATAACGTCCCTTTAACAAAGAATTTCACAGAATTTCATAGGTTTTTAGTAGCGCAACTTAACCATAACGTCCCTTTAACAACGTTTTTTCATTGAATTTCGTAGGTTTTTAGTAGTGCAACTTAACAATAATGACTTTCACTTTATATACATATCATATGGAACTGACTGAATCTCTTCTACTGTACTTGATGTCCTAACAATAATGACTTTCACTTTATATACATATCATATGGAACTGACTGAATCTCTTCTACTGTACTTGATGTCCGCGAACTCATTTAATGTTCGCGGACATGTTCGAAGAACAGTACCACTACCTAAAAAACTCTGGGGGGGTATGTTTGATTGTTATATCATAACATAGGAACATTTAACAAGTTAAAAAAAAAGCACACAAACACATTATATGGACTAATACATAAGAAATGTAACCCATATATACAACACACTAACCATTCATTTAAATGCACTATGTTCTAAAATGGAATATACCACAAGAAAATAAATTGGCTTCCAACATAATTACTTCACAAACACAAAAGAACTGAGAACAAGAGCAGACCCACTGAGTACATAGGACATATCTTACCTGAAATAGTAAGCGTACTTAATTTTTATTCATATATTTATAAACGTTCTGTATTAGATAAAAAAATATATTATCTTTTTTTTTTTCTCTCACAGAAATGTCTAGTACTCTGGAATGGCTAGAGGAACATTTCCCACATGAAGAAATGTCACAAGATGGTGAAACTAATGGTAAACACTTTAAAATATAAACCATTTAATTATTATTATTTTGTATACATTTAACATATATATATTCTTTTTTGTACAGAGCATACCAAAAGAGAAAATACTTCAGAAAAACCTGTTATGGATAACACTTTTCACAGTATAGAAGAAAAAATGGATTTATTGTTGACTAATTTTAATAATTTGAAAACTTTTGTGGAAGATCATCTTAAACCAAAAACCTCGTACCATTGCCCCACATGTACTTGTCCCTCCTCACCATATCCCAGTCAATTATCCCCAAACCCTCTCCATAACCCAAAACGTTTTGATGAGACTTCCATCCCTTCTTCACCTAATAACAATCATGATGAAACCCCTAATTCTCCTGTTTTTGTTTCTGTTTCTGCCTCACCTTCTCTGTCATAAATTATTAATATATGTTAAATAAAGTTTAATTTTTATATTGTGTTGTAAATAGTTTCGTTTTTTTTTTTTTAAAACAATGTAGGTGTAAACGAAAATGGAGGTGTCCTGAAGAACACTATACCTGTTCGTACTGTTCGCTAGCAAGATGAAACTATTCTAAGAACAGACGCGGTGTCCTGAAATGTTCGTTAAAAAAAAAATTAAAGTGTCCTAAAGAACACTATATCTGTCCGTAGTGTTCGCTAGCAAGTTCAAACTGTTCTAAGAACACACACGGTGTCCTGAATTGTTCGTAATTAAACGAAAATGGAGGTGTCTTAAAGAACACTATACCTGTCCGTACTGTTCGCTAGCAAGTTGAAAATGTTCTAAGAACACAATTGGTGTCCTGAAATGTTCGTAAATAAACGAAAATGGAGGTGTGCTTGAAACGCTATTGTTTCATGTGTGACGCAATTTTAATTAGTTCAGGACCCGAACAGTGTCCGTAGAACATCAACGCGCTTGCTCTAGCCAATCTCCATGCATTTGGTGTCCTGTCGCGGACTTGTTCGCGAACGGATCATATGACCGCGCTCACGCTGATCGCGTGTTCTGAATGCGGACATTGTTCGGGTCCCCAAACAAAATCAAAGTATATTTTCAATTAATCCATAATATTTTTCAATAAAATCGCACCATGGCACAATTCCCACATAGTAATCCTGAGAAACGCTATTGTTTCATGTGTGACGCAATTTTAATTAGTTCAGGACCCGAACAGTGTCCGTAGAACATCAACGCGCTTGCGCTAGCCAATCTCCATGCATTTGGTGTCCTGCGGACATGCGCTTCCTTCGCGGACTTGTTCGCGAACGGATCATATGACCGCGCTCACGCTGATCGCGTGTTCTGAATGCGGACACTGTTTGGGTCCCCAAACAAAATCAAAGTATATTTTCAATTAATCCATAATATTTTTCAATAAAATCGCACCATGGCACAAGTCCCACATAGTAATCCTGAGTTTCTACATACCTTTTGAAACTTTTCAAACTTTTTTTTGTGTTCAATCTGTCCGCGGACAGCACGCATGTCCGCGGACTGCGCACAAGCACCCCTATGAAAGACCACGCCCTAGAGCTTATTCTCATTGTGTTTCTGGCTATTCTTCAGAGCACAGCTATTTCTCCAGCAACTTGCTGATTACACCATCGAGATGGCATCCCTGGCTGCAGAACTGCCACCTGGTGCTGCACATGCTTCAGCACCACCCCCACCCCCTCCACCACCACCACCTCCCCAAGGGCCTGAAGAGGGGAACAGGAGTGAGGATGCGGAGGAGAAAGAAGAGGATGATGAGAATGAGGTAGAGGAAAACCCTACTACCCGCACTAGGCGTGAGTCTTGGGTGTGGCGGTTATTTACCATTCATGGGAATGTTACTAAGGCTCGTGCGAACCGTGTTACCTGCAATGAGTGAGTGTAAAATGATACTCAGTCGCAGGAAGCACGGTAAGTACAGCTTTGGGACCACTACTATGAAGCGACACCTGAGGTAATTTCACTCTGGGGCTATTCGCAGGGTTGTACCTTGCGAAGAACGTAGCAGGTTGATTTCCTCTACTTCATCCTCTTTTTCTGATCCTGTCACCACAAGGACCACCTCTGTGGGACAGCGTCTTCCTCAAGCTGCCTCACAGGCCATACAGAATGCTGATGACCCTTACCTTTCGAGGGTCACAGTTGTATGTATGTACTGTGACACAGTACTCTGCAGGGGGGAGCGACTTCGTAGTGCTTTTGAGACTATCATCTCAGAGCACGAGAGGATCTGCTCACTACCCAAATAAAACCCACTCTACATCTTCCTCTCTCAGCTCGCCCTTTCTTATCCCTGTGGTTGGTGTCCCCCCTTTATCTTCCTTTCCCCTCCTCTCCTAATGTGTCATGTATAAAAAACCAAAAAAAATACAAAATATCAACAAAAAAAAATAAGGCTCTTTTCAGAGCCGCCTTTCACAGTTAAAAAATAGAAGTGAAAATAAATGAAGCAGGGCCCTTTGTATTTTTTAGAAGTCTGCTGACAGTTCGCGAACATTTAAAAGATTGGGTTGCTACCCCATCACAAACATTGCAATTTTCTCTGGGAAGAAGTGGTGGCTCTGAAAAGAGCCTTTGGGTGGTGTTTGTAAGTCAGAAATTATAAATGCTTAACACCTTCTTCAAAATGGTTGTTGTAATTCCAAAAAAGGTCGCAATGCATTTTGTACATTTCTAAGAAAAATCTGATTGCCAGCATAAGCAAGATGGAATCCATCTCTGCGAAAAATGTATGTACTACGAAACATAATATTTTCATTGTGAAAAGAGGACATGCCAAAATCTCTTAGAAAGGCACAAACAGCCTTATTAACATTGCGCCTTGCTTTTTCCATTTGTGGACCAAATGAAGAAGAACGAAGCCACATTTGTCTCTGCGACATCCGTGAAAATATCACTTGAGAATTAGGAAACATGTCCATAACCTTCCCAAGTCCTTCTTTCATAGCAAATTGCAAAAAAATTCCAGTCACATGTCCTAAACTGTTCCCTCCACAATGAATTACAATTATGTCTGGATGTTGCTCTGTCTCCAAAGTAGCACAGGGAGGTAGCAAGTCCAACCACTTCATTCCACGTACTCCATGCCAGTGTACTTCCACATGTGGGAATCCAAGATCTACAGCTACTCCAGAGCTTTCTGCATGCACCTTCAACCAATGTATCCACGAATCTCCCAAAATCCAAACAATCTGTTTGCTGAAACACACAGCCATAGCTATCTTTTGTTCTCTCAGCAAAAAGAGTATCTGAGAAACTCTCTCCTGGCACAACACACCCACTAAACTTTCCTGACCAATCCCTTTCAGTGCTTATTCTCATTTGCATGACTTCTGAACCCAAAAATCCCCGGATGTAACTCCCGATGTCCGCGAACTACCGCCATGTCCGCGGACATATCGTAACATGAACAGCCCTTCTACCATTTCCACTTCACTCTCTCTGCCATTCCCTCATTGGATGTAGCTAAAAAATCACATGACCATGCACCAATCACATTCAAGACCTCTACATCTAACTGCATCATCATAGATCAACACTGCAAATGTACTGTGAATCTCTCCGAGTACAAGTGTCATATCATTGGCAAGCACCATCTACCAGAAATACTGTACAAGTCTCCAAGATTTCTACTTGCCGCTCCATGCATATCCATATGCATGAACACAAGCTTCAGGTATGCATATTTTCTGTACAGCAGATGAACACATTTTCAAACAGACTTTTAGCTTGTGTAATCTGTAAAATGAATTTACTGTATTTTTTTCAATTTCCTAAAATCAACTATCATGTATAAACCTTTATACTATTTACTTTCTTTATACACACACACTCAAATCATGTTAAACTAACATTTTTTTGAATGAAATATATAGACTACATATATTCAAACACAATTGCATGCAAGCACAATCTATGTTTAAATCTTTAAAAAAATACTTATACAATTTCATATTTTTTGTTTTTATTTATTTATTTAATTAATTACTTTAATTTAGACATGACATTAAGTGCTATTACCTAGAACAGCTTACTTACAGAAATAGTGGTATTCACTGGTATATTATAAATTTCACAAGACATAGTAAAGATATTTTTTTTTGCTACAGTTAGTCATTCAATAAAATTTGTTCATTAGGAACATATCATATGTACTGAACTGATGCAATGTATCTTATGTAAATAAATTAGTTTAATGGTTTTAAAGAAGGCACTGAGGATTTCAATTAAAAAAATCAATATCTAAATTAAAAACAGCGCTATATACAAACAAAGTTACTAATTTGAAGCTTATACAATTGCAGTGAAGACCAGTCTCCTGAAAAGAAGCAGCCGAATTCGAAGAACAAAGAAGAACTAAGAAGTTATCTGTTAATTTAAGAAAAAAAGTAAGTAGAATATCACCATAATATTTGTATTATTAATCAAATATACTATAACGTTAATACAAGCTATTTCGGTGCCTAAAAATAGAGATTGTGTACCATTTTGTCCAAAAATCTCCATGTCTTAAACAGCGATTTACAGCCAGAATGGCCCACAAATTCCTATTTTTGGACACACAAATTACCCAACTGAACCACTACAATTTTCATATTATAGAACAAACAACTGTTTTAATCATATACATTAGATTTACTATTTGTACTTTTCCACACCACTAGCTTACTTTTTTTGTCATCTGAACCCCAGTTTAGTAACACATAAATTCAAGAATACCTATCACTACTAGTTGTAGTTCCCAATGCACAATCACACACCATTACATACATCTTTATCATCTTACTCAAACACTCATGCACACAGCACACATACATTCCAGAACCCCCCAACCCATATCTTCTTTATTTTTTTCAACAGACCCTAAAGAATGCCTACCAAAAGTCAAGTCCGTAGAAAGCAACGCAAAAGTAGAGCAAATGAAAATAAAAGTGTCCAACATAAGCATCCATCTCTAGCAGAATTTGTAAAAAAAGTTGAAACAAAACAGCTAATACAGTCATTTAGTGAAACACAAGAAGTTTCAAGTTCAAAAACTTTGCCTCCTCTATCAAAATGTATAACAAACCAAAAAACAATGAACAGAAAATCAGCTATCACTACAGATAAAACTACTTCTTCAAATTTTAATATAGTGCAAAGTAAGCATACCAAGAAAAGAATTTTAGCCAAAATGTACCGTCACAAAGTACTTCAAAATCTTATAAAAACAGGAGAGAAATCAGGTTCAATGCTTAAAACCTATCGTAGGAAATTAATCTTAGAAGCATTGATGGACAGTGCAATTCTTCTCAAAACAAAGTTATTTATTTTACTGTTAAACAAAATGAAACCACTAACAAAACTAATAACTAAATTACAAAAAAGACTTCTCAATAAGCGAAATGTCAACAGAAAGAAGTTCTTAAGTATCTGCGGAGGTGAATGGAATCACACTACGAGCACAGAACCATATTTTAATGAAGAAGCGTACAAACAAAAGCAAACAAATACAATTGCCATACATAGCAGTGGTCGAGGTTATGAAAAAGTGAATAATACCATAATGGAACAAGAAGTACTCCTTACAAAAATATGCCCTGAAAACTTAGAATTACCCCTCCATTCAACTGAATCAGAACGCCTAGTGTACAAATGGCCATGCACGTCAATGTGTAACATTCCCAAATAATGTTTCAAATCTTTACGCCAATTCCTCAATAAATATGTAAAAAGCAAAGACAAAATCAAAATGAAATCACCGCAAAATATGGATACCTGTCCAGTGCGCAAGTACACAGGACTACAAGAACATTCATTGGCCTGCATTACAGGACCTACTTGTAAAACCACTTTCCATGATATCAAAAAGATATCAACACATCATTCAACTATAAGAAATCTAGTCTATAAACTGTACTATGCTAAAAGTCCTGCTTTAACACTTTAAATAACATCCTTCTACATGGTACAGCAAAAGACCTACTTGAAGAAATTCACTATATTCAGAAAAAATATTTTGGAAGTGAAAGCCATTTACAGAATGAAATAGCTTTAAACCAATTAAGCAACAATTCTACACATGGCAACCTTTTGCTAAACACATACAAACAAGACATACTAAAATTGAAAAGTACATCAGCTGAAGTACCAAACCATGTATGTGTATGTTGCCGTAGAACTTTTTATGAAAGTAACACAAAAACTGTAGACCTATCATACAAAATAGAAGACAATGAAGATTCTAAATGGTTTGAATTAGCTCTTTACCTTGTAGCAGAAAACAAATACGAAATAACTGAGCCCTTAATACTTTGCAGTTACTGCACTACAAAACTTGACAACAACCAAACTCCTTCACGTGCTATCACAAATAATTTGGAATTATACCCAGTACCAAAACCCCTACAACAACTTAATTTATATGAGAGCATCATAATTCAAACAGTACACCCATTTCAAGCAATAATACGCCTTCAACCAAAAACAGCAAACTTACCTTCCTCTGAATTGGTAAAATGCATTCGTGGAAAAGTAGTTTATTTACCATTAGATCTAAAAGAAAATGTGCATACTCTAGGAGTGCAACGTCCAATGCAGCAATCTTTAATTATCTTAGTAAATGGAGTACCTACAAAAGACAAAAAAATATGGCAACAGCTGGTAGATTTATTTAAAGTTGGACAAGCCTTCCAATATCTTAAAGAGAATAATGAATATTACAAAGAAATTAATATTGAAGAAAACTTGAAAGATACAACTGAAATATTTCAAGAAACACAAGAAGCTGGTCGATTTGAGCTACTAGATCCTGCTACAATATCAAATACTTTAGACCATTATACAATTCATCCTTTGCACTGTAATGACACCGTAGAAGATGTACTGGAAACTTACCAAATGCGTCAAACAAAAGGATCGCCAATCAGCATATGGGAAAAAAGTATAGAAGCATGTGCTTTTCCTCTAATCTTTACTACTGGCAAAGGAGGAAGGTATGATGATAGACCTATTCAAATATCAGCTTCAGAATACCGCTCATTACGGATGTATTCTGAAGAACCCAGATTTAGACAAAATGTGGAATACATATTCCACCTACTCATTGAAAGTGAACTAGCTACTTTATGTTACGGAGTTGCACACATATTAAAATCAGGATCACACTTTCAAAATATGACAGCTACACAATTATTAGAAAAAATGCAACAAAAGGATGAGGTTTTACAATCAAATATTACAAATCTATTAGCAAATATGCGTGGTACTAAAGAGTACTTGATTCGACGTCATGGAGATGTACGTTGTATGATCAGAAACCTTGGCCCACCCACTTGGTTTGTTACATTAAGTTGTGCAGAAAATGCATGGGAAGATTTACATGATTTCCTATGCATATCAAATAAAAGCAAAACAAACATAGATATACTAACACCTGGAGAACTTTGTTCTTTGGATCCTGTTAATGTTTCAAGATATTTTCACCATCGCTTCATTGCTATGCTACATTTTATTTGTAATAAAACTGTTCCTCCCCTTGGAGAAGTGCAACACTTCTTTTGGAGAAAAGAATACCAAGCTAGAGGAACACCACATATCCACATGCTTTTATGGATTAAAGATGCTCCTAAATTTGGTCAAGACAGTGATGCCACTGTTTTACAGTTTATTGAAAAATATGTCACTTGTGAAATTCCATCAGAAGCCACAAATAGTGATCTTCATGCACAAATTTTACAATTTCAAAGACACAAATGTGGAAAATATTGTCGTCGCAAATACAAAAACAAAGGGAAATACTACATCAAATGCCGATTTGGTTTCCCTAGACCACTTACAAATACAGGTCAAGTGAACAACCTCATGTCTTCAGTTAGACATAGTGTTAAAGGTAAGTCACCTAAAAATACATATTACATAAAAAGAAAAGAAGAAGAAAAATATATCAATGATTATAATGCAATCATTGCCCACTTATGGAATGCAAACATAGATGTGCAGTACATTGCTGACAATTCTACTGCAGTTGCACGATATGTCACAGCATACTTAACTAAAGCAGAAAAGACAGTGCTCCAAGACCTCTGGAATGACCTGTCATCCGATAAAACAGAATCTCAGAAATTATACAGCTTGGGCATATAAATGCTCACCCATAGAAAATGTGGATCATATGAAGCAGCTGATCGTTTAACTGGTACTGCATTGTATGGTAAATCTGAAAATATAGTATGGCTAAGTCTTGGTCCAGCTAAATCTAGAAAAAGAGTTCTAAAGTCATATGAAGATATAGAAACAATAGCCAAACATGATCCCAACAGCCAAGACATTTAAAAAAAACAATTTATTGGACACATACAACCCAAACAGAAGTAATACTTTGGAAAACATGTTTCTATACCACATAGCCCAAAACTACACATACAAAAATAATATGAAACCTGATGAAAAAAAAGGTAAATATAGAGTGACAAACTGTGAAGGCAGCTTAGTTAAACTCACTAAAACAAATTTAATTAATCATATCAAATTGTCATTAAAGACTCCTCAACATAAAGAAGTATATTACATGTCCCTGCAACAACTCTTCAAACCATGGAAAAAAATAGAACAATTACTAGATAACTATGACTCATATGAGGATGCTTTCAAAGCAAATGAAAGCACTATAACTGATTTAAACTTTACACAGTACAAAAAATGTTGCACAATGAACAGCAACACGAAAAAGAACTCCAAGCCCAACTAGATAAGGACACTCCTGACAGTAGTCAACCTTCTGTAACAGGAAGCCAAGAACCACTGGGAGAACCACTAATAATAAATGAGGCAGAATCAGCTATGATAGAAGTAGAAAACACCATGTGTCAGTATGAAGATAAGAAAGACTTAACTATACTACAATCAAAACTAAACAATGAGCAAAGGAGCATTTTTCAAGAAGTAACAAAACAAATTGCACATGGTGTAAAACATGAAAATAAAGAATGTTCCTGCCATAATTATAAACCTATACTACTGTACGTCAGTGGTGAAGCTGGTTCTGGCAAAACATTCCTAATCAAAATCATTAGTAAGTTCCTTCAACAATTGACAAACAACAAACTGTCAGCTGTTGTCACTGCCCCCACAGGTTTAGCTTCCTACAACATAGGTGGTGTTACATTACACCGATTACTACTATTACCAGTAGAACACCAGAACAAATTAGACTATTACAAACTTTCTGCAGAAGCTGCAATGGAATCACGCAGAGTAATGAAATAAATGAAAATGCTACTAATAGATGAAGTGAGCATGGTCTCCAACCTGATGTTAGCTTTGATTCACCTCAGGTTACAAGAAGTACTCAAAACAGACTATGAAGAGCTCTTTGCAGGAAAACACATTATTGTTTTTGGAGATCTCCTTCAATTAACACCAATAAAAGGTGAGCCTATTTTTAAAACATTAGGACACAAACTCTGCCGTAAAACTGTTGGCAGCATTGGAAATGTCAACCTTTGGCAACATTTCCAATACAGAGAATTAACAGAAAACATGCGGCTATCTGCAGATCTCACTTATGCCAACATTTTAAAAAGTATCAGAGTTGGTATACTTTCTAAAGAAGCAGAAGCAATATTGAAAACCCGGCACATTAATGCACTTTATGGCAATAATGCATGTGCTACAGATGTTATGGAACAATTAGCCGACAAAAATGTGAATTGTATGGCCTTAATGCCAACTCTTGCCAGCTGTTTCAAATTCAATGAAATCATGCTAAGTAAAGAAATGCAACCAATCATGGAAATTAGCGCCACAGACAAACTAGATGTACATGGTATGACACTACCCATGTGTGACCAAGCCACAACAACACTAAATAGTTTAGAAACATCAACCTCAAACACAGCAGGCTTAGAAAAGATATTAAAACTATCCTTAAATTGCAGAGTAATGCTTAAACGTAACCTTGACGTGGACCAAGGACTAGTTAATGGAGCACTGGGTACAGTTGTTGGCTTTCAACCATACCCACGCGACAACAAAATTCAGTTTGTCAATATACTCTTTGACAAACTTTCCGAAGTAAAAAGGATAGGACGCTCAACAGCTAGATTCCTTCTCTTCAAAGATATGTATGTACGCAGAGAACAATTTTCTCTAACTCTTGCATACGCAGTCACGATTCATAAATCACAAGGTCTTACCCTAGACAAAGCAATGATAAATATTGGTAACACAGTCTTTAAAGAAGGCATGAGCTATGCAGCACTATGACGCTTACGTACACTTGACGGTCTATTTCTAATCAACTTTGATGCAAGTAAAATAAATCTGATATTCCTTGCATTTTAGAATACAATAGACTTCGCTCACTATACACCCCCCACCTAAACACATATTCTGTTCCACAAAAAGTAAAACGTTATAAAAGAAAAATAAATCAAATAGAAATGCAACAGGATGTCACTGCAAATCCTCCAAAGAGAGTAAAAGAAACTAATACTTCATCAAGTACCACAAGCAAAAAAGAATCAATTAGGGAAAGTAAACCAGGCACTTCTTTAAAGAAGGAAGACAAACTCAAAAAAAAGTAGTTAGATACAGAACTACCTGGACCATTTAAATTCTCAAATATAGTTGGTGTAAATTGCTACGCAAATGTAGCAATGAATATTCTATTTCAATTACCACCAATTGTGCTGGAATGGTGAAATTCACTATAAATTCACAGGAAGATCCACATGTCTAATGCACTTACTACAAGTACTGGAAAACAAAAACATACCTATAAATTAAATCTTTCAGATTTCATACATGTGGAAACATACATGCACTCTCTGCAACAATGTGACACAAGAAGAAATCCCCAATGAACGCTTCATATATATATCAATATATATATCAATACCAAATTATGAATCCATTCCATTTCAGCGACTTGTACAAAATGCAAACCATGGTAGATTATGCTCTACCTGCAATTCAGATAATCGCTCCACGTTAGTAATACAAACACATAGTAAATACATAATACTAATGCTTCTACGTTACAATGCAGATGGTACCAAAAACAACTGCAAGCTGACTGGATTCACACATGGTCAAATATCACTTGGTAAGAAAACCTTCACAACAATAGGTATAATCTACCACGCAGGAGCCACAACCAATTCAGGGCACTACACTGCATGTATAAAAAAGAATGTGGATGGTTTGAATGTAATGATAGTACCATTACTCTAAAGCAGAGATTACCAGGAAATCTTACAAACGCTTATTTGATGTTCTTAAAACCAAATTTTGATAACTAAACTGTATTTAAACCCTAAGTAAACTTGTGTTAAAAAAATATAAACTGTTAGAATACTCCAAAAGCTATCTAACTGCTCAAAGATTCAACAACAATTAATCAGATAAATGAATACCACTAGATTAGACCAAAAAATACACAGTTAGAATACACCAATTGGTATCTAACTGTCCCAAAATTTAACAATATCCAAATAGATAAATCAATACCACTAAAATATATAAAAAAAATAGACAGTTAGAATACGCCAATTGGTATCTATCTGCTCCAAAATTTTATATTATCAAAACAAATAAATAATATGTTACTGCTCCAAAAAAATACAACAAGCCAAAGTATAAAGCATTAGCCAGAAACAACAAGTGAACACTGAAAACAAACAACAAGTGAACACTGAAAACAAACAAACAAATAAACTGTAGCATAACAGAAAAAGGTTTTTTTTAATCCAACATGGATTTTTCTTTCTCCCACAGACCCAATGATTTTAGCAACAAATACAGAAACTGAGCAAATTGCACAGTACTCTGATTTGTAATCTACTAAATATGAGGGTCCAAAAAAAAAAAAGTATATTGATTATACAATGTAATAAGTCATTACAAAATACTAATACTAACATGCTATTTTCTTTTATCACAGAAATGAACAAGAAAAACATGGACTCCCGTTACTAGACCAAACAGTAAGTATACAATAATAAGGAGAACCATAGCAGCATATCACATCCATAGTATCTAATACCTTTGTTCCTTATACATTTGTTTTTCACCCAAAGTTATAAGCAAATATGAATGTGATATGCTGCGGTGGTTTTTGCCAGGGCATACAGTCTTGGGTGCATGGCCAAATGACCATTCATCCAAGACTCTATGCCCTGGCAACAACCACCGCAGCATATCACATCCATAGAGTCAAACATTTCAACTATGGTCTATGGAAACTTTTAATGTCCGCGGACATTATGAGTGTTCTTAGAAAACTTTCAACTTGCCAGCAAACAATACGGACAGCGTTTTCAGGACACCCCCTACGAACATTTCAGAACAACGCGATAGTTCTTAGAAAACTTTCAACTTGATAACGATCAATACGGACAGTGTCCTCAGGACACCCCCATTTTGTTTATTTGCGAACATTTCAGGACACTGCGAGTGTTCTTAGAACACATTCAACTTGCTAGCGAACAATACGGACTATGCCTTCAGGACACCCCCTACGAACAATCCAGGACAGCGCGAGTGTTCTTAGAAACGTCTTCAGAACACCCCCATTTTGTTTATTTGCTAACATTTCAGGACAACGCAAGTGTTCTTAGAACACATTCAACTTGACAGAGAATAATACGGACAGCGTCCTCAGGACACCCCCTACGAACATTCCCCGGACACCGCAAGTGTTCTTAGAAGCGTCTTCAGAACACCACCATCTTGTTTATTTGCAAACATTTCAGGACACCGCGAGTGTTCTTAGAACACATTCAACTTGACAACGAACAATACGGACAGTGTCCTCAGAACACCCCCATTTCGTTTATTTGCAAACATTTCAGGACACCAAGAATGTTCTAAGAACACATTCAACTTGACAGAGAACAATACGGACAGCGTCCTCAGGACACCCCCATTTTGTTTATTTGCGAACATTTCAGGACACTGCAAGTGTTCTTAGAACACATTCAACTTGCCAGCGAACAATACGGACTATGCCTTCAGGACACCCCCTACGAACATTCCAGGACACCGGAAGTGTTCTTAGAAACGTCTTCAGAACACCCCCATTTTGTTTATTTGCGAACATTTTAGGACACCGCGAGTGTTCTTAGAACACATTGAACTTGACAGAGAACAATATGGACAGCGTCTTCAGGACAACCCCTACGAACATTCCCCGGACACCGTGAGTGTTCTTAGAAGCGTCTTTAGAACACCACCATCTTGTTTATTTGCAAACATTTCAGGGCACCGTGAGTGTTCTTAGAACACATTCAACTTCACAGAGAACAATACGGACAGCGTCCTCAGGACAGCCCCATTTTGTTTGTTTGCGAACATTTCAGGACACCGCAAGTGTTCTTAGAACACATTCAACTTGTCAGCCACAACCCCCATTCATATTTGCGAACATTTCAGGACACAGCGAGTGTTCGACAACGTCTTCAGAACACCCCCATTTTGTGTATTTGCGAACATTTCAGGACACCGCAAGTGTTCTTAGAACATATTCAACTTGACAACGAACAATACGGACAGCGTCCTCAGGACACCCCCATTTTGTTTATTTGCGAACATTTCAGGACACTGCGAGTGTTCTTAGAACAGTTTCAGTTTGCTTGCGAACAAAACTGACACATATTGAGTCCTCAGAACACCCCTCATTCAGTTTATTTAGAACATTTCAGAACACCTGTGATGTCTGCAGACAAATCGAACACAAAAAGAACGTCTAACACATAAAAAACACAACTTTCATCCTATCTCATACACTCCCACCCTCCCCAAATACTCCTACACACCAACACACTCTATTAAATACAAATTTTGAACAAAGTTTCACCGCGCTGTCCGCGGACGACTGCAAATCCAAGATGGCGGGTGCTACCGAAAATCTGAAGCGCTTCACGTTCCACGCCGTCCAATCAGCGAACACGTTGCATGTCTGCGAAACATCACCCAAGCCGATTGGCCAATCAGGACACTGTCCGTGGGGCGAACAGGGAAGTGTGTCCGCGGACCGATTCGTCCAGGGGGGGAAAACTTATAGGGGGGTCCCAAAACTTTTTTTTTCCCATAGACTGAATGGGAAAAAACTTTGCGCACGGCTACAGCCCGAACCGCTGGACGGATTTACACCAAATTTGCGTCAGGAGCGGCAGCCTGGTCCCGAAAGCGTGCTTTCGCTAATTTGGTGTAAATCCGTCCAGTAGTTTTTTTAAATGTAAAGCCAAAAAAATGTGTGATATCTGTGTTCGCTTCGCTGACGGACTTCCCTGTTCGCTCCGCGGACAGCACCCCGATTGGCCCACGGGCTTGCGTCATGTCCGCGGACATGCGATGTGTTCGCTGATTGGGCGGCGTGGTGCGTGATGCGCGTCAGATTTTCTGTCGCGCCCGCCATCTTGCATTTGCGGACGTCCAAGGACAGCGCAGTGAAAGTTTGTTCAAAATGTGTATTTAGTAGAGTGTGTTTGTGTGTAGAAGTCTTTGGGGAGGATGGGGGAGTATGAGATAGGTGCAAAGTTGTATTTTATTTATGTGCTAGACGCTTTTGTTGTGTTCAATTTGTCTGCGGACAACACGGCTGTTCTGGAATGTTCGTAAATAAACAGAATGGATACGGTGTCAACTTGAAAGTATTCTAAGAACACTCGTGGGGTCTTGGAATGTTTGCAGGGGGTGTCCTGGAGACGTTGTCTGTATTGTTCGTTGGCAAGGTGAAAATGTTTTAAGAACAATCGCGGTGTCCAGAAATGTTCGTACATAAAGAAAATGGGGGTGTCCTGAGGACACTGTTTGTATTGCACTCTGGCAAGTTGAATGTGTCCTAGGACCTTCCCCCTGTCCGCGGACATAAACATGGTTGCAATGCTTGCATTTATGGGTGTGATATGCTGCGGTGGTTGTGGCCAGGGTATAGAATGTTGGGTGCATGGCCATTTGGCCATGCACCCAAGAGTGTATGCCCTGGCCACAGCCACCGCAGCATATCACACCCAAAGTGGCTTTTAACTTTGGGTCAAAAAGTAATTTATAAGGAACAATGTTATAAGCTTGTATGGGTGTGATATGCTGCGATGGTTGTATTTATCTTGTTATACGTACTATTTGGTTTAGTAACGGGAGTCCATGTTTTTCTTGTTCATTTCTGTAATAAAAAAAAATAGCATGTCAGTGTTAGTATTTTATAATGACTTATTACATTGTACAATCAACATTTTCTTCTTTTTATTGACCCTCATATTTAGTAGATTACAAACCAGAGTACTGTGCAATGTGCAAAGTGTCTGTATTTGTTGCTAAAATCATTGGGTCTGTGGGAGAAAAAAAATCCATGTTGGATTAAAAAAAAAACCTTTTTCTGTTATGCTACAGTTTATTTATATGTTTGTTTTCCGCGTTTACTTGTTCTTTCTGCCTAATGCTTTGTGCATTGGATTGTTCCAGTTTTGTGAGCAGTAAGATATTAGGTATTTGTTTGGATATTGTAAAATTTTCGCCCAGTTAGATACCAGTAGGTGTATTCTAACTGTTTATGTTTTGATATAGTTTTGTGGTATTGATTTATCTGTTTGCATATTTGTAAATTTTGGGACAGTTAGATACCAATCGGCGTATTCTAACTGTCTATTTTTTGCTCTATTTGAGTGGTATTAATTTATCTGATTAGTTGTTGTAGAATCTTTGGGCAGTTAGATAGGTTTTGAAATATTGTGACAGTTTATATTTTTTTACTACAAGTGTACTTAAGGTTTAAGTACAGTTCAGTTATCAAATTTTGGTTTTAAGAACATTAAATACGCGTTTGTAAGATTAGCTAGTAATCTCTGCTTTAGCGTAACGGTACTATCATTACATTCAAACCATCCACATTTTTTTTTTTATATATGCAGTGTAGTGCCCTGAGTTGGTTGTGGCTCCTGCGTGGTAGAATATACCTATTGTTGTGAAGGTTTTCCTACCAAGTGATATTTGACCATGTGTGAATCCAGTCAGCTTGCAGTTGTTTTTCATACCATCTGCATTGTAACGTAGAAGCATTAGTATTACGTATTTACTATGTGTTTGTATTAGTAACGTGGAGCGATTATCCGAATTGCAGGTAGAACATGATCTACCGTGGTTTGCATTTTGTACAAGTTGCTGAAATGGAACGGATTCACAATTAGGTATTGATATATAGACAAAGCGCTCATTGGGGATTTGTTCTTGTGTCACATTGTTGCAGAGAGTGCATGTATGTTTCCACATGAATGAAATCTGGAAGATTTCATTTATAGGTATGTTTTTGTTTTCCAGTACTAATAGTAAGTACATTAGAAATTCTTGTGGATCTTCCTGTGAGTTTATAGTGAATTTCACCATTCCAGCACAGTAGTCCAATTGTTGTCTTATTCCAAAAACACTATACGTGTTGTCAGGATTGTTTGCTGCATTTCTGTGAAGAACTAACATTTGCAAACACAATGGGTCTGTACTGTGTAAGTAAATGTTGTCAACAATTGGTGGTCATTGAAATAGAATATTCATTGCTACATTGGAGTAACAACTTACACCAACTATATTTGAGAATTTAAATGGTCCAGGTAGTTCTGTATCTAACTGCTTTTTTTGGAGTCTGTCTTCCTTCTTTAAAGAAGTACCTGGTTTACTTTCCCTAATTGATTCTTTTTTGCTTGTGGTACTTGATGAAGTTTTAGTTTCTTTTAGTCTCTTTGGAGGATTTGCAGTGACATCCTGTTGCATTTCTGTTTGATTTAGTTTTCTTTTAGAACATTTTCCTTTTTGTGTAACACAATATGTTTGTAGATGGGGGGTGTATAGTGAACGAAGTCTATTGTATTCTAAAATGCAAGGAATATCAGCGTTTACTTTACTTGCATCAAAGTTTATTAGAAATAGACCGTCAATTGTACGTAGGCGTGACAGTGCTACGTAGCTCATGCCTTCTTTAAAGACTGTGTTACCAATGTCTATCATTGCTTTGTCTAGAGTAAGACCTTGTGATTTATGAATGGTGACTGCGTATGCAAGAGTTAGAGAAAATTGTTCTCTGCGTACATACATGTCTTTGAAGAGAAGGAATCGAGCTGTTGAGCATCCTATTCTTTTTACTTCTGAAAGTTTGTCAAAGAGAATATTGACAAACTGAATTTTCTTGTCACGTGGGTATGTTTGAAAGCCAACAACTGTACCCAGTGCTCCGTTAACTAGTCCTTGGTCCACGTCAAGGTTACGTTTAAGCATTACTCTGCAATTTAAGGATAATTCTAATATCTTTTCCAAGCCTGCTGTGTTTGAGATTGATTTTTCTAAACTATTTAGTCTTGCTGTGGCTTGGTCACACATGGGTAGTGTCATTCCATGTACATCTAGTTTGTCTGTGGCGCTAATTTCCATAATTGGTTGCATTTCTTTGCTTAACATTATTTCATTGAATTTGAAACAGCTTGCAAGAGTTGGCATTAAGGCCATACAATTGACATTTTTGTGGGCTAATTGTTCCATAACATCTGTAGCACATGCATTATCACCATAAAGTGCATGAATGTGCCGGGTTTTCAATATTGCTTCTGCTTCTCTCGAAAGTATACCAACTCTGATACTTTCTAAGATGTTGGCATAAGTGAGATGTGTAGATTGGCGCATGTTTTCTGTTAATTCTCTGTATTGGAAATGTTGCCAAAGGTTGACATTTCCAATGCTGCCAACAGTTTTACGGCAGAGTTTGAGTCCTAATGTTTTAAAAATAGGCTCACCTTTTACAGGTGTCAATTGAAGAAGATCTCCGAAAACAATGATGTGTTTTCCTGCAAAGAGCTCTTCATAGTTTGTTTTGAGTACTTCTTGTAATCTGAGGTGAATCAAAGCCAACATTAGGTTGGACACCCTGCTCACTTCATCTATTAGTAGCATTTTCATTTGTTTCAATACTCTGCGTACTTCCATTGCAGCTTCTGCAGAAAGTTTGTAATAGTCTAATTTGTTCTGGTGTTCTACTGGTAATAGTAGTAATCGGTGTAATGTAACACCACCTATGTTGTAGGCAACTAAACCTGTGGGGGCAGTGACAACAGCTGACAGTTTGTTGTTTGTCAATTGTTGAAGGAACTTACTGATCATTTTGATTAGGAATGTTTTGCCAGAACCAGCTTCACCACTGACATACAATAGTATAGGTTTGTAATTTTGGCAAGTGCATTCTTTGTTTTCATGTTGCACACCATGTGCAATTTCTTTTGTTATTTCTTGAAAGATTCTACGTTGCTTTTTGTTTAGTTTTGATTGTAGTGTAGTTAAGTCTTCTTTATCTTTATAGTGACACATGGTGTTTTCTACTTCTATTGTAGCTAATTCTGCCTCATTTGTTATTAGTGGTTCTCCCAGTGGTTCTTGGCTTCCTGTGACAGAAGGTTGACTACTGTCAGGAGTGTCCTTATCTAGTTGGGCCTGGAGTTCCTCTTCGTTCTGCTGTTCATTGTGCAACATTGTTTCGTACTGTGCAAAGTTTACATCAGTTATACTGCTTTCATTGGCTTTGAAAGCGTCTTCATATGAGTCATAGGTGTCTAGTATTTCTTCTTCTTTTCTCCATGGTTTGAAGAGTTGTAGCAGGGACATGTAATATATTTCTTTATGTAGAGGAGATTTTAATGACAATTTGATATGATTAATTAAATTTGGTTTGGTGAGTTTTACTAAGCTGCCATCACAGTTTGTCACTTTGTATTTACGGTTTTGCTCATCAGGTTTTATATTGTTTTTGTATGTGTAGTTTTGGGCTATGTGGTATAGACACATGGTTTCCAAAGTGGTACACCTGTTTGGGTAGTATGTGTCCAATAAATTGTTTTTTAAAATGTCGTGGCTGTTGGGATCATGTTTGGCTATTGTTTCTATATCTTCGTATGATTTTTGATCTCTTTTTCTAGATTTAGCTGGACCAAGACTTAGCCATACTATATTTGCAGATTTACCATACAATGCAGTACCAATTAATCGATCAGCTGCTTCATAGGATCCACATTCTCTATGGGACAGCATTTTTATGCCCAAGCTGTATAATTTCTGAGACACTGTTTTATCTGATGACAGGTCATCCCAGAGGTCTTGGAGCTCTGTCTTTTCTGATTTGGTTAAGTATGCTGTGACATATCGTGCAACTGCAGTAGAATTGTCTGCAATGTACTGCACATCTATGTTTGCATTCCACAAGTGGGCAATGATTGCATTGTAATCATTGATATATTTTTCTTCTTCTTTTCTTTTTATGCAATATGTATTTTCAGGTGACTTACCTTTAACACTATGTCTAACTGAAGACATGAGGTTGTTCACTTGACCTGTATTTGTAACTGGTCTAGGGAAACCAAATCGGCATTTGGTGTAGTATTTCCCTTTGTTTTTGTATTTGCGACGACAATATTTGCCACATTTGTGTGCTTGGAATTGTAAGATTTTTGCATGAAGATCACTATTTGTGGATTCTGACGGAATTTCACAAGTGACGTATTTTTCAATAAACTGTAAAACAGTGGCATCACTGTCTTGACCAAATTTAGGAGCATCTTTAATCCATAAAAGCATGTGGACATGTGGCGCTCCTCTGGCTTGGTATTCTTTTCTCCAAAAGAAGTGTTGCACTTCTCCAAGGGGAGGAACAGTTTTATTACAAATGAAATGTAGCATAGCAATGAAGCGATGGTGAAAATATCTAGAAACATTAACAGGATCCTGAGAACAAAGTTCTCCATGTGTTAGTATATCTATGTTTATTTTGTTTTCGTTTGATATGCGTAGGAAAGCATGTAAATCTTCCCATGCATATTCTGCGCAACTTAATGTAACAAACCACGTGGGTGGGCCAAGGTTTCTGATGATACAACGTACATCTCCATGGCGTCGAAACCAGTACTCTTTAGTACCTCACATATTTGCTAATAGATTTGTAAGATTTGCCTGTAAAACCTCATCTTTTTGTTGAACTTTTTGTAATAATTGTGTGGCTGTCATATTTTCAAAGTGTGATCCTGATTTTAATATGTGTGCAACTCTGTAACATAAAGTTGCTAGTTCACTTTCAAAGAGTAGGTGGAATATGTATTCCACATTTTGTCGAAATCTCAGATCTTCAGAATACATTCGTAATGAGCGATATTGTGATGCTGATATTTGAACAGGTCTATCATCGTATCTTCCTCCTTTGCCAGTAAGAAAGAGTAGAGGAAAAGCATGTGCTTCTATACTTTTTTCCCATATGCTGATTGGTGATCCTTTTGTTTGACACATTTGGTACGTTTCCAGTGCATCTTCTATGGTGTCATTAGAGTGCAATGGGAGAATTGTATAATGGTCTAAAGTGTTTGCTATTGTAGCAGGATCTAGGAACTCAAATTGACCAGTTTCTTATGTCTCTTGAATTATTTCAGTTGTATCTTTCAAGTTTTCTTCGATATTAATTTCTTTGTAATAATCATTATTCTCTTTGAGATATTGCAGGGCTTCTCTAACTGTATATAAATCTACCAGTTGTTGCCACATTTTTTTGTCTTTTGTAGGTACTCCATTTACCAAGATAATTAAAGATTGTTGCATTGGATGTTGCACTCCTAGAGTGTGCACATTTTCTTTTAGATCTAATGGTAAATACACTACTTTTCCACGAATACCTTTCACTAATTCAGAGGGAGGTAATTTTGCAGTTTTTGGTTGAAGGCGTATTATTGCTTGAAATGGATGAACTGTTTGAATTATGATGCTCTCATATAAATTAAGTTGTTGAAGGAGTTTTGGTAGTGGATGTAATTCCAAGTTATTTGAGAAAGCACGTGAAGGAGTTTGGTTGTTGTCAAGTTTGGTAGTGCAGTAACTGCAAAGTATTGTGGGGTCAGTTATTTCGTATTTCTTTTCTGCTATAAGCTAGAGAGCTAACTCAAACCATTTCGAATCTTCATTGTCTTCTATTTTGTATGAAAGGTCTATAGTTTTTGTGTTACTTTTATAACACGTTCTGCGGCAATATACACACACGTGGTTTGGTACTTTCGCTGAAGTGCTTTGAAATTTTAGTATTTCTTTTTTGTATGTGTGTAGTGAAAGGTTGCCATGTGCAGATTTGTTACGAAGTTGGTTGACTGCTAATTCATCTTGTAAGTGGGTTTCATTTCCAAAATATTTTTTCTGTATATACTATATTTCTTCTAGTAGGTCTTTTGGTGTACCATGTAGAAGAATGTTATTTAAATTGGCTAGTGCTAAAGCAGGACTTTTTGCATAATACAGTTTATAAACTAGATTTCTTATACTTGCATGATGTGTTGATATCCTTTTGATATCATGGAAGGTTGTTTTGCAAGTAGCTTCTGATATGCAGGCCAACGAATGTCCTTGCAGTCCTGTGTGCTTGCGTACTGGACAAGCATCCATACTTTGCAGTATTTTAATTTTGATTTTTTCTTTGCTTTTCACATATTTATTGAGGAATAGGCGTAAAGATTTGAACATTTTTTTGGGAATCACACATTGACGTGCATGGCCATGTGTAAATTAGATGTTCTGATTCAGTCGAATGGAGGGGTAGATCTAAGTTTTCAGGGCATATTTTTGTAAGGAGTACTTCTTGTTCCATTATGGTATTATTAACTTTTTCATAACCTCGACCACTGCTATGTATGGCAATTGTATTTGTTTGCTTTTGTTTGTACGCTTCTTCATTAAAGTATGGTTCTGTGCTTGTAGTGTGACTCCATTCACCTCCACAGATATTTAAGAAGTTATTTCTGTTCACATTTCATTTATTGAGAAGTCTTTTTTGAAATTTAGTTATTAGGTTTGTCAGTGGTTTAATTCTGTTTAACACAACAATAAATACGTTTCTTTTGAGAAGAATTGCACTGTCTATCAAAGCTTCTAAGATTACTTTCCTACGATAGGTTTGAAGTGTTGAACCTGGTTTGTCTCCTGTTTTTATCAGATTTTGAAGGACTTTGTGACGGAACATTTTGGCTAATATACTTTTCTTGGTATGCTTACTTTGTACTATATCAAGATTTATAGAAGACGTTTTATTTGTAGTGATAGTTGATTTTCTGTTAATAGTTTTTTGGGTCGTTTTACTTTGTGATAGAGGAGGCAAAGTTTTTGCACTAGAAACTTCTTCTGTTTCACAACATGACTGTATTAGCTCTTGTGTTTCAACGTTTTTTACAAATTCTGCTATAGATGGGTGTTTATGTTGGAGACTTTTCTTTTCATTTTCTCTACTTCTGCGTCCCTTTCTACGGAGTTGCTTTTTGGTGGGCTTTCTTTAGCGTCTGTTGAAAAAAATACAGAAGGTATGGGTTGGGGTTTTCCGCAATGCATGTGTGTTGTGTGCATGATTGTTTGAGTTAGATGATAAAGATGTATGTAATGGTGTGTGATTGTGAATTGGGAAGTTGAACTACTAGGGATGGGTATTCTTCAATTAATGTGTTACTAAACTGGGGTTCAGATGACAGAAAAAAGTAAGCCGGTGGTGTGGAGAAGAATAAATAATATAGGTAAAGCTATACAATTAAAACAGTTGTTTGTTCTACAACATCTACATTCTAGCGGCTGAGATGGGTAATTTGTGTGCTGAAAAATAGGAATTTGAGGGCCATTCTGACAGGAGATCACTGTTTAAGACGGGGGGGGATTTTTGGTCAGAATGGTGCAGAAACTCTATTTTTAGGCCCAGAAATACCATGAATGCACCGTACAGTGCGTGTGAGTTATAAATCAAATATTATGGTAACAATCTACTTACTGTTTTTTTCAAAAATGAGTAGTTTGCTTCTTAGTTGTTCTTTGTAAATCAAAATCGGCTGCTTCTATTCAGGAGAATGGGGTTCACTGCAATTGTAAAAGAAAGAAATTAGTAATTTGGTTGCTATATAGCACTGTTTTCATTTTAGACATAGATTTTTTTAAATTGAAATGCTCAGCGCCTTCCTGAAAACCATTAAAACTATATTATGACTAAGGGCCTCATTACACGGAAGGCGGTAATGGTTAATGGCCACCGTTAATGGTAACGGTGACCGTTAACCATTACCGCCTTACTACGAGGTCCCTTAGCGGGTTGGTGCTTTAACGCCTGCTTATTGCAGGCGTTAAAAACCAACCCGCTAAGGGACCTCGGAGCTAATTACGGCACCGCAAAATTGCGGTGCCGTAATTAGCGCCTTCCCCATTCCCATAGAGCCCTATGGGGCAGAAATGGGAATGGGGAAGGACAATGGCGGAAGGGGGATTTACCGCCCCACCAACCTTGGAATGGGGCGGTAAATCCCCTTTCCGCCAAGGCGGTGCCGGTAATTTACCGGCATGGTCCAGGTTGCTAATAGCACCCTGGATCACCGCCTTCCGTGTAATGAGGCCCTAAGAGTAGGAAAGAAATATCTTTACTATGGTTTGTGGAATTCATAATCTGCCAACGTATACCACTATTCTTGTAACTAAGCTTTTCCACGTAATAGTGATTCATTGTCATCATAGCTCTCAACCATGTGTGTTGCAAAGGCGGGTGAAATCACCTGATTTTGTTTCTGGCGGGTGAGATGTCCATTGGAATGAATGGGCATGCAGGAGGCTTGGCGGGTGAGTCAGTCCTTTACAAGGCGGGTGACAGCCGCCAAAATCGTGTGAGTTGAGAGCTATGTGTCATAGCCTGCTTTTGCACGTAACAGTGAGTGAATGTCATAGTCTGCTTGTCCTATATAAATGTATGTAAGTACTTATATAAATGAATAAAATTAAAACCAATTATGTGTTTGTACAAATATGGTTTGAGATTTGATCATAGAGTGTGTATGTTATTGTGTGTGATTATATGTTGTGTATATATTTTATTTCAAAAATGTTAGTTTAATAGTATTTGCATGTGTGTGTGTGCATGAAGAAATTAAACAATATAAAGGTTTGTAAGTGACAGGTCATTTTAGGACAATGAAACAATGATCGTTCATTCATTTTTCAGATTATAGAAGGTAAAAGTCGGTTAGAAAATGTATTCATGTACTGTGTAGAAAATATGCATACCTGTACTTTCTGTTCATGTATATGGATATGGACCAAGCTGCAAGTAGAAATATTGGAGATTTGTATAGTATTTCTCGTATATCGTGGTTGTCAATGGTATGAGACTTGTACTCCGAGAGATACACCGTACATTTGTAGTGCTGCTCTATAATGATGCAGTTACATGTAGAGTTATTGGATTTGATTGGTGGATGGTCATGTGATTGCTTAGCTACATCCAATGAGGGAATGGCACAGAGAGTGAAATCGAAAAGGTAGAAGGGCTGTACATGTTACGAAACGTTCGCGGACATGGCGGTAGTTCTCGGACACCGCGTATTACATCCGGGGAATTTGGGGAGGGGAGGTATGGAAATCAGATTGGATGAAGCAAGGGATTGGTCAGTAAAGTTTAGTGAGTGTGTTGTGCTAGGAGAGGTTTTCTCAGATATTGTTTTTGCAGAGAGAAGAACAGATAGCTATGGCTGAGTGTTTCAAAACACAGATTGTATGGATTTTGGGAGACTCGTGGATTCATTGGTTGAAGGTGCATGCAGAAAGCTGTGGAGTATCTATAGATCTTGGATTCCCACATGTGGAAGTGCACTGGCATGGAGTGCGTGGAATGAAGTGGTTGGACTTACTACCTCTCTGTGCAACTTTGAAGATAGAGGAACATCCAGACATAATTGTAATTCATTGTGGAGGGAACAGTTTAGGACATGTGTCTGGAATTTCTTTGCAATTTGCAATGAAAGAATGACTTCAGAAGACAAGTGTGGCTTCGTTCTTTCTCATGTGGTCCACAAATGGAGAAAGCAAGGGGTAATGTTAATAAGGCTGTTTGTGCCTTCCTAAGAGATTTTGGCATGTCCTCTTTTAACAATGAAAATATTTTGTTTCGTAGTACATACATTTTTCGCAAAGATGGAGTCCATCTTACTTATGCTGGCAATCAGATTTTTCTGAGAAATGTTCAAAATGCATTGCAAGCTTTTTTAGAAATACAGCATTCGTTTTGAAGTACGTCTTACGTAGTTAAAATGTTTTACATTCAAACACCTCCCAAAGGCTCTTTTCAGAGCCACCACTTCCTGTTAGAGAAAAATGCATTGGTTTCAATAGGGTAGCAATGCAATTGTTTTTCTGTTTGCGGAGCGTCCGCGGACTTTCACGAAATGGAAATGGCTATGCTTTTTGTATCTTCACTTCTATTTTTTAAATGTTAAAGGCGGCTCTGAAAAGAGCCTTATTTTCTTTCTGATTTTTGTTATTTTGTATTCTTTTTGTTCTTTTTTATACACGACACACTAGGAGAGGAGGGAAAGGAGGGTAAAGGGAGGGGGACACCAACCAAAGGGATAAGAAAGGGCGAGCTGAGAGAGGAAGATGTAGAGTGGGTTTTATTTGGGTAGTGAGCAGGTCTTCTGGTGCTCTGAGACAATCGTCTCAAAAGCACTCCGAAGTCGCTCCCCCCTGCAGAGTACTGTGTCACAGTACACACATACAACTGTGACCCTCGAAAGGTAAGGGTCATCAGAATTCTGTATGGCCTGTGAGGCAGCTTGAGGAAGACACTGTCCCACAGAGGTGTTCCTTGTGGTGACAGGATAAGGAACGGAGGATGAAGTAGAGGCAATCAACCTACTACGCTTCTCGCAAGGTACAACCTTGCGAATGGCCCCAGTGTGGAATGAGCGCAGGTGTCGCTTCATGGTAGTGGTCCCAAAGCTCTACGAACCATGCTTGCCGTGACTGAGTACCATTTTGCACTCATTACAGGTGACACGGTTCGCATGAGACTTAGGACTGTTTCCATGAACGGTAAACAACCGCCACACCCAAGATTCACGCCGACGCCGGGTAGTAGGGATTTCCTCTACCTCATTCTCGTCATCCTCTTCTTCCTCCTCTGTATCCTCACTCCTGTTCCCCTCTTCAGGCCCTTGGGGAAATGGTGGTGGTCGAGGGGGTGGGGGTGGTGCTGAGGCAGATGTAGCACCATGTGGTAATAGTCGAGCCATGGATGTCATAGGCTTGGAGATGGAAATCTCAAAATCTGCAAAGTATGCAGCAAAATGCAGTGTGCTCTGTGGAATAGTCAGAAACACAATGACAATGCGCTCTAGGGCGTGGCCTTATATCAGGGTGTTTGTGCGCGGGTCGCGGACATGCGCACCGTCCGCAAGACAGATCGAACATCAAAAAAGGTTCAAAAAGTCACAAAAACTATGTGGAAAGTTAGGATTAGTATGTGGGATTTGTGGTATGGTGATTTTTTAATGAGAAATATTGTGGATTACTTGGAAATGTACTTTTAAACTGGTCGGGGACACGAACAGTGTCCGCATTTAGAGCACGAGATGAGCGTGGACGCAGTCATATGATTGTTTTGTGAGCATGTTCGCTAAGGTAGCGGTCGTCCGCAGGACACCCAATGTACGGACATTGTTTTGCGCATGCGTGTTGATGTTCTGTGGACAGTGTTCGGGTCCTGAACTAATTAAAAGTGCGTCACATGTAAAACGAACAGTTACGGACAGCCGTTTGTTCTTAGCACAGTTTAATTTATTTGCTAACAATACGGACAGACATAGCGTTTCAAGCACACCTCCATTTTCGTTTATTTACGAACAATTCAGGACACCACGAGTGTTCTTAGAACAGTTTCTGCTTGCTATCGAACACTACGAATAGGCATAGTGTTCTTAAGGACACCTCCATTTTCGTTTATTTACGAACATTTCAGGACACTACGAGTGTTCTTAGAACATTTTCAACTTGCATGAGAACATTACGGACAGATGTAGTGTCCTCAGGACAGTCACATTTTCGTTTCTTTACGAACATTTCCGAACAACCGCGGTGTCCGTGGACACCTAAATTGGTTTTATCACAAGGAACTGAAAGTAATTACAACACAATATAAGAAAAGTAACTTTATTTCATATATATATACAATTATGACTGGGAAGGTGGGGCAGAAACGGAAACAAAAACAGGAGAATTACGGATTTCTAGATAACTGGGATCAGGTGAAGAAGGGAAGGAAAGCTCATCGAAACGCTTTGGTCCATAGACAGGGTTTGGGGTTAACTGCGTGGGATAGGGTGAGGGGGGACAAGTTCAGGTTGGACAATGGGGTGCTGTTGGGGGTTTAACATAATTTTCCACAAAGTTTTTCAAATCCATAACATTTTGCATAAGGTCGTCCATTTTTTGATTAATCTGCTGTAGAGTGATATCCTATGATTGTTGTTGTGAGATGCTTGGAATTTTTGTATGGTCTGTAATAAAAAAAATGTATATGTTAAATGTATACAAAATAATATTTATCAATTGGTTTATATAGTAAAGTGTGTACCATTAGGTGGACTATTTTCTAACATTTCCTCTCGTGGGAAATGCTCCTCTAGCCAGTCGAGAGTACTACACATTTCTGTGAGAAAACAAAAAAGTAATATGTTTTTTTTTTCTAATATAGAAATTTTATAAATATATGAGTAAAAAGAAGTGCACTTACTATGTCTGGTGAGATATGTAATCAGTAGTGTATACGTCTGGTCTTGCTGTTGGTTGTGGAGCGTCTGTGAGGTAATTATGGTGGAAGCCACTTTATCTTCTTTTGGTATATTCCATTTTAAAACATATTTATTGTATTTACATGAATGGTTAGTGTGTTACATATATGGGTAACATTTTTTAAGTATTACTACATATACTTTGTATGTGTGCTGCTTTGTGAATTTGTTAAATGTTCCTATGTTATTTATTTATTTAGATTTATATAGCGCGAAGGCAGCCCACGGGCATTGAGGCGCTGTTACTTGTGAGAGCTTAGTTACAGAGGTACAGGAATGGTAGCAGTTGTTGGTACATTATAAGTATTACAGACATAATACAATACTTACAGCTTCTGCGATTGGTCATTACATTCCAGCTTATGCAGTGGGTCAAAATGTATAGTATTCATGCTGATGTGAGGGACCTTATGTGAAGAGGATGGTTTTCATAGCTTTACGGAAGGCGATGAGGGAGGCCTCACCTCGGATAGTGGGAGGTAGGGCATTCCAGTGTGTGGGTGCAAGATATGGGAAGCTGGAACCCCCCGCTCTGGCTCTTTTTACTAGTGGCACATAGAGCATGTTGGTATAGGGTGATCTGGTTGGCCTTGTTGAGGAGACAGGGTGGATCCTTTCGGAGAGGTAAGCGGGAGCAGTGAGGTGAATGCACTTGTGGGTCAGTGTAAGAGCTTTGAAGACGATTCTTTCCTTAATTGGGAGCCAGTGGGCTAGTTTTCTGGCCTCCGAGATGTGTTCTCTTTTAGCAATGCCTTGGGCTGCACGGAGAGCACTGTTCTGTATGACTTGTAACCTTTCCAGATTTTTGTTGGAAGTTCCTAGGAAGAGTACGTTGCAGTAGTCTAGCCTGGAGCCAGTGATGGCTCTGGCTATGTTTGTGCAGTTCTCTTTGGAGAGAAAGGGCCTGACTGCGTTGATTAGTTTAGCGTGATATGCAGCTGAGGAGGCTATTGCATTGACTTGTCTCTCCATGGATAGGTTGGAATCCAAATAGACTCCAAGGGTTTTGACTGAGTCAGAGACAGGTATTTTGATGGTGTCGATGGTGAAGTGACTGAATTGGGAGTCTAGATTTCTTAGTGTGTCGGTGGAGCCTACCAGGAGGAGTTCAGTCTTATCGGAATTGAGGCATAGTCCATTGTCTGCCATCCAGGCTTGAATGGTGTTGTAGAGGTTGTTAAGGGTCAAGGAGTCAGTGTCGTAGTTGCCAGTGAGGGTAAGGAGGATCTGGGTATCGTCAGCATAGTTAGTGTATGAGATACCCATAGCGTCGAGGATGAGGAAGAGGGGCCGTGTGAAGATGTTGTACAGGGTGGGAGAAAGGCAGGAGCCTTGGGGCACACCGCAGAGTATGAAGGAGGGTGAGGCGGAGGCTAGGTCAGAGAATACTTGCATGGTTCTGTCTTGTAGGAAGGAAGTGATCCATGCAGTGGCGTCAGGGGAGAACTTGGCAGTGGAGGAGAGGTGGTGGCAAAGGACGTCGTGATCAACAAGATCGAAAGCCGCGGATAAGTCAAGAAGTAGGAGAAGTGTTGGTTTGCCCATGTCTCTGGCATCGTCCATCTGGTTTTTCAGGTCAAGTAAGGCGGTTTCCGTCCCGTGTCTGGGGCGGAAGCCAGATTGACGGCGTCCCAGGAGTTTGTTCTCTTCAATGAAGTGCTGGACCTGCAGGTAGGCTGCTTTGTCCAATATTTTGAGGAGGAAAGGGACAGTGGTGATAGGTCTGTAGTTGTTAGGGGATGTTGGGTCAAGAGTTGGTTTTTTTAAGAGAGGGCGGATCCAGGCTTCCTTGAGGGAAGCGGGGACTTTCCCTGTGGCAAAGGACGCATTGACAAAGGCTGTCAGGAAGGGAGCAAGCGCTTCAGTACAGTCCTTGATGATGGTGGCTGGGCAAGCATCCCCTTTACAGTTAGAGGGTTTGATATTCCTCATTATGTTGATGATATCTTTTTCCTGTATGGGTTTGAAGGAAAAAGGTTGGGGGGGTCCGAGGCTGGTGGTGGGACAGGGATGTGTGTATTAGGTAGGGCTAGTTTGGTAGCCAGTATTTTGCTTTGGAGAGTCTTCAATTTGGTCTGCATGGCCGTTTGTATTTCGTCGCACCAGGCTTTGTCTTTGGAGAAGTTCTGGGGGTGCGGGGGTGGGTGTCTCCAGCTCCCTGAAGATGGCGAAGATTTCTTTTGAGCTAGATTGGGCTTCTGAGATTCTGGATTCAAAGGATTTGGACTTTGCTAGGGTGATTGCCTTTTTGTATATGGTGGAGCGGGTTTTAAAGATCAGCTTATCTTCGTCGGAGTGGGATGTTTGCCATTGCGTAAGTGCAGCCTTTTTCTCATTGCGGAGTATGAGAAGGTCCGGGGTGAACCAGGAGTTAGAGTGAGTAGTTGGTTTGGATTTCCGGGGTTTGAGTGGTGCAATGGAGTTGATAGCTGCTTTGATGGCAACATCATAGGCTGTTGCGAGGGTTTCTGGGTCTGTGGAAAATGATAGTTATGATATAACTATTACACACACCTCCCCAGAGTTTTTAGATGGTGGTACTGTTGTCCAAACATGTCTGCGGACCGTCAAATTCAGTAGAAAGGGTTCAGTATGTTCCATATTACATGTACATAAAGTCAAAGTTATTATTGTTAAGTTGTGCTACTAAAAAACTATGAAATTCAGTAATGAGAAATTTCAGGGGTTTTTTGGTTTTACTTTAACGTCCCTTTAACAACGTTTTTTCACTGAATTTCATAGGTTTTTAGTAGCACAACTTAACCATAACGTCCCTTTAACAAAGTTTTATTACTGAATTTCATAGGTTTTTAGTAACGCAACTTAACCATAACGTCCCTTTAACAAAGTTTTTTTACTGAATATATATATATATATATATATATATATATATATATATATATATATATATATATATATATATATATACATATATATATATATATTTCAAATTCTTTGACTCCGACTGCACGGAGTGATATTGAGTCGCACTCACGAAGTGGGATTCCGAATGCAGGCTCCCAGCTCAAAACCACAGACTGCACCAGGATCCAAATGGAGTAAATGGAGTAAAAAATGTTGAGCTTTATTTATCAAAAATTCAGTTTAAAAACAATTTCATTCAAAAAACCTCCATCCCACGCCCCGCCTGACAAAGGCACTCCACAGATGATGCGTTTCGCTACGCCTTGTATCTTGGTCACATATATATATATATATATATATATATATATATATATACATATATATATATATATATATATATAAACAAAAGAAGCTGTGTGAGGGTTAGAGGGTGTCGCCGTAGAATCAATTGTCTCTATATAATAATACTGATTTAAGTGATTTCCAGGTGGTGTGGTCAATGTAAGTGTGACCTGGTAAGATTTGACAAAGAAATGTCTTTTGTTGAGTAAAAGTATAAGTTGAACATTAGAAACTGACAGTGATTAGAGCCCCACACACACAGCTACACACGCATAGTGATAGAAGAGGTTGACTCAAGAGAATAGAATAACACAGGTCTAAAGATGGGGGCGGAGACACCCTTAGCACACATTTGTAAATGTTTACTGGGACATGGGGAAAGAATAACTAAGTACCATGACCAGTGGTTCACGGAACTGAATGGGGAGGGTCTCCCCCAGGTTTGGCCACAAGGAGGGTCCTTTGATAAGAGCGTTCTGGACATGGTAGCCACCTGCAAATTCCTAAAATACAAAGGAAAACATTTTCATAACAGGAGAGAGATACTAGATCTGTGGCGATTATTCGAGGAAATACCCCCACCAAAGAAAATAGACACCACACACGATCAACCTGCCCTCACTGCTACCCCATTAGCAAGAGCAGAAGGTGGTAAGGAGGACGGGGGGAAAGAGGGAGTGGTGGAGGTGACCCGATTGTACCCACTCTTGAATAAGATCCACCCGCTGAAGGGTATAGTGATCCCACATACGTGCCCACCAGCAGCCCTGCCCCCACCGCACGACCAACAGCACCACCACCATATGATTGCCCCCGAACAAGTGGAGTGGCGAGTACGCCATCAGTGAATGTATGTAAACTAACAGAAGACTTAGATACAAGACTCACAATAGCTAGAGAAGAGCTATCAAGGATACAAAGCATATGTGAACAAAGTGAGCCAGGCACGACAAGATCAGAGCGATTGTCCCGATCACACACCCTAGATAAGTCAAATAAGGAGGGGTGGAAAAAGGGGGAAATACTATTCAGGATACAGGAGGAGCCCACAAGGATAGCAGAACTGGGAGCACCCAACCTTGGAGGGAGTCCAGGGGAGGAAGAAGTGGCGGACGAAGGGAGAGAAGAGCTATGGTGTGATATAGAAGAGGATGAGCAAGAAGCTGGGAGGTTAGGGATGGCCACAGGAGGTGATTCAGTGGAGTTTGGGGAGACACAATTAGGAAGAACAATGGAACAAGAATGGACAGGGAGATTAAGGAACAGGATGGGAAGGATGGCCCTGGTGGGAAAGAAAGGGACAAAGGTGAGTATTAGGAGAGGAAGCAAGGGACGCCTACAACTCCCACTGATACACCGGGGGGCGGGAAGACCAAATTACATACCCTGGGCACAAATGGATAAGACTAATTTACTAAAATCATTGCCCCCGTTATCTGGAGGAGCCAGTAAGTGGATATATGCCTTCGAGAAGCAAACCGCGGGGTACTGGCCATAGGAGATGTCAAGAGTTTACTTGTGTTTGCAGTAGGTGACCAATCAGACCAGGTATGGGCAAAAGCAGGTTTCCCGGGAATAACATTGGACAGTGACATACATGATGGCGCTGCTTTCAATACAGTGCGAGCGCGAGTTTGGGATGCGTTGAGGGAAACCATCCCGGACACGCCAGATTTACAGTCAGTGATGCAATGCACCATGAATGATGGGGAAGAGGTTATGGATTACATTTTCAAAGTGCAGGAGATGTGGAGAGCTGAAACGGGTAAGCCGTATGACCAATCAACATCCTTATTTTACTTCATAATAAAAACGGGGCTCCCGAAAGAAGTCCCAAAAGTGCTTGATATCAAGGTGAAGGGATGGCCAGAAATATAGAGCATAATAGTTCACCATTGCAAAAGAATCAAAGAAAGGGAGAAGGAGGTGATACAAAAAAGGCTGGCAGATGAAGCTAAACTAATACAAACAAAACTAGTGAAGGTCGCTACAGCTGTAGCAGCACTCCCCCACGATAGGGACGCAAAGGAGGAGGAGGGACTGGTAGCGATACAGGAGAGGATGGTTGCAAATTGGGCAGACAATGGGCAAAGACAGTGGAATGGACAGGAGGAATACGGAGGGCAGCAGTGGCAAGTGTGGCACCCCAGCAACAGGAGAGGTGGGTACAGGGGGTGTCAGGGAGGTGGACAGGTAATGGCGGAAATGGGGGACCAGGTCCCAGAGGAGGCCAAGGAAACTGTTGGAATTGTCGGAGGTGGGGACATTCCTCACGTGAGTGTAGAAGCAGACCGAACACAGCTTACCAAGATGATCAGTTTTGCGGGCACCCCCATCCAGGGAGCCCCTAGGGATTGCCCCGGGACGGGGAAGAGAACAGCCAGAATACAGAGGGCAAGAGCAAAATAGGGAACAACCACATAATGTTCAACAACACCCACAAAGTAGCAAACAACTCCCCTACACACAAAGTAACCCCTTCACCACAACACCAAATAGCGCACCTGGCCCATATGGAGGAGTAGCGGTAGTGTCGGGTAATTTTTTCAGTCAAGGGGGAATGACGAGACACCCAGCATAGGACAGCCCACAGGGAGCACTTGCGTGTCCAATCCTATCGACAACCTTCAATGCAAATGAACCATTGATAGGGGCAGAGATAGGGAATAAGCAGTTCATCTTTATGGTAGATTCCGGAGCCGAGAGGTCATGTATACGTGAAGGTCGGTTTCCGCTATCTAATCGTAAATTAGAGACGCAAGGGTTCTCTGGGGCGGTGGTCGAAGTTCCTTACACAGAAGATTTGGATGTAACAGTGGGGAGAAAAACAGTAAGGGCACCCCTATTGTATTATGAGCAATCCCCTGTCAACCTACTGGGGAGGGATCTCCTCAGCAAGCTTAACATGACTATTTTGTTTACCAGGAGAGGAGGGATTGTTTGCTCAACCCCAATGTATAGTGATATATTTGCGAGCAACATGCCCAGAGGTGCGCGGCATACCGGTGGACCCAGATATGTTCTTCCATGTGTTAAAAACATTGGCCCGGGTGGTCCCAGAGTTGAAAAAACTGGAGTGGAGGGTGCCAGCAGAATTTGTTTTTCGTCCAATAGCCCGCCCAGAGATAATGCCAGGGACAGTCATGTCGCTGGACATACATGCAGTACAAATCGCAGCCAAAAGAATAGCTGTAATTGCAATGGACATACACGGGTGCGAGTGGCGTACAGTGTTATGCATAAACGCCGACATTGCACTCCAAGATCTGTCAGATGAGGAACTTTTTTCAGATTCAGAGAGTGATGGAGAAATCATAATGGAGATAGCGATCCCTTGTGAAATAATGATACAGCAAAGACAAGTGCCAGTACAGCTCATGGCGGTAGTGGGGGCCCCACCGTCATTTATTAATGACGACATGCAATCAGTACCCTGGCAGTTATGGACATCAGGACCCCATGACGTAGGCCTACTCCACGGGGTCACTCCCGTGAAAATTAACCTTAAGCCTGGAGCCATACTGCTCCGAGTAAAACAATACCCACTGTCCTGGAAAGCAGAAGAAGGCATAAAACAAACAATTAACACACTATTGACACAGGGGATAATAGTACCCAGGTAACACATGCATTTACCCCATCAAAAAAGCAAAAGGATGGGCATGGAGGATGATCCAAGATCTACGCCCACTTAATGACCTCATTCAGAAAGAGTTCCCTTTGGTCCCAAATCCTGCATCTATTTTATGCAGTATCCCAAAAGATGCATCTCACTTCACCGTGGTGGATTTGAAGAATGCATTCTTTTCCATACCACTCACAGAAGAGTGTAGATACCTGACATCATTCACCCTAGGGGGGAGGAGGTACGAACACTGCAGATATCCTCAGGGTTACTGTGAGAGCCCCAGCATATTCAACAGAATATTGCATGAAGACCTCGGAAACATGACAGCAGACAGCACGATAATTCAGTACGTGGATGATCTACTGATTTACAGTAAAAACGAAGCCGAATGTAGAAAAGACTCCATTGCCCTCTTGACATTGCTGGCTCAAAAGGGGTACAAGGTAGACAGAGAAAAATTGCAATACTGCCAACGTGAAGTACTGTACCTGGGGCAACTGATTTCGAAAGACGGCAAGAAAATAATACCAGACCGGGTGGCAGCCATTTCAGCTGTAGGAAGACCAAAAACAGTGAAGGATATGCAAAAATTCCTAGGCATGTGCAACTACTGTCGTGCATGGATATTAGACTATGCTGCATACACGCCCATTGCTTCAGGCACTCAAAGAAGCCCAGAAGGAAAATACAGAGATACCGTGGGACTCAGAATTATGTGATGCATTCACCTCACTCAAAGAACTCATTTCAAGCGCACCAGTGCTCGCGAACCCAGACTATGAACGCGAGTTCTACCTGTTCTCGCACTGCAAGGGAAGACTCATGACAGCAGTCCTAACACAAAAAACATCACTAGGTCACAAGCCTCTGGCATACTACAGCAGGAGACTAGACACGTGCGAACAGGCCCTCACAGCCGCCGCGTTTGCCATTGAGAAAAGCGGCACCATAGTAATGGGATGTTCAGTGACGCTATACGTGGAACATTCCTTGTTCGCCATACTAGAACGATTGAAAAGCACACGACCACACAGAGAGCCACTGCATACAAGGTAATTCTATCAAGCGCCAACATACATGTAGTAAGGTGTAAGGTAGTAAACCCAGCAAGATTCATTACAGAACCATGCACTTTGGAGGATGTACAAGCACATGACTGTGCAACATATCAAGGAGAGGAACGGGGAGCAACAATAGTGAGTGAAAACGCACTCGCTGAAGGTGAAATATTGTTCATAGACGGGTCAGAAACAGGAGAAAACCATGTAGGGGTGGCTGTCGTGTGATTGGAAGAAGTTGAGTACGAAGTGCTAATACAGCAGCGCCTGCCTGCCCATTTCTCAGCACAAGCGGCAGAGCTCATAGCATTGATTGAAGCGCTGCATGCTCAAGGGGGTGTCCAGTCACAATCTACACAGACTCAGCATACATGACCACAACAGTACATAGTGGACTTGCAAGGTGGGGGAGAATGGGATTTAACTGGGCTGATGGGTCCCTGGTGCAACATGCAGAACACTTGAAAGAGCTCACAGAAGCCTTGAAAGACCCCACTGCAATAGCAATAGTCAAATGGCAGGCCCATACTACCAACACAAATTTCGTCTCTTTGGGAAACGAGGCAGCGGACACTGCTGCGAAAGAAGCATCCTATTTTGTAAAAGAAAGGACAGGTGAGTACTTAGTGAGGAAGGAAACAGTGGAGGACCTCCTAGACGGTTACAACACTATGCCCATGTCACAAATATTAGAGCTACAAGACGAAGCAACAGAAGAAGAAAAAGAACTGTGGGAAAAGAGGGGATGCAGCCAGTCAGCAACTGATTTATTGTGGCGTCAAAACGACACAGAGAACGTGGTCATGCCCACTAAATTGTTAGAAGTGGCCTTCCAGCAATTGCATTTTCCCGCACACAATGCAAAGCAACACATTGCTGCAGAAATACAAGAACACTGGTTCGTACTTGGGTTGCAAGAACAACTTTAAAAATTGGCAATGGAATGTACAACGTGCCAGATATACAATTCAGGCATGACTCTAAAAACATTAAGAGGGACCATAACCAAGCCAATAGGCCCACTCAGAGAGCTGCATATTGACTATGCAGACATGGGGGAAAGGTGCAATGGAGCTAGGTACATGATAGTGGTAGTGTGCCCATTCTCAAGGTGGGTAGAGGCAGGACCATGTGCACGTCCTGATGCGAAGTGCGCTGCAAAATTTCTGATGAGAGAGGTATTCCCCCGCTGGGGAATTTGCGACATAATTCACTCAGACAACAGCACCCACTTTGTTAATGGCCTCTTTAAAGAAGGTCCATTGATGTTGGGCATTAAGCACAAACTGTGCTCGATTTATCACCCGCAAAGCAACGGCATGGTAGAAAAAATAAACGGCCTGCTTAAAGGCTTTGCTTCACTCTTTAAAAAAATTGGGTGTTGGGGGCGCTGTTGAGCACAGTAAAGATGGCCGCCTGAATCTAGAGCTCATACTCCAGTGAGAAATCCGACCAACAAATATCCATTTCGGAGCCGCCTAAGAAGCTGCAAACGGCTGTGCAGACAGACCAAGGTCCGGTCCCCAATGCCTGAAAATCCTGGTGAGCTGCTGTCTTTGGTGCCGAAGTTGTGGCGATCTGAATCCTGATCGGCCGGTGCTGCAGGCGCGATCCAGATCAGGGCACCGAAGGGAAACAACGTGGGGCTGAGGACCCGGATGAGAGGGAGGCCGCAGAGGGGTGGGGCCATTGCCAGCGGCCCGTGCCCAACACACACCTTTGGGAGATGGCTGCTGTTCTGCAGCAGAGCAGGCAGAGCAGGCAGAGGAGGTGAGGTGACACAGATCCGCATGAGGTACGCCACCCACTGATCCCTAGTGATCCCTGTACCTAGCGGCCCACAGCGGGGACGCCACAGAACACTGAGGCAACATCGGACCGCACGGATGCCCGTTGTCGCGGCGGTACGCTCCGGGCCACGCGCGGTAAGAAACCTGCAGATACGGCAAAAGGGGGAGATGCTCCAGCTGGTGAGACACTACTGGAAGATTGGGAGCCAGTCTCCGCGGCAATCGTGGGTCCCAGCCCACCAAGAAATAGTACAAATCTGCGACAGCCACTGCCCATGGCCTCATACTACAACGGGGGGCCTCCTGGAACAGCAAAAAAAAAAACAACACTAGTGGGAATATAGATCCTGAACTATATATATATGCACGTCTGATATCCTTGCAGTCTGATAAAGCCTGCCCACCTCATTGTGCCTATCTCAAACTGATTGCTTGGTGGGGCACCCATAGGCAGGGGGACGCATAGCGCCTGGGGACCTGTTGACGCGAGGACCGTGACACCGGATAACCTGCATTGGTGGCCTGGCTGGCCCTGCGCGCTGGAGGCCCTCCGGGCAACCATACAAACCCACACTGTCACAAACTGATGCAGGCCCCATGATCCAGTAACACACTACGTGGGAGAACACAATCCATTGCCGGTGCCCAGGCATCGAACCCTATTACCCTTGCACTGGGTGTTTCACCGAAAATCCGCAAGAGACCTAGGAGCCGGAGGGCACGGCAGAGAGTGGGGCTCGGGTGCCCAACACTAAAGAGCAATACAAATTTCGAGCTGTGAGGTGGCGCCATGGACGAACAACACAAGACGGGGAAAGGAGGCAGGATGCCTGGCAATAAGAAGAAGGGCCCTATGGATGCGTATACTGGCAGCCAGGCGCCAAACACTGCAGCAGAAGTACACGTTAACACTAATGAAACCTCAAATGCCGAGAACGAAGACCATGAAGACAGGTTGACCATAATTGTGCAAAATGGATTCCGAGCAGTGAACATGAAGCTAGATGACATAGTGTCCACCATTGGTTCCCTAAAGGCCAGAGTTGAGAAAGAGAGCACACGTATCACTGTCACAGAAAATTGAATCAGCACTAATGAAGACGCTATCGCACATCATGGTTGCGACATCACCCAGCTCAAGGAGGCCATGTCTAAAATGCAGAATAAATGCGAGGATCCTGAATCTAGATCAAGATGCAATAACATTTGTATGGTGGGTGTGGCGGAGACATTCGGAAAAGGCCAAATGGAGAAACAACTTGAACAGCTACTTAAAACAGTGTTTGGCCCAGAGGCATTCTCCGAGCATTTCTTGGTGGAGAGAGCGCACCGCACGCTGGCCTCGGCCCCTAAACCAGGTGCTCCTCCTCGTTCAATAATTGCGAGACTCCTCAACTATAGGGACAGGGACGCAATCCTACGGCTGGCTAGGGAGGCTGGAACGCTCCAATACGAGGGGAACCGAATACATGTATACCCAGACTTCTCCGCTGGGGTTTAAGCGAGCAGATGATCCTATGAACCAGTCAAGAGACTCCTCAGAGACCGTCAGATTCCATATGCCCTGATGAGAATCCAACACGCGGGAAGGGTGCATTTCTTTGAATCCCCGGCAGAGGCCACGCAGTACATTGAGACTTCCATACCTATTCCCCCGAGAGGGGGCAGATCAGTGCAGAACCATAGACCTAGACCAGTGGACTAAGGGGTACCGGCGACCGGAATAGTTTTCACTTTACTGCGGCATTAACCGCAGCCCAACGGATCCAATAGGCAAGGCGGCTCCATTCAATGTGACTATTGGATATCGGGGGACAATCAGGCGGCCATGTGAAGCAACATGGCTACCCCTGGAATGCTCCATGAGTTCTTTTGGGTGCATCGTCAAGTTGGGGGTGATGATGAGGGCGGGGGGGTGGCAAGAGGGGTTGGAAATAGGTGGTTTTGTTGTGGAAGTTTTGGCCACTTGAAGAGATTTTATTCAGGTGTCAGGTTGGCTTCGGCCGAATGTTTGGTTAACGTTAAAACTGTGGTTACACTGGGACCAGTGCTGATTCGCTTGCACCAAAACCGTAATTGCAATGGTCATAATTATGGAATACCTTCATACCACAAGATATGGGTGACGGATTGAGAATAAAACTGCTTAAGTGGAATGTAAGAGGCCTGAATAATCAAACGAAAGTTAGAAAAATTGGTAATTACATTGCTAGACATGTCCCGCAGGTCCTGATGCTGCAGGAAACACACACAATGGGGAGGGGTAACTTGCATATAATGCCCAAATGGGGGAAGCTACGATTCCATACAGACTAATCTACTCAAGCTAGAAGGGTAATTACTCTTATTCATCCAAGCTTGGGATTTGGGCTAGAGGGCCATAAGGTCGATCAACAGGGCAGGTATGTTGTGGTATGGGGTAAGGTGGCGGGCCAACAATTGCTCTTGGTTAACACATACGGTGCTAACATAGAAGACCCAGATTTTTATGTGAATGTGTATCAAATGATTGTTACCTATGGCATATCCAAAGTGATTTGGGGGAGGACTTCATGTAGCTTTGGACCCTGCGCTGGATAGGTCTTCAAAAACCATCAGGGCTCCCAGTAAGACAGCCCTCACCCTGAATAACATTCTTTCGCAACTATAATTGGTGGATGCCTGGAGGGAACTGCACCCGGTGTATAGGAGATATACATATTTCTCTTCGGGTTCATGATTCGGAATCTAGAATTGATTATTGGTTTGTTGCATCAGCTATGTCTGCTGCATTGCAGAACTGTGAAATTTTGCCTCGCACATTTTCGGATCACTCCCCCGTGATGTTAGAGGTGAAGCTTTGGGACGCCCCTTGTCCCACAAGGAGATGGAGAATGCCGAGTGGAATGTTGGGGGACCCCGGGGTGGTGGAAACACTGCATGTTGAAATAGCAGAATTTTTTACGAATAACATGGGAACGGTGGATAAGCACTCCACAGTGTGGGAATCTTTTAAGGTATGGATTAGAGGATTGTTGTTGTCTAAATCTGTGGGCATGTTGAAGAGTGTACGGGCTGAACTAACTGACATTGAGAGTAAATTGGACAAATTGGAGGAAGACTACACTCACACACAGAATAGGGAACTGCTAGCGGACATACACACACACCTACAGGAATTCGATAAATTAGCGGCCAGAGAGGTGCGCTACGTGGCAGCCCCCATGCGTGCACGTAGATACGGGAAGGGCAACAAGGCTGGCAAAACACTATCCATTTTACTTAAACAGTATAAGCAACCTAACCAGATCACTAGTATACGGACACCTCAAGGGCAAGTACTCTTGAAGGAGGAGGAGATAAACAATGAATTTGTTAAATTTTACAAAAAATTATACTCTAACCAAGATAAGAAATCACTCGCTGACATCCAAACTTATCTAGCGGCCCTTGCCCTCCCCAAACTATCGCAGGAGGACCGCTTGGCACTAGATCAACCAATATCCGCTGAGAAGATTACAGAGGCGATCAAAGCATTAACATCAGGTAGGGCACCTGGGTCAGACGGAATAGGGGCTGAATTTTATAAAGAATTTCGGGATGAGCTCATTCCGATACTTATGCTGGTGTGGGAGGAGTCTCTGGAAGGCAACATATTACCCCCATCTATGAGGGAGGCTGTGATCACGGTGCTCCCCAAGCCACTGAGACCAACACAGGATATATCCTGCTATAGACAATTATTACTTATAAACACTGATGCTAAAATATTCGCGAAGGTTATGGCCAATAGGCTCTTACCGGTGGTCCCCGGCCTGGTTTATCCTGATCAAAATGGGTTCATTCCGACGAGGTCTACGGCTCTAAACCTCCGTAGGCTGTTTTGCATAATGGCACAGATAGACCCGAAGAGATGTGCAGCTGCCATATCTTTAGATGCCGAGAAGGCCTTCGATTCGGTTTCCTGGGTATATCTCTTAGCGGTATTGAAGGCGTTCAGGATGGGTCCCAATTTCATTAGATATGTAAAATTGTTATACACTGAACCCGGGGCTCCAGTGCTAACCAATAGATCCATCTCTTGTTGGGTAGGGACACCATGCAGGGCTGTCCTTTTTCGCCCCAGTTATTTGCACTGACTAAAGAGCGGATGGCAGCCGCAGTGAGACTGCGACATGCTGACAAAGGTATAAATATGAAGGGGTCAACCCAACTGATTTCATTATATGCTGACGATACACTGTTATATATCCGTGAGCCAGAAATAAATATAGCACCCATAATGGCAGAGGTACAAGACTTTGCAGCCTACTCGGGCTACACGGTAAATAAGGCCAAGTCTGAGATATTTCCACTCACACCGGCCACCAAGTGCCCCAACACATTGAACAGACTTAAATGGTCCGAAAACCATATCAGACACTTGGGAGTTCTTGTGTCTAGAGACAAGTTTACGCTATATGCCGACAATTACGAGGCCACACTACAGAATATCAACACAAAGCTTCAGATTTGGGGGCATCTTCTGATATCACTACATGGCAGGGTCGCTGTTCTTAAAATGATAGTCCTCCCCAAGTTGCTCTATTACTTTGTCAATATCCCTATATGGCCGGGCAGAAAGTTTTTCTCCAAACTCCGATCCATGGTGGTGACGTTCCTCTGGAATGGGAAAACAGCTAGAATAAGCTGGGAAAAGATGACAGAACCATACTCCACTGGCGGAATAGCAGCCCCCGATTTTGAGCTTTACTATAATGTTGCACAAGCACAATTTGCTAAGTATTGGTACAGTGACACACTCGAGGCACCCCATACATGGATAGAGGAATACACCACACATTATATCTCACAAATATAAGAGCCGTCATCTTTGACACGCAATACAAAGACACGTGTGAATACAACCCGGTCAGTTGTACGGTCAGGGCATGGGTGGCTATATATAAAAGATTGCAGTTGGACACACCCTATAACCCAGAAATACCGTTGTGGAATTATCCGGGCATACCCCCCACACATGATAACATAATACAGGAGTCCTGGGACCCGGATAATGAAATGCGCATAGGAGACATGTTTATAAATGACAAATTTGCGACACTGGGAGAGCTACTTAGGGCACTGGGAGGTGTGCCACTTAGGACACTTCAATACTGCCTTATGAGGTCGGCGTTTCAGAGGAAATGGCCGCTCTTTCTGGACGAGCCCCAACCACATCCATGTGTGCAACTGGTGACTGCCAAGGAGGGCTTGGGGATCTCCAGACTGTACACAGCAATACAGGCACAAACACCCACAATTAACCAAATTTAAGAGAAATGGGAAGGAGATCTACAGACACCCATTGGGGAGGAGAAATGGTCTAGATACTGCTCACTCACTAAGAAAGTTTCGTTAAATGTAGGGCTGAGGCTAATCCAGTTCAAAATATTGAACAGGCTACACTATACACCGGCCAAAATAGCAAAGTTCACCCCGGAGGTTTCTGATGCATGCCCTAAGTGCAGAATGCCGCAGGCAGGTGACTGGCATATGTATTGGGAATGTCAGGTGGTGGCGGGCTTCTGGAGAGAAGTAGCGCTGATGCTGGAGGAAATAACACAGATCCCTCCTGACCTGGTGCCCCAACAATATTTATTCGCAGACATAGGCAAATGCTCTGAGAAGACTAGAAGATTATTTAATATTTCATGTGCAGTGGCCAAAAAGTGCATCCTAATAAAATGGAAGAGTGTGGGCCCTCCTGATATGAACCAATTTCTTTGTGAATTGACACATGTAAAGGAAACTGAGGAGCAGTACGCCCTTACCCGATCTTTGGCATGTAGGCCCAAGGACATTTGGGGTCCATTCAGAACTTTCCTGTGTAACATGGCCTCTGATGATGATGCATCTGTAAGATTGTAAATGAATACGATGACCATAAAGTGCAAGTTTACTATTTATGTATGTTGCAGTGTGGAAAGGTGCTGTGTATCTCTATGTGACCATTAATAAACAAAGTTTAAAAAAATACAAAAATTGGCTGCACTGTCTCCCCTTGGCCCTATTCGAGCTGAGAAATCAGCCCAGCAAGGACCACCATCTGTCACTCAATGAGATTGTGACAGGAAGACGAATGCACACAGCAAACTCACCCCTTCGCAGACATTCCGACGCCCCACAGGAGCTCAACCGTGCAGGGAGAGGAATTCAATGAGTATCTGACAAAACTCACTAAAGCAGCCCGCATGATAGCAAGGCAGCTCACACCGCCATTCACAGGCGAGGGAGAAGCAGACGCATCAAATACAGAAAAAGAAACACCAACAGAGCAGCTAGAGCCCGGAGAAATGGTGTATGTCAGAAGCTTTGCACGTAGGTGGAATGCCCCAAGATTTCATGGCCCATGTGAGGTAATTTATTGTACGCCGACGGTGGTAAAAGTGAAAGGCCTGAGATATTGGATACATTTAACAGACGTAAGGAAAGCTTATGACAGTGTGAATACAACTAACAGCACTGAAACAGATCAGATTCCGGACACACAAGAATAGGAGGGCAAAGGCATAGCTGCACGAAAATTCGCATAAGTGTGCCCATGAAAATAAATGCTGAAATACGATGACGAAAAGTACAAGTAACAAATAAATTTAAAAAAACAATCATTGAAAAGAAAATCATAAATAAATTTAATATATATATAGTTATTGTATGTGTGCCAATCGTTAAGAAGAAAGTGTAACTAAGTGAAATAATGCTCTCTCTCTCTCTTTCTCTCTCTCTCTCTCTCTCTCTCTCTCTCTCTCTCTCTCTCTCTCTACCTATCATTCACTTCCGACTGACACTGTTGAAAAAGTGGAGAAATGTACGTTTTTTATGACAAAATGCTTAATACCCCTTTATGTTTCAATATGTAGGAGAATCCATGGCAACGAACAGGCAGCCTGCAACGACTAGAGATAGGGAACTTAGGAATGGACATGCACAATTTAATCTGCGTACTTATTCATATGAGTGTGGCTTGACTGTTGGTGCAATTATATTTTTCACACTAATGTTCGGGCTTGTCATTTACTGGGTTGTTGCATTTAGCTCCATTGAGATAAATGACGGGGGAGGTAATGGAACCATTATGGAGAATGCAACGAAACCGTTTAAGTAGGGTCATTATTTGATATGGGATGGTTTCCAGCTGGTATGGGGGTACAGCCCTCACCCCGACCAGGCTAAGAAGCAAAATGTTACCATTAACAGCTCAACTACGCACCCAAAGCCCCAACTCAATGCAACTTTTTTTAGTGTATATTATTTAAATGATCGCAATCCCTCTGCTGTATCATGGCTATATGACACCACTGCTACCCTGCCCACTCCAGCAACCAGTCAACCAACAGAAAATGTTTACATCACAGATGGAATGAAAGAAAATGCAGAAATGACGAATAACTTCATGACCCTGTACGACGAGTGGGAAAAGGGGGGGGGATACACTACTACGAGCAGCCAGGAATGCGAAAAAATTCCTTAAAGGCACTAGAATGAGGAGAGAAGCGGGGAGGAAAAGGTATGATGAATACTCCGGCCTAGGGCTAGATACAACAGAGAACCCCAGACACCCACACCAGTCTAATAAATGGTATGCAGACATGAGCTCCACAGCAAAGCAAACAACAAATGAGAGTTGCTATGTGTGCTCATTTATCCCCCATGCCTCAGGTACACCTAAAGTCTTGCTGGCACAAGAATTGCCTCTCACAGATGCCCAATGTCTCCTTTATCTTACCCTGTGCAGAATTAAGAACACTTTCCAGGCACACACAGTATCTTTTGAAATGATGCAAAATGAGAAAACATGCTACTCCAGAGCGAAAGGAGTGGTGTGCATGAAAGAACCTTTTTTCGTTATAAAAGGAACATTGTTTTCTGAAAACAAATGGAAGGATGACGTGATAACATGCAAGGCAGAAGCGCTGCGAGGATTGCCAACAGAAAAATTACAGTGGATCGAGAAAACATGCACCCCGGTCTGGGCCGAACATATCTCTAAGCTAACATGGGTGAGCGCAATCAAAAAAACATTCAAACTGCAAAAAGAATTGGACTATGAACTATGCTTCCAAGGGGAAGGAAAAATGGACATGGGAAGAAACAAAAACTGCAGTAAAACGCTCACGATTCCTGATATGATGAAGGTAACAGCAGCACTCATGGACACTTACTGGGTGTGCGGCAAACGAGCATACCTGCACCTCCCGCCATCTTGGAGGGTCACATGCTCTCTTGCGACGCTGCACTCCGCTCTAATGGTAATACCAGAAAGCCATATCGGAGAAGGGCGAACAACAGCAGCTCGAGACACGGAGAGTGTACGACCAACTGAAGAGCCACCACTGTGTGCCCTGTCGAAGGACAACATCCAAGGGGTCGTATCCAGGAAACAAAGGTCGTCTAACTACATATCCAAGGCTTCATCTGAGCTACTGGCACAAATCCCAGACCGGTACAGACTGTTCAGCTCTGCCAAAACTTTCTTTGCATCCCTTGTCCCAAGCATCCAGGCACGAGCAAATGCAAAGTGGCTCCAAATCACACGTTGGGAGCTGATCGAACTAGCCAACGACACTGAAGAAGGGTTCAACATGATCAAGGTGGAATTAAGGGCTCTGAGGCTAATGATGATGCAGAACAGGTATGTCCTAAACCTGTTGACAGCGATGGATGGAAGTGTTTGCACGAAAAATCGGGAGCGCGTGTTGCACATTCGTGCCTTCTGAAGACGCAGATAATGGAACACTATCGCACTTTATCACCGCAGTGCACAACTTGGGGGAACGCATGAAGAAGGAAGGCAGCGCGGAGGCAAGCACATGGTTTGACAACATCTTTTCATGAGTGCCTTCCTAGATGGGACTCGCCGTCAAAATGCTGATGCCCCTCATCGTGTTTTTTCCCTTGATTTTTTGTGTGTGCCAGCTGGGTCTTCGCTGCTGTGCAGGCGCAGTCCCCAATGGAGCAATGATGATGGTGACAGTGGGCAACGCTAGAGGAGTGGCATGACCGCAACAGGAGGCACACGTGCAGACTGGAGAGAACTCCGAGCCAAAGTATAGAATGGTCCCGAAGTACTATGATGGGGATATAGTGGATAGGTTATATCACACTACGATAAAGGAGCCTTTGGAACTAGAATGGTACACAGAGGTATGGGTAGACCTAGAGGGAACGGGGGACTGTATATATATATGACCTGCAAGCCAGATGAATACGCTAGAAGGGGGGAAAGCCTCCGGGGAGTCTGCAGAGCCTGGATGCCTATAAAAGGAACACCAGCATGACAGGAGGCAGTGTTAGATGAGAAGGAACGTGAACGGTTGGAGGAGCTGCATTATTCATTACTCAAGTAACGAAAGGGGGAGATGTAGGGGAGGATAGGTCATTAGGACCCCCCTCACATACATCCCCGACCCAGGTAGAGACTCATGACTCGTCGGCGGCCCCCTCGCCCTAAGGGCCCAGGAGGCGGGGGGGCTGCAGATCGACACGTGAGGCTACACGACTACAGGATAAGACATAACATAGACCCCATTTTGTATTAAGACAACTCCATTTTGTGTAAAAAGGCGCTAAAATCCAGTCCATGCAAAGTTGCTCGCACACTCTCCCCCCAGCCTCCACCTCATGGTAGATCCGCTGAAGGCCTGTTCTCACGAGCAACCAGACACGAACAAACAACAAAATAAACACTGTAGCACTTGGCCTTCCGCAGTGCATCATTTGCCCCAGCCGTGACCGGGCTTGTTAGAAGGTAACTGAAACCAGCCCAATCCTGCATGCCCTGACCCTGTACCAAGCCCTCTAAGTTGGACTGTGTGGCACCCCTCACCCCCACCAACCCCGAGGCACCTTGCATAACAAAATAAGCATTTGCGTAATATATGTCGTGTTGACTAACGTTTGCTGCTATTCTGGAGACGTGTAATTTAAGAGTAATATGTGATCACTCCTGTACATGATGTAACAAAGCGCATTTGTAATGCACGATGATCAGCCGAGGCAGTAGAGCCAGATTGTACTGTGATGTAATATGCAGTGCTCTTTCTTACACACAACCCAACCTAATGCTACCTCATGTTCGTATGTCAACTACTGATGCGAAATACTGTGTTAAATGGCAAAACCCTCTCCAGCCTCTGTTCCCATATTAATGTAAACATATGTGTATAATACCAGAAGCTCCAAGTGCTGTCACCCACCCTTGCCAATAGTGCGGTAAGCTGCCCTGTGCAGGGAAAACAGGCCCAGAGCTGCAAGGTCGTCTCCCCCTCCTCCCCTTCCCAGGCCCGCCAGGGATAGCTGGTGTTCAAACAAAACAGCCTCACCTCCCCTCCCAATCTTGCTGGACCCGCTTCAAGCATTCACCTCCCCCATGTCAAAAGGCCGCCACAGCCTGACTCTATGAATTACGAGCTACATGGTCCTAAATCCCACCATCTCCCGGGCACCGGTTACATGCCCCCCACGGCCCATTGGTATCCCTGTTCACCCCAAGTTAATGGCCCTCTAAGGGGGGCCCCCACCCTTGTACTAACAGATCGTAATACCGTCCTTCATTATAGCCACCAGGACAGGGGGATTGAATAACCCCCCCCCTGTACCCCTGACCCTGCACATGGACTTGTTGGACTACCATACCTGAACCCAAATGTCACTACAACAGATGGATAGGGATACCCCCTATCACATATCCATGTCCCTGTCCTCTCCTTGAGCTAAGGTCAATGTGTCACAGGATTTATCAGATACCTGACATCGTAGAATGTGACAAATGATTGCGAATGTGTGGCCACAAGGGCAAGTGTTAGAGCAGCCACCAATCATCAATACAAGTTATGACCGGCCCGCAGCTCCACCCCAAAGAGCCCAGCTGACCCGTCTACCCTGCATGGCACCGCATGGATGTCCGCCAATCCTGGAACAGCAACAGTATACATTGTATACCACCTAGCCTTCACCACCCAATCCCTAAGACTATGTGCCCCCTATAGCTTGTGTCATGCGTGACGTTAGTTCTGTAATAAGTAGGACTGTCTTTGCTATTGTCAGACAGAGCGCTCTCGGAGTTTGCAGAGTCCTTTGCATGCCCTATATTGATTTATATAAAACCCTTTTGATCTCACCCGCACTTGGTCCTGGTCTCATTCCCCTCCTGGGGTGTGTCCTTATTGCCTCTCACTAAGGGGGGTGCGTTTTTGGGGGATGCTCACATTCAGTGCACGCTCCTGAAAAAAACATCCTCTGACTCTACCAGCTATCGCCCTATCTCCATCACAACCTTCCTGGGGGAACTCCTTGAGAAGCTGGCTTTGCCCCAACTCAACTCTCACACTGAGCTTGTTGGTGGCCTGAACGGCCATCAATCGGGATTGCAAGCATCCAGAGGAATGGAAACTGCTCTTCTAAATACCTGTAAAGAACTGCTCGCATATCTGTACTCCAACTCCCCAGCTGTCCCTATCTTTCTCGATCTCTCCTATGCAGTTGACACAATTAACCATTCCATCCCCATACAAAGGCTCCATGATAATCTTGGTATCTCAGAAGGGCACTGGATTGACTGTCCTCTTTCCTCTTAACAAAGTTATCCTGGGCCCCTTCTCCTCTCCTACTTCCATCTCCCCATGTGGTGTCCCTCATGGCTCTATGCTCTTCCCCTGGCTCTTTAACATCTATATTGCTCTCCCTGCATGCCTCATCTCTTCTTTCTCCTCCAACTTCCAGGCGACACACAGCTCTTCATCAGACTCCTTGCTGATCCTCTTGCACCCTGCATGATCCCTGCCTAACTATCCACCATCCAGTCCTGTTGTGCCTCCAATGATCTCTGCCTCAAAACCTGTAAAACTGAGATTCTTCCCATTGGGACCCCTGCTCACTGGTCATCTTCAACTCCTCTCTCTCCTTCCTCCCTTACACTCAGGACATTGACAAGAATTCCAACTATCAATTCTACCTTTTCTCACTTTCCCTCAGAGGCTCAATGTGACTCAAGTCATGGTTCTCTCTATCCAGATTAGAGCAGTAAGACTTATCCTCCTTGGCCTTAATCCCAGGGACTGCATCTCCCCTCCACTAAAATGTCTTTACTGGCTCCCGGTTGCTGCACAGATTAAATTCATATCCCTCTGCATCATCCACAAGTCTGTCTGGGCCAGGGGACCACACTATCTTCAACTTTATCTCACTTAATACGCTCCCTCTAGACAACTTTGCTCCTCTGGCACCAACTCTTTGTATGTAAAGCGTTTTCCTAAACAGAGGGCAGGGGGTCGCTCAGTTTCCTCTGTGGGCTAGCTCCTTTGGAATAGCCTCACCCGTCCCCTGCGCCTTAAGCAGGATCTTCTCAAATTCCCAAAGCTCCTGAAGACCTTCCTCTTTTCCTCCTCCTTCCCTCACTCTCTCCTCTGCTAAACCCACAGTTGCTGAATGGGTGTCCTTGGCCCTTATGCATCCTCGGGGCCTTGAACTCCAACACCAATTCTTCCCTCACAGCTCCTGTCTATCTACTGCACTTTGCATCTGCACACGCTCCACTTTGGAGGCTCACACTTACACCTCCCGCAGCCCAGGCCATGTAGCATTCAACTTCCCTAGCACTTCGTCTTGGACTCACCCACGAGAGCAGACTCCCCAGTACTTACCTCCTCTTCCCTCTCCTTCCTGCACTTGCATGTTCTGAATAATCACAAGGTATAGTAGGTTTGTTCCCCCTCCCTCTCACCCCCTCTTAAATATTGTTGTAATGTATTTTCCACCCTCTGCCTCCCTGCCCTGTGGGCGCTTTGAAACAGTATTTTCTTATTGTATAAGTGCTTAACAAGCAAACAATAAATACATAAAATAAATGGCATCTGTCTCTCCACACCCTTGCTGTGAAGGGTCTGTTTGGTTCACAATGATTGTACTTAATTTAATGTGCATTGAATAATAAAAGAACCTGGCTTCTTCACTACAATTTTTGAGTGCCCTATTTACTTGCATGAAAAAATGCTATCCACAAAAAGAAATTACTCTGAAAAAAAGAACCCTAAAAAACATGTGAATTATGCATACAATGCAGTTAATAGGCAATAGACATTTTGCTTGGACAATTCTAATAAATGTGACGGAAGCCTGTTTAGAAAACAGCAACATTACCCAAAACATCACCCTGATGGAAGAACATAAGTACTGACGTTTTTTTTTTATTTTTTAAAAAAGCAATTTTTATTAAGCTTTGGAATTGATAAATACAGAATATAATCATCAACAGTTACGGATGTTTGATTGCACGTTTCAATTCTTGATTAATAAGCAAAGTTCCCAAGCCGCCAAGAAACCCCTTTCTCTTGGAGTGGATCTGAGTTTGTGATTCTGGTCAAGTGCTGCACAGCCTTGGGAACATGGAGCAAATTAGATAATGTAATGTAAAGATAAAATGCAATGCTACCAGCTAATGTAGCTTCCACAGACAAGACATCAATGAGCTTTTAGCTTGTGGAGCGGTGATACTTAATGCCTGGCAGAAGATAGTGTCAGTGCTCGGAGACAATTCTATTGTGGTTTCAGGGCAGCGTGCTAAGCTTTGCTTTCATTCAATTATATACAAGCTTTAAAAACGGTGTAATCTTCAAAGACGGTAGAATCTGTCAAAAGTATCACGTTTTAGCTCGAGCGGAGAGGCAGAAAAACTTCTACTTTTTTAATTAAATGTCCTTCGCAATAAGGTTCCGTGCATTTTCAACAGAACTCTGGTCATGATGGCAAGCAAAAAATGTTCATTTGTTGCCCTGGTTCATCTTTTTTTTTCCCTCCCGAACTCACTCCTGTTCTAATTCAAATTCAGATAGAATAGCCAGACCAGTAGAACATTTACACTGGTGTGTACCAGCACCAATGTGTGCCAGAATTTGATTTTCGCTATGGGGCAGAGCCAAAATTCAGATTTCACTACAAGGGCAGACATTCCCACACCGAGAGAAGCGAGGGATCCGCATCCATTCGAGGTCCAAACAACACATTTTACAGCATAAATAGCTGCAGGAATTGAAGAAAAAAAACCTAACATTTACTGGCAGGTCTAAACATATAACATCCCAGCAACGGTTATATCACCTCCTGAGCTGTCTTTGCAGCATTGTACTTTAGGATTCACTACTTCTCCCATTCACGCAAGCTGCTTCGGCATGTCCCCTACTCGAACCCCCCACCCTAATCAAAGCTGAGGTGACAATAAGGTGGCATTCCCAGTATAAAGTGTGCAGCACTTGCTGATTTTGCAAGGTGCATTGTGATGAATTGACCTCTGGCCTGCAGGATTACAAGGATGAGAAGAGGCTAACATACCTACTCAACCCCCACACTTTGTCAAACCAAGTTCCAACACAATCATAAAGGTAAAAGAGGCACAGTTAAGCGATATACCTCCTTTGCTTTTTGTGGTAATATGGGCCGAGGAAAGGCTATACTCCTAAGAGGAGTGTGAATGTGATTCAGTAGCAACCCAAACAGAGAAGTAAAACAGTCCAAAATAAAGGAATATCCAATGAAGGTTATGATCTAGTATTCTAATGCATGTTGCACTTTACCTCCATGCACTGATGTTCATTGGATAATTATATGCACTTGGCAATTTATCATGATATTCATTATGCATTGTGCATTTTGCCTTCGAATTTGTCTTGCAGTTTATGTTACCTCGCTAATGAGGTTTTCATAATGTACTCTTTTTTAATTGTTCTGATTGAATATTTTAAGTAACATATATACTTTTGCACTTGGCACTTTATCTTTGTGCACCATTATGCATTTTGCACTTTGTCATTGATTATACTATTACGGGCTCTCTTGTATTGTCAACACAGTTGTTTGAGCATCCTATCCATCGGTGCTGTTTTACCATTTGGGTTTTATTAGACTTTATGGTTTTAGCATTCCTTTATATGCTGTCAAATCGACAAGGCCCTTATACCTTTTATATTTGACAATTTCCACCCTTTCTCTCCCTTCCTCGTTTCCTTCCTTTTTTCCCCCTGTCATGTTACCCATTATGACACATCCACTATTGGTCTATACCTGACAAATGGCACTTCACACTTTTTTATTTTGTTAGTTTTGTGTGTATACTGCATGGCATGTGATCATTTAAATGAATTCCCCCATTGGGTTCTGTGCGCCTAGTTTCTGCACCCACTTGGGGTCAACTGTGCAATTTTTTGACCATGCATCTGCAGTGTATTTCTAGTGTATACCATCAAGCATTGCCATATTGATGAATATTTGAGCAACTTTGCCATGCTTTGCAATTTTCAATCTGTTGCATTTGCTCATGTTTGTACCTAATCAGAACATTTTTACTCTGTTCCAAAATGGTGGACATTATACCCTTGAATGCATGTTCTATGATGTGAACCATAGAGTGTTACTAAATCTTGCATCTTGCATTGGCCTTGCCCGCACACACCGACTCTGCACCAGAACCCACGTCCTCTCCCCCAAAAATGTATCTAATTGTCCGACTGCCTCTAAAACCCCCCTCCCACATCACTTCCACACACCCCAACCACCCCCCAGCCATTAAACCACCTCCACAGACCCTCTCCACTCCCAAAACCCTCCCCTGCGCTCTTGTGAATGCCCGTTCCATCTGCACCCATGCCCCCGACATCCACAACCTCCTAATTGAACACAGTCTTGAGCTTCTAGATGTAACTGAAACCTGGCTACATGATGCTGCCAGCCCCCTCCTCTCCCTCCCAGTACCCACTGGTTACTCCATCCTTAGAGCTGATCGGCAAGACAGCCTTGGAGGTGGTGTTGCCACCATACACAAATCCACTCTCCCCTCAGAGCCTCACCTTTTCAACAACCTCCAGGCTATGAAATCATCCTGACCAAACTCAGATCCTCCCCCCAAACTACCATCAATGTATTTCTCCTCTACCACCAACCCTCCTACTCCGGCACCCCAGAATCTGACATCCTCTTCCTCATCTCTTCACTCCTCAATCCCAAAACCAAACTGATTCTCCTAGGGAACTTCAACTTAGACTTTAACGACCCCACCGACCATAAGGCATCCACCCTCACAGCTACCCTGGATGAGATGAACCCCTCCAAAGTAGTACTCTCTCCTACCCATGAAAAAGGAAGAACTCTTGACTGGATTCTCCCATGTAACATTCCACTCCAAGTATACCCCCTCTCCCAATTCCCTAGTCAGATCACTCACTGATCCCTTTTACCGTCACCACCATCACCAAAAATCATTATTAGTGAACCCCTCTGCATCACCGCCAGACATACCTGCAAGCTCACATTCAAGCTTTCTGCCCCCTCCATACAAGCTTCCCTCAATTCATCCCCTGACAACTCCACACCATACTAAAGCTAACATCTTCAACACCAGGATCTCCAATGCTAGCTCCAACACCAAAGAACTCTTCAGAATCCTTAGAGAGCTTGAATCCCCAGCACCCTTCCATGACAACCTCCTGAAAGACAAAGCATGGTGCACACTCATACAATCCACCCTTGATACCAAAACACAGACATTAAGGGACAAAGCTATCTACAACAAAAAGCTCCTACCACCGCTGCCACCCTTCCGCCTGGCCAGCACCCCCACCAATGCAACCCTACCCCCTCAATTCCACTTCTCAGCTGTCTCCCCCTCATAAATCTGCACTATAATCCAGCACCTGAAAGCCTCAACTTGTGCTGGTGACACCTGCCCAGCCCAGATTGTCAAACTGTGTGCAGAACCCCTTGCCCCCATTATGCTACCTTCATCAATGTATCATTCAAGTCCAACTCGATTCCTTCCACCATTAAGGGCCACCCCTCTCTTAAACCCACTCTAGACCCCACCATCCCCACTTACTTATTCCCCATCACCACAGTCCGTACCTCATCAAAATACCCAACTGCACAGCATACTCACAATTGCAACTACACCTCAAAAATCACAATTTACTAGGCACCCTGCCAATCTGGCTTTAGATCTAGACACAACACTGAAAATGCCCTCTTAGACCTCAAGATCCAGCTTGACCACATCAGAGACAACGGTGAGCGGTGTCTGGACATTTCATCGAAAACAATTGGTCGACAGGACATTTGATCGACGTAATTTCGTCAAAAACCAAATGGGCAAATTTTTTTTTTATTTATATATATATTTTTAAGGTTGTAGTTTAGGGAAAAAAAGGGTTTTTTAGAATAAAAGGGGGTTGGGGGGACCCCCCCAAAAAAAAGGGGTAAAAATAAAAAATAAAAAAAATTCGACCATTTGGTTTTCGACGAAATTGGTTCGACCATTTGTCCAGTCGACCAATTTTTTTCGATCAAATGTCTGGTAACCACGGTGAGCTTGCTATCCTTCTTCTGTTAGACCTGTCTGCAGCCTTCAACCTAGTCGATCCCAAGATCCTCTGTAAACACATCATCACCACTTTCCACCTCACCCCTGAAGCCATCCTTTGGATCCAATCCTTTGTCTCTGGCCACACCACCTGGGTCAGCTGACCCCATACCTGTGTCTTACGGTGTCCCACAGGGCTCATGCCTCTTCCCCACCCTCTACAACATGTACACCAAACCACTCTTTGATCATCTCGACAGCCTCAATATCCCCTATACCAATTTTGCTGACGGCACACAGGTCCTCCTCAAACTCTCTGGCAATCACGACTCTGACTCTACACTCATCAGCCATGTCTTCAGCATCATACAGGCCTGGATAGCCACACACCATCTCGGCTTGAATTATGGAAAAACAGATCACCTTATCGTAGGATCTCCACATCGCCTCAGGCGTCTCAGCCCTTCCTTCTCCTCCTTCTACATAGATGGCAACACCATCCCTGTCTCCAACATTGTAAAAACGCTAGGCATTTACTTGGACACAGAATTGAACATGCAAAAACTTGTCAAAGCTATCACCTCCTCTACAGCCTATTCTACCAAACTCATTAACCTTTCCAGGAAATTCCAATTCCTCACCTCCTATAGCTGTCTCACCTTAACAAACTCCAACTGCTGCAAAACAACGCCCTCAGAGCAGTCGGTGGCTTAAGGCACTCCGATCACATCTCTCACATCAGACGCGAGGCTCACAATCTTCCCATCATAGTCACATCGAGTTCAAACTCCTAGCCTCACCCATCACTGCCTACACAACGTATCACTAAGAAACACAACTTGCGCAATCTCTGTTCCTCCACCACTTCTGCCCTCAGCATTCCCAGATTTACCAGACAAAGAGCCGGGGGCTCTTGCTTCACCACCATCGCTCCCACACTCTGGAACGCCCTGCCTCGGCACATCCAAGTTGAACCTGCCTACATTATCTTCTGCAAGAAAGCAAAAACCTTACTATTCTTTTTTTAATTGTTTGTATTTCCTTTATTTTTAAACCTTTGCAAAATAAAACAAAGAGTAAGAAGAATATAAAATGTTTACATTGACAACAATTTTAAATTGAATTTGTACCCTAATACACAACAAAAAACATTTAGGGGCCGATTCATGGAACAAACGTGCGCCGGAAATCCTAGCGCAAGCAGGCGCAAGGGAGCGCAAGCGTGAGAAACGCAGCGCACGCGTGTTATTCAAGGAAGATGCTGCGCGCGTTTCCCGCTGTCCGTGCTCCCAATCCAGCCATGGCTCACGCAGGCATACACGGCGTGCGCTACGCGCACAGCAAAAGCGCACATAGCGCGGCGCACACAACCAAAGTGGGCGGAACAGTGGGCGTAACACGCGGAATGGGGAACAAAGCGTGAAAAGGAAGGCGTAACTGGGGAAGTACTGCAGGGAACTACACGGAACGCCCACCCGCACGCGAACAACACGTATTCATGGATCCGAATACGGGAAACCCGCGCATGGCAAAAGACGCGCACAGGCGTCAGCCCGTCTGCCACACGAAGGCAGGCGGAAGCGTACCCGCGCACAGCATAAAAGTGCGCGCCAACAACAAACGCGTATATACAGCTACGATGAATGCCCCATTTGTCGCAGCACTGATCGTGGGACACCGCAGGAGGAGGAGAATAGCCAGGGCACGCATTTTCGCAACACGGACAAGCCTTTTTGGGATGCCTGACGACCAGGTCTATGGCAGGTATAGGTTTCCACCCCATATCATCTTAGACCTGGTCAGGGAGTGGGAAGATGACCTTACATCCCCCACCCTTTGCTCCCAAGCATTGAGCCCCTTGGAGAAGCTGCTCAATGTCCTGCATTTTTTGGCCACTGCGTCATTTCAGCGGAACACTGCCATAGTGGGGGGGGTCTCACAGGCCACGCAGTCACGCTTCCTACACCAGGTACTGGCAATCATGACAGCGCGCCCCTCAGTCCGCAGGCACATATACATGCCCAGAACACCTGCAGAAAGGCAGGCCGTTGTCCTGGATTTTTTCAGGGTGGCACACTTCCCCAAAGTGCTCGGTGCCATAGATTGCACCCATGTGGCCCTACGTCCACCTAGGGCCACTGAGCACATCTACCGAAACCGCAAGCACTGGCATTCCATCAATGTACAGGTGGTATGCGATGCAAAGGGAATCATCACCTCTGTCTATGCAAACTACCCTGGCTCCACCCATGACAGTTTCATATACAGAATGTCCGCCCTGAGCTGGGCCCTGGAAGCTGGGCAGCATGGCGACACATGGCTCCTAGGTCAGTACAAATGCCCTTGCACATGCATGCAAGTTACACACAGACAAATATCCAAACCCTAATAATCTCAACTATTATCACCTCCCCAGGGGACAGTGCCTATCCTCTGAGCAACCACATGATGACGCCAATCCAGAACCCCACCACACCACCCCAGGTAAGATACAACACCGCCCATATTGCAACCAGGGGCATAGTGGAGCGCACATTCGGAGTGCTCAAGTCACGTTTCCGCTCCCTTGACGGCTCTGGTGGGCAACTACTCTATGCACCAACCAGTAGTGTGCAGGATCATTGTGGCAGCATGTGTCCTGCACAATGTTGCAACACGGCAGGGCGTCCCGGTGGACATGGTGGTGCCCCCACATCCCCAACCACAGGCACAGGTGCTGCCCATGGGAGGGGACAGGGCACGTGGCAAGGAAGCCCGGACCCAGTTTGTGGCCACATTTTCACCTAAACTCCCACCCCTGCGGAGTGCACACAGGCCTGGCACATACCAGGTGACAATCGATGATGACAAAGAGACAGTCAACTGTCACAACCCTACCACCCTGAGATAGTTGCCATGGAAGTGCCACATCGTCTGCATCCCTAGCTACTTAAACACAAGCTATCCTGTGTGACCAAAAGGCACACATATGACATATGGCATGATATGGCCTATACACAAGTATTTCAAGGTGCGATGAGGCAGGGAGGGGGGAACAAGGGAAGACAGACAACGGTACTACTAGGCCAGGTGTCATTGAGATTGTTCAAGTGCAGGGGTAGGGGGAAGGGAAAAGTGCAAGGGGAAGGGGGGGGGAGTGCAGTACAGGGGAAGTAGCCCAAAAAAAAAAAACATAGGTCGGCTGGTGGCAACTGCAAAGGTAAGTGCAGACAAGTGCTGGGAAGGGTGGGCTGTAGGGATAGAGAGACAGTACCGCAGTGCAGGGGTTGCCAGGGAGGCAGTGCAAGTGGAGAGTGGCTGGGCCAGGGACCGAGGTCGGTGAGAGTGGCCCATTTGCAGCTCCAGTGCAGTTCCAGTGAAGAATTCTGCAAGGGAGAGGAAGAGAGAAAGCAGAAGCAAAGAGGAAGGTGTTGAGGTGCTTCCAGAACTGGAGATGGTTCCCCTCAAGTTCAAGTGAGGCAGGAAGGCTGTTCCAGAGGGAGGGCCCTGCCGCGGAGAGAGATCTACCCCCAGCTAGTTTCTCTGAGAAGCGGATGACCCTGACATGCAAGGTGTGCATCACACACACCTGCAAAACAGGCCATGGCCATCACTGTCATGTCACTCAAACCCTCCCAAACCACAACATGACATGGCAAGCAATACCCATACACCAACACAGTAACGATAAGGTACACATTGCCATGTCCTTAATGTACAGTGGCATCAGACAATGATGCCTGACCCGGAATCAGATGAAATGACAGACCAACAAAATCTCCCACCCAAAATTAGTCATTTCCAAATGCATTACAAGAGTCGTAGACGTAACATAACAATGAATGCCTGTCTACATGCACATTGTGCATTGCAAAATCAACACTGCAGCTCATGTGTGCAGTGTCCTACTCCTGCAACACACTACTCAGCGCACAGCACAGTGAACAGCCATTGTGTGTGATGCACACCCTGAGCATCACATCTAAGTGACAGACCACATCAAACAGCAAATTAGGCATGGACAGGATCCATAATCGGTCACAGAACATGTGCTGCAGGGACACAGTGGGCACCAGAAGGCAAACAGTGTACATGTGGATATGCAAGGGTGGGATTACATGTAGTGCATCAGAGTGCAAGTGTGTGGTTCTGCAAGGACATGCACTCCACATATGCATGTGCATTCAAGTGACCATTAGTGTTCTCTACACATCACATGTGAACATTCACCATGTGTACACCCGAGCATGTAAAACCACAACTATCCCCTCGCACCTGAAAGGTAAACACAACACATGAACAGGCATTGATCAGCAGAACACAACATGTACATAGGATACCACCATTACAATGTCAGAGTTCCCATCACACTGCAGGGCAAGGCAACTATCAACAACAACCCCCCCCCTCCCTCACAAATGACCATGACCCACTGAACAACTGCACCTGGGTCATGGAGCCTTCAAACCTCAATTCCACCTGGCCACAGGATCACCTTTACCCTTCGTCACCATCTCCCACCTTGTGTGTAAAAAGGTGCCTGCACCCTCATAATCAATGTCCAAAATCACAAAATCCCAGCCAGAAAAACGAACCAGAACACCCTCCGGTAGATGACTTGACGTAGCAGTACCTCACAAAGGCCAAGTACTACCACAATGATGCAACAACCAAGGTAGCACAGCAAAACAATGTCACAACAGGATGTGAAACATGTGTGGTACATGACATAGGATGATGCACCATGAACGGATGTGTACTGTCACAGTTCCTGTACAGGCGCAGGAGTGTCACGAAACAACCACCCCCACCATGTCCCGGGTGCCTGTAAGGTCAAACTCACACAGGCCCCTGAGACCCTGGTGGGGAAGGAGGTTTAGGGATATGCAATCGGGACAGGTGTTGACACACTGGATGACTGGAATGAGTGGCAGGAGAGGGGAGGAGGAATGACACATGAAACTAGGGAATGCACAAAAATGTACTACCTGCATGAACACATACACAATCCAAACAAACTTGGACATCATTGTAGTCCAGACTCAGGAGTGGTACAAACCAACCACCCCCTCTAGGGTTTTGGCGCCTGCAAGTTCGGGGCTTACACAGGCATCCGCAACCCCAGCGGGGAAAGAGGGTCAGGGAACGTTGCCTGGATAGGTACGGGAAGCAGGAACACCGGGTAGAGGGTACAGGGTTCAAAATTGCATAGGATCACGGGTGAATAGGGAGAAAAAACATACCAAATTGAACCACACATACATCCATGCATTAGTACACTCCCCAGCAAGCCTATGCAGAGCAGTTCGAAAGAAAAACAACAAGACACTTAGCTCTGGTTTTGTGTGCTGGCCTCCTGCCTGCGCACTCTCAGGTCCGGTCACAGGAGCACTGCAATGCTGCAAAGAGAGCCACAGTCAACAACCTGTACGTGCCAATTACACAAAAACACAACAACAAACATGCCCCATAGCAACAAACTACTCTACAAACAGACAATCTGGTGTAGATGCTTCGTACCCATATATAACATCACCCCTGTGACGGGTCATACACAGTCAATGCAGCAAGTCAGCCGCTGGTGGGTGCGTGGCAAATGGAACACCAATGTGTCACAATTCACACAACATGCAATGTTCCCTGGGTAAGCAGACAGACCCATATAGCAAGCCATGACTTCAGAGCAAGTTGCGTACCACCATGACCGAAACAAAGTTGGCAGTGCATTTATCATAAAGTACATGGAAAAGACATGCACTGCACCCGAGTATGTCCCTTGCTGTATGTCCCTGTGAGCTGCCCCTTTCCATGTCTCAGAAGGCTACATGGTTGATACAAGTGCCTCAATGGACCTTGGTGTACCGGAGGGTATGTGCCACTGCCCCTGCATGTGTCCCAGACAACCCTACTATCAACAGCCATCAGTCCACCAACATATCTGAGCTGCATTGTGTGCTTCAACACCAATATTTGTCTAAGCTCACCCTCAGTGCTGTGACTAAGCCTGCATGTGCAACTCACCTGGTGCAAGCTTTGCTGTGTCGTGGCCCCCCTGTGCTGCTCACCTTGCCTGGAGTTCCTTGGAACATGTCAGCAGTTCTAGGATGTGGGTCTGCAATCCCTGTGCCTCTGCTTGTGCACACATGTGCATGTGGGCACCTACAAACGGGTCCAGAATTCCGTCGTCCAATAGGCCATGTCTGCTGGCAAAGGTGCTCTGGAGGCTCATCCCCCTTCAGAAAGGGCATGAAACACATGATTAATGCTTCAAAGTCATCTGTGTGTGTCTCATCAGGCATCTCAATACTTGACCATGTCAGAGAGTCACATCACAAATCACACCATCAGTCCGTCTTTCACATCCAAAGTGTGGAACACTATCTACAGCATGAATTGCAACAAGCACGTGTACAGGAAAGATATGAAACATACTACACAATGCACAGCAATCAATGTACACATTAATCATGACACACCCCATCTAGCAAAAGCTGAACAGTGGACAATAACACCAAAATCATCCCCACTAGGGGTGTAAACACAAGTCACATAGCATCAGACATGCCACAGATATGACAGTCCAAAGCCCTTGTGTAATATTCTGTAACACCGAACCATCCTTGCGAGCCCATGGATAAGGGAGGCAGGAGTGGCATATGTGAGTCAAGGACCCCAAGCAGCAAACACATACACAAGACAAGCCTGAAGGGCCCAGCTGGAACAGACAGTGGATGCCTTCAAAAGCCACAAAGCACCGCACCATCACATGAAAGCACAATAGACTAGCAATTTTAAACTAAATCAACTATTAACTAATTACACTAACAATGGAAAACCTACATTACCTAATTAAACTAACTATCAAACAAAAACTTAACTAACTAAACTAAAAGAAAAATCAAAAATGGCCACATACGACCCAGGGGGGAGGGGAGGCACCCAGGAGGGGGGAGGTACAGGGTGCTGCTCAACATCCACATGCGATGATGCTGAGCCAAAAAAAAAAACTCCATGGGCTCAACGCCTGCACAGCCCGACCTATGTGGGAGATAGATGGTCGTCCGAGTCTGGCTCATCCTGGAAAGGAGGACATGGCACAGTAGCCTGGCCACGCCTAGCCGCAGCTTGCCCCTCATTGGCAGCAAGTCTGCCGGATGGGTGAGCCTGGTTCTGTGTGGCGATGTGACATAGGTCTGCATGCAGAATCTCACGTGATACACGTGCTTCCTCTTGCAAGGTAGCACGTGTAACACAGAGTTCCTCCTGCAAGGCCTGGCTGGACAACCGCTCCATGCTCTCAGCAATGTTCTCCATTGCTGCCCCCTGCCGTTCGGAATTGGCAGTCATGTCTTGCTCCCACTCAGTATACAGTGGTTGCGCGCAGCGACCGCGTTGCCGGGCTTGACCCCTGCGGGACCCAAGGACCGGGGGTCCTCGCTGTGTGGGCACCGCCCGCGGCTGCACGACTGTAACGCTCACCTGATTCTCGCAGAGGCACCGGTCTTGACTGGGCGACTACCGTATCTTCAAAGGTGATGTGCAGCACCCGGTTGGCTCTTTGGGCTGGACCTCTGTGCCCTGTATGCCTGACGTGCAGAGTAAGATGTCTGCAGATAGAAAATACGGGGTTAATGAACTGGGGTTATTGGGGTGTCCCTATCTCTTTCCTCTTCTCCTCTCCTGTAGACCCCCACAGGTTAACGCTCTCACCTTAGGTAAGTGAATGCCGAGCTCTCCATCTGCCTCGGGGCAGGGTGCTGTAACCAGTTTCTTCACTGGATAGGTAGCGCAGGCCTCTTGACTTCAGAGGACTGCTGTCCGTCGTTTACTGCACGAACGGTAAGTTTCGAGTAACTCAAATGTCTTTTAAAGTCTTTAATAGTGATGTCTCTTGTTTTGCAGGGTTCCGGCGATGGCGGATGACGGGCTGAAGTGAGTTGAAGATGGAGCCCGTGTGATGAATAGAAGCGCCTGGAAGCACGTAAGTAAGCGCTTGTTGCCAGCTTCACGAAGCGCTCTAACTGTCTTTTTATTTTGTAGGTACAAGTTCGGAGCGGCTGCAGGGAGCCGGGATACCCACTGGGTTAGATGTGGAAAGGAGTAATGGCACATGAGTATTAAAGTTCCCCAATGTCTTTAAACGCACCTTGTTTTGTCTTTCAGATGCCGGATGCAGCGCCGACGGCCTCCGGAGCGTGCGAAGAGTTGGTAAGCTTTTGTCTTTCAGATGCCGGAATGCAGTGTGAAGACCTCCGGAGCGCACGAAGAGTAGGTAAGCCTTTGCCTTTCAGATGCCGGAATGCTAACCTGTTCTTTCTTGTCTTTATAGGTGTTGCTGAAGACTGGATTCAGGATGGTAAGCCTTTTTCCTTAGGCCCAGGACCGGATGCAGAAGACACGATGAGCGTTCTGCTGCAGAGGGTGCAGAATAACGCAAAGCAAGATTCATCCACCGAGTGTGGTTTAAATAGCCTCCTGTAGTGCTTAGGTGTCTCCTTCCACAGCCACGCCTAAGTAAGAAAAGAGTTCCTGGTAAAAAAAAAGTTCCTGCCTTCCAGAAGAGTTCCAGTGTTCTGAATCTAGGGAGTGGCTCCAGCCCCACCCAACAGGAAAAGTAGTTCCAAACAGAAGAGGATCAGAGGCTCAACTGGCAGGCATGTAAGCAGCATGGTCTGCTGCAGGTAAGTCCACCCAAGCATTATGAGCCCGGCGCTTCCAGCGCTGGGACTGGGCATATTTATGAGCCTGGTGCCACTGGCGCCAGGACTGGGTCCAAAAGGTCCCAATTGGGACTGGTTGGCACTCGGAACCTGGGTTATGGATCTGCTTCCAAGGTAGTTGGGAAAACCCTGACCTTTTGGAAGCAGAGATCATGACAGTACCCCCTTCAAGGCCCCTCCCAAACCGGGCTTCTCCGGGGGTTTTGGCTTGTCAGGAAATGTTCGGTGAAATCTGTTGATTAGGCGAGGAGCGTGGACATATTCAGCAGGTTCCCAGGATCTCTCTTGGGGGCCGTAGCCTTTCCAGTCAATTAGGTAGAATAGTTTAGATTTGGAGATCTTGGAGTCCAGAATGCTTTTGACTTCAAACTCGAGTTCTCCATCAACTAGGATAGGTTTTGGAGATTTGGTTAGTCGGGTTTGAGGTTGCACGGGTTTTAATAGAGAGACGTGGAAGACCGGATGTATCTTCATGTGCGGGGGCAAGTCCAACTTGACCGCTACTGGGTTTACTATGGTAGTGATGGAATAGGGACCAAGGTATCTTGGGTTGAATGTGCGTGGCCCTTTTAGAGATAGATATTTTATGGATAACCAGACTTGATCCCCTACTTGATAGTGAGGGGCTTCCTTCCGATGTTGATCTGCTCCTTTCTTGTATTGTTCTTTAGCCCTTTGAAGGTGAGAAACAGCTTCCTTAAAGGCTTGGGTGATTGTAGAATGCAGGTAGTCTACTGCTGGTGTTTCAAGATCTTGGAGGGGATCCAACTCCGAGGTTCGAGGGTGACTGCCGTACAAAAGAAAAAACGGGGTTTTCCCAGTTTCCGAATGGACAGAGTTATTGTAGGCATACTCGGCTATCCAAAGGATATCTTTCCAAGTTTTTTCAGTTTGTTGCAGCATGCAGCGTAAATACTGTTCCAGAGTTTGATTGGTCCTCTCGGTTTGTCCGTCCGTCTGAGGGTGGTGACTGGTCGATAGTCTCACATCAATTTGAGCCGACCGACAGCAACTTCGCCAAAAATGAGAAATAAATTGACTACCTCGATCCGAAATTAGAACCGAAGGAAAACCGTGCAGTCGGACGATGTTTTTGAGAAATTCTCGGGCCAGAGTTGCTGATGTTGGCAAGCCTTTGAGCGGAATGAAATGCGCCATCTTGGAGAATAAGTCCACGATTACTAGAATCGTATTATATCCGGAGCATGGAGGTAAATCGATGATGAAGTCCATAGAAAGCGTATGCCAAGGGCGAGGTGGGATGTCAATAGGGCGTAAGAGGCCTGCTGGTCTTTCCTTTTGACTCTTGTTTAGGGCGCATACTCCACAGGACATTATAAAGTCTCTGATATCTTTTTTCCAAGACGGCCACCAGAAGTAGCGCTTGATCTTTTCTGAGGTCTTGGCTATACCGGGATGACCTTCCATTAAAGAGTCGTGATAACAAGAGATTACTTTTTTCTGTAAATCTGTGCTGGGTAGGTATAATCGTTCTTGGAAATACAATAAGTTGTCCTTTACTGCAAAGTCCTTTCCCTGCAGATGCCAATTCTGTATGTCTGCTGGAGTTACAAGTTGCCTGGCTTTATCCTTAACTTCCTCTATGGATTCTGTGGTGATTACACCCAGAATTCTTTGTTCGGGAATGATTGGTACAGGTTTAGGGTTGATCAAGTGTTCTTCCACTCCCATCCGAGAAAGGGCATCGGCTTTACCGTTCTTGGTACCAGGTCGATAGGTAATTATGAAGTCAAACTCGGCAAAGAATAATGCCCAACGGAGTTGTCTAGAGGATTGGGCTTTTGCGGTTTTCAAATATTGCAGGTTTCGGTGATCCGTAATCACAGTAACGGTGTGTCGGGCCCCCAGCAGATAATGCCGCCAAGCCTTAAAGGCAGACTTGATAGCCAGAAGTTCCTTGTCAGTAATCGTGTAATTGACTTCAGGAGGCGAGAATTTGCGGGACCAAAATGCCACGGGATGCAACTGATTGGTTACCGGGTCCTTTTGTGATAGAACTGCCCCCATGGCAAGGCTTGAAGCATCAGTTTCCATGATGTAGGGGAGTTCGGGGCGAGGGTGTTTTAAGATTGGTGCAGAGATAAATTTAGTCTTCAAATCCTGGAAAGCTTGTTCCGCCTCGCTAGACCATTCAAAACGTTTGTTTTTCTTTAACAAGGCAGTGATGGGCTGGACTATTCGAGAGAACTCGGGGATAAACCTGCGGTAAAAGTTAGCGAAGCCTAACATGCTTTGCACACCTTTTACGGAGGATGGTGATGGCCATTTGAGAACTGCATCGACCTTCTTTGAATCCATACGCACTCCGCCAGGTGATAATATGAATCCCAAGAATTCAACTTCAGTCACGTTGAAAACACATTTTTCCAACTTAGCGAAAAGTTTGTGTTGACGCAATCTTTCGAGGACCATTTTCACGTGTTTCCGATGTTCAGATTCCGATGACGAATAAACGAGAATGTCGTCGATGTAAACAACAACACACACATCTATGAGCTCTCTGAGGACATCGTTCATAAAATATTGAAAGGCGGCCGGGGCATTGCAAAGTCCGAAGGGCATGACCTGATATTCAAATAACCCATACTTGGTGCGGAAGGCCGTCTTCCATTCATCGCCCTCTTTTACTCGTACCAAGTGGTAAGCTCCTCTAAAATCCAGCTTTGTATATATGCATGCTTTTCTGACTTGGTCCAGGAGTTCAGGGATCAAAGGTAACGGATATCTATTCTTAACGGTGATCTGGTTCAGGGAGCGATAATCGATACAAGTTCTAAGGTCTCCTTCCTTTTTTGGAACGAAGAACAAAGCTGAAGAGGCAGGGGACTTGGAGGGACGAATAAACCCATTTGCCAGGTATTGATCCAGGTATTGTTGAAGGTGAAGGTTCTCAGGCTCGGTGAGGGCATAAATTCTACTACAAGGAGGAGTAGACCCAGGTATCAGGTCTATCTGGCAGTCATAAGACCTATCAGGAGGTAGAGAGTTAGCCTGCTCCTTCCGGAAACATCTTGGTATTCTAGGTATTCGGGAGGTAACTGGGGAGTCTCTGAAGAAATTGCTGCCAGTGCAACACCAGGTGGAGGGTGACACGTAGAGACACATTCTGGAAACTGGACCGTTCTTGCTCGCCAATCGATCAGAGGATTGTGTTTCTCTAACCAAGGTATTCCTAGAATAATCTGGAACTGAGGGGCCTTGATCACATCGAACACGATCTTCTCATGGTGTCCATCTTGACTTACTAGCGTCACCTCTTGAGTGGTATGCATTACTGGCCCGGAGGCTATCTCCGTACCATCCACCGTAGTAATGACGTCCTTTACAGCCTTGGGACAAAGAGTTAGATTCATCCTCAAAACCATTTCATGATCCACATAATTGCCGATGGCACCGCTGTCGACGTAAGCTTCAATTGCATGTAATCGACTCGGATTATCAGGGCTAATGAGGACCATAGGTATCACGAAATGCAAGTTCACGGAACTGGTTTTCACGCTCGGCAAGAGGACCTCTATTCTTGTCGGGCGAGGTCGTTTCCCTGCTCAGAGTTTGTAACTGTGGTAACAGCTGCTCCTACTGCCTTCTTGGCAGGTTTCACCGGACAGTCTCGAAGAAAGTGCCCTGAGTTTCCGCAATATAGGCATAATTGCAACTGTTTTCTCCTTTCCCGCTCCCTTTGTGTTAGAGGACCTTTCAGACCCCCTATTTGCATGGGTTCCCCGGAGTCTACTCCTTTGGAAGGAGTTGGCGGTTTGGAAAATACTCGAGCATCAAACTTGGAACCATCGGCCTTCCTGTTCTGAAGTCTGTGATCTATTTGAACGACCAAGTCTATATAATCCGAACAGTCTTGTGGGGGATTCACTACTTGGGCTAAAACGTCTTTGAGCTCTCCACGTAGACCTCTATAAAACAGCGTAATCCTTTTGTCCTCAGGCCATTGAGTTTCCACTATTAGTCTATTGAAAGATGCAATATAAGCCAAAAGGTCTTGATTACCCTGTCGCAACGAAAGAAGCTCATTGTCCAAGGCCTGCCCCTGTGCATGTCTTGCGAACAGTTTTTCCATAGTAAGCTGAAATGCTTGAAAATCAAGGAGAACCGGATCATCTTGATTAACTAGAGGGATCGACCAGTCTACCGCATTGCCACTAAGGTACGAAAGTACAAAAGCTACTTTAGCTTGATCAGTTGGAAAGGCTGCTGGCCGGCATAAGAAGTGCAACCGGCACTGATTGATAAATACCGCAAACCTCTTTGGGTCACCAGAAAATCGTTCGGGCGGAGCCAGAGGTACATTCCCAGGTAGGTTGATCTGCACTGGATTCATAGAGGATGTTGAAGGAAGATTTGCCCCTGATGCGAGTAGCGGGGTCTGTCCGGCTTGTGACTGTAGCAATTGTCTAGCAAGATCATCCGTTCTCTCCTTGGAAATAATTAGTTCCCTTCTTAGAGCGTTCGTTTCCTGACGAGCTGCATGCACTTCTGCCCTTAGTTCCCCAAGTAACCGGGCTAGGTGGTCAGTATCCGAGGTTTCCATAGCGCCTGGGCGAGAGTTTTGCGGTAGGCTTTGCGTTCTGTAACGCTCACCTGATTCTCGCAGAGGTGCCGGTCTTGACTGGGCGACGACCGTATCTTCAAAGGTGATGTGCAGCACCCGGTTGGCTCTTTGGGCTGGACCTCTGTGCCCTGTATGCCTGACGTGCAGAGTAAGATGTCTGCAGATAGAAAATGCGGGGTTAATGAACTGGGGTTATTGGGGTGTCCCTATCTCTTTCCTCTTCTCCTCTCCTGTAGACCCCCACAGGTTAACGCTCTCACCTTAGGTAAGTGAATGCCGAGCTCTCCATCTGCCTCGGGGCAGGGTGCTGTAACCAGTTTCTTCACTGGATAGGTAGCGCAGGCCTCTTGACTTCAGAGGACTGCTGTCCGTCGTTTACTGCACGAACGGTAAGTTTCGAGTAACTCAAATGTCTTTTAAAGTCTTTAATAATGATGTCTCTTGTTTTGCAGGGTTCCAGCGATGGCGGATGACGGGCTGAAGTGAGTTGAAGATGGAGCCCGTGTGATGAATAGAAGCGCCTGGAAGCACGTAAGTAAGCGCTTGTTGCCAGCTTCACGAAGCGCTCTAACTGTCTTTTTATTTTGTAGGTACAAGTTCGGAGCGGCTGCAGGGAGCCGGGATACCCACTGGGTTAGATGTGGAAAGGAGTAATGGCACATGAGTATTAAAGTTCCCCAATGTCTTTAAACGCACCTTGTTTTGTCTTTCAGATGCCGGATGCAGCGCCGACGGCCTCCGGAGCGTGCAAAGAGTTGGTAAGCTTTTGTCTTTCAGATGCCGGAATGCAGTGTGAAGTCCTCCGGAGCGCACGAAGAGTAGGTAAGCCTTTACCTTTCAGATGCCGGAATGCTAACCTGTTCTTTCTTGTCTTTATAGGTGTTGCTGAAGACTGGATTCAGGATGGTAAGCCTTTTTCCTTAGGCCCAGGACCGGATGCAGAAGACACGATGAGCGTTCTGCTGCAGAGGGTGCAGAATAACGCAAAGCAAGATTCATCCACCGGGTGTGGTTTAAATAGCCTCCTGTAGTGCTTAGATGTCTCCTTCCACAGCCACGCCTAAGTAAGAAAAGAGTTCCTGGTAAAAAAAAAGTTCCTGCCTTCCAGAAGAGTTCCAGTGTTCTGAATCTAGGGAGTGGCTCCAGCCCCACCCAACAGGAAAAGTAGTTCCAAACAGAAGAGGATCAGAGGCTCAACTGGCAGGCAAGTAAGCAGCATGGTCTGCTGCAGGTAAGTCCACCCAAGCATTATGAGCCCGGCGCTTCCAGCGCTGGGACTGGGCATATTTATGAGCCTGGTGCCACTGGCGCCAGGACTGGGTCCAAAAGGTCCCAATTGGGACTGGTTGGCACTCGGAACCTGGGTTATGGATCTGCTTCCAAGGGAGTTGGGAAAACCCTGACCTTTTGGAAGCAGAGATCATGACAACGACTACATGCCCCCATCAATGTGATGTCCCAGGCACATCAGTGACTGGTGTGGAGGGTGACCCTGCGTCCCGATCCACTAGGGGCAGAGGAACCAAGACTGTCTGATCCCTCAGTGCAGGTGTCGCAGACAGAGGAGTGTCCACATCAGAATCACTCACCCCTGACACATGGACTTGATGCTCATCCAACTCAACATGGACGTCAGAGTCGTCATCAAGGCTGGACTCATAGGCAGCCAGAGACAAGATGGACTGCAGCACTTGGGGGTTTTCGTGGCCTACCACCCCACGACCCCCACTAGTGCCGGGTTGATGTGGTGTTACCAACCCTGTGTCTGGCATGACAACACTATCCTCCGCCTCCATTGCGTCATCACCTGGAAAATAGAGAGAAAAAAGGTCACTACACATGAAGCACACGACACACACACACACACCGACAGCAAACGCATCCGGCAGACATGTGACACACAACATATAACCTGGCATGCATGCTGGGTCTACTTTGAATAGCTTCTGTGATCAGACCTGTTGAAAGGTGGCAGTTTCCATGGAAGTGGGTCTATGCAGTGCAGAAAATGTGTACGCTACTCACTACCTACATGTACAAGCACTCCATGGTGTGTGCCAGGAAATGTGAAGGCAGTGCAATGTCAAATTCACACATCACGTGGATTTTGCATTCAATGTGTACTATATCTAGAAGCCAAGCACCCCTCCACCCCAGTACCAAAGCAGGGATGCCTAGCATGGTATCAAATGGCTTACCATACACCTGTGTATTGACAGGCAGTGTTGAATGGCATCAACAGCTTAATGTGATTCAAATGACAACACTGCAAATGATGCTGGGACAGTAGGCAGGACACATGATGAAAACTCTGGAGGCCGCCCACGTGTGAAGAGGACGCAACAAGAGTTGGGCAGGGTCATTGGCCATTGAACAGGCTGAGGCCTGTGAGCCACACAGATTGTCAGAGCCTAAACATGTGTGCAACGCAGGACTGAGCCACAATTGACATGGGAAGGCTGATGAGATTGCAGGCAATGTATGTAACCAAGGACTTATAATGCAGTGATCATCCAGTCAAGGACACATAGGGGCATGCGTGCAATGCACATGGAGCATGAATGGGCACTCATGTCCCTGCGGGACATCTGACCCATGCACAGTACAAGTGAGATACCCTGCATCGAGTACTAAGGCTGTACCACACGGCATATGTCTGACAGATTCTACGCTGGAAGTTAGCATCTTAACAGGACACATGAACAAGAAACTACACATTGGCAAGATTGAAGCAGACCAGTGCAAAGGTGGAACTGGGGTGCAGAGTGGCGGAGGAGGGGCAAGGGAGCATGCCTACATGGAGTCCCGCATGCAGGCAGAGGAGACATGCATGACGGAAGCATTGCATTACTTACACATCAAAACCATGTACACGTCACATGTAGCAGCAAACATGCACAACACATCCCACAAGTGAAACACACACGTCCTCAACAAACAAGCATCAACACTCACTGGACTGCGCATCAAAGTCCAGCATCTCTCCCACTCCTTCGACCAATTCAGGTGGTATGAACTCCGCAACGAGTGCCTCATGCCATGCGGAGTGAGCTCTTCCTCCTCTGGTGCAGGCCCACCGCCAGTCACCAGAGTAAAGTTGTAATTAGAGGCACGCTTATCCTTAGTGCTGCGCTTGATATCATTCCAACGCTTTTTGCACTCTTGCGCCGTGCGCACCTCATGGCCGAATGAACTGACATGTTCCGCAACATGCTTCCAGTGGGTGTCACGTTGGGCAGCCGTAGTCTGACTATTGGCACCCACTAGCATGTCACGGCTGTGGCCCCGCACGTAGTCCACGAGGAAGTCCTGTTCCTGCTTACAGAAAGGCTTCTTCCTCGACGTGCAGGAGGTTGTGGCTGTGTGTGGTGTCCCAGCCTGTGCTGCAGGTGCAACCTTCCTCCTCTGGGACTGTGGCGCAGACCCTGGCTGGCTAATGCCGCCCTGACCAGTATGGCCAGTGGGTTCGGTGGATTGAGCCAAGGGAGTGGCAGGTGGAGGGATGACCAAAGGCCTGACTTGTGTCAGTGGCAGCTGGGTGCCCACTAATGGACCCTGCGCAGCAACATCAGCTGTGGCAGGGTCATTGACCGCAACGGTCCTGGTTGGCAGATTCACAACCGGGGTGCTGTTGGGTGCATCTGCCCCTGCACTTGCCAACACCCGGCTGTTCGGGACAGCAGATGACATGACTGCCCCAGGGACACGTGTCTTGGTCTGAGCAGCCCGGCCTGCCCCTATGGTTTCCCCCCTGGCCTGTTGGATCTCTACCAAGGGCTCTTCAAGTGCCAACGCAGCCTGCGCTGGCAGACCCTGAGCCTGGGTGGCGGTGTCCACAGCTGCACCTGCAGCTACCACTATCCTTGGGCCCGTGGCAGTCGATGGAACGGACTGCCCGGTCGAACGGGTGCCTGTGCCAGTTGCAGGAGCTGCATCCCCCGGAACCACAGGGGGTGGTGGCATGACTGCACCGACACATGGCACAACATTGTGCTCAAGTGGCGCACCCCTGCCTCTTCCCCCTCTGTGGCCGCCCTGGACACCCTGGAGTCCCCCTACTCCCTGGTCACCACGGCCACGTCCCCGACCACGCCCACCACGAGGAGGACGCCCAGCTGAGGCGCCCCTCACCTTTGGTGGCCTCCCAACCATGGCACTGATGTAGAAGTGCTGGCACAGATGGAGTGGTGCCAATGGGAGGTGTACACCACAATTGACCTGGGCAAATTGGGGTGAAGGGGGTGGGAAGCAAGATGTTAACAGCCCCCCTGCACCTGCAAGGCTGTATGTGACCCCGGTGATGTGGTGACGGGTCACGCAACGCTCAGGCACCCCAAAACTGCAGTAAAACCGTGCACGCAACTCTGCAGCCTACGTGCGTGGATTCAACCTCCCGCAGTACGCGGTGGCACCCAGTAACACGAATAACGCTTACGCGTGGGACACACAGGCTACTATGACATCGAAAATGGGTGCGATACACAGGGGCACCCGCAGTGGGAAAAAGAGCATGTGCGACTCACCGTCTGACTAGCGCGATGCGGAAAAACATGCGTAGCCAATACCCCCGCCAAAAGAAGAGATACGTCCTTGATAGCTGTGAAGTTGTGATGGCGCGCGAAACAACAGGAAGCAGCAACACACGTCGGTCTCCACGAAAGGCACGTACAGCGAACTGCTGGGCCCGCTCACCTTTAACCCGTGCTGAGGGAAACGCACGCGCGCATCACGTCACTTATGCGCATGGGCCCTTTCCTCGTTTTACACACGGACGTGCAGTTTTTCACGCACGCTGAAATGCCCATGCACGCCTGTACGCGTCACGTCACAGGGGCGCTTGCGCTTGAAGGGGAATTCTGTCCAATGAAAATGCGTATGCGTGCAGACACGCTTACGCGCTAAGGGCCTTTCCTCGAATTACACGCTGACGTGCCGAATTTTCACGTGCCAAATCACTCCGTATCAAGCTGGCCACGCGTAAGCACACGGAAGACCACGCTCCTGCCCAGAAGGCCGAACTACTGCCCCCCAGAGCCCCCAGCACGCTCTCACCTGCCATGTGCTGCTGCCTGACTGCCTGCTGCCACGTGCCCTGCCATTTGCTGCCTGCACATCAGCCAGGGGTGCTGTTGCTGTGACCACCCCTGCTGGAACCGAAGACTCCCGACTGGGATTCCATCGCTCCACAGCCCAGCCCCAGGACCCAGTTGTCCACCCACTCCTGCCTCTGGGGTTGTCATGTCGGGGGAAACACCATCTGAGACCACTGACAACCCCCGGCCAGAGAGGCAGAGGGGCACCAGCTTCAGTGCCACCGAAGTTGGTGTCCTGGTGGAGCAAGTCCTGGGGCAGTATGATGCCCTCTTCGGACGTTCCCGCGCCGACAAGGAAGGACGGACTCGGATCTGGACTGACATCGTGACTGCCATCAACACGGAGGGGGTGGCAGTCCGCGACATGTCAAGAAGCGCTGGGAGGACTTCAGGTCCAGGACCCTGAACAAGGCCCGGCGCCTCTTGAAGGCAGCGGATGCCAAGGGGCGCCGGGGCCACTTGTCGGAAGAACAGATGAGGGTCCTGGAACGCATATCCCCAGCGCTCCACGTCCAGGTCCTTGAGAGGCAGACCCGTCTGGAGTCGAGGGGTAAGTGTACATGCATCCTGATTGTGAGATGTGCGTGTGGTGATTTTTCAGTAGTGTGCAGGTTGCACATCTGTTTGTATGGGGTCGAGTATGGGTGGGGGTGTACAGGGCCGTGGGGCTAACACATGCGAGGGCTGGAATGTGTGAGACATGGATGGTGCTTGTGTGTGTAGGCTTGCATGCCAAATGCAGTTGTGTGGGCACACATGTTTGGATGAATGTGTATGTAAGTAGACATGTCCGTGATGTCACACATGTATGTTGTTTTCAGTTGCATGTATCAGCACTGTGTACATGTGCATCTGTGTGTATTTGACAAGGGTGCAACAGTGATGCAACATGGATGCATGTGACAGCGGTATGTGGAAGCCTGATCGGCAGATGTGACATGGATGCCCATCTGAACACTGCGACACTTGGCAGAGGTGTACACATGCATGCAAGTGTGGTGGTGTGTGTACATGTGTGGTGCAGTTCCTGTGTTGCATGTGATGTCTGGCTCACCTTTGCCTGCTCATGCTGTTGTATGTGTATGGATGGTGCTGGCAGTTGCGATATGGCTGTGGTATGGCTCATGTGTGCGAGTTGAAATGACATGTGTGTTGGGGATTGTGATGACATGTCTGAGGTTTGCCAATGCCACTCATGTACAACTGTCATGTGTGTAGGTGTCCATTGTACAGTGCCCTGATGACTGTGTTTTATTTCTCCCTGTCTGCAGCGTCAACTGATGAAGAGGGCGGAGAAGGTGCTGTGGAGCACAGCGGCGGGGATCCCACCGCCAGCCGGAGACACAAGGCCTGGCTCCCCTCCCATGTTGTCATCTCGTCGGGGAGTGAGGAGTCCGGTGCTGCATCCCAGGCCGCAGCTGCCGGGGGGAGGTCCAAGAGGCGGAGGTTGGAGTTGGACTCCTCGGCAGCAGAAGGGGCAGCTGGGACCCCACAGGGCCCAACAGGGGAAGATGGCACGGAATCATCCAGGTTGGTGGGGGGTTTGATGGAGGAGGAGGCCGTGCAAGCAACAGAGACAGGGTCTGGAGGTGGGGATCCCACTGGTGCTAGTGATGCAGTGCAGGACCAGGGACAGGAGGCAGCACAGGCCGCCGCGGAGGTGCCTGTGTGCAATCCTGTCCCTGATCCTGTCCCTGCATCATCTTGCACCAGCAGGGATGCCTACGTCCAGACCCGTTTTCAGGCAGGGGATGAGCTCACGTCAACTGGCCTTCCTCTGCCTGCGGACATGGCTATCCGGGTCCGGGTTGAGCCTGCTCTGAGTGGTGTGGCGTTGCGTCAACGGGCCATGCGAGGTGACCTGCAGTCTTTTCATGAGGAGACTGCACGTCATCTCGAATGGCTCGTTGACCACGTCAGCCTGCTGGGACAGGTCACCCAGGCCGGATTCCTCCGTATGATGGGGCTTGCTACGACCCCCTCCTCAACTGAACCCCCTATGTGCCAGTCGTCCTCCGTGCCATCTTCCCACCCATCAGTCACCTGGGTGCCCTGTGGAGCTGCCTCTGATGGTGCGGCCAGGCTGGTGGAGGAGGCATCCCTGCCACAGTCGGGAGTCGGACGTCCAGCAGGGGTGGCCACATCAACGACTGCACCCCAGCCGGCGGAGGATGTGCAGGCAGCAGGAGGCAGTGCACGGGCAGAGGCACAGCAGCAACGTGGTGGGAGCCATAAAGGCTCGGGGCCTTCAACATCGGAGGGGCAGGCATCGGCCGGAGGGCAGGAGGACCCAGGACAGAGAGTGTCTTCCGTGTGGCAGCGGTTGGGCCACGCCATAGATGCGGAGCGGCAGCGGGCGGAAGAGGCACGGCTCACAATGGTCAGGGCGGAGAACTCCATGCGGAGGGCCCTGAGGCGGGCCAAGTGCCTCGAGGCAATCCGCAGGGGTTTGGAGGTGGACACGTTGACGGCCTTACGGACCCTCGGGACCATGGAGGAGGACCGCCTCTGGGACATTGAGCAGGAGTTCGATGATGCCCTGGCCCGGGACATCCAAAAGTGAGCCGTCAAACCAGCCCGCTGCCCTTGTACATAGTTATGTAGGTAGTGTTAGGTTTCATTTTTTTTGGGATTTATTTTGGACCTTTTGGACATTGGCCACATTTTTGTATATCGTTTATTTTATTAGTTAGTGTAGTTAGATAGGTTTCCTTTCTTTTGTTGGGATAATGGACCCTGGCTTGTTTGTATGTACATAGTTCACTGTTGGATTGTATTTTTCTTTCACATTTTAACCATGGAGCAATGGCTTTCTTTTTTATTTCGCATTGGATTTTGTTTTGTGGACAGTGACTTTGGACATTACTTTGGATTTTGATTTTTGGTTTTGCGTTTTTTCACGGACATGCTTCTTTTCATTTTTGTACATTCCCATTTATGTTTCTTTATTTTTGATTCTATTTATGTTTCCTTTAATACATAATTTTTTTATCAAACTTCAATGTGTAGTATCATCTCATTGGTTTCATGCATATCATGATATGGGTTTTGAGATTCACTGACACCCATTGCGTGTATGTGAGGGAAATGTGTTTGTTTCGGAACTTGCAATTGGTGTTCTGTCATGTAATTGCCAATTATGAGTGGGTGGATGCAATACTCGGGTGGGTGTTTTGCATTTGGAGGCAGACCATAGGGACCAGGGATCTAGATTGTGATGACATGTTGGCTGGGGAACATGAGTTGGACATGGGTGGGGGCCTGCTGGCAGGTGCCCCACAGTGCTGGGGGGTGGGGTGGTGGGGAACATGAGTTGGACATGGGTGGGGGCCTGCTGGCAGGTGCCCCACAGTGCTGGGGGGTGGGGGTGGTGGGGAACATGAGTTGGACATGGGTGGGGGCCTGCTGGCAGGTGCCCCAGAGTGCTGGGGGGTGGGGGTGGTGGGGAACATGAGTTGGACATGGGTGGGGGCCTGCTGGCAGGTGCCCCACAGTGCTGGGGGGTGGGGGAGTGGGAGACATGGGTGGGGGCCTGGTGGAGGGTGCCCCTGCACTGCTGGGGGGTGGGGGGGTGGGAGACATGGGTGGGGGCCTGGTGGAGGGTGCCCCTGCACTGCTGGGGGTGGGGGGTGGGGAACATGAGTTGGACATGGGTGGGGCCTGCTGGCAGGTGCCCCACAGTGCTGGGGGGTGGGGGTGGTGGGGAACATGAGTTGGACATGGGTGGGGGCCTGCTGGCAGGTGCCCCACAGTGCTGGGGGGTGGGGGGTGGGAGACATGGGTGGGGGCCTGGTGGAGGGTGTCCCTGCGCTGCTGGGGGGTGGGGGGGTGGGGAACATGAGTTGGACATGGGTGGGGGCCTGCTGGCAGGTGCCCCACAGTGCTGGGGGGTGGGGTGGTGGGGAACATGAGTTGGGCACGGGTGGGAGCCTGCTGGCAGGTGCCCCACAGTGCTGGGGTGTGGGGGGGTGGGAGGCATGGGTGGGGGCCTGCTGGCAGGTGCCCCACAGTGCTGGGGGTGGGGGGGTGGGAGACATGGGTGGGGGCCTGCTGGCAGGTGCCCCACAGTGCTGGGGGGTGGGGGGGTGGGAGACATGGGTGGGGCCTGCTGGCAGGTGCCCCACAGTGCTGGGGGGCGGGTGGGGGGTGTGGGAGACATGGGTGGGGGCCTGGTGGAGGGTGCCCCTGCCCTGCTGGGGGGTGGGGGGGTGGGGAACATGAGTTGGACATGGGTGGGGGCCTGCTGGCAGGAGCCCCACAGTGCTGGGGGGTGGGGGTGGTGGGGAACATGAGTTGGACATGGGTGGGAGCCTGCTGGCAGGTGCCCCACAGTGCTGGGGGGTGGGGGGGTGGGAGACATGGGTGGGGGCCTGCTGGCAGGTGCCCCACAGTGCTGGGGGGTGGGGGTGGTGGGGAACATGAGTTGGACATGGGTAGGGGCCTGCTGGCAGGTGCCCCACAGTGCTGGGGGGTGGGGGTGGTGGGGAACATGAGTTGGACATGGGTGGGGGCCTGCTGGCAGGTGCCCCACAGTGCTGGGGGGTGGGGGGGGTGGGAGACATGGGTGGGGGCCTGGTGGAGGGTGCCCCTGGTGGCTGGGGGTGCAGGGGGACATGCGTTGGTGGGCAGTAGTGCAAGTTGACATGTGGGTTGGCTGGGGGGCATGGCCATGGTGGATGGGGTGCCTGCAGGACATGTGCAGGGTAGGCCCCTGTGGTGTGAGCCACCTGCAGGGGCCGTGGAGGGTGTAGAGGGAACACCTGGGAGGACCCACACATGCAATTCACGTGTGGTACTCCCCGCGCACCACTGTAATACACGTACCCTGATGGAATCGCGTGTGGAACTTCCCGCGCACCCGTGTTATACACGTACCCTGCTGATGTCGCATGTGAAACTTCCCCCGCACCCCGAAATACACGTACCCTGCTGAAATCGCGTGTGGAACTTCCCGCGCACCCCTGAAATACGCGTACCCTGTCGCACAGGACCAATCGCGTGTGGAACTTCCTGCGCACCCCTGAAATACACGTACCCTGCTGATGTCGCGTGTGAAACTTCCCCCGCACCACAAAATACACGTACCCTGCTGAAATCACGTGTGGAACTTCCCGCGCACCCCTGAAATACGCGTACCCTGCTGAAATCGCGTGTGGAACTTCCCACGCACCCCTGAAATACACGTACCCTGCTGGAATTGCCTGTGGAACTTCCCGCGCACCCCTGAAATACGCGTACCCTGCTCGCACGGGGCCAATCGCGTGTGGAACTTCCCGCGCAACCCTGAAATACACGTACCCTGCTGAAATCGCGTGTGGAACTTCCCGCGCACCCCTGAAATACACGTACCCTGCTGAAATCGCGTGTGGAACTTCCGCGCACCCATGAAATACACATACCCTGCTGAAATTGCGTGTGGAACTTCCAGCGCACCCCTGAAATACACTTACCCTGCGGCAATCGCGAGTGGAACTTCCCACGCACCCCTGAAATACGCGTACCCTGCTCGCACGGGGCCAATCGCATGTGGAACTTCCCGCGCACCCCTGAAATACACGTACCCTGCTGAAATCGCGTGTGGCACTTCCCGCGCACCCCTGAAATACACGTACCCTGCTCGCACGGGGCCAATCGCATGTGGAACTTCCTGCGCACCCCTGAAATACACGTACCCTGCTGAAATCGCTTGTGGAACTTCCCGCGCACCCCTGTAATACACGTACCCTAATGGAATTGCATGTAGAACTTCCCGCGCACCCCTGAAATACACGTACCCTGCTGGAATCGCGTGTGAAACTTCCCCCGCACCCTGAAATACACATACCCTGCTGAAATCGCGTGTGGAACTTCCCGCGCACCCCTGAAATACACGTACCCTGCTGGAATCGCATGTGGAACTTCCCGCGCACCCCTGAAATACGCGTACCCTGCTCGCACGGGGCCAATCGCGTGTGGAACTTCCCGCGCACCCCTGAAATACACGTACCCTGCTGATGTCGCGTGTGAAACTTTCCCCACACCCCAAAATACATGTACCCTGCTGAAATTGCGTGTGGAACTTCCCGCACACCCCTGAAATACGCGTACCCTGCTGAAATTGCGTGTGGAACTTCCCGTGCACCCCTGAAATACACGTACCCTGCTGGAATCGTGTGTGGAACTTCCTGCGCACCCCTGAAATACGCGTACCCTGCTGAAATCGCGTGTGGAACTTTCCGCGCACCCCTGAAATACACGTACCCTGCTGGAATCGTGTGTGGAACTTCCCACGCACCCCTGAAATACGCGTACCCTGCTCGCACGGGGCCAATCGCGTGTGGAACTTCCTGCGCACCCCTGAAATACACGTACCCTGCTGAAATTGCGTGTGGAACTTCCTGCGCACCCCTGAAATATACGTACCCTGCTGAAATCGCGTGTGGAACTTCCTGCGCACCCCTAAAATACACGTACTCTGCGGCAATCGCGTGTGGAACTTACCGCGCACCCCTGAAATACACGTACCCTGCTCGCACGGGGCCAATCGCGTGTGGAACTTCCCGCGCACCCCTGAAATACACGTACCCTGCTGAAATCGCGTGTGGAACTTCCCGCGCACCCCTGAAATACACGTACCCTGCTCGCACGGGGCCAATCGCGTGTGGAACTTCCTGCGCACCCCTGAAATACACGTACCCTGCTGAAATCGCGTGTGGAACTTCCCGCGCACCCCTGAAATACACGTACCCTGCTTAAATTGCGTGTGGAACTTCCCGCGCACCCCTGAAATACACGTACCCTGCTGAAATTGCGTGTGGAACTTCCCGCGCACCCCTGAAATACACGTACCCTGCGGCAATCGCGTGTGGAACTTCCCGCGCACCCCTGAAATACGCGTACCCTGCTCGCACGGGGCCAATCGCATGTGGAACTTCCCGCGCACCCCTGAAATACACGTACCCTGCTGAAATCGCATGTGGAACTTCCCGCGCACCCCTGAAATACACGTACCCTGCTCGCACGGGGCCAATCGCGTGTGGAACTTCCTGCGCACCCCTGAAATACACGTACCCTGCTGAAATCGCGTGTGGAACTTCCCGCGCACCCCTGTAATACACGTACCCTGATGGAATCGCATGTAGAACTTCCCGTGCACCCCGAAATACACATACCCTGCTGGAATCGCGTGTGAAACTTCCCCCGCACCCTGAAATACACGTACCCTGCTGAAATCACGTGTGGAACTTCCCGCGCACCCCTGAAATACACGTACCCTGCTGGAATCGCATGTGGAACTTCCCGCACACCCCTGAAATACGCGTATCCTGCTCGCACGGGGCCAATCGCGTGTGGAACTTCCCGCGCACCCCTGAAATACACGTACCCTGCTGATGTCGCGTGTGAAACTTTCCCCGCACCCCGAAATACACGTACCCTGCTGAAATTGCGTGTGGAACTTCCCGCACACCCCTGAAATACGCGTACCCTGCTGAAATCGCGTGTGGAACTTCCCGTGCACCCCTGAAATACACGTACCCTGCTGGAATCGTGTGTGGAACTTCCTGCGCACCCCTGAAATACGCATACCCTGCTGAAATCGCGTGTGGAACTTCCCGCGCACCCCTGAAATACACGTACCCTGCTGAAATCGCGTGTGGAACTTCGCGCGCACCCCTGTAATACATGTACCCTGATGGAATCGCATGTGGAACTTCCCGCGCACCCCTGAAATACACGTACCCTGCTGTAATCGCGTGCAAAACTTCCCCAGCACCCTGAAATACACGTACCCTGCTGAAATCGCGTGTGGAACTTCCCCCGCACCCCTGAAATACACGTACCCTGCTGGAATCGCGTGTGGAACTTCCTGCGCACCCCTGAAATACGCGTACCCTGCTCGCACGGGGCCAATCGCGTGTGGAACTTCCTGCGCACCCCTGAAATACACGTACCCTGCTGAAATCACGTGTGGAACTTCCCGCGCACCCCTGAAATACACGTACCCTGCGCCAATCGCGTGTGGAACTTCCCGCTCACCCCTGAAATACGCGTACCCTGCTCGCACGGGGCCAATCGCGTGTGGAACTTCCCGCGCACCCCTGAAATACACGTACCCTGCTGATGTCGCGTGTGAAACTTTCCCCGCACCCCGAAATACACGTACCCTGCTGAAATTGCGTGTGGAACTTCCCGCACACCCCTGAAATACGCGTACCCTGCTGAAATCGCGTGTGGAACTTCCTGTGCACCCCTGAAATACACGTACCCTGCTGGAATCGTGTTTGGAACTTCCTGCGCACCCCTGAAATACGCGTACCCTGCTGAAATCGCGTGTGGAACTTCCCGCGCAACCCTGAAATACACGTACCCTGCTGGAATCGTGTGTGGAACTTCCCACGCACCCCTGAAATACGCGTACCCTGCTCGCACGGGGCCAATCGTGTGTGGAACTTCCTGCGCACCCCTGAAATACATGTACCCTGCTGAAATCGCGTGTGGAACTTCCCGCGCACCCCTGAAATACACGTACCCTGCGGCACACGCGTGTGGAACTTCCCGCGCACCCCTGAAATACGAGTACCCTGCTCGCACGGGGCCAATCGCGTGTGGAACTTCCCGCGCACCCCTGAAATACACGTACCCTGCTGAAATCGCGTGTGGAACTTCCCGCGCACCCCTGAAATACACATACCCTGCTCGCACGGGGCCAATGGCGTGTGGAACTTCCCGCGCACCCCTGAAATACACGTACCCTGCTGAAATCGCGTGTGGAACTTCGCGCGCACCCCTGAAATACACGTACCCTGCTCGCACGGGGCCAATTGCGTGTGGAACTTCCTGCGCACCCCTGAAATACACGTACCCTGCTGAAATCGCATGTGGAACTTCCCGCGCACCCCTGAAATACACGTACCCTGCTTAAATCGCGTGTGGAACTTCCTGCGCACCCCTGAAATACACGTACCCTGCTGAAATTGCGTGTGGAACTTCCCGCGCACCCCTGAAATAAACGTACCCTGTGGCAATTGCGTGTGGAACTTCCCGCGCACCCCTGAAATACGCGTACCCTGCTCGCACGGGGCAAATCGCATGTGGAACTTCCCGCGCACCCCTGAAATACACGTACCCTGCTGAAATCGCGTGTGGAACTTCCCGCGCACCCCTGAAATACACGTGCCCTGCTCGCACGGGGCCAATCGCGTGTGGAACTTCCTGCGCACCCCTGAAATACACGTACCCTGCTGAAATCGCGTGTGGAACTTCCCGCGCACCCCTGTAATACACGTACGCTGATTGAATCGCATGTAGAACTTCCCGCGCACCCCTGAAATACACGTACCCTGCTGGAATCGCGTGTGAATCTTCCCCCGCACCCCGAAATACACGTACCCTGCTGAAATCGCATGTGGAACTTCCCGCGCACCCCTGAAATACACGTACCCTGCTGGAATCGCATGTGGAACTTCCCGCGCACCCCTGAAATACACGTACCCTGCTCGCACGGGGCCAATCACGTGTGGAACTTCCCGCGCACCCCTGAAATACACGTACCCTGCTGATGTCGCGTGTGAAACTTTCCCCGCACCCCGAAATACACGTACCCTGCTGAAATTGCGTGTGGAACTTCCCGCACACCCCTGAAATACGCGTACCCTGCTGAAATCGCGTGTGGAACTTCCCGTGCACCCCTGAAATACACGTACCCTGCTGGAATCGTGTGTGGAACTTCCTGCGCACCCCTGAAATACGCGGACCCTGCTGAAATCGCGTGTGGAACTTCCCGCGCACCCCTGAAATACACGTACCCTGCTGAAATCGCGTGTGGAACTTCGCGCGCACCCCTGTAATACATATACCCTGATGGAATCGCATGTGGAACTTCCCGCGCACCCCTGAAATACACGTACCCTGCTGTAATCGCGTGCGAAACTTCCCCAGCACCCTGAAATACGCGTACCCTGCTGAAATCGCGTGTGGAACTTCCCGTGCACCCCTGAAATACACGTACCCTGCTGGAATCGTGTGTGGAACTTCCTGCGCACCCCTGAAATACGCGGACCCTGCTGAAATCGCGTGTGGAACTTCCCGCGCACCCCTGAAATACACGTACCCTGCTGTAATCGCGTGCGAAACTTCCCCAGCACCCTGAAATACACGTACCCTGCTGAAATCGCGTGTGGGACTTCCCGCGCACCCCTGAAATACACATACCCTGCTGGAATCGCGTGTGGAACTTCCCGCGCACCCCTGAAATACACGTACCCAGCTCGCACGGGGCCAATCGCGTGTGGAACTTCCTGTGCACCCCTGAAATACACGTACCCTGCTGAAATCACGTGTGGAACTTCCCGCGCACCCCTGAAATACACGTACCCTGCGGCAATCGCGTGTGGAACTTCCCGTGCACCCCTGAAATACGCATACCCTGCTCGCACGGGGCCAATCGCGTGTGGAACTTCCCGCGCACCCCTGAAATACACGTACCCTGCTGATGTCGCGTGTGAAACTTTCCCCGCACCCCGAAATACACGTACCCTGCTGAAATTGCGTGTGGAACTTCCCGCACACCCCTGAAATACGCGTACTCTGCTGAAATCGCGTGTGGAACTTCCCGTGCATCCCTGAAATACACGTACCCTGCTGGAATCGTGTTTGGAACTTCCCGCGCACCCCTGAAATACACGTACCCTGCTGGAATCGTGTGTGGAACTTCCCACGCACCCCTGAAATACGCGTACCCTGCTCGCACGGGGCCAATCGCGTGTGGAACTTCCTGCGCACCCCTGAAATACATGTACCCTGCTGAAATCGCGTGTGGAACTTCCCGCGCACCCCTGAAATACACGTACCCTGCGGCAATCGCGTGTGGAACTTCCCGCGCACCCCTGAAATACGAGTACCCTGCTCGCACGGGGCCAATCGCGTGTGGAACTTCCCGCGCACCCCTGAAATACACGTACCCTGCTGAAATCACGTGTGGAACTTCCCGCGCACCCCTGAAATATACATACCCTGCTCGCACGGGGCCAATGGCGTGTGGAACTTCCCGCGCACCCCTGAAATACACGTACCCTGCTGAAATCGCGTGTGGAACTTCGCGCGCACCCCTGTAATACACGTACCCTGATGGAATCGCATGTGGAACTTCCCGCGCACCCCTGAAATACACGTACCCTGCTGTAATCGCGTGTGAAACTTCCCCCGCACCCTAAAATACACGTACCCTGCTAAAATCGCGTGTGGAACTTCCCGCGCACCCCTGAAATACACGTACCCTGCTGGAATCGCGTGTGGAACTTCCAGCGCACCCCTGAAATACGCGTAACCTGCTCGCACGGGGCCAATCGAGTGTGGATCTTCCCGCGCACCCCTGAAGTACACGTACCCTGCTGAAATCGCGTGTGGAACTTCCCGCGCACCCCTGAAATACACGTACCCTGCTCGCACGGGGCCAATCGCGTGTGGAACTTCCTGCGCACCCCTGAAATACACGTACCCTGCTGAAATCGCGTGTGGAACTTCCCGCGCACCCCTGTAATACACGTATCCTAATGGAATCGCATGTAGAACTTCCCGCGCACCCCTGAAATACACGTACCCTGCTTGAATCGCGTGTGAAACTTCCCCCGCACCCTGAAATACATGTACCCTGCTGAAATCGCGTGTGGAACTTCCCGCGCACCGCTGAAATACACGTACCCTGCTGGAATCGCATGTGGAACTTCCCGCGCACCCCTGAAATACGCGTACCCTGCTCGCACGGGGCCAATCGCGTGTGGAACTTCCCGCGCACCCCTGAAATACACGTACCCTGCTGATGTTGCGTGTGAAACGTTCCCCGCACCCCGAAATACACGTACCCTGCTGAAATTGCGTGTGGAACTTCCCGCACACCCCTGAAATACGCGTACCCTGCTGAAATCGCGTGTGGAACTTCCCGTGCACCCCTGAAATACACGTACCCTGCCGGAATCGTGTGTGGAACTTCCTGCGCACCCCTGAAATACGCGTACCCTGCTGAAATCGCGTGTGGAACTTCCCGCGCACCCCTGAAATACACATACCCTGCTGGAATCGTGTGTGGAACTTCCCACGCACCCCTGAAATACGCGTACCCTGCTCGCACGGGGCCAAATCGCGTGTGGAACTTCCTGCGCACCCCTGAAATACACGTACCCTGCTGAAATCGCGTGTGGAACTTCCTGCGCACCCCTGAAATATACGTACCCTGCTGAAATCGCGTGTGGAACTTCCCGCGCACCCCTGAAATACACGTACTCTGCGGCAATCGCATGTGGAACTTACCGCGCACCCCTGAAATACACGTACCCTGCTCGCACGGGGCCAATCGCATGTGGAACTTCCCGCGCACCCCTGAAATACACGTAACCTGCTGAAATCGCGTGTGGAACTTCCCGCGCACCCCTGAAATACACGTACCCTGCTCGCACGGGGCCAATCGCGTGTGGAACTTCCTGCGCACCCCTGAAATACACGTACCCTGCTGAAATCGCGTGTGGAACTTCCCGCGCACCCCTGAAATACACGTACCCTGCTTAAATCGCGTGTGGAACTTCCCACGCACCCCTGAAATACACGTACCCTGCTGAAATTGCGTGTGGAACTTCCCGCGCACCCCTGAAATACACGTACCCTGCGGCAATCGCGTGTGGAACTTCCCGCGCACCCCTGAAATACGCGTACCCTGCTCGCACGGGGCCAATCGCATGTGGAACTTCCCGCGCACCCCTGAAATACACGTACCCTGCTGAAATCGCATGTGGAACTTCCCGCGCACCCCTGAAATACACGTACCCTGCTCGCACGGGGCCAATCGCGTGTGGAACTTCCTGCGCACCCCTGAAATACACGTACCCTGCTGAAATCGTGTGTGGAACTTCCCGCGCACCCCTGTAATACACGTACCCTGATGGAATAGCATGTAGAACTTCCCGCGCACGCCTGAAATACACGTACCCTGCTGGAATCGCGTGTGAAACTTCCCCCGCACCCTGAAATACACGTACCCTGCTGGAATCGCATGTGGAACTTCCCGCGCACCCCTGAAATACGCGTACCCTGCTCGCATGGGGCCAATCGCGTGTGGAACTTCCCGCGCACCCCTGAAATACATGTACCCTGCTGATGTCGCGTGTGAAACTTTCCCCGCACCCCGAAATACACGTACCCTGCTGAAATTGCGTGTGGAACTTCCCGCACACCCCTGAAATACGCGTACCCTGCTGAAATCGCGTGTGGAACTTCCCGTGCACCCCTGAAATACACGTACCCTGCTGGAATCGTGTGTGGAACTTCCTGCGCACCCCTGAAATACGCGTACCCTGCTGAAATCGCGTGTGGAACTTCCCGCGCACCCCTGAAATACACGTATCCTGCTGAAATTTCGTGTGGAACTTCGCGCGCACCCCTGTAATACATGTACCCTGATGGAATCGCATGTGGAACTTCCCGCGCACCCCTGAAATACACGTACCCTGCTGTAATCGCGTGCGAAACTTCCCCAGCACCCTGAAATACACGTACCCTGCTGAAATCGCGTGTGGAACTTCCCCCGCACCCCTGAAATACACGTACCCTGCTGGAATCGCGTGTGGAACTTCCCGCGCACCCCTGAAATACGCGTACCCTGCTCGCACGGGGCCAATCGCGTGTGGAACTTCCTGCGCACCCCTGAAATACACGTACCCTGCTGAAATCACGTGTGGAACTTCCCGCGCACCCCTGAAATACACGTACCCTGCGGCAATCGCGTGTGGAACTTCCCGCGCACCCCTGAAATACGCGTACCCTGCTCGCACGGGGCCAATCGCGTGTGGAACTTCCCGCGCACCCCTGAAATACACGTACCCTGCTGATGTCGCGTTTGAAACTTTCCCCGCACCCCGAAATACACGTACCCTGCTGAAATTGCGTGTGGAACTTCCCGCACACCCCTGAAATACGCGTACCCTGCTGAAATCGCATGTGGAACTTCCCGTGCACCCCTGAAATACACGTACCCTGCTGGAATCGTGTTTGGAAATTCCTGCGCACCCCTGAAATACGCGTACCCTGCTGAAATCGCGTGTGGAACTTCCCGCGCACCCCTGAAATACACGTACCCTGCTGGAATCGTGTGTGGAACTTCCTACGCACCCCTGAAATACGCGTACCCTGCTCGCACGGGGCCAATCGCGTGTGGAACTTCCTGCGCACCCCTGAAATACACGTACCCTGCTGAAATCGCGTGTGGAACTTCCCGCGCACCCCTGAAATACATGTACCCTGCGGCAATCGCGTGTGGAACTTCCCGCGCACCCCTGAAATACGAGTACCCTGCTCGCACGGGGCCAATCGCGTGTGGAACTTCCCGCGCACCCCTGAAATACACGTACCCTGCTGAAATCGCGTGTGGAACTTCCCGCGCACCCCTGAAATACACATACCCTGCTCGCACGGGGCCAATGGCGTGTGGAACTTCCCGCGCACCCCTGAAATACACGTACCCTGCTGAAATCGCGTGTGGAACTTCGCCCGCACCCCTGAAATACACCTACCCTGCTCGCACGGGGCCAATCGCGTGTGGAACTTCCTGCGCACCCCTGAAATACACGTACACTGCTGAAATCGCGTGTGGAACTTCCCGCGCACCCCTGAAATACACGTACCCTGCTTAAATCGCGTGTGGAACTTCCCGCGCACCCCTGAAATACACGTACCCTGCTGAAATTGCGTGTGGAACTTCCCGCGCACCCCTGAAATACACGTACCCTGTGGCAATCGCATGTGGAAATACGTGTACCCTGCTCGCACGGGGCCAATCGCATGTGGAACTTCCCGCGCACCCCTGAAATACACGTACCCTGCTGAAATCGCGTGTGGAACTTCCCGCGCACCCCTGAAATACACGTACCCTGCTCGCACGGGGCCAATCGCGTGTGGAACTTCCCGCGCACCCCTGAAATACAAGTACCCTGCTGAAATCGCATGTGGAACTTCCCGCGCACCCCTGTAATACACGTACCCTGATGGAATCGCATGTAGAACTTCCCGCGCACCCCTGAAATACACGTACCCTGCTGGAATCGCGTGTGAAACTTCCCCCGCACCCCAAAATACACGTACCCTGCTGAAATCGCGTGTGGAACTTCCCGCGCACCCCTGAAATACACGTACCCTGCTGGAATCGCATGTGGAACTTCCCGCGCACCCCTGAAATACAAGTACCCTGCTGAAATCGCGTGTGGAACTTCCCGCGCACCCCTGTAATACACGTACCCTGATGGAATCGCATGTAGAACTTCCCGCGCACCCCTGAAATACACGTACCCTGCTGGAATCGCGTGTGAAACTTCCCCCGCACCCCAAAATACACGTACCCTGCTGAAATCGCGTGTGGAACTTCCCGCGCACCCCTGAAATACACGTACCCTGCTGGAATCGCATGTGGAACTTCCCGCGCACCCCTGAAATACACGTACCCTGCTCGCACGGGGCCAATCGCGTGTGGAACTTCCCGCGCACCCCTGAAATACACGTACCCTGCTGATGTCGCATGTGAAACTTTCCCCGCACCCCGAAATACACGTACCCTGCTGAAATTGCGTGTGGAACTTCCCACACACCCCTGAAATACGCGTACCCTGCTGAAATCGCGTGTGGAACTTCCCGTGCACCCCTGAAATACACGTACCCTGCTGGAATCGTGTGTGGAACTTCCTGCGCACCCCTGAAATACGCGGACCCTGCTGAAATTGCGTGTGGAACTTCCCGCGCACCCCTGAAATACACGTACCCTGCTGAAATCGCGTGTGGAACTTCGCGCGCACCCCTGTAATACATGTACCCTGATGGAATTGCATGTGGAACTTCCCGCGCACCCCTGAAATACACGTACCCTGCTGTAATCGCGTGCGAAACTTCCCCAGCACCCTGAAATACACGTACCCTGCTGAAATCGCGTGTGGGACTTCCCGCGCACCCCTGAAATACACATACCCTGCTGGAATCGCGTGTGGAACTTCCCGCGCACCCCTGAAATACGCGTACCCTGCTCGCACGGGGCCAATCGCGTGTGGAACTTCCTGCGCACCCCTGAAATACACGTACCCTGCTGAAATCACGTGTGGAACTTCCCGCGCACCCCTGAAATACACGTACCCTGTGGCAATCGCGTGTGGAACTTCCCGCGCACCCCTGAAATACGCGTACCCTGCTCGCACGGGGCCAATCGCGTGTGGAACTTCCCGCGCACCCCTGAAATACACGTACCCTGCTGATGTCGCGTGTGAAACTTTCCCCGCACCCCGAAATACACGTACCCTGCTGAAATTGCGTGTGGAACTTCCCGCACACCCCTGAAATACGCGTACTCTGTTGAAATCGCGTGTGGAACTTCCCGTGCACCCCTGAAATACACGTACCCTGCTGGAATCGTGTTTGGAACTTCCTGCGCACCCCTGAAATACGCGTACCCTGCTGAAATCACGTGTGGAACTTCCCGCGCACCCCTGAAATACACGTACCCTGCTGGAATCGTGTGTGGAACTTCCCACGCACCCCTGAAATACACGTACCCTGCTCGCACGGGGCCAATCGCGTGTGGAACTTCCTGCGCACCCCTGAAATACACGTACCCTGCTGAAATCGCGTGTGGAACTTCCCGCGCACCCCTGAAATACACGTACCCTGCGGCAATCGCGTGTGGAACTTCCCGTACACCCCTGAAATACGAGTACCCTGCTCGCACGGGGCCAATCGCGTGTGGAACTTCCCGCGCACCCCTGAAATACACGTACCCTGCTGAAATCGCGTGTGGAACTTCCCGCGCACCCCTGAAATACACATACCCTGCTCGCACGGGGCCAATGGCGTGTGGAACTTCCCGCGCACCCGTGAAATACACGTACCCTGCTGAAATCGCGTGTGGAACTTCGCGCGCACCCCTGTAATACACGTACCCTGATGGAATCGCATGTGGAACTTCCCGCGCACCCCTGAAATACACGTACCCTGCTGTAATCGCGTGTGAAACTTCCCCCGCACCCTGAAATACACGTACCCTGCTTAAATCGCGTGTGGAACTTCCCGCGCACCCCTGAAATACACGTACCCTGCTGGAATCACGTGTGGAACTTCCAGCGCACCCCTGAAATACGCGTAACCTGCTCGCACGGGGCCAATCGAGTGTGGATCTTCCTGCGCACCCCTGAAATACACGTACCCTGCTGAAATCGCGTGTGGAACTTCCCGCGCACCCCTGAAATACACGTACCCTGCGGCAATCGCGTGTGGAACTTCCCGCGCATCCCTGAAATATGCGTACCCTGCTCGCACGGGGCCAATCGCGTGAGGTACTTCCCGCGCACCCCAGTGATACACGTAGCCCGCTTGCCGTGCTGGTACAGGGTTGGCGCAGCCCTTTGCACTGGATTGGGGATTTTGATGGCTTTTCCCTACGCGAGAGGCGTTCTTGGGGGCGTAACTGGCGCTGCTGCAGGGTCGCTGCGCCACTGTGCGCCACGGCTGGTTTTGGTGGCTGGAATCCATGAATACGCTGTGCGCAGAAATGGATTTTAGCGCACGCGGCTGGCGCAGGGATTCGCACGCGCACACTGTGCGCCAGCCGTGTGCGCCACTTGTGCGCTGCATTCTATGAATTACCCCCTTAACATATTAGACCAATAAACTAACAAAAAACAACCAACAACAAAACATCATATTAATACTCTGCATGTGCACATGGTACATTCTTTACAAACGCCAATATTATTCGTCAGGTTCCATGTGCACTAAAATATATTTCTTTGCCCACTACCTGGCAAATTTCTAAAAGCTCGCATTATATAGAGCGTTGTTAGCTGCGCCTTGTTTTAGCCTAATTCATTTAATCACGGACATATGGGCATGTTATTAGGTTACGTGGGTTCAAACACATAATAATGAGGTCTTTACACTCCCGGTTTTAACAACAAACCTCACGATTTCAATTTCAAGTTTACAGTTTTCAATTAAAGGATTGGGCCGATGTTTCCCTCATAGGGTTTAACAGTATTCGATGCAGCATAGTATCATCGTTCTTCAAAGCACGTGTTACATCATAATTCCTCTCAGTAATGTCACAACCACACTAGATTTGTTCTATATCTTTTCCCAGCGTGCAGTTTAGATGTAGCCAATTGCATTTCCAATGTTATTTCCTGCCTCAGGGGACACTCTAACTGAATTCCATTGATTAACTTGTAGGTGATCGCAAATAACAGATACATATCTAACTTCTGCAATTTTTAAAGTCACAGATGTGCCATGTAGCATGTCCCACCAAAGTTGATCAAGATCCACTCTATCCATGTTATTTACAAAGGTTTTAAAGTAGTCTATACAACTTGATTTAAGAGCTACACAGGTTAGCAGGAAATGCCTAAGGCTTTCTTTATCCTCACTACTTTGACAAAATCTACATGCTGACACTCTACCACTCAGTTTTCCTCTTTTTTTCCAGTATCTCATTGGTTGCCAGGACATTAAACCTGAACCTCATGGAGCCATGACGCCAGTTCTTATTTGGAAACTTGGCCAGTTAAGATTCTGGCTGCCCCAGCGTCGTATAATGGGATACTAACTGATAGCATAATTTGGTTTTCACCACCTTTTCCATGGTTTCCGCCCAATCAGAATACTGTAGAAACTTTTTTACTCAAGTTGGATTATTAATGATTGTTTCTTTAGTCAAGCCTAGTTTGTCTAGTATACGCAAACAGGTTGTCTGTAAAGCTACCAAAAGCGGTGCTTCTGGGTTCCCATTTCTCAGGCCGGTACCCATTTGTTCATAAAGGGGTTTACCTTTATTTAGGACCATCTTTCTAAACAAGGACAGTCGACTCCATTCCACATTACTGGTGAGTGATTGGAGACCCAATTTATGGCAACAATAGGTACAGATTCTCGGAGACAATATAATATTTATTTCCAAATCAGCTGTCCCCGGCCACGCGTTTCTATGGCTCAGTCTGGTTAAATGGAAAAGAAAGAAAAGAGAAAGCACACGTTTCTAATATGTTTAACTTCACAATGCTTGTGGGTATACAATATTTTTTGTTGTTCCATTGTCTGTGCAGATATAGAGATTGGGGGTCATTCTGAGCTTGGAGGTAAGGTAAAAACGATGCCGGTAAAGGATTACCGGCATCGCTTACCGCTACAGGCCATTCCGACCTGTCAGACTGCTATTTACGGCACCATAAACTACGATGCTGTAAATACCGTTCTTGGGTTGCGCGCGCGCCCCACCATTCCGTAATTAGTGACTTGGCGTAAATCGGGGCTGATCACAAGTATGGAGCACACGTAAATAACGGCCTCATCAAGGCCGTAAAATATCTTACCGGCATGGAGTACACACAGGCATCTCAGAGAAGGAGTAAAGAACCCTGAGCAGTGGTCCACAGAACCACAGGTGCCCACAATCAGCACAGGTGGAGGCCATTGAGTGTGCCACAGCAGAAAAGGATCACACCCACACACCACACCCCCTCCCACGCCAAGAAAATAATATTAGCAGCACATGAGGCAGGAGGACCTGCCAGCAAGGTCAAAACCACTAGAACTACACCAGGAGACACAGGGGGTGACAGAGGGGGAGACAGGCCCAGCATTCAGCACCAGTGCAGCCTCCGCCACCACCCCAGCAGCCCCATTCCCACGCAGCAGGTCCTGTCCCTCATGGAAACCCCTGAGCAGACACCCCCCCACCCGCTAGAATGTGACAGCCTTACCACCATAATTTGGTGGCAAAATTACCAGATAAGTGAGCAGCATACAAATACACACCACTCTCCCGGCACAATTGAAGGTGGTGCCTGTGCACAACACCCATGCCATAGGCACCCATCAGCACACAGTTGGGCCCATGCATGGCATGTCACAACCGTCCAGTACACGGACGCAGAACGAAGTGCTGGAGCACCTCCTTAGGCACACAAGGGGCTACAAATCCCTAACAAGGACAACCCAGGAGATATACGACACAAAAGTTGGCCCCCATGCATTGGCAGGCATGCCAAATGATATGGGTGCCCCTGACAGCACCCACGTGGATTAGGTTGACCTGCATGGCATGCATGTGGCGGATCACAACCGCAAGCAATACCATTCCCCCAACGTGCAGACGGAAAGCAAGGCAAGATAGAACATCACACAGGGGTGGTCCCAACATCCCGGAACAACTCATGACTCGATTGGCCAGCTGACCTCCACGCTACCGTGCCGCATGGGCCGACATGCAGGATGACGTTCATGGCTGCTAGGTGAGTCGTCTGACTGTGCCATACCAGTGCATTTGTGGCATGAGGTGGGTGCCTGCATGAACAAACTTGGTTGAAACGATGAAGCCACTGCACAAAGTGCACCCCACCAAACACCATGCCACAGAACCAGTGTAACGGCCCATTAGTACAGATACCCAGATCAATGGTGTAAGCCACACCACAATCACAACATTAACAAAATCTGACAAGGCCAAATCCCACAGCACATGCACCACTCATTTGCGGAACCCACTAACATAAGGCCATATAAGAAGATGCACTGCATATGCAGAGTATGCCTGCCTCCAGCATTTCACCACACCGGAGTGTCATCCCTGGGAGTGGATTGAACTGAGGGCAGCAGGAATACCACAGCACATCACCGTTTCGGCACACCCATAGGAGTGGTGGAAATCACCATAGTATAGATCAGAGCAGTATGATGAATATGAGCCACTGACTAGAGTCAACACACCCAACAACGGATTCACACAGTACACAGCACTTCATGTATCTACCATCTAGACTGCTGCATGCATCTATGAAGTGCCTACCACGAGATGTGCGTGACAATGTTCATGGACCATCTCGTAGATGCTGGCCCCTGCAACATTCCATTGCACTGGACACATATTGGGGCCATGAATGGGATAAATGCATCCATCGACATGTGCGTACGGGCATCAATGACCTGCTGCCATGTCATAGTAGTGCAGTTCTCCTACATGACAGTCCAGAGACTTACCTAAATTGGCTGCACCTGCAGGTGTTGGTGGCTGTCCCTTGACCATGGTACCGAACCCCTCTCAGAAACCCACAGTCCAGGCCCAGGGAGCCCTATAAGAATGACCATACCCGTGCATGCATGGAGATGAAGCATCCACCTGGCTTGTATAAGGCACATATGAGTTGCCGAAGCTGGACCGGGGGGGACCCATCTACTGCAATGTGGTTTCCAAGACCCCCATGTCATGTGTACTGCTGAACAAATTGTGCATCCCTTGGAATGTGGCTCTGTCACCTGACATGGGACTGCTAGCACCAGATGAAGAATGAGTGAAGGAGGAGGAGGAGGAAGGGGCAAGACAATATCATGGAGTTGGTGCATGGGAGGGACATGTTGTGTGGCTAACACCGTTTGGTCAGAACAACCAAAACACAAGACAGCAGAGGCCGGCATCATATGGGCACACAGGGCCCTGGGTGTGTGCATACTTGTAGACCATGCACTGTCAGACGTCATGATACACATGCTGAATGATGAATGTCCACACAGGTTAAACTTTGCAACTCCAAGGGTGTATTTGATTTTTAAATGGATGAGTGAACTTGGCCCACGATCATCGTATCCCTGTGTGTCTGTTGGAGCACTACGGCCAGGTGTTGCAGGATCCCCAGAGTCACTGCATGATGCCAGGGGGACATTGCTGGGCTCCGGGGTGTGGACTGTGGGATGGAACTCCTCCTCGGATGCCCCAAAGATGGATGAAGGGCTGTCCACAATCTCCTGGGGCCCGTAGCTGCCACCTCCCCAGCAATGCTGGACTCTGCCGACGTTGGGGTTGCCATTGTGGCAGGCGCCGATGCAGGGAGGGATTGGGATGGTGCAGCCTCCACTGACCTTTCTGGAGCCGGGGTCGGTGTTTTCTTCGGTGCTGGAATGCGCCGCACCCGGCCACTGGCCATGGAGGTGTTTGGACAGCTCGTCTGGTTCTCACCGCTGTCATGATCAGTACCTGTGGGGGTAGAAGAGAGGGCCAACATGAGTGATTGTATGATGCCCTAATAGCATACATGGCTGCATTCACATTTCAGTCATTTGGGGTTTGTGGCCTTTTGGGTGTAGCAACAGCAGTGGCACAGTTCCATGAGTATTATATGTATGCAGGTTTCGGAGTGACTCATCCTGCCCTGGTAATGTGCAGTCTGGCTCACACACAGTCGAACCTGCAGCACAGTTTGCATGATGGTATGTGCAAACGAGAGCAGTACGATTTATGTGCGTTATGTACTTGCAATTGGCCATTGAATGCGTGGCAGTTGGCTCAGCATTATTTGGATTGGGGGGAGGCAGCATCAGAGGGTGCCTTAGACGGGCCTTGGGGGACTATACATCATGTAAATGCCTTTGGCAGTGTTGACTTTGGACACTCACCTCCATCGGCAGACGACGTAGCCCTGCACTCCATATCGTTGACGCCCTTGATTGATTCCGTCCCGATCAGTGAAGCACATGTCTCCTCCTATGGCTCCAGTCTCAATGGGGAACTTGGGCCCCCTCCAGTCTGCATTGCCTTACTCTGGTTGGTGGAGAGGAGGCTCTGCACCCGCACCCGCAGATCATCCCACCGCTTGCGGCAGTCCCTGGGGATGCGGGGGGTGGTGCCTACTGCACTCACCCTTTGGGCGGTTTGTGCCCAGATGGTTTTTTTATGTATAATTGACTCTCGCCGCATGTTTGTGCTGAAAACAACATCAGCGTGCTCCGCAAGGTGGTCTACCATTGCCTGCAGCTCTTCCGGGCTGAATCTCCTCTTGCGGAGCAGGTCCTCTGACTTCTTTGGGGCTTTCGGGATTGGTCCGTGGTGTGTGGTCCTTTCAGGTACTTCGGATTGCTCCCAAGGGTGCTGCCTGAAGAGGATGGCAATGGATTGTGTTTTTAAAGATGGCCGCCACGCTCCTTCCCGTTCCTGTAAGATGACATAATTTCTGGATCCGTTATATTACGGTCACCGTTAATTACAGACGATGCTGCATCCGTGGCGGTGTTGAAAAGTACGTCTCAGAGCATGCCGGTAGGAGGTTTTACGGATCATTTAGCGCCATGCCGCTAGGTACTTTTCAGGCATGGCGAAAAGCTTGTGCCCGCGAGGTCGTAATGGGCCGCAAATAGCGGTCTGTTACGAGGTCGGTATCGTACTTTCCGCCATGCCGGAAAGTACCTGTACTTACCTCCAACCTCGGAATGAAGGCCATTGTCTGGTTTGCCGACTGTAGAGCACGCAACATATAATTGTCCATGTGAGAAGCAATCCGTGTCTAGATCTAAACCGCACATAATTGTAAAGATTGGCCTTGAGCTTTGTTGATGGTGATTGCAAACGCAAGTTGGCATGAATTGAGCTGTTACGATTCGTGCCCCAAACGATGTCATTTGGTAGCATGAGTTGTATTTCCTGATGTTAGATAGAAAATGCTTTGATTCAGTGGTATATCCTGCAAGCAAAGTTTTTACTGGCTCAGTTTAATTTTCCCAGCGGCCCAACACATTTCTTTCGTTTCTCCATTACATTTCAGAACCTTGCAATAAGGACACACTTCAGTCATAGTGCCGATGAGAACATGCCGGCTCAAACTATAATCATCAGCTGGGTTGTACTGGAATTCAAGGGGATTGTAATTGCGTGATTGCTGAGCACAGAGTCGTGTCTGATGCTGATCTTCTGTTTCTCGTTGACGTCTTTTAGCCACTCTCAGCCTGTCCCGTTCATTCTGTTGAGAACGAAGCAGACCTGAAGCTGCAGACAGCAATCGCCGTGCTCGCAACCGTGCATCCTGAAGTCTGGCTGAACGTCGCTCTGCTGGTTCCTCGGCACGTATTTGAGCCATTCTAAATCAGAAATATGGAATCGTAAAATATTTAGTATAGCGTGTGTTGCTTTTACGTCCACCAGATGGTGCTTTTTTTCTGAAAAAGCATGAAAATGTTTAGTATAGCGTTTGTTGCTTTTACATCCAACAGATGCCGCTGTTTTAAAAAAAAAGCATGTTTTTAGCTGTCACAGTGTGACATCTATGTATGGTAGGTATATAAAAACACGCACGTTGTGTCAAAATTTCAAAACAATCGGTGTAGAACTTTCAGAGATTTAAGATTTTGAACAAACATTTACATTTTTATTTATATAGATTAGTTATTCCATCTTGTGCAGCTCATCCATCAGCAATACCGGATCTAGTTCTAGGCCATAAATTATTTTTTAAATCATCTTTAAGCTATAAAATTCTATGACAGTACTGAGGGAATAGTTTACAATTTTGTGGTCCACCTTTTTCATCATCGACACTTGACTGCACACCTTCTCTGGCAAATAATGGTGATACTGAAGTTTCATATAGCTGTTAAATATGGAAAAGCCCAAATATTTCATCAATAGAGGTTACTAAAGTGGCCCTCCCATCTTCTTCTGGTATGGATGTCGATTGGGCGTTACTTTGCACTGACTCCATCTTATTTACCAATAACCTGAACTGCCTTGTCGAGCCATCTTTTAATGCTTCGAGCATAGATTCACTGTCCATTTCATTTGTAATACAGATGCTCGATAACATTTAAGCCAATGTTTTATCTTCTGTTTTACTCTATTCACGCCTGCCTTTTTTTCCCCCGATTGAGAGAGCTAAGTTTCTAATATGTCGTACCTCTCTATTACAGAGATTTTTGTTTTGTCTTACAAGGTTGTCGAAGGTGTGCTTGTGGGTAGTCCCGTTTATATTTATTTTCAGATTCTTCGACGATTTGCTGATTAGTTTGTCTACAAACAGGGAAAAGTTATTGTGAGTAAAATGTGACCTTTTGATATCATTAGTAGTTGTTGCAAATTCCTCTATAAACAGTGCATTTACTTTTGCAAAATTACCCTTCTGCCATGCTATTCTAGACTTCGAATAGTTAGTTGTTAAATTAACTGAATTTTCCATTTTATGGCACACTTTCAAGTCAAGGTTGCATCTTATTTCCAACATTCTATGATCACTTAAAGGTGTTTTTTTAAGTTTCCACGAGTGTGTCACATCCATTAAAAATTGAGACAAGAACATATATTTAATTGTAGACGAATGACTCTCACTTGACCACGTAATGGGGTCAGTGGAGTTCTCATCTGTTCTATATACTGAATAGAGGCCCCATTTTGGAAAGAAGGTTCCCTAGAGATGTTCCTGACGTGTTTTTCGCCTTGACGCCTGGGTCCCCTTGTCATGTGGCTCTTTACGACTTCTTATATTATTGAAAGGAGACTCCTTTTTCTAGTCTCCGATAATGCACATTGAATTTCGTAATTAAGTTCTCCCATGATCACAATCTGCAACCCAGTATATGTGATCAAGGAGTCTATGATTACTGCGTCAATTTCATCTAAAGTTGACTGTAGATTTTGATCCGGTGGCCAATATACATTTATGATGAGGATGGTTAGCGTGGTCAGACTAGTTTTTACTTCCAGCACTACCGCTAGGGCAACATGAGAAATACACATGCTTTGGACTATCTTGATGTCCTCGCCAGTTGTAATAGCAATGAGGAGCCCTCCCGAGGGGCATCCTTTTTGCCCCATTTTCTCAAGTTCGCAACGGACGTCAAAGCTGTCCATAAAAAAATGACTGGTCATCCAAGTTTCCTGGATGGCAATTATCGAAAATTATTTGCACACAGTTCCACTGAACCCCTTAATTGGGCATGACCTCTGGAGTTCCAGGACAAAACAGATATTTGCTTAGTGTGGTTAAAGATTTGACTTACTGAAAGATAGTACGTCATATCCCAATTTATTAAATTGGTTGACTTCCTGCATTAGTGGCTCAAACACAGCAGGCAAGTGAAAAACTAATCTTACATGATCAAAATGTTTTGGGTGTATGAAGTCCATCAGTTTGATGTCTGCCGAGGAAAGCGTTCTCAACTGGGAGATTTTATTTAATAAGGCCATGACCGTCCATCTGTTTAATGATTCTGGCTCCCTGTTACCAAACATATAGTACAGTATAGTGCTTGGGTCATCTGGGTAGCAAGGTGTCCTTCACTGTACATTGCTTAGGTCACTATTGAAGACTGATTTAGGTTATTTTTCCAAATTTGTCCTCAGCCCTTCCCTCCCTGGTTTTGTTATAGGGTGGTATATGTCCCCCTCCTTGTTTGTTGACAATATATGTGCCAGTGTAGGGTCGCCTTGCCATTGCTTTTCCCTTTCAGGTGTAAGATCTCTCTTGTAACAGCCCAATTCAACCTTGGGCTCTGATGGCATAAGCTTTGAACTCAGGATCTGCTCCACCGTGGTTCTTATCATTGTTTCTAAGTGATGATTATTACGGTATCGATCTTCCTTGGCCCTCATCAAGTCTAGTCCATTGTTAGGAATGGGATCCCTCATCAGTGGATCTACTGATACTGCTTCCCCTACGATAGATACCAATGGTGATTTCCCCCACCCTCTCTGTTTATACGGTTTGTCTTCCCAATTTATTATATGCCCCTTTCCATGTATAATAGTGGAAACCACTTTAGGACAAATGGGCACCTCTGAACTCTGCTGTTGAGGGGGGCGTGGCCTGGAGCCGATGGCGTGCAGAGGCTGATTCGCCGAGCTCCGGCCGAGACGCTGTTTCCGAATCTTTTTTCTCCGGCTTAAGTGGGACAGCAGCCCGCTGAGAAGCATGCAGCGGTGCGAGAGGCGATCCCGCATAAAATCTGCTCGAGGGGTCGGAATCTCCGGCCCCCTGGATGGCAGCGCAGGTCCTGGAACACGCTCCCTCCCCCTGCCGTACCTGGACCCAAGATGGCACCCCACACAGCTTAGCGGGGCCTCCGTGCAGAGTACCCCCACCAGCACACTCGGCTGGGAACACTGAGGGGGAGTATCACAGCGGTGCTGGCCTCCTCGCAACATCCGACTGTGATCGGCACCAGACCCTCGCCCTTCTCCCCCCTCACCACGCCGGACAGCTCCGGTCGACACTACGTGCCGGAACCTCGCACAGCGAGAGCCGGTGTATCCCCGGAGCTCCACTGCGGCACATCGCGGAGACGGCGGAGAGGGTCTCCACGTAACATCCGACCACAGCCCACACCAGACTCTCGTTCTTCCTCCCCTCCGCCGGCGACCTACATAAAAGCACGGCACACATCCCGAGGACGGGATCACGCAGAGGCACCAGCAGCCTCTGCCCCCCGTGCCCACATCCAACTGCAACGAGGCCGCCGCCGGGAAGCAGAGCCGGAGGAGCAACAGCCGCTGGGTCACTGCGATCCGCCGCCTTATCCAAGGATCGGATTCTGGCTCAGAAACCAGAAACGACTCGGAAAGCTGCGACGGCGGAGCCCTGGGAGACGAGGTGCGTCAAACCACGGAACAACTGTGAGTGCGGCCCCTGTTGCTTCCCCCAGCTACAGCCTGCATTAACTCTGCGGCTGGGCCACCCAATAAGACTCACACACCAAGGGGTGACAACTCCTGCCCTCTGGTTGCGGCACACGGCTGAGCCCTAAGCGCTCCAACACTAACACCCCCGAGTCCAGGGGCAGCGACATAGGCGCCAAGGTAGCGGATAAAGCATCCGAACGCACAGTGGAATACAGTGGAATACATAACTCCAGAGAGCTGCGCCCCGGACAGCTCCTAACCACTGACAATATTATACTTTTGGGGCACAGCCCACTCTAGAACTCCATTCCAGGCCACATAAGCGAGTGGCCCTGACTCCCACCCCACCAGTTTCAGAGCTCCAGGGCAACCGCTATTGCGCCTCTAACATGGCCGCTAAAAACAAAACCAGAGCTGCCACCATGGACTCCTTCGTCTCAGCCCGGGCAAAGACTCCCACCCAAGCCAGGGCTGGCTCCACCGAAATCATTCGCTCGCATGAGACGGAGCCCAATGATAATCACTCCCAGATAATGGACGCTATTGCCTCATTAAAGACTCATATAGACTCCAAGATAGACAAGTTCAAAATAGACATACAACTCATTTGCCAAGATGCCCGCAACTTAACGGAGAGGGTGACGGCCATGGAGAAATTTACAGAGGAAAAGTCCGGGGCCACAGCAGCCCTACAATCCGAAGTCTCGAACCTGAAAAGGAAGGTTGCATTCCTAGAAGAAAGGGCAGAGGAAGCCGAAGGTCGGGCTAGACGGGGGAACATCAGGATCCTGGGTATCCCGGAGGGAAATGAAGGCCTGAATACTACGTTCTATATCGAAACCCTGCTGCTACAGGAGATTGGGGCCGGCAAGTTGACTCAGGGATTTGCGGTGGAGAGGGCCCACAGGTCCCTCCAGAAACGACCTCCCCCCGGCTCGCATCCACGGCCAATAATAGCCAAGATACTAAATTTCCAAGACAGAGAAACTATATTAAGATACTCCAGGGAAACAGGCCCTATCGTACAGGGCGACTCCAAGATTTCCATATACCCTGACTATACCCAGAAAGTGCAGAGGGAGAGGAACTCGTTTGTTCCGATTAAAGCAAGGCTTCGCCAACTGAACCTTAAATATAGGTTGCTGTACCCGTCCCGCCTGAAAGTCATCCACAAAGGGCGAGCAATATTTCTCGAAAACCCGGAAGCAGCCAACATGTGGCTAGAGGACAATAACCTCGCCGACGGTGGGGATAACCTAGGGGAGGAAGACTGAACCCCGGGGGAGGAAAACTGGACCCCAGGGACCCTCCGCACCACCCACACATGAAGCATAAACAGCCGGACCCAAGAAGGCAATCCAATTAACAGTATATCGTATGGAAACGACCCTCGTTCGGCCTCGCCGCCTCACAGCAGCCCGCCCCCAGCGAAAAATCCAACCGGGCTAGTTCAGTCTTTTTTGCCCGACCCAACTCGCGCCCGATTCCCGGATGGGTTTAGACGGCGCGGGAGCGCCTGAGCACCGCGACAGTATTGTAGTCGCTGGGCGCACCATGTTATTAGTTTAGTTAGTTTTACAGTCTTCGCCCCATTGATGCTTGAAAAAATCGAGATGGTCACAAGATACGCTCCAGGAATTGACGAATCAGAGGTCCATCGCCTACAGCCTACCAACCACGCCTTGATGCCGCACCAGGCCATCGTGATTGTGCCTCACGCCAAACCCAGAACACTGAACCAATGGCATCACAACTCAACGTGATGACATGGAACGTAAGGGGAATGGGCTCGTACCTCAGGAGAAACCGCATACAGTCTTATCTTAGGAGGAAGAAAGTCTCGATTGCGATGATACAGGAGACGCAGCTCACCGAGGACGCTCTGTCCAAATTGGCAGACCGATGGGATGGGACTGTGAGAGGATCCCCATACTCCAAATACGCGAGGGGTGTGCTAATATGGGTAAACCCGAATGTGCCTTTCCAGTTACACGGATGTGAATCTGATAAGGACGGAAGATACGTAATCATGTGGGGAACTATAGAACAGACCCCGATCTGCTTGGCTAACACATACTTCCCACAACATGGAATCCCGTCTTACCTCAGTACACTGAGCCCCAAGCTGGCACACCACCGAGGCCAAACCTTCATATGGGGAGGAGACTTTAATTGTGTCATGGATACAGCTATGGACAGATCACTCCCTCCCCCCCAACCGAGCAATCCCGCAACCCGTACTATGGCGGAGACACTAGACCAACTCAATCTAGTGGACATCTGGAGGATACAACACCCAGCTGACAGGACCTACTCACATTACTCAGTCCCACACAGCGTCTACACAAGAATAGATTATTTGTTCATTGATCGGGACCAGGTCCCGCTGGCGATAGCCACAGAGTACCTGGGGAGATCTATCTCCGACCACTCTCCGTTAACCATGCAATGGCAGCAGAGGGGACCCAGACCCCCGATCCCCATGTGGAGAATGCCTTTCCGCGACACTAGAGGACTCACAGTTCAGAGAAGACCTTGCCGAGAGACTAGAGGAGTACGTCGAAATCAACAAAGGATCCGTGTCCACCTGGAGCACACTGTGGGAAGCCATGAAGGTGGTTACCAGAGGAGAAATCATATCAAGAGCTGGTGGCACCCGCAGGCAACTAAAGACGTCACTTGAGGCCCAAGAATCAGAGATCACTCGTCTGGAGTCCACTTCTGACGCCTCCCCAGAGGTCGAAATGAAACTGAAAGCAGCCCGAGAAAAATGTCAGCTCTCCTGGGACAGGCTGGAAAAATTCGACTTTGCCACGTACATCGCCCGATCCCACAGGGAATCAGACAAACCAGGTAGGCTGTTGGCCTGGTTGTGCAGAAGAGAGCACCCTAAACACCTACCAACGGAAATAATAGACACAGAAGGTGTATCCCACAGGACACAGATGGGGATCAACAAAGCATTTGCTAAGTTCTACTCAAAACTATACGCTCATGAAGCCCAGATCCCCACCACAGAAATAATAGATACCCTGGAAGAGATTGGTCTACCCCAAATATCCAGCGAACAGAGAACTGAACTGGACATGGAAATCACTCTCGACGATGTAAGATGGGCCATCAGGTCGCTTGCTACCAGCAAGACCCCTGGCAGCGACGGACTTACGCCGGAATTTTATAAAGCATACGAGCCCATCCTCACCCCCATCCTACACGAAGTCTACCAGGAAGCTTACGCAAACGGGATCCTCCCCAACACCATGAGAGAAACTATAATCATCCCCATGCTTAAGCCCCACAAACCGCCCACTGATTGTGACTCATACCAACCCCTGGCCATGCTCAACTACGATAGCAAGATCCTCACCTCAATACTGGCCGGCAGACTTGCTAGAGTGGTAGGGTCTATAATTCACGAAGATCAGAACGGATTTGTTCCAGGGCGCAACACCACAGCTAATTTGAGGAGGCTTGAACACATCATGGCCGAAACTCACGATTCTGTGGAAGACCTAGCGATATTGTCGCTTGACGCCATCAAGGCCTTCGACTCCATCTACTGGGAGTGGCTAGTGGAGGCCTTGCAGGCTTTTGGCTTCGGAAATGGCTTCATCAGATGGGTCCAGGTTCTCTACTACTCTCCAGTGGCCAGGGTCAAGACAGGCGGAATAGTCTCGGAACCTTGGGAAATACAGAGAGGCACGAGACAAGGATGCCCACTTTCGCCCATGCTGTACATACTGGGACTGGAACCGATTGCCATATACTTCCGTCAACAGCTCTTCGACGCCGGCATTAAGGTGGGAAACGTTTATAACATAATATCATTGTACGCAGATGACGTTCTCCTGTATTTAAAAGACCCCGAGATCAACGCACCGACAACACTGGAGGTACTCGACAATTACGCGAGATACTCTGGAATCCACTTTAGCAGACACAAATCCTCAGCATTCCCCCTAGCCGGATTGAGAGACGTTTTAGAAGAAGACCTCCCAAATATAGGGATAAAATGGCAACCCGAGAAGTTCAGGTATTTGGGGATTTATGTCAGCCACACCCCACAGCTCACACATGAGCACAACACAGAAGTCGCTATCACCAACCTCCGGCGATCTATAAAATTCTGGTCCAAACTCCCACTGGCAATGGTGGGGAGAGCGGCGATTGTCAAGATGATGATCCTCCCCTGTTTCTTGTATTTCTTTGTGAACATTTGCCACTACGTACGGCCTCCCTTCTTCAAGAAATTGGAGGCCATCATTAAGGACTTTTTGTGGGGGCCCCACAGGCACAAACTGTCACTAGCTACGTTAACCCTGCCGCATAAAGAAGGTGGAATAAAACTTCCAGATCTCCAGCTCTATTACCTGGCTGCCCAGCTCAGTCACATCACGAAGTGGCTGTCAGACGAACCTTCAGCTGAACTGGGGCTACTGAAGCAACCTCACACCAACCTAATTCCTAAAGAAACCCTATGGAACCCCCCTTGCCGCTCCCCGGAAACCCCTTTAGTTGTGGAGCTTGGCAGACAGATATGGGCCAGGACTTGCTACATTAGGAAGGTGCAACACCCGTACTCTCCAGACCATCCCATAATGGTAGACGTGTGCAAAACGGAGGCAGACCTTCCCATAGCAAGGAGGTGGGAGGAAGCTGCTATATATACATGGGGAGACTTGTTTGAAGGTGGAGTGTTCAGGGACTTTGAGTCGATACAAGTTATCGAAGGACTATCCAAAGGCCAGTTTCTCTGGTACCATAGGCTCAAACAAACCACCAAGAAGCAGTGGCACTCCTGGCCAGAGGAACCCACCTCTGACCCTCTACTACAGGAAATGTATGACCTCTCCGATGGATGGAGACCGGTCTCCAGGTTGTACAACAAGCTCATCGACAAACCTAACCCTAAGGGAGCGGCGCTGAGGGCAAAATGGGAAGCAGACCTCGTAGCCCCACTCACTGATAATGAATGGGAAAGAGCATTAATATTCCCCAAGAAAGTGTCAAGAAATTCCAGATTTGGCCAAATACAGCTGAATGTCCTTTACCGAACCTACATGACTCCCCACAGAGTTGCCTCGTTCAACGCGAAGGTCCCACCGGTGTGCCCATGGTGCGGGAACGACAGGGCAGACATGATTCACATGTTCTGGACCTGCACTAAAGCGATGACACTCTGGTCAAAAGCCAAGCAGTCCTGCAGAGACGCCGGAATGGAGAGATATGAATGGTCACCCGGAGAATGCCTACTGGGTACATACCCCAGACCAAGCAAATTCAAACACCTTGTGAAGCTAATGGACATTTCATGTATACTTGTTAAAAGGACCATAGCGATGGCCTGGAAGACACCCGCAGGCCCCAGGCACGAACGTTGGTTAAACGAAATGGCGAGATGGACAGCTGCAGAAACCAGAGCCTGGCAGGAAGGAACTACATCCAGTGGGGACACCACAAGCGGCACCCTGGTCGCCTGGAAGGCTCTTCTGATGGATATGCACTTCGACGCAGACCATAAACCCCCCTGAGCACCTGTAGTGTTTTGTAGTAACAGGTTCCTTGCATTAACACAATGCAGATGTCCCCTGAAACTGTTCCCCTCCACTTCCTGAGAAGTCATAACCTGGACTGAACCACCATCTCGAACCCTACATGTCACACGAAGACTATTGTTGTTTAAGTTGTTTTTCTCTTTGTTTGCTTTAATCCATAAGTTTGTATTGTCTCACTTTTATCACAAAACCAATAAAATACTTTGGAAAAAAAAAGAACTCTGCTGTTGAATACCATTTCCACTTCAGGGCCTCCAGTCACTCATATTTTTACCATCTTCAGTTATGTTTATAACAGCTTCTCCTGCGTCCGTTATTTCAATAATACTCTCTATTGGTGGGGGGGGGGGTAGGATGTTTTAAGACGTTTTCCTGTTTCGACTCGGTTGATATCCCCAGCCTAGTTATTTTGCATTTACTCTCTATGGGTATTGGACAAGGTGTTTTGGGGCCTTTTTCCTTCTCCACAGACTTGGAGAATAATTCATAAACCCCTTGCACACTGTTTGTTTTGTTTGGCTCTGCCCATAGCATGTTTTGTTTTCTGTTTGTCCCCTTTTTCTTTTTTCACTTCTGTTTTAGCTCTTGTGCTAGTGTGTTGTTTGATATGGTCCCTCCTCGATTACAACTGACTTCCTCCTCAAGGGAGTCATCCAGACCCGGACTGATATCAAAGTTTACACTATCTAGATTTATCATGTTTCTCCAAGAGTTTCGAGAGGGTTTGCCTGCTCCTTTCCAAAATGGTAATTTCTGATTGTTTTTCTTTTCTTCCTATTACGTGGTGAGGATCTAACGCTTGGTCCCTCTTTAAGAACAACAAGTGAGATCTCACTCATATCTCATCCCTCCTTAACCAACAACTCAGACACCAAAGATGCTTCATCAGTCTGTCCGACTATTGGCTTGGCTCCTATATTTTCTAAGTCATGCAGGGCAGTATCAGAGCTTGTTGCTTTGCAAACAAGCTCACTTTTATAAGTGATAGGCTCTCTGCTAAGTGACGGTCGCTAATGCCGTACCCATTTCTCGCAGGAGTGCAGTGTGCTCCCCGCTCACCCGCCTTCCTGGCGGCTGCGCCGAGGAGAAGGACACATCCAACTCCTCAGCCTGTCCCTGAGGATATTGGGGCAGGGCGAGAAGGGAGATTTCTCCTGGCAGAAAGATCAGTGGTGAGTCCAAGAAGGAACCCCCCCGACTGCGAGCTCACTCAGCCTTCGTCAGAGTGTTCCCGTGATAGTTCACTATCCACCTCCCTAGGTGCCTCCGCCGGCATACCTGACTCGATTAAGAGTGGAGAAACTCGCCATCAGTTAGTCTGAGGAGAGCTGAGGGGCTACGGGGAGAGGAAGGGGAGAGCGAGGGCCATCCTCATAGTGTTTTTCACCTGTATAAAAATGAGGGGCGCGGATAGTATGCCATCACACATCCGCGCCCCCATCAAAGTTTCCTTGCGGGTTCTGGGTTCAGAGCACATTTTGTTCACAAAGTTTGCATAAATCATTCAGTTGGACACCAAATGAGCGATCAAGCACTTTCTGCCCCGCTACCTTTAACTCTACTTAATGGGAGTTTTTAGCCGCCCATTGCCCCCACAAGCCTACAAACAGGAGAACACGCACTCTCGGTGGCACACTGTTTTTATCGTAGTGGAAAGTAATAGGCAGCATGACTTATCGCAGCAATGACAATCTAAGAAATTAAGGAGAAATATAATATTACTACTCCCGTACTAGGGACTCCTCAGTATATATTACCAGTGCAGGTAAACATACTCAAAGTCCAGATATATTGAGCATACAGAATGTTTTTCCATCAGCGTCAGGCCTCCATACAGGGTCCTCCCAGGCGAACAAGCACTCACCGGGCATTCCCAATGGCACACACGCATTTGCGCGCAGCATGCTGTTTTATCGTAGTAAAAAGGAATAGGGGGCGTGGCTTCTAGCAGCAATGACAATTCAAAGTCCAGATATATTGAGCATACAGAATGTTTTTCCATCAGCGTCAGGCATCCATACAGGGTCCTCCCAGGCGAACAAGCACTCACCGGGCATTCCCAATGGCACACACGCATTTGCGCGCAGCATGCTGTTTTATCGTAGTAAAAAGGAATAGGGGGCGTGGCTTCTAGCAGCAATGACAATTCAAAGTCCAGATATATTGAGCATACAGAATGTTTTTCCATCAGCGTCAGGCATCCATAGAGGGTCCTCCCAGGCGAACAAGCACTCACCGGGCATTCCCAATGGCACACACGCATTTGCGCGCAGCATGCTGTTTTATCGTAGTAAAAAGGAATAGGGGGCGTGGCTTTTAGCAGCAATGACAATTCAAAGTCCAGATATATTGGGCACACAGAAAGTTGTTTCATCCGCGTCAGGCATCCATACAGGGTCCTCCCAGGCGAACAGGCACTCACTGGGCACTCCCTTACTATTCAACAAATATCTGTAATGCACTGCCATGCCTACTATGTATCTGATCCTTAACCTCTGACACAATGTAACCACCTTATTACGATCACACCTGTAAGTTCATGTTGTTCTAAGCTGTCCTTCGGCGCTGTGATACCTCTGGGTCTCGGTGCTACCAACAAATACAATACATAATTAAATAAATAAATACATTTGTATTTATTTACCATTCACTCGGGTTGCTTGTAGCATGATGAAGTGCCTGGTAGGGCATGAAACACATAGCTGTTTGCTTTTTCTTGCACAGACTTTGTCTGTTAATAAATATTCTTTTTTAAACAGATCACTACGTGTGTCTGTGTCTCTCTCTGTTGCACCCTATCAGTGTGACAGCAACATTTGTGTGTCAGCTTTTGTTCTTTCCATATATATATGGAAAGACATTAAACATCAATGAATTAAATTTGATATTTACGGAGAGCCATAGTTTACTTAACTTACTTTATTGCATTTGAACTGCGCAGCAATGAACCCGTGGACATGATGGCGCGGATGAGACTAGACAACAAGAAACATATATGCGCAGATAAAGCTGGGGGAGAGAACCAAAGATTAAACTGGGCTTTATTCAAAGAGCCATGTTTTTGACTTTCTTTTGAAGGCCTCGAAAGTAGGTTCCAATCTAAGGTCCAGGGGAAGGCGATTCCAGGCAATAGGGGCTGCTGTGACGGAAATTATATTTCTGGACATTCTTGTTACTGTGGCCCAAGGAGAAGAGATTACCAGCTTATATAGTAAACCAACTAGCTCTAATATACCACTTCATGCGAAGAGTAACCATCCCATGGCCCTAAAGTGGAGTATGCTCTATGGGGAATTCATTGGCACCCAGAGAAATTGTTCAAAAATTGACACCTTTGATAGCGAATCTGCCTTAATGGCACAAAGGTTCAAAAACCGAGTATACCCTAAAAAAGTACTTGAGAGAGCCTTCACAAAAGCCAGGGATACAGATTGATCCTTATTATTAGTTTCAAACACTGTGCAAGCCAAGACGACAAACAAGAGTGATACACGTCTTATTTTGAACTACGGTAATGGAGTTCGGAATATTCGCCAGATCATACAGAGACACTGGCATGTTCTCAAACTAGATGAGCGATATTCTAGATGACAAAATGAATATTACATTCCGCAGGTCGACCTCGTTTAAAAACATACTTGTACCCAGTTTCATGAGTTCTCTTAACAATGCATTGGGAGGCAGCTGGATGAATATTAAAAAACGGGTTTTTATAAATGTTCAAAATGTAAAGCCTGTAGCTATGCTGTCAGTACTACCGTTTTTTTTACACCCGATTCTACGAGAGAATATCAAGATCTTGTCCAGGATAACATGTGAAACTGAGTTTGTGGTGTACGTGCTAAATTGCCCGTGTGATAAATGGTATGTGGGGAGCACAAAAGGCAAATTGAAATTGAGTGCTTCAACATATCAGGGCAATAAAAAATGCTGATCCAACGTACCAAATGGTGCTCCATTTTAAGAACGAACATGGTAGAAAACTAGAGGGGTTCTCATTTTTTTGGCATACACACAATTTCAAAACCATGCAGAGGAGGCAACCATGAGCTTCTGTTGAGGCAATTAGAAACTAAATGTATAATGGACCTTGAGACAAAAAAACCTAAAGGCCATAACCTCGATGAGGAGCTGTACACGTTTCTGGGCACGTGAGGACTTCTGCCCACTATCCCTCTGAACTGTGTGCATTGCAGTGTACTTTGTATTTTCATCAAATGGAGCTGACCACTTCAACTATTTGGGCACTATTCTTGTTATAGAGTTTTGCACGGTTGCTAGTGTGCTCATTAGAAAGTACATTTAACTATCTTTTCATTTGACCCCAATATGCTATCAATATATATGAATTGTTGGTTTTAGATTGACAGATTTTTTACTTAATTGTATTAAGTCAGCTGGGCTAGGTTTTGTGACTTGCTATAAGGAGACTATTGAACACAGAGATTTCTAAACTTGCCGTATTATATCTAGCTTGCTGCAGCTCAAGTTATCTATACAGAGTGTCACATGTAGGTACCTTATACATTTATTGTATCTCAATGTATGAGAACATGCTAGTTGTTAACATGAAAGAACTTTTGCACTAGGCACTTTACAAAAAGGAATATTTTATGCACTATGCACCTTAGAGGAAAGCAATGTTTGCACACACTATCCACTTTAATGAGAGGAGGCTTTTTCTCTTTTCCGATTTTTAGCAGTCCATGCATGCACTCAAAAATTCTGAGAGGTGTAATTTTATGGGACATTTTCCCTCCCTTTTAATACTGAGGGGTCTAACTACCTTTTTCATGGACATAGAACTAATCTGTTGTCCATTTCAGCAGTTGCCTACATGGTGGACGGAGAGCACTATGCACTTTATTTTTATTGCTAAGAAAAATATTGTGCCTTGATATATTTTGCACACTGTTTGATATTGCTGCTTTTTGCATATTTGCACTGTTCCATAACGGGAATCTTTCCCGTGATGTTCTTTCTAAGCTTGCTCATACAGAAATTAGGTATTCCAACAAGACTATATTGGTACTGCTGCATTACACATGGAGGCAGGGAATTATGTCATTCAGAGATTGTCTGCAAGCATTCACATTTTCACTATCATCGCAACAGAGTGCTTAACTTTAGCAATTTCGCTTTAGCAGATTTAATTATTATATATGGTTGTTTTACATGTCTGCCTCATAGCTTAACACTTCAATTACTGCTGTATATACTTGTATGTAACTTGTATGTAAATAATTATGTAACTATGTATATAAATAACTTTCAAGCTTTGCACCCTGATGCCCCGGGCCTGATGGTGCGCGCTATAAATAAACAAAATACAAATGGTTATTTCCATAAATTTTCTGGCCGGTCTATTGTACTGGCAGAGCTTATTTATTTACAAGTATCCCACCCATCGTGAGCTTGCTTAGGTTGTCAAATGATGTGTATGTTGTAGCATGTTGTTACAATTTGAATTTAGCCATTTACACTCCAGCTAAAATGTTTTGTTGCAGTCCAATGATGAAATGTTTAGCTATTTTAAGGAGATCAACACTCATTGTATGTATTAGCTTTCATGGGATCCATAATGTTGTAAGATGGCTTACTGCTTATACCAAAGATGACTTGTCAGAGACATGGAGACACTCTTCATACATCACTATAGAGCTGCCACATCCTAAAATGTCATCCATTATCTGTGTTAATTTAAACCTATGTGATCAAGCGGTTGCTATACCGCAAAATGCATCGCTTTCTGTCCAGGTTTTTCCTTTTTTCCGACGCACAACTACTAATAAAGAATATTTCATGCTATCCGGCTTTGAAGTGATGTTTTGCCTTTTTTTTTTGCTGAAAGGACACTTGCACTTTTAGGCTGTTCTCAGGAGTGGATTACATTTGTTGTGCTTTTAACAAAGATATTTTCAAACATATATATATATATATATTCAGTGAAAAAACTTTGTTAAAAGGACGCTATGGTTAAGTTTCACTACTCAAAACCTATGAAATTCAGTGTAAAAACTTTGTTAAAGGGACGTTATGGTTCCAAGTAAAACCGAAAACCCCCTGAAATTCGCCAGTTATGGTAAGCTAAGCAAACATAACTTGCGCCACCACTGTGCACTGCTAAGACTAACACCCACAACATCAAAGATGACATCACAAATGTCATTGATGACATCACTGATGACATCACATGTCTGTCTCCCTCTTTTTTCCTTTTCTGACATATGTAGGCCACGTGGTTTTCTTCAGTAACAGTCATGAACTAAAAATTGTAAACGTACTATATTTGTAGACTTTTCCTTCAAGTATGTTCTTACAGTAATTCCCTTAGGGTCCAGTCATATCATATGAAACATTTACATATGGGAAGACACAAGCTTGAAAAACAGCATTTCTTTCTCTGCATGAAGATAATCAGTAGAGTTATCAGCACTTTCTGATAGTTCTGTTGTTTTTTTTATTACTGTATTTTCCCTGTATATGCTCAAATTTGTATACATTGTACTCACACTACTTTCCTTAGGGTCCAGTCACATCATGTAATACATGTACATAGGATAAATAGCAGCTTTGAAACAGAGCAATCATTTATTTGCATAAAGATAATCAGTTAGGTTATGAATTATTTCTGCTATTACTTCTGCATTTTTGCTTACTTCACTTTCCCTGTATATACCCATATTTGTATGTGTTATTGTCTCTTTGTGTTTTGTTTGTAATAATGCAATTATGTAATACGTGGCTTGTATTAGCTACTTATTACGTATTTCACAGTACGCAAAACTCTGATAAGAAAACAGTTATCATTTCATTATTCAACATATGAACATTATGAATATTGTGAATTCATCATATATGCTGCACACAATGCCTATGTTTCTGCATGAGTAGCTTAGTATACTGGATAGAACTTCATAATAGAATGTATCAATGCATTGCTTAATGCACTAATTAGCTCAGGATATTTATTCAAAATGTAAGGCCTGTAGCTATGCTGTCAGTACTACCGTTTTTTTTACACCCGATTCTACGAGAGAATATCAAGATCTTGTCCAGGATAACATGTGAAACTGAGTTTGTGGTGTACGTGCTAAATTGCCCGTGTGATAAATGGTATGTGGGGAGCACAAAAGGCAAATTGAAATTGAGTGCTTGAACATATCAGGGCAATAAAAAATGCTGATCCAACGTACCAAATGGTGCTCCATTTTAAGAACGAACATGGTAGAAAACTAGAAGGGTTCTCATTTTTTTGGCATACACACAATTTCAAAACCATGCAGAGGAGGCAACCATGAGCTTCTGTTGAGGCAATTAGAAACTAAATGTATAATGGACCTTGAGACAAAAAAACCTAAAGGCCATAACCTCGATGAGGAGCTGTACACGTTTCTGGGCACGTGAGGACTTCTGCCCACTATCCCTCTGAACTGTGTGCATTGCAGTGTACTTTGTATTTTCATCAAATGGAGCTGACCACTTCAACTATTTGGGCACTATTCTTGTTATAGAGTTTTGCACGGTTGCTAGTGTGCTCATTAGAAAGTACATTTAACTATCTTTTCATTTGACCCCAATATGCTATCAATATATATGAATTGTTGGTTTTAGATTGACAGATTTTTTACTTAATTGTATTAAGTCAGCTGGGCTAGGTTTTGTGACTTGCTATAAGGAGACTATTGAACACAGAGATTTCTAAACTTGCCGTATTATATCTAGCTTGCTGCAGCTCAAGTTATCTATACAGAGTGTCACATGTAGGTACCTTATACATTTATTGTATCTCAATGTATGAGAACATGCTAGTTGTTAACATGAAAGAACTTTTGCACTAGGCACTTTACAAAAAGGAATATTTTATGCACTATGCACCTTAGAGGAAAGCAATGTTTGCACACACTATGCACTTTAATGAGAGGAGGCTTTTTCTCTTTTCCGATTTTTAGCAGTCCATGCATGCACTCAAAAATTCTGAGAGGTGTAATTTTATGGGACATTTTCCCTCCCTTTTAATACTGAGGGGTCTAACTACCTTTTTTCATGGACATAGAACTAATCTGTTGTCCATTTCAGCAGTTGCCTACATGGTGGACGGAGAGCACTATGCACTTTATTTTTATTGCTAAGAAAAATATTGTGCCTTGATATATTTTGCACACTGTTTGATATTGCTGCTTTTTGCATATTTGCACTGTTCCATAACGGGAAACTTTCCCGTGATGTTCTTTCTAAGCTTGCTCATACAGAAATTAGGTATTCCAACAAGACTATATTGGTACTGCTGCATTACACATGGAGGCAGGGAATTATGTCATTCAGAGATTGTCTGCAAGCATTCACATTTTCACTATCATCGCAACAGAGTGCTTAACTTTAGCAATTTCGCTTTAGCAGATTTAATTATTATATATGGTTGTTTTACATGTCTGCCTCATAGCTTAACACTTCAATTACTGCTGTATATACTTGTATGTAACTTGTATGTAAATAATTATGTAACTATGTATATAAATAACTTTCAAGCTTTGCACCCTGATGCCCCGGGCCTGATGGTGCGCGCTATAAATAAACAAAATACAAATGGTTATTTCCATAAATTTTCTGGCCGGTCTATTGTACTGGCAGAGCTTATTTATTTACAAGTATCCCACCCATCGTGAGCTTGCTTAGGTTGTCAAATGATGTGTATGTTGTAGCATGTTGTTACAATTTGAATTTAGACAGTTACACTCCAGCTAAAATGTTTTGTTGCAGTCCAATGATGAAATGTTTAGCTATTTTAAGGAGATCAACACTCATTGTATGTATTAGCTTTCATGGGATCCATAATGTTGTAAGATGGCTTACTGCTTATACCAAAGATGACTTGTCAGAGACATGGAGACACTCTTCATACATCACTATAGAGCTGCCACATCCTAAAATGTCATCCATTATCTGTGTTAATTTAAACCTATGTGATCAAGCGGTTGCTATACCGCAAAATGCATCGCTTTCTGTCCAGGTTTTTCCTTTTTTCCGACGCACAACTACTAATAAAGAATATTTCATGCTATCCGGCTTTGAAGTGATGTTTTGCCTTTTTTTTTTGCTGAAAGGACACTTGCACTTTTAGGCTGTTCTCAGGAGTGGATTACATTTGTTGTGCTTTTAACAAAGATATTTTCAAACATATATATATATATATATTCAGTGAAAAAACTTTGTTAAAAGGACGCTATGGTTAAGTTTCACTACTCAAAACCTATGAAATTCAGTGTAAAAACTTTGTTAAAGGGACGTTATGGTTCCAAGTAAAACCGAAAACCCCCTGAAATTCGCCAGTTATGGTAAGCTAAGCAAACATAACTCGCGCCACCACTGTGCACTGCTAAGACTAACACCCACAACATCAAAGATGACATCACAAATGTCATTGATGACATCACTGATGACATCACATGTCTGTCTCCCTCTTTTTTCCTTTTCTGACATATGTAGGCCACGTGGTTTTCTTCAGTAACAGTCATGAACTAAAAATTGTAAACGTACTATATTTGTAGACTTTTCCTTCAAGTATGTTCTTACAGTAATTCCCTTAGGGTCCAGTCATATCATATGAAACATTTACATATGGGAAGACACAAGCTTGAAAAACAGCAATTCTTTCTCTGCATGAAGATAATCAGTAGAGTTATCAGCACTTTCTGATAGTTCTGTTGTTTTTTTTATTACTGTATTTTCCCTGTATATGCTCAAATTTGTATACATTGTACTCACACTACTTTCCTTAGGGTCCAGTCACATCATGTAATACATGTACATAGGATAAATAGCAGCTTTGAAACAGAGCAATCATTTATTTGCATAAAGATAATCAGTTAGGTTATGAATTATTTCTGCTACTACTTCTGCATTTTTGCTTACTTCACTTTCCCTGTATATACCCATATTTGTATGTGTTATTGTCTCTTTGTGTTTTGTTTGTAATAATGCAATTATGTAATACGTGGCTTTTATTAGCTACTTATTACGTATTTCACAGTACGCAAAACTCTGATAAGAAAACAGTTATCATTTCATTATTCAACATATGAACATTATGAATATTGTGAATTCATCATATATGCTGCACACAATGCCTATGTTTCTGCATGAGTAGCTTAGTATACTGGATAGAACTTCATAATAGAATGTATCAATGCATTGCTTAATGCACTAATTAGCTCAGGATATTTATTCCAATGATCCTTGACAGTTTTTTTCTCAACATTATAATAAGAATCCCTTGTACACACATTTCATGAAAAGTAAATACACGTGTGATGTCATCAGTGATGTCATCAATGACATTTGTGATGTCATCTTTGATGTCGTGGGTGTTAGTCTTAGCAGTGCACAGTGGTGGCGCAAGTTATGGTTGCTTAGCTTATCATAACTGGCGAATTTCAGGGGTTTTTCGGTTTTACTTGGAACAATAACGTCCCTTTAACAAGGTTTTTTCACTGAATTTCATAGGTTTTTAGTAGCGCAACTTAACCATAACGTCCCTTTAATAAAGTTTTTTCACTAAATTTCATAGGTTTTTAGTAGTGCAACTTAACCATAACATCCCTTTAACAAAGTTTTTTCACTGAATTTCATAGGTTTTTAGTAGCGCAACTTAACCATAATGTCCCTTTAACAACATTTTTTCACTGAATTTCATAGGTTTTTAGTAGCGCAACTTAACAATAATAACTCTGACTTTATGTACATGTAATATGGAACATACTGAACCCCCTGTACTGAATTAGATGTCCGCAAACTCTTTTAATGTCCGTGGACATGTTCGGACAACAGCACCACTACCCAAAAAGTCTGGCGGGGTATGTTTAATTGTTATATCATAACATATGAACATTTTACAAATTCACAAACCAGCGCACATACACATTATATGTAGTAATAAATAAGAAGTGTAACCCATATATATAACACATTAACCATTCATTTAAATACAATATTTTCTAAAATTGAATATACCAAAAGTATACTTTCTGTATTAGATACAAAAAAGAATGATATGTGTTTTATCTCACAGAAATGTCTACTACTCTGGAGTGGCTAAAGGAGCATTTCCCAGATGAGGAAATGTCAGAAGTTAGCAAATCTAATGGTAGACACTTTACTATATAAACCAATTAATTAATATAATTTTATATACATTTAACATATATATTTTTTTCTACAGACCATACAAAAATTGAAAATACTAATGAAAAAGCTGTATTGGATAAGACTCTTCAGCACATAGATGAAAAAATTGACTTACTCTTGGCAAATTTTAATAATTTAAAAAACGTTGTGGAGGATCACTTCTAACAAACAACTACATACCATTGTCCCACATGTACCTGTCCCCCCTCACCATATCCCAGTCAATTATCCCCAAACCCTTTCCATGAACCAAAACGTTTTGATGAGACTTCCATCCCTTCTTCACCTCATATAAATCCTATTGAAACCCCTAATTCTCCTGTTTTCGTTTCAGTTTCAGCCTCACCTTCTCTGTCATAAATTTAACATACATGTAAAATAAAGTAAAATTATTATATTGTGTCCTAATTCATTTCTTGTTTTTTTTTTAAAAAGCAATTCAGGTGTCCGCGAACAGCGCGGGTGTCCGGAATGTACGTAAGAAATGAAAATGGAGGTGTCCTAAGAACACTATACTTGTCCGTACTGTCCACTAGCAAGTTGAAACTGTTCTAAGAACACACGCGCTGTCCTGAAATGTTCGTCAATGGACGAAATGTAGGTGTCCTGACGACGCTGTCTGTATTGTTCGCTGGCAAGATGAAAGTGTTCTTAGAACATATTATGTGTCCTGGGATGTTCGTAAATAAACAAAATGGGAGTGTCCTGAGGACACTATGCCTGTCCATATTGTTCGAAAGCAAGTTGAAATTGTTCTAAGAACACAGGAAGTGTCCTAAAATGTTTGTAAAGAAACAAAATGGGAGTATCCTTAGGACGCTCTGCCTGTCCGTATTGTTCGCAGGCAAGTTAAAACTGTTCTAAGAACACACGCAGTGTCCTGAAATGTTCGTCAATGGACGAAATGTGGGTGTCCTGAGGACGCAGTCCGTATTGTTCGCTGGCAAGATGAAAGTGTTCTAAGAACACAGGCTGTGTCCTAAAATGTTCGTAAAGAAACAAAATGGGAGTGTCCTGAGAACGCAATGCCTGTCCGTATTGTTCACAGACAAGTTGAAACTGTTCTAAGAACACAGGCTGTGTCCTAAAATGTTCGTAAAGAAACACAATGGGAGTGTCCTGAAGATGTTCTGCCTGTCCGTATTGTTTGCAGGCAAGTTGAAACTGTTCTAAGAACACACGCAGTGTCCTGAAATGTTCATCAATGGACGAAATGTGGGTGTCCTGAGGACGCTGTCCGTATTGTTCGCTGGCAAGATGAAAGTGTTCTTAGAACATATTATGTGTCCTGGGATGTTAGTAAATAAACAAAATTGGGGTGTCCTGAGGACGCTATGCCTGTCCGTATTGTTCGCAGGCAAGTTGAAATTGTTCTAAGAACACAGGCTGTGTCCTAAAATGTTCATAAAGAAACAAAATGGGATTGTCCTGAGGACACTCTGCCTGTCCGTATTGTTCGCAGGCAAGTTGAAACTGTTCTAAGAACACACGTGGTGTCCTGAAATGTTCATCAGTGGACGAAATGTGGGTGTCCTGAGGACGGTGTCTGTATTGTTCACTGGCAAGATGAAAGTGTTCTTAGAACATATTATGTGCCCTGGGACGTTCGTAAATAAACAATGGGGGTGTCCTGAGGACGCTATGCCTGTCCGTATTATTCGCAGAAGAGTTAAAACTGTTCTAAGAACAAACGTCTGTCGATAACTGTTTGTTTCACTTGTGACGCACTTTTAATCACTTCAGGACACCCACTCCCTTCGCGGACCTGTTCGCGAAGCTATCATGTGACTGCGCCCACAATCAGCGTATGTTCTGATTGCGAACACTGTTCGTGTCCCCAAACAATTTAAAACTACATTTTCAAGCAATCTACAATATTTTCCAACAAAAACTCACCATAGAACAAGTCCGACATAGTAATCCTGAGTTTCTAGATACTTTTGTGACTTTTGATCCCTTTTTTCTGTTTGATCTGTCCGCGGACAGCACGCATGTCCGCGAACCGCACACAAGCACCCGTAAAAAGACCACGCCCTAGAGCTCATTCTCATTCTGTTTCTGGCTATCCTACAGAGCCCAGCGAATTTTGCTGCTGCCAATTTGCAGATTTCCATCGCAAACTTGATGGCATCCGTGGCTCCACTACTGCCACCTGGTGCTGCATCTGTCACCCCCTCCACCACCACCACCTCCCCAAGGGCCTGAAGAGGGGAACAGGAGTGAGGATGCACAGGAGGAAGAAGAGGATGATGAGAATGAGGTAGTGGAAGTCCCTACTACCAGCACTCGGCGTGAGTCTTGGGTGTGGCGGTTATTTACCATTCGTGGTAATGGTCCTAAGGCGCATGCGAACCAAGTCACCTGCAATGAGTGCAAAATGGTACTCAGTCATGGGAGGCATGGTTCATACAGCTTTGGGACAACTAACATGAACCGACACATAAAGTCATTCCACTCGGGGGCCGTTCGCAAAGTTGTACCTTGTGATGAGCATAGCAGGTTGACTTCCATTACTTCATCCTCTTTTTCCGATCCTGTCAGCACAAGGAACACTCCTGTGGGACAGCGTATTCCTCAAGCTGCCTCACAGGCCATAGGCAATGCTGATGACCCTTACCTTTCGAGGGTCACAGTTGTGTGTATGTACTGCAACGCAGTACTGTGCAGGGGGGAGAGACTTTGTAGTGTTTTTGAGGCTATCGTTTCAGAGCACGAAAAGGTCTGCTCACTACCCAAGTGAAACCCACTCTACATCTTCCTCTCTCAGCTCGCCCTTTCTTATCCCCGTGGTTGGTGTGCCCCCTTACCCTCCTTTCCCCTCCTCTCCTAGTGTGTCTTGTATAAAACACCAAAAAGAATTTAAAACAACAAAAATAAAAAAGGATCTTTTCAGAGCCGCCTTTTACAGTTAAAAAATAGAAGTGAAAATAAATGAAGCAGGACTCTGTGTATTTTTTAGAAGTCCATGGACAATCCGCGGACATCTAAAATTTTGGGGTGCTACCCTATCATAATCATTGCAGTTTTATCTGGCAGGAAGTGGTGGCTCTGAAAAGAGCCTTTGGGAGGTGTTTGTATGTCAAAAATTTGAAATGCTCAATACCTACTATAAAATGGATGCTGTAATTCCAAAAAAGGTTCCAATGCATTTTGTACATTTCTCAAAAAAATCTGATTGCCAGCATAAGTAAGATGGACTCCATCTCTGCCAAAAATGTATGTAGTACGAAACATAAAATTTTCATTGTGAAAAGAGGACATGCCAAAATCTCTTAGAAAGGCACAAACAGCCTTATTGACATTGCGCCTTGCTTTCTCCATTTGTGGACCGAATGAAGTAGAACGAAGCCACATTTGTCTCTGCGCAATCCGTGAAAAAATTATTGAGAATTTGGAAACATGTCCATGACCTTCCCAAGTTCTTTTTTCATTGCAAATTGTAAAGAAATTCCAGACACATGTCCTAAACTGTTCCCTCCACAATTAATTACAATTATGTCTGGATGTTGCTCTGTCTCCAAAGTAGCACAGAGAGGTAGCAAGTCCAACCACTTAATTCCACGTACTCCATGCCAGTGCACTTTCACATGTGGGAATCCAAGATCTACAGCTACTCCACAGCTTTCTGCATGCACCTTCAACCAATGTATCCACGAGTCTCCCAAAATCCAAACAATCTGTTTTTTGAAACACACAGCCATATCTATCTGTTCTTCTCTCAGCAAAAAGAGTATCTGAGAAACTCTCTCCTGGCACAACACACACACTAAACTTTCCTGACCAATCCCTTTCTCTGCTCATTCTCATTTGCATGGCTCCCCAACCCAAAAATCCCCAGATGTAACACCCGATGTCCGCGGACTACCGCCATGTCCGCAGACATATCGTAACATGAACATTCCTTCTACCATTTCCTTTTCACTTTCTGTGCCATTCCCTCATTGGATATAGCTAAGAAGTCACATGAACATCCACCAATGACATCCAAGACGTCTACATCTAACAGCATCATCATAGATCAGCAGTTTAAATGTACTGTGATTATCTCTGAGTACAAGTGGCATATAATTGAAAAGCACTTTCTACCAGAAATACTGTACAAGTCTCCAAGATTTCTACTTACAGCTGCATGCATATCCATATGCAAGAACAAAAACTACAGGTATGCATATTTTCTATATAGTACATGTACAATTTTTATAGATTCATATAAACAGATCAACTAACTTTTAGCTTGTATAATCTATAAAATGAATGTACTGTCATTTTTTTCCATCTCCTAAAATCAACTGTCACTTCCAAACCTATCTGCTATTTAATTTCTTTTTACACACACATTTTCAAAGCATGTTGAACTAACATATTTAAAGTACAATATGAAGAGTTAACATACTCAAACAAAATTGCATGCACACAGTATTGCCAAAAATCAAACAACAATACTTGTACAAAAATGTAAACATGGCATTGAGGCGCTGTTACTTACAAGAGCTTAGTTACAGAAATAGTGGTATTCAGTGGTACATTATGAATTCCACAAGGCATACAAATGATATTTTGGTTGGTACAGTTAGTCATTACAATACAGTTTATGCATTAAGAACTTTGTCTTATGTGAATAAGATAGTTTTCATGATTATGAGGAAGGCGCTGAGGGTCAATGTCAATTAAAAAAATCAATGTCTCAATTAAAAATAATGCTATATACAAACAAAATTCCTTATTTGTTTCCTTTACAATTGCAGTGAAGACCATTCTCCTAAAAAGAAGCAGCCGCATTTAAAGTACAAAGAACAACTAAGAAGAAACCTGCTCATTTCAGAAAAAAAGTAAGTTGAAAACCACCATATTATTTGACTATTATTCAAACACACTGTAAGGTTAATTCATGCTATTTCTGTGTCTAAAAATAGAGATTGTGCACCATTCTGTTTACGAATCCCCATTTCTTAAACAGAGATTTACAGGCAGAATGACGCACAATTTCTTAGTTTTCGACACACAAATAATCCAACTCAACCCCTAGAATTGTGATATTATAGTACAAACAACTGTTTTAATTGTATACCATTAGATTTATTATTTCTACTTCTCCACACCACCAGCTTACTTTCTACTATCATGTGAACCCCAGTTTAGTAGCACATAAATTCAAGAACAGCCATCCCAACTAGTTGTAGTTGCCCAATGCACAATCACACACCATTACATGCATCTTTATTATCTTACTCACACACTCATGCAAACAGCACACATACATTAAGAACACCCCAACCCATACCTTCTTTATTTTTTTCAACAGACCCTAAAGAATGCCTACCAAAAATCAAGTCCGTAGAAAGCAACGCAGAAAAAGAGCAAATGAAAATAGAAGTGTCCAAAACAAACATCCATCTCTAGCAGAATTTGTAAAAAAAGTTAAAACAAAACAGCTCATAAAGTCATTTAGCGAAACAAAACAAGCTTCAAGTACAGAAACTTTGCCTCCTCTATCAAAATGTAAAACAAACCACAAAACAATTAACAAAAAATCAGCTACCACTACAGATAAAACTGCTCCTATAAATCTTGATATAGTGCAAACTAAGCATACCAAAAAAAGTATTTTGGCAAAAATGTTCCATCACAGAGACCTGCAAAACCTTATAAAAACCGGAGAGAAATCAAACTCAACCCTTAAAACCTATTGTAGGAAATTAATATTAGAAGCGTTGATAGACAGTGCAATCTTTCTCAAAAGAAAGTTATTTATTTTAGTGTTAAACAAAATGAAACAACTAACAAAACTAATGACTAAATTACAAAAAAGACTTCTCAAAAAACGAAATGTCAACAAAAATAACTTCTTAAGTATCTGTGGAGGTGAATGGAGTCACACTACGAGCACAGAACCATAGTTTAATGAAGAAGCATACAAACAAAAGCAAACAAATACAATTGCCATACATAGTAGTGGACGAGGTTATGAAAAAGTTAATAATACCATAATGGAACAAGAAATACTGCTTGCAAAAATATCCCCGGAAAACTTAGAATTACCTCTCCATTCAACTGAATCAGAACGTCAATGTGTAACATTCGCAAAGAATCTTTTAAGTCTTTACGCCAATTCCTCAGTCAATATGTGAAAGGCAAAGACAAAATGAAAATTAAACTACTGCAAAATATGGATACCTGTCCAGTGCGCAAGTACACAGGACTACACAGGACTACAAGGACATTCATTGGCCTGCATTTCAGGACCTACTTGCAAAACCACCTTCTATTATATCAAAATGATATCAACACATCATTCAACTATAATAAATCTAGTCTATAAACTGTACTATGCTAAAAGTCCTGCTTTAGCACTAACCAATGTAAATAACAATCTTCTACATGGTACAGCAAAAAACCTACTTGAAGAAATTGACTATATCCAGAAATAAATATTTTGCAAGTGAAAGCCACTTACAGAATGAAATAGCTTTAAAGCAAATTAGCAACAATTCTATGCATGGCAACCTTCTACTACACACATACAAAAATGAAATACTGAAATTTAAAAGTACATCTGCTGAAATACCAAATCATGTGTGTGTATGTTGCCGTAGAACTTTCTATAAAAGTAACACATAAACTGCAGACCTAACATATAAAATAGAAAACAATGAAGATTCTAAATGGTTTGAATTAGCTTTCTACCTTATAGCAGAAAACAAATATGAAATAACTGACCCCTTAATACTTTGCAGTTACTGCACTGAAAAACTTGACAACAACCAAACTCCTTCACGTGCTATCACAAATAATTTGGAATTATTTCCAATACCAAAACCCCTACAACAACTCAATTTATATGAGAGCATCATAATTCAAACAGTGCACCCCTTTCAAGCAATAATACACCTTCAACCAAAAACAGCAAAATTACCTCCCTCTGAATTAGTGAAAGGTATTCGTGGAAAAGTCGTGTATTTACCATTAGATCTAAAAGAAAATGTGCACACTTTAGGAGTGCAACGTCCAATGGAGAAATCTTTAATTATCTTAGTAAATGGTGTACCTACACAAGACAAAAACAATTGGCAACAACTGGTAGATTTGAATAAAGTTAGACAAGCTTTGCAATATCTAAAAGACAATAATGAATACTACAAAGAAATTAGTATTGAAGAAAACTTGAAGGATACCACTGAAATCATTCAAGAGACACAAGAAGCTGGTCATTTTGAGCTCCTAGATCCTGCTACAATATCCAATACTTTAGACCATTATACAATTCACCCATTGCATTCTAATGACACTGTAGAAGATGCACTAGAAACGTACCAAATGCGTCAAACAAAAGGATCACCAATCAGCATATGGGAAAAAAGTATAGAAGCAAGTGCTTTTCCTCTACTTTTTCCTACTGGCAAAGGAGGAAGGAACGATGATAGACCTATTCAAATAACAGCATCAGAATATCGCTCATTATGGATGTATTCTGAAGAACCCAGATTTAGACAAAATGTGGAATACATATTCCACCTACTCTTTGAGGTGAACTAGCATCTTTATTTTACGGAGTTGCACACAAATTAAAATCAGGATCCCACTTTCAAAACATGTCAGCTACACAATTATTACAAAAGGTGCAACAAAAAGATGAGGTTTTACAATCAAATATTACAAATCTATTAGCAAATATGCATGGTACTAAAGAATACTGGTTTTGACGTCACAGAGATGTACGTTGTATGATAAGAAACCTTGGCCCACCAACTTGGTTTGTTACATTAAGTTGTGCAGAATATGCATGGGAAGATTTACACGATTTCCTACGCATATCAAACAAAAACAAAACAAACATAGATATACTAACACCTGGAGAACTTTGTTTTCCAGATCCTGTTAATGTTTCAAGATATTTTCACCATCGCTTCATTGCTATGCTACACTTTATTTGTAATAAAACTGCTCCTCCCCTTGGAGAAGTGCAACACTTCTTTTGGAGAAAAGAATACCAAGCCAGAGGAGCACCACATACCCACATGCTTTTATGGATTAAAGATGCTCCTAAATTTGGCCAAGACAGTGACACCACTTTTTTACAGTTTATTGAAAAGTATGTCACTTGTCAAATTCCATCAGAAGCAACAAATAGTGATCTTCAAACACAAATTTTACAATTTCAAAGACACAAATGTGGCAAATATTGTCGTCGCAAATACAAAAAAAAGGAAAATACTATACCAAATGCTGCTTTGGTTTCCCTAGACCGGTTACAAAAACAGGTCAAGTGAACAACTTCATGTCTTTAGTTAGACAAAGTGTTAAAGGCAAATCACCTAAAAATACATATTACAATGCAATCATTGCCCACTTATGGAATGCAAACATAGATGTGCAGTACATTGCAGACAATTCCAATGCAGTTGCACAATATGTTACAGCATACTTAACCAAAGCAGAAAAAACAGAGCTACAAGACTTCTGGATTGACCTGTCATCGGACAAAATACTGTCTCAAATATTATACAGCTTGGGCATAAAAATGCTCTCCCATAGAGAATGTGGCTCCTATGAAGCAGCAGATTGTTTAACTGGTACTGCTTTGTATGGAAAATCTGAAAATATAGTATTGCTAAGTCTTGGTCCTGCTAAATCTAGAAAAATAGTTCTAAAATCATACAAAGGTAAAGAAACAATAGCCAAACATGATCCCAACAGCCAAGACATTTTACAAAACAATGTGCTGGACACATACTACCCAAACAGAAGTACCACTTTGGAAACCATGTGTCTATACCACATAGCCCAAAACTTCACATACAAAAATAATATAAAACCCAATGAAAAAAAAGGTGGATACAGAGTGACAAATTGAGAAGGCAGCTTAGTAAAACTCACCAAACCAAATTTAATTAATCATATCAAATTGTCATGAAAGACTCCTCAACATAAAGAACTATATTACATGTCCCTGCTACAACTGTTTAAACCATGGAGAAAAGAAGAATAAATACTAGATAACTATGACTCCTATGAAGACACTTTCAAAGCACATGAAAGCAATATAACTGATGTAAACTTTACACAGTACAAAACAATGTTGCACAATGAACAGCAACACGAAGAAGAACTGCAGGCCCAACTAGATAAGGACACTCCTGACAGTAGTCAACCTTCTGTAACAGGAAGCCAAGAACACTGGGAGAGCCACTAATAACAAATGAGGCAGAATTAGCTATGACAGAAGTAGAAAACACCATGAGGCCGATTCATGGAACAAACGTGCGTCGAAAATCCCAGCGCAAGCAGGTGCAAGGTGGCGCAAGCGTGAGAAAGCAAGCGCACACGCACGCGTGCGATTCAAGGAAGGCGCTGCACGTTTTTTCCACTGGTTGTGTGCCAAATCTGTGCATGGCGCACGTGGGCGCACACGTCATCAAACGGCGTGTGCTACGCACACATAGCGCAGCGCACACAACAAAAATGGGCAGAACAGCGAAAAAGAAGGCGTAACTGGAGAAGTACTGCAGGGAACTACACGGAACGCCCACATGCACGCGAACAACCTGTATTCATGGATTTGAATACGGCAAACCCGCTCACATCAAAAGACGCGCACAGGCATCAACGCGTCTGCCACACAAAGGCAGGCGGAAGCGTCCTGCGCACAGCATAAAAGTGGGTCCAAACAACAAACACGTATTTACAGCTATGATGAATTCCCCATTTGTCGCAGCACTGCTCGTGGGACACCGCAGGAGGAGGAGAATAGCCAGGGCCCGCATTTTTTCACCCCAGACATGCCTTTTTGGGATGCCTGATGACCAGGTCCACAGCAGGTATAGGTTTCCACCTCATATCATCCTAGACCTGGTCAGGTAGTGGGAAGATGACCTTACATCCCCCACCCTCTGCTCCAAAGCATTGAGCCCCTTGGAGAAGGTGCTCAATGTCCTGCATTTTTTGGCCACTGGGTCATTTCAGTGGACTACTGCCATAGTGGGGGGTATCTCACAGGCTACGCAGTCACGCTGCCTACACCAGGTGTTGGCAATCATCACTGCACGCCCCTCAGTCCGCAGGCACATATACATGCCCAGAACACCTGCAGAAAGGCAGGCCATTGTCCAGGACTTTTACAGGGTGGCACATTTCCCCAAAGTGCTCTGTGCCATAGATTGCACCCATGTGGCCCTACGTCCATCTCGGGCCACTGAGCACATCTACCGAAACCGCAAGCACTGCCATTCCATCAATGTGCAGGTGGTATGCGATGCAAAGGGAATCATCACCTCTGTCTATGCAAACTACCCTGGCTCCACCCTTGACAGTTTCATATACAGAATGTCCGCCCTGAGCTGGGCCCTGGAAGTTGGGCAGCATTGCGACACATGGCTCCTAGGTGAGTACAAATGCCCGTGCACATGCGTGCATGTCACCCACACACAAATACACAAACCCCAATAATCAGAACCATCATCACCTCTCCAGAGGACAGTGCCTACCCTTTGAGCAACCACATGATGATGCCAATCCAGAACCCCACAACACCGCCCCAGGTAAGATACAACCCGGCCCATATTACAACCAGGGCCATAGTGGAGCGGCCATTCGGAGTGCTCAAGTCACGCTTCCTCTCCCTTGACCGCTCTGGCGGGCAGCTACTCTATGCACCCCCAGTAGTGTGCAGGATCATTGTGGCAGCATGTGTCCTGCACAATGTTGCAACACAGCAGGGCGTACCGGTGGACATGGTGGTGCCCCCACATACCCAACCACAGGCACAGGCGCTGCCCATAGGAGGGGATAGGGCACGTGGCGAGGAAGCCCGGACCCATCTTGTGGCCACATTTTTTACCTAAAGTCCCACCCTTGCGGATTGCACACAGGCCTGGCACATACCAGGTGACAATCGATAATGACAAAGAGACAGTCAACTGTCACAACCTTCCACCCTGAGAATGTTGCCATGGAAGTGCCACATTGTGTGCATCCCTAGCTACTTAAACATAAGCAATCCTGTGTGACCACAAGGCACACATGCAAGTTGTGAATCACACAGACCTGCAAAACAGGCCATGACTATCACTGTTATGTCACCCAAACCCTCCCAAACCACAACAGGACATGGCAAACAATAGCTATACACCAACACAGTACCAATAAGGTACACATTGACATGTGAAAAATGTAAAGTGGCATCAGACAATGATGCCTGACAAGGAATCAGATGAAAATACGGACCAACAACCTCCCACACAAAAGAACTCAGACCCAAATGCATTCCAACAGTTGTAGTTGTAACATAACAATGAATGCCTTCCTACATGCACATTGTGCATAGCAAAATCAACACTGCACCTTATGTGTGCCGTGTCCACCTCATGCATCACACTGCTCAGCGCACAGCATAGTGAACAGCCATTGTGTGTGACGCACACCCTAAGCATCACATCTAAGCTACAAACTACATCAAAAAGCAAAATATGCATGTACAGGATCCACAATTGGTCAAAGATCATGTGCTGCAGGGACAGAGTGGGCACCAGAAGGCAAACAGTGTGTACATGTGAACATGGAAGGGTGGCTGTACATGTAGTGGATCATAGTGTGAGTGGGTGGGTCAGTAGGGACATGCACTCAATATATGCATGTGCAATCAAGTGACCATCAGTGTCCTCTACACATCACATGTGAACATTCACCATATATACACCCCAGCATGTCAAGCCACAACTATTCCCTCACACCTGAAAGCTAAACACAACACATGAACAGGCATTGATCAGCAGAATACATCATGTACATAGGATACCGCAATTACAATGTCAGGGTGCGCATCACACTGTAGGGCAAGGCAACTGTCAACAACAAAACACCCCCCCTCCCTCACAAATCACCATGACCCACTGAACAACAGCACCTGGGTTATGTAGCCTTCATCCTTGAAGTTCACCTGGCCACAGGATCACCCTTCCCCTTTGTCAACATATCCTACCTTGTGTGCAAAAAGTGTCCAGCACCCTCAGAGGCCACCTTGACTTGCAAATAAACCAAATCAAAGAGAACTGAAAGCAGGCCAACACAGAAGCCAAGCAAAAAGCCTGCAGGCAGCAAAACAAACCAGAAGAGCCTCCAGTAGATGACTTGAAGTAGCAGTACGTCACAAAGCCCAAGTACTACCACAATGACGTAACAACCAAGGTAACACAGTAAAACAATGTCACAACAGGATGTGTACCATGTGTGGTACATAACACAGAATAATGCACCACAAACTGATGTGTACTGTCACAGCTCCCGTGTACAGGTGCAGGAGTGGCATCAACCAACCACCCCCACCTTGGTCGGGGTGCCTGCAAGGTCAAACTCACACAGGCCTCTGAGACCCTGGTGGGGAAGGAGGGTCAGGGATATGCAGTCGGGACAGGCATTGCTATACTGGATAACTGGAATGAGGGACAGGAGAGGGGAGTAGGATTCACACAGGAAAGTAGGAAATGCAAAAAACTGTACTCCTCACATTTACACATACACAAGTCCACCAAACCTGATCATCATGCACACAGTAACAAATTACTAAAATGTTAGACAAAGAGAAACTTATCTCTTGGGTGAGTGCTGGCCTCTTGCCTGCGCACTCTCAGGTCCGGTAACAGGAGCAGTTTAATGCTGCAAAGAGAGCCACAGTTACTAATCTGTGCATGCCCATAACACCCAAACACACCACCATATATGCCCCAAAGTAACAAAATACTCTACAAACAAACAATCCGGTGTGGATGCTTCGTACCCATACTTAACATCACCCCTGTGATGGTTCATACACAGTCAATGCAGTAAATCATGCGCCACTGGGTGCGTTGCAAATGGAAGACCAATGTGTCACGAATCACACAACATGCAATGTTCCCTGGGTAAGCAGCCAGACGCAAATAGCAAGGTATGACTTCAGAACAAGTCGTGTTCCACCATGACCCAAACAAAGTAGGTAGTGCATGTGTCAAATTCTACATGGTAATGAAATTCACTGCACACAAGTCTGTCCCTTGCTGTCTGTCCCTGTGAGCTGCTTATTTTCATGTTTTGCAATGCTACATGGCTAATACAAGTGCCTCAATGTACCATGGTGGACCGGAGGGTATGTGCCACTGGCCCTGCAGGTGCCCCAGACAACTTACCCATCAACTAGCCATTAGTCCACCAACGAATAACAGCTGTATTGTGCACTTCAACACCAATATTTGTCCAAGCCCACCGTCTGTGCTGCTACTAAGCATGCATGTGCAACTGGCCAAGTGGAAGGTCTGCTGTGTTGTGGCCCCCCTGTGCTGCTCACCTTGCCTGGAGTCCCTTGAAACACGTCAGCTGTTTTCAGATGCATGAGCGCAATCCCTGTGCCTCTACTTCCGCACACATGCACATGTCGGCACCACCAAACCTGTCCAGCTTCCAGACGTTCAATGGCCCATGTCTGCTGGCAAAGGTGGTCTGGAGGCTCATCCCCCTGCAGAAAGGGCATGAAACACATGATTATTGCTTTAAAATCATCTGTGTGTGTCTCTTCAGGCATTACATGACTGGACCATGTCAGAGACGTACATCACAAATCACACCATCAGTCCGTCTTTCACAGGCAAACTGTTGAACACACCATGAACGCCATGAATTGCAACAAGCACATGTACAGTATAGATAATAAACATACTACACAATGAATAGCAATGAATGTACACATCAATCATGAAACCCCCCATCTAGCAAATGAAGAACAGTGGTCAATAACACCCCTATCATCCCCACTAGGGGTCTTAACACAAGTTTCACAGCAGCAGACATGCCACAGATATGACAGTCCAGAGCCCTTGTGTAAAAGGCTGTTACACCGAACCATCCTTGCGAGTCCATGGATAAGGGAAGCAGGAGTGGCATATGTGAGTCAAAGACCCCAAGCTGCAAACACATACACAAGACAAGCTTGAAGGGCCCAGCTGGAACAGACAGTTAATGCTCTCCAAAGCCACAAAGCACCACACCGTCACATGAAAGCACAATAGACAAACAATTTTAAACTATATTAACTAATTACACTAACTATGAAAAACCTACATTACCTATTTAAACTAACTATCAAATTGAAACTAAACTAACTAAACTAAAAGAAAAATCAAAAATGGCCACATACGACCCGGGGGGGGAGGCACCCAGGAGGGGGGAGGTACAGGGTGCTGCTCAACACCCACATGCGATGATGTTGAGGAAAAAAAAATCTCCATGGGCTCAACGCCTGCACAGCCCGACCTATGTGGGAGATAGACTGTCGTCCGAGTCTGGTTCTTCCTGGAAAGGAGGACGTGGCACAGGAGCCTGACCAAACCTAGCCGCAGCTTGCCCCTCATCGGCAGCAAGTCTGCCGGACGGGTGAGCCTGGTTCTGTGCGGCAATCACACGTAGGTCTGCATGCAGAACCTCCCATGATACACGTGCTTCCTCTTGCAAGGTAGAACGTGTAACGCAGAGTTTCTCCTGCAAACCCTGGCTGGACAACTGCTGCACCTCCCAGCAAGCATGTAGCTCAGCCGAGATGGTACGCTCAAGCTGCGCAAACCTCTCCTCTGCCCACTCCCTCTGGGACATCATAAGGACACCCAGAGTGGATCTGAGGGAAGCATACTCTTGCCTCAGGGCCTCCATGTGTGCCTCTGCGTGAGCAGCAATTGCTTTACGCAGAGATGACATTTCAGCCTAGCGTGCCCTGTCTGAGGCCGCCATGCCCAGCCTGAGCGAGCGGGCCGTGGACCGTGCCGCCTTCTGCTGGAGAAGCAACTGCCTAGCAGGGGGGAGCACGGATTGGGACACACGCTCCTTGCTCTCAGCGATGTTCTCCATTGCTGCCCCCTGCTGTTCAGAATTGATGTCTTGCTCCCACTTAGTATACTGCGGTTGCGTGCAGCGACCGCGTTGCTGGGCTTCACCCCTGCGGGACCCAAGGACTGGGTTCCTCGTTGTGTTGGCACCACCCGTGGCTGCACGACTAAATGCCCCCGTCGACGTGATGGCCCAGGAACATCAGTGACTGGTGTGGAGGGTGACCCTGTGTCCCGATCCACCACAGGCGAAGGTTCCAAGACTGTCTGACCCCTCAGTGCAGGTGTCACGGACAGAGGAGTGCCCACATCAGAATCACTTACCCCTGACATATGGACCTGATGCTCATCCAACTCGACATGGACGTCAGAGTGGTCATCATGGCTGGACTCATTGCCAGCCAGAGACCAGATGGACTGTAACACATGTGGGTTTTCGTGGCCTACCACCCCAGGACCCCCACTTGTGCCGTATGCTGTAGTAATAACAACCCTGTGCCTGGCATGACAACACCATCATCTGGCTCCATTGCGTCATCATCTGAAAAGTAGAGAAAAATAAGGTCACTGCACATGTTAGAAGCACACAACACACACACACAGACACCAAACACATCAAGCAGACAGGTCACACACAAAATAGAACCTGCCATGCATGCAGGGTCAACTTGAAATTGCTTCTGTGATTAGGCTTGTCAAAAGGTGTCAGTTTGCACTGAAGTGGGTGGAATGCAGTGCAGCAAATATGTCCGTTACTCACTATCTACATGTACAAGAACTTCATGATGTGTGTCATAAAATGTGAAGGCAAAAATGTGAAGGCAGTGCAAGGTCAACTTCAGGCATCACGTTCAATGTGCATTCAATGAGTAGCATGTCTACAAGCAAACCACCCCTCCCCCAAGTGCAAATGCAGGGATGCCTAGCATGGTATCAAAAGGCCGAACATAGAACTGTGTATTGACGGACAGTGTTGACTAGCATCAACAGCATCATGTGAATCAAGGGACAGTAAGCAGGACACATGATGATGAAACCTCTGGAGTACACCCACGTGTGAAGAAGACACTACACCAGTTGGACAGAGTCATTGGCTATTAAACAGGCTGAGGCCTGTGACCCACACAGACTGCCAGGCCCTAAACATGTGTGCAATGCAGTACTGAGCCACAGTGGACATGGGAAGGCTGATGAAATGCCATGCAATATATGTCACCCAGGACTTGTATTTCAGTGATCATCCAGTCAAGGACACATAGGGGCATGCGTTTAATGCACATGGAGCATGAATGGGCACTCATATCCCTGCGGGGCATCTGACCTCTGCACAGTACAAGTGAGATACCCTGCATCAAGTACTAAGGATGAACCACACAGCATATGTCTGGCAGATTGGCCGCTGGAAGTTAGCATGTACACAGGACGCAAGAACTGGGAAGTACCCAACGGCAATATTGAAGCAGACCAGTGCAAAGGTGGAATTCGGGTTCAGAGCGGTGGATGGAGGGGCAAGGGAGCATGCCTGCATGGAGTACCCGCATGCAGGCAGAGGACACATGCACGTCAGTCATGGTATGACATTGTCCCTGGGCTGAGAGGAAGGTCACCCCACGCTACATGCAGAAGGGCCAGTGAGCTGGAACATGGACCGGAGGGGCATACTGGTAACCAGCATGTGAGTAGGGTGCAATAGTGGTGATGCGGACGGTCCCCGTCTGCTCCACATGTCCACCATCCAGTAGAGCAGACATGCATCAGGGAAGCATTGCATTACTTGCACATCAGAACCATGTAGTGGCAGTCATGCACAACACATCACACAAGTAAAACACACACGTCCTCAACAAACACCCATCAACACTCACTGGAATGGGCATCAAAGTCTGGCATCTCTCCCACTCCTTCGACCGATTCAGATGGTATGAACTCCACAACGAGTGACTCATGCGGAGTGAGGTCTTCCTCCTCTGGTCCAGGCCCACTGCCAGTCACCAGAGTCAAGTTGTAATTTGAGGCATGCTTAGCCTTACCGCTGCGTTTTAGGTCATTCCAACGCTTTTTGCACTCTTGTGCCGTGCGCACCTCATGGCCGAATGCACTCACCTGTTCCGCAACTTGCTTCCCCTTGGTCAGGGCAGCCCTGCGTGCCCCTAGGGTTTCTCTCCTGGCCTGTTGGAAATCTTCCAAGGGCTCTTCAAATGCCAACGCAGCTTGCGCTGGCAGACCCTGAGCATGGGTGGTGGTGTCCACAGCTACACCTGCAGCTACCACTACCGTTGGGCCCGTGGCAGTCGATGAAATGGACTGCCGGGTCACACGGGCACCAGTGCCAGATGCAGAAGCTGCATCTCCCGGAACCACAGGGGGTGGTGGCATGACTGCACCGATACATGGCACAACAACGTGCTCAAGTGGTGCACCCCTGCCTCTTCCCCCTCTTCGGCCACCCTGGACACCCTGGAGTCCCCTTACTCCCTGGTCACCCTGGCCACATCCCTGACCACGCCCGCCACGAGGAGGACGGCCAGCTGAGGCGTCCCTCACCTTTGGTGGCCTCCCAACCATGGCACAGATGTAGTAGTGCCGGCACAGATGGAGTAGTGCCAATGGGAGGTGTACACCACAATTGACCTGGGCAATTGGGGTGAAGGGGGTGAAGGGGGTGGGATGCAAGATGTTAACAGCCCCCCTGCACCTGCAAGCTTGTAATGTCACAGAAGCGCTTACGTGCTAAGGGCCTTTGGTCCAATGAATCGCGTACGTGTGCTGACGTGCTTGCGTGTTAAGGGCCTTTCCTCTAATTACATGCTGACGTGCAATTTTTTCACGTGCCAAATCACTCCGTATCAAGTTGGCCATGCAACAACACAGGGAAGACCACGCTCCTGCCCAGAAGGCCGAATTACTGCCCCCCAGAGCCCCGAGCACGCTCCCACCTGCCATCTGCTGCTGCCTGACTGCCTGCTGCCCACATGCCCTGCTATTTGCTGCCTGCACGTCAGCCAGAGGCAGTTGCTGTGACCACCCCTGCTGGAACCGAACACTCCCGACTGGGATACCATCGCTCCACAGCCCTGCCCCAGGACCCAGTTGCCCACCCACTCCTGCCTCTGGGTTTGCCATGTCGGGCACAACACCATCTGGCACCACTGGCAACCCCCAGCCAGAGAGGCAGAGGGCCACCAGTTTCACTGCCAGGGAAGTTGGTGTCCTGGTGGAGCAAGTCCTGGGGCAGTATGATGCCCTCTTCGGAAGTTTGCGCGCCGACTATGAAGGACGGACCAGGATCTGGATGGACATTATGACTGCCATCAACACGGAGGGGGTGGCAGTCTGCGACTTACAACATGTCAAGAAGCGCTGGGAGGACTTCAGGTCCAGGACCCTCAACAAGGCCCGGTGCCTCTTGAAGGCAGTGGATGCCAAGGGGCGCCGGGGCCACCTGTCTGACCACCAAATGAGGGCATAGGTACACAAACGCCCAGCGCTCCACATCCAGGTCCTTGAGAGGCAGACCCGTCTGGAGTCGAGCGGTAAGTGTACATGCATACTGATTGGACGCTGTGCGTGTCGTGGTGTGTCAGTAGTGTGCAGGTTGCACATGTGTTTTTCTGGGGCCATGTAGGGATGTGTATGAACAGGGGCATGTGGCTGCCACATGTGCGGCCTCTCAGGTGTGAGACATATCAATGGTGTATGTGTTGCTAAGCATGCTGGGCAAATGCAGGTGTGGGAGCACACATGTTTGAATTTCTGTGTATGTACGTTGGCATGGTTGTGGTGTCACACATTGATGGTGGTTCCTGCTGCATGTATTTGAACTGTGTACATGTGCATGTGTGTGTATTTGACAGGTGTGCAACTGTGATGCAACATGGATGCATGTGACAATGACATGTAGAATGCTGAATGCCAGATGTGACATGAATGGCGATCTCATCACTGCGACAGTTGGTGGAGATATACACATGCATGTAAGTCTAGTGGCGCATGTGCATGTGTTGTGCACTCCCCGTGTTTCATGTGAAGTCAGGCTCACCTTCGGCTGCTGGTGCTGTTGTTTGTGTATGGATGGTGCTGCCTGGTGCAATTTTGCTGTTGAATTGCTCATGTGTGTGAGTTGAAATGACATGTGTGTTGGGGAGTGTGATGCCATGTCTGAAGTCTGCCACTGCCACTCATGTACAAATATCATGTGTGTATCAGTCCATTGTACAGTGCCCTGATGCCTGTGTTCTATCCCTCCCTGTCTGCAGCATCAACTGGTGAAGAGGGTGGAGAGGGTGCTGTGGAGCAAAGAGGCAGGGATTGCACCACCAGCCGGAGAAGCAAGACCCGGCTCCCCTACCAGATTGTCATCTCGTCGGGGAGTGAGGAGTCTGGTGCCGCGTCCCAGGCCGCAGCTGCCAAGGGTAGGTCCAAGAGTAGAGGTCGGAGATGGACTCCTCGGCAGCAGAAGGGGCAGCTGAGACCCCACAGGGTCCGATGGAGGAAGATGACTTGGAGTCATCCAGGTTGGTGGGGGGGTTTGGTGGAGGAGGAGGCCGTGGAAGGGACACACACGGGGTCTGGAGGTGGGGATTCCACTGGTGTTAGTGGTGCAGTGCAGAGGCAGGGACAGGAGGCAGCACAGGCTGCCGCAGAGGTGCCTGTGTGTTATCTTGTCCCTGATCCTGTGATTGCATCATCAGGCACCAGCAGGGATGACTACGTCCAGACCCGTTTTCAGGGAGGGGATGAGCGCACAACAACTGGCCTTCCTCTCCCTGCGGACGTGGCTATCTGGGACCAGGTTCAGCCTGTCCTGAGTGGGATGGCATTGCGTCAACGGGGCATGCGAGGTGACCGCAGTGTTTTTGTGAGGACACTGCATGTCATCTCGAATGCCTCGTTGACCGCGTTGACCTACTGGGATGGGTCACCAGGGCCGGATTCCTCCGTTTGCTGGACCATCTTCCGACCCCCTCCTCACTTGAACCCCCTATACGCCAGTCGTCCTCCATGCCATCTTCCCACCCATATATCACCTGGGTACCCTGTGGCACTGCCTCTGACCCAGCGGCCAGGCTGGTGGGAGACACATCCCTGCCACAGTCGGGAGTCGGACGTCCAGCAGGGGTGGCCAACACGACAACTGCACCCCAGCCGGAGGAGGATGTGCAGGCAGCAAGAGCAAGGGCGCAGGCACAGGCACAGAAGCAGCAGCAACATGGTGGGAGCAATGATGGCTCCTTTTCCTTTGATTTGTGGTGAATGGACTATGCCACACACATTTGTATATTTTTTTTATTAGGTAGTTTCTTAGGTAGGTTTCATTTCTTTCGTTGGGCTCATGGACCCTTGACTATGGATTGTACATAGTTGGACAATGGATTTATTTGAACTTTTTATTTGATTTTGAACATGGATTAATGGATTTTTCTTTTGGACAATGGTTTGTACATAGTTGGACAATGGATTATTTTGAACTTTTTCTTTTGATTTCACCATGGATCAATGGATTTTTCTTTTTACGTTTCCTTTGGATTTGCGTTGGTGGAGGGAGAGTTTTGACAATTTTTCTTTAGGATTATTTTGGATTGGTTATACTTTTCATTTACTCATCTTTTGCACATGCTTTTCATTTCATGTTTGCTATTTTGTTATGCTTTCATTTAATTGATTTAATTTTGTACATAATACATTTTCATATTTTAGTTCCATGTGTGGGATTCGCTCATTGGGTTAATGCATGTGAAAATGTGGGTTTACACAATCAATGACAACCAGTGTGTGTGTGTGACGGACATGTGTTGATGTACATAGTTGACTTTTGGTTTGTGTCTTGAGATAGGCATGTCAGTGTGGGGTGGATTGGGAAATCATTGCGTCTCAAGTATGGGGTGGCGTGCTGTGGTATTTTGGTGTAGAAGTGGGCCATGATTGTGCATCTTTACTTCATGTAGGGGGGACATGAGTGGGGGCCTGCTGGCAGGTGCCCTCACTGCTGGGGGAGGAGGTTCTGGGGGACATGAGTGGGGGCCTGCTGGCAGGTGCCCCTCACTGCTGGGGGGTGGGGGTGCTGGGGGACATGAGTGGGGGCCTGCTGGCAGGTGCCCCTCACTGCTGGGGGGTGGGGGTGCTGGGGGACATGAGTGGGGGCCTGCTGGCAGGTGCCCCTCACTGCTGGGGGGTGGCGGTGCTGGGGGACATGAGTGGGGGCCTGCTGGCAGTAGCCCTCACTGCTGGGGGGTGGGGGTGCTGGGGGAAATGAGTGGGGGCCTGCTGGCAGGTGCCCTTCACTGCTGGGGGTGGGGGTGCTGGGGGACATGAGTGGGACATGAGTGGGGGCCTGCTGGAAGGTGCCCCTCACTGCTGGGGGTGGGGTGCTGGGGGACATGAGTGGGACATGCGTGGGGGCCCGCTGGCAGGTGCCCCTCACTGCTGGGGGGTGGGGGTGCTGGGGGACATGAGTGGGGGCCTGCTGGCAGGTGCCCCTCACTGCTAGGGGGTGGGGGTGCTGGGGGACATGAGTGGGGGCCTGCTGGCAGGTGCCCCCCACTGCTGGGGGATGGGGGTGCTGGGGACATGAGTGGGACATGAGTGGGGGCCTGCTGGCAGGTGCCCCTCACTGCTAGGGGTGGGCGTGCTGGGGGACATGAATGGGGGCCTGCTGGCTGGTGCCCCTCACTGCTGGCGGGTGGGGGTGCTGGGGGACATGAGTGGGAGCCTGCTGGCAGGTGCCCCTCACTGCTGGGGGGGGTGCTGGGGAACATGAGTGGGACATGATTGGGTGCCTGCTGGCAGGTGCCCCTCACTGCTGGTGGGTGGGGGTGCTGGGGGACATGAGTGGGGGCCTGCTGGCAGGTGCCCCTCACTGCTGGGGGTGGGGTGCTGGGGGACATGAGTGGGGGCCTGTTGGCAGGTACCCTTCACTGCTGGGGGTGGGGGTGCTGGGGGACATGAGTGGGGGCATGCTGGCAGGTGCCCGTCAATGCTGGGTGGGTGTGGGGTGCTGGGGGACATGAGTTGGTGATCACTAGTGCAAGGTGACATGTGGCTTGGCTGGGGGGCATGCCCATGGTGGATGGGCTGCCTGTGGGACATGACCAGGGGTGCAGGGTAGTCCCCTGTGGTATGGGCTGCCTACAGGGGCCGTGGAGGGCATAGAGGGCACACCTGGGAGGACCCACACTGCCAATTCACGTGTAGGACTTCCCGCGTACCCCCGAAATACACGTACCCCGCTCCAATCGCGTGTGAAACTTACCGCGAACCCCAGTTATACACGTACCCCACTCCCACAGTGCCAATTGTGTGTGAAACTTCCCACGAACCCCAGTTATACACGTACCCCACTCGCACAGGGCCAATTGCGTGTGAAACTTCCCGCGAACCCCAGTTATACACGTACCCCAATCGCACAGGGCCAATCGTGTGTGAAACTTCCCGCGAACTCCAGTAATACACGTACCCCACTCGCACAGGGCCTACCGCGTGTGAAACTTCCTGCGAACCCCAGTTATATACGTACCCGGCTCGCACAGGGCCTATCGCGTGTGAAACTTCCTGCGAACCCCAGTAATACACGTACCCTACTCGCACAGTGCCTATCGCGTTTGAAAATTCCTGTGAACCCCAGTTATACACGTACCCCACTCGCATAGGGCCTATCGCGTGTGAAACATCCCACGAACCCCAGTAATACATGTACCCCACTCGCACAGGGCCAATCGTGTGTGAAACTTCCTGCGAACCCCAGTAATATATGTACCCCACTTGCACAGGGCCTATTGCATGTGAAAATTCCCGTGAACCCCAGTTATACACGTACCCCACTCGCACAGGGCCAATTGTGTGTGAAACTTCCCACGAACCCCAGTTATACACGTACCCCACTCGCACAGGGCCAATTGCGTGTGAAACTTCCCACAAAACCCAGTTATACACGTACCCCACTCGCACAGGGCCTGTCACGTGTGAAACTTCCCGCGAACCCCAGTAATACACGTACCAGACTCGCACAGGGCCTGTCGCGTGTGAAACTTCCCGCAAACCCCAGTTATACACGTACCCCAATCGCACAGGGCCAATCGTGTGTGAAACTTCCCGCAAACCCCAGTAATACACATACCCCACTCGCACAGGGCCTACCACGTGTGAAACTTCCTGCGAACCCCAGTTATATATGTACCCGGCTCGCACAGGGCCTATCGCGTGTGAAACTTCCTGCGAACCCCAGTAATACACGTACCCTACTCGCACAGTGCCTATCGCGTTTGAAAATTCCTGTGAACCCCAGTTATACACGTACCCCACTCGCACAGGGCCTAACGCGTGTAAAACTTCCCGCAAACCCCAGTAATACATGTACCCCACTCGCACAGGGTCAATCGCGTGTGAAACTTCCCGCGAACCCCAATAATACATGTACCACACTCGCACAGGGCCTACCGCGTGTGAAAATTCCCACGAACCCCAGTTATACACGTACCCCACTCCCACAGGGACTACCGCGTGTTTAAATTCCCACGAACCCCAGTAATACACGTACCCCACTTGCACAGGGCCTACTGCGTGTGAAACTCCCCGCGAACCCCAGAAATACACGTGCCCCGCTCGCACAGGGCCTACAGCACGTGAAACTTGCCGCGAACCCCAGAAATACACGTGCCCCGCTCGCACAGGGCCTACTGCATGTGAAACTCCCCGCGAACCCCAGAAATACACGTGCCCCGCTCGCACAGGGCCTACCGCGTGTGAAACTCCACGTGAACCCCAGAAATACACATGCCCCGCTTGCACAGGGCCTACAGCGTGTGAAACTCCCTGCGAACCCAAGAAATACACGTGCCCCGCTCGCACAGGGCCTACTGCGTATGAAACTTCCCGCAAATAAGCGGGGTACGTGTATTTCGAGGGGTGCACGGGGAGTTTTACACGTGATTGATCTAGCGCGAGTGGGGTACGTGTATTCCGAGGGGTGCACAGGGAGTTTTACACGTGTTTTCGAGGTTGGGGGGCTGTATGCTGGTCCACTGGCCTGTGCGCCATGCACTGGATTTGTGCGCTGTTCATGGCGCACGGGAGGGATTGGGGGCGTAACTGGCGCTGCTGCAGGGTCGCTGTGCCACTCTGCGCCACGGCTGCTTAGGGATGTTAAAATCCTTGGATATGCTGTGCGCCGAAATGGGTTTTGGCGCATGCGGCTGGCGCAGACTGCCGCACGTGCACACTGTGCGCCAGCTGCGTGTGCCACTTGTGCGCTGAATTCTATAAATTACCCCCCATGTGTCAGTATGAAGATAAAGAAGACTTAACTATACTACAATCAAAACTAAACAATGAACAACGTAGCATTTTTGACGAAGTAACAAAAGAAATTGCACATGGTTTACAACATGAAAACAAATAATGCACCTGCCAAAATTGCAAACCTATACTACTGTATGTCAGTGGTGAAGCTGGTTCTGGCAAAACATTCTTAATCAAAATCATCAGTAAATTCCTTCAACAATTGACAAACAACAAACTGTCAGCTGTTGTCACTGCCCCCACAGTTTTAGCTGCCTACAACATAGACAATGTCACTTTACACCGATTACTACTCCTGCCAGTAGAACACCAAAACAAATTAGACTATTACAAACTTTGTACAGAAGCTGCAATGGAACTACCAAAGTGTTAAAACCACTGAAAATGCTACTAATAGATGAAGTGAGCATGGTCTCCAACCTAATGTTTGCCTTGATTCACCTCAGATTACAAGAAATACTCAAAACAAACTACGAAGAGCTCTTTGGAGGAAAACACATCTTCAATTGACACCAGTGAAAGGTGAGCCTATTTTTAAAACCTTAAGACACAAACTCTGCCGTAAAACTGTTGGCAGCATTGGAAATGTCAACCTTTGGCAACATTTCCAATACAGAGAATTAACAGAAAACAAGCAGCAATCTGCAGATCTCACTTAGGCCAACATCTTAAAAATTATTAGAGTTGGTATATTATCTCAAGATGCACAAGCAATATTGAAAACTCGGCACATTCATGCACTTTATGGCCATAATGCATGTGCTACAGATGTTATGGAACAATTAGCCCACAAAAATGTCAATTGTATGGCCTTAATGCCAACTCTTGCAAGCTGCTTCAAATTCAATGAAACAATGTTAAAAAAAGAAATGCAACCAATAATTGAAATTAGCGCCACAGACAAACTAGGCATACATGGTATGACACTACCCATCTGTGAACAAGCTACAACGAGACTAAATAGTTTAGAAAATTCAAACTCCAACACAGCTGGATTGGAAAAAATATTAAAATTATCCTTAAATTGCAGAGTAATGCTTAAACGTAACCTTGATGTGGATCAAGGACTAGTTAATGGAGCACTGGGTACAGTTGTTGGCTTTCAAACATACGCACGTGACAACAACATTCAGTTTGTCAATATTCTCTTTATAAAACTTTCAGAAGTGAAAAGGATAGGACGCTCAACAGCTCGATTCCTTCTCTTCAAAGACATGTATGTACGAAGAGAACATTTTTCTCTAACTGTTGCATACGCAGTCACCATTCATAAATCACAAGGTCTTACCCTAGACAAAACATTGATAGACATTGGTAACAGAGTCTTAACATGAGCTACGTAGCACTATCACGCTTATGTACACTTGACCGTCTATTTCTAATCAACTTTGATGCAAGTAAACACTGATATTCCTTGCATTTCAGAATACAATAGACTTTGTTCACTATACACCCCCATATAAAACATATCCTATTCCACAAAATGTAAAATGTTCTAAAAGAAAACTAAATCAAACAGAAATACAACAGGATGTCACTGCAAATCCTCCAAAGAGATTAAAAGAAACTAATACTTCATGAAATACCACAATCAAAAAATAACCTATTAGGGAAAGTAAACCAGGTACTTCTTCAAAGAAGGAAGACAAACTCCAAAAAAAACCACTCAGATACAGAACTACCTGGTCCATTTAAACTTTCAAATGTAAATGGTGTAAGTTGCTACGCAAATGTAGCAATGAATATTCTATTTCAATTACCACCAATAGTTGACAACAGTTACTTACACAGTACAGACCAATTGTGTTTGCAAATGTTAGTACTTCATAGAAATGCAACAAACAAGCCTGACAACACGTATAGTGTTTATGGAATAAGACAACAATTGAACTACTGTGCTGGAATGGTGAAATTCACTATAAACTCACAGGAAGATCCACAAGAATTTCTAATGTACTTACTACAAGTTCTGGAACACAAAAACATACCTATAAATGAAATCATCCATATTTCATACATGTGGAAACATACATGCACTCTGTGCAACAATGTGATTGTGATACAAGAACAAATCCCCAATGAGGGCTTCGTGTATGTATCCATACCTAATTGTGAATTTGTTCCATTTCAGCAACTTGTACAAAATGCAAACCATGGTAGATTATGTACTACCTGCAATTCGGATAATCGCTCCACCTTACTAATACAAACATATAGTAAATACGTAATACTAATGCTTCTACGTTACAATGCAGATGGTACCAAAAACAACTGCAAGCTGACTGGATTCACACATGGTCAAGTATCACTTGGTAAAAAAACCTTCACAACAATAGGTATAATCTACCACACAGGAGCCACAACCAATGCAGGTCACTATACTGCATATATAAAAAAGAAATGTGGATGGTTCGAATGTAATGATAGTACCATTACTCTAAAGCATAGATTACCAGCAAATCTTACAAACGCTTATTTAATCTTCTTAAAACCAAAATGTAATAAGTAATCTGTACTTAAACATTAACAAAACTTCAATTAAAAAACTATAAACTGTTAGAATACGCCAACAGGTATCTAACTGCCCCAAGATTCTATAACAACCAAACAGATAAATGAATACCGCTAAATTATAACAAGAAATAAACAGTTAGAATACGCAAACAGGTATCTAACTGCCCCAAGATTTTGCAACAACCAAACAGATAAATCAATACCACTAAATTATAACAAAAAATAGCCAGTTAGAATACGCCAACAGGTATCTAACTGCTCCAAAAATCTGCAACAAGCCAATAGATAGAACATTAGCCAGAAACAACAAGTGAACACTGAAAACAAACAAACAGACTGTAGCATAACAGAAAAGGGTTTTTTTTTATCCGACATGGTTTATTTTTCCCACAGACCCAATGATTTGAAAAACAAACATAGAAACTGAGCAAATTGCACAGTACACTGGTTTGTAAACTAATAAATATGAGGGTCGAAAAAAAAAAATGTCTATTATGCAATGTATTAAGTCTTTATAAAATACATACACTAACATGCTCTTTTCTTTTATCACAGAAATTGAAAAAGAATGTGCTCCAGTTACCCAACTCATAAAAAAAATATAGCCAATCTCAAAAAATCAAACAGTAAGTATATTCTAATAGAACGCATAAATACTGCTGCATAACAGAACCATTGTAGCAAACAGATAACCATACACCACAATACAAAATGTTTACTTCCATGGATATGTTATACTGCAGTGCTTGTTACCAAACTCTGCAAGCTTAAGGACATGACGTAGCCAAAACTTCACATACAAACTATATAAATCAAAAAGTACACAAACTGTAGATTTGCAAATATTTGATAGATATTCGATTCTATGGGTGTGATCTACAGGTGTGATATGCTGTGGTGGTTATTGCCAGGGCCCAGAGTCTTGGGTGTTTGGCCTACGGCAAAAAATCCAACCAGCGGTTTAGGCTTTAGGTGTGCGCAAAGTTTTTTCCCCATTCAGTCTATGGGAAAAAAAGAAATGTTGGTACCCGGCCCCTATAACGTTACCCCTACTGGACCAAGCCTCATCAATTTTTTGCAAAAAATTCAGAGTCGGCCATATACTTTTTTTTGCAAAGTTTGGTGAGGATTCGTCGCGAGAGCGAAGTTATAAGCTACCCAAAAAGTGCTCTTCCTATGGGATTAGCAACTTAACCATAACTACACAGCCACTGCCGTGGCTGTGTAATATGTATACTTTAATCAAACACATCATGTGCAATAGTAACTAAATAGAAAAACACTATACAAAACCCACCCCTGAGTATATACAAAGATAACAAGATGAAGCATCATCAGGGGTTAAAGGCAAGTAAAAGCCAAATTGTTATTGAAAAGGATATATTCCTGGGTGCAAAAGTGATAAAAGTGACCCAACCAGTCTCTAGGTACCAAAACTGGACCAAGGGAGCAGTAAGCAATCAATAGTTCCTTTTTGCGGTTCTTGGCAGTTTCGACAGTGTAGAAACAGAGTTAGAGCTGTTGTGCGAGAAGTTCAAGCCAAGTTCTGTTGCAACGAATTGTGTTGATCCAAGCAGTGAGCTGGTGTCAAGGTGAGGTGAATACAGTGCTCAGAGCAGTTTCAAAGTGGCATTCGAGGGATGCAGGTTGGATTGCTCACCTAGATCGGTTGGGGGTCGAGCCGGTCGAGTTGGGTTGTAATCTCTGGGTAGGGGTTGCAAGTGATGCCCCCATTGTTTGAACTGAGGGTCAACAAAAGTCCCAAGCAGTGATATTGATGCCTTGGTGTGCGATTCGATGGAGCAACAGTTTGAGGTTGAGCCTTTTGTGTAACAGCTAGTTCGAGTCAGTGAGTCTCACTCAGATGTTCGAGTCAGGGTATGACGTTAACCAATTGATTCAGACCGAGCAGGTGATGGGCTCTACATGGCACAATGCAAGGCTGAGCTGGTTTGATGTGCAAGCATGCAAGTTAAAAGAGTTTGGTTGAGTGGCAAAAGGCAGAACTGGTGGGTTCTGTGGTTTGAGATGTGCAACACCTGGTTCAAATGCAGTTTAACCGGTTTGATCTGATGAAAACAGGAGCAATGGCCATCTAGACTCTCAGGGTGCACTGAATCCCAATGCAGAGATTTCAAGAGTAGATTGGCCCTTTTTCTCTGGCTCCAAACATGGTGGTACACAACTGAAGGGGTCCTTCAACACTGTGCGGTCATGTTAGGAAGGTTTTTCTTAAATCAAACTAAGGGCTTCATAAAACCTTATCTAAGGCAGTACAAAACTTCACTCTTATACACGTTGTGCGGTAAAATCCGCAAATTACCGGCATGGCGCACTTAACGTGTCCGCCCTCGTAGGAGTGCGCTAATAGCGTACCATTACGAGTATGCGGACACGAGCTTTGCGCCATGCAGGTAATGCCCCTCCAGCCTTGCCGCTAATCTCCCCCAAAAGTCACTTACCACCTTCCACGACAGTGCAGATAGCAACTCCGCCTTGACGCATCGTGCAAATAGCGGCCACCGCTAATAGCGGTGACCGTTAAATACCGGAACCGGAAATAGCATCATCGCACAGGAATGGGAAAGAGCACGGCGGCCATCTTTAAAAACATAATCCATTGCCATCCTCTGCCCCCTGGACCTGTTCGTGTTACCTTGCTGCCTGAGACCCATTGCTACACTGTTACCATGCCCAAGGCACTAAAAAAAACAACAGACCGTCAGCGAAAGGAGAAGTTCTCCACTGAGGAGTTAGTGATGCTGACTCAAACCTTAGCGGAAGTGGTCTTCTCAAATGACATGCGGCGGGAGACCCTCCTAAAGAAGAAAGCAATCTGGGCCGAAGTGGCAACAAAAGTGAGTGCTGTAGGCACCAGCACGCGCACTTTACACGAGTGCAGAAAACGATGGGACGACCTTAGACTCCGGGTCAGGATGATCCTGGCCGAGAACCACAAGACTGCCACCGCTGGAGGATCAGGGTCACCGATCAAGCTGAAGGAGTGGGAGGAGACATGTGCAAACCTCATCGGGGTAGAATGTATTGAGGGAGTCGGGAGGATGGAGCACGGCGTGCCAGACACTTCTGATGGAGGAAAGTGTGCTGATGCAAGCATGCAATGTGAATGTACAAGTCCCCACAAATGGCAGCCCTGGATCACTGCATGGATGGCCCGGCATCCACACATGCATCCCACCCTGCGCATGTCAGCGCCAGAACCCAACACACACACATGCATGCATCAACAGAGCCAAGTGCCACACACAACACTGCATGGATGATGTCCTGAAATGACACCTCACCTGCTTCCTCCACAATGAAGTTCAAACGGCCCCAAATGAATTCATGATGTAGCCTGCATTGAGTACATGCGACCATAACCAATGAAATCCCCCTTCTTGTCCCCGACAGGGTCGCATACAGACAGCGAGGGAGCATCCCAGGCACCCCCTGTGCAAAAGAAGAAAAGGCCACAGCCCAGCGAGGACGCACCAACAACATCAAGGGGAAAAAGGCCAAGGCCCCTATCGCAGCGTCCAAAACAACTCCTGCGCGCTTCTGCCAGTGCCACGCAAAACCCTACTGCCCCGCCTCTGGAGGTCCACTCCCCAACCAAATCACTGCCACCAAGGGTCCACCCTCAGCTGCTGCCAGTTCGGCAGGGGAGGCAGCAGCCATTGCCCCATTGTCCGACGTGGATGAGCCCACAGAACTCGATCTGCCTATGCACACCCCAGGCCCTGCTGTAACCCCCGAGTAATCACCCCTACACACACCTTGCTCGCACGTCACCGTTCATGTGTCCATGGAGGCCTTCAGTAGCCCCCCAGAGGCGGCATCTGCACACCAGCCAGCATCAGGATGCGCAGCAGACACACCACCAGAGGCCGCCACTCCCCCTGACCTGGCCAGCGTCATCCAGCGCCAGCAGGCTCTCATAGACATCGTAGGTCAACATGTGGAGGAGGTTGCCCATCTCAGGGCTGACCTCGGGGAGACATCCAGGCACTCCAGGGAGGGAATGGAGTTGTGCACAGACAGGCTGTGTGGGGAGCTGATACGCGTCCGGGAGGTGCTAACACGCATCGCAGATGCTATGGAGCGCCAATTTCCACCAGGACAGTCTGCCACCTCTTCGACCACCAGTTTGCGGCAGACAAGCTCAATCAGACGCTCTACACGCACCACCAGGCACACCTCCAGTCAGCCCCCAAATGCTGGCCCTGGCAATGAACAATAGGGCGTGAAGGTCCATTTTCCTCTGTGCATGCCTGGACACATACATTGTTGGAGACTCATGAGGGACAGTTGTGGGGGATGGGGGGAAGGGTGTGATGGGACAGTTGTGGGGGGGAGGGTGTGATGGGACAGTTGTGGGGGGGAAGGGTGTGATGGGACAGTTGTGGGGGGGGAGGGTGTGATGGGACAGTTGTGGGGGGGTTAGGGTGGCGGGATGGTTGGGGACTTGGACATTTTTCTGTTTCTGTTCATTAATAGTCTTGTTTGAGCAAAACACAGGCCTTGACTCCTTCATTGTGTATGATCAATTTATTGACGCCAAGGTCCATTGTGAGCTAACAAACAGACACCAGTGCATCACCAGCCATATACAGGTGACAGTATGACTACATTTTACTCAGAATATTTGGTTGATCAAATGCTGTCTCACACCACGTCCCTCCTGGCCATCCCCTCTTGCATGACCTGCATCCCCTTCACCTCCATCCTCATCCCCGTCATCATCCTCATCAGGTGCCTCCATTTCAACGTCAGGGGGCAGTGGCACATTCCGTCTCATACACATATTGTGCAGCATGAAACATGCCGTGGTGATCTTTGCAACCTTCTCATGGCCATACAGGAGGGCGCCACCAGACCTGCTAATGCACCTAAACCGTGACTTCAGAAGTCCAAAAGTCTGCTCGATGACGAGGCGGGTACGGGTATGTGCATGATTGTATTCTTCTTCGTGCCTGTTCTGTGGATTCCGTACAGGTGTGAGGAGCCACCTCTTCAGGGGATAGCCGGCATCACCTACATGGGGGGAGGAATGGGTTCCTGTTACTTTTTGACACATGTGTGGCCTGTTCATGTCACATACTTTGGCCTATCATTTTGATTCATGTACACATTCAACTGCATCAATGAATATGGTCTGTGTGACTGCTTTGTGCAAAGGTGAGCACAAGCATGCAAGTAGACATGCCCCATTGATGCCTCCAACAGTGACTGCCATGTCCTGGGTGAGGCCAGGTCATTGGTGTCCCTGTGGGCAGGCACATTTGATACCACACTGGTGGTGTACTGTCCTTCCGACATTGCTGTTGCCATGCTGAGAGGCAATGCTTCAGTGGTGCCATGGGTTTGTGGTGCATTGCCATAGCTAGGGGGTATACCTTTGCATGCATCCAAGGGCACAATGCATTGTTGATGTTGTGCTGTAGGAATGCTGCATGACTATGTTGGCGGCATGGATGACATTTGTGTATTTCGTGGCGTGGAGTGTCGTGCAATGTGAATGAGGATTGATGTTTGATGTCACCAGATTTGGGTTGTCAGCTGTGTCGTGCGGCATATACTTGCATGTCCGTTCATCCCAAGTACGTTGCTGCCCTCACAGATGCCCATTAGCGTACATCTGTATGTGCATTTGGGCGACGGACTACAGGCTACACCCAGTTGGAGTATCTATCTACCCCCCAATGCACACACAGTTGGAGTATCTATCTACCCCCCCAATGCACACCCAGTTGGAGTATCTATCTACCCCCCCAATGCTCACCCAATTGGAGTATCTATCTACCCCCCCAATGCACACCCAGTTGGAGTATCTATCTACCCCCCAATGCACACCCAGTTGGAGTATCTATCTACCCCCAATGCACACCCAGTTGGAGTATCTATCTACCCCCCCAATGCACACCCAGTTGGAGTATCTATCTACCCCCCCCCAATGCACACTCATTTGGAGTATCTATCTATCCCCCCCAATCACACTGCCATGTGCTTGGCATGGAACTCACCAAGTAGCCACGAACGTTGTCCCATTTTTCTCTCCATGTAGCGGGGGATAGTTGAGTTCCGCAGGACCATGGAATCATGGGTAGATCCTGGAAATCGGGCACAGCAATGTGTGATTATCTTGTTTGCGTCACATACCATTTGGACATTGATGGAGTGGAATTTCTTCCTGTTTCGGTAGACTACTTCATTGTGATGTGGGACGACCAATTTCACTTGTGTATAGTCGATGGCCACAATGCAACTTGGGATGCCTGCCAGTGAATAGAAGCCAACTTTAGTGTTTGCAATCTCCTGGGCAGTCCGTGGCATGGATATGTGTTCGGGTGCATGCTTCAGGAGGGCATCGAGTACCTTGTTCAGTATGCGTGAGAATACTGGTTGGGGGATGCCATGCATCTGCCCCACTGTATGCTGGTAGGTTACTGTGGCCGGGAAGTGGATCACTGTCACCACCTTGAGTAGAGGGGGGATGGCAGTTCGGATATCTATGAGGCTCACAATGTCATTGTGTATCATGTCCACGATGCTGGTGATGGTGTCCCGGTCCAGACGGTACAGGGTGTGTATCTGCTCAGGTGTTAGGTTAAATGGACTGGCTCTGATCCAGGGAATTGGTGGGTGCCTCTGTGGTATGATTAGGTGGCGTAGTGGTGCTTGCTGTGCCTGTCTGGCCCTCCTCCTCCTCCTGCCTCTCCTCTGTGCAGCCTGTTGTTGTAGCAGCAGCGCTGCAATCAGGTCCTCCAGGCCATGTAAAGCTGCCAGTATTGGAACCATCTTGGTGTGGGAAGGGGTGTGGGAAGGGGTGTGGTGTGCTTCTTTTGAGCAGCCACAGTCTCCATTGCCTCCACCTGTGCTGATTTTGGCCACCTGTGGCAGGTGTTGACACTGCTTAGTTCTTTTAATGGGTGGTTCACAATGGCGGTATTGCCGCCATGCCGGTAAGGGGTTTTGGGGTATTTACCATGGCGCTATTGCCGTGTGCACTAGCCTTGTGATGGTGTGCTATTAGCGGCATGTCGTTATTTACGGGTTGGCGGGTCGCGTGCACGCGGACTGACCGCTATTAGTGGCACCGTAATTAGCGGTGCCGCTAATGGCGGTGAGCCGGGTCGTAATCCGCATGGGCATTTAACGTTACCGGTATTACATTACCGGTAACGTTAAATACCTACCGCCATCCGTGTAATGAGGCCCTTAGTGTAAGGCTGTACCACTTGAGAACATTGATTAGCGTAGACAGAGGAACCAGGCTTATTTTATGAGGGAGCGAAGGATGTAGCTTGGTACAAAGAAATGGTAGCATACATATGGTCCAAAGAACCACTGAAACACTATGTATTGTAAAAATAAATAGTTTATGTAAATACAAGTAAGCCAAGATAAATCTTGGGCAAGTAAGTACTATAACTTCTCATATAACCACAATTATAAAAATCAACTTAATACTTAGAGTATACAACTTAATACTTAGAGTACACAAACCAAAGTATAACCTTATCTAGATTACAATAAGCAGTCACAGTGAGTCAAACCTATAACATATTCATAATGGCATTAAGCTATTCTTGGGGAGTAAAACCAGGTTAGATATACTTTCAGAATACAATAGGTAATTCAAGGGGAGTAGGTCCAATTGGTCCCAATATACAGTGTTATTCAGTTTAGACAAGCTTAATTAGGCCATCACTGTTCCAAGTCTATCTTGCAACATGTATACATTTCTTCTAGCAAGATTGGATACAGTCACACACCAATATTTCGTTTTAGACCACAGTTCAGAGGGAGTAACCTAACTTGTATACTACCTAGAGGGGCCGTAAGCTACTCAAGGATAGGTAGGAACTTAGTCAACTATTTTAGAAAATCACTAAAGCAATTCAGAGAAAGCACAACCCAACAGGTGAGTAATTTACCATTCACTATTCTAACCACGCACAGAGTGACTTCAGTCAGGCAAGTAGAATTACCTATTGAAATTAACTCTGCAATATTACATTTAAAGAAGAGTATCAAGGTCAGTACAAACTATTGGTATTTAAACTATTACACTATTCCTTTCCACTCAATAGGTAGTTTAAGCGAGGATACTTTCAGAAGGTTGGTATACAATTCTAAGGCAAGTAAGAACTTTATGACCATATTAAAAGTGATCTAAACCAGTTCAAGGAAAGCATAACCCAATCATGCTCTTTAAGAAAGACACAATGGGGGTCATTCCGAGTTTAGAGGTAAGTAACTGTCCTTACCGGCATGGAGCAAATACTCTGTCCGTGTAGATAAGAGCCCACTAATAGAGGGCTATTACGAATTTGCAGGCATGAGCTTTGCACCATGCCGGTAAGGGCATCAACGCCATGCTTTAAAAGGCCCAAAAAAGGCCCTTAGTGGCATCATGTAAAGCGCAGATTGCACTACCGGCATGAACCAATGCGGCATTAGCGGTGACCGCTAATAACAGTCACTGTAAATAAGCAGAACTGGAAATAGCGTCATCGTACACGAACGGGAAGGAGCACGCCAGCCATCTTTAAAAACGCATGGCTGTTGGTGAAAAATCATACTCTACCATACCACAATGCCTAAGGCCGTGAAGAAGGGCGCCTCCCGGCAGTGCAAGGAGCGCTTCAATGAAGATGAGCTGGCCATGCTAGCTGAGACCCTGCAAGAACATGCTGACATTGTGTTTGCCCAGAGCATGAAGAGTGAGGCCATTATATGCAAGAAGGAGATCTAGGCACTTGTGGTGCAGAAAGTAAGCGTGGTCGGTAACACCCCCCGCACTATCAAGGACTGCAGGAAGCGGTGGGACGACTTGCGGCTGCGAGTCCGCAACATACTCTCTGCCAACAGGAGCCGGGCAATGTCAACAGGAGGAGGAGCAAGCTCCCCCATAAAGCTGTCCCGGTGGGAGGACATATGTGCTAGCCTGATTGGTATGGAGTCAATAGAAGGTGTTGGAGACATGGAGTGTGGCGCTACCTCATCGGCGGACAGAGGTGAGTATCCTAAGCAAGCACTGTAATGCAGAGTATGGTGATAGTTCACCAATATGTCTGCCTAAAGAGGCAAGCCATGGCCCAATACGCACACATTCCCAGCAAAGTTGTGGTACGCAGCACAGACACATGCAGATGCCTGCAGCAAGGCAATGCCATACTGTACACAAACCACACTAAGATGTCAATGGCATGAGTCAAACTGCATGCAGGCCCCAAGAATAAAGCATATCACATACCATATGTCTGCCCCAACATGAGTGACCACTGACGGATCCTTGCATTACCCACCCAAGTAGCAAACTACGTGATCGTCCAAACTCAACTGCCTATTACCCTCTAATGTGTAGATGAGCAATTATACAAATCTATGCACGATGCTTCTCAAACCATCACTCATGCCGTCCCTCTCTTCGACCCCCACAGGCTCCGACCATGACAGTGAGGTGCGCGACTCACCCCCACAGCCAACCACACCCCGGAAGAGGGCCCGGGATGAGGCCAAAAGGCCTTCCACCTCAAAGGCCCAACCCAATGCCCGCCATGCACCACCACAGAGAGCACCTATGCCATGGCACTGCTGCCGCCAAGGGCAGTCGATATGGAAGCCGCAACCCCTGTCCCACTGCCACAGGACACAGCTAATGCTCCACAATCAGCTGAGTCCCCAGCTCAGTCGGGGAGGTGGCAGCCACAGCACCCCTGGCTCAGGAGGAGGGGCAGGAAAAGGTGAGGGTGCCTGTGGAGGACAAATCCTCAGATCAGCCCTGCTCACCAAGTCCTGCACCATCCCCCAGATCACATCTTTGGAGTCAGACCACTCCACCACCCTGGAGCAGTCTAGGGGGGAGTATGACCAAGGGGCCATGAGCACCATAGTGGCACCCATCCAAGTCCACCATGACACCCAAGCACCCTCCACCTCCACAGGTATTCTACAGCGTCATGACGAGCTGACTTCCCTTGTGCATCAGTTCATGGAGGACAATGCCCAGGCAAGGCAGGAGTGGCGGAAAAGCATTGCCTCTCTGGGCAAGACAATTACTGACAACCCCACCTCCCTGGGCAAGATTTTTGCAGACAATACTAGCCGACTGTGTGAGGAGGTATCCGCCCTCCAGCAGGTCCTCAGCTGCATCGCTGATGCCATGGAGGCAGAACATCTGGCACCCCAGTTTGAGCAGGAGGCCACACTATCGTCATCAAGCTCAACACAGACCAGCCCACTCTGCACGTCGTCATGCCCCCTGCGCCGGCCGGACACGCCACCACCAGGTCCAGGGAGTGCAAAAAAGTAGACTGGCCAGCCTGATGAAGGCATTAGACACTTGTTGGGACATGTGTGGGGGAGTTGTGGGGGGAGGCAGAGGGGGGTGAGAGTGTGTGGGGGAGTTGTGGGGGGAGGAGGAGGGGGTGCAGGTGTGTGGGGGAGTTGTGAAGGGAGGCAGAGGGGGGAGAGGGTGTGTGGGGGAGATTTGGGGGAGGGGGAGGAGTGGTGAGGGTGTGTGGGGGAGTTGTGGAGGGAGGGGGATGGGGAGGGCGGTGGAGGGTTTGTGCACTTTCGTTTACATTGTATATTTCAATACAACCGTTGTGTTAAAAGCAAAACTTGAGTGGACATTCATCATTGCTAATATGTCATTTATCCATATACATTGCATAGTGTACATGTACCCCCACATCAAGTGCCCTCTGTCCAACTATCATGTCACTCTCTGCAGCCATGTGTGTCAGAAATAATGTGCAATCACTGATTGACGCACAGCACATCCCTCCTGTGCATCGGCACCGCGATGATGTGCAGCCACTTCTTCTTCATCACCTTCTTCATCACCAGGCGGTTGTAGTTCAATGTCAGGGGGCAGGGGGACGTTGCGTCAGATACACATGTTGTGCATAATCTTGGCCACCTTCTCATGCCTGCAGAGGAGTGCCCCACCCGACAGGCTAAGGCAGCGAAACCATGCCTTCAACATGCCAAAGGTCTGCTCAATGACCACACGGATATGGGTGTGGGATCGATAGTAGTCCTCCTCGTGCCTGTTCTGTGGCTTCTCGGACAGGGGTGAGGAGCCACGGCATCAAGGGATAGCCACTGTCACCTGCATGGGAGGCAATAAAAGGTATATGTCAGTCGATTGATGATGGACAGCTGTACTAGTCACACATGTCGGCCGATTATCTTTGGTCACATGCACATGTCCCTGGTTGTATGCATGTCATTTCTAGGCCCTCAATGTGTCCTGTGCCATGGAATAATGGTATGGGCTGCATCTTCAAGATAATACACGGTGTGCTCTGCCATCTTGTGGCTCATGCATTGTGTACGCATACAGCTGTGTCCGTGTCAATTTAGGGATGTGTTGTGTTCTGTAGGATTTTCTGATTGGGAGCATTGGCAGTAGGCACTGCAATATTAGGCATTCAGCGCTGATTTTTCCCATGATGACATGTACCATTCCTGTGGTTGTGGTGGCCCTGTGACAGACAATGGATGCCATTGGTGGTTCAGTAGAATGCTCTCCCATGGATGCTTGTCCTGTGTGGTGATTCGCAGGAGACAGCAACATAGTGCATATAACCTGCAGGTTGCTGGATGGTATTACGGACGGTGAGGTCCGCTGATGAGTGTTGTGGGATGTGGGGTGGTTTACTGTTAGTCATGTTGTGATAGGTGTTCAGCTTCCTTCATTCCTATGGGATTTGGTGTCATGTTCTGTTTGGGATGCTTTGGGGCACAGTGTTTAGCGATGTGCACAACGTGCTGTCACATCAACATTGACATCATGATGGTGTGTGCATCTCTCCCCCCATTTCACTGCCATGTGCCTGTCATGCAACGTACTAAGCAGCCAGGCACGTCGTGCAGCATGTTGCTCCGAGAAGCGTGGTAATGTGGTGTTGCGCAGGACCATAGAGTCATGAGTTGATCCGGGATATCGGGCACAACAATGTGTGATGATCTTGCTGGCATTGCATTCCATCTTCACTTTGATGGAGTGGTATTGCTTGCATGCGGGACCACCATCGCGATGTGGTTGCAGTTGAGGGCATCTGCACAATTTGGCATGCCTGCCAGTGTATGGAAAGCAACACCTGTTTCAAAAATCTCCTGAGGAGTCCATGGTAGGGATATGTAGTCCATTGTGTGCTTGAGGAAGGCATCCAGCACTTGGTTCAGAATGCGAGACAATAAGGGTTGTGATATGCCATGCATGTTGTCATGATCACTGCTTCCAAGGAGCCAGGATCAGCCCAACGTCCTTGGAAGCAGGCCCCTAACCCTAATCCTAGGCACCAGCCGGTCGCCACAGGGACCTTTTGGACCTTGTCCTGGCGCCGGTGGCACCAGGCTCATCAGAAGCATCGGTCCCGGCACTGGAAGCGCCGGGCTCATCATTGGTGTGAAGGTGCTTGGGTGGACTTACCTGCGGCAGACCATGCTGCTTACTTACCAGCCTCTTAGAAGCCCTCGGTGAACAGGGACTACTTTCTTACCTGGGTGGGGCAGCTCCACTCCCTGGATACAGCACTGGAACTCTTCTGGAAGCAGGAACTCTTTTCTTACCTAGGCGTGGCCGTGGAAGGAGACGCCTCATCACTCCAAGGCTATTTAAACCACACCCGATTGATGAAACGTGCTTCGCGTTATTCTGCATTTGCAGCAGAACGCTCACCGAGTCTGTTCCAGCCTTTCTTCTCTTGATCCTGAACCTGCAAGAATTATACTTACCATTCCTGTACCCGATCAACATCAGCACCTGCAAAAGACCAGAAACAACAGGTTAGCAAGACGAACTTTACACGCAGTGCTTACTCACCTGATCCATCGGCAGCGGCCGTGTCTCACGCTGCACCTTCGCCTGCAAAGATAAACAGCATTATTATACTTACCGGCATGCTGTGCATTCCGGATTCTTCACGCTGCATCTTCACCTGCAAAGACAACAGCATCATTATACTTACCGGCACGCTGTGCATTCCGGATTCTTCACGCTGCATCTTCACCTGCAAAGACAACCGCATTGTTACACTTACCGGCACGCGGCGAATTCCGGATTGCTTCATTCTGCATCGTCGCCTGCAAAGACAAAGAAAGACGATTAAGCAGGTACTTACTCACGCCCATCACGCTCGTCGCAATCAAACGCCTGCGAATACTCCGGCGCCTCTTCAACACTAACTAATCTGCAAGGAAAGAGACAGTTAGAGCGCTTGCCATACTTACGAATTTCCAGGCGCTTCACTGCCACGCATTAAAAGACTATAAAGACAAAAGGTGTCCAGAAACTTTCCGGTCGTGCAGACAACGACGGTAACCATCCTCTGAAGACAAGAGGCCAATGTTTCACCAGTGAAGGAACTGGCAACGGCACCCTGCACTAGACGCAGATGGAGAGCCCAGCATTCACCTATCTAAGGTGAGCACGTTGACCTGGGAGGGGGGCTCTACAGACAAGCTGGGAAGAGAGAGAGAGATAGGGACATTTAACAACCCAGACCTTTAATCCCCATATTCTTTCACCTGCTGAAACCTCACCCTTCGAGTTCGACACACAGTGCGAAGAGGTTCGACCCCAGAAGCCAATCGAGTACTGCACATCACTTTTCGAGTCACAGACACCTTCCTGCCAAGACCCGTGCCTCCGTGGGAATCAGGTGAGCGTTACACATGTACCCACTGTGTGGAAGTGGAGCACCAACTCCACCTTCAGTGGTTGGCGGATGGCAGTGTGTATTTCAATGAGGCTGACAATGTCATCAAGTATCATGTCCACGATGATGGTGATGGTGTCCCGGTCCAGATGGTACAGGGTGTGGATCTTCTCCGGGGTTAGGTTGAAAGGACTGGCTCTGATGCAAGGCATTGGGAGCTTCCTGCATGGTGCCGCTGGCTGCACTGGTGGGGCATGCTGGGCCTGTGTCACCCTCCTTCTCCTCCTGCATCTCCTCTGTGGTGCCTGCTGTTGCTGTTGTTGTTGCTGGTATTGCAATGCAAGCATGTCCTCCAGATCCAGTATTGCTAGTGCTATTGGATTCATCTTGGTGTGGGAAGGGGTGTAGTGTGTGGGTGTGCTCCTTTTGCACTGCCCCAAACTCCATTGCCTCCACCTGTGCTGATTGTGTGCATCTGTGGCAGTTGGGAACACTGCACACAGCCTTTTACGGTTGTTTTGAGAAGCCGGTATTACCGCTATGCCAGTATGCTCTATTTGCGCCTTCATGATGCCGGTATTTTCTTGTCCGCCTGACTTGTGATTTCCCTTCAATTGCAGCATGCTGGTAGTGCCGGTATGGTGGGCCGCGCACCCGCCCCCTTGCCGTTATTAGAGGCACCGTTATTTACGGTGCAGCTAATAGCGGGTTGGCAGGTCGGACTAGCCCAGAGTGGTAAGCGATGCCGGCAATCCTTTACCGGCATCGTTTTTTCGCTTACCTCCAACCTCGTAATGACCCCCAATGTATTGCAAGTTAAGTACATAATCTATCCCAATTTTAAGAAGGACCTTTAGCAATTTATAGGTAAGTATTACCTACAACACTATTTTAGAAATGCACTGAAGCAGATCAGGGAAAGCAAAACCCAATAGTACACTTTAAGAATCACAATCTGTTATTCAAGGTAGGTAACGCCTACTGGTAAGCTTTTACACTCATTCAGTTAAGAATAATAAAATAGTATCAATACAATTACCTTTCAGAAGAGTGGAACACTATTCAAAGTAAGTAAACAAACATATATACTTTTTAGAGGGGCATTATGCAACTCAAAGGTAAGTAATAACTTTTAGACACTTCATAACTTATTCTATTAGAGAGATACAGTTACCACACTAACTTCTTCACAAGTAAGTACTTTCACACCTGTTGTCATTTCAAGATATAAGCCTTATCTTTCAAAGTCCTTCCCTTGTCTAGAATATGATTTTTCTCAGAGGCAGAAGAGGGACCCAAGTGGTCTAGGAGACAGCTGCAGGCAGGTCAGGATAGGGTTCAGTTGCAGGAAAGTCGGAGTTCCAGAGGATATCTTCTTCAACAAGTAAGTATTAGCTTTAGACGTAGTTGAAAATGTTTAGGGACTTCACAGAAGGCTCCCTTTATGTGTTCCATCTCTATGCCTGGGCAAATGGTATTGGCAAAACCCCAACCACAAAAATCACCCACTCAACATCACAGGATTCACACAAGACGTAAGGTAAGCATTACTCAAGCCAACACAGTACATCAGCAGAAAAGAAGATCTTCTGGGTGAATGCCTTCAGGATGCAGAAGCACAAGGTCTGGTCCTTGGGTTCTTTGACTGGAGACTGAAGAGACACTGAAGGAAAACTGGCAGCTGTCATCGATGCGGGAGGCTTCCAACAAAGGATTATTTGCAGCTTCTTTCGGCTCTGTGGAACTGGTGAACTTTTACAGGTACCTGATGAAGAACGAATATCGCTAGTCGGATTCTCTTCACTCTCTCGGTTCTGCACTCTGATGAGGGGACTTCAGGGATTTGAATATTGTCTCTGGAAGTCCAGCAGGAGTCCACCAACATTTCAGACGAAATTGGACTTTGGAAGTTGTTGGACTAAACTCAGGCATGAGGTCCCCTTGTATTGGCATTTTGCAGCCCAGCAAGGTCTCAGCACATCAAGGGATGGTTTGTTTTGCAGGTCCTCTTGAGTCTAGTTGATCTCACCAGCCTCTGGGTATGAGTCAACACATTCAGAACACCCAGGTTGCTTAGAAGGAAGGGTTTTATCAGGCTCCCTTTAAACACAGCAGGCTCTCTGGTCGCTGGCAATTGTTACAGCTGTTTTTTCTTCAGTATCCTGTTCGGATTGGTTCAAGTGGTCAACTTGTCAGGAGCTTCCAAGATTGGAGTATTTATCAGGATCCACAACACAACTTCTGAACCAGGACAGCCACCCCCCTAGTAGGAACCAGTTCCTTTCAGCCAAGGGTAAAGATAAAGGGTTGCAGAGTTCTGGATTCTTCCCTTTTTTCCTGCCTCCTCAGACACTATGGAGCATCGGTGGGGAATACAGTATTCCCGTGGAAGACAAAACATCTACCAAGATCTGTCCCACCTTGGACGGCAAAAGAATACCCCAGAAACAACAAGCAAATGAGAAATGGCAAAAAAAGAAGAGAAGGAGAATGGTGACCCTCCTGTGCATTACTGCAACTGATTTGTCAGCCTGAGCATAATAATGACTAAAACTCATACAAGTAGTTTCACTGCCACCAGCCATTTCATAAACTTGTAATTGTAACACAAATGTTACCAGTTTAGTAAGCAATTGGATACGTTGTATCTCCCCAACACTTCACATAAGGTGGGGTGTGCAGGTTCACCAAAATAAATGTAAAGGGGATGGAAATCCTACTGTACTTCTTGGGAACTGTAGTTCACCCAAGAGGTAATAAGAGAAGTTAAAAAGGGAAGCCCAAGGGGACAACCCTGCCAAAGCCCAAAAATTATAGGGAACTGTAAATCCAAACACACGCTATGGAGAGACAAGTCCTAGGTACCATTGTAGGTAGCAGAGAGGCAGTTCTTGTCCCAACAGCAGTTCACATCCACTGGTCCATGTGGATGGTTAGGGGACAGAGATTCCCTCTGTCTTGAAATCTCAGTCCTCAACTCACTGTCAGAGTACTTTGGAAAGATCAACTCTCCCAACATAGGTCCAATGAATTCTTGCTCAGGTTTTTATTACAAGAGTGACTCAAAGAAGGAGTGGGAGATGTCTTCTTTTAAAGGCAAAACCCCACCAGTGAATGGACGAAAGCCAGCCTGGTTTAGGGGTCCTATCCCTGTTCTTGAAACAAGTGAACCTTGCCTTCTGACATCACACCCAAAGGGCTTTGTACTAAAGGAAGAGGAGGGGACAGAAAGGATAGATAGAGGCAGAGAGAAACAAGATTACAGAACCTTCCTCCAGTTGGAAAGAACTCCCTCTGTCTACACTAACCACACCCCCTTCCTTTCTCAATAGAATCCATGGCCTATAGATATGCAGCACCCTGGCGTGAGGCCAATACTTTTGTGAATGGGTGTGCCTTTTTATTCCTTTTCCCAGGGTAGCTTCTTGTGCAGTGACTGTTTCTCTGGGGTGGGCATCGCCTGCCCTCACAAAGGAACAAAGAGAAGCAATCCCCCAAGATACCTTCCTGGCAGCAGTGGCAAGATTAAGCCTGTCTGGAGAGAATACACATAATCCCTTAACAGCTGAGCTGGACTGACCAAGCAGTTCGGGATGGACTGCCCCTTTATGGGTGGGGCCAAGCCTGATTTGCATATGGCCTTTCCCCTTCTGTAATGGCTTGGCAGGTGAAGAACGGCGGTCTGGATAGTTGCCCAGAGCATTTGTCAGAGGTTAGGATTAATTCCAAAACCTTCCAGCTATCACCTCTTTTGTTTTGCGATAGTCACCCCGAGTGGGACGGGCATGCCCAGGCGTGGGTCCCGTGCTTGCTGGGCCTAGAGACCCAAGCTACTCCTCACTAATGACGCCCAACAAGGCTGAAACATGTTTGGGGATGCTTGTGGTTTCGTGCAGAAGGGATGTGACCAAGCAGTTTGTGCTGGACTGCCCCTTTAGGGGTGGGACCAAACCTGATTTGCATATGGTTTTTCCCCTTCTGTAATGGCTTGGCAGGCGAAGAACGATGGTCTTGAGGGTTGCCCAGAACAATGCCAGAGGCTAGGATTAATTCCAAACCTTCCAGAAAACACCTCTTTTGGATTGTAATACATATGAGAAATACCATCCACCGAACCATAACTTAAGTATAACTTATTTTTAAAGATGTATGTGCCACCAAGAAGGTAGAATCATGATTATTGGGTTTTGCTACAGGGGTGCATGTCCTTAATGCAGCCCCTGTGTTTGATAGATTTGAATGTCACTACAGCTGTCAGATAGGCACCCGTAACCTCTGAACCTCATCTGTACCACTGGTAGAGAAGGCTGTGCAGATCAGGATACTGGCAGGCAGGGCACATGTTATGTTTTTGACCACGAAATGGGCATTTTATCAGCAGATTTCCCTTTCAGAGATGGAATTATCCTCATCATTTTATCATTTAATTAAAATTTAAAAAGCCAGGGCTTCTACACCCTTGCCAGATGGTAATTCCTCAAAAGAATGCAAACACTAAGCCAGAGCCCAGCACTAAAAGTGAGAAGCCCTGCCAGCCCACATTATTTAGATTAGCAGGCCATGGAGATATTTTTGTTTCTTGCAAAAGGACAGGCCAGCCCCCCAAGAATAACGGGGGGAAATGCCCACTCTGCTCCCATGTACTGAACACCTATGCCAGTGCCCACTAAACCACATGGCACCTTGGAAAAATTAACTCTTTGAGTTCATTCTGTAAAACTACTTATAACTTCAGAATGTGATGAGCAGATTGGCCATTTCTAACCCTGTGCAAACTCTTTCCGTTGTATTCGTAAACATCCAAATATATTAAGCATTCTTGGTGGAATGACCTTTACTGAACATTAACTGTGGTCTGGGCAACGTGGTTCAGGTCGTAAAAACAGTAGAAATAAACCACATGCATGATATGATATGATATGATATGATATGATATGATATGGCATTTATAACACTCCTATACACAAGTGTTTCAAAGCGCAACGCGGCAATTAAGGGGGAACAGAGGGAAAACAGAAACAGCAATCATACTTGGCCGAGTGTCATTCAGATCGCGCAAGTGCAGAGGAAGGGGGAAGAGGAAAAGTGCGGAGTGGGACAGAGGGGTGGGGACAGTGCAGTGCAATGGGTAACAGAATAAATAACAATAAATGAAGCAGGGCCAGCAGGTGCCAAGTGCAAGGGTAAGTGCTGAGATCAGGTGTCAAGTGCTAGTGTGGAACTGTAGGGATACAGAAAACAGTCCCCAAGTGCAGGGTTGGCCCGGGGAGGCAGTGCAAGTGCGTAGCTGATGGGGAGGGGACCTGGGCCCGAGATCAGAGAGTGGCCAGGTTACCAGTGCAGATTCAGCCAGAAATTCAGCAGGGGAGAGGAGGAGAGAAAGCAGAAGCAAAGATGAAGGTTTTGAGGTGCTTCTGGAACCGGAGCTGGTTCTCTTCAAGTTTCAGAGAGGCAAGGAGGCTGTTCCAGAGCAAGACCCCAGCGAAGAGAGAGATCTACCACCAACTCATTGCTTGGAGAAGCGACTGACCCTGAGAGAGTTGGAGGCGGATGAGTGAAGAGCTCAAGAGGGAAGATATTTGGGAAGTGAGAGTTGAAGGTATTTAGGCCCCAGGCCCCAGAAGGCCTTGTGGACAATCAGAGGGTGTTGAACAATCCTCACAGCCACTGGGAGCCAGTGCAGAGATTTCAATCCTGGAGAGATAAGATCACTGGCCTTCTGGGCTTGAGGCCAAGGACAAGTCTTGCATGGCTCAATTTCAAGAACAGGCTTAATGGGCAGAGGTAGATGCAGGAAGTTCAAAGAATAGTTGATTGACAAGGATTTAGTTGAGAAAGAGTTAACACATAATCTCTATTGGTTGTTGGAGAGGTAGAACATTACTGACTGTAACTACATTTCAGGAAATAAATTTGCACGTCGTTTCTTGTCAATTTCAATTAAAATTCCAAAGGTTTATCAGTAATACAAAGAAGTACCTGAAACTGCATACAGAATTCCAAAAACATTTCAAAGTCTATAAAACAATAACATATCATTAAGAAACAGCAACAGTAGGTAAGCATGATCAATAGCAGTTCATTAGGATGTTGTATCACCTTCAACCTAATTGCCAATGCTTTCTTAAGACAAATGTGCATCTTAAAACAGTGTAAAGGGCCTGATATATCAAACGTGTTTCGATGGAATCTTCCCATTGAAAAAATCTTTTGCAAATCAGGCCCTGGGAGTAAGAACAAGTGAAAAGATGGCTTGCCCTGACAACAAATAAGATTTAGTACAAGATGAATAATGGTTTGTGCCCTTAGGAGTCTACACAAAAGACAGAAAAAAACAAAAGTAATGGGCAGGCTTGTTCACAGATGCAAACGCAATTATAAGATGCATTGACTTTCTTCGTTTCTGTTAATGTTGCCAACGGTAGGACCCCAAATCTAATTTCAGTTAAAGGAAGCCTTTTACTATTTATGTTGTGCTGTAAATAAAACCATTTTCAGTGTGTGCTTGCTATAAGGAGGATTGCACAATGTCTGCTTCTCTCTGGAATGCGTAAACCTGGTAAGCATTTGAAGTCTTTCTAGATTGTTTCATACACATTCCATACAGGAAACAGTGTGCAGGCCTTTCTCCTATGCTCAGTCATCCTGCAGAATAGGCGCACAGAAGAGCCAACTCGCTAGACATTATATACAGTGGTACCGAGTGCCAGGCTCACTGACACATTTTTTTTTTTAAATGGACAATTGGTAAATCTACTCATCATCAAAATACGTTTTTTTAAAATAAAAGCCATCAGACATATACAAATACACATTTCACACTGTTACAGTTTAAGTAAAAATAAAAAAAATCAGGAATAAAAATGTCTAACATAAATGTCACCCTTGCTTCAAAAGGTCTACGACACGTAATTTAACCAGAAGTGACAAGGCAATTCTCATTGTAAAGTTAGGTGGACCATCGGAATCATCAATACATGTCATCATTCCTTGTCAATTAATTAATATTTCCGTGGACAAATCATATCATATCACACAATTTCCGTTAAAAACATTGTATTTGCAAGCTACATGTGTTGCCAGTATGGTCTCTTCTTATCTTAAATGCCAGTCTGAGATATAATACCAAGGCACAAGTGGCACAGTGTGAATTGGCTGAGAGAAGGTGGCATAATACAGGGCAACACACAGTATTGCCATTCGGTTGCCCTTGCCATTTTACAGCGATGGCTTTTAATGGAAGGCAGTTAAAACGAGCTCTTGTGATTAATGTTCCCTCTAAGTATTTTTCTTTATCTCCAGAAAAAAATGTTGCAGTTCAGAAAACAGGTGAGCCCTAGTTTAAGTGCGTGCAGAAGAAGCTGGTGTGGAGGTAATGACCCACCAACATGTTTTAAGAAAAGGAGTTAATGCACTGCGACGTAAAGCACTGCTTCCCAATATATCAGTTGCAAATTGACATTTTATGAACAGTTCTGTAAAGAAGCTCATTAAACAATGTGAGACTTCAAAATATGATTGAAAACCTAAAAGCACTGTTTGGTTACCAAAGAAAATCATCATATTGTTCTAGCAAAAGCGCACTCTCTACTTCCCTGCTTGAAGCACACATACATTAACCAGTAAATGAACAAATAAATAACACACCAGGCTGTGCTTTGATATCAATGTGTAGAGTGGCGCATAGAACCCAAAGCTATAGCAGAAGAGTAGTGATAAGGGGAGAGTCACCCCCAAGTGATAATCTATTCCAGACCACAAATCCTGCTCATCTTCCCTTAAGAGGCATCGAAATTACACATTCGGGTGCCTGAAAAACCTGCCCATCAGTAGTCAGTATTAGGAGAATGGGTCCATAAGAATTCCTACACCCTGGAATGCGCCAATGAGGATTCCTGTGGCACTGCTTGCCATTGGCATTATTGAGCCCACATCATAGCAACGTGATACCACTTAATTCTAGTAATGAAATCGGAGTTTAAATGGCTGGGAACAGAACCAATTCCAAAAGGCTTCTTAAACTTCACCAGGGTAATCAAGTTAAGCAAATAAAAGCCCTGTGAAGAGCCCATAGTAAGGGAAATGAAAAACGTGTAACTCGTTCCAGATCGAAATAAGAACAGCACTATTCATAATTGTATCTACTAGTACGGTGCCAATCCTGTGAATACAGGCCATCCCACCACAATGCTTCGTTGACACTTAGTAAGAGTAGAAACAGAGTCATTGGATGCAAACTCAGAATGCAAACTCCATTCTATGTCATAAGACCATATCTCAAATCAGAAAAATAAGAAGTTGTAGTGTACTGTCCTGGAATTGGAGGACTCTGCGCTTCCAGAGAAACACCACATTTTCTAAAGCATATAGGGCTTACCATCATATGGTAAAATGAGTACCTTATAGTTATTTAGAAACCCATTGCTGCCTATGGTCAAACTGAGCTCAACAAGAACGTCTGACAAAAGGTAACATATCCAATGAACTGACACTGTTGAGCCAAATATCTGACTGCAGAAAGACCATTTACTTCCAGCATGTAATGTTAAAATAAATTATTATCGTGCCAAAGAGGAGGCCACACATGCTGCTGAATACCTTCCGATGCGCCCTGATGCCTGTGGGCGTGTGGCGCAATACAAGAAAACTATAGCTAGATAGACAAACAGGTAGATAGATAGATAGATAGATAGATAGATAGATAGATAGATAGATAGATAGATAGATAGATAGATAGATGCTCAGAGACATTGTAATACACATTGGACAAGGGACCCACTTTGTTTCGATACTTGATCAAGTAGACTAAGACTAGCTTAATCTCCCAAAGGAATTTCTATTTGTTGCTGAAACCAGTCGACTGCAAGAGGGGATATTGTTATGTGTTGAGATACCCCACTCTTTCTAGAAGACTAGTGGTCTTCCCCCATTTTTTTAACTTGAAACACTTGAAACACTTGTGTTTAGGCGCGCTATAAATGCCATATCATATCATATCATATCAACTGAGGAATTCCTCCTCCACTAGGAACAGAGGTGGGGCGGAGGTTAATAAAGTCAGAATTCACTTCCCTCACATTCCATTTTTTAACCCTTTTTCACCACAATCTTTTTGTCTGACTTTTCTTATAACACTCCCTTATAAGTACCATTCCGTCAACCTGCTCTATGTATTTTTTACTCCTGTTTAGTACAAGTACAACACAACATAATGAAAGCACCATAACTCTGTGCCTTGTTTGTGGAGTAAGATGCAGCTAGATGCAGCCTCTTCTCATTATCACTATCTCTTTCCTAAATAGGTGGCACACCGCCTCTTACTAGGGGAATGCACAACATTAAGGATAGTACGCCTTTCATTTGGGAGGTTTATCTAGTGTTAGTCTACTTGATCAATTATCGAATAAAAATTGATCCCTTACCCACTGTGCGGTATTAAATAAATGATTAGACAGCTCAGGCGAAAAGAATTAGTAATGAAATCCTACACATAAAGATTATGTTGCATCATGTTTTGCATAACACAAAGCATTATCCATTAAGAATCACTGCATAAAGAAATTCAGGTGTGTTCTCTGAATTTGGCATGCAAGGCATCATTTCTAATTAAACAAGATATTTCCAAATGACCAATTTGATGACCGATTGCTGATTTCACTGCACTTCAAACATATATGACTTTGATATACCAGTTGGCCAATTATCCCTCCAGTGCCCGGAACAAGCACTCATTTAGGGGGAGCCAGAGATCAGTAAAGTACAGAGAGTAAAGTACAGAGACAGGCGGGCTGCATTATTTATTTTCCAGATGCAACGCACATGCTCTGGGTCTGATCATAAGATGCTTAAGGCTGGAGATGTAGCTCCAACTCTTATCAGTTCACAAGTTACTGAAGGTGATGGAAGAAGAGAACAAAGTTAAACACCTATTCCATATATCTCCAAGAATTTCCTAAGTGTCTCTGATGGATGGTGTGGTTAAAAAGTGCGATGACAGTTTAATTAAGCTTTATAGATTTAGCTGAGGGCTGTACAAGGAGTTATGGGCCATGAAGACCAAGTTAAAGGCCTATGCGCAGCGAGTGCGTAAAAACTAAAAAAAATAAAAACTGCCTGAAGTGGTTGCTGGGAATTGTCAAGTTCCCAGTAATGACTTAACAACCTTATGAGGTGGGCGGGACTTAGAAAGCAGCCGGGCTGTTGCTGAGTGTGGCCTGGCAAGCTGTCGGCTGGGGTTATTATGAAGATGCAGGGCCATGTCTGCCAGGTGCATCACGGCAAAGATTTTATCTAGTGAGGGGGAGGCAGAGCTATCCGCCCCTCACCTCAGTAAGGTAAGGAAATGGAGGAAGTTTGTGCCGGGCTGCGTCTATCAACCCTGTGTATGCCTTCACGCTAGAGCAACACTTTGGCCCTAATTCATGGAATGATTTGCATGAAAAACAGGGGGCATGTGCATGAAATCGCGCGCAAGTGCCAGTTTGTGTATTCATGGAACACAATGCGTGGGGCTTACCAGGGAGTGCGAGGAATCCGCGCTGGTGCAACACATCACTGCAACACCACAAACGCCTTGCGTGAGACTCATAGCGAAGGGGCATTGGGTTCAGCGCAGTCACCTAAAAAGGGGGCGGAACACGTGGAATGGGGAACAACAAGCGAAAATATGGGCGTAACGAGGGATGTACCAAAGTAAAATCCTCGCAACACCCACATTTGCGCTAAAAACCCTTATTCATGCAATTGAATAGGGCTCTCCATTGCGCAGAAAAAGACGCAAAAATCCGGAAACACGTACGGCAATGCGAAAGCTGAAGTAAGCATCATCCCGCACTAAAACAAACGCATAAAAAGGGTGTGCGAACAACAAACGCGTTTATACAGCTACGAAGAATATACCATTTGTTGCAGCAGTGATAGTGGGACACTGCAGGAGGAGGATGGCCAGGGCACAGATTTTTCTACCTAGGACCAGCCTTTTTGGGATGCCTGATGACCAGGTCTATGGGAGGTATAGGTTTCCACCTCATATCATATTAGACCTGCTCACGGAGTGGGAGGATGACCTTACATCACCCACCCCGTGCTCCAAAGCACTGAGCCCCTTGTAAAAGGTGCTCAATGTTCTGCATTTTTTGGCCATTAGGTCATTTTAGCGGACAACTGGCATAGTTGGGGGCATTTCACAGCCCACGCAGTCACACTGCCTACACCATGTGTTGGCAATCATGACTGCACGCCCCTCAGTCCGCAGGCACATCTACATGCCCAGAACACATGCAGAAAGGCAGGCCATGGTCTGGGATTTTTATGGGGTGGGGCACTTCCCTAATGTGCTCTGTGCGATTGATTGCACCCATGTGGCTCTACGTCCACCTAGGGCCACAGAGCACATCTATTGCAAGTGTTAGCACTGGTATTCCATCAACGAGCAGGTTGTATGCGATGCCAAGGATCTCATTACTTCTGTATATGTAAACTATCCAGGGTCCACCCATGATAGCTTCATATTGCGATGGCACCCCTACTCCCGGCTCTGGAAGCTGGAAGGCATGGCAACACATGGCTCATTGGTGAGTCTAAATGCCTGTGCACATGCATGCATGTCACACACAGACAAATACACAGCAATGAACAACATTTTAACCTCTACAGGGGACAGTGCCTACCCTCTGGGCACCTACATGATGACACCAATACGGAACCCTGCCACACCAACCCAGGTAAAATACAACACAGCCCATATTCAAGGCGGATTGGGTGGATACTGTAAATGGTGTGGAGTCTTACTCCACATATAAAGAGTATGCACATTTTTGGACATGCAAGGGAATGTATTCACCTCTATTTACAAAGATTCCCTTGCCACAGGGCGAGATCTATATTTATGCGTTTCAGACTCAATCAGATTCCGACCGTAGAAAGAACACGGTATAGGGGACACAAAGAGGAGGTACCTAACCAAGAACAAATTGGTCTCACATGTCGCTTTTGCGGAGAAACCAGAACGCTAGAGACTCTTAAGCACCTTGTATTAACCTGTAATCATTTTGAGTCTAAACGTGCACTCTATCTTAAAGATAGATTAAATAGGGATCTCGAAATGTCTATCCACTTGTTTTGGAGCCGCTGTATGTGGGGTGTAAATATTTCTTTAATCTTAGCATTGAATTCATTAATCCAAGATATTACGGAGGAATTGGAAAAAAGGAATTTAACACTCAATGTTTTTATATTGGAAAATTAATTTCTAATGGAGGTTGATTTGATTTTGAGAATTTTATTAGTGTTGTCTTATAAAAAATGAATTGTATATTTTTATCATGTGTAATATGTTGTATAAGGTTTCATGTAAACTAATAATGCAACAATAATAAAAATAAAAAATAAAAAAAAACAACAGCCCATATTGCAACTCGGGGCATAGTGGAGCGCACATCCGAAGTACTCAAGTCACGTTTCTGCTCCTTTGACCACTCCGTTGGGGACTTGATATATGCACCACCACTAGTCCTGCACAATGCTGCAACATGGCACGTTGTACCGGTGGACATGGGAGTGCCTCCACATCGCCAACCACATGAACATCACTTGCTCATGGTAGGGCAAAGGGCATGTGGTGAAGCTGCCATACTCAGCTTGTGGCACAATTTTTCACCTAAAATCCAACCCCTGTGGGGTGCACACAGCTCTGGCACATTCCAGGTGCCATTCAATGATTACAAAGGGCAAATTATCTGGGACCACCAAACCACCCACAGAATGTGTGCGTGGAAGTGCTACATCGTGTGCATCCATTAGAACTAAACATAATTATTTATTTTCCCACCAGCTCAAGGGGAGAATATTCCTTGCAGATCTTCCCTATCGTCGAAGTTTGAAGATTCGGACCTGCATCAGGGCTTCACCAGGAGGTTCAGTCGTGGCAAAGGTCCTCTTCTGTCAGCTTCTCTTCGGTTCTCTCGATCCAGTGGCGACTCTGCCTTTCCAGCCTCAGAGACCTGTTTTTTATGCAGTTTTCCCCCATTCACACAGCCTGGCTGTCAATCACACAGCAGGATGGCTGTCCCTCCCGACAGTCACCACAGCCAATCGTACCAGAGTGCGACATGGGTCTCTAAGGAGACCCTGTGCAGGGAGTCTCAAACCCCTCCAACACATCCTGTCCCCTTCAGACATTCAGGTGCCTAAGAAGGGCTTCTGTGCAGAAGCCCACCAAAGGTCGGCGAACAAAGGATTCAAACCTGGTTTCGCAAGCAGAGAAAAACACGAGAAAGTCTTTTACAAAAAGAAATGGCTAACAAACCCAGCCGGAACCGTATAAACACGTGTATGGGCTAGCAGGTTTAAGTTTGAGGCTACCAATATAGCCTAAAACAATACCAAGGCTATTTAGAATAACCGAGGTAGGAAAAATAGGGTAGTTACCACTGCCACCAGCCAAATCTTAAAGAAAAGGGAACGAAACAATGTTCCATGAGAAACAGACAAAAAGGGATAATTAACCCTTTCCAGAACTCTATGTAAGATAGTTTGTACTGGGTATGTGAGTTTAAAAATACTTATAAAGTCAATGGCAACTTTACATGTTCTGGGAGACAGTAGTTGGGAAGTCTGAAAATGACAACCCTGTGTCACTGCACTGAAGCATTTTCCAAAGACAACTTTTTCATCTCTAAGGCATGATTCATTTCCATTTCTCTGAGCTTAAGTTCTTACTTTTGTTCAGTTTGAGCATTTAAACGTTTAAATTCCAATTCAAGCCTCATCTTTTCTAGAGCAATGAATTCAGGACTGAGTGTAGGACCTGGTGGGGTCCCAGTGGACAAGGTTGAGGTTGTTGAGCAGGTAAGGGAGCAATGAGGCCTACATTGTGAGACACATCTACTTCCTCTAACTCATCAATAAAAGACACATTATCATCCGCATTATTTTCCACATTTGCTGAGGGGTCAGGTATTTCAGACCCACCCTCTAGATTTTGTTTCTCTAACAACCTTTCAATCAATTCAGACTTTTTCCCTTTAAAAGAGAGATTCATTTCTCTACACAGATTTTTCCGATAATCCACAGTGTAACTAAGGATGGTCTTCTGACTCTAGCTTTCCTTATTAGACATGCTTAATATTGTTTTTTAGTGTTGTTTAGCCGTGTGGTTAGTTGATCCAAGGAAATAGCAGCACTCTAAGTGTAATCGCTATACGTGATCCTCACCGCTGTACACCAGTGTTAGGCAGAATTATATGCAGTACCCTTTGGCGAGCACCACAGACAATTAATATTACAAGTGACAGTACAAATTCACCTTTGGTACAAGCCTGTACTACACAGTAAAGTATTAGTGATGGCTGAGCAGCCAAACCTATCTCAAGAGTAGAGTGAGCAGTATCAATAGTTACACAAAGGACAGCAATTACTATGATTCAAGCAGACTCTGACCAAAGGTTTCTGAGTAAAAGAATATACGTTTATTTACACATCAGTTAAACATTTCACTATTATCAAGCAGTAGAAAAATCACAATACTAATACACTACACCGCACCCAATAGTTTCTGGACGAAGTTAGGCTCAAAATGAAGTGTGAGCAAAATGGCACTCCAGTCATTTAAAAGGGAGGGAAAGACAAAGTTAGGCAGAAATTGAGCGGCACCAACAAGTAAGTAAGCAGGGTAATCTAGAAAAAGGAACTACAGTGAGAGGGGCCTGGCCCAAAGCCAATGGACCAAAGTCTTTGCAGAGGATCACACAGTTCAGAGTAGTTTGTGGTTAAGTCTTTGCCAAGAGTTCAGAACGAAATTGGTCAGATGAAGAGTTACTTTAAATAATAGAGATGGACAAGCCCTCGGATTGGCGAAAGATTTCACACACTTTGACTGCGGCTGGACGAAACGAACAACCGGTTAGCACAGTATCTTTAGAGCAGAAGAATGCTGTAGCTGAGGCAGACATTCCTGGCAGGTCCTGCAGGCTCACGGTTCCTGAAGCGACTGTCGGATTGATGAGAAGGGGGAAGACTGGACGGTCCTGCACTGCCCAGGGAAGAAACTAGCAGCGGAGCAAAGCACAAATAAAAGGTGCACTCCTTAAAACCCAAGCAGGGTCCGATCCTCCTGGCTATCCCATTCACTGTAGCTCTGTACAGCAAATTTGACCAGAGAAGGGAGGCCTAGCTTGCAGTTTGGTGAACTGGTTGTTCCCACCAGCTCAGGGGAAGAAGATTCCTGGGGGATCTTCTCTGTCGCAGAAGTTGGAAGATTCAGACCCACTGCAGGGCTTCACCGGGAGTTTCAGTCGTGGTAGAGATCCTCTTCTGTCAGCTTCTCTTCGGTTCTCTAGATCCAGTGGCGACTCTGCCTTTCCAGACCCAGAGACCTGCTTTTTATGCAGTTTTCCCCCATTCACACAGCCTGGCTGTCAATCACACAGCAGGGTGGCTGTCCCACCGGGACAGTCGCCACAGCCAATCATACCAGAGTGTGACATGGGTCTCCAAGGAGACCCTTTGCAGGGAGTCTCAAACCCCTCCCTCACATCCTGTCCCCCTCAGACATTCAGGTGCCTAAGGAGGGCTTCTGTGCAGAATCCCGCCAAAGGGCAGCGAACAAAGGAATCAAACCTGGTTTGGCGCGCAGAGAAAAACACAAGAAAGTCTTTTACAAAAAGAAATGGCGAATAAACCCAGCAGGAACCGTATAAAAACGTATATGGTCTAGCGGGTTTAAGTTCGAGGCTACCAAGATAGCCTAAAAAATTAACAAGGCTATTTAGAATAACCGCGGTAGGAAAAATAGGGTAGTTACCACTACCACCAGCCAAATCTTAATGAAAATGGAACGAAACAATGTTCCATGAGAAACAGACAAAAATTGATAATTATTAACCCTTTCCAGAACTCTATATAAGATAGTTTGTACTGGGTCTGTGAGTTTAAAAAGACTAATAAAGTCAATGGCAAATTTATATGTTCTGGGAGACAGTAGTCATTCCCAGAAAATGGAGTTCAATTTGGGAAGTCTGAAAAAGACAACCCTGTGTCACTGCACTGAAGGATGCTGTGTAACACATAGTAAAAAGATTTTAAGATGATGCCTATGGAGTAGGTGAGGCTCCACAGTCTATGAACACAAGAAAATGTTAAAAACACACAACAAAACACATGTAAGAGTGGGAAAAAAGGCTCACACTCTTACCCGGTGAAAAAAATAAATCCTAGAAATCTAGCAAAGCTGCTGAGGGACTCAGTAGGTAAGGGAAATTTGGCATTCTGGATAATTCTCCCTAACACATTGTCTGGTGGAGGGCATGAGGACTGTGGACTTCGAATGGTGCAGGATGTCTCACCCGGGACAGCAGTCACCGCCATATCACGGATTACTGGAACAACATGGGCGAACATATCAAAACAGACATTGTGCAGTATAATTGACACAGCACACGCGTGCCATGGAAAAACAAAGCACGCGTGCCATGGAAAAACAAAGCTATGATTACCTGCATATGCCACCCGGTACACCCCCATGCAAACATGCTAGATTAGTTCAACAGGAATGCCTGCACTTACACCACTGCACATGTATAGTCCCTGAGGAGTTAATGGCACACCTCAAGGGCAATGAATGCAAAAAAAGACAAAGACCTCAACCAGGAAAGGGCAAAACAAAACATGACATTTTTCTGGACAGGAGGGTGGTGGAAAAAAGATAAGAAATGTCCAGCATGGACCAAGGGGGTCCATGCAGGAGGGGCGAGGGGCAAGGTGCATGTCAACACCCACATGTGTGGAATTTGAAAAAACGATTCCCTCAATGGGTACATGGACCACACGGCTATCAGGGATTGGAAGGGCTGTCGCTGCTGTCACCACCTTCCTGTATAGAATGTGAAGGTGGTGGTTGTAAGGGAGGTTGACCACGTAAGGCCCTAGCCTGGTCCTCTGTGGCAGTGGCCAGGCGGGACCCAGATGAATGCATCTGGAACATGAAGCCTCGGAGGTCTGCATGCAACACCTCACAGGATGCACAGAGTTCCTCCGAGATGGTATGACTCAACAGTTCCATCTGCTGTTGGCACTGTTTACTGCGGGATGCCTCTCACACTTTCAATAAAGCTCTGTGGTCCAGTAACTCTCACCTCAGGACTGCCCTGTGGGCCCGACCCTCTGAAACCAGGGATTCCTGCAGTGATCTCAGGTCGGCCTGTTGGCTCCTGTTGCTGGCCACCATGTTTAGCCTGTGTGAGCGGCATCTAGAGCCCAATGCCTGCAGCTGGCGTGCTACCTGTGTTTCTCGTGAGAACGTGCAATTGGCCACCCTATCAATGCCCTGAGCAACCACCTTATAGGAAGTGGCATGTTGCTGTGCAACACGCAACATTGACTGCTCCCACACATTATGGCCAGCCACTATACGTCCACCACGTGTGCGTGACCCACAGCTGCTGGACCCAAGGGAGTGTGGCCCTTGATGTGAAGTCGCTTTCTGTGGCTGCAGGACTGCATCCCTCCCTTTGTCATCCGTCCCAGGACCGGAAGCCAATACCGTGGAGCGTGGCCTTGCAGCCGTAACCACCACAGACAGACGCGGCTATACTGACTGGCCCTTTGAGGGGACGTTACCCCCTGCAGATGCATGGGCTACATCAGCACCATCACTTGATGCACTCACCTCCGACAGCATACGGGAATGGACGTCCAGCTCACCACCATAGCAGCTGGTATCATTGGAGGTGGACTCATACTGAGTTGTGCCCAGGATAGACTGTAGCATCAGTGGATTCTCATGGCCTGCCACAACACGTCCTCCACTGGTGCTCTGTCAGGGCTCAGGTTCCCGTTCCTCCTCTACCTCCTCCCCTGAATCCGGTAGCTCATCACCTGCACATGGACACATAAAGACATGAAGAATCATGTTAATTGCTTCTACTACATGCATTGTCATCACAATGCTGTCCTGCAACACATTTACATGCATGTTAACATGCCATTATTTGCATTCATACACTATGTACACAACTCCCAGAAATCATGGTGACTGCAGACTTGCCACCACATCCCATGTCCCTGACCATGTAAGCACTGCAGACATTCCCAACAGACATGTGTGGCTTCCCAGGTGTGAGACGTGGGGAGAATGAGGGCATGAGCTTGGAGATAGGAAGAGGGGGCAGTGACACACAGGAGGGACAGGGCCATGCACCCATGGGGGGGGGGCAGTGTGGCAGGTAAACATGGATGTCTCCAGACTGATTTCTTACAAAGGGGTTCAGTGCCATAGCTGTGGCAGGGATTTGCATGGTGTAGTAACATTCTAAGTCACTCATGGCACAATGTCCTGCATGCTGACAGTGTGCATTTTAGGTATGTGTAGCATGAAGCCACCTATGGACATGTGTGGATGGAACATCTATTACATGCAGTGCATGATGAATATCATGTGATTCAGACACAAGCACTTGACTGGCAAAGCTGAGTCACTGATTAGTATCTGACGGTTGTGGATGACTATTGTCACAAAGCCATGTTCAAATGATGTGCAGCACATGTGTTGTACGCACTCTGCAGTACACTAAGCACAATCGACATACACATATTCTGGATGCACACGCTTCTTCACTCACCGGACATTTCCTTGTATTCTGACAGGCCTCCCACGCCTTGGATCACCTTGGATCTGATCCACATGAATCAACTTACTCATGGCCCCTTCATGTGGAGTGAGCTCCTCTTCCTGCGATGACCCACCTCCAGACACCATAGCAGAAGCAAGGATGGCCCTCATTTTTTTTTTGGTTCGATGGTGGAGGCCATTCCACCGCTTCATGACCTCACGAGTGGTGCACCTCTCATTCCCCAAGGCGTTGATGCCATCCATGACTCGCTTCCAGTGGACCATACGCTGGGCAGTCATATGGGTGCTCCCTGGCCCCGTGCACATGTCACGGTGGTGGTCGCACACATAGTCCACGAGGTACTTGAGTTCATGATCATTGAAGCTCCTCTTCCTCAACATGGTGGTCTCCTTTGCTGTGCTTTGGGATTGAGCCTTTCCCTGTCCTGCCTGCTTCTGCCTCTTGGAAGGTGGTGCAGACCCTGTGTGGCTGGGACCACTCAGGGCATTAGGGGCTGGACCACTAGTGCCCTGGGCCCTGGCATCACCCACTTATGTTGCTGGCTCCCTGACCCAGGGTGCTGTGGTCAGGTGTTTTGCATTGCCGTCCCTTCCCCTGGGACACACGGGCATCAGCTGTCCCTGTGTGTCCATGTCCCTGGGGGGGGACGACAACAGATACTGCAGTTGCTCCCTGACCCTGGTTTTTGGGAACAGGAGCTGCCCCTACAGGTGCCTCAACCTGGGAGCAGGGGAGAGCAGATGACTATGCAGTTCCCTGACCCAGGGTGTTGTGGTCAGGTGTTTTGCGTTACCATCCCTTCCCCTTGGACACACAGGCATCAGCTACCCCTGTGTGTCTGTGTCCCTGGCAGGGGGATGACAAGAGATACTGCAGTTGCTCCCTTACCCTGGTTGTTGGGGACAGGAGCTGCCCCCTCGAGTGCCTCAACCTGGGAGCAGCAGATGACCCTGCATCTCCCTGACCCAGGGGGCTGGGGACAGCAGAATCACCTGCAGCTCCCTGACCTTGTTGGGGGTGGTACACAACTCTCATTGCACCTCCCCGACGCTGGCCACCTCGGGCCACCTCTGAGAACAAAAAGAAATCCAAATTATGGAAAACTGTGTCCCCTGCACACTTTCTAGATGGCATAAAGCCTAGTTGAGTTAAACAAAGTTTTGAAAATCTCTAGTGATTCAAAATGTTGACAACAGTTCATAAAGAAATTCAATAGATCATTTTGCTTTTTGAGAATACAAGGGTCTTCTCCTTTTTATTGATTTTTTCTGTGATGGCCCAACGCGTTTCGAGATTCATATTCTCTTCATCAGGGGCTAACATTTTCAACATAACTTTCACAAGCATCTATAAAGAACATATATAGAAAGGAAATTACATGAGTGTCATGCTAAATTCAAAAGAATGTTTTTATGACATTTTTCATTCAAATAAAAGTTTTTTATCCAAATTCAGTTTTTTTCTTAAAAAAAAAAACAAGTACATTTTTAGCAAGAATAGTCAAGAGATAGACAGCAAGTCCCTAATGTCCTTGGATGTCTGATGATACTGAACTGTGAAATAATTTTGGTAATAGACACTTATTGGTGTTAGGAAGAAGTTTTAGTATGGGCAGGGTTGTGCTAAAAATGGTGGTTTAAACACACTGGGTGACCAGTAACATAATACTCAAATTAGATGCGGTGTTTTAAGCAACTGCCTAATCTATGACCATTGTGGATATACACGATGTAATCATTCTGGGAGAAACTCACCCCTCTTCTAAAGGTCTGAAGAAGTGGCTCTATTACAGGTGAGGGAAAGGGGTTCCCAAGTAGTTTCTTTACTGAAGTGGCATCTGTACCGAATATTAGCTGATTCTTGTCTCCTAGGGGAGGATGTGCATATTAGAATCTGAGGAACTGGTTAAGAACATGGGCATAAAGAGGTAACCCCTGTATAGACTTACCAATTAGGAGTATCGAAATGGTCCAGTAGCGGAGATGCAGTCAGGAAGCTCTGCTTTCCGACCGCATCTACAGCGAGTGTGTTTATATATGTAAAAGCGGTCTGCATGACGTCACTCGCGCATGCGCGATATCACTCACGCATGCACGTGTGGCGGAAAAGTTGATGACGTCACTCACGGTTGCGCGCCCGGCATCATAGTGACGGAAAGTAATACAAAATGTAGAGTGATGGAAAAATTGTAGTTTCTGAGGCCATAGGGTTCACATTTGTACAAGTAAATGGCTGCGCCACCATAAGTGACGTACATAATTACAACGTGGTTACTGTGCATAAAAACAAGGACCTTGGCATACTGAGGTTGTAATATGATGTATCTTAGGATTTAAAGTAAAAGGCAGAGATTTATTTCAAAAATTCGATTTTGGAAAAAACAGGAATAGATGTATTTGTAAGAAAAAAAGAGCGCCTGTTAGTGAAGAAGAGGCTAATATGGTCTAACTTGGCTTAATGCAAGAATGGACATTTTTGAAATTAAGGTCGGCTTCTGATGTTCGAGGTAGCTATAGACCAATAGTGTTGTTATATATGTTAAAGGCATGGAGTGTAAAGCGTATTTTAACAACATAATAGAATAATCATTATCTTCCCCATAACAGTTGGATGTACCTTCTTTTCCAGATTTCATAATATATGTGGATTCAAAAAAAGTATCTAACCACCATAATGTACAGTAAAAGCATGAAATACAAGGCATACTTTAGCAGCAAAGTAAAATGTTAGTCATCTAACCCATGATCGCCGGGTCACCTCGGCCACCTCTGCCACCTTTCCCTCTTGGGGCCTTCCCAACCATGGTACTGATGGATTAGTACTATGGGAGGCACAACAAGCAATTGTCCTGGGCTATTGAAGTGAGGGGGGAGGGTAAACCATACTAGTATACCCCATGTGTAAAAATAAACAGGAAGTGTAATGCACAGGCACCCCAAATATCAAAAAGGCATGTACACGACCCCTCGGTAGCTCACATGAAAAGAAAAAGCGTTATGCAGTAGGCTGTGGCACCCAGCAAAATGTGTACGCAAAGCCCACTAAAGCCACTGTGATGTTAACAATGGTAGTACGCGAAACACATGTGAAGCCAGAGTATGACTAATGTGTACGTGATAAATACACACACGTTCATGCGGAGGCAAATCCCCCACCAAATAAGAAGTTCACATTGTCACAGTAGTGAACAAAATGATTGGCTCCCCAAAAATCTCTGATGTCCACACGTCCGTCTGCTCCAACTCGCTCAAGCCATGTGATGTTCTCGTACGCACTCCTTTATCCCAAATCTGAATGCCGATGCCCAACGGCCAGTGTGTGTCAATGCCCAATTGCCAGCGCGTGTCACCTAACTTACGCGATTAGGCCCTTTCCTCTGATTTCAACGTGTGCACGCTCATTTTGCAAGCGCAAAGTAACCATCACTCTGTTTCTGGCTGCCCACGCGAGTAACACAGAAGACCCACACGCTCCAGCCTATAAGCCATTTTACCTGCCTCCTACTGCCCTGAGCTGCCTACTACGAGCCATCTGCTGCTGCCTGACCACTGTGTATACCTGTGTGCCTGCTGCCCACCTGCCCTGCATTTTCAGTACCTGCTGTCAAGCCATTGCCAATGCTCCTGTTGTCAGTCCTGTGACCACCTCAGCTGATTCAGAAGACTCCCAACATGCCAGACCATCACCACCGCTCCACAGCCCAGCACCAGGACAACCTTTCCCACCCACACCTGCCTCTGGGGTTGCCATGTCTGAGCAAACATCTCCAGAGGCAAGTGGCAACCCCACGGCAGCGAGGCAGAGGGCTGTCAACTTCACCGCCAGGGAAGTTGAAATCCTGGTGGAGCATGTCCTGGGGCATTATGATTCCCTCTTCAACCCCGCAATGCAACACAGCAACAAAGGACCGAAGCTGATCTGGGACCAGATCGTGGGTGTCAACAACATGGAGGGGTTGGCATCCCGTGACTATCAGCATGTGCTCAAGCGCTGGGAGGACCTCAGGTCCAGGACCCACAACAGGCCCGGTGCTTCCTCCGGGCTGTTGAGAACCAAGGGGGACGCCGGGCCGGTTGAGGACCACTGACATGCGAGTCCTGGAGAGGTTTTACCCGGCGTTGTACACCCACGTCAGCGATTTGCAGCACTGTCTGGAGTCGTCAGGTGCAGGTGAGTGTCCATGTGTTGCTGTCTTCCACTGTGCATGTCCATGTTGATGTATGGTGGGAGTGTGCACCTTGGCCTTACAGCAAGTATGCCTCTTGTATGGATGTCTGTGTACATGTCCCAGACAGTGCTGCACATGTGTTCAATCAAGCATGCATAATTCCAATGGTCTTACCTTTGCTATGTGTGTTGTACTGCAGCATATTACGAATTGCACGTGGTTTCTTACATGTGTCTGAGAAAATGTGAGAGGGGTGACACATGGGTGTTGTTGTCAACATCATGAACAGGTATGGTGTACATGTGTATGCAACTGAGATGTGACTGGCCATCACTCCTGGATGGATGTAACTGGAGAATTTCAGTGTGTGCACTACTCTTGTTGCCTGATTGACGTTGAGGGGATAGCTCAGTGCACTGCTTCAGGACTGTCAGGTGATGTGTTTTCATGACATTTGTATGTCCCATCATGCATGTGTGTGTAACATGCACAATTTGTAGGTGGTGATTCTCTGTTGTGAAGGACAGATATGTATGTGCATGTATGTACATTGCATTTACCTGTGTGTTGTGGAGGGTGATGATGGTTGTGACCTTTGGCAGTGTACTTCATGTGCATATGTTTTGTGCCAAACACACATAGGTACAGTACCCTGATGTTTGTGTTCTATGTCTCCTTATCCACAGCGGGCATTGGAAGAAGAGGTCAGAGAAGGTGCTGTGGAGCAAGGCATCAGGGATGCCTCCACCGGGCAGAGACGCAAGGCCCAGCCACGCCCCCTGCTCATTTCATCATTGGAGAGCGAGGAGGCTGGTGCTGCATCAGATACATCGGCCACAGTGCTGAGGGGAGGTCCAACAGGATGAAGTTGGACATGGACTCCTCTGCAGCGGGGGGACAATTGAACTCACACAGGGGCAATCCACTGCGGAAGACGTCGGGGAGGCATCCAAGTTGGCGGGGGAGGATGAGGAGGAGGAGGAGGCCATATCAGCCCAGTCAATGGGGCCCAACGGGGGGGTGATGAGGTTGGTGTGACTGGTGCAGTCCAGACTCAGGGGCAGGAGGCAGTGCAGGTCGCCGTGGAGTTGACTATGCCATATCCTGCCCCTGTGCCAACAACTGTAACAGTATTCACATGCCAGCATGCCCCAGGCCGGACCCATCCGCAGGTGTTGCATGTTTCCACGCAAACCGACACCCCAATACCTGTGGATGTGGCCATTCGAGACAGAGTAGAACCCGTGCTAGCTGGGATCATGAGGCATACAGGCACCATTCGTGATGATGTGCAGGCTTACAATCGTGGGCTTGCACATCATCACAGTGAAGTCTGGCGTCTCCTGAACTGGCTAGCTATATTCCCGGTCTCGAATTGGGTGCATGTGCTGGCCACTTATGCAACCCCCACCTCATATTCCTCCTCTGTGCACCCGTCGTCCTCCCTTGTGCCATCCAGCCCAGCTACTACCAGGGCCCCCTATGTACATGTCCCAACCACGTCGGCCCGTCTGGTGGAGATCACATCCCTGGCTGAGTTAGGACTCAACATTGGATCTGCCGAGGTGGTCACCACGCCAATCCAGGCTATGACAGGAGCTGTGGCAATGGAGGGAGAGCAGGCACCTAGGAGCAGGGTACGTGCCAGATGCCCCCGGGTAATTTCTTCAGTCCGGAGGCTGGCCAGGCAACACATAAACCAGGCAATAATGCTGCAGCAGGCTCTGATTAGGAGACTTCGGGACTCAGGGCATACCATCGAAAGGGGGCACATATACGGCATCAGGCAGGACACAAATGTGGAACTTCGATCAAGGATGTCTTCTGTGTTTGTGCGGTATGGGCAGCAAATTGGGGCAGAGAGGTAGCGGGTTCGGGAGGCGAGACTCACCATAGCCAGGGCAGATATGGCAATGCGTCAGGCAGAAAGGCGGGCTGAGGTCCTTGAGGATACTTGCAGGGAGTGGGAGTGGGAGTGAGAGGGGATGGAGAGGACCATGCTGGAGTCCCTGCAAGCCCTCGAGGTGTGAGCGGAGGCCCACCTAGGGGAATTGGACGCAGTGTATGATGTTGCCCTGGCCGACACATTGAGGGAGAATGGTGAGGAGAAGGACTAGCCTGCTGCCTTTGTAAATAGTTTTTTAGATTTAAGTTTCTGTTGATTCTATTTATTATTTGGAGCTTTGGGACATTACTCTATTTTTTGTACATAGTTCTTCATGTGTGGTTTTTGTTAGGGAGATTTCTCACACAAGTGCTAAATTCCCTCTACCTTAGAGCTCTCCAGGTCTTTTGCTATATTTTGGAGCTTTGAACTTTTCATTTTCAATGTGTTTTACTTTTGTGTTCTTTGGTTATGGAGTTTTAACAACAACTCCATAGGCATGATCTTTTTCTGTGTGTCACACAGCCCCTTCAGTGCAGTGACACAGGGATGTCTTTCAGACGTCCCAAGGTTTAAATACCTTCTCTGGGACTGACTATTGTCTCCCAGAGAATGTAAAGTTAAATTGACTTTACTAGCCTCTATAAATTTACAGACTCAGCACACATCTTTCTATAGAGTGCTGGAGCGGATGCCTAGCTTCCCCTGAGTCGAAACACTCATGTAACAGTCAAAAGTTACCCTTTCGTACTTTAAATGGCTGGTGGCAGTGGTTTAGATCAAACTAACATGATTTTTCCCGACCGCGAACAATGGTAGCTAAAAATCGGGTCAGGCATGTTTTTCAATATGGCGCCCAAGGCCTATCTGTAAAAACAGATTCCAGTCAACTTTTTTCACCATTTCTTTTAGAAAAGGTCCTTCTTGTGTTTGTCTCTGTGCGCCAAACCAGGTTTGGTCCCTTTGTTTGTTGGTCTCGATGTGAGGGAGGTGCCTGAAACTCCCTGTGCTTAGTCTCCTAGGAGACGTGAATGCACACTGGCGTGATTGGCTGTCTGGCTGTCCGGCAAGGACAGCCACCCTGCTGTGTGGGTGACAGCCAAGCTGGAATGAATGGGGGAAAACTGTTTATAATCAGGTCTCTGGGACTTGGAAAGCAGAGTCGACTACTTGAACAAAAGAAACGAAGATGAGCTGAAGGAAGAGGACTGCTGTAACTCCTGGATGACCGGTGAAGACCTGCTGCAGGTCCGAATTGCCTGAAACTCCATCGACAGAGAAGCCCTTCAAGGTTAACTTCTTCCCATGAGTTTGGTGGGAACAACCAACTCGCAAGCCACTGGGACACCGTCCTCATCCTGGTCAAATTTTCTTCAGAGTGCTGTTGAAAACCGGATTGCCAGGGGCAAGGAAACAAGCTTGTGAACTTTAAGGCACTCACCTTAAACTGACGTTTTGCCAAGCTTGTGGCCTCATCTCTGCGCAGTGCATGAACCTCCCGACATCCTCCTTCTTGTCCCCACGACTGAAGCTCAGGAACCGAGGGATCTGCTCGAACTGCCAGGAACAACTGCCTCAGCTACAGCTCTTCTTCACTTTAAAGGTACTGTGCAAACGCGGTCCGGAAATCTTTTCGGCCATGGTGAAAGTTTGTCAAACGTTCCCGACTTCTAAGGCTTTTCCTTCCCTAAACATTTGTCTAACTTTTCGCCTAGCCAAATTCTTCTAAACTCTGTGGCAAAAACGTAACCCTTTACTACCAGAACTGTGCTATCATATACAAAGACTCTGAACCATTGACTTTGGCCCAGGCCTATGAACTGAATTGCTGGTTGTAGTTCACTGAAACCCTTTGCCCTGCCTATGAAAGTATTTGTGCTGTTGATTGTTATAACCTTGTCTTTTTACCCCTTTATAAATTATCTGAAGTGCCATGTTGCTCCTTCTTCAGGGGAGCTGAACTTGTTCAGTAACTTATTGGTTGTGTATTTGTGGTGTATTAGTATATGATATTGAGCCAGGAAGATTATCAACCCGTGGTTCTCACAGGATCTTGCGGAAAAAAAGAGATGTTAGGAAAGGTTTCATAATTGTAGGTAATTTTCCTTCCATGTGGCAACCCCCAAACTTTTTGCTGTTGTTTTACACCCTGATCTAGACTTTGCCGGAGAAGCGCAGCCTTCCGCTGCACTCTTCTGGGCTTTCGCTCCATTCTTATGGGGAAACTGACATGCCCTTAAGACAGTCAGTACCGGGAGACTTAGTTTCCCTTAGTCCTTTCCTCATGTTGCAGCTTTTGAGCAACATGAAACAAGAGTGCACCGTAATTTACATGACCACGCTCTTGGGTCTCTAGTCATTCCAATGGCCCTAGAAACTCTCGCTGGACTTATCCTGAAATGTGCAAGTGTGTCACGGATGGGACTGGTGGCAGCTATCGTTTCTTTGTGTTTTGAACCCCTTTTTGCCATGTTAACCGCGCTTCCCGCATTTGGCCCAAATGGGTGGCCTGGCCTCCAAAATGGCCATGCCACAAGGTTCTTTGTCCTGTCCGCTGATCGTCTTGCCCCTTCACCTTCCCCCAGGTCGAGCCAACCCGGGGCAGTCCTTATTTGGTCATGCACTTTCCCACAAATTAAAACGCTTTCACAGGCTTCTGCATGCCTTGTGTGTGCCTCCAGGATGTGGGCCGGGATGTCTGTTCCCAATACACATCCTGGGTGCCAGACAGTCTAGAGTGTCTTGAATGCCTGGGAAAACTGTGGTCTGTGATAGGTCCACGTATGGTGTGAGTGTTTTGTGAGCAGATCTCCCATTGGGTCCTCTCAGTTTTGGCACGAAGGGAACTCTGGATAAGAGGAGGCTGGAAACACCACTACCATGTCGATCTCCTGAGTTCTCACGAACATAGGATAAGGAGCCAAGTATCCTGCAACTAAGGAGCTGAGTCGAGGAATCGCTGATGACCCGCTGAAGGTTTGGCACCCTGCACTGCTGTCGTCCTGTGAGACCCCTCTGCCTCTGATCGAACGAGAAGGCCTGTACTGGCGCTTCGACCCTTTAGAATAGTGGGAACAACTATTCTCGGCATCTTCACCAAATCCTGTACGTAAGCCTTCGGAAGCGTCCCTGGGCAATCCAGCCTACACAGGAACCTTGCTCCGTCACCGCTGTCTGGTTACTGCTAATCCCGTGTCCTCAGACTCTCACACGATTCGTACACAAACCTGTGCATGTTCGCTGCATTTGGGACACCCCGACCCTGACTCCTGCTGTCACGGAATCTACACGGCGTCGAGACATCCTACTGATCGCATCTGAACCTGCCAGTACCGAAACGGAACCAGAGAAGCCTGGGTCTGCCTGCATCGGGGACCGGTGAGTAGTCAATACCCTAACCGGTCGCCCTCCCGCAGGAGCATGTGGCTCTCCACCGCTGTCGTAAACAGCAACCCTTTTCCGCACTCGTGCCCTGCTTCTGCCCACAAGTGGAAGCTGCGCAGTGGAGTAGCGGGGAACTGTTCATCATTGTTTTGTTCACCTCTCTGAACCACCTGATCGCCTTGAAGAGACTCTCCTTTGCCCGTTGGCACCCGCGTGTGCAGGTACTTTTGAGCACAAGGCTCCACTATTCGTAGGGCTAGGACTTCCTTCTAGTTAGGTGGCCTCTGATGTCGAACTGGGTCTAACGATTACTTGCACTGCCTGTTTTCCTCCCCATCTAGGGGGTCTGCATATTTCGTGCTTCTAACTCTTTAGACCCCTTGGTCTTGTATATATATTGTATTGCTTGTGATGTGTTGGTTTATTGGAGTTTTACCGTGATTCTTTACTATGGTCGATGTTACAAAGGCCTTGTAATAAATGTGTCTATATTTTTAATATAACACCTGTCTGGAGTAATTTGTAAGCGTCCTTGCTTTGTGAGCTCATTGCAGGCTTTCAGTCACCCTCACCCCTCTTGAGACCTAGTCTTGACCGCCGCCATCGCTACCCTGATTGGTCTGGCTTGTCCAGAGGTTACCCTGTTCCAAGAAACTAGGCTGGCCTTCTGAACCTCTGCCCCTCCAGGACAGAGTTCAGAAATCCATCTTAACATGAGACATCTAAGAGCCTCTGAAAAAATATGGAGAAAAAAGCATACAGAGGGCAGTCTAGCAATAGTAAAGAATATCTCTAGTGAATATAGAAAGGCCATCTTTGAGGCCAAATCTAAATTCATGACGGAAAAAATTGATAAAGCTATTAACAGACCACGAAAACTAAATGCAGTGGTCTTTCAGTTAGCAGACCCTACATGCGCATCAATAGCCTCAGAGATCTCACAATCACAGGCCGAGGATTTCAACAACTATTTTATAGATAAAATAGATTTAATACGAGCTAAAATTGCTGAAATGACCCTAGTAGATCCCCAGGACCACCTGGAGACAACAGAAGGTACTGGACCAGAAAAACTGGGGATCCAGAAACCAGATTTGGCTAGAAAGATAGAGTCGGAGAGACTGGAGGCCTCCAGCCATGATACTGAGGCGGGTTTTAACTCGTTTATAGTTATGGAAGTTTCGGAGGGTAGGGTGTGTTCCCTTCTTTCTGAGTTGAAGGCCACCAATGAAGTGTTGTATGCCATTCCATCTGTAGTAGCGAAACGAGTAGCTTTAGATATTGCCCCATTTGTTACAAAGTTTATAAATATTTCCTTAACATCAGGCATAGTACCCCAACTTTTAAAGAAATCTGTAGTAACCCCACTATTAAAGAAATCTAATTTAGATCCTAAGAATCTTCAAAACTATAGGCCAGTGGCAGGATTGCCGTGTCCGGCAAAGATTCTAGAAAAAATGGTGACATCCCAGCTGCAAGAACACGTGGACCATGAAAACCTCCTGGACCCGCTTCAATGTGGCTTTCGACCAGGGTTCGGGACAGAAACCGCGTTGTTGACAGTATGGGACGACCTACTGAAGATGGCAGATCAGGGGGACATGTCCTTGCTGGTCATGTTGAGCCTGTCTGCTGCATTTCATATGGTAGACCATGGGATCCTGTTGAAACGATTGAGGGAAGTAGGTAAAGTCTCAGAACAAGCCCTTCAGTGGTTTGAGTCTTTCCTGCTTAAAAGAGAACCATGGGTCGGGCTTGGAGATTTCCTGTCGGATTCCATCATACAAAAGTGCGGGGTTCCTCAGGGATCTTCACTCTCACCTTTGCTTTTTAACTTATACGTTAAACTGCTTATGGACATACTGAGGAAACATAACATCAACTTTCATTCGTATGCAGATGATACTCAGGTGTTAGCTGAAGACACGTTTGCAATAGTGGAACAGTGCCTACAGGAGGTACAGAACTGGATGTGTGCTGACCAATTGCTGCTGAATTCTTGCAAAACATAAATATCATTATTTGCTTCAAGACATCATTTGCAACAGAATAAACAGATATTGCCATCATGTTGCCTAGGGGTGGAGCTCAACTTTGCAAAGAAAATCAAAAATTTGGGCTGCGTGCAGGAAAATAATATGGGTTGTGCAGCGCAGATTAGTACAAAGGTGCAGTCAGCATTTTACACACTATGATTACTGAGACACATTTTGCTATTTATTGCAAATGAGGATAGAGCAGTGGTTGTTGGGACACTTGTAAATGCGCGACTGGATTATGGAAACGCATTGTTGTCAGTAATATCAGCATTCCAGCTGCGCAGATTGCAGGTGGCCCAAAATGCTGCGGTTAGGTTAGTGTGTAGGGTATCAAAAAATGCACCAAACACTAACTTGAGGAAATCTTTACACTGGTTAGCGGTGAAAGAGTGAATAGAGTTTAAAACTCTCTGCCTGGTTTCTAAATGTATTAATAAATTGGCACCAGGATATCTATCAGACATAATTAAGAGCTATATGCCTAGGCGGCAGTTACGCTCAGGGGGAAAGAATTTACTCCAAGTTCCGCGGTCAAAATATGTGAGCAAAGGAGAACGTAGATTTGGGGTTTTTGGACCCAGACTATGGAATAAGCTCCCGGGACACATCAGAGAGGCCAAGACACTTATGACATTCCGTAAGGCCCTAAAAACCCATTTGTTTTGCTGAGACTTCCCACGGAAAATAGTGACAGCGGCTATTTACTTATTATACTGGAGAAAGACATTCCAATATTCACAGTTACCATCTGCACCTAAATACGATTCAGTTAGTCCGGTGCGCGATACAAATGACTCAAAACTCAAAACTGAGCTGCTCTTGCTAGTGTAATGTTTTCAAACTGGCATTGTAAATAAATGTATATTCTTTTTACCAAGAAACCTTGAGTAAGTGTTCGTTTGAACTACTGTATTTGTTGGTCCTTTGTGTAACTTGTTCTACTGCTAACTCTTGAGATAAGTCTGGCTGGTCAGCCTCTGCTACCACATTACTGTGTAGTATAGGCTTGTACCAAAGGTGAAATTGTACTGACACTTGTAGTCTTAATTGCATGTAGTGTTCCCAAAGGATACTGCATGTGATTCTGCCTAACAGTTTTCCTTTTTCATTTTGTGATTTGGAGTGGACTGTGGATTTAACTCCATGTTAATTGTGTAAATAGTTAAAAATATCAATTTTCTGTGTTCATCATGCAGTAATGGTTTTTGTTTTATTTGTGATGGTATTGTCTATATTTTTGCATTCTTTACTTTTTCCCTGTACATATTTTGAACTTTTATTTACAATGTGTATGTACAAAATACAATTGTTCAATATAATTTATTTTCTTAACTCACAGGGACTCATTACACAGTAGGCGGTGGACCAAGGTGCTATTAGAACCTTGGTCCATGCCGGTAAAATACCGGCACCGCCTTGGAGGAAAGGTGAATTACCGCCCTATTCCAAGGTTGGCGGGGCGGTAATTCCCCCCTCCCCCATTGCCCTTCCCCATTCCCATTTTTGCCCCATAGGGCATAATGGGAATGGGGAAGGTGCTAATTACGGTACCGCAAATTGCGGTACCGTAATTAGCACCCTGGTCCCTTTGCGGGTTGGTTTTTAACGCCTGCTAAAAAGCAGGCGTTAAAGTACCAACCTGCAAAGGGACCTCGTAGTAAGGCGTTAAGGGTTTACCGGTACCGGTGCCCTTACCGGTACCAGTAAACCCTTACCGCACTACGTGTAATGAGGCCCACAGTCATTGTTTCTCACAGGTTTTTTTGCAGTGTGCCAGTTTGTTAGTCCATTTAGTGTCCCTGGTTCTGACCATCGTTGTGTATGTGCGTGGTTAATTTCATGCATGTGTCATGTTTGCTATCCATTTGCGTGGTGAATATACACATGTGGCTGACTGGTGGTGGAGTGTGAAGGGGAGTTTTGGTGTGCACCGTACAATGCCATTTGCTTTCACATGTGCAGCATCACGGTGTATTGCCCCTCACTGTGTTTGTAAAGGAAGTAGGTGGGTGACTGTGGGAGTGTTAAATGTTCAGGATATTGGCACATGATTTGCTTGATGCTGTGTAACACACATGTCATGCTTTCCCCTTCACCAGCATGTGTTTGTGCATTCATCATTGTCTCTGGTGTTGGTCTGCCTCTTGCACTGCCATGCAATATTGCCATTACTTTGGATTTACACATTGGCAGACCAATGAAGCAGTCTCATTTCCATGTACTCAAAAAGGACTCAAATCATTCCTTCTTGCTTGTTCTTTCTGCCCTCCTCTACCCTGCTGAACTCCTGTTTGAATCTGCACTGGTCACCTGGCTACCCTCTGACCTCAGACCAAGATCCCCTCTCCTGCCACTTGAACACCTGCACTGCCTCCCCTGGCATCCCCCGCACTTGGACTGTTTTGCTGATTTCCTACAGCCCTCTACCTGCACTTTACACCTGATGTCTGCACTCGGCCTTACACTTGCCACCAGCTGCCTGCACTTTGATGCTTTTTATTGTTATTGTATTTCTTATGATGTCCTTCCCATGTAATGCACTTCCCCATCCACCTTCCCCCCGTAATTCACACCTTCCCCACTTGAGGTGGGGGTCGCATAAGTGGCAGCTCATGCACTTGCGCCATCTCAATGTCATCTGTCCTAGCAAGATCGTTGTTTCTGTCTTCACTCTGTCCTGTCCCCTGACTCGTTGCACGTTCAAACACTTGTGTATAGGCACATTATGAATGCCATATCATTTTATTTGATTTGATATCATATTCTTTACACATGGGAGGTAAAGTGATGTGTTTATTGAGAAATCTGTTCTGGTAATAGCAGCTCATTGAGGGTCAGGCCGTGACATGCCTGGGCAGTGTCTGTTCATGTGTCACACATTGAGGCTGCTTTTTATTATGTCATTGTCTGGCTATTTATCCACTGGGATTTGTGACATGACATTATCACATGGCCATCAGGGCCTCACTTTACCATTAACTTGTGACATGTGTAGGTTGGGAGATGGTTGGGGACAGCAATAGTGTTTGAGCATCTGTCACACTCAAGGATGTGGGCCAGGTGTATGCATTTATTTGTGTTTGCAGGATACATTTTGCAGTGGATATTCAGGATGGTGTCACAACACGGCAGTCAAGGTGCATGACACACCATTTATGGAGTGATGATGTGTCACTATATCAGTGTCCAGCATACAGGTGATGTCCAGCCTGGAGGGCGCTGCCTGCAGGGTGGGGTGAAGGTTGATGGGGGCTGGGGTGTCCCATGTGGAGGGGGATGCCTGCAGGTTGGGGTGATGGGTTATGGGAGCTGGGGTGTCACATATGGAGGGGGCTGCCTGCAATGTGGGGTGAATGGAGATGGAGTGGGGGTGTCCCATGTGGAGAGGGCTTCCTGCAGGGTGTTTTGTTATGTTATGTTACTTGCCATTTATATAGCACTCTATATATCATTAGTATGACCTCATAGCGCTGGTAGGTTGAACGCCCTCAGGAACCGTAGTTCTGGTCAGTAGAGAGAGATAGTGTTGTAGGGTGCCTGGGTGCACCAGATATGTGTGCAGCTGATGTAATTGTCGGTTGTTAGCTGCATCGTAGCGTTAGGTCTGGTGCAGAAGATATCAGTTACCTATGGCCAGGGAGAGTCTTGATTCCAGTCCCCACTTAACCCAAGAAATTGCAGCCTAGGCCTTCTTGGGGCCAGTCCTGGCGCCTTTAGCGCCAGGCTCATGTTTGAATATGGACTTGTGCTTGGGACTTTTCATTAATGCCAGTCATGTGGAGGCATCCTCATAATCTGGCTCCTTGAAACAAGGCTTCCAGTGTAGTGTTTTTGGGTGTGGTACCATAGGGACTATTTTACCTGGACTTCTTTCTTGAAGCTATTTAAACCACACCCGAATAGACTGACAAGTTTCGCGTTAGTTTGCATTTCTGCAACGTAATGCTCACCGTGTTCAGCTTCAGCCACGAACCTCGGAAGAACAGCACCTGCAAAGGAAAGGAGAAGACATCGTGAGAAAAGGCAGCAGTTTACCTGAACTTCATCGCCAGTGGTCCGTGGCTCTCTCGACCATCATCCTGGAACCAGCGCTCCTTCGGATCGACAGACTTGTAAAAGAGAAGAAACAAGGCATTAGACATTGTACAATTAACGAACTGTGCCAAAGCCGCTCCTCAATCAGCATCACTATGGAAATTCCATACTTCGGCCGTGTACCGCGACCTGTGGAGAGGAAAAGATAACAGGTTAGCAAAGGCAAGGCATCTTAAGCGCAGCGCATAGCGCCTACTCACCGCATCAAGTCGCTCCAAAAACGCCCATACTTACCGGCGAAACACAGATTCCGCCTTGCCACATATTGGACTTCCGCGTACCTAGCAAGAAAAAGACATTGTTAAAAGACATGCAAGAACAGCAATATTCACAGCAATAAGACCTACCTGAAAGACTCAAGACGGGCTGGAATCAGTGAAGCAACTCGCCCCTGCCAAGACAGCAGGACAGAGAACCCGCCAACATCTAAAACAAGGTGAGGAGAAGTCCAGAAGGGTCGCAGACCTACAGGGAGGTGGGAGGCTGTTTACCCCGGTTGCCCAGTCCTGAACATAGCTTACCTGTATTCCAGGCAGAACTCTTCGGCTGGTCGCATCTGGGCATCGCAAGGAGGGACATCTGAACCCCAACTGCTGGGTGGTGCCCCCATGGAACCAGGTGAGTGTAACAGATGTGTGCAGTCTGGTGGGTGGACACCCAGACTGGGCTCTGGCTGTGTTAGACCTGAAGGACGCATATGTGAGCAATTAGCCAGAATGTGCTCGGCTAGCTGCATTTTATAGGGTGGTGAGGTGTTCGTATGTGGACAGCTAGGCCGAATGAATTAAGGGTATATCTGTGTTCTAGTTGAATGATGGTGTATAGTAGAGAGTAAGCGTAGTGATGTGATATGATGGTATATTTAAAGTGCCAGAGACCAGGCAAATGAACAGGATGGCAAGGATCAGAGCGACACAGGACACATAGAAACAGGGGGCTGGGTTTACAGTGACAAGAGGGGGATACGGATATATAGCAACAGCATGGGAAGAGGAAAGCAGGGTACACTGTGATACACGTGTGAGGCATGTTAACATTTACATTTAGATTTCATCAACTCTATCCAATCCATCCACTATGTCCATTCAGCCACTCTATCCATTCATCCACTCTGTCCATTCCAATCATTCCATCCATTCCATCTACTTTGTCCATTCCATACAATCCATCCGCTCTATTCATTCCATCCACTCTATTCATTCCATCTGCTCTGTCCATTCATCCATTCCATCCACTCCATCCATTCCATCCACTCCATCCATTTCATCCATTCCATCCACTCCATCCATTCCATCTACTTTATCCATTCTATGTCATGTATTCTATCCACTCTATCCATTTCATCCGCTCCATCCATTCCGTCAGCTCCATTCCATCTGCTCCATCCATTCCGTCCACTCTATCCATTCCGTCCACTCTATCCAGTCCATCCATTCCATCCATTCCATCCACTCCATCCATTCCATCTACTTTATCCCTTCCATTTCATGTATTCTATCCACTCTATCCATTTCATCTGCTCCATCCATTCCGTCAGCTCCATTCCATCCGCTCCATCCATTCCGTCCACTCTATCCATTCCGTCCACTCCATCCATTCCATCCACTCCATCCATTCCATCCACTCCTTCCATTCCATCTACTTTATCCATTCCATTTCATGTATTCTATCCACTCTTTCCATTCCATCCACTCCATCCATTCCGTCTACTTTATCCATTCCGTCCACTCTATCCATTCCATCCACTCTATCCACTCTATCTGTTCTGTTCACTCTATCTATTCCATCTACTCTATCCACTCTATCCATTTCATCCACTGTGTCCATTCCATCCACTTTATCCATTTCATCCACTCTATCCTTTACATCTATTCCATCCACTCTATTCATTTAATCCGCTCCATCCATTCTGTCCGCTCCATCCGCTCTATCCATTTCCTACACTCTTTTGACTCTATCCATTCCATCCACTCTATCCATTCCATCCATTCCATCCACTCTGTCCATTTCATCCACTCTATCTGCTTCATCCACTCCATCCGCTCTACTAATCCACTCTATCTGCTTTGCCCAACTTCATCCGCTTCATCTGTTCCATTTCCTCCATCCATTTAACCTATTTCATTTATTCCAACATTTCCAACCGTCCAATGCACCCATACACTCCGTCCATTCTATCTTTTATGTTATGTTACTTGGCATTTACATATCGCTCTATGTATCATTGGTATGATCTCAAAGCGCTGGTAGGTTGAACGTCCTCGGGCACCGCAGTTCTGGCCAGTAGAGAGAGATAGTGTTGTAAGGTGCATGGGTGCAGCTAGGCTGAATTTGTCAGGGGTATAGATGTGTTTTAGTTGTGTGATGGTGTATAGTAGAGAGTAAGCGTAGTGATGTGATATGATGGTTATCTTAAAAGCGCCCGAGGCCAGGTAACATGAACAGGATGGCAGGGAATGCTGCGACACATGGACACACAGTGACAGGGGGCTGGGCATATAGCAACAGCAGTGGGGATATGGATATATAGTAACAGCATGGGCAACAGGAAAGCAGGATACACAGTGACATACGTGTGGGGCATGCTAACATTTACATTCACATTTCTGTCTAAATTCGATTCAGGCCAATGTTCACAACTCCACCCAAATGTGGGACAAGCCAACATCCGTATCTCCATCCAGAGGCGACTCAGGCCAATGTTCACGACTTCATCCAGATGTGGCACATGCTACCACTCACTATTCCATCCAAGTGTGGGACATGCCGACACTCACAGTTCCGTCTAGGTGTGTGACAGGCTGAGACATGCCAACATTCACATTTCCATCCAGATGTGACTCGGGCCAATGCCCACGATTTGATCTAAGTGTGGCACATGCCAACATTTACAATTCTACTCAAGTGTAGGACATACTACCGTTCACAATTCTACCCAAGTGTGGCACATGTTACCATTCACAATTCCATCTATGTGTGGCACATGCTAACATTCACATTTCTATCCATATGTGACTCAGGCTAATGCTCAAGATTTCATCTAAGTGTGGACACATGCTACCATTCATGATTCCATCTAAGTGTGGGACATGTTGATGATTGCATTCTATCTAGATGTGACTCAGGCTAATGTTCACAATTTCATCTCTAAGTGTGGTGCATGCTACTATTCACAATCCCATCTAAATGTGGCACATGCTAACATTCACATTTCTATCCAGATTGGATTTAGGCTAATGGTCATGATTTCATCTAAGTGTGGCACATGCTACTATTCACAATTCCATCTGAGTGCACTACTCCCAACCCATGCCACACTTACTTGGGTGGTTGATGCTGGTTGACGGCTGGAAATTGGCTTCCCCTGCTAACACCTGCAGACACATCTTGGAGCCACCAATGTAGGAGTCGCCCTTTGCCTTGGGGTCCTGAGCCGCAGGGGCTGTACGGGTAGAGGGCTGCCCTGGGAAGGTCACTTATGAGGAGCAGACTGACCAATGGGGGAGAGAGGGGGGGTGGCTGGGAGGCAGGATCAGGAAGCAAAATGGGCCTGGGGAAACAACTGCAGCAAACGTGGCTGGGGGACCACTGGGAAGGCCCAAAATGGTGCTTTCCCAAGCTAAGGAGGGTCCTTGGCAAGATGCACTCACCTGCTTCACCCAAAAAAAACGACGATGATCAGGGTGCAGTGTAGCAAGGAGGCCACAGGCAGGAAGGCTAATCCACCAATCGGGCGGGAGGCAGGGCTGGGAGGTGGGATCAGGAAGCAGTACGGGCCTGTGTAAACAACCACAGCAAACGGGGCTTGGGGACCACTGGAAAGGCCCAAAATGGTGCTTGCCAATGTCCAGGAGGGTCCATGGCAAGATGCACTCACCTGCTTCACCCAAAAAAAACATGGTGAGCAGGGTGCAGTGTAGCAAGTAGGCAACAGGCAGGAAGGCTAATCCACCAATTGGGTGGGAGGGAGATCTGGGAGGCAGGATCACAAAGAAAAATGGGCCAGTGGAAACAACCGCAGCAAACAGGCCTGGGGGACCACTGGAAAGGCCCAAAATGGTGCTTGCCAAGGCCCAGGAGGGTCCTTGGCAAGATGCACTCACCTGCTTCACCGTAAAAAACGAGGGTTGCCAGGGTGCAGTGTAGCAAGGAGGTCACAGGCAGGAAGGCTAATCCACCAATCGGGCGGGAGGGAGGGCTAGTAGGTGGTATCAGGAAGCAAAATGGGCCAGTGGAAACAACCGCAGCAAACGGGCTGGGGGACCACTGGAAAGGCCCAAAATGGTGCTTGTCAATGCCCAAGGGGGTCCTTGGCAAGATGCACTCACCTGCTTCACCCAAAAAAATGAGGGTGAGCAGGGTTCAATGTAGCAAGGAGGCCACAGGCAGGAAGGCTAATCCACCAAACGGGCGGGAGGGAGATCTGGGAGGCAGGATCACAAAGAAGAATGGGCCAGTGGAAGCAAGCGCAGCAAACGGGGATGGCGGACCACTGGAAAGGCCCAAAATGGTGCTTGCCAATGCCCAGGAGGGTCCTTGGCAAGATGCACTCACCTGCTTCACCCAAAAACATGAGGGTGGGCAGGGTGCATTGTAGCAAGGAGGCAACAGGCAGGAAGGTTAATCCACCAATAGGGCAGGAGGGAGGGCTGGGAGGCGGGATGAGGAAGCAGAATGGGCCCGGGGAAACAACCACAGCAAACGGGGCTGGGGGTCTACTGGAAAGGCCCAAAATGGTGCTTGCCAAGGCCCAGCATAGTCCTTAGCAAGATAGACTCATCTGCTTCACCCAAAGAAAATGAGGGTGAGCAGGGTTCAGTGCAGCAAGGAGGCCACAGGCAGGAAGGCTAGTCCACCAATCAGACGGGAGGGAGATCTGGAAGGCAGGATCACAAAGAACCATGGACCTGAGGAAACAACCACAGCAAACAGGGCTGGGGGACCACTGGAAAGACCCAAAATGGTGCTTGCCAAGGCCAAGGAGGATCCTTGGCAAGATGCCCTCACCTGCTTCACCCAAAAAAACTAGGATGAGCAGGGTGCAATGTAGCAAGGAAGCCACAGGCAGGAAGGTTAGTCCACCAATCGGGTGGGAGGAAGGGCATGTCCCATGTGGAGGGGGGTGCCTGCAGGGTGGGGTCATGGGTGATGGGGGCTGGGGTGTCCCAAGTGGAGGGGGATGCCTGCAGACTGAGGTCCCGAGTGATGGGGGCTGGGGTGTCCCATGTGGAGGGGTATGCCTGCAGGGTAGGGTCACAGGTGATGGGGGCTGGGGTCTCCCATGTGGAGGGGGCTACCTGCAGGGTGGGGTAACGGGTGATGGGGCTGGGGTGGGGTTTCCACCCAAGGATTGGCAGACCCTTGCTGTTTCCCTGGGGGGAGCAAAATTGGGTTTCTGGCCCACTTTGTCCACCCCTGGGAAGCAGGAAAGACCATTAGGCCAGCAACGATATGATCTTGGGGGTGGGCCCCTCAGGCCAATTTGCAGCCCACCCTCACCCCCCAAAACTACCAACAAGATGGCATAATGTTGTTTTGCCTTCTTTGGGGGATAATTAGAGCTGTTTTGCAACCGTTTGCCCCCAAGGAAGGCAAAACAACATAGGGCAATCCTGCCAGAGGTACACTTGGGGGCATCATGGGGCTGGTCCTATGCCTCTAGTGCCAGCCCCCTCAGGAATCCCCCATGGAGGGGAAGATCCTTGCTGCTTACTTGGGGTCGGAGGTTCAAAACTGAGGGTCTGTCCCATTTTGCCAACCCTGGAAGCATTAAGTAGCACTAAGCCACCAGGGAAAAGATTTTGGGTGTAGGAGGCTGTTTCACCCATTGCCCGTCGCAGTACGCCCGGTCATAACGGATCTCTGTCAGGCATGTTAGAGATTTTCCCTCCTGGGAGGCATGTGGACCCTGCAGGTGCTCCCTGAGACCACCACTGGTCTGTGGGGTGGTCGATTTACGTGTGAGGCATGTCGCGCAAGGCTGGGGGCAGTTCCGTGGCCATACTTGACCTCCGGCTGGGTTGTGTTACAGCCTTTACCTCTAGGGGGCATGGGACCCTGCCAGGGCTCCCTGGGATCACTGCTGGGCTTTGCAATGGTGGGTCTACATGGGTGACAGGTACCCAAGCCCGCCGGCAGCACCCCAACCTTCCTGGAGCTCTAGCCAATGCAGCGTTACAGCTTTACCCTCCCGGGAGCCATGGTAACTGTTAGAAAGAATCATATGCAGTACCCTTTGGGAACACTATACACAATTAAGACCAACCCAAAATATCAAGCTTAACCTCATACATACTTATTGCCTTTTTGGGCATGCGAGGCCTCTTAAGACTGGTAGACCTAGAGGACTCTGGGAGAGGACCAGTTTCAAGAGACAACTTTTTCATTTCAAGTGCATGATTCAACTCCATTTCTCTGAGCTTAAGTTCTTGATGTTTGCTTTCAGTTTGAACTTGGATTCTTTTAAACTCCAATTCTAGTCTCATCCTTTCCAGGGAGACAAATTCAGGACTTAGTGCTGGACCTGATGGGGTCCCTGTGGTCAAACGTTGAGGCCTATGAGCAGGTAGAGGTAAAACAGGGCCTACATTGAGAGACTCTTTTGCCTCATCTAACTCATCAATAATATTTGAGTTACCCTCTCAAACATTATCATCCTCATCAACATTTTACACATTTGCTGCAGGTGTGGGGGTTTCAGAACCACTCCTCAGACTTTGCTATTCCAACAACATTTCTATCAGTTCAACCTTTTTTGCCTTTTACAGTGAGATTCCTAGCTTTACACATTTCTCTCAACTGATCAACTGTTAAAACAATTGCTTCTCTAGTGGTGCTTAGCCTTTTGAAGGTTATTTGAACAAAGGTAAGAGCAGCACTCTAAATGTAACAACTATACTTTTATCCTCACCACTGTACACCAGTGTTAGGAAGAATCATATGCAGTACCCTTTGGGAACACTACACACAATTAAGAATACATGTGTCAGTACAATTTCACCTTTGGTACAAGCCTATACTACACAATAATGTGGTAGCAGTGGTTGAGCAACCAGACTTATCTCAAGAGTAAAGTGAGCAGTACAACAGGTTACACAAAGGACTAGCAAATACAGTGATTCAAACAAACCCTTACTCAAGGATTCTTGGTAAAAGAATATACATTTATTTACACAGTCATATGGAAGAATTCCACTAGCAAAACAGCTCAATATCACAATCTAATACACTACAATACACAACCAATCAGTTTCTGAACAAGTTCAGCTCCCCTGAAGTGGGAGCAAAATGGCACTTCAGTTACTCTAAAAAGGGGTAAAAAGACAAGGTTATAAGAATCAACAGCACAAATAATTTCATAGGCAGGGCAAAGGATTTCAGTTCACTATAACCAGCAATCCAAATTCAATAGGCCTGGGCCAAAGTCAATTGTTTAGAGTCTTGTATAGGATAGCACAATACTGGTAGTAAACGATTAAGTCTTTGCCAAAGATCTTAGAAGAATTTGGTCAGACGAAAAGTTAGATGTTGGTTTAGGGAAGGACAAGCCTTCAAAGTCAGGAAAGTTTCACAAACTTTCACTGCGGCCGAACAGAGTTCTGCACCGCACTTGCACAGTACCTTGTAAGTGAAGAAAAGCTGTAGCTGAGGCAGTTTTTCCTGGCAGTTCCTGCAGATCTCGCTGTTCCTGAGCTTCAGTCATGGGGACAAGAAGGAGGACGTCGGGAGGTACCTGCACTGCCCAGGGAAGAGGCCACAAGCTTGGAAAAACTTTGGTTTAAGGTGTGAGTGCCTTAAAGACCACAAACTGGTATCCTTCCCACTGGCTATCCGGTTTTCAACACCACTCTGAAGAAAATTCGACCAGTATGGGGACGGTGTCCAGGCAGCTTACGAGTTGGTTGTTCCCACCAAACTCAAGGGAAGAGGTTAACCTTGAAGGGCTTCTCTGTCGATGGAGTTTCAGGAAATACAGACCTGCAGGAGGGCTTCACCAGTGAACCAGGAGTTGCAGCAGTCGTCTTCCTTCAGCTCGTTCGATTGTGGTTGATTCTCCTTTCCAAGTCCGAGAGACCTGCTTTTAAACAATGTTCCCCCATTCATATCAACCTGGCTGTCACTCACACAGCAGGGTGGCTGTCCTTGCCGGACAGCCAGCCGCCCAATCAAGCCAGAGTGCATTCAGATCTCCTAGGAGACTAAGCACAGGGAGTTTTGGGCACCTCCCTCACATCCTGTCCACCACAGACACTCAGGTGCCAGAGGAGGGCTTCAGCACTGAAGCCTGTCAAAGGCCAATGAACAAAGGCACCAAACCTGGTGTGGCATGCAGAAACAAACACAAGAAGGACCTTTAAAAAAAGAAATGGCGAAAAAAGTTGACCAGAGTCTGTTTTTACAGATAGGTCTTGGGCGCCATATTGGAAAACATGGTTGACCCGATTTTTAGCTACCGGTGTTCACGGTCGGGAAAAATCATGGTTGCTTGTTTAAAACCACTGCCACCAGCCATTTCAAGTGGGAAAGGGTAACATTTCACTGTTAAATGAGTGTTTAGACTCAGAGTAAGCTAGGCAACTCCTCCAGCACTCTATAGGAAGATAGTGTGTGCTGGGTCTTTAAATTTAAAAAGAATATTAAAGTCAATTTAAATTTACAGGCTCTGGGAGACAGTAGTAAGTCCCAGAGAAGGTATTTAAACCTTGGGGAACCTGAAAGACACCCATGTGCCACTGCACTGAGGGTGCTGTGTGACATACACAAAAAGATGATGCCTATGGAGTTGTTTTAAAACTCCATATCCAAATAACACAAAAGTAAAACACATTGAAAATGAAAAGTTCAAAGTCCCAAAATATAGCAAAAGAGCTGGAGGGCTCTAAGGTAGAGGAAATTAAGCACTTGGGTTTGAATTCTCCCTAACAGTAACCCTGTTGGGACATCTCATGACCGCTGCTTGACTGGGGACAGGCAATCCACGTGTGATGCAGATGCCCAAGTCCGGGGGCAGCACTCCCAGCTGTCTTAGAGCTCTGGCTGGGCTGCGTTACAGCTTTTCCCTCTGAGGAGGGACGAGTACCCTGCCGGGGCTCACTGTAACCGCTGCTGAGCTGGGGGTGTTCGAACCATGTGGAAGTCAGTGGCCCAAGGACGGCGACAGCACCCCTGGTTGTCCTAGACTGGTCTGCATTAGAGCTTTTACCTCCGGGAAGGGATGGGGACCCTCCCGTTGCTCCCTGGGAATGCCGCTGGGCCTGGGGACATGCAACCCAAATGGGAGACAGGCGCCCATGGCTGGGGGGAGGGGGCAAAGCTGTTGACTGTCCTGGAGCTCTCGCCATGCAGGGTTACAGCTTTTCCCTCTGGGGAGGGATGGGGATGCTGTCATGGCTCCCTGGGACCACACCTGAGCCTGGGGAAAAATGACCCACATGGGAGACAGGTGCCCAAGGCCGGGGGCAGTACCCTCGGCATTCCTGGATCTCTAGTCATGCCGTGTTACAGCTTTTCCCTTCTGGGGAGGGACCCAGACCCTGCCGGGTCACCCCATGACTGCCACTGGACTTGGGGATGGACAGTTTCCAAGTGCAGAGGCAACACCTTGGGATTTTCTTCAGACGTTAATTTTTCCGATAACCCTGCATAAGACTGCAAATAGTTGCAGATTTGTGTATTTCCATACCCGTGGTTATAGATTTTGGGGTGTTTGTGTTTTATTTTTTTAAAGATATGTTTATAGGTATAGTGATGTTGGGGATGAAACCAAGAAAAATATAACCAGAGTGATATTACATGTAGATGAGAAGATTTTATATTTTTGTTATCCTTTGCATTTAAAGTCCATATCTAATGTGAAATCTAATTATGAATACTGTATATTCTCTACATTTCATGTATATCGTTTGAAAGTGTATTTAGGTTATCTGTATGTTATTGAACCTTTCTTTTGCTGTTGTCTTGGAATGTATTATTGGTAGTGCAATATAGTTCCATCATCTTTTGTAGTTTATATATTATAAAATGTAATTTACAAGGAGTACTGTTTATTACAGGGCCTGCGGTAGCGGCCCTGTAGTTATGATTAAGTTGCTCAACCCATAGGAAGAGCACTGTTTGAGCGGCTTATATCTTTGTCCCCCCCATGGACGAATCTTCACAAAACCTTACAAAAAAAGCATATGGGCCGTCAGATCGAAGTTTGGTGAGGTTTCATCAGGAGGGGCAAAGTTATTGTAGGGACCGAAAATGTGTGGTTTTTCCCATTGATGCAATGGAAAAAAGATTTGCTCACGTCTACAGCTGAAACCGCTAGACAGATTTTCATCAAATTTGCGGTAGGTGCGGCGGCTTTTGTAAATTTGGTGTAAATCAGTCCAGTAGTTTTTTAAAAATGACCAAAAAGTAGTCCCAAACAAATTAGTGATATCTGGGTTTGGTCCGTGCACTGACTTCCGTGTTCGGTCCGCCGATGGGCACCCCATTTGCCCGGGGGTGGACGTGATGTTTGCGGACATGGGAGACACTAGCTGATCGGATGGTGAAGAGTGTCAGGTACGTGACATTTTTGGAGAATGCCCTTCGTGTTGGGTACGCCATTGGCCGCAAACATTGCAGCAAAAACATATAATAAAACACAACATTGCACTTTTGAAACTAATTAAACAATCTCTGGGGAGGTGAGGGGTGATGAGATGGGATGGGACATGGCCTTAAAAAGCCAAAAAATGTTCACAAACATTTTGATGTTCGGGGGCAACTATGCTTATTTGTGCCTTACAGGGTTGGTGAAGAGCAGTTTTTTAATGGCTTATAACACAACTCCACTCAATGAAACTGCATGACATTTTTTAATGTTGTTCTAGACCTGAGTCTGACTGGTTCTGCAAAGTGTGGTGCTGTTTTGTCAAGAGGGAGCAAAATTAGAGGGGGGCAACATATTTGATAGGCTTACACATTTGGTGCCATTTGCCAAATCTGCACATGAGTTTGCAAAAAAAGACCTCGATATGAATGTTTTTGCACAGCTTGGTTGGATTTTCTGAAGCGGGAGTGACATTAGAGGGGGTATCCACATTTTTAGATGGCTTATAACTTGAACAAGCCTGGAAAACAAGTTTTTGGTAATTTGGTGATGGAAAGACGGGCTGGGAAGGTTGGGGTCATGGAAAAAAGATGATATGGGGCTATTTTTGTGGGTTGAACAAGGCCGGGAATGTGCCGTAGCTGCCCGCAGGGTAGTTTGCATCCAGCGTTCTGAACGGACAGCTTGGGAAAGACATTTGGGGTTCTTTGATGGCTGAAACAGGGCAGTGAAATGGTAGTGAAGTGGATTTAAGGTAATGTAGAGCTGCTTTTATAGGTGAAAAAAGGGTTAGGAAATGGCACCGTGCCTGTGGCCAATTTTGGTATCCACGCACATAATGTCAACTGCGGGGGGGTGGAAGAGTTTCATTAGTTGACCGTGCATGATATGTACTTGTTAAGCAGTTAATTGTGTTGTGCTCAGTGGCTAGATTCAGGTCATGCCCCTCAGAATATGTCTACTGGGCACGATGACTACAGTAGTAGTATGTGTATTGTAATTATAGGTCATGTAGTAGGAGTGTCAGAATGGTCACAGTAGCAATATGTGTAAAGTAACTGTCTGTAATGTAGTGGGAGTATAAAGTGTTAGCTGCAATATGAGGTATTATGAAATTGACGCATTGGGAAAAGAAAAACCGTACTGGATAAAAAAGAAATACACATTTTATAAATCATTGCAGGTTAACATTTGTGAGACACTTCTGTAAGTGCACAACAAGTGCAAACATGTAGGCGTATTGTTACATATTGGTGTGCAATAACAAATGCATTGGTCTAAGGCACTTGCCTTACCGTTACATACCCCCGCATCTAGAATCAATGGCAGATGGCACATGTGAGGGTGTGCTCGCAAGGGGGCAGGGTGGATGGAGTTGCTGAAGATGTGGTATACCATGTGCACCGGAAAGGTATTTTATGCTCTGTAACTATTCTGTGAATGGACACTGCAGTGCTGGTGTCTGCAGACTCTCCTTTGAAGACCTTGTTCCTGAAATGAACATATGTATGAGTCCATTGAATGTTGTCCCAGGCCTATTGCGCTTACCCCATTCTTCTCGTCCTCCCCTTACCTTTATCTAGAAGCTGAAGGTGTCTAGAGCAATGGCATTTTGTAGGCTGTACTATTGCAACAGCCTCTTCTTTAATTTAACCCCTTTCTTTCACGACCCACTCCAGGTAATTCGAATTAAGGCAGCCAGATTTGTCATTGGCCTAAAGACCAGGGACCATATATTTGATCCTTGGTCATAAACCTTTACTTGACACCTGTAGGGCCCCTAATGTCTAGATTTCTATCTAGCTTTAAGTTTTATATGGATGGCAAGCTTCATGCTGTGTGCTGCATCCTCTACTGTCCTATCTCGCTTATTGCAGACAGATTGTGTATATGCAACCTATGAATGGTGGGCATCCACCAACGTGTGCCTTAATGGCAGTAAGGGTGAGAACATTTGTATTGGACCCCTGCTACTGTTTTTCCTACTTCACTACCGCTGTCTATTTTTGGGTCCTGTACCTAAGTCTTCCAGTGAGAAAAAAAAACCTTGGTGTTATCTTTTGCGCCACCCGGTCTGTATGTCTTCACATTATGGACATATTGAAGAAGTTACACTACCAGCTGCAGCCACTAGGAGGTATTGTTGCTTTTGTCACTTTGACCCCGAACCTCACTGTTGCAAGAGCTATAGTTTTGTCTAGTCTGGACTATTGTAACAGTCTCTTTGAAAATCTCAGTACCTCTACTCTTCATGCTCTGCAACTTATCCAAACAGCACTGGAGGTCTTGTGCTTGGCTTTAACTGAAGGGATGATATATCTCCTGTCCTGGAATCTTTACACTGGCGCCAATAGGTAGCTGCAAGGATGAATTTCAAGACTGTCTGTATTGCTTCACAAGGCATTTGAGGGCTAGGCAAGTTTATCTTCTTACGCATTTTTGGTGTTCATCTGTTTGCTCGTGCACCTCCAACTGTTTGGGGTTAGTAGCTTCTGTAGGTAGTTAGTGGGGGTGGGGGTTGATTTCTCTACTTGGGTGGTGAATTCCTCTGGAAGAGATTACCTGCGTCTCTGAAAGTAGAGTAGGAACATCTCAGGGTCTGCCAGTAAGTGTAGACTTTTGTTTATGCTTTTGCTTTCTCTGTGTCTCTCCTCTGCTGAAGTTTTCATTCTGCTGCACTAACTGGTTGTTAGGGAGAATTCTCCAGAATTGCTAATTTCCCTGACCTATTGAGTCCCTCAGCAGCTTTGCTGGATTTCTAGGATTTATTTTTTTCACCGGGTAAGAATGTGAGCCTTTTTTCCCACTCTTACATGTGTTTTGATGTGGGTGTTTAACATTTTAGTGTTCATAGACTGTGGAGCCTCACTTACTCCATGGGCATCATCTTTATAACTGTGTTACACAGCAACTTCAGGGCAGTGACACTGGATTGTCTTTTTCAGACTTCCCAACTCTGACTCCATTTTTCTGGGACTGACTACTGTCTCCCAGAAACATGTAAAGTTTCCATTAACTTTATTAGTCTTTTTAATCTCATAGACCAAGTATAAACTATCTTACATAGAGTTCTGGAAAGGGTTAATAGTTATCCCTTTTTGTCTGTTTCTCATAGAACATTGTTTCATTCCCTTTTCATTAATACTTGGCTGGTAGCAGTGGTAACTACCCTATATTTCCTACTGCGGTTAACTTAAATAGCCCTGGTAGTGTTTTACACTATCTTAGTAGCCTCAAACCTAAACTCGCTAGTCCATATGGATTTTTGTATGGTTCCGGCTGGGTTTAGTCACCATTTCTTTTTGTAAAAGTCTTTCTTGTGTCTTTCTCTGCGCGCCAAACCAGGGTTGATTCCTTTGTTCGCCGTCCTTTCGAGGGCTTCTGCACAGAAGTCCTCCTTAGGTGCCTGAATGTCTGAGGGGGACAGGATGTGAGGGAGGGATCTCCTTGGAGACCCATGTCGCACTCTAGCATGATTGGCTGAGGTGACTGTCCTGGCGGGACTGCCCCCCTGCTGTGTGATTGACAGCCAGGCTGCGTGAATGGGGGAAAACTGCATTAAAAGCAGGTCTCTTGGGTTTGGAAGTCAGAGTCCCCACTGGAATGAGAGAACCGAAGAGGAGCTGGCAGAAGAGGACCCCTACAATGACTGAACCTCCCGGTCCGAATATTCATACTCCAACAACAGGGAAGAGCCTGCAGGATCTGCCAGGAACGTCTGCCTCAGCTGCAACCTTCTTCTCCATTTAAGGTACTGTTCAAATCCGGTTGTTCGTTTTGTCCAGCCGCGGTGAAACCGTGTGAAACCTTTCACCAATCCGAGGTCTTGTCCTTCTCCATTCTTTTAAGTAACTTTTCGTCTGACCAACTTCGTTCTGAACTCTTGGCAAAGACTTAACTGCGAACTACCCTGAACTGTGTGATCTTGAGCAAAGACTCTGTTCCATTGACTTTAGGCCAGGTCCCTTGAATTTGATTTCCTCACTGTAGTTCCTTTTTCTAGATTGCCCTGCTTTCATAACTTGTTGGTGCTGCTCAATTTCTGCCTTACCTTTGTCTTTCCCTCCCTTTTAAATAGCTGGAGTGCCATTTTGCTCACACTTCATTTTGGGCCTAACCTGTCCAGAATCTATTGGGTGCGGTGTAGTGTATTAGTAACGTGATTTTTCAACTGCTTAGTAATAGTGAAATGTTTAATAACTGATGTGTAAATAAATGTATATTCTTTTACTCAGAAACCTTGAGTCAGTGTTTGTTTGAATCATAGGGGGTAATTTAGGCAGAATGGGGACTAACCGGGACATTCCGACATATGTGGACCTGGTAAGTCCCCATGCCAAATACCATTCCCCATTCCCATTCGAGCCCCCATAGAGCTCAATGGAAATGGGGAAAGCGCTAATAACGGGCCCGCATATTGCTATATATACTGTCATGATCACTGCTTCCAAGGAGCCAGGACCAGCCCAACGTCCTTGGAAGAAGGCCCCTAACCCTAATCCTAGGCACCAGCCGGTCCCCACTGGGACCTTTTGGACCTTGTCCTGGCGCCGGTGGCACCAGGCTCATCAAAACCATAGGTCCCGGCACGGGAAGCGCCGGGCTCATAATAGGTGTAAGGATGCTTGGGTGGACTTACCTGCAGCAGACCATGCTGCTTACTTACCAGTCACTTAGAAGCTATCTAAGAACAGGGACTACTTTCTTACCTGGGTGGGGCAGCTCCACTCCCTGGATACAGCACTGGAACTCTTCTGGAAACTGGAACTCTTTTCTTACCTAGGCGGGGCCGTGGAAGAAGGCGCCTCATCACCCCAAGGCTATTTAAACCACACCCGATGGATGAAGCGTGCTTCGCATTATTCTGCATCTGCAGCAGAACGCTCACCGAGTCTGCTCCGGCTTTTCTTCTTCTGATCCTGGACCTGCAAGAATCTACTTACCATTTCAGTATCCAGACATCATCTGCACCTGCAAAGAACAGAAACAACAGGTTAGCAAGGCGAACTTTACACGCAGCACTTACTCACCTGTTCCATCGGCTGCGGCCGCTTCGTCACGCCGCATCTCCACCTGCAAAGGCAGAAGTATTGCCATACTTACCGGCACGCTGTGGATTCCGGATTTCTTCATTCTGCATCGCCGCCTGTAAAGACAAAGCATCGTTAACAACTTACTGGCATTCCGCGGACTCCGGCACTGCAAACCAACATCTGAAAGGCAAAAGAAAAGACATTAAGCAGGTATTTACTTACGTCCATCCCGCTCGTCGCAATAAGACGCCTGCAAATACTCCGGCGTCTCTCTAACACGAACTAAGCTGCAAGGAAAGAAACAATTAGAGCGCTTGCCATACTTACAAACTTCCAGGCGCTTTACTTCATCTTCCATCTCAAGAGCCCTGCAATACATAAGGGAAAAGCATTATACAGAGTCTGCATATAAACGTGCCACGCATTTAAAGACTATACAGACAAAAGGTGTCCAGAAACTCACCGCTCGTGCAGACAACGACGGTACCCATCCTCTGAATTCAAGAGGCCTATGTTTCACCAGTGAAGGAACTGGCAACGGCACCCTGCACCAGACGCAGATGGAGAGCCCAGCATTCACCTATATAAGGTGAGCACGTTGACCTGGGGGCTCTACGAAAAAGCTGGGAAGAGAGAGGGAGAGAGGGACATTCAACTACCCAGACCATTAACCCCCATATTCTTTCACCTGCAGAAACCTCACTCTTCGAGTCCGACACACAGTGCGAAGAGGTTCGACCCCAGAAGCCAATCGAGTCCTGCACATCACTTTTCGAGTCACAGACAGCTTCCTGCCCAGACCCGTGCCTCCGTGGGACTCAGGTGAGCGTTACAGAACGCGAAGCCCACCACAAAACTCCTACCTAGGCGCAATGGAAACCTCAGACACTGATCGACTAGCCCAGTTGCTCGGGGAATTAAGAGCAGAAGTACATGCAGCTAGTCAGGAAATGAACTCTCTAAGAAGAGAACTGATAATTTCCAAAGAGCGAACTGAGGACCTTGCTAGGCAGTTGTTACAAACGCAGGCAGGACAGACACCTTTGCCTGTTCCAGGAGGGAGTTATCCTTCTGCATCAGCTTCAAATCCAGTGCAAATCAATCTGCCCGGTAATGTGCCCTTGGCTCCGCCCGAACGCTTTTCTGGTGATCCAAAGAAATTCGCAGTGTTCATCAACCAGTGCCGCCTACACTTCTTATGTTGACCAGCTGCATTCCCAACAGACCAGACCAAGGTGGCTTTCGTGCTTTCTTCTCTCAGTGGCAGCGCTGCAGATTGGTCGATCCCGTTAGTCACCCAGGATGATCCGGTTTTATATGATTTTCAGGCCTTCCAGTCCAGCATGGAGAAACTGTTCGCAAGACATGCACAAGGGCAGGCCTTGGACAATGAACTTTTCTCATTACGACAGGGTAATCAAGACCTCTTGACTTATATAGCCTCCTTCAATAGACTCATAGTGGAAACACAATGGCCCGAGGACAAGAGAATAACGCTTTTCTACAGAGGCCTGCGTGGAGAGCTCAAGGATGTGTTAGCGCAGGTTGTGAATCCTCCACAAGAATGTTCTGATTATATTGATTTAGTTGTCCAATTAGACCATAGACTACAGAACAGGAAGGCAGATCGTTCCAGATTTGATACCCGAGTGTTTTCTAAACCACAGACCTCGAATAAGGGAGCTGACACTGTGGAGCCCATGCAAATAGGGGGCATGAAAGGACCTTTAACCCCGAAAGAGCGGGAAAGAAAAAGGCAGCTGCAATTATGCCTCTATTGCGGAAACTCAGGACACTTTCTTCGGGACTGTCCAGTGAAACCAGCTAAGAAGACTGTAGGAGCCGCAGATACCTGTACCACAAAGTCAGAGCAGGGAAACGACCTCGCCCGACAAGAGTAGAGGTCCTCTTGCCGAGCGTTAAGATCTGTCCCGTGACCTCGCATTTCGTGATACCCATGGTCCTCATTAGTCCTGAACGTCCGGATCGTTTGCATGCAATTGAAGCTTACATTGACAGCGGAGCAATCGGTAACTATGTGGACCGTGAAATGGTATCAAGGATGAATCTACCCCTTGTCCATAAGGCAGTAAAAGACGTCATCACTACTGTGGATGGCACGGAGATAGCCTCCGGACCAGTAACGCATGCCACCCAAGAAGTGACGCTAGTGAGTCAAAATGGACACCGGGAGAGAATCGTGTTCGATGTAATCAAGGCCCCTCAGTTCCAGATCATTCTGGGAATCCCTTGGTTAGAGAAGCACAATCCTCACATCGATTGGCGAGCAAAGACGGTTCAGTTTCCAGAGTGTTTTACCACTTGTTATCCTCGGTCTGATGTTCCACTGGCGGCAATCTCTTCTGAGGAGGTTCCCAAATTACCTCCCGAATACCAGGAATTCCAAGACGTCTTCCGGAAGGATCAAGCCAACACCCTACCTCCTCATAGGTCTTACGACTGTCAAATAGATCTGATACCTGGAACAACTCCTCCTTGCAGCAGGATTTATGCCCTCACCGAGCCAGAGAACCTTCACCTCAGACAGTACCTGGACCAATACCTAGCTAACGGGTTTATCCGTCCTTCAAAATCTCCAGCTTCCTCGGCTTTGTTCTTCGTTCCGAAAAAGGAAGGAGACCTTAGGACTTGCATAGATTACCGCGCCCTGAATCAGAACACCGTTAAAAACAGATACCCGTTACCTTTCATCCGTGAACTCCTGGACCAAGTCAAAGATGCATGTATATACACAAAGCTGGATCTCAGAGGAGCCTACCACTTGGTACGGATAAAAGAGGGCGATGAATGGAAAACGGCCTTCCGCACCAAGTACGGGCTATTCGAATATCAAGTGATGCCCTTTGGACTGTGTAATGCTCCTGCTGCTTTCCAATATTTTATGAACGATGTCCTTAGAGAACTCATAGACGTGTGTGTTGTTGTCTACATTGACGACATCCTCGTCTATTCATCATCTGAAGAAGAACATCAAAGACACGTTAAAAAGGTTCTCGAGAGATTGCGCCAACATAATCTTTTTGCTAAGCTTGAAAAATGCGTTTTCAACATAACGGAAGTCGAGTTCCTGGGATTCATATTGTCGCCTAACAGAGTCCATATGGATTCAAAGAAGGTTGATGCAATTATCAAGTGGCCATCACCAACCTCGGTAAAAGGAGTTCAAAGCATGTTAGGATTTGCTAACTTTTACCGCAGATTAATTCCTGAATTTTCTCGGATAGTCCAGCCCATCACCGCTCTGTTGAAAAAGAACAAACGTTTTGAGTGGTCTTCTGAAGCAGAACAAGCTTTTCAAGACTTAAAAGCTAAATTCATTTCTGCACCTGTTTTAAAACATCCTCGCCCAGAACTTCCTTACATCGTGGAAACGGATGCCTCTAGTCTTGCTATGGGGGCAGTGTTATCACAAAGAGATCCGGTCACACACCAACTACATCCTGTGGCCTTTTGGTCCCGCAAGTTTTCGCCTCCCGAGATCAACTATTCAATTACAGACAAGGAACTTTTGGCCATCAGATCGGCCTTTAAAGCCTGGCGGCATTATCTTCTAGGAGCCAGACACACAGTCACCGTAATGACTGACCACCGCAATTTACAATATCTAAAGACAGCCAAAGCTCAATCTTCCAGACAGCTTCGCTGGGCTCTGTTTCTAGCCGAATTTGACTTTATAATTACTTATCGACCAGGCAGTAAGAACGGAAAAGCAGATGCCCTCTCCCGGATGGGGGTAGATGAACATTTGACCAATCCAGAACCAATACCCATAATTCCAGAACAAAGAATTTTGGGTTTGGTCAGCGCTCAATCTTTTGAAGACATCAAGACCATGGTTAAATCACTCCTAACTCCGGGCGATTTACAAGATTGGCAATTAAAGGGGAAAGAATTTTCAGTGGATCAAGACCTACCATATTTCCGAGGACGATTGCATTTACCCTGTGAGAAAATACAAAGACAAGTAATCTCCTGTTATCACGACTCTCTAATGAAGGGTCACCCTGGCATTACCAAAACCATGGAAAAGATTAAAAGACATTTCTGGTGGCCGTCATGGAAAAAGGATATTAGAGACTTTGTAATCTCCTGCGGTGTGTGTGCCCAGAATAAAAGTCAGAAGGAAAAACCAGCCGGCCTACTACAGCCACTAGACATCCCTCCCTCGCCATGGCATACCCTGTCCATGGATTTCATCACGGACTTACCTCCATGTTCGGGGTATACTACCATTTTAGTAGTCGTGGATCTATTCTCCAAGATGGCTCACTTCATTCCCCTAAAGGGTCTACCATCAGCCTCAGTATTGGCCCGAGAATTCTTAGAAAACATCGTTCGACTACACGGTTTTCCCTCGGTTTTAGTCTCCGATAGGGGAAGTCAATTCATCTCTCACTTCTGGCGCAGTAGCTGTCGTCTAGCCCAAATTGATGTAAGACTCTCAACTAGTCACCATCCCCAAACTGACGGACAAACCGAAAGGACAAATCAAACTCTAGAGCAATATCTACATTGCATGCTCCAACAAACTGAAAACCCCTGGAAGGATATCCTTTGGATCGCTGAATACGCTTACAATAATTCGATTCATTCTGGAACAGGGAAGACTCCCTTCTTCTTACTATACGGACACCATCCTAGAACCTCTAACCTGGATCCTCCTAAAGAATTCGAAGCACCTGCTGTGGATCACTTGCACTCGGAGATCACCCGCGCTTTTAAGGAAGCCTCGGCCCATCTGCAAAGAGCTAAAGCTCAATTCAAAAGGGGAGCAGATCGACACCGTAAAGAGGCTCCTCATTACGCTGTAGGAGATCAAGTCTGGCTATCCACTAAGCACCTGCCTCTAAAGGGACCCCGCACCTTCATCCCGAGATACCTTGGACCCTATCTCATATCTGCCATAATTAATCCGGTGGCTGTCAAATTGGAGTTACCTACGCATATGAAAATACACCCAGTATTCCATGTTTCCTAAATAAAACCTGTGCAACCAGAAACCCGATTGACTAAACTCCCAGAACCAGTTTTAGTAGATGGAGAACTTGAATTCGAAGTAAAGAACATCCTAGACTCCAAAATCTCCAAATCTAAGTTATATTATCTGGTTGATTGGAAAGGTTACGGCCCCCAGGAAAGGTCTTGGGAACCTTCAGAATACGTCCACGCACCTCGTCTGGTCAAAAAATTCCATCTGAATCACCCTGACAAGCCGAAACCCCCGGAGAAGACACGCTTAGGAGGGGCCTTGAGGGGGGGTACTGTCATGATCACTGCTTCCAAGGAGCCAGGACCAGCCCAACGTCCTAATCCTAGGCACCAGCCGGTCCCCACTGGGACCTTTTGGACCTTGTCCTGGCGCCGGTGGCAACAGGCTCATCAAAACCATAGGTCCCGGCCGGGCTCATAATAGGTGTAAGGATGCTTGGGTGGACTTACCTGCAGCAGACCATGCTGCTTACTTACCAGTCACTTAGAAGCTATCTAAGAACAGGGACTACTTTCTTACCTGGGTGGGGCAGCTCCACTCCCTGGATACAGCACTGGAACTCTTCTGGAAACTGAAACTCTTTTCTTACCTAGGCGGGCCGTGGAAGAAGGCGCCTCATCACCCCAAGGCTATTTAAACCACACCCGATGGATGAGGCGTGCTTCGCGTTATTCTGCATCTGCAGCAGAACGCTCACCGAGTCTGCTCCGGCTTTTCTTCTTCTGATCCTGGACCTGCAAGAATCTACTTACCATTTCAGTATCCAGACATCATCTGCACCTGCAAAGAACAGAAACAACAGGTTAGCAAGGCGAACTTTACACGCAGCACTTACTCACCTGTTCCATCGGCTGCGGCCGCTTTGTCACGCCGCATCTCCACCTGCAAAGGCAGAAGTATTGCCATACTTACCGGCACGCTGTGGATTCCGGATTTCTTCGTTCTGCATCACCGCCTGTAAAGACAAAGCATCGTTAACAACTTACTGGCATTCCGCGGACTCCGGCGCTGCAAACCAACATCTGAAAGGCAAAAGAAAAGACATTAAGCAGGTATTTACTTACGTCCATCCCGCTCGTCGCAATAAGACGCCTGCAAATACTCCGGCGTCTCTCTAACACGAACTAAGCTGCAAGGAAAGAGACATTTAGAGCGCTTGCCATACTTACAAACTTCCAGGCGCTTTACTTCATCTTCCATCTCAAGAGCCCTGCAATACATAAGGGAAAAGCATTATACAGAGTATGCATGTAAACGTGCCACGCATTTAAAGACTATACAGACAAAAGGTGTCCAGAAACTCACCGCTCATGCAGACAACGACGGTACCCATCCTCTGAATTCAAGAGGCCTATGTTTCACCAGTGAAGGAACTGGCAACGGCACCCTGCACCAGACGCAGATGGAGAGCCCAGCATTCACCTATATAAGGTGAGCACGTTGACCTGGGGGCTCTACGAAAAAGCTGGGAAGAGAGAGGGAGAGAGGGACATTCAACTACCCAGACCATTAACCCCCATATTCTTTCACCTGCAGAAACCTCACTCTTCGAGTCCGACACACAGTGCGAAGAGGTTCGACCCCAGAAGCCAATCGAGTCCTGCACATCACTTTTCGAGTCACAGACAGCTTCCTGCCCAGACCCGCGCCTCCGTGGGAATCAGGTGAGCGTTACATAAACCTTATTGGGACTAGGTTGCCCACCACGCATTATTTGCACTTACTTATTACTGGGCACCTCAGCATCACTTACTGGAGGTTCTTTATTGCACTCTCCCCTTGAATCCCCCTGCACTTCTGCTTTCCTATTCCACTTGCGTGATATGAATGACAGAAGACTATGGGCCTCATTACACATTGGGCCTCATTACGACCCAGGCGGTAAGGGGTTTACGGCGGCGTAAACAGCGCCGACCCTTACCGCCTGATTCCGAGGTCCCTTAGCGCCATGGAGGATTTAACACCTGCTTTTAGCAGGTGTTAAAATCCATGGCGCTAAGGGACCTTGTTGTTAATTACGCCACTGTAATTTACGGTGGCGTAATTAACGCCTTCCCCACTCCCATTATGCCCTATGGGGCAAAAATGGGAATGGGGAAGGGTAAATGGGGATTGGGGACTTACCGCCCCGCCAACCTCGGAATGGGGCGGTAAGTCCGCCAACCACCATGGCTTAAACGTAGTTTACGCCATGGTGGTAATGGTACGACCCAGGCGGTAACTTACCGCCTGGGTCGTAATGAGGCCCATTATGCGGTAAACCATGGTGCTATTAGCACCATGGTTGCCGCCGGTACCATACCGGTACCACCATGGAGAAAAGGGGAATTACCACCCTATTCCAAGGTTGGCGGGGTGGTAATTCCCCCTTTCTCCATGGCCCTTGCCCATTCCCATTTTTGCCCCATAGGGCTCAATAGGGAAGGGGCTAATTACGGTACCACAAATTGCAGTACCGTAATTAGCACCAAGGTCCCTTTGCGGGTCCCAACTTTAACGGCTGGTCTACACCACCCGTTAAGGTCGGGTCCCGCAAAGGGACCTCGTAGTAAGGCGGTAAGGGTTTACCAGTACCGGTGCCCTTACCGGTACCGGTAAACCCTTACCGCCTACTGTGAAATGAGGCCCTAAGTAAGATAATTTATTCTGTTTCCTTTTGTTGGAGTCTTGCTTGTCAAGTTGCACCTGGAAACACCTCTGTAGAGGTCTGTTACAAATTACTTTGTATGAAATCATTGTTGTTTTGTTACCTGGGCCCACCACTGTTTTTTGATCTTGTGCCGACGTGTACATTTTCTTTTTTTGTTTTAGAGGCTTGATAAATAACAAAGAAATAAATTAATAAAATAAATGAAGTTTGGACACGCTGGAAAGTTGATACTACCCTAAGTGGCTGCTGATTGCAATAGATGAAGAGTGTATGTGCTACAGTGTTAGCTAGCATTGAAGTAACAGAAAAGGAATTTGTATTGCCAATGTGCATTATGAACATGCGACTTTGCACATTTACATCTTACTGCACAGGGCAATGAGGGTTGCATGCATGAATGCAGAAATGGATATAATTGCGGGAATATATGCACCCAGTAGCTAGTAAGCTTGTACTTCACAGTTCTTGTTTTTACAATTTTACGTGTTGACTGCATTTGTATTTTTGTCACTGTTATTCTTTGAAGTTCCAGTAATTATGCTGAACAATGTGTGCAGCCTTGGTGGTATTTTTATGGATGAAATTGAAGATCCTTGTATTATCGTCAAGGGTGTCTGGCCGGTGGAAACACACTACATACATTCGATGCGGCTGCTACAACTGCGTGCTAGGAAAATGCTTTTCATAGCTCAGAGCAGGGGCAGATTACTATTGACGCACAGGGAAATATGTGCCTGTGTGCACCAAGGATATGTTTATTTTTTAAAGAAAATATAAAGGTCTTGTAAACAGGCGCATTGATATCGGTAAAATGGAAGTACATATTTGTAATATGTGGTTCACTTGAAATATTTGGTTGTTTTTGAACTACACTGTTTGACAGTAATAGTGTTAATTGTTGTGACATGTGTTTGCAGAAACTAAACAGACTCAGGCACGGTGTGAACGACACATGAAGGGTGGCATTGTAATGTGTCCTTGAAAAGAGTGGACTAAGAATTTGTGGGAGTAACTGTGTCGACAATCCGCAAAGAAATTAGAAGATTCACTGTATTAAACGTAGACATCGGAAAGTCAAGTTTTATTTCAGAAAACTGTGTTGTGAAGCGGTTGGTCCTCTACAACATCAGAAAAATTAATTTGCAAAACGCAAAGTAAGCAACATTTGAAGTGAAAGCTATGGAAGTGTGGAAAGTGAACTGTCTGCCATATGATAAACGCTGTGACGTGTTAATGTTAACTTTTCCGCAAACAGTAGATGTCGTACATGTTACGTGAAACTTTAATTTATAGCCAAAATAAGAATGTATTTTTATACTTCATTGTAAAGTGCTTACTGAAATGTGTTTTTCTTTTATCCATTTATATAGGTATATACTCCCGGTCCGTGTGTGTCATGGGCTCAGTCTACTGGTCAACAGCTTCTTCAACAGTGTTTGGACAAAAATTATCAACAAAAGACATGTTATAAGTATTGTGTGGGATAATCGTCAGACAACAATTTATCTTTTTGCGGTTGCATTGACAAGAAGCAACATGGTCGCATATAGGTTCTAGAAAAGTGTAGATGTGAATGTGTTCATTCATTTCAATTTTAAAGCAATGATTTTTCAATGCGTAATGGCGTGCCGTGTGCACAGATTATTCATCGCTTATGGAAAATTATTTTTGGTGGAGACTGCAAAGACTTGCATTGATGGATCGATAATTGAATTTGCCAGTACAAGAATTCAATTCACAGGTTCAGTGAAAATGTGGATGCTGCGACATTTGGTAGCTATGAACTGTGTTCGAAAAAGTTAACAAAGTGTTCGTGCACTCAAATGAATGTTTTCATTTTTGTGTCAAAATCAAAAGTATTTCTTACTGTCTCCACTATTGCTGTTTTCTTCAAAATAAAATGTTTCTATAATTTCTGTTAAAAAAGACTCAAGTTTTGCGTTTGTTATGGATGTTTGTGTTAAAGTTCCTTGTTCTGTGTAATGTAACTTTGTGACATTGCTGATCACCCTGTACATTTGGCTACGCTTCACACTGACGTCATTGAAATAGGTGGATCTTATCTTGAACGTAAAGTGCTGTTAGCCTTATGGGCTGGCTAAAATAATCAGTGCCAGGAGGGTTTTTGAAGTTAGGGTGATCTTATTGCGTCCAACTACCTTATTGAGCAATGTATAGTAGATAGAGTCTATACAATTCTTTTTTTGTGCTATTTTTTATCTGTGAAAGGGGGTTCCTAAAGAAACCGTTTAAAAACATGTATTTCTTTTTTCTGCAGGAGAGGTTAGAACACAAAGTGGGGTGGGAAATGAGGGAAGAGGCACCAAGCACTAATATGGAGGGGCAGGTGGACAGGGGAAGATGTTGTGCATGTGTTACATCTAAGGTAGGGGGCAGTGTTTCTCATGCTCCTTGATTACAGCTTCAAAAACACTTCGAAATGGATCCCCCCTGCAGAGTGGTGTGTTACAGTATATGCAGAGGACTGTTGTCTTCAAAATATATCGGTCAACAGCCTCTTTTTTTGCTTGCAAGGTAGCTGGTGGGATTTTGTGTCCTACAGAAGTAGGCTGTCTGTTTACAGTACTACTTGACGCAGAAAAGTTGGAGGAAGACAGCCTGCCATTTGGTAAGAAAGGAACAGCCATTTTGAGAGCATTGCAGTGGTTGGAATGGGTGGTGGTGGTGCATGGAGGTGGTCCTGTGGAACTACTCTCCAGGTAGTCCGCGACTGAGTACAATGTTGCACTCAGTGCATTTTACTTTGGTAGCTTTAGCCTTTGGTACATTGCCAACAGTGGTAAAGAACTGCCACACCCATGATTCTGTCTTGGTGCTTGAGGTAGGTACTTCCTCTACCTCATCTCCTTGGTCTTCTTCATTGTCTTTGGAAGTAGTGTGCTTTTTTGTTGTGTAGGTCCTCCAGCTGGTGGTGGTGGCAACTTGTTTGTTAATGGATAATGAGTAAGAATAGGTGTCAGAGCTGTGCAAGGGGAACATTCTGAGCTTGAAAGTTCCCAGATCAGTAGAGAATGCAGTTCCAAACTGTCAGCGAAGTGCAGATGCATTCATGAAGACATCATCATGCCGCGCAGGTGCACACGGTCACATGACATTGGGCCTCATTACACGGAAGGCGGTAGCCATGGCGCTGTTAGCGACATGGCTACCCCCTTCCCGCCGATGGAGGCCGGGTTCCTGGAATAGTGACTTACCGGCCTACTCCGACCTTTGCGGGACCAGTAGGTCACCATTCCGGGAACCATTGCCCATTCTCATTTGAGCACTCATAGGGCTCAATGGGAATGGGGAAGGAGCAAATAATGGTACCGCAATTTGCGAGTGAAAATGAAAATGGTACCGCAAAAAGTGAGCTGACATGCGTATATTGTTGGTTCCATGAGTGTGTTGATTGTTAGAACATCCTACAGTTTTCGGTGTATGGCTGGAGATGCTGCAGTGACAAGTCCTGCAGTGTGCCCACTGGGTGCAGTGTTGGAATACTGTTAGTACAGAAGAGGGTAGGAATGAATGGGATCTTCTATGTGCTTGGGTACTCTCCTTTATGCAGATTGCTATGAGTAGGCCCAATGTTGTGAAGATTTTGTGGTTTGGTTGGCAGTGAAACAATACTTTGTGAATGGAAGTGGGTAGGGGTGCCGGAGGCTTTGGTATGTTTGTGGATTCTGCTAACTATTACATATTTCCATGCACCGCTGTGTTATGGTGCAGGGGTTGGGAAGAAGTGCCGCTGGGTATGTTACATTAGTGGATTGTGGTACCTGGCCATATGTTCGCATGCATGGCTCCATTATGTTGTGCTGGGTGTGAGCAAGGCCTAGACTCTTGGGTGCAGGGCCAAAGTTGTCATGGGTGCTGCTCTGGATGATTTTGGATGCTGACGTCATGCATTCTTTACCAGAACTTTCTACTGGAGGTGCTTTGGAGGTACACACAACATGTACTTGGAGTGTTTAAAGGGTACATATGAACATTCTGTGCTTCTCAGCATGCTGGCCAATGTGAATGGGACTGTGGGGATTATCCAATCAGGTACTGAGGGTGTGGTTCACAGGAAGGGGTGATAATGCTGTTTTTCATTACTCTGCGTAGTGAGGAGGGCTGACATGGAGAGACGCACTGTGTTGATTTTAGGTGATGCATTTGTGGTAGATCTGCACAGGTATGCCCAGGAAAGAGACTTTGATGGTGATTTCGGTTTGGAAGGAGCAGATGCATTGTGTTGCGCTGTCGATGTCCGCAGTTTCGGCACTATGCTTGCACTTTGCAGAGAAGTGGCCAGTGTTGCAACTGTTCATATTGTCGTTGTGCAATATGGTGGCAGGCATTTGGTTTACGTGGCTTGTTCACATTTGTTCCATCAACTGAAGAGGTTGATGAACGCAATGAAGAGGCGTTTTTCCACTGCCCAGGTGATTTTCTCAGCCATACCACCAAAAAGAGTATGGGACTATCCTAATGTATGTTGTTCCCAGCCAGAGGCTAGAAGGTGTCCAATCAACAGAAGCATGTCTGATTTTTTTTGCACTGGTGGGATGTTCTTCTGTAACAATGACATCATTAATTCTCGAAATGCTGAGTTTTTCCATGCAAATGGCATTTCTTTGTCGAGCATTGGTGATGCTCTTTTGTTTGTCTATTGACAGGATGCATTGAAGAGTTTACTGTAAGAATGTGAGGAGAAGAAAAAAGAAAACCCTCTAAAAACTGAAAAAAGGTGTTTCTCTATAAGCACCTAAAATAGTCTCTTTTCAGAGCCACCACTAAAGACGAAATCCCCTACCCTGGTTGCAATTGATTCACCCACGCCCGCACACAGCCCAAAAGGAAATTCTGGGGCTTTTGAGGATGGCGGGCATGGAAATGGGTCTGTGGAGGCTAAGAGATTGCGCAATAAGATTTCTGGATGTGGTGTCTACGCAGAGGAATGTTGTACAGAGCTGATAGTGTTACACAGAGAGCTCCTTAATGTGTTTGGTGAATGTGTGTGTAACTATTTAACAGTACCGAATGAGGGCATGCTGGAAAGAAGATAGTGTAAAGGGAAGAAGGACAGTTCCTGTTTTACTGGGGCGTGGCCCTCAAGGTACTTGGGGAAACACACATACCAGATACTACCGTTTTCAGCATGCTAACCATGGGAATGGGACAGTGGGGATTATCGGTACTGAGGGTGTGGTTCACAGGAAGGGGCGTTAATACTTTTCTCCATTACTGTGCATAGTGAGCCGGGCTGAAATGGTTGCCATTACTTGCAAAGGTAATGTAGTATAGCAGAATTGGTCCGAAATCAATTATAGCTCAAAGCTATGTGGCCCGCTACTCTGTTCTGAAAAGCTACAAACAGAATACGGAACAGCTCTGGGGTGTGGTCTTTTGTAGGGCTGCTGCAGAGGCCTTGCAACTGGACAAGAGGCCTACATCGTTCAACCAAATACATACATGTGCAATGGCACATTGTGGGGTGTTTGTAAGCGTGTACTTTCCCATTAACACTCTGTAGATTGCAGAACATTGTACTTTTCCACTGTCCGAGGGTCCAGATCATGTTTGCGAAATAAGCGCCAACGCGCAGCCTGGGTGCGGTTGCGTGGTGATGTCACAAAAGTTTTCGATTGGGCCGGCATTGTGCCGGCATTGTGGTTGGAATACTTTGTGCACATGTGCATAGGTGTCGTATGCACACCATTGGGATAACTGGACTGAGTAATAGTGCGACACACGTGCACCGACCATTTAGGGACAAGCTGGGTGCTTGTAGGGTATAGCAGGTTGGATGTTCATGTGTACGTGAGTGGGTGCCTCAAACTACTTAAAGTTCGTCACAAGTTTCTTCGCATATGCTGGACATGGGCGGTGTTACCAGGAGACAGAGGAAGAGATACGCATGCAGGTACTTGTGCAACAGCCTGCGCCTACAACTAATTATAGGTGGTTCACAAGATGCGGACATGCGGTTCATACTGTTGTTGTACAGATGCCTCCATTGTGATTGCAGATAGGCCAGGTAGGTCCGGTTTCCAAAGGACACCTCCATTTTGCTTAGTTGGGGTCATTCCTACCAGTACTGTGCAGTGCTGAATAATAACGGGATTTTAAAAACAAAGGAAAAGCCACACATACACTCAGTAACAATTTACATATCAACCTTTATTTCCACACATGCATAGATACTATTAGGAAAGGGAATGGGTAGCAGAAGTGGATAAATATTGTGGGGAATTGGGGATTTGTACAAGTTGGTCATGATGGGAGGAATGGATTGAGGTATCATCGTAACTTCTCTGATCACACTGATTTTGAGGGGATGCCGGGCTGTGAAATGGGGAAGAGGTACACATGCTGGTCGGGCAGTGGTATTTTATTTTGTCCATAATATGTTCTTGTACGTAAGTAAGAGATTCTTGGAAGTTCAGTTTGATAGTTGGGGGAGCTGGCAGAATGGGAGCAGTGGGCCTCTGCAGAGTGGGCCGGCTAAGCCTGCCGGTCCACAGTTGGCCAGATACAGCCAGGCACCAGCCAATGGTAGAGCAGGGCAGGCCAAAGCAGCAACTCCCACTGCCTCAGACACAACAATCCTCCAAGCGGCCATCTTGAAGGCACTGCATGGTGGGCAATGAAATGCAGGCAGGAACAAAGAACTAAATTTCACCCAGCAACAGGCAGCACAGATGATTAAAAAGCAATGCAAGAAAGCGCAGTGAAAAATGCTGCAATTTTGTGTGTATTAGGTGAAAATAATGCAGTGAAACTTTTTTGTCCAAAATCCGCTCCAAAATACTTCTTTTATCCCCTGACAGTGCCGTGGCAAGGGGCTGTGTAACCTAGCCCTGGTCAGAGGCTGCTGCTCGGCACAAGAAACAAATAAAGGATGATCAGCAGGGTGTAAACAGGAACCTCAAGCTCAGTTGAGAAGGAAAATCATCAACATATGAAGCACAGGGCTCACAGAATCTACTAGCCCATTAGCACTGGCGAGTAATTTTCATGATGGGCATGCACCCTTTGCAGGATACTCGACTTTTCTGGTGAGTGTGGGGATGTTAGAAACTTATATTGCATTTACTGCAAACAAACTTTGGTGGCAGAAACTGGCAAATGCAAGTTTCTCTGTGGATGCTTGGCAGTATTGCACCAAATGTGAAGTGTGCTTATGGCGACATGGACCATTTTACAAAAAGCACTGGTAAATATTTTGTCACTTTGGGGCAAGTGATTTTCTCTTAGTTCGAGTATGTAAACTAAGGAACTCGCCCTGCAGATCTAGTGGGATTTTTTATAATTTGCAAGGCTTGAAGCAGATACTCTGAAGCTTGCAGATCTCCACCTCTTAATAAGAGTTTTGGCAAATAAGTGCCCCGCTGATGACTGGTACAGTACTAGTGATGCCATCATATACATATAATCTTTTTCATGAGCTTGTTTGCATTGTACTAGCCTCATGTCCGGTGCTCGGCTTCCTACTGCTACATCAGCACAATGAGGTGTACTTTAACCCATTCTGCCCTGGTCTATCTGTGGGTTTCCAAGACAATGTCCCAGAGAGCAGGTATGTGATGATAATTTCCAGACTAATGTGTAGATATCGGTTACATGTGTTTATAATGAAAAATAAATATTGAAATGACATTATAATGAACATGAATTAACAAAAACCCAAATAACGAAATGTGTCGGCTCCATTGTAAGGTGTCCTTATACCGAAATGGAAACAGCAACAGATGTATATAAAGAAACCATAGTGAACAGTGTTTTGATCCTATACTGGACTACTTCGACACAAACTGGATAGGTCAACTCACAAGAAGTGGGAACAGAAGAGGAGCACTTTACCCCAATCAAATATAGAATTGTTACCAGGCAACTAGAGATGAAACAGCCAAAACTAATAAGAGTTTAGAAGGCTGGCATAACGCATTAAACACACTTTTAAAATAGCTAATGCTACATTATTTAGTTTTCTGAAGCATTTGAAGAAGGAGCAATCATTCCAATAAACGCAAATCGCACTGTCAATAGCAAGAGAAAAAAACAGGAGCACGGAGCAAAAAAATATAGAGATTCTCAAACGCATTAAAAGAATGTATTCAAAAGTTCAGCAAAATAGAGGAAATAGCATATTTACAAAGCATGGCATTTTATTTCAAATACTAAATAAAGAAAAAAAGACTTACCCTAGAAGTGCCCAGAAAGCAGACATATCCAAGTGCCACAGAAACACAAATCCAGTTAAATCCAAGGGAGAATACAGAATCCAGGAAAAAAACATAAATCCACATCAAGGAATCAAGACATGAAGCAAACCAGAAAGATTTTTGGAAATAAATATAAGATAAGCGATGACTGTGTATTATAAACAACATAAGGAAGCACTTTATGATGAACTGTGGGAAAGTTGTGTTGATCTTTATGGGTGATGCTGGATCAGACAATGAAGTGAAGTGAGTTGGTTTGATTTCAAAAATAATGAGGATGTCGGGGTGGGTGGGTCGTTGTGTCGGTTGTATGTTTTGTTTTGTGTCATCTTACTTTTTTGTTTTTTTGATATTAGATTAGTGCATATGGTTATGTTTTAGGTTAGAGCTATGTAATTTTGTAGATTATAAGGTTACGATTTGCAATTTACAGTAAATTCAAACTATTGTATTGTTTGTAGCCCAATGACCTAAGCTGTAAATACTGTTGCATGTGTTATTGTCTGTTGAAAATAAGAAATAAAAAGTTTTTTAAAAAAAGCTAAGCAAAGAAATCCAAACGGAAACAGAAAGTCCAGTGAGCAGGAAATGATCGCAGGAACCCAAATAACCAGTTTAAATCCAAAAGCAGGGATCAAAATGAAAAGAAAACCATCAAAATGATGAAAAGAAACAGGAAAATTTCGAGAATAAAAATCCAGGAAAGGCGAAGAATCCAAACAAAAAATAAAAGTACAGTGAGACTGAAGAAATCACAGGAACCCAAAGAACCAGTTTCAATCTGAATCCAGGGACCCACATATGAATAAATCCAGCAAAATGGAGATGAAAAACCAAGAAAAAACCAAGAACCTGTTGTTATTATCATTGATGAGTCGGGGGGGATCTGAATGAGGCTGGATGATGCCTCACACCTGGTAGCATCGCTTTCAACCACAAATACCCCTGCACTTAAAATTTGAGACAGGCAAAAGGGAGGGTTTTAAAGAAACTGGAAAGTAATGTTTTGTGAGATCCAAACAGTATTCTCTCATTTCCATTGTGTTCATTTATTCAAAAAAAGGTATTAAATCATGTTGGTCCAGTTTTAAAATCACCAACATACAGATATTGAAAGATACCATCTATTAGATTAACTGGAAATAGTATGCTTAAAATGGACAATGCAGTAGCGTTCAAAGTCCTATGCACTTCTTCATCAGAAGGTGACCAAAGAGAATAACTAAAAATATTAAAGAGATTTTTTTCACTTAACATTGAATCATCATCATATGTTCATTTGATGCCGACAAAATCAAAAGAGCTAAAAGGTATGCATGGATTGTACTCCTGAGATGGCAACTGTGGCAGGGTCAGTTTCATTACTCTTTTAAGAAGGGACAGGACTCCATTCAGCCTGGAGTGGGAGACCAACCAGGATAGAGATCAGAGCCATTCCTGATCCACAGGTAGAAGGTGATATCAGGGGAGGACAGCTCAGGGGCAAGGTGCTCGCCTTGGAAGCAAGATGAAACCGAGCACCACAGGTTTGATCCCCGGGTCCGCACTTAGAAACCTCTGGGTATTAAATGCATTATAAATAACCTATCATATCATATCAATTATTTTAGGAAGGGCCCATTCCCTGACCCTTCCCTTTGTGCCCATAACATTTATTGCAATACCACTCTTGATCACCCCATACCTATAGCTGAAAATGCTAACCAGTCTTCCTCTTACCTTTTCAGAAAACTACCTTTCCCAGCATTCCTGGCAGAACACCAGTGGCAGAAAAGTCAATCAGAGCCTCCAACAAGGCTTAGCTTTTTGCCAGTGCGTCCCAAAGACGAGACAGCAGAGCTATGAATTGCAACACTGGCAATCAGAACGAGCCCAGACCATGCTCAGACACGGTGCATCTGGAAACAAGCAGTGGAGCGGCTCAATGAAGAACTTTGGAAATCCTGCAAAAGCTCACATGAACTGGGACATTTTTCAGATCAAGCCGCCATTGTCAAAGGCAGGCAGACCCACATGAACAAGCATGAAGAAAAGGGGAGGGGCTTATCCCCCTTGTTCTGCTTTTGTCTAATTGTAACATCTCATGGGCCAGGAAGGCATGGATTGATTGGGCCGGGGAACTAGGGGGGAAGTACCAATGGGAGAAGGAAGTGGGGAATAAAAACAGGGATAGGTAAGAGGAAGGTGTGAATTGTTTAGTTGAGGTCAGAGAAGGAGTAGGTGGCCGACCAAACGGTGGAAGGATGGTGTGGAGGAGCATGGAGGCAATTCCCTTATAAGGTGAGGTATTGGTTGGTGAGAGAAATTGGTACTGTGTTGTTAGTCTCTGTGCAAGTGTGAGTCAGGGTGGGGTGAGAAGGTGGAGAGTGAGTGGAAGGTGGATGAGAGACTGAAAGGAGGGTGACTGTGTAGTATTGTGAAGAAAAGGAAGGTAGTATTGTGTAGGGAGGATTGGTAGTAGTGCCAGGGGAGGAGGGGTAGTAGTGTGCATGAAGGAGCGGTATTAGAATGGAGGGAGGAGTAGTAATGGTGTGGAAGGAAGAGTAGGGGTAGGGGTTTGGGAAGTGTGAGTAGTGGGAAGCAATATCAAAGGGTGTCATGCAGTATAGGCATCATTGGTCGGTGTGGCAACGCTGGAAGCGTGTCTTGCCTTCTACCAGAGGTTATGCCATCACGGCGTTCCGAAGTGTGGCACCCGCTCGAGTGTCTCCTGTACAGCTGCCGTCTGTGACTCTGCCCCATGGTTCTGCGAGGACGCAAGCAGAGCAATCTCCTGCAGCTCGTCACGTAGCTTCTCTGAGCACACTCTCCGTGAGTTTGTCTCTTTGTTTCTCTAAACTTATCCACACCTTGCATCCTTTCTTTTTCAAGATTTGACCTTGCTCTACTTAAATCCTCTCTAGATTCCGCGTATGAAGTCTCTTCCCAAGAACTAGCCAATGTGAAAGATGTAAATTAGCACATGCAAGATCAATTGGAACAAAAACAGACAGTCCAACAAAAAGAGTCCTTTAAAAAACAAATTCTGCACGAACAAGAGGAAAATCATGAAAGGTCTAGCATAATTCAAAACTGCTAGCACAGAAATACATTTTTACAATAGGAACTGCAAGCTACAAAAGACTTGTTAACTTCTCGTAGCAAAACTCTGGAAGCTAGTCAGGCCTATATGTGCGATTTGTGAGAACAATGAGTCCATTATGAGAAGAAAAGGATTACTTAAATGGAAAGAAATGAGAAATGGGGCCAGGAAGCAAGGGACCATAAAATGCTCTTAAAACTACAAGGGGTAGCTGCTTTGGATAGGGTGGGATTATTCCCTTCTGCCAAAGGCCTTATTCCACCAACCTAAAACTTCCATATGCATTCTAAAGGGGCATAATATGCCTGACCGCTCTAGAGAGCTATGAGCCGCAAGGTGTCTAACGTCCCCTGTCCCAAATATTTCTGATCAGGAAATAGAGCATTCCTTATCTGACATGATGACTTCTCGGATTTACCAGCGAGAAGAGGGAGGGTGCCCCATTCAGCATGCCAGTAGGCAACAAGTGTGGAAATGAAAATATATCTGGACCTGAGTAAAAATCTGGCGAGTTCCAAAGGCAGGGTCATATTATATAGAGTAGAGGAGGATATGAAAGTGTAAAAGCAAGGCATAATGCTTTTACACCTTAATGGACCAGTCTGCCCAATGTTTTATTGGACAGACAGGTAAATGTAGCTTATGTAGCTAATTTAGCCCAGGTTCAACCCCCCGCCCCCTAAGTATAATTGGGCCACGCTCTTTTAAACTGCTCTTCTCACAGCCCATTTTTGTAGCTCATCATCAGTGTTGTGATATGAGTGCTGTCCCAACAGATAGCATAGGAGTCTTTGGTACACATTATGAAGGTTTTGTTCTTATAGTTATTCATTGAGTCCTTGGGAAGTATTAGGTTACGGTCGAACCGAGTGGACACCTCACTCACACTAGTTCAGCCCCCAAATGACATGCACATAGAACAATCTTTCAAATCACTCACTAAACATTCTCTCTGAGCTCTCATTCACACTGAATATGCAAACTTTCCATCTTATACTCAAAATGTCCAGCAGGACAGGCAAATAGGACACAGCACCTCTTGCGTGTATGGATCTTATGTTTGGGATTTATAAAGCACAAACCTATTTGGGAAGCAATGGAGCAAGCACTCAAAGGGGATGCACCCAGGTTTAACTAGTAAGGTAAAGGTGAGCAGAGGAGCTTGGATGTGTAGGGGGATGAGGTGCAGGGGGAATATTCCATATGGGGAGAAATAGGGTTGAGTGGGGAGATAAGAGATTGTCAAGATGTTATTTTAAGAGTAGAGTCTTCAGGTCTCTTGGAGATTGGTCCTCAACACACCATACTGTATGATGCATTATGGTCTTCTTGTAGGTTTCTGTGGATAGAAACGTGTTTTAAAATGTCTGCCTTATAAGTAGACCCTTTATTGTGGTTTTGGTCCTCCAGCCCTGCAAAAAAACAGGAAAACTCAAGAGAGAATGTCACTTTTACCTATTCCATGTTATTAAATCATTCTTTATTCCAAATGAGCACATCATTTGTTCATATAATTCTAAATGTTCGCACACACAATATTTTGTGTTTTTGTGATAAGGGGTCATACTATATGTGATGGATTTTATTTGTTTTATGGGGTCTTTTTAAAACTCTTTTGGTATCTGCCCTTATTGCATTTTTGGACCACTCTCCTTCAGAGTCAGAGCTACTGTTGGAATTATATTTCCGGTTGTCATATGGGTGCTGCCTGCTATACTGATGTCGGGAATGCCTCCTAGATGCTTGAGACACATGATCCTCCCTTTTTTCTTTTCTCTGGGACTTCTCAGGGTTATTTTCCCAGGATACCTTTTTAGAGGTCAGATATGAGTGGGATTCTTTGTCCGAGGGTTTGGAATACACACTGTCTCTTCCCCTAGTTGGCCTAGAAAAATCCTCCCAGTATCCTTGTTAGGAAGAGACTTTTAAAATGCCCTTCCTGGGCTCAAGACTTTGTCTTTCTATTTCAGTCCAGTGGACTAGATGATTTCTCTAAAGGAACATTTTATGCAGTTCTCGGTCACTCAGCTTTATCGCCAGATTTTATCAGGTTCTAAACACAGATGGAGTCTATAGGTATCAATTGGTTTAACGCCTGCATGACACCCTTATTTAGGTGTTAAACTAAAGGCTCTTTGAAGTCATAGAAGGAATGCATGGCAGGGGATGTTAATTCTTTCTCATGCTTCTATTCTGCCTCCACATGTCACTATAAAGCCATGAAGTGTAAAAGGAAGGTGTGAACAGCGCCTTGCTTCTTTGCCTTACATTTGCCCTAAGTGGCTTGTAAAATGCCCCCTTTTCAGAAATGTATTTATTCTGGGGCACAACTATTCCGTAGCCAAATTAACCATGTCATGTGACATAATTGTGGGTGTGTTCCAAAAATACTAATGTGCTCTAGCACCTTGAAGCACCTCTTGTGCTAGATGGAATTACCAATAGAGACTTCAGACCAAAAATGCAGACAGACTCAGAAAATATGGCAAAATACTACTTTATCCTCAATTCAATAAAGGAAGGCAAACTGGTGAAGAACGGAATGATGTTTGCACACACAGACAAACTAGATTATACAGAGCTTTTGTACCCCCAATATGCATCATCTATGATGTCATCCTAGGTGGCGAAGGGTTGATGAAGGGAACATATCTACCTATGGTTTACATAGGTTAGTACTTCATGTGCTGCCCCTATCTGTAAGGCACACCTAAAACTACCTTTAAATACATATGATACTGATTAACGCAGAGAAAAGGGTATACATGAGTGCGCGCGGAGAGGAAGTGGTGAAGAGAGTGGTCTGTTGTGGTCCGGTGGGGTCAGGTGAAGGAGTGAAGCAGAACTCTTAAAGATCGTTGGCTGGACCCGTGCCCCGGATAAGTTTCATTCCCTGGTAGGTAAGTGGATCACAACAATCTTAGTCCCGCGGCAGAGGCGCTGGATCTGAAGTAGTAAAAAACTAAACGAAAAAGTTTCTCGTAGCGGAAAGCTACGGGCATTGAAAGTGTGCTTGTTTGAACTCTGTTAATTACACTGGACTGTTTTATTTGCCGGCGTATTACTCGCCTTACTCACCTCAGTGAACTGATCATTCCTAAAGCGTACTTCCCTTCTGCATACACCCCCCTTTGCTGTGTTGACTGGGAAACATGAATGTGGGAGGAACATTAACACTGTTTGCCTGCAGGAGTGCTGCTTTTGGTAGAAACGAATGACTTTCGGCAAGACATAGCAGCTGACAGCTGGTTCTATCTGTGGGTTTACTAATTACTCGGGGGATTCAGTAATTAGAACTATCGGGTGGGAGACTGCAGGAGTTCGAACTCCTTTCATCACGTCGGCTGGCCCCGCAAAAATCGAGTGATTGCATTGTTTTAAGACCCGAGCAGAGTACAAGCAGGTCCTTTCTCCTCGAGTTTGCTTCAATTCTATGCTTAAAGGTTGGGCCGATAAATCGTTCAGTCTGTTGCTGTGCCTGGGAAGAGGCTATTAGAAGAAGGAAGGGGAAGGAGAGTAAAATCGCAGTATAAGTGTCCCATGGAGTATAAGGTAGAATTCTAACTTCCCCGGGGTTCCCCAGAGTTGGAATTCACTGATTCAAAGAGGGGTGCCATTGAACGCTGGGACTGGGTTAAGCGTGGTGGTGAAGGCACAGGAATTATGAAACTATGAAGCAACCCACTTCAGGAGGACCAGAGAGCCCCCGAATGGGACGAGCCATCATCAAGCAGTCCCGCAGGGTTGAATAGTCACAGAGACATATTTGAACTGCCACAATCGACAAGACTGCTTAATGTCCAAGCCCAAATTCACTTGCAGGATACACTGCACATGCCAATCAGACAGAACGCTCCGCAGCCAGCTACAACTACAACTGCAGAGTTTTGGAAAAAAGGTTTGCAATTTCCAGTGACAACCTCAAAAATACAGAAAAAAATTGAAGATCATTTTGGAAAGAACAGCAAAAGTGCCAACGAGGAGGAATCCTGAGTAAAATCTGTAGGGGGCCTCAGTCTGCAAAAATGTCTAGAAAAGAGAGGGCGTCATCCCAAGGGGCTTTGGACCTTAATGAATCCCTTGAGTCAACTGGAATTTTGTCCTCAACTGAGCCAGATAAAGATATTATTATCCCTGAGGATGAAATAGAAGAGACGCTGGGATCTCGGCAGGAAGATCTGAACATTGGGTGCTAGTTACCTTCTCTAGCCATCTCTGTGGCTAGTCATCCAAGTGAAACCACACTTTCTGCCCTCAATTACGTTCTCAATTCTCTAGTCTCAGTCTTTGAACTATTGAGGGCAGAAGTTCAGTCCCAAACAGGGACTTTGCTAGAAATTACAAATGAAATGGCCACACTAGATGGCGCAGTGGTGGGGTGCTGTAACACATTAAATACTACTGTATTACAGAGGCTACAATAGTTAAAGGTGGAAATCACTAAACAAGGCCTAGATGTATCAGCCATCCAACAATCTATGGCAGAATGGAAAAAGGAGATTGAGTTGGACACAAAAGTGAAGCAAGATATACTGGCTCAGCTCCAAACACTTAATCAAAGGTTTCCGGAATTAAAAGATCTGAATCAAATGGAAGAAACTAACTCCCAGATGGACGATACTCCACTCTCGGAATCTGTGTTAGAAGAATTCAGATGGCTGGCTAATGTGGGTGATGGCCTCTTGGAGGAAGACGTACCGGTCATAACTGGGGAGAATAATCAGTCAACTCACGAAGGTGCCACGCCACCTGGATCGCAGATCCCAACACATGGAAAGGGAGGGAGAAAAGACAGAAGATGTGAATCAAGGAGACAAAGAAGATTGAAAGAATCTGCAGCTAAAAAAAAGGAAAAAATATCAAAAAATCAGAAAATTCGCAAACATAATTCTTCAGAGACAAATGCTTTTTTGAAGAAAATCTCCAATGCATCTTCTACGTCTGCGGGGGGTGGACTCACAGGACTTGATTGTGATAGACTCTCCTGCTACAAACCCAGCCAAAGAAGACCAGAGCGGGAAAGGAAAAGGGCAGGGGTGTAAACTAAAACTTCCAAGAAGGGTACAGAAAAGGCCAGGAGCCCGATTGTAGACAAGGTGCCAATGGTGTCATCAACTGGATCACAAACAGAAGGAGAAAAAACAGATCCCAAGGGCCCCATAGCGAAGCAAATACCAGGCTTAGATGTAAGCCGTGCAGGTACCCAATTGTCCAACTGAAGCCAGTCAAGGCCTCAGTAAAGACAAGTGAGCACTTGCCGATTGCCCTAATATTTCTGAAGTGTAAGCAAAATAAAGGAATGCCAAATACAATACCTATGGGTGAAGCATCCAGAGAATTAAGACCAAATCAGATGATTGCTCCAATATTCCTGAAAAAAACACAAGGATTATATATAACTAAAGAGAGCAATGAGGAAACTAGAACAGGGGATGGCAAACACAGAATGATTGGGGCGTCCAGTCATGGCCCCGAGAAGACCTCCAAAATACTTGTGCCACCAGTGGAAAATGAAGGGGAAGTCATTTTTCAAGGAGACCCGGGGAAGCCAAGAGAGAAAAAAAAAGGAAAATGATTTGTCTCCGTTCGCAATGCATATTATATGGCAATCCCTGACTAAAGTTCCAAGCTTATACTTACTCAATAGTCTGCATATTGAGTTTGTAGGATTTCCGGACCACGACTATCTCTTGGTGGCAGAGGTGGGGTTATCGTCAAGAGAGGCATACACAGCCATTTAGGAGCAACATTTCAATTAAGGAAACTCGATCTTTTGGTCTCCTGTTCGCAGCCGGAGCTCAAGAAAAATTCTCTGAGAGGGGTCTCAAAGGGATGTCCAAAACATGCGGGTGGCAATGTCACCGAAGCCCAGCAGTCTCACCAACTAAATGAAGAGGCTGCGACCAAGGACGTCAGTGTAGAAAATACTTTATCTCTGCTCCCGAGTATCTTAACAGAAGTCTTACAGAAACTGGGGTTGGGACAAAATCCTCTTTAATAGCCAGGGTTAAATGTTCTTTGCTGGAACAGGGGAGGGTGATGTCATCATGCTTCAAGAAACATGGATGACGAATCAAACCTCAGTAGAGGGATTTCAGATAATGTTGCAATTGGCCATTCAAAAAGCTAGGGGTAGAGCAAGTGGGGGCATGATTTTGGCAGTTAGACATTCAAAATTCAATGACATTACACAAATCCCTAGTAATATTAAGGGTTTGCAAATTTGCAAAGCCTCCTTGAAACAAAAAACAGGGGTCTTGGACATGATTTTCTTTAACACCTATTGGAACCCTGCGTGCTCCGATCTTGGGTCCTTTTTGAAATCTTTGGTGCTCTCCTTGGGACAATTGAGATAATTGTATACAGGAGCAGTAATAATACTAGGAGGGGACTTAAATTTACAATCTATTCAGTTGACAAAGGAGCAGACCAATAAAACTGGAAGGAGAATAATAGAAAATGGAAGATCCTGGGTAGATCTTCTAAATGAATTGGGACTAAAAATGGCAAATGGAACACTCCCGGGGGACATTCCTTCAAGATTGATGAGAATCCAAGGGAATTCAGTCTCAAGTCTGGACTATCAATTCCTCTCTACTGCTTTATTTGAACTAAAAGAATCACTTAATATTTGTGAGGGAGGGGGGAGTGACCACCTGAGGTCGGAACTTAGTTTTCCCGACATTTTATTGGACCAACAGGATAAGGATAGCCAAGTGATTGACTGCAGAAAAGGCAGAGTTCGGTTATTAAAATACAAATTCAAAGTGAAAAAACTGAATGAGAAATTAGCAGCTCTGTCTGATCATATACAACTCTCAAATTGCATTCCAGGATGGTTTACAAAGTTCGTCTGGTCCACCCTCTCTCCGAGTGGGAGTGAAGTGGGAGCCAGGCAAACACACCGGCATGTTTTTGAGGAATAAACTCAGTTTAAGAAAAGAGAGTTAAATAAGACTCTAATTATTATTCGAAAAATCTATTCTAACTGAGAGACAAGGAAGAAGGAAGAAAAGTTACTGAATAGAGCCTATAAATCCTGGTCAGTCTCTAGAAAAATAGAAAGACTGCGAAGGGATGGGGAATATATGTTTGAGCTAATTGAGAAAAGGGACTCAAAAGAGTTCTGGAACGTTCTCCATCAACTAGAAGGGAAATCAAATATTCATCTCTTTAATTTAGTGCCAGAAAAAGATTGGATTTTCCATCTCCAGTCGATTTTTGGGAAACCACATAAAACATCCTTTCACAAAAATAATCATGTTAACTGGAATCTAGAATTTGATGAGTCATACATTGAAGATCTAATTATGAAGAGCTTGGCTTCAAAAGTGGCAGAACCGAATGGGCTAACTTATCAAGTTTTGAAGAGCAGTCCAGCCGTATGGGCAAAAGTGTTAAATTGGCTATTTAAAGAGATCCTGAGGGAAAGAGAACTTCCCCCCTCGTGGACCTTGGCCACTATTATCCCCCTTTTTAAGGGGGGGTGATAGGGCATTGGCAGCAAACTATCGCCCTATCGCCCTCCTGGATGTTGATGGCAAGATATTCATGGAGATTCTGCTGGGGGAAGTGGAAAACCGGGTCAGAAAAGTGAACTTCCTGTCCAAATGTCAGACTGGCTTCAGGAGGGGTCTGTCCACAGCCATAAATGGCATAGTATTAAATCTACTATGTGAGAACATGAGCAAAAGTGGGGGCCAGCAGCTGTATGGAGCTTGGGTGGACTTCTCAAAGGCCTTCGACATGGTGGACAGGGAAAGGCTCTGGCAGAAACTGAGGGCTAAAGGAATTCCAGAGGGTCTACTGGGGATGCTTGTTGCATTTCACAAAGATAACTATATCAGAGTGCAATTAGACGAGGAAGGCCATCTGTCCGAGGCAGTGGAAGTAAACAGGGGGGGGCATCACGGGTGCCTGGGGCACTGTTGTTTTTCAATCTTTTCATAGCTGAAATGGGAGAATACCTAGCAGGGGCGTAGGAGACACATAAAATCTGGGGGGGGGGGGCAGGGGACATCTTGGGGACTTTGCTTTATTTATTTATTTATTTATTTATTGTGTTTTAGTCAAAGAACTCGACTTTTCACAAAATTAGAATCTAAATAGCAGTACGTAATACATTACAAATATCACTGTATAAAACAAGAGAAAAGAAGAAAAGAAAACAAGAAGACAATTACAGGATGCAGCAGCAAAGTACATGTCTTTGTATGTTGCATTTCTGGATTTTTCATCTGACTGAGCTCATGGTAAGAGAGAGGAAATCACAATTACTTTCAGTGGGCCACAGCTAGGACGCCAGCTTGTTAAGAGGCAGATCACCTGTAAGTGGACTCCTGCCAAATAAAGGAGTTGAAGCCTTTTCTACAAACTGCAAGTTGCTACTTTTTTTGTGTGGGACAAGGAGACGTGTGTGTCTCTTGGAATGGAAAGATGGGGGTTACAAAGAAAGAGGAAATCTTGTTTGTACCTCTGAGTAAGCCCTGTTATGGGAGTAGAGGGTGTGTGATGTTGCTCCTTTGACTGTCCTCCGGGGGGGAGGATACAGGAAACAAGGAAGATGAGCGATCGCAAGACCACCCCCTTATAAGCACTCACCAGGTCTGTGGCCGGATGTGTCGGACCCGGGGGATGCCTAGTAGATGGGGTGTATGTGGACCCAGGGGGTGGCCAGAGGGGCTGCCTGCTATGTGGGCTGCCCCTCTAGCGCCACTGGGAGGGCCAGGCCAGCCTCTCACGATGAGTCTGGTCCCTCTTATTCCATCACATGCTGGCTTTAGAGCCTAGCCTTTCTTTGCCTTTGCTATTCTGAAAGCAGAGCTGGACTCTGATCCTTTCTCGTTTAACATTTGCTGCAAAGCCTGATCTATTTGATTCTCTCATATGTTACTAGGACGGCAGAGCATGGGTCCTCTGCCCTGTTAAATTATTCAAAGAGCCCCTCTGGCCTTTCTTTGTCTCTCCCTTGTCTCACTGCTTGCTTGCTTAATACATACATCCTTTCTTGAACACTCAACATATTCTCCCTAACACAGCAATGGCAGCTGCAGTCTGCCTTCACTTCTATTTGTTACATGTCTTGAATTGGCCTCTTATTTCCGCTTTTCTGTCTACAGGGGAAAGACATTTGCCAGTCACTGCCATGCTGTTTCTACCTGGCCATAAGAGGGCAACAGCTAGCCAATATTGTATTTGAAGAACATGGCATATTATGCCAGAGTCTGGCAACTGACTTCCTAATGCCTACACAAGAGACACAACTCTTGCCTTTGGTTCCAACAGTAATTCAGTAATGAAGAAACGCGAGAACGCATATATTGCTTATAAATGAAGGGGATGATGTCACACTTGGTTAAGACATTTTTATCACGGCAGGAGCTAATTTCCAGCTGTAATTAAGCAATTACCTTTTAGACTTCTGGCTTTAAATAACGTTAGTATCACCTGGAAAACACAGAGGTTGCTCAACAGGGTTCCTGGAGCAGAAGGGTTACCCTACTCGTGGGCATGGATGATTGGAGGGCATTCTTGCCATGGTTTGGAGCCTGGCCCCTACAGCCATGATGGGGGGAGGGGCCTATTACTTTTGGTTGTACGTACCCTTTCAGGGTGGGCAGACATTGCCTCCTGCTTTAGCCCACTAACAGCTCTGCTTTGCAACTTTATCACACATACCTGTCAGGTGGCATGTAACTCAATGCTACTAATGTTATCAGCCTCAGAAGTCTGGATTCCTTTGCCACATCAACTAGGGTACAGGCTTGCCACCTGAGACTTACCTATGTCTGAGTCGGCATCTGTCGCCCTGTGGGGAAGACACACACAGAAAGAGCAGGGCACAGTGCCCTTGTGGGTTTTTCACACTTCTTCCTCGGGGTGGGCACAATTCACTCCGCAGAGAAAGTGGCACATGCTGGGCAACATTCTCCCACTTTGACAATGTCACCCAAAGAGCGAAATTGGCCATTTGAAATACCTCTGTCGACGTATTATTGCGCAATCCACACTGATGGGTTTAAGCACCTGCTTAACGCGAGATGGCAATTAAGGGCATTTGCCAATGCACCCAAGAAGCACAGGACACCCTCTTACCAGCGACATGCCACGCTCACTCATTCTAATCACGAATTGGCATTTATCTGGGGTCATGTTAAATGTATTTATTTATTTATTACATGTGTAGCATCACGCAAAACCCCCAAGCATCAAGGCGCACAGTAAACTTGAGGGAGTGGACCACTTCCATCAGCACACTTTTTTTACTTTTCTGCCACAAAATATAAGATTTTAGCGTAAAAGGCAGTTGAAATCACATTGCTTTTCCACTTTGGAAGAGTGTAAATACCTTGCGCAATTAGCGATTGGTTGCAGAATTGACAATGGCTTCCTCTGGACTACGCCCGCTCTTACCAGGTTTCATTTTCAAGCAGATACCAGAGGAATCCCTTTCCTTATTTCCAGAATGAGAATCCATGCTGGCAGTAAGGCCGCATTTGTCTGGTGGAGCGGGAAATAAAAGGGTCCTGGTGTGTCCACTCGGCTCCTGACCACAACCCAGAAAATGCCTGAAAATCTGGCCAATTAGAAAAAACCAACAGTAATAGTATTTTCCACCACTTTTTCTGAACCAATTGATCTGGAAAATGCTGTGTTGCATTGGAAGCTCAATGCATTCACTCTGACTATTATCCCACCGGAAGATTAAGCCAGGTGCTGAACACAGGTGTTACATATTCCTGTGCACAATCTGCATTTGGATAATGAACTAAGTTAGCTACCTTACAAATGGTATCTCCTCTGGTGCTTTACCGTCTTAACCCCCTAACTGTCATGGGTATTTTCCCCCAGTGCCAAGGCCTTTTTTGGTGATTTCGGTATGTCGCCATTCAATCCCTTGTAACTTCTTTGTTACATGAGATATCTCTGCCAAAGTTGGCCCATTTTTTCCCCCATGTAGGCGGTCATAATGCCACCCAAGAATCCTAGTTTGCAGTAGGGGGGTGAGAGAAAATAACCAAAAAGGAGAACATTTCTGTTTTTTTCCGAAAATGCCAATAAAATGTTGTACAAAGAAGCCTGTGGTGTTTTCATTGTAAGAGCTAGGAACAAATGGTTTGCTGTTCTGGATTCGCCATTTTCCAGGCTTTCAAGAACAGATTGAGTGAAAACCAAAATAACATTTTGATATGCTAATCAGCCGTTTTGTGATAGGTAGGCGATTTTGGCGTTTTTTGTCCAATAGCACATGCGTGGACGGAATGGAAGAAAAGGGTAGGAAAGCTGAATGGGAAGCCAGAAAGGCATACATTCTGAAAAGTAGACAATATTCCAAGTTTAGGAAGTGGTGATTTGCACAGGTCAGGCAACAACCATGTAGGGAAATATTCCATAGTTTGGGGGAAAATCGGGAAAATGACAGACATTTTTTTTTATTTCCGCACATTTACTCTGGTCACACACCGAAACAAGCAGCCAACAATACATGGCCTACCTTCCCGCGTTCCCACAGGTTTCCCGACAAAAACGGTACCTCACATGTGTGGGTGCACCTACCTGGGTCAAAGGGAAAAGCCTAAAACACTGGTAACCCCAAGTCTTTTCGCACAGCAGATTTTCAGGAAGTTTGCTCATGTGGACAACCTACAGATTTGGGCCTAGGGTGTCGAAGCCACGAAGGACAACAGGGAACCCCATGCATTTCCAAAAAGAAGACACCCGTGGGAATCCGCAGAGGTCTGACTTGCGCGAATCGCCCCATAATTTATGACCCACAATCCCTGACAAAGTCTGAAATTTAGTGGAAAAAACACAATTTTCACTTTGTCTGGGATTGTGTGTAATACGTTATGGGGCGATTCGCGCAAGTCAGACCTCAGTGCATTCCCAGGGGTGTCTTCTTTTCGGAAATGCTTGAGCTACCCTGTTTTCCTTCGTGGCTTTGACACCCTAGACCCAAATCTGTAGGTTGTCTCCCCAAACCCTTTGGGGGATATCAGTGGTTTATCCTTTTCCCTTTGTGCCCAGGTAGGTGCAACCATACATGTGAGGTATCGTTTATGTCGGAACGCGGGAAAGTAGGACATGTTGTGTTGGCGTCGTGTTTTGGTGGGTGGCTAGAGGGAAATGTCTGAAAATTGTAGTTTTTTCACCAAATTTCAGACTTTGCCGGGGATTGTGGGTAATACATTCTGGGGCGGTTCGCACAAGTCAGACCTCTGTGGATTCCCCCAGGGCTGTACTCTTTTTGGAAATGCATGTGGTTCCCCGTTTTCCTTGGTGGCTTCGACACCCTAGGCCAAAATCTGTAGGTTGTCTACATGTGCAAAATCTGCTCTGCCAATAATCCCAAGCCTTTCGGCAAAGCAGATTTTGCTCATGTGGACAACCTACAGATTTGGGCCTAGGGTGTCGAAGCCACCAAGGAAAACAGAGAACCCCATGCAATTCTGAAAAGAAGACATCCGTGGGCACCCCCTTTCCACTAAAAACATCCATGGTGGTTTAGTGACCCCCACACCCACCCAAAACAAGTTATCATTTTTTTATTTTTGTTTTTGTTTTGCCTCTTTCCTAGCAGCAGATTGTGCTAGCAATCTGCCCTCAGGGAGGGCTACATTAGATGCCCCCATCCATTTGGGGTGGGGGAGAGGGCCACCCCCCTTTCCACTAAAAACATCCATGGTGGTTTAGTGGCCCCGCAAACCCACCCGAAACAAGTTATAATTTTTTTTATTTTTGTGTTGCCCTTTTCCTAGGGGAAGATGGGCACATGTGTGTGGCCATCTGCCCCCCGGGGGGTGGCAAAACGTACTGACCCAGGCTTGGGGTGTGGCTCTGCCAATATTTGCAGTGGCCTCCCCCCACCCCAAATGGATGGGGGCATCTCATGTACCCCTTCCTAGGGGCAGAAATCTGTCGCCAGGGAGGGCTACATAAAATGCCCCCTCATCCACTTAGGGTGGGGGGAGAGCTACCCCCCTTTCAAACACAAAACATCCTGGTGGTCTAGTTAGCCCCCCTCACCACCCCCAACCCAAAACAAGTTATAATATATATCTTTTTGTTTTGCCCTTCACCTGGGGCAGATGGGCACATGTGTGTGGCCATCTGCCCCCGGGGGCGGGCCAAAATGTACTGCCCAGGGTTGTGAGGGGTGGATCTGCCAATATTTGAAGCGGCCTCTCCGCCCCACCCCAAATGGATGGAGGGCATCTCATGTACCCCTTCCTAGGGGTAGAAATCTACCGCCAGGGAGAACTACATAAGGTGCCCCCATCCACTTAGGGTGGGAGGGCCACCCCCCTTTCAAAAATCCCTGGTGGCTAGTGGTCCCACCCGCACCCATCTGCCCCCAGGGTATTACCCCCATGCTTTAGGGGTAAGGGGGGAGAGGGCAGCTTACATAGTAAGCAGCCCCTCCGCCGACTTCAAAAACAGATCCCTGCACGAAACACCAAACACATATTCTGGTGGGGATAAATGACATTACACCCCCCCCTCTTAAAATTGTGGGGGGGATTTGTCCCCCCTGTCCCCCCCATGTCCTACGCCCATGTATGCAGAGACATCAACAATCTTATTTGCAAACCGTTCGATCAGATCTCACACTTCCGGGTAGGTTAGCATTCTGTTCCCTCGGCAACCAATGCACGTACCTTTCGCCATTTCACAGCTCCTGTTATTCTGTATTGCAGCTGACCAGCCGCTTCTCCTAGTGATTTGTAGTGTCTACCGTGCCCCACAGTAGAATGCTGCCTGTTCCCCTGCTATCAAACGTCTCTCTCATCTATCAGCGCCAATCGACCCACTGCCACAAGTAAGCTTTGTATCCGTTCCGATTGGTTTTCTTACTTCCTTCACATCAGTCCACTCTCACAACTCCTTCCCTATGTTTTATGTTATATAGAATCAGCTCAAGTTCTATCCTCCTTCCAAGTAACTCCGAGCGGGAATCCTCACCTCAGGGTAAGAGTTTGGTCAAAGGAGATTAGTGAAAGGACAGTACACTGTATAATCAAGCTCCTTCTTCTTTCAGCATGCAGAACAGAACAGACTCTGCTTCACCAGCAGTTGGGGTTAAGGACTTCACATGGCATTGTTAAAGCAGGAAGCTAGAAACCTCTACACAGCTACAGAAGACACTTCTTCACAATAACATCAGTCACCTGGTTTTCTTCCCCAAAGTGTTTCCCTGGAATCCCTGCCCCGTCCCTGCTACTCTTACCGGGAAGGTGCAAGGCAACCAGGAGGCTGTTCCCTTAGTCACAGAAAGTCTACTTTCCAGGTTAGTGCTGAATTCATTGCTGCACTTGTTTCATTTATAAGTCATTGAAATCATTACACAGGGTGGAGGTAGACCATAGAGAGAGGAACTTCGGTAAAGGCAGAGGTGGAAGAACCAGTGGAACGAGGATAGACAGTGGGTGGAGTAGGAGCAAGGAAAGTAGTAGGAGTAGGAAAGTAGAGTGATAGAGCGATATAGGAAGAGGAACATCAGAGCACAGAAGGGCCATAGAGGATGAAACTGAAGTGGCTGGAAGGAACAACCCTTAAAAACACATCTTTGGGAAATTGTTGAATAGGCCTATACATTGTTCCCAGAGGCTAGATGGATACCTTTACCTTAGGCTATCATCCGCAGTTGGATAGATTGTAAATAGTAGGGGTTACTGTAAACTAGAACCAATGCAGGTTTAAGAGAAGTTTAGGTTAGGTTGGGACTGCCCATCCCTAAGTTAGATAGAGTGAGACTGCCAATAAACCCATTGGAATTCAAAATAGAGACCCTTGAAGCATATTTGCCAATTGGCGTGTTTTGGGGCCTTTTCTGATACACCCTCACCTTCAGAGCAATACATCCAGAACGAGGGCCATATTAGCCCAATGGCACCTCAAAGTACTCATCAAAATCAAGCTGTTCCCAATAAGAGAAATGTTAGGAGGGCATCAATGTGCCATTTTACACAAAACAATAATGCCCAGTCATATTATGTTTACAAAGTATGGTCAATGAAGTGTAACCCAGTACTTTAAAAAAAAATATTGTTCATAGTTTTGTAGAACAATTTTGAAATATAAAATGTGTAAGCATAATTGACATCTCCTGATTTTAACCGGTACACATCTTTAAACATTGCTCCCATTTAAGCTTGTATAGTAGTAAACATTCAATTAAACTACAGAAATGCAACTAATGGAAACATGTCAGATCAACTAATCATTTGTTTCTCCCTAGAATTTCCTTTGTCAATGCAGGAAGTGGGACCTGGCAGCGGCTGCTTCTTTCTGAGCTCTGGGCTGCTCTTTGGCTAAGGGTACGAGGGTGACAATCCAAGGTTGCATATCAAGGCAGGGAAGTCATTTGGGGGTCACCAGAGAGTCTCTCTTGCTACCCCTGAGGTCTGTCTTGCCTTTTTTTAAATGTAAGCTCCTGAGCTGTGGCCAGTGCCATGTCACTCTTTATTTTTGGAGGGGCTGGCTTTCTTGTTCAGGCCTCTTAAAAAAACAGGTGGTTCCACAAGTGTAACACTTTGAGCAATGATCCTAAATAAGAAAGAATAGGAATAGCAATGTGTCTTTCTGAAATTCTATACAATAACTGATAGACTAATTAAAGGTTTATTTTAGGCACACTACATGGGGTGAGTCACTGATTTAGCCTGTTCTTGAACACCTCAACTCAGCCTTTCATCCTTCTGAGGTTCACAAATGAGTACCAACACAGGTTGGGTGATATTGTATGTATATTTGTTCTATATAAAGCATTTATGCGCAAGTGCTTCATAATAACACATCATTATCATTTGGCATTGGAAGTCTGCTTGCATTCACAGTAATTTGGTAATATGGGCCTATACGAGGTGGTGGTAGATCTCTTTCTTCGGCTGGGGCCTCCCTCTAGATCAGCCTCTCTGAATCTTGAGGAGCATCATCTCCGGTTCCGGAAGCACCTTAAAACCTTTCCCTTTGCTTCTGCTTTTTCTCCTTCTCTCCCCTGCTGACTTCCTGACTGAAAGTGACATTGCACTCATTACCTGGCAACCTTCTGATCTCAGGCCCAGGTCCCCTCCCCGGCCAGTCGCACACTTGCCTTCCTGGCAACCCCCGCACTTGGGGACTGTTTCTGTTTCCCTACAGTCCCACTACCAGCACTTGACACTTGATGTCTGCACTTACCCTTGCACTTGCCACCTGCTGGCCGTACTTTTACTTATTGTTTATTTATTCTATTATCACATGTACTGCACTGTCCCCATGCCCCTTCACCCCTGCACTTTCCCACATCCCCCTTCCCATGCACTTGCGCGATCTGAATGACACCTGGTCTAGTAGGATCATTGTCTGTCTTCCCTCTGTTCCCCCTGCCTTGCCTCGTCGCGCTTTGAAACACTTGTGTATAAGCCGTTATAAATGCCATATCATATCATCATATCATATAATTTCATATCATATCATATACACACTAATATTAATGATACATATGGGGATCCATTCTTGTATGAAATGTATATCATATTATAGTGATATCATAACCATATATTTCCTAGTGTACTTAGGAATAATGCTACGCGATGCTACTTCCTGTTTTGTCAAGGGGTGAAAGATTGTGTTCTTTCGCTTCCCGTAATGTCACTTTGGGGTGGTTGTCAAATGACATCACTTCCTCTGATGTCATCAGAGGTCAAAGGTTGTGTGGTGTCACTTCTGCGACCCCTGGCATTTTGGTGAAATGACGTTCCTGTATCAAGAACGAGCAAAAGTGTGCAGAAGGGTTTTTGCTTAATGCTTTCCTTGGCTATGCATGTTTGCAGGTCAAATAAGGACAGTGTGGCTGCTGTCAAGAAGGCAGAGATATGACTCGAGCTCAGGAGAAGAAATCCTGCTGACGGTGTCAGTGAAGAAAGTGATGAGCGTGGCAAGTAAGAACATTATCTTTTTCTTGGAACTCAGCTTAGAAACCCTTAAAGAATGGAGGGAACTACAAGATGTTCGAAAACCTTTGCAGGAACAGGGGTTTTAATAACTCAGAAGGCAAAATAAGGGCAAAAAACAAGATTCCTTCCTACTCCCTTTTAGAGTGTTACAAATGCGTACACGTGGACTGCAAAGAGTTAATTCAACGGTTTAACTACTTGTCCTGCAAAGGTATTTGATTCAGAATTGCAAACCTTTGTCAATCGTAATGCTAACATGATTATTTCATTAAAAGGGATGATAAAAAACATCCATTCTTAAAATGCCCTTCAGTTCTTTAAGCGGGAGGATTATTTCATAGTGTCATGGTGCAAGAATTATCATTTTTGTACTATGAATGGATTTAAAACATTGTGTCCATCCTGTAAATGGCGGTCAATTAGGAGCTCTTAGACATACAATTCTGGATGTGTTTTGTTCACTACGAGATGCTTATGATGGACATAACACAGCAAGTCCCTCTCCAATCAGAGATCACAATGGGGTATATTCCCCATTAACCAGCACCTGGCATGACCATTGAAGGTTGCTTTGTGGGTGACAACATGCCAGATAACAAGGGCTCACATTCTTGATGACAGAATATTTAATGACGAGGGCCAGTACACAGAGGAGTGCTGAATTCATTGCTATGTAGAGGTTTTTTGCCATCCAGAATAATGACATTATAGTATCCAGAACGTCGTCTTATGCCACAACGTTGATTCCCCAAGCGTGCCCGATGACAAAGCTGTTATTAGAGACTAACAATGTGTAAACCTGTTTTCATGTGCCTTTTTATCGTATTCCTTCATGCAGCACTTTCTGTGCGTGCATGGCAACCGCCAATCACAAGTGATGTCACATGCTGTTTTCATGTGCCTTTTTATCGTATTCCTTCATGCAGCACTTTCTCTGCGTGCATGGCAACCGCCAATCACAAGTGATGTCACATGCTGTTTTCATGTGCCTTTTTATCGTATTCCTTCATGCAGCACTTTCTCTGCGTGCATGGCAACCGCCAATCACAAGTGATGTCACATGCTGTTTTCATGTGCCTTTTTATCGTATTCCTTCATGCAGCACTTTCTGTGCGTGCATGGCAACCGCCAATCACAAGTGATGTCACATGTAAATGGCGAACGTACAACATCCCCACTGAAGGGAATTCTAATGGTAGGAACTGCTATGCCCTGTTACATCTCGGTAGCAAGTGCACTGGGAATCTTTTATTTCCAAACATAGTCCAGTATTTGTTATCTTCCTCTGTTCAGACCCCCTGACAAATCTAAAAATTCTCTCAAGCAAATGGGAAACAGATGTGCAATTTTTACGAGCCATTCCAATTGCGATTTGTAGGGAACCCAAAATAGGTCTGTCCACGGTCCCAGCAGTCCTTAAAATCGCCCAGATTTGCTGACTTGCATATTTGCTGCGAAGAGTGCGATTTGGAACACTCCTCGTGACACGATAGCTTGTAAAGCAGCGGTGTTCTTTTTTATTTCAATTGCAAGAAATACCAAGCGCTGAAAAAGCCAATATTGGTTTTGTAAATGTAAAGGGCTAGCTATTTGTGGAAGTCCCAACAGAAATGCTTGTCCTATACGTTTTGCAATTCCGGACCTATTGACTTTTGAAATGCGTATGGTTGTTTGCCTTTGAAGGGACTCCCCGATACGTTCGCTTCGTAATGGCTGCCAGAAAACCAATCTCACGGTTTGCTCTACAGCTGTATTTGTGTTTTATTTTCTATGACAAGTGTCCTGGCATGCCTGCTACTAAAACAAAACATATCTTAGTGGCATACCCGAATGCCTCTAGTTTGGAGTAGGTTGGGTGTTGCTGTGCAAAAGAACAGGGTTAATGTAATTGTGGTATTGTTCAGAACTCGTGCTATATATACAAAAAGCAATTTGAAAGGATTACTCATTACACTATACGGATGAGAACTAGAGCATGCTGCTTTAATAAAAGAAAAAGACGAACTGTCCAGCAGCTTTAAAAAACGTCTTACAAATAGCGCGCAGGATGTTTTTATGTATGGTTGATTGTATCTTTACGCCTTTTCATGTTGGGTTAGGCTGTCCAAAAATTGGTCCTTTTGAGGTGTACCTATTTACTTAATTGCTCTATTTTTTTTAAATGTGCATTTTGTTTTAACACCAATAGGTTAAAGCAATTGTACAAACACAATCAGTGCAAACAATGTGGACCAGCGATAGAACAGTGCAAACATAATGGTTGATATATTCGTATCATCAAACTTTTGAGGAGAGAGGATAGAGAAGAGAGAAAAAAAAACAAAGGTAATAATAATTAAATAAATCACTGTATAACATGTTGTATCTGTGTCACGTATAATACCCAGATTTTTGAACTAGGGCTCTTGTGGGGGAACCTATTCTGCCCAGGGAGGCACCTTTTACCTACAGTGTAGCAGCGCTGTTTTCACCGAGAACACTATGTTTTTTTTTTGGTTTTTTACCTGTGCAAATGAACTTACCTTTAATGCTATGTACTAGATTCTGACAGTTACTGAATTGTCTTTTGTCTTGTTATATAAGCATTCACCGGTATCACTGGTGTCTGCTTCCATGGTCTATATGTGTGTTACAAAAAGTAATGTTTGGTGACAAAAATGTTGGTCCATCAATCAATACCTTTGATGATGTTTGATATAATACAATTCAAATAATCTTTTTAGTAAGATATTATCACTTGAGTGTTTGTGTTAATTTATTTTGGACTACAGGGTACACAGGAGAGCGTGAAGGTGATCCTTCCTTTGACCTATTCAAACGTATAATACCCATACAACAGATTACTATTGTGGAATCAGCAGCGCAACCAAATCATATACGTGAGACATTTCAAGAAGCATTCAAATTACACATATTTCAAGAAGCATTTAAATAACGCATCAGTTAACCATAGATATTAAGGAACAGTTCCCAAAGATTATTGAATTTATCAGATTCTCCTCTGTATTTAAAAAATGCCCTCTCATACATGGACACGGTCAGCAGTTCCTCCACCCAGTCATCAATGGCGAAGCAGTTGGGCGTTATCCATGCACGCAGGATAATTCTTTTAGCAAGCATGCAGCTTCTTAATACCCATATTGTCTTAGGAAATGACAGGCCTTTTAATTGGGTGACATCCCCAAGAATCAGAAGTGAAGCCTTTCTAGGGATTGAACACTCCAGCACTAGACCCATCCTCTCACACACCCTTTCCCATAAGTCTCTTGTTTTCATGCAAAACCAAAGTAAGTGACTCAAAGTAGCCCCTAATTGATTGCACTTCCAGCATTGGTCATTTTCTGAAAAGTGTCTCTTAAACATTTGTTCTGATGTCCAATAAGCCCTAAAGAGTAGTTTAGTCTGTGAGGCCCTCAGACACCAATCCATGCTTGTCAAGCGGACATTGTTACAGCACCTCTGTCGGCAATCAGGGCTAATCTCTTCACCCAATTCACCAGCACACACATTAGCAAGTGCAGAGACCCCTTTAGGATTGGATAAAAGGACATTGTATAAGCTGGCAGCCGGATGGTTTGCTCAGGCACATAGTTCCAGCATTGATCAGGCAGTGCTCTGCGTGGTAATCTGAGTTGTGAGCTCAAAGTTTAGCAGATATTAGACCTCTCAGTTGTCTATATCCGGCATAACTGCAGTCTATTTAAACAAACTCTCTGTGTAAACATGTAAAGGCAATCCAAGTTCCATTTTCTACAAGGTTTTTGATGTATCAAATTCTGCCCAGATACCAAGACGGCCAAAATAAGACTTTTCCTTGTTTGGTTATCAATGGATTCAGCCAAATGGATGCCTCAAGGAAAAGGAATTGGTCGCAATTCAGACGTTGTGATTAGGAGCACCAGCACTCACACAGGAAGATGGTAAGAGGACTCAATGGCCGAGAGCCCTTTGAGGTTTTCGATAACAAGGCCCTGGGTTCCAGTTGAAACATGCCGTTGGATTCCAATGCAGTCCACTCATCTGGTGCAGCCTTTACCATATGACAAAAATGCCTCATTGTGAATGTGAAATGATACCCGATGAAATTCTACAAATTCATACCACCCAGCTTCAATGAGAGTGCATCTTCCACAGAGCAAGTCTAGAATTCTTGCCATCCCACATAAATGTCTGCATTAGTGTATCAAGTTCCTTCAAAATCCGTTTTGACATTTTCAGTGGAAGCATGTATAGGACATAGTTGACTCTTGGTGCCATGTTAATTGATTTGCAATTTACCTTGCCCCACAGTGAAAGTTTTAGAAGGGACCATGAATATCAATTCTGAGATTCATTAATAGATAATCAAAGTTGATCTTTGACAATGATTTCACCTCAGGGCCAATCCAAACTCCTAAGTACGTTATCCTTTCAGGACACCACGTAAAGTTCTTGTTGTCAAACATATGATGCATGCATGACCTGGTGATTTGAAGTACCTCTGACTTGCTCCAATTTACCTTGTATCAGAGACTTCATAGAAGACCCGGATGTCATCCATCAGATAGGACATACTCGACTCACGGTCATGAACAACCACCAGCAGGTCATCTGCATAAAGCCAGAGCTTGCCAGAACTTTCCAGACTTCCAAGTTCACAAATGGTTCCTTTGGCCCACAGCATTATAGCCAGCGGTTTCATTGCTAGAATCAACAACAAAGGAGAAAGTGGGCATCCTTGCCTTGTCCCCCTTTTCAGATGAAATGATCCAGAAACAAGCCTGTTAATGAGCACACTGCCAGTGGGGCTCGCATGCAGTAGCCTCACTAAACCTAGGAAAGTTGGTCCAAATCCCATTACCTTCAGGCCTTTGAATAGGCACGGCCATTCAATCCTATCAAAAGCCTTCTCCATATCAAGTGAGATTGCCGCCACAGGAGCCACAATCTTTCTTCCTTCATCGATGGTCAAAAGTATCTTCTGCATGTTATCCGCCTAGATCTTCTGACAGCCGAGGAACTTGAGTCTGATTTAGAAAAGGGGCTATTGTCGTAGGCTCACATCTTGATTCAGATTCATATAAATGTTCATAAAACTCTTTGAACTTCATATTAATGTCCTTGTGAGCTAGTAGCAGGTTATCAGAGTTGTCTCTCACTGCCGTAATTGTACACTGGCTTTCTGCCACCTTTAACCTGTATGCCAGCAGCCTCCCAGCTTGTTCTGCATTTTCAAAATAGTTCATCTTACTTCTGAACAATGCATAATCTGACCTGTCAGAAAGGATCTTGTTCAGCTCCGATAGCACATCTTGGTCTCGACTAGTAACATACCTGTGTTCAAGAATCTTTGCTTCCTTGGAAAGCCACTTTATCTCCTTCTCTTTCTCTTTCCTAAATCATCCAGTCTTTGACATTTGATATCCCTGCATATACCATTTCAAATACTCCCTGACAGAATAAATGGAGACTTCATCTATTTTGTTCATTTCAATGAAACTGTCAAGTTCTTGTACAACCTCGTCCTTTATCTGTTTGTTCTGCAAGACAGAGAGATACACCAGCCACAAGAAAGTCTTAGTTAGCATATAATGAAGTGAGAGGCTTTATTTTAAACTTCAACATCTACAATGTATATGAATTTGTATCATTCCCTGAGAAAAATGTGCAATGTTTCATAGTAACACAATGCCAATAATACAGAAAAGTAAGTAAGGGCATAGTTCCTCATAAATACATACGGTTGACATGACCTTCATGCCCAGAAGTTACATCTGGCAAGTAGCTAAATGTGTTAAAATCTGCTTTCATCAGTTATCATAAAGCAGAAATGTTGCAAGTATAATTTAACTAATTTAGCAGATTAAGTAATAGCACTCTGACTTCAGCCCCAAAGTCTTAATCCTACCACTTGGCAATGACTCTCTCAGGGGCAAGACGATGGAAAGAGAAGCTGTGATCACTGACAAGATTACTTATTCAGAATAGTCCATGCGGAGTAACCCCCACACAGGACAAAAGGGTCCTGATGTGATGCTCCCTAATGGCTCATACAAAGTCAGAAACTATGGTTTGCCCATTATCAAGTGGCTCGTCTTCAACAATGCTGTCAATGTTAAGTCCTAATTGCTTCCATTCCTTCCCTTGGTTGCAACACACACTCTGGATGTACTGTTTGCAAAGTTCACAAGGATGGATTTCAATGAACCACTCCGACCCTGTACTGTCTTCTCTGTGTTCTTTCCCATTGCTGGAACGTAAGAGTTCAGAATATTATGTTTAGCAAACGTCACATAGATGCACTTCACTGAATCCCTTCATCTCAAGGTGGTGCATATGTTTCTTTTCTTGCAATTGAAAACATGACCTCAGAATACATTGCTTTATCATTAATATAGGCTGTACTATAATGGATTGTTCGCAAAGCACCAATTGCTTTTCATTTACCCATATAGGAAACAAATACCCTACTCCTCACAAAATATCAGAAGGATATAAGGATGTAAGTGTCTGTCACACATGACTGTTTCTATCCTTTTCCTCGACATGGCATAAAGAAATTAACTGTTGATGTTGTTTTCTTTGGGTCTCAAGGGTGACCCTTAACACCCCTTTTCTCCATTGCCAAATGTTGATTGTGTCCCAACCAGCCACCTCAATGCATAGAGTTACCGTGAAAGCATGATTTTCCTAAGATCACAAAATATGATCTGGTACAGTTAAGAACAGCCCAGTCTTTTGATTGGCATCTTTTTGCAGGGCTATCATGTTTTAAATGCAATATCAAGCTGTTCTTCTTGTTGCATGAATAAGTTGTAAAAAGAGTTATGTCCTTTTTTCTAAATGATAGATTACAGTAAACGATGTTTGTATTTATAACAGCTTTCTTTAATCAAGATTAGATTTTATTGCAGTTTAACTTACCAATAACATGTTGCATGTAATCCTGTTTCCTAACTACAGAAAGCAGTTTCTAAATTGTTTAACGATTGTTGTTTCTTTGGAAGTGGTTGGTGTGGGGTGAAAAGAATGCCCATTGTGACAGAGATGGAGAGGCCAAGCTAGGCCCTGTTGTGAGAGTGGAGCTGGCTAATGTGGAGTTCCATTGAAATACAAAAGCCAGTAAAAAACAGTGATTTTTGAGATAAGGCCTAGTGAAATGGAAAGAAATGGCCCTAGCCAATTCCACTAAAATGTACAGGTGTGCAAGTGAAGTGGAATCTACCTAAGAGCTTAAAACTGATGGATATGCCCAATGAATGTAACCTAGCATGTAGTGCTGCAGATGCTGACTTTGTGTAAACTGGGAAAAGGCACCTTGTGACAGATTCAAAACTGCAGCTGTACACATGGGAACATATATATGTGGAAAGGAAAGGCATGTGAAAAATACCAAGAGGAATTGTGCCTTACATTTAAAAAGTGGAGCCAAGTGAGGTTTTTCAGAGAAAAACAGGTATTTTTCACAAATAAACTGACATTCAAATGGAAAGGCCCACTTGTTGTATTTTTCTATTTAACTGTGACCTATGTGTGAATAATAGCTAATGTGAACTTATATCTGTCCAAATTGTCTGTCAAGAAAGATTGTATTTCAAACAACATGCCCAGCTATAATGCTAAAATGTTACATGTAAGCACATCTTGTTGATTTAAAGCTGTATTTCTGAAGTATGGATGCAGCTGGTGTTTTCCCACTGAACTGAAAGGTATGTGCCTATGAAACTTTGACCTCAAGACCTGTGGGCTAAGCCCACCAGGACACGCAGGCCTGGTTCAGTTATAAATACAAACAATTACCAGAGAATTTGATCACAATTGTGGGAGTTGCAGATAACACAGCCAGCAGAAATTACCTTTTAGGTCAGGCCTCCCCATTAACTGTGCCTTAGTGGGCAAAATAAATTACCTTTTCAGGGCTACCTCGACCTCAACAAATGGCTTCAGAGCCACTAATTGATGGTCAAACATTGTGTATGAAACAGATTGCTGATAAGCAGATGTTCGGGTCAGGTAACAATGGAGAAATTCAACTTAGGAATAGGAGGGGTCTATGTGAAACTGAGGGACCCATGGGATGCCTTGCCATATGATTAACATTGGGCACCTTTTCTTGAATTAAGAGTATCGTTTGTCCCAGTGAGCCCACCCCAGACTCATATTAGAGGAGATAAAAAGTCAGTCAGTACCATGCAAATATGAATCCTGTATGATGTATACAATTTGTTATGAAGACAATTATGATTGTGGTCTTACCATAATTCTGAGGGAATAAAAAGTTGATGAGAGTTTATGGAAGTAAGGTTTGAGGGCATGCAGAGATATGATTAGTATTTTCTCACCTGCCATAAAATATAGATCTTTAAAATATATATGTGCCTGCAGTTATTAGAAAAATTAGGGTAGCTGCCATGTTGTTAGATTCTAAGGACACTGACAAAGTTAAACCCACTTGTCATTTTGGGATGATGAAGCTTTCTCCTCCCTCAGACTCCATCCATTCACACCCCCTAACTCCTTGTCCTGTTAGTAGGCAGTGGGTGCATTGGGGGGAGGGAGAAGGAGAGAGCTGGCCAATCCGTAGCGTGGGAATTATGATAATAATGGAGTGTCATCAGCCATATAAGAGATCAGTTTTCAATCTGAGAGGGAGCTGAACTTTCTTAGATTTTTTGACTCTTGGGACCTTTATTTGGACTTTTGATTTTTCCCTTGACTTTCCCACTCTATTGCTGGAGGTAGTCTGCTTATGTACTGTTGCAAACAACTAACAGAAAGACAGGAAGAGCTACCAGGCCTTCAACATTGCATGGGAGACAGAGACTGGGAAAGCTGGCTGTGCCTGACATTTGAGAAGCCAGAGGAAACCTGAGTGCTGGGGACTATCCTTGACTGAAGCCTGTGACCAGATCTGTGCTGTCCTTAGAGGAGCCGTGCTGTTTCCCTGGATGCCCCATAAACAAGGCCTCCCATGTAAGCAGATTAATCCAAATGCCAACAAAAGTGTGGGGGGAATCTGCCTGCCTTAATCTCCATCTCACATACAGGCTAGAGGGGTAGAATTGGGGAGACCCTTTGCACAAGTTATTAAATCCAACTCAAATTAATTCCACTATAGAAAATCACCTTATCCATTTAAATTGAATTGTGTTGGGAACTGCCTGCCTTAATCCGTTCCATGAAGTTGTGGGGAGGGAGGAAACTGTAGATCATTAGCACATTGAATTGAAGTTAAATCAATTAATTCCATATAGAAAATCAGGGGTTGAGTGTTGTTAGAGTTTGAAACTAACAAAGTTCATTACCAGTGTGTTAGAGCCGGTATAGACAATAAAGTACTTGAGTGACTACCTTTCTGAAACCCCTGTCTTCTGTACCGAAGAGGGGTGTCGATAATCCCAAAATAAGTAACCCTGAAATACTGCAATTCAAGTGAATATAGAGGGTGCAAAACCCAAGTTCCCATTTATTTACTTGCATCACAAAACTATTATCACAAAGCCCTGCATTTCATGCAAATAAAAAGGCCAAAACGATTTTCCCATTGAGTTGCTTTCTTGACTTTGCCTTTCTATTAAAAACCCCAAATGATTATTTTTTTTTTGATTGTGTCTATTTGTCAAACCCTGCCTTTTAATAAAAAGCCAACATGATGTTGCTACTGTATTCCCACTCCCTGTATCTTGCCTTCAAATTAAGGGGTCATATTTAACTGATGCCTGAGGGTGAGGGTTGCTGGGAGAGAAGAGCATTGTGATAACTCAAGCAATCACTTGGGGCTGTTCAAATTTCATTATTGCTAATGTGCAATACATTCCGTGTGTGTGTGTTTAATGTACAGTCTCTAAATTGTATCTGTGTCTTGTAGTATCTGTAAGTACATTAGAAATGTAAGTCAGTCAATTGGTGCACATCATTTGAAATTGTGACATTGTGTTGTGCCACAGTGTTGGTGGCTGATGTTTTGGTTGCTATTCTTCTTAATTGAATCATAAATAAATATATACTCTTACTATACACCGGCCTGGTTCCTAGTTCATTGGTGGTACAGAGGGTATTTGCTGGGGATGGCGCAAGAAAGGTTGGAGGCCTCACTAAAGTTGAAATGCATAAGCGCTTTGGGTGCGCCACCTTGCTTGGGGGGGAAAGGAACTCCCTGAGTTGAGAGTGACCGCATAATAAATTGTGACGTTGGTGTCCCTTAAAGTCACATTTGTGCTTTGCTATTTGCTTTTTATGGTAAAATATAAGTACTGCCTACTTTGAAGGAAAGGTGCTGTAATAATAATAATAATAATAATAATAATAATAATAATAATAATAATAATAATTATTATTATTATTTAGCATTTATATAGCACTGCAAACCCTCAGGTATCTGAGCGGTGCTTATTATTACCCACGGTGTGTGATGCTCAATTATCGACCTCGGAAGGATGAAAGCCTGAGTTTGGCTCAGCCGGGATTCAGACCTACATCAACAGGCTCTGCACAGATGTCAAAGTGAGCACTCTACTCGCTTGGCTATCGGACCGGCATACGTTTCAGTTGGTGATTTTGTTCTTCCTCCATGTCTGAAAAGTATAACATAGGGAATGAAGATGTGTGAAGCAGTTTAAATGTTTCTTTTGTTTTTATTTTCTCTAAAGATTAGATATCAAACAGCCGGAATCCACAACACACTTCATTGTAAAGCTTTCACTGTTGGGCAAAACATTATGACATGATGGTATGTATCTGTCCTGCAAGTAATATTCTGTAATCCATTCAATTAACCTATATGACCAAAAACAAATTGTAAACATAACAGGACTGATTCACAGAAAAGTGTACACTGATCCCACAAAGTCCCCATGCTGAAAACAACTCAGCGCGGCACTACGCGCAAAATGTCCAATGCGCGCTCCGTGTATTCATGGAATCCAAATCACAAAGCAATCCGACCTGCAAAGAAAACTGAGCTGTGCAAGGAATGGCCACAACACGCCTCCATGAAAATCAAAACCATAGCCATAGACCAACATTTGTGCAAACCTCCGTGTTCACTTCTGACCCACCATCCAGCACCCCGGCGACACTACACGCAGTCCCCCATAAGTCAAGGCTGCAACCCAGAAAAAATTTGCAAGGTCCCCCAAAAGTAAAGGCTACGCCACAGCTAAACCACACGAGGTCCCTGTAAGGAACTGCTGCACCCATGCAAATCTGCGCGAGGTCCCCCATAAGTAACGACTGAATACATGCAAATTGGCGCAAGGTCCCCCGTAAGCATCTGTATACCATTCCACCGTACTCCAATGGCACCAAAACTGCTGGCATATATCCCTGCTGCACAGCAGCCCCCTCAAGCCACACCAACCACCAACACCCCCTTACCTCCAACACCACTCCCAGGCAGCCTCTCAGGTCCTGACACCACCCACCAGCTCCCCTCAACTCCGACACTACCCCTAGACAGCCCCTCATGTCCTGACACCACCCACCAACCCCTCACCTCTGACACCACCCCCAGGCAGCCGGTCAGGTCCTGACACCACCCATCAGCCATCCTCACCTCTGACAATAGCCCAGCCTGGCCCTGACACATTACACCCCTACCACTCCCTGGTACATCACACTCAGTTGCACAGCAATAGGACAGTACAATGTAGCACCAGCTACACTTTGAACACACCAATTACATTTGACATTCTAAAGCAATGTAATGCAACGTGATGTATCATTGTTCCCATGTACCATTGCAATGGCCTTAAAGCGCTGTAGGTGAATGACCTTGGAGGACATAAATCCAAGACATCACTGATAGGACAGAGTCACATGTAATATGTGTGTGCATAGTAACATGTACAAATCAATGAATGGAGTCAGGAAGGAAGGCATAGCTGTCAATGAACAGGCATGTGTTTGGGTGATGTGAAGGCTGTGCGAGAGCCAGGGAGATGGATGATGTGTTCAGCCAGAATAAAACAAATTTATGTAAAGTTGTAGCATTTGAGTGACAGATGTGCAGCATGACATGAGAGCATCTTCTGGGTTATAGATTATGTGTGCAGGTGGGTGCCCCAACCCACGTGACAGTCACAGAACAAATGCATTCCAAAACAAAGTAAATCAAATTCAGCACATGAACAAAGAGACAGCAACAAGTGTGTGACAAGAACTTAAATCTATATTTGAAAATATGTACACTACAACAAACAACTATGCAGACAGGGGACATGTCAAAGGATAATTAATGAACAAAAGTCAAAAAAGAAAATCCACCAAAGAACTATTTGCACAGGCAGCAAGCTCAATTGTCTCTCATTATGTCCTCCAGGGCTGAGTCACATTCCCCATCCTCGACATGGAGGCGGGCCTCCATTCTTGCCATGATGGCTTGCAGGCCTCATTACATCCACCTCTCCTCCTCCTCTGCATCCCTGCAAGCCTCCTCCAGGATGGCCACCCACCTCAAAGTATATCCCTCCAACACCTCTGCCCTGGCTCTTGCCATCCTCTGGATGTGTACCATACCACAGAGTAATCTCCGTTCATCCTTCCAGATGTCACCACTGTTCCGCCTGACTTGCCTCCTCAATAACGAATGGCCCTACAAGGATTGCCTCTGGACAACCCACATCTGCTGCCGCCTGGCTGAGAGTAGGCTGTGCAGGTACCCACACCATCTGGATGTTACATGTTGGGGGCTACAGTGCCAGCACTCTTCTGAGATGCCAGCTGTCCCACTGTTGCCTGTCCCTATGTTGGTGCCTGGCCAGGCACAGTGATCACCTCTGATGTAGTACATGGGACTTCCACCGGAGGCAGGGACATGCTTACCAACAGTCTGGGCAGTGTGGGTGGGATTGGCGTAGAGGGGGCCTTCATGGGTACAGACATCAACTCAGGGCTGGTCTCCTCAAGCACAAGGGAGGGCTTGGTCTGGGTAGAGGCATCCATGACGGAGATCACTGCTGCAGCAGATGGTCCAGGGACAGGAGGTTTTGTCACTCGCTCCATGGTGCACTGCACATTCTCGTGTCCCGACCCAGGGGTGCAGCTGAAGACCCTCTTGGATGCCCCCACCAGACCATGTGTGCTGGCCTTCACTTGCCTCCTCCTTCACCACCACCTCCATCTTCCTGGATGACTCCCAAGAGTCTTCCTCCTTGGCTTGCCCCTCTGTCCCTGCACCCTGGCCCAGAGCCACTGAGGAGTCCCCCGCCACAACCACCTCCTGGGACGTACCCCCAGCAGCTCCGCCTGATGTTACTTGTGCTCCCCTAGCCAACTCTCCTTAAAATGAGGTTGTGTCAATGGTGGCTGACTGGGGTTTGCGCTTGAGTCTGGTGGCCCGGACTGTGCTGTTCTGATTCACAGCGATGCCTCCATCATCTTCACGAGTTGCAGCAACTGTGGAAAATATAACAAAAGACATTGACATCAGTTATCATTGTCAATGCATATGGGGCATACACAACATTAACATCAACAATCATGCAGCATTTTTTTACCAGAATTTGACACACACACAACGCACACACACTTGGACCTGCCCATGCAAACTGTCTACTGTGGCATGAGTGTAGTTTGAAGGATCAATCAAAGTCTTGACACATGCACATAATGACACAGCACATTGTTGTGTGGCCACAAACACATCAACAAAAAAATGCAACACCACCATACCAGTGACCATACAACACTTATTACATTCAGCCAGGGGCATGGGAACTGCACCAGAGAACCTGCCCACACCAACACAATCACCAGCATGCATATGTGACAGCCTGATCTGCAAGCAAGCAACATGTACCGGCACACATATCTTGGAATCAGTTGCTCATATTATGTGGCCCAGCATACCAATGTAGCATGTACATAAGTACAGTTGTGCTCCAAAAGCAGTGTGATGAGAAGTAGCGTTCCTGTGCCTGAGATGTCAATGCACCAACTTGACATTCATAGACATCCTTGCACATATGTCACTCTCAGCAGATGTGTCTGCATGGATGCACTTGCAGGTGTGCCACACATGGAGGCGTCCATCATGCATGTCCCTCACCGGACCACAACATAGCATGCCTGCATCTGTACTGTCCTTGCACTTGGTCCATTATCAGACACAGCATGTCCCCGAGTCCAACAAGTCACTGATCAAAAATTCAGCTAACACCCATGCACATGCCCGAATACAATGTCTGATGCCACATATGCCCAGCATTGGCATGAGGCAGGATGCTGCTCTGTCTCATACCTACACACAAACTGCATACAGCAGGGGGCATCTGCAAACATGCATGCCACACATACACTGCAGAGCATTGCTCCACATGGGTACTCATCAGCATCCAGGTGACTTCTCCATGCACAGATCTGTGTGTGAAGGTCTGTATCAAACCTTCCAAAGACCTGCAGCTCTACCTGGGAGAACTGGTGGTTGCCCGCACGGTACTCCTCCATGGTGGGCTCCGTGGCGAGGGCAGCCACCACCTTTGAATGTCTACAGTCCTACAGATCTCTCTGCATCTCCCCACAAGCCAGTCTCCTCCTTGCATCACAATTTTCCTTCCCCCTTTTCCTCTCTCCACTTCACTCCACAGCTATACATTTATCACTCTGTGTCCTGTCTCACTCTTGCCTTCTGTGATACTTCTCATCAGCTAACACACTTGTACTTCCAGTCGCTAAACCATCACCTCCTCACTTGGAGTCATTTTCCTCCCCTGCATCTATGAGTGACTCAACGGCACATGTGACACCTGACAGTGGGTGTGCAGAATTTGTATGCCTGCAATCAATGTCCCCACTTATGACCACAACCTGGGGGTGAAAGACACCTGTTTCCAGGGTGCATTTCGTGCTGTGCTTGTAATCTGTTTGCTTTGTTGCCAGTGATTTCTCTGTTGGTGAGTTTTGCTGTTAGTATGTTGATAGGTAAGGGCGCTTGTTTTTTTGTACTTCTGGACCTTGACACTGGATGGTCTATGGCTATTTCCTTGTTCCATATGGGAGTTGACATGGCTGTTCATTATCTTTGCATTGATGCAATGCATGTCTTTGCAAGTTCCGAATGTTGTTTCAGGAGGAATGCAGTGGATGCCAGACAGGTGGGTACCATGTGCAGGTAAGTCAAAGGCACTCAAGGTTGCACTTTTTGTGGTGTTGTTGGTGGCATGGAGTCTAGCAATGCATGGGTGTATTTTGTTTGCTGGTACTGAGGTGAGCAGGTCTGGCTTCATCGTTGTGGGAACACATGGTGATGGTGGGCTGGTGGTTGTATGCTTGCTGTTTTTGAATGATAATCAGGCGGCACTGGTTGTGGGGGGATTATTGTGAGGGAGGCTGTCACTTTAGGGCATTTACTGGTTAGTTGTCAGGAGGGTGGCCGGTCTGGCTACATGGGTGTTCGGACACATGATGATGGGATCTAGCGAGTGATTGCTTGTAGTTGGCCCAGTGTTCTTGTTTGCCATGGGGACATATTCCATACACACCCGTGGAAGACCCTGAAAGTCCAGCTTTGCCACTTCGCCACGGCGCTGCGGTGTACGGTGTGGGATACTTTCTTAAGTGGACCATTTTAATTCTCTGAGTTATTTTTTAGGTGATTGTGTGTTTCTTTTACTTTATTTATTTATTAATACTTTCTCCATTTTTATATTTTTGTTCTGTTCACTGTTAAAACTGAGGAGTTGCTTCAAACTGTTGCTACATCTAACCTGCTGCTAAACGGTGTGTGATATCGTACCACACACGCTTCTTTTTATTTCATTGGTTATACTTTGGTTATTTATTTTATCTTAAATTATGGCTGACAAAAGAATTAAAGCTTACACCTTGCACACGGACATGCCTTGCCCTTTACGCCTATGTGCGCTCTGTGATTCTTCAAATAGAGACAGTCCTCTACTAACTCCAAAGTCATCTCACCTCCTCACCAAAGGCCCTCAACCAGACAAACGAACTGGGAAAGAATGCACCCGCTCTAACTCTCCGGCTGGTGATATTCGAGACTTTGGGTTTGGAACACTGCGCATTAGTCGCCTGATGGCAAAGATGCCAGAACTAACAAACTTAAGCGTAGCAAACGTTGAGGCTCAGCCGCTTTCTGTTAATCTCGAATGCTCGGCCACAAAGCAACCGCTAATCAGACTCAAATGTTAGTGTTAAGCGTTGTAAACAACCATGTAATATCTCACTGTCTGATACTTTGATTTAACAAAATGCCCGCACAAGTAATATTGTGCCTCCATCAAACAAGTCTAAAAGTGTTATTAATGATGCTGATGATGCTGTTATTGATCTTCATTTGTCAACTCTTGCTTCTCGGCCAGGGAAGATGATCATGATCTCTCTAAATCCCCTGTTTTATTTCGGAATGAAAGTACATCTGAATCTGAGACCGTCATATCATCCATTTTGGCCACTCCAAGAAGGCCAGATCGAGACAACTCTGCGATAACCAGGGGGTCGCCCTCAAAGAAATCCCCTACGGTAACGTTAGAAGTGATGAACATTGCTATAATGTCTCTTGCTAAATTATTTCAAGTTCTCGATTCTAAAGTTAATTCCATCACTGATAATATCAGAAACAGCGCCATTTGGCAAAAAACAATCACTAACTCCTTGGCCCAGAGCAGGCATCTGATGATAGAGTTGCTTTGTTGTCATTAAACAAGTTACCAGAGATTGTTTCCATGTTAAAATTGACAATTGATCAGCTCTGCTATCAATGTGATTGATGCTCAGCTAACAAAACAACACAATGCCTAAAGGCTGCTATTCCCTTTGTTGAGGGTATTATTCGCGAGACACCTGTGGAGACGGCGGTGGTAGCACCTGTGCTGCCATCAATGTCTACTGATGACTTACCTACAGCCTCCTCTGCTGAGATACAATCTATAGCAGAAAATGCACAGCCACACAAAGAAGCGTATACGATTTTTGCTAAAAACTCGAAGAAACAAAAACCTGAACATACTATGAATTTAAAAAAATCAAAAAATCAAAAATCTAAAAGAGTGGCATCCTCTGGCCAATCGAAACAGTTCTTTAAATCACTCTCAAAGCCAGCGAGTTGTTCAATACTGGCATCTAATGCTATAACTAAAAAATACCTAACCTTGCACAAGAAAAGAAAAGAACGGTAAAAGATGGGGTGAGTCACCTGCAGAGAGATTTGACTCACTCTCCATTGGATGAGCTGGTCCAGGCTGTGGAAGAATGTGAAGATGGGTCTGAGGATTTACCCTCTGAGACTCAGCTGATAGTTCCACCCAAGGGCCTTCCTGAGAATAATTCTGATTACTCTGATCCATCATATACTCACAAAGAATTTAGGAAAGCCGTGGATGATTATATGCATCAATTTCAATCAGTCCCGGCTGTATCTCATCCGCTGATGAAACCTACCTCCTCTAATCTGAAAACACCAACGCAAAGTACGCAAGCAAGCGACAAATCAACCACATTGCCATCTCGGTGTGAGGTGAATGCTACAGGCATGAGAAATCTGCCTATAACACTGGCTAAACCGGTATTACAGGCGAATACTCTGCGCGGCACTGCGCGCAAAGTTTCCAATGTGCGCTCTGTGTATTCATGGAATCCAAATCACAAAGCAATCCGACCTGCAAAGAAAACTGAGCTGTGCAAGGAATGGCCACAGCACGCCCCCATGCAAATCAAAGCCATAGCCATAGACCAACATTTGTGCAAACCTCTGTGTCCACTTCTGACCCACCATCCAGCACCCCGGCGACACTGGACACAGTGCCCCATAAGTCAAGGCTGCAACCCAGCAAAAATGTGCAAGGTCCCCCAAAAGTAAACATTATGCCCCTGCTAAACCACACGGGGTCCCCGTAAGTAACTGCTGCACCAATGCAAATCTGCGCGAGATCCCCCATAAGTAACGGCTGAATCCATGCGAATTGGCGCAAGGTCCCCCATAAGCAACTGCATACCGTTCCCCCGTACTCCAATGGCACCCAAACTGCTGGCATATATCCCTGCTGCACAGCAGCCCCCTCAAGCCACACCATCCACCAACACCCCCTTACCTCCAACACCACTCCCAGACAGCCTCTCAGGTCCTGACACCACCCACCAGCTCCCCTCAACTCCGACACTACCCCTAGACAGCCCCTCATGTCCTGACACCACCCACCAACCCCTCACCTCTGACACCACCCCCAGGCAACCGCTCAGGTCCTGACACCACCCTCCAGCCATCCTCACCTCTGACAATAGTCCAGCCTGGCCCTGACACATTACACCCCTACCAGTCAAATGTTGACCAACATATTACGCTGGACAACATGAAGCACACCAGCCACGTATCCTCCCCAAGCCTGAACAACTGTGGGCACTGCTGAAGAATCCATGTCCGTAACTCATCACAGGACTCCCTGGTACATCACACTCAGTTGCACAGCAATAGGACAGTAGAATGTAGCACCAGCTACACTTTGAACACACCAATTACATTTGACATAGTAAAGCAATGTAATGCAACGTGATGTATCATTGTTCCCATGTACCATTGCAATGGCCTTAAAGCGCTGTAGGTGAATGACCTTGGAGGACTTAAGTCCAATACATCACTGATAGGACAGAGTCACATGTAATATGTGTGTGCATAGTAACATGTACAAATCAATGAATGGAGTCAGGAAGGAAGGCATAGCTGTCAATGAACAGGCATGTGTTTGGGTGATGTGAAGGCTGTGTGAGAGCGTGTGAGCCAAGGAGATGGATGATGTGTTCAGCCAGAATAAAACAAAAGTATGTAAAGTTGTAGCATTTGAATGACAGACGTGCAGCATGACATGAGAGCATCTTATAGATTATGTGTGCAGGTGGGTGCCCCAACCCACGTGACAGTCACAGAACAAATGCATTCCAAAACAAAGTAAACCAAATTCAGCACATGAACAAAGAGACAGCAACAAGTGTTTGACAAGAACTTAAATCTATATTCGAAAATATGTACACTACAACAAACAACTATGCAGACGGGGGACATGTCAAAGGATAATTAATGAACAAAAGTAAAAAAAGAAAATCCACCAAAGAACTATTTGCACAGGCAGCAAGCTCAATTGTCTCTCATTATGTCCTCCAGGGCTGAGTCACATTCCACATCCTTGACATGGAGGCGGGCCTCCATTCTTGCCATGATGGCTTACAGGCCTCCTAACATCCACCTCTCCTCATCCTCTGCATCCCTGCAAGCCTCCTCCAGGATGGCAACCTACCTCAAAGTATGTCTCTCCAACACCTCTGCCCTGGCTCTTGCCATCCTCTGGATGTATACCATACCACAGAGTATCCTCCTTTTATCCTTCCAGATGTCACCACTGTTCCGCCTGACTTGCCTCCTCAATAACAAATGGCCCTACAAGGATTGCCTCTGGACAACCCACATCTGCTGCCGCCTGGCTGAGAGTAGGCTGTGCAGGTACCCACACCATCTGGATGTTACATGTTGGGGGCTACAGTGCCAGCACTCTCCTGAGATGCCAGCTGTCCCACTGCTGCCTGTCCCTATGTTGGTGCCTGGCCAGGCACAGTGATCACCTCTGATGTAGTACATGGGACTTCCACCGGAGGCAGGGACATGCTTGCCAACAGACTGGGCAGTGTGGGTGGGATTGGCGTAGAGGGGGCCTTCATGGGTACAGACATTAACTCAGGGCTGGTCTCCTCAAGCACAAGGGGGGGCTCAGTCTGGGTAGAGGCATCCATGACGAAGATAACTGCTGCAGCAGATGGTCCAGGGACAGGAGGTTTTGTCACTCGCTCCATGGTGCACTGTACATTCTCGTGTCCCTGACCCAGGGGTGCAGCTGAAGACCCTCTTGGAAGCCCCCACCAGACCATGTGTGCTGGCCTTCACTTGCCTCCTCCTCCACCACCACCTCCATCTTCCTGGATGACTCCAGAGAGTCTTCATCCTTGGCTTGCCCCTCTGTCCCTGCACCCTGGCCCAGAGCCACTGAGGAGTCCCCCACCACAACCACCTCCTGGACGTACCCCCAGCAGCTCCGCCTGATGTTACTTGTGCTCCCCTAGCCAACTCTCCTTAAGATGAGGTTGTGTCAATGGTGGCTGACTGGGGTTTGCGCTTGAGTCTGGTGGCCCGGACTGTGCTGTTCTGATTCACAGCAATGCCTCCACCATCTTCACGAGTTGCAGCAACTGTGGAAAATGTAACAAAAGACATTGACATCAGTTATCATTGTCAATGCATGTGGGGCATACACAACATTGACATCAACAATCATGCAGCATTTTGTGACCAGAATTGGACACACACACAATGCACACACACTTGGACCTGCCCATGCAAACTGTCTACTGTGGCATGAGTGTAGTGTGAAGGATGAATCACAGTCATGACACATGCACATGATGACACAGCACATTGTTGTGTGGCCACAAACACATCACCAAAAACATGCAACACCACCATACCAGTGACCATACAACACTTATTACATTCAGCCAGGGGCATGGGAACTGCACCAGAGCACCTGCCCACACCAACACAGTCACCAACATGCATATGTGACAGACTGACCTGCAAGCAAGCAACATGTACCGGCACACATATCTTGGAATCAGTTGCTCATATTATATGGCCCAGCATACCAATGTAGCATGTACATAAGTACAGTTGTGCTCCAAAAGCAGTGTGATGAGACGTAGCATTCCTGTCCCTGAGATGTCAATGCACCAACTTGACATTCATAGACATCCATGCACATGTGTCACTCTCAGCAGATGTGTCTGCATGGATGCACTTGCAGGTGTGCCACACATGGAGGCGTCCATCATGCATGTCCCTCACCGGACCACAACATAGCATGCCTGCATCTGTACTGTCATTGCACTTGGTCCATTAACAGACACAGCATGTCCCCGAGTCCAACAAGTCACTGATCAAAAATTCAGCTAATACCCATGCACATGCCCGAATACAATGTCTGATGCCACATATGCCCAGCATTGGCATGAGGCAGCATGCTGCTCTGTCTCATACCTACACACAAACTGCATACAGCAGGGGGTATCTGCAAACATGCATGCCACACATTCACTGCAGAGCATTGCTCCACATGGGTACTCATCAGCATCCAGGTGACTTCTCCATGCACAGATCTGTGTGTAAAGGTCTGTATCAAACCTTCCAAAGACCCGCAGCTCTACCTGGGAGAACTGGTGGCTGCCCGCACGGTACTCCTCCATGGTGGGCTCCTTGGCGAGGGCAGCCACCACCTTTGAATGTCTACAGTCCTACATATCTCTCTGCATCTCCCCACCAGCCAATCTCCTCCTTGCATCACAATTTTCCTCCCCCCTCTCTCTCTCTCTCTCTCTCTCCACTTCACTCCACAGCTATACATTTCTCACTCTGTGTCCTGTCTCACTCTTGCCTTCTGTGATACTTCTCATCAGCTAACACACTTGTACTGCCACTCGCTAAACCATCACCTCCTCAATTGGAATCATTTTCCTCCCCTGCATCTATGAGTGACTCAATGGCACATGTGACACCTGACAGTGGGTGTGCAGAATTTGTATGCCTGCAATCAATGTCCCCACTTATGACCACAACCTGGGGGTGAATGACACCTGTTTCCAGGGTGCATTTCGTGCTGTGCTTGTAATCTGTTTGCTTTGTTGCCAGTGATTTCTCTGTTGGTGAGTTTTGCTGTTAGTATGTTGATAGGCAAGGGCGCTTGTTTTTTTGTACTTCTGGACCTTGACACTGGATGGTCTATGGCTATTTCCTTTTTCCATATGGGAGTTGACATGGCTGTTCATTATCTTTGCATTGATGCAATGCATGTCTTTGCAAGTTCTGAATGTTGTTTCAGGAGGAATGCAGTGGATGCCAGACAGGTGAGGTGGGTACCATGTGCAGGTAAGTCAAAGCCACTCAAGGTTGCACTTTTTGTGGTGTTGTTGGTGGCAGGGAGTCTAGCACTGCATGGGTGTATTTTGTTTGCTTGTACTGAGGTGAGCAGGTCTGGCTTCATGGTCGTGGGAACACATGGTGATGGTGGGCTGGTGGTTGTATGCTTGCTGTTTTTGCATGACAATCAGGCAGCACTGGTTGTGGGAGGATTGTTGTGAGGGAGGCTGACACTTTAGGGCATTTACTGGTGAGTTGTCATGAGGGTGGCCAGTCTGGCTACATGGGTGTTGGGACACATGATGATAGTGAGTGATTGCTTGTAGTTGGCCTGGTGTTGTTGTTTGTCATGGGGACATATTCCATGCACACCTGTGGAAGCCCCTGAAAGTCCCGCTTTGCCGCGGCGCTCGGTGTACAGTGTGGGATACTTTCTTAAGTGGACCATTTTAATTCTCTGAGTTATTTTTTAGGTGATTGTGTGTTTCTTTTACTTTATTTATTTATTAATACTTTTTCCATTTTTATATTTTTGTTCTGTTCACTGTTAAAACTGAGGAGTTGCTTCAAACTGTTGCTACATCTAACCTGCTGCTAAACGGTGTGTGATATCATACCACACACGCTTCTTTTTATTTCATTGGTTATACTTTGGTTATTTATTTTTTGTTAAATTATGGCTCACAAAAGAATTAAAGCTTACACCTTGCACACGGACATGACTTGCCCTTTAACCCTATGAGAGCTCTGTGATTCTTCAAATAGAGACAGTCCTCTACTAACTCCAAAGTCATCTCACCTCCTCACCAAAGGCCCTCAACCAGACAAACGAGCTGGGAAAAAATGCACCCGCTCTAACTCTCCGGCTGGTGATATTCGAGACTTTGGGTTTGGAACACTTCGCATTAGTCGCCTGATGGCAAAGATGCCGGAACTAACGAACTTAAGCGTATCAAACGTTGAGGCTCAGCCGCTTTCTGTTAATCAAGAATGCTCGGCCACAAAGCAACCGCTAATGAGCTCTCCAACAGTATCAGACTCAAATGTTAGTGTTAAGGGTTGTAAACAACCATGTAATATCTCACTGTCTGATACTATGATTTAACAAAATGCCCGCAAAGTTAATATTGTGCCTCCATCAAACAAGTCTAAAAGTGTTATTAATGATGTTGATGATGCTGTTATTGATCTTCATTCGTCAACTCTTGCTTCTCGGCCAGGGAAGATGATCATGATCTCTCTAAATCCACCTGTTTTATTTTGGAATGAAAGTAAATCTGAATCTGAGACCGTCATATAATTCATTCTGCCCACTCCAAGAAGGCCAGATTGAGACAATACTGCGATAACCAGGGGGTCGCCCTCAAAGAAATCCCCTATGGTAACGTTAGAAGTGATGAACATTGCTATAATGTCTATTGCTAAATTATTTGAAGTTCTTGATTCTAAAGTAAATTCCATCACTGATAATATCAGAAACAGCGCCATTTGGCAAAAAACAATCACTGACTCCTTGGCCCAGAGCAGGCGTCTGATGATAGAGTTGCTTTGTCGTCATTAAACCAGTTACCAGAGATTGTTTCCATGTTAAAATTGACAATTGATCAGCTCTGCTCTCAATGTGATTGATGCTCAGCTAACAAAACAACACAATGCCTAAAGGTTGCTATTCCCTTTGTTGAGGGTATTATTCGTGAGACACCTGTGGAGGTGGCGGTGGTAGCACCTGTGCTGCCATCGATGTCTACTGATGACTTACCTACAGCCTCCTCTGCTGAGATACCATCCATAGCAGAACGTGCACAGCCACACAAAGAAGCGTATACGATGTTTGCTAAAAACTCTAAGAAACAAAAACCTGAACATACTATGACTCAGCCGATAATTCCACCCAAGGGCCTTCCTGAGAATAATTCTGATTACTCTGATCCATCATATACTCACAAAGAACTTAGGAAAGCCGTGGATGATTATATGCATCAATTTCAATCAGTCCCGGCTGTATCTCATCCGCTGATGAAACCTACCTCCACTAATCTGAAAACTCCAATGCAAAGTACGCAAGCAAGCGACAAATCAACCACATTGCCGTCTCGGTTTGAGGTGAATGCTACAGGCATAAGAAATCTGCCTATAACACGCAGGATGATATTCTACCCTCGATCAAGGATTGTCTAGTGGCACTAACTTTGGAACAGAAGACACTTAAATCTGCCATGAAATCATTTTCCTGTGGCTCTAATCATGACTCTTCATCAATTGTAGATCAGAGGATGAGCTTTAGGAATGTCTAATTTAAATTACCAGAAGAGGTTGAGAAACCGAACTCTTTTTCAGAGGTACCACACAGTAGAAAAGAGGCTCCAATAACTGTTGGCACTAAGAATAAAAAGCCCCCTCAACCATACTCAATATTTCTTAGCTGCCGAGGTGGTTCCTTCCCAACATATACCATGAATATGAAGAGTATTATGGACATTTTCTCTGATATCCCAATATTGGAAGATCTTGCCTCAGGAGATATTCAGTGGGTCGAATTTCCTGATGAAAAGGACTCAACTGTCTCTTGTCTTTGCATTAGATCTCGATCATTCTTAATACCATTTGGTCTGCAAGATCTTCTCTCTTTGACCTTGGATTTAGATTAATTCCTACCACTGGTGAAAGTCCTTTAACTGAGAGCCTACAACTGCCTGAGAGAGCTGGGGATGCAGGACAAAACGCTACAACTCTCCTAAGGGAAAACACAATATCTGTAACAAAATCCAATAACTGTTGCTGCTGTAAGAATGCATAACTAGCACCTGATGAATCATGTCCCTTGACACATAAAATCATAATTTTGAGCTGGAATTCTAGAGGACATAAGCAATTACTGAACAACCTAAATTTATCTCTAACAAACTTTGATGTAGTGCTTCTACAAGAAACTTGGTTGATGGTGCCGCCCACTTGGGATAACGATCACATTCAACTGGTCCCTGCGCTGAAAGGTCAGAAAGGTAGACCAATGTCTGGCCTAGCAATAATCTCTAATATTTCCACCACAACCAATGTAGCTGACTGTCCCTCTCTGAATTCCTTTATGCAATGTTCCATAATTTCGCTTCAGAATATAAAAATTGCAATTGTTAATCTTTATTGGAATCCTGTGGCTATTTTAACTTCTACTTATCTTAGGGATCTCAATACAATCATGGAAAAGATTATTATTATTTTTTTAAACATTTTTTTATTACATATTTAAACAAACAAAACCAATACAAACCAAACTTGCAGTGCAAATATCAATAGTACTGTTTCCACAATGTTCATTTCACAATTTTAGTCACTGCTCCCCTTATCCCACCCTCCCTTACGAGCCTATTTATTCCACTCACTTTGTATCTGCACCGCGCGGTGGGGTCCCATTTTCAGTAGATTCTGTCAAATCTTGTATCGTTCAAAACATTTCAGCTACCAACAATTTCCATGCCATCAGGGTTCCCACCTCTTCCTCTCCCCCTATGTTACTTGCCTTCTGCCATACCATGGTCTCCGCCTCCGCCCACTTCTGCAAATCCTTCCGCCACATCTCCACTCGTGGCCTATGACAAGTCTTCCATCCCATGGGAATTCTCCTTTTTGCAAGCACATATGCTAAATCCTTCAGTTTATTGACATGCTTAAGTTTCTGCGATCTAGGGAACCCCCCCCAGTAAGCAGGCCCAGGCTGAATCTATAACTATAGTGACCCCCTTTTCCGCCAGTTTCCCGGCTACTTCGCTCCAGAAGCGCTCAATCACCGGGCAGGACCAGAACATATGTACCATATCAGCCTGTTCTTCGTCCCATTTGGGACATGCTTGTCTGCCAGCATTTGCAAACCTCAATATCCTCAGAGGTGTCATGTATGCCCTGTACGTAATATATAATCGTATCTGTTTCAATCTAGCGTTTCTTGACACCTTTTTATGGTACCGCAGGGCACGTTCCCACATCCCATCCTCTATTGGGGCTCCCAACTCCACTTCCCAGTCTAGTCTCAGTTGCGTTAGTTCTTTCCCAACCTTGGACATCATCATTTCATACAATCTAGAAATCTCATGCCCTCCCTTCGTTATATCATATATCGTGTCTATGGTAACATCTTCTGCGCTATTCTATAATATGTAATATATTGACCCACGTGTAACCCCACTTCCTCTCCTAGCTCTTCAAAGTTTATGATAATCCCCTCCCACCAGATATCTCCCATAGTCACCACCCCACTGATTCCCAGTGGTTCCTGATTGTCATTCGTAGCTGCTCATCTACCCCAGCCAGCGCAACCAGCTGTATCTGCGGGGAACATGGGACTGGGTTTTCCATCATCTGGCTTGCTCGGCGCCACATCCTCCACCCAAGCATCATCATCTTAGGGCGCGCTTTCATTTCTGTCTTGGGCAGCCAAATCATCTCTTTTAAATAAAATGGGGCACAATCTGCACTAAACAACCTGGATTCAGGGGTCGCTTCGTCTGAGAGCCATTTAGCGACATATTGCAGTTGGGCAGCTACGTAATAGACCTCATAGTTAGGCAGTTATATTCCCCCCTTTCCATAAAAGTTCTGCAGCTTCCATAGTGCCACCCTATTCCTGGTACCCTGCCACAAGAAGTCCCTGCACATGCCGTTCAATCTGGTGAAGAACTTTTTAGGTATTAGGTACGGAATGTTCCTGAAATAATACAGGAGCCTGGGTAAGACCACCACCTTGAGCATTGCTCCTCGTCCCATCATTGCTAGGGGCAACTTCACCCAAAATGTCATACTCTTTTCAATTTTCACTATGGCTACCTTGGTATTGTGCCTATGTTCTTCTTCCACCGTGTGGTATACATCTATCGCAAGGTATCGAAAAGTACCAACAGCCCACGGAGCTTGCATCACCGGCAGCTGCCTGACAGGGATCTCCTTATAACTACCTAGCAGAAAAATAGTAGACTTCTGAGGATTCACCGCTATGCCAGACAGCCCTGAGTACCTATCCATAACTTCCAGGATGCACTGGAGAACCTCCTCCGGGTTCTTCAGGTTACAGCAGCAAATCATCCGCATATAAGGAAATCAAGTGTCGCTCCCTTCCCACCTCGATGCCTGTAGTATCGTACTGTTGTCTGAGGTATATCGCCAAGGGTTCTAGAGCTAATATGTACAGCATAGGGGACCATGGGCACCCCTGTCTGTTACCTCTGCCTAGCTGCCATCTCTTGGAGACCACTGCTCCTGTTTTGACTCTGGCCAACGGTTCACTGTATAGCATCTTTGCCCATCTTATGTATCCAGGACCCATACCATAGCCCACCAAGGCTGCCAGCAGCCATGGCCACTTGACAGAATCAAAGGCCTTCACGGCGTCTAGGGACACTATTGCCATTTCACCCTTATTCTTACTCCACCATTCAACCACCCGATGGGGCCGTCTGTGATTATGAGTTATGTTCCTATTCGGGACATAGCCCGTCTGGTCGGGGTGTATTATTTTGCCAATGACTCTTCGCAGTCTGCTTGCCAGGACAGCCGTCAATATCTTGCTGTCCTGGTTCAGCATTGACAATAGTCTATATGAGCCATAGCTATGTCCAGGCTTATTAGGTTTGGGAAGCGGTATTATGATCGCTTCTCTAAGTGATTCTGGCAGCCGTCCCATCTCAAATGCTTCATTTAGCATGTCCATCATCGGGGGGAGCACTTCTGCCTTATACACTGTATAGAACTCACTTGGAATCCCGTCCGCCCCTGGGGTCTTACTAGTAGGTAGCTGTCTCACCACTTCTTCTAACTCCTCCAAGGTAATCGGTGCGTCCAGCTCCTCTCTTTCTTTGGCACTTACTTTAGGCAAACCTATTTCTTCTAGTGTATCTATTATTTCTTCATAACTGCTTCTCTCCTCATCCCCGTATAGTTCCCTGTAGTAATTTGCAAACTCCTTATTAACTCCCTCCTGGGTGTCAGCTACACTGCTATCCTCTCTTGTTATCGTCCTAATGGTGGGTCTGGGGATCTCGCTCTTGTATACCCATGCCAAAAGCCTTCCTGTTTTATCTCCTCCCGCATGCTGTCTCTCTATATATTTTTTATAATTAAGATTACACAGTCTATCCCATTGTTCCGCACATGTCTGTTGCAGTTTAAGTATCAACTCCATGTCTTTTTCAGTATCATCTCTCCCCTTCAGCGCCTTTTCCAATTCCCTTTCTGCTTCCTGTAGTTCGGCCAGGATTCCTCCTTGCAGGCTTTTAGATTTTGCTATGGTGACGCCCCCCATCACCACCTTAAAGGCTTCCCATAGCGTGCTCGCTGAGTCCACGCTACCCGTATTCACCTCAAAGTAGTTTATAATCTCCTCCCTTATATCTTCCCTAAAAAGGGGGTCTTTAAGCACCTCTGCCCGGAGACGCCATGTCGGGATCCTCGCTCTTGGGGGGCAGTATTGCCAGCCAATAACCAGGGACGAGTGGTCTGACAGGACCCTCACCTTATATTCTGCCTGCACCGTCTCCATCATTATTTCCGATGTGGCGAAGACATAGTCCAGCCTCGTATGCAACTGTTGCTGGGCAGAATAGTCAATCGTGGAAAAGATTGCTGCCACTTCTAATATTACACATGTTATCCTTGCTGGAGACCTGAATATTCATCTCTTTACGTCACCTAAAAAAGGAAATTCGGAACGGGTCAATCAGTGGTCTCATTTTGTGGAAACATGGGATCTGATAATGTTGAATGGTGCTTTCAAAAATGACATTCCACCTTCCCACACTTGGTCAAGTGGATCACATAAAGCAACCATTGACTATGCGTATGTAGACAGAACGCTATTTAGCAAAATTTCCAAGTTTGTTATTTTGCCCTCTATATCTAGTGATCATCTGATGCTGACGATTGAAATTATGATTCATGCCGAGGGTAAAGTACAGTTACGACAACAACAGCTGAAAAATCTGAATGTAAATTCTGAGCAGAATAGATTACATTGGTCCAACCCTGCCTTGGAAGCGTTTGGTATGGATCTAGCGAACGACCATCGTCTTCTCTTAGAGGAGGCACATGCTCCACTAGAATACTATGATAAAATGCACCTATTTCCATCTTCTAGTACATCTAGTGGCAAAATATCTAATAACACCCGTCCTACTCATATATTTTATCAATCGGTCATACTTAGAAAGTGTCATGCGATGAAGTATTAGGTGCTTGACAAATACCCTCCTTGGTTCCCTCCTCCTCCTCCTCACCTGTACTGGGTTCTTCTGAGGAACTGTCTGTGTCTATGGCTCTTCTTTCTCTCCAGAGGTCCAGTCCTTTCTTGTTGAGTTTAGGACGAGCTCCACCGGAGGCCACCTTGCCTGCTGGCAGACAGCAAGGCAGAGGGGGCCCTCAGGGAGTCTGCCCCCAAAACCAGAGAAAAACGTGGCTGAAAAACCCTGGTGTGCTGGAATGTAGTCAGCACTACGGATGTAATGGCAGGAGGTTTTCCGTTGAAGAAGATGAGAGGACTTCAATTCCCAGAAGACACTGCTGGAGGCGGGCTAGCGTGGGTATCCGGAGCAGCTGCTTGGAGGGATACAGTAGCCGAGGAATGAGGAAGAGGGCTGCAGAATGCTGCGGTGGAAGGAGCGTACAATGGCAGCTGTACGCACATAACAGGGAGAAAAACATGGAAAAGCACTCGAGCGGGGGAAGGAACAAGGGCTGCTCGAGCGGGGGGAAAAGAGGAGAGAAGGAAGCACCAGGAGGGAAAAAGGCTTGGAGCCGAGCGGGCAATCACTGCGGGCGGACAAGAGGAAGCAAGCGGGAAAACACAAGCGGAGAAAGAGAGGAGAACTAGCGTATGAACCTGGCGAGGAAAGCAAGGTTGCAACGCGTCGACTTCCGCGTGTGACGCCTATTTGTATACGTCATGACGGTGGCGTGCAGTGCGTGGGAGACTGGACCGCTGGTGGAGGAACAGGATCAGCCCTTCCATTGGCTCCATAGCTTCCACAGAGCGCGCGTCATGACAGAAAGTCCCTATTTCTCAAACAAAAAAGGCAGACTTTGCTTCTTCCACCAAAATATCGTGACTCTGCCTTGCGTAAGTTAAGGACTGATTATAAAAATTGGATACGGGTGCATAAAGCAGAAATGTATCAAAAGGATGGTGAGCGGTGGCTTCATGTGGCACAGACTAAAAACACCTCTCAGATCTGGAAGCTAATTAACTCAGGCACAACGTGCTTTCAACTATCATCTCAAGTTGGGTTGAGTACTTTACGAACATGTATGATCTCCCGCAAAATAGCTGTGATCGCCTGCCGTTGAGGTCGGCTAACCCTCCTTTCTCTCTCAAATTTGATCAAGATGATGTGTTGTTCTACATAAACAAAGCAAGCCCATCTAGAGCCCCGGGCCCGGATGGCCTGTCAAACTACACTCTAAAACAGAATCCGGATCTGTAGGCCAGTATTTTATATACCGTATTTCTCTCCATTCAAATAAAGCAAAGCATTCCTCCATCTTGGTGCCAAGCTGTGATAGTCCCTATTTATAAAAAAGGAGATCGTACGAATCCAGTCAGCTATCGCCCGATAGCACTCCTTGATGCACCGGGGAAGATCTTTACCAGAATTATTCTAAGAGATCTCAATATTTGGGCCTCTAATGAAAACCGACGAGATCCCTTTCAGACGGGCTTTGTTGCGGGCTTAGGCACCGCTATTAACATTACTACGCTGAATGCTATTAAGGCAGTCTACGCAACAAAACATCAACCTCTCTACTTGGCCTTTGTTGACTTTTGGGTCACATTTCATTCTGTGGACTGTCAATTACTACTCAACAAACTGCTGAGCTTTGGTTGCCCACTTTCTCTCATCTCGTTAATAAATTTACTTCACTCCAACACCACAATGCAGGTCAAAATGAACTTGAATGGGTTGTTATCAGAAGATATTCATACTAAACGCTGCCTTAAAAAAGGCTGCATTCTTGCCTCAACCCTATTTAATCTGTTCATTTTGGACCTGGGTGTTGAGTTTTTGAAGGTAATTAACGATGCACCTAAGCTCGGCAAGCAGGCCATTGCATGGCTTTTCTATGTGGATGACCTGGTTCTTATTTCACAAACGCCAAGTGGACTACAGATGCTGCTTAATCAGCTTGAATCTTTTGTTGCCAAAAACAAAGTAACACTCAATCTAGAGAAAACTCAAGTCATGGAACTGAGAAATAATAACCTGAAACATCGAAAACACTATTAATGGTTTTAAAAAATCAAAAATGAGTTCTAGTTTATGAATATAAATATCTTGGTGTTATGTTTAGCAACTCACTCACGAATAAGCCTCAGCAAAGCAGCATAACTGGGAAACGTTCAACTTTAATCTCACAGGCCAGAATACTCCTGGCCAAGTTTGGTAAATTCTCCTGTGCCCATGTCTTAACATTCTACCAACAAAAGGTAATCCCCATCATTACCTATGGGGCTGAAACTTGGTTCCCACAAAAGCAAGGGTATTGGAATAGAATTGAAGCCCAATTCTGGAAAAAAATATTCAATCTTCCCAACTCAACAACAAATGCTCTCTTGCGATTTGAGTTAGGCACCCTTTCAATCCACATACAAGTATCCTAGAAAAGATACTGGCCCTCATTAGGACCCTGGCGGAGGACCATGGTGCAATTTGCACCATGGTCCATGGCGCTCAGCTGCCAACTCCGCCAAGGTGGTTGGCGGACTTACCGCCCCATGCCGACCTTGGCGGGGCGGTAAGTCCCCAATCCCCATTTTACCCTTCCCCATTCCCATTCTTGCCCCATAGGGTATAATGGGAGTGGGGAAGGTGTTAATTACGCCACCGTAAATTACGTTGGCGTAATTAACAACAAGTCCCGTAGCGCCATGGATTTCTCCGCCTGCAAAAAGCAGGCGTAAAAATCATCCATGGCGCTACGGGAACTCGTAGTCTGGCGGAGAGGTACGCCATGCACTACGCCGGCGTAAAACCCTCTCCGCCAGGGTCCTAATGAGGGCCACTGTCTTTTTCAAAAATGTATCTTATTGTATATAAAATAATCCAAATAGAGCTAAATTAAAATTGTATCAACTTGACTGGCACCGTACACAACAGAAATCTCTAGAATTCAAAGATTTTGACAGAGCATCCTTTGGTCACAAAAGATTTCGGCAGGCAGCCGATTATTTATTGAAATGTTCATCAACCACATTAAGAAACCAAATGTTAAGGTTCTGTATGAATTTATGGCCAACAAATCAAATCCTACTAAGAAGAGGATTAATAAAAGCCGAAGCTTCACACTGCCGATTTTGCAAACTTCGTGGAACGGAAGAGACACTTAAACACATAATAATTGTGTGTGTTGCTCTGGAGAAGCGAAGGGAAACTATCCTCCATAATCTAACTCATTCACATTATATATCCCGCTCTGCTGATGAATTATGGTATGAATTATTTGCCACACCTAAAATCCAGTTAAGAATTGCCACTATGCAATTCCTAAATGCAGCATTATACACAGTCTGACTCTCCAATTAGTTTTGTATAGTGATTCATACTGCCTACAAAACGCCGAAAATTGTACAAACTCATTCTTAATCTGTGTATGATTCCACAAATTATATGAGTTAGATAGATATTCTGATATATGTAATTTTCAATTTATTAATTTGATGATGGTTTGTATTTATGTATTCATGTTTCCCGTTCTAAAACTTCTAAAATTTGAATGTGCTTTTTCAAATGTAATGTAAATTATACAATGAAAATCATGTATTTCATATTTTTATTTTGATGATCTTTCTATGTAAACATTAGTTTTGAAAGGTTAATTTAATGTAACCAACCAAAATAAAAAAAAGATTTAAAAAAATTGAAGGGGAAATTGCTGTTGGATGTGTGCATGCAACACATCAGCAGAGTTGGGTGGTATTTAGACCTCCAGAGGGGAGCGCTGATGCAATGGATGGTACAGCTGGTGAAGGCTTAGAAGCGGAAAGATGTGAGGTGAGATGGGCATCGTCTTGCAGTGCACTTGCATTTTGTAAAAGTCTGCATGACTTCTTTTTATGTGGATGTGTATTTTGAGCATACTTGTCATGGAATGGGGTGCCACTCCACCTGTATATTGGTGTGTGACACACATAGGGTGGCCAGGGCAGTCCTGATATGTGTTACTTGATGTTTTCCATTTTGTGCTGTGCCTTCATACTTGTGTTCTCCTGTGTGTTGTTGGGGGTCTACATGCACAAAGGTTGGTGGTGTCCATGTGTCAGTGGTCGGGGACTTTGTTGCTTGGGTTGTGTGCTTTGTTGTGGACAATGTAAGGCAACCTCACAACAGACAGACAATGAATTATAACCCACTAGGGAAAAAGGCTAGGCACACCCTTTTTCGGGAAGAACAAGAGCTTTGTTTTGTATGCAAAAGTAAAATTGTGACAGGGTATTATTAGTCCATTGCCACAGAGTTATTTTTCTGAATCAAAGCAAGCAGCATGTTACAATCATGGAAGTCATCATGTGTGATGCATTTCATGTAAAGTTTTCAGCCACCACCCTCTTTGACTACTGCCTATTAACATGCTTAAATTCACACATTGTACAGTCTATCATTGGCTTTGTCATCCTGTACTCTAACTTCTTCACACATGGGTGACGGTCTCTTCACCTTTGGTCACTGTGGAATGGTTGGTTAGCTTTTCGATTACTCCGGTCTACCTTGTGGTCTAACCACATGATGTGCAACTGGCATCAACATGTGCTCAGTAGGCAAACTTCGAGGTCAGCCTAGTCCTTGCAAACAAGGTGACTGTTTTCTCAATCCAGACACGCAGGCGCCCCCATCATCCCTCCCAGCCACAACCTTAGTGATGTTGGCATTGCCCTATGCTCTCTCTGGTACAAATCACTAACCTTGTTGTACACTGTTGTTCCCTTGTCAGGTACTCCTTCCAAGGGGTACGCATGGGGTTCCTGCATGTCCCGCTGATCCATCTGATTTCTGAAGTATTTAGGAGCTTTATCCCTGGGCATCTGGTGATTGAAATGGGATGGCCATTATCTTGGGGGGAGCCAGTGTCCTAAATCTCAGCTAGTGTTTTGGCAGCTCAGGACCTCTGCCCTGTCCCCCATGTGTATGACCTTCACAATTGGCCATGGCCCTACTACCATTCGACTGATCACATTCTTGTACAAAGATGTAACTTGATATATTTGTATGTGTGTGTACGTGCATGTTCCTTGCTTTGCCTTGGGGTTGGGATGTGATCGTTAAGCAAGAGAAGAGGCCTTGTTATTCTGTGTTTCTAACACAGACTGGAAGGATTCAGGCCTACTGTCGAATTCACTGTTAGTTCAGGTTCTTGAAGAGGGAACACCTGAATATACCTTCCCTCCAGATGGACCCCCTCCACCGGAAGAAGCATCCACAGCAAAGCGACCACCAATCGGCCAGAAGTAATTCAGCCTCACACAATCATATGAGTTTGCACCAACTCCCACTGCTCCCATCATGAGCACGCACCACAGAAGATACCCAGCCAGCCGAACGTACAACCCTGCGGTGGTACAAACCCTACCCAAAGTGAGCGAGGAGAGACAAGACCGATCTGGAGACGACTATGTGGACCGAATTGACTAACAACACCATGTTGCCATGCTGCAAGTCGTTAGAGACGTCATGACGACGTAGCTACGTTAGACAGGAAGCACACGTGAACTAACACATTCGGGACATTCACACACCAACCTACATGAAGAATACATGCGTACAGTTCTATGAGATAGAGGACAGTAATATATACATATTGTCTGCAAATGTGTTATTTTTCCACTTACGCCGCTATAGCACCGCAGAAACGCAAGATGCCAGAAGAGCTTGTGTACATGCTTGCAGACGCTATTTACTACTAACCCTATCGAAGGACACGAGCACTTGAGGGACCTGACCAACCATGACACATCTTAACCTATGGACATTATGCAGAATACATATTCACAGCCAGGGTAGGCCTTGGGAAAATCCAGCAAGCTAGGATAGTCTCACGGAAATCTCAAGCAGTAGGATGGTGTGCAAGCAGAATAGCCATGGCAGAAGCAACGGCAGCCAAGGCCACGATGTTGCAAACAACATTCCACACACACCGAGCCAAGGTGACATCGGCCACAGCAGGGACTCGTCCATGCAAAATACAAAACAAATCGAAGTAATTCAGCCTCACACAACCCGTCCGAAGCTGATGTGATGCCAAGACCTACAGGCTGGGAAATCACAGCAGCCCCACACCTAAGATCGAGCTTGCAACAAATTGCAACATATCAGCAACGTTATACAATGGGACTGGAACGCTATCATGGCTGTAGTATACACACGCCATTGTTACTTGCTGTCACATAGTTACACTTTGCTGATACACAGTATACATGACCAGGTGTCTTGCGGGCTGGGAACAGAGTTTGTTCCAGGCTTGGGGGCCTGCGGCCTCACCAATCAGGACCCTAGGATCTAGGGGCAGGTGGTGGGGATTACCAGCCAATCACAGGGTTTGCCAATGTAACATTTTCGGAATAGCAATTTACAGGGATGATCCAAGCATACCACCTGACCCTACGGGCTCCACTAACGTTTCACACTATACATTCCTATACTAGACCTACCACACAGCAAGCCAATCCTGTGTGGCATTAGGTTTGGGGTTGGAACTCGCTGAGTGACGCAGATAGTGATGTCACTTGTCTACAAAACTGGCCTGCATGCCAGAATGCAGCGAGATGTGCCTGGAGTACTCCATGTATATAATCTCTGTTTGTATACTATAATAAACGGCAGTAACTATTGCTCCTTGTCTGGACCTCGACTTCTTTGGGACAAGTGAAGGAGTTAGGGCCTTCCGTGAGCCGGAGGTCCACAGGCCTCAGGTGCCGCTCTGCTGGCCCCCAAAATAACCCTAACAAGTTGGGGGTCCCACTGAGATAGTTTGTGATGTCAGCTCGTCCAGTTGCTGACCCCCTCAGCGTTGGACCTCGGAGGACTGCAGGACCCGTGCAGGAATTGCGAGAGAGCCAGACTGTGCAACCAGACATTGGTCATCAGGAGCCAACTTCAAAAAACACCCCATCCGCGGTAGGCGAGTTGTCCAACGCAGTGCAGAGGAGGCAATATAAGCCGAGGGAGGAGAGCCAGTGGCCGAACGGTGCTGGCAGACACAGAACTAAAGTAAGTGTGGTCCACACAACCAGCAACCAAATACTGTGTGGTGAGGGGACATGTAAATAAGAACAAGGGTACTATAACATTGTCATAATTTTCGGTACAGAGGTATTGTTCAGCATGTGTGCGGTTCTAGGGATTGGAGTGGAGGTAGTCCCTTTTCTGTGTTTAGTGAGCGTCCCGGTTGCGGGGCAACAGGCTTCCGAACCAAACAAGGGTTGTTACGCCTACAGGTCTGGACAGTGATCATACATATAGAGGTGTGGGTTTCTTATGAGTTGAAGGTTCTAGTTTGGTGAATAGATGTCGTATTTCCGTAAAAGTTAGCTGGAACTATCTTAGATTGTGGAAGGTGCATTAGCTGGTTAAGTTTGCATGGTAAGGAACGTATCACACGTCAGGCAACGCAACGAGCGTTCTTTAATCGCGAGACAAATTGATGAAGTATACTCCACTCCGGTGTAGGTGGGAAGAAAGCTGTGGGAATTGTGGGTTATCAATGTGGGATTGAAATGAAGGGGTTATTGCTTTGTGTGCACCAGAATTGTTTGTTTTGTTTTGTGAACCCTTAGCTTGGTGACGTCACCCATAGGCCATTGCATAGGACACTGTGTTATCATTTTGCTCGAGGTTAGCAGCTCGGTGCTGAGATTGCCAGACAGGTGAACGAGCGGCAGTGGATGGAAGGTGCCTGCGCGTGATTGAGGGGGTGTGCCAGACAGCGGCAGCCCTGGAAGAGGCGGGACGGTACAAGAGTATGTCACGCAAGCTGTGGGGCCGCGGAGATCCATAGATATCAACGATGTAAATTTGAACTGTATAATGCACTAAATGTTCTATCCTTGTTCTGACAGCAGAGAATCGACATCCTCAACTAGAGTTCAGGTAACATACAAACAAACTAAGATATATAATGGAGGGGTGGGGTGGGAAGTGCCTCGTACGACGGGACCAGAAAACTAGTGACCCCCATCCAGCATCTCTGTAAAACACTGCCCATTTATAAGGACAGAATAGTGAAATATAGTGTACAATGGACAAAAGGTACGGATGGAAAGGTAATGGTACCATGGCCACCTAATGGCAGTTTCTCCAAAGATGTGCTGCAATCACTACTGACCTATTTGCACAACACATACAAGGGGAAAAAATAGTAACCGTATGGAAATATTTGAACAATGGCGAATGTTCCAGGAGCACCAACCATGGATGATGAGTTTACAGGGGGCAACAGAAGGAGGGGGGATTTGTGCGCTCTGCCCCCCGCACCTCCTACCATTGCATCCAATGATGCAGAGGAGGAGGAGGAGCAGGGCTTATACCCGGTGCAAGAATTAAGAGAAGTCAAGGAGCCTCGAGAGTTGACAGCAGCAGAAGGCTACTCAAACCCCACGTACAAACCACCCCATATGCCCCAAAGGTGCACGCCCCTAACACCCTGCAAGAACGGATAAGGGCAGGGGCCGACAGTGCAGTCCTCGATGAGGGCAGGATGCGGCAAGTAAAGGATGAATTTTCAGGAATATGCCCAGACGAATGGGTAGCGGCACAGGTGCTCTTGAAGTTACAAGGGGACACTACCAGGGAGGCCGAAGGTGCAACTAAGGCCATAGAGGAGTTGGAGATGGGACAGGAATGTAGAGGAAAGTCAACCACGTAACAAGGGAAGGGCAATTGCAGGAAGATCAGGAAGCAGAGTTAAAAGCAAGAATAGCGGAACTGAAGGAGCAAAGGAATGTGCTGGTGAGACAGCTTGAGTTAAAGGAACAGGAAAGAAGGGAACAGTAAAGAAGGGAACAGTTGGCATTGGTAGAAAAGGTGTGGAGAGAGGTAATAGAGAAGAATATGACAGGTGGAAGGTGCAAAGGGCAAGCAGAGACAAGGTACACGGGAATAGAATAGAATGAGAGAAATGAGGCTGAGAGAGAAATGGCATTTTGGAGGAGGAAGATATTTCTAGACCAAACATGAAAGTATGAAGAGGGAAGATTGAAGGAGTTAGGACTGGCGAAAGGAGGGAGAGCACAAACTCAGAGAGACGAAGACGAGAGGGCACTGCAAAGAGTGAGAAAAGCCGTAAGGGAGGAGCTGGACAGGAACAGAAGGGGCGAGGAGCACAGGGAAAGACAATAGAACAGACATGCCCCTAACGGAGGCAGAGTGGATGACACAACTACTCTGCAACTACTCCTTAAAGACATTCTGCACAAACAGGCGGCCACCCTCCTGTGTCACCCCAAGAAAAGCCTGATCGACAATAGCAGCCCATGAAACGCCAAACACCAGATGTTCGCTACTCCCACTTTTGCCTGTGTGCTGCACTTGCGCATGTACTAATGGTCTGCTGGTTTGCAGCACCCGCATTGCTGATGTCACTATTACAACTGATTATATGCATATACTTTGTCAGCCATTGCCTTATCACCATTTGCACTGTATAGCATCCCATCTACAATTGCTTCACCCATTGCATGGTCTCCACTTCTGTTGCCCAGTTACACGGTATTAATCGTGCCGCCCTCTGTTCGGCTACCATTTGCACTGCCCAGTACGTTCTCTATTGTGCCGCCTACTGTATTGCTATCACTTCTGCCGCCCATTGTACTGCTACCATTTCCACTGCCTAGCTACACGGCACTAATTGTGTTGCCCTCTGCTCTGTTCTTCTCTATTGTGCCGCCTACTGTATTGCTACCACTTCTGTCGCCAATTGTACTGCTATCATTTCCACTGCCTAGTTATTCAGCACTAACTGTGTCGCCCTCTGCTCAGCTACCATTTGCATTGCCCAGCACCTTGTTTGCAATTGTGCCACCCATTGTTTCTACTTCTGGTGCTCAGCACCACGTCTGCAACTGCGACCAACTTGCACTGCACCCTATTCTGCATTCCGCCACCTCCCAGCAATATGCTGCCCATCACCAGCCTACTATAGTACCTCCCTTGAGCCTTCAATCCCTCCGCTCAACACAGAATCCAACAGAGTGCTATGCCAGCCTCACTCATGTTGCCTGCGCTCTTAACTCTGCTATTAGCAATAGATCAGCACCTGAGTAAACCACTGCACACCTGTCCCACAATGGATCTGCCCTGCACTGCAGGCATGTTCATCCAACTAGGAAAAGGACTAGCCCACCTATACTGCCCTCGCCACTTTCCTATTCTCTGCCCCACCCCCTTTCTCAACAAAACTGCACCTTTCCCCTTCGCCACACATCCCACTAACGCAGGCTCACTCTGCAAAGGTTCAACTAGACGTCACACCCACACCAAGAATCTCCCACCTACTGCACTACCCCCTGACAAACATACCAGACTTAACCGTCTATCAGCAAGAACCGGGATAAGACCTGAATACACTGTTTCTACCCTGTATCTTCAAAAACACATGCCCCTAGACTCTTCAAATACTGCTCCCCATGCTCCCTCATGCCCGATCTCAGGACCCATGAGAACCCACAGACTATCCTCACGCTCGCCACTACTGCCTAGCAAACTACTCGCCTAAATCTCCACCAACCTCACCTCACCACTACCACACACACCCATAGTTCCAATCCCTACATAGCTGCCCCTAGCAAAACCCCAACCTGCACAAACACAACCACACTAAAAGGGGCACTCATCAAGGCCAGATCCATCACGGCGCATGCACTGGACATAGCAGACGTCATTACATCCAACGACCTTGACGTCTTAGCTGTGACGGAAACCTGGCTACATTCAGCTTCAGGATCTCAACTTTCATTAGCAATCCCACAGTGGTAAACCATCCTGAGAAAGGACAGAGACATCTCAAGAGGAGGTGGCATTGCCATACTAGCAAAAGACATCTTGAACATAAGAATATCGCCCGATCTCTCCTTTAGCACCGGGGAAGTCCTCACCCTAAAGATATCACTTACACCCTCATGCATGCTCAACCTTCACATCATCTACAGGCCCCCTGAAGCCATTACCAACTTTGAAGACGACACAACTACACTCCTGACACACAATATGAAACCCCTTTCCAAAGTAATTATCATGGGTGACTTCAACTTAGGCCTGAACAACCCATCAGGCTCACAGGCCGAATCCATGGAAGCCCTCGGCTTCACACAAAGTATCCTCAACCCTACACGTAAAAGGACGCACTCTGGACTGGATAGCAGACATGAACTGTACCACCAACATTCTATCCAACACACCTAAACCTTGGACTGACCCTAACACCATCATCTTTAACACCACCATCATTACTATAAATCAGAACCTCACCACATTAGCGCCCACGGCTCTGTCCAGAAGCTCCAAAAAAATGAATAAAGACAGCATGCTTCCACTACTGAAAAAGCAGTCCCTAGACCCACTTATACCCAATAATTACCGCCCGATTACAACAGTGCCTTTTCTCTTAAAGATCTTAGATAAAATGGCATACTCCCAGATACAAAAATACTTGGAAACCAACTCTCTACTAGGAACCAGGCAATCAGGCTTCTGGACCCAAAATGGGACAGAAACAGCCCTCTTAGACCTCAAGTCACAGATAAATGAACTCTGGGATGAAGGGAAATCAGCCCTCCTCCTACTCCTGGATTTATCAGCTGCCTTCCACCTGGTCGACCACAGGGTCCTATGCAGCAACCTAGAATCGGCAGCCCACTTCTCCAAAGAAGCCATAGCATGGATACAATCATTCCTAACCAACAGGACCATGAGAGTCTTCTCCCCTATGGCAGCAGCCAACCCCATCCCCATAACTTGCGGAGTGCCCCAGGGACCTTGCGTCTCACCCATGCTCCACAATATCTTTACCAAGCCCCTTTTCGATAATCTGGACCTTCTGGATGTCACCTACACTAACTATGCAGATGAAACACAGATTCTCCTACCGCTTACAGGTGATTACGACAAATATTTGGCCTTGGTGAACAGGATATATGTCATCATCCAGGCATGGATGGCCAGCCACGGTCTATGCCTGAATGATGACAAAACAGAGATCATCATCCTGGGCACTCCCTCGACCCTCAAAAAAATCAGCCCCGAATACTCAGCATTCAACATAGACAATAATATTATCACTGTCGCCAAGGAGGTTAAAACTCTGGGTTTCTATCTGGGCTCCACTCTCTCCTTCAACAAGCAGGTCAATGCCTTGGCCTCGGCCATGGCATATACATGCAAGCTGATTAGAGCTGGCAAGGCCTTCATGTCACAGGACAGTTGCACCACCCTAGCCAGAGCCCTCATGTTATCCAGGCTGGACTATTGCAACACTCTATACATAGGAGCCAATAAACAAACCATCAAAAAAATCCAACTCCTACAAAATAATGCGCTGAGAGTAGCCTTAGGAATCCCCAAGAGAGAACATATCTCTAATACCAGAAGAGCCAACAACTGGCTCTCCACTCATGATAAAATAAAACTAAAAACTGCCTCCCTCACCTACAAATGCTTGAACAATGCAGCACCCCGTTACCTAGCCGACAGATTCACTCTGAAGCCTACCACAAGAATCACCAGGCTCGCCAACACTAACTACCTCTGGGTCCCCAGATACAAACGTGCCAAAATCGGAGGCAGCAGCTGCCATGTCAAGGCAGCAATCCTATGGAACTCGCTACCATCCCCTCTAAGAATCAATCAAACCTATCACAAGTTCCGTCAGATCATCACTAGCTGGCTCAAAGATGCCGACATGTAGGCATATACCCTGCTGACTATGCCGGGCACATCTCTCTACTCTGCATGCACCAACCGCATCAACTACTTTATAAAACTATGCATGTACCTGCCTGTATATATCGTAACCTATTGTGCCCACATGTAACCAATCGGCACCTGCACACAAATGTATTCTACATGTTGTAACCAAGCTTTGAATATCCTTGTGCCTTGAGCCTGGATACCCTCGGGTCTGGAGCGCATTACAAATAATAAACTAAACTAAACTAAACTAAATTAATGCCATTCTTAGACTCAAGTCACCAAGATAATGATCCATCAACATTGGTATGTCAATCATGCAAGAGGTTACTGATAAAGTTGCTCCAATAAAAAGATAAAAAGCCAAACGGCCAGCACACATTAAGCCTTGGTTCACCCCTGAACTGAGAACTATGCGTGCCTCCAAAAGATCTGCTGAAAATAACTGGCGCAAATCGCCAAATACAGTGAAAAAAAGCCTCTTCCAGGCAGCTGCCAATAATTACAGAAAATTAATTTTTCTAGCGAAAAGTAAGACCTATAACCAGAGAATAACTAATGGCCAATCTAATACTAGAGAATTATTCACAATTCTCTGTGAACTAGAATTACCAGCACCTACCCCTGACTATACTGTCAAGGACAAGCAATGGTGCACCAACATCCAAAATGCCCTAGCAGATAAAATAGCCTTACTGCAAAGAAATATAGAACAAAAAAAAAAGAAACTCTGCCTCTCCCACTCCCCGTCAACTTCATCTCCCCCAACGGAGACAAAAAAAATTTCATTGGGGGGGCGTGGCCAACAAGCACGCGGTGCAGACGTGAGCTTATAGTGCACCGGAGGCCGCCAGCAAGATCCTGTCCAAATCCTGCAAAATAAACAAAGATTCCTTCTAAAACTATAGCCATGCGCAGCGGAACTCAGCTGGGACAGGTCGCTGTAACATGAAGCTGAATCGGACTCCAGCGCCGAAGCCATAGGCACTGGAAGAAACGCGGCAGCAGACGGCGTAGAGCTCCCAAGATGGCCGACGCCATCATGAAGCGAGACAGAGAAGTGTGGGTGGACCAGGACTGTGCAGCACCACTCACCCAGAAACCTCCCCCAGCACGGCGGCGGCGCTGTGGAGGCTCACTGCGGGCATACTGCTATAAACGGAGCACGGGTACCTTGAGCCAACTGGATCCCACTGACTGCACTCTCCACGGGGACCACAACGTGGTGTCGAAGATCCTTGGTCGGTGGCAGCGGTCAGAGCACGCCTGTACCTAGATGCCCATGGAAGGATGGTGAGGATGGGACGCCTTGAGTGAACGCCGACCTGTAGGGACCCGCTGAAGGAACCAGTGGCTCTCTCCTCTGCTCCCCCCCACTGCCTGCGCCCGGCTTGGGCCGTATGGATTGTGCTGCTGTCCCTGGATCAGCATCCACTGGACCCCCACAGCCACTGCAGAAAGACCCAGAAAGACCCTCAGCACCAACTATCCCTCAGGTTATACCCAGAAAGGAAAAGGGACTGCTCTACCAGGTGTCAACTGGCTATACATGTTTCCTCTGGTGGGAATATCTGTGCACCCTAATTAGAGGGAGAAAGTTGCTACGTGCCTTACAGACCGGAGTACTGCCGCAATGGAGACTAACAGGCATGTAACAAAGCTGGACACTGCTGCTTCCCGCCGGCGATCACAGCCAGCGGACCCAGGTGCAATACAGCGGCGGCAATACGGTCCACTACAGGTGAGGGGGCGACCACTAGTCAAAAGGGCAGAGCTTCATGAATGAAGAACATCTCGATGTGATAAGCGATGGAACTGCGAGACACCCATCACGCCGCGGCAGCCCACACACCATATTCCGCCTCATCAGGTGGTAACGCCTAAACAGAAAAGAGCCATAATAGCCAGAAAGTGGTGGAGCCCGAGGGACACAACGGACGTCGCCCACCAACTACAGAAGAGGCAGCAAAGGCATACCCACGCACCGCATGTTATAAGTTGGCACAGTGGCAGACAACCTAAAACGCTGTTTACCAAGTGATCAACTCCCTGTACGCACTGACCCACCAGCGCGCCACATAGACACAGAAACATAATCAACATAAAGGTGTGTACTCAAGAACCACAGGTCCTGTGCACAACAACTGTAAGAAGCCTGAATAACAAGCAGTAAGGCAGAGATCTGAGGTCTCGACCCCACCACAACAAACATTGACAACAACAGAAGCCGACAAACACATTAGCGTGCCACAAGCATGCCCGATTCACATTTGAGTGTGTCACTGTGGTACCCCTGTCATGGCATGCAGACTCGGCCCTGACTGGCATATAAACCCGCTGATTGCAGAAGAAGAGCGTACCTACTACGTGGCACTCACTGTAGACCCTGGCATGGGCAAGGAGAAGAGCAAGAGGACCACTACACAAAGTAAAATGGAACAATTCACCACACGTACCTCAAACAACCCGCCAAACAAGACAAGCCCACTGGTGCACCAGAAAATGAAGATAACCTCTCCCTTAGGGACATAATGAACGCCATAGCCAACTCCCAGTCATCAATGGAGAAGAAAATGGACAGCAGCAGCACGAAAGTATCCCTGCTAAGACATGATCTACAGAAGCTCACCTCGCGCATGGGAGAAGCAGAGACCCGTATATCTGAGACAGAGGACGGCCTACGAGCAATTGGTCAACAGGTGAATGGTATGCTGGACCGCATGAAGACGCTAGAGGAACGAGTGGAGGAGGGAGAGGGACGCTCGAAGCGTAACAATATACTCATTCTTGGCCTGCCCGAGAAAACTGAAGGCCCATCCATGGAACTTTTCCTCGAGCAATGGCTATCTGACCTATTCGCACCAAAGACCTTCTCGAGATTCTTCTCCATTGAGAGAGCGCACCGAGTCGCGACTGGCAGACCAATTCCCGGCGCACCACCCCGCACAGTAATTGCTAAAATCCTGAATTACAGAGACCGCAACACTGTGCTTCAATTGGCCAGGACCAAAGGCTCCATAACCTACAATGGCTCTAAAATCGTCTTCTTTCCGGATTTTACCAGGGAGGTTCAAAAAGCAAGACAATCCTTTGACCCACTCAAAAGCCGGCTACAGACTCTAAGCTTCAAATATGGACTCATTCCCGGCGCAGCTGAAAATCTATCACAACGGCACGACCATGCATTTTACGGATCCCAAGCAGGAATGGAACTGGGCGGAAAGCCATCTGGAAGGAGACTGGAGACCTGCAGGCAGAAGAGACATCAGGCGAATTAGACCATGCCCGGACAGATCGCCACATGCACGACCGCTACTGCGACCGGAGGAAGTGCCCCAGATGGTCGATGAATAAAGCGGGCAGAGCAACCAAAGCTATCCTCTAGCTGTTCTATAAGGCAAGACCTAGCATGACTCCAACACAAATCTCACAAAGAGCAATGGCAACCTCCTGTACCACAAGCAGCTGATGGCCATTTGCGGCCACCCCTGGAAGCCTCTTTGAGAAGAGAGTAAGAAAACTTAATTGGGGTAATTAATAACAGTTAATGTTTTGTTTGACAACTGTCCGTTCTTGACAGTAGTCCTTTACGGTTCAGGCGATAGATACTTCAAGTTGGGTGGTGTATGGGGTGGGATTATTGGTGGTTTTATATTTGGGTTAAATTTGGGTCCGACAGCTCTGTTGAACAAACCTCCCCGTTGACAAGAAATGTCATTGCAAATGGCGAACAGAATACCCCAAAAGGTACTACAAAAAATGAATACAGCAAAACTCCCGTCACATGGATGTAAATATACCACAATACTGCACACTCGATACTCTGACACACATATACTTCATGTCGAATGACAGGGGTTGCTAACAGAAACAACACCAAATCCATCAAGATCATGACATGGAACGTGAATGGGCTCGGCAGTGGCCTTAAAAGGCGCTTAGTACTGCAACAATTAAGTCGGCATACACCGGATGCCGCGTTACTGACCGAGACGCGCTTAGCGGGCACAAACTTCAACTTATTCAAGTGGACTAACTAACACATAGCTCTACACTCTGGCTTCAACATGGGGTCCCGCAGGGTACTCATTTTAATATGCAAGAGGCTGCCCTTTACCCTTCTATCTGTCACACAAGACACAGGGGGTAGATTCGTACATGTAACCGGAACCCTCTGGGAATGCACCACATCCATGTTAGCTGTCTACGCACTGCCAACCTTGTTGACCTCCTTGATCAACGACATTACACCCATAATCACCGGAAACCCCTCAGACCTGTTGATAATGGGAGGGGACTTCAACGAGGTGATGAATACAGAACTCGACCGAACACACATCCTCAATAGGAATCCCTCCACACATACCAAACTTTCTACATTCACCGAAGCTCTGGGTCTGAAAGACGTGAGGAGACACCTACACCCTGACATAAGGGAATATTCGTTCCACTCTGGAGCTCATGCCTCACTATCGAGGCTAGCCTACTTCTTCCTCCCGACAGTGAACCTGCACCTGGCATGTGAGGCACAATTACTACCCAGAGGTATTCCTGGCCACTCGCCTCTCGTATTAGAATTCACCACCAACAAGCCAACCCCCCCCCCCCCCCCCCGCCCATGTGGAGGCTGAATAACTACTACATGGGATTCCCAGACCTGGTGGAACAAATCCAGAACACCACAAAATCATACTTCAAACTAAACACATCTTCCCTGGAGAGCCCAATAGTACTGTGGGAGGCATATAAGACGGTGTTAATAGGAGACATCATCTCCAGGACACAGTCCATAGAAAGAAACACCTATGCTCACTACAGGAAGCCGAAACATGTGTACAAAGAGCAGAGGCAGTCCACCTAACCCTTAACCAACCAGAGACACATAGAGCGCTACAGCTGGCACAAAAACAGCTGCAAAATATTGCCCTAGATAACGCCAAGCAAGCACACACAGCGATGAGCGCCAGGGTCTACGAGACCGGAGACAAAGTGGGTAAGATGCTAGCATGGCTGGAGACGCAGGGATGAGGGTCTTGGCCAAGTCCAGATGATCAGGACAGAAGACTCGGAACCCATAACGGCAGACCGAGACATAGCAGAAAGCTTTGCAACCTATTATGAAGAGCTGTACAAAACACTGACCTCCCTGATTAACACATCAATCCTGTCAGAGATCACGCTTCCAACACTTAAAACCGATCAGATAAGCCTGTTAGAAAAATACATCACAGAGGATGAGCTAACTACAGCCATAGCGGACCTCCAATCCGGAAAAAACCCCGGGACCAAATGGCTTCCCAGTCGAAAGTATGGAAAAAAATAAGCCCAAATGTGATAACGCCACACCTGCTGAAAATGTACGAAGCCTCGCGCACAGACGGTCGCCTACCGCAGTATCTTAGAAAAGCCACTGTTATAGTGTTACCCAAGGCGGATAAACCGCCAGACAGGTGTAGTTCATACAGACCAATTTCCCTCATAAATACTGAGACTAAAATCCTAGCAAAGACGCTGGCCAACCGATTGCAGCAGGTTATACCTTCCCTGATCCACCCAGACCAATGCGGGTTCATGCCGCAAAGATCCACACGTATGAATACACATAGGTTATACACAGCATTTGAGAAAGCGCTCACTATTCAAGGCCCACTAGCCTTGCTCACAGTGGACTTTGAAAAAGCGTTTGATTCAGTCTATTGGGAGGCAATTTGGGAAATAATGCACAGAATGGGCTTTGGCCCGCAATTCATGCGGTGGGTAAAATTACTTTACAAATCTCTGGTGGCAGTGACAAAAGTGAATGGATACGTGTCCAACACGTTTGAACTAGGGAAGGGGACGAGACAGGGATGTCCCCTGTCGGCTATGATCTTTGCGATAGCGATCGAACCCCTTGCGGCATTATTAAGAAGCACAGGGACATGGAACAGCTTTTGCTGGTTGGACAACTGGGAGGACAAAGTGTCCTTATACGCGGACGACCTGCTGATATACTTAAAATACCCAATGAGATCTTGCCCGGTAGTGACACAAAAAGACCCAATAAGATCTTGCCCGGTAGTGACGCATCTGTTGGAGAAATACGTTTTTTTCAGCGATCTGTGTGTTAACTGGACCAAATCCACTCTATTCCCATTAAGACAAGAAGAAGACACAGTACCAACTCACTGCCCCTATCAAGTGGAAAGGGAACAATTTAGGTATCTAGATATACAAATCACAAATAATCTCAACAACTACATTCCCAAGAATTTACACCCAGTGATGACAAAATTTGCGGAAGACGTCTGACACTGGTCAATTCTTCCACAAACACTGCTAGGCAGAGCGGCACTCTTCAAAATGATGGCCCTGCCCCGTTTCCTATATATATTACAAAACGCTCCACTACACATCCCACAAAAGGAATTTCATAGACTAGACCAAACACTCTGGAAGCTGTTGTGAGGTGGAAGGCCCCCACAGTTGTCACTTGCCACCATTCAGAGGTCCATATGGGAAGGCGGAATTGGGCTCCTCCTGCTGCAGACATATTACTGGGCAAGCCAGATGGCAGTCGTCAATGACAAACTGCACAGAAATACCTCATTGCCACACAAATAGGATACCAGATGCACACACTCCCGAAAAAGCCATCATGAAATTTCTCTACAAAGGGAGAATCCGGGCAACCACTTCAACTATGCAAGCACACACAGCGCGAATCTGGGCAGACACACACAAATTCGTGAGATGGGGAAACAAACTGACCCAGGCACAGCCACTATGGAACAATAAGAATCTCCCGGAAGTGTACGGGCTCTCAAAATGGCCGAGATGGTCAAGGCAAGGGATACTGAGTAAAGGAGATGTCGTAAAAGATGGCAACATAATCTCATTCACAGACCTAGCCCTCCACTTCAATCTCCAGCAAACTGAATGATACCACTATATCCAGCTATGCCACGCATTACAGGCCCACTTCCCTGACTTAAACACCCTGCCAGAATATACCCCAATAGAATGTAACTCATTCCCAGAGCAAATCAAACACAAAATAACATTGGTCCTCTATAGTGCCATAACCTCCTTTGCCACAACTGAATTATCAGGTCTGCAGGCCAAGTGGGAAACAAATCTGGGTGCTATGCTACCAGAGGAATGGATCTCCGCACTGATGTTTCCCAGGGAAGTAGCTATATCGTCCAGACTCAGGCTGATCCAACTAAAGATACTACACAGAATATACTACCCCAGAATAGCACTCTTTAAATGGGGAAAGACAAGTGACCCAGCCTGTTTGCACTGTAAAACTGAGGAGGTCACCTTCTTCCATATACTGTGGGAATGCACTCACATCCAACAATTCTGGCAGGCGTGTTGCAACAAATTATCGAGGGTCATAGAGACCCGAAACTGCTATTGTTGGGGGTGGAGAACGAGAGTGAGTTATCGAGATATGAAAAACTGTTTCTGTTCACCTCTACTGCGCTGGAACATTGCACAATTATGGGGATCTGATGTGAAGCCAAGCCATGAACAATTGTTGACAGATGTAGACATCTGTGTTGCAATGGAGAACAGGTGTATACAGCCAGAGGATGCCCTGCTAAGGCGCAGAAAATTTGGCAAATATGGGAGGATGCCCACTAAAGTGCAGTCTTTAATATTCAATCAAGATGTCTTGTCGGGACACATTTTGGTAACCTTACACATTTATATCAGGGACTAGAGTTGTAACTAGCTATACTGTGTAGACCCATTTTCGACCGATTGAATGATTTTGCAAGTGATGACCCTTTATTTGTTCCTTGTCTGTATTTGTTTGTGTAAAAAACAATAAAATATTTTATAAAAAAAACATTTCTTTATCACCACTCAACACCACTGAAACTATCAACCTCATTAACAGCCTAAAACCATACAGTTGCAAAGGTGACTCCTGCCCAGCAACTCTGATAAAAGAATGTGCTTCTGAATTTACACCTTTCATCACCATTCTCATTAACAGCTCATTCACCTCTAACACAGTACTGAGTGATCTAAAAACAGCCTGGATCCTACCCCTTCTTAAGAAACCAACACTCAACCCCAACATCCCCACTAACCTCCGTCCTATCACCACTGTACCATTTCTACTGAAAATAATAGATTGCGTAATTTATCTGCAGATCCAAAAACATCTTGAAGACAACAAACTCCTTGGCCTAAAATAATCAGGCTTCCGGCCTGGTCACGGTACTAAGACTGCCCTCCTAGATCTGAAGACACAAATGGACCAATACAGAGACAAAGGGGAATTATGTATTTTTTCTGCAGCTTTGGATTTGGTCAATCACGATATTCTTTGCCAGCACCTCAAGACTGCCTCCCAATCCTCAGTAGACTCCATTGCTTGGATCAAATCTTTCCTTATTAATCAGACTATGAGGGTCTTCTCCAACAACTCTGCAGCCCCTCCTACCACCATGACCTGCGGAGTACCCCTAGGCTCTTGTGTGTCACCCACACTATACAATGCCTTCACTAAGCTACTGTTCTACTAATTAGACAACATGGGTATCTCAAACATAAACTACGCGGACGATACGCAAATACTCATACCCATAACTGGATGTCATCACACAGACTCCAAAAACCTAAACAAAATATACCTGGCCATCCTGGCCTGGATGGCGCTTAACAAACTGTGTCTCAACGAAGACAAGACCAAGTTAATCCTCATAGGCAATAAAACTAAACTCAGCAAACTCTCCCGTCCTACAAATCCTTCATCATCGACGGAAATACCATCCCAGTTGCTAACGAAATCAAAACATTAGGGGTGTACATCGACTCGTCCCTTACCTTAAACAGACAGGTCAATGCAATAGTCTCGTCAACAGTATATACCGCCAAACTGATCAGATCTAGCAGACCGTTCATCTCTCGCGACAACACCATCATCCTGACCAGAGCCTTGATATTATCCAGGTTAGATTACTGTAACTCACTATTCTCAGGTACCAGCTCGAGAAACATCAAAAAACTACAGGTTGTCCAAAGCAACACTATCAGAGCCGCCTTAAACATTCCTAGGCATGAACACATCTCGAACATTAGGAGGAAAATCCTGATGCTCACCCATAAATGCATCTCAAACAAAGCACCCCTATCAGCAACCTCATCCACAAAGCACAAAGCACCTCTATCAGGACCCCTATCAGCAACCTTATCCATAAAACCCAATCCAACAGACCTACCTGTTCCACGTACACCAACCTCCTAACTACTCCCAAATACAAAAGACAGAAATCTGGAGGAACTAGCTTCCGTACTATAGCCCCCAAACTGTGGAATGCCCTTCCTACTCATCTCAGAAATGACACTTCCTTCTGGTCATTCAGAAAACATCTAAAAACCCTATTCTTCCAGACTGACCTCCCACATTAGCCGACTAGTCCCTGGTTTATTCCTGTGCAAACTGCGTAAATAACTGTAGGTAAATGTGGATTGTATATTATGTAAAAATGTATGTGGATTGTATTTTATGTAAAAATGTCCTTGAGCAACCTTGCTTTACAACTGTAACCATATTCTTAAGGCTGTAACAGCGCCTAGCTGCCTTCGGGCTTAGTGTGCTCTATATGTCAAATAAATAAATAAATAAATAAAGCACGTCTAAGGTGCATATGAAAGAGTCCGATGTCCCAGACTTGGGGGAAGAGAAGAGGGGAATGCTTGTGGCTTTGCGAACATTGATCTTGATACAGTAATGGTACGCTATCCACTTCCACGTAAATTGACATTTTCAGACGGATTTTGTAGTGATGAGGAAGAGGCAGTTGGAGACAGTGAAAAGACTGATGTAGAAAGAGAAGGGCCAACTAAGATTTATATATAACGCGAAAAGGCACAGGAATGGTATGGGCGTGTAAAAGACAAGATGAGAGAGGCGAGGGGCAGCACATTGACAACATGACTCAGGATGCAACAAGTGGGGCGGCCCAGCAAATGCCCTACTCTAACAGGCTCCCGGACCTCTCAGAGTGCAGGAGAGATGGGGCAGCAATAATAAACAACACAGGGCACTGGTGCCCATGGGCGGGCACACTGGGACACGCCACAACGAATACACACTATAGACATGGCAGACATAGGGGAGGATGCGGAAGACGAGAGGGGGCCTATCCAGATACGACAATATAGGCGCACACCTGAAGAGAGGGCCGCATACTCACAGATGCCCCTTTTGGAAAAGGCGGGAACAAGACCACAGTACCTACCTTGGAAACACACAGATAAGGAAAACATAAAGAGCATGTTACCATCCTTAAGTGGGTGAGCGGGAAATGGATATATGAAATGGAGAAATTGACGGCAGGACACAGGTTGGCAGTGCGTGACATCAACGACTTGCTGGTTTCCATACTGGGTGACCCGGCGGATGACATTTAGAAGAGGGCAGAGTTCCCAGGAGTGACTACCCAGAACACAACACATGACGGATTCCCATTTGCAAACTGCAGACATGCGGTGTGGCAGGCACTACAGACACAATATCCTGACACATCAGATATAGGTGCCATTACCTCACACAAGATGCGTGACGATGAAGAACCCGTCAGTTTTATTCAAGAAATACAAGAACTTTGGCATCTCGAGATGAGGGAGTCATGGGATAAAACGATAGCTATCTTCTATCACATCTTGATGCAAGGGATACCGGCGCATGTGCTGAGACAACTGAAGAAAATGGTGGGGATGGAAGCAAAAGCATGGCCAGAAATACAACTCACGATAGTACACCATTGCAGGCTGTGGCAGGAAAAAATTAAGCAAAAGGCAGAGGATAAAAGAGCAGATGAAGCAAAATTGATCCAAAAGAATATATCCAAATACGCTCTAGAAGGAGCACTCATAATGAGCCCAGCTCCACAAACACAGGCAGCAGTATCACAACCCCAACCCCAACAGCAGCAGCAGCAGTCTGATATAGTACATCAATACGCACCACAAATGGAAGGAGGATGCATTGGAATGGGTGGGTATCAGAACAATTATAGAGGAAGAGGAGGGTTCCAGGGGGTGCAGGGTTTTGGGCCACAATCACACTACCCGGGAGGAGGGCTCAGGGGATACCAACAGCAAGGGCAACAGGGACAGGGTGATGGAGGAGGAGAATGTCCATGACAAGCATGAGAGCCAACCCAGTGCTGGATATGTGAGCAACTAGGTCACGTGCCCCGCACATGTAGGAGTAGAGGCATACAACAAGGGTGGGGTAAAAAAGGGCAGCAAGGTTACCAGGGCAGGCCTAATGGATACTATACGCAACAGACAGGTCAACAACAAATTTGCCACAAGAAAGCATACATCACCCACAGACGCCCCACGAGCAACAGATGCAATACCAAATTATGCCAGTGACGCAACAAATACAAACACAAACAGCACCACAACAACAACTACAACAAATGGCTGCACCAGTGGCCCAACATACACAAACGGCACAAAAACTGACACAACTACAGGACAACTCCTCACAACCCATGGACACAATGGCAGTGGTACAAGTAACTGGGATGGGAGGGGTAACAATATTGGGGCATAACCCTTACATAGGAAACAGACAATCACTGTATCCACAATAAGAGAGCCACAGATTAACTTGTTGTGTCCCATACTATCAGTAACACCTAATCCTGCAGATGAACGTTGCATAAAGGTGGCGATAGGTGACAAAACGTTTTCCTTTCTTGTTGAAACTGGAGCCACTAGGTCATGCATACAGGAGGGAAAGTACACATTGTCAGGGGATGCCATGAACACTCAAGGATTTGCTGGGGCTCGAGAAATGGTTCCCTTCATTGATAACATCTCCTTATCATTAGGAGATCATGACTTATCTCTACCCTTACTTTACTCTAAGCAAGCACCTGTAAACATACTGGTGTTAGGGAGAATTCTCATAAATGTGCTAATTCCCTTCACCTTAGAGACCCCCAGCAACTTTGCTGGATTTTGAGGACTTGATTTTTCTACCTGGAGAGAGTGTGAGCCTTTTTTTCCCACTCTCTCATGTATTTTGATGTGTGTTTTACTCTTGTGTTCTTTGATCATGGAGTTTTAGAAAACTCCATAGGCATCATCTTTTCATGTGTGTTGCACAGCACCCTCAGTGCAGTGACACAGGAAGGCCTTTTAGGCTGTCCCAGGGTTTATATACCTTCTCTGGGATAAACTACTGTTTCCCAGAGAAAGTAAAGTTAAATTGACTTTACTAGTGTTTTTAAATTCCTAGACCCAGATCACACTATCTTACAATAGAGTGCTGCAGGGGTTACCTAGTATCCGCTATGTCTGGAAACTCATGTAGCCGTCAAATGCTACCCTTTCCTATCGAAATGGCTGGTGGCAGTGGTTTTACAATGAACTACCATGATTTTTCCAAACCGCAAACACCGGTAGCGTTAAATCGCGGGAGCCATGTTTCTCATGATGGCTTCTGAGCACCCTTTCTTTAAACAGGGCCCGGTCTTCTTTTTTTGCCATTTCTTTATGGAAAGGTCCTTGTAGAGTTTGTCTCTGCGTGCCAAACCAGGTTTGGTCACTTTGTTCCTATGCCTTTGACAGGCTTCAGGACTGAAAACCGCCTCTGGTGCCTCAGTGTCTGGGGTGGGCAGGAAGTGAGGGAGGTGCCCAAAACTCCCTGTGCTTAGTCTCCTAGAAGACCCAGATGCACTCTGGCGTGATTGGCTGGCTGACTGTTCAGCAAGGACAGCCACTCTGCTGGGTGAGTGGCAGCTAGGCTGTAATGAATGGGAGAAAACTGTTTAAAAGGCGAGTCTCTTGCTTGGAAGGCAGACTTGACCACTAGAAAGAAAGAACCAAAGACGAGCTGGAAGAGGACGGCTGCTGCAACTCCTGGACCATTGGTTTGCCGGGTGAAGCCCTGCTGCATGTCCGAATCGCCAAGTTCATCTCGACAGAGAAGCCCTTCAAGGACGACTTCTTCCTTTGAGTTGGTGGGACCAATCAACTCGTAAGCCACCGGGACACCATTCTCGGAGCTGGTTGTAGTTTCCTCAGAGTGCTGCAGGAAACTGAATAGCCAGGGAGAAGGACACCAGTTTGTGTGCTTGTAGACAGCTACCGGAATCGAAGAATTGCCAGTTTGCCAGCTTGGTGACCAGTCCCCGCGCAGTGCGTCCTCCCTCTTGTCCCCACGACTGAGGCTCAGGAACAGCGAGATCTGGCAGAAACAGAAGTCTTCAGATACAACTTTTTCTTCAATCTAAGGTACTGTGAAAACCCGACCGAGAGAACTTACCTTTCACTGCAAAAGTACGTGAAGCTTTCGCAACTTGCAGGCCTAGTCAGCTTGTGACCCGACATATAACTCTTTCTGACAACGGAAACTGGACATGGCTTTCATCTGCTCTAAACACGAAGCAGAGCAAGTAATGCCAGGAATCTCAAGACCTCTCGCCCATGACCATTGGATCCTGGAACACGCGTGGCTTTGTACATCTGTTTTACATGCCATGGATGTTCGACCTCGACTTGGTATGTTTATGGAGAAACATGGCTAACGGAATGCCAAATTCTACCTTTGTTCGAGCTCTAAATCCTGCGTCTAAACAGCGGAAAGGAAGACCAACGGCTGGGCTATTAATTGATCCAAAAATATCATCTGGCCTCAGAATTGCGGAGACCAAAAATATCTCTCTCTACATCCAGACTGCCAAAGTGTTGCTACTCGGAACTCGTGAACCTGAGTTCCTACATATCATCAATCTATATTGGAAGCAGGTCGCTACAGGAATAGAGCCATTCATCGATAATGTGACTACCATCATAGACACCATACTTGAGACTGCGAGCGCCGCAAAAATAATAATCTGCTGAGACTTAAATATCGACTGTCTGAATCATGACATCAGTTTTACAACAAAGCCACAAAGATGGAAGGCAAATGACCTAGCGGCCTGCTCATGGTTTTCTGAGATGACTCTCACAAGATGGCTCTTCTAAATGGAACCTGTCTGGTGATATCCCAGCTAATCCCACATGGAGCCGAGATCAGCAATCTTCAACATTCGACTACATCTTTGTTTCCGAATCAATTCTAACAAAGGCAAGTCTAGAGGTCATAAAGATGATACACAGCGACCATGACATGCTGAAGCTGTCATTTAACATCCAAAATATCCGAACACAGCCAACCTGGCCTCACCCTATTTCCTTTCGTTCAGGCAGGATAAGACTAAATCTCAAAACCACTGATGTCAACATGATTGTTTTCAGCTTAAACTCAGAACCTGATATGATAGAATACCAACATCTTCTGTCTCCATTCTCTGAACATAAACAGGGCCTTAAACAGCCTAAGTTTTGTTATAAACACAAGTTTGACATCCAATTGCTGCAGCATAAACGCTTGCTGCATTGTGAGATAAGAAAGCTACTTCGTGAAGACCCAGGTCATCACCATGCAAAAAAAAACTTGCAATGCAGAAATATAAGAACTGGAGCAAGGCCCATAATTCAGTTCTATTACAGAATGACACGGAGGAAATGCTGATGAAGCTTAAAAACAAAAAATCCTCAGAGTTTTGGAGCCCTATCATCAACTTTGCAGCTCATCAGGACACGCTGCAAGCATCAACTATCTCCGAAGAAACTTGGGTGAAATACTACATGGAAAAGTTCAGCAAAAACAGAGATGAAGCCCATGAAAATCTCTCAAACCTGGCCACTTGGTTCCTGAAATTCGACAAAGCTGTCATCCTGAGCTCCATCAACAAATCCCGTGCATCGAGAGCCCCAGGACCTGATGGACTCACAAACTATACCATCAAACTAAATCCAGACGTATGGGCAGACTTCTGCATCACATTTTTCGAAAGAATAACAACCAAACGTGCCACGTCAAAATTGTGGAAAAGTGCCATCATCGTCCACATTTTTAAAAAAGGCAACAGGTCAAATACGAAAGACTATCGACCCATTGCCCTTCTCGATGTATTGGGAAAAATGTACGCAAGCCAACTACAACAAATGCTGCTGAATTGGTCAACGGAAAACAAATATATAGACCACTGGCAAGCTGGTTTTGTGAAAGGTGTCGGATGTGGCCTTAACACCCTGTTGCTGAGCCTACTGAAATGGAATCTATCAGAACAAATTCCCAAATGTACTTGGCAGCAATTGATCTCTCCCATGCCTTTGATAGTGTAGATCGTCAAATTCTGTGGGACAAACTGAAAGCTTGGAAGTGTCCACCGAGCCTACTGGATACCATCAAGGAACTCCACTCTAACACGACCATCAAAATTAAATTGGACTATAGCGGCACCTTGTCATCTGCAATAAACACCTTTAAAGGCGTGAAACAGGGTTGTCCGCTGATGGCCATTATCTTTAACCTTTTCATCTTAGACATTTGAGAAACATTCAATGCAGTGGCCGCCTTTTCTCCCAAAATTCATGGTTTGCACGTTGGCTGGCTCATTTACGCAGATGATCCGATTCTTTTAGATGCCACGCCCACGCCCATCGGACTTCAACGCAAGCTTGATGCCCTGGAAACTTATGTCATCAGAAACAGGCTTTGCATCAACAAGCAAAAACTTGAAATACTGATCCTCCGTAACCTGTTAACCCAAAAACAGGAATGCAGCAAACAGGCCTGGCACCTGGAAAAAACAACTCTAAGAACTTTGCCAAACATTAAATACTTGGGCACGTTGAAAAGTTCCAACATAAATGATGGTCCTTGGGTCGAAGCAACAAAAAATAAATGTTGACAGCTAGCTTGCCAAGCAGCTATCATCAACCAAACATTTGGCTAATTCTCCATGAAGCCTTTATTGAACTTCTACTGTCAAGAGTCCGTTCCGGCTCTCATCTACATTGCAGAAAATATGCTTGGCTGTCTACATGACTTGTGTAGCATACTGGAAAACAGTTTTTGGTCCAGAGCCCTTCACCTTCCCAAAGGATGTCCTACTTGCAACCTAAGATACGAACTAGGACTGATATCCATACATGCCAGACTGTGTTGGAATTTATTAAATCTTTAAAGGAAGACCATCACAGCAACTCCGGCCCCACAATTCAAAATTCTACACAAGCCTAATACTGATCCCCACTACACGGTTCTTTGTATGTGGAGCAAGCTATGTCTCGAAGTACTAGACGCGAATGACATCAAGGTCACGACCTTGCTTTAAAACCCTGAGAAAGCTAAGCAAAAGCTATGGAGAGCAGACTGGCAAATAACCTGTTCAGATAGACAAAGTTCTTGCCTTATGAAAGATGCTCCCTTTGAAGCAAGAGCATATGACAAACTGCAGCCCTACTAGCTTCAATCACCAGACCAAAACTCAAGATTGATTCTCATATAATTCAGACTCAACCTCTATCTCACCAAAGACCGTACCAGAACCTGGACCAAAAACGAAAACGTAAATCTCACTTGTTGCCCCTGTGAGCAACCAATAGAGTCTCTTAAACATCTAATTTTGTTTTGTCCAAAGCTTCGAAGCTTACAAACTCGGCTATTTGGCCCTATCTTTTGGGTGCGACAAACCTATTCTGCCGACGATTGGTGGAAATCTATGTTTGAGGGGTCAGACTGAAAACTCATGTATGGCCTAGTACATTTTTTGAAAGACCTGAAAACTTGTCTAGCCAAACCTGACCCTGCTCCTTAAGAGGTAACAAATGTTGTTCTGAAGCTGTTGTGTTATCGATGCCAGAATTACTATTGCATCTGACGGAAACTATGGCATATGATGTTGAAAAACACGCAGGGTTTGTGTGGGCTGTTTTTATTTTGTAACTCTGTTTTTGTATTGTTCCTCTTTTTAAATGTTTCTTTGAAACCAATAAAAAAAAATGTAAAAAAAAAAACTCTTTCTTCTGAGAACTACTTCTGAGAACCATGGAAAAGACTTTTCCGTTTATCTCCCAGAACCTTTTTTACCTGTACAAGACTCTAGCCCATTGACTTTGGCCTACCTATTTTGCTGCTACTTCAAATGCCCTGAATGCCATTTTGGTCCTCCTTCAAAGTAGTTTAAATGTTTCAGAACCGGTTAGTGTGAAGTATTGTAGGATATTTTTGTGTGATATTGATTGCATCCTTTTAGTGAATGTTTCCTAAATGACTGTGTAATAAATTAATAAGTGTTGTACCAAGAAACCTTGAGTCTAAGTGTCTAATTGAATACTTGTAATTGTAGACCTCTGTGTAACCTCATTACAAGCTCACATTCCCTCTTGAGATAAGCCTGGCTGATCAGCTCGCTACCAAAAACTGTGTGGTACAGACTTATACCAAAGGTTGGTTTTGCTTACACCTGTAGTCAAAGTTGTGTGTAGTGGTCCCAGAGGGCACTACATGCAAACTTTGCCTAACAACTGGGACGTGACATAATGAGCAGACTGAACATGACAATCTCATTCACAGACAAAGGTATAGTGTTCTCCACACCAGGCATTCACATGCTCACAGCTAGACAAATACTCCAGGCATATTGCAGAAAAAGTGTACAGAGGGGGTAGCAGGTCGAGCCCGAAATTTTCCAATATAGAACAGACATGGCACTTGCATGGCTACCAGGAATAGTGGGGAAGGTCTGGAGAAGGCAAGGCGAGTACCTCTTTAGGCCAGAGACACCAACAGATGAGAAGGAGGGAGCATTCATATCAATTGATATAGAAGGAATAGTAGCAAGGGAAGACTGGGTTGCAGTGCACGCCCTAGATGATGAGGAAGGGTGTCGATTAGCTCAAGTGTCTGATGAGGAACTCTTAAGCACAAGAGAAAGGGTAAAACAAGATGATGCTGGGAATTAGTGTATACTTTTGGTTTGGTTGTGCATAACATACAGAGACATTGCTAAAAAAAATAGCAACGGTGTTAGAAGCACCTCTCCCAGCACCACCTCCCTTCTGGAAGGAAGACTTAGCGAAGGTACCCAATACACTATGGACAAGAAGTCCCTATGGCGTAGGATGCATAAAAAGCATAGGGGGAGTGAAAACAAAGCTGAAACAAGAAGCGATCCTGCCAAGAGTAAGACAATACCCCTTGACCAAAGAAGCAGATGAGGGTATTTATGACAGAGAGAGAGGGGGAAGTGTCCCAAAAGCAGTAATGGAGAGGGACTGTAAACTAAGCAAAACCAACTGCTATAAGTTCAATTGGAAAAATGTTTGCATAATGAGTTATTTAATTGGTGTACCAAAAAGGTATCACTGAACCACTCAGATGTCTTGCAATTCTTGAAGTAAGTTTACTATTTCTGTTTTTGTTTTTGTATTTTCAATGTCCAACTGTTCAACCAACAGATCAATATATCCAGATCAGTATATCCATTTTTAGTGATTCATGCATTTTTTGCAAAATAGATATGTTTACCGTTTTTAGCTAGAGACTACCCTGATGATTACTGCAGTAGCCTAATTTGAGTGGTTCAGTGATACCTTTTTGGTACACCAATTAAATAACTCATTATACAAGCATTTTTCCAATTGAAGTTATAGCAGTATGGACCCCATTGGTTTCGCTGAGGGTATTTATTAGACAATCAGTGCCCTCATAGACAAGGGCATCCTAGTGACATCAGAATCCCGATGTAACACTGTTGTGTACCCCGTCCGCAATGCAAATGGGGGTTGTGGTGTTTTATCCAGGATTTACCACCCCTAAAACCACATTGTAGAGGCAGAATACCCCATAGCTGCTAACCCTGCCACAATACTCTGTGGCATTCCAGCCGAGGCTACACAGTAATCAATCTCAAAAATGCCTTTTTCTCAATACCATTACACCCAGATTCACAGGATTTGACCAGCTTCATGTACCGCAATAAAAAATGGAAACACACCAGATGGATGGCCCCAAGGCTACTGTGAATCACCATCCATCTTTAACAGGGTGATTCAGATGGATCTAGGCAATATTCAAACAGAGAGCACGATTTTACAGTATGCAGATAAGATTCTCATCTGCAGCACAACAGAAGAAGAGTGCCGGAAGGACTCAGTACACATGGTCACTGTACTAGCAGAACAAGGGTACAATGTGGACAAGGCAACATTACAATATTGTCAGAAAGATGTGCTGTACATAGGTCAGCTGATATCTCAAAGAGGCAGGCACATAGCACCATAACGAGCACAAGCAATACTTGACACACCTCAACCAAAGACGGTACGGGAACTACAGCAGTTCTTTGGTATATGCAACTATTGCAGGGCATGGGTCTTTATTTACAGTACCTACACGGGCCTTCTGCTGACAGCCCTCAAGGAAGCACAAAGGTGAAAGAGACAGCTGGGATGGACAAGGGAGATGAAAGAGGCATTACATGAGCTGAATGAGGCAATATCTACGGCCCCCGTACTAGGGACCCCAGATTACAAAAAGGATTTTTTTATATTCTCACACTCTGATGGGGTGGTCATGAAGGCAGTACTCACGTAAAAAATGAGCGTGTGTCGCAAACCAGTTGCATACTACAGTGGACAGTTAAATCCAGTACTGACAGGACACTTCCCCTGCGAACAACATTTGGCTGCTACAGCTTTCGCTGTAGAAAAAGCATCATCAAGAACTAGGGTATGCTCCACCACACTGCATGTGGAACATGCCCTCTCGCGATCCTGCACAAGCCAAAAAGCATGCTGACAATACAAAGAGCAACAGGGCATGAAATAATATTGTCACGACCCGAACTGAAAATAGTAATGTGTAAAAATGTAAACCCAGCACACTTCCTTGCGGAAGAGTATGAGACAGGAGAATATGCCCATGATTGCACAAATGCTATTGAAATATGCACAGCAACACAGAAGTTGGAGGAAGATGCACTTGCGGGGGGAGAGGTACTCTACATCGACGGTTCGTCCACAATTGTTGAAGGCGATGGGATTAGGAGAACAGGTGTGGAAGTGGTAAGTTTAAGAGAGGATTGGATGAGTGAGGTAGTAAAAAGTGTTTGACTACACCCCAATATGCAGCACAAGCAGCAGAGTTAGTGGCTCTGATATTAGCTCTCAGGGAGTGTGAAGGGAAGAGGGTTACAATATACTCTGACAGCGCCTATGTAACATCAACCGTACACTCCGGCCTAGCAAGATGGTTAAGAAGAGGGTTCATAAGAGCGGATGGGACCCTGGTACAACATGCCGCCCCTGTTAGGTGAATTAATAGAGGTAGTGACATACCCAGCGGAACTAGCATTGGTAAAGTGCCAAGCACTCACTAATGGAGAAGATCCAATCTCAAAAGGGAACGAAGCAGCAGATTACCATGCAAAACATGCCTCATATTTTGGGGAGATGTGGAACCTCAAAGAAAAACAAAAGAAAGGAGAGCGGTGAGATAGATGTTGATGAAGGAAGGATACAACCAACTACCAGAAACTCAGATGATGGAACTGCAGGAAGCAGCACCAATGGGTGAGAAAGAACTATGGGTGAAAAGAGGGTGTTCAATATCCCCCACTGATGCCCTAAGATGGCACTGACACAACTACATTATCCCACACACACAGGGAAGGAAGTCATTGTAAAACGCACTGGAGAATCATGGTTCTGCCCCGACCCAAATGCACATGTCACAACCTTCATCAGCAATTGCCTGACATGCCAGAAGTTCACTGCTGGGCACACTGTAAAATTAATCCAGGGACTAATCCCCAGACCAGAAGGACAATTGTTACACCTCCACATCGACTACGTGGATATGATCAACGTATGTCAAGGCTATTGATACATGATTGCGGTGGTCTGTCCCTTTTCAAGATGGCGGGGCCATGCTCCCATGCCGATGCCGTCAGAGCAGCAAAGTTCCTGGCATGAGAAGTATTCCCAAGATGGGGCGTCTGTGAAGTCCTGTGGTCTGACAGTGGACCTCACTTCACCTCACCAATTAACTGTTCAAATACATAACAGCCCTGTTAGGGATCAAGCACAAGTTTGCATGTGCATATCACCTGCAAGCAAACAACATCTGTGAACGTCTCAATGGTATCCTGAAAGAGAGCATAGCAAAAACCCAACAGAGTACCAAATGGTACTGGCTTCATTGCCTACCCCTGGCCCTGTTTGAACTGAAAAATAAACCCGGGTTTGACAATTATTTAACACCCAATGAGGTGGTAACTGGACAACGCATGCACCTCCCTTTGGCTCCACACACACGGGCAGTAACGGACAATGAATCGACAGCAAATCTTCTTGGTGATGAAATGTATACATACGTGGCTTCACTTGTTTCTAGCGCATCTTTTATCTCTCGACAGATACAACGAACAAAGGGGAGGTCAGAAGATGGTGCAGAAGAAAGTGACAACATTCCTGAAGTAACTAAAGAACTCCCAATTAAAATTGGAGACACAGTTCTCCTCCAGAACTTTACGAGGCTCTGGAATGCACCTTGGTTCACAGGGCCCCACATAGTTGAGGCAGTTACAGAAAGAGCCATGAAACCAGTAGGTAAACCAGTTTGGAACTACTCCCACGACGTAAAGCCCTACAAAGCATCAGTCTCGCCCAACGCAACACTACAGAGATCAACAGGACAACTCTGCAGCGACGAGCATTGTACAATCAGACAATACTGCCTCAAACCCAATAACCAGGGAACTTGATACATCCCCCAGTACTAGTGACAAAGAAGGTACTGGCCATCCGATGGTCAGACACTCCCAAACATCTGATATCCCCACTGCAACCCTGGTGGAAATAGACAAATGAAAAGAACTATTGTCATTTCCCTGAACATTAACTCTTGAAGAAATACTATGGTTATCCTGTACAAACGTCCCACTGCTATACAGAAATAGAGACAACAACATGTACTAGACCCCATCACACATCCTTAGTTGAAATATGAGTTTCTAATGATCATTAAACTATGCTAACACTGTCTTAACATTCTTTTTATTCACACATGCAGGGTCCTGCATCTGACAACTGTATATGAATACATTTTAGAAGTAGATTGTGGTAATTGATTTAGATGTTGCCCCCTACTCACTACCCTGAAGTATTGTCCCATCAATACATCCACGCTATACGAAGGCCCATCCATTACAGACCAAGGCCACCTTGCATTTATTATTACACATTCCTCGAATACATATCTCAAACGTACCCACAACTTCACGACGCCCTGCCCACACTTAGACATCAATCAATATGAAAGATTTGGGAGGAAATGTTTGTTTGGGCATTAAATGATTATATAGTTCACAGGGCTTAAAGTACTTACACATACTAACCTAATAAAGCTTTTTATCATGATTTTCAGGCAGGCAACTTTATCGTCTCATCAACCACTGGACGGCAGGGTATGAAACATAATGTTATGGCTGTAATAATAAAATGTGTTCTGACAACTGTGTGACTGATCTTGTCGACCGGTTTGCTAGCTACTGCCTTTTGGCAGCTTTACACAGCCTTGCATGTCTCTGCAACACCCAATACTAATATTTCCCCTACTCAAGCTGCAAGGAACACTGTGTCAGGTGGTACAGACAACATTGGTGAAAAGGTAAGGAGAGGTAAGCGTAGTGTTGGCACAGATGTTAATGGAGTAGACATATACCTCAATGGCATGGTACACATAACAAATAACATGTGATATAAACATATGTCGAAAATAGGTAAGGACACAACCAGGGACAGATGCTATGTCTGCTCATTGATCTCATATGCCATGAGCATAGCAACAGAAGTACCAGCGATGACAGCTCAGTGCCTCCTGTATCTCGCACTGTGCCAAACGCGAGGAAGATTCCAAGGGAAAACATGACACTCAGATGGAGATCAAAGGCAACATACCCTTATGAAGATAATTTAATCAAAACACTACCCATGTTCGACAATTACTGGCAACACACTGAAGCACTATGATATATAACTGACGGACCAGAAAAGGGAGAGACAAAAGAAGTAACATTGCACTACTTACCCTGCAAATGGAACGTAAAAGAGACAGGCGAAGAAACCGGCTGCTGGGAACAACCATAGATATTGATATATGTAAATATATACACCAAAGATAGATGGGTAGATGGAGTAGTGGGGAGCAAGCCACTGACACTGACACAAGCTGCAGTTAACAAAGTACAGGAAGACAATGACAAGTGCATTAAAGAATGGGCCAGGAGCGCAAGCTTGCTGGCATGGCTGGATAAAGAAGATGGACCAGTGACAATAATTCCTCTGACAACACCAGTCTGGTGCTACCAATACGACGAGGACATTGAAGTGGGGAACAATGAGGTGTGCAAAAGAACTGAGAAACATACTGAGATGGGGTCAGGTATGGCGGTGCTCATGGACTACTATTGGGCCTGTGGTTCAAAGGCATACGACAAACTATCAACACATTGCGGAGGAATATGCTACCTGGCACATGTCAACGTACCTTCACTGGTAGTACCAAAGAAACAGATCAAAATAGATGATTTTCCAAAAATGGATGAAGGCAACAGTAGAAGGAAGAGATCGGTATCACCAACAAACAGTCTTCCAGGTAACACCACTACCAAGGATGGAAAACTAAGGAGAGTAAAACGACAAAGAAATTACTTCTGGGGCAAGTCTGAAATGGCTCCCGATGAAGTACATGCCCGATGAATCAGGCTGTTCAGTAGAACTACCATGTTTTTTCTCAGCACTGATACATCCAGGATTTCAAACATACGCCAATGCCAAATGGCTTCAAATCACCCAATGGGAACTGATGATGACAATAAACTCAACAGTGAACGGATTCAATGCAATAAGAGAAGAGCTAAGAGCAATACTACTGATGGCACTACAAAATAGATATGTCTTGGACCTCTTCACTGCGTTGGAAGGAGGAGTTTGTGCCAAAATTTGCAGTTCATGTTGCACGTTCACACCAGCAAATGGCGAGGACAACAGGACACTGTCAGAAGCAGTAGCACAATTAGCCAAGATGCATGGTAAAATGGAAGAAGAATCTAAAGGCACAAAGAAGAACAGGAGCTGGTTCTTGTACATCTGGTCCTGGATGCCGTCCTGGCTGTCGGATGGCCTGAAAGTACTGGCAGGTGTACTGATCCTGGGGGTGGCCTCATTGTTCGGGGTGAAAGCATGCATGGCGAAATACAACACAATTGAAACTGGGGGGTGGTCCTACCCTCTGGAATTTAAATCTATGCAATGATTTGATGCAAGTAGGTTCAAACCCTAGTGAACACACATCTAAATGGGGTTTAAGGCATTTTTCCATTTAGCAAGATACTTGTGAAAATACATATACTTTCAGATGAATTAACACAGCTTTCTATTATTTAGCTGGGTATTTGACTTTTTTTCTTTCAACAAAACAATTAAAGTTTTTAAAACAAATCAACAGACAAACAGTAGTGCCCAAAGTGCAAACCACAAACATAATTATTTCAAGGCTTTATGACTGAGCATAAGCATGTAGACAACATGACTCATCCATAGGTGGGAACATCATAAAAAACAATTCGATGAACTCAGAGTGTGAATGAGTTTTGTGAGTGGGTGATTTAGGTTCAAGATCTCCTGTGCCCAGCTGAAATATGACCTCGTGCTTGGTCAAATATGACCTCATAATAGGTCTATGTCTAACTGATATTTTAGAGATGTAGGTGCAGCTGTTTGTAAGTGCCCATGCTGCAGACGTTTTGGGTAAGATGATGAGAGCATTCTTCTGGGGCCGTGAGAGTCAGGTCACTCTGTCTGAGGAACAAGTGAAAAATAAGTGAAAAATAAAGAATGTGTTAAAAAGCAGGGTGCTTCGGGGGGTCAAAGGTAAGTATATAGATCTGGTGACAGAGCCAGTGCAGTTCCAGAATACAAGCTCACCTAGAGCTGGGAAAACCACTGTATGCTAGCATGCGTGAGGTTGCGGCATAGCAGGTGGTAAAACAGAAGTGTGAAAGGCGGCCCGCAGGATGAGTACTGTGCCGCGTCCGGAATGGCAGGGGTTACATGGGAGATGAAAGGGGTCCTACAGGATGATCTCAGAAAGCTATGAGCACTTGGATGGAGGCAGGAACACTGAAAAAGTGAAAAACACACACTCAGTCCTGGGATCCACATGATGGGAGCAATATGGGGGTAGTACCATGATACAAATGGTATCCGTACCTTGTAGCCCAAAATACATTTGGATCAACAACTGGTGTCTAGGATCAATGTTTAGGCTGCCATGGGGAGTCCATCCGGCTGGTAAGGAGAAGCAGAGGGGTGTAGGCGCCTCCTAAGAGTAGAAGAGGAGTACAAGTTAGTCATATGTACACACAGAGCTGTGTACAATGTAATCTGAGCTGGAGCAGCCCACTGAGGGCGAGGGGCCAGTGGAAAGGAGTGTGAACAGCATGGTTACCTGAAAAATCAAAGCGCAGAGAGACAAGGCAAGTGTCCTCTGTGGGAGCCTGCGCGCTCATGTGTGTAATGTTGGTGTGGATGCGTGCGCATGGGTCCTGGGGTAGTAACCCTCAGTTGGGCACAAGCGCATATGTGGGGATTAAGTACACTATGGAGAAATGCTCTCAAGCAAGAAATGTGAAGCATCGGGAGGTTTATGTATGCAGGGCCAAAGCCATATATGCAACAAAATAGGCCTGAATCGTGTTGCTGGAAAAATGTCAATCTATTGCATTCCAATGTTAGGTAAGGTAATGCCGGCAGACCGTGCATTGTCAGGAGTATGGTGCTGGGAAGGAGCTGTGTGAGCCACTACTCTCTCCCAGCCATAGTCACGTTAGTGGTTCCAAACTCTCAAAAAGATGGGCAATAGTCAAACCGATCAACCTTACACATCTATAGAAACTCGCTGTTGGTGTAAAAAGAAGAATGAAGCCTGGTAACCGGTGCCCGGGGTACTGTGTACAAGGGCACGGCCAAAGTGGCATCTATGTAACATCTCAGGACCGAGTCCCATTGCTAAGCATGTGTAGCTGCATCTCATTGAAGTGTAAGGCCAACTAATGGCAGCGGGGTGTACACAGAAACACATAGACATGAGGGTGGTGCTAGAAAGAGAATGTATATGCTTCCTCTGTCTAACAGAAATTGAGAACAACAGTGATGGCAAACTGGCAAATATATAGAACAACAAATAATCATTAGATGAAACAATATTCTGCATGTGTACCAGTTAATAAATGCCTACAATTGGTGTAGATGAATGATCTCCACCGCTATAGAAGGGTGACTAATGCTTAATAACAGGTGGCCAAGATGACAGATTTAGGTAGCCCCCATAGGGGTATAATAGAATGGGCTACTAAATGGCTGTGGGTATCTACAAGGGTCTCCCTAGGGAGGGAGGCCTTTACCAGCCATATCCGGGGACAGATGTCATGCGGATAGGGAGAGGCGAGCTAAGGAACCCCACGTTCACAATAATAGGGGGGCGGGTGAAATAGAGCGGGACCGGTCTGGTAGTGCAATGGGACAGGTGCTAGGATAAATGAGTGCTGAATTGGCCTTGTTGGGCCTCGTTTAGGCCTTTTGTAGTAGATTTAAGTCTAAACATCCACCATGCTTCTTTAAAGTTCAATGGTTTGGCAGTGTTCACTTTGTCTAGAACTTTATCGACCACCCACCATGAGAAAGAGTCAGGGTCATGCTTGAATTCATGGAAATAGTTGACCAAAGGAGCGCTGAAGTTCTTGCATCGTATCCTGGATTTGTGTTCGCCTATGCGTTTGTGAATAGGTCTGGAGCTCTGCCCTACGTAGCGTAGTCCACAGGGGCATTGTATCACATAGATCACATTTGTTGTTTTGCAATTAGAAAAATGCTTCAGCTGCCATTCTTTGCCATCAATGGAGAAGGAGTTAATTTTGCGTGTTTGTTTACATGCGGTGTATCCGCCGCAGGGGTGATGTCTGCGGATCTCCCTCATGTTCCATAAAGTCGAGTGTGCTGTATTCTTGCTGGTGCTGGCATTAGTCAGTAGATCTTTGAGGTTTTTGGACCTCTTGAGTGCCATCCTGGGTCTAGGGTTGGCGGGCAGACTCAATTGGACCAGTGGCCAAAATTTCCCGATGAGTGCCTTAAGGTTGGAGGTTGTTGGACCGAATGTCGAGACGCAGGCCATGATGTTATTTGTTGTGGTGTCATGTTGCTTGGGTATCAGGAGCGTTTCCCTTGGTGTGTAGCAGGCTCTTCTTTGGGTGTTTTAATGAGTTTTTGGGGGTATCCCTGGATGCCAATTTGAGCTGTAGAGTGCTGGAGTGTCTCTGACATTCTTCAAGATGGGAGCAATTGCGGCGTATCCTGAGAAACTGCCCATAGGGGAGGTTTTCCCTGAGGCTTTTGGGATGATGGCTGGTGTAGGGGAGCACTGTGTTTCTGTCTGTCGTTTATTTATAAATGGAGCATTCCAATTTGTTGTCCTTGGGGGAGATAGTCAGATCAAGGAAATTGATTTTCTGATTGCTTTTGCTGATGGTGAATTGAATTTCCTTGGTGCAAGTGTTGAGCCATTCAAAGAACCAGTCATGGGTGCTGTTGTCTCCTTTCCAGATGGAAATAATGTCATTAATATATCTATACCAGAGGGTGACTGAATCGAGAAACAGATTGGAGGTGTTCAGTATGTGTGCCAGTTCGTATTCGGCCATAAAGATAATCGCCATACTAGGTGCAAAAACGGCTCCCATGGCTGTCCCACATGTTTGCAAATAAAAGCTGTCATTGAATGTAAAGAAGTTGGTGGTTAGTGCTATTTCCAGCAATTCAATTATGAAGTTGATGGGGACCTTTCTTTGTGTCATGTGCAGAGTCAGTTGGCTTCTTATGCATCCCAATGTCTGGTGCTGAGGGATGCTGGTGTATAAACTCTTGATGTCAAGAGTGACCAGAAGATCTTCCAATGGGTTCAATGGCTGGTTTTCAAATTTCGCAATAGTGTCCATGGTATCTCTGAGATAGGTTGGCGTCCATTGACACAATGGTCCCAGAAATGGTCAATGAATTTCCCAATGGGTTCTAGAATAGAACCACAACCCGAGACTACGGGTCTTCCCAGGGGTAGAGTACTGTTCTTTTGTATTTTTGGGAGTGCATATAGTGCCGGAGTTCTGCCCTCCGAAGTATTCAAGAATGCCTCTTCTTTGTCAGTGATCCAGTCCCGATTCAATGCGTATCTGGTGACTTCTTGGATTTTGGTTTTAATCTCCAGTGTAGGATCTTTTTTGAGTTTTTTTTTATAATTCCCTTGTTCATTGAGCAGGGTAATTACCATATTGTGGTATTGGGTGGCATTTTGTACCACAATGCCTTCGCCTTTATCAGCAGGTTTGATCACCAAAGATTTATTCTCGCCTAGGTAATACAAGACAACAGCAGAGGAAGTGATTGGAATGAACCTACTCATGATCATGGATGATGAACAGCAGATGGACATCATAATTAGGGAACGAGAGAGACTGCGTCAACAACTAACAGAATCAGACCTATACCCGCCGTCAATGAAACTAGAAAATCCAAAGAATCTGAAGAAGTATGTTGGAAAGTGGGTCTACTGCAAGCCCGTAGGAGGGTGTGTATACATGTATTGGTCATTCGACGATCATGTTAACCACTATGCATACTTACCTGGGGTCACTAAGGTGTGGCGCCTGAAAGATGACAAAAGGAATTACAATTTTGTGGTCGACACGTTGACCACAGGGGGGACTGAAGAGGGAAAACCAGAACATACTTGTCCTCCTAATGGACCCCCCTAACGAAAGAAGCGTCCACGGAAAAACGACCACCGATCGTATGAGTGTGCACTGACTCCCACTGCTATCATCATGAGCATGCACCACGAAGATACCTGGCCAGCCGACCATACAACCCTGTGGTGGTATGAACCCTACCCAAAGTGAGCGAGGAGAGACAAGAGCGATCTGGAGGCGACTACATGGACCAAATCGACTAACACCACTCAGCCATGCTGCAATTCGTTAGAGATGTCATGGCGACATAGCTACTTTAGACAGGAAGCACACGTGCACTCTGCACATTCAGAACATTCACACACAAACCTACACGAAGAATATACGCATACAGTTCTATGAGATAGAGGACAGTAATATATACATACTGTCTGCATGTTTGTTATTTTTCCACTTAGGCCGCTATAGCACCGCAGAAACGCAAGATGCCAGAAGAGCTTGCGTACATGCTTGCAGACGCTACTCACTACTAACCCTATGGAAGGACAGAAGCACTCGAGGGACCTGACAGACCATGATATTATGCAGAATACATATTCAGAGCCAGAGTAGGCCTTAGGAAAATCCAGAAAGCCAGGATCGTCTCACAGAAATATCAAGCAGTAAAAGCAGTAAGATGCTGTGCAAGCAGAATAGCCATGGCAGAAGCAACGGCAACCAAGGCCACAATGTTGCAAACGACATTCCACACACATGGAGCCAAGGTGAGACCGGCCGCAGCAGGGACACGTCCATGCAAAATACAAAACAAATCAAAGTAATTCAGCCTCACACATGGTCGCCTCACATGTGACCCGGCCGAAGCTCATGTTATGCCAAGACCTAAAGGCAGGGAAAGCACAGCAGCCCCACACCTAAGACTGAGCCTGCAACAAAACGCGACATATCAGCAACGTTATTTGATAAGACTGGAACACTCTCATTGCTGTAGTATACACACACCATTGTTACTCGCTGTCGCATAGCCACACATTGCTGATACACAGTATACATGACCAGGTGTCTTGTGGGCTGGGAGCAGAGTTTGTCCTAGGCTTGGGGGCCTGCAGTCTACCAAACAGGCCCTTGGGGTCTAGGGGCAGGTGGCGGGAGTACCAGCCAATCACAGGGTTTGCCAATGTAACATTATGGAGTAGCAATTTTCGGGGATGATCCAAACATACCACCTGACCCAGCGGTCTCCACTAAGTTTCTCACAATACATTCCTATGCTAGACCTACCATTCAGGGAGCCAATCCTGTGTGGCATTAGTTTTGGGATTGGAACTCGCTGAGTGACGCAGATAGTGACGGCACTTTTCTACAAAAGTGGCATGCAAGCCAGAATATAGCGAGATGTGCCTAGAGTACTCCATGTATATGATCCCTGTTTGTTTACTATAATAAATGGCAGTAACTCTTGCTCCTTGTGTGGACCTCGACTTCTTTGGGACAACGGAAGAAGTTAAGGCCTTCCGTGAGCTGGATGTCCGCAGGCCCCAGGTGCGGCTCTGCCAGCCCCCGAAATAACCCTAACAAGTTCTGTATATCATGCAAATTAAATGTACATGACACTTCTGCAAAGCACGAGATTCTTCTCACTGGAATATGTATCTGCTTCTACAAGACAGGTGTATCTCACCAGTCACCTCTACTTGAATGATGTCCCCCTACTCACCTGTGGCTAACCCATACATTCCCCATGTGTTAGAGTTCATGCCACAATGTGAATAATTTGGGAGGGGCTGGGATCTGAAAGTGCTTCCCAACAACTAAGTTGATACTTTTGTTTCCATTTGCGATGACTGTGTTGGTGTTTGGTGCATGTTATATTATGTCTAGTGGACACACATCGGTTTGTCTCTCGCAGACACACATTCTCAGGGGATTGTTATGACCACAGAGAATATACACCAATTCATCATTGAATGGCACCAGGGCGGTGGTATCACTGTGTGTGCTCCCCATGGGCAGATTTTCGGTGAAGTATGTTTGCACCAGCTGGTTGGGTGAAGCCTATCCCTGTACCCTTTGGTGAACCAAGGGGAAGGGTGGGGCCTGTGGCCACCTGCATATCCACTCGTATGCCATGCCGTGTGGCTAAATTGTGCAGTACACATGCTGTGACACAGCTGTGACAATGATTTTACAGACTACTGGTGTGGCATAGAGCAATACCCCACCAGAGTGGTGTAAGGAGCGGAAACATGACTTAAGCACCCCAATTGTATGCTCCACTATTCCCCTTGTGGCCACATGTGCTGCATTATATCTTACCTCAGCCGTTGTGGCAGGATTCCTGTATGGCTTCATCATGAACAGTGATAGCGGGTAGGCACTGTCCTGTGAACACGTGTACACGGTTGTTATTGGCACTTATTGTCATGGTCTGTTGTTCAGTGTGTGACGTGTATGCATGCATGCATGTGCATGCCTGTTCATACTCACCAAAGAGCCAGGTGTTGGCAAATGTTCCCAATTCCAGGGCCCGGTAGTGCTGAAGGAAAGTAAAAGTAACTGCCATGCGTGCTGCCAGGGAAATTGGCATTGACTTGCATGATCACTCCATTTGCATTACAGATGACCTGCACATTGATGGAATGCCAGTGCTTGCAATTGTGGTATATGTGCTCTGTCATTCGGGTTGGGGGCATTGCCCAACATGTGTACAGTTGATGGCTCCAAGTAAACGTGGAAAGTGTAAAAACACATAAAAATCCTGGCACACTCTTTGCTTTTCCTCCAGTGTTCCCGGCATATATATATGTGCCTATGCAGACACGCACATGACGTTATGCAGGCCAAGGCCTGGTGGAGACAGCAAGATGGTGTGGCCTGTAATATCCCACCAATTATCACAGTGGTGCGCTGGAAGGAGCCTGTGGCAATAAAATGTAGGGCTGTCAGCCCCTTTTTAAGGGGGGGTAAGGTCCTGGGAGCATATGGTGGGTGATGATAGGTCTTGCTCCCACTCCCTGACAAAGTATAGGATGACATAAGGTGGCAAGTGGTGGGACTGGTACCTGGCATACACCTTATCATCAGGCATCCCAAACAGCATGGTGCATGTTGCAAACATCTGGGGCCTGGGCATCCTCCTACTCCTTCAGTGTCCATGTACGATAGCTCCCATTATTGCAGTGGTCATCTTGGCTGTGTGACATGTGTATGGTGTGCATTGTGTACTTTATACGCATTGTATCCTTTGCGCGTTGAAGTTTACGCCTGCTATCATGTGGCGGTTGGATCACTGAGTTTCCGTTGGTCTTTTCCCGGCACAAGGTTGTTCGTTGGGAATCCATGAATTCGGTTGGGTTCATGGTGGATTGGGTGTGTCATTGCTTTGCGTGTCCGCTCCCTTAACACGCCCACATTATCCTGAATTCTATGTGGAAAATGGGGTATATTACACTCTCTATTTTTATCTCTGCGCAGGCCCCACCCATGCTCTGCTAGTGGTTTTTGCGCAATGCGCTCGACTGCACGCAGAGACGTGCCCAATTAGTGCAGAGTCTCCAGAAGGTCTGGAAAAGTCCTGCAAAGTCGATTCCATGAATCGAAGAAAAGGGGTTTTGAGCACAGAATGTCCTGCAACGTCACTATTTTCCTCGCAAAGTATTCCATGAATAGAGCCCACAATGTTTTCCTGTGCTATAACACAGATATCTGTCTACTATAATGTAACATTACACTATACTTCATACAAACAAAAGTTGAAATGCACACAGTGATAATAGTATAATATAATACAGGGGTTCTATAGTATATGATTACATGCATCAGCCGACAGTTGTCACATACAAGAAACAATCCAACTGGGTAGAAACATTATCGCATAGCTGACACACCCACGTAACGATGATACATTGCAGAATTCTCAACTATTTCAAGATGGTGCCAGTGGAAATAATGATTAATTAGGATGCAGTTCCCCAAGGAAAGGTCAGCTCTGCATCACAGAGCAGCTGGCTCTTAAGGATTGGGAGCATTGCTATTCTAGTTTTTAACCACACTGATGCATGGCAAAGTGGAAAAGCATCAATGCATCGAACAGCATGGAAACAAAGGAAGCTATTAAATCAACATTCAAATGTTGAAGCCCCAATTTACAAAGTTGCACTAGCTTCTACAAAACAACAACCATTATTACAGGGTTCACAACATTATACACTCTTTATGTATCTTAAAGCAACTGCCTGAACCGAAGCCATGATATGAACTGTTCCAAGAGTTCTGTCAGAGACCTAATGATTTCTGAAGCAAGATCTAAAATGGGTCTATTACACAGTTTGATAAAGGTGCCTTGATTCTATTTTAAAAGCCCTTAATGAAAGGATTTGGGTGGGCGTGATGGTGCGAAGAATATAATGCCACATGAGGTATTTGATTTAATAGATGAGGTTTGGAAGGATATATTTATGTGGTTTATGTTACCTTAACTGGGCAGTGCTTTTTAGAGCCAAACATTGTTTCTCCAGTTTAAAAAAAATGCTAATGTAAATCTTCAGCAGTTGTTATACATTAAGTGAGATGCACCAGCAGCTATAAATGCATGCATTGCCCAAAAGGTAAGAAATACAGAGTGCATGCGGGCACTAGTCTCAATGTACATGTGTCACTGGCTTAATGTCATCATCATTCATCAACTACTGCAAACGCCTTCAAAAGCAGAGCTATGGTTCAGAGGCTATCCCCAATAACATCAAGGCTGAAATACCCAAATATCAACCTCCCTGTAACATTTGAAAAGATACTAAATGCACACCGAGCAAGGCCAGCGTAGGCGTTCTCCTGCTTGACGGCCTGCTAAATTGAAAATCCCATTATTGGGCTTGTGCCATAAAGATCCCAAATTGCCCACACGGGAGCCTCCAAAATGAAAATGTTAATGTCTCGCTAATTTTATATCTAATGATCGTTTCTGGTGTCCCAGAAGGGAAATAATGTATTACCTACGAGGGACATCCCCACTACTTACGTGCCCTGTGTCTGCAAAGCACAGGTGACATACTGCATGCTGAATCGAATATTGCAGTCCTTGAATTTGATAAATGAAACCCTTAATATCTTGCCTACCTAAATTAAAATTGCAGGTGGCTCTTGTATTATTTAGAATTGAATTCCTTCGGTGGTGGAAATGAAATTCAGCGCTGTCTGGTGTGGGTTGTATACAGACGCATGCACTGTGTTTGGTATGCATGGATGCACTATCCATTAGCCTCTCTGATTAAAATGAAATGATGCAGTGCACACAGCTTTACAGGCTTAGCAGCTTGGATATTCAACGAATTTTACTCAGATATGTCAAGAATATTTTGCCAGTATTCTCAGCTAAATACACATGTACTTTATCTCGGTCTCTCAATTGGCTTCTTTTTATTGGTTAGGATTGGCCCTTTCTAGCTGATGCTGCTCTGTTGACTTTTGGCTCACATGTTTACCAATGTTGTTATCCTTGGTATAAATCTTCATTTCCCAACATCAGACAACTCCATCACGTTCCACTGTGCACATCCCAGGCCACTCATTCAGTCCCTGGTTAAAATTAAACAGTTTATTTGAGAATAATGCATTCAAAGGAGAGATTCTTATCAGTAAACAGCAAGGCCCTGAACGCTCACACCAGAGAGAATACAACTCACTAGGGAAGAAAGGTCCAAGATGGATAACAAGTTTTAATCTCATGCACAGATGAGAGCAGCAGCAAAGAACTCTGCTGCTAAGAACGTTCTGCCAAAGAGAGGTAGCAGCAGAACCATTTAAAGCAAAACATCATCATAAGTGACACAATGCCTGCATGGCTGATTGAATGGACCCTATACAGGCACTGCCTTTATCCATAAGGGATAGCAGTTTATTGGTCCCAGCCCAGTCCGTCCATCTTCCATCACGTGGGTGCTGCGGGCTCATCTCCTTCGCACGTCGTACCTTATAATGCCTTACCTTATACTACTTTACCGAACAACTCAATCACTAATTCAAATTCTATCAACAATAACCCTACCATCATCCACGTTACATCAATGATCTTACATCTGAAGTGCCAGCGAAGTGTGGTGTTGTGGTGGACACTCTGCTCCATTCACTCTTTTCCATTGTGGACCCTTGTAAGGAGTAGAGGAAGTTATTCTTCGCGGGACGTGCGAAACATGGATTGTGCCTGGACTCTACTTCCCAAAGTAAATATTTGTTGGACTGTACCCCGCTACGACGCACTGATAAGTCGGTTAGACTGCCTTTGTGGGCTGGATCTACCGCAGTGGGCTGGACTGACAATTGTGGGATGGACTTTTGGTTTGCATGGTTAACGTGCTAGGCCAATATTTACATCTTTTTTGCTTTGTTTTTTTTTTCATCCAGGTCCAATGCATGCATAATCCTGCCCCCTGAACTCTCAGCATTCACTAAATACCACGTGCATGCACATCTGCATGTGCATCTGAAGTGCCAGCTAAGTGTGATGTTGTGGTGTTTGGGTGTGTGGGTGAGTGGTGAGGGCACGTCTTTCATAGAAATTAACGTTGCTTGAAGCTGATACGTTAGTTATTATTGTTATATCGCATTCCAGTGCAAAATAATCTCTGTGGTAATGGCCAGCGGTTTGAGGAGTGGGCGGTGCACCGGTATGACTTCCTTTCAATCCGCAGCTGCTCACCTAAACTTCTGTTCCACAGGGTTACTTGATGGTTTGATGACTATCCCGTATAATTTGACTGATCCTGATACGTTCATAGCTGAGAGCAAATATATTTTGCCCTCTTTCCATGGCCTGATTGCGAATAAAGATCAGAAAAGCGATTTTGCTTTTTCCTCAGTGACTATCCTGCTAAATGACAAAAATGTGCACTCACCCTCTATAAGCCAGATAAAAGCCTTGTCCGCTATGGCCCTGCATGCGTTGCCGGTTAAAGACCATTTTAATATCCTGGCCCGTTTCTGCAATCGCGGAAATGTGATAGGTGGGACTATGCATTCTACAGTAAATGGAAAGTTGCCAACTCCAATTGGGGAGTTTGGCATTAAAGCTATGGCTAACCTAGATTCTAGGGTTTGTATGTTCATAGGACTTCTGACCCCATTGATTCCTCGGTCTCAAGCTAATAATGTGCCTATGTACGAACTGCTACTGATTCTATGTTACCCTCTACATATCAAGCAGTTAACCTTTCGTGCAAAGATTTAGAGGTAAGACAGAGTGCCTCTCAAGCTAGCGGCATTGAACTAATACCCTCTTCTACCCCCAACAATCAGGCACCCTAAACTATTCCCGTAATAATTAGTATTCTTGATCTATTAGATAAAGGTCATGACATTACTCATTTGGATTTACTGGACATTAAACATACTATCACTGAAATGATGGCAACATTAAATAGACTGGAAGGCATTGTTATCGCCAGGGAAGTGTGTATGAATGAGGCAAAATCAACTGAAGTCATGAACAAAAAAATTACGCATGACCAAAGTACTCAATGGAATGAGACACAAATGCTTCATTTGCAGCAAGACATGTACAAGCATGGGACTTCTGCGAACAAAGTATTGGATACTCTTTTGAAGAAATTAGGCTAATTAATGTAACTATAGGAGACCTAAGAAAGGACCTTGGGCACACAAATGATAATGCCATGATGCAAGCTGTACCCATACATGAGGAGATTCTAGATAGCCCCACGGCGCTAACAAACATAATTGAACAGTAATCTAATGTGGAACTTTCTGTAGAATTAAATACTGCTAAATCATGATTCCTATCATAGCGCTGCCATAAACAGCAGCAGCGTGCAGTGAAACGTGCAGAAAAAAAGGAGATCTGCAAATGAAAAAATGAAAAAAAATAATTATTATCTTATTATCGATCAGGATAATAGTGATAAATCCATTCCATTATTTGTGGAGATGAAGATGCCATTGATGTAGACCAACCTTCTAAGGAAAGTCAATTGCACCTTTGTACCAAAGGGGATTTGGTGAAAACATCTAAAGAAGATATTACTAAGGTGTCCCCGCGCTTTGACCATTCTGTAATGATTGCTCTGAAGAGTGATCCGTGGTTGGTGCCTTTGGCAAAGACCGCATCCAAGAATGCTCCAAATACTCCAACTGTTTCTGTTGATGAAGCTATGAAAACCCAAAGATTTCTACCCAATTACTTTCAAAGTGATGGGAGAAAATGTACTTCCATCATTTCACATTTGAAAACAATCCCGGTAATAGATAAAACCGACTTGAATATATGTCATCCCATAAATGTGTGTAGTGATAACAAAAATGAACAATAATATTTATACTCTGAAATATGTAGTCAATCGAAAAAAAAGTTACAAGTTTGAATGTACCAATCTCTGCTGTCCCCATTGAGCTGAGAGGGACTGGCAAATGCAAGGAATTGCCCCTTCCTCCTATAATTCAAACTCATATACAACGCACAAGTGTAGATTCTAATTTATTGGCCCCCTCAATTTATTTGCCTGGAGGACCTTTGAATTTGAACCATAATGAAAAGCCTGTTCTAATGACAATGGTGCAGCATTGTTGATGACGAATAATGGATCACAGGTATGTCCTATCAAAAACACAGTGCAAACTCAGGGCTATGACCGGGAGGACCTAGAAAAAGCCCTAAAAAATGGCACTCTAATGATAGAAACTTTAACTCATATATTAAATCCAGCATTAAAAGGTAATTTATTCTTGGATCCACAGATGAATGGAAATCGTTCAGTAACACATAATAAAGAGGCCACAGGGACTCAAGGCTGTCCTGCTATGATCGGCGGTACATCTAATGAGAATAATGTTCCATCTATTAGTTCTCAAAATGCTGGGGGTCAGACGTGAAATCACACATCCCAAATGCCCTGCCGGGGTTGGTAGAAAAAGCTCATAATGTGGGAATTAATATGATGGGGCTGGAAGGGTGACAAGACACTTTAGGGAAGTCCAGAATTAATCATAGATATCTTTTAGATCTACTATATGCTATTCTATCATTAAGAATTCTGAGTTCAAATTACTTTGACAGGATCTCCCTAGCCTCGCACAATAATTACAGAATGACATGTCATCTGTATTCTGAACATGTTCTGAAGCTTATTTGGTCATATAAAAATAAAATGGCTGAAATGGGGTTTACCCTATACACGTTTAATGATGAGAATGTTGCAGCTGATTTTCTATATGTCAACCAGACGTGCCACGTCTTAGAGGTCGATCAAGGAAATGGAGAGAATTGTTACTCCAAAGCTGAAAAATTACGTATATCCTAACCACTCTCCATTGCCCGTAGTAACAATGAATTATCATGGATGGAGCTTCTTCTTAAAACAATCTTAGCTGCCAAACCTGGATTAACAATTTAATAGATTAATGGGAAGTCTAAGTTTAATATAGTTTCCTGGAATTCATGTGGCTTTCAAAACATCTTAAGTTGGGTATTGTCTTTTGCCGATAATGCTCAACCTACCATTATTTTTTTCCAGGAAACAATTAAAGTAGATGAACTGGTTATTCCCGAATACTGCACCTATAGTTCCTTTGCTGCCAAAGGTCGGGAGGGCCGTCCTTTTGGCAGTCTTACCATTTCCATAAATAATGCTTTCAATTGCCATCCAATGCTTGTTTACTCATCTGTTCACGTATTGGTAGTAATTTTGAATTCAAACACAATGAGTAGTAAACCAATGTTGTTGAGTAGTCTATGGGCCTCATCACGAGTTTGGCAGTAACCCTTACATCCGGCAGTAGCGCTATTACCACCGGATTTAAGGGTCCGCCAAATCAGGGCTTCAGCGGATTTCTCCCCAGCTCTGAGCTGGGGAGAAATCCGCCGAAAAGTCATGCCCCTAACGCCGGCGAGAAATCAGCCGGCGGTATGAGCGCGAAAATTCCCCATTGAGCCCAATGCCAATAGCGCCGGGGGGTTTGGAGGCACCAGAGCTATTAGTGCCGGTGTTACCGCCCAACTCGTGATGAAACCCTATATTGGAATCCTTTGAAATATAACATCAGTGACGTTTTTGAGGATATTGACTTATGCCAGGAATATGCTTATTCTCTCAATTCTAACTCGGAAGTCATCGTAGGTGGCAATTTCAATGCATTATGTGGGGAAGGTCTTGTACGTCTAAATAAATGCAATAGGAATAGGAAAATGTGTATGGGTGGAAAAGGTGAACAATGGCGAGCATAGTGCAATGAATGGGAAATGTCTTTTGTCACCTATAATGAACCATATCCAGGATACACTTGGAAACGAGGTAAGGCTAGTTCAATTATTGATTTTCTTGTGTATTTGACTCACTAATTCCAACTATTGATTTTGCAGGTATAGCTGAAATTAAGTATTGTGATCATGCATCTATTTTTTTAGCACTCTCTACTATATGTAATATTTTGAAGATCAATTACCTTTTGCAGGCAATCGAGCCTAAGTGGACGCACATTTCACTTAGATGGAATCCGGCGTTATGCAGACATTTGGCCCTCTTTCAGTGGATTTGAATAGCAGAATTGATTTAAGAACTCCTGAGTTATTCTGTCCATACTACTTGGATACAATTATTTCTGAGACTGTAGCCAAGGCTTAATCTTACTTTCTGAGTAAGCAAAAATCGATTAGTAGGCATTCATTTCTCTATAAAATCAAAATGCTGAAACGAGAAAAAAAGAAATAAGAAGGCTGAATAGTGACTGCATTAATGCTACACAATTTATGTACCTTAAAAAACAAATCTTCAAACATATAAGAATAGACTTAAAGGTGTACAGAGTCAACAATATAATAAGCAAAACTGTATAATGATTAGAGCAATCTGCAAGCACAACACTGGGGCAATTTTCTGCCATTAGGAACCACAAAGCCCAGAGTTGTGTACATTTGAAAAATATTATTGGAACCAAAACTTTCATAAGCAACAAATACAAATTGCCTCCGCGATTTGCTCATATCACATATAGCACCTAATCTAACGTGTCCTCAACATCATTCAATTGGTTATTTTTCGATATTGAATGGGTTATTAATAGACTGTCAATTTCTCGTGCAGCTGGTTGAGATTGCATCCCATCTTGTGTCTACAAGGCCAACTATGCTTTTTGGGCTAAGATTTTGAAAATTAAATTAGATAATATTCTTAGTGCAGTGTTGCTTCCTGAATCATGGGTCACCTCTATTCTTATATCAATATTTAAAAAAGGAGATCCTACCATGCCTGAGAATTATAGACCAATTTCTTTAACCGATGCAGAAGCTTAAAGGCATGGTCTAGTAAAAATGTTTATTGTCTCTACGGGTCGGCCATGTTTTTTAAGCCTAAGTGGCTCGATTTTAGAAAAGTTTCCTATGGACCTTACCCGAGTTTTCGTCCATTAAACGCACGCGAAAACAAGCACCAGGGAGCCGCCATTTTCTGATAATCCTATCTTTTCCCCGATCGCCGTGGCTGACCTGCTTTTGCGGCACTAAATCAATTCCCCCGCCCCTGAGCCTGACATTATCAAAACATTCATATTCCCCGCCTCTCTCTGTGACGTTACTGTGCTGCGTAGGCAAACGCGCCCAGTCGTCTTCTACGCGACTCCACACAGAATCCGGAAACCAACACAGACCATCTCACAACACAGCGCGCCACAATTCGGAATATGAAACTGTACTTTAAAATCAAACAGCAACACGGTACATTTGGTAAAGTACATTTATTTTACATTAAATGTTTAGAGAATATTCAGCAATTGCCATATGAACTCCGAAAGCCATTTATTTTCTTTTATCTGTATCCGCCATGGTACACAGGGTGTTGCTTTTCGTTAAAAGAAGCACTTTGGAAGCACGGTGAACCGCAAGGCTGTTCCATCAACTAGGCACTAGTCCATCGTAAAGGTTGATATGTTGCTTCTAGCCACTAGTACAGCGTAAGGGCATGTGGGCCCTTGGTGATCGTCCCATAAAATTGTCAGTGTGCTCCAGTTGTTCATACGAAGCTGCAGGTGTCTACTGTAAAAGCCATCTGCTGGTGTCTCAAACCGATGGCAGTAGCAGAAGGAGAGCAAATACCTGTTATGAAAACAAAAAAATTATAATTAGTCTCGCCAGCCGATCTTCATTAATATTACTTATTTTATTTATTACAGCCGATCAGAAACTATTTGCTTGCAAGGATAGTTTAATGAAGTATGTTCAGCTCTAAAATATATGCGAAAAGTAACGAAATAAATCGAGGCCAACACACAATGATAAACGACAGTTAGTCTACATGCGTGAGGAATGATATGATATATGATATGGCATTTGTAACGCGCCTATACTCAAGTGTTTCTAGGCGCGACGAGGCAGGTGGCAAACAAGGGCAGACAGACAATGATCCTACTAGGCCAGGTGTCTTTCTGATCGCGCATGGGGAGGAGGGTAAGGGGGGTAAAAGTGCTGTACATGGTTAGTTGAATACACATTAAATAATAGGGCCAGCTGGTGGCAAGTGCAAGGTAAATGCCGGGAGAAGGGGCTGAAGGATACAGAGACAGTCCCGTAGTGCAGGTAGGCAGTGCAGGGAAAAGTGGCTGGGCCAAGGACCGAGATCGGTGAGACCAGTGGACCTGCATGCTCATGTGCCCACTACGAACACGTTTTACTTGCTTTTCCTAGCTCTTCATTCATTCATTTATTCATGCATCCATTCATTAAATCTTCATTCCGGTATAAAAGCATGTAAAGATTTACTTACATTATATTTGAAATTTCCATTGTGTCTCTTCGTAATGCAGTCTGTAAAACAGACCGTGCTCTTGACAATGATTTTTCGTATACTGAACTAAAATGAAACTCGGTCTAGTTTCTGAATTTTCTGCCTTATCGTCTCTTACGTTATTGCGCACCCCCTTCAAATGTAGTTCTTTCGGCATGGTCCCTGTCTCAAGGTCAAAAAACAATAGACCCTTATACTTACAGTGCGACTTGTGGGTCTCATCTGAGCGCTGTCCTTTGCATTCTTTATTTGCAACATCACGTAGTATAGGCATCTGTGAGAACTTGGAGTTTAGAATCCGTCTATGTAGTGCGCCTCAATGTGCAAATGCGAACTGGCTTCTCTCCCAAATGCCACGGCCCGCTTGGCTGGCGCGTTCTAAGTGCCCCAATTTTGTCCCCGTTGTCTGCGAGCTTTGCAGCCCAAATTGAGACATTTAATTTTTGGCGGAAGGTCAGGGAAAGTATGAAGTACCACAGGAGTTGAGTTAAAAGTGAGATTTATTGTTTGTTTGTTTGTTTGTTTTATTATTTGCAATACGCAAGCCTCCCCTCCGTTAACAGTGCGCAGCATTTACATTTACATGAGATGAGACATGAGAAAAATATATACATACACATATGTGAGGTGAATAGAGAGAATTCAAAGATGACACCCAGCTTGTTCGCCACCCATAATGGTGAAGGTAGGGGTTAGGTTTACAGGAACACTGTACAATAACATTTATTTACAAAAAGACAATCGTATTGCAATTATTTAAACCGGGATTTGTACTTCACAATCAGCTGTGCTTCGGGTGGGCATGGCACAGTCGCAATGTTCGGTGGCAATGGATCACTGCTCTGCACAGAAACGTCCAAAATTCCATATCTGTGCTTCTCTAACACAGCAACAATAAGGCCTTTCACAAAGTCGAACTGCATTTCATCATAGACTGGTTTGATCACCCATTGCTTACTTCGTTTTGAAAACACCTTAGTGTAGCGAGGCATTCTTACTTTACCCCTAGTCCTAGATTGTTCACGTCCGATATTGCTGTTATGGGCCAAGACCGCTAGTAGAGTGCGATGTTTCATGCCCCGAAAGCTAAAATGCAAGCGCTTTGGCCTGTACTTCAGGCACATATTGTGGAACACCTCCAAATCTCCTGTGTGACAGATTTCTGTCAGTCCTCTCAAATCTCTTGATAGAGTTTTGTCGAAAATGGCTTTGTGTGTCGGTGAAGATGGAATCAACCACTTCTTCTTCCGTGCCTCCTCTGGGGACATGTTCACATTGGTGGAAATGTTGATTTGCTGTCCAGCGGTGAACGTTGGTACAGTGGTGCATCAGTGACCGCCATTTTTCAAGTAGTATATCCACTGACCCCTCACAAGTTTTTGAGCTCCACCAAAGATGGTTGGTGATAGAATGTGACCACTGAAAAATACTTTCAAAACCTTTTTTTTTTCCCTGCAGCCGAGATTTTCTTATTGATTGATTTAGCAAGATGCCATACGTCAAATTGATGTTTAATATGTGGGAACTGCTCTCTCATTGTCTTGGCAATGGAAATGTGTCTATCCGTGGCTATGAGGTCGATGTGCATTCCCCTTGATTGTAGATATTCCACTGATTTTATAAATCCTAGTTTCTCCATGGCCACTGACGATGTACATTGTGTTACCTGCACGACCACCGAACTCACAATTTTCTTACTATCCATGTCCTGAAAGTGGTAGGTGCAGTACTTGGCAGAAAATCCAGGGCTGTCGCACTGTCCATCGCCGGCTAGCCTGAATCGTTTTCCTTCGAATGTACTTGCTAGAGACAATTGTTCAATTTTCCAAGCATCACTAATGGCCGGAAACAGATAATCACGTTGGTATATGTAGTACAGCGATTTAGAAATGAAATGGAGTCCCACAAACTGAAAGAAAGCCTCTAACTTTCTAAAACTGGAGCCACTAAAAAGTGATGCAGCTGCACACAGTAGATTGCTTGCTGGCAGTTTCCCCAGCATCGGTTGTGCAGACCATGAGAACCTATGATTTAATCTACAGGCGGCATTTATTTTGACGTTACTGCCTTTTATTTGACGAGTCACATTAATCAATGGCTTCCCACATACTTTCCCTCTAATGGAATGCACACATTTCAGCATACTTATAATTTCCATCAAACAACTGTTGAATACAATGTATTTGCTCTCTTTCATTAGACTGTCATCCTGCGTCAACGTTGTTTCGGCCTGTGACGTTGTGGAGATTTCAACACATTGGAAAGTAATATCGCTGATATCAAGTTCTGATACGTCTATGGATGCTGCGGCTGTTTCATTCTCTGTCATTTTGACATCTATTACTTCAACATTGATGGGAGAACACAACAATGTCGACAGGTTTTTTGGTGGCAAATTTCTGGTGGGTGTAGATTGTGTAAATTGATCTGCAACTACTTCAGAGCTATCTTCAATACATTCAATAACATCTTCTTGTGGTGGTGCGGTCGCACTGTAGCTATGGTCCAATGCAACTTTGCTGTAGTCTCCAAACACAGTTAATTCATGTTCTGGCCATTGGACATGAGCATCTCGAGCCTGAACACGCCTCACCTCAATTAATAGTTCCTCCATAGTGTACACGGTCTGGCAAGCCACATCTCTCATTCGATCAAAACACCAGAATTCTACATCTCTCCCACCAACTTGTTCAACATAATTCCAAATGATACATCTTCAATTGTGGGCACATGAGGCTCCTATCTGGTTAAAGATACAATGAGTGCTAATGATGCAAACCACCTACAAAGAGACCTGCATGCCATGCCCGGGAGCTTCCCAAGTACATGCAGCAACATCAAGGCTATGTTGAATTTCCCTGCAGTTCAAATCACCAAATACAGTCCCCTTCTTTTTCAGGATCCATATTGACAAGAGTCCATACAAATTGCAGTGGACTCAGCATAAAACCCATTAGCACCCTGTGCCGGGGTTCCACCCAATCAGTGTGCTCGGAAATGCAGGCTGTTTTCTCTAGTATAAGAGCCCTGTTATGAGCTCCCCGAATACTGGATGCACATCACCCAGTGCTTCCTGTGCTGCCTCTCTCCTCCCCGTACCACCTTTAGTACCCACGTGTAATGCATGTGTGTGTTAAAGGCGAAGTTAATTTTTTTTAAACGTCACTTTTCCTCTGCGTTCAAATTCACAGTGGTAACAAGAGTCCGTCTTCAGAGTTGATTCATAATAAACAGTAAAGATGGACTCCTTTCCACGACGTGGGTCTGAGGACTTAGGGAAGTGGAGTATCTGAGAACCACAGTTAGGCCAGCCAGCAAGCAAGGAGTGTGCAGGAATCAGGAAATGTACTTTATTGCTTAGATGTAACGGAGAAGGTTGCAGAGGAGAGATAGGGTTAGGCATCCTTCTACTGCAGGCTCCCATCTCCAAGTCTCCTACCAAGGGTCATCTCGAGAATCCCTTGTACACAACATTCTACATTCCCTCTGGCATACCTAAGATAGCTGACCCACACAGACAGCAAGGAAATCATCCACTTGGCATGCACACATGCCTAGTAAACATTCCAGATATCACACACCTCCTATCCTAAAGAAACTGAAAAAACACCCTAACACACAGTACAACCAACCACTCAGTACAAACACCACAACCAGTCATGCAACACAGGTTACTTACATACAAAGAAACTATTCATCCTCCTGCCCTGGGCTGCCACCAGAGGGCCTCAGACTTGCCACCAAACCCTAACCTGTGGTTCGCTAGGCCGCCAGCTGGACAGGAAATTTACTACACCTCCTCTGGCTATACTCATGACACCTACTCATAACTGGTGTATCTATGCCCTCCAGAAACACTATTATGCACCTACAAATTACTGGCGCACAACAACCTCCTCTACTTCGGTGCAACACAAATGCACCATCACTACAAACATCACCACAAGTGCAACAAGACTGCTCCACTACGACAACACTACCACTTGCACTACGCAACGGCATAAATACAACAATGTTACCACTGGTGCTAGAACACAGCACCCACCCACAACACTCCTCACCAACTACGCACAACATCAGCTCTCCACTATTAATGACCACAACATACATCCATGTAGAAATCCACAGCATACGACCTACACCAAACGATACTCCCCTCTGCCATACACATCTGCTCACTGATTGCAAAACTATCATGCCATGGATGGAAACACGCTTGCATCAAGCAAAAACTGTGGTAATCAGGCACTACCTTACATGTGACACAGCAACATTGTGAAAAATGCTTGCTACATATTAAAGCTTTTCATGCAGATGGCATGCAATATATCCCCAAACACATCTTACAAGTAAGTGGCATAAAAACAAAACATTTGGAATGCATGGTGCACATAACCCAGGTGTAAATGTGCGCTTAACTTCAAACATGTCACATGAAACTCAATATGTGCAACAACAAGAATTCACTTTCTATTATCTGTGTATGCCACCCTCCATAATACAATGGCAACCTCATTATTGCATACAAATTGAAATATGAATGCTACACATTCTACCAAACATAATGAATGCTCTAAATTATGATTATATACTGTTACACTTGATTGCTTGGATGTCAGGTAGAAGGTTACAGAGGAGAGATAGGGTTCAGCATCCTCGTACTGCAGTCTCCCATCTCCAAGTCCCCCACCAGCGGTCATCTCTCGAATCCCCCTCACACCACAGTCTACCTTCCCTCTGGCATTCCTAAGATATCTGACCCACACAGACAGCAAGGAAAGCATTCACTTGGCACTGTCGGTGATGGCACTGCCACCTGGGTTAAGGGATCCTCACTTTGTTCGGGCCTTTATCTAGGCCGGCGGGCCATTGCCGGCAGTGTTGGCCCAGCTCCGAGGGTCCTATCACCTCAATAACGTCACATGTTTACATCATATGCTGTTCAACTTACTCAATTAGCATGACAAAACATCAAATGACCTAGTCTTTATTGTTCCAACATAACCCCAATGAGGAACAATTGCATACCTTTCTTCGACGCCAACGTCTAAGCATTCTGTGGATGTCATTGCATTACTGAATAATTACTATCCCTTTACCCACAGTCACTCCCGAATAACAGGTGCAATGAGGGAACCATTTCTATATTCATATCCTTAAATTATCATCAATAAAACTGCCAAAAATGTCCAGTCCTTCTGTGAGTCGTTCGTATGTCCGTGTGATTTGCACGCAGGACACAGATTACAACAAATGCACTTCTATACAAGTATTCTCATTTTCTCTATTATGATTCTGTGGTATATGGTTTCTGCTTATCTGTCTATGGGCTTGGACGCCTGTAATAGTGATGTCAGAGTGTATGCAGTCATGTATAGAATGTGAGCGTCAGTGAATGGTCCTGAGCCAGCCTGGTGCTGCGCCCAGGGCTGTTGGAGGCAAATACCACACATGTAATATAGTTGTGTATCTTGATGTTGCACTTAATAAAGAACTTGCCTCAAATATTACCTGCGGCCCAGAGTGCTCAGTGGACTTTTTGAACATTTCAGATTTATTTGGGCAAGTGGTGTATTTCTAGTATTGAAAACCGGACTGAGCCTGATTTCTATATTAGAGCTGCACGATTATCAAAATGTAATGTAAATGCTATGTGTCGTTTACATCCAGCACGCAGTGGTGTTGCTAGGGGTGGGTCTTGGGGAGCAGGAACCCCATCTGGGAACCTGGGCCCCAGCCTTCCCTACCTAAGGCGAGCAGTGACCGTGTTCTCTGTATGTGGTGGTATTTGTGACACTCACTAAGCCAAATGTCTGCATATCACACAGCAAATTCTCTCCTTTTGTCTCATAGCTAGCAGTGATCTTGATATGCATTCTGGCATTGGTATGAACATGAGCACAAGCCACTTCTCAGATGTTCCTGCCTGTCTTCTGCACAGCCGCCTCCATAGTGTGCAGAGCAGCTCCCCGCCCCTCCCATCAGAATGTAGTGCACAAAACTGCTAATGATGGGCCATTAGTCACTGAATGGTTTTATGCCTGCATTCTTTTGGGAGCGGAGGTGCAGTGGGTGTGGGTATTTGGTGTGCACAAAAGCCTCTCAGCAGGAGTGCTTGTGACGTCACACATTACCTTTCATAGGCGCCCCCCCACGTTTGTCTGTGGTCCCCCATACTTTTGTCTTTGGCCCCATCTGTGCCCCCTCTGTGCCCCTCCTAAATTTGATTCCTGGCAACACAGAGGCATTGACATGGATTTTAAAGGCATCCGACTGTGGGCATGGATGATTTATTGAAGAATGGATGAGGCTGCAGGATCAGAAATTCAGATGCCTGACCCGGATCAAATCAAACGATCTGTCAAAATCCTCCATTTCATAAAAGTCCCGGGAGAATAGCTCAGGGGCAAGGCGCTCGTCTTTTCATGAAAGCAAGACAATGGTGAGCAGCCCCAGTTCCATCTCTGGGTCCGCTCTTAGAAACCTGGGTATTAAGCGCGTTATAAATAACCCATTACATTTAATATTTAATGCATCCAGCAAAAGGAGACCCACTTTTTTACATGAATGAACAGCCCATAAACAGAAAACATAACTGTAGAGCTAATACTCATAGCTCTCAACTCACACGCTTTTGGCGGGTGTCACCCGCCTTGTAAACAGCTGCCTCACCCGCCAAGCCTCCAGCACGCCCATTCGTTTCAATGGGCCTCTCACCCGCCAAAAATAAAATCGGGTGTTTTCACCCGCCTTTGCAACACAAATGGTTGAGAGCTATGAATACTGTGACGATTTTTTGACATGTGAATGTAAACCGTATTCAACTTGTGCCCAAGGCAAAGGTTCCATACATTATGGGGTTTTGTTTTCAATGAGTGACAAATAGGTATTCAAGTATTTTTAATGTGTGTTTTATACCTTTAAAGCGATGGATTCTGCAAAATGGAAGAGTAAGACAACAAGCATATCGGTGCACAGGTGGTGCAACGCTGGCAACACTAAAGACCCAACACTGTAATTGGAACCAAAACTCCAGCCAGAAGCGGTCAAATTTGGAGGAGCAGAGTGATCAGACAACAACCCATCTTGTGTGATGCCATGGAATGCCAAACGACATGTTACATGAAACACCTATTTAGATTTGAACTGAGCTTCAAAATGGCACAGATGCTGTATATGAAGTTACTTACTTTACCATTTATGGAAAACGTTGGTTACCAAGATCTCACGGCGTGTTTGACACAAGGGGCTTCATTATGAGTATTGTGGTGCAGAAACGCATTTGCCAACATTTTGCATGTTCTGATCACAGAGGGGAGTTGGTGGAAAAAGCTCATGTGCCTGGCTAGAGCTTTACTTTCTGGAAAACTGAGAAAAACCCAGCGGCTAAGAATTGCCCATCGTAAATCTTCCAAACCACATTGGCTCCCCTGGAACTTCGTAACCTTATAGACTGTGAGATGTGTCGTTATCGTGGGATAGCGACTTGCAATACGTTTGGAAAGAGTCATTGTCCTAAGCGATAATGACCCCGCTCAAAGTGGGGTTGTAGCAGCACATGTTTTGGACTGTACAAAATGGTACTTTAAGAGTGAATAAAGTAAACAGACAAACTGAGTTAGTAAATTAAACGTGGATTATTTTGTAGCATTTAAATAACATGGTTGTCTTCATAAATTAAGCATTTTAATTACAACTTGGCTGAACTGTAACTGGTTCAACATGAGCATGCCTTCAGCAGTGTCATGTAAAAGTAATCGGTTACTCTATAAGAAAGTGAAACCTGTTACTAATTGTTTATCTTTGTGATTGGGGGACAGCACAGGGGCAGCGGGCTGGTCTTGGCAGCAGGACCACACAGCAACAGAGGTTTGAATCGTGGATCAGGCTAGAAGTATGGTATTAGGTTAGGCACGTTATAAAACAACAATTAAATTAATCTTTCCCTTTCTAAATAGCATGTTGCAATAAAATAAAGGTCCAGAGAGAAAGTGTTTTGTTGAAACAAAATATTGCCAGCAAATTGCATTGTTTTCCCCTATCTACATCACAATGCAGTCAATACCAGTATTTACTGACGTAATTCTAAATATTCTGATTTGCCAGAGGAGGCCAATAACGATTTTCATGTGCTAATTAAGCAATATGCCCTGAGCGGCGGGGGCATTACTGAGTCTGGTAATGCCCCGGGGCCCACAGTTATACATAGGCCCCGGGGCATTACCGTGGTGCATACTGCTATTAGTAACCCGGCCCGCAAAATCTGCATGACGCTGTGCCATTTTGGGACAGAAAAAGAAAATAAAAACGACCAAGAAAATGGCCGCCGGGAAAGGGCAAACTGAGTCCATTTTCCCTTTCCATGACGGCCATAGGGAGCGGACGCGCTGGGTAAAGATGTGTTCCCAGCGCATCCACTCCCGAAAGACGACAGAGAAGAAGGTAAGTGGGGTCCTGGGGTGGAGGAGGGGGAAAAAAAAGATGCACCAGAATCCCCGGTGGGGGACGATGATAGCCTCCAGCCGTGTGTCGCTGCGGAACGGGGATGGCCCCGCTTCGAGCCTCCACAAGGCTAGAGGCTGCCACGTTGCCCGCCGTGGACAAAGGAGGCAGAAGGTAAGTAGGGTGGGGAGGGCAGGGAGGAGGGAGGAAAGGAGAAGAAAAAAATAACTAAAAAACTTACCTCAGTCCCCAGCGCGGGGCGAAGGCAGCTTCTCAGCCGTGGGGAGACTCGGAGGGGGGATGGCCCCGCTTCGAGCCTCCTCATTGGCTGATGGACTGCCACGCCCCCCCGCTGTGTTCAAGGCGGCTGGAATCCCGGCCGAGAATCGAGGGATTCTCGGCCGGGTAATGACCCGGTGAGAGCCAATCAGAATGCATGCTGCATTCTGCTTGACTCTTGCCAGATACTAATAGGGAATGACATCAACTAAGAATCAGGAGCATTTACCTCCAGTTCAAAGGGGCATGCTGGTTAGCAATGGGGACAACAATGTTCGAGTAATAATGAGGCCTAAATGCAGGAGATCATAAGTGGCCAGCTGCAAGCCTGCAATTCAGTACATGCGATGATGACAGTTTGGAAGGGAACAAAATGCACCAGACAAGTGCCTTGTCCAGACTTCCCCAAATTCCAGGTGAGATTCTCCATTAAGCAACTGGCTCACAAGGTGTGAATTTAAAATTACTAATATAAGTGTCTTTTGTTATGTTCCCTGGAAGTTGGCTTTGGGGAGAAATAACATAGTCAGATCTCGTTTTTCATGTTCCTCCTTCTCAGATTTACTTCACTCCACACTCGCTGCCGGTTTTCCTGTTATTTAATCTTGCATGACAACTCATTCTTTCTACCTTAACTCTTCCTAAACACAAGTCCTTTCCTTTTCTGCTTCTTCCATTCCTCCTTGTATACCCACTTTCTGTCTTTCTTTTTCTCACTTTAACTCTCCGTTTCTCCTTCTGTGTGCAATTTTGGTGACTTTTTTGATTCTGCAGCTTCTTTTTTTCTTCATGTTTCTAATAATGCTTATTCATGCAACTTCCAGCTCGGAAATATTCATAAATCACTTCCTTTTAATACAGCTACTGTTCTAATTTCTTTAGTAATCGTTTCACATCTTGATTACTTCTCAACTCTCCTAATCAGTCTCCGGGCCTATCGATTGGCCCATCTTTGTTCACTCTATAACACTTCTATGTGTGCCATTTTTTGTCTTTCTCTTTATGATTCCATTAATGCTTCACTTGCTCATCTTTCCTGGCTCCCCTCTGAGGCTCACCTTGTTTTCATTCTCTCTGTATTTGTAAGTGCATCTACGGTCTCACTCCACCCTATATTGCTTCAGTTGTCTCTGTCTATAGACAGTCACTTTCTTTCGATCGCAATCTCATTTTCTTCTCGAGTTCCTATAAGTCCTTGTGCCCAGACTTGCGTTTTACATTCTCTCTGTATTTTTGGTTTACATGTCAAGTAACATTTTCATTCCCTTTCCTTGTTATCAATTTTTAGGCTTATTGTATTCACATTATCTATTACTGTTCCGCCAATTTTGTACAGAACTTTGGTGAAATACCTATTTGAATTCAATAAATACAAATGTTTGTTTCTGTCTTGCACTCAGTTGCTAACTTACTGTGATACACACTGAGTATTCGATAATGTTTCACAGAGATTTTGATCAATGGAGGCCAAGTTTAATCAAGAGAGATTGTGTTAAACAAAGTTGCTGTAATTAATTATCAATCATAATAAAATCAGTACAAGTTAAAAAAGTTCACAATACTTTTTTACAAAAAACGAGGCATAATCCATACCGTTTTGAGTCATACAACAACTCTTTTTCAGATAGCTAGGGATAAACTGAATCACACTTCTTCATTTGATAGGTGGAGAATTCAAAGTGTAATTTTTATCAGAAACAGAACTACAACAATTATCTGTAAACTAAGCACAGCAATTTACCACATTGTTGTAAATTCTAATCTCCCACAAAGGCATAAGTGTGCCTGTAACAGATTGCGGTCTTCTGTGACTTTAGTAGGACATTTCGACTGTATTCAAGAAACAATATAGAATTTCCAATTAAGTAAGGGTGCATGTCTGTGTTCATTGAAGAAGCTAGACCTAAACAACTTATTTAGTAAAATCTCAAATCACGAGAATGTTGGTTGATTCAACAAGGTTGAATCTCAGGTGGAGTTTAAAACAAAAAAACTAGGCTTTTTCTACTGGGAAAGAGTGTTCATTGAACTGCTATTGCTGCCACTTTAAGATAAACTGAAAGTATATCTGCCTATACCCTGCGCGAAGCACCTGCGCGGAGTACTCAGATGAGTCCAGTCACTCGCCAGTCAACTGACTGTTCTGAGTGGTTGGATATAATAATGCCCGGGACACCGGGGGGAGGCGATCATCTCGATTCTAGAGGGCCTCATCATCAAACTTCAAGCTTTCGTATCGTAAGGCATGGAAAGACACAACCCATGTTTGAAGAAGCCTCTACAAAGGTTTTCTCGGATTCTATGAACAATGGAGACTACAATTCTCCATGCAGAATGGCAGGTAAGCCCACAGGAGGGCCAGGGACAATATCATTAAAACCACGAAAGATGGGGCGCTACACAACCCCTATACTGCCCCTCAGACTGCCCTTCAGACTGTTGTTAGCTACAATCTTGTGCTTGAGACAACTATAGAAATGAGAAATATGCCAACGAGTCCCTGCACGAATGGAGAGGGGACGGAGGAGCCAAAACCTCCAGCGATAGAACATACTCAGGCAGGGTGAAAGCAAAGTCAAGAACATGAGGGACAATGTTTTATTTCAGAAATAACTGCTATTCCAACAGTATTCATACTCCGACTTGGCATCATAAGCCTTCAGTGACAATACTGATCACTCTGACACAGTCCCTGAAATATATGCCGGAGACGAAGCCGCTATAACACGTGGAAAAGACACACAAGCTGATTTGAGCAACAGTACTAAAGGAATTCGAGCTGGTTGAAGTGGAACGAGGTAGTTCAGAAGAAACCAGAGAGACATGCCGTCCAATGGCAGTGGCCTCATTCTCCCTTGGACCGAGAGCCGTTAATCTTAATTTCTTAGATAACCCAAATTCAGATCGAGGAAATGTGCAAATGGCCTCCCCACTCCTCAAATGGAAATGGGTGGGCCAATCTAAATATTTTTTTATTTATTTTATTTTATTTTTGTATTTGTAAAGTGCCTAGCAGCCCGGTGGCATCAAGACGCTGTTTCAAGAAAGTGTCTTAGTTACAAGAAGTATATGGCAATGCAAGGGTTACAAGTAGAATATGCCTAACAATGAGATCCTGGGTGGGAGTTATACAAACATTCTTGTATTGATTGCTTTTCTGAAGGCAGTGTGGGATTTGATGCTTCTGATTGTGGGCGGGAGAATGTTCCAGTTGGTGGCTGCTAACACCGGGAAGCTTGAGCCACCTGCCCGGGCTTTGAGGCTTTTGGGGATGGCCAAACGGTTGGAGTTACTAGATCTAGTGGATCTATTTGAGGGGGGTGCAGAAAATCTCTGAGAGAGGTACTGTGGTGCAGTATCATGGAGACATTTATGGGTAGGTGCCAGAGACTTAAAGAGGATACGTTCCTTAATGGGAAGCCAGTAGACTGATTTCCTTGTGGCTGAGATATGGTCTCGTCTGGAGATGCACTTTGCTGCTCTGAGGGCATTGTTTTGCACTGTTTGTAGTTTCCTGATGTTCTTTGCAGACGTGCCTAGTAGGAGCGAAATCCAATGATTGCTCTGGCAAGGGTGAGGGAGTTTTTTTTGTTGCATTAGGAATGGTCTGACGGCTGTGATAAGTTTTGAGTGGTAGGCAGCTGCTGAAGATATTGCATTCACCTGTCTGATCATGGTGAAGTTCGAATCCAGATATACACCCAGTGTTTTGACTGGCTGAGATGTAGGAATGCAAATGTTGTCGATGAGAAAGGCGTTGTATTGTGAGCCCAACTTTCTGATTGTGTCCGGAGAGTCAATAATTAGGAGTTCGGTATATTCACTGTTCAGACAGAGCCAGTTTTGAGCCATCCAGGACTGGATGGTGGCGTAGATGGCGTTGAGGGTTGTCTGGTCCGCTTCATAATCTCCCGTTAGAGGAATGAGGATCTGCGTGTCATCAGCGAAATTGGTGAACGTGATGCCCATGGAATCTAGGTAGTTGAATAGTGACCTTGTGAAGAGCTTGTACAAGGTGGGAGAAATGCAAGACCCTTGTGGAACTCCATATTTGATTAGGTGTGGTTGGGCGCAGGCCTGGTTTGAAAAGACCTTCATTGCTCTACCGCTAAGGAAGGAGGAGATCCATGCCGTGGCATTGGGTGAGAAGTTACCAGTGGTTGAGAGATGGCGCCAAAGGGTTTCGTGGTCAACCAGGTCGCAGGCCGCGGATATGTCAAGAAGTAGTAATAGGGCAGGTTTGCCTGCATCCCTGAGGTCATCTATTTGATTCTTGAGGTCCAAAAGGGAGGTCTCTGTTCCGTGATTAGGGGAAAAGTCTAACTGTCTGAGGTCCAGTAGGTGATAGGTTTCCAGGTATTTCTGGACTTAATGGTACGCTGCTTTATCCAGGGTTTTCAGTAGGAAGCGTACTGTAGTGATAGGCCTCTAGTTCCTTGGTGTTTTTAAATCCTGTGTGGGTTTCTTCAGCAGCGGGCAAACCCAGGCTTCTTTGAGGCAGGAGGGCACTAGGTTGGATTTGAAAGAAGTGTTGATGAAGGCAGTGAAGAAGGGTGTCAGTGCGGGGGTGCTGCCTTTAATGAGCTGAGCAGGGGTAGAGTCGCTTTTGCAGTTGGAGGGCTTGATCGAGTTGTGTATAGCTAGGACGTCCTGTTCTCTCGTTTCTTGGAGTGAGAATGGTGGTATTTACGCTGGTGCATTTTGTTGTATGTCTGAAAGTTGTTGTTTTTGTGCTTTTTGGTGTCTGATGATTTTTTCTTGTAAGGTGTTAAGTTTGTTGAGCATGGCATCTTGGATTTTATTGCACCAATCTTCGTCTGTGGTAATGGTGTTAGGTGCAGGGGCGGGTGTTTCCAAATCTCTGAAGATGGCGAAGATTTTCCTGGAGCCAGATTTGGCGTTAGTTATCCTGGTGTTGAAGGAGTTGACTTTGGCTGAGATGATGGTGGTTTATATTGTTTGGCTATATTTTTGAAGGTCAGTTTGGTAGTGCCGATTGGATTATTTTGCCAGGCTGAAAGGGCTGACCTTTTTTTGTGCGTAACTGGAGGAGTTCTGGGGTGAACCATGAGTTTGTTTGTTTTAAGGTTTTTGCTTTTCTTAGAGTCAGTGGGGCAATGGCTCCACGGCTTGGGAGATGATGGAGTTGTAGGTAGTGGCGAGGACGTGCGGGTTGTCAGTGGATGGATGCATTAATTCAGGGACCTGGAGGTGCTGTAGTAGTCTTTCCTCTGTGAGTTGCTTGGCACTTCTGTTGAGGGCGGGTGGTAGTGCGGTAGAGGTGGTGGAAGAGTTTCTGGTGTAGGTGAGGTTGAAGTGGATGGCTGCATGGTCTGACCAAGGAATAAGAGTGATGACCTGGATGGAGAGATCACAATTGTGATAGGAAATCCAGTCTAGTGTATGACCTATGTTATGGGTGGGTACTGACACTGCTTGTTTAAAGCCCAATGTGGAGAGGGCATTGTCGAGGGATGCCACAATACTGTCTGCAGGGTCCTTGAGGCCAAGATTGAGGTCTCCCAGGAGGATGGACATGGTAGATTTCTTGAGGTTGTCCCCAAGGATGTGGAGGAGATCTCCTTGGAATTCTGTGACCGACCCCGGTTGGCAGTAAATTACGTGGGCTGCGATTGCGCAATTGGGCCAGGAGTTGATTTTGATGAGCATGTAGTCACAGTTATGGGGAGGGTCACTTTGGATTTTTCTGATGTGGATGGACTGTTTGGCGATCAAAGCAACCCCTCCTCCTTTCTGTGCTCCTTGCTCTTGTCTAAAAATGGTGTATCCATCAGGTAAGGCAATGGCGAAGGCTGGGCCAGAGGCCTCGTGTAGCCAGGTCTCGCTGATGAATAGTAGGTCAAGGTTGGAGTTACAGAGAAGATTGTGGATCTCAAGAGCTTGATCACTCAGGCATTAATTAGAGCACACTTGAGTGAGGATATGATGCTAGGGTTGACAACATTGAATGTGGGAGCTGTGATATCGGTAGTGCTGGCGGCATAGATCGTCGTGGGTACACCCATTTTAGAAGCAACAGTCATGGGGTCAACAGAGTGCCCTTCGCTTATCACAGGTGTGGTCATCTTGACAGTGGTGTCAGCAGCCTTATCAACAACATTGGCAGTGGTGATCACAATATCAGTGGCAGCAGCCATATCAACAACATTGGCAGTGGTCATCACAATATCAGTGGCAGCAGCCATATCAACAACATTGGCAGAGGTCATCATGATATAAGTGGCAGCAGCCATATAAACAACATTGGCAGAGGTCATCATAATATCAGTGGCAGCAGCCTTATCAACAACATTGGCAGTGGTCATCACAATATCAGTGGCAGCAACCTTATCAACAACATTGGCAATGGTCATCACAATATCAGTGGCAGCAGCCATATCAACAGCATTGGCGGTGGTCATCACAATCTCAGTGGTAGCAGCCATATCAACAACATTAGCGGTGGTCATCACAATCTCAGTGGCAGCAGCCATATCAACAACATTGGCGGTGGTCATCACAGTATCAGTGGTAGAAGCCGTGTGGGCAGTTGTAGCATTCACATTAATTACATTAATCATGGTGGCAATAGATGATGTAGGGCTGGTAAACATTGGGGTGATGGCGGTAGGGGAACATGCATGCTGTGAAGGCCGTACCTCATTTTGTGCCCACCGGAGTGTTTGCTTGGTGGCCCATGCATTAGGGTTAAGGTGTCGTAGGAATCGTTGGGGAAGTCTTGGATATTGTGTGGGTGTGCCTGCCAAGGCATTAGTGAGCGTAGGGCAGAAGGAGGCCTGCACGCTGGGGTGCATCCTCTGGGGGGTTGGAAAGCAGGGATCCAGTGCCTTCCACATGTGGGAGGGGTGCGGTGATGGCCGGGCGTGTGAGCGGCTGGCATGCGTATGGTAGGGACGGGAACGTGGTGTGTGCTGGAGGCGGGAATGAGCCTTGAGCATAAGCGCTCATTCCTCCAGTACTGCGATGGGGGAGCCGAGGGGGTGGGTGGGGCTGCTGTGTGGGCACGCAGATGAGAAAGCCTTACCACCAGGAGCCAGTGAAGATGAGTAGGAGATAGTGCATCAGTGGGGGTGGAATAACCCTTACCTTTGCGGAAGAGGGGTTCTGCGGCATATGGCAGCTGCGAGCAACAACCCCCTACTATCTAAAGAATGTGACATGTACTCAAGTAGTATTTATATCCCAACAAAGAAGTATACTAAGAGATTATATCAGAGCAAACAAATCGAGGATAAAAGCCCCTCATAGGTAAGGCCGGGTGAATTAACAAACCGCAAACTGCTGGAGGGCATAACGGGAGAAGACAATCAATATCTAGACCTTCTCCTATCACCTGTGCATTATACCCCACCTGCCAACTATGAGGGGCTAACAGAGAGAAGCCGCCTGGCCAAAAAAAGGCCCAGACTCTCATTGAATGCTTCACAAGTGAAAATCCAAGAGCGTGACATCATTGATAACACCGGAAACTAGGCGGGAAAATAAAATAATGAATGTAACAAAAAGATTCAAAACACCATGCTATTGAAGACAAATAAATCAGATGCTTCCAGTGACTCATTACCTATCATACAACGAGATATCAAGATGCTAAAAGCAATTATTGAAGCATTGTATGGCAAGCAACTGAAATCATCGACTGGAAATATGGAAAGAGAAAAGACCATCTAATTAGAAGGTGAGTAGAATCTACATTTGAATGGCATAAGCAATACTCCTTACATATAGAAACAGCAGGACAAATGAATCCGAAGCCAAGAGAAAAAAGGGTGCTATCAGCTCCCTAAAAAGTTGATATGGTTATTGCCTCTCCTTTACAATCAGATAATTCAAGCTCCCCATATAACCTCTCCACTGCAGGGGAAAAGAAAACAATAAGGAAAGACCATCATCAGCAGGACTTCAAGAGCCCAGACACTCCAAGGCTTTGAAATAAGATCCCCTTACACAAATGTCAATGATTACCATTGCAATGGCACAGTTCATGAAGCTTCATGTGGCTATCCATGATACCTTGGCCAATCATTCCACCCTGTAAGCAATGGTACATTCGAAAATTATATTTATTGAAGGTTGCATTGTGGCAAAAACCCATTGTGAAGGGGAAGATAGATCTGTAATCCCCCAGGAAAATACAGAAATAAACAATGAAAGACCAACAAAGGATTGATGGAAAACCACACATTTAATCACAGTATGTAAATACGGCACCTGGACAGACACAATGAATTACTGGCCAATAGCCCTAATGGATGTCATGGGGAAAATGTATGCCACACTATTCCTAAAAAGAATGACAGATTGGGCACAGTGAAACAAATGAAATAACAAGTTCCAAGCAGGTTTCGTAAAGGGGCAGGGGACCGCCCCCCTGTATTTCTGATTACACTGCTTAAAACGAAGATCATGAAAAGCAAAGGTGGATTAAACTTGGCGCTTTTCTATTTCTCGAAGCCAATTGACACCATTGATCGCAATTGTCTGTGGAAAAAGCTATCTGATAAAGAGTGTCCTGCTGATCTGTTGGAACAACTGAGAGGGCTCTACACTAATACAACAATAAGAGTTTGCCTTAATATTTTTGGGCTATTAAGCAAGGAAATATAAACCGGAATTGGGGTCAAGCAAGGTTGTTCCTTGGCTCCCGCCTTCTACAATCTATACATTGTGGATCTGGGAAACTTTATGGAACAAATCAGAAGTTTCCCCCCAAAACTTTGCAAAATGAATATCACTCATCTTTTATATGCAGATGATTTAGAACAAATTGGAAATTCATCTAGGAAAAACATAGATCCTTACCCTAAACAAGGGTCAATAACTAAGGAAAAAGAAATTGAAATACTATATCAATTGCTCAAAAATAATGAAAGTACCATTGTTCAAATACTTAGGGATATTGATTTTAAAGAGCACAGCAGAGATGCACACTGTGGAGTCTTTAAGAAAGAAAGCCATCACCACGAAATACTGTAGATTCTCTCTCACCCCTTCTGGAAGAAGACCCTGAGACTTCCTTCCTCAATCCGAATACAGGTAGTTAGAAAAGAACTTGGTCTAGAATATATGAATGGAAAATGCATGAGTACTAATCCCTCTCCCATGATTGGTAGGATTCAATCCAAACTAACATATGGAGATAATGAAGCCCTGAATAGGTGGGAAGCCGACTTAAAGAAATTGTATGCTCAGTAGACGATCTTGTGACCAACACGGGCAAGATGAAAAACGAAATTGCGAGGAATGGATTGGATAGTCACCATGGAAGGTATAAATAAACTAAAACTACATCAAACGTTAGCATCAGAAATGAGAAAGCAGGGTGAGATCCAATTATACCTAAAGAAATGAAGAGGTCCTAAAATTCATGAGGATCCGATTTAACCTGTATAGGACAAAGGAAATCCTATTGGTGAGAGATAAAGAAGAAGTCAGTGACATGGCATGTCGATTTTGTAATGCCAAGAACTCGAAAGAAACTCTCTTCCATTTATTCACTACATGCCCAGCCCTCACTGCAGTGAGAACTCAGTACTTTGGTCATTTCTTCAGAAAGGTTTAGGACCATATCAGCTGAGGAATGGTGGGGACTCCTGCTGAGAGGAGACAGTGACAATTGCAATGGTAAACTATTTTGGGAACTGTTTGGAGGAACCTCTACGAGCTGTGACATCCCTTCTCTCTGCCATTACCAAGACCAATTAGTAAACATACAACAGGAGATTACACACCGTACTCTTTCTCCTGATTTTGCTAAAGGTTTAATGCAATCTAATAATGCAAATAAATAAATAAATAAAAAGAAAAACAAAGAAAATGAGGCTTTGACTTTCCAGTGCCTTCTAGATGTTGAGAGGGTCTGTGGTGCCCTTCTGTTTAGCTTTTATTTATTTGGACTACAGGACTTTCAGATCTCAAGCTCTCTCTCCCAGGCTCACTATACTTGCAGTGCATTCCTCAGGCAGCAGTCCCTCTATTCTTCCTCTTTCCAGCAGCATCTCCTTACATCAAGGGAGCATCAGCATTTATTCCTGCTTCCTCTTTGTCCAAGACAGTGAATGACTTCTTTCCACCCCGTTTGTACCCATAAGTCTACCCAGTGCTTTGTAAGAATTTCTGTTAGCCTTGCTCCCTATTGCTCTTGTTGCAAGCCCTCCTGGGATTAGCTATTCCCTTATGAGTCTTACTTCCCTTCATTATCTCAATATTTACTGAACAGTGATTGGTAAATGAGTTAATGGCCTCTATTAGTGTTTGATTGGACCATTGATATGTTATAAGCATCTGCAGTGTTCGCCATCATCTTGGGATTCCCTAGATTGAACTTGGTGGCTATGCAGCACGCCACCGACTATTATGCTGGATGGAGCATATCCCACATTTTGGATGCTGCAATTATTTGTTGGCAAATGACACATGTTTCTTTCTACATTCCAGTCCGCAGTTCAGTCTACACCCATGTTGTGCATTCATAAAAATGGAGTTCCTGGGTATCCGATTGAACTGAATCATTCTTGTGGCCAAGCTATCATGTCTTTCTGGGACCCCTGGTAGATGTATGCAATTCTGTGCCCTAGTTGTGAGGCAGCATGCATCATTTCCCCAGTTAATGCATGTGTGAGCAATGTTGTCTGCTGTAGTGTGCGATTGAACTGAATCATTCTTGTGGCCAAGCTATCATGTCTTTCTGGGACCCCTGGTAGATGTATGCAATTCTGTGCCCTAGTTGTGAGGCAAGCATGCATCATTTCCCCAGTTAATGTACGTGTGAGCAATGTTGTCTGCTGTAGTGTAGGCAGCCGAAAGCAGGTGCGCAGGCTTAGGAAATGGATGGAGTTGTCAGAACTGTCAGTCTGGTCTAACTTATCCTCTTCTTCCGAATATGCCCTCGACTCCCCTTCCTCCCTTTCCACCTCACCTTGAAGTTTCCGGCGTTGTGACAGCGTTGGGTTGTCTTTTGCTCGAGTCTTTACTCCTTTTTTTTGTAGATGAAGGCGACCAAGGTAGGACGCCACAGTGACACCCAAAGGGTGATCTGTGGCAACCCTCCGCAGCCGCCGAGTACTGGGGAAAAAGCCAAAGGCATAAAAAACCCCGGAAGAGATGAAATTCCGCAGCTGAAGGAAGCTCGAGTATTATGACTCCAAAGGATACTGTAGTGAAGTAGGAACGGATCTAACACCGCAGGGGTGGAGGTGCTGACAAGAAAGGCAGATAGCGATAGGAAGAGTGGAGCCGTAAGTACTTCAGCTAGAAAAGTCTAGGCAAGGCAATCCGAAATACAGGCAGTGGTCGATACACGGGAGGAGCAATAGGTAAATCCAAGCAGGAATGGGCGAGGCAGAGCAATCCGAAAAGCAGGCAGTGGTCGATACACGGGAGGAGCAATAGGTAAATCCAAGCAGGAATGGGCGAGGCAGAGCAATCCGAAAAGCAGGCAGTGGTCGGAACCGGGAAATCAGTGGAGAGAAAAGAAAAGAAGGAGAGAGGAAGGAACCAGGGTAGCCAGGAAAATAGTAAACTGAAAGAAACGAAGGGAAGCGCACTCACAGAAGACGGGAGGGTGGAAGGGAATAATAAGAGGACCAGAAACACAGGCGGGGAGGAAACGAAGTAAGAAAACAGTAATAACCAGAAAGGGAATACCAAACGGAGATAGCGCAGGCAAGAGACAGAACGAGAACTGTTCGTTGCAACGCAACCCGACCCCGGAAGTGAAATGTATAAATACCGGTGTCGGGAGGCTGCAGGAAACAACTAGACCGACACCTCACGTTTTCCTCGGACGTGATGGTGCCAGTAAAGGCGGACGCAATCTCCACCTATTCCACAGCCGCCAGATTCCCCGCGGTGTGACAGTATGCCCCCTCCCCAGGTCCACCCCCCCGGTTTAGAAGGGTTCTTGACATGGAACTGTCGTAGAAGGAAGGGGGTACGTAAGTGGGATCTGGGTTCCCATGTGTCCTCAGAGCTTGGATAGCCTTTCCAGTGGACTAGGTACTCCAATCGACCTTTATGATAACGAGAGTCGCAAATGCGGGAGACCTCATAAAATTCTTTAGAGGGATCCGGAGGTACAGATACCTTCCCTTTCGTCCGAAGCCATTTGTCTTCAACAAATGCCTTTAGTTGGGAGGTGTGAAACACTGGGTGCACTCGGCGTAGTTGTGTGGGTAATAGGAGACGAAAGGCTACTGGATTGACCACGTGTGTTATCTTGTATGGTCCGATGAATTTAGGTGACAATTTTGAAGGACGCACCCACCGTGGTAAGAATTTAGTGGAGAGAAGCACTCTAGAACCGACTGTCCAATCTGGGACAGGTCTCCGGTGTTTGTTGGCTTGGAGCCTGTTTCTGTCTTGTGTATCTTTGAGTCCCTGTCTAGCCCGGTCTTGGGCCTCTTTTACGATTGCTAATGTTGTTTCAACAAAAGGGACTGAGGACTCTATGTCAGTCAAGGGTAGAAAAATACGGGGATGGAACCCGTAAGTACAAAAAAAAGGGCTGGTACCGATGGCAGAATGGGAAGAATTATTGTATGAAAATTCAGCAGTAGGAAGCAACTGGACCCAATCGTCTTGTTGTTGATTAACGAAGCATCGAAGATACTGCTCTAATGTACCATTGAGACGTTCCGTCTGACCATTTGATTGTGGGTGGAACCCAGAGGTCAGAGCTCTTTCTATGCCCAACCGCCGACAAAAGGCTGCCCAAAAATGCGAAGTGTATTGGGTGCCACGATCAGAAATGATTTTGGTAGGCAGACCGTGTAGTCTAAATATGTCTTTGAGAAATACTCCTGCCATCTTGGAGGCTGAAGGCACTCCGGATAAAGGTGTAAAATGTGCCATCTTGGTAAAAGAATCAACGACCACCATTATACAGGTGCATCCTTGAGATTCGGGCAATTCCACTATGAAATCGGTAGATAAGGTGGTCCACGGGCCAGTGGGAACCGGGCATGATTCCAACAATCCAAATGGTCTTTGGGTAGAAGACTTGTTACGGAGACAGGTGATACAAGATTGTACGTACAATCTGGCTTCTTCCCTCATCTTTGGCCAGAAGAAATAACGCGATAAGAGATCTTGAGTGTTTTTTACTCCACGATGACCTGCTATCTTGGTATCATGACACCAGAACAATGCCGTCCTTCTCAAGGATGTGGTTGGCAAGTATAACCTTGCGTTGACTAAATACAGCCCATCCTTCAGAACGTACTCCGGCTTCTCTCCCTGCATTTCATCTTCAAATCTCTCTCTTGAATCATCCTTGACCTGTTGTAGGAAAGTCGATACCAAACCTATACAGGGAGATTTAGCAAACATCAATTCAACGGTGGTTTCCTGTTCTGACAAGTAGTCACTACGTCGGGACAGGGCATCAGCCACAACGTTTTGCTCTCCCGGGATGTAGGTTATGTTAAAGTCGAATTGAGCAAAGAAATGAGCCCACCTAGCCTGCCTAGTATTGTAACACTCAAATTGACGCAACACTTGTAGATTCTTATGGTCTGTACGAAGGGTGAAAGGGTGTTCACCACCCTGAAGGAGATGTCGCCATTCAGTGCAAGCTAATTTCATGGCCAGCAGTTCCCTCTCTATAACAGAATAATTACGCTGGCTAGGATTCAGTGTCCTAGAGTAGTACGACACTGGATGTTCTTCACCCTGAAATTCCTGCAGCAAGACTGCTCCTACAGCAGCTGAAGACGCGTCCGTCTCCACGATGAAGGGTTTGTGTTGATCAGGTTGTCTTAGTATGGGAGCGGAGCAAAAGGCCTGTTTTAGTTGTAGAAATCCTTTCTCAGCTTGAGAAGTCCACTGAAATGGTAGGGAGGACTTCTTAAGGAGTGTGGTCATCGGGAGTACTAATTGAGAGAAGTTCGGAATGAACTTCCGATAGAAATTTGACAATCCTAGGAATCTTTGGATCTCCTTCACAGATTTAGGGGACGGCCAGTCCAAGATAGATTTAACCTTCTGAGGATCCATCGATATCCCTTCTGAGGAAAGAACGTAACCAAGATACGAGATAGATGTCACAGAAAACTCACATTTTTCCAACTTGACTGAAAGGTGGTTGTCTTTGAGTCTGCGGAACACCTCTTTGACATGTGCAACATGTTCTTCCTTAGAGAAGGAAAAGACCAAAATGTCATCGAGATATACGATGACTGAGTGACCTAAGAGATCCGAAAAGAGTCTGTCCATAAAATGTTGGAATGTAGACGGCGCGTTCACCAAGCCAAAGGGCATCACTTGGTACTCGTATAACCCGAAAGGGGTTCTGAACGCCGTCTTCCACTCGTCCCCTGCTTGGATCCTGAGCAAATGGTATGCATTACGGAGATCTAGTTTGGTAAACACCGTGGCTGCCTCTACAGCATGGATGATTTCTGAGATCAGGGGCATCGGGTATCTGTCCTTGACAGTAACTTTGTTCAGCCCCCGGTAGTCTATACAAGGTCGTAGCTCCTGGGTGTCTCTTTTAGGTATAAAAAACAAAGAAGCGCCTGCAGGGGATTTGGAGGATTTGATTAGATCGTTGGCCAGATTCTTATCAAGGTAGTCTCGCAGAAACTGTTTTTCTAGTACCGTCAGAGGATACATCCGACAAAACGGGACCAAGGCACCTGGATGTAAATCGATGCTACAGTCTTCTGGTCGGTGGGGGGGTAGTTCCAAAGGGATCTTTTCCGTAACCACTTCGGTATATTCTTGGAGATAGGCGGGTATACAATGAATGGTCTTTGCTTCTTCTTCTCCACAGGAGGTTTGGATGGTAGAAAAAGTGGGTTTTGCCAAACAGTTTGTCTTGCAGTGCTCGGAGTGAAAACTCAACAGGTTTCTGGACCAGTCTATGGTGGGATTGTGTTTACGTAACCATCCAATGCCAATGATCTAGGGAAAGTGGGCCGCTCGGATTAAGTCAAAAGAAAGACGTTCGGAATGCTGCCTGATGTGCATCGTGAGGATTTCAGTGGCATGAGTAATGAGGCCTGAGCTCAAAGGTTCCCCATCAACACCTTCCACCTTTTGATCTTCCGTCTTGGCAATCCGTGACAAGCCCTGGCTTTCTGCCCAATGAGTATCCATAAAGTTCCCAGCAGCCCCGCAATCAAGAAGTGCTTGGGTTTGAATGGAGTTCTTGCCAATCAAAAGAGTAACGGTCATTACCATGAGTCGGGCATCATCTGTTTCATCTGAACGGTCTGAAGTAGTGACTGAAAGAGTAACAAAGGGACTGGAGTCACTCCCTCGGTAATAAGTCCCTAAGTTTACCGAGGGTGCTCGTTTCCCGAGCGCCGGGGAGGAACAGACGGACAATCCCGAAGTAAATGAGATGAGGATCCGCAATACATGCATAGATTTCCTTCTCTTCGTCGTCTGCGTTCTTCAGTAGTGAGAGGGGAACGAGTGGTTCCGATTTGCATAGGTTCTTCTCGTGAAAGACGTGTAGAGGGAGGTGGCATCGAGGAAGGAAGGACAAGGGGCATGGCACCACCACTCTTGATCTTGCGGCGCTCCGCTCGACGTTCGGACAGTCGGAAGTCGATCCGAAGTGTTGCAGTGATCAAATCTGCAAAGTTTAGGGGACGTTCAATACGTGCAAGTTCATCCTTCAACTCTTCTCGAAGACCCCTTCGAAAAATGGCATACTGGGCCTGTTCTTGCCACCCAGCTTCTGCTGCGACCTGCTTAAACGAGGTAATGTAGGACATCAGGTCAGAACTTCCTTGCCTGATATCTAAGAGGTCCTCGGAGGCCATGTAGGTGCTTTCGGTTCGTAGAAATGTCTGTCTCATCAGGGTTTTGAAAGCATCATAGTCCTGGAGAACCGGTTCGGTTCTGTTAACCAGTGGGGTAGCCCAAGCCAAGGCATTGCCAGACATATGAGTTATCATGAATCCCACTTTGGCATGACCCGTAGAAAAGGCATGAGCCCGAAAAGAAAAATGCAGGTGGCAGGCATCCAAGAATTCTTGTAACCTCTTAGGCGACCCATCAAACCTCCCAGACACCAGTGGCAAAGGGGGTAAGTCAGCAGTGTGTGGATCCCGCTCTGCTACTCTTTGTTGTAGCGCAACGTTGGCGCTCTTGAGGTTTTGAACTTCCAAGTTCAGGCTTTGAACCGCTGCGATCAATTCCTGGACCTGTTGCGGCGTAGCCATGTCTGATTCTGTGCGTTGCAAACTGTCAGAACTGTCAGTCTGGTCTAACTTATCCTCTTCTTCCGAATAGGCCCTCGACTCCCCTTCCTCCCTTTCCACCTCACCTTGAAGTTTCCGGCGTTGTGACAGCGTTGGGTTGTCTTTTGCTCGAGTCTTTACTCCTTTTTTTTGTAGATGAAGGCGACCAAGGTAGGACGCCACAGTGACACCCAAAGGGTGATCTGTGGCAACCCTCCGCAGCCGCCGAGTACTGGGGAAAAAGCCAAAGGCATAAAAAACCCCGGAAGAGATGAAATTCCGCAGCTGAAGGAAGCTCGAGTATTATGACTCCAAAGGATACTGTAGTGAAGTAGGAACGGATCTAACACCGCAGGGGTGGAGGTGCTGACAAGAAAGGCAGATAGCGATAGGAAGAGTGGAGCCGTAAGTACTTCAGCTAGAAAAGTCTAGGCAAGGCAATCCGAAATACAGGCAGTGGTCGATACACGGGAGGAGCAATAGGTAAATCCAAGCAGGACTTGACATGGAACTGTCGTAGAAGGAAGGGGGTACGTAAGTGGGATCTGGGTTCCCATGTGTCCTCAGAGCTTGGATAGCCTTTCCAGTGGACTAGGTACTCCAATCGACCTTTATGATAACGAGAGTCGCAAATGCGGGAGACCTCATAAAATTCTTTAGAGGGATCCGGAGGTACAGATACCTTCCCTTTCGTCCGAAGCCATTTGTCTTCAACAAATGCCTTTAGTTGGGAGGTGTGAAACACTGGGTGCACTCGGCGTAGTTGTGTGGGTAATAGGAGACGAAAGGCTACTGGATTGACCACGTGTGTTATCTTGTATGGTCCGATGAATTTAGGTGACAATTTTGAAGGACGCACCCACCGTGGTAAGAATTTAGTGGAGAGAAGCACTCTAGAACCGACTGTCCAATCTGGGACAGGTCTCCGGTGTTTGTTGGCTTGGAGCCTGTTTCTGTCTTGTGTATCTTTGAGTCCCTGTCTAGCCCGGTCTTGGGCCTCTTTTACGATTGCTAATGTTGTTTCAACAAAAGGGACTGAGGACTCTATGTCAGTCAAGGGTAGAAAAATACGGGGATGGAACCCGTAAGTACAAAAAAAAGGGCTGGTACCGATGGCAGAATGGGAAGAATTATTGTATGAAAATTCAGCAGTAGGAAGCAACTGGACCCAATCGTCTTGTTGTTGATTAACGAAGCATCGAAGATACTGCTCTAATGTACCATTGAGACGTTCCGTCTGACCATTTGATTGTGGGTGGAACCCAGAGGTCAGAGCTCTTTCTATGCCCAACCGCCGACAAAAGGCTGCCCAAAAATGCGAAGTGTATTGGGTGCCACGATCAGAAATGATTTTGGTAGGCAGACCGTGTAGTCTAAATATGTCTTTGAGAAATACTCCTGCCATCTTGGAGGCTGAAGGCACTCCGGATAAAGGTGTAAAATGTGCCATCTTGGTAAAAGAATCAACGACCACCATTATACAGGTGCATCCTTGAGATTCGGGCAATTCCACTATGAAATCGGTAGATAAGGTGGTCCACGGGCCAGTGGGAACCGGGCATGATTCCAACAATCCAAATGGTCTTTGGGTAGAAGACTTGTTACGGAGACAGGTGATACAAGATTGTACGTACAATCTGGCTTCTTCCCTCATCTTTGGCCAGAAGAAATAACGCGATAAGAGATCTTGAGTGTTTTTTACTCCACGATGACCTGCTATCTTGGTATCATGACACCAGAACAATGCCGTCCTTCTCAAGGATGTGGTTGGCAAGTATAACCTTGCGTTGACTAAATACAGCCCATCCTTCAGAACGTACTCCGGCTTCTCTCCCTGCATTTCATCTTCAAATCTCTCTCTTGAATCATCCTTGACCTGTTGTAGGAAAGTCGATACCAAACCTATACAGGGAGATTTAGCAAACATCAATTCAACGGTGGTTTCCTGTTCTGACAAGTAGTCACTACGTCGGGACAGGGCATCAGCCACAACGTTTTGCTCTCCCGGGATGTAGGTTATGTTAAAGTCGAATTGAGCAAAGAAATGAGCCCACCTAGCCTGCCTAGTATTGTAACACTCAAATTGACGCAACACTTGTAGATTCTTATGGTCTGTACGAAGGGTGAAAGGGTGTTCACCACCCTGAAGGAGATGTCGCCATTCAGTGCAAGCTAATTTCATGGCCAGCAGTTCCCTCTCTATAACAGAATAATTACGCTGGCTAGGATTCAGTGTCCTAGAGTAGTACGACACTGGATGTTCTTCACCCTGAAATTCCTGCAGCAAGACTGCTCCTACTGCAGCTGAAGACGCGTCCGTCTCCACGATGAAGGGTTTGTGTTGATCAGGTTGTCTTAGTATGGGAGCGGAGCAAAAGGCCTGTTTTAGTTGTAGAAATCCTTTCTCAGCTTGAGAAGTCCACTGAAATGGTAGGGAGGACTTCTTAAGGAGTGTGGTCATCGGGAGTACTAATTGAGAGAAGTTCGGAATGAACTTCCGATAGAAATTTGACAATCCTAGGAATCTTTGGATCTCCTTCACAGATTTAGGGGACGGCCAGTCCAAGATAGATTTAACCTTCTGAGGATCCATCGATATCCCTTCTGAGGAAAGAACGTAACCAAGATACGAGATAGATGTCACAGAAAACTCACATTTTTCCAACTTGACTGAAAGGTGGTTGTCTTTGAGTCTGCGGAACACCTCTTTGACATGTGCAACATGTTCTTCCTTAGAGAAGGAAAAGACCAAAATGTCATCGAGATATACGATGACTGAGTGACCTAAGAGATCCGAAAAGAGTCTGTCCATAAAACGTTGGAATGTAGACGGCGCGTTCACCAAGCCAAAGGGCATCACTTGGTACTCGTATAACCCGAAAGGGGTTCTGAACGCCGTCTTCCACTCGTCCCCTGCTTGGATCCTGAGCAAATGGTATGCATTACGGAGATCTAGTTTGGTAAACACCGTGGCTGCCTCTACAGCATGGATGATTTCTGAGATCAGGGGCATCGGGTATCTGTCCTTGACAGTAACTTTGTTCAGCCCCCGGTAGTCTATACAAGGTCGTAGCTCCTGGGTGTCTCTTTTAGGTATAAAAAACAAAGAAGCGCCTGCAGGGGATTTGGAGGATTTGATTAGATCGTTGGCCAGATTCTTATCAAGGTAGTCTCGCAGAAACTGTTTTTCTAGTACCGTCAGAGGATACATCCGACAAAACGGGACCAAGGCACCTGGATGTAAATCGATGCTACAGTCTTCTGGTCGGTGGGGGGGTAGTTCCAAAGGGATCTTTTCCGTAACCACTTCGGTATATTCTTGGAGATAGGCGGGTATACAATGAATGGTCTTTGCTTCTTCTTCTCCACAGGAGGTTTGGATGGTAGAAAAAGTGGGTTTTGCCAAACAGTTTGTCTTGCAGTGCTCGGAGTGAAAACTCAACAGGTTTCTGGACCAGTCTATGGTGGGATTGTGTTTACGTAACCATCCAATGCCAATGATCAGGGGAAAGTGGGCCGCTCGGATTAAGTCAAAAGAAAGACGTTCGGAATGCTGCCTGATGTGCATCGTGAGGATTTCAGTGGCATGAGTAATGAGGCCTGAGCTCAAAGGTTCCCCATCAACACCTTCCACCTTTTGATCTTCCGTCTTGGCAATCCGTGACAAGCCCTGGCTTTCTGCCCAATGAGTATCCATAAAGTTCCCAGCAGCCCCGCAATCAAGAAGTGCTTGGGTTTGAATGGAGTTCTTGCCAATCAAAAGAGTAACGGTCATTACCATGAGTCGGGCATCATCTGTTTCATCTGAACGGTCTGAAGTAGTGACTGAAAGAGTAACAAAGGGACTGGAGTCACTCCCTCGGTAATAAGTCCCTAAGTTTACCGAGGGTGCTCGTTTCCCGAGCGCCGGGGAGGAACAGACGGACAATCCCGAAGTAAATGAGATGAGGATCCGCAATACATGCATAGATTTCCTTCTCTTCGTCATCTGCGTTCTTCAGTAGTGAGAGGGGAACGAGTGGTTCCGATTTGCATAGGTTCTTCTCGTGAAAGACGTGTAGAGGGAGGTGGCATCGAGGAAGGAAGGACAAGGGGCATGGCACCACCACTCTTGATCTTGCGGCGCTCCGCTCGACGTTCGGACAGTCGGAAGTCGATCCGAAGTGTTGCAGTGATCAAATCTGCAAAGTTTAGGGGACGTTCAATACGTGCAAGTTCATCCTTCAACTCTTCTCGAAGACCCCTTCGAAAAATGGCATACTGGGCCTGTTCTTGCCACCCAGCTTCTGCTGCGACCTGCTTAAACGAGGTAATGTAGGACATCAGGTCAGAACTTCCTTGCCTGATATCTAAGAGGTCCTCGGAGGCCATGTAGGTGCTTTCGGTTCGTAGAAATGTCTGTCTCATCAGGGTTTTGAAAGCATCATAGTCCTGGAGAACCGGTTCGGTTCTGTTAACCAGTGGGGTAGCCCAAGCCAAGGCATTGCCAGACATATGAGTTATCATGAATCCCACTTTGGCATGACCCGTAGAAAAGGCATGAGCCCGAAAAGAAAAATGCAGGTGGCAGGCATCCAAGAATTCTTGTAACCTCTTAGGCGACCCATCAAACCTCCCAGACACCAGTGGCAAAGGGGGTAAGTCAGCAGTGGGTGGATCCCGCTCTGCTACTCTTTGTTGTAGCGCAACGTTGGCGCTCTTGAGGTTTTGAACTTCCAAGTTCAGGCTTTGAACCGCTGCGATCAATTCCTGGACCTGTTGCGGCGTAGCCATGTCTGATTCTGTGCGTTGCAAACTGTCAGAACTGTCAGTCTGGTCTAACTTATCCTCTTCTTCCGAATAGGCCCTCGACTCCCCTTCCTCCCTTTCCACCTCACCTTGAAGTTTCCGGTGTTGTGACAGCGTTGGGTTGTCTTTTGCTTGAGTCTTTACTCCTTTTTTTTGTAGATGAAGGCGACCAAGGTAGGACGCCACAGTGACACCCAAAGGGTGATCTGTGGCAACCCTCCGCAGCCGCCGAGTACTGGGGAAAAAGCCAAAGGCATAAAAAACCCCGGAAGAGATGAAATTCCGCAGCTGAAGGAAGCTCGAGTATTATGACTCCAAAGGATACTGTAGTGAAGTAGGAACGGATCTAACACCGCAGGGGTGGAGGTGCTGACAAGAAAGGCAGATAGCGATAGGAAGAGTGGAGCCGTAAGTACTTCAGCTAGAAAAGTCTAGGCAAGGCAATCCGAAATACAGGCAGTGGTCGATACACGGGAGGAGCAATAGGTAAATCCAAGCAGGAATGGGCGAGGCAGAGCAATCCGAAAAGCAGGCAGTGGTCGATACACGGGAGGAGCAATAGGTAAATCCAAGCAGGAATGGGCGAGGCAGAGCAATCCGAAAAGCAGGCAGTGGTCGGAACCGGGAAATCAGTGGAGAGAAAAGAAAAGAAGGAGAGAGGAAGGAACCAGGGTAGCCAGGAAAATAGTAAACTGAAAGAAACGAAGGGAAGCGCACTCACAGAAGACGGGAGGGTGGAAGGGAATAATAAGAGGACCAGAAACACAGGCGGGGAGGAAACGAAGTAAGAAAACAGTAATAACCAGAAAGGGAATACCAAACGGAGATAGCGCAGGCAAGAGACAGAACGAGAACTGTTCGTTGCAACGCAACCCGACCCCGGAAGTGAAATGTATAAATACCGGTGTCGGGAGGCTGCAGGAAACAACTAGACCGACACCTCACGTTTTCCTCGGACGTGATGGTGCCAGTAAAGGCGGACGCAATCTCCACCTATTCCACAGCCGCCAGATTCCCCGCGGTGTGACAGGAGTACACTTACTGTGAGAGGGAGATTGGGCTATTTTGAGGCCCTCTGCAATCACTTGGCCCACTACCAGTGGTAGCTAGGTCAGCCCATCCTCTGGTCACATTCCCCTCATGCAAGAGGGTGGAGGGTTCCTCCATCTCACCACATATCCTTCCTTTTGTCAGTGGATTCCCCTTGCATTCCCTAAGGAAATGGAACCTGGGACTTTAGGGGCTGGTCATCCAGTCCTGTCATCTCTAAAGTAGCTTCTCTCCTGATTGTCCATGCCCCACGTCTAGATTAAATTCTCCTTTGAAAGCTTGTTCTTCCAGTGGTTGAAACCGGTTCCCAGGAGCAGGTCTGGGTAGTTTTGGCACTCATGTGCTGGCAATACTCAGGCATAGCTCTCAACCATTTGTGTTGCAAAGGCGGGTGAAATCACCCGATTTTGTTTTTGGTGGGTGAAAGGCCCATTGGAATGAATGGCCGTGCAGGGGGCTTGGCGGGTGACTCAGCCCTTTACAAGGCGGGTGACACCCGCCAAAAACATGTGAGTTGAGAGCTATGCTCAGGACTGGTTTTCAATCTTAATAATACATTCAGTGGAGAGATATAATTTCTGTTCACCATGGAATCACTGAGTTTGGATCCTTCATAGGCCAAAAATATATGGGCTATAGGTGTGAGCTTGGACTGAATGGTGTGCTACTTAAACTGGAACCCAGCTGTTCTCACGCTTCTTAATGGTACACTCATACCAGCAGCTGAAATTCCCTCTCTGGGTGACCAAAACAGAGCAAATAGATAGTATGAATCATTTTCTTTCATTTTCTTGCATTGTTCCTTTGGGGTCTCGGTATTCATTTACTTCAAATCATCCTCTGGAAACAGTTACTCCAGACGGTGGGCTGAGGGGCTTTACCAGATCTTCTATATTGCCTTATTGTTACATACCCAGCATCTCATATGGGGTCCAAACATTTCTCCATCATGAGTTTAAGGATGTTCTTCTGTTATTTCTGGCATGACCATGCTGCTGGATTTTAGCTCTTCTTTCGAGATGGTCTCTTCTCCCAGGTTAGCGAGAGGCAATCCATTGGCTTCTCTTGGTACTTCCTTTCTATTTAGAGGACAGTATTATTTGACATATACCAACCGATCACAGGAGTAACAGGGATTGCTGCATTTTTTGTTGCTATTTAAGTCTCCTCCTTCTGGATGTAATCTTCAAATGGGTCTTTCTCTTTGGGTGGGGTGGAGCTTGGCTCTACGAAAAGGTTTTCTACATACCCCATTCTTAGACACTCCCAATTTCCCCACAGATTTTCCCAGCTGATGTGTTTTATCGGCCTCTGATAGTCTTCTATTCTCTGCATAATAACCCATGTTCTGTCTAATAGTCTCCCTTATGCCCTCTGTACGTGGATTCTCAATACATTCCATATTGGTCATAAAGGTTTTGTCTGGGTTGGGGAATTTACTGCGACGGTCATAATCAGCATTGCCATTTGTTTTTGCTCTGAGTTGTGATCCTACCTCATCCCCAGATTTGACCAAGGATGACCAAGGATGACTCCTCAGGCTCAGGGTTAAGGAAATGTCAGCTGAAGGCCAAACTCCTTATGACACTTCTCCTAACTCAGAGCTACAATGTTTAGCTGGTGAGGTGTCAATTTCCCACAACCGTACAATTTCACAGTATTCTTTTTCCTGGTTTACCAGATCTATCTCTTCAAAGTGGTATGGCACCTCTATACAATGCTTGAACATTTGCTTTCAGCCTTTTGAGAGGAGATGCTTTGAGGATATGGACTGTCAGCTTCAAGTCCTGTTCCAGACAGCTTCTAGTCACGATTCTGTGACGTGTTGGATACTTTCAGTTCTTCCATTTTTCCAGGTACCAGTACCTCCTGTCACGGACAGGCCCCATAATCTTTGGACACTCTCTATGCTGGACAGCATATTATAATGTCATTGTGACACTATTTTGTCTTAATTCTCTGAAGGGATGCAAAATATTAGAAGCAGTACGGCTGAATAGCTCTGCTTGCTCAGTGGGATGAGAGGGTTTATGTTTTTTCACAAGTGGTTTGTGCTACAGTGCTGGCTGGGAGAGTATTCTAGGGACAGGAGGTGGCTGCCAAATTAAGTAGCACATTTTCTCTAGTTGGTACCATGTATTCATGAACACTATATATATATATATATCCAGCTGCTGTTATCTTCAAAATATATATATTTGCATATGTCTGTGTGTGCGTATGTAGTACTACTTGAAAATTCTATTTTGAGATTTTTACGTTATAAGAGAACATGGGAGAATGGTACAGAAGCATGAATATATTCTATAGCCGCAGAGTGAGTGCCTAGTAGTCAATAAGGTGGGACTAGGCTGGATAAGGGTAGAGAAGTGTATGGGTGGGGGAATACGTGGTAGGGGTACGACAATGGTACAGCACAAGTAAGTACAGTGAGTACATGGGGGAAACAGAGTTAGGTAACATGGGAGAGAATAAAGTGGGAAGGAGACTGGTGGGTGGTCAGGGTAGAGCGGATTGGGGAGACTAGGTAGATGTAGAGAAGGTGGAATACAATAAGTATGCAGAGATAAAGACACTAGCCATGGCCACTTTAAGATATCCACAAAAATAGAATCATAATTTGCACTTTTCATACTATGAAAACTACATATATATTTAGAGAACATCATTCCCATACAAGACAAGTACTTATGATCTTGTGGGTAAGTGTCTAGACTGAGAACATGACAACCTGAGTAAAATGCTGGTAGCCAAATACTTGTGGAAGGTTGTCAATCTTAAAAAAATCCAAAGAGGTTGTGTCCACCTTCTGAAAAAAGTTAAACTGTCACCCACACTGTCCACCCACATGTGTCCTTTACTTGTGAACCAGAGGAAAATAACTGAACCAGCGTCCAGGATTGCAAACTCTCTTGCCACATCCTGAACAAGTACTCACGACTTACTTGCCCTCTCATCATGTCCCCTCCTCACCCCCATGTCTTGCTTTCAACAATATTCTGCTTCATAAAAATATCTTGAAAAGTACACATACCATAGTGTCACTCAAATAAATAAATCCTTGTAAAACTATGTTAGTCAAAAAAGTTGTAGCATTATTCCCCCATCTTCACTAATACTACAAATTCCACACTACAATTCAGCAAAAGGCTAAAAAAACTAAAACGCTTTGCTCTAAATAGTCTTTTAACATGTGCTCATTTATTTGGCAACATGGCCTGAAGGGGCCGCTGATTTCTCACTTTGAAGCTAGTTCTGATTACTGCATGGATAGGCGTTCCAAATGCCGAGCAGGTCACTGGCCCCTTCAGCAATGGCCAGGGATTTTCCTTCACCCCAACGTCACTATAGCTGTAAAAACATCTTTAAAAAACGATATATATATATATACGGTAGTGGCCATGTAGTTATGGTTAAGTTGCTGTTTCCATAGGAAGAGCACTTTTTGGGCGGCTTATAACTTCGCTCTCCCTGGACGGATCCTCACCAAACTTTGCAAAAAAAGTAGTTGGGTCACTCTGAACTTTTTTGCAAAGTTTGGTGAGGATTCGTCCAGGGGGGGGGAAGTTATAGGGGGGGTCCCAAAACTTTTTTTTTTTCCCATAGACTGAATGGGAAAAAACTTTGTGCACGGCTACAGCCCAAACCGCTGGACGGATTTACACCAAATTTGCGACAGGAGCGGCGGCCTGGTCCCAAAAGCGTGCTTTTGTAAATTTGGTGTAAATCTGTCCAGTAGTTTTTTTTAAAAATGACCAAAATGTAAGGCAAAAAAATTAGTGATATCTGTGTTCGCTTCGCGGACGTACTTCCCTGTTCGCTCTGCGGACAGCACCCTGATTTGCCCATGGCCTTATGTCATGTCCGCGGACATGCGACGTGTTCACTGATTGGACGGCGAGGGGCGTGGAGCGCGTCAGATTTTCTGTGGCGCCCGCCATCTTGTATTCGCAGTCGACCGCGTACAGCGCAGTGAAACGTGGATAAAAATTTGTATTTAGTGCCGTGTGTTGGTGTGTAAGAGTGTTTGGGGAGGGTGGGGGAGTATGAGATAGGTTCAATGTTTTGTTATTTTATGTGCTAGACGTTTTTGTTGCGTTCGATTTGTCCGCGGAGAACACGGCTGTTCTGAAATTTTGTAAATAAACTAAATGGTGGGGTGTTTAGAGGACGGAGTATGTGTCATTTTTGTTTGCAAGGAAGGTAAAAATGAGCTATGAACACTCGCGGTGTACTTAATTGTTCGTAAATACACAAACTGGGGGTGTCCTCAGGACGCTGTCCGTATTGTAATCTGTCTAGTTGAATGTGTTCTAAGAACACTCGCAGTGTCCCGAAATGGTTGCAATTACACAAAATGGGGGTGTTCTGAGAACGTTGTTTGTATTGTTCGTTGTCAGGGTGAAAGTGTTTTAAGAGCACTAATAGTACAATTTCCTAGGGGCGTCAACCGACTTTTTGTCCACTAAAGAAACGATAAAACCGGATGGTGTGCGCCGACATTATGTGATAATTCTATGACTGGTGCTATTGACCTGGCTGACTTGCTTTTGCGACACTAAATCATATCTCCCGCCCTTAAGCCTGATATTATCAAAGCATTCATATTCCCCGCCTCTCTCCGTGACGTTACAGGGTGCGTAATCAAACGCGCCCAGTCGTCTCCAGTACTACGCGACTTTAAACAGAACCCGGAAGACAACACACATTATGTCACAACACAGCGCGCCACAATTCGGAATATGAAACTGTGATTTAAAAGCAAACAGCAAGATTGTAAATGTTGTAAAGTACATTTATTTGACATCAAATGTTTAGAGAATATTCAGCAATTTGCATTTGTCTTTGTTGTCGATCCGCAAAAGTTCATGTTGAGACACACAATGTTCCTTTGCGGTACAGAGAGTGTTAGATCAGCTTACAATTCAGTGCGCCACAATTCGGAATATGAAACTGTGGTTTAAAAGTAAACAGCAGGATTGTACATTTGGTAAAGTACATTTATTTCACATGAAATGTTTAGTGAATATTCAGCGATTTGCTATTGTCTCTGCTGTCGATCGTCAAAAGTTTATTTGGAGCCACGCGTTGTTCCTTTGCGGTAGATAGGCTGTTGGTTTATGATAAAAGCAGTAAATGGTCGCTCTGATAATCGGAAAGTTGCTCCAACAACGAGCCATTAAACCACACTTTTGGTTGGTATGTTGTTTGTAGCCGCTAGTACTGCGTAAGGGCATATTGGTCCTTGGTGATTGTCCCATAAAATGGTGAGGGTCATGAAGTTGCATATTTGGACCTGCACCTGGCAGTTGAAGACCCCATCCGCTGGAGTATGTAAATCGTGACATAGGCAAAATGGAGCCACATACCTGTTTTAAAAAACATAAATTAGTCTCACCAGCCGATCTTCATTAAAAATCATCATTTTATTTATTAGGGCGTAAAAATATTTGCTATCGAAGATAGTGCAACAGAGTATGTTAATAATAAAATAATAATATTTTCCCATTCATATAGCGCTAAGAACCTTGAGGTATCTAAGCGGTGCTTATTATTAACCACAGTGTGTGGTGCTCATTTATCGACCACGGAAGGATGAAAGGCTGAGTTTGGCCTTGCCGGGATTCAAACTTGCGTTAGCAAGCTGTGCACTGATGTCAAAGCGAGCGCTGTACTCGCTGTGCCACTTGACAGGCTACAGTTAGTGGCACAGCGAGTAGAGCGCTTGACCGCCTATAGACCGGTTAAATTATTTCTATTAACCCACCCTGTGTCGTCTGCCTTTTTCAGAGCCCTCTAAATGACAGGGGATCAATTTGGCGGTGATAGTGCGCGGTAGAAAACATTATGCCACTTTCAACAGACAAGTTCAACTTGAGCGGTCTTTAATGCTACGCTATTGTAATTATATTTGTTATAAAGTAATCTAAAGGGTTACTTACAGTACAATTGCAATTTCCATTGTCTACGAGTGGTGCAGTCCCAAAATACGACTCCGCGTGTGCCAACGATCTTTCGCATAGTGATATAATATATAAAAGTGGTTTCGTTTCAGAAATTTCATCTTTATCTTCTCTTACGTTTTAGCAACACTCCTTCAAGAGAAGTCTTTCATCACAATCTCTGTCTGTCAAGGTCAAAACACAATACAACCTTATAGTCCACTTCGTGAGCCTCTCCGGGGCCCGAGAAAAAAATGGAAGCAGCTGACCTTCACTGTGAAGGAGCATAAATTCTTACTTTGCAACATTCTGTGTAAAGCCATCTGTAGAAGTTGTGGAAGCAGCTGACCTTCACTGTGAACGAGCATAAATTCTTACTTTGCAACATTCTGTGTAAAGCCATCTGTAGAAGTTGGTTTTTGCACGCCATGTTTGTTTATTGTTTGCGTGATATTAAAAAAAGTTTGTTTAAAGGACGTTATGGTTCTAAGTACAGCCGAAAGACCCCTGAAAATCGCAAGTTATGGTAAGCTTTGAAAAGTATGTGTGTATGTACTTTTCATGGAATTTGTATACTAGGGATTTTTATTATAATGTTGCGAAAAAAGTGTCAAGGATATTGCAATAAATATCATGCCGTTATTAGTGCTTTGAACGATGCATTGATATAAATAGCATTGTATTATGGGATTCTATCTAGTATACTGAGCTACTAATGGAGAAACATAGCATTGTGTGCAGAATACAAGATGAAAGTATAATATTTGTAATGTTAATATGTTGAATAATGAAATAATAACTGTCCTGAAATGTTCGAAAATTCACAAAATGGGGTTGTTATGAGGACGTTATTCGTATTGTGTGATTGCTTAGCTGTATGCAATGAGGGAATGGCACAGAGAGTAAAGTGGACGCCGTCCGCGGACACCGCGGCTGTTCGTGGACAGGGCGTGCTACATCCGGGTTTTTCCAGGAAATCCAACATGGAAAGAAGTCTGTACGGATCAGCCAATCAGATGTCGAGGTTGTGGATTTGTGTTGAAAGAGGCTGTGTGTGGTGAAGATGGCAGAAGTGGAGAAAGCCAGGTTGTTGGTGCTCGGAGATATGTTTGTCCATGGTTTACAGCAGTACGCTGAATGCAGGCATGTTGCAAAGAACTTTGATGTGAAAGGAGTGGAGGTGGTGTGGAGCAGTGTGCCTGATTGCAATGTACAGGGAATTGTGCAAGTTTGTGAGGATATGGCCACGATGAACAGTCCGCATGTGGTAGTTTTGCACTATGGTGCTTTCCATTTGGGCAACGTCAGTGCCCCTACTTTGTTGGCTGATTTGGAATGCTTGGTTCAAGCAGGAATGAAGATCCTTCCAAATGCAAAAGTAATTTTTTCTGGATTACTACCTAGGGCAATATGGGACAATAGTTCAGTTTTTTGTCCTCAGCAAAATATTGCTAGGTGTGTCATCAACCGAAGCATGTGTGCCTTCATGCTTAGAGCTGGTATGTTCTTCTGTAACAATGAGAATATTGATGCCAGTAATGCTGTTAATTTTAAAGAAGATGGCATTTCTTTATCTTTTACGGGAAATGCCTTTCTATTTTGGAATGTAAGGGTTGCTTTGGAGAAGGTTATGTGAAGATTTTAGGAGTAAAGTAAGAAAAAAAAAGAAAAAAATACAAAATAAAAGGAGTCTGTCAAGCATCTGTAAAAAAAAAAACGGCTCTTTTCAGAGCCAACTTCAAAGGGGAAATGGGGCACACTATTTAAATTTACATTCATCACGCTCAGATTTTCGATGTGTCCACGGACATGGCGGTAGTCCGCGGACATGAAAATCACTACGAGGGGGTTAGTATGTTCTATGTTACATGTATATGAAGTCAGGGATATTATGGTTAAGTTGTGCACTAAAAACCTATGAAATTAAGTGAAAAAACTTTGTTAAAGTGACGTTATGGTTAAGTTGCGCTACTAAAAACCTATGAAATTCAGTGAAAAAACTTTGTTAAAGGGACGTTATGGCTCAAAGTAAAACCGAAAAACCCCTGAAATTCGGCAGTTATGGTAACATAAGCAACCATAACTCGCGCCACCATGCACTGCTAACACTAACACCCAGGACATCAAAGATGACATCACAAATGTCATTGATGACATCACTGATGACATCACATGGCTGGCTCTCCCTTTTTATCCTTTACTGACATATCGAAGCCACATAGTTTTCTTCAGTAACAGTCAGGAAGTAAAAATTGAAAAGGTACTATATTTGTAGACTTAGGGTCCAGTCACATCATATGAAACATATACATAGTGGAAGATATAGGCTTGAAAGAGAGCAATCCTTTCTGTGCATGAAGATAATCATTATGGTTATAAGCACTTCCTCATAGTTTTATTTTTATTACTCTACCTTCCCTCTATATGCTCATATTTGTATACATTATACTCACTCTCCATAGAGTGAATGGGAAAAAATGTTTGCTCGCGCCTACAGCCCAAACCGCTGGACAGATTACCACCAAATTTGGACCAGGAGCAGCAGCTTGGTCCCGAAAGCGTGCTTTTGCACATTTGGTGAAAATCCGTCCAGTAGTTTTTTTTAAAATGACCAAAAAGTAGGTAAAAACAATGAGTGATATCTGTATTCGGTTTGCGGACACACTTCCCTGTTCGCTCCGCGGAAAGTGTCCTGATTGGCCAATCGTCTTGCGTGATGTTCGCGGACATGCAAAGTGTTCGCTGATTGGACGGCGTGGAGCGTGAAGCGTGTCAGATTTTTCGGTAGCGCCCGCCATCTTGGATTCGCGGACGTCCCCGGACAGCGTGGTGAAACTTTGTTCAAAATGTGTATTTTGTAGAGTGTGTTGGTGTGTAGGAGTGTTTGGGGAGGGTGGGAGTGTATGAGATAGGATGAAAGTTGTGTTTTTTATGTGTTAGACATTCTTTTTGTGTTCGATTTGTTTGCGGCCATCACGGGTGTTCTGAAATGTTCTAAATAAACTGACTAGGGGGTGTTCTAAGGAGACAATATGTGTCTGTTTTGTTCGCAAGCAAAGTGAAACTGTTCTAAGAACACTCCAGTGTCCGGGGAGTGTTCGTAGGGGGTGTCCTGAGGACGCTGTCCGTATTGTTCTCTGTCAAGTTGAATGTGTTCTAAGAACACGCGCGGTGTCCTGAAATGTTCGCAAATAAACAAAATGGGGGTGTTCTGAAGACGTTTTTGAGAACACTCCCGGTGTCCTGAAATGTTTGTAGGGGGTGTTCTGAGGACGCTGTCCGTATTGTTCTCTGTCAAGTTGAATGTGTTCTAAGAACACTCGCAGTGTCCTGAAATGTTCACAAATAAACAAAATGGGGGTGTTCTGAAGACGCTTCTAAGAACACTCGCGGTGTCCGGGGAGTGTTCGTAGGGGTTGTCCTGAGGACGCTGTCCGTATTGTTCTCTGTCAAGTTGAATGTGTCCTAAGAACACTCGCGGTGTCCTGAAATGTTCGCAAATAAACAAAATGGGGGTGTTCTGAAGACGCTTCTAAGAACACTCGCGGTGTCAGGGGAGTGTTCGTAGGGGGTGTCCTGAGGACGCTGTCCGTATTGTTCTCTGTCAAGTTGAATGTGTCCTAAGAACACTCGCGGTGTACTGAAATGTTCGCAAATAAACAAGATGGTGGTGTTCTGAAGACGCTTCTAAGAACACTCGCGGTGTCCGGGGAGTGTTCGTAGGGGGTGTCCGGAGGACGCTGTCCGTATTGTTCTCTGTCAAGTTGAATGTGTCCTAAGAACACTCGCGGTGTCCTGAAATGTTCGTAAATAAACAAAATGGGGGTGTTCTGAAAACGCTTCTAAGAGCACTCGCGGTGTCCGGGGAGTGTTCATAGGGGGTGTCCTGAGGACGCTGTCCGTATTGTTCTTTGTCAAGTTGAATGTGTCCTAAGAACACTCACGGTGTCCTGAAATGTTCGCAAATAAACAAGATGGTGGTGTTCTGAAGACGCTTCTAAGAACACTCCCGGTGTCCGGGGAATGTTCGTAGGGGGTGTCCTGAGGACGCTGTCCGTATTGTTCTTTGTCAAGTTGAATGTGTCCTAAGAACACTCGCGGTGTCCTGAAATGTTCGCAAATAAACAAGATGGGGGTGTTCTGAAAACGCTTCTAAGAGCACTCGCGGTGTCCGGGGAGTGTTCATAGGGGGTGTCCTGAGGACGCTGTCCGTATTGTTCTTTGTCAAGTTGAATGTGTCCTAAGAACACTCACGGTGTCCTGAAATGTTCGCAAATAAACAAGATGGTGGTGTTCTGAAGACGCTTCTAAGAACACTCCCGGTGTCCGGGGAATGTTCGTAGGGGGTGTCCTGAGGACGCTGTCCGTATTGTTCTTTGTCAAGTTGAATGTGTCCTAAGAACACTCGCGGTGTCCTGAAATGTTCGCAAATAAACAAGATGGTGGTGTTCTGAAGACGCTTCTAAGAACACTCCCGGTGTCCGGGGAATGTTCGTAGGGGGTGTCCTGAGGACGCTGTCCGTATTGTTCTCTGTCAAGTTGAATGTGTTCTTAGAACACTCGCGGTGTACTGAAATGTTCGCAAATAAACAAGATGGTGGTGTTCTGAAGATGCTTCTAAGAACACTCGCGGTGTCCGGGGAGTGTTCGTAGGGGGTGTCCGGAGGACGCTGTCCGTATTGTTCTCTGTCAAGTTGAATGTGTCCTAAGAACACTCACGGTGTCCTGAAATGTTCGTAAATAAACAAAATGGGGGTGTTCTGAAAACGCTTCTAAGAGCACTCGCGGTGTCCGGGGAGTGTTCATAGGGGGTGTCCTGAGGACGCTGTCCGTATTGTTCTTTGTCAAGTTGAATGTGTCCTAAGAACACTCACGGTGTCCTGAAATGTTCGCAAATAAACAAGATGGTGGTGTTCTGAAGACGCTTCTAAGAACACTCCCGGTGTCCGGGGAATGTTCGTAGGGGGTGTCCTGAGGACGCTGTCTGTATTGTTCTTTGTCAAGTTGAATGTGTCCTAAGAACACTCGCGGTGTCCTGAAATGTTCGCAAATAAACAAGATGGTGGTGTTCTGAAGATGCTTCTAAGAACACTCCCGGTGTCCTTAGAAGCATGTGATAAAAGAAAATAGCATGTTAGTATTAGTATTTTGTAATGACTTATTACATTGTATAAGCAATATACTTTTATTTTTTTTCGACCCTCATATTTAGTAGAGTACAAATCAGAGTACTGTTCAATTTGCTCAGTTTCTGTATTTGTTGCTAAAATCATTGGGTCTGTGGGAGAAAAAAAAATCCATGTTGGATTAAAAAAAAAACCTTTTTCTGTTATGCTACAGTTTATTTGTTTGTTTGTTTTCAGTGTCCACTTGTTGTTTCTGGCTAATGCTTTATACTTTGCTTTGTTGTATTTTTTTTGGAGCATTAACAGATTCTTCATTTGTTTTGATATTATAAAATTTTGGAGCAGTTAGATACCGATTGGCGTATTCTAACTGTCTATTTCTTTAATATATTTTAGTGGTTTTGATTTATCTATTTGGATATTGTTAAATTTTGGGACAGTTAGATACCAATTGGCGTATTCTAACTGTGTTTTTTATGGCCTAATTTAGTGGTATTCATTTGTCTGATTAGTTGTTGTACAATCTTTGAGCTGTTGGATAGCTTCTGGAGTATTCTAACAGTTTATATTATTGTGACACAATAATATATATAATAATTTTGGGACAGTTAGATACCAATTGGCGTATTCTAACTGTGTATTTTTTGGTCTAATTTAGTGGTATTCATTTATCTGATTAGTTGTTGTAGAATCTTTGAGCAGTTAGATAGCTTTTGAAGTATTCTAACAGTTTATATTTTTTAACATAAATTTATTTAAAGGTTTAAATACAATTTATTTATCAAATTTTGGTTTCAAGAACATCAAATAAGCGTTTGTAAGATTTGCTGGTAATCTCTGCTTTAGAGTAATGGTACTATCATTACATTCAAACCATCCACATTTCTTTTTTATATATGCAGTGTAGTGCCCTGAATTGGTTGTGGCTCCTGCGTGGTAGATTATACCTATTGTTGTGAAGGTTTTCTTACCAAGTGATATTTGACCATGTGTGAATCCAGTCAGCTTGCAGTTGTTTTTGGTACCATCTGCATTGTAATGTAGAAGCATTAGTATTACGTATTTACTATGTGTTTGTATTACTAACGTGGAGCGATTATCTGAATTGCAGGTAGAGTATAATCTACCATGGTTTGCATTTTGTACAAGTTGCTGAAATGGAATGGATTCACAATTTGGTATTGATATACATATGAAGCGTTCATTGGGGATTTCTTCTTGTGTCACATTGTTGTAGAGAGTGCATGTATGTTTCCACATGTATGAAATCTGAAAGATTTCATTTATAGGTATGTTTTTGTTTTCCAGTACTTGTAGTAAGTACATTAGAAATTCTTGTGGATCTTCCTGTGAGTTTATAGTGAATTTCACCATTCAAGCACAGTAGTCCAATTGTAGTCTTAGTCCAAAAACACTATATGTGTTGTCAGGATTGTTTGCTGCATTTCTGTGAAGTACTAACATTTGCAAACACAATGGGTCTGTACGGTGTATGTAAATGTTGTCAACAATTGGTGGTAATTGAAATAGAATATTCATTGCTACATTTGCATAGCAACTTACACCAACTATATTTGAGAATTTAAATGGTCCAGGTAGTTCTGTATCTAACTGCTTTTTTTGGAGTTTTGGAGTTTGTCTTCCTTCTTTAAAGAAGTACCTGGTTTACTTTCTCTAATTGATTCTTTTTTGTTTGTGGTACTTGATGAAGTATTAGTTTCTTTTACTCTCTTTGGAGGATTTGCAGTGACGTCCTGTTGCATTTCTGGTTGATTTAGTTTTCTTTTACAACGTTTTAGTTTTTGTGGAACAGAATATGTGTTTAGATGGGGAGTGTATAGTGAGCGAAGTCTATTATATTCTAAAATGCAAGGAATATCAGCGTTTACTTTACTTGCATCAAAGTTGATTAGAAATAGACCGTCAAGTGTACGTAAGCGTGATAGTGCTCCGTAGCTCATGCCTTCTTTAAAGACTGTGTTACCAATATCTATCATTGCTTTGTCTAGGGTAAGACCTTGTGATTTATGAATCGTGACTGTGTATGCAAGAGTTAGAGAAAATTGTTCTCTGCGTACATACATATCTTTGAAGAGAAGGAATCTAGCTGTTGAGCGTCCTATCCATTTTACTTCTGAAAGTTTGTCAAAGAGTATATTGACAAACTGAATTTTGTTGTCACCTGGGTATGTTTGAAAGCCAACAACTGTACCCAGTGCTCCATTAACTAGGCCTTGGTCAGTGGTGTCAGAGAGATGGCAGTTGGGCAGAGGCACTAGGCAGGGGTGCCCCTGGTCCCCAATGTTGTACATCCTGGCCCTAGAACCCTTAGCGATTTACCTCCGGCAGCAATATGACCCGGTCGGCATCGATGTAAGAGGAGAGTGTCACCTTATATCCCTGTATGCAGATGATATGCTGCTATACCTAAGATACCCAGAAGAAAATTTGCAGTATGTCTTAGAGGTGATGGGGAGGTATGCCTGGTTGTCCGGTATAGCGGTAAACCCCCAGAAATCCACTCTATTTCCGCTAGGGGGCTATGTGGGGACTCCGGTAGAGAGGTTGCCAGTGTTGCAGATCCCGTGGGCGACGAGATCCTTTAGATACTTGGGAATTGACGTGTATCACACGACTGTGGAAGAGCACAAGCATAACACTGAACTTGCTGTGGGGAAGATCGAGAAATGCATGAGGTTCTGGGAAAGATTGCCACTAGCGATGATGGGCCGGGGAGCTATGCTTAAAATGGTGGTACTGCCCAGGCTTCTGCATTATTTTAACAACATCCCTTACATGATTCCTAAGAAGTTTTTTGTGAGGCTACATAGTGTTTGCAGAGAATTCCTGTGGCATGGCACGCGCAACAGAGTCGCACTGTGGAAGCTGCAGAACTTCTACGAGAAGGGCGGAGTCAAACTGCCGAACTTTGAGACATATTATGTGGCAGCGCAGCTACAATATGTGTCCAGGTGGCTCTCTGACGACGAGACTCCTGAACACAGGCTGTTTGGGAGGGATTGCTCCCCTTTTTATCTGCGAGAGGTGATCTGGGTGACTAATGCATGCATGAGGGAGCGGCCTAGAATGCTAGCTTTGGGACGGAACATGTGGAAACGGGCCTGCCGGATGATGGGTAACCCTTTGCCGTGTGTGTCGCAGTTCCCATTGGTCGCACTGGCGAAGGGAGATGGGCAGCTCAGAGTAATCATCCGGATATACTGGGAGTCAGTGGGGTTGGTCACCATGGGAGATATTTGGCAGGATGGGACCATCTTGGAGTTCGAAGAATTAGAGGCAGGGTCGGGATTGCACAGGGGTCAATACATGACATATCACAGGATAGTGCAGGAGATCCGGAATAGGTGGCCCGAAACTACCCTGGCCGATGAACCGGACGCCACGGTGGAGATACTATATGACACATCGGAGGGCGGGCATGAGGTCTCTAGGTTGTATGAGATGTTGATGACGAAGGTTGGGAGCGATTTAGTGCACTTGAGACTGGAATGGGAAACGGAGATGGGGGCCCCGATGGCAGATGGGTTGTGGGAGCGAGCCCTGGGGTATCATAAAAAAGTATCGAGAAATGCCAGGTTTAAGCAAATACAGCTTTATATAACGCACAGGGCATACATGACCCCCTTGAGAATATCCAAATTTCGGGATGTTGGACGCCAGGCGTGCCCCAAGTGTGACGAGGAGAATGCAGACATGATACACATGTTCTGGGCGTGCCCAGTAATTGCAGGCTATTGGGGTGAAGTGGCGCAGAAGCTGGCAGGAAAGGGTGTCACGCTCAAAGTGGATTCAGCCTGGGCCTGCTTACTGGGGGGATATCCCAGAGCGCGTAAACTTAGACATGTCGAGAAATTGAAAGATTTGGCTTATGTGCTTGCTAAACGTAGGATTGCCATGGGATGGAAGGAGTGTCATAAGCCACGAATGGAGGTCTGGTGGAGGGATCTCCAAAAATGGGCAGAGGCCGAGACGGCTGTGTGGCGGGATACCAGTATTGCAGGGGAGGAGGAGGAAATGTGCTCCCTCGCGGCATGGAAATTGTTGATAGCTGAACTGTTTGGAACGGGGTCGGCTCCAATTGAATCTGAGAGCGATGACGCCCCCCGTTCACAGCGGATACCGATGGCGAACACCATATAGGCTCATAGGGGGGAGGGATGGGGATTGCAGTGCTTTTTGTTGTTAAATGTGTTTATTTATGTTCAGTTGTATTGTCGTTTGGTTTATATATAAAATAAAAATATATTTAAAAAAAAAAACTAGGCCTTGGTCCACATCAAGGTTACGTTTAAGCATTACTCTGCAATTTAAGGATAATTTTAACATCTTTTCAAAGCCTGCTGTGTTTCAGATTGATTTTTCTAAATTATTTAGTCTTGTTGTGGCTTGGTCACACATGGGTAGTGTCATACCATGTACATCTAGCTTGTCCGTGGCGCTAATTTCCATTGTTGGTTGCATTTCTTTACTTAACATTATTTCATTGAATTTGAGACAGCTTGCAAGAATTGGCATTAAGGCCATACAATTGACATTTTTGTGGGCTAATTGTTCCATAACATCTGTAGCACATGCATTAACGCCATAAAGTGCATTAATGTGCCGGGTTTTCAATGTTGCTTCTGCTTCTTTAGAAAGTATACCAACTCTCAAACTTTTTAAAATGTTGGCATAAGTTAGATCTGCAGATTGGCGCAAGTTTTCTGTTAATTCTCTGTATTGGAAATGTTGCCAAAGGTTGACATTTCCAATGCTGCCAACAGTTTTACGGCAGAGATTGTGCCCTAATGTTTTAAAAATAGGTTCAACTTTTACTGGTGTTAATTGAAGCAGATCTCCAAAAACAATAATGTGTTTTCCTGAGTACTTCTTGTAATCTGAGGTGAATCAAAGCTAACATCAGGTTGGAGACCATGCTCACTTCATCTATTAGTAGCATTTTCATTTGTTTCAATACTCTGCGTAATTCCATTGCAGCTTCTGCAGAAAGTTTGTAATAGTCTAATTTGTTCTGGTGTTCTACTGGTAATAGTAGTAATCGGTGTAATGTAACACCACCTATGTTGTAGGCAGCTAAACCTGTGGGGGCAGAGACAACAGCTGACAGTTTGTTTTTTGTCAATTGTTGAAGGAACTTACTAATGATTTTGATTAGGAATGTTTTGCCAGAACCAGCTTCACCACTGACGTACAGTAGTATAGGTTTATAATTATGGCAGGAACATTCTTTATTTTCATGTTTTACACCATGTGCAATTTGTTTTGTTACTTCTTGAAAAATGCTACTTTGCTCATTGGTTAGTTTTGATTGTAGTATAGTTAAGTCTTCCTTATCCTCATACTGACACATGGTGTTTTCTACTTCTATCATAGCTAATTCTGCCTCATTTGTTATTAGTGGTTCTCCCAGTGGTTCTTGGCTTCCTGTTACAGAAGGTTGACTACTGTCAGAAGTATCCTTATCTAGTTGGGCTTGGAGTTCTTCTTCATGTTGCTGTTCATTGTGCAACATTGTTTTGTACTTTGTAAAGTTTACATCAGTTATAGTGCTTTCATTTGCTTTGAAAGCATCCTCATATGAGTCATACTTATCTAGTAATTGTTCTTCTTTTCCCCATGGTTTGAAGAGTTGTAGCAGGGACATGTAATATACTTCTTTATGTTGAGGAGTCTTCAATGCCAATTTGATATGATTAATTAAATTTGGTTTAGTGAGTTTAACTAAGCTGCCTTCACAGTCTGTCACTCTATATTTACCTTTTTTTTCATCAGGTTTGATATTATTTTTGTATGTGTAGTTTTGGGCTATTTGGTATAGACACATGTTTTCCAAAGTATTACTTCTGTTTGGGTAGTATGTGTCCAATAAATTGTTTTTTAAAATGTCTTGGCTGTTGGGATCATGTTTGGCTATTGTTTCTATATCTTCATATGATTTTAGAACTCTTTTTCTAGATTTAGCTGGACCAAGACTTAGCCATACTATATTTTCAGATTTACCATACAATGAAGTACCAGTTAAACGATCAACTGCTTCATAAGGTTCACATTCTCTATGGCTGAGCATTTTTATGCCCAAGCTGTATAATTTCTGAGATACTGTTTTATCTGATGACAGGTCATTCCAGAGGTCTTGGAGCTCTGTCTTTTCTGCTTTAGTTAAGTATTCTGTGACATATCGTGCAACTGCAGTAGAATTGTCTGCAATGTACTGCACATCTATGTTTGCATTCCATAAGTGGGCAATGATTGCATTATAATCATTGATATATTTTTCTTCTTCTTTTCATTTTATGTAATATGTATTTTTAGGTGACTTACCTTTAACACTATGTCTAACTGAAGACATGAGGTTGTTTACTTGACTTGTATTTGTAACTGGTCTAGGGAAACCAAATCGGCATTTGGTGTAGTATTTGCCTTTGTTTTTGTATTTGCGACGACAATATTTTCCACATTTGTGTCTTTGAAATTGTAAAATGTGTGCACGAAGATCACTATTTGTGGCTTCTGATGGAATTTCACAAGTCACATATTTTTCAATAAACTGTAAAACAGTGGCATCACTGTCTTGACCAAATTTAGGAGCATCTTTAATCCATAAAAGCATGTGGATATGTGGTGCTCCTCTGGCTTGGTATTCTTTCCTCCAAAAGAAGTGTTGCACTTCTCCAAGGGGAGGAACAGTTTTATTACAAATAAAATGTAGCATAGCAATGAAGCGATGGTGAAAATATCTTGAAACATTAACAGGATCCAAAGTTCTCCAGGTGTTAGAATATCTATGTTTGTTTTGTTTTTATTTGATATGCATAGGAAATCATGTAAATCTTCCCATGCATATTCTGCACAACTTAATGTAAAAAACCAGCAGGCCGATTCATGGAATAATTAGCACGGCGCAAGTGGCCAAAAACGTGCGATTCGCAGTGGAATAGCGAAAATCGCAGTGCAAGTGCGAAATTCGCACCAAAAGCAGCGCACATCGATTCATGGAAGGCCGTGCGCGAGAAAACCATCGGATGTGCGCTAAAAAAGTGCGCGGCGCATGTTGGCGCACAGGCCATCTAACGGCGTGCGCCAGGTCACAGCGAAAATCGCACAGGCCACAGCGAAAATCGCACATAGCGCGGCGCACACAACAAAAGTAGGCGGAACACGGGGCGTAACACTTGGAATGGGGAACAACTTGCCAAAATGTGGGCGTCACGGGGGAAGTACAAGGTGCAAGTGCGCGGAACGCCCACACGCTCGCCTACAACACGTATTCATGGAATCGAATAGGGCAAAACAGCGCACGGTCAAACCAGCGCACAGGCACAAACACGACCGCCACAAGAAAGCAGGTGGTAGCATCTCTGCATGGAACAAAGAAAGGCTCCAACCACAGATATTTTTCAACACTCTCCTAATGTTGGAGTGTTTTAGTCATACTATTTCAAGGGACACAGAGCTTCAAAAGCGTAAGCTCAATACCCTTTAAATATCTTGTTAAATCATCAAACCAAAACAAAGCTGAGAGGCTAGGAAATAACTTCTGCTCAGTAGTACTTAAATACAATTTATTGGTTTTTTCACCAACAATGAAAATAGATATACACTCCAAAACTGTCTCATTCCTAAACAGAGAAATAAGGCATGAATACAACACTATTAATTGTTTGCACAGTAGGTGGGATTAGTATCATCTAAAAGTGCAGTAAAGCAAAGGAGATAGTAAACAAATGCATACTGAACAAAAAACAGATACAGTTTTGCTTTTTGATATGTTTCAAAAAATGGTTACGTTATTCTTTGACACAATAGCGATAAGTGTACTGACCAATTACTCGGCCCCCATGTTTAAACAGAGGCTAGTCAATAAGTCTAACCTAGAGATGGATAGCCCACAAATGTAAAGAAATAAATTCAAACAGAGCGGTACCCAATTGGTATGATACAAACAATTGCTCGTGATTCATACACTGTCAACCAGGGAGATAGGAAAAGGAACACTGATTGCATCATCCCTCAATGCAGCCAGGTGCTAGAATTACCCCACTACATTCAAGCAGATGCAAACGGTCAAATCAAAGTATACAAATCAATTGAAGAGTCAGAGGACCAAAACCATCGGTCTACGCCAGGGGGAGGGGCGCCCTATCAGGTTGTACAGGTCAATGGTGCACAGATTGTGCTTGGCCTTGGGGCGTTTCGGCTGAAGAATGGAACGCCTTCGTCTGGGCCTCAGGTTTGGCGATCTCTGTATGATAGCAAGAGAGAGACAAGAAATAAAGTAGGAAAGAAGGTTGAGAACTAGAATTGGGTCTCATTTTCTATTTAAAAAGCACAAACGTGCTGGCTTGATTGAATTAACATTAAAAAAGGGATATTGATCTATTAGTATTAACCAAATCAGTAGAAATCTGATTTGTATACAATAGTGGAGCTGCTGAAGGACCAACCTGTGGGTGTGTTCACCGGACTTCACCGCGGCGGGGAGAGTTCCAGTTTTATTCTAAAAAGCTGTCAGTCCCATGTAGGTGTGGTTCCACTTGTAGATGCATCTACACGTGAAAGTTCAAGCGTCCTACTGTTATCAGGACAAGTAACACCGAGCGTAAAAATCTAGGAGAAAAGAGAAGGAGAGACGAAAGAGGAATGTGAGAATCCCCATGTCGCGTCCTCTACTTCTTGTCCAACCCTGTAGTAGGGCTTGGTATAAAGCGCAATTCAGTTAGTGCAAACAGGCAGGACACCAGGTGTAGTACCTTAAGTGCCTCTTTGGGTGGCGCAGGCCCTGGTGCAGTCGCAGGGTCTGGATGGACTGGTGTGCTGCCGGGTGGAATAGTCTGTCTACGGTTCCCTGATTACGGAAAGTAGCTATACGGGAGAGAGAGAGAGAGAGAGGAGAGCCAGAGTCAATACATGTAAGTAAACAGAGGCGTGGGGCAGCCTACTGTGAAAACAATGTACGGGGCGGGTTGCGTTGGATGGGTAGAATCGCTTACCTGAGAGCGAGTGGAGGGAGACAGATAGCACGTTTGTCTCCGTTATGGCCGGAGCTAATCCTGGTCACTCGGTGGAGCTGTTCCCAGGAGCTAATGTACTGCGCATGCGTGGGAAGTTAGTGAAAGAAAATAGGACCCCACGCATGCGCCTAGCGTCAGAGGCTCCCGTTGTCATGGTAGCAAACTTGTGTGTACAAACTGCCGGAGAGGTGTCATGTGCGAATGGAGTCACACAAGAAGAAAAGCTAAGTAATTCCTTACCAACAAAAGCTTATAGGCTCTGTAAACACATAGGGGAACGATGTGTGATGTCCCGAGATCTGGGAGCGTCCAGGTTCGAACGGATGCATAATATGCATCACAGGGGCAAGTCGAGCGGCGGGCCACTACCGCTATATTACCCCCAGAGAGACATAGAACACTGGTGTAGCAATGGTCAAATCACAGTCTTAGTATAGTTAGTCAAAACGCAAGAGTAGACTGCTCTTCCTGTGAGAAGACAAAGCACCTAATGAAGAGGCATGTATCAATGGTCATGGCAGTGGTACAATAACAGGATACCTTAAGTGAATCTAAATAAAAGGATGGTCTGCTATTCCTGTAAGGTGGCAAGGCACACTGCTGATTGGTGACAGAGTGTCTAGAGGGTATGGTCAATCCCTGAAAAGGGACCGCACAGGTCTCTAGTTACATTTTAATCCCAAGTCACTTTTGCCTCATTGAGGCCATGTGTCAGTGTCTGGAGTTTGAAAATCCACCAGGCTTCCTTGTGTTTCAGAGCATTTTTGACGTTAGTGTTACTCTCCAGTTTATCAATGACCCACCAGGTCATATCATCAGGGTTGTGGCGTTGCTCTAGGAAGTGGGAGACCAAGGGGGCATTCTGTGTTTTACACCGAATGCGTGAACGGTGTTCATTTATCCGTTTATTAACTGGTATTTGTGTCTGACCCACGTACCTTAGGCCACAGGGACACTTAATCAGGTAGATTGCATTGGTGGTTTTACAATTGGAAAAGTGCCTCAGTGTCCAAACTTTAATGCCAATCTTGAACGTTTTTACTTTCTTGGTAAATTTACACGCTACACATTGGCCGCATGGGTGATGGCCCGAGAGGTCCCTCAAATTCCAGAGGGTTGTCCTGGATGTTTTCTTTAAGCGGGCATGGGTTAGATGGTCCTTAAGGTTCTTGGCACGTTTGAGTGCCATTCTGGGTGGTATTTCATTCGGCAGACTCAACTGTATTAGTGGCCAGAATTTCCTGATGATTTGCTGGATTTTTGTGGTATTCTCACCAAAAGTAGTTACACATGTTAGTCTGTCTTTTTCGATGCTTCTGCCCTTGGGAGCAAGAAGGCTTTCACGAGGAGTGTATAGTGCTCTTTTACTGGTGTTTCTTACAAGTTTCTTCGGGTATCCTCTTGCTCTTAATCTTTGCTCAAGGTCCGCTGCATGTTCTTTGAACTGGTCTGTTTCCGTACAGTTACGTCGAACCCTTAGGAATTGCCCATATGACAAGTTATTCCGTAAGTTACTGTGGTGGTTGCTATTGTAATGTAATAGCGTGTTCCGGTCTGTTTCTTTCCTGAATAGATTGCAAGAGAGTCTGTTTTCTTTAACTTCTATTCTCAGATCAAGGAAGTTGATATTTTCATGACTGTAGTTCATGGTAAATTGAATTTCTTTAGTTCGAAGGTTCAACCATTTATGAAATTCATCGAGTGTTGACGTTGTTCCATGCCAGATAAAGATGATGTCATCTATATACCTGAACCAGTTGGAAATGTGGCTTAGGTATGGGTTCTGTGATGTAAACACATATTTTTCTTCGTAACTTGCCATGAAAATAACCGCCAAACTCGGAGCAAAAGCAGTTCCCATGGCCGTTCCGTTGATCTGTAAAAAGTAATCATCATTAAATGTAAAGTAGTTCCTTGTCAAGGCCAATTCCAGAAGTTCAACAATAAAATTGACTGGAACCCGTTTGTCTGTCAGGTGATGAGTAAGGTGGTCCCTGATGCATTCTATCGCAGCTTCCTGCGGGATATTCGAATAAAGTGCTGCAATATCCATGGTGACCAATAGATCTGTTGGCTGGTTGAAGGGAAGGTTCTCAAATTTATTGATAGTGACCATCGTATCCCTTAGGTATGTTCTTGTCAGCTGGCTCAGTGATTTGAGGAAATGATCTATGAATTTACAGATCGGTTCCAAAATGGAACCACACCCGGAGACGATGGGTCTACCTGGGGGGTTTATAGCATTCTTATGAATTTTGGGGAGGGCATAAAAGGCTGGGACTCTGCCCTCTGATGTATTCAGGTATTTTTCTTTTTTGTCTGTGATCCAGTCTTGTTCCAAAGCAAAGCTAGTTATTTCTTGAATGGTGTTTTTGATATCCAATGTGGGGTCTTTTTTAATTCTTTTGTAGTTAGTAGCATCATTCAGCAATGCAGTACCATTAGTTTATATTGGCTGGTACTTTGAACAACAATCCCACCTCCTTTGTCGGCACTCTTTATAATGATTTCAGTGTTGTTCTCAAGTTCTTTGAGTCCCCTCCGTTCTGCATTAGACAGATTATGACGTATTGACGAAGGCTTATTCTGTAATTTATTTACTTCTTTGCGAATGCATTTTTCAAATGTTCTTACCACATCCGGGATATCACTGTCATTTGGGGTAAATGAGGACTTGGGGTGTAGGCCAGTATCTTTTAGTTGACCATCATATTCCGAATCCTGGAAGTGTATTTTAAGACGTATGGTCCTAAAGAACCCTTGAAGTTCTTTATCCAGGATGAACCAGTCTGTAGGATTGGTAGGTACAAAGGATAATCCTTTGGAGAGAACAGAGAGTTCTGGCTTCGTAAGGATAGTGTTTGATAAACTGAACACTGGTATCTCCTCTACGGGGTTTGAACCTAGCGGCGGCTGCGCCGTCTCGCTCTGTTGGGTCTCCAAGGTGGGTATTGGAACATTGGCATTGGTGGGGGGCCCCAATACGGTCCTTGGGGTCCCCCTTGGCCTAAAAAAGGCGGTGGTCGAGAGAGAGGAGGTAAAGGCATGTTCCTACCTGGCAACTGTGGGCCAAAGGAACTGTTGGGATCTCCATGGCTTGATCCTGAGCCAGAGCTGGATGTATCACTAAAGGAGACCCATTTTCTTTTTTGTTTAAATGCTGCCGTCTGATTTTGCATCCTTTCTTTTTCATTATTTTCTTTGTTTTCTGGATTAAGGTATGGATATACGGTTTCCAACTTAAAGTTTTTTATATCTTTTGCCAATTTCTTATGCTTTTTTTCTAATGTTTCAGACATAAATTGGTCCATGGTAGTGTTAATTTCTTTAAATTTTTCTCTAGCATTGTCAAGGCTGGTATTGGTCAGAAATTTCTCTTCCTCTTTTTTCAATTCGCCCTGTATTTTAGTGTGAATTCTTCTTGCAGTGGTAATGGTAAGGGCCATCAAATCCCTACTGCATTTAGTGGACATTTTTACTAAAGTCTTGCATATATTCAGGATCATCCAAAAACAAAGCCGGTTCATTCCTAACCAGTAGGCCCAATGGAACCAAATTTTCAATAGTTCTTCTCCTGAGGAGGTAGTTGCAATTAGTTCTTTGGCACCTTGCATATTGAACATGGAGGGGCCTAGTATAATGGTATTGATCTGGTCTTCCGAAAAACTTAATGTGTGATCCATGAACAATGGGTTGAGCGGGGGAAAGAACCCCGCAAACAATTAATATCACCAGTGATAAAGATAGAACAGATGCCCGTGAGCGAAGGAAATTCGGCGAGTCCCACCGGGTGGCCCGTGGGCAGCTCCAGAGAGTATCAAACTCTCAGGTCAAATATGTTCTTAAATGGTACTGATCTGCAGTCCACTTGTAACAAAGTTTTGAGAAATCTAGTCGTATTTCAGGGGTACGTGGGAAATTCTACACGCGATTTGGCTGGGTGCTCCCAGGTATTCCCTGTACACCCTCCACGGCCCCTGCAGGCAGCCGACACCACAGGGGACTACCATGCACACCTGCTCATGTCACCCAGCACCCCCACCCCCCAGCACTGTGGGGCACCCTCCACCAGGCCCCCACTCATGTCTCCCTGCACCCCCACCGCCCAGCAGTGCAGGGGCAGCCTCCACCAGGCCCCCACTTATGTCTCCCATCATCCCCACCCCCCAGCAGTGCAGGGGCAGCCTCCACCAGGCGCCCCTCATGTCTCCCACCACCCCCACCCCCAGCAGTGCAGGGGCAGCCTCCACCAGGCCCCCACTCATGTCTCCCACCACCCCCACCCCCCAGCCACCAGGGGCAGCCTCCACCAGGCCCCCACTCATGTCTCCCACCACCGCCACCCCCCAGCCACCATGGGCAGCCCCCACCAGGCTCCCACCCATGTCTACCAACTCCCCCACCCCCAGCAGTGCAGGGGCAGCCTCCACCAGGCCCCCACTCATGTCTCCCATCACCTCCACCCCCCAGCAGTGCAGGGGCAGCCTCCACCAGGCCCCCACTCATGTCTCCCACCACTCCCACCCCCCAGCCACCAGGGGCAGCCTCCACCAGGCCCCCACTCATGTCCAACTCATGTCTCCCTGCACCCCCACCCACCAGCAGTGCAGTGGCAGCCTCCACCAGGCCCCCACTCATAACTCCCACCCACCCCACCCCCCAGCACTGTGGGGCACCCTCCACCAGGCTCCCACTCATGTCTCCCACCCACCCCCACCCCCAGCAGTGCAGGGGCAGCCTCCACCAGGCCCCCACTCATGTCCCCTATCACCCCCACCCCCCCCAGCAGTGCAGGGGCAGCCTCCACCAGGCCCACAATCATGTCTCCCACCCCCACCCCCCCAACACTGAGGGGCACCCTCCACCAGGCCCCCACTCATGTCCCCTATCACCCCCACCCCCCAGCAGTGCAGGGGCAGCCTCCACCAGGCCCCCACTCATGTCTCCCACCCCCCCCCCCAGCACTGAGGGGCACCCTCCACCAGGCCCCACTCATGTCCCCTATCACCCCCACCCCCCAGCAGTGCAGGGGCAGACTCTACCAGGCCCCCACTCATGTCTCCCACCCACCCCAACCCCCAGCACTGCGGGGCACCCTCCACCAGGCCCCCACTCATGTCTCCCACCCACCCCACCCCCCAGCACTGTGGGGCAGCTTCCACCAGGCCCCCACTCATGTCTCCCACCCCCCACCACCCCAGCACTGAGGGGCACCCTCCACCAGGCCCCCACTCATGTCCCCTACCACCCCCACCCCCCAGCAGTGCAGGGGCAGCCTCCACCAGGCCCCCACTCATGTCTCCCACCCACCCCACCCCCCAGCACTGTGGGGCACCCTCCACCAGGCCCCCACTCATGTCACCCACCCACCCCACCCCCCAGCACTGTGGGGCAGCCTCCACCAGGCCCCCACTCATGTCTCCCACCCACCCCACCCCCCAGCACTGTGGGGCACCCTCCACCAGGCCCCCACTCATGTCTCCCACCACTCCCACCCCCCAGCCACCATGGGCAGCCCCCACCAGGCTCCCACCCATGTCTACCACCACCCCCACCCCCACAGCAGTGCAAGGGCAGCCTCCACCAGGCCCCCACTCATGTCTCCCACCACCACCACCCCCCAGCCACCATGGGTAGCCCCCACCAGGCTCCCACCCATGTCTCCCACCCCCACCCCTCCCCAGCACTGAGGGGCACCCTCCACCAGGGCCCCACTCATGTCCCCTATCACCCCCACCCCCAGCAGTGCAGGGGCAGCCTCCACCAGGCCCCCACTCATGTCTTCCACCACCCCCACCCCCCAGCCACCAGGGGCATCATCCACCAGGCCCCCACTCATGTCTCCCACCCCCCACCCCCCCAGCACTGAGGGGCACCCTTCACCAGGCCCCCACTCATGTCCCCTATCACCCCCACCCCCAGCAGTGCAGGGGCAGCCTCCACCAGGCCCCCACTCATGTCTCCCACCCACCCCACCCCGCAGCACTGTGGGGCACCCTCCACCAGGCCCCCACTCATGTCTCCCACCACCACCACCCCCCAGCCACCATGGGCAGCCCCCACCAGGCTCCCACCCATGTCTCCAACCCCCCACCCCCCCAGCACTGAGGGGCACCCTCCACCAGGCCCCCACTCATGTCCCCTATCACCCCCACCCCCAGCAGTGCAGGGGCAGCCTCCACCAGGACCCCACTCATGTCTCCCACCACCCCCACCCCCCAGCCACCAGGGGCACCTTCCACCAGGCCCCCACTCATGTCTCCCACCGCCCACCCCCCCAGCACTGAGGGGCACCCTCCACCAGGCCCCCACTCATGTCCCCTATCACCCCCACCCCCCAGCAGTGCAGGGGCAGCCTCCACCAGGCCCCCACTCATGTCTCCCACCCACCCCACCCCCCAGCACTGTGGGGCAGCCTCCACCAGGCCCCCACTCATGTCTCCCACCCCCCACACCCCCAAGCACTTAGGGGCACCCTCCACCAGGCCCCCGCTCATGTCCCCTATCAACCCCACCCCCCAGCAGTGCAGGGGCAGCCTCCACCAGGCCCCGACTCATGTCTCCCACCCACCCCACCCCCCAGCACTGTGGGGCACCCTCCACCAGGCCCCCGCTCATGTCCCCTATCAACCCCACCCCCCAGCAGTGCAGGGGCAGCCTCCACCAGGCCCCCACTCATGTCCAACTCATGTCTCCCACCACCCCCACACCCCAGCCACCAGGGCCAGCCTCCAGAAGGCCCCCACTCATGTCCAGCTCATGTCTCCCTGCCCCCCACTCCCCGGCAGTGCAGGGGCAGACTCCACCAGGCCCCCACTCATGTCTCCCACCCACCCCACCCCCCAGCACTGTGGGGCACCCTCCACCAGGCCCCCACTCATGTCTCCCACCACCCCCACCCCCCAGCCACCAGGGGCAGCCTCCACCAGGCCCCCACTCATGTCCAACTCATGTCTCCCTGCACCCCCACCCCCCAGCAGTGCAGGGGCAGCCTCCACCAGGCCCCCACTCATGTCTCCCACCCACCCCACCCCTAGCACTGTGGGGCACCCTCCACCAGGCCCCCACTCATGTCTACCACCCACCCCACCCCCCAGCACTGTGGGGCACCCTCCACCAGGCCCCCACTCATGTCTACCACCCACCCCACCCCCCAGCACTGTGGGGCAGCCTCCACCAGGCCCCCACTCGTGTCTCCCACCCACCCCACCCCCAGCCACCATGGGCAGCCTCCACCAGGGCCCCACTCATGTCTACCACCACCCCCACCCCCCCAGCAGTGCAGGGGCAGCCTCCACCAGGCCCCCACTCATGTCTCCCACCACCACCCCACCCCCAGCCACCATGGGCAGCCTCCACCAGGGCCCCACTCATGTCTACCACCACCCCCACCCCCCCAGCAGTGCAGGGGCAGCCTCCACCAGGCCCCCACTCATGTCTCCCACCACCACCACCCCCCAGCCACCATGGGCAGCCCCCACCAGGCTCCCACCCATGTCTCCCACCCCCCACCCCTCCCCAGCACTGAGGGGCACCCTCCACCAGGGCCCCACTCATGTCCCCTATCACCCCCACCCCCAGCAGTGCAGGGGCAGCCTCCACCAGGCCCCCACTTATGTCTCCCACCACCCCCACCCCCCAGCCACCAGGGGCATCATCCACCAGGCCCCCACTCATGTCTCCCACCCCCCACCCCCCCAGCACTGAGGGGCACCCTCCACCAGGCCCCCACTCATGTCCCCTATCACCCCCACCCCCCTGCAGTGCAGGGGCAGCCTCCACCAGGCCCCCACTCATGTCTACCACCCACCCCACCCCCCAGCACTGTGGGGCACCCTCCACCAGGCCCCCACTCATGTCTCCCACCACCACCACCACCCAGCCACCATGGGCAGCCCCCACCAGGCTCCCACCCATGTCTCCGACCCCCCACCCCTCCCAGCACTGAGGGGCACCCTCCACCAGGCCCCCACTCATGTCCCCTATCGCCCCCACCCACAGCAGTACAGGGGCAGCCTCAACCAGGACCCCACTCATGTCTCCCACCACCCCCACCCCGCAGCCACCAGGGGCAGCCTCCACCAGGCCCCCACTCATGTCTCCCACCCCCCACCCCCCTCCCAGCACTGAGGGGCACCCTCCACCAGGCCCCCACTCATGTCCCCTATCACCCCCTCCCCCCAGCAGTGCAGGGGCAGCCTCCACCAGCCCCCCACTCATGTCTCCCACCCACCCCACCCCCCAGCACTGTGGGCACCCTCCACCAGGCCCCCACTCATGTCTCCCACCCACCCCACCCCCCAGCACTGTGGGGCAGCCTCCACCAGGCCCCCACTCATGTCTCCCACCCCCCACACCCCCAAGCACTGAGGGGCACCCTCCACCAGGCCCCCACTCATGTCCCCTATCAACCCCACCCCCCAGCAGTGCAGGGGCAGCCTCCACCAGGCCCCGACTCATGTCTCCCACCCACCCCACCCCCCAGCACTGTGGGGCACCCTCCACCAGGCCCCCACTCATGTCTCCCACCACCCCCACCCCCCAGCCACCAGGGGCAGCCTCCAGAAGGCCCCCACTCATGTCCAACTCATGTCTCCCTGCACCCCCACCCCCCGGCAGTGCAGGGGCAGCCTCCACCAGGCCCCCACTCATGTCTCCCACCCACCCCACCCCCCAGCACTGTGGAGCACCCTCCACCAGGCCCCCACTCATGTCTCCCACCACCCCCACCCTCCAGCCACCAGGGGCAGCCTCCACCAGGCCCCCACTCATGTCTCCCACCCACCCCACCCCCCAGCACTGTGGGGCACCCTCCACCAGGCCCCCACTCATGTCTCCCACCACCCCCACCCTCCAGCCACCAGGGGCAGCCTCCACCAGGCCCCCACTCATGTCCAACTCATGTCTCCCTGCACCCCCACCCCCCAGCAGTGCAGGGGCACCCTCCACCAGGCCCCCACTCATGTCTACCACCCACCCCACCCCCCCAGCACTGAGGGGCACCCTCCACCAGGCCCCCACTCATGTCCCCTATCACCCCCACCCCCAGCAGTGCAGGGGCAACCACCACCAGGCCGCCACTCATGTCTCCCACCCACCCCACCCCCCCAGCACTGTGGGGCACCCTCCACCAGGCCCCCACTCATGTCTCCCACCACCCCCACCCCCCAGCCACCATGGGCAGCCCCCACCAGGCTCATACCCATGTCTACCACCACCCCCACCCCCCAGCAGTGCTGGGGCAGCCTCCACCAGGCCCCCACTCATGTCTCCCACCACCGCCACCCCCCAGCCACCATGGGCAGCCCCCACCAGGCTCCCACTCATGTCCAACTCATGTCTAACACCACCCCCACCTCCCAGCAGTGCTGGGGCAGCCTCTACCAGGCCCCCACTCATGCCCAACTCATGTCTCCCTGCACCCCCACCCCCCAGCAGTGCAGGGGAAGCCTCCACCAGACCCCCACTCATGTCTCCCACCCACCCCACCCCCCAGCACTGTGGGGCACCCTCCACCAGGCCCCCACTCATGTCTCCCACCACCCCCACCCCCCAGCCACCAGGGGCAGCCTCCACCAGGCCCCCACTCATGTCCAACTCATGTCTCCCTGCACCCCCACCCCCCAGCAGTGCAGGGGCTGCCTCCACCAGGCCCCCACTCATGTCTCCCACCAACCCCACCCCCCAGCACTGTGGGGCACCCTCCACCAGGCCCCCACTCATGTCTCCCTCCCACCCCACCCCCCAGCAATGTGGGGCAGCCTCCACCAGGCCCCCACTCATGTCTTCCACCCACCCCACCCCCCAGCCACCATGGGCAGCCTCCACCAGGCCCCCACTCATGTCCCCTATCACCCCCACCCCCAGCAGTGCAGGGGCAGCCTCCACCAGGCCCCCACTCATGTCTCCCACCCCCCACCCCCCCCCCGCAGTGTGGGGCACCCTCCCCAGGCCCCCACTCATGTCCCCTATCACCCCACCCCCAGCAGTGCAGGGGCAACCTCCACCAGGCCCCCACTCATGTCTCCCACCCACCCCACCCCCCAGCACTGTGGGGCACCCTCCACCAGGCCCCCACTCATGTCTCCCACCACCCCCACCCCCCAGCCACCATGGGCAGCCCCCACCAGGCTCCCACCCATGTCCACCACCACCCCCACCCCCCAGCAGTGCTGGGGCAGCCTCCACCAGGCCCCCACTCATGTCTCCCACCACCACCACCCCCAGCCACCATGGCCAGCCCCCACCAGGCTCCCACTCATGTCCAACTCATGTCTACCACCACCCCCACCTCCCAGCAGTGCAGGGGCAGCCTCCACCAGGCCCCCACTCATGTCCAACTCATGTCTCCCTGTACCCCCACCCCCCAGCAGTGCAGGGGCAGCCTCCACCAGGCCCCCACTCATATCTCCCACCCACCCCACCCCCCAGCACTGTGGGGCACCCTCCACCAGGCCCCCACTCATGTCTCCCACCACCCCCACCCCCCAGCCACCAGGGGCAGCCTCCACCAGGCCCCCACTCATGTCCAACTCATGTCTCCCACCACCCCCACCCCCCAGCAGTGCAGGGGCAGCCTCCACCAGGCCCCCACTCATGTCCAACTCATGTCTCCCTGCACCCCCACCCCCAGCAGTGCAGGGGCAGCCTCCACCAGGCCCCCACTCATGTCTCCCACCCACCCCACCCCCCAGCACTGTGGGGCAGCCTCCACCAGGCCCCCACTCATGTCTCCCCCCCACCCCCCCCAGCACTGAGGGGCACCCTCCACCAGGCCCCCACTCATATCCCCTATCACCCCCAGGCAGTGCAGGTGATGAGTAAGGTGGTCCCTGATGCATTCTATCGCAGCTTCCTGCGGGATATTCGCATAAAGTGCTGCAATATCCATGGTGACCAATAGATCTGTTGGCTGGTTGAAGGGAAGGTTCTCGAATGTATTGATAGTGACCATCGTATCCCTTAGGTATGTTCTTGTCAGCTGGCTCAGTGGTTTGAGGAAATGATCTATGAATTTACAGATCGGTTCCAAAATGGAACCACACCCGGAGACAATGGGTCTACCTGGGGGGTTTATAGCATTCTTATGAATTTTGGGGAGGGCATAAAAGGCTGGGACTCTGCCCTCTGATGTATTCAGGTATTTTTCTTTTTTGTCTGTGATCCAGTCTTGTTCCAAAGCAAAGCTAGTTATTTCTTGAATGGTGTTTTTGATATCCAATGTGGGGTCTTTTTTAATTCTTTTGTAGTTAGTAGCATCATTCAGCAATGTCAGTACCATTAGTTTATATTGGCTGGTACTTTGAACAACAATCCCACCTCCTTTGTCGGCACTCTTTATAATGATTTCAGTGTTGTTCTCAAGTTCTTTGAGTGCCCTCCGTTCTGCATTAGACAGATTATGACATATTGACGAAGGCTTATTCTGTAATTTATTTACTTCTTTGCGAATGCATTTTTCAAATGTTCTTACCGAATCCGGGATATCACTGTCATTTGGGGTAAATGAGGACTTGGGGTGTAGGCCAGTATCTTTTAGTTGACCATCATATTCCGAATCCTGGAAGTGTATCTTAAGACGTATGGTCCTAAAGAACCCTTGAAGTTCTTTATCCAGGATGAACCAGTCTGTAGGATTGGTAGGTACAAAGGATAATCCTTTGGAGAGAACAGAGAGTTCTGGCTTCGTAAGGATAGTGTTTGATAAGTTGAACACTGGTATCTCCTCTACGGGGTTTGAACCTAGCGGCGGCTGCGCCGTCTCGCTCTGTTGGGTCTCCAAGGTGGGTATTGGAACATTGGTGGGGGGCCCCAATACGGTCCTTGGGGTCCCCTTGGCCTAAAAAAGGCAGTGGTCGAGAGGGAGGAGGGAAAGGCATGTTCCTACCTGGCAACTGTGGGCCAAAGGAACTGTTGGGAGCTCCATGGCTTGATCCTGAGCCAGAGCTGGATGTATCACTAAAGGAGACCCATTTTCTATTTTGTTTAAATGCTGCCGTCTGATTTTGCATCCTTTCTTTTTCTTTATTTTCTTTGTTTTCTGGATTAAGGTATGGATATACGGTTTCCAACTTAAAGTTTTTTATATCTTTTGCCAATTTCCTATGCTTTTTTTCTAATGTTTCAGACATAAATTGGTCCATGGTAGTGTTAATTTCTTTAAGTTTTTCTCTAGCATTGTCAAGGCTGGTATTGGTCAGAAATTTCTCTTCCTCTTTTTTCAATTCGCCCTGTATTTTAGTGTGAATTCTTCTTGCAGTGGTAATGGTAAGGGCCATCAAATCCCTACTGCATTTAGTGGACATTTTACTAAAGTCTTGCATATATTCAGGATCATTCAAAAACAAAGCCGGTTCATTACTAACCAGTAGGCCCAATGGAACCAAACTGGCTCTAAGGTATTCACATAGAAAATGCCCATGCACTTCAGTGCGAAAGCATTTCTTCTTAAGTTTCAATAGTTCTTCTCCTGAGAAGGAAGTTGCAATTAGTTCTTTGGCACCTTGCATATTGAACATGGAGGGGCCTAGTATAATGGTATTGATCTGGTCTTCCGAAAAACTTAATGTGTGATCCATGAACAATGGGTTGAGCGGGGGAAAGAACCCCGCAAACAATTAATATCACCAGTGATAAAGATAGAACAGATGCCCGTGAGCGAAGGAAATTCGGCGAGTCCCACCGGGTGGCCCGTGGGCAGCTCCAGAGAGTATCAAACTCTCAGGTCAAATATGTTCTTAAATGGTACTGATCTGCAGTCCACTTGTAACAAAGTTTTGAGAAATCTAGTCGTATTTCAGGGGTACGTGGGAAATTCTACACGCGATTTGGCTGGGTGCTCCCAGGTATTCCCTGTACACCCTCCACGGCCCCTGCAGGCAGCCGACACCACAGGGGACTACCATGCACACCTGCTCATGTCACCCAGCACCCCCACCCCCCAGCACTTTGGGGCACCCTCCACCAGGCCCCCACTCATGTCTCCCTGAACCCCCACCCCCCAGCAGTGCAGGGGCAGCCTCCACCAGGCCCCCACTCATGTCTCCCATCACCCCCACCCCCCAGCAGTGCAGGGGCAGCCTCCACCAGGCCCCCCTCATGTCTCCCACCACCCCCACCCCCAGCAGTGCAGGGGCAGCCTCCACCAGGCCCCCACTCATGTCTCCCACCACCCCCACCCCCCAGCCACCAGGGGCAGCCTCCACCAGGCCCCCTCTCATGTCTCCCACCACCCCCACCCACTAGCCACCAGGGGCAGCCTCCACCAGGCCCCCACTCATGTCTCCCACCACCCCCACCCCCCAGCCACCATGGGCAGCCCCCACCAGGCTCCCACCCATGTCTACCACCTCCCCCACCCCCCAGCAGTGCAGGGGCAGCCTCCACCAGGCCCCCACTCATGTCTCCCATCACCCCCACCCCCCAGCAGTGCAGGGGCAGCCTCCACCAGGCCCCCACTCATGTCGCCCGCCACCCCCACCCCCCAGCCACCAGGGGCAGCCTCCACCAGGCCCCCACTCATGTCCAACTCATGTCTCCCTGCACCCCCACCCCCCAGCAGTGCAGGGCCAGCCTCCACCAGGACCCCACTCATGCCTCCCACCCACCCCACCCCCAGCACTGTGGGGCACCCTCCACCAGGCTCCCACTAATGTCTCCCACCCACCCCCACCCCCAGCAGTGCAGGGGCAGCCTCCACCAGGCCCCCACTCATGTCCCCTATCACCCCCACCCCCCAGCAGTGCAGGGGCAGCCTCCACAAGGCCCCCACTCATGTCTCCCACCCCCCACCCCCCTAGCACTGAGGGGCACCCTCCACCATGCCCCCACTCATGTCCCCTATCACCCCCACCCCCCAGCAGTGCAGGGGCAGCCTCTACCAGGCCCCCACTCATGTCTCCCACCCACCCCACCCCCCAGCACTGCAGGGCACCCTCCACCAGGCCCCCACTCATGTCTCCCACCCACCCACCCCCCAGCACTGTGGGGCAGCCTCCACCAGGCCCCCACTCATGTCTCCCACCCCCCCCCAGCACTGAGGGGCACCCTCCACCAGGCCCCCACTCATGTCCCCTATCACCCCCACCCCCCAGCAGTGCAGGGGCAGCCTCCACCAGGCCCCCACTCATGTCTCCCACCCACCCCGCCCCCCAGCACTGTGGGGCAGCCTTCACCAGGCTCCCACCCATGTCTCCCATCACCCCCTTCCCCCAGCAGTGCAGGGGCAGCCTCCACCAGGCCCCCCTCATGTCTCCCACCACCCCCACCCCCAGCAGTGCAGGGGCAGCCTCCACCAGGCCCCCTCTCATGTCTCCCACCACCCCCACCCCCCAGCCACCATGGGCAGCCCCCACCAGGCTCCCACCCATGTCCCCTATCACCCCCACCCCCCAGCAGTGCAGGGGCAGCCTCCACCAGGCCCCCACTCATGTCTCCCACCCACCCCGCCCCCCAGCACTGTGGGGCAGCCTTCACCAGGCTCCCACCCATGTCTCCCATCACCCCCACCCCCCAGCAGTGCAGGGGCAGCCTCCACCAGGCCCCCCTCATGTCTCCCACCACCCCCACCCCCAGCAGTGCAGGGGCAGCCTCCACCAGGCCCCCTCTCATGTCTCCCACCACCCCCACCCCCCAGCCACCATGGGCAGCCCCCACCAGGCTCCCACCCATGTCTACTACCACCCCCACCCCCACAGCAGTGCAGGGGCAGCCTCCACCTGGCCCCCACTCATGTCTCCCACCACCACCACCCCCCAGCCACCATGGGCAGCCCCCACCAGGCTCCCACCCATGTCTCCCACCCCCCACCCCTCCCCAGCACTGAGGGGCACGCTCCACCAGGGCCCCACTCATGTCCTCTATCACCCCCACCCCCAGCAGTGCAGGGGCAGCCTCCACCAGGACCCCACTCATGTCTCCCACCACCCCCACCCCCCAGCCACCAGGGGCAGCCTCACCAGGCCCCCACTCATGTCTCCCACCCCCCACCCCCCCAGCACTGAGGGGCACCCTCCACCAGGCACCCACTCATGTCCCCTATCACCCCCACCCCCCAGCAGTGCAGGGGCAGCCTCCACCAGGCCCCCACTCATGTTTCCCACCCACCCCACCCCCCAGCACTGTGGGGCACCCTCCACCAGGCCCTTACTCATGTCCAACTCATGTCTCCCTGCACCCCCACCCCCCAGCAGTGCAGGGGGAGCCTCCACCAGGCCCCCACTCATGTCTCCCACCCACCCCCACCCCCCAGCACTGTGGGGCACCCTCCACCAGGCCCCCATTCATGTCTACCACCCACCCCACCCCCCAGCACTGTGGGGCAGCCTCCACCAGGCCCCCACTCATGCCTCCCACCCACCCCACCCCCCAGCCACCATGGGCAGCCTCCACCAGGCCCCCACTCATGTCTACCACCACCCCCACCCCCCCAGCAGTGCAGGGGCAGCCTCCACCAGGCCCCCACTCATGTCTCCCACCACCACCACCCCCCAGCCACCATGGGCAGCCCCCACCAGGCTCCCACCCATGTCTCCCACCCCCCACCCCTCACCAGCACTGAGGGGCACCCTCCACCAGGGCCCCAATCATGTCCCCTATCACCCCCACCCCCAGCAGTGTAGGGGCAGCCTCCACCAGGCCCCCACTCATGTCTCCCACCACCCCCACCCCCGAGCCACCAGGGGCATCATCCACCAGGCCCCCACTCATGTCTCCCACCCCCACCCCCCCAGCACTGAGGGGCACCCTCCACCAGGCCCCCACTAATGTCCCCTATCACCCCCACCCCCCAGCAGTGCAGGGGCAGCCTCCACCAGGCCCCAACTCATGTCTCCCACCCACCCCACCCCCCAGCACTGTGGGGCACCCTCCACCAGGCCCTCACTCATGTCTCCCACCACCACCACCACCCAGCCACCATGGGCAGCCCCCACCAGGCTCCCACCCATGTCTCCCACCCCCCACCCGCCCCCAGCACTGAGGGGCACCCTCCACCCGGCCCCACTCATGTCCCCTATCACCCCCACCCCCAGCAGTGCAGGGGCAGCCTCCACCAGGACCCCACTCATGTCTCCCACCACCCCCACCCCCCAGCCACCAGGGGCAGCCTCCACCAGGCCCCCACTCATGTCTACCACCCCCCACTCCCCCCAGCACTGAGGGGCACCCTCCACCAGGCCCCCACTCATGTCCCCTATCACCCCCACCCCCCAGCAGTGCAGGGGCAGCCTCCACCAGGCCCCCACCCATGTCTCCCACCCACCCCACCCCACCCCCCAGCACTGTGGGGCACCCTCCACCAGGCCCCCACTCATCTCTCCCACCCACCCCACCCCCCAGCACTGTGGGGCAGCCTCCACCAGGTCCCCACTCATGTCTCCCACCCCCCACCCCCCCAAGCACTGAGGGGCACCCTCCACCAGGCCCCCACTCATGTCCCCTATCACCCCCACCCCCCAGCAGTGCAGGGGCAGCCTCCACCAGGCCCCCACTCATGTCTCCCACCCCCCACCCCCCTAGCACTGAGGGGCACCCTCCACCATGCCCCCACTCATGTCCCCTATCACCCCCACCCCCCAGCAGTGCAGGGGCAGCCTCTACCAGGCCCCCACTCATGTCTCCCACCCACCCTACCCCCCAGCACTGCAGGGCACCCTCCACCAGGCCCCCACTCATGTCTCCCACCCACCCCACCCCCCAGCACTGTGGGGCAGCCTCCACCAGGCCCCCACTCATGTCTCCCACCCCCCCCAGCACTGAGGGGCACCCTCCACCAGGCCCCCACTCATGTCCCCTATCACCCCCACCCCCCAGCAGTGCAGGGGCAGCCTCCACCAGGCCCCCACTCATGTCTCCCACCCACCCCACCCCCCAGCACTGTGTGGCAGCCTCCACCAGGCCCCCACTCATGTCTCCCACCCACCCCACCCACCAGCACTGTGGGGCCCCTCCACCAGGCCCCCACTCATGTCTCCCACCCACCCCACCCCCCAGCACTGTGGGGCACCCTCCACCAGGCCCCCACTCATGTCTCCCACCACCCCCACCGCCCAGCCACCATGGGCAGCCCCCACCAGGCCCCCAGTCATGTCTCCCACCCACCCCACCCCCAAGCACTGAGGGGCAGCCTCCACCAGGCCCCCACTCATGTCTCCCACCCCCCACCCCCCTAGCACTGAGGGGCACCCTCCACCATGCCCCCACTCATGTCCCCTATCACCCCCACCCCCCAGCAGTGCAGGGGCAGCCTCTACCAGGCCCCCACTCATGTCTCCCACCCACCCCACCCCCCAGCACTGCAGGGCACCCTCCACCAGGCCCCCACTCATGTCTCCCACCCACCCCACCCCCCAGCACTGTGGGGCAGCCTCCACCAGGCCCCCACTCATGTCTCCCACCCCCCCCAGCACTGAGGGGCACCCTCCACCAGGCCCCCACTCATGTCCCCTATCACCCCCACCCCCCAGCAGTGCAGGGGCAGCCTCCACCAGGCCCCCACTCATGTCTCCCACCCACCCCACCCCCCAGCACTGTGGGGCAGCCTCCACCAGGCCCCCACTCATGTCTCCCACCCACCCCACCCCCCAGCACTGTGGGGCCCCTCCACCAGGCCCCCACTCATGTCTCCCACCCACCCCACCCCCCAGCACTGTGGGGCACCCTCCACCAGGCCCCCACTCATGTCTCCCACCACCCCCACCCCCCAGCCACCATGGGCAGCCCCCACCAGGCTCCCATCCATGTCTACCACCACCCCCACCCCCACAGCAGTGCAGGGGCAGCCTCCACCAGGCCCCCACTCATGTCTCCCACCACCACCACCCCCCAGCCACCATGGGCTGCCCCCACCAGGCTCCCACCCATGTCTCCCACCCCCCACCCCTCCCCAGCACTGAGGGGCTCCCTCCACCAGGGCCCCACTCATGTCCCCTATCACCCCCACCCCCAGCAGTGCAGGGGCAGCCTCCACCAGGACCCCACTCATGTCTCCCACCACCCCCACCCCCCAGCCACCAGGGGCAGCCTCCACCAGGCCCCCACTCATGTCTCCCACCCCCCACCCCCCCAGCACTGAGGGGCACCCTCCACCAGGCACCCACTCATGTCCCCTATCACCCCCACCCCCCAGCAGTGCAGGGGCAGCCTCCACCAGGCCCCCACTCATGTTTCCCCCCCACCCCATCCCCCAGCACTGTGGGGCACCCTCCACCAGGCCCTTACTCATGTCCAACTCATGTCTCCCTGCACCCCCACCCCCCAGCAGTGCAGGGGGAGCCTCCACCAGGCCCCCACTCATGTCTCCCACCCACCCCCACCCCCCAGCACTGTGGGGCACCCTCCACCAGGCCCCCATTCATGTCTACCACCCACCCCACCCCCCAGCACTGTGGGGCAGCCTCCACCAGGCCCCCACTCATGACTCCCACCCACCCCACCCCCCAGCCACCATGGGCAGCCTCCACCAGGCCCCCACTCATGTCTACCACCACCCCCACCCCCCCCAGCAGTGCAGGGGCAGCCTCCACCAGGCCCCCACTCATGTCTCCCACCACCACCACCCCCCAGCCACCATGGGCAGCCCCCACCAGGCTCCCACCCATGTCTCCCACCCCCAACCCCTCCCCAGCACTGAGGGGCACCCTCCACCAGGGCCCCACTCATGTCTCCCACCACCCCCACCCCCGAGCCACCAGGGGCATCATCCACCAGGCCCCCACTCATGTCTCCCACCCCCCACCCCCCCAGCACTGAGGGGCACCCTCCACCAGGCCCCCACTCATGTCCCCTATCACCCCCACCCCCCAGCAGTGCAGGGGCAGCCTCCACCAGGCCCCCACTCATGTCTCCCACCCCCCAGCACTGTGGGGCACCCTCCACCAGGCCCTCACTCATGTCTCCCACCACCACCACCACCCAGCCACCATGGGCAGCCCCCACCAGGCTCCCACCCATGTCTCCCACCCCCCACCCGCCCCCAGCACTGAGGGGCACCCTCCACCAGGCCCCTCTCATGTCCCCTATCACCCCCACCCCCAGCAGTGCAGGGGCAGCCTCCACCAGGACCCCACTCATGTCTCCCACCAACCCCACCCCCCAGCCACCAGGGGCAGCCTCCACCAGGCCCCCACTCATGTCTCCCACCCCCCACTCCCCCCAGCACTGAGGGGCACCCTCCACCAGGCCCCCACTCATGTCCCCTATCACCCCCACCCCCCAGCAGTGCAGGGGCAGCCTCCACCAGGCCCCCACCCATGTCTCCCACCCACCCCACCCCACCCCCCAGCACTGTGGGGCACCCTCCACCAGGCCCCCACTCATCTCTCCCACCCACCCGACCCCCAGCACTGTGGGGCAGCCTCCACCAGGCCCCCACTCATGTCTCCCACCCCCCACCCCCCAAGCACTGAGGGGCACCCTCCACCAGGCCCCCACTCATGTCCCCTATCACCCCCACCCCCCAGCAGTGCAGGGGCAGCCTCCACCAGGCCCCCACTCATGTCTCCCACCAACCCCACCCCCCAGCACTGTGGGGCACCCTCCACCAGGCCCCCACTCATGTCTACCACCACCCACACCACCCAGCCACCAGGGGCAGCCTCCACCAGGCCCCCAGTCATGTCCAACTCATGTCTTCCTGCACCCCCACCCCCCAGAAGTGCAGGGGTAGCCTCCACCAGGCCCCCACTCATGTCTCCCACCCACCCCACCCCCCAGCACTGTGGGGCACCCTCCACCAGGCCCCCACTCATGTCTCCCACCACCCCCACCCCCCAGCCACCAGGGGCAGCCTCCACCAGGCCCCCACTCATGTCCAATACATGTCTCCCTGTACCCCCACCCCCCAGCAGTGCAGGGGCAGCCTCCATCAAGCCCCCACTCATGTCTCCCACCCACCCCAACCCCCAGCACTTTGGGGCACCCTCCACCAGGCCCCCACTCATGTCTCCCACCCACCCCGCCCCCCAGCACTGTGGGGCAGCCTCCACCAGGCCCCCACTCATGTCTTCCACCCACCCCACCCCTCAGCCACCATGGGCAGCCTCCACCAGGCCCCCACTCATGTCTCCCACCCACCCCACCCCCCAGCCGCCATGGGCAGCCTCCACCAGGCCCCCACTCATGTCCCCTATCACCCCCACCCCCAGCAGTGCAGGGGCAGCCTCCACCAGGCCCCCACACATGTCTCCCACCCCCCACCCCCTCCCCAGCACTGAGGGGCACCCTCCACCAGGCCCCCACTCATGTCCCCTATCACCCCCAACCCCAGCAGTGCAGGGGCAACCACCACCAGGCCGCCACTCATGTCTCCCACCCACCCCACCCCCCAGCACTGTGGGGCACCCTCCACCAGGCCCCCACTCATGTCTCCCACCACCCCCACCCCCCAGCCACCATGGGCAGCCCCCACCAGGCTCCCACCCATGTCTACCACCACCCCCACCCCCCAGCAGTGCTGGGGCAGCCTCCACCAGGCCCCCACTCATGTCTCCCACCACCACCACCCCCAGCCACCATGGGCAGCCCCCACCAGGCTCCCACTCATGTCCAACTCATGTCTACCACCACCCCCACCTCCCAGCAGTGCAGGGGCAGCCTCCACCAGGCCCCCACTCATGTCCAACTCATGTCTCCCTGCACCCCCACCCCCCAGCAGTGCAGGGGCAGCCTCCACCAGGCCCCCACTGATGTCTTTCACCCACCCCACCCCCCAGCACTGTGGGGCACCCTTCACCAGGCCCCCACTCATGTCTCCCACCACCCCCACCCCCCAGCCACCAGGGGCAGCCTCCACCAGGGGGCCCCCACTCATGTCCAACTCATGTCTCCCACCACCCCCACCCCCCAGCAGTGCAGGGGCAGCCTCCACCAGGCCCCCACTCATGTCCAACTCATGTCTCCCTGCACCCCCACCCCCAGCAGTGCAGGGGCAGCCTCCACCAGGGCCCCACTCATGTCTCCCACCCACCCCACCCCCCAGCACTGTGGGGCAGCCTCCACCAGGCCCCCACTCATGTCTCCCACCCCCCTCCCCCCGCCAGCACTGAGGGGCACCCTCCACCAGGCCCCCACTCATGTCCCCTATCACCCCCCCAGCAGTACAGGAGCAGCCTCCACCAGGCCCCCACTCATGTCTCCTACCCACCCCACCCCCCAGCACTGTGGGGCACCCTCCACCAGGCCCCCACTCATGTCTCCCACCACCCCCACCCCCAGCCACCAGGGGCAGCCTCGACCAGGCCCCCACTCATGTCCAACTCATGTCTCCCTGCACCCCCAGCAGTGCAGGGGCAGCCTCCACCAGGCCCCCACTCATGTCTCCCACCCACCCCACCCCCCAGCACTGCAGGGCACCCTCCACCAGGCCCCCACTCATGTCTCCCACCCACCCCACCCCCCAGCACTGTGGGGCAGCCTCCACCAGGCCCCCACTCATGTCTCCCACCCACCCCACCGCCCAGCACTGTGGGGCACCCTCCACCAGGCTCCCACTCATGTCTCCCACCCACCCCCACCCCCAGCAGTGCAGGGGCAGCCTCCACCAGGCCCCCACTCATGTCCCCTATCACCCCCACCCCCCCAGCAGTGCAGGGGCAGCCTCCACCAGGCCCACACTCATGTCTCCCACCCCCACCCCCCCAACACTGAGGGGCACCCTCCACCAGGCCCCCACTCATGTCCCCTATCACCCCCACCCCCCAGCAGTGCAGGGGCAGCCTCCACCAGGCCCCCACTCATGTCTCCCACCCCCCACCCCCCCCAGCACTGAGGGGCACCCTCCACCAGGCCCCACTCATGTCCCCTATCACCCCCACCCCCCAGCAGTGCAGGGGCAGACTCTACCAGGCCCCCACTCATGTCTCCCACCCACCCCAACCCCCAGCACTGCGGGGCACCCTCCACCAGGCCCCCACTCATGTCTCCCACCCACCCCACCCCCCAGCACTGTGGGGCAGCTTCCACCAGGCCCCCACTCATGTCTCGCACCCCCCACCACCCCAGCACTGAGGGGCACCCTCCACCAGGCCCCCACTCATGTCCCCTATCACCCCCACCCCCCAGCAGTGCAGGGGCAGCCTCCAACAGGCCCCCACTCATGTCTCCCACCCACCCCACCCCCCAGCACTGTGGGGCACCCTCCACCAGGCCCCCACTCATGTCACCCACCCACCCCACCCCCCAGCACTGTGGGGCAGCCTCCACCAGGCCCCCACTCATGTCTCCCACCCACCCCACCCCCCAGCACTGTGGGGCACCCTCCACCAGGCCCCCACTCATGTCTCCCACCACTCCCACCCCCCAGCCACCATGGGCAGCCCCCACCAGGCTCCCACCCATGTCTACCACCACCCCCACAGCAGTGCAAGGGCAGCCTCCACCAGGCCCCCACTCATGTCTCCCACCACCACCACCCCCCAGCCACCATGGGTAGCCCCCACCAGGCTCCCACCCATGTCTCCCACCCCCACCCCTCCCCAGCACTGAGGCGCACCCTCCACCAGGGCCCCACTCATGTCCCCTATCACCCCCACCCCCAGCAGTGCAGGGGCAGCCTCCACCAGGCCCCCACTCATGTCTTCCACCACCCCCACCCCCCAGCCACCAGGGGCATCATCCACCAGGCCCCCACTCATGTCTCCCACCCCCCACCCCCCAGCACTGAGGGGCACCCTTCACCAGGCCCCCACTCATGTCCCCTATCACCCCCACCCCCAGCAGTGCAGGGGCAGCCTCCACCAGGCCCCCACTCATGTCTCCCACCCACCCCACCCCGCAGCACTGTGGGGCACCCTCCACCAGGCCCCCACTCATGTCTCCCACCACCACCACCCCCCAGCCACCATGGGCAGCCCCCACCAGGCTCCCACCCATGTCTCCCACCCCCCACCCCCCCAGCACTGAGGGGCACCCTCCACCAGGCCCCCACTCATGTCCCCTATCACCCCCACCCCCAGCAGTGCAGGGGCAGCCTCCACCAGGACCCCACTCATGTCTCCCACCACCCCCACCCCCCAGCCACCAGGGGCACCTTCCACCAGGCCCCCACTCATGTCTCCCACCGCCCACCCCCCCAGCACTGAGGGGCACCCTCCACCAGGCCCCCACTCATGTCCCCTATCACCCCCACCCCCCAGCAGTGCAGGGGCAGCCTCCACCAGGCCCCCACTCATGTCTCCCACCCACCCCACCCCCCAGCACTGTGGGGCAGCCTCCACCAGGCCCCCACTCATGTCTCCCACCCCCCACACCCCCAAGCACTTAGGGGCACCCTCCACCAGGCCCCCGCTCATGTCCCCTATCAACTGTAGGGGAGGACTGGTCCAAGACGACCCCCCTCGCCTGCACTTCCTCCCCAGGTGAGGACTATGGCTCTCTTGGACGTCTCCTCATGCCACCCGGGCCCAGGTGGTGGAGGGCTCACCCACTAGAGACATTGCCCGCACGTATTAATTGCCCACACGTATTAAGATTTAGCTAGGCCTAGACACCATTTTTGTCTGGTAAAGATGGTGTGAGCTCAGCGCGCTGTAGCGCGGCCCCCACCCTTGGAGGGTTTCAGTCATCCTTGTTGCCGCAGCACCCTGGTAGATCCGCTGCGAGCCCGTTCCCACGAACCAGAAGGACATGAGCCAGTGTAATGCACTAACATTGTAACAGTCACCTTCCGCAGTGTATCGTATCATCGCTCCCAGCATGACCCGGCCAGCAGGCCTAGGCAAAATAAAATGAACAGTAAAATGGTCGTCACAGGCCTGACAATCCTCGTATATTAATGTTCAAACTACTTGCAAAGGATGCTTTCCTCTCATAAAATCCCTTATATTATAAAAGCCTGTAAGATGTATAATTAAAAGAGATCATGCCCCCATGATATAAGCAATGATGAGCATATACCATTGCAGTTGGATGCTAATAATAAAGGAACGCACCAAGAATCTATTTGTTACGTGTATTACTGAGAAACTTACACCCCATGGGCTTGCGCCATAACTGAACTAATGCTGCTAGAATACACGAGAAAACGAATGTAATCAGACTGTGGAACTCATGTGAAGGATGCGCAAGAAATGCACTAGTTATGTGTGTATGTCTAAGCTTCTTATGTGCCACCACCGTCACGTACAGTGGCGAGTCATTTCCTATGTATTCCACCAACCCGACTACTACCTCACTTACTGCAAATATATATGCATATAATTAAATACTGTAGTTGTTAAAACATAGTGTACGAATACGGTGTTCAGACTGGGTATAATCGAGACACATCCAGCAAAGTTGAAATGCATGTTTTAAAAGGATTTGAATAAGTATTATAGAATGTTCAAATGTTTGATGTTTTTACCTAACTCAGCAACACACGAGGGAGATACCTTTGTGAAATACTTGCAAGGCCATTCCCCCTCCCTCCCTATGAAGGCTGCCAAAGGCATGAGAGCAGAGACCGCGCCGCGCTGCTTTACCTCCCCCAACCAGACTGGAGCCGCTTCAAAGATTTGTAACCCCCTCTGTAGCACCCAAGGCCACCACCCGCCACCTGCATTATTTACAGCACAGCAGTAAACCTCTGCCTGAACATACGCGCCCCCTCGTAAACCTCACAACCCACCGGACCACCTCAGACTTATGGCCCTGTGCAATAAAGACACCCAACACTTTGACAACACACAGCGGAACATCCATAACAACTTCTAACAAGGCAGAAAGACATGTACCGCCCGTGCCAGGCCCTGAAGCTTAGCCCCTCGACCTATGGCCCCGGTCAACAGGACACTGGTAACCATGCCCTGACGTATGACCTCCAGTCCCCTCACAAGGTGCATTCCTCCTGTGTTGCATTAACCTGTTGTATAACCTATTGTAAGATTTACTGAAGAAGATAATGCTAAAAATGCTCGAATGACTTCGGTGTGCATGGCATAGGGCTAATAAGTCAGGAAGAGACATTCATCTCTGCCACTGGCCACGATGGCCCCACAACACCGCCTGGATGAACTCCGCCACCCGGCCAGGCCCAGCCCAACCCACGAGGCTACCCAATGACGTCTTCCAGCCAAAGCCAACCACATCACAGCAGCACCTATAGTTAGTTGTCGCCACCCAATCCCCATGAATTTGTGCCCCCTATAGTGTGTAGGTTCTTATGACGTTTTTTGTAAATATATACGCCTGTCTTTGCGATTGTCAGACAGAGCGCTCTCGGAGTTTGCAGAGTTCTTTGCATGCCCTATTCTGATTGATAAACTCCCATTTACGCTCACCCGCACTCTGTCTTGGCCTTATTCCCATTTTGGGAGAGTCCTTCATTGTCTCTCATTGCGGGGAGGATCGTGCTGTTTGGGGGACGCTTGCCTTCAGTGGTGACCCCGATAGCGTGATTTTATTTCTTCCTAAACCCATTATAACCGTCCCCTTTTGGCACGAGAATCTCCGGTCGGAAAGGGATACGCACGGTGAGCCGGCTCCGGGAGGCTGCCCGCCAACGGCGACCGGTACACTAAGAAGTGCGCACTCAATAGAGAAAGGGTACGGGATCCCGATTGGAAAAAAATCCCCTTTGAGTACCGCTCGCCGGAGCCGAGGCTGACTGTTGAGTTAACGGCGACACTGCCTGGACGGACCCAGTTTCGGAGACTATCGGTTCAAGACGGGCACGTGAGTACTGAGTGTGAGCGACTGTAAAGGGAGCGGGGAGAGAAGGGTAGGAAAGGGAACGAGAAGGGGGTACGAAGATATACTAAAGATTACTCTAAAATGTTCCTTTCTTTTTCTTTGCATATGGCCATTAGGATTACGAGGTGAATAAAGAGATAGAAGTGACGGGAACCTAGCTCCGAAAGGGGGTGGAAGGCGGCGCCGCATAGTGCTATATTGACTAGTGCTGGGAATATATGACGAAGTGAAATACAAGATAAAAGTGCTCAGCAAAAGGGGGCACTGAGAATATATTAGTGATCGCTACTACTTCTTTTTCTTTTTTCTTTAGGGGTAGGGGGAGAATAAAAACGGAATTAGCACAAACTTGGGAGAAAAGTAAGAGAACAAGGGTCCTACTAGAGGGGGGAGAGAAGGTTAAAACCTATAAATATATGCATATGCGCTAAGTAAGATAGAGAGGGACAGCCGGCTAGGGAGGAAAGGGAGGGCAGCGTGAATGGTGTACTGAGTGTTACCAAGAGGTGTGTGCACCTCGTATGTGTCAAGGGACGACTTTGATGTTGCGAATGTGTAAAACGGCTATAAATGTATAATTGTCAAATGGTCATGGTAAGTGTGACCGGATAAAAACTCTTTTGAAGCAACGCTGAGACAGTGACGTGAGTGGGTATCTTTTGATTTCCGGGTTGATAGTGTCAAAATAAATGATGGATTGCTCTTGTATGTGTCCCCCGAAGAGAACAAAGTAGAAATTGTGTACAGACAGTTTTTTTGTAGTGGGCAATCAAGGGAGGGAGAGCCCAACCGAGCATAACACTGGATGTGAAGTAGAATACGAAAAAACAATATCGATACTACAGTAACATTGGGGTTGCAGACATACAGAGACACATAAGCACTAGGAGGGCACACAGAGATGGGGCCTGAAACACCATTATCACATATTTGTAAAAGCCTTCCAGGGCACGCGGAGCGGATTAAGAAATACCACGACCAATGGGTAACCGAGTTGAAAGGAGAGGGGCTACCCCAGATATGGCCAGAGGGAGGGTCATTTGACAAAAGCGTTCTAGATATGGTGATGACATGCATTTTCTTGAAGTACCGAGGGAAACAGCTGCAGAATAGGAGGGAAATATTAGATCTTTGGCGATTATTCGAAGAGGTACCACCGCCTAAAGCGCCAGCACCAAATCCTGATCTCCCATCTACTACAGACAATCCACTGGTGTTACAGAAAGATATCAAAGAATTGCCAGGTGTAACACCACCAGTAGAGGTAATAAGTTTATACCCGATATTAAAGAAACCTGTACCCGCAGAAGGATACAGTGATCCAACGTATGTACCTCCCCCGACAACTACCACACCCCACCGGCCCACTGCACCCCCACCATATGAAAGTACAAGGGAGCGAGGCCAGGCGGGTACACAAAGGGTGGACATAGAGAAACTCACAGATGATCTAGAATCAAGACTGTCGATAGCAAAAGATGAGCTCTCGAGGATAAAAAACATATGCGAACGGACAGCACTGGATACAACTAGAGCTGGACGTACGTCTAGAGCATCGGATGAAAGCAGACGGCCCGAAGAGGGGTGGAAGAAGGGCGAGATCCTGTTTAGGATTGAGGAAGAACCAACGCGAATAATAGAAGTAGGGACCCGAGAGGAAGATGGTGGTAACGAAGAAAGGCTTGGGGGACTTAGAGAGGAATTGCTATGTGATATTAGAGAAGAGCTAGACGAAAGCGACAGATTGAGTATGGCAATAGGAGGGGGAAGCGAGGGGGAGGAAGGTGCATGTTCTATGAGAACCCTAGATGATGACTGGTCGGGACGACTAAGGAACAGAGTGGGGAAAATGGCATCAATGGGAACATCAACAGCCAAAACGGGTCCGGATGCAACAACGAAAGGAAAGCTACAGCTCCCGTTGATACATAGGGGAGGAGGAAGGCCTAACTATATCCCATGGGCACAGATGGATAAAGCTAATTTATTAAAGCTATTGCCCCCGTTATCAGGAGGGGCTAGTAAGTGGATATACGCCTTTGAAAAACATACAGCTGGGGTACCCCTGGCTGTAGGAGATGTGAAAAGTCTGCTCGTATCAGCGATGGGCGACCAGGCTGAAAGAGTATGGGTTAAAGCCGGTTTCCCGGGAGTAACATTAGACTGTGACCGCCATGATGGGGCCTCCTTTAACACAGTGCGTGCTAGGGTGTGGGACGCCTTACGCGAAACATTTCCAGACACGCCTGACTTACAGTCCGTGATGCAGTGTGCCATGAATGACGGGGAGGAGGCTATGGATTACATTTTTCGGGTCCAAGAGATGTGGAGAGCAGAAACGGGCACGCCCTGGTATCAATCGACATCTTTATTTTACTTCATTATAAAAAGGGGGCTCCCAAAGGAAGTGCAGAAGGCACTTGACAAAATAGCAGGTATAGAAGCAAAGGGATGGCCGGAAATTCAGAGCATAATAGTACACCATTGTAAACGAATCAAGGAAAGGGAGAAGGAGGTGGCGCAGAAAAGATTGGCAGACGAGGCGAAGCTGGTGCAGACAAAGTTAGTGAAGGTTGCAGCAGCAGTAGCCGCGCTCCCACACAGCAGGGAGGGAGAAGATGAGGAGGAGGGGCTGATAGCAATACAAGGAAGGATGGCAACTAATTGGGCGGGAACCGGACAGCGGCAGTGGAACGAGCAGGAGCAGGGTGGAGGTCCGCAGTGGCAAGAGTGGACCCCTCGAGGGGGACGAGGTGGGTACAGGAGCCGAAGAGGAGGTGGACCGCAGGGGTACGGGGGAATGGGAGGAAGTGGATGGCAGGGTCCCAGGGGCCCTCAGGGGAGTTGCTGGAACTGTGGGCGATGGGGACACTACTCCAGGGAGTGCAGAAATAGACACAACAACGGGTTCCAGGAGATGGAACAGTATGGCCATCCCCACCCGGGAAGCCCATATGGCCTTCCGATGGGACAACAGCAACTGAGAGATCCAAGCCAGGGTAACACGAGCCAGCAACAGGGACCCTAATATAGAACACAGAACCACCCACAAAACATGCCTAACAACGACAACATGCAATATACACCAGGCAACCCTTTCGCGACAGCAGCTAACGGGGCCCCCGCACCAGCACCTTATAACGGCATGTCAGTGGTCTCAGGTAACGTATTTAATGAAGGGGGGGCCATGAGACACCCCGCATAGGACAGCCCACAGAGAACACTTGCGTGTCCAGTTCTATCTACCACCCACAGTGCAGCAGAGGAACCATTGGTGGGGGCGCAGATAGGAGACAGGCAATTTATATTCATGGTTGATTCGGGAGCGGAGAAATCATGTGTCAGAGAGGGCCGATTCCCGTTATCTAACAGGAAGTTAGAGACGCAGGGGTTCTCTAGGGCTGTAATTGAAGTTCCTTACACAGAAGCTTTGGATGTAACCATAGGGGGCAAGACTGTAAAAGCACCCTTACTGTATTATGAACAGTCCCCGATAAATTTGCTGGGGAGGGATCTTATGAGTAAGCTTAACATGACCATATCATTTACCGAAGGAGGAATAGTGTGTTCTACACCCGGGATATGCCCCTTGCGTGCAATGTTGGTAGTGCAAGCCTACACAACCACACAGGAAATACGAGGGCTGCCACAAAAGGAAGAGATGTTTATTGCAGGGCTAAAGACTTTGGCCCTTATAGTCCCAGAGCTAAAAAACATGGATTGGAGGATTCCAGCAGAATTCCTCTTCCGCCCCATAGTGTGTCCGAACGCAACACCAGGATCAGTGGTGTCGTTGGATTTGCACGCTGTGCAGGTATCAACGAAGCGGATCGCTGTGATTGGAATGGACAAACAAGGATGTGAGTGGCGCACCGTACTGTGTACAAACGCCAACCTTGCCTTACGCGAGGTAACAGATGAGGAACTCTTTTCAGACACAGAAGTAGATGGTGAGATAGTAATGGAAATAGCGATGCCCTGTGACATTTTGATCCAAGCCAGAGAGATCCCCGTCCAATTGATGGCAGTGGTAGGAACACCACCGTCATTTTTTGATGACGACATGAGGCTAGTACCAAACAATTTATGGACAACAGGCCCACATGATGTAGGGCTGTTGCATGGAGTACAACCTGTGAGAATAAACCTAAAACAAGGAGCTATCTTACCAAGAGTTAAACAGTATCCATTGTCCCGTGAAGCTGAAGAAGGGATAAAAGAGACCATAAATGCACTACTAGTACAAGGAATAATAGTGCCTTCAAACTCCCCATGTAACACATGTATTTATCCCATCAAAAAAGCAAAGGGGGGATCTTGGCGGATGATACAGGATCTACGCCCCCTCAATGATGTAATACAAAAGAGTTCCCTCTAGTCCCGAACCCTGCATCCATACTATGCAGTATCCCAAAACCAGCATCACATTTTACAGTAGTGGACTTGAAAAACGCATTCTTCTCAATACCTCTGGCTGAAGAGAGTAGATACCTTACAGCGTTCACACTGGGGGGAAAAAGATATGAACACTGCAGACTGCCACAGGGATACTGTGAAAGCCCGAGCATATTCAACCGCGTATTGCATGAAGACTTGGGGAACCTATCAGTAGAGAGTACGATTATTCAGTACGTGGACGATTTATTGGTGTGTGCACAAGACAAAGAAACGTGTAGAAAAGATTCAACAACGCTCCTGACTTTACTGGCCAACAAAGGATACAAGGTAGACAAGGAGAAGCTACAGTATTGTCTGCCTGAGGTCCTATACCTGGGACAGCTCATATCGTAAGATGGAAAAAGAATAATTCCCGACAGGGTAGAGGCAATAAGATCAGTAGGAGAACCCACAACAGTGAAAGATATGCAGAAATTTTTCGGGATGTGCAATTATTGCCGAGCATGGATACTAGACTATGCAGCATACACCAGGCCCCTCCTACAAGCACTCAAAGAAGCACAACAGGAGAATGTAAATATAAAATGGTCAGAAGAAATGAGCATATCGTTCAAATCACTGAAAGAGCTAATTTCAAGCGCTCCAGTACTAGCAAACCCTGATTATGGACACGAATTTTACCTATTTTCCCATTGTAAAGGAACACTTATGACAGCGGTGCTGACACAAAAGACATCCTTAGGACACAAGCCCCTAGCTTACTATAGTGGTACTTTAGATGCCGTGATGCAGGGTCATTTCGCGTGCGAACAATCGCTCGCAGCAGCCGCATTTGCAATTGAAAAAAGTGCCACAATAGTAATGGGATGCCCTGTGACATTGTTTGTGGAGCACTCATTATTTGCAATACTTGAAAGATCAAAAAGCACACTGACCACACAGCGGGCAACAGCATACGAGATTATATTGTCCAGCGCCAACATCCACATAGTGAGATGTAAAACAGTGAACCCCGCCACATTCATTACAGAAGCGTGCACAGTAGAAGACATGCAAAATCACGATTGCGCAACCCACACAGGAGAAGGAGGGGAGGGCACAGTGGTGTGTGAAAACGCTCTCAGTGAGGGGGAAGTGTACTTTGTGGATGGGTCCGCATCAATTGATATGGACACGGGAGAAAAACACGTTGGCATGGAGGTAGTGAGATTAGAGGAAGGTGAGTTCGAAACATTAGTACAGTACCGCCTCCCGTCGCATTACTCTGCACAGGCAGCAGAACTGGTTGCGCTCATAGAAGCACTACACGCAGCAAAGGGCTGTGCAGTTACAATATACACAGACTCAGCTTACATGACAACGACCGTACATGGAGGTCTAGCAAGATGGGGCCGTAGGGGTTTCAGAAGGGCAGATGGAACACCAGTGCAGCATGCAGAATTGTTAAAAGAATTAATTGAGGCCCTACAAAACCCTACTGCCGTAGCAATAGTGAAGTGCCAGGCCCATACCTCCAACTCAGACGTTGTGTCTTTAGGGAACGCGGCAGCAGACGCTGCCGCCAAGGAGGCTTCCTATTTTCAGAAATACGACACCGGTGAGTTCATGATCAAGAACACAACAACCAAAGAACTGTCAGAAGGGTATAACATGATGTCCTTATCACAAATACTAGAATTACAGGAAGGGGCTAATGCAGAAGAAAAACTAACATGGACGAAACGGGGATGCAGCCAATCAGGGACAGATCTACTATGGCGGCAAAATAACTCAGGGAAAGTGGTAATGCCACTACAGTTACTAGAAGTTGCATTTCAACAGTTACACTTCCCCGCACACAACACCAAGCAGCACATCGCAGCAGAGATACAGGAAGAATGGTTTGTGCCCTGTCTCCAGGAACATGTGTCTCGATTGACAATGGAATGTACAACATGCCAAATATACAACTCAGGAATGACATTACGCACACTCCGGGGAACAATTCCCAAACCCATTGGCCCCTTCAGAGAACTGCATATAGATTATGCAGACATGGGGGAAAGGTGTAATGGCTCGCGGGTCATGATCGTGGTGGTGTGCCCATTTTCAAGGTGGGTGGAAGCGGGACCATGTGCGCGACCTGATGCCAAAAGCGCCGCCAAGTTCCTAGTAAGGGAAGTGTTCCCGCGCTGGGGAATTTGTGACGTGATACGCTCAGACAACGGCTCTCAATTTGTGAATGAACTTTTCAAGGAAGTTACCACGTTATTGGGTATAAAACATAAATTATGTTCGATTTATCATCCACAAAGTAATGGCGTAGTGGAAAAGATGAACGGCCTGTTAAAGGGCAGATTATCAAAACTATGCTTCTCATTAAAGAAAAATTGGATTTACTGTCTACCCCTGGCTCTATTTGAGTTGAGAAATCAACCAAGTAAAGACCACCACTTGTCCCCACACGAGATCGTGACTGGGAGACGAATGAACACAGCACACTCTCCACTGCGTGAACACTCAGATGCTCACAGAAGCGCCGCAATATTGGGAGATGAGTTCACAGACTACCTAAGAAAATTAACAAGGGCAGCGCGCGCAATATCGAAGCAACTCTCCCCACCCTTCACTAGAGAAGAGGGAAATGTAACAGGATCTGTCACGGAGCCAGAGCAGCAGCTACAGTTAATGCCAGGCGACTCAATTTATGTCAGAAGTTTCGTGCGTCGGTGGAATGCTCCACGATTTCATGGCCCATACGAAGTAATATTTTGCACGCCCACGGCAGTAAAGGTGAAGGGTTTGAGATACTGGGTGCACTTAACCGACGTACGAAAAGCATACAGCAGTGTACACGAGGAGATAGACGAGGAGGCACAGACAACAGCAACCAATGCAAATGAGTAGGATGTCTAAATATCGACTTGCGTGAGTGTGTGTGTCAGCACTGAACCTGAATGGAATAATGTCAGCACTGGAATTGAATGAAATAATGCCTGACAACGATATGTGGGATTTCTTTTTTTTTATCTAGGTGAGTGATGTATAATTAGTGAAATAATAATATTATATCTTGTATATACCCTTGTCTGTGAATACCCCTCCCCCGCACCCCCACCCGCTTCCATTCCCCGTCAAATGTATTGGCACAGATGGTGCCAGCAAAACGTTTACATGCATGCACTTAATGCACTTTTATATCTCAAACAGGAGCTTCCATGGCATCTAACGGGCAGCCTGCAACGGATAGAATTAGTAGAATGAGAGAATTAGTATATAAAAGATGTAGATATTCGTATGAGTGTGGATTATCAGTATGCATCACATTGTTTTTTATGATAATGTTTGGCTTGGTTACATATTGGTTTATAGCGTTCATCTCTATCGAGATGTACGAGGGGGGAGGGAGTAATAACACTACTGGACCAATTAACAGTACCACCGGGCCCAATACAACTGCAGATGTCAATACCAGGGAAGGTGATTTTTTGATATGGGACGGAACTAAACTTGTCTGGGGGTATCATACCACACCATCTAGTGTTGTGACCGCACAAAGAGAAAAGCCACATGGTGAAATGCAGAGCAACACAGTGTCTCCACCAGGGGTATCCAGTTACAATGCCCATAGTCTCAACGATCGAAACCCGTCTGCCATATCATGGTTGTATGACACCCCCACCAGCAAGCTTGCCCAGATTCCACCCCCCAGCAGTGCAGGGGCAGCCTCCACCAGGCCCCGACTCATGTCTCCCACCCACCCCACCCCCCAGCACTGTGGGGCACCCTCCACCAGGGCCCCACTCATGTCTCCCACCACCCCCACACCCCAGCCACCAGGGGCAGCCTCCAGAAGGCCCCCACTCATGTCCAGCTCATGTCTCCCTGCCCCCCACTCCCCGGCAGTGCAGGGGCAGCCTCCACCAGGCCCCCACTCATGTCTCCCACCCACCCCACCCCCCAGCACTGTGGGGCACCCTCCACCAGGCCCCCACTCATGTCTCCCACCACCCCACCCCCCAGCCACCAGGGGCAGCCTCCACCAGGCCCCCACTCATGTCCAACTCATGTCTCCCTGCACCCCCACCCCCCAGCAGTGCAGGGGCAGCCTCCACCAGGCCCCCACTCATGTCTCCCACCCACCCCACCCCTAGCACTGTGGGGCACCCTCCACCAGGCCCCCACTCATGTCTACCACCCACCCCACCCCCCAGCACTGTGGGGCACCCTCCACCAGGCCCCCACTCATGTCTACCACCCAGCCCACCCCCCAGCACTGTGGGGCAGCCTCCACCAGGCCCCCACTCATGTCTCCCACCCACCCCACCCCCAGCCACCATGGGCAGCCTCCACCAGGGCCCCACTCATGTCTACCACCACCCCCACCCCCCCAGCAGTGCAGGGGCAGCCTCCACCAGGCCCCCACTCATGTCTCCCACCACCACCCCACCCCCAGCCACCATGGGCAGCCTCCACCAGGGCCCCACTCATGTCTACCACCACCCCCACCCCCCCAGCAGTGCAGGGGCAGCCTCCACCAGGCCCCCACTCATGTCTCCCACCGCCACCACCCCCCAGCCACCATGGGCAGCCCCCACCAGGCTCCCACCCATGTCTCCCACCCCCCCACCCCTCCCCAGCACTGAGGGGCACCCTCCACCAGGGCCCCACTCATGTCCCCTATCACCCCCACCCCTAGCAGTGCAGGGGCAGCCTCCACCAGGCCCCCACTCATGTCTCCCACCACCCCCACCCCCCAGCCACCAGGGGCATCATCCACCAGGCCCCCACTCATGTCTCCCACCCCCCACCCCCCCAGCACTGAGGGGCACCCTCCACCAGGCCCCCACTCATGTCCCCTATCACCCCCACCCCCCTGCAGTGCAGGGGCAGCCTCCACCAGGCCCCCAATCATGTCTACCACACACCCCACCCCCCAGCACTGTTGGGCACCCTCCACCAGGCCCCCACTCATGTCTCCCACCACCACCACCACCCAGCCACCATGGGCAGCCCCCACCATTCTCCCACCCATGTCTCCCACCCCCCACCCCTCCCAGCACTGAGGGGCACCCTCCACCAGGCCCCCACTCATGTCCCCTATCGCCCCCACCCACAGCAGTACAGGGGCAGCCTCAACCAGGACCCCACTCATGTCTCCCACCACCCCCACCCCCCAGCACTGTGGGGCACCCTCCACCAGGCCCCCACTCATGTCTCCGACCCACCCCACCCCCCAGCACTGTGGGGCAGCCTCCACCAGGCCCCCACTCATGTCTCCCACCCCCCACACCCCCAAGCACTGAGGGGCACCCTCCACCAGGCCCCCACTCATGTCCCCTATCAACCCCACCCCCCAGCAGTGCAGGGGCAGCCTCCACCAGGCCCCGACTCATGTTTCCCACCCACCCCACCCCCCAGCACTGTGGGGCACCCTCCACCAGGCCCCCACTCATGTCTCCCACCACCCCCACCCCCCAGCCACCAGGGGCAGCCTCCAGAAGGCCCCCACTCATGTCCAACTCATGTCTCCCTGCACCCCCACCCCCCGGCAGTGCAGGGGCAGCCTCCACCAGGCCCCCACTCATGTCTCCCACCCACCCCACCCCCCAGCACTGTGGAGCACCCTCCACCAGGCCCCCACTCATGTCTCCCACCACCCCCACCCTCCAGCCACCAGGGGCAGCCTCCACCAGGCCCCCACTCATGTCTCCCACCCACCCCACCCCCCAGCACTGTGGGGCACCCTCCACCAGGCCCCCACTCATGTCTCCCACCACCCCCACCCTCCAGCCACCAGGGGCAGCCTCCACCAGCCCCCCACTCATGTCCAACTCATGTCTCCCTGCACCCCCACCCCCCAGCAGTGCAGGGGCACCCTCCACCAGGCCCCCACTCATGTCTACCACCCACCCCACCCCCCCAGCACTGAGGGGCACCCTCCACCAGGCCCCCACTCATGTCCCCTATCACCCCCACCCCCAGCAGTGCAGGGGCAACCACCACCAGGCCGCCACTCATGTCTCCCACCCACCCCACCCCCCAGCACTGTGGGGCACCCTCCACCAGGCCCCCACTCATGTCTCCCACCACCCCCACCCCCCAGCCACCATGGGCAGCCCCCACCAGGCTCATACCCATGTCTACCACCACCCCCACCCCCCAGCAGTGCTGGGGCAGCCTCCACCAGGCCCCCACTCATGTCTCCCACCACCGCCACCCCCCAGCCACCATGGGCAGCCCCCACCAGGCTCCCACTCATGTCCAACTCATGTCTAACACCACCCCCACCTCCCAGCAGAGCTGGGGCAGCCTCTACCAGGCCCCCACTCATGCCCAACTCATGTCTCCCTGCACCCCCACCCCCCAGCAGTGAAGGGGAAGCCTCCACCAGACCCCCACTCATGTCTCCCACCCACCCCACCCCCCAGCCCTGTGGGGCACCCTCCACCAGGCCCCCACTCATGTCTCCCACCACCCCCACCCCCCAGCCACCAGGGGCAGCCTCCACCAGGCCCCCACTCATGTCCAACTCATGTCTCCCTGCACCCCCACCCCCCAGCAGTGCAGGGGCTGCCTCCACCAGGCCCCCACTCATGTCTCCCACCAACCCCACCCCCCAGCACTGTGGGGCACCCTCCACCAGGCCCCCACTCATGTCTCCCTCCCACCCCACCCCCCAGCACTGTGGGGCAGCCTCCACCAGGCCCCCACTCATGTCTTCCACCCACCCCACCCCCCAGCCACCATGGGCAGCCTCCACCAGGTCCCCACTCATGTCCCCTATCACCCCCACCCCCAGCAGTGCAGGGGCAGCCTCCACCAGGCCCCCACTCATGTCTCCCACCCCCCACCCCCCCGCACTGTGGGGCACCCTCCGCCAGGCCCCTACTCATGTCCCCTATCACCCCACCCCCAGCAGTGCAGGGGCAACCTCCACCAGGCCCCCACTCATGTCTCCCACCCACCCCACCCCCCAGCACTGTGGGGCACCCTCCACCAGGCCCCCACTCATGTCTCCCACCACCCCCACCCCCCAGCCACCATGGGCAGCCCCCACCAGGCTCCCACCCATGTCCACCACCACCCCCACCCCCCAGCAGTGCTGGGGCAGCCTCCACCAGGCCCCCACTCATGTCTCCCACCACCACCACCCCCAGCCACCATGGCCAGCCCCCACCAGGCTCCCACTCATGTCCAACTCATGTCTACCACCACCCCCACCTCCCAGCAGTGCAGGGGCAGCCTCCACCAGGCCCCCACTCATGTCCAACTCATGTCTCCCTGTACCCCCACCCCCCAGCAGTGCAGGGGCAGCCTCCACCAGGCCCCCACTCATGTCTCCCACCCACCCCACCCCCCAGCACTGTGGGGCACCCTCCACCAGGCCCCCACTCATGTCTCCCACCACCCCCACCCCCCAGCCACCAGGGGCAGCCTCCACCAGGCCCCCACTCATGTCCAACTCATGTCTCCCACCACCCCCACCCCCCAGCAGTGCAGGGGCAGCCTCCACCAGGCCCCCACTCATGTCCAACTCATGTCACCCTGCACCCCCACCCCCAGCAGTGCAGGGGCAGCCTCCACCAGGCCCCCACTCATGTCTCCCACCCACCCCACCCCCCAGCACTGTGGGGCAGCCTCCACCAGGCCCCCACTCATGTCTCCCCCCCACCCCCCCCCCAGCACTGAGGGGCACCCTCCACCAGGCCCCCACTCATGTCCCCTATCACCCCCAGGCAGTGCAGGTGATGAGTAAGGTGGTCCCTGATGCATTCTATCGCAGCTTCCTGCGGGATATTCGCATAAAGTGCTGCAACATCCATGGTGACCAATAGATCTGTTGGCTGGTTGAAGGGAAGGTTCTCGAATGTATTGATAGTGACCATCGTATCCCTTAGGTATGTTCTTGTCAGCTGGCTCAGTGGTTTGAGGAAATGATCTATGAATTTACAGATCGGTTCCAAAATGGAACCACACCCGGAGACAATGGGTCTACCTGGGGGGTTTATAGCATTCTTATGAATTTTGGGGAGGGCATAAAAGGCTGGGACTCTGCCCTCTGATGTATTCAGGTATTTTTATTTTTTGTCTGTGATCCAGTCTTGTTCCAAAGCAAAGCTAGTTATTTCTTGAATGGTGTTTTTGATATCCAATGTGGGGTCTTTTTTAATTCTTTTGTAGTTAGTAGCATCATTCAGCAATGTCAGTACCATTAGTTTATATTGGCTGGTACTTTGAACAACAATCCCACCTCCTTTGTCGGCACTCTTTATAATGATTTCAGTGTTGTTCTCAAGTTCTTTGAGTGCCCTCCGTTCTGCATTAGACAGATTATGACATATTGACGAAGGCTTATTCTGTAATTTATTTACTTCTTTGCGAATGCATTTTTCAAATGTTCTTACCGAATCCGGGATATCACTGTCATTTGGGGTAAATGAGGACTTGGGGTGTAGGCCAGTATCTTTTAGTTGACCATCATATTCCGAATCCTGGAAGTGTATCTTAAGACGTATGGTCCTAAAGAACCCTTGAAGTTCTTTATCCAGGATGAACCAGTCTGTAGGATTGGTAGGTACAAAGGATAATCCTTTGGAGAGAACAGAGAGTTCTGGCTTCGTAAGGATAGTGTTTGATAAGTTGAACACTGGTATCTCCTCTACGGGGTTTGAACCTAGCGGCGGCTGCGCCGTCTCGCTCTGTTGGGTCTCCAAGGTGGGTATTGGAACATTGGCATTGGTGGGGGGCCCCAATACGGTCCTTGGGGTCCCCTTGGCCTAAAAAAGGCAGTGGTCGAGAGGGAGGAGGGAAAGGCATGTTCCTACCTGGCAACTGTGGGCCAAAGGAACTGTTGGGAGCTCCATGGCTTGATCCTGAGCCAGAGCTGGATGTATCACTAAAGGAGACCCATTTTCTATTTTGTTTAAATGCTGCCGTCTGATTTTGCATCCTTTCTTTTTCTTTATTTTCTTTGTTTTCTGGATTAAGGTATGGATATACGGTTTCCAACTTAAAGTTTTTTATATCTTTTGCCAATTTCCTATGCTTTTTTTCTAATGTTTCAGACATAAATTGGTCCATGGTAGTGTTAATTTCTTTAAGTTTTTCTCTAGCATTGTCAAGGCTGGTATTGGTCAGAAATTTCTCTTCCTCTTTTTTCAATTCGCCCTGTATTTTAGTGTGAATTCTTCTTGCAGTGGTAATGGTAAGGGCCATCAAATCCCTACTGCATTTAGTGGACATTTTACTAAAGTCTTGCATATATTCAGGATCATCCAAAAACAAAGCCGGTTCATTCCTAACCAGTAGGCCCAATGGAACCAAACTTGCTCTAAGGTATTCACATATAAAATGCCCATGCACTTCAGTGCGAAAGCATTTCTTCTTAAGTTTCAATAGTTCTTCTCCTGAGGAGGAAGTTGCAATTAGTTCTTTGGCACCTAGGATATATTGAACATGGAGGGGCCTAGTATAATGGTATTGATCTGGTCTTCCGAAAAACTTAATGTGTGATCCATGAACAATGGGTTGAGCGGGGGAAAGAACCCCGCAAACAATTAATATCACCAGTGATAAAGATAGAACAGATGCCCGTGAGCGAAGGAAATTCGGCGAGTCCCACCGGGTGGCCCGTGGGCAGCTCCCTCATGTCCAAACTCATGATCTCCCTGCACCCCCACCCCCAGCAGTGCAGGGGCAGCCTCCACCAGGCCCCCACTAATGTCTCCCATCCACCCCACCCCCCAGCACTGTGGGGCAGCCTCCACCAGGCCCCCACTCATGTCTCCCACCCCCCCCCAGCACTGAGGGGCCCCCTCCACCAGGCCCCCACTCATGTCCCCTATCACCCCCACCCCCCAGCAGTGCAGGGGCAGCCTCCACCAGGCCCCCACTCATGTCTCCCACCCACCCCACCCCCCGGCACTGTGGGGCACCCTCCACCAGGCCCCCACTCATGTCTACCACCACCCCCACCCCCCAGCCACCAGGGGCAGCCTCCACCAGGCCCCCACTCATGTCCAACTCATGTCTCCCTGCACCCCCACCCCCCAGCAGTGCAGGGGCAGCCTCCACCAGGCCCCCACTCATGTCTCCCACCACCCCCACCCCCCAGCCACCAGGGGCAGCCTCCACCAGGGGGCCCCCACTCATGTCCAACTCATGTCTCCCACCACCCCCACCCCCAGCAGTGCAGGGGCAGCCTCCACCAGGCCCCCACTCATGTCCAACTCATGTCTCCCTGCACCCCCACCCCCAGCAGTGCAGGGGCACCCTCCACCAGGCCCCCACTCATGTCCCCTATCACCCCCCCAGCAGTGCAGGAGCAGCCTCCACCAGGCCCCCACTCATGTCTCCCACCCACCCCACCCCCCAGCACTGTGGGGCACCCTCCACCAGGCCCCCACTCATGTCTCCCACCACCCCCACCCCCCAGCCACCAGGGGCAGCCTCGACCAGGCCCCCACTCATGTCCAACTCATGTCTCCCTGCACCCCCAGCAGTGCAGGGGCAGCCTCCACCAGGCTCCCACTCATGTCTCCCACCCACCCCATCCCCCAGCACTGTGGGGCACCAGACACCAGGCCCCCACTCATGTCTCCACCCCCCCCAGCCACCAGGGGCAGCCTCCACCAGGCCCCCACTCAAGTCCAACTCATGTCTCCCTGCACCCCCAGCAGTGGCAGGGGCAGCCTCCACCAGGCCCCCACTCATGTCTCCTCACCCACCCCACCCCCCAGCACTGTGGGGCAGCCTCCACCAGGCCCCCACTCATGTCTCCCACCCCCCCCCAGCACTGAGGGGCACCCTCCACCAGGCCCCCACTCATGTCCCCTATCACCCCCACCCCCCAGCAGTGCAGGGGCAGCCTCCACCAGGCCCCCACTCATGTCTCCCACCCACCCCACCCCCCAGCACTGTGGGGCAGCCTCCACCAGGCCCCCACTCATGTCTCCCACCCACCCCACCCCCCAGCACCGTGGGGCACCCTCCACCAGGCCCCCACTCATGTCTCCCACCCACCCCACCCCCCAGCACTGTGGGGCACCCTCCACCAGGCCCCCACTCATGTCTCCCACCACCCCCACCCCCCAGCCACCATGGGCAGCCCCCACCAGGCTCCCACCCATGTCTACCACCACCCCCACCCCCACAGCAGTGCAGGGGCAGCCTCCACCAGGCCCCCACTCATGTCTCCCACCACCACCACCCCCCAGCCACCATGGGCAGCCCCCACCAGGCTCCCACCCATGTCTCCCACCCCCACCCCTCCCCAGCACTGAGGGGCACCCTCCACCAGGGCCCCACTCATGTCCCCTATCACCCCCACCCCCAGCAGTGCAGGGGCAGCCTCCACCAGGACCCCACTCATGTCTCCCACCACCCCCACCCCCCAGCCACCAGGGGCAGCCTCCACCAGGCCCCCACTCATGTCTCCCACCCCCCACCCCCCCAGCACTGAGGGGCACCCTCCACCAGGCACCCACTCATGTCCCCTATCACCCCCACCCCCCAGCAGTGCAGGGGCAGCCTCCACCAGGCCCCCACTCATGTTTCCCACCCACCCCACCCCCCAGCACTGTGGGGCACCCTCCACCAGGCCCTTACTCATGTCCAACTCATGTCTCCCTGCACCCCCACCCCCCAGCAGTGCAGGGGGAGCCTCCACCAGGCCCCCACTCATGTCTCCCACCCACCCCCACCCCCCAGCACTGTGGGGCACCCTCCACCAGGCCCCCATTCATGTCTACCACCCACCCCACCCCCCAGCACTGTGGGGCAGCCTCCACCAGGCCCCCACTCATGCCTCCCACCCACCCCACGCCCCAGCCACCATGGGCAGCCTCCACCAGGCCCCCACTCATGTCTACCACCACCCCCACCCCCCCAGCAGTGCAGGGGCAGCCTCCACCAGGCCCCCACTCATGTCTCCCACCACCACCACCCCCCAGCCACCATGGGCAGCCCCCACCAGGCTCCCACCCATGTCTCCCACCCCCCACCCCTCCCCAGCACTGAGGGGCACCCTCCACCAGGGCCCCACTCATGTCCCCTATCACCCCCACCCCCAGCAGTGTAGGGGCAGCCTCCACCAGGCCCCCACTCATGTCTCCCACCACCCCCACCCCCGAGCCACCAGGGGCATCATCCACCAGGCCCCCACTCATGTCTCCCACCCCCACCCCACCAGCACTGAGGGGCACCCTCCACCAGGCCCCCACTCATGTCCCCTATCACCCCCACCCCCCAGCAGTGCAGGGGCAGCCTCCACCAGGCCCCAACTCATGTCTCCCACCCACCCCACCCCCCAGCACTGTGGGGCACCCTCCACCAGGCCCTCACTCATGTCTCCCACCACCACCACCACCCAGCCACCATGGGCAGCCCCCACCAGGCTCCCACCCATGTCTCCCACCCCCCACCCGCCCCCAGCACTGAGGGGCACCCTCCACCAGGCCCCACTCATGTCCCCTATCACCCCCACCCCCAGCAGTGCAGGGGCAGCCTCCACCAGGACCCCACTCATGTCTCCCACCACCCCCACCCCCAGCCACCAGGGGCAGCCTCCACCAGGCCCCCACTCATGTCTCCCACCCCCCACTCCCCCCAGCACTGAGGGGCACCCTCCACCAGGCCCCCACTCATGTCCCCTATCACCCCCACCCCCCAGCAGTGCAGGGGCAGCCTCCACCAGGCCCCCACCCCACCCCCCAGCACTGTGGGGCACCCTCCACCAGGCCCCCACTCATCTCTCCCACCCACCCCACCCCCCAGCACTGTGGGGCAGCCTCCACCAGGCCCCCACTCATGTCTCCCACCCCCCACCCCGCCAAGCACTGAGGGGCACCCTCCACCAGGCCCCCACTCATGTCCCCTATCACCCCCACCCCCCAGCAGTGCAGGGGCAGCCTCCACCAGGCCCCACTCATGTCTCCCACCCACCACCCCCCTAGCACTGAGGGGCACCCTCCACCATGCCCCCACTCATGTCCCCTATCACCCCCACCCCCCAGCAGTGCAGGGGCAGCCTCTACCAGGCCCCCACTCATGTCTCCCACCCACCCCACCCCCCAGCACTGCAGGGCACCCTCCACCAGGCCCCCACTCATGTCTCCCACCCACCCCACCCCCCAGCACTGTGGGGCAGCCTCCACCAGGCCCCCACTCATGTCTCCCACCCCCCCCAGCACTGAGGGGCACCCTCCACCAGGCCCCCACTCATGTCCCCTATCACCCCCACCCCCCAGCAGTGCAGGGGCAGCCTCCACCAGGCCCCCACTCATGTCTCCCACCCACCCCACCCCCCAGCACTGTGGGGCAGCCTCCACCAGGCCCCCACTCATGTCTCCCACCCACCCCACCCACCAGCACTGTGGGGCCCCTCCACCAGGCCCCCACTCATGTCTCCCACCCACCCCACCCCCCAGCACTGTGGGGCACCCTTCACCAGGCCCCCACTCATGTCTCCCACCACCCCCACCCCCCAGCCACCATGGGCAGCCCCCACCAGGCCCCCACTCATGTCTCCCACCCACCCCACCCCCAAGCACTGAGGGGCAGCCTCCACCAGGCCCCCACTCATGTCTCCCACCCCCCACCCCCCTAGCACTGAGGGGCACCCTCCACCATGCCCCCACTCATGTCCCCTATCACCCCCACCCCCCAGCAGTGCAGGGGCAGCCTCTACCAGGCCCCCACTCATGTCTCCCACCCACCCCACCCCCCAGCACTGCAGGGCACCCTCCACCAGGCCCCCACTCATGTCTCCCACCCACCCCACCCCCCAGCACTGTGGGGCAGCCTCCACCAGGCCCCCACTCATGTCTCCCACCCCCCCCAGCACTGAGGGGCACCCTCCACCAGGCCCCCACTCATGTCCCCTATCACCCCCACCCCCCAGCAGTGCAGGGGCAGCCTCCACCAGGCCCCCACTCATGTCTCCCACCCACCCCACCCCCCAGCACTGTGGGGCAGCCTCCACCAGGCCCCCACTCATGTCTCCCACCCACCCCACCCCCCAGCACTGTGGGGCCCCTCCACCAGGCCCCCACTCATGTCTCCCACCCACCCCACCCCCCAGCACTGTGGGGCACCCTCCACCAGGCCCCCACTCATGTCTCCCACCACCCCCACCCCCCAGCCACCATGGGCAGCCCCCACCAGGCTCCCATCCATGTCTACCACCACCCCCACCCCCACAGCAGTGCAGGGGCAGCCTCCACCAGGCCCCCACTCATGTCTCCCACCACCACCACCCCCCAGCCACCATGGGCAGCCCCCACCAGGCTCCCACCCATGTCTCCCACCCCCCACCCCTCCCCAGCACTGAGGGGCACCCTCCACCAGGGCCCCACTCATGTCCCCTATCACCCCCACCCCCAGCAGTGCAGGGGCAGCCTCCACCAGGACCCCACTCATGTCTCCCACCACCCCCACCCCCCAGCCACCAGGGGCAGCCTCCACCAGGCCCCCACTCATGTCTCCCACCCCCCCAGCACTGAGGGGCACCTTCCACCAGGCACCCACTCATGTCCCCTATCACCCCCACCCCCCAGCAGTGCAGGGGCAGCCTCCACCAGGCCCCCACTCATGTTTCCCCCCCACCCCACCCCCCAGCACTGTGGGGCACCCTCCACCAGGCCCTTACTCATGTCCAACTCATGTCTCCCTGCACCCCCACCCCCCAGCAGTGCAGGGGGAGCCTCCACCAGGCCCCCACTCATGTCTCCCACCCACACCCACCCCCCAGCACTGTGGGGCACCCTCCACCAGGCCCCCATTCATGTCTACCACCCACCCACCCCCCAGCACTGTGGGGCAGCCTCCACCAGGCCCCCACTCATGACTCCCACCCACCCCACCCCCCAGCCACCATGGGCAGTCTCCACCAGGCCCCCACTCATGTCTACCACCACCCCCACCCCCCAGCCACCATGGGCAGCCCCCACCAGGCTCCCACCCATGTCTCCCACCCCCCACCCCTCCCCAGCACTGAGGGGCACCCTCCACCAGGGCCCCACTCATGTCCCCTATCACCCCCACCCCCAGCAGTGTAGGGGCAGCCTCCACCAGGCCCCCACTCATGTCTCCCACCACCCCCACCCCCGAGCCACCAGGGGCATCATCCACCAGGCCCCCACTCATGTCTCCCACCCCCACCCCCCCCCAGCACTGAGGGGCACCCTCCACCAGGCCCCCACTCATGTCCCCTATCACCCCCACCCCCCAGCAGTGCAGGGGCAGCCTCCACCAGGCCCCCACTCATGTCTCCCACCCACCCCACCCCCCAGCACTGTGGGGCACCCTCCACCAGGCCCTCACTCATGTCTCCCACCACCACCACCACCCAGCCACCATGGGCAGCCCCCACCAGGCTCCCACCCATGTCTCCCACCCCCCACCCGCCCCCAGCACTGAGGGGCACCCTCCACCAGGCCCCACTCATGTGCCCTATCACCCCCACCCCCAGCAGTGCAGGGGCAGCCTCCACCAGGACCCCACTCATGTCTCCCACCACCCCCACCCCCCAGCCACCAGGGGCAGCCTCCACCAGGCCCCCACTCATGTCTCCCACCCCCCACTCCCCCCAGCACTGAGGGGCACCCTCCACCAGGCCCCCACTCATGTCCCCTATCACCCCCACCCCCCAGCAGTGCAGGGGCAGCCTCCACCAGGCCCCCACCCATGTCTCCCACCCACCCCACCCCCCAGCACTGTGGGGCACCCTCCACCAGGCCCCCACTCATCTCTCCCACCCACCCCACCCCCCAGCACTGTGGGGCAGCCTCCACCAGGCCCCCATTCATGTCTCCCACCCCCCACCCCCCCAAGCACTGAGGGGCACCCTCCACCAGGCCCCCACTCATGTCCCCTATCACCCCACCCCCCAGCAGTGCAGGGGCAGCCTCCACCAGGCCCCCACTCATGTCTCCCACCAACCCCACCCCCCAGCACTGTGGGGCACCCTCCACCAGGCCCCCACTCATGTCTACCACCACCCACACCCCCCAGCCACCAGGGGCAGCCTCCACCAGGCCCCCAGTCATGTCCAACTCATGTCTTCCTGCACCCCCACCCCCCAGAAGTGCAGGGGTAGCCTCCACCAGGCCCCCACTCATGTCTCCCACCCACCCCACCCCCCAGCACTGTGGGGCACCCTCCACCAGGCCCCCACTCATGTCTCCCACCACCCCCACCCCCCAGCCACCAGGGGCAGCCTCCACCAGGCCCCCACTCATGTCCAATACATGTCTCCCTGTACCCCCACCCCCCAGCAGTGCAGGGGCAGCCTCCATCAAGCCCCCACTCATGTCTCCCACCCACCCCAATCCCCAGCACTTTGGGGCACCCTCCACCAGGCCCCCACTCATGTCTCCCACCCACCCCGCCCCCCAGCACTGTGGGGCAGCCTCCACCAGGCCCCCACTCATGTCTTCCACCCACCCCACCCCCCAGCCACCATGGGCAGCCTCCACCAGGCCCCCACTCATGTCTCCCACCCACCCCACCCCCCAGCCGCCATGGGCAGCCTCCACCAGGCCCCCACTCATGTCCCCTATCACCCCCACCCCCAGCAGTGCAGGGGCACCCTCCACCAGGCCCCCACACATGTCTCCCACCCCCCACCCCCTCCCCAGCACTGAGGGGCACCCTCCACCAGGCCCCCACTCATGTCCCCTATCACCCCCACCCCCAGCAGTGCAGGGGCAACCACCACCAGGCCGCCACTCATGTCTCCCACCCACCCCATACCCCAGCACTGTGGGGCACCCTCCACCAGGCCCCCACTCATGTCTCCCACCACCCCCACCCCCCAGCCACCATGGGCAGCTCCCACCAGGCTCCCACCCATGTCTACCACCACCCCCACCCCCCAGCAGTGCTGGGGCAGCCTCCACCAGGCCCCCACTCATGTCTCCCACCACCACCACCCCCCAGCCACCATGGGCAGCCCCCACCAGGCTCCCACTCATGTCCAACTCATGTCTACCACCACCCCCACCTCCCAGCAGTGCAGGGGCAGCCTCCACCAGGCCCCCACTCATGTCCAACTCATGTCTCCCTGCACCCCCACCCCCCAGCAGTGCAGGGGCAGCCTCCACCAGGCCCCCACTGATGTCTCTCACCCACCCCACCCCCCAGCACTGTGGGGCACCCTCCACCAGGCCCCCACTCATGTCTCCCACCACCCCCACCCCCCAGCCACCAGGGGCAGCCTCCACCAGGGGGCCCCCACTCATGTCCAACTCATGTCTCCCTGCACCCCCACCCCCAGCAGTGCAGGGGCAGCCTCCACCAGGGCCCCACTCATGTCTCCCACCCACCCCACCCCCAGCACTGTGGGGCAGCCTCCACCAGGCCCCCACTCATGTCTCCCACCCCCCTCCCCCCGCCAGCACTGAGGGGCACCCTCCACCAGGCCCCCACTCATGTCCCCTATCACCCCCCCAGCAGTACAGGAGCAGCCTCCACCAGGCCCCCACTCATGTCTCCCACCCACCCCACCCCCCAGCACTGTGGGGCACCCTCCACCAGGCCCCCACTCATGTCTCCCACCACCCCCACCCCCCAGCCACCAGGGGCAGCCTCGACCAGACCCCCACTCATGTCCAACTCATGTCTCCCTGCACCCCCAGCAGTGCAGGGGCAGCCTCCACCAGGCCCCCACTCATGTCTCCCACCCACCCCACCCCCCAGCACTGCAGGGCACCCTCCACCAGGCCCCCACTCATGTCTCCCACCCACCCCACCCCCCAGCACTGTGGGGCAGCCTCCACCAGGCCCCCACTCATGTCTCCCACCCCTCCCCCAGCACTGAGGGGCACCCTCCACCAGGCCCCCACTCATGTCCCCTATCACCCCCACCCCCCAGCAGTGCAGGGGCAGCCTCCACCAGGCCCCCACCCATGTCTCCCACCCACCCCACCCCCCAGCACTGTGGGGCAGCCTCCACCAGGCCCCCACTCATGTCTCCCACCCACCCCACCCCCCAGCACCGTGGGGCACCCTCCACCAGGCCCCCACTCATGTCTCCCACCCACCCCACCCCCCAGCACTGTGGGGCACCCTCCACCAGGCCCCCACTCATGTCTCCCACCACCCCCACCCCCCAGCCACCATGGGCAGCCCCCACCAGGCTCCCACCCATGTCTACCACCACCCCCACCCCCACAGAAGTGCAGGGGCAGCCTCCACCAGGCCCCCACTCATGTCTCCCACCACCACCACCCCCCAGCCACCATGCGCAGCCCCCACCAGGCTCCCACCCATGTCTCCCACCCCCCACCCCTCCCCAGCACTGAGGGGCACCCTCCACCAGGGCCCCACCCATGTCCCCTATCACCCCCACCCCCAGCAGTGCAGGGGCAGCCTCCACCAGGACCCCACTCATGTCTCCCACCACCCCCACCCCCCAGCCACCAGGGGCAGCCTCCACCAGGCCCCCACTCATGTCTCCCACCCCCCACCCCCCCAGCACTGAGGGGCACCCTCCACCAGGCACCCACTCATGTCCCCTATCACCCCCACCCCCCAGCAGTGCAGGGGCAGTCTCCACCAGGCCCCCACTCATGTTTCCCACCCACCCCACCCCCCAGCACTGTGGGGCACCCTCCACCAGGCCCTTACTCATGTCCACCTCATGTCTCCCTGCACCCCCACCCCCCAGCAGTGCAGGGGGAGCCTCCACCAGGCCCCCACTCATGTCTCCCACCCACCCCCACCCCCCAGCACTGTGGGGCACCCTCCACCAGGCCCCCATTCATGTCTACCACCCACCCCACCCCCCAGCACTGTGGGGCAGCCTCCACCAGGCCCCCACTCATGCCTCCCACCCACCCCACCACCAGGCCACCATGGGCAGCCTCCACCAGGCCCCCACTCATGTCTACCACCACCCCCACCCCCCCAGCAGTGCAGGAGCAGCCTCCACCAGGCCCCCACTCATGTCTCCCACCACCACCACCCCCCAGCCACCATGGGCAGCCCCCACCAGGCTCCCACCCATGTCTCCCACCCCCCACCCCTCCCCAGCACTGAGGGGCACCCTCCACCAGGGCCCCACTCATGTCCCCTATCACCCCCACCCCCAGCAGTGTAGGGGCAGCCTCCACCAGGCCCCCACTCATGTCTCCCACCACCCCCACCCCCGAGCCACCAGGGGCATCATCCACCAGGCCCCCACTCATGTCTCCCACCCCCCACCCCCCCAGCACTGAGGGGCACCCTCCACCAGGCCCCCACTCATGTCCCCTATCACCCCCACCCCCCAGCAGTGCAGGGGCAGCCTCCACCAGGCCCCAACTCATGTCTCCCACCCACCCCACCCCCCAGCACTATGGGGCACCCTCCACCAGGCCCTCACTCATGTCTCCCACCACCACCACCACCCAGCCACCATGGGCAGCCCCCACCAGGCTCCCACCCATGTCTCCCACCCCCCACCCGCCCCCAGCACTGAGGGGCACCCTCCACCAGGCCCCACTCATGTCCCCTATCACCCCCACCCCCAGCAGTGCAGGGGCAGCCTCCACCAGGACCCCACTCATGTCTCCCACCACCCCCACCCCCCAGCCACCAGGGGCAGCCTCCACCAGGCCCCCACTCATGTCTCCCACCCCCCACTCCTCCCAGCACTGAGGGGCACCCTCCACCAGGCCCCCACTCATGTCCCCTATCACCCCCACCCCCCAGCAGTGCAGGGGCAGCCTCCACCAGGCCCCCACCCATGTCTCCCACCCACCCCACCCCACCCCCCAGCACTGTGGGGCACCCTCCACCAGGCCCCCACTCATCTCTCCCACCCACCCCACCCCCCAGCACTGTGGGGCAGCCTCCACCAGGCCCCCACTCATGTCTCCCACCCCCCACCCCCCCCAAGCACTGAGGGGCACCCTCCACCAGGCCCCCACTCATGTCCCCTATCACCCCCACCCCCCAGCAGTGCAGGGGCAGCCTCCACCAGGCCCCCACTCATGTCTCCCACCCCCCACCCCCCTAGCACTGAGGGGCACCCTCCACCATGCCCCCACTCATGTCCCCTATCACCCCCACCCCCCAGCAGTGCAGGGGCAGCCTCTACCAGGCCCCCACTCATGTCTCCCACCCACCCCACCCCCCAGCACTGCAGGGCACCCTCCACCAGGCCCCCACTCATGTCTCCCACCCACCCCACCCCCCAGCACTGTGGGGCAGCCTCCACCAGGCCCCCACTCATGTCTCCCACCCCCCCAGCACTGAGGGGCACCCTCCACCAGGCCCCCACTCATGTCCCCTATCACCCCCACCCCCCAGCAGTGCAGGGGCAGCCTCCACCAGGCCCCCACTCATGTCTCCCACCCACCCCACCCCCCAGCACTGTGGGGCACCCTCCACCAGGCCCCCACTCATGTCTCCCACCACCCCCACCCCCCAGCCACCATGGGCAGCCCCCACCAGGCTCCCATCCATGTCTACCACCACCCCCACCCCCACAGCAGTGCAGGGGCAGCCTCCACCAGGCCCCCACTCATGTCTCCCACCACCACCACCCCCCAGCCACCATGGGCAGCCCCCACCAGGCTCCCACCCATGTCTCCCACCCCCCACCCCTCCCCAGCACTGAGGGGCACCCTCCACCAGGGCCCCACTCATGTCCCCTATCGCCCCCACCCCCAGCAGTGCAGGGGCAGCCTCCACCAGGACCCCACTCATGTCTCCCACCACCCCCACCCCCCAGCCACCAGGGGCAGCCTCCACCAGGCCCCCACTCATGTCTCCCACCCCCCACCCCCCCAGCACTGAGGGGCACCCTCCACCAGGCACCCACTCATGTCCCCTATCACCCCCACCCCCCAGCAGTGCAGGGGCAGCCTCCACCAGGCCCCCACTCATGTTTCCCCCCCACCCCACCCCCCAGCACTGTGGGGCACCCTCCACCAGGCCCTTACTCATGCCCAACTCATGTCTCCCTGCACCCCCACCCCCCAGCAGTGCAGGGGGAGCCTCCACCAGGCCCCCACTCATGTCTCCCACCCACCCCCACCCCCCAGCACTGTGGGGCACCCTCCACCAGGCCCCCATTCATGTCTACCACCCACCCCACCCCCCAGCACTGTGGGGCAGCCTCCACCAGGCCCCCACTCATGCCTCCCACCCACCCTACCCCCCAGCCACCATGGGCAGCCTCCACCGGGCCCCCACTCATGTCTACCACCACCCCCACCCCCCCAGCAGTGCAGGGGCAGCCTCCACCAGGCCCCCACTCATGTCTCCCACCACCACCACCCCCCAGCCACCATGGGCAGCCCCCACCAGGCTCCCACCCATGTCTCCCACCCCCCACCCCTCCCCAGCACTGAGGGGCACCCTCCACCAGGGCCCCACTCATGTCCCCTATCACCCCCACCCCCAGCAGTGTAGGGGCAGCCTCCACCAGGCCCCCACTCATGTCTCCCACCACCCCCACCCCCGAGCCACCAGGGGCATCATCCACCAGGCCCCCACTCATGTCTCCCACCCCCCACCCCCCCAGCACTGAGGGGCACCCTCCACCAGGCCCCCACTCATGTCCCCTATCACCGCCACCCCCCAGCAGTGCAGGGGCAGCCTCCACCAGGCCCCCACTCATGTCTCCCACACACCCCACCCCCCAGCACTGTGGGGCACCCTCCACCAGGCCCTCACTCATGTCTCCCACCACCACCACCACCCAGCCACCATGGGCAGCCCCCACCAGGCTCCCACCCATGTCTCCCACCCCCCACCCGCCCCCAGCACTGAGGCGTACCCTCCACCAGGCCCCACTCATGTCCCCTATCACCCCCACCCTCAGCAGTGCAGGGGCAGCCTCCACCAGGACCCCACTCATGTCTCCCACCACCCCCACCCCCCAGCCACCAGGGGCAGCCTTCACCAGGCCCCCACTCATGTCTCCCACCCCCCACTCCCCCCAGCACTGAGGGGCACCCTCCACCAGGCCCCCACTCATGTCCCCTATCACCCCCACCCCCAGCAGTGCAGGGGCAGCCTCCACCAGGCCCCCACACATGTCTCCCACCCCCACCCCCTCCCCAGCACTGAGGGGCACCCTCCACCAGGCCCCCACTCATGTCCCCTATCACCCCCACCCCCAGCAGTGCAGGGGCAACCACCACCAGGCCGCCACTCATGTCTCCCACCCACCCCACCCCCCAGCACTGTGGGGCACCCTCCACCAGGCCCCCACTCATGTCTCCCACCGCCCCCACTCCCCAGCCACCATGGGCAGCCCCCACCAGGCTCCCACCCATGTCTACCACCACCCCCACCCCCCAGCAGTGCTGGGGAAGCCTCCACCAGGCCCCCACTCATGTCTCCCACCACCACCACCCCCCAGCCACCATGGGCAGCCCCCACCAGGCTCCCACTCATGTCCAACTCATGTCTACCACCACCCCCACCTCCCAGCAGTGCAGGGGCAGCCTCCACCAGGCCCCCACTCATGTCCAACTCATGTCTCCCTGCACCCCCACCCCCCAGCAGTGCAGGGGCAGCCTCCACCAGGCCCCCACTCATGTCTCTCACCCACCCCACCCCCCAGCACTGTGGGGCGCCCTCCACCAGGCCCCCACTCATGTCTCCCACCACCCCCACCCCCCAGCAGTGCAGGGGCAGCCTCCACCAGGCCCCCACTCATGTCTCCCACCCACCCCACCCCCCAGCACTGTGGGGCACCCTGCACCAGGCCCCACTCATGTCTCCCACCACCCCCACCCCCCAGCCACCAGGGGCAGCATCCACCAGGCCCCCACTCATGTCCAACTCATGTCCCCCTGCACCCCCACCCCCAACAGTGCAGGGGCAGCCTCCATTAGGCCCCCACTCATGTCTCCCACCACCCCCACCCCCCAGCCACCAGGGGCAGCCTCCACCAGGCCCCCACTCATGTCCAACTCATGTCTCCCTGCACCCCCACCCCCAGCAGTGCAGGGGCAGCCTCCACCAGGCCCCCACTCATGTCTCCCACCACCACCACCCCCCGGCCACCATGGGCAGCCCCCACCAGGCTCCCACCCATGTCTACCACCACCCCCACCACCCAGCAGTGCAGGGGCAGCCTCCACCAGGCCCCCACTCATGTCTCCCACCCACCCCACCCCCCAGCACTGTGGGGCACCCTCCACCAGGCCCCCACTCATGTCTCCCACCACCCCCACCCCCCAGCCACCAGGGGCAGCCTCCACCAGGCCCCCACTCATGTCCAATACATGTCTCCCTGTACCCCCACCCCCCAGCAGTGCAGGGGCAGCCTCCATCAAGCCCCCACTCATGTCTCCCACCCACCCCACCCCCCAGCACTTTAGGGCACCCTCCACCAGGCCCCCACTCATGTCTCCCACCCACCCCACCCCCCAGCACTGTGGGGCAGCCTCCACCAGGCCCCCACTCATGTCTTCCACCCACCCCACCCCCCAGCCACCATGGGCAGCCTCCACCAGGCCCTCACTCATGTCTCCCACCCACCCCACCCCCCAGCCGCCATGGGCAGCCTCCACCAGGCCCCCACTCATGTCCCCTATCACCCCCACCCCCAGCAGTGCAGGGGCAGCCTCCACCAGGCCCCCACACATGTCTCCCACCCCCCTCCCCCTCCCCAGCACTGAGGGGCACCCTCCACCAGGCCCCCACTCATGTCCCCTATCACCCCCACCCCCAGCAGTGCAGGGGCAACCACCACCAGGCCGCCACTCATGTCTCCCACCCACCCCACCCCCCAGCACTGTGGGGCACCCTCCACCAGGCCCCCACTCATGTCTCCCACCACACCCACCCCCCAGCCACCATGGGCAGCCCCCACCAGGCTCCCACCCATGTCTACCACCACCCCCACCCCCCAGCAGTGCTGGGGCAGCCTCCACCAGGCCCCCACTCATGTCTCCCACCACCACCACCCCCCAGCCACCATGGGCAGCCCCCACCAGGCTCCCACTCATGTCCAACTCATGTCTACCACCACCCCCACCTCCCAGCAGTGCAGGGGCAGCCTCCACCAGGCCCCCACTCATGTCCAACTCATGTCTCCCTGCACCCCCACCCCCCAGCAGTGCAGGGGCAGCCTCCACCAGGCCCCCACTCATGTCCAACTCATGTCTCCCTGCACCCCCACCCCCAGCAGTGCAGGGGCAGCCTCCACCAGGCCCCCACTCATGTCTCTCACCCACCCCACCCCCCAGCACTGTGGGGCACCCTCCACCAGGCCCCCACTCATGTCTCCCACCACCCCCACCCCCCAGCCACCAGGGGCAGCCTCCACCAGTGGGCCCCCACTCATGTCTCCCACCCACCCCACCCCCCAGCACTGTGGGGCAGCCTCCACCAGGCCCCCACTCATGTCTCCCACCCCCCTCCCCCTCCAGCACTGAGGGGCACCCTCCACCAGGCCCCCACTCATGTCCCCTATCACCCCCCCAGCAGTGCAGGAGCAGCCTCCACCAGGCCCCCACTCATGTCTCCCACCCACCCCACCCCCCAGCACTGTGGGGCACCCTCCACCAGGCCCCCACTCATGTCTCCCACCACCCCCACCCCCCAGCCACCAGGGGCAGCCTCGACCAGGCCCCCACTCATGTCCAACTCATGTCTCCCTGCACCCCCAGCAGTGCAGGGGCAGCCTCCACCAGGCTCCCACTCATGTCTCCCACCCACCCCATCCCCCAGCACTGTGGGGCACCAGACACCAGGCCCCCACTCATGTCTCCCACCACCCCCACCCCCCAGCCACCAGGGGCAGCCTCCACCAGGCCCCCACTCATGTCCAACTCATGTCTCCCTGCACCCCCAGCAGTGCAGGGGCAGCCTCCACCAGGCCACCACTCATGTCTCCCACCCACCCCACCCCCCAGCACTGTGGGGCACCCTCCACCAGGCCCCCACTCATGTCTCCCACCACCCCCACCCCCCAGCCACCAGGGACAGCCTCCACCAGGCCCCCACTCATGTCTCCCTGCACCCCCACCCCCCAGCAGTGCAGGGGCAGCCTCCACCAGGCCCCCACTCATGTCCAACTCATGTCTCCCTGCACCCCCACCCCCAGCAGTGCAGGGGCAGCCTCCACCAGGCCCCCACTCATGTCTCCCACCCACCCCACCCCCAGCACTGTGGGGCAGCCTCCACCAGGCCCCCACTCATGTCTCCCACCCCCACCCCCCCAGCACTGAGGGGCACCCTCCACCAGGTCCCCACTCATGTCCCCTATCACCCCCACCCCCCAGCAGTGCAGGGGCAGCCTCCACCAGGCCCCCACTCATGTCTCCCACCCACCCCACCCCCCAGCACTGTGGGGCACCCTGCACCAGGCCCCACTCATGTCTCCCACCACCCCCACCCCCCAGCCACCAGGGGCAGCCTCCACCAGGCCCCCACTCATGTCCAACTCATGTCCCCCTGCACCCCCACCCCCAACAGTGCAGGGGCAGCCTCCATCAGGCCCCCACTCATGTCTCCCACCACCCCCACCCCCCAGCCACCAGGGGCAGCCTCCACCAGGCCCCCACTCATGTCTAACTCATGTCTCCCTGCACCCCCACCCCCAGCAGTGCAGGGGCAGCCTCCACCAGGCCCCCACTCATGTCTCCCACCAAAACCACCCCCCGGCCACCATGGGCAGCCCCCACCAGGCTCCCACCCATGTCTACCACCACCCCCCACCCCCCAGCAGTGCAGGGGCAGCCTCCACCAGGCCCCCACTCATGTCTCCCACCCACCCCACCCCCCAGCACTGTGGGGCACCCTCCACCAGGCCCCCACTCATGTCTCCCACCACTCCCATCCCCCAGCCACCAGGGGCAGCCTCCACAAGGCCCCCACTCATGTCCAACTCATGTCTCCCTGCACCCCCACCCCCCAGCAGTGCCGGGGCAGGCTCCACCAGGCCCCCACTCATGTCCAACTCATGTCTCCCTGCACCCCCACCCCCAGCAGTGCAGGGGCAGCCTCCACCAGGCCCCCACTAATGTCTCCCATCCACCCCACCCCCCAGCACTGTGGGGCAGCCTCCACCAGGCCCCCACTCATGTCTCCCACCCCCCCCCAGCACTGAGGGGCACCCTCCACCAGGCCCCCACTCATGTCCCCTATCACCCCCACCCCCCAGCAGTGCAGGGGCAGCCTCCACCAGGCCCCCACTCATGTCTCCCACCCACCCCACCCCCCGGCACTGTGGGGCACCCTCCACCAGGCCCCCACTCATGTCTACCACCACCCCCACCCCCCAGCCACCAGGGGCAGCCTCCACCAGGCCCCCACTCATGTCCAACTCATGTCTCCCTGCACCCCCACCCCCCAGCAGTGCAGGGGCAGCCTCCACCAGGCCCCCACTCATGTCTCCCACCACCCCCACCCCCCAGCCACCAGGGGCAGCCTCCACCAGGGGGCCCCCACTCATGTCCAACTCATGTCTCCCACCACCCCCACCCACCAGCAGTGCAGGAGCAGCCTCCACCAGGCCCCCACTCATGTCCAACTCATGTCTCCCTGCACCCCCACCCCCAGCAGTGCAGGGGCACCCTCCACCAGGCCCCCACTCATGTCCCCTATCACCCCCCCAGCAGTGCAGGAGCAGCCTCCACCAGGCCCCCACTCATGTCGATCACCCACCCCACCCCCCAGCACTGTGGGGCACCCTCCACCAGGCCCCCACTCATGTCTCCCACCACCCCCACCCCCCAGCCACCAGGGGCAGCCTCGACCAGGCCCCCACTCATGTCCAACTCATGTCTCCCTGCACCCCCAGCAGTGCAGGGGCAGCCTCCACCAGGCTCCCACTCATGTCTCCCACCCACCCCATCCCCCAGCACTGTGGGGCACCAGACACCAGGCCCCCACTCATGTCTCCCACCACCCCCACCCCCCAGCCACCAGGGGCAGCCTCCACCAGGCCCCCACTCAAGTCCAACTCATGTCTCCCTGCACCCCCAGCAGTGCAGGGGCAGCCTCCACCAGGCCACCACTCATGTCTCCCACCCACCCCCCAGCACTGTGGGGCACCCTCCACCAGGCCCCCACTCATGTCTCCCACGACCCCCACCCCCCAGCCACCAGGGACAGCCTCCACCAGGCCCCCACTCATGTCTCCCTGCACCCCCACCCCCCAGCAGTGCAGGGGCAGCCTCCACCAGGCCCCCACTCATGTCCAACTCATGTCTCCCTGCACCCCCACCCCCAGCAGTGCAGGGGCAGCCTCCACCAGGCCCCCACTCATGTCGATCACCCACCCCACCCCCCAGCACTGTGGGGCAGCCTCCACCAGGCCCCCACTCATGTCTCCCACCCCCACCCCCCAGCCACCAGGGGCAGCCTCGACCAGGCCCCCACTCATGTCCAACTCATGTCTCCCTGCACCCCCAGCAGTGCAGGGGCAGCCTCCACCAGGCTCCCACTCATGTCTCCCACCCACCCCATCCCCCAGCACTGTGGGGCACCAGACACCAGGCCCCCACTCATGTCTCCCACCACCCCCACCCCCCAGCCACCAGGGGCAGCCTCCACCAGGCCCCCACTCAAGTCCAACTCATGTCTCCCTGCACCCCCAGCAGTGCAGGGGCAGCCTCCACCAGGCCACCACTCATGTCTCCCACCCACCCCCCAGCACTGTGGGGCACCCTCCACCAGGCCCCCACTCATGTCTCCCACCACCCCCACCCCCCAGCCACCAGGGACAGCCTCCACCAGGCCCCCACTCATGTCTCCCTGCACCCCCACCCCCCAGCAGTGCAGGGGCAGCCTCCACCAGGCCCCCACTCATGTCCAACTCATGTCTCCCTGCACCCCCACCCCCAGCAGTGCAGGGGCAGCCTCCACCAGGCCCCCACTCATGTCTCCCACCCACCCCACCCCCAGCACTGTGGGGCAGCCTCCACCAGGCCCCCACTCATGTCTCCCAACCCCACCCCCCCAGCACTGAGGGGCACCCTCCACCAGGTCCCCACTCATGTCCCCTATCACCCCCACCCCCCAGCAGTGCAGGGGCAGCCTCCACCAGGCCCCCACTCATGTCTCCCACCCACCCCACCCCCCAGCACTGTGGGGCACCCTGCACCAGGCCCCACTTATGTCTCCCACCACCCCCACCCCCCAGCCACCAGGGGCAGCCTCCACCAGGCCCCCACTCATGTCCAACTCATGTCCCCCTGCACCCCCACCCCCAACAGTGCAGGGGCAGCCTCCATCAGGCCCCCACTCATGTCTCCCACCACCCCCACCCCCCAGCCACCAGGGGCAGCCTCCACCAGGCCCCCACTCATGTCTAACTCATGTCTCCCTGCACCCCCACCCCCAGCAGTGCAGGGGCAGCCTCCACCAGGCCCCCACTCATGTCTGCCACCAAAACCACCCGCCGGCCACCATGGGCAGCCCCCACCAGGCTCCCACCCATGTCTACCACCACCCCCCACCCCCCAGCAGTGCAGGGGCAGCCTCCACCAGGCCCCCACTCATGTCTCCCACCCACCCCACCCCCAGCACTGTGGGGCACCCTCCACCAGGCCCCCACTCATGTCTCCCACCACTCCCATCCCCCAGCCACCAGGGGCAGCCTCCACAAGGCCCCCACTCATGTCCAACTCATGTCTCCCTGCACCCCCACCCCCCAGCAGTGCCGGGGCAGGCTCCACCAGGCCCCCACTCATGTCCAACTCATGTCTCCCTGCACCCCCACCCCCAGCAGTGCAGGGGCAGCCTCCACCAGGCCCCCACTAATGTCTCCCATCCACCCCACCCCCCAGCACTGTGGGGCAGCCTCCACCAGGCCCCCACTCATGTCTCCCACCCCCCCCAGCACTGAGGGGCACCCTCCACCAGGCCCCCACTCATGTCCCCTATCACCCCCACCCCCCAGCAGTGCAGGGGCAGCCTCCACCAGGCCCCCACTCATGTCTCCCACCCACCCCACCCCCCGCACTGTGGGGCACCCTCCACCAGGCCCCCACTCATGTCTACCACCACCCCCACCCCCCAGCCACCAGGGGCAGCCTCCACCAGGCCCCCACTCATGTCCAACTCATGTCTCCCTGCACCCCCACCCCCCAGCAGTGCAGGGGCAGCCTCCACCAGGCCCCCACTCATGTCTCCCACCACCCCCACCCCCCAGCCACCAGGGGCAGCCTCCACCAGGGGGCCCCCACTCATGTCCAACTCATGTCTCCCACCACCCCCACCCCCCAGCAGTGCAGGGGCAGCCTCCACCAGGCCCCCACTCATGTCCAACTCATGTCTCCCTGCACCCCCACCCCCAGCAGTGCAGGGGCACCCTCCACCAGGCCCCCACTCATGTCCCCTATCACCCCCCCAGCAGTGCAGGAGCAGCCTCCACCAGGCCCCCACTCATGTCTCCCACCCACCCCACCCCCCAGCACTGTGGGGCACCCTCCACCAGGCCCCCACTCATGTCTCCCACCACCCCCACCCCCCAGCCACCAGGGGCAGCCTCGACCAGGCCCCACTCATGTCCAACTCATGTCTCCCTGCACCCCCAGCAGTGCAGGGGCAGCCTCCACCAGGCTCCCACTCATGTCTCCCACCCACCCCATCCCCCAGCACTGTGGGGCACCAGACACCAGGCCCCCACTCATGTCTCCCACCACCCCCACCCCCCAGCCACCAGGGGCAGCCTCCACCAGGCCCCCACTCAAGTCCAACTCATGTCTCCCTGCACCCCCAGCAGTGCAGGGGCAGCCTCCACCAGGCCACCACTCATGTCTCCCACCCACCCCCCAGCACTGTGGGGCACCCTCCACCAGGCCCCCACTCATGTCTCCCACGACCCCCACCCCCCAGCCACCAGGGACAGCCTCCACCAGGCCCCCACTCATGTCTCCCTGCACCCCCACCCCCCCAGTCAGTGCAGGGGCAGCCTCCACCAGGCCCCCACTCATGTCCAACTCATGTCTCCCTGCACCCCCACCCCCAGCAGTGCAGGGGCAGCCTCCACCAGGCCCCCACTCATGTCGATCACCCACCCCACCCCCAGCACTGTGGGGCAGCCTCCACCAGGCCCCCACTCATGTCTCCCACCCCCACCCCCCAGCCACCAGGGGCAGCCTCGACCAGGCCCCCACTCATGTCCAACTCATGTCTCCCTGCACCCCCAGCAGTGCAGGGGCAGCCTCCACCAGGCTCCCACTCATGTCTCCCACCCACCCCATCCCCCAGCACTGTGGGGCACCAGACACCAGGCCCCCACTCATGTCTCCCACCACCCCCACCCCCCAGCCACCAGGGGCAGCCTCCACCAGGCCCCCACTCAAGTCCAACTCATGTCTCCCTGCACCCCCAGCAGTGCAGGGGCAGCCTCCACCAGGCCACCACTCATGTCTCCCACCCACCCCCCAGCACTGTGGGGCACCCTCCACCAGGCCCCCACTCATGTCTCCCACGACCCCCACCCCCCAGCCACCAGGGACAGCCTCCACCAGGCCCCCACTCATGTCTCCCTGCACCCCCACCCCCCAGCAGTGCAGGGGCAGCCTCCACCAGGCCCCCACTCATGTCCAACTCATGTCTCCCTGCACCCCCACCCCCAGCAGTGCAGGGGCAGCCTCCACCAGGCCCCCACTCATGTCGATCACCCACCCCACCCCCAGCACTGTGGGGCAGCCTCCACCAGGCCCCCACTCATGTCTCCCACCCCCACCCCCCAGCCACCAGGGGCAGCCTCCACCAGGCCCCCACTCATGTCCAACTCATGTCTCCCTGCACCCCCACCCCCCAGCAGTGCAGGGGAAGCCTCCACCAGGCCCCCACTCATGTCTCCCACCAAAACCACCCCCCGGCCACCATGGGCAGCCCCCACCAGGCTCCCACCCATGTCTACCACCACCCCCCACCCCCCAGCAGTGTAGGGGCAGCCTCCACCAGGCCCCCACTCATGTCTCCCACCCACCCCACCCCCCAGCACTGTGGGGCACCCTCCACCAGGCCCCCATTCATGTCTCCCACCACTCCCATCCCCCAGCCACCAGGGGCAGCCTCCACAAGGCCCCCACTCATGTCCAACTCATGTCTCCCTGCACCCCCACCCCCCAGCAGTGCAGGGGCAGCCTCCACCAGGCCCCCACTCATGTCCAACTCATGTCTCCCTGCACCCCCACCCCCAGCAGTGCAGGGGCAGCCCTCCACCAGGCTCCCACTAATGTCTCCCATCCACCCCACCCCCCAGCACTGTGGGGCAGCCTCCACCATGCCCCCACTCATGTCTCCCACCCCCCCCAGCACTGAGGGGCACCCTCCACCAGGCCCCCACTCATGTCCCCTATCACCCCCACCCCCCAGCAGTGCAGGGGCAGCCTCCACCAGGCCCCCACTCATGTCTCCACCCACCCCACCCCCCGGCACTGTGGGGCACCCTCCACCAGGCCCCCACTCATGTCTACCACCACCCCCACCCCCCAGCCACCAGGGGCAGCCTCCACCAGGCCCCCACTCATGTCCAACTCATGTCTCCCTGCACCCCCACCCCCCAGCAGTGCAGGGGCAGCCTCCACCAGGCCCCCACTCATGTCTCCCACCACCCCCACCCCCCAGCCACCAGGGGCAGCCTCCACCAGGCCCCCACTCATGTCCAACTCATGTCTCCTGCACCCCCACCCCCCAGCAGTGCAGGGGCAGCCTCCACCAGGCCCCACTCATGTCCAACTCATGTCTCCCTGCACCCCCACCCCCAGCAGTGCAGGGGGCACCCTCCACCAGGCCCCCACTCATGTCCCCTATCACCCCCCCAGCAGTGCAGGAGCAGCCTCCACCAGGCCCCCACTCATGTCTCCCCACCCACCCCACCCCCCAGCACTGTGGGGCACCCTCCACCAGGCCCCCACTCATGTCTCCCACCACCCCCACCCCCCAGCCACCAGGGGCAGCCTCGACCTGGCCCCCACTCATGTCCAACTCATGTCTCCCTGCACCCCCAGCAGTGCAGGGGCAGCTTCCACCCAGGCTCCCACTCATGTCTCCCACCCACCCCATCCCCCAGCACTGTGGGGCACCAGACACCAGGCCCCCACTCATGTCTCCCACCACCCCCACCCCCCAGCCACCAGGGGCAGCCTCCACCAGGCCCCCACTCATGTCCAACTCATGTCTCCCTGCACCCCCAGCAGTGCAGGGGGCAGCCTCCACCAGGCCACCACTCATGTCTCCCACCCACCCCACCCCCCAGCACTGTGGGGCACCCTCCACCAGGCCCCCACTCATGTCTCCCCACCACCCCCCACCCCCCAGCCCACCAGGGACAGCCTCCACCAGGCCCCCACTCATGTCTCCCTGCACCCCCACCCCCCAGCAGTGCAGGGGCAGCCTCCACCAGGCCCCACTCATGTCCAACTCATGTCTCCCTGCACCCCCACCCCCAGCAGTGCAGGGGCAGCCTCCACCAGGCCCCCACTCATGTCTCCCACCCACCCCACCCCCAGCACTGTGGGCAGCCTCCACCAGGCCCCCACTCATGTCTCCCACCCCCACCCCCCAGCCACCAGGGGGCAGCCTCCACCAGTCCCCCACTCATGTCCAACTCATGTCTCCCCTGCACCCCCACCCCCAGCAGTGCAGGGGCAGCCTCCACCAGGCCCCCACTCATGTCTCCCACCAAAACCACCCCCCGGCCACCATGGGCAGCCCCCACCAGGCTCCCACCCATGTCTACCACCACCCCCCACCCCCCAGCAGTGTAGGGGCAGCCTCCACCAGGCCCCCACTCATGTCTCCCACCCACCCCACCCCCCAGCACTGTGGGGCACCCTCCACCAGGCCCCCACTCATGTCTCCCACCACTCCCATCCCCCAGCCACCAGAGGCAGCCTCCACAAGGCCCCCACTCATGTCCAACTCATGTCTCCCTGCACCCCCACCCCCCAGCAGTGTCAGGGGCAGCCTCCACCAGGCCCCCACTCATGTCCAACTCATGTCTCCCTGCACCCCCCACCCCCAGCAGTGCAGGGGGCAGCCTCCACCAGGCCCCCACTAATGTCTCCCATCCACCCCACCCCCCAGCACTGTGGGGCAGCCTCCACCAGGCCCCCACTCATGTCTCCCACCCCCCCAGCACTGAGGGGCACCCTCCACCAGGCCCCCACTCATGTCCCCTATCACCCCCACCCCCCAGCAGTGCAGGGGCATCCTCCACCAGGCCCCCACTCATGTCTCCCACCCACCCCACCCCCCGGCACTGTGGGGCAGCCTCCACCAGGCCCCCACTCATGTCTACCACCACCCCCACCCCCCAGCCACCAGGGGCAGCCTCCACCAGGCCCCCACTCATGTCCAACTCATGTCTCCCTGCACCCCCACCCCCCAGCAGTGCAGGGGCAGCCTCCACCAGGCCCCCACTCATGTCTCCCACCACCCCCACCCCCCAGCCACCAGGGGCAGCCTCCACCAGGCCCCCACTCATGTCCAACTCATGTCTCCCTGCACCCCCACCCCCCAGCAGTGCAGGGGCAGCCTCCACCAGGCCCCCACTCATGTCTCCCACCCACCCCACCCCCCAGCACTGTGGGGCACCCTCCACCAGTCCCCCACTCATGTCTCCCACCACCCCCACCCCCAGCCACCAGGGGCAGCCTCCACCAGGCCCCCACTCATGTCTCCCTGCACCCCCACCCCCCAGCAGTGCAGGGGCAGCCTCCACCAGGCCCCCACTCATGTCCAACTCATGTCTCCCTGCACCCCCATCCCCAGCAGTGCAGGGGCAGCCTCCACCAGGCCCCCACTCATGTCTCCCATCACTCCCACCCCCCAGCAGTGCAGGGGCAGCCTCCACCAGGCCCCCACTCATGTCTCCCACCCCCCACAGCCCCCAGCACTGAGGGGCACCCTCCACCAGGCCCCCACTCATGTCCCCCTGCACCCAGGTCCTCACAATCCCCAATCATGTGCGTTATAGTCAGCCTCCACAGCCAAAAGGCCCTACCAAGTAACCCATTCACCCACATGGAAATGGAAATTACATGTTACACCCCCAATGTTCATAAAGCAAATGAACCCATGTCCGTCACACACAATGGTTGCAATTGAATGGGAAAACACTCAACATGACATGCATGAAACCAATGAGATGATACCACACAGTGAAGTTTGAAAACAAAATTGTATTAAAAAAATTGAATGCAAATGAAATGAAACAAACTACAATGGCAATAAAAAAAAAGATAAGCTGCATGTCCGTCAAAAAAAATGAAAACTACAAATCCAAATTCAAAAAAATGTTGTCCAAAGTCACATTAAAAATAAAATCAATCCAAGAGAGAAAAATAAATGCAAAGACCATTGCTCCATGGTGAATAAATAAAAACAAAAAAAATAAAACAATCCAATGAAGAACTATGTACAAAACATCCAAGGGTCCATGAGCCCAACTGAACAAAGGAAACCTACAAAAAACCCTAACTAAAATTCAACTATATACAAAAAGTGGAGCAGTGTCCGTCGACTCCAAATCATAAGAAGAAACAAAGGAAACCTAAAACTAAAGAACTATATACAAAGGCGGCGGGCAAGTCCAGCGGCTCACTCCGTGGTGTTCCGGGCCAGGGCATCATCAAACTCCTCTTCGATGTCCCGGAGGCGGTCCTGTTCCATGGCCCCGAGGGTCCGCAGGGACGACGCCATCTGCTCCTCCAACCCCCTGCGGATTGCCTCGAGGCACTCGGCCCGCCTCAGGGCCCTCCGCATGGAGTTCTCCGCCCTGACTATCGTGAGCCGCGCCTCTTCTGCCCGCCGCCGCTCCACACCTATCTACTGGCCCAACCGCAGCCACACGGAAGACACTTCCCCTCCTGGGTCCTCCTGCCCTCCGGCCGATGCCTGCCCCTCCGATGTTGATGGCCCCGAGCCATGATGCCTCCCACGTTGACTCTGCTGCTGCCTCCGACGCAACTGCCTCTGCCAGCATGACGGCATCCAGGCTGATGGAATCCACCGACGCCGTCGTGCACATGCCCTGCCTGATGATGCCGGCACATCCTCCATCTGCTGGGGTACAGTTGCTGTGGGGTCCACCCCTGCTGGACCTCCGACTCCCGACTGTGGCAGGGATGGGATCCCCACCGAGCTGGCTGCATTGGTCAGGGCAGGTCCACAAGGGGCCCTGGTGGCATCTGGGCCGGAAGACGGCAAGGAGAACGACCGGCGTATAGCCTCCACAGAGGAGGAGAGGGCCGCCAGATTGGCCGACACATGCAGGAAACCCCCGAACATGGAAGATCCCAATTGGGCCACATCGGCACGGTGCTCTTCGTGATGACGTGCGTGCTCCTCCCGGGAAACATGCACATCATCACGAATTGCACCCGCGCGCATCGCGACCCCAATCAGGACCTTCTCCATACGGCCACGGGTCCCCTCGTTCACAGGTGGAGGGGAGTCAGGTGACATGGACATCCCCTCTACCTTAGGACGGGCCTGGGACGGGGCATCCCTGCTGGTGCATGGTGGTGCACTCACAGGGTCAGGGACAGCGACATGCACAGGCCCCTCCACGGTGACCTGTGCTGCCTCCTGCCCCGGCCCCTGGACTGCACCACTTGCACCAGCAGGGATGCCCCCACCAGGCCCCATGTGCGCCTCAGTAGCGGCCTCCTCCTCCTCTGTGGAAACTACCAACCTGGATGGCTCCTCACCATCTTCCGCCGTAGCAGGCCCCTGTGGGGGCTCACCCACCCCTTCCGCTGCAGCCGTGGGGGCATCCCCGCCGCCTTGCTCCACAGAGCCGTCTCCGCCCTCTTCTTCACTAGCTGCTGCGTAGAGGGAGACATAGAACACAAGCATCAGGGTACTGTACAATGGTCCCCTAGACAGGAAGCAATAGCAGATGAGTACCACTGTCAAAGTACACTTCCATCATGTCCCTCCACAACACATGGGTCAGTCCAGGCAAAACACACACAGTAACAGGCATGGTGCATGCCATGGACATTTCCATACATGTCCAATGGACTCCTGAAACATACAATGATATGGAACTCACATGCATCATGGGTCTTGCCTATCACATGCACACACTTCACCTCAGTCACATCCATCTGGCCTCATACACCCCAAACACAGTGGATACAAGGATAACTAGGCTGCATCAGCGAATCTGTGCATTGTCACAGACATTTGTCATGCAACTATGGCATTCACAAGTCACAGACACGCAGGTCAGGCACACAGACACAGCTACCATATATGTACCTGGCATCAGCACCCATCCCTCACCCCCACCCATCTCCACGAACAGAGAGCGGCATGCTCTCCTGTGTAAAATCTGCATAGGGCTCCCCATGTCGCATTTAAACACATTCAACGACCATGTGGTTCACACATCACTGGTCGCACATGCATTACCATGATGTCCCTGCACACATACATGCGTACATGGCCTATGTCACACATACAGACAAGTATCAGACAACCAGCACACCGCAACATGCCCTGTCTCACACAGCAATGCTTGGCCACTTACCGCTCAACTCCAGACGGGTCTCCCTCTCAAGGATCTGGGCGTGGAGCGCTGGGCGTACGCGTTCCAGGACCCTCATCTGGATGGAACTCATGCGGCCCCGGCCCCCCTCCACAAGGCGCCGGGCCTTCACGAGGGTCCTGGACCTCAAGTCCTCCCAGCGCTTCTTGATCTTCTGGACGTTGCGGGTTGCCACCCCCTCCGCGTTGATGGCAAACACACAGTCGGCCCAGATCCTCTCCCGTCCTTCCTTGCTGGCGCGGGACGATCCAAAGAGGGCATCATACTGCCCCAGGACATGCTCCACCAGGACACCAACTTCGGTGGCAGTGAAGCTGGTGCCCCTCTGCCCCTCTGGCCTGGGGTTGCCACTGGTGCCAGATGTCGAAGTGCCCGACATGGCAACCCCAGAGGCAGGAGTGGGTTGGCAACTGGGTCCTGGGGCTGGGCTGTGGAGCGATGTTATCCCAGTCGGGAGTCTTCTGTTCCAGCAGGGGTGGACACAGCAACTGGACCCCTGCAGATGGCTGATGTGCAGGCACCAAATGGCAGGGCACGGTGGCAGCAGTCAGGCAGGCAGGCAGGCAGCAGCAGATGGCACGTGGGAGGCTGCTCGGGGCACTGGGGGGCAGTAATTCAACCTTCTCGGCAGGAGCGTGGTCTTCCGTGTGTTTTCGCGTGGCCAGCTTGATACGGAGTGATTTGGCACGTGAAAATCCTGCACGTCAGCGTGAAATTCGAGGAAAGGCCCTTAGCGCGTAAGCGCGTCAGCACGCATACGCGATTCTATTGGACCAAAGGCCCTCAGCGCGTAAGCGCGTCTGTGACGTGACCCGCACGGGTGTTTCCCTCATAGCACGTGATGACGGAGCACACGAGGAAAGACTGCACGTCAGAGTGTCATCGCGTGTAATTGGACAAAAGTGCACGTACACGCGATTGGCCTATGTATGTGTATTTCAGGGGTGCGCGGGCACTTACACACGCGAGTACATCAGCGCACGTGTATTCCGGGGTGCGCGGGAATTTTCACAAGCTATTGGCCTGGGTACGTGGATTTCAGGGGTGCACGGGAAGTTTCACACGCTCGCCTACAACACGCGCAATGAAACACGTACGCCAGTAGGAAGCAGGCATACGTCGACCCGCGATGCATAAATTTGCGCTCAAAAAACTAACAAGCTCAGACGCCAGGATGAATATACCGTTCCTAGCAGCAGTGGCCGTGGGCTACCAAAGGAGGAGGAGGAGGATAGTCAGGGCCAGAATTTTCACACCCAGAACCAGCCTTTTTGGGGTGCCTGATGACCAGGTGTATGGGAGGTACAGGTTTCCACCACACATAATACTGGACCTGGTGAGTGAGTGGGAGGATGACCTCACATCACCCACCCTGTGCTCCCAAGCACTCAGCCCCCTGGAGAAGGTCCTCAATGTACTGCACTTCTTAGCCACTGGATCATTTCAGCGGACAAGTGCCATAGTGGGTAGGGTGTCACAGGCCACACAGTCACGCTGCCTACACCAGGTCTTGAACATCATCACTGCACGCCCATCAGTCCGCAGGCACATATACCTGCCCAGAACACCTGCAGAAAGGCATGCTGCCGCCCTGGATTGTTACGGTGTGGCATGATTCCCCAAAGTGCTAGGTGCCATCGACTGCACCCATGTGGCTCTACGTCCCCCCAGGGCATCTGAGCACATCTATAGGAACCGCAAGCACTGGCATTCCATCAAAGTGCAGGTAGTATGTAATGCCAAGGGAATCATCACCTCAGTATATGCCAACTATCCCGGGTCCACCCACGACAGCTTCATTTACCGAATGTCCACCCTAAGCCGGGACCTAGAAGCTGGGCGGCATGGCGATACATGGCTGCTTGGTGAGTATGAATGCCACTGCACATGCATGCATGTCAGATACTGAGCAAGGTCACAACCCCACCAATGATACCCATCACCACCTCCACAGGGGACAGTGCCTACCCTCTCAGCCCCCACATGATGACGCCAATTCGGAACTCCACCACGCCACCCGAGGTAAGATATAACACAGCCCACATTGCAACCCGGGGCATAGTGGAGCGCACATTCGGAGTGCTTAAGTCACGCTTTCGCTCCCTTGACCGTTCTGGCGGGCAGCTGTTATACGCACCCCCAGTAGTGTGCAGGATCATAGTGGCAGCATGTGTCCTGCACAACGTTGCAACATGCCGGGGCCTGGCCATGGACATGGTGGTGCCCCCACATCCCCAACCACATGCACGCCCGCTGTGCATGGGAGGGGAAAGGGCACGGGGGGAGGCAGCCCGTACACAGCTAGTGGCTAATTACTTCACATAGAAATCACACCCCTGTGGAGTGCACACTGCCCTGGCACATACCATCTGACAATCAATGATGACTCAACCTGACAATGATCCTGAATGTCTGGAGAATCAACCGTCAAAACCATATCAGCCTGAGATTGTTCACCTGGAAGTGTTACAATGTGTGCATCCCTACCTACACAGACACCACCAATGCAGTTTCGTGAAAAAACACATTCATGCAGCTAAAATGAATACCCACTTGCAAAATGCAACATGAGGACAGTGCCATGTCACCCAACCCATCCCCAGCACCGCCACACGACACACCATGCCATATCATGCTATGTGTGGGTAAACAAAGTAATCCCCACAACATGAAACAAGTGTCACAAAGTATAGTGTCCATAATTGAAACTCGCAACACCTGAAATGCTCACAGTAATGCAGGACCAACAACACACTTGAGCAGGTATTTAGCAATAACACTTATCAGCTACTGACCCTCAAAACTACCATTAACATGACATTACGAATGTAAGAAATTAGTAGTCTCACCACCTGGAAATGCCTGCACTCCCACCACGTCCAACTGTACAGTGTTGCCGCCATGTAGAGTTGTAGGTGCACTGCTGCCAACATGGACTCCATCTCCAAAGTAGAGGGCCTTGTGTAGACATGAGGAAAGGACCTGCAAATTAGGAGGTAGACATGGATGATGAGTTACACATCTATGCAACATGCAGTGTACAACACAACAGCAATATGCACTAGGAATGTATACACAGTATTGACTAGACTACCCACACATGTAGTGGGAGTCCAATGTCACCATGCACGTCAATGTCACTTGGGCACACCCTTTGCAAGCCCATGGAAACGGGAAGCAGGAGGGGTGTGTGTGACAAAAACCCAAGCATCTGAACCAAATACATGACAAGCCTGCATGTGCCCAGCCACAATGCAGCATATGCCCACGGGAGCCACACAAGACAACACACTGTCCCAAAAAAATAAATAAATAAATAAATAAATAAAAAAAATCAAAAATGGCCATTAAAGAGCCCGGGGGGGTTGGGGAGGCCACCCAGGAGGTCCGAGGACAGGGTGCACACCAAAACCCTCCTGTGTGGATTGTGCGAAAAAAAACACCTCCATGGGCTCATGGCCCACATGGCTACCCTATTGTGGGAGTATCACTTCTGTCGCTATTCTCACCCTGTGCAGCTGCATCCGGAGGTGGTGGCACTATGGGAGCCAGCCCACGCAAGGCCCTAATCTGTTCCTCCATGGCTGCAAGCATGCGGGTGTGGTAGGTCTCGTTCTGGAGGATGAGTGTGCGGAGGTCCCCATGCAACAACTCACGGGATGCCCGGACATCCGCCCTAGTTGCCTGCATCTCAGCTGAGAGCGTACGGGTGAGACGCTCCAGCTGCTGTTCTGTCCTTCGGTTTGTTGAAGCCTCAAGCTCAACAAGAGTCGTCCTGAGGTGAAGGAGTTCCAGCCTCAGGGCTTCCCTGTGGCCCTGGGACTCTATGGAGATGGCTTCCTGCAGAGTCGCCAGTGCCCCCCGCCTGTCCCTGTTGGACCCCAACATGTCCTCCCTGTGTGACTGGCAGATGGAGTCGGTTGCCTGCTGTAGTCGCTCCATCAGCCTTTCGGGGGGGACAATGGAAGTGGCCACCCTATCCATGGCCTGAGCCATCATCTCTGATGATGCTGCCTGTTGGGTTGCCATACCGTAAATGGATTGCTCCCATGCGGTATTGCCAGGTGGTGTAGGGCCACCACGTCGGCGGGCACCACACCTGTCTGGGGCAAGGCGAATTGCGCCTTGCTGTGCCGGCACTGCCTGAGGCTGCAGGACTGCATTCCCCCTCTGATATGCTGGCCCAGGAACATGATCAGATGTCGCTGAGTGTGACCCTGCATCCGTAACCACCAAAGGCGTACCTGCCAACACTGACATCCCCATTGAGGGTTCTAACCCTGGTGCAGGTGGGTCGGACAGAACATAATCCCTCCCAGGAACACTCACCTGCGACGGCACGTAGGTCTCATCATCCGAATCAACACCTGAGTACAGCTCGGGGGAGGTGCAGTCAGAGACACCCCTTGAGAGCACGACCTGCAGCAGTTGTGGGTTCTCACCCACCACCACACCACGTCCCTCACTCGTGGTTGGTCGGCCCTCAGACCCCTCCTGGGTCTGCACCATCTCCACAACCCCAGCAGTATCAGGTGCGTCTTCCCCTGCAAAGACATAAAAGAAAACAAATGGAAACAGGCATTAGCACCATGGCACACAATGAGGGCTGAGAAGCAACAGAACCAGTACTTGATTGACACATGTCCCACATGACTAAAACCCTCCCATGCATGCACCCTCACTGCGTATGAAGGGGAGGCAAATGGCACACATTGATGACACCAAGATGGAAGATCAACACATTTGCTGCATGCTGCCTAGCAGTGGCATCACACATTGGCCTGTGATTGCCAGGTGAAATACACATGCCATCACACAGATGGCATGTACCATTGCTATTGAGTGAAGATGGAGAGGAGGGCAGCACTTATTCATTCAGTCCAGTTCCCTCATGTAATAGCTTTTCTAATTCAAACAGGTCTGATTTTTCACCTGGAGCTGCCAGTCCAAAATGGTCCGATTGCACAGGGACATGTCTAAACAAATGATATCCAGGTAACAAAGTCACTCCACTTTACCATAGCCATGTCAGACATGTGACTAGAGGACTGAGAAATGCCTAGTAAAAGTGGTGGAATGCAAACAATCTGCCTGAATGAACAGAGAAAAATAAGCAACAATGTTGTGGCAAGGTGACACTTCAAGGGCAACTGGAGTGCTGTTGGGCTAGATGTCTACTGTTGGCAGAAGGGATACTGCTATGGCCAAATGCTGCTGCGCAGAATGTATTGGATGAAGCACATGGGTGACCAAAACAACTCAGGTGCACACACCCTCACCTGGCACACAAACAGAAGCCCTCACACACACACCATGCACATGGATGACACACACATGCATGTGCACTCACCGGACAATGCCTCATAATCTGGCAGATCTCCCACGCCTTGGATCTGTTCCTCCGTGACGTAGGTCCCAGCGACTGACTCATGTGGAGTGAGTTCCATGTCTTCTACTGGAGACCCACCTCCAGTCACTAGAGTTGCGGCATGACTTGAGGCCAGCTTATTCTTTGCCCTGCGCTTTAGGTCATTCCAGCGCTTATAGCAATCATTAGCTGTGCACCTCACGATTTCAAGGGCACTTACGATGTCCGCAACGGTCTGCCAGTGTGCCTGACGTTGTGCAAGTGTGGTCTTGGATCCTGCAACAATGACCATTTCGTTATCATGTGCGGACACATACTCGACAAGTGCATTCAGTTCGGCATCCGTGAAGCTGGGCTTCCTCGACGGGCCAGACTGTGTAGCCGTGTCTGGGGCATCAGCCTGTGCCGGACGAGCACTCTTCCTCTTCCGCTTGGAAGGTGGTGGGGATCCTGAGTTTCCTACGCCGCTCTGGACACTAGGGGCAGGAGCCCTGGTGGACTCTGTATCAGGAGTGTGGGATTGCACACTCAGCATGGGAGTTGGTGCAGGCATTGGCTCAAGTGTAATGGTGTCACGGTGAATGTCAGCAGGATGGACTAGGACCGACACTGTCCTGGCTGGGTGTGTGAGAGCTGGGGTGGATGGAGCCGCAGCTGCCCCTGCAGCCTCTCCACCCTGCCTACTTGGGGCAGCAGATTACCTTGCTGCCCCTGATCCACGTGGCCTGATGACATCAACGTGCACCAGCGCACGTGTCATAGGCCTGCTGACCTGGAAGTCAGCCATGGTGTCAGCCAGGTCTGGTGCCAAAATGGGCTGGTCCAACAAGGGCTGAGCATGGATGGTGTCAGCCACATCACCCTCAACCAGGGGGGGGTGGGGGAGGATTATGGGTGCCTTTGACTGGACCTCCACACATGGGGGGACAGGGTCACCCTGCAAGTAAAGACCACGTCCCCTACCGGATCCACCACGGCCACCACTTGTGGCTCGTCCACCTTTGCCACCCTTACGGATTCCTCGCCTCCCAACCATGGCACTGATGTTAATGTGCGTATGGGAGTGGCTGTAAACTATTGTCCTGGGCAATTGGGGGTCAAAGGGGTTGGGTACCAGTTGGTAATCGTACCCTAGTGCTCTAGCAAGGCTGAATGTGACCCCTGGGGAAAGATGACGGTTCACGCAACGCACAGGAAGCCCAAAAAAGGGAGATAACGTGTACGCAACCCCTCCTAGACCACGTGTGCAGAAAAATAATCCTGCACTACGCTGTGGCACCCAGTAACACAAGAATGAACGTATGCGTGTCACACGCAGCCTAGAATGACCTCTGAAGGGGTAGGCTACACACGGGGCAAGCACAGATGTTAGATACGTGCGTGACTCACCGTCTGCCAGGAAAAAGAGCGTGAAAAAGAAGCGGGTGTGCCCGTTAGAAACACCCCCGCGAAAAGAAGAATTGTACGCTGTCTGTCAACAGTAGAAGGGAACGCTGTTTGAGGGAACAGGCCCAGGAAAACCAGAAAAAGAGAAAAAAGAGAAAAAGCTGTCAGAGGTAACAGGGAGTACGAACTTGAAACGCTGTGAAGTAAATCGCGTGTGAAACGACAAGAAGTACAGATTTCACCCACTCGCTCTCCACGAAAAGCACGTACAAGGAAATGGTGTTCTACACATACCTTTTATGCAGGCCCACACGTCCAGCGTCACTTCCGCGTGTACGCGCTAGGGCAATTTCCACCAATTACACGCTTTGTCACTTCCGCGTGTACGCGCTAAGGCCATTGCCACCAATTACACGCTTTGTCACTTCCGCGTGTACACGCTAAGGCCATTTCCACCAATTACACGCTTTGACACTCGGACGTGTCTTTCATTTTTTTAACACGCAACATTTCAAACGTGTGCCATATTCAACGTGCACGTGACTTCATAGACGCGCATACGCTGGTGGCCTTTGGGCCAATGAATGTACAGACGTGTGCTGATGCGCTTACTCGCTAAGGGCCTTTCACGAATTACACGCAGACGTGCTGGATTTTCACGAGCAAAATCACTCCGTATCAAGCTGGCCACGCGTTTACACACGGAAGACCACGCTCCTGCCCAGAAGGCCGAATTACTGCCCCCCAGAGCCCTGAGCACGCTCCCACCTGCCATCTGCTGCTGCCTGACTGCCTGCTGTCCACGTGCCCTGCCATTTGCTGCCTGCACATCAGCCAGGGGTGCTGTTGCTGTGACCACCCCTGCTGGAACCGAAGACTCCCGACTGCTTTTCCATCGCCCCACAGCCCAGCCCCAGGACCCAGTTGCCCACCCACTCCTGCCTCTGGGGTTGCCATGTCGGGCACTGCAACATCTGGCACCAGTGGCAACCCCCGGCCAAGGAGGCAGAGGGCACCAGCTTCACTGCCACCGAAGTTGGTGTCCTGGTGGAGCATGTCCTGGGGCAGTATGATGACCTCTTTGGAAGGTTGCGCGCCGACAAGGAAGGACGGACTCGGATCTGGATGGACATCGTGACTGCCATCAACGCGGAGGAGGTGGCAGTCCGCGACTACGAACGTGTCAGGAAGCGCTGGGAGGACTTCAGGTCCAGGACCCTCGTGAAGGCCCGGCGCCTCCTGAAGGCAGCGGATGCTAAGGGGCGCCGGGGCCACTTGTCGGAAGATCAGATGAGGGTCCTGGAACGCATATCCCCAGCGCTCCACGTCCAGGTCCTTGAGAGGCAGACCCGTCTGGAGTCGAGCGGTAAGTGTACATGCATACTGATTGTAAGCTGTGCGTGTGGTGGTGTGCCAGGAGTGTGCAGGTTGAACATGTATTTTTATGTGGGGAAGTAGGGGGGGTGTACAGGGCCGTGAGGGTGACACATGCGAGGGGTCTCATGTGTGACACATGGATGGTGCTTGTGTGTGTGGGCTTGCATGGCACAGGATGTGGAGGAATGATTGTCAGGTGTGACATGGATGTCGATCGGAACACTGCGACAGTTGGCGGAGGTGTACACATGCATGCAAGTTTGGTGGTGTGTGTGCATGTGTAGTCTACTCCCTATGTTGCATGTGATGTGTGGATGACCTTTGGCTGCTCATGCTGTTGTATGTGAATGGATGGTGCTGGCTGTTGCAATATGGCTGTGGTATGGCTCATGTGTGCAAGTTGAAGGACATGTGTGTTGGGGATTGTGATGCCATGTCTGAGGTTTACCAATGCCACTCATGTATAACTGTCATGTGTGTATGGGTCCATTGTACAGTGCCCTGATGCCTGTGTTTTCTTTCTCCCTGTCTGCAGCGTCAACTGATGAAGAGGGCAGAGAAGGTGCTGTGGAGCACAGCGGCAGGGGTCGCACCACCAGCCGGAGACGCAAGGCCCGGATCCCCTCCCAGGTTCTGATCTCATCGGGGAGTGAGGAGTCCGGTGCCGTGTCCCAGGCCGCAGCTGCCGAGGGGAGGTCCAAGAGGCGGAGGTTGGAGTTGGACTACTCGGCAGCAGAAGGGGCAGCTGGGACCCCACAGGGCCCAATGGAGGAAGATGGCACGGAGTCATCCAGGTTGGTGGGGGGTTTGGAGGAGGAGGAGGCCGTGCAAGCGACAGAGGCGGGGTCTGGAGGTGGGGATTCCACTGGTGCTAGTGGTGCAGTGCAGGATCAGGGACAGGAGGCAGCACAGGCCGCCGCGGAGGTGCCTGTGTGCAATCCTGTCCCTGCTCCTGTCACTGCATCATCTTGCACCAGCAGGGATGCCTACCTCCAGACCCGTTCTCAGGGAGGGGATTGGCTTACAACACCTGGCCTTCCTCTCCCTGCGGATGTGGCTATCCTGCACCAGGTTAAGCCTGTCCAGGGTGGGGTGGCGTTGCGTCAACGGGCCATGCAAGCTGACCTGCAGTCTTTTTATGATGAGTCTGCACGTCTTCTCGCATGGCTCGTTGACCGCGTTGACCCACTGGGACAGCTCACCAGGGCTGGATTCCTCCGTTTCCTGGACCTTGCTCCGACCCCCTCCTCCACAGAACCCCCTATGCTCCAGTCGTCCTCCATGCCATCTTCCCACCCATGTGTCACCTAGGTGCCCTGTGGAGCTGCCTCCGATCGTGCGGCCAGGCTGATGGACAACAGATCCCTGCCACAGTCGGGAGTCGGACGTCCAGCAGGGGTGGCCACATCAACGACTGCACCCCAGTTGGAGGAGGATGTGCAGGCACCATCGGACAGGGCACATGGACAGCAGCAGCTGCAGCAGCAGGAGGAGGAGGCTGTAGGTGGGAGCCACAATAGCTCGGGGCCTTCAACATCAGAGGGGCAAGCATCGGCCGGAGGGCAGGAGGACCCTGGACGGGAAGTGTCTTCCGTGTGGCAGCGGTTGGGCCACGCCATAGATGCGGAGCGGCGGCGGGCAGAAGAGGCGCGGCTCATGATGGTCAGGGCGGAGAACGCCATGTGGAGGGCCCTGAGGCGGGCCGAGTGCCTCGAGGAAATACGCAGGGAGTTGGAGGTGAACATGTCGGCGTCCCTGCGGACCCTCGGGGCCATGGAACAGGACCGCCTCCGGGACATAGACGAGGAGTTCGATGATGCCCTGGCCCGGAACACCACTGAGTGAGCCGCTGGACTGGCCCGCCGCCATTGTATATAGTTATTTAGTGATAGGTTTCCTTTATTGTTTATTTTTATTTGGAGTCGACGGACACTGCTCCACCTTTTGTATGTAGTTTTTTTGTAGGTTTCATTTCTTCTGTTGGGATGATGGACCCTGAATACTTTGTACATAGTTGGACTTTGAATTTGGATATTTTTTTTACTATGAATATTTTTTTCCATGGAGCAATGGTTTTCTATTTCTTTTTTCCCTTCATTTCCTTTTTATGGACTTGAACTTTGGAAGACATTTCTTTGGATTATCATTTATTGATTTTAATTTGAAAAGGGACAGCCAGCTTAATTTTCTTTTTTTTTACTTGTGTATTTTGTTTAATTTTGATTGCCATTACTGTTGTTTTTAATACATTATTTTGATTATTTCATTCTTCAATGTGTGGTTTCATCTCATTGTTTTCATGCATGTCATGATATGGGTTTTCAGGTTCACTTGCAACCATTGTGTGTGTGTGAGACACATGTGTTCATTTACATTGTTTCCATTGGAGTAGTATCATGGGCGCATGTAATACTTGGTTGTGTCTTTGGGCTGTGGTGGCTGGCCATGAGGCCCATGCTTGAGGATTGTCAGGGCCTGTGGGCAGGGGGACATGAGTGGGGGCCTGGTGGAGGCTGCCCCTGCACTGCTGGGGGGTGGGGGTGGGTGGGAGACATGAGTGGGGGCCTGGTGGAGGCTGCCCCTACACTGCTGGGGGGTGGGGATGGTGGTAGACATTGGTGGGAGCCTGGTGGAGGCTGCCCATGGTGGCTGGGGGGTGGGGGTGGTGGGAGACATGAGTGGGGGCCTGGTGGAGGCTGCCCCTGCACTGCTGGGGGGTGGGGGTGGGTGGGAGACATGAGTGGGGGCCTGGTGGAGGCTGCCCCTGCACTGCTGGGGGGTGGAGGTGGGTGGGAGACATGAGTGGGGGCCTGGTGGAGGGTGCCCCACAGTGCTGGGGGGTGGGGTGGGTGGGAGACATGAGTGGGGGCCTGGTGGAGGCTGCCCCTGCACTGCTGGGGGGTGGGGGTGGTGGTAGACATGGGTGGGAGCCTGGTGGAGGCTGCCCCTGCACTGCTGCGGTGTGGGGGTGGTGGTAGACATGGGTGGGAGCCTGGTGGGGGCTGCCCATGGTGGCTGGGGGGTGAGGGTGGTGGGAGACATGAGTGGGGGCCTGGTGGAGGCTGCCCCTGCACTGCTGGGGGTGGGGGTGGTGATAGACATGGGTGGGAGCCTGGTGGGGGCTGCCCATGGTGGCTGGGGGGTGGGGGTTGTGGGAGACATGCGTGGGGGCCTGGTGGAGGCTGCCCCTGCACTGCTGGGGGGTGGGAGTGGTGGTAGACATGGGTGGGAGCCTGGTGGGGGCTGCCCATGGTGGCTGGGGGGTGGGGGTGGTGGGAGACATGAGTGGGGGCCTGGTGGAGGCTGCCCCTGGTGGCTGGGGGGTGGGGGTGGTGGGAGACATGAGTGGGGGCCTGGTGGAGGCTGCACCTGCACTGCTGTGGGGTGGGGGTGATAGGGGACATGAGTGGGGGCCTGGTGGAGGCTGACCCTGGTGGCTGGGGGGTGGGGGTGGTGGGAGACATGAGTGGGGGCCTGGTGGAGGCTGCCCCTGGTGGCTGGGGGGTGGGGGTGGTGGGAGACATGAGTGGGGGCCTGGTGGAGGCTGCCCCTGCACTGCTGTGGGGTGGGGGTGATAGGGGACATGAGTGGGGGCCTGGTGGAGGCTGCCCCTGGTGGCTGGGGGGTGGGGGTGGTGGGAGACATGAGTGGGGACCTGGTGGAGGCTGCCCCTGCACTGCTGGGGGGTGGGGGTGGTGGTAGACATGGGTGGGAGCCTGGTGGAGGCTGCCCCTGCACTGCTGGGGGGTGGGGGTGGGTGGGAGACATGGGTGGGAGCCTGGTGGAGGCTGCCCCTGCACTGCTGGTGGCTGGGGGGTGGGGGTGGTGGGAGACATGAGTGGGGGCCTGGTGGAGGCTGCCCCTGCACTGCTGGGGGCTGGGGATGGGTGGGAGACATGAGTGGGGGCCTGGTGGAGGCTGCCCCTGCACTGCTGGGGGGTGGGGATGGTGGTAGACATGGGTGGGAGCCTGGTGGAGGCTGCCCATGGTGGCTGGGGGGTGGGGGTGGTGGGAGACATGAGTGGGGGCCTGGTGGAGGCTGCCCCTGCACTGCTGGGGGGTGGAGGTGGGTGGAAGACATGAGTGGGGGCCTGGTGGAGGGTGCCCCACAGTGCTGGGGGGTGGGGCGGGTGGGAGCCATGAGTGGGGGCCTGATGGAGGCTGCCCCTGCACTGCTGGGGGGTGGGGGTGGTGGTAGACATGGGTGGGAGCCTGGTGGAGGCTGCCCCTGCACTGCTGGGGTGTGGGGGTGGTGGTAGACATGGGTGGGAGCCTGGTGGAGGCTGCCCCTGGTGGCTGGGGGGTGGGGGTGGTGGGAGACATGAGTGGGGGCCTGGTGGAGGCTGCACCTGCACTGCTGTGGGGTGGGGGTGATAGGGGACATGAGTGGGGGCCTGTGGAGGCTGACCCTGGTGGCTGGGGGGTGGGGGTGGTGGGAGACATGAGTGGGGGCCTGGTGGAGGCTGCCCCTGGTGGCTGGGGGGTGGGGGTGGTGGGAGACATGAGTGGGGGCCTGGTGGAGGCTGCCCCTGCACTGCTGTGGGGTGGGGGTGATAGGGGACATGAGTGGGGGCCTGGTGGAGGCTGCCCCTGGTGGCTGGGGGGTGGGGGTGGTGGGAGACATGAGTGGGGACCTGGTGGAGGCTGCCCCTGCACTGCTGGGGGGTGGGGGTGGTGGTAGACATGGGTGGGAGCCTGGTGGAGGCTGCCCCTGCACTGCTGGGGGGTGGGGGTGGGTGGGAGACATGGGTGGGAGCCTGGTGGAGGCTGCCCCTGCACTGCTGGTGGCTGGGGGGTGGGGGTGGTGGGAGACATGAGTGGGGGCCTGGTGGAGGCTGCCCCTGCACTGCTGGGGGCTGGGGGTGGGTGGGAGACATGAGTGGGGGCCTGGTGGAGGCTGCCCCTGCACTGCTGGGGGGTGGGGATGGTGGTAGACATGGGTGGGAGCCTGGTGGAGGCTGCCCATGGTGGCTGGGGGGTGGGGGTGGTGGGAGACATGAGTGGGGGCCTGGTGGAGGCTGCCCCTGCACTGCTGGGGGGTGGAGGTGGGTGGGAGACATGAGTGGGGGCCTGGTGGAGGGTGCCCCACAGTGCTGGGGGGTGGGGCGGGTGGGAGACATGAGTGGGGGCCTGATGGAGGCTGCCCCTGCACTGCTGGGGGGTGAGGGTGGTGGTAGACATGGGTGGGAGCCTGGTGGAGGCTGCCCCTGCACTGCTGGGGTGTGGGGGTGGTGGTAGACATGGGTGGGAGCCTGGTGGGGGCTGCCCATGGTGGCTGGAGGGTGAGGGTGGTGGGAGACATGAGTGGGGGCCTGGTGGAGGCTGCCCCTGCACTGCTGGGGGGTGGGGGTGGTGGTAGACATGGGTGGGAGCCTGGTGGGGGCTGCCCATGGTGGCTGGGGGGTGGGGGTTGTGGGAGACATGAGTGGGGGCCTGGTGGAGGCTGCCCCTGCACTGCTGGGGGGTGGGAGTGGTGGTAGACATGGGTGGCAGCCTGGTGGGGGCTGCCCATGGTGGCTGGGGGGTGGGGGTGGTGGGAGACATGAGTGGGGGCCTGGTGGAGGCTGCCCCTGGTGGCTTGGGGGTGGGGGTGGTGGGAGACATGAGTGGGGGCCTGGTGGAGGCTGCACCTGCACTGCTGTGGGTTGGGGGTGATAGGGGACATGAGTGGGGGCCTGGTGGAGGCTGACCCTGGTGGCTGGGGGGTGGGGGTGGTGGGAGACATGAGTGGGGGCCTGGTGGAGGCTGCCCCTGGTGGCTGGGGGGTGGGGGTGGTGGGAGACATGAGTGGGGGCCTGGTGGAGGCTGCCCCTGCACTGCTGTGGGGTGGGGTTGATAGGGGACATGAGTGGGGGCCTGGTGGAGGCTGCCCCTGGTGGCTGGGGGGTGGGGGTGGTGGGAGACATGAGTGGGGACCTGGTGGAGGCTGCCCCTGCACTGCTGGGGGGTGGGGGTGGTGGTAGACATGGGTGGGAGCCTGGTGGAGGCTGCCCCTGCACTGCTGGGGGCTGGGGGTGGGTGGGAGACATGGGTGGGAGCCTGGTGGAGGCTGCCCCTGCACTGCTGGGGGGTGGGGTGGTGGTAGACATGGGTGGGACCTGGTGGAGGGTGCCCCACAGTGCTGGGAGGTGGGGTGGGTGGGAGACATGAGTGGGGGCCTGGTAGAGGCTGCCCCTGCACTGCTGGGGGTGGGGGTGATAGGGGACATGAGTGGGGGCCTGGTGGAGGGTGCCCCACACTGCTGGGGGGTTGACATGAGTGGGGCCTGGTGGAGGCTGCCCCTGCACTGCTGGGGGCTGGGGGTGGTGGTAGACATGGGTGGGAGCCTGGTGGGGGCTACCCATGGTGGCTGGGGGGCGGGGGTGGTGGGAGACATGAGTGGGGGCCTGGTGGAGGCTGCCCCTGCACTGCTGGGGTGTGGGGGTGGTGGTAGACATGGGTGGGAGCCTGGTGGGGGCTGGCCATGGTGGCTGGGGGGTGGGGGTGGTGGGAGACATGAGTGGGGGCCTGGTGGGGGCTGCCCCTGCACTGCTTCGGGGTGGGGGTGGGTGGGAGACATGAGTGGGGGCCTGGTGGAGGCAGCCCCTGCACTGCTGGGGGGTGGGGTGGTGGTAGACATGGGTGGGAGGCTGGTAGGGGCTGCCCATGGTGGCTGGGGGGTGGGGGTGGTGGGAGACATGAGTGGGCGCCTGGTGGAGGCTGCTCCTGCACTGCTGGGGGGTGGGGGTGGTGGTAGACATGGGTGGGAGCCTGGTGGGGGCTGCCCATGGTGGCTGGGGGGTGGGGGTGGTGGGAGACATGAGTGGGAGCCTGGTGGAGGCTGCCCCTGCTCTGCTGGGGGGTGGGGGTGGGTGGGAGACATGAGTGGGGGCCTGGTGGAGGCTGCCCCTGCACTGCTGGGGGGTGGGGGTGATAGGGGACATGAGTGGGGGCCTGGTGGAGGGTGCCCCTCAGTGCTGGGGGGATGTGGGGGGTGGGAGACATGAGCGGGGGCCTGGTGGAGGCTGCCCCTGCACTGCTGGGGGGTGGGGGTTTTGGTAGACATGGGTGGGAGCCTGGTGGGGGCTGCCCATGGTGGCTGGGGGTGGGGGTTGTGGGAGACATGGGTGGGGGCCTGGTGGAGGCTGCCCCTGCACTGCTGGGGGTGGGGGTGGGTGGGAGACATGAGATGGGGACTGGTGGAGGCTGCCCCTGCACTGCCGGGGGGTGGGGGTGATAGGGGACATGAGTGGGGGCCTGGTGGAGGGTGCCCCTCAGTGCTGGGGGGATGTGGGGGGTGGGAGACATGAGCGGGGGCCTGGTGGAGGCTGCCCCTGCACTGTTGGGGGGTGGGGGTTTTGGTAGACATGGGTGGGAGCCTGGTGGGGGCTGCCCATGGTGGCTGGGGGTGGGGGTTGTGGGAGACATGGGTGGGGGCCTGGTGGAGGCTGCCCCTGCACTGCTGGGGGTGGGGGTGGGTGGGAGACATGAGAGGGGGCCTGGTGGAGGCTGCCCCTGCACTGCCGGGGGGTGGAGGTGATAGGGGACATGAGTGGGGGCCTGGTGGAGGGTGCCCCTGCACTGCTGGGGGGTGGGGGTGGTGGTAGACATGGGTGGGAGCCTGGTGGGGGCTGCCCATGGTGGCTGGGGGGTGGGGGTGGTGGTAGACATGGGTGGGAGCCTGGTGGATGGTGCCCCACAGTGCTGGGGGGTGGGGTGGGTGGGAGAAATGAGTGTGGGCCTGGTGGAGGCTGCCCCTGCACTGCTGGGGGGTGGGGTGGTGGTAGACATGGGTGGGAGCCTGGTGGAGGCTGCCCCTGCACTGCTGGGGGGTGGGGGTGGTGGTAGACATGGGTGGGAGCCTGGTGGAGGGTGCCCCACAGTGCTGGGGGGTGTGGTGGGTGGGAGACTTGAGTGGGGGCCTGGTGGAAGCTGCCCCTGCACTGCTGGGGGTGGGGGTGATAGGGGACATGAGTGGGGGCCTGGTGGAGGGTGCCCCACACTGCTGGGGGGGGTGGGGGGTGGGAGACATGAGCAGGTGTGCAGGGTAGTCCCCTGTTTTGTGGGCTGCCTGCAGGGGCCGTGGAGGGTGTACAGGGAACACCTGTGAGGACCCACCCAACCTAATCGCGTGTGTAACTTCCCGCGCACCCCTGTAATACACGTACCCAGCCAAATCGCGTGTGATAATTCCCACGCACCCCTGTAATACACGTACCCAGCCAAATCGCGTGTGATAATTCCCGCGCACCCCTGTAATACACGTACCCAGCCAAATCGTGTGTGATGATTCCCACGTACCCCTGTAATACACGTACCCTGGCTAATCGCGTGTAAAACTTCACGCGTACTCCTGTAATACACGTACCCTGGCTAATCGCATGTAAAACTTCACGCGTACCCCTGTAATACACGTACCCAGCCAAATTGCGTGTGATAATTCCCACGCACCCCTGTAATACACTTACCCAGCCAAATCGCGTGTGATAATTCCCGCGCACCCCTGTAATACACGTACCCAGCCAAATCGCGTGTGATAATTCCCGCGCACCCCTGTAATACACGTACCCAGCCAAATCGCGTGTGATAATTCCCGCATACCCCTGTAATACACGTACCCTGGCTAATCGCATGTAAAACTTCACGCGTACCCCTGTAATACACGTACCCAGCCAAATCGCGTGTGATAATTCCCGATTACCCCTGTAATACACGTACCATGGCTAATCGCGTGTAAAACTTCACGCGTACCCCTGTAATACACGTACCCTGGCTAATCGCGTGTAAAACTTCCCGCGTACCCCTGTAATACATTTACCCTGGCTAATCGCATGTAAAACTTCCCGCGTACCCCTGATATAAACGTTACCCGCTTTTCGTTCCTTGTTTGGCAGCCCTGTAAACTGGTCCAGGGTTAGTGCAGCCCTTTGCGATGATTTAGCGATTTTGATGGCTTTTCCTTGCGCAAGGGCGTTCTTGCGGGCGTTACTGCCGCTGCTGCAGGGTCGCTGCGATACTATGCGCCACGGCTGGTTTGGGAGCCTAAAATCCATGAATACACTGTGCGCGGAAATCAGTTTTGGCGCACGCGCCTGGCGCAGACAATCGCACGCGGACACTCTGCGCCAACCGCTTGCGACACTTTTCTGCGAAATTCTATGAATTACCCTGCAAGTGGGTGGGCCAAGGTTTCTGATCATACAACGTATATCTCCGTCGAAACCAGTACTCTTTAGTACCACGCATATTTGCTAATAGATTTGTAATATTTGATTGTAAAACCTCATCCTTTTGTTGCACTTTCTCTAATAATTGTGTAGCTGTCATATTTTGAAAGTGTGATCCTGATTTTAATATGTGTGCAACTCCGTAACATAACGTTGCTAGTTCACTTTCAAAGAGTAGGTGGAATATGTATTCCACATTTTGTCTAAATCTGGGATCTTCAAAATACATCCGTAATGAGCGGTATTCTGAAGCTGATATTTGAATAGGTCTATCATCATACCTTCCTCCTTTGCCAGTAAGAAAGAGTAGAGGAAAAGCACGTGCTTCTATACTTTTTTCCCGTATACTGATTGGCGATCCTTTTGTTTGACGCATTTGGTAAGTTTCCAGTACATCTTGTACGGTGTCATTACAGTGCAAAGGATGCATTGTATAATGGTCTAAAGTATTTGATATTGTAGCAGGATCTAGTAGCTCAAATTGACCAGCTTCTTGTGTTTCTTGAATTATTTCAGTTGTATCTTTCAAGTTTTCTTCAATATTAATTTCTTTGTAATATTCATTATTCTCTTTAAGATATTGGAAGGCTTGTCTAACTTTAAATAAATCTACCAGCTGTTGCCATATTTTTTTGTCTTTTGTAGGTACTCCATTTACTAATATAATTAAAGATTGCTGCATTGGACGTTGCACTCCTAGAGTATGCACATTTTCTTTTAGATTTAATGGTAAATAAACTACTTTTCCACGAATGCCTTTTACCAATTCAGAGGGAGGTAATTTTGCTGTTTTTGGTTGAAGGCGTATTATTGCTTGGAATGGGTGTACTGTTTGAATGATGATGCTCTCATATAAATTAAGTTGTTGTAGAGGTTTTGGTACTGGGTATAATTCCAAATTATTTGTGATAGAACGTGAAGGAGTTTGGTTGTTGTCAAGTTTTGTAGTGCAATAACTGCAAAGTATTAAGGGCTCAGTTATTTCATATTTGTTTTCTGCTACAAGGTAGAGAGATAATTCAAACCATTTAGAATCTTCATTGTCTTCTATTTTGTATGATAGGTCCACAGTTTTTGTGTTAGTTTTATGTTAATGTTAATGTTAAAGGTCATTTGTACCACGCACTATCACCACCGGAGTGGTCCCCTGGAGCTCTGGCGGCTCTGAAAGAGGGGGGGATGGTGGGTTAGTGGGTGGAGGCTGGAAAAGTGCAAGATTGCAGTGATGTGCTGTTGGCAGCCTCAGACCGGTGGTTCCGTCGGCTGGGCCTGGGGTGTATGCGGCCGGTAGTCGTCGTGTGCTGATGTGCGAGTCTATGTGTTTTTTTGTTTTGTTGTTGCAGTGTAGTGAAGTTTGTGCGGTTTGCTGCGCTAGAGGTTTGTGGTTGTGTTTGGTTTGGAGTTTGAGAGGTGTATGCAGAGAAGGAAATTGTTAATGGTATTCGTTAGTCATCTCTATCCTGGACTGAAACCGGTTGGGCTCGTGTAATCTTACCCAACGGGATGCTTGTACACCCTGAGCCTCAGGAGGTACGTGCCCGATTTTCCATTCGAGGCCGTTTGAGGATCTAGCTGTCCCCTCCACCCGCTCCCTTAATAACCTTGCATGCTCCTCCCCCCCTCCACATGACTAGCGCCGCTGCTATTGTCCATACACCCGGTTGTGTGGTGATTGGTGGTATCTTGTCTGTTCCACAGCCTCGTGGGACCTAGTTGTGGCTGTGAGGGTGGTGGGGGATGGTAAGGGTTGGCTCGAGTAGTTGTATCCGTTTCTCTGGGTCTCGCGGGTGGACCCCTGTGTCCAGGGTCAGCCCTGCTGGTGCCCAGGGTACTTCTGTCGGTTCTAGCGGTTTGTCACTGTCCTTTTTTGATGATTCGTTTGTCTTATTGTTGTTTCGGTTTTAGTCTCCGGTGTTGAAGAGGTAGGTTTTTAGTAATTTTCTGAATTTAAGGTGGTCTTTGGTGTTCCTTATCAATTTTGGGATGTTGTTCCAGGTTTTCGCGGCTAAGTGGTAGAAAGCGGTGCCTCCGAGTTTCTTCTTGATGTAAGGTTTTTGTTCCAGTCGGATTTCGTTGGTTGACCTGAGTGGTTTCGTTGGCTTGTAGATTGTTATTTTTTTTTGTAGGAATTCGGCTCCTTGTCCGCTGATTGCCCTGTGCGTTATGCACATTGTTTTGAAGATGATACGCTGTTTTACTGGGAGCCAGTGTAGTGTTTTTAGGGCCGGGGTGATGTGGTCTCTTCTGGATAGTTTGAGGAGTAGTCTGGCTGCAGTATTTTGGATCCGTTGTAACAAATTCTACGGCAACATACACATACATGGTTTGGTACTTCAGCTGATGTACTTTTAAATTTTAGTATTTCTTTTTTGTATGTGTTTAGCAAAAGGTTTCCATGTGTAGAATTGTTGCTTAATTGGTTTAAAGCTATTTCATTCTGTAAATGGCTTTCACTTCCAAAATATTTTTTCTGGATATAGTGAATTTCTTCAAGTAGGTCTTTTGCTGTACCATGTAGAAGGATGTTATTTAACTTTGCTCGTGCTAAAGCAGGACTTTTAGCATAGTACAGTTTATTGAATAGATTGCTTATATTTGAATGATGTGTTGATATCCTTTTGATATCATGGAAAGTGGTTTTACAAGTAGGTCCTGTAATGCAGGCCAATGAATGTCCTTGTAGTCCTGTGTACTTGCGCACTGGACAGGTATCTATATTTTGCAGTAATTTAATTTTGATTTTGTCTTTGCTTTTTACATATTTATTGAGGAATTGGCGTAAAGATTTGAAACATTGTTTGGGAATGTTACACATTGACGTGCATGGCCATTTGTACACTAGACGTTCTGATTCAGTTGAATGGAGGGGTAATTCTAAGTTTTCAGGGCATATTTTTGTAAGAAGTACTTCTTGTTCCATTATGGTATTATTCACTTTTTCATAACCTCGACCACTGCTATGTATGGCAATTGTATTAGTTTGCTTTTGTTTGTACGCTTCTTCATTAAAATATGGTTCTGCGCTTGTAGTCTGATTCCATTCACCTCCGCTGATACTTAAGAAGTTCTTTCTGTTGATATTTCGCTTATTGAGAAGTCTTTTTTGTAATTTAGTTATTAGTTTTGTTAGTGGTTTCATTTTGTTTAACAGTAAAATAAATACATTTCTTTTGAGAAGATTTGCACTGTCCATCAATGCTTCTAAGATTAATTTCCTACGATAGGTTTTAAGCTTTGAACCTGATTTCTCTCCTGTTTTTATAAGATTTTGAAGTTCTTTCTGACGGTATATTTTGGCTAAAATACTTTTCTTGGTATGCTTACTTTGCACTATATTAAAATTTGAAGAGGTAGTTTCATCTGTACTGATAGCTGATATTCTGTTAATTGTTTTTTGGTTTGTTTTACATTTTGATAGAGGAAGCAAAGTTGTTGTACTTGAAACTTCTTGTGTTTCACTAAATGATAGTATTAGCTGTTTTGTTTCAACTTTTTTTACAAATTCTGCTAGAGATGGATGCTTATGTTGGACACCTTTATTTTCATTTGCTCTACTTTTGCGTTGCTTTCTATGGACTTGAGTTTTGGTAGGCATTCTTTAGGGTCTGTTGAAAAAAATAAAGAAGATATGGGTTGGGGTGTTCTGGAATGTATGTGTGCTGTGTGCATGAGTGTTTGAGTAAGATGATAAAGATGTATGTAATCGTGTGTGATTGTGCCTTGGGAACTAAAACTAATAGGGATAGGTATTCTTGAATTTATGTGTTACTAAACTGGGGTTCAGATGATAAAAAAAAGTAAGGTAGTGGTGTGGAAAAGTACAAATAGTAAATCTAATGTATACAATTAAAACAGTTGTTTGTTCTATAATATGAAAATTTTAGTGGTTCAGTTGAGTAAATTGTGTGTCCAAAAATAGACATTTGTTGGCCATTCTGGCTGTAAATCGCTGTTTAAGACATGGAAATCTTTGGACAAAATGGTACAAAATCTCTATTTTTAATAATAATAATAATTTGGCATTTATATAGTGCTACGAATCCTCAGGTATCTGAGCGCTGCTTATTATTACCCACCAAAATAGTTTGTTTTAATGTTATAGTATATTTGATTAATAATACAAATATTATGGTGATATTTTACTTACTTTTTTTTTAAATTAATAGGTAACTTCTTAGTTTTTCTTTCTTCTTCGAATTCGGCTGCTTCTTTTCAGGAAACTAGTCTTCACTGCAATTGTAAAAGCTTCAAATTAGTAACTTTGTTTGTATATAGCACTGTTTTTAATTTAGATATTGATTTTTTTTATTGAAATCCTCAGTGCCTTCTGTAAAATCATTAAACTAATTTATTTACATAAGATACATTGCATCAGTTCAGTACATATGATATGTTCTTAATGAACAAATTGTATTGAATGACTAACTGTAGCAAAAAAAAAATATCTTTATAATATATCAGTGAATACCACTATTTCTGTAAGTAAACTGTTCTAGGTAATAACGACTCAATGTCATGTCTAATTTAAAGTAATTAATTAAATAAATAAATAAAAACAAAAAATATGAAATTGTATAAGTATTTTTATAAAGGTTTAAACATAGATTGTGTTTGCATGCAATTTTGTTTGAATATATGTAGTCTATATATTTCATTTAAAAAATGTTAGTTTAACATGATTTCAGTGTGTGTGTATAAAGAAAGTAAAAAGTATAAAGGTTTATAAGTGATAGTTGATTTTAGGAAATTGAAAAAAGTACAGTAAATTCATTTTACAGATTTTACAGGGTAAAAGTCTATTTGAAAATGTGTTCATATACAGAAAATATGAATACCTGAAGTTTGTGTTCATGCATATGGATATGCATGGAGCTGCAAGTAGAAATCTTGAAGACTTGTACAGTATTTCTGGTAGATGCTGCTTGCCAATGATATGACACTTGTACTCAGAGAGATTCAGAGTACATTTGCAGTGCTGATCTATGATGATGCAGTTAGATGTAGAGGTCTTGAATGTGATTGGTGCATGGTCATGTGATCTTTGAGGTACATCCAATGAGGGAATGGCAGAGAGAGTGTAGTGGAAATGGTAGTAGGGCTGTTCATGTTACGATACGTCCGCAGACATGGCGGTAGTTCGCGGACATCGGGAGTTACATCCGGGGATTTTTGGGTTCAGAAGTCATGCAAATGAGAATAAGCACTGAAAGGAATTGGTCAGGAAAGTTTGGTGGGTGTGTTTTGCCAGGAGAGATTTTCTCAGATACTCTTTTTGCTGAGAGAACAAAAGATAGCTCTGGCTGTGTGTTTCAGAAAACAGATTGTTTGGATTTTAGGAGATTCGTGGATACATTGGTTGAAGGTGCATGCAGAAAGCTGTGGAGTAGCTGTAGATCTTGGATTCCCACATGTGGAAGTACACTGGCATGGAGTACGTGGAATGAAGTGGTTGGACTTGCTACCTCTCTGTGCTACTTTGGAGACAGAGCAACATCCAGACATAATTGTAATTCATTGTGGAGGGAAAAGTTTAGGACATGTGACTGGAATTTTTTTGCAATTTGCTATGAAAGAAGGACTGAGGAAGGTTATGGACATGTTTCCTAATTCTCAAGTGATATTTTCACGGATTGCGCAGAGACAAATGTGGCTTCGTTCTTCTTCATTTGGTCCACAAATGGAAAAAGCAAGGCGCAATGTTAATAAGGCTGTTTGTGGCTTTCTAAGAGATTTTGGCATGTCTTCTTTTCACAATGAAAATATTATGTTTTGTAGTACATACATTTTTCGCAGAGATGGAGTCCATCTTAATTATGCTGGCAATCAGATTTTTCTGAGAAATGTACAAAATGCATTGCAACCTTTTTTGGAATTACAACAACGATTTTGAAGTAGATGTTAAGCATTTATAATTTTTGACTTACAAACACCACCCAAAGGCTCTTTTCAGAGCCACTACTTCTTTCCAGAGAAAATTACAATGTTTGTGATGGAGTGGCAACGCAATTTTTTTAATGTTCACGAACTGTCCGCGGACTTCTAAAAAATACAAAGAGCCCTGCTTCATTTATTTTCACTTATATTTTTTAACTGGGAAAGGCGGCTCTGAAAAGAGCCTTATTTTTTTTTTGATTTTTGTAATTTTGTATTTTTTTTGGTTTTTCAGACACGACACACTAGGAGAGGAGGGTAAAGGAGGGTAAAGGGGGGGACACCAACCACAGGGATAAGAAAGGGCGAGCTGAGAGAGGAAGATGTAGAGTGGGTTTTATTTGGGTAGTGAGCAGGTCTTCTCGTGCTCTGAGACGGTAGTCTCAAAAGCACTCCGAAGTCGCTCCCCCCTGCAGAGTACTGTGTCACAGTACATACATACAACTGTGACCCTCGAAAGGTAAGGGTCATCAGCATTCTGTATGGCCTGTGAGGCAGCTTGAGAAAGACGCTGTCCCACAGAGGTGGTCCTTGTGGTGACAGGATCAGAAACAGAGGATGAAGTAGAGGAAATCAACCTGCTACGTTCTTTGCAAGGTACAACCCTGCAAATAGCCCCAGAGTGAAATGACCTCAGGTGTCGCTTCATAGTAGTGGTCCCAAAGCTGTACTTACCGTGCTTCCCGCGACTGAGTATCATTTTGCACTCATTGCAGGTAACACGGTTCGCACGAGCCTTAGGACCATTCCCATGAATGGTAAATAACCGCCACACCCAAGACTCACGCCTAGTGCGGGTAGTAGGAATTTCCTCTACCTCATTCTTATCATCCTCTTCTTCCTCCTCCGCATCCTCACTCCTGTTCCCCTCTTCAGGCCCTTGGGGAGGTGGTGGTGGTGGAGGGGGTGGGGTTTGTGCTGAAGCAGGTGCAGCACCAAGTGGCAGTTCAGCAGCCAAGGATGCCATCTCGATGATGGTGTAGTCTGCAGGTGGTAGCAAAAATCACTGTGTTCTGAAGAATAGCCAGAAACACAATGAGAATAAGCTCTTGGGCGTGGTCTTTTATAGGGGTGCTTGTGCACGGTCCGCAGACATGCGCACTGTCCGCGGACAGATCGACCACAAAAAAAGGATCGGAAAGTTTCAAAAGGTATATAGAAACGCAAGATTGCTGTGTGGGATTTGTGCCATGGTGAGATTTTATTGAAAAATATTATGGATTAACTGAAAATGTACTTTTAAATTGTTCGGGGACACGAACAGTGTCCGCATTTCAGGACACGTGATGAGCGTGGGCGCGGTCATATGATCCGTTTGCGAACTAGTCCTCGAAGGAAGCGCCTCTCCGCAGGACACCAAGTGCACGGAGATTGGTTAGCGGACACTGTTCGGGTTCTGAAGTAATTAAAAGTGTGTCACATGTGAAACGAACATTTCAGGACACCGCGTGTGTTCTTAGAACAGTTTAAACTTGGTAGCGAACAGTAAGGACAGATATAGTGTTCTTCAGGACACGTGTAATTTAGTTTATGTACGAACATTTCAGGACAGCAATTGTGTTCTTAGAACAGTTTCAATTGGGTAGCGAACACTACGAACAGGTATAGTGTTCTTCAGAACACCTCCATTTTCGTTTACGTACGAACATTTCAGGACACCAATAGCGTTCTTAGAACAGTTTGAACTTGCTAGCGAACAGTACCGGACAGGTATAGTGTTCTTTAGGACACTTTAATTTTTGTTTGTTTACGAACAATTCAGGACACCGCGTGTGTTCTCAGTACAGTTTCATGTTGCTAGCGAACACTACGAACAGTTGTACTGTTGTTCAGGACACATCATTTTCGTTTATTTACGAACATTTCAGGACACCAATTGTGTTCTTAGGACAGTTTTAAGTTGATAGCGAACATTATGGACAGATATTGTGTTCTTTAGAACACTTTAATTTTTGTTTCTTCAGGAACATTTCAGGACACCACGTGTGTTCTTAGAACAGTTTCAACTTGCTAACAAACAGTACGAACAGGTGTGGTGTTCTTCAGGACACCTCCATTTTCGTTTATGTACGAACATTTCAGAACACTTGCACTGTCCGCGGACACTTTTATTGATTTTAAACAAAAAAAACAGAAACTATTCACAATACGATATACAAATTAAACTTTATTTAACATATATTAATAATTTATGACAGAGAAGTTGAGGCAGAAACAGAAACAAAAACAGGAGAATTTGGGGTTTCAACATGATTGGTATTAGGTGAAGAAGGGATGGAAATCTCATCAAAACGTTTTGGATTATGGAGAGGGTTTGGGGATAATTGACTGGGATATGGTGAAGAGGGACAAGTACATGTGGGGCAATGGTACGAGGTTTTTGGTTTGAAATGATTTTCTACAAAAGTTTTTAAATTATTAAAATTAGCCAACAATACATCAATTTTTTCTTCTATATTGTGAAGACTGTTATCCATAACAGGGTTTTCTGAAGTTTTTTCTATTCTGGTATGCTCTGTACAAAAAAATAATATATATGTTAAATGTATATAAAAAAATAATAAATAAATGGTTTATATTATAAAGTGTTTACCATTAGTTTCACTATCTTGTGACATTTCTTCACGTGGGAAATTGTCCTCTAGCCATTCCAGAGTACTAGACATTTCTGTGAGAAAAAAAAAAAGATAATATATTTTTTAATCTAATACAGAAAGTTTATAAATATATGAGTAAAATGAAGTACACTTACAATTTCTGGTAAGATAAGTCCTATGTATTCAGTGGGTCTGGTCTTGTTCTCAGTTCTGTTGTATCTGTGAGGTAATTATGTTGGAAGCCAATTTATGTTCTTGTGGTATATTCCATTCCAGAACATATTGTATTTAAATGAATGGTTAGTGTGTTACATATATGGGTTACATTTCTTATGTATTACTATATATAATGTGTTTGTGTGCTGCTTTTTGAATTTGTTAAATGTTCCTATATTATGACATAACAATCAAACATACCCCACCCCCCACACACAGTTTTTAGGTAGTGGTACTGTTCTCCGAACATGTCCGCGAACATTAAATAAGTTCGCGGACATCAAGTTCATAAGAAGAGATCTAGTCAGTTTCATATGACATGTATATAAAGTCAAAGTCATTATTGTTAAGTTGTGCTACTAAAAAACTATGAAATTCAGTGAAAAAACTTCGCAACATAATAAGAATCACTTCTACACATATTTCATGAGAAGTACATACACATGTGATGTCATCAGTGATGTCATCAATGACAATTGTGATGTCATCTTTGATGTCCTGGATGTTAGTCTTAGCAGTGCACGGTGGTGGCGCGAGTTATGGTTGCTTAGCTTACCATAACTGGCGAATTTCAAGGGTTTTTCGGTTTTACTTGGAACCATAACGTCCCTTTAACAAAGTTTTTTCACTGAATTTCATAGGTTTTTAGTAGCGCAACTTAACCATAACGTCCCTTTAACAAAGTTTTTTCACTGAATTTCATAGGTTTTTAGTAGCGCAACTTAACCATAACGTCCCTTTAACAAAGTTTTTTTCACTGAATTTCATAGGTTTTTAGTAGCGCAACTTAACCATAACGTCCCTTTAACAAAGTTTTTTCACTGAATATATATATATATATATATATGTTAATGACTCCAATCAAGCATTCCCACTAGGTCAGTGCCTTGTCTGGGATTGCTCAAGGGAAGCCCTTATTTATATATTTTTATGAAACGTTATACTCTGGATGATAAACCCTTATATAACACCCCTCTCTTTGAATTCCCCTGACCTCACTGAGCCAAGAAGTAGGTTTGTTTTGCAGCAATATAAAAGATTTATTGAATAATTAAACAATATATATATATGTATCACACCTTTATAAATAAATTGATACTTGATAACACACTTGTGAATAAGAGCAGTAATCAGCAATAGGTAATCCTACAGTGGCACAGTTCTTGGTTACTTATGAATAAGAACAGAGGACTAAGGTAGCAGAGAATGCTTTATATGGTTCAAGGAAATGCAAGGTGGGACAGAATGTGACACAAAAATAATTTGATATGACTTCAGCAAAAGATAATATGATTACTTTTCTCTGACAATTCACTCCCCCCTATGCAATGTAAGGAGATGGAAGTAACACACACAGTCTTCAGGTATACAATCACAGTACAATCCAAATTCAATTCCCCCCTAGCAAGCTTAGATCACAGGGATGATTTTAAACACAGGCAAAGTACTTTAAATGTGGTATGCAAAGAAGGGAAAAATATGCTAAAAATGATTTTAATTCCCTCTAGAGGTTCAGGGTGAGTGACAGATACTTCAAATCAGTTCAGGCCAGCCCTATCAATGATTCAGGGATGGTTACCAGGTTGAAAACGGAATTCCGTAATGGAAGCAAAAGACAAATGTTTTTACACGTGGCTGGAATGAAGCAAAATGTCAAATCGCGGCAATTTAGTCGCATGCGTCGAGCGCAATTACGAAAGAACTATAAGGAGTAGCAAGTCGGTTTAGAGCTTGTTGGAAAGCTCTCAGCTTTGAAATAAAAATCTTGCTTCTATCACAAACGGTTCAAGAGATGCGGACGATTTTGTGAAGGTAGATTCTCAAAATAAAAGTAAAGCTCAGAATGACAGATGACAGTTTTGCAGCTTTGAATCAACAGGAGGGACACGATTTCTATGATGCAGTTCTCAATAGGTTAAAATAGTTTGAATTAGATCATTTTAAACTAAGAGATTGGTTTTGCAAAGTTCTGGCTGAGTACTCGCACTATATTTTTGACAGGAATGCGACTTTGTCACGGATCGGGTCAGGATTGGCTGCGGTTCTCTCGCCACTGGGTACTGGTTCTGCGCACAGCGATCTGGGTCAGCTCTCAGCGATCTGGTCTGGGTCTGGTCTCTCTGGATCTCTGGTCTCTCTGGATAAAGCACTGCTTTCTGGGTCTGCTACCGGTTCTGGCAAAGGTTCTTGGCAAAGAATTCAAACAGCTCGCCCGGCTGTTGAATAGTTTGCAAATGATTTTGAGGCCTGCTGAGGATACTTTTGCTTGCAATAGGCCATCCTGGTTCAAAGTTCTGTAGTCTCTGGGTTCAAAGTTCTGGAGTCTGGATGTGATGTCGTCCATCAGCGTGCTCCGCAAGGAAGTGGAAAATGAATGTGCCTACCTGGGTTCCAGTGGCTCTTTTTATGTCTTTTGAAAATGGGTGTGGATGCTAACTTTCTTTGCCCAACCCACTCACGATTTGATAGGTCAAGGATTTCTCTTTGACCTGATTTGAGAAGGGAGCAGTGAGTCAGAGTGAGTCATCTTTATGGCATACAGATAGAACACTCCCCTTTGCTTTTACCTTAGAAAATCATTTTCATAACTAAACATATTTCGCAGATACACAAGTGGTTCACATTACATGTACAGATTGCAGATGACTTAAGGTACATTCTTGTTCAACTCTGATCTTCCTAAGAGCTTGCATTCAAAAATGACAACTTATTTTCGTTTTTAGTTGGTTTACCAATATCGGACGTTTACCGAAAATGGCACCAATGTACACCGCCTTTCTACACATATTCCAGTAAATTTTCATTTTTCTGGCGTGAACACAGTGTCTGTAATATTGATAAATAGCGGGGTTCGGTCCCAGAGCATCGTACAGAATTGTGTTTAGACTCAAATTGTAGGTACATATTCCATTTTAAGGATCTCCAAATTGTACATTCCTGTCATCTGGTTACTATTAGTTATCAGTGTTTTTATAAATCATATATTTGCCTTCAATTCAATTCACAAAAAGTGTCTGGCCCGGCCCTAGGAACTGGGTGAGTCAGGGATCACATGTCTCTTCTTCCAGGCAGAGCTGTGTTTACAGTCCACACCCAAATCAGCATACTCCATTCAATTGAAAGAGTCTATTGTGTTGACTGAGGTCAGCAGACCAGGGGGGAACTCTGCATTTGGTTAGCATGACCATGTGATCTCCTGGGCTGTTGCTGGTAAGGGCTGGTGTGAATGCTTCCCATGGACAGAGGCCCTTTGAACTGTTTTAATTGAATCAGACTGCCTCCTGGGAACAAACCTTTGAAGTCCCAGCTAGCTCAGGATGCTGTTTAGCTTCTGCAACACAGGTCCCCAGTCAGAGTTTAGACCGGTAGCGCCGGCTTGTGTCCAATGCCGGTACTGCACCTATTTTTGGGATCTGTCTTGAATTAATACATTTGCAAAAGAAAGGATTTTACTTGATAGTATATGATCCTTGCTTGACATGGCATTGATGTGGATCTGTAGTAGAGTAAAGTAAAACACTCAACCATGGTTGAATTTTTGTTTGGTGCTTCCGGGCCCATGATCTTAGCAATTTATGACATTAATAAAAACGGGTTTTGAGCAGAACCATCTTTCTTTGCACTGGTGGGTGGCAGGTCAGGGGACCATTTTGCTGTGTGCAAAACTGCACGGTTCTCCAGGGTTCTGGCGCAAATGTGAGCTTTTCCGCTCTCTTGGATTTCCTAAGCCCACAGCACCAAATGTTGCAGCATAATAGTCCAAACGTGGGGCAGGACACCCAACATATATATATATTACAGGGCCTGCAGTAGCTACCCTGTAGTTATGGTTAAGTTGCTCAACTCATGGAAAGAACAGTTTTTGGCCAGTGTATAAGTTTGGCCCATCTGACGAATCCTCACCCAACTCGGCAAATAAAATATATGGCCCCCTGAGAATGATTGTGAAACATTTGGTGCAGTTTTGCCTGGGGGGGCAAAGTCATAGGGGGGTCCCAAAATGTGTGGAAATCCTTGTACAAAATGTTGCTTACGGCTACAGCTCAAACCACTGGATTGATTTTCACCAAATTTGTGCTAGGATTGGTGGCTTTGACAGGAAAGCATGCTTTTGAAAATATGGTGTTAACCTGTCCAGTAGTTTTTTTTAAAAAAAAATGGCAAAAAAGTGGGTAAAACAAAATAGTGATATCTGAGTCTGGTACGCAGACTCACTTTGTGATTCTGGGTCCACGGACACGTCTGGGCCAATCAGTGGGCGGTGTGCTGTTAGCAGACATCGTGTGCCCCCACTGATTGGATGGTGAAAAACATGAGGTGCGTCATATTTTTGGAAACTGTCACCATGTTAGAACTGCAGACAGTCGCCATAGTCTGTGTATACTGCAGTGAGAAAAAATTCAGAAAAACACATTTGGGGTTATTTGGTGGCTGAAAGACAGCCTGGAAAGGGTGAGGGAGTGGAATAAAGTTGACATGGAGCTGTTTTTATAGGTGAAAAAGGGGTTTGGAGGTGCGCCGAGTCTGCGGACATCCTCCCTTCACCATGCATAGTGCTCTTAGAAAAAAGTCTGTAAAACACATTTGGGGTTAGTTGGTGGTCGAAAGAGAGTCTGGAAAGGTTGGGGGAGTGGAATAATGTTTACAGTGAGCTGTTTTTATAGATGAAAAAGGGTCTGCAGGTGCTGCCAAGTCTGTGGTCGATTTTAGTGTCCTCAGACACCAATTGGATGTCAGAGGGTCTAGGGGAGTGTTGTTATTTGAAGGTCTATTCTATATACTTGTTATATGGTTTAATTATATTGTGGTGGTTGTGGCCAGTGGCTAGATTCTTGGGGGCCTTTCACACGGTCAACCATTCTATCCTCATTAAACAATCATATGATACCTTTAGCACATTTTTGCGTAGCTGGATGAACTACAGCACTGGTTTTGGCAGTTACTTTTTTAACATCATTGAAACTAGAATCACAAGCCACTGTCATCGTTTTTTTTCACAAAAAAAGTAACAATATTATTATTTTTCACATAAGAATGTCGTTTAATCTTTAAAAGCAATTTTGTAGACTTTTTTAAAAGAAAAATAGGAAATATTGATGAATTATGAATATTTTTAATGTATTGATCTTTTTTAAAGGTTGTTTTATAACCATAATACAATTAAAAAATTTTTAAAAAGATCAATATTAATAGATCTATGAATATTTACCATTATAATACTGTTTAGAAATTGCAGGGAATGCACATTACTCATGCAAATAAGACTATGTAATTGGTTCAGTGAATAAGTGATTTGAAATGAGATGACAGGCCTCCTTTTTTCTTCTGCATTAGCTTAATAGCTGGCTGGCTTGATTTCCAGGCAGAGTTTGAAGGTTTGTTTTTTTGTTTATGAATTTATATTGCGCACCAAACCCAGAGGTATCTGGGTGCATTTGCATAAAGTTACAAGTATAGTTTCGGCATCAGTTACAGTAGTTACAGTAATTACAATAGTTACAGTAGAAATGTACATTATGAGGGCATAGTACATATAACATATAAATATAATATATACACATGATATTACAATACAGGTACAGAAGAGAAAACATTAGCAGTCAGTGGCAGTAGTTGCAAAGCCACAGAGTCATAAGCAAAGGCTACTCCTTTCCACTTATGTCAATGGTCATTAGTTACAAGCCACTTGATGGTATTTCGCCTGAAGTTATGAAATGGTTGGTCTGCTCTAAAGGAGGGAGGGAGGGCATTCCAGGATTGCAGAGCCATGACAGGGAAAAAAATCCCCCCTGCCTTTTTTAATTTGAATCTGGGAACAACCAGACAGAATAAGTTGACTGTCCTTGTAGGTCATGAGGAGGATTTTTTGATGATTCTCTTGGAAAGGTAGATTGGGGTCGTTTGATTGAGACATTTATGGGCTAGTGAGATGGTTTTAATCAGTTTTTTGTCCTTAGTGGATAGTCATTTGGTCTGTCTCCTCAACTCTGAGATATCCTCTCTTCTTGGTATACCAAATACTGTTCAGAGTGCATTATTTTAAAGAATTTTGATTTTATTGATAATGTACTTGCTTGCGCCCAAGTATAGTCCATTACAATAATCCAATTTAGAGAGGAAAGGGCTCTAGCTAGGGTTGTGCAGCTTTCTTTAGACAGAAAGGGTTTACAGGCCATGATGAACTTGCATGTATATGCTGTGGCGGAGCCCATGGCATTAACTTGTTTCCTTAATGTGAGGGCTGAGTCAATGTAGACACCTAGAGTTTTTACCTCTTTTGCCACTTTAATGATATTCCCATCGATATTGAAAGAAGTGTTTTTTGTACTAAGTCTGTTGAGGTTGGCTACAGTTCCGAGAATGAGGTGCTCCGATTTATCGTCATTCCGGCATAGGCTGTGTGCGGCCATCCATGCCTGGATGATTAGGGCATTTTATTCACTAGTGCCATATCCTTGTCGTAGTCTCCCTTAAGGGGTATGAGGATCTGGGTGTCATCTGCATAATTAGTGTAGGTGACACCCAGATGGTCCAGGTCGTCGAACAATGGCTTCGTGAAAATATTATACAATGTTGGTGAAACACAGGAACCTTATGGCAGACCACAAGTTATTGGAATATGGTCAGCAGCAGCTGAAGGAGAGAAGACTCTCATAGTCCTATTGTTCAAGAAGGATTTGATCCAATAGCCTCCTGCGAAAGGTGAGCAGCTAAGGCAAGGTGTTTGCAAAGTATCTTGTGATCCACCAGATCAAAGGCAGCGGAAAGATCAAGGAGACGTAGTAGAGCAATATTTCCTTTATCTTTGAGCTCCTCGATCTGGGTCTTTAGGTCTAACAAGGCCGTTTCATACTGTGGTGTGGCCTAAATCCTGATTGGCAGACTCCTAAGAGATGATGGGTCTCTAGGTACTCCTGGATCTGGATGTAGGCCACTTTATCTAGTATCTTAAGTAGGAAAGGTACTGTGGTAATCGGCCTGTAATTAGTTGGAATTGTAGGGTCCAGAGATTATTTTTTTAGGTGGGGTAAGACATAAGACTCCTTTAAATTGCTAGGGACAGTACCGGATGAGAACGATACGTTATTCATTTAGTGATAAAGCCGCCAGGTCTCTAGCAGCGTCTTTAATTAGCTGTGCTGGGCAGTTATCTCCTTGACATCTTGAAGGTTTGAGGGAGGTGATGATTTTTTTCAACCTCATGGATGGATACTTGTAAGAATCTGAAAAGACAGGGGGTTTGGTGGAGGGAGCCAAGGTTATAGCGTTTATGCCTAGGTCAGGTAAGTTAGCTCTTTTGTCTGCAATCTTATTCTGAAGGAGGGAGATTTAGTTTGTTAGAGCATTCTGGATATTAGTACACCAGGTATTGTCCTTCAGGCAATCATCTGCCTAAGGAATAAGTGTTTCCATTTCTCTTAAAATTGTGTGAACAGTTCCTTAGTACTTGTGCTAGCTTTATTAATCCTATTATTATAGGTTCCCTGTTTGGCACGCAATAATTCTTTTTTGTAGAAGGCAGCTATATTGACCAGGTTAATTTTATTTTCTTCAGTAGGTAAATGTCTCCACAGGACATCCAATTTCCATTGGATGTCCTCCAATGAAAGAACCCCTGCAAGGACGCTTGCATTAAGTGACAAGCTAATCGCATGATTGTGGGTGGGGTGGAGGGGTAATCAAAGCACCACAAATATGTAGCCATCACAAATGCCATCTTCACATCTCTTCACACTCGACAGCATTAGTTTTGGCTTACACTAGCACTAGGGCATCATATAAGAGTGTGGTTTCCATAGAACAGTCATATATTCATAGTAAGTACTCTGCTCTGAAGACTAAAAGAAATGTTCACAACAATGTTAGTAGGGGTCACTTCCACATATATCCTAAAACCAAAATAATAAAAATATTTAAACCATATGGTGTAAAGTATCCACAGCTGCAACACACCAACGCATATAAAACAACCCTAGAGTCATTTGATTCTTCCATTAAGGACACCAAAATGGGTGGGAGTTGCACTACACAGAGAAAAACAAGTCAACTATGGCAAGTCAACTATGGCAATTCTTCCACCCACAGCATACAACACCATCATTCCTTTAAAAATGCAAACCAAAAAAAAAATATGGTGATGCCGACCACAACTGATCCAATATTGTCAAGAGATCAATTATTCTTACACATTAGAAATATTATTTATGTTAACTGATTCATCTGGAAAAATATGCGTTTCTCCTATTTACCTATAGAGGCACCATTACACGCATGCACAACAGAAGTATAAACATGGAATGCCAAACCATGCAATTGTTTGCACTAGTAAACAGATATCCTGAATATGGCAACATAGTAATCCATACATAGAAAGCAAGGTCAGATAAACCAGAACCAGCTCTATAATATGTAAAAATGTGGGAGCGGTAGCCCTTGTAATAAAACACATGCAGGAAGGATATGTTCTGGTCAAGGGGGGCTGAGGGAGGGGCGGAGAAACAGGGCATGCGTGAAAGGGGCCCCTAGGGGTCCCTCGCGTTATGGAAACAAGGCAAGTCACCACACACGATAGATACGCCAGACACGAGGTTGTATTCCCAAAGCTAGGGTTTATTGCAAAGCAAATAGTCTCAGTTGGCAAACTCGGTCTCACGCCCCACGACGTGTATCTCTAGACCTCGAGATACACAAGCGAGTGAATTACGTACATCAGTTACATATATACAAAATGCATATCATACAATCAGCTGTGACATGTTTAACACCCCCTTTTATTGGGTTTCTTTGAACTCGGTTTGATGATGGACACTTCTGATGAATATGACACCTTCAAATATCTATTCTAGTAACAATATGCATCCTTGCAACTGCAGAGACATCTTTTCTTTGTTGAACAGAACACAGTGCTTCTGTTCTTGTAAGCGATCTACATACAGGGGGAGAGTTGCATTCCAGACCTTTCTATCTATGAGGTGCTATTCGTGTCCTGGGAGCCGAAGCGCCCTACAGGGCTTGGAAAAGGGGGGAGTAAGAAGAGCATAATTCAAGCCTTTAGCTGCTTTATTCTAACATATTCTACCATGTAACGATACTGGCTGGCAGCTGTGAAATGATTAAATGCCCTGCGGCTCTGCTTCAAGGCTACATTCGGGAGGGAGTCAGGCATTCCTCTCCGGAGCTGCCTATGTTGTGCTTCAACAAATTCTTATTAGCCTCGCGGCCTTGTGGCCTTGTCCTTTCACGTTCAGACAACAATGTTAACAGTCGAGCAGTGCAAGTAGAAATGTGCTGCGAAGCAATTTGAACAGAAAGCAATGAGCAATAGTTAGAAAACAAAATGGCGATCCTTGTTACATCAAAATGGCCGTTCATTGGTCAAATTCAGAAACATGTATTTCTATCGTTACGTACATGAGACGGTTGGCCTTCGGCCACCAAAATGCGTTTGCCATCCATCGTGAGAGGTGTCCATTTTTCCTAGACCGACAAACCCTCCTTTTGGCCGTATGCCAAACGTCTCATTCATTCATGGTATCCTCATCTGATGACGATAAGTCTGAATTTTACATGCTATTATAAGCATCATCATCGTCATTAATATCTATAGCCATTAATTCTTTCACTGTTTTCATTTCATTTGTGTCTCTGTCATCCCGGCCATAGGTTTGTTTTCTTTTTGTTATCATATGCATACATCCCTTAGTACATGCCTCAGTTATCTCAGTGCAAACTATCGGTAGGCAGTGTATGCAACAACAGCACGTTATGAATATTCCAAACACTAATACTAATATCGCAATCAACTTCCATCCCCAACAACGCAGTATTCCGCAATACCAGGACTCTATTCCCCAGCCCCCTTCTTCAGTAGGGAGTTCGGAGCTTAGGACATGCATTTTCTTTATTGCTTCAAAAATCGTAGGGGAGTGGTCATCTACGAATACGCAGCATGCTGATCCCACAATCTTGCAAATACCCCACGATCAACCAGGATTACATCGAGAGCCATTCTATGTTGAAGCGTCATGAACCTAATTCCTTTTTCTTCCAACGTCATGTTAAATAGTATATATGTCGTTGCGTTTATGGTATCTTTTAGTATTCTGGACAGCTGCCTTACGTTATAGGAGTTCACAATCTGGGACAAGAAAGGAATGAACGATTTTGCTATGTCCTTCGCTATCAAAACACCTTTGCTACTCCTTTGGGTTGTAAATCTGGATCACCTGGCCATGTCTGCTGTTTCTAAGAGGAACACTCCCGGGAACAGTAGACCTAGGTAACATGTACCTCCCCAGTTTGTGGGCAACCAAGGATATGCTTTTTCTCCACATATAAAATCGACTGGATCTCCCGTATATACTGGTTCTATTTCCCATTTTAGTACCGCTGTATTCATGCATCCAGTAAATGTTCCTACTGAATAGGAGCCTTCCTTTTTTAGACAAAAAGGGACAGTTCTCGGGTTGTAATTCACTGTGTAAGAAGGGGGAATTGCATCTTTGTTCCCGTCTGTTCTTACACGAAACGTCATCAGAGATGTTTTAACTGGCGGGGACAATCTATCTTGTCTATTTTGTAGTGTTATATTTCGTGTACTTTTTGGCGAAGGTTCTGGGATCATCACTTGTGCTTTATAGAATATGGAACAACCCACGGGCCTCAGAATTATTTCCTCAAACTCATTCATGTTTATTCTATCTAATTGACCCGTACTACTCTTATTCCACTTCCCATAAAACATTGGGCCTCATTACACGGTCGGCGGTGAGCCATGGCGCTATCAGCGCCATGGCTCATGCCGGTAAAATACCGGCACCGCCTTGGCGGAAAGGGGATTTACCGCCCCATTCCAAGGTTGGAGGGGCGGTAAATCCCCTTTCCGCCATTGCCCTTCCCCATTCCCATTTCTGCCCCATAGGGCTCTATGGAAATGGGGAAGGCACTAATTACGCCACCGCAATTTTGCGGTGCCGTAATTAGCTCCGAGGTCCCTTAGCGGGTTGGATTTTAACGCCTGCAAGAAGCAGGCGTTATATCCTCCAACCCGCAAAGGGACCTCGTAGTACGGCGGTAAGGGTTAACGGTCACCGTTGCCATTAACGCTGACCGTTAACCCTTACCGCCTTCCGTGTAATGAGGCCCATTGCACTTAAAGATGCACTGCATGCAGAATTTAATGGTAATGGTTGTACATACCACCCTATTCCTTTCCCTGCATGCTGCGGTAAATGGGCGCATACCCAACAATTATTTTTCTTTAGAATTGCATGCGTCATGTTCATGAGGAGTAATAGCGTATTGTTCCCATACCCTTCTCTGTGTCTCTCTTCCATTGGGGACAAGGTATAAGTAATCACCTGAACCGGGCTTTCAGTGGTGGATATATTAACTATTGGTACAAATATTCCCAATGGGTGTATAGACTCCACATACCATAACACAAAGGCTGTCGTTATTGGTGCTACCACACTCATGAAGCACATGATTATTGTCAAAGCCAGCATACAATTTTTTTTACCATGCGTTTTCCCTAAGTTTACAGTCTTTATAACTAACTCATTCTCAGCAGTGGTGCAGGAGGAGGCTGAAACCGGTCCTGACATTTTTCTCACCGTCCTTCTTCTTCCTGACAAAGTTCGTCGTGGATATCTCTCTTCGTCGCACTTGTCCGAATGTCAATAAGTTCAAAGGAATTGCCAACAGTTTAGTCTGCCAGCCCTTTGCAGCCTGATTTGCTTATTCGTTCTAGGCAAGATCACTTATCCTCTCTCATACTGCTCAGAGGACTTCTGAACAGTTCTCTATTGCCTTTTTACCATGTGCGCCCAGCTTGTCCGCTCTGGTTCAGGACACATGTACTTTTTATGATCGCACCGAGGAGCCGCGAGTCTTGAATTGTCCGACTGGCACAATTCTCACGCTTCTCTCCTCTACACCTCTAGTTCCTTCTCCATCCATGAGCGGAACCAGAGGTTAGCATAAACACCAAAGAACTGTGAATCACTCTGTCTTTCGAGGCCGCAAATCATATCGCCTCACTCCTGGTATTGTGTGATCCGTGAACAGTGCCGGTGCACTTCCAGATCCAGGCTCAGAGTCAACCTGCGGCGCAATGGCAGATGCTGGTGTGCGCCACGACAGTGATGCAGGTTTGGTCTTTGGCTCTGGCGAAATGGCAAGTACTGGTGGGTGCCAAAGGGGTACACGTTTAGGGGGTGATTGATAGAATTCAGCGCACAAGTGGGGCACGTGGCTGGCGCACAGTGTGCGCGTGCGAATCCCTGCGCCAGCCGCGTGCGCAAGAATCCATTTCCGCGCACAGCGTATTCATGGATTCCAGCCACCAAAACCAGCTGTGGCGCACAGTGGCGCAGCGACCCTGCAGCAGCGCCAGTTACGCCCCCAAGAACGCCTCTCGCGCAGGGAAAAGCCATAAATATACCCAATCCAGCGCAAAGGGCTGCGCTAACCCTGTACCAGCATAGCAAGCGGGCTACGTGTATCACTGGGGTGCGCGGGAAGTACCTCACGCGATTGGCCAAGTGCGAGCAGGGTACGCGTATTTCAGGGGTGCGCGGGAAGTTCCACACGCGATTTCATCATGGTACGTGTATTTCAGGGGTGCGCGGGAATTTCCACACGCGATTGGGCCTGTGCGAGCAGGGTACGCGTATCTCAGGGGTGCGCGGGAAGTTCCACACGCGATTCCATCAGAGTACGTGTATTCCGGGGTGCGCGTGAAGTTCCACACGCGATTCCATCAGGGTACGTGTATTTCGGGGTGCGCGTGAAGTTCCACACGCGATATCAGCAGGGTACGTGTATTACAGGATGCAGGGGAAGTTACACACGCGATTCCAGCAGGGTACGTGTATTTCAGGGGTGCGCGGGAATTTCAACACGCGATTGGGCCCGTGAGAGCAGGGTACGCGTATCTCAGGGGTGCGCGGGAAGTTCCACACGCGATTCCTTCAGGGTACGTGTATTTCGGTGTGCGTGTGAAGTTCCACACGCGATTCCATCAGGGTACGTGTATTTCGGGGTGCGCGTGAAGTTCCACACGCGATTCCATCAGGGTACGTGTATTTCGGGGTGCAGGGGAAGTTACACACGTGAAATCAGCAGGGTACGTGTATTCCAGGGGTGCGCGGGAAGTTCCACACGCGATTCCATCAGGGTACGTGTATTTCAGGGTGCGGGGGAAGTTCGACACGTGATTCCATCAGGGTACGTGTATTACAGGCTTGAGCGGGGAGCACCACACGTGAATTGCACGTGTGGGCCCTCCCAGGTGTTCCCTCTACACCCTCCACGGCACCTGCAGGTGGCTCACACCACAGGGGCCTACCCTTCACATGTCCTGCGGGCACCCCATCCACCATGGCCATGCCCCCCAGCCAACCCACATGTCAACTTGCACTACTGCCCACCAACGCATGTCCCCCTGCACCCCCAGCCACCAGGGGCACCCTCCACAGGCCCCCACCCATGTCTCCCACCACCCCCACCCCCACCCCCCAGCCACCAGGGCAGCCTCCACCAGGCCCCCACCCATGTCTCCCAGCACCCACACCCCCAGCCTACCAGGGGCAGCCTCCACCAGGCCCCCACCCATGTCTCACACCGCCCACACCCCCCAGCAGCGCAGGGGCACCCACCACCAGGCCCCCACCCATGTCTCCCACCACCCCCACCCCCCAGCCACCAGGGGCAGCCTCCACCAGGCCCCCACCCATGTCTATCAGCACCCCCACCCCCCAGCACTGTGGGGCACCTGCCAGCAGGCCCCCACCCATGTGCAACTCATGTACCCCTGCACCCCCATCCCCCAGCACTGTGGGGCACCTGCCAGCAGGCCCCCACCCATGTCCAACTCATGTTCCCCACCACCCCCACCCCCCAGCACTGTGGGGCAGCCTCCACCAGGCCCCCCCCCCCATGTCCAACTCATGTTCCCCACCACCCCCACCCCCCAGCACTGTGGGGCACCTGCCAGCAGGCCCCCACCCATTTACAACTCATGTTCCCCACCACCCCCACCCACCAGCACTGTGGGGCACCTGCCAGCAGGCCCCCACCCATGTCCAACTCATGTTCCCCACGACCCCCACCCCCCAGCACTGTGGGGCACCTGCCAGCAGGCCCCCACCCATGTCCAACTCATGTTCCCCACCACCCCCACCCACCAGCACTGTGGGGCACCTGCCAGCAGGCCCCCACCCATGTCCAACTCATGTTCCCCACCACCCCCACCCCCCAGCAGTGCAGGGGCAGCCTCCACCAGGCCCCCCCATGTCTCCCACCACCCCCACCCCCCAGCAGTGCAGGGGCACCCACCACCAGGCCCCCACCCATGTCTCACACCACCCCCACCCCCCAGCAGTGCAGGGGCAGCCACCACCAGGCCCCCACCCATGTCTCACACCACCCCCACCCCCCAGCAGTGCAGGGGCACCCACCACCAGGTCCCCACCCATGTCTCCCACCACCCCCACTCCCCAGCACTGTGGGGCACCTGCCAGCAGGCCCCCACCCTTGTCCAACTCATGTTCCCCACCACCCCCACCCCCCAGCACTGTGGGTCACCTGCCAGCAGGCCCCCAGCCATGTCCAACTCATGTTCCACACCGCCCCCACCCCCCAGCACTGTGGGGCACCTGCCAGCAGGCCCCCACCCATGTCCAACTCATGTTCCCCACCACCCCCACCCCCCAGCACTGTGGGGCAGCCTCCACCAGGCCCCCCCCATGTCCAACTCATGTTCCCCACCACCCCCACCCCCCAGCACTGTGGGGCACCTGCCAGCAGGCCCCCACCCATTTACAACTCATGTTCCCCACCACCCCCACCCACCAGCACTGTGGGGCACCTGCCAGCAGGCCCCCACCCATGTCCAACTCATGTTCCCCACGACCCCCACCCCCCAGCACTGTGGGGCACCTGCCAGCAGGCCCCCACCCATGTCCAACTCATGTTCCCCACCACCCCCACCCACCAGCACTGTGGGGCACCTGCCAGCAGGCCCCCACCCATGTCCAACTCATGTTCCCCACCACCCCCACCCCCCAGCAGTGCAGGGGCAGCCTCCACCAGGCCCCCCCATGTCTCCCACCACCCTCACCCCCCAGCAGTGCAGGGGCACCCACCACCAGGCCCCCACCCATGTCTCACACCACCCCCACCCCCCAGCAGTGCAGGGGCAGCCACCACCAGGCCCCCACCCATGTCTCACACCACCCCCACCCCCCAGCAGTGCAGGGGCACCCACCACCAGGCCCCCACCCATGTCTCCCACCACCCACACCCCCCAGCACTGTGGGGCACCTGCCAGCAGGCCCCCACCCTTGTCCAACTCATGTTCCCCACCACCCCCACCCCCCAGCACTGTGGGTCACCTGCCAGCAGGCCCCCACCCATGTCCAACTCATGTTCCACACCGCCCCCACCCCCCAGCACTGTGGGGCACCTGCCAGCAGGTCCCCACCCATGTCCAACTCATGTTCCCCACCACCCCCACCCCCCAGCACTGTGGGGCAGCCTCCACCAGCCCCCCCATGTCCAACTCATGTTCCCCACCACCCCACCCCCCAGCACTGTGGGGCACCTGCCAGCAGGCCCTCACCCATGTCCAACTCATGTTCCCCACCACCCCCACCCACCAGCACTGTGGGGCACCTGCCAGCAGGCCCCCACCCATGTCCAACTCATGTTCCCCACCACCCCCACCCCCCAGCAGTGCAGGGCCAGCCTCCACCAGGCCCCCCCTGTCTGCCACCACCCCCACCCCCCAGCAGTGCAGGGGCAGCCTCCACCAGCCCCCCCCATGTCTCCCACCACCCCCACCCCCCAGCCACCAGGGGCAGCATCCACCAGGGCCACACCCATGTCTCATACCACCCCCACCCCCAGCACTGTGGGGCACCTGCCAGCAGGCCCCCACCCATGTCCAACTCATGTTCCCCACCACCCCCACCCCCCAGCACTGTGGGGCACCTGCCAGCAGGCCCCCACCCATGTGCAACTCATGTTCCCCAGCCAACATGTCATCACAATCTAGATCCCTGGTCCCTATGGTCAGCCTCCAAATGCAAAACACCCACCCGAGTATTGCATCCACCCACTCATAATTTGCAATTACATCACAGAACACCGATTGCAAGTTCCGAAACAAACACATTTCCCTCACATACACCCACCTCCAGACCCCATCTCTGGTGCTTGCACGGCCTCCTCCTCCACCAAACCCCCCACCAACCTGGATGACTCCGTGCCATCTTCCCCTGTTGGGCCCTGTGGGGTCCCAGCTGCCCCTTCTGCTGCCGAGGAGTCCAACTCCAACCTCCGCCTCTTGGACCTCCCCCCGGCAGCTGCGGCCTGGGACGCGGCACCAGACTCCTCACTCCCCGACGAGATGACAACACGGGATGGGAGCCGGGCCTTGCGTCTCCGGCTGCGGTCGGATCCCCGCCGCTGTGCTCCACACCACCTTCTCCGCCCTCTTCATCAGTTGATGCTGCAGAGAGGGAGAAACAAAACACAGGCATCAGGACACTGTACAATGGACACATACACACATGACAGTTGCACATGAGTGGCATTGGCAAACCTCCATCACAATCCCCAACACACATGTCATTACAACTCGTACACATGAGCCATACCACAGCCATATCGCAACTGCCACCACCATCCATACACATACAACAGCATGAGCAGCCAAAGGTGAGACAGACATCACATGCAACACAGGAAGTGCACCACACATGTACACACACCACCACACTTGCATGCATGTGTACATCTCTGCCAAGTGTCACACTGTTCAGACGGGCATCCATGTCACATCTGCCAATCAGGCTTCCACATACCGCTGTCACATGCATCCATGTTGCATCACTGTTGCACCCTTGTCAAATACACACACATGCACATGTACACAGTGCTGATACATGCAGCCGAAAACAACATACATGCGTGACATCACAGACATGTCTACTTACATACACATTCATCCAAACATGTGTGCCCACACAACTGCATTTGGCATGCAAGCCTACACACACAAGCACCATCCATGTCTCACACATTACAGCCCTCGCATGTGTCAGCCCCACAGCCCTGTACACCCCCACCCATACTCGACCCCATACAAACAGATGTGCAACCTGCACACTACTGAATAATCACCACACGCACTGCTCACAATCAGGATGCATGTACACTCACCGCTTGACTCCAGACGGGTCTGCTTCTCTAGGACCTGGACGTGGAGCGCTGGGGACATGCGTTCCAGGACCCTCATCTGTTCTTCCGACAAGTGGCCCCGGCGCCCCTTGGCATCCGCTGCCTTCAAGAGGCGCCGGGCCTTGTTCAGGATCCTGTACCTGAAGTCCTCCCAGCGCTTCCTGACATGTTGTAAGTCGCGGACTGCCACCCCCTCCGCGTTGATGGCAGTCACGATGTCAGTCTAGATCCGAGTCCGTCCTTCCTTGTCGGCGCTGGAACTTCCGAAGAGGGCTCATACTGCCCCAGGACTTGCTCCACCAGGACACCAACTTCCCTGGCACTGAAGCTGGTGCCCCTCTGCCTCTCTGGCCGGGGGTTGTCAGTGGTCATAGATGGTGTTTGCCCCGACATGACAACCCCAGAGGCAGGAGTGGGTGGGCAACTGGGTCCTGGGGCTGGGCTGTGGAGCGATGGAATCCCAGTCGGGAGTCTTCGGTTCCAGCAGGGGTAGTCACAGCAACAGCACCCCTGGCTGATGTGCAGGCAGCAAATGGCAGTGCACGTGGGCAGCAGGCAGTCAGGCAGCAGCAGATGGCAGGTGGGAGCGTGCTCGGGGCTCTGGGGGGCAGTAGTTCGGCCTTCTGGGCAGGAGCGTGGTCTTCCGTGTGCTTACGCGTGGCCAGCTTGATACGGAGTGATTTGGCACGTGAAAAATCTGCACGTCAGCGTGTAATTCGAGGAAAGGCCCTTAGCGCGTAAGCGCGTCTGCAAGCATACGCATTTTCATTGGACAGAAGGCCCCTCAAGCGCAAGCGCCCCTGTGACGTGACGCGTACAGACGTGCATGGGCATTTCAGCGCGCGTGAAAAACTGCACGTCCGCGTGTAATACGAGGAAAGGGTCCATGCGCGTAAGCGCGTGTGGAAACTGCACGTCCGCGTGTAATATGTGGAAAGGGCCCATGCGCGTAAGCGCGTGTGTAAACTGCATGTCCGCGTGTAATACGTGGAAAGGGCCATGCGCGTAAGCAGGCGTGGAAACTGCACGTCCGCGTGTGATAAGGGAAAGGGCCTATGCGCGTAAGTGACGTGACGCGCGCGTGCGTTTCCCTCAGCACGGGTTAAAGGTGAGCGGGCCCAGCATTTCGCTGTACGTGCCTTTCGTGGAGACCGACGTGTGTTGCTGCTTCCTGTTGTTTCGCGCGCCATCACAACTTCACAGCTATTAAGGACGTATCTCTTTTTTTGGCGGGGGTATTGGCTACGCGTGTTTTTCTGCATCGCGCTAGTCAGACGGTGAGTCACACACAGTCTTTTTCCCACTGCGGGTGCCCCTGTGTATCGCACCCATTTTCGATGTCATAGTAGCCTGCGTGTCCCACGCGTACGCGTTATTCGTGTTACTGGGTGCCACCGCGTACTGCGGGAGGTTGAATCCATGCACGTAGGCTGCAGGGTTGCGTGCACGGTTTTACTGCAGTTTTGGGGTGCCTGAGCGTTGCGCGACCCGTCACCACATCACCGGGGTCACATACAGCCTTGCAGGTGCAGGGGGGCTGTTAACATCTTGCTTCCCACTCCCTTCACCCCAATTGCCCAGGTCAATTGTGGTGTACACCTCCCATTGGCACCACTCCATCTGTGCCAGCACTACTACATCTGTGCCATGGTTGGGAGGCCACCAAAGGTGAGGGGTGCCTCAGCTGGGCGTACTCCTCGTGGCGGGCATGGTCAGGGACGTGGCCGTGGTGACCAGGGAGTAGGGGGACTCCAGGGTATCCAGGGCAGCCACAGAGGGAGAAGAGGCAGGGGTGCGCCACTTGAGCACAATGTTGTGCCATGTGTCGGTGCAGCCATGCCACCACCCCCTGTGGTTCCGGGGGATGCAGCTCCTGCATCTGGCACTGGCACACATATGACCCGGCAGTCCGTTCCATCGACTGCCACGGGCCCAAGGGTGGTGGTAGCTGTAGGTGCAGCTGTGGACACTGCCACCCAGGCTCAGGGTCTGCCAGCGCAGGCTGCGTTGGCACTTGAAGAGCCCTTGGTAGATCTCCAACAGGCCAGGGGGGAAACCATAGGGGCAGGCCGGGCTGCTCAGACCAAGACACGTGTCCCTGGGGCAGTCATGTCATCTGCTGCCCCGAACAGCCGGGTGTTGGCAAGTGCAGGGGCAGATGCACCCAACAGCACCCCGGTTGTGAGTCTGCCAACCAGGACCGTTGCGGCCAACCACCCTGCCACAGCTGATGTTGTTGCGCAGGGTCCATTAGTGGGCGCCCAGCTGCCACTGACACAAGTCAGGCCTCTGGTCATCCCTCCACCTGCCACTCCCTTGGCTCAATCCACCGAACCCACTGGCCATGCTGGTCAGGGTGGCATTAGCCAGCCAGGGTCTGCGCCATAGTCCAAGAGGAGGAAGGTTGCACCTGCAGGACAGGCTGGGACCCCACATACAGCCACGACCTCCTGCACGTCGAGGAAGAAGCCTTTCTGTAAGCAGGAACTGGACTTCCTCGTGGACTACGTGCGGGGCCACAGCCGTGGCATGCTAGTGGGTGCCAATAGTCAGACCACGGCTGCCCAACGTGACTCCCACTGGAAGCATGTTGCGGAACATGTCAGTTCATTCGGCCATGAGGTGCGCACGGCGCAGGAGTGCAAAAGCGTTGGAATGACATCAAGCGCAGCACTAAGGCCAAGCGTGCCTCAAATTACAACTTGACTCTGGTGACTGGCGGTGGGCCTGCACCAGAGGAGGAAGAACTCACTCCGCATGAGGCTCTCGTTGCGGAGTTCATACCACCTGAATTGGTCGAAGGAGTGGGAGAGAAGTTGGACTTTGATGCCCAGTCCAGTGAGTGTTGATGCGTGTTTGTTGAGGACGTGTGTGTTTCACTTGTGGGATGTGTTGTGCATGATTGCTGCTACATGTGACGTGTACATGGTTCTGATGTGTAAGTAATGCAATGCTACCGTCATGCATGTCTCCTCTGCCTGCATGCGGGACTCCATGTAGGCATGCTCCCTTGCCCCTCCTCCGCCACTCTGCACCCCAGTTCCACCTTTGCACTGGTCTGCTCCAATCTTGCCAATGCGTAGTTTCTTGTTCATGTGTCCTGTGTAGATGCTAACTTCCAGCGTAGAATTTGCCAGACATATGCCATGTGGTACAGCCTTAGTACTCGATGCAGGGTATCTCACTTGTACTGTGCATGGGTCAGATGTCCCACAGGGACATGAGTGCCCATTCATGCACCATGTGCATTGCACGCATGCCCCTATGTGTCCTTGACTGGATGATCACTGTAATATAAGTCCTTGGTTACATACATTGCCTGCCATCTCATCAGCGTTCCCATGTCAACTGTGCCTCAGTCCTGCGTTGCACACATGTTTAGGCTCTGACAATCTGTGTGGCTCACAGGCCTCAGCCTGTTCAATGGCCAATGACTCTGTCCAACTCTTGTTGTGTCTTCTTCACACGTGGGCGGCCTCCGGAGTTTCCATCATGTGTCCTGCCCACTGTCCCAGCATAATTTGCAGTGTTGTAATTTGAATCACATGAAGCTGTTGATGCTTTCAACACTGCCTGTCAATACACAGGTGTATGGTCAGCCTTTTGATACCATGCTAGGCATCCCTGCTTTGGTACTGGGGTGGAGGGGTGCTTGGCTTCTAGACATGGTACACATTGAATGCACAATGCACGTGATGTCTGATTTTGACATTGCACTGCCTTCACATTTCCTGGCACACACCATGTAGTGCTTGTACATGTAGGTAGTGAGTGGCGTACACATTTTCTGCACTGCATAGACCCACTTCCATGGAAACTGCCACCTTTCAACAGGTCTGATCACAGAAGTTATTCAAAGTAGACCCAGCATGCATGCCAGGTCATATGTTGTATGTCACATGTCTGCCTGATGCCTTTGCTGTCGGTGTGTGTGTGTATCGTGTGCTTCTGACATGTGTATTGACCTTTTCCTCTCTATTTTTCAGGTGATGACGCAATGGAGGTAGAGGATGGTGTTGTCATGCCAGACACAGGGTTGGTAACGCCACATCAACCTGGCACTAGTGGGAGTCGTGGGGTGGTAGGCCACGAAAACCCCCAAGTGCTGCAGTCCATCTTGTCTCTGGCTGCCTATGAGTCCAGCCTTGATGACGACTCTGACGTCCATGTTGAGTTGGATGAGCATCAAGTCCATGTGTCAGGGGTGAGTGATTCTGATGTGGACACTCCTCTGTCTGCGACCCCTGCACTGAGGGATCAGACAGTCTTGGTTCCTCCGCCCGTGGTGGATCGGGACGCAGGGTCACCCTCCACACCAGTCACTGATGTGCCTGGGACATCACGTATACGGGGACATTTAGTTGTGCAGCCGCAGGCGGTGCCAACACAGCGAGGACCCCCGGTCCTTGGGTCCCGCAGGGGTCAAGCCCGGCAACGCGGTTGCCGCACGCAACCGCTGGATACTGAGTGGGAGCAAGACATGACTGCCAATTCCGAACGGCAGGGGCAGCAATGGAGAACATCGCTGAGAGCATGGAGCGTGTGGCCCGATCTGTGCTCCCCACTGCTAGGCAGGTGCTTCTCCAGCAGCAGGCGGCACGGTCCACGACCCGCTCGCTCAGGCTGGGCATGGCGGCCTCAGACAGGGCACGCCAGGCTGAAATGTCGTCTCTGCGTCAAGCAATTGCTGCTCACGCAGAGGCGCACATGGATGCCTTGAGGGAGGAGTATGCTTCCCTCAGATCCACTCTGGGTGTCCTTATGATGTCCCAGAGGCACCGGGCAGAGGAGAGGTTTGCACAGCTTGAGTGTACCATCTCGGCTGAGCTACAGGCTTGCCGGGAGGTGCAGCGATAGTCCAGCCAGGCCTTGCAGGAGGAACTCCGTGTTACACATGCTACCTTGCAAGAGGAAGCACGTGTATCACGGGAGGTTCTGCATGCAGACCTACGTCACATCGCCACACAGAACCAGGCTCACCCGTCCGGCAGACTTGCTGCCAATGAGGGGCAAGCTGCGGCTAGGCGTGGCCAGGCTACTGTGCCACGTCCTCCTTTACAGGATGAGCCAGACTCCGACGACCATCTATCTCCCACATAGGTCGTGCTGTGCAGGCGTTGAGCCCATGGATGTTTTTTTTTTGGCTTAGCATCATCGCATGTGGATGTTGAGCAGCACCCTGTACCTCCCCCCTCCTGGGTGCCTCCCCTCCCCCCCGGGTCGTATGAGGCCATTTTTGATTTTTCTTTTAGTTTAGTTAGTTAAGTTTCAGTTTGATAGTTAGTTTAAATAGGTAATGTAGGTTTTCCATAGTTAGTGTAATTAGTTAATAGTTGATTTAGTTTAAAATTTCTAGTCTATTGTGCTTTCATGTGACGGTGCAGTGCTTTGTGGCTTTTGAAGGCATCCACTGTCTGTTCCAGCTGGGCCCTTCATGGTTGTCTTGTGTATGTGTTTGATGCTTGGGTTCCTTGACTCACATATGCCACTCCTGCCTCCCTTATCCATGGGCTCGCAAGGATGGTTCGGTGTTACAGCATTTTACACAAGGGCATTGGACTGTCATATCTGTGGCATGTCAGGTGCTGTGTGACTTGTGTTGACACCCCTAGCGGGGATGATTTAGGTGTCATTGTCCACTGTTCAGCTTTTGCTAGATGGGGTGTGTCATGATTAATGTGGACATTGATTGCTATGCATTGTGTAGTATGTTTCATTTCTTTCCTGTACATGTGCTTGTTGCAATTCATGCTGTAGATAGTGTTCCACACTTTGGAGGTGAAAGACGGACTGATGGTGTGATTTGTGATGTGACTCTCTGACATGGTCAAGTAATGAGATGCCTGATGAGACACACACAGATGACTTTGAAGCATTAATCATGTGTTTCATGCCCTTTCTGCAGGGGGATGTGCCTCCAGAGCACCTTTGCCAGCAGACATGTCCCATTGGACGACGGAATTCTGGACCCGTTTGTTGGTGCCCACATGCACATGTGTGCAGAAGCAGAGGCACAGTGATTGCAGACCCACATCCTAGAACTGCTGACATGTTCCAAGGAACTCCAGGCAAGGTGAGCATCACAGGGGGGCCACGACACAGCAAAGCTTGCACCAGGTGAGTTGCACATGCAGGCTTAGTCACAGCACTGAGGGTGAGCTTAGACGAATATTGGTGTTGAAGCACACAATGCAGCTCAGATGTGTTTGTGGACTGATGGCTGCTGATAGTAGGGTTGTCTGGGACACATGCAGGGGCACTTGCACATACCCTCCGGTACACCAAGGTCCATTGAGGCTCTTGTATCAACCATATAGCCTTCCGAGACATGGAAAGGGGCAGCTCACAGGGATATGCAGCAAGGGACATACTCGGGTGCAGTGCAAGTCTTTTCCACGTACTTCATGATAAATGCACTGCCAACTTTGTTTCGGTCATGGTGGTACGCAACTTGCTCTGTAGTCATGGCTTGCTATATGGGTCTGTCTGCTTACCCAGGGAACATTGCATGTTGTGTGAATTGTGACACATTGGTGTTCCATTTGCCACGCACCCAGCAGTGGCTGCCTTACTGCATTGACTGTGTATGACCCGTCACAGGGGTGATGTTATATATGGGTACAAAGCATCAACCACAGATTGTCTGTTTGTAGAGTAGTCTGTTGCTATGGGGCATGTTTGGTGTTGTGTTTTTGTGCAATTGGCACGTACAGGTTGCTGACTGTGTCTCTCTTTGCAGCATTGCAGTGCTCCTGTAACCGGACCTGAGAGTGCGCAGGCAGGAGGCCAGCACTCAAAACCAGAGCTAAGTGTCTTGTTGTTTTTCTTACAAACTGCTCTGCATAGGCTTGCTGGGGAGTGTACTGATGCATGGATTTATGTGTGGTTCAATTTGGTATGTTATTTTCTCCCTAATCACCCGTGATCCTATGCGATTTCGAAACCTGTACCCTCTACCCGGTGTTCCTGCTTCCCGTGCCTATCCAAGCAACGTTCCCTGACCCTCTTTCCCCGCTGGGGTTGCGGATGCCTGTGTAAGCCCCGAACTTGCAGGCGCCAAATACCCTAGAGGGGGTGGTTGGTTCGTACCACTCCTGAGCCTGGACTACAGAAGGCCATGACAATGATGTCCAAGTCTGTTTGGATTGTGTATGTGTTCATGCAGGTTGTACATTTTCGTGCATTCCCTAGTTTCATGTGTCATTCCTCCTCCCCTCTCCTGCCGCTCATTCCAGTCATCCAGTGTGTCAACACCTGTCCCGACTGCATATCCCTGAACCTCCTTCCCCACCAGGGTCTCAGGGGCCTGTGTGAGTTTGACCTTGCAGGCACCCGGGACATGGTGGGGGTGGTTGTTTCGTGACACTCCCGCGCCTGTACAGGGGACCTCTGACAGTACACATCCATTCATGGTGCATCATCCTATGTCATGTACCACACATGTCTCACATCCTGTCGTGACATTGTTTTGCTGTGCTACCTTGGTTGTTGCATCATTGTGGTAGTACTTGGCCTTTGTGAGGTACTGCTACGTCAAGTCATCTACTGGAGGGTGTTCGGGTTCGTTTTTATGCCTTGGATTTTGGGATTTTGGAAATTAGTGTGGATTCTGAGGGTTCAGGCATCTTTTTACACACAAGGTGGGAGATGGTGACGAAGGGTAAAGGTGATCCTGTGGCCAGGTGGAATTGAGGTTTGGAGGCTCCATGATCCAGGTGCAGTTGTTCAGTGGGTCATGGTCATTTGTGAGGGAGGGGGGGGGTTGTTGTTGATAGTTGCCTTGCCCTGCAGTGTGATGGGAACTCTGACATAGTAATGGTGGTATCCCATGTACATGTTGTGTTCTGCTGATCAATGCCTGTTCATGTGTAGTGTTTTCCTTTCAGGTGTGAGGGGATAGTTGTGGTTTGACATGCTGGGGTGTACACATGGTGGATGTTCACATGTGATGTGTAGGGAACACTGATGGTCACTTGAGTGCACATGCATATGTGGAGTGCATGTCCTTGCAGAACCACACACTTGCACTCTGATGCACTACATGTACTCCCACCCTTGCATATCCACGTGTACACTGTTTGCCTTCTGGTGCCCACTGTGTCCCGGCAGCACATGTTCTGTGACCGATCATGGATCCAGTACATGCCTAATTTGATGTTTGACGTGGTCTGTCACTTAGATGTGATGCTCAGGGTGTGCATCACACACAATGGCTGTTCACTGTGCTGTGCGCTGAGCAGTGTGATGCAGGAGTAGGACACTGCACACATGAGCTGCAGTGTGGATTTTGCAATGCATAATGTGCATGTAGACAGGCATTCATTGTGATGTTACGTCTACGACTGTTGTAACGCATTTGGAAATGACTTATTTTGGGTGGGAGGTTGTTGGTCTGTCATTTCATCTGATTCCGGGTCAGGCAGCAGTGTCCGATGCCACTGTGCATTTAGGACATGGCAATGTGCACCTTATCGTTACTGCATTGGTGTATGGGTATTGCGTGCCATGTCATGTTGATGTTTGGGAGGGTTTGAGTGACATGACAGTGATGGCCATGGCCTGGTTTGCAGGTGTGTGTGATGCACACCTTGCATGTCCGTGTCATCCGCTTCTCAGACCAACTGGCTGGGGGTAGATTCCTCTCCGCAGCAGGGCCCTCCCCCTGGAACAGACTTCCGGCCTGACTTGAACTTGAGGGGAATCATCTCCAGTTCTGGAAGCACCTCAAGACCTTCCTCTTTGCTTCTGCTTACTGTCTGCCTCTCCCTTGCAGGATTCTCCACTGGAACTGCACAGGAGCTGCAACTGGGCCACTCTCACCGACCTCGGTCCCTGGCCCAGCCACTCTCCACTTGCACTGCCTCCCTGGCAACCCCTGCACTGCAGTACTGTCTCTCTATCCCTACAGCCCTCCCTTCCCAGCACTTGTCTGCACTTACCTTTGTAGTTGCCGCCAGGCGACCTATGTATTATTTTTTTGGGCTACTTCCCCTGTACTGGACTCCCCCCCACCCTTCCCCTTGCACTTTTCCCATTCCCCCTACCCCTGCACTTGCACGATCCCAATGACACCTGGCCTAGTAGTACCGTTCTCTGTGTTCCCTTATTCCCCCCTCCCTGCCTCATTGCGCCTTGGAATACTTGTGTATGGCCCATATCATGTCATATGTCATATGTGTGCCTTTTGGTCACACAGGATTGCTTGTGTTTAAGTAGCCAGGGATGCAGACGATGTGGCACTTCCATGGCAACAATCTCAGGGTGGTAAGGTTGTGACAGTTGACTGTCTCTTTGTCATCATCGATTGTCACCTGGTATGTGCCAGGCCTGTGTGCACTCCGCAGGGGTGGGAGTTTAGGTGAAAAATGTGGCCACAAGCTGGGTCCGGGCTTCCTCGCCACGTGCCCTGTCCCCTCCCATGGGCAGCGCCTGTGGTTGGGGATGTGGGGGCACCGCCATGTCCACCGGGATGCCCTGCCGTGTTGCAACATTGTGCAGGACACATGCTGCCACAATGATCCTGCACACTACTGGTGGTGCATAGAGCAGTTGCCCACCAGAGCGGTCAAGGGAGCGGAAACGTGACTTGAGCAATCCGAATGTGCGCTCCACTGTGCCCCTGGTTGCAATATGGGCGGCGTTGGATCTTACCTGGGGTGGTGTGGTGGGGTTCCGGATTGGCGTCATCATGTGGTTGCTCAGAGGGTAGGCACTGTCCCCTGGGGAGATGATAATAGTTGAGATTGTTAGGGTTTGGGTATTTGTCTGTGAGTGACTTGCATGCATGTGCAAGGGCATTTATACTGACCTAGGAGCCATGTGTCGCCATGCTGCCCAGCTTCCAGGGCCCGGCTCAGGGCGGACATTCTGTATATGAAACTGTCATGGGTGGAGCCAGGGTAGTTTGCATAGACAGAGGTGATGATTCCCTTTGCATCACATAGGACCTGTACATTGATGGAATGCCAGTGCTTGCGGTTTCGGTAGATGTGCTCAATGGCCCTAGGTGGACGTAGGGCCACATGGGTGCAATCTATGGCATCAAGCACTTTGGGGAAGTGTGCCACCCTGAAAAAATCCAGGACAACATCCTGCCTTTCTGCGGGTGATCTGGGCATGTATATGTGCCTGCGGACTGAGGGGCGCGCTGTCATGATTGCCAGTACCTGGTGTAGGCAGCGTGACTGCGTGGCCTGTGAGACCCCCCCCCACTATGGCAGTGGTCAGCTGAAATGACCCAGTGGCCAAAAACGCAGGAAATTGAGCAGCTTCTCCAAGGGGCTCAATGCTTGGAAGCAAAGGGTGGGGGATGTGAGGTCATCTTCCCACTCCCTGACCAGGTCTAGGATGATATGGGGTGGAAACCTATACCTGCCATAGACCTGGTGCGAAAATGCGTGCCCTGGCTATTCTCCTCCTCCTGTGGTGTCCCACGATCAGTGCAGCGACAAATGGGGCATTCATCGTAGCTGTATATACGCGTTTGTTGTTTGCGCGCACTTTTATGCTGTGCGCGGGGACGCTTCCGACTGCCTTCGTGTGGCAGACGCGTTGACGCCTGTGCACGTCTTTTGCCGTGCGTGGGTTTCCCGTATCCAGATACGGTCCGAGTGTCATCGCGTGTGATCGGAGGGGAGTGTGCGTACACGCAACTGGCCTGGGTACGTGTGTTCCGGGGTGCCGGGAACTTTCAAACGCGATTGGTGGTAATCCACGTGTGTTCTGTCATCACGTGCAATGAGGGAAACACCTGCGCGCGTCGCGTCACGTCACAGACGCGCTCACGCGCTAAGGGCCTTTGGTCCAATGAAATCGCATATGCGTGCTGCCATGCATACGCGATAAGGCCCTTTCCTCGTATTACACGCGGACGTGCAGTTTTTCACGCGTGCTGAAATGCGCATGCATGTCTGTACGCGTCACGTCACAGGGGCGCTTGCGCTTGAGGGGCCTTCTGTCCAATGAAAATGCGTATGCGTGCAGACGCGCTTACGCGCTAAGGGCCTTTCCTCGAATTACACTCTGACGTGCAGATTTTTCACGTGCCAAATCACTCCGTATCAAGCTGGCCACGCGTATGCACACGGAAGACCACGCTCCTGCCCTGAAGGCCGAACTACTGCCCCCCAGAGCCCCGAGCACGCTCCCACCTGCCATCTGCTGCTGCCTGACTGCCTGCTGCCCACGTGCACTGCCATTTGCTGCCTGCACATCAGCCAGGGGTGCTGTTGCTGTGACCACCCCTGCTGGTACCGAATACTCCCGACTGGGATTCCATCGCTCCACAGCCCAGCCCCAGGACCCAGTTGCCCACCCACTCCTGCCTCTGGAGTTGTCATGTCGGGGCAAACACCATCTGTGACCACTGACAACCCCCGGCCAGAGAGGCAGAGGGGCACCAGCTTCAGTGCCACCGAAGTTGGTGTCCTGGTGGAGCAAGTCCTGGGGCAGTATGATGCCCTCTTCGGAAGTTCCCGCGCCGACAAGGAAGGACGGATTCGGATCTGGACTGACATCGTGACTGCCATCAACGCGGAGGGGGTGGCAGTCCGCGACTTACAACATGTCAGGAAGCGCTGGGAGGACTTCAGGTCCAGGACCCTGAACAAGGCCCGGCGCCTCTTGAAGGCAGCGGATGCCAAGGGGCGCCGGGGCCACTTGTCGGAAGAACAGATTAGGGTCCTGGAACGCATATCCCCAGCGCTCCACGTCCAAGTCCTAGAGAAGCAGACCCGTCTGGAGTTGAGCGTTTACATGCATCCTGATTGTGAGCAGTGCGTGTGGTGATTATTCAGTATTGTGCAGGTTGCACATCTGTTTGTATGGGGTCGAGTATGGGTGGAGGTGTACAGGGCCGTGGGGCTGACACATGCGAGGGCTGTGATGTGTGAGACATGGATGGAGCTTGTGTGTGTAGGCTTGCATGCCAAATGCAGTTGTGTGGGCACACATGTTTGGATGAATGTGTATGTAAGTAGACATGTCCGTGATGTCACGCATGTATGTTGTTTTTCGGCTGCATGTATCAGCACTGTGTACATGTGCATGTGTGTGTATTTGACAAGGGTGCAACAGTGATGCAACATGGATGCATGTGACAGCGGTATGTGGAAGCCTGATTGGCAGATGTGACATGGATGCCCGTCTGAACAGTGCGACACTTGGCAGAGATGTACACATGCATGCAAGTGTGGTGGTGTGTGTACATGTGTGGTGCACTTCCTGTGTTGCATGTGATGTCTGGCTCACCTTTCCCTGCTCATGCTGTTGTATGTGTATGGATGGTGGTGGCATTTGCGATATGGCTGTGGTATGGCTCATGTGTGCGAGTTGCAATGACATGTGTGTTGGGGATTGTGATGACATGTCTGAGGTTTGCCAATGCCACTCATGTACAACTGTCATGTGTGTATGTGTCCCTTGTACAGTGCCCTGATGCCTGTGTTTTGTTTCTCCCTGTCTGCAGCGTCAACTGATGAAGAGGGTGGAGAAGGTGCTGTGGAAGATGGCACGGAGTCATCCAGGTTGGTGGGGGGTTTGGTGGAGGAGGAGGCCGTGCAAGCACCAGAGACGGGCTCTGGAGGTGGGGATCCCACTGGTGCTAGTGGTGCAGTGCAGGACCAGGGACAGGAGGCAGCACAGGCCGCCGCAGAGGTGCCTGTGTGCAATCCTGTCCCCGATCCTGTCCCTGCATCATCTTGCACCAGCAGGGATGCCTACGTCCAGACGCGTTTTCAGGCAGGGGATGAGCTGACGTCAACTGGCCTTCCTCTGCCTGCGGACGTGGCTATCCAGGTCTGGGTTGAGCCTGTCCTGGCTGGTGTGGCGTTGCGTCAACGGGCCATGCGAGGTGACCTGCAGTCTTTTCATGGAGAGACTGCACGTCATCTCGAATGGCTCGTTGACCACGTGAGCCTGCTGGGACAGGTCACCCAGGCCGGATTCCTCCGTCTGATGGGGCTTGCTCCGACCCCCTCCTCAACTGGACCCCTACGAGCCAGTCGTCCTCTGTGCCATCTTCCCACCCATCAGTCACCTGGGTGCCCTGTGGAGCTGCCTCTGACGGTGCGGCCAGGCTGGTGGAGGAGGCATCCCTGCCACAGTCGGGAGTCGGACGTCCAGCAGGGGTGGCCACATCAACAACTGCACCCCAGCCGGCGGAGGATGTGCAGGCAGCAGGAGGCAGTGCACGGGGAGAGGCACAGCAGCAGCAGCAACGTGGTGGGAGCCATGAAGGCTCGGGGCCTTCAACATCGGAGGGGCAGGCATCGGCCGGAGGGCAGGTTGACCCAGGACGGGGTGTGTCTTCTGTGTGGCAGCGGTTGGGCCAGCAGATAGGTGCGGAGCGGTGGCGGGCGTAAGAGGCGCGGCTCACAATGGTCAGGGCGGAGAACTCCATGCGGAGGGCCCTGAGGCGGGCCGAGTGCCTCGAGGCAATCCGCAGGGGGTTGGAGGAGGACACGGCGTCGTCCCTGCGGACCCTCGGGGCCATGGAACAGGACCGCCTCCGGGACATCGAACAGGAGTTCGATGATGCCCTGGCCCGGAACACCACGGAGTGAGCCGCTGGACTTGCCCGCCGCCTTTGTATATAGTTCTTTAGTTTTAGGTTTCCTTTGTTTGTTCTTATGATTTGGAGTCGACGGACACTGCTCCACTTTTTGTATATAGTTGCATTTTAGTTAGGGTTTTTTGTAGGTTTCCTTTGTTCAGTTGGGCTCATGGACCCTTGGATGTTTTGTACATAGTTCTTCATTGGATTGATTTTATTTTTCATTTGACTTTGGACAACATTTTTTTGGATTAGGATTTGGTGTTTTTATTTTTTTACACGGACATGCAGTTTATCTTTTTTTCATTGCCATTGTAGTTTGTTTCATTTCATTTGCATTCTTTTTTTTTAATACAATTTTGTTTTCATACTTCACTGTGTGGTATCATCTCATTGGTTTCATGCATGTCATGTTGGGTGTTTTCCCATTCAATTGCAACCATTGTGTGTGACGGACATGGGTTCATTTGCTTTATGAACATTGGGGGTGTAACATGTAATTTCCATTTCCATGTGGGTGAATGGGTTACTTGGTAGGGCTTTTTGGCTGTGGAGGCTGACCATAACGCACATGATTGGGGATTGTGAGGACCTGGTGGAGGCTGCCCATGGTGGCTGGGGGGTGGGGGTGATAGGGGACATGAGTGGGGGCCTGGTGGGGGCTGGCCATGGTGGCTGGGGGGTGGGGGTGGTGGGAGACATGGGTGGGGGCCTGGTGGAGGGTGCCCCTGGTGACTGGGGGGGGTGGAGGTGGTGGGAGACATGGGTGGGGGCCTGGTGGAGGGTGCCCCTGGTGGCTGGGGGGTGGGGGTGCTGGGAGACATCGGTGGGGGCCTGGTGGTGGGTGCCCCTGCACTGCTGGGGGGTGGGGGTGGTGGGAGACATGGGTGGGGGCCTGGTGGAGGCTATCCCTGGTGACTGGGGGGGTGGGGGTGGTGGGAGACATGGGTGGGGGCCTGATGGCAGGTGCCCCACAGTGCTGGGGGGTGGGGGTGCAGGGGTACATGAGTTGCACATGGGTGGGGGCCTGCTGGCAGGTGCCCCACAGTACTGGGGGGTGTGGGTGCTGGGAGACATGGGTGGGGGCCTGGTGGAGGCTGCCCCTGGTGGCTGGGGGGTGGGGGTGGTGGGATACATGGGTGGGGGCCGGGTGGTGGCTGCCCCTGGTGGCTGGGGGGTGGGGGTGGTGGGATACATGGGTGGGGACCTGGTGGTGGGTGCCCCTGCACTGCTGGGGGGTGGGGGTGCTGGGAGACATGAGTGGGGGCCTGGTGGTGGGTGCCCCTGCACTGCTGGGGGGTGGGGGTGCAGGGGTACATGAGTTGCACATGGGTGGGGGCCTGCTGGCAGGTGCCCCACAGTGCTGGGGGGTGGGGGTGCTGGGAGACATGGGTGGGGGCCTGGTGGTGGGTGCCCCTGCACTGCTGGGGGTTGGGGGTGGTGGGAGACATGGGTGGGCGCCTGGTGGAGGCTGCCCCTGGTGACTGGGGGGGTGGGGTTGGTGGGAGACATGGGTGGGGGCCTGCTGGCAGGTGCCCCACAGTGCTGGGGGTTGGGGGTGCAGGGGTACATGAGTTGCACATGGGTGGGGGCCTGCTGGCAGCTGCCCCACAGTGCTGGGGGGTGTGGGTGCTGGGAGACATGGGTGGGGGCCTGGTGGAGGCTGCCCCTGGTGGCTGGGGGGTGGGGTGGTGGGAGACATGGGTGGGGGCCTGCTGGCATGTGCCCCACAGTGCTGGGGGGTGGGGAGGTGGGGAACATGAGTTTGACATGGGTGGGGGCCTGCTGGCAGGTGCCCCACAGTGCTGGGGGGTGGGGGGGTGGGGAACATGAGTTTGACATGGGTGGGGGCCTGCTGGCAGGTGCCCCACAGTGCTGGGGGGTGGGTGGGGTGGGGAACATGAGTTGGACATGGGTGGGGGCCTGCTGGCTGGTGCCCCACAGTGCTAGGGGGTGGGGGTGCAGGGGTACATGAGTTGCACATGGGTGGGGGCCTGCTGGCAGGTGCCCCACAGTGCTGGGGGGTGTGGGTGCTGGGAGACATGGGTGGGGGCCTGGTGGAGGCTGCCCCTGGTGGCTGGGGGGTGGGGTGTTGGGAGACATGGGTGGGGGCCTGGTGGAGGCTGCCCCTGGTGACTGGGGGGGTGGGGTTGGTGGGAGACATGGGTGGGGGCCTGCTGGCAGGTGCCCCACAGTGCTGGGGGTTGGGGGTGCAGGGGTACATGAGTTGCACATGGGTGGGGGCCTGCTGGCAGCTGCCCCACAGTGCTGGGGGGTGTGGGTGCTGGGAGACATGGGTGGGGGCCTGGTGGAGGCTGCCCCTGGTGGCTGGGGGGTGGGGTGGTGGGAGACATGGGTGGGGGCCTGCTGGCAGGTGCCCCACAGTGCTGGGGGGTGGGGAGGTGGGGAACATGAGTTTGACATGGGTGGGGGCCTGCTGGCAGGTGCCCCACAGTGCTGGGGGGTGGGGGGGTGGGGAACATGAGTTTGACATGGGTGGGGGCCTGCTGGCAGGTGCCCCACAGTGCTGGGGGGTGGGGGGGTGGGGAACATGAGTTGGACATGGGTGGGGGTACATGAGTTGCACATGGGTGGGGGCCTGCTGGCAGGTGCCCCACAGTGCTGGGGGGTGTGGGTGCTGGGAGACATGGGTGGGGGCCTGGTGGAGGCTGCCCCTGGTGGCTGGGGGGTGGGGTGTTGGGAGACATGGGTGGGGGCCTGGTGGAGGCTGCCCCTGGTGACTGGGGGTTGGGGTGGTTGGGAGACATGGGTGGGGGCCTGGTGGAGGCTGCCCCTGGTGACTGGGGGGGTTGGGGGTGGTGGGAGACATGGGTGGGGGCCTGGTGGAGGCTGCCCCTGGTGACTGGGGGGTTGGGGGTGGTGGGAGACATGGGTGGGGGCCTGGTGGTTGGTGCCCCTGGTGGCTGGGGGGTGGGGGTGCTGGGAGACATGGGTGGGGGCCTGGTGGTTGGTGCCCCTGGTGGCTGGGGGGTGGGGGTGCTGGGAGACATGGGTGGGGGCCTGGTGGAGGCTGCCCCTGGTGACTGGGGGCGTGGGGGTGGTGGGAGACATGGGTGGGGGCCTGGTGGAGGCTGCCCCTGGTGACTGGGGGGGTTGGGGGTTGTGGGAGACATGGGTGGGGGCCTGGTGGAGGCTGCCCCTGGTGACTGGGGGGGTGGGGGTGGTGGGAGACATGGGTGGGGGCCTGCTGGCAGGTGCCCCACAGTGCTGGGGGGTGGGGGTGCAGGGCTACATGAGTTGCACATGGGTGGGGGCCTGCTGGCAGGTGCCCCACAGTGCTGGGGGGTGTGGGTGCTGGGAGAGATGGGTGGGGGCCTGGTGGAGGCTGCCCCTGGTGGCTGGGGGGTGGGGGTGGTGGGAGACATGGGTGGGGGCCTGTGGAGGGTGCCCCTGGTGGCTGGGGGTGCACGGGGACATGCGTTGGTGGGCAGTAGTGCAAGTTGACATGTGGGTTGGCTGGGGGGCATGGCCATGGTGGATGGGGTGCCTGCAGGACATGTGCAGGGTAGGCCCCTGTGGTGTGAGCCACGTGCAGGTGCCGTGGAGGGTGTAGAGGGAACACCTGGGCGGGCCCACACGTGCAATTCACATGTGGTGCTCCCCGTGCACCCCTGCAATACACGTACCCTGATGGAATCACGTGTGGAACTTCCCGCGCACCCCTGGAATACACGTACCCTGCTGATTTCGCGTGTGTAACTTCCCCTGCACCCTGAAATACACGTACCTTGCTGATATCGCGTGTGGAACTTCCCGCGCACCCCTGAAATACACGTACCCTGCAGAAATCGCGTGTGTGACTTCCCCTGCACCCTGAAATACACGTACCCTGCTGATATCGCGTGTGGAACTTCACGCGCACCCCGAAATACACATACCCTGATGGAATCGCGTGTGGAACTTCACGCGCACCCCGAAATACACGTACCCTGATGGAATCGCGTGTGGAACTTCCCGCGCACCCCTGAGATACGCGTACCCTGCTCGCACGGGCCCAATCGCGTGTGGAAATTCCCGCGCACCCCTGAAATACACGTACCCTGCTGGAATCGCGTGTGTAACTTCCCCTGCACCCTGAAATATATGTACCCTGCTGATATCGCGTGTGGAACTTCCCGCGCACCCCTGAAATACACGTACCCTGCAGAAATCGCGTGTGTGACTTCCCTTGCACCCTGAAATACACGTACCCTGCTGATATCGCGTGTGGAACTTCACGCTCACCCCGAAATACACGTACCCTGATGGAATCGCGTGTGGAACTTCACACGCACCCCGAAATACACGTACCCTGATGGAATCGCATGTGGAACTTCCCGCGCACCCCTGAGATACGCGTACCCTGCTCACACGGGCCCAATCACGTGTGGAAATTCCCGCGCACCCCTGAAATACATGTACCCTGCTGGAATCGCGTGTGTAACTTCCCCTGCACCCTGAAATACACGTACCCTGCTGATATTGCGTGTGGAACTTCACGCGCACCCCGAAATACACGTACCCTGATGGAATCGCGTGTTGAACTTCACGCGCACCCTTGAAATACACGTACCCTGATGGAATCGCGTGTGGAACTTCCCGCGCACCCTTGAGATACGCGTACCCTGCTCGCACGGGCCCAATCGCGTGTGGAAATTCCCGCGCACCCCTGAAATACACGTACCCTGCTGGAATCGCGTGTGTAACTTCCCCTGCACCCGAAATACACGTACCCTGCTGATATCACGTGTGGAACTTCACGCACACCCCGAAATACACGTACCCTGATGGAATCGCGTGTGGAACTTCCCGCGCACCCCTGAGATACGCGTACCCTGCTCGCACGGGCACAATCGCGTGTGGAAATTCCCGCGCACCCCTGAAATACACGTACCCTGCTGGAATCGCGTGTGTAACTTCCACTGCACCCTGAAATACATGTACCCTGCTGATATCCCGTGTGGAACTTCACCTGCACCCCGAAATACACGTACCCTGATGGAATCGCGTGTTGAACATCACGCGCACCCCGAAATACACGTACCCTGATGGAATCGCCTGTGGAACTTCCCGCGCACCCCTGAGATACGTGTACCCTGCTCGCACGGGCCCAATCGCGTGTGGAAATTCCCGCGCACCCCTGAAATACACGTACCCTGCTGGAATCGCGTGTGTGACTTCCCCTGCACCCTGAAATACACGTACCCTGCTGATATCGCGTGTGGAACTTCCCGCGCACCCCTGAGATACGCGTACCCTGCTCGCACAGGCACTATTGCTGTATGTTGCCACTTTTGTAATGCGCACGGACGCTACCGCCTGCCTTCATGTGGCGGACGTGTTTGGGCTTGTGCGTGTCTTTCGCTGTGCGTGGCTTTGCCCTATTCGATTCCATGAATACGTGTGGTTCGGGTGCGTGTGGGCGTTCCGTATGCTTCCCTGCAGTACATCCCCAGTTACGCCCTTGTTTTTGCGAGTTGTTCCCCATTCCGCGCGTTACGCCCCGTGTTCCGCCCACTTTCTAGTGTATGCGCAGAGGTTGTGCGCTTTCACTGTGCGCGTCGCGCACGTCTTTCGGGATGTTGCAGTGACGTGTGCGCCATGCACGGGTTTGGCGCACATCCCGAGGAAGACATGCGCAGGGACTTCCATGAATCGCACGCGTGCGCGTGCGCCTGTTTTTTTCCGCTTGCGCCTGCTTGCGCCTGCTTGCGCGTAGATTTTCGGCGCACGTTTGTTCCATGAATCGGCCCCTTAGTATCTGTGATTATTTGCAATGCAGATTTCGTGTCGGCCAACAGTCATGTAGGTTCTGCTGGGCAACATTGGGGCACTCTTTGCCCTTCCCCCTTTTTGGCAATCTTTTCAGGCTTTGTTTAGAGTTTCACTTCCCGCTTGGACAGATTTAGCGGCGGTGGACTGGCAGCAGTTTCTTTCGTTTCTGGGACCGCTGTCTCTTTCCGGTCGTCCAGATTGGGGAAGTCTTTCAGTGAAGATGGGATCTTTTTGGCATGGGTGGCATGGATCCACGACTTCCTCCCATCCACCCGTATTACCGTCTGCGCTGCCAGAAGCCCTTGAAAGGGGCCGCGCCACCTGGGTGCTAACAACGATTTTCTCTAAAAGTTCTTAAGCAGCACCCAGTCTCCGGGCTCCAGCACGTGCCCCGGACCAGTATATCTTACGGGTAGAGCCTCCTGCACCTGCTGATGAATCAAACGCAATTTCTGCATTAAAAGGCCAGAATAAGTGCTAAGTACAGGATGTTACACTTCACTCAGTCACTTTGGCTGAGGTGCGCACCAAACATTCGCCGGCCTCCCCATCACAATCTCATACGGGAAGAGCTCAGTTCTAGCCTGTACAGATGTACGCATGCACAATAGCGCTATCGGTAATGCATCCACCCAACTCAACTTGCTCCCCGCACATATCTTGCTAATTTTTGACTTGAGGATTCCGTTGTGCCTCTCAACAAGACCGGTCGAACTCGGATGCCTCGAACTATGAAATCTCGTATCAATCCGAAGACCTGCACATATCTGTAATACCACTGCACCCACAAAATGTGGACCGTTATCTGACCATATGACACGGGGCAAGCCAAAACGGGAAAAGTATTCTTTAAGCATTACTTTTGCCGTACTCATTGCTGTGCAGTCTTTTAAGGGCTATGCCTCCACCCACTTGCTGAATGCACATATCACCACTAAGACATATTTCAAGTTTTAGCACCTCTCCATCTCTATGAAATCAAAATGGATTACCTCAAAAGGTATAGAGGGCAGGCCAAAACTGCCTATTGGAGTCACTGTTCCCTTTCCTACATTGTGTTGTAAACACGTAATGCAGTTCTGCACCAACCTCTCTGCATTCTTCTTTATGTTTACATTCTGCCGTACTGTAGATAGGTGCTGTATTATTTTTTTTTCACAGATGTCGGTAGGGCTGTGAGCCATTGTGACCATTGCAGTCACATAAGAATTTTGCAACATCCAGTTTTTAGTTCCCTTGTCCACCCAACAACCCTCTAAATCTAACTCAGCAGAACCCTCTGCCCACCCTTGTATCTCATCGGCCGTGGCTTCGGCCTGCATCTCTTTGACAGTGTCAATTCCATCTTCTATCATACAGGGTACTTCCTCAGTCTGGACTGTCATCATTTTATTATTCAAATCAGTGGCAGTTTGTTTTGCAATTCTGTCTGCAAATGCGTTTCCCTCTCCCACTTTGCATGTTATCTTTTTATGTGCCTCACATTTCACTATTGCTGGGCGCTTTGGAAACGGGAGTGCAGACAGCAATCGTACAATCAAATGGCCATGTTGAATTCTGGCCCCATGCAATGTCAAGAAACCCCTCTCAGCCCAGAGTGGACCAAAATTATGAACCCCCCCAAAAGCATACTGACTATCAGTATAGATATTCACGTTCAAATTTTCAGAAATCTCACAGGCTCTGGTCAATGCTATTATTTCTGCGGCTTGTGCTGAGTTGTAGGGAATTCTTTTGATTTCTACAACGCTCTCTAGGGTAGTGATAGCGTAAGCGGCAGTTGACGTGCAATCAGGTAGTTTAAAACAAGAGCCGTCACAAAATAACTCTCCATCTGGCTCCTTTTGTGGGATGTCACTTAAATCAACTCTCCCCTTCGTTTCTTCCTCAGTGATCATTAAGCAATCATGGGGTGGTGATTCATTGTCACCAATTTTGTTATATGGGCAGTGGCATTAATTCTGCAGGATTCAAAGCGCTACACTTCATAATTTGGATATGTGGTGCGAATAAGACAATTTCATATCTTGTCAGTCTAGCAGAGGTGAGTTGTTGCGTCTGTGTCCTATTTAATAGAACTTCTATGGCATGTGGCACCATCAGAATGAAAGTATTCCCCAATACCATCCCTTCCGTTTGTTTCACCGATGCAGCAGCCGCTGCGACAGATCGCAAACATTGTGGTAGTGCGCGTGCTACAGGGTCCAGCGCAGAAGAAAAATACCCACACGTCCTATTTCTTCCACCTTGTTCCTGTGTCAAAACAGCTAATGCACATCCTTCATTCTCGCATATAAATAATCTAAAAACCTTTTCATAATTCAGAGTGCCCAGAACTGGAGCAGAACATAATGCAGTTTTCAATTGATCAAACGCTCTCTGACATTCTTCATTCCACTGCAAAGGCATCACTGCATCCTTCTTAGTTAATAGCACCATTGGCTTCACAATAACACAAAATTACCGATCCACTGCCGGCAATAAGAAGCCATGCCTATTAAGGCTCTGACTCCTTTCTGTGTCTTTGGAATAGGCATACAAGAAATACTTTCTGTGCGTTCTGGGGTTAGCCTTCACCCTTCTTTCGAAAGTAGGTAGCCCAAATAAGCTACCTCCTTTCGATTATATTGAAACTTCTTCAAACTAGCTTTATGGCCATGTGCCGCTAGGTGTGACAGTAGTAATACGGTGCTCTTTTTACAAATCTCTTCTGTATCAGCAGCGATCAACAGATCATCTATGTATTGCAATAGTAGACACCCCACTGGTAATTCTAGCATGTCTAGCTGCTCTTTTAACGCTTTACTGTAAATACTCAGACTTTCCGTATATCCTTGTGGAATGTGCGTGAATGTAAATGATCGTCCCCCTAATGTGAACGCGAACAAATATCTACTGTCCTTGTCCACCGGAATGCTAAAGAAAACGTTTTTTAGATCAATTACGCTAAAGTATTCTGCTGAGGCAGGTATCATTGTCAATATTGTAGTGACGTCTGGGACCAAAGGAAATTGTGAATCTACTACTTTTTTTAGCGCGCACAAATCAATTATGAAACGATGTGGTACTTCATTGCCTCCTTTCTTAAACACTGGAAGAATCGGGCTGTTACATGTACTGCCTGTAATTTCTTCAATTACCCCTAATTTCCCCAAATCTGAAACAATACTTTTCAATCCTTTCTCTCCGTTAGCCGAAATTTTATACTGGGGAATTCTTGGCAGTGTAACTCCTTCTTTCAAAATGATCCTCACTGGCTCTATCTTCAAGCATCCTACATCGTTGTCATGCATCGCCCATATACAGATTGTCACGTTTCTTAACTCTCCTGGCAAGGTTTCAGACATTAATTCTGACACAGGGGCATCTTGTGGCCAATCGTCAGAAACACTCCGTCTGACGTACAATGTATAATCGCACCTAGCTTTTTCAACAAGTTCAATCCCAACAAGTTCTCCCCACAATTTTCTGTTAGGAGAAAGGGACAATGTTCAGTGAATGGTCCTATGGTAACTGGGACTGGTTGGGACACTGGGTTTATGACTGGTTTACCTGCGAGCCCTACGGAAACATTCTTTTACCCTGACAGTGGTATATCCGGAACCAAGTGATGGTCTATTGAACACTTTTGCGCTCTTGTATCTACAGGGAAGCAGTGCTCCTTATTTCCGACTCCCATTTCTACGTAGGGTCCTCTCTGATTCACGGGAATAGACACTGGTTCCGACCCTTGCCCTGGGCTGTCCTATTGGGGAAATAACACATCTTCTGATGTGTAGTCACTACTATCACTGTAATACGTATTTGGCTGCATATTTAAAATGATACCATTCTTTCCTCTATTTCCCCCACTTTGCTTCCCATACTGTTGGTTTTGCTGACCCTGACTCTGGTTAGGAGCACTTTGGTTTTGGGCTTGGTTTTGATTACCTTCATTATTGTGGTGCTGCTGCATACTATTCCTATTTGGTCCATTCGCTCCTTGGTGCCCTCTGTGCTGTCTTCTCTGACCAGGTCCATTTCTATTCTGTAAATGTGGACATTGCGCTCGCCAGTGTCCTTCCTCCTTACCGTATGTACACTGATTTGGTCCCAATGGCCCCCCATGCGTATTCGAATTACTCCTCCCTTGTGCGTTCCCTCTTCCTATATTATGTCCTGCTACTTGCTGCATTAACACCCTTGTTTTCAGTATGCATTCTTTCAAGTCTTCCCCCACCTGCTTTAATAACAATAATTCGTCCACCATCGCCTTTCGCCCTGGCGATGGTAACTGTTGCCGTCGATTGTGTGGCCCTAGCTCTTCCTTCCTATCTCTCCCGATATCCTTACCCCTGTACCCAGGTATAGTAAACATTTCAGCATAATCATTATCCAATTCATTTTTAAGCTCAAAAAGTCCATACACATGTTCCCTCACTTCTTCATCTCTTTGTCTACAGCGTGCTAATGCATTTAAGTCTAACAATCGCTGTGGTGGTAATTTCCCAATTAACTGTTTCCATCTCTCCACCAAATATTCACCCATTAATTCCAACACTACCTGTCTTTCGTTGCTTCTTCGGAAGTCATACATCGAAGCCAATGCTGCCGTCCCATCATTCCCGTCTATATACATTTCTGCCTGTTGCTGCAATTGCACCTTCCTTTCTTTGCTGATCGCACTGCCAGTTACCCTCGTGCATCCACTTTGTTCAGTCCCGCCTCTTGCCCCGTGGTCTCAACTTCAACCCCTGGAGGGACGGACGGTACCAAGTCTGTATCTAAGGCAGGAGGTGCGGATGGGAAAATAGGAACGGGGAGTGTCTGCTGTGGGCCAGGTTGGCTAATAGGAAGTGTTACGTGCGCGGTCTGTGGCTGTGGGAGGGCTTGAGCTACGGGAGGGAGAGTTTGAGCTATGGGAGGGGCTTGAGCAATAGTTACTGACGTGTTTGCCTCGCTTCTGATCTTGGGCCTTGTTTTGTATGTATCAATATGTTTTCCATCACTTCATCTGCTATGTTCAATTCTCGTTGTGGGTATATTTTTTCTATATTCAACTGGTTACATATACCTGACCTCCTTAGACTCTCAGTCCACTCCTCCTCCTCCTTTTCTTCCGCTACTTCACCTTTCGATATATGCCTGTGCGCATGCTTCGCTCTGCTTATAAATCTGAGAATTGCTTCCCTTCTCCAGTCCTTAACGATATGAAATGCTGCAAGGCGCGCTTTCTTTCTTATCAACACCCTTTCCAAATTATCTATTCTCTCTATCTCAAAACTACCATTTATCGGCCACTGATGGTCTTGCTGCTTTCTGGTTTGCCTATGCCAAGTCTCACAGAATATTATCGCTCCCACACCATACTTCACATACATCTCATACGCCGGCGTTCCCGCAGGTGGTGCAATTTTGACATCTTCCAAAGATTGTCTACCGCAGTGGAAAAACCCTGCTAGGGTGGATAAAACCCCAAGCATGTTTCAACCTCCCTTGGTTAATCAACCTTACCTAGGGGGTTTGATTTTGCAAAGTCAACTCTCAACCAATAACAGGATAATTTTGAATTGGGGTATGACTCACCTGACAAATCAATTTGTCCTCCAGGACACAATTCGTCTGTATACTGACGCAACCAATGACGTTGTGTCTGTGTTTCTTGGCTTCTGCCTTGTTTCGGGACCCTCGCCTCGTTGTTCTCTGGCCAGATACGTCAATCAGGGATCAGATGTGTGCAGATCTGCAAAGGAATTTCTCATCACTTCTACAGGGAGCCCTGAACACCTCTTGATCCCGGCTCGATCGTTCTGTCCTTGTCGTTCTCCGCCTTTACTCAATTACAATGTACACGATGGAACAAGTGGGGGAGAGTCCCTATTCGGACGCCATCTTGAAAGGGGCCCCTAAGGGTCCCTCGCGTTATGGAAACAAGGCAAGTCACCACACACGATAGATACGCCAGGCACGAGGTTGTATTCCCAAAGCTAGGGTTTATTGCAAAGCAAATAGTCTCAGTTGGCCAATTCGGTCTCACGCGCCGCGACGTGTATCTCTAGACCTCGAGGGAGACAAGCGAGTGAATTACGTACATCAGTTACATATATACAAAATGCATATCATACAATCAGCTGTGACATGTTTAACACCCCCCTTTATTGGGTTTCTTTGAACTCGGTTTGATGATGGACACTTCCAATGAATATGACACCTTCAAATATCTATTCTAGTAACAATATGCAACATTGCAAGTGCAGAGACATCTTTTCTTTGTTGAACAGAATACAGTGCTTCTGTTCTTGTAAGCGAGCTACATACGGGGGAAGAGTCACATTCCAGACCTTGCTATCTATGAGGTGCTATTTGTGTCCTGGGAGCTGACACGCTCTACAGGGCTCGGAAAAGGGGGGGCGTAAGAAGAGCATAATTGAAGCCTTTAGCTGCTTTATTCTAACATATTGTACCATATAACGAGCCTGGCTGGCAGCTGTGAAATGATTAAATGCCCTGCGGCTCTGCTTCAAAGCTACATGCGGGAGGGAGTCGGGCATTCCTCTCCGGAGCTGCCTACGTCTTGTTTCAACAAACTCTTATTAGCCTCGTGGCCTTGCAGCCTTGTCCTTTCACGTTCAGACAACAATGTTAACAGTTGAGCAGTGTAAGCAGAAATGTGCTGCGAAGCAATTTGAACAGAAAGCAATGAGCAAAATGGCAATCCTTGTTACATCAAAATGGCCGTTCATTGGTCAAACTCGGAAACCTGTATTTCTATCATTACGTACATGAGACGGTTGGCCTTCGGCCACCAAAATGCATTTACCGTCCATCGTGAGAGGTGTCCATTTTTCCTGGACCGACATGTGTACATTCTTGAAAGTAGTGTTGGGGAGGCCGAAGAAGCCCAAGATTCAGATGTAGGCGTGTGGAGGACGTGCAAGGTTCAGGTCTGGGAGGCTGGGATAACAAGGCTCAGGGTTGCAAGGTTCAGTTCTGGGAGGCTGGGCAACAAGGCCCACGGTTCGATGTGCACTTAAACCATTTATACACATTGCCATGTTGAAACATTCTTCAATGGAGGAGCTCAGGCCCACAAACATAGACGGTGTTCAGGATTACTCCTGTAAAGGATTTCTCATTTGGATAAATTGCATGAAAATGTATTTAATATTCATGTTGCCTAACCTGTCAATATGATGTATTAATTTCCAGCCATAAAGAACTTGACTTGAGACAGCTTGAAATAGAAAGGGTGAGCCGGAAACAGGCAGTTTGTTCATGTCTCCCTATTAATTTCCATACTACAGAACTTCCTTCATTTCTCAATCAGCATTAGCAACTAAGTGCATCATTCAACCACATTTCTACTAATGTCTCTATGTACTCTGCCCTGTCTATTCACATATCCTGCAGGTGACAATCCTGACCAGGCATTTGGGAGTCTATGGTAAATATTGCAAGCCCCTCTGTCAGCATCACAACATGATTCGAGCCCAGACCATCAGTTAGTAACACAAATTCGCAATTGGTAGCCACACCTCTAATTTGTTTTCACTATGTCTTTTCACTCTGTTTAAAAATAAATGGCTCTCAAATACCTTGTTTTTTATTTGCCCAAAATGACCCAACATCCTTAAAGACTTTTCATGCAGATGTATGTATCTCTGTTGATTTAACCAATTACAACCATGGTAAGGTCTGGAATATTCTCCAAGCCTCCACCTTATAAAATTCCAAGGTCCAACATGATTCTGCCCTGCATCATTATTCTTCCTGAATAAGGTAAGATTAATCAGCTGTGTACCAGTCTCATTCTCCTCTATCACTGCCTGTTCCCAAGACTAAGGGATTGATGTACAAAACCATATTTCATGGGAAAATCCAATTAAAAATACTTTATAAATTAGACTCTAGGGGTCATATTATATACTCTTTGCATCAGTGAATCAGTGAAATTAGCAGTAGGCAAATTGCAGATGTTCAAAAACCATATACTTTCAATAAACCTTGCACTTCACACCGGTGTTAGTTCTAGGACAAACTTTACCGTGGTACAAAAATACATTGAAAAAGAGGTCAGTCAGTCAGTCAAACAAGTTTATTCAGATTAGTGTAATCCATCAAACAACATAAAATATATACCAACAATCAGAAAGTTAAACATTTCTTACATAATCTCTAAGAACCTTTAAATACAATTTTAAAATGGTTCAAAGAAGATGATACAATAATTAATTCATGATCACTAATTCATAAAATCCATTGTTTGCAGGGACACAATTTAATCCTTATACAAATTAATTCCTCCAATATTAAGTTTTTCATACTTAGTTTCCGTCCCCCTGGAGCCTCAACAGACTTTTCCTAAAATACATGGCTCTTTTTAAAAATATGAGCAAAGCCCACGCTGTGAAGACTGTGTCTGCACTCAAAAGAAAAACAAGTGCAGCTTTATGGTGGCATATCTTAGATTTCATTAGGGCTGGTAGCTCTACGAATACCTGCATAGCCCAGGCAAAAAAACAATAGATGGGCCAAATCTTCCAACTTATAACCACATACCGCACAACCGGCCATATCTGGAAATCCTTTTCATCTTGCTGTATTCGCCTGCAAGAGGAGGAAATCAAACCATGCCCTTGTTATCAGCCACCTATCTTTTTTATATGGACTCCAAGTTAGGTACGGTTGGATCCCAGAGGGCCTACTGATCGTAGAGTGGAATTCATCAGATTTATTGCCATATTCCAATTGTATGCTTTTCCTAGCTATTACTTCTCTGACCACATTTTTATGGCTAGACCGCCCGGTCTTGGTTATAAGTAGGTCAGCTGGGAAAAGAGCACTAAGATTAACCTCCCCTAGGGCATTAAAAATATAGGCCAGTAAAGGGATTCTTTGCCACCCCACTTTGCCCACCACAGACCGAATAATAAAATGACATAAGGATGCAAATTTGTTGGCCCACAAACAGAGCCAAAATAAAATCGGAGCCAACGCCCACTGGTCCTCCCAAAACTCCAATCCCAATTCTCTATGAATTGAGATGGAAGCTGCTGAATGCGGGATCCCCAGCAACTGTCTGAAGAATTTGTTTTCTTTGATTTGGATTTCCGCAGCCCTTTGGTTGCCCCGTATAGGGGCGCCATACAAAGTGACAGCCAATGTTTGGGCACCCTAAATCTTGGTGATCACTTCTAAAGGCTGGCCCTTGCACCAAGAGATAAAACAAAATATTCCCCCAATTTGTTGGCTCATTTTGGCCGATTGTTTGGCCACATGGGCCGAACCATTCAATACTTCCGAAAAACGAAAGCCCAGATAATCAAAGTCCTTAACTCGGGGTATGATTTCTCCAGCACAGAGCATCGGTTTCATGGCCACTGACCGCTTTCTACCAACAACGGCCATTACTGCCGATTTTTTGGAGTTGATTTTTAGACCTAAATTACACATAAAGGTTGTGTATGTGTTAATCAGGACCTGTAATGCTATGGGGATCCTTGCTAACAGAACGGTGTCATCAGCATAGGCTAAAACAGGGAAACCCCATCCCCCCAGAACTACGAAGACTGCCAAGATGTTAAAGATAAAATGAGAGACCATTGATATAAAGGCAGAAGCAGATATGGGCTAACACACAACCCAGCCGTACTCCACAGCCCACCCTAAAGCAGGCCGTACAATGTGCCCCCGGGCCACTGCACACACACGCCTCATTATCTGTATGCAGCTCGACCAATACCTTTAAGATATCCCTCGGGCACACCATGATCCCAAGCACGGCCCAAAGCTTTGCCCTGTACACCTTATCGAAGGCCGTGCTCAGGTCCATGAAGGCCAAATATACTGCCTCTCCCATACAATGGACCGCATTGGCCACCAGGAGATAAAGATTAAGACTCTGTTCCATAGTGCCTATCCCTGGATGGAATCCAAACAGAATGTCCAAAAGGATTGATGCTTCCCCCAACCAGGATTCAATACGAGTCAATAATATTCTCCCAAAGATCTTAAAGGAGGAGTCCAACAGAGAAATTGGTCTATATGCACTTGGACTAGTCATATCTCCTTTTTTTAAAATTGGGTAAATGATGGCCTATTTCCAAGAAGGGGGATAATTCCCTGATGCATACACGCATTAAATTCCACCGTTAGTAGTGGCGCTCACAGATCCAGTGTGTCTTGAAACAAATCTAAGGGGATCATAACTGGTCCCAGGGCCCTGTTATGGGCTTGAATATTGATGGCCTTTCTGACCTCCTCCATCTCAAATTTTAGAGCAAGCACAGCAAATTCCACACCGACTTCAATATTTGCCACCCCAAACAAATTCCCAAAATGTTTTACCAGGCCCCATCCTCCACATGTGTCCCACTGCCCTTGTTAATCCTACACCCCTCTGAACTGCCCTTAACAAATTCCCAAAATGCCTTCTGGTCTCTATTATTAGCGGCATTTAGGAAGCCCTCCCAAGCCACCCCTTCAATTTCTTGTTTTCTTCTTCTTAATTCCCACTTATAGGCAGTCCTAGCTTGAGCTATCGCTCTTCTACTTGATGTTGGCTCCTTAAGTATTAACAATAAAGTTTGTTTGGCATCTTTGCAGGCCGGATCGAACCACCCCCTCTGCGGTGATTTCTCCTTGGCCTTAAAAGTGGTCTTGAATTTTAATGTAAAAGCAGCCACCATTTCTACAAATTTTTCAACAACCTCCGTTGGTGGTAGGCTATTACCCAATATATCCACCAAGAGGGGTTCATTCTCCCTGATTACATTAACATGTAATTCCTCCTCTAACATGGTCCCCCATTTAATTCTATGGGAGCCAGTGGGCACTCCCAACATTGGGCACGGGGCAGTTAACTTGGAGACCCCAACCCCCAACAAGCCCTTTAAAGACACACAGATAGGGTAGTGATCGCTGTATACATCTACAAAACTCACAATACTCTCCCATAAGGTTGCAGAAATACAAAAATAATCAATTGTGGAAGAACCCAGGTGATTATTAAAAGTCACCTCACCCAGTATGTCAGGCGCTATACGACCATTAACTGTGCGTAAACCCCATTCATTCAACCACATGCTCATCTGCAAGCCCTTTGGGCATACTCTCACATCCCTCATACATGGTGCCGGGATGTTCGAAAGCCAATCCTCCCACAGATCCAATACATCCCCGGATGCTCCCATTCCCATTTTGACATTGAAATCACCCCCCCATATATATGATACATTTGTGTTACTTCCTTTAGACAATAGATCTTCGATAAACACCTTAACTTTTAGTATTCTGTTTGTCTCCGAATTGTGCGGACTATTATGAAAATTAATAATGCAAATTGGCTCTCCCTTAGTCCTGCATTCAAGAGAGGATTTAATCATAGTACACAGACCCCCAAAGCATCTACCTCTTGATTTTTCCTTAGCCGGGATGACATATGAAGTAAAGCCATCAAGTTGCAGTGGTTCCAAGGCCCACGTTTCTTGAAGTAGAACCACTGCATTGGCTTGCAATAGTTCAATCACGGGCCCGATATTCATCTTATTAACTGAGCTCGCAATGTTCCATGAGAGCAGACTGAATTCGGTAGTCGTGCTCACCGCAACACTGTGTGTTTGAGAGGGCACCAACCGCTTGTCTCCAAGGCTAGCCACCTGGTTCTGCCTGTAGTCAGTCTACGTCCTCACACGAAGTTAAGATTTCATAATCATTAGTCAGGGGAATAGAGTTCAATGAGGCCTTCTCACTCACGGGGTTGGACCCCCTCTTTGAAGAAATCCTACTCCAGCCACCCCCCCCAGTCTTTATTTAATGAAGACCGGGCAGGAATAATGCCTTTTGCCACAGTACCCTCACCTACCCTTCGGCCAGACAACTGGCCGCTCTGCCCCAGCCCCCCGTTCTCACATAAAAATAGTCCAGGGGGAGCAATTTACTAGTGAGTCTATTGCCATTAGGCTTAAGGCCCCGAGCTAAATTTGTATTCCAGAGATAATTTGCTATTGATGCGTCCGCGATGGTCACCACGACAGAATCCCCAGCCACATCTTTGGACATATGAATAACGTGTATGGTCAATCTTAGGCCCCATCAGGTTAGTGTTAATCCAATGCGTCGCCTTATTGATTAAAGAAAGTGTTGATTCAAAACTGCCCTTGGGGAGTCCTGGAAGACCCGAAATAACCCCCACATACGGGGCCGCTTCGGACGGTAAGTTCAAAATTGTCTGATTCCCTGGTACTTGTATCGGAACTTTCTCTGTGGAGTCCTCAATCACTATAGGCTGCATAAGCCCACTAGCCACATTTTTAGCCCCTACTACCTCTTCCACTTCCACCCTAATAGCCGCAGGAGTTTGCCTACAACGTGCTTCTGCAACCGTATCACAACCACTGGTGTGACCGCCCCTTAAAGGCACACATAATGCACAAGGCGCAACAACCGCCTCCCCCTCCTCGCCCCTTTTTATCAGGTCACACAATTTTAGGGAGATGGCTTTAATAGAGTCATCCATAATTGCTAAAGTATTAAGTACCCCCTCCTTCAGCCCCCACAAACAATTCAGCAACAGTTTAAGGGGTTTTAGTTTTTCATCCAGTAGGGATTCCAGCCATTCTTTGTCCCCCTCGCTAGCAAGCGAGGAGTCCAAAGTTAGGCTGTTCTGTACCCCCTGGGTCAGGTCGCTTCCCCTGACTGACGGATGATACGCCTGTTCAAGAGCCAAACCCCCGCCCTCCCGGTCACCATCCCCTGTCAGAACCTCAGGCCTTGCCTCTGGAGGCAAGGTCCCTAGAGCAATCACTCCCATTACACCATTACTAAGGCTCTCCAACATGGGTGCTGCCTCTCTAGAGGCAGCTTCCGCTGCATTCATGCAGTTTACAATTTTACTGGCCATAATATCCATGTAAGCCTCTAATGATCTTTGGGAGGTATTGGGTGCCAATTTTGGCTGGGGTTTTCCTGTTATGGCGGGGTCTCAAAATGTTAACATTTTTCTGCTTTTTTGCCCCCTTCCCAGGGCAACCTAGAAGGAAAAACTCCTAAAAGCCCTACAAAATCTAAAATATAGCAACTAACACACAAACACTAATTAAAATAAATGATCATGAAAAGATATGAGAAACTAAAAATCACTTATTAATAGTCCAAAGAGATCGGGATAAAAAAAGTCCAAGGACACTGCGTTCGTGAAAAAGAGGGGGAGAAGAACAACTTCGCAGCCCCCGTTGATTAAATATGACCTCCTTGAGCACGAACATTGAAACAGTCAATAAAAATCAAATATAATCAATAAAATCTGCAGAGCCCCTTTAGCGTGCTCCACTCACATCCATTGTGATGCCACAGAAGAAAGGAAGTACAAAGCCCCCCCCCCCCTCCCCCAAGTTAGAATGGTGGTTGCAGGAAAATCGTAAAAAGTAAACAACAGCCGGCACCGGCACCTCACCCGAAGCTGCTTCCTGTCTTCCAGAATAACGTGCGGTTTAGTGCGTTTCAGTCAGGAGTTGTTAAGGTTGCCACCCAGGTAGATAGCACCAGTCCCCGCAGGAGACTCCAATGTCGCAGCCTGGTTTTCTTTGCCCTTGTGCCAATTGCATTTTCATCAGTGCAAAGTGTATGTGTTACAGCCCTAAATGAAACACGCGCAGTCAACCAATAAAGCTTTCTGAAGCCATTATTTAAGTTCATGCAAGGAAAACATGGAAGAACTATGCAAATAAAGGAACCAAAAGGACACGAGTTTCTTTTAAAAAATTGATTTATAGTTTTACCTTGAACACATTTCTATCAAACATCTCTGTTTTTTACATTTTGCAGCGAAACTCAACTGTCGATCTATCTGGGAGAAAGTATCCATCTTTCCCTTCAAAGGTGCTTTATCTTTATTCAGAAAATGTCAGGATCATGACAGAGTTATTGTGTTCTCTTCATGCCCTTTCTTCCACATCTCCGATTGAGTGACAGCACAATATCCTGAGGATTATCTGTCTGTCAAGCCCTTCATGTTTGGACTTGGAGAGAATTACATCTATATCTTGTCCAGTGTGCATTTTATTGTAATCTCCTGTTAACTTCCACCAAAGTTTCACTTTTTTTAGGCCATTTAATGTTGGACTAGAAGAATACCACAACCTGGGGCTGGATTATCGGAGTGTTGCGCTGGTGCAAAAAAGTGGAGCAAATTAATTTAGCATTTATCTTACTGCACAGATAACTGGGAATGGAGCAAACAGATTTAGCCCCAATCTGTATTATCTAAAAATGTTTAACATGAAAAGAGAGGATATCCTCTTGGGAGAATAGCTCAGGAGCAACGCGCTCGCCTTGGAAGCAAGATGACATGGAGCAATAGAGGTTCGGGTCCGTGCTTCGAATCCTCTGGATATTAAGGCGTTATAAATAACCTATCATATCATGTAGCAACAGATTTTGTTTTATGTTATGCAGCAAACAGTACAACAAACAAGTATGATTTAGGTTTGCCCCAGTGAAACGCTTTGTGACAACACCATTTGCACCATTCTATACTATCAAAGCATTTGCTAAATTTTTCGAACTAGTGCAAATGTTACATTATCTGGACAGATATTCATTTTTCGTTATACATTTGGCAAATACGCAATTTAAAATCATCTGGTCATGGTTCAGCTGAAGACTTGCATTGGCGACACCCATGGCATACATTCATGTATGTGTAGTGCCGCCGCTCGTTTTTAGGTAACCACTAGCTTGTTGCCACTTTGATTTGACACAGCAGGCACACGAAAGCAGAATACCCACCGTCCTGTCTGTTAAGACTGGTTACACATCATTGAGGCTTTCTTTTCTTAATTCCAGAGTTATGCGTCACTTCAGTAAAAACGCATTTCAAACGTCTTTAATAATGCTGATTAACAATCAGCGAAACATGTTCACATGTTGTTGTCTGAGGAAAGATGATTATAGCAGGTGACCCCTGCGTTCCCTGATTATCATTGTTTACACTTCCCCCTGGAAACATGTCATCCGACCTAGAAAGTCAAGTGGCTCTCCAATATACTTCCCCTCAGCGATTCAAGCATCTCTCCAAAGCATTCATAGTTTCTCTTCCATTATCTGGCTGCGTTGAAAACAGCATACGTCTCCAGGAGAAATTGGTCATTGTGGTTTCCATCCAAAATCTAATCAAATCAGCGGTTTTTTTATTTTGAAACGTTTTTTTGTTTATACAGAGAAAGAGAGAATGGTTCAGTGTTGAACCATTACCTCCTAGTCTGCGTATGTATTTTGAGCCTGATTTACAAAAGCATTTTAAAATGGCATAATCCCATTGGAAAAAGGCTTTGTTCACATAAAGTTTTGCGCAGCCCAAAGGGAAAAGTATACTTTTCACAGCGCAAAACGAATGTTGCTGATTCATGGATAGGACTGTGCGCTGGTTATTACCTACTATGCACTGTCCTGAGTGCTTTGCACGACACACAGTGCAAAGTGAGGGAAGGGCCAGCGCAAAGAAATAAATAGGGGTGGAACATGTATATTCCCCATTCTTCCTGCGAAATGAGGAAGATCGAGGAATGGGTGTGTTAAGGGACGCAACACGCAAGCACAAAACACGCCTTATCAAGCGCAAACAAAACCCTATTCATGGATTTCATTGCGCAAGTATCCAGAGTCCAAAGTAGAAAGCACATCACGTAATCTTACCGCCACGTGATACCTGATCGAAATGTAAGTATAAAAGCATGTGATGTAAACCATTTCAAAACAGGACCTCCATAATGTCGGACTCTGCTGCAGTGGCACTGGTCGTTTATGGGAGAAGGAGGAGGAGGAGGAGGATGATGAATGTCCATCCACACACAATGCTATTTGGGATGCAAGACCAGGAGGTGTATGCACGATACAGATTCCCTCTACATGTCATTCTAGACCTGGTTAGGGAGTGGGAGAATGACCTAGCATCATCCACCATCTGTTCCCAGGCACTCAAACCTCTGGAGAAGCTGCTAACAGCCCTACATTTTCTGGCAACAGGTTCATTCCAGTGCACCTTTGCCATTGTCGGCGGTCTATTGCAGCCCAATCAATTCCGGTGCCTAAACCAGGTATTGCTCTGCATAATTGTACATGTGCATAGGCACATATACATGACACACATTGCAGTTAAGGCAGAGAGTGTGCCAGGAGTTTCATGTCATTGGACAGTTTAAACAGGTATGTACTGGGAGCCATCAACTGTACCCATGTAGTGCTATAGCCCCCCCACCAGAGAGAGAGAGAGCACATCTTCTGCCACTAGAAACATTGACATTCCATCAACGCACAGGTCATCTGTGATGACAAGGGAGTCATGCATCTGAAGCCCAATTACCCAGGGAGCATACAGGACAACTTCATTTACCTCAGTTCCTGTGGGATGTTTTTACCCATGCATCCAAGCCCTACCACAAAACTGTGCATTACTGGCATTGACAACATCATGATGGCCAGAACTCCCCAGAAAGTGCGCAGGGAAACATGAAGAATAGGCTGCCACCCATTGTTGCCTATGTTTGTGAGCACAGGAGGGCACTGCCTAAAACCACCATTGGGCTACACACACAGTAGCCTGAAACCATTGGGAATGGCAATGCTGATTGCCAAAATCAACCCAGAGCTGTTGGGAATTCATTTTCTTGATGTCAAAAATTTGCTAAAATCATGGCTCACAAGACCACTCTAAAGATTCAACCTTCTTGTGGGGTGTTCCACATCACCACTCTACTGTAAGGATTCCCATCAAAACAATGTTAAGCAAGGATCATATACTAACAAGTAAAATCCCCTTTTTGAAATGGAATTAATTCAAGACAGATCCCAAAAATGGGTGCAGTACCGGCATTGGACACAAACCGGCGCTAGCGGTCTAAACTCTGATTGGGGACCTGTATTGCAGAAGCTAAACAGCATCCTGAGCTAGCTGGGACTTCAAAGGTTTGTTCCCAGGAGGCATTCTGATTCAATTAAAACAGTTCAAAGGGCCTCTGTCCATGGGTAGCATTCACACCAGCCCTTACCAGCAACAGCCCAGGAGATCACATTGTCATGCTAACCAAATGCAGAGTGTCCCCCTGGGCTGCTGACCTCAGTCAACACATAGACTCTTTCCATTGAATAGGGTATGCAGATTTTAGGTGTTTACTGTCAACACACTGTTCTGGGAGAAGCCAGACATGTGATCTCTGACTCACCAAGCTTCTGGGGGCGGACCCAAACACTGAAGTGAAGTGAATTGAAGGCAAATATATGTTTTATAAGAATACTGGTAACTAATTGTAACCAGATGACAGAAATGTACAACTTTGGGATCTTTAAAATGACACATTCACACCCAGTTCAAGACTAGGCTGGTCGCTCTGTGATGTTCTGAGGCAAAACCCCGGGAATTATGAATGCTGCAAACACTGTATTTATGCTAGAGACACGATAACTTAGATTAATATGCTCAGGAAGAGGGTACAGGTCTGTGTAAAGATTTGATGAAAAAACAATGTTGCAAAAGCTACCAAAAATGAAAATAAGTTGGCATTTTTTAATGCAAGCTCTTAGAAACATCGGAGTTGGAACAGAGACTACCTTATGCGATATATGAAATGTACATGTAATGTCAACGATGTGTGTATCTGGGAAACCTGTTAGTTATGAAAAATTCATTTTCTAAGTAAAAGCAAAGGGGCGTTTCTTCAATAGACTGTAAGACTCTGATTCACTCTGACTCACTGCTCCCTTCTCAAATCAGGTCAAAGAGAAATACTTGACCTATCAAATCATGAGTGGGTTGGGCATAGAAAGTTAGCATCCACACACAGTTTCAAAAGACATAAAAAGAGCCACTGGAAGCCAGACAGGGACATTCATTTTCCAACCTTCAACTGAATTCCTGCGCAGCACGCTGACGGAGAACTAATTTATTATAAAAGTGTGATATATATCTATTGTTTAATTTTTCAAATAAACCTTTTTAATTTGCAAAACAAACCTACTTCTTGGCTCAGTGGGGTCAGGGGGATTCTAAGAGAGGGGTGTTATATAAGGGTTTATCATCCAGATTATAAGTTGTCATAAAAATATATAAATAGGTGCTTCCTTTCGGCATCCCAGACAAAGGCATTGACTTAGTGGGAGTGTTGAATTAAAGTAATTTAACATTCCACCATACCAGGGGGGCGCTGTTGAGCGCGATACAAAATGGCTGCCTAGAGCGCAAGCTCTGTTCCGACAAATATCCTTAATAAAACGATCCTAACTTGGAGCCCCCCGCGGATGATTTTGAAGAGTGGAGGCTGTAGCGGAACAATCCTACATTCAACGGGAGAAATCCGGAAGAAAAACTCTGTTGTAGGACGGAAATAGAGCGCATGCAACTGTTGGCGGTGAGAGTGGGGAACGCGGGCTGCCTCCCAGATCCACGCGGATATTGGAAACAACCGCAGACACTCTAGCCGGCAGACCATAGAGGTCCGGCGATCCGACACCAACAAGCGAGTGAACCGAAGGACGCTTCATACAAGCTGAGGCGGCCGACGTGTCTGTGGTGGGAAGGAGAACAGCAAAGGTACGGCGGGAACGGGAGAGGAGTGTGGACGGCACATTAAACCTGTGAGACGGTCAAGCGGCACGTACCGAAACTGCCATTAAGCCACGTGTTGTGAGTGCTGCGAGGAGGAGGTGGTGCTGAATAGACTGCTGCCCTAGCCACGAGGACAAGCACTAATGCCTGATAAACCGACAAAAGGAGCAGGGGCTAGGAAAAGGGGCCCAATGGACTCGTTCACCAACAGCCAAGGGACGGACTCAATGGCAGAAACATCCACTGCCCCCAACGTCGGACTGAAGTTGTAAGTGAGGTCGACAAGCTAACCATGATTGTACAAAATGGCTTCCTTGCGATAAATGTGAAACTAGATGACATTGGGCCTCATTACGAGTCCGGCGTTAACCGAGGCGGTAAAACCGCCTGGTTAACGCCGGACTCGTATTACCATTCCGCCTCTGTGATTCCCGGAATTACCGGGGCATCACAACCCCGGTTTACCGGGAATCACGGAGGCGGAATGGTGTAAATCCCCATTCCCATTGAGTCCTATGGGACTCAATGGGAATCGGGATCATGGAAACACCGGCAGCATCTTGTAATGCTGCCGGTGTTTCCTCGTCCGCCTGCAGGCGGGCGGTGTTAAACCCGCCAGGTCAGACCTGGCGGGAACATCACCTCCCGCCTGCAGGGGTCGTGATCAGGCGGTCCGGAAACAACGGTGGCGGCGGGTTTACCGCCACCGCTATTTCCGGACCGCCACGGTCGTAATGAGGCCCATTGTCTCAACTATTGGGTCATTGAAGGCCAGAGTGGATAAAGAAAGCTCCAGAATGACAGAAGCCGAAGGCAGAATTAGTAACAACGAGGACACTATCGCAAGTCATGCTCGAGACATAACGCAATTAAAAAACGACTTTCTCAGAATACAGTCTAAATGCGAGGATCTTGAATCTCGTTCTAGAAGAAATAACATAAGAATTGTTGGGGTATCTGAAAAGTTCGGCAAAGGAGCACTGGAACAACAAGTAGAAGCTCTCCTACAGACCCTCTTCGGACCTGAAATTTTCTCAGAACACTTTCTGATAGAAAGGGCACATCGCACACTGGTTCCAACACCAAAACCAGGGGCGCTGCCCTGCACGATCATAGCGCGCCTCCTAAATTACAGGGACAGAGATGCAATTCTTAAAAAAGCTTGTGAGCAAGGTACACTACACTATGAGGAGAACCGTATCCACATATACCCAGATTTTTTGGCAGGCGTACAGGCCAACCGACGATCCGATGAACCAGTGAAAAGACTGTTACGAGCACGTCAGGTCCAGCACGCATTAATATTCCCTGCCAAAATGCGTATTCAGCACGGAGGAAGGGCACATTTCTTTGAGAATCCGGCAGCTGCAATGGCCTATATCGAGTCACATATACCTCTGCCCCCAGTAGGCCGAGGCCCGGATCAAAATGGCGGACCCCACCCCGAGGCGGACTGATGATACTCTGATGCAAGAAGAACCAAAGCACATGCCTACCACAAAAAATGGAACAGGAATAAGACAACTCAAGTGGTGCACCACAGGAAAATGTGGAAGTCGGACTGCGAGCTCGAGCGGGCAGCCATACAGCGACAACATGGCAACCCCAGGAGATCTACAACAGTTTGTAAGGTCAAATCATCCAGTTGGGGCGGATGATGGGGGTGGGGGTTGAGGGGGAAGGGGAGAAGATAGACCTTTTGTTGAACAGTTAAAAAAGTTGCTTTGTTGAAGGTCGAACAGATAATTGCGCTATGCACGTTGAACGGTATTTGGATAACACTGCAATGGTGAACAGATACGATGGCGGGTGGCACTGACAATGGCAAAGGGATGAAAATCAGACTGCTGTCATGGAACGTCAGGGGCTGAACAATCCCTCCAAAACTAGGAAAATAGGAACTTGCATTAACAGACACTCACCCCATATAGCCATGTTACAGGAAACACATACACAGGGCCCCAGCAACGCAAGTATACTGGCCGCATGGGGCAAGCAAAGATACCACATAGAATATTCCACTCAGGCACAAGGAGTCATGACCATACTACATCCATCACTGGGATTCCAGACCAAAGGACATAAAGAGGACCCCCTGGGGATATATGTACTGGTTTGGGGAGAGGTTGCGGGAAAATTGATTGCATTGGTTAACACTTATGGTCCCAATATAGATGACCCGGACTTTTATCTCAATATACTGGAATTACTGATTACACTTGATACTACTAGTATTATCTGGGGGGGAGATTTCAATTTAGTACTAGACCCAAATCTAGACAGATCCTCCAGAGCCAAGCAGATGCGGTCTAAAGCATCTATAGTCCTAGATCAGGTTATGCCACAGCTGATGCTACGAGATGCCTGGAGGGCACTGCATCCAGGTGCGAAGGAATACACGTACTACTCGAGCATACATGACTCGGAATCTCGTATAGATTATTGGAGGGTGCCGGAAGACATGCTGGGATGGCTAGAAAGTTGTGAAATATACGCATTAACATTATCAGATCATTCCCCAGTATCCCTGGACTTAATGTTTGGGGATGTCCCGAAACCGCAGAAGCGATGGAGAATGCCCACACATATACTCAAAGACCCTAATGTTACAGAGGCATTACATATAGAAATGGAAGAATTCTTTAACAACAATGTGGGAACAGTGGATAAATATTCAACAGTATGGGAGGCTTTCAAGTTCTGGGTAAGGGGAACTCTGATCTCCAAATCCTCGGGGCTGCTTAGAGCGGTGAGACAAGGACTAACTGAAACGGAGATGCGACTTCAGCAATTAGAGAACTCTTATAGCGAGACCCAAAATAAGGATACTTTAGCTGAAATAAATCACCTCCTAAAGGAATTTAATAAGCTGGCCACAAGAGAACTGCAATACATAGCAGCCCCAGCCAGGGCGCGCAGATACGGGGAGGGGAACAAGACGGGAAGAGCTCTGGCCAACATCATCAGGGCGGACCGCCAACACACTCCGATAACATGCATTGAAAACACGGAGAGTGGAATGGTGACCGGGGATAGATCCATTAATCTTGAATTCCTGAAATTTTACCAGGAACTGTATTCAAATACAGACGAGAAAACTGGCCCTTGATAGCCCAATCACGGAGGAAGAAATCATAGAAGCCATTAAAGCATTGCATTCAGGAAAGGCCCCGGGATCTGATGGGCTGGGGGTGGAACTATACAAAGAATTTGAAAAGGAACTTGCCCTAATCTTGTTAAAAGTATGGGAGGAAGCGCTGGAAGTTGGGGATCTCCCTGGATCAATGCGAGAAGCTGTAATAAGAGTACTACCGAAGCCCCGCCGTCCCCCACAGGATATGTCATCGTACAGGCCACTATCACTCATTAACGTCGACGCTAACATTTTCGCCAAAGTCCTGGCAAATAGACTATTACCAAACATGCCGTCTCTGATTCATCCGGATCAGAACGGATTCATCCCTACAAGATCCACTGCGTTCAACTTGCGCAGACTGTTTGCAATAATGGCGCAGATTGACCCAGAGGCTCAAGCGGTAGCGGTGTCACTGGACACCGAGAAAGCATTTGATTCGGTGTCCTGGGTGTACCTCTTTGAAGTATTAGGAAGGTTTGGAATGGGCCCCAATTTTATTAGCTATGTTAACTTACTGTACAGAAAAACCGGGGCGAGGGTCCTTACAAACACCGTGGTCTCTGAGTTCTTTGCACTGGGCAGAGGTACCAGGCAGGGTTGCCCATTCTCACCAATATTATTTGCGCTGACTATTGAACCAATGGCCATAATGATTAGGCTAAAACACAGGGATAAAGGAATAAGAATGTCAGGCCCGCCCCAATCGATCTCTTTATATGCGGATGATACTTTACTGTACCTTAGGAACCCTGAGACTAACCTGATTCCTGTAATACAAGATATAAATTAATTTGCTAAATACTCGGGATATCAAATAAATAACGAAAAATCCGAAATACTATCGCTGACACCTCAAACCACATGCCCGGGATCCACTGCAAACCTTAAGTGGGCAACCGGACACATTCGATATTTAGGCGTGCTGGTGTCTCGAGACATAAAAATACTCTTTGCAGACAACTGTGAAGCAATAATGTAGACTTTGAAGGCAAAATTGCAAACGTGGGCCAAGTTACCCATATCCCTGAATGGCAGGTTTGCGATCCTTAAAATGGTTGTACTCCCTAAGTTACTTTATTTATTTACTAATATACCAATCTGGCCAGGCAAAACCTTTTTTGAGAAAATAAGAACAATGGTGGTCTCCTTTGTGTGGGACGGGAAAACCCCTAGAATGAAATGGGAAAAACTCACTGAACCTTACTGTACAGGGGGGCTAACTGCACCGGACTTCGAGCTATACTATCTTACAGCACAAGCGCTGTTCGCGAAGCACTGGTATGACCCCGAGGATAGATCGCCCCATATATGGCTTGAGAAGTTTGCGGCACATCCCATAGACCTCCGTTCTATAATATTTTATTCTCAATACAAAGATCCTTGTCTCTTTGACTCAGTTGGGACCACTGTACGCGCATGGAAGGCATTATATAAAAAACTGAAGATAGATACCCCATACGACCCAGATGTACCCCTTTGGAAATACCCTGGTATGCCACCCACATTGGATAAGACAATACAAAGGCACTGGGACCCAGACAGGGAAATCCAAATGCGAGACATGTTCCCGAATGGCAGATTTGTAACGCTCGAGGAACTCAGGGAGGCAATAGGGGGGGACCAACCAAAACACTTGAATACCATAGGATGAAATCTGCATTCAGTGCACGCTGGCCACTCTTTCCGGACAAGCCACCATCCCATCCTTGTATACAAGACGCCACATCTGGTACGGGGCTGGGAGTCTCTAAACTTTATGCAGTGGTACAACTACACACCCCACCACAATTCAGGTAAAAGCCAAATGGGAAGAAGACCTGAACTTAAATATCCCGGATGAAAAATGGGCGAAATATTGTATGCCTACCAAAGCGGTATCCATGAACGCAGGGCTAGGCTTTATTCAGTTCAAAATCCTAAATCGGTTACACTACACTCCTGCAAAGATGGCCAAGTTCTCAACGACTCACTCTGGGGACTGCCCTAAATGTAAGGCTAGCCAAGCGGGAGCATATCACATGTATTGGGAATGCCCCCCTGTTGCTGCATTCTGGAGAGAAGTGGCAGAGATGCTTGAAGACATTTCACAAATCCCTGCTGACATGCATCCACTGAAATATTTGTTCGGAGACATAGGAAAACAGGCTGAAAAGATCAGACGGTTGTTCAATGTTGCATGTGTTGTAGCCAAAAGGTGTATACTGAGATGTTGGACAAGTACCTCTCCGCCAAAAACTGAACATTTTATTCGAGATCTGGTCTACGTAAACAAATGTGAGGAACAATATACTATGACTGTGACAATGAGATGTCACCCCAAGGACATATGGGCCCCGTTTGGGATGTACTTATGTGAAATGGCCTCTGATGAGGAAATGTCTGTGTAAATTGTTTTGTGATACCTGAGCTATGTCTTTAACAACTGTTGAATTGTATGTACCGGCATATGCAGGTGCAATGAGTTTAATCTGTGTTGACCTTCAGTAATAAAAAGAGTTTAAAAAAAAAAAACATTCCACCATACCAGGCTCTGGCATTGAGAACGTACGGGAACACATGGCTCATTGGTGAGTAACAACATGCATGCACATGCAAGCAGTAACATCACACACACAAAAACAAGCCATGACAACCAATGCTAACAAGAACCATTCCCACCTTTGCAGGCGACAGTGCCAACCTGCTCTCACCATTCCTGCTCACACCTTACAGGAATCCAGATACCCCAGGTGAGGAAAGGTATAACGCAGCACACACAGCCACTAGGGGCATAGTGGAGCGCACGTTCGGGGTGCTGAAGTCACGCTTCCGCTCCCTTGAACACTCAGGTGCACCTGCTGTCATGGAATTAGGAGATCTTAGGGTTTAGTCAGTTATATGGACTATAACTCGTGGTCACTTGGGAATGGGCCGGGTCATGCCTTGGCCAATGTGAGATAACATGCACACCAGGCACTGGTCTCTAATTGCGGTCTTGTAGGGTAGATTCCTCTTGGGTGAAAGACATGTCTTTGCAACTATGAATAAAGAGTGTGCGGGGTGGGGTTGTGTACTGTCTCGTGTGAGCTCGGGCATGACTGGAGCTTTCCGTGGCCTCGTGGATTTGGGCTTAGTATATGTAAAACCACATTTACCACACAAGCCTTCTCTTCTACCAATGATTATTAATATCTATGCAGAATAGCGATGCCATATGGTTCCACCATGATTGGTTAATAGCATGGGGTCCTGCTGGATGGGAAGGTGTCCCTCTCACTGTCTCCCCACCCACATGGCTCATCACAGTGTCTCAAATGCATCTTGCCTTACTTTAAAGCACCTAGAGGGGTGGGAGACTGCCACTTTCCCAACGCTGTTCTCTGTCAGTCAAATGGCAATGGTGTTTGGGACTGGAACTGGCAGTACAGGCCACCATCTTGATCATAAGATCCAACTGTGAGAAATCTTAAATGCAACAACTATAATATACGCATTTGGAGCTGGAATTACCACAGCTGCTGGCACCAGTCTTGCCCTCCAACGAATCCTTGGCAAAAGGATGTGCAGTGTATACATTCCAATCACAGGCCCTAGAAAATGAGTCCTGTGACAAGGATTCATGTCACTACTTCTCTGCTTTGGTAGTGGGTAATTTGCCTGCCTGCTGCCTACCTTGGATGTGGTAGCTATTTTTCAGGCTCCCTGGAAGGCACAGAAAGTACAATCGAAAGTTGACAGGGTAGAAATCAAAATGTATGGTTGCCTTCATGGCGGCGGGGAAGTGTGTAAACTGACCAAGCGTAGCTACAGTCACCAAAGCAGCTGTGCTCGGCCACATTTGTCTAGGTCTGACTAATGCACTCATAGCAGGAGGTCAGCATTATTGGCATAAATGTGCTGTACATAAACTGCAATAAACCAAATAACACATACAGGCATCAAAGGGAACATCACTGACTCAATGAGCCATTTGCAGTGTCACAGGACTGGTCAGGTGTACTAACAAGTGTAGTGCTCTAGGGCTCTATCTTTGAGATAAGCATTTGCCGCTGGCAGGAACTACCCGGTAGCTGCACCTGGTGTAGGGCGGCAATGGGGGGAACCTTGCATCCATATCGGGCTGATTTTCATGCCCTCTGGGACATCTGTGGGACAGAAGCAACAGAGCATTCACCCCCAAACTTGGTGGGGTCGATAGGTCATCCATACAGGCACTGGCAGGGCAGCTTCCCCGGGGTCTGGTGGTGGCAGGGGAGAGGGTGGACCCAGGCACAACTGAAAGCAGGAGAGGTTATTTAAGAGTAGGTTGGATAGGGAGTCCCCCTGTGGGACCCTGTTGGAGACAGGGAGGGTGGAGGAGAAGGGTGTTAGGATGTAGATTTGTGTCTGGTCAGCAAGGTAAAATGAGAACCAACTTAATGCAGAGTCCATGATGCCTAGAGACTTAATGCAGAGTCCATGATGCCTAGAGAGTGGAGTCTGCCCATGAGGATGCTGTCATTGATAGTGCAAAAGGCTGCTGATAGGTCAAGGATGATAAGTACAGCACAGCCTTCCGAGTCTGCTGCTCTTTGTGGATGTGCAAACACAACCCCAACGCACAAGCATGGCTGATCAAGAAGACATGCACATACACAGACATGTGGCAGTGACCATCTCTCAAACATCACCAAATTACATCATCCATGCAAACCCAATGTGTGCCACTGAATGCCACGATTTGGTGTAAATGCCACCAGACATGTACATGATTAACAGAGCATAACCTTAGCTTCTGGTTGAGCTGTTCTACTATGATTCACTTACCACCACCACCTAACATTGTGCCTACGCATTGGGACATTGAGGGCCAGTGTCAAGCAGAGGGTATGGGGACTAGGGTGGGAAAAGGTGTTTGGGGTGGACCTCTCAGGGAGTTCGGGTACTGGATGAGTCAAGCTACCTGTAACATAGGACACTGGATTGGAACGGCTAAAGGAGTCATTCATGCAAACTGCACAAATGAGAATCATTGTAGATTGTAATCTGCACCTGTATGTGGGAGGCTGTAGCAGTCCACAAAACCATGGCAGTTGACTCCACTGTGCATGACCGCATGTCCAGTCCTCCAACTCAATAAGGCCTTGAAAGGGCAATGGTCCATTACTCGAGGTAACAGGTAGAAAAAAAATGGAAAAGGAGTCCATCTCGTACGGGGTAAAAATGATATAAAGTCCACGATGGATGGAGACAGTAGCAACGGATGAAAAACTGCCCACCCTGGAAGGGTGAGGTGGAGTTTCTACATATGTGAACAAAAGATAAACAAAAACAACCCCCCCCCCACACCATGAGCTCATGGATATCAGGGAACAGGTTGGAGCGGTGGTGTGGGTTAGCTGGAACTGTAATGCTGTTTTGGATCCTCAGGTTATGTTGCACTCGGTCCATGCCATGCCCAAGCCTGGTCTTCTCTGGTTACGACCACTGGTGATACAGATACATGCATGAGGCTCCCAATGATCTTTGTTACGAGTGGCCACACAGTCATTATGTGCGCTCACTCATGACGTATCCATCTGCAGGTAGTGATCATCTGCCTGAAGGTGTCCATCTCTTGGAAGTGGAGTGACCTTGTGACCAACAGCTCGTCATGCAGAGAATCCCTAAAAATCTCTGTGTTATGGTAATGGGATGTTCTATACACCAACATCTCCAGCTGCAGGCTTCTTTTCTGGGCAGCTGTGTCTCTATGCCGGGATTCCCACTGAGACCCCATATCAGCCTGCTGGCTTTTGATGTGAGCGTTCATGCTCAGACTGTGGGAGAGCCTTGTGGACTGCTTATCTGCATGCATTGTCCTCGTCAAGGTGTCCACCAACTGGTGCTGATAGTCCTGAGAGGCCAGATGCTGTGCATCCTCCACTGCTGCTGAGGAGATTTTGTTCTCAGCCAGGCGTTAGAGGTCCCTGGTCAGCTCCTGCAGGACCTCGCCATGTTGGGTGATGCAAGCATCAACTGCTGCTCCAGCTCCAAATGTCCGGCATGCACACATCCATCATGTGTGCAGGATGACAAAGGTGGGATGCTGGGGTGCAGGTGCATCGCAGTGGTACCCCTGTCATTGTCTGTTGGTCTGAAACCCTCCATTGAACACCATCCCTTGCTGCTGATCCCATCACGGGTGAAGGCGATCTTGCAGCCGCAACCAACATTAATGCAGGGCTTATAACTGACTGGATGCATGTCTCCTGGCCCACTACCTTGGATTCAGAGGCCACATGCAGACTACACATTGCAGAAACCTCCCTGTCCCTCAGAGAGTCCTTCACATCCGATTCAGCAGCTTCATATGAAGAGTTTGAAGGGTCAGAAAAAAGGTCTTGAGTCCTGTAGCATGTGGGGATTCTAACGTGGCACGGCATACCCGGCATGCACTGGTGGTTGGTCGTGCATCCCTCTCCTCTTCCTCCTCCACCTCCTCATCTGTTGCTTCACCAGCTGCAGAAAGACAGACAAGACAGAGAACCAGCATATGTACATTGCAATGCAAATAGACACAAACTGACCAGCCACACATACATCACACATTGCAACTGAGCACACTGTGAATGGTAAGGCACATATGAATGGCAGTTGATGACTTGTGCAATCATGCCAGGGCATATGAGGCCGTGCGACATTGCCTGATTTGTAGGATCAGGAGAACATACATACACCCAGACATGACTGAGAGTGGATCCCATCAGTGGGTGGATGGAGTTCTATGCATCATCAGTGAGCCCCTACTCTACTCTGACCTTGTGTTATTGCAACATGACCTGTACATCTTCTGATCCAAAATTGCATGCAGGCATATGTGTTGCCATGATCTCCCTAACCCCCATTGCCACATTGCCCACGGCCAGATAAGATACGTGGTTAGTCATGATCACATGCACCTCAAACATGTTTGAGGATGGTGCAGCATGGAAATGACCAGTGCACGCTTGCATGGCCACTGATACATTGATGCTCAAAATGTGGAATGCACTGCACTGAAACATCCATTGGCCAGCCACATCTACTCCTATCTGGAAGATGGCCTTATGCGTCTTTGCACTGATATTGTCGTCAGCCGGGGCCACTGAATGGCTGACTCTGACATCATCAACTCCCTGCTGTTATACCCCCTGTGTCATGATTTGCATTCACAATCAAAGATATACATGCATGACACTGTGAATGTGCCCAATGAGATGTGTCTTGCCACGCATAGGTGTATTGGCACAGGAGTGTAATCCTCTATACAGTGATGTGTACTGTGAGATTAACATGAACCACACACAGACACCACACCACCGCCTCCCTGAATGCAGATAATGTGATGGGACTGTACACAGTAGCATTTCTGCAATGCCTATGTATGACTGCCAACTCTATCCCATCACATGTGAGCATATTATGCAAAAAATATAAGCACATATAGAAACCACAAATGGCACTCACCTAATGCACCAACATGGGTGTCCAGGCCTTCCCCGCCAGCCACCAGCTCACTGCTGAGAAGTCCCGTGGCAACCTCTTCAAATGGAGTCAGCTCCTCCTGTGGCAAACCTCCTCCAGTGGCTGGGACAGAGGCCACTGAGTTTCTCCTTGGCCTGTTGCAAGAGGTCACCTATCCTCTTATGGATCTGTCTCGCTTTGCACCTCACCACGCCACAGGCATTGATGAGGTCATTGAGCTCTTGCCACTTCTTCTGCCATCGAGTTGCATTAAGGGTACTGCTAGTCAAAGGGTCGTGTTCCAAATAGTGCTCAGCTGCATAATCCGTCAGGATTTGCAGCTCCTCATTGGTGAAGTACTACTTCCTTGGTGGCCCCTTCTCCCACAGTTGTGCCTCTTCATGGGGTGGTGAGTCTTTATGCTCTGCCGGATGTCCCCTCCTGTCCCTAGTGGATTCTTGTGGTTCAGGGACACCTGTAGGTTCACCACGCTCCTGTACCCGCTCACTTCCACATTCTCACCCTCTCAGTAGAGTCTTCCCATTCATGGTGCAGAAAATGGCAATAAAACCCTAAAAAAAACCAAAAGATACCTGATGCCCCATTTAAAGTGAGATAGGTGATGCCAAATGTAGGCATGTGGGCAAAAAGATAAATGATACAGGATTCCCAATGTAAATGAGATAGGCAATGCCTAAGATAGGCTCACGTGCAGAAACAAAGATACGTGATGCCTAACAACTGGAAATATGTGTTGGACCTTGTTAGGGAGATTTCTCACCCTAGTGCTAAATTCCCTCTACCTTAGAGCCCTCCAGCTCTTTTGCTATATTTTTGGACTTGAACTTTTCATTTTCAGTGTGTTTTACTTTTGTGTTCTTTGGATATGGAGTTTTAAAACCACTGCATAGGCATCATCTTTTTCTTGTGTGTCACACAGCACCTTCAGTGCAGTGGCAAAAGGATGTCTTTCAGACTTCCCAAGGTTTAAATACCTTCTCTGGGACTGACTACTGTCTCCCAGAGCATGTAAAGTTAAATTGACTTTACTAGTCTTTTTAAATGTACAGACGCAGCACACACTATCTTCCTATAGAGTGCTGGAGGGGTTGCCTAGCATCCCCTGAGTCTAAACACTAATGTAACAGTCAAATGTTACCCTTTCTCTCTTGAAATGGCTGGTGGCAGTGCTTTAGAACAAACTACCATGATTTTTCCCAACCGCAAACACCGGTAGTTAAAAATTGGGGCAGCCATGTTTTACAATATGGCATCCAAGACCTATCTGTAAAATCTGGTCAACTTTTTTCAGTGTTTCTTTTAGGAAGGGTCCTTCTTGTGTTTAACGCCACGCCAAACCAGGTTTGGTCCCTTTGTTTGTTGGCCTTTGGCAGGCTTCAGTGCTGAAGCCCTCCTCTGGCGCCTGAGTGTCTGAGGCGGACAGGATGTGAGGGAGGTGCCGGAAACACCCTGTGCTTAGTCTCCTAGGAGACCTGAATGCACTCTGGTGTGATTGGCCGGCTTGCTGCCGGGCAAGGACAGCCACTCTCCTGGGTGAGTGACAGCCAGGCTGGAATGAATGGGGGAAAACTGTTGAAAAGCAGGCCTTTGTGACTTGGAAAGCAGAGTCGATCACTGGAACGAGAGAATCGAACACGAGCTGAAGGAAGACGGCTGCTGCAACTCCTGGTCCACTGGTGAAGACCTGCTGCAGGTCTGAATTAACTGAAACTCCCTCGACAGAGAAGCCCTTCAAGGATGACTTCTTCCCTTGAGTTTGGTGGGAACAACCAACTTGCAAGTCACCTGGACACCATCTCTATACTGGTCAAATTTTCTTCAGAGTGCTGTTGAAAACCGGATAGCCAGTGAAAAGGATACCAGTTTGTGGTCTTTAAGGCACTCACACCTTAAACCGACATTTTGCCAAAATTGGGACCTCTTCCATGGGCAGTGCAGGAACCTCCTGACGTCCTCCTTCTTGTCCCCACAACTGAAGATCAGGAACAGCGAGATCTGCAGGAACTGCCAGGAACAACTGTCTCAGCTACAGTTCTTCTTCACTTAAAAGTCACTGTGCAAGTGCGGTCAAGAAATCCTTTCTGCCGCTGTGAAAGTTTGTGAAACGTTCCCAACTTTTAAGGCTTGTTCTTCCCTAAACTGACATATAACTTTTCGTCTGACCAACTACTTCTAAAAACCGTGGCAAAGACTTAACCATTTTCTACCAGAACTGTGCTATCCTATCCAAGACTCTGAACCATGGACTTTGGGCCAGGCCTATTGAATTGAATTTCTGGTTGTAGTGAACTGAAACTATTTGCCCTACCTCTGAAAGTATTTGTGCTTTAATTCTTTTAACCTTGTCTTTTTACCCTTTTTAAAGTAACTGAAGTGCCATTTTGCTCCCACTTCAGGGGAGCTGAACTTGTTCAGAAACTGATTGGTTGTGTATTGTAGTATATTAGATTGTGATATTGAGCTGCTCTTACTAGTGGAATGTTTTCCAACTGACTGTGTAAATAAATGTATATTCTTTTGCCAACATACCTTGAGTAAGTGTTTGTTTGAATCACTGTGATTGCTAACCCTTTGTATAACCCCTTGTACTGCTCACTTTACTCTTGAGATACGTCTGGCTGCTCAGCCACTGCTACCACATGACTGTGTAGTACAGGCTTGTACCAAAGGTGAAACTGTACTTACACTTGTAGTCTTAATTGTGTTTAGTGTTCCCAAAGGGTACTGCATGTGATTATGCCTAACACACCTCTTAAATGTGCCCATCACGGGGGTGCGCCGTGCAGCCATGCCTTGTGCAGTGCTTAGCGGGTGATTTACATGCTAAGGCCACTTACTCTTATTGCTACATTGCTGCCTTTGTAATTTCATGAGCCACACCAGTTCCTCATGCCTAATGCCATTGTTTTCCACCTCCTGCCCTGTATTGCCTCTAAACATCACAGTCTGCTGCTGCCTGGTAGGGTGTGAGTGCCTACTGCCCAATGACACTGCCTTGCAGTGCCTGCTATCCCCCAATTGCCTGTTCCCATGATGGTGTGTGTATGTTTTGAGAGATATCTTTGAAGTGGACAAGCATAGGTGTGTGCACTGCCAGCTCTTGGTGAGTTGGTGTACTCATGCGGATGCAATGTGAGTTGATGGCAGCAAGTTCTCGTACAGGTATAGATGTCAGATTGTGACGTTTGGGGGCCGTGATTCATGGAATTATTTGCATGCAAAACCGGAATTTGCTTGCCATTCTGCCCTCAAATCCCCATTTGTCAAATAGGGATTTGCGGGCAGAATGGCACGCAAATCCCATTTTACACACAAACAATTCCATGAATCAGGCCCTTAGAAGCTGAAACTGACATGCGTGTGGATGTCTGGAAATGTCATGTTGGTGCAATGGCATCTCAGGGATGGCAGTGTGATCTGTAAGCCCACTGCATGAGGAGCCAAAGATGGTATGTAATTATACCATTTTTTTGTGGTGGGGACAAGAGCATTGGTGCATGTCCCTCAGCATTGAGGGTCTGTATGTGTTGCATGCTTACAGGTCAAACTGTCAGGGTTGCATGTTGCTACATGTAATTGGATGTACAGGTGCCTAACAGGTTCCTTGAGACCACTCCACCCACTCGCATGGCCATGCTGTGTGTAATCATATCATGACTGGCTTGTGGGGTCCTGCATAGAATTTGGTTGCTTGACAGCTATAGTGTTCCCATCAGTGTACCATGCATGCCCCTGGACCAGCTATGCTCCCATGCATTCTGTGGTTCGCCATCCTACACATGGACCCACTTCCCACACCTCTACCCTTGTGTTCTGCCTCCCGGGGCCATGCTGCGGGGTGGTCTTTACCAGGAAGCCAGGGCCATGTGCTGCATGTGCCCATCATGATCCTTTGAATTGCCTGTTGTTCCGCTCTTCATGCCCGGTCATCTGATGGTGGACCTTGGGAATGCATATCAGGTCCATATGGCTGGCTGGCTCCGGATGTCCGGAAGGGCTACAATCTTGAATGAACTCCTGTTGTGTCTATGAGGTGGCATGCCACATTTGGCCAGTCCTCCTCCTCTGTCACCGAGGGTACACAGTTTACAAGTAAGCATAGTTGCCTTCCTCTGGCCTACTGTGGACAGTGTGTAAGGTTCCTGTCTGCCCTTCACTTGGTCCTGACACACCCAGGCTCTGCACTTCCCTAAAACGGACAAGGGCCCTGCATCAAGCAATATGCCAACGGAACTTTGCCTGCGGGGCGCTCTTCTGAGTGGGCAAGTTCTTTTGTGGGCCAGAAGGGTGCCTGGCTGTGAAATGACTCTCAATGACTTGCAATGGCAGCGCAGCCTGTCCATCTGGCTCCCTGCATTCCGCAGGTTCATTTTGCGCATTTGGTTCATCTTGGGTTGGGCTGCTTGTCTGGCCAAGGCCATTGAGACAGCCATTTACATGTCACGTTGGGATGATGTTGACTCGAGGGCATGCCCCTCAGGGAGCACTACCTTACATGGGTGTGTGTCCCATCCATCCAGCTGGGCCCGTGGTGCATGCGTAACCAATAAGCTGCCCTCCCCCTGCAGCATTTTGCTTTCCACTGACACTGAGGTCACACGGACAGGCCCCAGGTTTTGAAGCTCATCTCAGGTCAGCCACCTGGGATCCTGTCACCTGGCTATGTGGCTATCAGTTCAGAGATGGCAGACTACTACATTAAGGCAGGTTACTTGAGTGGATCATCATTACATTTCCAGGAGTCCCTCAGTCACATCGAGTGATGTGGGAAGTCCACAGTGCACAGTGCTATTTTTTCATCTGACAGCGGACACGGGCCATGTGGTGTAAATGGGCCATCTTCCCAGCACCACTCAGGGGTCACAAGTCATTTTGATGGGGCTCAACCCACAAATGGTGTTATGCCACTAGGAGACACCAGCAAAGTGTTGGTCGCAGAAGGCCAGATCCCAGATGGTGGCCTTATGGGTAGCACTACCTCATAGCCACACATTCATCTGCTCCTTTGGCCTGTTCCTTTGGCCAGGCCAAACTGCCCATGTGACCAGGCCAGGACCACCATATGGCCTGAGTTACATCTTGCCCAGCTCTGTCCCACATGTGTCTGCAGCCGAGCTCCATGGAACCTACTTTGTGCATCCATTGTAGTCTGTGGTAGGTGTCTCCCTGTGTGATGGGCATGTGGCATGGGAAAATGAGGGGGTCCTCGGTGCTGATACGTGGTAGATGAGCAGGTGTGTGCCTACAGTCCTGGATGCTGTGGGAGTGGCTAAGCAAGGCCAGGAGTTGCAGGTCCAGGCTGGACACAGGTCGCAGTAGGAGTCCTGCGGAAGTGCTAGTGGGGCTCCATAAGGCAGTCGGGGTCCCCAGGCCTCTCAGAGAGTACTCCTCTAGGAAGCCAATGGCATAGCCACAGTTGAGCACATTGTGGCCACACAGTTGTGTGCCACTGTGTAGGCCATGGCTGTCAAGTTTCCCTGTCCCATGCATGTCTCTTCGTGGCCATCCTATTAGTAACCTTTCCCACGCTGCATGTCTATGTGAGCAGGCAAGGCGATAATGCAATCCAATGCAATGTTGCTAGTGAGATATGTGCCTAGATGCACTTCCCATTGCTCTGGCTGCGGGTTACACTTGGGTCAGTTTGGCATTGCTATTATGCCATGTCATGATTTCTTGCTATGTGTATGTGGCCACACATCAATGTGCTGGGTTGCATGTGCATGTCTCATGATAGTGAGTCATTGTTGGGCCTACACCTGTGTGCCAGTATTCATGCTGATTGCATGGGCGTGTTTGTGTGTTGCAGTTCCGTGACAGCCATGCATTGTCACTGTTGACTGATGTCTATGTTCTTTGTCCCCTTGTCCACAGTTGTTGCAACTGGTGAAGAGAAGGGAAGCAGTGCTGTGGAGCGGAGAAGCAGGGTCAGGGCCTCCATACCCAGGCACAGTCCCCAGCCACACCCACTTCATACCTCCACTTCAGAGATCGATGTGGCTGGGGTAGCACCAGTACCATCGAACAAGGCAGCTGAGGGAAATTCCCAGGAGGTGATTGTTGTGGGGGACACCTCAGCAGCAGTGGGACAGGGTTCTAGCGCACAGGGGCTGACTGGGACAGCGGGAGCTCTGGTGGTATCTAGATTGATGGGGGTAGATGTACAGGGGGGCCATTGCAGTCAGCCCATGGAGTCAGCTGGGGGCATCATGGAGGATGTTCAGTCTGCAGCCCTGGCCCAGAGACTTGTGGATATGCAGTCCACCGTGGAGGGTTCTGCACAACCTCTTGTCCCTGGGACATCTTCTGCAGCAGTGGCCACGTTCTGCAATGCCTCCACCCAGAAGGATCCCAATTTCGGCCGATGAGGCCACTGAGTTGTTTTGCAGCCCCTGCTGTCAGGTATCTCGAGGCAGAAGACAGATATTTGTGATGCCCAATAGGACTGTTGCATAATCAAGTGTCATCCAGTCAGAGGGGGTACCTACAAAGCTTGCACACTGCTAGGCAGCAGCAGATGTGGATTGTAGAAATGCAGTTGATACAGGACTACTGCCCCCAGTGGAGGCAAAGAGCACACACTTGGGCAATGTATGGCAGGAGGAATGGAGACACCTACAAGACATGGTGTGCATCAATGCACGTTATCAGAGGCAGCTGATGGTGGAGAGTGTAAGGGCATATATACATTTTAATAAGTGTAATGGCATTTTTTTTATTGCAAATGCAATGGCATTTTATTGCCAACATGTAGTGGTATGTTGCCAGCAGCAGTATAGAATTTTTGTGTGATCCATTATACATGGAGACTACATTAATCATATAACTGACTAACTGGCAAACTTAATTAACATTGCTTAATACTAACTCTAACCTCCATAACATTATAAGTAGTCTTATGTGAAAAATGAGGTGATAAAGACATGTTTTGGTGACACTACTGAAATGCATTTTAAATGCACACTGGCATTTTTTTTTCTTTTTCTTCTGTGTTAGCTTGTGGAGAGCAGAGGGAAGAGGCAGCAGGAAACCAAAGAGATGCAATTATTCTGTTCTGAAACGCTCATTGTTGGGAACATTAGGTTTGACACAGTATCAATTCTTGTCGGCCTGATTGGAGGAGAATTATATGCAGACATGCCACGTAAATAAAGTGGGAAGGCTCTGAGTTTTGTTAATGGAAAAACTTGCAGAGAGGAGTTAGTGGAGACTGAGCTGTGAAGACAGACGGAGTTCCAAGGGGTTACAGAGCGCTGGCTATAGAAGCTATCTCGCCGGCGCGCCCCACACACACAAGATTTAAAGAAGCATTCTGCACTGACTGGGCCTGCCTTTGCGAGTGGAGCAAGGTAGTTCTAAGAACTTCAAAGCAGGGCTAATTTTGGTAAGCTTTGTGCCAAGTGAGGATCTTTTGAACGCCATGTCTGATTACAATTTTATCATAGTGTAGAAAGGCTAGAAAATCACTGCATGTTATTTTTGTCAATGTCAGAATGTGGGAACATTAATCCATGTTGCAAATAGGCCTGCTTATTCTGCTTTGTTTTCTTTTTGTATTCCAGAGGCCGCTGTAAATAACCATGGTAAGACTTGATGACATGTACATGTAATTTAAGACAATGAATACCTATGAGAACAAATGGGAGTTGGTGTCATTCATGCTTCTATGAATCATTTTTAATAGACAAGGTCTAAAGGGGAGGCTCATATTAAGTACAGTAGTGTATTTGTCAATTTACCAATGCAAGTCAAGTAACATATAAAGCAGGTTTGTGTGTGTGTGCCTTCCTTGCATGCTGATGGGAAATGCATAGATTACTGGATATATATAGGCCAGTGATAATTTGTGACATAAATATTACTGGATGTATGTAAATCAGTGATACCAGCCACAAACTATATGTGGCACTCTGAATAAAAGTATTGGGTCCCAATAGTGCATAGGTCTGGGGTTCTCTACAGACAACTAAGAGGTATTATAATAGAAAGCAAGGTTTTGTTTTATGATGGGGTTATAGTATAAGGGAGAAAACCATGCTCATCACTAAATACTGTAAACTAAAATTACCACCAATATAAGCAAACAAGGTATGGTCACTAAAATAATATGAGGCGAAACACAATCTAAATGTAAGACAAAATTTACCACCAAATTACCGCCAATATTTTTACGGTAAGAAAATACCACAAAATCCCAAATTTACCCCAATAAAACTAAATATCTTATAAGAGGCAACGGGCTGGGGAGGCAGCCATTGTGAGGACCAGGGACAATATGGCAGACAAGGAGTCAGGCTGCCATCTTGGAGGATGCTTGCCGAGCTGCAGAGGAGGCAGAGAGGCAGATGATTGAAGGCCTGCAAGCCCTCCAGGCAACACCAGAAGTCTGCTTCCAAGCAGAGGGTGAGGGGAATGAGTCAGCTCTGGTGGAAGCGTTGACAGGAATTGGACAGGAGTAGCCTGCTGCCAGTTTATGTAGCTGGATAATGTTAGGTTTCATTTTGGTATTTTTTTTATTTTTATACCTGTACCTTTTACCCCTTCCCCTTATTTTAGGATTTTTGTGTAAATATATTTGTCATGGTTCGCACTAAAAGCCCCATGGATCTGATGCCCCCCCAGTCATCAACTCCCATAAGGGCTTTTCAAGCCCCCAGAGCAACTTGGACTCAGTACTGGCGCCGTTGGCACCAGGCTCATAATATGGGATAAATCATGTAGAACTACTTGCCCAGTCTAGTCAAGCTGAGCCTTTCTGTTTTCCTCAGGGTGTGGTAAAGGGACTACTTTACCTGAGACTACTTGCAAGGCTATTTAAGCCACGCCCTGCATACAGAACACGCTTCGCGTTATTCTGCACTCCTGCAGCATAACGCTCACTGTGTCTGTTCTGTTCCTGAACTTCTACAGCCACGCCCGTCCAAGACTTCATCCATCAGAACCTGGAAGGGAAAAGGACAGAGGAAAAACAAGTCAGTACAACGGCTAAGCCTTACCAGCAGCATCCTTCCATCGGTTGCTTCTTCAGCTTCTTCAGCCGCTCCCGGGCCATCGCACTGGCTGAAGGGGATGGTCTTTGTTCTGGCTGTAAGCGTCCTCTCGAGTTCAGCATCCTTCCGGAGCATCTTTGGAGCGGTTCCTCTATTCTTCATTCCAGCGCCCGCTGCTTCTGCAAAAGAAGAAGAGTGACAGGTTAGGCATGCACAGAAGGAAAAAACAGTACTTCAGATTTACAGCGCTTCATTTTTGCGCTTCCACTCACCTGTAGGACATCTGCTCAGCGTTCTAAGTCCACTTGAACCCTCATGAAAAATCCATTCGAAGTCGCGCCTGAAAGTAAAGACAAAGACACTGACTAAAAGGAGTTGGGGCAAAATAAAGACTCAAAGACTTTATACCAAGCAGTCATTGGCATAGAGACTTACCTGTTTCACCAAGCTCTACAAGACTCGGCAATTGCTCATCGGATCAGTGAAGTAACTCAATCCTGGAAAGACTGTGTTATTCGCGCCCCTGCTAGATTGCAGGACGGAGAGCCTACCTTACAAAACTTCAAGGTGAGAGCAAGCGGAGAAGGGCATTAGGTGGTGGCGGAGGTGGGTCCAACTCAACTCCCTCCTCAGTCACTAATACCTTATTTTGACCTTGCAGACAAAAGCCTCTTGAGGGTGATAACAAGGGAGAAGTCGCAGCAACATCACCAATCACACAGTACCACACCAGCGCAGACATCATTTGTGCAGCCACGTGCTACGCCCCTGTGGAAACCAGGTGAGCGTGACAATATTTAATACATGTTTGCATACAGTTGATACCACACTTTTTGCAGTCTCTTTGTTCATGTGAAAATGTACCTTTTCCATGTTCTCCATGTGCATTTGTTATGACTGACATGTGGGTTGTGTGTCATGTTGTTACTGTGATGTTTGCTGTGTGACGTGTGCATACTGGGTCGTGTCTGATGGATGTTGCATCCCTGCTCAATGACCATGGCTGGTCTCTTGCAGATGAGGGGAGGTGAGGTTCTTTGTGATTGACGTTTTTGACAGCTTTGATATGCACATATGTTGCTTGCCTACTTGTGTGCTTTGCAATACAGGCATGTTGTTCAATTGTGTATGTGGTGTGGATGTGTGTGTGATAGTTGGATGCTGTGGTTCAGTTTACACTCCATCACTGCATGTGTTCATGTGTGTTTGGTGATGTCATGTGTTGAACGTGCTTGATATAACGCCAATCTTTTGATTGATTTGGACATGTGCACATGTGTTTCACATGTAGGAGTGGGTCCATCAGATTGCTGGAGGTGGCAATGGCTATTGATCGGACTCCTTTCCTTGGGTAGTGGCACTATGTGTTTGGTGTCGATGTGCTAGTGCTGTTGGAGTGACGCTTTTTGGTGTGTGTCTAATAGTGTGCACACAGGGATGGTTGTTGTGATGTGTGAGATGTATCAAGATTGTGTTTGGGATCTCTTATTGGGGATGGATACTGACTTGTTCCTGTGTATCGTTAAATGATCCTCATGGTTTAGTTGAGTTTTTATCTGGTGACAACTCATGAACCTATGCACATTTCCTACTGGAGGTTGATTACAATGCACGTTGAGTTCCTTTCTGGTCCACTGAAGTTTAGGTGTTCCTTTCACACTTTGCTGGTCAATGTGGATGTGCCCACACTTCGTTCACTGGTATGGGTATTTAGCATTGTGGGTGTTGAGGAGGGATATGGCCTCACTGTAGATGTGTTGGCTATACACATCACTTCTGAAGTATTTCTGGACCACCCAAAGCATAGCCACCCGCCTACACACATCTGCAATCTCCCACTACCTGGTCCCACATCCTGCTTCTCATCTGCCACTTGAATGCTGCTGATTTACATGATTGATTTATCTATCTAGCTAGACACAATATCTGTCTCCTTGACTCGCACACTCTCTGACAGCCTCCACATCACCCAAAAACAAGCATGTTCTACTTGTGTCACTAGCAGGGACTTTGCCACCCTTGCCTACCTACTTACATAACAACCTTCGTACAGGCTAAAATGCACACAGTCATTCTAATTCACTTGAACCAATGTCTAATTCCTCAGACTTCAGCCCTCCAAGGGCATTCTCATACAGTGCTTTGAGGCCATTGCAATGGCACAAAGGCACTATATAAAGTTCACATTGCATGACATTGCATTATTATGTCACATGAACATGGAGTTGTCAAAGTATAGCTGGTGCAACAGTATGGTGTCGTGTAGATGTGCAACTGAGTGTGGTATACCAGTGAGTCATGGAAGAAGCTACAGTTCTGTATTCAATGGCAGTGCTCCCGTTGTTCATGTTGGTGAAGGATATGGAGCAGAAGGAAGCAGGCTGGAGAAATTGAGGTAGGTTGTTGCTCCACATTGGACTGGTAGGGGAGTGGACTAGCGGTGGCTGCCTGTGGTTGGGGCAAAGGTCTGTGGGGGTGAAGGGATAAGGGTGGTCTAGCAGGGGGCTTAAGGCAGTTGGGGCAGAGGTCAATGGGGTGGTGGGAGAAGCGTGGCCTAGCAGGGGGCTTGAAGGGGTTGTGGCAGAGGTCAGTTGAGATGGTGGGCCATGGCAGGACTTGATGGAGCTGACTTTGGTTGGGGGCCAACGTCAGTGAGGTTGGAGAGAGAAGGGCAGCCTAGCAGGTGGCTTGAGGCAGTTGGGGTGGAGGTCAGTGGGGGAGGTGTGAGGTGTCAGGACTTGAGGGGGCAGCCTGGGGTTGGTGGCAGAGGTCAGTGGGGATGGGAGGTGACAGGACTTGAGGGGGCTGCCTGGGGTTGGGGTGGAGGTCAGTGGGAGTTATGGGAGAAAGGTGGCCTAGCAGGGGGCCTGAAGGGGTTGGGGCGGAGGTCCGTCAGGTGGTGAGAGAAGGGTGGCAAAGCAGGGGGCTTGAAGGGGTTGGGCAGATGTTAGTGGCTTTGGTGGGAGGTGACAGGACTTGAGGGGGGCTGCCTGGGGTTGGGGTGCAGGTCAGTGGAGGTGGTGGGAGAAGAGCAGCTTAGCAAGGGGCTTGAGTGGGTTGGGGCAGAGTTCAGTGGGGGTGGTGGGAGGTGGCTGGACTAGAGGAGGCTGCCTGAGGGTGGGGGTAGGGGTCAGTGGGGGTAGTGAGTGGTTGAATGACTTGAGGGATCTGCTGGGGTTAGGGCGTAGGTCAGCTGGGGTGGTGGGAGAAAGAAAGCCTAGCAGGGGGGCCTGGCGGGTTTGGGCCAGAGGTCAGTGGGGTGATCAGAGGGGTCAGGACTTGAGGGGGCTGCCTGGGGTTGGGGCTGGAAGTCAATGAAGCTGGTGGGACGTTGCAGGACTCGTGGGGGCTGCCTGGAGTTTCGAGCAGAGGTCTCTGGGGGTGAGGGGAGGTGACAAAGCTTGAGGGGGCTGCCTGGGTTTGGAGGCAGAGGTCAATGGGGTGGTGGGAGAAGGGTGGCTTAGCAGGGTGCTTGAGGGGTTTTGGGTGGATGTCAGTGGGCTGGTTGAATTGGCCAACATATCACAATGGAAGCACCAATACACCCAAAACCTGATGAACCAAAATAGGACCGCCCAATGAAATAAAACATTCTACCACAAATCACCATTCAATAGTATGGACTTGTCAAATCATACATAACCATGGCACAAAATGACACAGACAAATCTCCACTGACCCTACTAAAAACTCTCCAATATCCGCATACTCACCCTCAAACACTGAACAAACACAGTCATACCTCTACCATAGCAAAAACATAAAAGCACCTGAAACTGTACACACTTCACACCACCACCCAACAGCAAACTAAACCAATTACAAACAATTCACCCATACACACTCATACACCAAACACCACATAACATCTACCAACTAAAAACAATCCAGCACACAAAGGCTGTTTTTTCCAAACTGTATCTAGCAACAGCACATCAACACTCTCTTGAGATTTTACCCTGTAAATCCCAAAAAGCCCTGCCAGCCCTCCACTCTTTTCAGATCCGCCAGAGCGCCTGGAGACCATGGAAATAGTGGTGTGCGGTATAAATCACAATAATAAAAAAAATAGTCCATAGGCGCCCCTCTGTGAGAATGAACATGGCTAAATGACCTGTTTTTGGGGAAGGTACCCACTCGAGAGTTTGCAGCCACACTTTAACTCACTTTACCTTTCACAGAAGGGAGATATCCCTTTGCATATCAGTCTTTGTCCCACCCACATGGGCAGTCCAGCACCGAAATGCTATGGCAATTATCTTCTGCACAAGAGTACCAACATCAACCCCATACACGTGTTTCAGCCTTGTTGGGCCTCATCAGTGAGGTGGAGCTGTGCCTCTCTGAGCACAGTGACCAAGGGGTCCACGTCACAATAACATAAAATATCTTAAGATTTTCGGACTTGTCTTTTGCTAATATAGATGTAAAACTGGCTGATCATTTGGACGTATATGGCTGTGCGTTGGATACATCACATTTCCAATATACACAGGAAATCTTCACATAGAGAAATCCAATAAGACTTCTTTGGATGGTCACAACCTAGGTTTTGTGTAGGGACCAGATGTGCTAGGGTAGGGGAAGAGAACACAGAAGTGCTCCCGAGTTTTCTTATGGCCATACAATTCTGCTTCTTGACGCGAGTCTTCTAGTCCGCCTATGACTTCAAAAGGTCATTTATTCTGCCCATTTGTATATGTAAGGAGAGGAAAGCATGACCAGTTGTTTCAGTTGTTTTTGTCACTGTAACGTGTAACGTTTGAGGGGTCAAACATATACAAGTCTGAATTACTGAATCACTCACAAAATCATAATCTCATATAGACTTATGTGGACTCCTCGCTTTCTATCTCTGGTTCAACATGAGAAGCCCTTAGATATTTAAGAACCCCATCCATTTTTACAAACATGAATGCGGTAACTTTATTTACTGGATGCAGTAACATCCTGGCAATGCTCCAATTACAACCGGAAGTGCGGAACCGCATTTGGTAATATCAATACTGAGACTACAAAAACTGCATTCCCAGTAAAGAACAGGCATATGTCAGGCCATTTCTGAAATGTAATCCTGAGTCTGAGCCCAGTATGACATCTGTGGAAAATGAACATCAGGCTGGAATCAGGAGAGCCTGTAGGAGGAAAGGAAGGTGGTGGGAAGCAGAGGATGCCCATATATTTTCGAACAGGAGCTCACAGTGCTGGCTGAAGAGGGAGCTAAGGAGGCACCCAGGCTGGGGGGAGGAGACGGGTATTTGAAGATTAAAAATGCCCCTGTGTTATGATGTAAGTGTAAGTTAAAACAAGTTCATAAAAATGTATTACCAGATCCCAGTTAAGCATTGAGCTGCACTATGAGCTCATTAAGTTCTAAGAATGTTATTCTAAGAATGTGGAGGGGTTACAGTTCAGTCTGCAGGGAGAGAGCTATGTTGGCACTCGGCTCTCATAGGCCGCTGTCGCTGTAATGAAATAAATTACTGTTTCTTCATCACTGCTGCCTGGAGCCCTTATTTCCTCATTGGCGACGAGGATGGCTCTCAGCAGTGTCTCCCTACTCCTTTGAAGTCTCGTCATAGCGCGGCCTGCATTATTCCACACTCCCGTGTGACAGCGGACGCTGCAGGAAGGTCAGGAGGAGCGGAACAACAGGTTAGCAGGCGCGTCCCCTGGGGGGGGGTAATCTTGCCTTCCCCATTACTGTATTGACTCTGTCTCAAAGCAACAGTGTTTACTTTCAAGGATCCCCGGCTCGAGCACTAGTCACTGAGCACGGAAGTGGGCGTGGCCTCCCTAGCATTGACATTATCGTTGCTGAGCAACCTGCCCATGCAGTTCTGGCAAGTTTCAGGAGCCAGCCATTATGACATGTATCCATGCTGTGCATGAGCAGCCATCACGTTCCAATTCAGACTGATGTAAGGAGGATTGTGACATCCTACACAAGGGATTGTACAAGACTGATCCCTATGTCTGCATAGCACAGCACTGTCACTGCTCAGTCTTTGCATCCACTGGGCATACTTGAACTGATCCAGAGTCTATCGGTTGCATCTAGCAAGCCCACTCTTTACCACTTTTTTTTTACCGCTTAAGACATGGCAGCTTCAATACCTCCGCCAATGTCATTTTTGAATGAACCTGGACGCCCCCAAGTTAGGTGGGACAGGTGGAAAGACATGCTTGAAAACTACCCGGTGGCAATGGGAGGAGAGAGATTCAGCTCAACTCGCAAAAAGGCATTATTACTTCACAATCTTGGTGTGGAAGGCCGTGCAGTGTTTGATGGGTTAGGCAGTGCACAAGCTGGTGAAGCGGAAGACACAGATGAATATGCCCTTGCGATTAAACAACTCAAGGATCATTTTGAGCCTAAAAAAAAGTTACATTCGAGAGGCACAAGTTCTTTCAGCGTACGCAGGAGTCCTCAGAATCCGTGGCATCGTACATAGCCTCATTAAGAACATTAAGCCACTCCTGTGAATTCGAACATCTATCTGACTCGTTAATTAGAGATCAGTTAGTGAGGTGCACAAATAATATTAGGATACAGGAGAAATTGTTGGCAAAAGACATGAAGCTGGATGAAGCAGTGGACCTAGCCAGAAGCATAGAACAAACCTCACAATATGTCAAAGAACTGAAGTCTGACAAAACAGAGTACCCAAGCTGTGTGCGCAGTTGATCACAGGAAGAGACTTAATGTCAATAAAAGCAGGAAAGGAACATGGGGTGCGAAGTGTACCAGATGTGGCAGTGTCAAGCATGGTCCGAATTACCCTTCGTGCCCAGCAAGGAATGCTGAATGTTTCAAGTGTAGGACCAGAGGACATTTCGCTAATTTATGCAAGAGGTCATCAATAAATCTCTTAGAAACCAGAGACAACCAAGAAGAAGGTGCTCACTCAGCTTACAACATACAGGAGGTATACTCCTCGCAAGACAACCCCAGACATGTCTTCGAGATTTCGACCATTGGAGGAGGAGACAGCAAAGGTCCAACAGATGTTTTGTAATTGATGGTCAAGAAATACTCATGAAAGTTGACACATGTTCCCCATGGACCATCATTTCTAAAGAAATATTTAAAGATGTTCTAAAAAAGGATGAATCAATGCTGGATCCACCAAGAATTCGGCCCTGCGGCTATGCGGAATCCCCTATTGAGATGCTGGGACAGTTTACTGCAAGTGTGCAATACAGAGGTGGAGAATGCATAGCTGACATTTTGGTTACAAGAAAGGGAGCCTCCCTTTTAGGTTGGGAGGAACAAAGGAAGTTGAGAGTCAGGGTGCAAGCTAGTGCCACTGAGCCTGTCACCATTGCCGAGATTGATGATATGTGGTCAAGAGAGTTCCCAGAGGTCTTCACCGAAGGTCTGGGCAGACTCAAGAACTTTGAACATCATATTAGACTAAAGAAAGAATCTCAGCCTATTGTTCATAAAGTGAGACATGTGCCGTTAAACATGAGAGCGCAACTACGCAGTGAACTCGATAAGTTAGTAGATAAGGGTGTCGTTGAACCTGTTGAGGCCACAGAGTGGTTGTCCCCCATTGTCTTAGTGGCCAAAAATAATGGCAAATTAAGACTCTGTGTAAATTTGCGCAGTCTTAATCACAATATTCTGGTGGAGAGACATCCCCTACCCAACATTTCCGAGACACTCTCCACTCTTGGCGAACCCAAATTGTTCTCTGTCATTGATCTCTCTGCTGCCTATCACCAAGTTCCCCTTTCCTGAGAATCGCAACATCTCACTGCCTTTATCACACCTGAAGGCACTTATAAATGCAATCGCATGCCATTTGGGTTGGCCTCGGCCGCATCTGTGTTCCAAAAGGTGATGGAGGAAGTGTTAAAAGGGTTGGAAAATGTTAAGGTGTTTCAAGATGACATTCTGATTTTTGCAAGTAATGAGCATGAGCATGACAGAGTACTTAGGGCAGTACTATGCAGACTGAAAGAGGCTGGGTTAACGGTCCAAAGAAGCAAATGTAAAATAAGTGTTGAGGAAGTGGAGTATCTGGGACACAAAGTTTCGAAAGAAGGTATTTCTCCCAAAAAGTCACTCATAGAAAGTATTAGTAATACTCCTCAGCCCCAAGACAAGGACCAACTACGTTCTTTCATGGGACTAGCGGAATATTACCATAAATTTGTGAATGGCTTTGCATCCATCTCATCTCCATTGAGGGAGTTACTAAAAAAGAACGTGAAGTACACATGGTCCAAAGAGTGTCAGGAAGCATTCTTGCAAATCAAAGATTGTATAGTCAAGGCCCCATCCTTAAGTGGATTCATTTTTGGCAGGAAAACGTTGCTTTCAGTTGATGCTAGTACCCTTGGCTTAGGAGCAGTTTTGACTCAGTTTGACTCAGGTAAAACTGAATACACAATTGCATTTGCATCCAGGCCACTTAGAGGAGCAGAAAAAAATTACTTGGTCATTGAAAGAGAGGCACTAGCAGTATTTTGGGCAGTCACGCACTTCAAGTTCTTTTTATGGGGTCAACCTTTTATTGTCAGATCAGATCACAAGCCTTTGGTTCAATTGATGAACGGTTCTGAGTGGGCCAAAGGGTCTCCAAGAGTTTCGAGGTGGATGGTAGAACTCTTGGGTTATAATTTCAAGGTGTGTTACATTCTCGGGAGGGAGAATGTGGTACCAGATTGTTTATCCAGATTACCTGTGTGTGATGGTGAATTGGAGGGAGCACCTGAATTTCAAGATGTGAGCATTGCAGAAATTGGGCATGATGCCATTGATAAAGAGATGTGGATAAGAGCTGGTGAGGAGGATTTAATATTTAATCAAGTTATGATTTGGACCAGAGAAGGATGGCCTCACAAGAATATTGTGGGAAAAGAGTTTGACAGATATTTTGGTGTGATGGACGAGTTAAGTATGTCTGAGGACGGATCTAAACATAAAAAGGAAATAGGATAATACCCCCCAGTGGAGTCAGATCTCATTTAGTAAATATAGCACATCAAGGTCACCTGGGCATGGGAGGAACAAAGAGATATTTGCGGCAATATTTCTGGTGGCCCGGGATTGACAGCGATGCAGAGAAGTGTGTTAGGGGTTGTAGAGAGTGTGGTAAGAGTGACAAGACCAAGATGGTTAGAGAAGTACTGAAGTGGGAGAATGGGACAAAAGACTCCCCCCAATCTCCTCACGCCCCTGGCCTAGATGATCGCAACCCAGACACCCGCCACGAGATGAATTTGCCTACCTACCAGACGACCAAATACCCTGGTACAGGAACATACGGATGTGCCCATCAGCCTGCCCACCAGCCTGCCCTGCTCAAGCCGACACCTGCGGCATGGATGAACTCGACTAAACCTTTCAACCGTAAATAAACACATCTTTAGAGATGCCATGACGAGATAGCCAACTGTCAGAACACCCGTGCAACCATGCACACTGGACACCCCCACACCAATCCACACGAAGAACATATTCAGTGCTATGACGTAGGTGACGGACACACCCACTGACGCGCATCTTTATTATTTTTCACATAGGTTTTTCAAAATGCAGAAACGCAAGACGCACAAAGCACTCATCTAAAATGCTTGCTGACACTTCTCCTAACCCTTGCATTGTGATGAAAATACAACGAAGACATGATACTGGATATGAAGCAATGTGATACCGCAACTTAAAGTGCCGTGCATTAAACATCCCCACCTATGCACCAGGCCCAAGTAGGCCGCAAGCAAGAGCCTCCACGAACATTGAACGAGCAAGAGTACAATTGCTCACCCTGCAGAATGAACCCAGCGAGAACTGACAGCCAAGGGGGCAATGTTGCAACTCGCATGCCACAAGCCGAAGCCAAGGTCACACCTGCAAACTAAGCCAGACACACAGTGGAAAATACAACATTAAATGTGCAGAATTCTGCCTCAACCACGGTCTTTCCTCACGTGACCAAGCCGAACCTGACAGGGTGCCAGACCCAGGAGGGAGAAGACGCCTAGGTCCCACGTTTGAGACACAGGCTGCAACAATGAAATGACCCAATGGACACCTACAGCGGTGGGAATAGTCTGCTCTCAGGCATATGAGCAAATCCACGCATTGTCTGCAGAAAAACATAGTTACATATTGTTGCAAATGACAGTACACCGCGAGCTGGGAACAACGATGGTCCCAGGCTGGGGGGCTCGCGAGTGGACCAATCAGAACATGGGGCACTCATCACTGACGCCATTAACATTAGCCAATCATTAGGGGTCTTCGTGTAACAATTTTCATGTATCTAATAGAAGGGACAACCCAAGTATACCACCTGACTGACCCTTAACCACTAACAGCGTTCTCTATACGTATGCTATACTAACCCTACCACTCGAGGAACCAATCCAGAGTGGCGATAGGTTTTTTGCTAACTTTGCCAGGTGACGCAAGTAGCGCGTCATACTGAGGCAAAAAGGGGCCTGCGAGCCCCACGAATTTCGAGAGTCAGGACGGACGCGTACAATCCTAGACCCATCCCTGCCATTACTCAATAAACAGCAGAACCACCTTGTTTCTTGTATGTGTCTCATACTCATTTTTTGGATACGCGGGAGGAGTTGGGGCCTCCCAGCCCGGAGGTCCGCGGAAGGCTCAGCCGACCCCGGGAGAAACCCCCCGACAAGTTGGAGGCACTGCTGAGATCTGTTTAAGATCTGCTTTTTATTTTATTTTTCCGAGTGCTCTCGTTGCGAGGAGGCCCGGCAGCGCGGCCCCCTCTGCCGCTGCCCCCTTTTTGAGGACTACAGGACCATCGCGGAACTGCGAGAAGACCGGACAGTGCAATCCGGATGTTGGCCTTCGGGAGCCGGTTGAGAAGTATCCCGCCCGCAGTTGGCGAGTGTCCAGACGTGGTCCAGATGAGGGGAGGTGGCGAGCCGCTTGGAGGGGTGCACGCAGTCGAGCGGCCCCACATCAAGAGAACTTGGTGAGTATGCCACACCCAACAAGCAATGTGAAATTGTGAGGGAGGAATAGAATACGGGAGGTGGGAGGTGTTACAAAGGTGCGCGGCGAAGGTTTGATAAATTAGTGTTGACGGTGAAGTGAATGGTAGCTGGACAAGTGCGAGAGCAGTCTGCTACGTTATGAAGAAGAGGGGGGCGGAGCACGAAAACATCACGTGCGGCCGCTCGTAGACACTGATTGGCCTAGGTCGCGAGCACCTGTAAGGGTGGGTGTGTGTGTGCGGTTTCCTACGAATTGGTGATTATTGATCAATGAGTAGATGAGGATCCCTATTGATCGAGCAGAAAACTCGATAGATAGATGACGTTTCCCTGTAGGCGGTAGCTAGCTGGTTGCCTAATACGGAAGATATTTGGCTGGTTAAGCCCTCCTGTCGAGGGGCGTATCACACGCGAGGCGACGCAGTGTGCGCAGTCTGATTATATTGTTGATTACCTTGTTCCAGGCGTGACAAGAGGATAGCTGTGGGGTTAACGGGGATAGATTGCAACCTTATTTCAAACTTTTAAAACATGAAAAGAACTTACCGGTAGTTTTGAAAGAGGTCGGTGACGTCACCAGTAGGGCTTTCATAGGATATCTCGAGCACAAGGCATTGTTGGAGAGTGGTGGGGAAGAGAATAATGGTAAGGGAGTGGAGACGGAGATAAACGGTAACGATTACATCGGGGCAAGGTGAAGAGAGGGACGTGGCCGCGCACGGAGAACGCCGGCCACGACAAGTGAAGAAAGAGGAGGAGGGGTGAAATAAAGTGGGACGGCTGTATAAGAACGTCACACAGGGCACGCAGCCGCACGGGACTACGTGCGCCTCGGCTGTAGGGGGCTGTAACGGTGTTAGGGGAAAGAAGAAAAGAGAGAAAAGAATATATAAATGCAAATGCTATATTTTACTATTTTCTTTTAGCGGACAATCGCAAGTCCCCAAAATTACGGGGCCAGGTAAAACATCTGAAATTGTATAGCATTCATTATTAGCAAGATAACCGCTACCATATCGAGGTAGGGTAACAACTCAGTGCTACTATGTCATACGGGACAGGATCGGGAGGGTGGGGGAACACCCTCACTACCCTGCTACAGCATATATGTAAAACACTGTCACCCCATAGGGAGAAACTGATTAAATACAGCATAGAATGGACACAGGGGATGGACAACAAAATGACGACACCATGGCCGCCTAATGGCAGTTTCGACCCATATATCCAACACTCACTATTGACCCATCTACATAACACATACAAGGGGAAGAAGTTGACACACCATGTGGAGGTGTTTAACTTATGGAGAATGTTCCAGGGGTCCCGACCAGGACAAAACGGAATGTTCACTGTGGGGGAAACAAAGAAGGAGAAGAAGGTTAAGGAGGAAGAACAGAATGGGGAAAAAGAGAGTGAAGGCACACAATGCACAGGGAAAGGACAAGAGGGAGGAGAAAAGAGTAGCAACCTAAACGAAAAAGAAATAAAAAAGGAACAGGGGGACGACATGCCCCTAGCGAAGGTAGTGAAAAAAGAGGAAGGGGTGTTATATCCTTTAACGGAACTACGAGAAATAGTGAGAGAACAATTAAGGGCGGCTGAGGGGTATTCGAACCCGGAATACAGCCCACCACCATATACAGCTACAGGTGGCTACACGGGAGGGGAGCTGACAAGTACGGCAGGGTCAACTTATACGAAGATGTCCGAGGGGAGGGGAAGAATAGCGAAGAACAAATTGCAGCAATAGGACATGATGAGTCGGTAGCTGCGCAGGTATTATTAAAATTGCGAGGTTCATTAACAGGAGAAGAGAAGGAGGTAGTAAGGAAAATGGACGAGGAAAATGAGTAAGAGCGAGATGAAAGGGGAAGGGGGAAAAGAAAGGAGGAAGAGCTGTTACGAGAAAAAGAAGAGATTTTGGAGGAACGATTAGCAGAATTAAGGAATGAGCAAAATGCCCTGATCAAGCAGCTTGAGAGGGAGGAAAGAGAGAGAGCACGGGAAAGGAAAGAAAGTAAGAATGAGTTGGAAAAAATGAGGGAACGAACTGAAGAACGAAAGAGAGAAGCTGAAAGGGTAAAGGCAGCAGCAAAAAGGGTATCTCGAGCAGCACAGCGCGACAAGAAAAGAGAGGAAGAAGAGAAAGAAAAAGAAATGGAAATATGGAAGAGGAAAATACTATCAGAAACGACCAAGAAATACGAAGAAAGGAGGATGATAGAAAGCATATTAGAGCGGGAAAGAGAGAGATGGGAAAGGAAGAGAGAAGAGGAAAGGATATTGGAAAAGATGAGTAGTGAAGTAATGGAGGAATTAATAAAGAAAAGAGAGGAAATCGGTAGAGAGATAGTGGAGAAAAAAGAAGGGGAAAGAGAAGATAGGAGAGGGGAGAGTGAAGTAAGGAGATATGTACGCAGAGACACAGAAGTAGCAACAACATCAGCACAAAGGGGAGCAATTGGTAAAGAAGAAACGGGAGGAACGGATTTAATAGATTTAAAAACAGTAACGATTCGGGGGAAAAAGACAGATTGGGGGTTGTCGCTCCTGGATGACTTTTGTAGCAAGGAAGAAGAAGGAATGGAGAAAGAAGGAAGAAATAGGGAAAGGGAAAGCTTAGATACATTGTACATCACCCGGACTAACAGGGAATCACCATGGGCCTGCAGAAGAAAGGAAGAACTGGGGGGAAATGAGGGGGAAGAGCAAGGAATGGCGGAAAGGCACACACGTGCAGCTATACCCTCATCATCCCGTCCAACATGCTCCACTACCCCACACTCATCCCGTGCAACATTCCCACCTACACCCGCCCCTCACAAACACACACCCTGCGCCGGTAGGCTTAGAGATCTCCCTGGACGCAGGCAGGAAGAACGAGTACACACGCCCACATCAAATAAAGGAAATGATAAAAGAAGGGGAAGAGATGGAGGAGAAACAGTTACGAGCAGGGGAAATATGGACATAACAGACGATGTAGATGACACGGAAGAAGAGGAGGGGTATACGGACTCATCTCTGGGGAACCCGGGGGGTCAGATAGGACACAACCTAATGCCACTCTTGGAGAGGGGAGGGGTTAGACCACAATACGTCCCTTGGAAGCATGCAGACAAAGAAAATATAAAGTGCAGGCTCCCATCATTAAGTGGAGGTGCGGGGAAATGGATATATGAAATGGAAAAACACACCGCAGGACGGAAATTGGCAGTAGGAGATGTAAAGGGCCTCCTAATATCAATATTGGGGGATGCAGCAGATGACATCTGGAAGAGAGCAGGCTTCCCCGGGGTCACAATAACAAACACATCACACGGCGGGGTGCCATTCGCAAACTGCAGACATGCATTATGGCAAGGGTACAATACCCAGACACATCAGACATAGGAGCAATTACATCACGCAAGATGCGTGAGAACGAAGATCCTGTTGATTATATCCAGGAAATTCAGGAGAAGTGGCGTATGGAAACTAGAGAGCAATGGGACAAGACACCAGCAATATTTTATCATATACTAATACAAGGGCTCCCGGAAGCAGTGCAGAAACAATTGAAGAAAGTAGTGGGGATGGAAGCAAAGGCTTGGCCGGAAATACAACTGACGATAGTACATCATTGTAGGACATGGCAAGAAAAGATGAAACAAAAGTAAGAGGATAGGAAAGCGGAAGAGGCTAAATTAGTGCAGAAAAAACTTACTAAGTACACGATGGAAGGTGCACTAATAACTACACCTACAACAATGACACCAAAACCCACGCAAGTAGTGGCTGCACAAGATCCCTCCCAAATACAATCACCACAGATTATAGCACAACAGCTGCCACCACCCCCACCATACACGACTAACATGGGAGGAGGATACTCAACACCAGGAGCTGGATATTATAATTACAACAGGGGAAGGGGAGGAATGATGAGGGGGGGGAAACAGCTATAATGCACAACAGCAAGGGGGAGGATTCAGAAGTTTCTACCCCACTGGGCCACCAGTATACCAAGACAATTCAGGGAGTTTCCCATGGCAGACCAGGGAACCACCTGTATGTTGGATTTGTGGATTATTAGGACACATGTCATGCACATGTAGAATGAGACCCGGCACACCAGCATGGGGAGAACAGGGACAACAAGGGCCTACAAGGGAACAGCAGGGCCACCAACAACAGCAGGCACTGCAACCGGGAAATATGCAGCAACAGTTAGTAACACAACAACAGCCACAGACATATTCACTACCACAACAACAGGTAGCGATATCACAACAACCTCAAGTGCAGCAAGTACAGCAGCCCACTCAAATTCAAGACCATAAGGTAACCTCTACCAATACACAGCTACAGCAAACACAACTGGGAAGGGTGACGGTCCTGGGACACAACCCTTACACAGGAAGTGGTCAATCATTATACCCACAATAGGACAGCCCACAGACGTCCTTGGTGTGTCCCATCCTGTCAATAACACCTAATAGTGCGGAGGAACCACGCATAGAGGTAAAGATAGGTGACAAAAAATTATCATTCCTTGTTGACACTGGGGCAAACCGGTCTTGCATAAGTTAGGGTAAATTTAAGATGTCAGGTGAGGCCATGAACACCCAAGGATTCTCTGGGGCTAAGGGGTTGGTTCCATTTACTGATAACATCCCCTTATCGATAGGGGATTATGACATGTCCGTCCCGCTTTTATATTCAAGGGACTCTCCAGTAAACATACTTGGGAGAGACATAATGAGCAGGTTGAATATGACAATCTCCTTCACGGAGGACGGCATAATTTGTTCCACCCCTGGAATAAACATGCTCACTGCACGGCAAATTATGCAAGCATACTGTTGGCAGACAGTGATTAGGGCTGAGCCAGTAGATGGCGAACTGTTCCAGTATGGAACAGACATGGCATTCGCATGGATGCCAGGAATAGAAGGGAAGATCTGGAGGAGGCCAACAGCCTATCTGTTCAGACCAGAAACACCATCCAATGAACCAGAAAGAAAGGTGATTTCAGTGAGCATGGAGAGCATTATAGCGACTGCTGATTACATTGCAGTACATGCCCAAGACTGGAAGGAAGAGCATGGAGGGTGGTGATAGCACTAGCTGAGGCATGCAGGCTCACCCAGGTGTCAGACGAGGAGCTCTTTTCAGAAGAGAAGGAAGAGGGTGAAATGGTATTTATGATGAGTGTAGATATATGGCTAAGAGTGACATACAAACAAGTGGCACAGAAAATTGCAATGGCACTTGAAGCACCCACATCCACCCCAGTTCCTTTTTTTGAGGAGGATATGGCAAAAGTTCCAACATCATTGTGGACTACTAGTCCCTATGACGTGGGGTGCATAAAAAGTATCGGGGGAGTAAGAATAAAACTGAAAAAAGGTGCAATACTCCCTAGAGTGAAGCAATTCCCACTATCAAAAGAGGCAGATGAGGGCATATATGAAACAATAACGGCCCTTATAAATAATGGCATATTGGTACCATCAGAATCACCATGTAACACGGCCGTATATCCAGTGCGCAAAGCTAAAGGAGGGTCTTGGCGTTTCATCCAGGACCTCAGGCCCTTGAACAACATAGTGGAAGCAGAATACCCCATAGCAGCAAACCCGGCCACAATATTGTGTGGAATTCCAGCAGAGCCATCACGATTTACAGTGATTGACCTCAAAAATGCCTTTTTCTCAATACCCCTGCATCCAGATTCACAAGATCTGACAAGCTTCACGTACAGAAACACAAAATGGAAACACACCAGTTTGCCACAAGGGTACTGCGAGTCACCCTCAATTTTCAACAGAGTAATACAGATGGACTTGGGAAACATTGAATTGGAAAGTACAGTGTTGCAATATGTTGACGACATAATAATTTGCAGCACAAGCGAAAAAAGGTGCAGGGAGGACTAATTGAAGATGCTGACAATATTGGCTGAAAAGGGTTACAAGGTAGACAAAGAAAAGTTACAGTACTGTCAGGAACAGGTATTATACATTGGTCATCTGATATCCCAACACGGAAGAAAGATTGCACCAAAAGGGCACAGGCTATATCAAACACGCCATTGCCACAAACAGTGAGGGAGCTGCAGCAGTTCCTGGGATTGTGCAACTACTGTAGAGCATGGGTATTTGATTACAGCTCATACATAGGACCCCTACTTGAATCATTGAGAGAAGCTAACAAAGGGGAGAAAAAATTGGGGTGGACAATGGAAATGAAAGAGGCCTTTGACGAATTGAAACACGCAATATCAACTGCTCCGGTACTGGCCACCCCAGATTATGAACAACAATTCTTTATATTTTCACATTGCGACTCAGCAGTAATGAAAGCAGTGTTGGCTCAAAAAACAAGCATGGGATACAAGCCAGTAGCATTTTACAGCGGTCACCTGGACCCTGTTATGTTAGGTCATTTCCCTTGCGAACAAGGCCTCGCCGCAGCTGCCTTCACGGTAGAGAAATCATCATCTATTACAATGGGGTGCCCAACCACACTATTTGTGGAGCATGCACTATTTGCAATATTGAACAAGCCTAAGTCCACACTAACCACGCAGAGGGCATCAGGTTATGAGATCATCTTATCTAGACCAGAACTATCCATTGTTAGATGCAGCACAGTTAATCCTGCAAGGTTTATAGCGGAAGTCATTGAGGAAGGTGACTATGCTCATGATTGTACGCAGGCTACTGAAATGTACTCATGTACTAGAAAAGTTGAAGAGGATGCGCTAAATGGAGGAGAGCTGTTGTTCATTGATGTGTCATCGACAATAGACCAGAGTGATGGGATAAGGAGAACTGGGGCAGCAGTTGTAAAAATGACAGAGGACTTGGTGTGTGTGGCGGTGAAATGTGTACAGTTACCTCAACATTATTCTGCTCGAGCAGCAGAATTCGTTGCAATGATCTTGGCGTTGAAGGAAAGCTTTGACAAACGAGTTACTATATATTCTGATAGCGCATATGTCACGTCTACTGTCCACTCGGGGTTGACAAAATGGCGGAGAAGGGGGTTTAGGAGAGCTGACGGCACCCCAGTGCAACATGCTCTCTTATTAGCTGAGTTAATTGAAGTAATAAATAATCCCCAAGAACTAGCTTTGGTTAAATGTCCCGCTCACACTAATGGAGAAGATCATATCTCAAAAGGGAATGAAGCAGCAGACGCACATGCAAAGTATGCTGCTTATTTTGGTGAGATCTGGAACCCCCCAGAGTCAGAGAGAGGGAGAGGGAGGGGGATAGCTAAAGAGATGTTGATGAAAGAAGGGTACACCCACCTCCCAGCCACACAGATAATGGAGTTACAAGCGGCTGCACCAATGGCAGAAAAAGAAATATGGGTAAAAAGAGGATATACAATGTCGCCAACTGACGCACTATGGCGTCAGGGTAACACTGGAAAGATGGTAATGCCATTGGCACTATTGAACACTGCCCTGAGCCAGCTCCATCACCCAGCTCATACAGGGAAGGAAGTTATTGCAGCACGAATTAGGGAAGACTGGTTCTGCCCCGAGTTAAATTCTCATGTATCAAATTTTATCAGCAATTGCCTCACATGTCAACAGTTTACGGCCGGTCACATGCTGCAAGTGATAAAAGGTACTATACCCTGGCCAGAGGGACCCTTCCTGCACATTCATATTGATTACGTTGATATGATCAACGTATGTCAAGGAAATAGGTATATGATTGTAGTAGTATGCCCATTCTCCAGGTGGATTGAGGCAGGACCCTGTTCACATCCGGATGCGTTCAGAGCAGCTAAATTTCTAGTGAGGGAGGTTTTCCCCAGGTGGGGAGTGTGCAAAGTACTGCGGTCAGATAAAGGCCCGCATTTCGCTAATGAAATGTTTCAGCACATCACATCCTTACTGAACATCAAGCATAAATTTGCGTGTGCATATCACCCGCAGGCCAACGGTGTATGCGAGCGCATGAATGGCCTATTGAAGGAGGCAATCGCAAAGATACAGCAAACAACAAAGAAGAGTTGGTTGTATTGCCTTGCGCTAGCTCTATTTGAGCTAAGGAATAGACCAGGCTCCGACCACCACCTCACTCCTCACGAGGTGGTGACCGGACGTCAAATGCGCCTTCCTCTAACGCCAACATCAAGAGCATTCACAGACTATGAAAACACTGCAACTGTTCTTGTTGATGAAATGTACCAATATGTGTCTTCTTTGATTACTAGTGTAGTGTTTGTGTCTCAACAGCTCGAGCGCACGCGGGGCGGGTCTAAGAGTTATCAACAAGAAGACGCGGACAAAGAATTGCAAAAGGAAAAACTGTGCAAAATTGCTAAAGGTGACCACGTGCTACTCCGCAATTTCAATAGAAAGTGGAACAGCCCACGCTTCACTGGTCCCCACCTGGTAGAGGAGGTATCTACGAGAGCAGTAAAGTTGCAGGATAAGCGTGCTTGGAATCACCTACACGACGTGAAGATCTGCAAACTCCAGACCCGCCCTAGCGTCACCGACAGGGCCATTGGAAGAGCAGCAACAGCGTCACCTACGGAGAAAGAGACGTCTACCACAGCTGACGACCTCAGTGTCTCCATACCCTGTCACCCCCCAGAATCCCCAGAGACAAGTACTGAAATAGACACTGGTGATTTGCATACCGCCCATCCCATGGTCACAAGATCAAAGAGTAAACAGACTTCCACCAGTTGAGCCCCAGACCCTCTGCCCACAAATCCCCTGTCCACTACAGCAACCACCCAATTGAAGGACATTGTTTTGCACATATACACATGTAAACACTTGTATGTTTTCTTTTTCTTTCTCGCACATGCAGGTACCGTGTGTTATTGTATTGCTAAGAAAATGGGTAACTAACAGCGTACATTGCCCAGGAGTAGATGCTACCCTCAGACGATAATTACCCTGAAGCCCTATCACACCAATTTGTACATCACATAAAAAGGCCAAAGTACCTAAAAAGAAGGAGGGTACGTGTTAACTACACCGCATTTATCTTGGCCATAGAACAATCGATGCCCCATCTTCACCAGCACTTACCTGCTCTAAGAGACAGATCGCTTAGATTGGCGTGGGAGCAGCTCTTCGCCTGGGCACTGAACGACTACCTGATAGGGAGGGCTTGATAACGACAACTAACAATAATAACAAGCATATTGACAATTTTCAGGCGGGCAACTTTAACGTCGAAAGAATAAGCTGCCGGACTGCAGCAAGGTAAGAGTAAATGCCGGTGAGACTAGCTTTTGTAATAAAAATGATAGGGGTTTTGGTGATCACTGGTTTTTGGGCTGCCTCTGTATGGCAGAAAAGTTATGCTATCAATATTTTGGCTGCACCAAAACCTAACGTACCCCCACCCACGGCTGCAACAGGTGTTACGTCAGGTGGTACTAGCAACCCTCCACATAAGGGAAGTAGAGTTAAACGCAGCACATACTCAGATACTAAAGGCATTGATAATTACATAACAGATTCAGCACACGTCTCGAACAACATGTGGTACCAGCACATGACCCAAATAGGTAAGCAGACAACAGAAGACAGCTGCTATGTCTACTCATTGATCCCATACGCCATGAGCGCTTCTCGAACATTCGTTGCCACAGAAATAGATGAAAAGACGGCACGATGTATAATATACCTAGCACTATTCCAAACGAGAGGGCGATTTCAAGGGACGGTGGTGAGACTGGTGTGGAAACGCGAGACACATATCATACGAAAACAACTTCCTCAAGTCTTATTTGAGTTACCACAAGAGCAGTTTGGATGCTGAAGCATTTAGATACATGACAAGTGGTCCTGAAAAGGGAGAAATGAAGAAAGTAACACTACAATACCTACCATGTGACTGGTACGCCACCGAAGTTCCTGGTACACAAGGCTGTTGGGAAAGACCACTGGTAACAATAACGGGGAAGGTATACATGAACAATAAATGGGACATAGGAGTGGTTGGCAGCAACATGGTAACAAGAGAAAATATTACCACCATTGATGAACACAATAATAGATGTTGGACGATTTGGGGCAAGTACGTACCCATGCTGACATGGATGCAAAAGGATGTAGACCCAATGAGCATACTTCCGCTGTCTGCACCTAAGCTATGCTACCAACATAGAGGAGAAGTGGACGTGGGATACAACACCAACTGTGCCAGCGTGTTAGAGCTACCAGAGGGGGGAGCAGGAACAGCAGTATTAATGGACCACTACTGGGCCTGCGGAAACAAGGCATACCACACACTGCTCCCTCTGTGGAACGGTATATGCACAATGGTACACATTAATGTACCATCACTAGTCGTGCCCCAGGAACATGTGAACATGGCAAACTTCCCCAAAATGGATGAAGGAAACAAGAGGAAGAAGAGCTCTGTACAATCTCAGAGGGGGTCAGACAACGAAAACAACAACAACAATAATGTCCTGAATAGAAAAAAGAGACAAGGAGAACCTCTGACAGGAAATTACCTATGGGGAAGGTCGGAATCATCACTCACTTCAATCCCACCAGAACACAGACTATTCAGCAGAGCAGCAATGTTTTTCTCATCAATAATACACCCTGGACTACAAGCTTATGCAAACGCAAAATGGCTCCAGATAACCCGATGGGAGCTGATGATGACAATTAATTCTACAGTAAATGGATTCAACTCAATAAAAGAGGAACTGCGAGCAGTGAGGATGGTAGCACTACAGAACAGATATGTATTAGATCTCCTTACAGCAATGGAAGGAGGAGTTTGCGCAAAGATAGGACAATCATGCTGCACATTTATTCCTGCTAACGATGCCGACAATGGTATACTCACCGAAGCAGTATCACAACTGGCCCAGATGCACTCCAAAATAATAGAAGAAAGTAAAGTAGTAAAGAAGGATGACAGCTGGTTTTCATTGTTATGGTCATGGATGCCATCATGGCTGTCGGACGGGCTGAAGATTATAGTTGAATGTATAATACTGGCTGGAGCTGCATTGATTATAATAAGGTTCTGGAAGGCCCGGAAGGCACGTACTACAGACAAAATGATCGAAATGGTTGGTATGCACCCCTTGATGCCAACTGATGATGGCCAGCACACAGACACAATAATAAAGGAAAGAGAAAACCTGCGCAAACAGATCATCACCAACCACCTGGACCCGCCATCCGTGAAGCTCGAAAACCCAAGAAACCCGAGAAGCTACATCGGGAAATGGGTATACTGCACACCGGGAGGAAGTTGTCTGTATATGTATTGGTCATTCGAGGACCATGTCAAACACTATGGACACCTGGGAGGAGTAACTAAAATATGGAGAGTAGGGGGAGATAAGGAAAAGGATATGTTTGTGGTCGACAAGTCGACCAGAGGGGGGACTGAAGTGGGAGAATGGGACAAAAGACTCCCCCCAATCTCCTTGCGCCCTTGGCCTAGAAGATCGTGACCCATACACCCCCCACGAGATGAATTTGCCTACCTACCAGACTACCAAATACCGTGGTACAGGAACACACGGATGTGCCCATCAGCCTGCCCAACAGCCTGCCCTGCTCAAGCCAACACCTGCGGCATGGATGAACTCGACTAAACCTTTCAACAGTAAATAAACACATCGTTAGAGATGCCATGACGACCTAGCCAACTGTCAGAACACCCGTGCAACCAGGCACACTGGACACGCCCACACCAATCCACACGAAGAACATATTCAGTGCTATGACGTAGGTGACGGACACACCCACTGATGCGCATCTTTATTATTTTTCACATAGGTTTTTCAAAATGCAGAAATGCAAGACGCACAAAGCACTCATCTAAAATGCTTGCTGACGCTTCTCCTAACCCTTGCATTGTGATGAAAATACAACGAAGACTTGATACTGGATATGAAGCAATGTGATACCGCAACTTAAAGTGCCGTGCATTAAACATCCCCACCTATGCACCAGGCCCAAGTAGGCCGCAAGCAAGAGCCTCCACGAACATTGAACGAGCAAGAGTACAATTGCTCACCCTGCAGAATGAGCCCAGCAAGAACTGACAGCCAAGGGGGCAATGTTGCAACTCGCATGCCACAAGCCGAAGCCAAGGTCACACCTGCAAACTAAGCCAGACACACAGTGGAAAATACAACATTAAATGTGCAGAATTCTGCCTCAACCACGGTCTCTCCTCACATGACCAAGCCGAACCTGACAGGGTGCCAGACACAGGAGGGAGAAGTCGCCTAGGTCCCACGTTTGAGACACAGGCTGCAACAATGAAATGACCCAATGGACACCTACAGCGGTGGGAATAGTCTGCTCTCAGGCATATGGGCAAATCCATGCATTGTCTGCACAAACACATAGTTACATATTGTTACAAATGACAGGTACACCGCGAGCTGGGAACAACAATGGTCCCAGGCTGGGGGGCTCGCGAGTGGACCAATCAGAACATGGGGCACTCATCACTGACGCCATTAACATTAGCCAATCATTAGGGTTCTTTGTGTAACAATTCTCATGTATCTAATAGAAGGGACAACCCAAGTATACCACCTGACTGACCCTTAACCACTAACAGCGGTCTCTATATGTATGCTATACTAACCCTACCACTCGAGGAACCAATCCAGAGTGGCGATAGGTTTTTTGCTAACTTTCCCAGGTGACGCAAGTAGCGCGTCATACTGAGGCAAAAAGGGGCCTGCGAGCCCCATGAATTTCGACAGTCAGTACGGACGCGTACGATCCTAGACCCATCCCTGCCGTTACTCAATAAACAGCAGAACCACCTTGCTTCTTGTGTGTGTCTCATACTCATTTTTGGGATAGGTGGGAGGAGTTGGGGCCTCCCAGCCCGGAGGTCCACGGAAGGCTCAGCCGACCCTGGGAGAAACCCCACGACAGTACCAATAAATCCTGTCAAAGTACCGAGTGAGCCATGGCAAAAAGTTGCCGTTGATTTGATAGTACCATTACAAAACCTTGGCAATGGGTATAAATACATTGTTGTGTTAGTAGACTACCATTCCAAATGGATTGAATGGAAGGCTTTGCGTGAGGCAACCACTGCAGAGATGGTGTTATTCTTCGAGGAAGTGTTTTACAGGGAGGGTTTCCCGACAGAATTAATCACTGATAACGGAGTACAATTCTGTTGTGAAAGGATGTTAACTTTCTTGAAGAAATTTTGCATCAGACACACTAGAACTGCTTTATATCATCCAAGGGCCAACGGCCTCATTGAGAGAGCCAATAGGTTCTTAAAGGGTGGTTTGCAATTGGCCATGGCTTCTAATCTAAGATGGTTTGGTGTAGTAAGAGAAAACTCAAGGTGCTCGAAAATGGGAGTTGATTATGTCCGAACGCAACTATCATATGGTCAATGGCTCAGTACATAATGATGTCCCCCCGCATTACACTTGGCATAGAGGGCAATCAAATAGTATCATAGATTATATGTATGTCGACACCAGGCTTTTCCGACAAATAGACCACTTTGAGATTATTGACCATCCTAAAAGTGATCATTGCCTCCTGTCCTTACAGTGCACGTTCCATATACAATGCCAACTAGAGATTCTTATTATTGTGGCAACGTGGGAGTAAACAACTCACGCACATGTCTCAAATGGACTGCAAACTCCCTGAACCAGTTTGAACATCTCATAATGAATAGGGCCCTCCATTGTAATAGCATCGAATACATAGATTTGCTACGCTCATTTGCTCAGACCATAAATATACCGCAATCCGACTCGATCAAACATTCACATACCTTTGATCAGGTAGTTGCCAAAAGAAGGACAGAATTTAGGATGCTTAAAAGAAAAATTTTACTCTCAATTAGTGCGGACAAGTGGCAGGCATTAAAATCTGCAAAATGCCAATATAAGAACTGGCTCAGTGGGGGCAAGTCCTTGTTATTCCAACGAGATAGCGAAGCCATGAGTAGGGCTATGAGTAATAAAAATTCGGCTGGCATGTGGTCGCTGCTGAATAGTCACTCATACCATCACCAAGCAGATGCCCAACTGAATGGGGTCTCTGAACATATGTGGATCAAGCATTTTTCAACACTATATGCTGACCCTTGTTATAACCACACCAAATATTTGCCAGTGTCAACATCCAGTTGGAATTTAAAAGTCTCGGTTGAGCAAATTTTTCACCTAATCAAAAGAGTTCTTCAAGAGCAGAAGGACTAGACGGGTTGTCAAACCATATGTTTAAAAATCATCCAGACATTTGGTCTAAGATCTTATTTAAAATCTTTAGTGACATATTAAGCACCCGTTTGATTCCTACATCATGGAAGTCCTCAATCATAATTCCAATCTTTAAAAAAGGCGATCGGTCACAACCTGCAAACTATCGACCGATTGCGTTATTAGATGCCCCAGGGAAAATGTTTACCAAATTGGTACTAGCCGATTTCAATACTTGGACAGGAAATAATAAATTCAGGGATTCCAACCAAACTGGCATCATGGCAGGAATGGGAACCAACATCAATCTCATGACCTTGAATACAATCAAAGCTCAGTGCCAAGAGACAAAACAACAGTTGTTCTTGGCTTTTATTGATCTAAATGCAGCCTTTGACTCTGTGAGTCGTCCTTTATTATTAAAAAAGCTCTTGAGAGACGATTGCCCAGCGTCTCTGTACGATATTATACACTCGTTGCACCATGACACGTCTATACGAATACGCATTACACTAGATGGTCTTCTAACAGACAACATATCGACCTATCGTGGTCTAAAACAGGGCTGCTCCTTAGCCTCAGCGGTGTTCAATTATTACATCCACGATGTTAAATTCGCCCTTTCAACGGTCATTTCCGATTCTCCAAGACTGTTGACCCAGGAAGTTCAATCGCTTATGTACGCAGACGATCTAGTACTTATCTCTAGAACGCAGGTGGGGTTACAACGGCTTTTAGATACGTTCTATCAGTACGTACAATCTAATGAACTAGTTGTCAACACGTCTAAAACTCAGATCATTCAATATTCGCCCAGGCGCTCAGGCCCAGTTTCATTTGTGTGGTCTATAGGCTGCACCCCACTCGGCGTAACTCCAAGCTATTGCTACCTAGGCATGATATTTGAGGGTCAGTTGAAACCCCATGGGCAGCTAGAGAGGATTGAGTCCAAGCTACTTTCATCCATTTCACAAGCCCGTGTCATCATGTCATGGCAAATTTTCCATCCTCCCAGCTTGGCATTATTGGACCAAGAAAGTCATTCCCATGCTATTATATGGCTTGGAGACTCTTCCCGCAGATTCTGCATTCAAGTTCGAGCAGTGGGAAGCAAAATATTGGCGCACAATTCTTCATTTACCGCAATGCGTCCCTACCTCATGGATGAGATATGAGCTTGGCCTAACCTCTCTAGAAGCCCATTACAACTGTCGTTTATGTTCATTTTTTGGGAAATGCCTGCGGTCGACTACCGCAAATGTATTGCTTAAAACACTTTCTTGTTACATTTTCTCAGCAAAGAAATCTAGTTACATCAAAGATTGGCTAAATCGTGTGTATTCGATAATGGCTAAAGCAGAATTTACAATTGATCTGTTGTTGTTGAATCCTGATAAAGCCAAATCTAAAATTTATCAAACAGATTGGATCAACACATGCGAATCATGTATAATGTATCGAGATACCGACATTGCACGTTTCCCACCAAAAAAACTCAGAACATTACCATTGTATCTGATACGTTCACCAGCCCTAAAATATAGATCAGGAATAGTGCGTTTTCGTTTCAATCTATGGGCAACACTGGAAGTAAGGGCAAAACGCAGATTGGTAAGCCCAGAACAAAATGTTTGCAGATTCTGTCAAGAATCGCCTGGAGGTGAGACATCAGTGCATCTATTTACAGAATGTGCCCCACTTACCTCCAAAAGACAAATAGCCTTTGCAAGACATTGTCAATACCTCGTCGGTCCTGTTGGGGTCAAATAACTTAGCAATCCAGATAGCAGCTGGTAATTTCCTCACCAGTCTTAAATTAGATACTTAACAGAAAGGAGCATTTAATTAATTGTTGTATGTGAATTTTTCTTCTATTTCTTCCTTTGTTTTATTCATGTCATAAATAATGTAAATAATGTAAATAAGTTTTCTTTTTTTTTTTGTATTTCTTTATTTTGACATGTTTGATGTTCGATGTATGCTAAATTATGTCAAATGCTGTATTTCTATTTTGTTTTTTTTGAAAGGTTGATTAAATTCAACCAAATCAATAAAAAAAAAAAAAAAAAAAGATATGGAACTACTGCACCACACCACACTCAGTTACAAATGTATCTCCGTTCATGTCATTGAAAGGGAGACAACCTGGAACAAAACTACGTCCAGGGTGGATGGATTTATCCAAGATTTCCAACATTGATCTCGAGAGAATTATGACTCTCATCAAAGAAGCACAGGATGTGTACAAAGAAAGATTTGATGAGGACAAGAGTGTCAAAAGTGGGAGATTGTATTCTCATAAAGAGCCCTAGATTCACTCCCAAATGTGTAGAAAGCAAATACATTGGTCCCAAGAAAATATCTGCAGTAAGAAACAATGTAGTCATTGTAGAAGGTGGGGAGTGTTGGTCAATGTACAGAATTGTGAAATGTCCAGAATGCATGAAGGACAATGCACATGATAAACATGACAATGGTGAACATGACAATGGTGAATTTGCTAATAACAGTATCAGAGACTCTAGTGTCATAGATAAGTGTTCCAAGGATGACAACAATTCAAGGTCTGCAGCAGAGACACATTCAAATAGAGTCAAGAACAAACCCAGCTGGTTTAAGGATTATTATGTGGTGTAAACAGCTGTATGCACATAAGGGATGAGATGTGTTATGATGTAAGTGTAAGTTAAAACAAGTTCATAAAAATGTATTACCAGATCCTAGTTAAGCATTGAGCTGCACTATGAGCTCATTAAGTTCTAAGAATGTTATTCTAAGAATGTGGAGGGCTTTCAGTTCAGACTGCAAGGAGAGAGCCATGTTGGCACTCGGCTCTCATAGGCTGCTGTCGCTGTAATGAAATAAATTACTGTTTCTTCATCACTGCTGCCTGGAGCCCTTATTTCCTCATCCTGCCGGGGCGTGGCTAGGCACCGTAAACGATGGCAGCTTAATTCGGAGCTCCAATCGCCACACATAATTTATATATTTCTGTGTCCGTTATTGCAGAAAAATACTGAACTTTCCTTCCCAAAGTTCTTCCTGATGCTGCCAGCTGTGTTTTTTTCGAGGCTGTAGTGGTGCATTTCTGTGTTTCCTAACACACGAAGTTGCTGCGCAGCTCTGGAGGCGCAGCCTATGAATCACTGAGGTCACATTCAAAGGAAGCCATGACGTCTAGTCAGCTGTGCGGCCTACACAGTGAAGAGGCGCCATTCATACGGGGAAGCACATTAGCTTCTAAACAAAGGCAATTCAGCAGGCAAACACAGAATAAAGTGAAAGCTTCTCGTTTTCATACACGGTGAGAGCTGTAATGCAAAGATAAAGCACTTTATGAACATTTTCTGATTTAAACTCATTAGAATTTGACAAGGAAGACTTTCTGAATTAATTCATGTTCCCCTCTCATTTACCTTGAACATTGCCTATGGGGATAAAACTGCCTCGGAGATACATAATTTTAGGTGGCATTAATCTGCAAATTAAGTTGACAGGGATTTATGGATCATTATTAGCTAAACGACAATCTAATTTAAAAAAAGGTATGTAGCGTGACATATATTAAAGGTGTGGAACATCCCCAAAGAAATATCAGGTACTGCGGCTATTTCAATTTGATATTAAAAGCACAATATTTGTGTGCATATTGAACCATACTACTCTGCCAATTATAATAACTTTGCAAGTGCAATGTTAACCCATTGCTAGTGATACCTAAGTCGTACAATGGACAACGCAGTTGCTGCAGATTAGAAAGGGTTCATAATCCCTTTATAAATTCACTGCAGATAAGAACGCCTTTTATGTTAACCCTTTAAGTGCCATGGTTATTTCCCCCCAGTGCCAAGCCCTTTTTTGGTGATTTCGGTATGTGGCCATTCAATGCCTTGTAACTTTTTTGTTACATGAGATATCTTGGCCAAATTTGGTCCCTTTTTTTCCCACATGTAGGCGGTCGTAAAATCACCAGGAATCCTATGTTGCTGTAGGGGGGTGAGAGAAAATAAGCAAAAAAGGCAAACATATTGTGTTTTTTCAAAAAATGGCAATAAAATTATGTACAAAGAAGCCTGTGGTTTTTTTTCCTTGTAAGAGCTAGGAACAAATGGTTTGCTGTGCTGAATTCCCCAATTTCCTAGCTTTCAAGAACCTTTGATGTAGTTACCAACCGTTTTGTGAGAATTAGACGATTTTGGCCATTTTTGCTAATTGGACATGCATGGACGGAATGGAAGAAAAGGGTAGGAATGCCAAATTGGAGGACAGAAAGGCATACATTTATGAAAAGTAGACAAAATTCCAAGTTTAGGCAGGGGTGACTTGCACAGGTCGGGCAACAACTAGGTAAGGGAAAATGCCATAGATTGGGGAAAAAGCAGGAACATGACCACAAAAAAAGGTATGTGGTGGACATGGTTGGCTTTGTATGGCTATGGCAATGGATTCTATGAATTTTGAGAAAAACAATGCTGCGCTACATTCCCCTGACTCTTGCAGTTAGGAAATCACACATTTTTTGTAGTGTTTCACAAAACAAGCAATACCACAAGCCAAACACTGAGCCATGGTACACAGGAGTTTTATGCTTACAGCCTGAAAATACGTAGTTAGCATGTGTAAATCAGGAAAACCAATGTGTTGAGGAATGGCAAGCATACATTTTTTGAAATAGCACATGCAGACCGTTTCATAGGGAGGGGATTTGTGTAGGTTACAAAAGTGTATGGTTCCTAAAGTAGCGACTAAATGTAGGGCACATTTGGGAAATTAAAGTGTTGTGTGACAAAGGGCACCAGCAAATGGGTCAAAACGTTATGAAAAGCACACAAACACAATAAATGTCATACCTTCCCGCATTCCCACACATGTCCTGATGAAAACGGTACCTCACATGTATGGGTGCACCTACCTGGGCGCCAAGGGGAAAGCCGAACACACCCCTAACCCAAGTCTTTTCCGACATCTGAATTTCACGATTTTTCCATACAGGCACACCATACAGATAGGGGCATCGGGTGACCAAGCCACCAAGGAAATCAGGGAACCCCATGCATTTCCGAAAAGAGGACACCTGTGGGAATCCGCAGAGGTCTGACTTGCACAAATCGGCCCAGAATGTATTATCCATAAACCCCAGCAAAGTCTGAAATGTGGCGAAAAAAACACATTTTCCACACATTTCACTCGGCTTACCCAAAGAAACACGCCACCAACAACACGTTGCCTACTGTCCCGCTTTCCACAGGTGTCTCGATGAAAACGGTACCTCACATGTGTGCGTGCACCTACCTGGGTGCCAAGGGGAAAGCCTAAAACACGGGTAACCCCAAGTCTTTCGGCACAGCATCATTTCAGGAATTCTGCTCATGCGCACACCCTACAGATTTGGGCCTAGGGTGACCAAGCCACCAAGGAAAACAGGGAACCCCATGCATTTCCGAAAAGAGGACACCCGTGGGAATCTGCAGAGGTCTGACTTGTGCAAATCGGCCCAGAATGTATTACCCAGAATCCCCAGCAAAGTCTGAAATGTGGCGAAAAAAACACATTTTCCGCACATTTCACTGGACTCACTCACCAAAATATGCTGCCAACAACACATGGCCTACTGTCCCACGTTCCCACAGCTGTCCCGATGAAAATGGTACCTCACATGTGTGGGTGCACCTACCTAGGCGCCAAGGGGAAAGCCTAAAAGACCCCTATCCCCAAGTCTGTTCTGACAGCTGAATTTCACAATTTTTCCAGACTGGCACACCATACAGATATGGGCCTAGGATGTCCAACCCACCAAGGAAAACAGGGAACCCCATGCAGTTCCAAAAAGAGGACACCCGTGAGAATCCACAGAGGTTTGACTTATGCAAATCGGCCCAGAATGTATTACCCAGAATCCCCAGCAAAGTCTGAAATGTGGCGAAAAAAATGCATTTTCCGCACATTTCACTCGACTCACTCACCGAAACACGCCGCCAACAATGCATGGCCTACCGTCCCGCATTCCCAGAGGTATCCCGATTAAAACGGTACCGCACATGTGTGGGTGCACCTACCTGGGCACCAAGTGGAAAGCCTAAAAGACCCCTACCCCCAAGTCTGTTCTGACAGCTGAATTTCACAATTTTTCCAGACTTGCACACCATACAGATATGGGTCTATGATGCCCAAGCCACCATGGAAAACAGGAAATCCCATGCCTTTCAGAAAAGAGGACACCCGTGGGAAGGAATCCACAGATGTTTGACTTGTGCAAATCGGCCCAGAATCTATTACCCAGAAACCCCGGCAAAGTCTGAAATGTGGTGGAAAAAACGCATTTTCTGCACATTTCACTCGGCTCACCCACCGAAACACGCAGCCAAAAACACATGGCCTACCATCCCATATTTCCACACGTGTCCCAATGCAAACAGTACCTCACATGTGTGGTTGCACCTACCTGGGCGCCAAGGGGAAAGCCAAAAAGACTGCTTCCCCCAAGTCTGTTCCAACAACTGAATTTCACAATTTTTCCAGATGGGCACAGCATACAGATATGGGCCTAGGGTGTCCAAGCCACCAAGGAAAACAGGGAACCCCATGCATTTCCGAAAAGATGACACCTGTGGGAATCCCCAGAGGTCTGACTTGCGCAAAATCAGCCCAGAATGTATTACCCAGAAACCCCAGCAAAGTTCAAAATGTGGAGAAAAAAACGCATTTTCTGCACATTTCACTCGGCTGACCCACCGAAACACACCGTCAACAACACATGGCCTACCGTCCCACGTTTCCACCGGTGTCCCGATGAAAACGGTACCTCACATGTGTGGTTGCACCTACCGGGGGCGCAAAAGGAAAAGGCTAACCCACTGCTAACCCCAAGCCTTTCGGCACAGCACATTTTGTTCATGTGGGCAACCTACAGATTTGCGCCTAGAGTGTCGAAACCAGCAAGGAAAACAGGGAACCCCATGCATTTCCCAAAAGAGGACACCCATGGGAATCCACAGAGGTCTGACTTCCGCAAATCAGCCCAGAATTTATTACCCAGAACACCCGGCAAAGACCCACATGGGAGAAGGGTGCCCAAGGCCAGGGATATTACCGCTGACTTTGCTGCGGCGCTGGCTTCCCTGCATTACAGCTTCTCCCCACCATGGAGTCTCGACAGTGGTGATGGAGGAGAGGGCCCCCAAAAATTGTGGGACAGGCCCCCAGTGGGTGGGGCAGTAAGGTTTGGGCACCCCGGGGCCAGATTGGCACACCAATGTGCCCCTCTGCACCAAGGCAAGTTTAGTAAACAAAGAAAATAATTCAAAATGGCAGGCTGCCCTTTAGCGGGGCCTGAGGGGCACCCTACATCGCCAGATAATTTTCTAATGTACTGGGGGTTGACCCTCTCCCCCCACACCAAATGCAGGAGAGGGGCATCTCATTTATCCCTCCCTGGGGGCAGATAAGAGGGGCGGTTATCATGCAGCCCTCCCTGGGGTTACATGCCCCTTCCTAAGAGCATATAACTGCCCCCAGGGAGGTCTGCATGACATGACCCCAAGTCCATTTTGGGTGGGGGGGACAACCCCTTTCCATAAAAAAATATCCCCTGGTGGTCCATTGGGGGGGCACTCCCCACAACACCAGCCATGATAATTGTGTATTTATTTATTTATTTCCCCACCCCTGGGGGCAAATGGTCACCCATCTTCCCCCAGGGGTCTCCATACATGTGGCCCCATGCTTTGGGGCCATGGGGGGCAGCGGGTGCTTATCTAGTAAGGTGCCTCCCTCCCCCCACCTCTTTAACATATCCACGGTATCTAGTGGCCATTGCTGCCCCCGGATCGAGCGCCCTGTGCCCGATCCGGGAGCAGCAATGCTTAAAAACAGGGTGTCATTGGAAAGGGGAGAATCCCCCCCTTCCAACGACACCCTCCCCAAAATAAACCCTGATGGCTAGGGCCCCCACCCCAAACCCCTTCCCCCTTCCCAAATTGTATTTTTTATTTTCATATTTTTTTTTTTATGCCTCTGCCCCCAGGGGTCTTTATATATGTCCCCTCATGCTTTGGGGCCTCGGGGGGGAGGGGGCCACTTAACAATTAAGCAGCCTCCCTCCCCCCACACTGTAAAGACATCCCTGGTGTTTAGAGGGCATTGCTGGGCGCGGATTGAGCGCTCTGCGCCCTCTCCGCACCCAGCAATGCTGTGACAAAGGGAAAATCTCCCCTTTCCAGTGACACCTCCCTTGATCTCCGGCTTGAAATACAGCCGGAGATCGAATGAGAGCAAGGTGGAGACTCACCTTGTGTTTTCACCGCAGCAGCCCGAAATCGCTGCTGCAGTGAAAATTACTTTCATTTTCACGTCGGCGTGCTTTACGCACGCCGACATGAAACTGAAGGTAATCCAGCCCCCTGGCAGTGAGGGGGAACCTCCCCCTTAAATAGCCTGGCGGTTAGATTACAATTTTGTTTGCACCCTGCTATCTCGTCCTTGGCACTACGGAAGTAATTCCAAGGATGAGTTAGCTCGCCTTGGGTACTGAAGGGGTTAATACATTTATGAGCAGAGTGCTATGCGATTGAAATGAAAACACATTGTTGAGCTTCTAGCTGAGTATTGGAAGGAGGACATAATAATCAAAGCTAAACCTTGCCTTGGCTCAGCATTCCTCTTTTTGGGCCTCATTACAAGTAGGACGGTAAGGGTTAACAGTCACTGGTAACGAGTCTGGTGCTGTTAAACCCTTACCGCCCTACTACGAGTTCCCTTTGTAGGTCCTTCCTTAACGCCTGCTTCTAGCAGGCGTTAAGGACGGGACACGCAAAGGGACTTTAGAGCTAATAACGGTACCGTTATTAGCGCCTTCCCCATTCCCATTGAGCCCTATGGGGGCTCAAATGGGAATGGGGAAGGGCCCTGGTAAATGGGGAATTACTGGTCCCGCCAACCTTGGAATGGACTGGTAATTGCTCCATTCACCAGGGCGGAATCGGAACGAGTTTGGAGGTAGCCATGCCGCAAATAGCGGCGTGGTTACCTCCAAACTCGGAATGAGGCCCTTTGTCTTAATATGACCTCAAAGAACGGGCAATTCAAAGAAATGGCATCGCTATCTAAAATAATGTCCCCAAAAGACAGATAAGTGATTCTCCCACGTCTAGAGATGATACGTAAAACTCAGTTATGCAAGCAGTTTTAATGGAAATAAAATCCCTCAAACTCTTCTGGGTCAGCCGCTTCTCCAAACAACGAGTTGGGGGCAGATCTCTCTCTGCTGCAGGGGCCTCCCTCTGGAACAGCCTTCCTGCCTCCCTGAAACTTGAGGAGAACCATCTCCAGTTCCGGAAGCACCTCAAAACCTTCCTCTTTGCCTCCGCTTTCTCTCCCCCTCTCCCCTGCTAATATTACTGAAACTGCACTGAATCTGCAACTGGGCCACTCACCGTTCTTGGTCCTTGGCCCAGCCACTCTCCCCTGCACTGCCTCCCCAGCAACCCCTGCACTGCGGGACTGTGTCTGTATCCCTACAGCCCCCCCTCCCAGCACCTGTCTGCACTTACCTCGCACTTGCCACCAGCTGGCCCTTGTTATTTATCCTGTATGCTGTATGCTAATAACCCTGTACTGCACTTTCCCCTCTCCCTTTCCCCCATGCACTTTTCCCTTCCCCTCTACCCTTGAACTTGCACAATGTGAATGACACCTGGCCTAGTAGGATCGTTGTCTGTCTCCCCTTGTCCCCCCCCCGCCTCGTCACGCCTTAAAACACTTTGTTTAGGCGCGTTACAAATGCCATATCATACAATATCATATATCTTTATGGAAGCCTCTACTGCAAATGCTCGATGATAAGTGGTCCACATTCGAAACCAGAATAAATGAAGTTAAAAGAAGAGTGAGAGATGCTGAGGATGTAACAGGAAGGGTGGCATCTTTGGAAAACATGGTGCTTTCTTTGCAAAATTAGACAGAAAATTTAGAAAACAGGAATAGGAGAACGAACATAGGTATTATCGGTCTTCCCGAGAATATTGAGAATGACAACCCTACTGTGATAAGGCAGAAGAACTAAAGGAAGATCAGAGCGACTTAAAGCTTAAAGCCCCTTCCCCTTTCTGTAGTCATACATCAGGTGATGTCATAAAGGGGGTAGCCAGCTGTACTGTGAATGACATCTATATGAACCAATAAGAAATGTTGACACTTCAGAGGGTGATGTCATAAAGGGGTAGCCCAGCTGTACTGTAAATGACATCTACATGAACCAATAAGAAATGTTGATACTTTCTTCATGGAGGTACTCTTTTCTAATACAGATCTCTCTGTCCTTTGTTTTTGTTCGGTTGGTGAATTCTTGGTGATGGTTGGAAAAGAAGGAGCAAGAAGGTGGGAGCCCAGAAGAGGAAGGTATATTCGAATGGGCATATTGACTTTACCTGCGAGCCAGAAGGTTGAGAAGCACCCGCTGTGCGTGATGTTTAATAAAATAAGCCTGTGAGTTCCGAGGCTGAAGCTGTATATGTGAGAAGAAGAGTTGCAAGAGAAGTCCTTTGTTCGCTGCTGGGAGATCGGAAAGCTCGGTTCCACAAAGGAGACCAGAAGGGTCCACAGCCCCACTCCTGCCCCCACCCTTGTAAGGAGGAGGAGCCGTGGCGCAAGCCTACCTTGCACAAGGCAGTGTGAGTAGAGGGTCTGTCTTCTCCTGCATCCTAGTGGAATCTGGAGTGAGTGTTATGAGTGACATTGGAATGTTACTGGATGGAATGTTTGTGTATGACTGGTGTTCTCTGGAGGGGAGTTGAAGATGTAAGCCTGAGAGAGAGGATGCCGGTGCTTGCCTATGTGAACTGGAATCTACTATCTGATTAATATGACTCTAGAAACTGGATGTTATGCTTGGAAACATAATAAAGAAGTCACTCATCCATACCATGATGTCAGAGTCATTCTACCTGAACCCAGATTTCCACTTTGGCGACGAGGATGCTGGCTGTGCTGGGGGGACAGCACAGATGAAGAGACAAGCACCGCCCCCCCAAACCAAGGAAGACCCTCTCTCTCAGGTAAGGCGAGCGCTAAATGCAGTAGGCGCAGAAGGGCCTAGCGCCAAGGGCACAGGCGAAGGCAATAAGGAGCTGCACCAGGGCCAGATGCCAACTGGCCTGTCAACAGTTGGACAGGTCAAGCACAGTGAAAGTCAATAGACTTTGTCAGGGCTGAGGGCCCAAAAACAGTTTTAAGGGGTTTGGAAAACCAAGCTGCGGCATGGAGGGCTTGGAGCCCAGGGCAGTAGCAAGTGAAGAGGCCTGGGGTCTAAGTTACGCCTGGAAATATGGGAAGCCATGCTGCGCAGCTGGGGGCTTGGAGCCCAGGGCAGCAGTATTAGAAGAGGTTGGGAACCTAAGCTGCGCCTAGAAGTGACAGAGAAGTTGGATGAAGAAGCTGAAGAAACTTGTGGCTCATGTGCAAGGCGCCTGGAGCAGAGGAGGGTCCTGATGGCCATTCCAGCGCTTGGAGGGGTTTGGAGCCTGTGACTGGGCTTATAAAGGGGCTCGGAGCCCATTTGCAGCAACACCATAATGAGTTGGAGCCCACAACAGTAGCGTTTTGTGGGGCTGGGAGCCTGTGCAAGTGGGTTTGCTAAGTTCTGCTGGCATTGTGAATTCGGGGTTCAGCACCTGTGAGCTTTGACTGGACTTGAAGAGAGCTTGGAGTTTGTGATGTGCCTAGGAGGGGCATGGTGTCTCTTGCCGGATAGCAGAGGGGCAGTGTCTTTGCCTATGGTTTGGAGAACTGTGTGCTTATTGTTTTGGGAACTGCGTTATACAAGAATCCCCAGAGGTACTTTTGACTTTAAAAGATGCTGCCACGAGGAACAGTAAAAGAAGAAAATTGAGTTTTGCTTTTGATGATTTTGGTTTAAGCAGTCAATTTTAGTTGTTGATTTATATGTCATTGTCATGTGAGGCTTGTTGATTAATTGGTCATTTCTGTGTGAATGAATTGGAGTAAATGGAGTGAAGGTAGAGTGCATGTAGTAGCCGCTGTGCTTTTAATCGGTATTTAGCAAAATGCTGATTCTAGGTCATTGGCGTGTATAACGAATTGTTTGTCACACAGATGGTCTCAAAAGTGAATTACAGTGTTGATTGACCAGGATGGTAGAGATACCTGGCTCAAGTTGATATGACACGTGTTTGCTGCACTAATAATTTTCTTTTCCAGGATGGACATTTTAGTTGAGAGTGGAAAACACTGATGTTTTAAATTCAAATGCTATGACTTGACTAATATTTTAATTTTTCAGGTGGATCGGTTTATACATGCTAGAGTTTTAAGAGTTTTAAAGTAGTGTGTACAATGTTGTTATTAAGTGCAATGTTAGGAACATTATATGTGAAGATTAATGAGTATAACGTGAGTGATTCTAGTGATATGGGATACACTAGTGGTATGTATGTAGTGTAGTACTCCCGGAGTTAGGTTTTTGTGTGAAGAGAACTTTCAACACGGGCAAATGAGGGGTAGTGGGGTCACTGAGTTTGTGAAGTAGTTACCCGAGTATTAGATATACTCAGCCTGGTTGGAAGTGGTGTGTGTTTAGGCACACCTGGGTCTTGTGATTGCAGGGTGTAAGGGAGTTAAGTGTGTGTTCTATTGTGGGATGTTGGAGTTAGGATTTGTATGAGAGATCTGGGTGCCTCTATGTGTGGAAAGTTTAGTTATGGTATTTCAGTAGTCGGAGGTGCCTCTTCTTCACTTAGCAGAAAGGGGAAGGGGCATTGTTTTAAAGTGTGTCCCACGGCTGTGAGGACGTTCATTGGTGTTGGGAAGTTGTTAGCAGAATGTCTTTGTTTGGTGAGATGATGCATGTGCATTAAACGTGTAGGTGTCTGTGTGTGTGGGTGTTGTATATAGCTGTCATGCTGAGTTAGCTGGTCGTGTTTTTGATATCTCTAAGGAGGGGAGATATGTAAGGATCTGTCTTCTCCTGCATCCTAGAGGAATCTGGAGTGAGTGTTATGAGTGACATTGGAATGTTACTGGATGGAATGTTTGTGTATGACTGGTGTTCTCTGGAGGGGAGTTGAAGATGTAAGCCTGAGAGAGAGGATGCCGGTGCTTGCCTATGTGAACTGGAATCTACTATCTGATTAATATGACTCTAGAAACTGGATGTTATGCTTGGAAACATAATAAAGAAGTCACTCATCCATACCATGATGTCAGAGTCATTCTACCTGAACCCAGATTTCCACACACCCGCTGTGCGTGATGTTTAATAAAATAAGCCTGTGAGTTCCGAGGCTGAAGCTGTATATGTGAGAAGAAGAGTTGCAAGAGAAGTCCTTTGTTCGCTGCTGGGAGATCGGAAAGCTCGGTTCCACAAAGGAGACCAGAAGGGTCCACAGCCCCACTCCTGCCCCCACCCTTGTAAGGAGGAGGAGCCGTGGCGCAAGCCTACCTTGCACAAGGCAGTGTGAGTAGAGGGGGCCCGTACAAGGAGGTTGTCTCCGGGTCCGCGGCTCCACTCCTAGCCCCCACCCTTGTGGAGGAGGAGCCACGGCACAAGCCTGCCTCGTATACAACGATACGAGGGGAAAGGGGCCCGCGCGAGACAACCAATCCACGGCCAGTCAGCTGTGTAGTGAAACAGCTGTTCATAAAGAGACTGGAGGAGGAGGTGAAAGTAAAAGAGTCCGGAACCTGACAGAACTGTGTTAAGGGAAGTCTGGGGAGAAGGCTAACCACAGTAAAAAGAGTAGATGTTCAAGGGTCTTGGAGAGATGGGGACAGATGAAAAATATATTCTGTCTTGTTTATGAAACGAACTGCCACCACCCATGAAATAAGTCTGGGCCAGAACGGAGGGACAGGAAGTACTGGAAAGATAAGTTTTCCCCGATACTTAACCCTATATTCAATAGACTCAGATGAGAACAAACCAGATACTGTAAATGAGAAGTCAGTCCAAGTTCTCAAATTAGAGGAACTGTTTGGGAAATACCCATACCAAGCAAAGGCCCAGTAAGAAGTGAGACGCAAAGAAACCAAGTCTACTCCTTCCTGATCAAGGACTTCAGTTATTTTGGTTCAAGAAGTTAAAAGTGTTCAATAAAGTTCCAGTTTTCAAAACACTTCAGTCGTTGAGTGGTCTATTCTCTACCACACTCGTAACACCTACACAGTTTGTAACACCTATACAGTTTCTTTATCATTTGCTTACCAGATTCTTGGACCTCACCAAGCCTCCACTGTTTAACATCCAAAGAGCTCATCAGATAGGTACCAGAAATCTGGCTCGCAATGCTCTGAGGACTATGATCTTTGCTTTACTAGACTATACTCACTGTATGCTCATATTGGATAAAGCTAAACAAAATAAAAATCTCACATGGAAAGGAACCAAAATCTTCATAACCCAGGATGTTTCAAACATCTATGTACCTTCATCTGATTTTTATGTATCTGTAACTAAGTTGAGCATATCCTTGTCTGTTTGTGCCCTGATACTCCAGGGTATGGCACGACATACAAATAATAAACTAAACTAAACTAAACACAGCGGCAAGAAGGAAGGAACGATTGGCATTCAGACCAGCACTACAGCAGCTTGACGCTAGATATGGGATCATTCATCCAGCGTCCTTAAAAGTCACTCTCAATGGCCATATGTATACCTTTCAAGACCCAAGAGACTTGCACAAATGTATCCAAAGCCATAGAATAGAGGAGATGGATACCACCAAACCGCATCCTTGAAATAATAAATATACATGGAATGTTTTGTTCTCTAACAAGATAGGTTTGCCGGAATGGGGCACGGAGCGGCCCATCCAGATCCAGTTCTCCACCCTCAACTCTTATTGACTGCATGTGAATTATGGTTTGGAGTGGCTGTATGCAGTTAGCCACTACTCTTACATATATTAATTGGTTACTAAGTAAACTGCGAAATTCCATGTTCTTACTGTTTATCTTTCCCCCTGTAAGAGTGTGTATTGAGAAGGATCACTCTTGACACGGGATGTGAACGTAATAACTTTTATTAAACTTGGAGTCCGTAACGTTTTCTTCAGGCTTTAACAGTTTTGTGGGGGTGAGGTGAGAAGTTGGGACTTCCCTCGATGTTAAATGTCCCAGTACGTGTGGCAGGTCCTTCACCCCGGAGGTTATGTCTTTTCGGTGACCTGAATCTCACCGGGTACCACAAAGAGAGAATAGATAGTATAAATGTCCTTAACTAGTTAGGGTCAGTGTTGTTCCCCAGCAACGACAATTGCTCCCTTAAAAGTCTACGACCCTCCTTTACATCTTGAGACCTCTTCGCCTTCTATTTTTACTCTTTGCCAATGTCCTTGCCTCTCTTGTTTAAACAGGCCTCTCCTCACAATTCAGACTCCTCTTGTTAACGTTTCTTTTCTAAATAGTCCTCTACCCTTTATATAACAGTTCGGGCACGTGTCACAGTCCTCACCTCCTTTAGGTTCTCCGCCTCCGCAGCGCTGTCGATGGAGCCAGGCCTCCTCCTCTTCGCCCTTCTCTCCTTGATTCGGGAAGATCGACTATCCCTCTAGGTCCTCGTTCGCTCCACGGCCTGCTTGTATCTTCAGCTTCTCCTTGATGTAACGAACCTCCCCTGTCTGATGGGCGCCGTCGCGTCCGCCAACTTCGTGTAGGACTCCGCCGTCCCCGACAGGCCGGAGTGCAGGAGTGAACAGCGCTCAGCTGTTGGACGGAGCAACTGGGAGATACAGCTGACTGTCAGCGTCGGCTTCGTTCTTCAGCCTCTAAACCCAGGACTTCTCGGCGACGGTTCTCTTCTTAACTAGACTAAAAACTTTAACCCCTTTTTCCTTAAAACATGCTCAACCGGAGCTTCCAACGTTTATATTGTCTCTTCCTAATAGGCCCATTCATACGCGGCCGTTTCCTCCTGCCGGTATCCTTCCTCTTCACCGCTTTCCACCGCCTGCAGAGCCCAACCGCAAAACAAAAACAAAACAAAACATCATCCATCCACAGGATTGTTTCAAGAAAAGCACCCTTTCTTTTCCTGTTCTTTCCTCATTGGAGCATAGATCTGACTTTTCTTAGAAGACCCTCCCATCGCCACATCATCTCCTGCTGACATCACAATCCCCTCAGCTTTCCTGCCTGGAAGAGCCTCCCATCGCCACATCATCTCCTGCTGACATCACAATCCCCTCAGCTTTCCTGCCTTCCTGAATGACTGCACCTTCAGTTGATTGGCTCTGATCAATGCTCTGATATGTACCTTTCTCTCTTAAACTGTCACATTTCCCCTACCTTAAGCCCTTACGCTCGGGAAGGGCATGTAATCTAGACAGGAAGTCTGCTTGAGACATCTTGCTCCCAGATTGGTGAACAGTCTGGAACGAATAAGGCTGCAACGACAGGAACCACCTCAGCACCCGTGGGTTGGGTTCTTTGTTTTGAGACAACCAGACTAGCGGCGCATGATCTGTAACTAGTGTGAACTTCCGGCCCAGTAAATAATATCTCAAAGAGTCTATTGCCCATTTTACTGCAAGGCATTCTTTTTCTATCGTTGCATATTTCATTTCATGTGGCATCAATTTCCTGCTAATAAACAGAGTGGGTCGCTCGTCTATCCCTCTGTTCTGAAAGAGAACGGCTCCTATGCCTGTTCCCGATGCGTCTGTATGCAGATAAAAAGGCATCTTAAAATCGGGGCAGTGAAGAATAGCTTTGTTCGATAGAGCGTTCTTGAGGGCCATAAATGCTCCTTCAGTTTCAGGATTCCTCCACTCTCTTTTTGGTGGTGCATCAGATTTTAATAAATTTGTTAAGGGTGTTGCAAGCGTTGAGAAGTGGGGTATGAACCTACGGTAGTAACCCACAAATCCTAGAAATGCTCTAATCTGTCTTGTGTTTGCTGGGAACTGTACTTGCTGGATGGCTTCTACTTTCTCTTGTTGCGGACTGATGGTTCCTTGTCCCACATAATAACCCAGATATTTGGTATGTGAGTTTGCCATATTTGTCTTCTTTGGATTTATGTGTAAGCCCGCTCCCTTCAGGCTCCGAAAGACTGCCCCCAAATGTTTTAGGTGATCGGCCCAGGTTTGGCTATAAACCACAATATCGTCCAAATAGGCTCCCACATAACCTTCATGGCCCTTAATTAGGTGATTCATTAACCTTTGGAAAGTGGCAGGGGCCCCGTGTAAACCAAAAGGGAGAACGGTAAATTGAAACAAGCCGCTGGGTGTAGCAAAAGCAGTCTTTTCCTTGTCTTCGGGATGCAAAGGAATCTGCCAGTAACCTTTGGTTAGATCGATTGTTGTCAGGAACTTTGCTTCACCCAATTTCTCTAGGAGGTTATCGATCCTTGGCATTGGATATGCATCAAATTTGGACACCTCGTTCAACCTCCGAAAACCCATGCAAAACCGAATGCTCCCGTCTGGCTTCGGAACCATCACAAGAGGAGAACACCAGTCACTATGGGAAGGCTCCACAACCCCTAGCCGAAGCATCTCTTGAACTTCTTTCTCCACAGCTTGTAATCTGGCTTCTGGTAATCTATACGGTCTTATTCGTACTCTGACACCCGGATCAGTCTGAATGCGATGGCAAGTTAATGTCGTTCCCCCGGGCACTGAGGAAAACAAATCGGCATGTAGATCCAGCAACTCGGCCAGTTCCTTTTTTTGATAAGGGTCTAGCTGTGAGTTTATGTTTAAAGCCTCCCTACCGACTGTTTTCTCAGAAGTCGGTAGATATTCTGTTGTCCCTTCTTCCACATTTATCATGGCAATCATCACATCTGGTTCTACCCACTTCTTTAACAAGTTGACGTGGTAGGTCTGAAGAGGGATTTTATTATCAGGTTGGCGTACCTTATAAGTCACTGGTCCTAGTACCTTCTCCACCGTATACGGGCCCCTCCACGACGCTAACATTTTGTTTTCAGAGGTAGGAAGAAGCACAAGGACCTGTTCCCCAACTTGGAAGGTACGCAACCTTGACTTCTGATTATAATACTGTTCTTGCTTCCGCACAGCTTGCTGCAGATTCTCCCGGGCCACAGCTTGGAGCTTCTCCACTCTTGACTTTAACTCTGAGGCGTATTCCGTTAGGGTAACCTCTGGGTGAGCTTGCTCCTCCCATCCTTCTTTTAGAATATCTAAGAGGGTCCTCACTGGTCTTCCGAACAAGAGTTCGAACGGGGCATAACCCGTTGAGGACTGAGGCGTATTCCTCAATGTCATTAAAACCCATGGTAACAGCCTATCCCAATTTCGCTCTTCAGGTTGTACAGTCTTCCTCAACATCTGCTTTATGGTCTGGTTGTATCTCTCAACCAGGCCATCTGTTTGGGGGTGGTACACGGCTGTTCTAAGTTGTTGTATGTGTAAAGTTTTGCATACTTGCCTTAACACAGCCGACATGAAGTTGCTGCCTCTGTCGGTAACTATCTCCTTAGGAATACCCACTCTTGCTATAAATGGAACGAGGACATCACATATCTGTTGCGCAGAGGTGGAACGCAATGGAAAAGCTTCGGGGTACCTGGTCGCATAGTCAACGACGACTAGCAGATATTTGTGACCTCTACTGGTGGGATCCAAGGGACCGACGATGTCCATTCCTATTCGTTGAAAGGGTTCTAAAATTAGTGGCATTGACTGTATAGGCGCCTTGCTTACATTTGCTTGATTCTTTTTTTGGCATTCCGAACACTGTTGGCAGAACCGGGCTACTTGACCATAAACCCCCGGCCAAAAAAATCTCGCTAAAATCTTTTGTGTGGTCTTTTCTACTCCTAGATGACCTTCCCCTATCTGTAGATGGGCGACCTCCAGAACAGTCCGGTAATATTTGTTGGGTATCAACAATTGTCGAAGAGATTCTTGGTTCGGCCCTGTTGTCTCTCTATAGTATAACCCATTCTCCTTAATAAAATGGGGAGTCTTTCCACTCGTACCTAGTCCTATTGAGTCTCTCGCATGTTTCAGGAGGGGGTCGAGTTCTTGGGCCATACGAAAGCTATCGCCTCCTTCATCTATTTTCCAGTCTATGGCGACAGGGCACATGTTCTTCGTGATCCAGGCTTGTTTTTCTATCCTTCTCTGATTTTTACTTTTTCTCCTCTTATTGTCTTGGGATATCACTTCTTGGTTATAGAAAGGGGCCTCCTTTAGCCACTGACTCTCAATCTTTCTAACAAGTCGTGGTAGATCAGGCACATCAGAGCCAACTAACAAGGGTTCCGGCAGCGTGGGCATTATTGCTGCCTTCACAGTCATTAGTTCCCCAGCTAGCTTAACCTGAATCTCTTTGACTGGGTACCTTTTAACATCCCCATGCACACATATGATGGATATTCTTTTGTTCAACCCCTCGACTCCACCTACCAGTTCAGGGATCACCGCTGTCTGAAGACTTCCTGAATCTAGCATGGCTCTGGTAGGTCGACCCTCGACCTCGGCTTCACATACATAAGGATACGAGCTCTTCCGGCTTGGAGTAGCTTCATACTGGTTGACCTCCTTGGTTGCCTCGAGAACTCCTACCTCCATCGGTTCTGCTTTAACCCTCCTCGGACACAGCCTGGCTAAGTGACCCCAATCGCCGCACTCAAAGCATTGCGGTCCTTTTGCGCTGAGGCTCGGTGGTCTGGAGAGCTGGGAGGTCAACTGGTTTTCACTAATAGGCTGAAATCGTCCTCCTTCCGAGTCAGTTTTTTTAAGCATTGAATTTGGCCATCGAGAGGTGGGCATAGGTCGGATGGCCATACCGGTGTGACTTCCTCCGGCCCTAGGAGTGGAAGGGTAAACCATTAGCTTCGCTTGACCGGCCTTCTGGTATGCAGAAGCGATATTGACTGCCTCAACCAGAGTGGGCCTATGATGTTGCCTCACCCATCTCTGCATTGGGACTGGCAAAGCCTCGACAAACTGCTCCATTATGACCTTCTCGGCTACTTCATGAGCTGTCGAGGTTGTTATTTGCATCCATTTTTCCCCTAATTCCTTTATCCGGTAAAACAGCTGTCGAGGTGTCTCCTCCGCCAGGAGTTTAGCCTCACGAAACTTGATTCTGTAGGCTTCGTCGTCATGTCCGAGCCGCTCAAGGACCACCCGTTTCATATCGGCATAGGCTGTGTCTCCGGCTGGGTTAGCGGCCTGGTATGCGCTTTGCATCTCTCCGGTCATAAGTGGTGCGATGTAATGGCACCACCTCTCGGCAGGCCATTGAGCATTCCTGGCGACTCTCTCAAAATTGACAAAGAAATGGGCGGGGTCTTCACCACTGGAGAATTTCTGAAGGACTGATGTAGGGACAGGTGTGTGAATTCTCATGTTGGTGGCCTCCAGCAACTGGGCCTGCTGTACCTGTAGCGCTTGTTGGAAAGTTTGTCGATCAGCTTGGGCCTGTTGGCTTTGAATTTGCAGGGCCTGCTGTAACAACTGTTGGCCCTCAGTCAGGGTCTTGATTAGTTCTTCCATCGTCTCCGTGTTCCGATAAATCCCACCGCTGCCACCAAGATGTAAGAGTGTGTATTGAGAAGGATCACTCTTGACACGGGATGTGAACGTAATAACTTTTATTAAACTTGGAGTCCGTAACGTTTTCTTCAGGCTTTAACAGTTTTGTGGGGGTGAGGTGAGAAGTTGGGACTTCCCTCGATGTTAAATGTCCCAGTACGTGTGGCAGGTCCTTCACCCCGGAGGTTATGTCTTTTCGGTGACCTGAATCTCACCGGGTACCACAAAGAGAGAATAGATAGTATAAATGTCCTTAACTAGTTAGGGTCAGTGTTGTTCCCCAGCAACGACAATTGCTCCCTTAAAAGTCTACGACCCTCCTTTACATCTTCAGACCTCTTCGCCTTCTATTTTTACTCTTTGCCAATGTCCTTGCCTCTCTTGTTTAAACAGGCCTCTCCTCACAATTCAGACTCCTCTTGTTAACGTTTCTTTTCTAAATAGTCCTCTACCATTTATATAACAGTTCGGGCACGTGTCACAGTCCTCACCTCCTTTAGGTTCTCCGCCTCCGCAGCGCTGTCGATGGAGCCAGGCCTCCTCCTCTTCGCCCTTCTCTCCTTGATTCGGGAAGATCGACTATCCCTCTAGGTCCTCGTTCGCTCCACGGCCTGCTTGTATCTTCAGCTTCTCCTTGATGTAACGAACCTCCCCTGTCTGATGGGCGCCGTCGCGTCCGCCAACTTCGTGTAGGACTCCGCCGTCCCCGACAGGCCGGAGTGCAGGAGTGAACAGCGCTCAGCTGTTGGACGGAGCAACTGGGAGATACAGCTGACTGTCAGCGTCGGCTTCGTTCTTCAGCCTCTAAACCCAGGACTTCTCGGCGACGGTTCTCTTCTTAACTAGACTAAAAACTTTAACCCCTTTTTCCTTAAAACATGCTCAACCGGAGCTTCCAACGTTTATATTGTCTCTTCCTAATAGGCCCATTCATACGCGGCCGTTTCCTCCTGCCGGTCTCCTTCCTCTTCACCGCTTTCCACCGCCTGCAGAGCCCAACCGCAAAACAAAAACAAAACAAAACAAAACATCATCCATCCACAGGATTGTTTCAAGAAAAGCACCCTTTCTTTTCCTGTTCTTTCCTCATTGGAGCATAGATCTGACTTTTCTTAGAAGACCCTCCCATCGCCACATCATCTCCTGCTGACATCACAATCCCCTCAGCTTTCCTGCCTGGAAGAGCCTCCCATCGCCACATCATCTCCTGCTGACATCACAATCCCCTCAGCTTTCCTGCCTTCCTGAATGACTGCACCTTCAGTTGATTGGCTCTGATCAATGCTCTGATCTGTACCTTTCTTTCTTAAACTGTCACACCCCCATCCTTCTGTTCCATTCCCCTGTGTGTTTTAACTCACCAAACTTTCATTATAAATATGACATTGCATATATTAGTAGTATGGTAATTCATTGCACTTGACATTGTAACATGGAATGTAAAGGGATTACATAATCCCGTTAAAGAGCCAAAAATACTTTCACACCTTAACAGGGCTAAACCAGCAATTGCATGCATACAAGGTTCCCACTTCTCACAAGAGAAAGCGGCCAAACTGAAGAGAATATGGGTGGGTGATGTCTTCACGAGTGCAGCTGATGGGAAAAAGAATGGGGTTATAACCTTAAAGAGTACACATCTTCAATGTAAAGTACTATCCTCAGAGACAGATGATGTTGGAAGATGGGTCTTAGTTAAACCTCTTACTGAATCTATAGAATATTCTATTTTGAACATTTATGGCCCCACAAAAGCAGATCCAGGCTTTTGGGCTCATTTGAGAAATCATATATCCAAATCTTGCCCTAACAACCTAATTGTATGTGGAGATTTTAATGAAATCATGGATTCTATCCTTGATGAAAAGTCAAACGTAAGACCTAACATCACCAAATTTCACCTACAATTTGTCAACTTTGTATCCAAACTAGGTCTCATTGATACTTGGCGTATCCCCCATCCCTCAGACTTAGACAACACTGTCTTCTCTACACCTCATAACTCCTTCTCAAGGATAGAATACATTTTTATATCTAAATCCCTGACCAATGGCCTATTAGATGAAAAGATAAAACATATTGTTTTTTCAGATCATGCCCCAGTTCGTATTAAATTGTCTAATGCACAAAACACACATAAATATAATAGATGGAGATTCAATTCAGCCCTTTTGAAAGATGAAGAATTTGTTAAGTTTGTACACCAACAGCACTCTTATTTTTTCGCGGAGAATTCTCCCATTGACACATTGGTACACAACAATTGGACTGCTATAAAGCAACAATAAGAGGATACATCATAGTGTATATGGCTGATAAAAAGAAAATCCTTAAAAAAGAAACAGAAGACATTCTTAAGCAAATCAAACATCTTCAATGACAATTTATACAGACTAATTCTACGCTTATTCACCAGAAAATCATTAAACAAAGAATACAATACAATAATCTACCTACAGAATATTCATGTGCTAATCTCTTAAAATATAAGTCTAAGATCTATCCGTTTTAAAACAGATCTGGTAAAGCATTGGCATCATATCTTACACTTAAAAAAGACAAAGCAAGAGTTACTGTCATAAAAGACCAGAACGGCAACGGAATCTTTACCGATAAGGGCATGTTACAAGTATTCTCTGTATTTAATAAAAAATTATATTCATCTGAAATTCTGCCTAATACTACCAATGAATCAGATTTTCTTAAACATACACATCGCAACACATAAGTCAAATCCAATCTCAAGTCTTTAAACAATCTCTATTTATGCGTGAAATCTAAAAAACTATTAATAATCTCAAATAGGGTAAAGCCCCAGGTCCAGATTGCTTTTCTATTGATTATATTGACCATTTTAAAGAAATATTAGTCCCCAAGCTTAATGAATTATACACTTCCTTTATAAGTAAAAAAAAAAGCCACTGGTTAATTGTCTGAAGCAATTCTCATTGTATTCCCTAAACCCAAAAAAGATCCTGAATTAGCCCAAAATTATAGACCCACATCCCTAATTAAAACTGATTGTAAAATATTTGCCAAAATCTTAGCTAATTGACTCATTCCCTTTCTTTCAAATTTGATTAAGAATGATCAGGTAGGATATGTCAAGGGTAGATGTCTTCAGTGAATATTACATTATTCTCTAACATCATAAGTATTATTCATAATTCTCCTAACCCTCATGCAACAATAGCATTAGACGCTGAAAAAGCTTTTGACAGGGTCGAATGGGATTTTATTTTTAAAGTTCTGGCCTGGCATGGCCAATTCGTACATATCAGTGGTTAAAGTATTATTCTCCAATCCAACAACATCAATTTTCATAAATAATCAAATGTCCCCATTATTTTATCTTCATAGAGGTACTCGTCAGGGCTGTCCTTTATCTCCTCTTTTGTTTATTTTGGCACTAGAATCACTATTAGATGCTATTAGACAGTCAGGCAACATAACAGGTATTCAGTTGCAAGACATTAACAGCAAAATGGTTGCTTATGCAGATGATGTACTACTTTTACTAAGGGTATCTGATTCGTGTTTACAACATCTAAAATGTATTAATACAAAATGTTCCCTCGCATCAGGATACAGGCTCAATGCGGATAAGTCTGAGGTCCTACCACTTAATATACACTGTACAAACCATCACTGCTCTAGCCTTGGAATGAAATGGTGCTCAATAGGCATTATGTATCTAGGCATGCATCCAAATGTCAACCTCAACTAAGAATATAGTTAATCAGAACACAATTAATATAATTACCAGAGTTGAGAAACTAACAAATACATGGTCACCTCTTTATTTTTCTTGGTGGGGAAGATTGGAGACTGTCAAAATTATTATCTCACTTGTTGTGTTGTACTTTCTTTACATGCTTCCTGTTCCCATTCCTGCATCTTTCTTCAAATCTTTAAACTCTTGTATCCTTAAATTTTGTGGGGGAAGAAGAAAAGAAGGATCTCATTGTATAAACTTAAACAACCCAAATCTGAGGGTGGAGGGAGCTTTCCAGATTACAAAAATACCATATTGCATTTGTTCTAAGACAAACACAGTTATGGTTCTCTACAAATATTATTGATCTGCCAAACTGGCTGCTCGCAGAACTTGCAATGGTCTCCCTTCATATTCTATTAGATTGTTCATATATCAATAATAATAATAGATGCTTTGCAAGCACTAGTATTAACATTTCAATTACATACCTGCGCCCCTACCTTATTCTGCCCCATGCAAATACCTCTCAGTTTATATCTCAGTATATTTGGATGAATCCCCTAATAAAAATTAACAAGAGAAATATCTGTTGGAGACCATAGCTATCTTTCGGTATTAAGTATATAGGACAGCTATTTACTTAAGGTCCCCCTTTAACTTTTGCAGAATTTACATAGTATTCCAAAGTATTTTCTCCAGAAATATCTTGGCCTAATAAATGATATTACGGAAAATTATTAATTGTTAATGCTTAATCCAAATAAATATTATCTCAAAGATTACTCTATCAAATCGCAATGTCACAGTGTCTATGTTTTACACAGTATACTCCTCTATGTCAACAGATGAAGTTATGCATGAATGTCACAAAGCGTGGAATCAAGACTGCTCTCCCAACATTACTAAATTTATATGGCCTTGTATTTGGACTGATATTTCTAAAGTAATCATCTCAGCTAGCCTGCTTCAAACGCTGTATTTCTTCCACCATAGGGCATTCATAACTCCACATATGTTATTCAAGAGTGGAATATACCAGAATGACAATTGTTGGAGTTGTCTAAACTCTCAAGGATCCTTCAAGCATATGATTTTTGATTGTTTCTATGTAAAACTTTATTGGAGAAAAATTGAAGAAATCCTTGGAAATATCTTCCAAATACAGCTAAATATCTAATTTGATGTTTTATTCCAGGTAAGTGAAATGATCAAACCTGCTATAGATAAACATAAAGGTTATCTGTTGGACTTGTTGATTGCTATAGCCATTCAGACTATTACGTCAAATTGGAAACATCTTAAAAATGTACATTTCAAAATGTGGTGGAACTCAGTCTGTAACCTTCATAGGATGGAAAAATGCAATGCAGTATCACCATCACTGTTGCACCTACTTCTAATAAAATGGCAATCTTTCTTAGATTATTTAAACATTGTAATACCCAGGCAACACTAAAAATCATAGTTAAGTATTACTAGATCTAGTTCTGATATATAATGACACCCCCCCTTATGTCCATGTTAGTCCTGTATGTATTGTACATCCATATGTGTATTGTAACAACGTGACATTGTGGGAAGCAGGTAAATTCAATAAGGTTTATTGTCCAAGCCAGTGCTAACTTCCGTAGTACAAACACGGGCATGGTAGGGTCTACAAGACAGGTTACACAGGAGGAACACTGGAATTGCCCCCCACCCAAACAGTCACTCTCACTCTCTGATCTGCCAACCGTCACTCCTAGAACACTCATCACGCCACATTTCAGATAGGCCAACATCACAGCCCTAGTGACATCCCAGCCTACCAGCTAGATTACTACACTTCTCCCTCCCTAGAGAACCACAAAAAGGTAGAGGAACATCATCACACACTAGGGGAACAAACCAAAAGCAAGACACCACATAGTGAAAGTGGAAGGATCACTGACCAGCACTAACCCACACTTCCCTAAGAACGAAATACTAAAGCACCTAACTTCTAATACACAGCGGCTGTCCATGATCAGAAGCTCTGCACCAAGAAACATAAGGTACCTTGACCAGCCAACAGGACCTGTGCAAATTACCAAAACAGGTCACCCACAAACACTCTAACATGAACCCATAGCCTAGAACCGTCTCGGCAGAACCTTCGAGGACTAAAAATAATAAACAGCACTTCCACCAGTCCCGAGCTGCCCCTCAGGACATAAGCCTGTCACGCTTATCACTACCTAATGTCCGGAGACAAAATTCTAATCACTAACATACCTGACCAACATGGCACTAACTCCTTATGCTCTGGCCTGCCCCCCAGAACTTCAGCACTGCCACCGCTGAGCACAACCCCGCTCTACCAAGAGCAACAACAAATGCCCAACACCTGCCGAGAACCCTTCATTTGATGGAATGAAGACATAATAGCGCCCCAAACTCTACCCTATCCCGCATAAAAATAGTTAACATTACTTGCAAACCTGAACCTATATTTAGCAAATTGCAGCCCATACACAGTCACTAACCCATCATCAGACATGTTTTGATCAAATCAACACAGTGGTAACACCACGACACAGTGGTAACACCATTCACTAACCACTATGCACCTAAACAGACATACGAGCGCAACAGAACTTCCAACTCCTGCACCCAATTGTGTACGCTTACCCTATGCACACTCAAGAGAAACAAGATCAATAACTCGGTGAACATAACAACCAGCCCTTGCTTTAGACAACGCCACCCAAGGCAACCATATTAATGTTCTATCCACAGCAACAATACATGCCCTTGTCCTAACGCACAAGAATGCACCACAGTCCTAGTAACTACCTACTAGTTCAATCAATAATGACAGTACATGCCTTCGCACTAAACGCACAAAAGTGCAACACAGCCCTAGTACTACAGACCCAAACCGGCCTCTGTACTAGCAAGCACGTACAACAGCACAGCTGCACAAGATACCAGCTGCACAAGATACTCGACAGTTCCCTTACCTAGTTAACACAGACCCGTCCGACATCTGTACTGGCAACAGACAGGTATTGCAACACACATAAAACTACACAGCTGCCCAAGTCAATACAGAGTCACCCGCATCTGCATTAATAATTAAACTTACTTCCTATAGCAACCGCACTTATTGGTGAACACTACGACACATATAGTGCCCACACTGGCCTGTTAACGCCAAAGCCAAGTAACAATAAAGACATACACACTCTCGACTCTCTGCACTAAAAACAAAGATATACACCATCTCCACACTCCTCATATACGCCACACATAGTTGCATTCATCCGCTCATACAACCAACTAAACACCCTCGATGTAAGAACAGTACATCTTGGTGATGCATGGTGAAATGACAATATCTAATAAGATGGCAGAGAACATCTTCATAACACATAAACACCTCATCCGGTGTTAATCCGCAAGGTTCTTTAAAAATGTCCCCAAATGGAAATCCAAAAATAAATTGCCAACGTCCTCCAGTTCGGAAATATGAATGCATAAATATTGTCACCCCCAAGAATACAACCTTATGCATAATGCCCCTCCCTCATGTCCGAAGAAAGGAAAATACAATATCAAGTACCCAGGACACCTACACCCACAGAGGCCACGACAGAGACACGAGACAGAAAAGGACAATGGCCTTTAACAACATAACCCATACTAACCCAGGGAACCCAAACGGACCGGTACCCCTATCAACAGGCCACAACATTGACACAAACAAGAGAGAAAAGGCCCATGACAACTCACCTAATCAAAAGGTTCTCTACCCTGGGTCACGGCCTGCTGGCTCACAGAAACTTCCCAGAACGTCATCCAGGAATGTAAAATCTTGTGTTGCATACGAATACTGCTCAGACTCCAACAGCTTTTCCTCACTTTCTGCTTTCCACTTGACAAGCTCTGGAGTTCTTCGGCTCAACTCCACCTCTTTTGAGCGACGCACACCTATACCGGAATCCCGAAAGTCCCAGTCGTCATTTTCCCCATGAACGACCTTCTGCCGGATTTCGCATTGAATCTGCCCAAACCCCACGTGACTTCACTGGCGTGGGCTGGGTATCTCCCACGGGCACACCAGCGGTCACGCACGCGACCAGACTCAGGTACGGCGCTCTGACCTGACGTCATCACTGGATACATCTCACTATCCTGAAACACAGTGTCAGCACCAGAAGCCTTACCGGAAACAGGCCCATGCCTACTGTGCATGCCGGGGGCCAGGTGGGCTCTGGACACGCCCACTCATGGATGATGACAGTTCGCTAGGAGCACTTTCACCGGAATCATCTGCTTCACTGGGAACATGCGCTCTCCGAACTTGCACGTTGTGCACCCAATGTGATCTAGGCGACCAAGTCTGCCGGCCCCCCACATCTGGCCGCCTTCCTGGCATTTCCCATTCAGACTTGAGCCACGGTGCACATCCCACTCCGCCATGGCCCACGGAGACGATCCACCTCGGGAACTAAGGTGTCTTTGATGAAAATGGGGCACCGTTTGCACCGTCAGACAGTCAAGGATTTCCAGGGCCGCAGTCCGAATGTGGCACACAGCTTGCTTTACTCGGGCTGAAACATATTGAGTTGACCCGTACTTCAATCCTCTATTCAGCCACAAGCGGAATGCGAAACGGAACTCCTGGGTGTGGGGCAGAATGGCGGGGGTGGTGTCCTCAGCTAACTGCATGCCCCCCAGCAGCACCAGATGACATCAAGCGGGACCACCTACCATCCCATCCTCGTCGCCAGTGTAACAACATGACATCATCATTCAATTCAAATAGGCTAAGCCAAAGTCAATGGGCAAAAGTCTTTGTATAGGATGCAAAACTTCAGGTAAGCAAATGGAAAAGTTAGGAGTCTTTGATAAAAAGAAGAACCACATATAGGGCCACAAGCTGATTAGAATTGTGAGTTGTGGAAGTTACAAGCACTTCTACTGTAAGAGGTAAATTCTCTTAGACTTGTTTTACAGTACCTTGGTAATGAAGAAAACATGCAGCTGATGACTTCTGTTCCTGTGCAGCTCTGCAGAGCTCATTGTTCCTGGGCCTCAGTCATGGGGACAAGAGAGAGGATGTCGGGGGATTCCTGCGCCACACCAGTACTGTCTAAACTGCCAACCGGCAAACTTTACTTTCAGTGGCTTTTCACGTTTCAGCTACTTGCGGTACAGCAAATAGCAATAAGTGTGATTCCTGGCTGTCAAGGTGGACTTTCCGCACCTCTGAGGTCCCGCACTTGATTGAGGGGGGCCAGGCTTGGTCAGTCCTGCTTAGTGAGAGTCCGGAGGATCTTCCAAAAGCTTTAGGCCAGCTTACAAGCAACGCACACAATCTGGTGTTCCTCTCCCTGGCTCTACGGTTTCCTGCAGCAACTCTGTGAAAATTCAACCAGCTCTGAGATGGGTGTCCAGTTGGCTTACTTGGCAGTTAAATGGTCCCACCAACTCAAAGGGAGAAGTCATCCTTGCAGGGCTTCACTGTCGATGCGAACTTGGCAAGTAGTCACTGCAGCAGGGCTTCACCGGGCAAACCAACGTTCCAGGAGTTCCAGCAGGCGTCCTCGTCAAACTCTTTTCAGTTCCGTCATCCATAGGACAACTCTGCCTTCCAAGCCAAAAGAGTTGCCGTTTATTTAGTTTTCTCCCATTCATGTCAGCCTAGCTGTCACTCACCCAGCAGTGTTGCTGTCCTTGCCGGACAGTCAGCCAGCCAATAACCATAGAGTGCATTTGGGGCTCCTATCAGACTAAGCACAGGGAGTTTTGGGCACCTCCCTCACTTCCTGCCTAACCTAGACACTCAGGCGCCAGAGGCGGGTTTCTCTCAGAAACCCTGCCAAAGGTGAAATGAACAAAGAGAACAAACCTGGTTTGGCGCGTGGACAAACTCTCTAGAAGGACCTTTCCACCAAGACCGGGCGAAAAGAAAAGACTGGGCACTAGGCTGGATGCCATTTTGAAAAAGATGGCTCCCGCGGTTAACGTTACCAGGTACACGAACAGTTGCGGTAAATGCAAACTTAGGTAGTTGAAAATGAAACCACTGCTACCAGCCAGTCAATTGAGGAAAGGATAACATAAAAAATGTTACATGAGCACTTAGACACAGGGGATACTAAGTAACCCCTCCAGCACTCTATTGTAAGATAGGGTTTGCTGGGTCTAGCAAGTACAATGCTAAGTAAAGTCAATTTCACTTTACTGCTGGGGGAAACAGTAGTTGATCCCAGAGAAGCCTTGGGAAATCTGGAAGACTTCCCTTTGGCACTGCACTGAAGGTGCTTTGTGACATAATTGTAAAATATGATGCCTATGGAGTTAGTTAGACTCCATAACCACAAAGAAGCAAACACAGAAAATACATTGAATTGAAAAGTTCAAAGTCCCAAAGTTTAGCAAAAGAGCTGGAGGGCTGTAAGGTGGAGGAATTGGTACATTTTTTGAGAATTCTCCCTAACACTCGTCCCCCCCCCAGACTAAGGTACAAGAGGATCTAATCCCCACCAGGATAAATCTCTTGTTGCAAGCCTGTTATATGGCTTGCTGAGTACACCAACACCCTTTTGTAACCCCTGCTATGGCACTTTCTATCAGGTGTTTTCATTGTAAGCTATATGACCTACAAGCCCTGTTTTGGTACATCTCTCTTATTTAAGGTATATGGGATCTGATCTAATAGTCCCTCAGAAGTTGTGACAACCTCTGAACCTAAAATAGACTTTTTCAAGGGGTCCTTAGAAAGGAATTCCTTAGACTTAGAGGGGCCTCCATGGTTCCTCACCACTTCTCTCACAAGAGCAGGTTGGGTCTCAGGTATCTTCGTTGGAGGGGATGTGGTCAAGCAAGGTACATGCTTCCACTTCCTCTGAGATCTGTTCCAATTTGTCTATCCACCTCTTCCCCAGAAGCAGGGTGGATCAGAGACTTTACAACTGGATTGGCAAAGATGGAGCATGGTTGGGGCTCCCATTTCCCTAATATTCCAGCCTCAGATGTGCCTTGATTAGAGGTCAACTTTCTAACACAAGGGCTTATAGTGGGGGTCTCTGTGAAGGGTCCCACGGCTCAGGGTGGTCTCTTAAGGTTGCCTCTCTAGCCAATTTGGTTTGTTCTGTTTCCTCTTACTGGGAAGCCTGGGTGTACTGGACACCACTCCTAGAGTTTTTAAGTCATTCCCCAACAGGACTCTCCCGGGCACCTCAATCTGAATACTGACAGGAATCCTCACTGTCATATTGTTACACTGAATGGGAGCTGGTAGAATTGGAACCAACTGGACAGGTCCTCCAGCAAACCTAGTGTGACCTTTTGGGTGCCTTAGCAACATCCTCAGGCCTGAAAAAGCTTTCATCCACAACTGTTCTGCTGGCCCCAGTGTCTCTCATGGCAGGGGTGTCCTCGCCATTTACAAGAACACTGTCCATATAATATCCTTTGGAGTTATCTAGAATGGAGTTATACATATCCATATTCTGGTTCTTACCCAGACCCAGGGGCTCTAAGGATACACTGGACTATTGTGCCTAGACAATTGATTGTTGCACTATGTGCCCTGTTACTAGCCACTGCATTTTCAGCCTAGTGTGCCTAGACCATTGATTGTTGCACTCTGTGCCCTGTTACTAGCCACTGCATTTTCAGCCTACTGTGCCTAGACCATTGATTGTTGCACTCTGTGCCCTGTTACTAGCCACTGCATGTTCAATCTATTGTGCCTAGACCATTACGTGTTGCACTCAGCCCACTGTGCCCTGTTACCAGCCACTGCATTTTCAACCTATTGTGCCTAGACCATTAATTGTTGCACTCAGCCCACTGTGCCCTGTTACTAGCTACTTCATTTTCAACCTATTGGGCCTAGACCGTTGATTGTTGCACTCAGCCCTCTGTGCCCTGTTACTAGCCACGGCATTTTCAGCCTATTGTGCCTAGACCATTGATTGTTGCACTCAGCCCACTGTGCCCTGTTACTAGCTACTGCATTCTTAGCCTATTGTGCCTAGACCATTGATTGTTGCACTCTGCCCACTGTGGCCTGTTACTAGCTACTGCATTTTTAGCCTATTGTGCCTAGACCTTTTATTGTTGCACTCAGCCCACTGTGCCCTGTTACTAGCTACTGCATTCTCAGCCTATTGTGCCTAGACCTGCCCTGTCTGGTTCTATGTTCTATGATGCACCTAAGCTCTCAGACAACCCGCTCCAGGCTCACACCACCAGTAGTATATCCAGCCCCATAGACACCTACCATGGCCACTTTAAGAAGAGCAACACTCACCATGGCCACTCTCCTTCCACTACTTCACGACATATCACCTCTGAACTATCTGCCTTCCACAGGATTTAACACTTCACCCAATACACATACTATTGGTACTTCCCACTTAGAGCCACATCTGTCACCTATAGAATGGATCACCAGATTTGCCCCTCCCCCCACACCTCTTGTCCCTTGTACTAAGCCTTTAAGAAAGACAAGACTAGGCTCTTGTTTTAATTTACCCAATGACTCTAATCATTTTGTCTCTTGTCCAACTCGCTTGAGAAATGCAAGACTAAGCTCTCACACCAGCCCTAAGCTTAATCACCACAGGATGCTCACCTAACAGACCAGAAACAACAAAGTGTTGTTGACACCCACAAACTCCTTCAATAGCCACTATCTCTTCATACCTGTAGATATCCTGCTAGATGAACTCACAACATCGACCACTACCACAGTCAAGTGCGCCCTCATTAACGCTCGCTCACTGGTAGCCCATTCACAGGTCATTGCAGACCTGATCATCGCTAATCACTTAGACTTTCTCGCAGTCACAGAAACATGGCTCCACTCTGCAGCCGGTCCTGCACTCTCAATTGCCATCCCCGATAACTACAATATCATCCAATCTGATAGAAAATCTGGGATTAGGGGTGGGTGGCCATTATTGCCAAAACAAATCTGAACATTAGAGAAGTCACCAACATTGGTCTACCATCTACTGAACTTCTATCTATCAAATTACCACTTTCTAACACCCAAACCATTCTTCTACACCTCATTTATAGACTTCCTGGTGCCATCTCCTCCTTTGAAAGGACATTGCCCACTTACTGACCTCTAATACTAAACCTGGCTCACAAATTATTCTTATGGGTGATTTTAACCTTGGCTTTAATGACCCTAATGATGCTAACACCATCTTACTAAATGACACTATCACTCACTTAGGTCTTACACAACACATCACCAAATCAACACTCTCAAAAGGGAGATCCCTGGATTGGTTGATTTACGCCAATTGTGATCTATCATTGATTGATATCACCCCTTGTGCACGGACAGACCACCATCTCATCACCTTCTCAATACCCAAAGACCTGCCTAAATGCGTACCTACTTTCATGACGCCACAAACTGTGACTAGAAATAGACGCAATATCACTATAGAGAACCTAAGGCCACTCCTAAACCCAATTACCAATGGTGACCATCCAATCCCTAACTCTAATCCAACTGCCCTCGTAAAACTTTACAACGATACTGTGGAACAAGCCCTTAATCAAATAGCTCTGCTCAAATTAATAAAGGCTACACCAGATGCCCACATGAATAAATGGTTCTCTGCAGAACTAAAAGCTCTTCGCAAGATTAAAAGAGCAGCGGAAACTAACTGGAGAAAAGCCCTGTCTCTCGCATCCAAAGATAAGTTCTCGACGGCAGTAGCCACCTACAAAACTGCTGTCATGAATGCCAAAAAAAGAGATCTTCAACTTGAGAATACACAATGCCAAATCAGGCACAAAATAATTATTCTCCATCCTAAGAGAACTGGAAACACCAGTGCCTCCCACAGATGATTGTATCAAGGACAAAGCTTGGGGTAATAATATCCAAAAAGCACTCTCGATTAAAATAGCTCTCTTACAAGCTAATATAGAATCAAAAAAAGCTAACCTTGCCCCCAAAGAACACTCAAACATTAAAAAGAGCTCCTCCAGTCCCGATTGCCCACCCTTCCACTTGGCCCCGGTAACCGAGGATGAAATTGTTAACATAATTGCCAGCCTTAAACCTTCAAACTGCCAAAGCGATGCATGCCCTGCCTCAGTCATTAAGGACAGAGCTAAAGACCTAGCCCCCTTCATCACCTCTCTGATCAACTCCTCATTTAAAAACTCATCTCTAACCAACAACCTTAAAGAGGCGTGGGTCCTACCTCTCCTCAAAAAGCCCAACTTAGACCCCAACATACCTACTAATTATAGGCCCATCACAACCGTCCCCTTTCTCCTTAAAATACTAGAGAGAGTGGCATACCTCCAAATACAACAACATTTGGAAGACAATATTCTCCTAGGCCTGCGACAATCCGGCTTTAGACCCAGGCACGGGACCGAAACTGTACTCCTGGATCTAAAAATACAAATGGATGAAGCCAAAGACAAGGACAACTTGGCCATTTTGCTCCTGTTGGATCTCTCTGCAGCTTTTGACTTAGTTAACCACCAAATTCTCACCCAGCACCTTTCCTCGACTGCCGCATTCTCACTGAATGCCACCAATTGGATTCAGTCCTTCCTGTCCGATAGGTCGACTAGGGTCTTCGCACCTTCGGCTGCAGCTGACCCTGTCCCAATCCAATGTGGAGTATCCCAAGGTTCCTGTATTTCCCCTACGATTTACAACATCTTTACCAAGCTCCTCTTTAACCGACTTGACGAATTGGGTGTCACTTACACCAATTACGCGCACAACACCCAGGTCCTCATCACACTCAGTGGGAGTTATGAGAAAGATGCTGCAAAACTTAATGAAATCTACCTTGAAATTCAATCATGGATGGCCACCCATAGCCTCTGGTTGAACAATGACAAGACGGAACTGCTCATAGTAGGATCCCAAGCCTCCCTTAACAAATTGGACTCTAGGTACCAATCATTTACCATTGATGGCAATATCGTAAAAGTCTCAAGAGAAGTCAAAACGTTGGGCGTTTATCTCGACTCCACATTATTGCTCAAAAAACAAATAAACGCCACTATCTCATCCATGACCTACACTAATAAACTTATGAATGCTTGTAAACCATTTCTCTCAACCACCAGCTGCCTCACACTATCGAGAGCTTTGATACTGTCCAGACTAGACTACAGTAATACACTCTTCCTCGGCTCCACTAATCTCAATTTGAACAGACTTCAGGTCTTATACAATAATGCCCTTAGATGTGCCCTTAACCTTCCTCGCAAGGCCCACATCTCTACCACTAGTAAGGAAGTCCACTGGCTCCCCATCCGGGATAGAATCAAACTAAGATAGCTCGTCATTACTCAGAATTGCCTCTCACTGACTGTCCCACGTTACCTATCTGACAAATTCTCCAGACACAGTTCTTCCAGACCTACTAGAACCCCTTACATGCACCAACTGAACATTCCCAAATTCAATCTGAAAACAGCAGGTGGATCTAGTTTGCCTGTGCTAGCAGCAAAATGCTGGAACGCACTTCCTATGATAATCAGAGCCGAAGAATCATTCTGGGCATTCAGAGCTAAGGTGAAAACGTGGCTCTCATCGCAGTAAGAATACATCTAATATACTTTGTACTGCAATCTGCAACCGTGTCACTGACCACATTGTAACCCGGTGCTCTTGCCACCTACTGTTATACCCTCTGATGTATTTCACATGTTCAACCTTTCTGTAACTTTTGATGCTCCTCAAGTCTAATGCGCTCAGTTACCCTAGGGCTTGGCTTCACTATACAAAAAAACTAACTAAACTAACTAAACTAAACTAAACTGGCTTGAACACCCAAGGGTTCTTCAGCCAATAGGTGAAAGTGGGCACTAGCCATTTGTACTTCTCAATCAGGGATGAAAGCTAAGGCGGCAGTGCTGACCCTCTGCAGGTTTACCCTGTCATCTGGGATCTCCTTTCAAATGGTCTACAGACCCATAGACATAGCATTTACCAAATGCTCTCTGGAATGGGGGCTTCTGCAGACCTCCCTCTGGTTCAGCACCAGAGGGTTCACTAGACCTACCAGGTTTCCCATGGGATCTACCCTTATGTGGTTTGGGGGCCTCTTCTGGTTGGTTGGAGTAATAGATATCTTTATTCTCACATTTGTGCTGCCTCCCCTCATCCTTTTTATGAGTGGCCACAGAATCCTTATGAGTGGCCCTGTTGGCTACCCATGAGTCAGCTGCTCTTGCTAACTTTTTGGGATCAATCTATTTAGAGTCAGTCAAATGCTGTCTCAGCTCAGGAGAGCAGGCATCAAAAATAGATTCCAACAAAAAAAGATGTCTCTTTCCTTCAAAAGAGTTCGCTCTTTAACCCTTAACTCAACCATATAAGTTTTTCAAACATTCACACACCCAGGTAGCCCAAGAGGTGCCATCAGCCTTTTTGAGGGTCCTAAACCTCTCAAGGTACTGGGAAGGAGTGTTCCCAAATCTAGCTATCAAAGCTAGCTTCACATTTTCATACTCCAATCTTTCAAGTTCCCCCACCTCCATTACAGCATCAGTTGCAACCTAGGGAGCCTAGACAAAAGCCAAGGAATCAACTGATTCTCTGTGAAACCCTGAATCAAATAGTTATATTCAAAAGCACCCAACCAATCCAAAATATCAAGTTTCACCTCATACATATCACAGCTTCCTTAGGTATGCAAGGTCTCTTAGGAGTTGAAGACCTAGAAGACTCTGTGATAGAAACATTTTCAAGAGACACTTTCTTCATTTCAAGAGCATGTTGTAATTCCATTTTGCTTAGTTTGAGATCTTGATGTTTGGCTTCAGCTTGGACTTGTAATATTTTGAACTCTAACTCAAGTCTCATCTTTTCAAGAGAGACACATTCTGGACTCAGTACTGGACCTGGGAGGGTGCCTGTGGCTAAAGGTTGAGGCCTAAGAGCTGGTTGAGGTAAAGACGGGCTCTCTTCCTGAGACTCTTCTAACTCTTCTGACTCTTCAACAATATTAGAGTTAGACTCTGAATCATTATCATCCTCATCATTTTCCACATTTTCTGGTATAGTAGGTGTGACAGACCTAATACCCAGACTTTGATTATCTAACAATCTTGCAATTAGTTCATTTTATTTCCTTTAACAGGGAGACACCTAACTTTACACATTTCTTTCAGTTGGTCTATGTTAAAATGATCAGGGCTTCCTGTCTGAAGTTATCCATATCTGGCAGGTTTCAATTGCTTTTCTAGTGGAGCTTAGTATTGTGAAGGTTTTTAGTTGAACAAAAGTAAAGCAAACTCTCAATGTAACAACTCTACAATATATCCTCACTGTCTGCCACCAGTGTAAGGCAAAGTTTGAATGCAGTACCCTCTAGGAATACTACAAGCAACTATGACTACAGGTATAAGCGACCCAACCATTGGTATAAGCTTGTAGTATACAGTTTTAGTAGCGTGCTGAGCAGCCAGGCTTATCTCAAGAGGGGAAATGTGAGCTGTAGTGGAGTTACACAATGATTCACAGTTACAGGTATTCAAATAAACTCTTTGACTCAAGGTTTCTTGCATAAAAAATGTATATTGTATTTATCAGTCAGTTATAAAGCCTTCTTCAGAAGAGAGCAATAGAATAGTGACACACAAATATACTTCAATACTGTACACTCTGAGTTTCTGAATCAGACAAGACTCTTTTGGGATGGCCCACATACACAACCTACACCCACAGGTGACTTCAGTAACACGGGTGCTGGGGACATTAATATCTCACTGTGGGCATTCAGAACACTCTTAAAAAGTTGGTAAAAGGCAAAGGTTATCAGAACACAAGAAATTATGAATATTCATAAGCAGGGCAAATACTTTCAGGTAGCACTTAGAAGAGTCATTCAATTCAAATAGGCTAAGCCTAAGTCAATAGGCAAAAGTCTTTGTATATGATGCAGCACTTCAGGTAAGCAAATGGAAAAGTATTTGCACACGTTCTTAGGAGTCTTTGATAAAAAGAAGAATCAAATGTAGGGCCAGAAGCTGATTAGACTTGTGAGTTGTGGAAGTTACAAGCACTTATACTGTAAGAGGTAAGTTCTCTTAGACTTGTTTTACAGTACCTAGGTAATGAAGAAAAGATGCAGCTGACATCTGTTCCCGTGCAGATGTGCAGATCTTACTGTTCTTGGGCCCCAGTCATGGGGACACAAGGGAGGATGTCGGGGGACTCCTGACTACACCAGTACTGTCAAAACTGGCAACCAGCAAACTTTCCTTTCAGTGGCTGTTTTGGCGTTTCAGTTCCTTGTGGTAAAGCAAATGGCAATAAGCGTGGTTCCTGGCTGTCAAGGTGGACTTTTGTCACATCTGAGGTCCCGCACTCCACTGAGGGGGGTCAGTCTTGGACAGTCCTGCTTAGTGGGAGTCCGGATGATCTTCCAAAAGCGTTAGGCAAGCTTACAAGCAATGCACACAATCTGGTGTCCCTCTCCCTGGCTCTACGGTTTCCTGTAGCAACTCGAAGGAAATTCAACCAGCTCCGAGATGGGTGTCCAGGTGGCTTTCTTGGGAGTTGATTGGTCTGACCAATTCAAAGGGAGAAGTCGTCCTTGCAGGGCTTCTCTGTCGATGCAAATTTGGCAAGTTGTCACTGCAGCAGGGCTTCACCGGGCAAACCAATGGTCCAGGAGTTGCAGCAGGCGCCCTCTTCAAGCTCTTTTCGGTCCCTTCGTCCAGTGGTCGACTCTGCCTTCCAAGCCAAAATACTCACCTTTTATTCAGTCCCCTCCCATTCATTCCAGCATAGTTGTCACTCACCCAGCAGGGTGTCTGTCCTTACCGGACAGTCAGCCAGCCAATCACCACAGAGTGCATTTGGGGCTCCTAGGACACTAAACACAGGAATTTTCCGGCACCTCCCTCACTTCCTGCCTACCCCAGACACTTGGGTGCCAGAGACAGGTTTCTCTCAGAAACCCCGCCAAAGGCAAAATTAACAAAGAGACCAAACCTGGTTTGGCGCACAGAGGAACTCTCGAGAAGGACCTTTCCACAAAGACCTGGTGAACAAAGAAGACCGGGCACCATTTCAGCAAAGATGGCTGGACATCATTTTGAAAAAGATGGCTCCTGCGATTAATGTAACCGGGTCCGCGAACGGTTGCGGTAAATGCAAACCTAGGTAGTTGAAAACGAAACCACTGCCACAAGCCTGTCAATTGAGGAAAGGGTAACATAAAAAATGTTACATGAGCATTTAGACACAGGGGGTAATAAGTAACCCCTCCAGCACTCTATTGTAGGATAGGGTGGGCTGGGTCTAGCAAGTACAATGCTAAGTAAAGTCAATTTCACTTTACTTCTGTGGGAAACAGTAGTTGATCCCAGAGAAGGTATTTAAACCTTGGGAAATCTGGAAGACTTCCCTGTGGTACTGCACTGAAGATGCTTTGTGACACAATTGTAAAAGATGATGCCTATGGAGTTGGTTAGACTCCATAACCAAAAAGAAACAAATACAGACAAAAAATTGAATTGAAAAGTTCAAAGTCACAAGGTTTAGCAAAAGAGCTGGAGGGCTAGAAGTTGGGAGGAATTGGCACATGTTTTAGAATACTACCTAGCACACAGTAGTGGGGATCACTGAACCCAGACATGCAGATGTCGGATCAGGAAGACATGTGAGCATTCCTTATCTACATTCCTACAATTACATACTGAAAATGCAGTAAAGTAAACCACCCAACATGTCTGTGTGGCCCGCTATCCACTGAAAGAGGAGGGGTTCCTGAGTCCAACCTTACCATATATAGCACACTATCTCCACAACGCTGTGCTAGTCTAAACAATGTTGTCACCCCACCATAGCTGCTGCTATCATGTGAGAACCAAACTATGATGCAAAGTTCTCATCGTCTATGTACCCCATATACAAGGCACACATTCTTACCACATCAGATGATCACAGTTAAGCCTGCTTAGCAAATCAATGTATGTATCACTGCAGAACAACTGACCACATGCCACCCATGTGTTTCCATAGAGCATACCTCCAGCGACCAGAACGGACTACCTGACAAACACCTGCCATCTCTGCCACTGCTGCAATTGTCACTGCCTCAGACCCCTCGCCCACCACCCCAGCAACAGCACCAACAGGAAGGAAGGTGTCCAGAAGTCAGCTGCCACTCCTGCTACTGAAAGCCATATCTGCGAAGGCCAAGCCACCAATCAGGCCACACCATGCCCTGCAGCCAGGAAGTCAGCACAGAGTGCACTACAAGCACTGCTTGTGAAAATATACACATCCCTTGAAGCACCTACAAGGTCTTCTTAAAGCCATCTTGTGCCATTTTAGGGTTGACATAATTTGAGTCGTATGTATTACTACAGATACAATTTAAAGTGCAAATGCCACATAATTTTTATGTCAAATGTTGTGAAATGTATTGCTAATTGTCAACAATCATGGTATGGACACGATTTAAAGTATGAGTGCCGAGGGATTTGTTTGTTGAATTTCACGGGTCTTGTACACACTAAGCTTGATAGTGAGAATGAGTCTGGTTTTCCATTTGTACTTTATAGTCACTGCAGGTCACAGGCTTCATCAAATCTATGATAAGTGAATATAAATGTGTTACGAGTGTGAAGGTCCAAGACTGTTAATTATTTACAAATGCTACACTCATTGTAAGCAAAGATATTTAAAAGAACTCATTGTGCTAAAAAACAATTTAGAGTGCAGGTGTCAAGGGACCTTTTTAAAAAAAAAATCCACGGGACTTAATTACAAAGCACTTGAGGGTATACATCACTCTGTCTTTTCCATTTATACTTGATAGCCACTGCTGGTCCTGAGTTTCATCAGCTCTGCAATGATTAACTCTATATGTGTTACCAATGTGGATATATAACATAATTAATTATCAGCAAATCCTTCATTTATTTTGAAAATCATGTTTAGAATAACTCACTTGTTGTGGTAATGTTTCACACTCCTTGTTCTTAATCATACAGGGGCGCATATCTCCTTCTTTTCTTCGTGCATCTCCTGAAATGTAAAGCTAACAATATCTACTTAATATAACTCGTTATTTCCAACACTATTAGCTGTTAATTCTAATGGCATACACTTATGTTTTTTCTCTGCCTTGTCGACCAATCTTGTTTTTTTTGTTTCTATTTTCATTCATCCCGTTTTCTTTTGTAGCATTTTTTGCCGAACATGTTTCCTCGAAAAAGCTCATTGATTATTTATTTTTATTTTATTTGGGGGGGTTTGCCCACAAGTGTTCCCCCAACCCCCTTCTCCCTTATTATGTATTCCCTATTCCCCACCCTGCATCTTATATGCCCTTAACTCCACCCCCCATATTTTGCAATGTATTTTTTCGGGGAAACATTTTCGGCAAAAAATGCAGCCAAAAGAAAAGGGCGTTGAATGAACGTCGCACAGTTTTTTTTTTTTTACTCGTTATGATTGCCCGTGTTCTACTTTGCCGTCTGTGGCTTCATACTTGTAATCTCTGTAGCAGCCACTTTTCCAATGTGGTTTATGCACGCAAAGCGTGTATCACAGCTTTTTAACGTGAGTATGTGTTCAGTAACTCTGCTGGTCCATCCTTGGCTCATAACAACGGCCATGTTGGCGTTCCTATGAGCCTCCTTGTAACCCTGATATTATAGTATCTAAACAGTATTCCCACTAAATTCCAATCAAAATAAATTCAATGCCATGTCTGTACTCGACTGAATTTGAATTTGGTTAGACTCAATGGGATGCTGTACCATAGCTCTCAACTCACACGATTTTCGCGGTTGTCACCCGCCCTCTAAAGGGCTGACTCACCCGCCAAGCCTCCTGCACGCCCATTCATTCCAATGGGCGCCTCACCCGCCAAAAACAAAATCAGGTGATTTCACCCGCCTTTGCAACACCAATGGTTGAGACCTATGCTGTACTGTTATTATTATGTTATTATTATTATTATTGTATTTATTGAGTGCAGGCCTAGCTTTGAGACGCAACGGAGCACTTTTCAGAGGTATACACCAATACAGATACACAACAGAGTGCTTTTCAGTGGTAACAACAGAACAGATATACAGCATGGTGTAGGATACAGAGGGGGACAGAGGAGGGTACAGCTGTACCAGGTGATGGGCAGGAGATGGGCAGATGGCGTCCAGCAAGTCAGGTGGCACGAGGGGGATGTGATGGGCTATGTGAGGTGGGTCTTGAGTTCTTTTCTGAATTGTAGGAGTGTGAGGGCGAGTTTGATGCTGATGGTCTATTACTGTTGTTCACTTTAACCATTATTGCAAGCTTTTAGCTTAAGATTTCTAATTTAAGTCTGACGTAGCTTAACACCATTAGTGTATTAATGCATATAGAAAATGTCTATGTCCAATCGTGCTTCTGCTCTATTAAATGGGTTTTCAAAGAATATGTTAATTTGTGTTCTTTTTGGAGCAATATGGCTTCTATGTTTTCTCTCATATTGGCCTTCACTGTTTCTATAACAAACCATTTAAGGGATTCAGGCATTTAATGTTGCACCATTGGTTTGGTATTGTCTTTCCTCAGTAAATTAGACCGATGTTCTCCTATCCTGATTGTGGGGCTGCATTTCCCTAGAAGTGGTACCTGATTGTGCTGTTTTTTTAAGTGTTTGATACGTTCTTACTATATTCTATGATAGTTAATTTCACATCCTTACTGTTCATGGCTTGTAAGAATGTCATTGTTTTTTCCCTTGTTCCCTCCCTTGCCTTGAAGCGCTTTGAAACACATTGTGTATAGGCGCTATATAAATAAACTATCATATCATATCATATCATATTCTGTTTGATACTGTACCCTTTTTTTTAAAACAAAAAGTGGTTTGGGTAATTTTTTATCAAATATGCTGGTTCAGTTTAAATGGGTCTCATTATGATTGTGCCGGTCCGGTAAAAAATATTGCCAGTAAGACTACCAGCACTGATGATACCGGACCGGCATAGTACGATTATGCGGGCGGGTGCCGTCCTGCCCGGGTCAGACCTGGCAGGCGGAACGGCACCCGTCTGCAGAGTTTCACGGAAGTACCGGCACCGTTATTAATGGTGCCGGTGCTTCCGTGGTCCCCATTCCCATTGAGTCCTATGGGACTCAAATGGCAATGGGGATTTACAATTTATTTGCGCTTGACTTCCTGCAATGCCACAAGCCAGGTGCTGTTAAATCTTACAAGTCCACCAGCAACCGGTCGGAAGCACCGGCAGGGTTACCGCCGGACTTGTAATGAGGACCAATGTTTCTTAACGGACTGTTTGATGTTCTTGTTTATATTGGAAAATGTGGTTGTGCAAATTAACCTCTTTTCATGTTGAATTCTCTTATTGGGATACATCAGTGTATATCGGTCACTGTAACAAGCTTCCCTAAATAGTTTACGGCTTGTTTATGATATCCATTTGCTTTTAGTTTTTATTTCAATGTACATGTGTGTTTCTCAGAATCTTCTTTTGAGGAACAATTTTGTCTAATTCTATTGAATTTTCCTGTTGGCAAATTCATTTTCAAACTCATTCGGAAGCAGCCGGTGAAATATAATAGTGTTTCTATCCATAGGTTTTACAAAAAGATCTGAAATCTACTTGCCATCCTTGTGTTTTTATAGTTAAAATCAAGGAATATTATGTTGCTTCTGATCCATTGGATAATTAATGATTATATTGTGATTTCATTCTTGTAGCTGTATTTTGAAACTCATTAGGTATACATTTGCCACATAAGTGGCAAATGTGAAGGCCACAGCTGTATTTGCCAGAAAAATTGATCTTCAAAAAGAAAATGGATTTTGGTTAGAACCAATTGAGCCAAATCTACTAGGAATTTTGTGGGTGCTGTTTGTGGTCATATACATTTGTTTAGAGCTTCTTGCAGAACGTGTACGGATTATATTTAAGGAATGTTTGTATATAATGCCTCAACATCCATCGCAACAGTTCTGGCATTGAATGACATATTTTCAATTAATGGAATTATATGCATGGTGTCTTGTATGAAACTAGGATTCTCCTCTAAGGTAGGTTTAAAGAACTGATCAAAACATCTCAACAGCAGTTCAAAAATTGAATTGAGGCTACAGATGATGGATCTCCCTGGGGGGGGGGGGGCATTGATGTTCCTCTGGATCTTGTGGAGAACATAGATGGCACGGGCAACACGATTCTGTTGAGAAAAACCCTTTCTTTGTCAATTATGATACCCGTGTTGAAGGCTTTCATATCCAAAGGATAGATTATGGCATTGACAGAGGAGTTTGAATCGTAGGACACTTTATTATAGAATAATTGATCATTCGATTGTCTTTTGAGTTGGGCCTCATACTTGCGTGTGTCAATTATCACGATGCCCCCACACTTATCTGCTGGCATAATTGTTAGTTTGTTTTCTTTTTATGTAGTATGCAATGCTTTTCTTTCATCTGTAGATACATTTGTTTTAAAAGGAATGTGTGAAAATGCCACATCATTTTTATGTCACGTTTTCTCAAATGCATCTTTACTTTTCATCAATCACGCTATGGACACGATTTAAAGACGGCAGTGCTAAGGAATTTGTTTGTTTGATATGACTGGTCTTGATCACACTGAACTTGATAGCAGGCATCACTGTATTTTCGATTCCCATGAAATTCCTACTCCCTATCCCTGCCATCCATAAATCCCAATGTGGTCAACAAGTGATTGGTAAGACCTACTATCTAAAACCCTATCTTAGGCGAGGGCCTAAAGCAAGAGTATTATGTTATGTTAATTAATTTTATAGAGCGCATTCTCACCAGAACATCTTGCCGCTATGGTACAGGTTACAGACCCGACTAATCACAGAATAACATTTTAAAATAGATATGTTTTTAATAACCGATGAAAAGCAGGGAGATGTTTTGTGGCCTAAGTGGAGCCGGCAGAGAGTTCCATAACTTGCCGGCCGCCATGGAGAAAGAGTGGCTCGCCACCCGCTCAAAATGATAACGAGGAATGGCAAGAAGACCAGAGCCCTTAGAACGAAATTCACAAGCGGCACATAAGGTTGAAATTTGTCCTGGAGATATTCAGCCCCAGAACCATTGAAGGCCCAATGAACTATAACCAATGATTTAAATTGGACCCGTTTAATAACTGGGAAGCAATACAACGATCGGAGGACAGGATAAATGTGGGCAACATATGGAGTACCAGTGCAGATCCATGCAGCATGATTTTGGTGAAGATGCAAGCGATGGACGAGATATAGAGGCTGAGCCAAAAAGAAGGAGTTACAGTAATCCAGTCTACTGAAGACCAGAGATGCCGTCACTAAATGCCTTATTTGGATGGGAAGAAGAGGAAGAACCTTGCGATGCACTCGCAGTTGGAAAAGTCCAACTTGCAGTTGAAAATATCCTGCTTTATAAACTGCCCCAACCTCGCCCTCCATCGATAAGGAAGCAGAAAGAATGACTCCTAAATTCTTTACTTCTAGAACCGGAGAGGGCAAGGCCCAAGCTTCATAGGCCAAAAAGCTGGAGACCAAGTCAGGGCGGATGTGGGACCAGTCGACCGTGGCCCGTGCGGGGGACAGACCACCAGGACCTATGCCTTGTCCCTATTCTTTGTCTGCCAGTTACTGCCCATCCCCTACTCACGGCCAGCAGGCAACTCCTAAGCTGAGATGCAGCGTCCGGCTGGGTAGTATCCAGATGGATGATGATTTGCGTGTCATCAGCATAGGAGTAACACCTGAAGCCGAAAAAGCGGATGAGCAGAATAAGGGCCCGAATATAGATGTTAAAAAGGGCCGGGGACAAGTCAGAGCCCTTTGGAACCCCACACAAAGACCACAGCGGCAGAGATGAAAGAAGCAAGTGTCAGTGTCTGAGTACGATCAGCCAAGAAGGAGGCAATCCAGACCAAAACCTGGCCAGAAAGGCCGGCCCCTGCTAACCGCTCCAATAGTACCTGATGATCCACTGTATCGAATGCGGCCAATAGGTCTAATAGGATCAGGGCACCTGTTCCACCTCCATCAGCCAACAAACGAAGGTCATTGTACACCAAGACCAACACGCTTTCCGTCCCTCGACCTGTTCGAAACTCGGACTGAAAGGGGTCCAGGAAGGAAGAATTTTCTAAAAAAGAAGTGAGCAGAGGGGAGACAAGGGACTCCAACAATTTCATAAAAAAGGGAGGCAAGGAGAAAGTTTGCCGGCAAGGAAGCATCTAACAAAGGCTCTTTCAGGAGCGGAATAACAGCAGCCTGTTTAAGCTCTGGTGTGATAGATTCCACCTTAACAAGAATCGTTAACCGCTTCTGTCATCCATGATATATTATTTCTATGGTTCCTTCATGGGTTCTTTTAGGTGATAATGGATACAACTATTCCCCAGGATTCTCAACAGATATAACATCTTTCTTTATTTGTGCCAGTTACAGACAACCGGGACCACTCTCTCACGAGGTCACTCCCTTCCTCTACTTTCCCTGAAGTTACTACTCTTCTATCCCCATTTCCTGCTTTACTAAAGCTTCCCCAATCCTCCCACTCTCTCTCATTCTTGCCTTCCGTCCCTTTCTCTTATCCATCTGAGTGCCACACTGTCACAATTTCCCTTTCCAGCTCATCTACCCTAACAACTCCTCACTCTACTACTCTCACTCTTCCTCACTTTACTACTCTCAACCCTCCTCATTCCGCTAATGTAACCCCACCGCACTCTGCCTATCTGCCCCTCTTTACTCTGCTACTTTGACCTTGCCTCACTGTACTACTCTCCCCCTTCCTTGCTCAGCTGATTTCACCTCTCCAAGGACACTCACTCTTACTATTCTTACCCCTCACTTCTTTCCTACATCCTTCCCCTTAAACCCCTCCCACACACCCTCACTACTATCCTTACTCTTGCTCAGCACCCACGCTCTCTCACTCAACCTGTTACTGTCATTCCCTACTTCTGTATCCACTCTTCCCCATGCTGCCCTTTATCTCACAAACACTCTCTCACTCACTGCTTCAATCTCACAAACTCGTACCCCTCTCTCCCAATACTTATACCTCACCTACACTGCACATCAACTCTGCCAGCAACTCCTCAGCACTTTGTTCTGCCATCTGTCCTCCTTCTGGTCCCTCAGTCAACCTTTATGCCTCCTGACCTAAACCCTACAACTCACACTCTGTCTTTTACCTGCTGCCCTTTTATAATGTGTGCCTTCTACCTCTAACCCTCCCCCTCTAGTGCTCACCTGATTCCATGGGACAACTTGTGCCTGTCCTTACAACAGAGTCTGGGTTGCCCATTTGAAAAGCATCACAAAATCCACTAAGACCCCACCCATTTTACAGTACACGTTTGTAACAATCTAAAGTGGAGTTTTTGCAGTTTCTCTGGTATGCTGTGGGTCTCAAATGTAATTTTTCTTCCACTGTAATGAGTTGTTTGCTTAGTTGGCATGCTGGAAACGGATTGCATTAAAGGTTCGAAATTCATGTCAGTTACACCATTTATGGTTACCCAGTCCCTTTTAACCAATCTAGGTTTTGTTAGTTGCTCCCAGGTGTATTCTGGAGGTTTCACTACCAGAACTGACAAATAGAGAACACTCCCTGGGAAAAGTGCTGGGAGGCATCAGGGGACAGAAAGTGATCGTGGTAGGGCCCACCCACGCAATCCACGCATACACTCCAAACAATAAGGCCACTAAATGCTGCTTTGTAATCTGTCCTTCCTGCAATCCCACGCTAGTCACATAGGTAGGGTTTCTTCTTCATCCCCATACTCAACAATTCCTTGTGGAATGATGACTTTCTAGGGCATTGCCATATTACGCTGTATGCACATATTGTTGAGCATACAGCATGCAATGACAATGTGCCAAACGTTTTGGTGGTAAACTGCAGTGCACCACCAGTATTCTATTGGCAACAGAACCTGGTTTGAAGCATGCTTAAATGTGTGCCGCATTTTTCAACCGCTCTGCAGTCCTCGGTGATTCGTTATGGGGTCAGTAGCCATGACGTGATCGGATAGCTGAATTCACCTGTAAAGGGTGTGGGTGAAACATTTGTCAATACATGCACACTTTTTAGATGAACAGACATATATAGAGGTGTTGATTATGCATGGCTATGTTAATGGAACATGGGTATGTGATGCGGGAGATGATCTGGTTATACAGATATGGCTTTATGCTGGCCATTGTAGTTGTTTCCCCTCAACCAAAACCCCTCCGCTTTAAAGTGGCAATCAACAATTGTGGTCTGATCACATGGAAATCATGTCCTCTGTCCCCTTTATATGACCATGACCATGTACACAAGAGGGTACTGTTGCACTGTAACATCGAGTAATGTGTAGAGACAGGGAACCTTGGAAACCAGTGTGTGATGGTCATGTTAGCATCACAAGTCATGTGTACATTCTGAGCATGCTGTTGCTTTCTGTTCCTGTAGACCTACTGTGTTGTCTAGGTGGGCACTAATGGCACATATGTGCAGTCCATGTCACCAATTATATTGGGGAATTAGGTGACATAGGTGACATAGAAGCATTCTTTAATTCCATGTATGTCCTTTTTCGTTACTGGAAGAGGCATACGTGTTGCTTCTTTGCTTAGTACGGCAGGTCGCTCCAATGTAAATGTTCTTGAAAATGTGGACTGGGCCATGCCTTGCATCATTGTAACAGTGTGGTTATTGCTGCCTTTTGAAAGCAAATGGAGTATGGCCTCTAACCTCAGGGTATCCCATTTCTTTATCGACAGTAATTACTTTGTGGTAATTGACTACAAAGTAATTACTTAGAAACTACATCGAAATTTATGGATATTTCTGGGTTAAGGGGTAAAAAGGGGATGAGGAGGGTTTTGGGTAGTGGTCGTAATGAAGGGGAATGGGGCATTGGGGGGACTGCCCCAAATAAAAAGTGAAAATGTGATGGAATTACTTTGTAGTAAATTACCACAAAGTATTTTCTGTCAATTAAATGACATGGAACTAACTTCGGTATAGGGTTTGGTCGGCAGAGCATATGCAAAATGTGCTCTCAAGGTCCCTCTTAATACTCTGGAGTAACTGGATTATGGTTTGCCTGTTGAGGCAATACGTTCCCAGGATTTGTGTTTCTGTTAGTGCCCATGGGGTTATTTTGAACCTGGATATCAGGGGCCTCTGCATTCTCCTCTGGTCCTGTTTGGTAAATTCTGCATGTTTGCAGCATTCCTTTTGGGCATCAAATAGCAGGAACAGTACCCCAGCAATGTTGACAGTGCTCCACTGAGCTGCAAGTTACTGTTGGTCTTGGGACTGTTTTTTTATAAGAGTTTTTAAAGGAAGGGGTGATTAAGTGCACCTGTGATTGATTTCCTCCACCAGCCCCTCTTTACTGTCTACTCTTTTGATGACAGTAATTTCCTATAGTATTTCATTTCATGCCCAGTAAATATGGTCCGAATTATAGAGTAAATATTGCATCAATTATTGCCCACTCTCTGAACTGTGCAGGTGTGGTGAGGCAAGGTTACTGCATCTGTTATTTCTGTAAGCTTTGCATCTGGTATTATCGCATACATCAGTGATTTGCACTTATAAGGTGAACTAAATTGTGCAGTATTTATTGACCCTGCATGTTTTAAATTGCCCCCGACCCCCACTCATAATTGTAAGAGGATTCAATTCAACACTACAGCTAAGTCAATGCCTACTCTGGGATACTGAATGGAAACCCTTATTGATATATCTTTGTGTCCAGTTCATGAGTTCTGGATGACTACCCCTATATAACACCCCTCTCTTAGAATCCCCCTGACCCCACTGAGCCAAGAAGTAGTTCTGTTTTGCAAGTTTAAAAGGTTTATTTGAGAAATAAAACAAAATATAGATACCACGCTTTTATAATAAATTAATAATCGATATCACCCTTATAAATATAATGTTAATCAACAATGGGTAATCTGACATTAGCACACTTCTTTATAATCAATGAGGAGTTAGTATAGGATGGATAAAGTAGCAAAAATACTTTTATGATTTCAAGGGAAAAGCAATGAGGAATAAAATGCAGTACAGAAATACTTGATATGATTTTAGCAAAAAATAAGATAATCACTTTTTCTCTGGCAATTCACCCCCCCCCGTATGCAATGTAAGAAATGGAAGGAGAAGGAAGTAACATACACAGTTCTCAGGAATGCAATCAAATACAATACGAAATTCAATTCCCACCCCAGCAAGCTTAGACAAAACCGGTATGAGTTTTAAAACACAGGCCCAAGTGCTTTGAATGTGGTGGCGATGAAGTGAGAAATATGCTGAAAATGCTTTTAATTCCCTTTAGGAGGTTCAGGGTGAGTGATAGATACTTGGGATGAGCTCAGGCTCGCTTTAGCAATGCTCTATGAGTTATTACCAAGTTGCAAACGGATTTTAACAAAAGAAAGAATGGAGCTGCTATTTTGACAAGGGGAGAAATTGAGCCAAAATCGCAAATCGCGGTACATTTCGTGAGTGTGTGAATCGTGATTATGGCAAAAGTATAAGGAGTAGCAAATCTGTTCTAGGTTCGTTGGAAACCTGGAATTCTAAGCTTTAAGAGGAAAGTTAAATTCCGTTCCTAGCCCAAACGGTTCCAGAGTTACGGACGATTAAATAAAGGTAGTTTTACGGATTTAAAGTAAACTCAAAATGGCAGGTGACAGCTTGCAGCTACAGAATTGACAGGTGACAGTTGTGCAGCTTTACAAATGACAGATGACACGATTTCTAGGAGGCTGTTCTACTTAGGTTAAAATAGTTTGGATTAGATTATTTTAACTAAGAGATTGGTTCTGCACAGTTCTGCTAGGTACTCACAATATAAATTTGAAATAGGCCTCGCCACGGATCTGGTCAGGTTTTGGACTGGACTCCGGTTCTGATCTCGGCACTTCACAGTGATCTGGGTCAGCTCTCTGGTTCTGCTCACAGTGGTCTGGGTCACTCTGGATCTCTGGTCTGGTCTCTGGAAATTGTCCTTGGCAAAAGAATTCAAACAGCTCGCCCGGCTGTGGAATAGTTTGCAAATGATTTTAAGGTTGCTGAGGCCTGCTGAGAAGAGTTCTCAGTTTGTGGGTTTAGGCCCTTGCTTTAAGTTCTAAAGTAAAGTTCTGGTCTTTGGAGATTGATGGATTTGAAGTCTGGATCTCTGGATGTGAAGTCGTCGGTCAGCATGCTCCGCAGCAAATGGAATTGAATGTCTCTACCTGTCCCCGCAGTCTCTTTTTATGTGTTTTGGAAAGTGGGTGTGTGCCTTGGTCATAACTTAACCTGCCCCTCTCACTTGTCATTGGCCCAATTCTCCCCTCTCCCATGATTGGGGGAAGGAAATGTGAGTCAGAGTGATGCTGTAGGTTTTATGGTCAGAGGAACCTCCCCTTGTCAGATTGCACACAAATCTATTTCTGACCCAAATACATATTTATCTATGCACCATTTTTCTAATATTATAGGTCCAGTTAACATATTTTCTGTTGCACCAAACCATCCGATCCCTGTCTTTGTACGATGTTGTGTCCACTGATGATAGAATTCTCCCCTTTTCATCCAGATAACGACCTCTAAACCTTTCCAGATTTTACACAAATGTGCACCAGGGATATGGGTTACCGATGATAAAGTGTCAGATTTTTTACATGCATACATTTGGAGTGAGACCCTATTTTCGCTAGCAACCCCCCGGAATACACCACAGGGTCCTAACGCCCCTTAAAATGTTCACAGAAAAATCACAAAAATAATGATATTACTAATATAATGCTGACAAGTCCGCACTATGAGTTATCTATCTTTTTAAAAATATGCTCTGGTCAAAAAAGGGGTGTGGCTTCCCACATCACATGGTGGAATAACTGGTTTATCCACTTCCCCCAAGCTCAGCTGCTAGCAGAGGCACTGCCCCTCCCAGTTTCCCCTAAGAGGAAGCCACTTTTACGACGCCCCCATATAACATTTGCCTGAGTACAGGACAGGCCTTTGTTCAACTCCCTGTAGTCCCCAGCTGCCACTCCCCTTTCAATCAACAGGGTCATGTGACCTCAGGATGCAGCCAGGCCTGGCAGACACAGCTGTTGATCCAGTTTCAACTATATAAATGCCTAATTATTATAACTCCTGTCGGGGGTAGTTGTCAGGCAGAATTCAGTTTCATTAAGCCAGGTTTCAGCTAAATGTCACTTTTTTTTCCCAGTTTAAATCACTTACAATTTTTACATATACATTAAATAATTACTTCCTTCAAGTCATTTCAGAATATAGTTTTACATTGTATCCACCTCTTAGCAAGTCTTTCCTTGGTCTGGTTTTGTTTCATTTGTTCAGTTTTACACAAAAGTCTGGTGCTTTTAAAACGTCGGCTTTCTGATAGTGGTGAGTACTGGTAATGCAACCATTTTTGGGATTAAGAAAATGAATTCCCCACAGTTCTGAGTTGCTTTTTTTTTGGCAATCAGCATTGCCGTTCCCAATGGTTTCAGGCTACTGTGTGTGTAGCCCAATGGTGGTTTTAGGCAGTGCCCTCCTGTGCTCACAACATAGGCAAAAATGGGTGGCAGCCTATTCTTCATGTTTTCCCTGTGCACTCTCTGGGGAGTTCTGGCCATCATGATGTTTTCCATGCCAGTACTGCACAGTTTTATTGTAGGGCTTGGATGCATGGGTAAAAACATCCCACAAGCCCCCCATCTTGCAATGGCCATTCTGTCCTTTCACTGATGGAACTCGCAAGATCTGGGATGTTCGCCTCCTCTTCTTCCAATTCCATAGGTGGCACAGTTCAGCATCTTTTCCTCCCTCCAGTCGATCAATCAGTTCTCCTTGCTGGTCCTGATGGGAGGATTGGGCGGTACCCCGGGCCCCTTGGATCTCTGCTCCCGGTCTCCGGATCGTCCTCCTTGGCCAGTCTCCAGGTTTTCTTTCTCCTAGGACGACAAAGGAAAAGCGGCAATACCTATTCGTAGACATTTTTCCATCACTACTAATGGTGTGGCAGACATATATATTTTATACTTTAACATACCTAACATTTTACTTTTGAGATACAAGTTATCATTCAAAGACAGTGGCTTACAAGAGTATAATATTTTAGAGACTATATGTGTGATATTTTAGGGTTGGAACTGAATTAATCTGGAGCAGTGCCCTCTGGTATTGCAGAGGACTCCTCCAGTTGCTACAAAGTGTGCCTGGGATGGCAACACTTTAGCTGGTTAATATGGACCCACTTGTCATCCCCTTCCGCCAGACTGCCTTTGGGGATGCAGATCTTGTAGGCCACAGGGGAGATTTTGTGTATAATTTCAAACGGTCCCTTCCATGTAGGCAAGAATTTTCGCTGTTTGGCCTAGTTCCTTTGGAAATTGTATAGATAGACCCGATCACCCACCTTATATTCCTTTCGGGTAGTTTTTAAATCATAGTGGGTCTTCATGCTCTCGGCTGATCTTTCTAGATTCCGCTGAGCATAGGCAAAAGCATGCTGAAGGTGTTTCCTTAAATTCTCCACATACACATGAGTTGTGGAGGCATTTATCAACGTTTGCTCTTGGGTTCTGTAGAGCAAATGCTGGGGAAGCACCATCTTGCGTCCAGTCATCAACTCAAATGGTGACATTTTAGTTGCAGATGAAGGGGTAGATCTGTTGGCCATTAGGACCAGAGGTAGTGGGATATCCCAACTTGGCCCAGAATCTGCCACAAACTTTTTTTAAGATGCTCACAATGGTTCGGTTATATCTCTCCACTGCTCCAGAAGAAGCTGGCCTGTAAGCAATATGTAGCTTTCGTTTGACCCCCAGTATCTCCCACATCTTTGTCATTACTTCACTGGTGAAGTGGCTACCTCTGTCTGACTCAATCCTTTGAGGTAGACCAAAACGGGAAAATATGTGGTTAATCATCAGGGCAGCTGCTGTTTCTGCCTTGCAATTTGGGGCCGGGAGACATTCCACCCACTTGGTAAACAAGCATGTAACGGTCAACATGTACTTGTTTCCTCTAGACGAGCGAATCACAGGGCCTACAAAGTCGATTTGCAAATCTGACCATGGCAGTGTCATCCCCCTCTTTTGGAGAGGCCCACGGTGTGTGAGGGATGATGGCTGAAATTGTGCACACACAAGACACCCCTTCAAGTATTGGTTGAGGTCCTGCCCCATGTGTGGCCAGTAGGCAACCTCTCTTAAGATTTCCAGTGTTGTGTGAAACCCCCTATGACCGGCGGTGGCCGCATCATGGGCGTGACTTAACATCAGGCTTCGGAAAGAGGTAGGAACCACCCACTGATCGTGGCCAGCTTTGGATTTCCTTACCAGCAAACCGTCTTGGATTCGGAACATTTTTGGACATTTCATCAACACTCTTAGGTCCTCTTTCCCAATGTAATCGGTATCCGTCAGGGGAAAGTTCTCAGGGTCCTCAAGGTGTTGCTTAAACTTACCAATAATTGGATCTCACTTCTGAGCTGTAATTAAATCAGCATCAGGGGTCTCCTTACTCAATTGTGCAGTTGAAAGATCATTGTGAGCATTTGTCTGGGACCTAGTGATAGCAGTGACCTGCATTTCCCCCAACAGGGACTCTACTTCTATGAGATCCCTTTGGATGGCCCCGGTTTTGGCCAGCTGATCAGCTAAGTCATTTCCAGTTTTGTCTGGTCCCTCTATTTTGGAATGACCCTTGATCTTTTTCCAGTAGATGGTCATCCCATTCGAGGTGACCAGATCATCAATGTTTTGGATTAACTTCCCATGTTTCAGGAGTTTGTTATTAGCACATAACATGCCTCTGGTTTTCCAATTAACCAGGTGCTCCACGAACCCGTTCCGTACATAATCCGAATCAGTGATTATGACCAGTTCGTGGAGTTGATGTTGGACACCAGTGAGGATGGCCTGATGCACAGCCATCAACTCTGCCACCTGACTACTTCGGGGACCAATTTTGTATCCAGCGGAGGGTTCTGGAAACTCCTTCACCCAGGCATTCCCTACGCCGGCCACTAGTTCTTTCTCCCCATCGTTGTCAACATGGTAAGAGCATCCATCCACATAGACAGTGGGCATTCCCTCACACTTGTCTTCTTCAAAGACTTTGTGTGGGGAATTAAGGTATGCCTCCATGTTGTCCTTGACTTTTAGACTTTCGTCCTCGAGACAGTTTTCTCTGGCACAATCATGCAAGTCAGCCAGACCTTGCGCGAGGGGACTCTTCTTGTTTTGGCCATATTTGACCTCCACAGGAAAGCCTTGCATTGACAGAATCCAGGAAGTAATTTGGGAATTACTCACATTTCCGGCCCGGATTCTGTCACTTTGGAGGTATTGCAGAGGCTGGTGTGGAGTCTCCACTATGATGTGTTCCCCCTGGATAAACGGGCGGTAATTCTTCAATGCCCACAGCGTTGCCAGGAGTGCCTTCTCACAATCGTTGAATTTTTCCTCCATAGAGAATAAAGTTTTGCTCGCATAGGAGATTACTTTATTGACCTTGTCATGCTTTTGGTATAATACTGCCGTCAAGCATGTATTAGAGAACCCTGTCTCCAGGAAGAACTCCTTGTTTCTGACACGGTAAGCTAGGCAAGGTGCTTGTGAGAGGCTTCTTTTGAGTTGTCTTACCACCTCGGATTGTTCTGGATCCCATTCCCACTTGACCCCCCCCCTTCATGAGATGAATCAGGGGTCTAGTGATCTCTGCGTAGCCTTCAATGAACTTTCTGCTGTAATTAGTCAGTCCAAGGAGGCTCCTTAGTTCCCGCAGAGTTGTGGGGTCTTTCAGTTTCTGGAGTGCTTCCACTTTCTTTTATTGGGGACAGAGACCCTGAGGAGTAATCTCATGCCCCAAGAAATTAACACGGGTTCTACACCACTGTGCTTTCTGAAAGGAAAGTTTTGGTCCGGCGGCCCTCAACTGTGTCAGAACATAACGGATCTCCGCTATGTGTTCTTCTACAGATGAACTTTTGATGAGGACATCATCTACATAAGCCAGGTTACCCCTCGCACCCAGGTCGTGCATGGCCTTATGTAGGAAAATGTTTAATTCATTGCCGGAGTTGAGGTATCCGAAGGGAGTCCGGGTCCATGTGTACTGCTGGCCCCCAAAGGTAAAAGCCAGTTTGTATTGGTCCTCCCTACTGACAGGCACGGTCCAGTATCCATTGGTCAGGTCTATTGCTGTGAATACCTGTGACCCCTGAATCTGGGCCAGCCCTTGGTCAATGTAGGGCAGAGGCCATCGGGAAGTATGGACCCGTTTGTTGAGCTCCCTAAGGTCGGCGCAGAGTCTCCACTGGCCGTTTGGCTTCAATATTCCCAGCACCGGATTATTGAAAGTGCTGTGGACTGGACGGATTATTCCCTGGGACTCTAGGTTCTTAATTATTTCAGTAAGGGACTCCATGGATGCAAGAGGCAAGCGATATTGCTTCACAAACACTGGAGTCATTCCAGGGTCCGTGGGAATTGTTGTGGTGTGGATGTCGGTGCGAACACAGTCATATGAGTCTACCGCAAAGATATCTTGGAAATCCAAGAAAACTTGTTTAAACTTTTGCTTCTGTTCCAGAGTCACACAGGCATCAGCTAGGTTGACTCTCTCTTCCACCATCTGCCTGAAGCTTGGAAAGAATTCTGGTTTGGCTATCTCAGCGGCCTCCTCCAGCTGGGTGGAGAAGTCCCTGGTCAGAGTGCTGATTTGGACTGGAGGCTTCAGGTGGGAAAGGCAGCCCTCATGGACCTGGAAAATCACCTCATCCCTCCTGAAGTCACAAGTCACATCTTCCTTACCGTAAGGGCAAGAAGTGTACACCTGGAAGTTCCCCCCATGCCGGGTGAAGATCCTGTCTGGTGTTGTTTTGTCATCACTGTCACTGTCAAAACAGTCCTTGGGGATTGGTCCTAACAGTTCATTTCCTAGAGCAATGGAGAAATGTCGGTCATCAACCGCCATTCCAATAATGATGCCTGCGGCTAGAGTAATACTCTTTAAGTCGCTGTTATCCACCTCTATTGGAATGGTGTCATGTTCTATGTTGACTGATGGAGTTGGGTTTACCCCCAACCCTTGCTGTTGGAGAGAAGCATTTAGATGTATATAAGCATCAGGGTTTTGCAATTTTTGTCCTCTTTTAACTTTCACTTCCAGGGAGAATTGTCGGGTCCTTTCTGGGATGGTGACTTCCTCTTTGATCTGAATTGCAACTGCATAAGGTAGCAATTGAGCTGACCTAAATGCTTTTTCTGGATCATCAAAGCCCATGGGATTATCCGCTAATCGGGACCAAGCTTTGAAGTTTATTAGGTCCAAACTAATGGCAAAGCGATTGAGAATGTCACTGCCTAAGTAAAAGGCGGCAGTGACGTCTCGCACAATCCAACAATTATGTACTATGCTCTTGTTGCCAATGGAGATTTTGAGCATACACCTGCTTAGCAGGAGATGTTTGGAATTAGGTGCTTCCAGGTCAATTTACCATTTGTCTATCAGTTTGAATGTGAGAATGGCTGGATCTTTTGGGAGTTGGCGGAACATGGCTTCGCTGATGAAGCTCTTACCGTTGTTCACACACACTCGAGCGAGAACAGAGACCTTCCCATCATTTAACTGAACAGGGAGGAACAACTGCTCTCCAATTTGGTGAATATCAGCCAGGCTCTGAGCTGATTTCACATCTTTCTGGACTATAGGAGTGGGAGTTTCTGATTGTGGATTAGTAAAGAATTTCAGGGTGTTTCCTTCCAGTGTGGAATACCACCTTAAACTGCAAGGAAGGTTGATTTTCAGAAATAGAGAGGACCCCCCATCACCAGTCTGTTGTCCTACTGCTATTACTGTCACGTCTGGAGTTTGGTTGTTCTGGAAGTGAAATTCTACTTGGTCAGATTTTTGTTCAACCATGTGGCTGGTGCCGTTTAAACTAACATGGTTGACACTCTGTTTTAATTTTATTGGTTGGCTAGTCTGGGTCCAGAGGACCTTGTTTACACAATCTATTAGGGGTGACAACCTTCTCAGGAGGTCATTCCCTAGTAAACAAGGGGTGCCCTCTGGAGTCACTACTATGACCGGGTGTTTCACCTTGTGTCGCCCAATTTTAATGTCCAAGTCTGCAGTCCCCTCAACGGGAATTTCCTTCCCGTCAAAGTTCTGCAGTTGTCCAGGAAGAGAGGTGAGATGAATTCTGTAATTCTCCCCCCTTCCTGCATTTAGTTCCTCAAAGGCCCTTTTGGACAGAAGGGTAGCTTGGGATCCAGTGTCCACCAGTGCCAAAATTGTACCCTGCCCCTGTACTTGTACCGGGGCATAGTATCTTCCCTCTTTCTCCTCAAGGGGGCACAGATAATGCACATTTTTGGACAACTGGTGGGCTAACTTTCTGGTTTTGGACATTGCTAGCGAAGAGATTTGGGCAGAATTCTGTGGAGAGCCTTGGGAATCTGAGAGAAAAAGTTGGCAACTGGAGATCAGAGCCATTGTGGGTTCCCCTGGTTCCGGTTCTGGGCCGCCCCCACCTTTTTGGAGGCAGTCACCAGGATGGGTTTGAACCAGGTGATTTCGGTATTGTTGATTCTGGGATGAGATGATGGGCGGCGGTCGCTCAGTCTCCACATCTCCCCAGTCTGAATTGACATCCCTTGGGACCCATTTTTCCTTGGGAGGTGTTCCCCCATCTCTGAAGGAGAAGATCCTTTTCCCAGGATCTTCTGAGGATCCCTCTCCCTCAAATTGGAAGACCTGTACCTCCTCCACAAAGTGGGTCTGTTTGGGTCCTTTGTTTCTCCTACCTCCTCTCTGCTCCTTGGGTGGCAGACTTTCAGGGGTAGGAGATTTTGTTTCCGGTTCCTGGTTTTCCAGGGGCTGTTTACAAGTTGGGAAGGAAGCTTCCTCCAAGGCTTTACACCCCCCTTCCCCTTGTGCCTCCTCCCTGGGAACTGGTGTATTATCGGGGTGCTGCCCCCGTCATTTTTCTGGAGCACCAGGTCCAGAGTTTGGGGTATTCTGCGGTGGCATGCTCATCTGAGGGTTCTGTTGAGCCCTCAGTATGTGACCCAGATCCCGTGCCATATTTTGGACCTGGCGCTCTAGCTGGGAAACCCGCTCCGGCTGATACGGGGCTCTATTTTCTCCCCTGGGCTGATCCCGGGAAGGGTAGCTATCCCTTCTCTGGTAGTACCCCTGGTTGGGAAGATTTTGGTACCCCTCCACCCTTGGCCTCCCCTCTCCCGGATTAGGTTGTCTGGGCTCAGGGAATTGGGGAAAGAAGGATGGATGATTTTGGGGCGGGAAATTGGGTGGATACCTGGGGAAAAACTTCTGCCCAGGATTTGGAGAATTTCTGCCCTCCTGTGGAAAGTTGGGAGGGAAGTTCCCTGGGTTAGGTGCTTGGCTGGTTCCCCCCCCTTGGGCTGGAGGAGTCCACACATAACCCAGGATTGGTCGGTTTCCCTTATAGCGGGGACTTACATAGTCAGGGGAGCGGGGGACCCCATTTGTGGGACTACCTCCTCGACTCCCTGTCTGTGACTGGCCCAAGGGCCTTCTGGGCTGTGAATTATTTGGTGCAGGCAGGTTTTTAGGCCCCCCCATCTCCAAATCTAAAACGGGGGCAACCTTTACCTCTGCCAACTTGGCAGCAGCAGGGGTGCTGTTGGTTTTGGGGTTTTTCGGCGCGTTATTATTATTTTCGATAGACTTCTGCACCTCATAGATCCGAGTAGCCTGTTCAATGACCCAGTCTAAAGATCTTTTCTCATGAAAATCTCTCACGAGCTGGGTCATTATGTATTTGGGTAAGGCATGGAAAAACATATTGATAAATTCTCTGCTATCCGTGCGTACCCTTCTGGTGGTCTGCGCAAAAGCACGCTTTAATTCTTGCACAAACTCTTGTGGGGCCTGATCCTCCCCACATTGCAAATTGTAGGCTGCCTTGCAAGCCTCTTGAGGATTTATGTGCACAGAAAAATGTTTCAAGATGGCCGCCCTGTATGTGGACCACCTTGAATGGTTTTGATCCTCCAGCCCCGCAAAGAAACTGGAGTATTCTGGTGAGAAGGTCAACTTTACATATTGAATACAGCTTTGGCTGTCCTTCAAATGGAAAGTCTCCATCATTTGCTCATAGAGCTCCAAGTGTTCCCAAACAGAATACTTGGCGTTCTTATGATAAGGCGTGATGACACTCCTTATTGCCTTTATTTGTTTCAATGGGTCCTTAAGCAAGGCCATTTTTGCCTTATTGGCCTTTTTGGCTCGGGTAACCCTGGTCCATTCATCCTCCGACTCAGAAGCGCTGCTCCCAGAGGTGCCCGTCTGATCTTCCAGATTTTCCCGGATTCTGCGAGCCTGGGAATGGCTGGCAGAATGTGGGGACTTGGTCTCCTGTGTCCTGTAATGCTCAGAGGAGTCTTCAGACCCCTCCTTGCTGCCAGGATTTGATGGGTATGCCCCCCACTGACCTAACTGGGCAGAGCTTTTCTGGATGCCCTTAATGGGCCTACTCTCCTGGGGTTCCCCACTAAATTGCACTGTGCTTGGGTGCCCATACCCGGATGCCCGCCCATCCATTCCTGGGAGGTACTGGCCTATGAGCCCCATACTTCTAGCGGGATAGTAATCTGCCGTCTCCGTGGCCCTGGGCTCATGTGCGCGAGGGGACATGGGGGTGGCAGAGTCCAGGGACTGGGAGAGATGAAGGCCTCTGGTACCAGGGCTCCTGAGGTTATGCTCAGGCGCTTCCCTTTCCCAGCGCACCTCGTCTCTATCAGCCCCTCCTCCCTGTTGCAATGCAGTTCCTCAGTTAAGGCCTTACTAGACTCTATCAGTCTCTCCTGCATCGCTACCTGTTGCTGGAGCCTATCATTGTGCTGACAGAGAGCCTCATTTTCTCTCTGTGCCTCCTGATTGGTCCTGGAGTACTGGGCCAGTCTCTGCTGCAGGAGGGTTACCTCCTGAGCTGTGTCCCTATTGGCCTGCTCCTTTCTTGCCAGAGCATCCTCCACCCTCCTGGTGTGCTCTAACAAGTTCTGGTGTTCTTTTTGGAGGTCACCCAGTCCCTGGAGGGCCAGGTGATTTTCTTCCATTTTCCTTTTTAAGTGGCAGACTTCCTGGCCTAAGGTATCTCTTTCCTGACTAAGAGCCTGCATCTGTGCCGCCAGGTCATCCCTTTGCCTTTGGAAGGCACCAGCTTTCTGATGCTCCTGGTCAAACTCTGCCTGGGTATCCAGGTCTTTCAAAATCAGTTTATTGCTCTCTGCCTTCTCCCTAACTAGGTGGCTTTGCAGGGTGACTACCTGCTCGGCACATGCCCTATTGAAATCTAATTGTTGCTCCAGCTTTTTCTGGCTCTGCAGTAGGGAGTCCAAACCTTCTTGGTACTCCTTCTGCAAGGCCAGAAATCTGGTATCCTGGTCCGCCTTTTCCTGTTGCAGCACATCCATATCCTCCTTTATTTTAGTGATGTACTGTCTGCTGTCCTTTTCTGACTCCTGGCTCCTGAGCAGCCTCTGCTCAGAGGAGTCCAGATCAGATTGGGCCTTCTCTAACGCAATCTGTTGCCTATTTGCCAGATCTTGGTCTTCAGCACATTTGTCCTGCATGGCTCCCATATATAGATACAAATATGCCGCTATCCTGGCAATCTTATTATGTTCATCTTTGGCTTTAGGGGCCATATATAGTTCACTCAGGGCCCCATGTTGGGGACCCTGATCTTCCATATATCTGACCCTGTTTCAGTGACCTGTTGCGTGATTGCCTGCAACCAGACCGTTTGGTCCTGATGAATCCACTCACCTCTCACAAATAGCTTATGTAAGAAGTGCTCTCTGGCTATTTTCATATCTACCAAGGTCGTCATTCTGGAATTCCTTCCTGACTTACAGAAGTTTGTATTTTATTTTGCAAAACAGACCGTTTCCTTAAAGCGTTCCTTTGAGGAGTGCTTTACAGCGTAACACAGCGTGGTGATCCGACCGGATGTATGTCTCCTGTCAGTTAGCACACTGTATTAATCTGCACAAGCAATAAATCTAACCCAGAATATCACGGCTCGAGCCCCCACTTTGTAAGAGGATTCAATTCAACACTACAGCTAAGTCAATGCCTAGTCTGGGATACTGAATGGAAACCCTTATTGATATATCTTTATGTCCAGTTCATGAGTTCTGGATGACTACCCCTATATAACACCCCTCTCTTAGAATCCCCCTGACCCCACTGAGCCAAGAAGTAGTTCTGTTTTGCAAGTTTAAAAGGTTTATTTGAGAAATATAGATACCACGTTTTTATAATAAATTAATAATCAATATCGCCCTTATAAATATAATGTTAATCAACAATGGGTAATCTGACACTAGCACACTTCTTTATAATCAATGAGGAGTTAGTATAGGATGGATAAAGTAGCAAAAATACTTTTATGATTTCAAGGGAAAAGCAATGAGGAATAAAATGCAGTACAGAGATACTTGAGATGTTTTTAGCAAAAGATAAGATAATCACTTTTTCTCTGGCAATTCACCCTCCTCCCCTATGCAATGTAAGAAATGGAAGGAGATGTAAGTAACACACACAGTTCTCAGGAATGCAATCAAATACAATACGAAATTCAATTCCCACCCCAGCAAGCTTAGAGAAAACCGGTATGAGTTTTAAAACACAGGCCCAAGTTCTTTGAATGTGGTGGCGATGAAGTGAGAAATATGCTGATAATGCTTTTAATTCCCTTTAGGAGGTTCAGGGTGAGTGATAGATACTTGGGATGAGCTCAGGTTCGCTTTGGCAATGCTCCATGAGTTATTACCAAGTTGCAAACGGATTTTAACAAAAGAAAGAATGGAGCAGCTATTTTGACAAGCTTTACAAATGACAGATGACACGATTTCTAGGAGGCTGTTCTACTTAGGTTAAAATAGTTTGGATTAGATTATTTTAACTAAGAGATTGGTTCTGCACAGTTCTGCTAGGTACTCACAATATAAATTTGAAATAGGCCTCGCCACGGATCTGGTCAGGTTTTGGACTGGACTCCGGTTCTGGTCTCGGCACTTCACAGTGATCTGGGTCAGCTCTCTGGTTCTGCTCACAGCGGTCTGGGTCACTCTGGATCTCTGGTCTGGTCTCTGGCAATTGTTCTTGGCAAAAGAATTCAAACAGCTCACCCGGCTGTGGAATAGTTTGCAAATGATTTTAAGGTTGCTGAGGCCTGTTGAGAAGAGTTCTCAGTTTGTGGGTTTAGGCCCTTGCTTTAAGTTCTAAAGTAAAGTTCTGGTCTTTGGAGATTGATGGATTTGAAGTCTGGATCTCTGGATGTGAAGTCGTCGGTCAGCATGCTCCGCAGCAAATGGAATTGAATATCTCTACCTGTCCCAGCAGTCTCTTTTTATGTGTTTTGGAAAGTGGGTGTGTGCCTTGGTCATAACTTAACCTGCCCCTCTCACTTGTCATTGGCCCAATTCTCCCCTCTCCCATGATTGGGGGAAGGAAATGTGAGTCAGAGTGATGCTGTAGGTTTTATGGTCAGAGGAACCTCCCCTTGTCAGATTGCACACAAATCTATTTCTGACCCAAATACATATTTATCTATGCACCATTTTTCTAATATTATAGGCCCAGTTAACATATTTTCTGTAGCACCAAACCATCCGATCCCTGTCTTTGTACGATGTTGTGTCCACTGATGATAGAATTCTCCCCTTTTCATCCAGATAACGACCTCTAAACCTTTCCAGATTTTACACAAATGTGCACCAGGGATATGGGTTACAGATGATAAAGTGTCAGATTTTTTACATGCATACATTTGGAGTGAGACCCTATTTTCCGCTAGCAACCCCCCAGAATACACCACAGGGTCCTAACGCCCCTTAAAATGTTCACAGAAAAATCACAAAAATAATGATATTACTTATATAATTCTGACAAGTCCGCAGTATGAGTTATCTATCTTTTTAAAATTATGCTCTGGTCAAAAAAGGGGTTTGGTTTCCCTACATCACAGGGTGGAATAACTGGCTTATCCAATTCCCCCAAGCTCAGCTGCTAGCAGAGGCACTGCCCCTCCCAGTTTCCCCTAAGAGGAAGCCACTTTTACGATGACCCCATATAACATTTGCCTGAGTCCAGGACAGGCCTTTGTTCAACTCCCTGTAGTCCCCAGCTGCCACTCCCCTTTCAATCAACAGGGTCATGTGACCGCAGGATGCAGCCAGGCCTGGCAGACACAGCTGTTGATCCAGTTTCAACTCCTGTCGGGGGTAGTTGTCAGGCAGAATTCAGTTTCATTAAGCCAGGTTTCAGCTAAATGTCACTTTTTTTTCCCAGTTTAAATCACTTATAATTTTTACATATACATTAAATAATTACTTCCTTCAAGTCATTTCCGAATATAGTTTTACATTGTATCCACCTCTTAGCAAGTCTTTCCTTGGTCTGGTTTTGTTTCATTTGTTCAGTTTTACACAAAAGTCTGGTGGTTTTAAAACGCCGGCTTTCTGATAGTGGTGAGTACTGGTAATGCCACCATTTTTGGGATTAAGAAAATGAATTCCCCACAGTTCTGAGTTGCTTTTTTTTTGGCAATCAGCATTGCCATTCCCAATGGTTTCAGGCTACTGTGTGTGTAGCCCAATGGTGGTTTTAGGCAGTGCCCTCCTGTGCTCACAACATAGGCAAAAATGGGTGGCAGCCTATTCTTCATGTTTTCCCTGTACACTCTCTGGGGAGTTCTCGCCATCATGATGTTTTCCATGCCAGTACTGCACAGTTTTATTGTAGGGCTTGGATGCATGGGTAAAACATCCTACATAATCAGGCCTTTAGATGTAGAAGGCCTTGCACTGCCTCAATAAATGTACCACATTTGTATTGTTTTGGGGGGTTGATACTTTTTTTAATAACCAGGCACCGCTTTGTTACATGCGACTGCAGTGACTGCAGCGTCTGTTTCTGCTCCTTGGATAGTTTGAATCAATTGTGATAAATCAGCCAGAGCATTGTATTTTCTTTTTTTAAACTTTCAGAAAGAAGATAGTCATGTTGGGGGATTTATTTGTGGGAGGGGGTATTTATGAAAGAGCGCTCTTTTTTCTTTTCTATTCATCTGATATTTTAGGGTCTGCATATTTTTGTTTACCTCTATATGTTTACTACCATCAGCTGAAGAATTCTAATATATCACCGGAACTTCTTTTGCAGAACTACACAATTACTCAAGTTATAGCCCACAGGCTGACCAGAAACCTTCATTTTTCAACATGGAAGAAAATGACTTAAAAACACTGCACTCATAGTGGCTTATTTACCATGTCTCAGAGTTCACCCACATTACTGCAGTGCAGAAGATTGTGTTGCATCTGCAGCTGGCCAAAAGCAATGCATTATGATCAAAGAAAAGGAATCGTTACTGTCCAACTCATCTTGACCTATCCACAGCCATTCTTACTCTCCAGTTAGCGGATATTCAGAAAGAATGAATTCATGCGCCCCCCTCCCCCCTTGCCATCTTCAGCTTGATTTCACAGTGTAGTACAGCATTTTAAAGGGAAATGTCTCCACCCAGCAGGCAAAACATGGATTGCATGTGGAATATTTGTAAATGTGGGTGAGGTCTTCAGTTTTAGAAAAACTGCCTCTTTATATAACCAGAAACCCACAATCAGAGACATAGCCATTTACCCAGTCATGTACACCAATAAACATACACACTATAATAGCCAGACTAACAAATATACTAACTCCATACTGATATATTTTCAAAATATCAATATTGGTCCCCTAACATTTCACATTGTAAGTCAATGTATAAACGATATCAGTGGCACACAAACACCAATTAATGAAATTAGTTTTAGAGAAACAAATTGAACATTTGTTGGTCTGAAAATGAGATTTTATCAACAGTAAAAAGGATTTACTTTGCAGCTGCAAAGAGAACATTTGTATTTTCTGAAAGTATAGACCATTATTTTCAAACATTGTTATTATTTTTGTTATTGCTATTATTATTATTATTATTATTATCATGGCGCTAAACAACACTGTGAGGGGGAGAACAGAGATATTATAAGGAGTGCTCGTGTTTGCATAGAGTAATCAGGAGAGACAACAATTATTGAAGTTATTTTTATACAAATGTAATGGCCAGAGAGGAATTTTGCGTCATAACCCCATCGACCTGTGAGGGCTGTGAATGAACTCCTCCCCAGTCCATTGCACCCACCTTATTGTAATTTACCCACCCCCTAACACAATGCCTAACTTCAATGAGGAGCTCATGGGCATACTAACAGGGGTTAACACTCCTAATACATCCACCTTGCTCATAGGAGACTTTAACAGGAGTAAGGGAAATGCTGGATATATAGAAGCAATCTCCTTCGAGCAATACTTAAAAAATGTTGATGTCATTGTTCACAATAACAAGGGCACACATGTTAAGGGCAACGTCCTGGAATGAGCCCCGGCTAGGAACATGCAGTTTGGCTCCATTTGTACTACCCCTGTGTCTGGTCTGACAATTTGCCCTTCGTCTTTAAAATAACTCTGCATGGGAAAGAGGCTCAGCAAGGAAAACCACTTAAAAAAGTGACTAGTAGGAATTTAAATAAAATTGCCTACATAACATCATGGCAAACACATCAGAGCTTGGTCTACCAGAACTGCTGGCCTCACACTATGAGCTCGTTTTGATGGACATGTTTAACAACATAGCACCTGTTAAAACCAAGATGGTTATGGACAGGCCAAACCATCGTATTTGGTTCTCTTTGGAACTTACTAAATTGAATCCGAGGAAGAGGACAGTAGAACGTCATTGGAATAAAATCAAGACCAAAGAAAAGACTGATGAAAATAAAATCATTTGGAAGAACATAGAAAAACAGTACAGGGACAATATCTTCAAAGCTAAGTAAAACTTTTCAATGTTGAAATTGAGGGCTCTTCCAACAGCACTAGGAAACTGTTTGATTCTGAAAACTTTGGAGAAATCCCACTTGGAGTCAGACCTGTTTTCCCCTACAATGGATGGCTGTTCTAACATCCAACAAGCTATCATAGACAAAATTAGAGCGGCACATGCTAACATCGTGGCAGACCCGTCTTCAGCTATACCATCCGAGAATACTGAGGTACGCTTGAGTGCAGAGCTCCAACTTTTCAACTTCTCTGCTATTTCAGTAGAGACCATGGAGGAAGTTCTTTGGAAAATGCACCCCACTTCCTTTAATGGTGATACTCCAGCGGCTAAAATTATTCTGAACAATGCCAGCACCTTTGCACCATTTCTTACACGCTTCACTAACACCACCTTCTGGCATAGAATCATTCCGGAATATGTCAAGAAGGTTGTAGTTACACCTCTTCTAAAAGTTATAGATTAGATGAGAATTACAAAAAGAAAGGGCAGATTATATCTCATTGCTTCCGACTTTGTGGCTACTCAGAATGGGCATTGGCAAAGTCCAAAGACATAATGTAAGACAGATCAAGAGAAACACTGTTAAGTAAACAAACAGCAGAGGTATATGAGGATAAAAAACAAAGAATATAATTCCGTTCATAACCATTTCCACCAATAAAGTGGATGGAATAAGATCAATATTTAAGAAACAATGGCATATAGAAAATGAATATGATATATTACATATTATAACTTCCATTACCATTAGACGTTACCAACTATCAAGGAGAAGCTAACTAAAAGCTACTCTGAGAAAGAAAGGCCAATTAATATGTCATATTAGTGGCACCCACAAAGAGTTTTTTTATCTGTACTAAATGTGCCTTATGGGAATGCGGTACAAATAAAGGCCGGGAATATTCACAGAAACCAGGTGGCAGAAGATGGAATATGAAGCAGCGCATTAACTTAGAGAGTGAGTGCATGATTTATGGCTTATTTTGCACTTTAAATGCTCGGATATATGGAGCAGTATCCAAAATGTAATGTTGAGTTTTGAAATGTGCAACAAGACCATCAGAAATAAGTAGTAGTGCTTGGAACAGTCCTCATTTATTCCCCTTTATTAAATATAAGTAATATGAGAAACATATCCCACTGGCTCTTGCCACCCAGATAAGTAAACTCTAACCTTTAGTGAAAGGATGTCAGGATGTCATCACAACAAATCAGACATCATGCAGGTGCCACAGGAATACAAGAACACTTAAGATCAATATGATGTATAAATGTGTTATATGCAGTAGCAATGCATGTACAAAGCCACATGGCAGTGTTGTTAACTTACAGATTGCCAGTTTGATTGACCCACATAGGAGAAAAAGGATTGAGAGTCCATATTGAGGACAGCAGAACCCAAAATGACATGATCCGATAGGACTCAATATGGCAGAAGAACTGGATCTTTTCCTGTATTCATAAATCAAGAATGAGCAGATTTAGAAGATGGGACCTGCTCATCTCCCATTGGGTGGCATATAATTCTAACGTCTATCCTTTGATCAGCTATAATCACAACTACTGAACTAATTTGCATCCTTGTTGAACAATTAAACTTCATGGGATTATTATTTTGTAGTAAGATTATTAGTAAATCAGGATTGTTTTTGAGTGTTTTTATTGTTTCATCTATGCACACCACACATAACACAAATTATGGCTCTATATTGCTTCTTTGATCATCATAAAAAATATGTCGCAAAAGTGTTCTGGTTTTTGTAATTTATTATGGTCCTAACAATGCCTGCACATATAAGTTTAATGGACTCACCAACAGGAGGAGCAAGGATTTATTTCAGTTTACACAAGTCTTCAAGGAAAGAGTTCATAAAAGGTCCCAAATGCAGCACACATCCAGCGAACCCTATTTCCGCTTCAAAAGTCAGTTTGAGAACCTGACACCCACAGGCCAGCAATGTCCTTCTCTAGGAAAGAAATTAAAACAAAGAAAGGAAACCCAGAAAAGGGAAGGGAAACTAAGTCACAGCACATTTGACATTAGCAGTAATAAAATAACCAAATATTCGGTAATTCCATCTGTTTACAGCATTATCTTTATATTTATGAAATTATTGAGGTGGAATAAAAAAGCTCTACACTGCCTCTGAAGAGGATAAGATTTGGATGAGAAGATAATTTATAAGTAGTGTTCAACAAAAAAGACAAAAACAGAAACCAAGTCCATAGTACTATATACATTTAGGAGCACATTTTATGTTTAAACGTGTATTATAAAAAGGTGTAATTTGGCGGCGAGGTGCCCGTACATTTGCGCTGCAACGTACACGGCTCCCCACCACCAAACTTTCATCATTTGTATGGCAGTGTGGGAAAGTGCAGGCCAACATTTGGTGTACACGTGTATGCAACTTTTTTGCCCTGCACTTGTGCACTCCACCATGCAAAGTGAGTAAACGTTGCCTGCCATGCTCGTAGCGTTTAATTTTAATTGAGAGCACCGCTTGCCATTCTCAATTGACAAGCAGCACTCACAATTACAATGCTTGCATGTCAGGCAGGGTTTACATGTATTTGTACACGCTGCCTGCCTGCCACGCATTGTGTACAATGGATCCCTATGGGGTTTACCCACTTTATGCTGGTGAATAAAGCAGGCAAACCCCATAGGGATCTACAGCATTTCGCCAGCATGAAAATGCATGTTGACGCAACTGCTAGAGCATTTGTATGTCAGAGAAGAAGGGAGGCAGCAGAAACGCAAGTTGCGTTCTGCCCCTCTTCTCCTTCATACAAATGATTGAAAATGCATGGCGGCGTGAATAGAAGGCATTAAAGCCACTCAAGAGTTTCACTCATTCCATTTTTGTTGCAGCTCTTTGCAACATGAGCTCCATCGTGATCCTTGTTTCATTTACAATACTATTTAAGGATGGCCATCAGAATCAAAAATTGTCACGTCAAATATTTCTTTTCAATGCACATTTTCATACAAACTCCCCTTAATAACCTTGCAGACTGGCAGTGGGATGGGCAAAGGGTCAAGGGTCTACCCTGACATACAAGATGCTGGAAATCTGGTACAGTTATTTAGGTGATCCCAAGCCGACCCCAATTGGGTTCCTACTCTAAGGTAGCGTAGGGGACAGCAAAAGGAGCATACATATCCATACAGATCCACATGAGCACTGAGTGGGAAATCATGGAGAGACTCACCCACCCCCAATGCTGCAGACAGACAGGAACCTTGGAGTTGAAGCAGATAGAAAGAGGCATACCATCTTGAAAAAAGAAAAGAGGCATGTCCTCTTAAAGAGGATGAAGGAAGAAGAGATTGGTCAGACGTTCTTCAGTGAGCAGTCAGAAGATAGTTGTGGTGAGAAGGGGAGATACCTGCACGAGAGAGAAAAGTGAGTAATTTCCCAGAGAGAGAGAGAGAGAGAGAGAGAGAGCTGAACCCCTCTGGGATGAAGTCAGAAGAACAGGATACACTCATAGTTACAGCGATTGGGGAGGTTCCAGATGGCCACTTTGCTCCAAGGCAGAGCATAGAAGCAGGAGAAGGTTTCAGATGGTGCTGCTGTGCCTGGGGTTAGTGATGACTAGACAGGACAGAGAAAGAGCTTTGGGAAAGCACCAAGAGGAGGGGTGAGTGGATGAGTGGGGGATACTTGTGGGGCCTGCCTGACAGGAAGTCCTTGCCATTCTGCCATGTGATAATCATCCTTGTCTAAGAAAGTTTTTTTTTCTCTTTCGTTGGGATTTGGAGGCACATTGTGACACTTCGCACCTTTCCCTGGATTTCCTGGAGCCTTGAGACTCTGAATGTCTCTTTCGCAGTTCCTTTTCGATCAAGATGGGAGATCCATGATTTCCGTTGCCCTGTGTGAGACTGACTGAAAGCGCCCAACAGCTAGAAAGATCCTTCCAGTGGAACCATCGATCTTGTACCACCAATAGAGGTCAAGTGACTGGTTTTGCATAGGTTTAGGAGTATAACACATGCTGCTTCTGCTTCTCACCCATACGCAGTGGGCTTTAAATGCCAAACTATCAAGATGAACCTGGTGGAGAAGGAAAGCAATCGGCCACAATTTTCAACCAGTTCAAAGCAAATCTAAAATCTGGTTGGATTTCATGGGGGCACATGTGGATCTCATTGAAGCCAGTGACATATGTTTTTTTGTTCTCCAAGAAGATCCTGCCACACACTGCGATGGCACGAGTAAAGGGCCACTCCATGATAGCAGGGCATCACGTGCCCCACATTTTTTTCATGACGTTATTTCAACACCTGGTCCAATGCACCAAGAGGCAGAAATGGCTGGCCGAAGGGAAAATGGATCCCTATTTTCACCTGCTGGCAAAGTGGGCTTGCTCTATATAAAGAATGGAACATCATCATCATGCTTATTAAAGCATGTAAATGCAGAAAGAAATGTTCTTGGGAAAGCACAGCATGGCTACCAGTCACATGTGTGACATCAGAAGCCTGAACATGAGGATCGTGATCCCTGATTCCTCCATGTAGTACAGAAGTTATCGGCAGAAAACCTGCCATCCTCCCCTCAAATTCCAAAAGCAGCCTAATTTAATATGAACCCAAAAGTCCAATTCTCAAATGTGAAATGCTGTGTCAGCCACATCATGTAAATGGGTGCTGTTTCCTTAAGTCATTTCTCTAGTTTGTGTTTGAGTGGGGACGCATTATTTAATTTTAAATAGGGCAGACCCGGATATTTCCTTTGCCAGTTGGCATGATTCCCAGAAATATAGACCCTCATTTATTTATGCACCCCTTCCCTTTCTAGTCAGCCATCATTTGCACCTCTTGGTGACAATGGCCACAGTTCAGATTTCCCATCTACTTTTATTATTGAGAGTTAACCCCTTGTTGGGACACTGCCTGATGAAGCCCCTCTTCTCACAGTCCCTACAGCTTTTGACTGTTTACTTTGCAGGAAAAGGAAGGGGAGGGGAGAATGGAAAAGGCCCGGGGAATTTAGACACTTAAATAAACAATGCTCAATGCTCATTTTGGCATCTGATACGAGGAGCAAAAAAGGAAGTCTCAGGCGAGCTACCAGTTGCTCACGATCTACAGGTTGGAGACCCTGGTAGTAGATTCTTTTGCAATGAGGGACACAGGAATGAAATATTCAATATTAAAGGAATGGTTCGGTCAAAATTTTCTATTGCCCCTATGGGTCGGCCATGTGTTTTTAGGCCTAAGTCGCTCGATTTTAGAAAAATTTCCTATGGACCTTACCCGAGTTTTCGTCCATTAAACACACGCGAAAACAGGCATCAGGGATCTGCGATTTTGTGATAATCCTATCATTTCCCCCATCGCCCTGGCTCACCTGCTTTTGCGGCACTAAATCATATCCCCCGCCCCTGAGCCTGACATTATCAAAACATTCATATTCCCCGCCTCTCTCCGTGATGTTTCAGTGCTGCGTAGGCAAACGTGCCCAGTCGTCTTCTACGCGACTTCACACAGAACCCAGAAACCAACACAGCGCAGCTCACAACACAGCGCGCCACAATTCGGAATATGAAACTGTACTTTAAAATCAAACAGCAACACAGTTAATTTGGTAAAGTACATACATTTGACATTAAATGTTTATAGAATATTCAGCAATTGCCATATGAACTCCGAAAGTAATTTATTTTCTTTTATCTATATCCGCAAATCCGTAAAAGTTTATCGTGAGTCACGCGCTTTTCCTTTATGGTACACAGGGTGTTGGTTTTCGTTCAAAGAAGCACTTTTGTCGCACGTTGAACCGCAAGGCTGTTCCATCAAGAAGGCACTAGGCCAGCGTAAAGGTTGATATGTTGTTTCTAGCCGCTAGTACCGCGTAAGGGCATATGGGCCCTTGGCGATCGTCCCATAAGATCATCAGGATTGTGCAGTTGTTTACATTAAGCTGCAGCTGGCGGTTAAAAAAACCATCTGCCGGTGTCTGAAACTGGTTTCAGTGGCAAAAGGGAAGGATATACCTGTTTTGAAAACATAAATTGTATAATTAGTCTCGCCAGCCGATCTTTATTAATATTATTCATTTTATTTATTACGGCCAAGCTGAAACTATTTGCTTTCAAGGATAGTGCAATGGAGTATGTTCGGCTCTAAAATCAATGCGAAAACTAATGAAATAAATCGAGGTTAGTACACAATAAGAAACGACTGTTTGTCTACATGCGTGTCGAATAGGCACATGAATGCCCATGTGCCCGGTAGAAAGACGATCCCACAAATGTTGTACTTGCTCTTCATTCATTCATTCATTCATTCATACCGGTATAAAAGCGTCTAAAGCGTTACTTACATTATATTTGCCATTTCCATTGTATTTATGCGTAATGCAGTCCGTAAATCCCACTGTGTTCGTGCCAACGATTTTTCATATACTGAACTAACATGAAACTCGGTCTAGTTTCAGAATTTTCTGCCTTATCGTCTCTTACGTTATTGCACCCCCCACTCCCCTCTTCAAATGAAGTTCTTTCGGCATGGTCCCTGTCTCTCAAGGTCAAAAAACAATAGAACCTTATACTGCAGTGCGAGTTGTGGGCCTCTTCAGAGCGCGAGCTGAAAATCAAAGCCGCTGACCTTCACTAGAAATGAGCATACATTCTTTCTTTGCAACATCCCGTAGTAAAGCCATCTGTGAGAACTTGAAGTTTCGAATCCATCTATGTAGTGCGCCTCAATGTGCAAATGCGAACTGGCTTCTCTCCCATCTGCAACGGCTCGCTTGGCGCGTTCTAAGGCCCCCATTTTTGTCCTTGTTGTCTGCGAGCTTTGAAGCCCCAAAGAACCATAACTATTGAGACTTTTAATTTTTTGGGGAAGGTCAGGGAAAGTATAAAGTACCCGAGGAGTTGAGTTGAAAGTGAGATTTATTGTTTGTTTTATTATTTGCAATACGCAAGCCTCCCCTCGGTTAATAGTGCCCAGCATTTAGAAGAGATTGCGAAAATTAGTTACATCAACAAAAATATATACATACACATATAGACAAGGTCAGCAATATGAGGTGAATAGAGAGAGAATTCAAAGATGACACCCAGGTTGTTCGGCACCCAGGATGGTAAAGGTAGGGGCTAGGGTTAGCGTACCTTGTATGCACACTGTACAATAGCATTTATTTACAAAAAGACAATCGTATTACAATTATTTAAACCGGGATTTGTACTTCACGACCAGCTCTCCTTTGGGTGGACATGGCGCAGTGGCAATGTTGTGTGGCAATGGATCAGTGCTCTGCACAGAAACGTTCAAAATTCCATATCTGTGCTTCTCTAATACAGCAACAATAAGGCTTTTGACAAAGTCAAACTCCATTTCCTCATAGACTGGTTTTATCACCCATTGCTCACTTCTTTTTGAAAAGGCCTTAGTGTAGCGAGGCATCCTTACATTACCCTTAGTCCTTGATTGTTCACGGCTGAGATTCTCGTTATGGGCCAAGACCGCTAGTAGAGTCCTATGTCTCATGCCCTGAATGCTGAAATGCAAGCGCTTTGGCCTGTACTTTAGGCACATATTGTGGAACACCTCCAAACGTCCTGTGTGACAGAATTTTGTCAGTCCCCTCAAATCTCTTGATAGAGTTTTATCGAAAAACAATCTTCTCAATGGCTTTGTGTGTCGGTGAAGACGGATTCAACCACTTCTTCTTCCGTGCCTCCACTGGGGACAAAGGGCCATGTTCACATTGGTGGAAATGTAGGTTTTCTGACCAGCGGTGCACGTTGGTACAGTGGTGCATCAGTGACCGCCATTTTTCAAGTAGTATTTCCACTGACCCTTCACAAGTTTTGGAGCTCCACCAAAGATGGTTGCTGATAGACTGGGACCACTCTGAAATACTTTCCAAACCTTTTTTTTCCCTGCAGCCGAGATTTTCTTATTGATTGATTTAGCAAGATGCCATAAGTCAAATTGATGTTTAATTTGTGGGAACTGCTCTCTCATTGTCTTGGCAATTGAAACGTGTCTGTCCGTGGCTATGAGATTGCAGATATTCCACTGATTTTCCATGGCCACTGAGGATATACATTGTGTTACCTGCACGACCACCGAACTCACAATTTACTTACTATCCATGTCCTGAAAGTGGTAGGTGCAGTACTTGGCAGAAAATCCAGGGCTGTCGCACTGTCCATCGCCAGCTAGCCTGAATCGTTTGCCTTCGAATGTACTTGCTAGAGACAATTGTTCAATTTTCCAAGCATCACTAATGGCCAGAAACAGATAATCATGTTGGTATTTGCAGTACTGCGTTTTTTAAATGAAATGGAGTCCCACAAACTGAAAGAAAGACTTTAACTTTCTAAAACTGGAGCCTTTAAAAAGTGATGCAGCTGCACACAGTAGATTGCCTGCTGGCAGTTTCCACAGCATCGGTTGTGCAGACCATGAGAACGTATGATGTAATCTACAGGCAGCATGTATTGTGACGTTACTGCCTTGTTTTTGACGAGTCACATGAATCCATGGCTTCCCACATACTTTCCCTCTGACGGAATGCCCACATTTCAGCATACTTATAGTATCCATCAAACAACTGTCGAATACTATGTATTTGTCCTCTTTCATTAGACTGTCATCCTGCGTCAAAGTTGTTTCAGCCTGTGACGTTGAGGACATATCACCACATTTGAAAGAAATATCGCTGCTATCAAGTTCTGATGCGTCAGTGAATGCTGCTGCTGGTTCATTCTCTGTCGTTTCAACATCTGCTACTTCAACATTGATGGGAGAACACAACAATGTCGACAGCTTTTTTGGTGGCAATTTTTTGGCGGGTGTAGATTGTGTTAATTGATCTGCGACTACTTCAGAGCTATCTTCAATACATCCAGTATCATGTTGTTGCGGTGGTGCGGTCGTACTGTAGCAATGGTCCAATACAACTTTGCCAGATTCTCCAGACACATTCATTTCATTTTCTGTACATTGGACATGAGCATCCCGAGTCTCAACACGCCGCGTCAGAATTAATAGTTCCTCCATATCCTCCATAGTGTAAATGGTCTGGCAAGCAACATCTCTCATTCGCTTCACTGTCTGTGTATGTATAGTTCGTAGACCAACGGGTAACTACAGGACAGATTGGAAAAGGGATGTTCAGTTTAAACACAAGATAAAGTATAGTACAATTGACTTAAAAAAACGTAAAATAGTCCCCAGCACAAAAAAAATTCTACAGTTATGAACTGTTTGTAACTAACCTTATTTTTGTTTCTTTTCTTTGCATCTTTTTTGACACGACCTTCAAAATCTCCATGCTGTTGCTCCGATACGTATCCGCATGGCTCCCTTCCTCTTGCGCTGCAATGACTATATTTTCTGTATCCGCATAGACAGCACGGAATGAGGCTCCATCGACTCCCTGAAACATAGTATTTTCATTACTTTGTATCAAAATATTGTTAGCATAAAACACACGTGAGGACAAACACACAGGTACATCTCAATAGCCAAACACGATTTAAACATTGTGTGGAACAATCAAACGACAAGTATTCGAGCTCTGATGACCTAGTTTGATGGAGCTGTCAGTATCCATACCTCTGGCTCTGCATGGACTGCCACAAATGATTGTATTGAAGAGGAGGCATCAGCAACTCCCTGAAACACAGTACTTGCGTTAGTATGGTTTTCAATATTGTAAACATAACACACACTTGGGGTCGACGGCACAGGTACATCTAAAGAGATAACCACAAATGTTGCATTGCCTCAAAGAATCAAGGAATATTTAAATATGATCATATTTAATCGACTTATTTCTCCGATTTCTTTACATCTGCATCATCTAAATGGGATCTTGTGATTGTAGTGGAAGCTCCATCGTCTCCCTGAAACACAGTACTTGCGTTAATAGGGAAGAAAGTATAGCAAATGGAATCACGTTATATGATCACGCTCGATGGAGCTGTCAGTATCCATACCTCGTGCTGCTGAAGAATATCTAGGGCTGTTGTCAATGTGGTGCGCACTTACAAAAGCTGTTGCGCTGATTCCTATCTGCATGGTCCCGCTTCCACCGGAATTACTTGAATGTCAGGCTCCGCATCAAGTGCGTGGGTTGACGATTCAACAACTGCCTGAAACATAGTATTTGCATTAGTAAGGATTACAATATTGAAAACACAACACAGGCTTGGGGTCGACCGCACAGGTACATATCAATGGCTAACCACGAATGAAACATGGTGTAGAACAATCAAACGACAAGTGTTCCAGTCCTGATGATCACGGTCGATGGAGCTGTCAGAATCCATACCTCGTGCTCCTGAAGAACATCTAGGGCTGTTGTTAATGTGGTGGACGCTTCAGCATCTCCCTGAAAGACAGTACTTGCATTAGTATGGATAACACTAATTATAACTGAAAACAAACACCAGGGGACGACAACTAAGGTGTATATCAATTGGAAAGCACTAACCAAACAATTGGTAAAATAATCACACGATACATAAAAACTATTACTTGACATGCATAAAACAAGTCTGTAGCGGAATAGCCAAGTATGATTACCTGATACGCGCTAGAAGTGGTTGATAACTGCGAGCACGTGACAGAAGTAGAATGTTCTTGCTTCAGATTCAAGGGATAGTGAAGAAGTTGTAAAGGTAAATTATTGTTTGATAATTAAATGACAATATTTAAAATTGCTATGTAATGAGACAGAATACTTGAGTAATGCGCAATATAGCACAGTTGCCTGTGCCCATATATAGATTTTGTTTGTGGGTTATGAAATCTAAAAGTAAAATATTGATAAATGTCATTATTCAAAAAGCTATACACTCATATCAATGTCGAAAGAATTACAAATTGGAAACAACACCTAAAATATCAATGAATCCATTCGGCTACCTACACACTACCGCAAGGCCTAAAGCTAAAAACTGACACTTAACTCACCAATGGCGGATTGTGGACGAATAGAGTGGGAATAGCGTTTGCGAGCAATTTTCATGTCGATCGCCGTTTATTCTTCTTTGTTACCCAAGATGTGGTGTACATGTTCGAGGGAAAGTGCCGGCTGCAGATGCGGTATCGATCACCCCTCATGTCCTCAAAGACTTATTGGACTCTACTTTCCAGCTCATCCAGTGGATATCCGCAATGTCTGACCCATTCTCTTATTCGATCAACAGTTTTCGGGAATGCATGCATTGTAGTGCCTTCAGATTTAGCATGGGTCTTCGAAGGGCAACCGCTAATCGAACAGGCAGGCATTGTTGAAAATTCGGAAAATTAAATATCAAGATTATTATAAAACCTTGATGAATAAAAATGTCATAAAAAAGTAAATGAACCTAACCATGCTCAATGCAAGGTTTGTTTTGGTCGCCGGAACTATACCAGTTCATCATGTGCGGCTTAGTATTTGTATAAATTACAGAAATCTTTTAAATTATGTGACTAAACTCTGAACATGTGACTCGTCCCTTCGATGTTCTGTCTTGCACGAAAAGGAAACATGCTTACATTATAGACTGAACCCCCGAAGGATGCCATTCGATGACAATTGACACAGATGAAAATAAATAGATCTATTGATAGCATAACAATTGAAACTCAAGTCAATAGCAATGAGACCAATGACCACAGCTCTATTGGGTACTGTAATAGCAAATAGATTGAAATGTAAAAATGACCGAAATATGACTAGGATACATGGCCTTACCTTGACCAACAAACAGTTGGATTCAGCAGGCCGAGCAGTATGTTGCAGGAGAACAGGTAGATGGCCACAGGTAGCACACTGACGAGTTTGCTCGAAGTGGTCACAGATAGCACGGCAACGAGCAGATTAGCATAGATCTCAGTGCTTCTCAGGTAGAAGGTTCAGGAGTTGACTTGCAAAGCACAAAGATGTTCTCATGAGACATATCAAGTGGTTTATGAAGTATAAGAAACAGGGGTGTGTTTGTGAATGAATGACGTGTGTATGTCGTGGTATTATGTTTATTGCAGGGGGACTGGCCTGCCTCGGGGAAGCCTGCCTGGAGACAGGGGTCTGAGGAGGCCATGTGAGCGATGGCCCCTGGGCGTGGGATACCTTTTGAAGTATACATGCTGTTTGGTACCTTGGCCGTTTGCGCCCGTGACAGCCCCCCATGCCAGTGCTCATCCCCAGGTGCAAACCGCCTCTGATAGAGGGGGTGAGATGGATGGGCCTGGGGCGTGCAGATAAGGCACAGGAAGACTGCTGAATGGAGACACACTTATGTGGATTGCAGGGGGGCGGCCTGCCTCGGGGGAGGCCTGCCTGGAGACACGGGGTCTGAGGATGCCATGTGAGCGATGGCCCATGGGCGTGGGATACCTTTTGAAGTGTACATGATGTTTGGCACCTTGGCTGTTTGCGCCCGTGACAGCCCCCCATGCCGGCGCTCATCCCCGAGTGCCAACCGCCTTTGATAGAGGGGGTGGGATGGATGGGCCTGGGGTGTGCAGATAAGGCACAGGAAGACTGCTGAATGGAGACACACTTATGTGGATTGCAGGGGGGCGGCCTGCCTCGGGGGAGGCCTGCCTGGAGACACGGGGTCTGAGGATGCCAAGTGAGGGATGGCCCATGGGCGTGGGATACCTTTTGAAGTGTACATGATGTTTGGCACCTTGGCTGTTTGCGCCCGTGACAGCCCCCCATGCCGGCGCTCATCCCCGAGTGCCAACCGCCTTTGATAGAGGGGGTGGGATGGATGGGCCTGGGGTGTGCAGATAAGGCACAGGAAGACTGCTGAATGGAGACACACTTATGTGGATTGCAGGGGGGCGGCCTGCCTCGGGGGAGGCCTGCCTGGAGACACGGGGTCTGAGGAGGCCATGTGAGCAATGGCCCCTGGACGTGGGATACCTTTTGAAGTGTACATGCTGCTTGGCACCTTGGCCGTTTGCGCCCGTGACAGCCCCCCATGCCAGCGCTCATCCCCGGGTGCGAACCGCCTTTGATAGAGGGGGTGGGATGGATGGGCCTGGGGTGTGCAGGCAAGTGTGTGGGAGCGAGGGGCCATCAGGCCCCTCTCATCCTTTACTTCTCAGTAGAAACTCGTACCAAGTGCCTCCAGTAGTGGGTTCGCCCCTTGCCCTTATGTGATGTTAACTTTGGATGACATTTGCGTAGATGGGAACACTGAGCAGGACACGGGGCATCCATTTTTGTACCCCCTTTCCACTCCATCTTGGTGACCAGGCCTCACTGCGATAGTACAGCGCGCAGAGCACATGGCCCAAACCCTCGTTCCCACTCTGACTGGAAAACTCCGGAGGTATTTGCAACAGCTAATAAATGTAACACATCACTCTTCCTCTGAGATCACGGTCCTGCATGTGAACCGGCCTGAACCAAGCACATAGCTCGTTCATCTCCACAAATGTCTCCTTGCCCACGCACCCTCGCCAGTGGAAACTTACTGCCATTCTGACCCTGTGTCCCTGCAAGGTATTCTCTTCATGTGCCAGACCACTGACCACGCCATGATGCCCACCTAGCAGATCCCCAACTAACATTAGACCCCTACTGCAGTATATCGTTGCCTATCAATAACAAATGCCACATACAGGAGATTCTTGTGAGCACAGACCCACACTTCAAACATTGTATTATAGTGGTCAAGACCCTAGACCTAAGGCCTGTATAATCCAATGTTAATTGATAGTATAGATATATGTGTGACTTTTATAGAGACATAACCGACTGAAAGACTTTGAACAAGTGTTATTTAGTGCATGCATTATTGATAATATATTATTTTAGCTTAGATAGTGACCACCCCATTTCACAGCGACCTGAACTTCACCCATTCCGAGCACAGATGTCTGACGTCCATCCTTGAATGGAGATACACTTCATTTATTTAAAAAATCGAAACAGCCGTTGTTAAAATATATGCAGTGTTTTATTTTGTATCTTATTTTGATGACACAAAAATACAAGACTTTAAACATTGTACAGTTCAGGTTGCAGCACAGCGAGAGAAAATCCCCTGTACTGACCGCTGTCACTCGGGAACGTTTCTCTTATGGCATGAACGGCACGGGCGGGTATCACTCTTCGAACGCGGTGTCCAAGCCTCCCGTGAAGCCACCATGTAAAGGAACGATAGGCCACCAGCCTGTACCACCTGTGAAAAGGAATGAAAAAACTGTTTTTAAATGACCAAGATAAGTTTAATAAACGTTTGTTGTCAATGACAATTCTTGTAAATAATGGCATTCTGCTCGGACAAATGCTATCTAGACACTGCACACTATTGAACAACTTTTGTGCGTTACAATGATATGTATATGTAATTTTGGATATAGTAGAAGACCTTGAAATAGGAGTGGCATCACAAGCAGAGTATACTTACTTGTTACTCAGATTACGAGGACGAACAGTTGTGCGAAGTTCATGCATAAGCACCATCATTATCCTCAACACGAACCGTGTGAGGCAGGCTGCCCTGAAGTCTGGCAGCTTGGTGATGCATTGTGGTCTTGGCTCGCCTTCCGAAATGTAGGCCACGCATCCCGAGTTTTCACAGCAGCAGCAGTTCTCGTCCTCGGTTGGCATTAGCTCACACCGATTGCATGTGCACCAGGTGGAAACACCATCCATGCGACTACGTCCAGGCTCTTCAGCTGTTGAATCGTCCTCCCAACTGCCGTCCGAAGACCCATCGTTTTCGCGTGTTTCACTTTCCAGTAGTTCCTCCTCGGTATACTCCGGCTCATACATGTAGGGCATTATTGTAGCCATTGTGTGATCAGAGCACAGAAACGAGTCACAGAATACTCAAAGTAACACAGAGAGAGGTATGAAATCGAAAATCTGCTGCTTTGTGTTGTGAAACGGTCTGTTTATACTTATTGAGGAAAGAGGCGTCCTGCCATTTCCATGGCGACACGTCTTTAGCTGAAGCGCAGCGAATGTTGACACGAGACGTGCTTTGGCGTTGTGAAATGGGCGGTACGCGTCTGCTGATGATAGGCTCAGGGGATATGATTTAGTGCCGCAAAAGCAGGTCAGCCAGGGCGATGGGGGAAATTATAGGATTATCACAAAATGGCAGCTCCCTGATGCCTGTTTTCGCGTGCGTTTAATGGACAAAAACTCGGGTAAGGTCCATAGGACATTTTTCTAAAATCGAGCGACTTAGGCTTAAAAACACATGGCCGACCCGTAGGGGCAATACAAAATTTTGACTGAACCATTCCTTTAAATAGAAAAAAAGGAATGCAAGTGGGTAAAGCACTTCATTGGTCTACAGAGAAAAATGTGCCTTCTCCGAGTCAAAACTTGATGAAATGAACTTGGAGTTTGCACTAGATAAACACACAGCTTGCATGAAGAGGTGTGACGTTTGCCTATCTGCTGCAATTCCCCTCCGCCTCCAAGGTTCTTTGTGGTGGCAGCAAGATAATCATCTCTGATAACCAGGGCAACTTGAGAGGTGGACAGTGCAGGCACAGAGATTTCTGCGCCGCCACCATGGAACCGAGCATCCAGGGGCAATTGGCCCTATGAATCTGCCCATCATGAAAATATACCATAGAGGCGCACTGCTCATGCTCACTGGGTGTTCTGGCAAGCGCAGGTTACAGAATGTCGACCGAAAACATTGAACTTGACTTCCAACCAAAAATATATGAAAGCAACACAAACTGGCACTACAACCACAAAGACTCTGTGGTTAAAAACATTAGTTGGCTTGGTAAGCTATTTAAATGTATTATTGAAGTCAAATCGTACACGATACAAACTATGAAGTCTTTCAATATCTTGCAAATCTTTTCAAACACAAGTAGCCGCGCAGACACACACACACACACCAGCACGGCCATGATGTGCTGCTCCTTTGTGTTGAGAATTGTGTGGGAGCTCTGTGGAAGTTTGTTTCTTTTCATTGGATTTTTATTCTGAAATCGTTGGAGGTTGCCGTTGCTATGGATTTGCAGCAAGAAAGATGGCAGCGAATTATAGGAGCCCCTGTGTCTTGCAGCAGAATTCACTGTGAAGATCTCATCCTACTGTTCGGGGCACAGCCTTCAGTACGCTCCAATTAATTTGACATGGTTGCCATGGAAACAACTTCCCTGTGTTGCTAAATTTCGATTTCCTTTTCTATTTCAGGTAGACTGGATTGAACCGTTCAGTAGCAAAAAGAAAGTGCATTAGGTTTCCCTATTAAAATGACGTGCGCTCCGGTACTGCGCCCATTGCAAAAACCTGCCTCCTTTCCATCCCCACACTCCATGGCTTCATTAATGAGTGAATGAATGAACCTGCCTCAGAGGTAGAGGTAAAGTCTGCACAATTAAGGTGACTTCTAGAAGCCTCGCCCTCTCAGCGTTTAGAGGGCAATACAATGAGCACCATTGAGAATATACGTAACATCTGCTGTTACTGGAATTTGAAATAAAGGTGACAGGGGGCTGTATTGGTTCCACATATATTGACAGTACAGAAAATTATAAATCAGTCATCCTGTTTGATTTGTGCTTGGAAGTTGTGACATTACAACTCATGCATAAGTAATAATGATCAACTTCTGACATCACAAATGCCAGATTCCCCGCCGGTCACAATGCTTTAAAAAAAATGCCGGGGGCACTACCGCGTGTTGTACGATGCCAGCAGGGCGCATGCGCCTGCAGTTCTGATGGTTATGTACACATAGCTCGTGTCCAAGCAGCTGAGAAGATGGCCTTATTTAGAAGGGAAAGAGCCCTTTAAATAAAAAAAATGCAAATTGTGACTTACACCCATCAACAATAGACTCTCTCCCGCTTCCATGCAATTCAGAAAAGGACTCAAGACTCTCCTCATGAGGGAGCTCCCTCACACTTTGTAGTGTACAACTCTATTACTCCTTGCACTCACCTTCCCCATTCAGCAGCAGCACACGGGGCCCCCGCTAACTGGAAATGTTGACTAGTCCCAGGCACCCTATATGGTATGTTGGCAATAAATGGTGTGTTGTGCACACTTCCCCTGTGGCCATTCAATGTATGCCTGCCACGCCTACCGATGTACACCACTATTTTCCTTTCAGAAGCTAGGTACATAACATTGCCACTATGGAGATGACTGTGCATACATTTAACTGTGAGTGTGGAAACTCCACATTCGCAGAATGTAACTGCAGTCTCACAGTGGTAATGCATGTGTGTGGAACAGGTAAAGTGGCTAATCTGGACACGTACAGGTGGAATATCAAAGGAATTCCAAGGCTGCTCCTTGAAAATGAAGGCAAAACCTATGACACCCCCTGCTATTACATATTCCGGACAATTACATAAAAGTATGAAACAGCAATAAATAATACAAAACAATCATTAAACCATGCTACTGCAGAAAACACTTCTTCATGTGACGATGTACATAGTTTAGAAGATCGGGCAGAATTGGCAAACTCAATCTGATATAGTGATTAGTACATAAAATCACCCCACATCCCAACTCTATGTTTTACTTAGTCAAGTTGTATCATTGGGCTGCTGGTTGGAGCCGACATATTAGATGCTTAAAATGACTTCCTGTCTGATTTTCCTGGATCTCTTAATTAACTAAATGATCAGCAATTGGTGATACCTGGCCAACACGATCAAGATCATTTGCAAAGCCACCCTCACAGTACCCTCCTTCCAATGCTTTAAACACAGGCTTCAGGTGGGATCTTCGTAAACCTGGGTAAAGTGGGCAAAATAAAAACATACGGGCAATAGTCTCCTGTGAAAGGTCATCACAAGTACACACAGGGTTAACGAGCCTGCCACACCAGTGGGGCCAGCTACCAACTCTGGTGATAGGTCTCCCCATTATGAGCTATGCCTGCTGCTCTGCTATATAATTTAGTCTACCTATCTCTCTGTCTCCTCACCTGGCCTCGGTAGACTGTGCCGGCCCCAACCAGGTGGCGCTCTATATATTTTTTAAGTAGGATCCTCTTTGCAGCTGGACCACCCTTATCAAACCATGTATGCTTTGACTTCAATATCAAGGACTTCCACGGACGACCCAACCTCACAAAACATGGGCTAAGGTAATCGTGGGCCTTCATTGCAATTGCCCCCGTCGAATCCACTACTAATGTAATATCCCGAGCTGTAAAACACATATTATAAAGGGTGGGAGTACTTTCCCCTTTTCGAAACTGAAGAGCATAAACCTCATAAACCACAAAGCTGATTCCTACAGAAAAGAGCAGACTTTAATTTTCTGGGCAGTATGTCAGTCTGAACCCACATCTGTCCAAGAGAAGAGTCAAAAAGGCCACTATTGGGGAATCGGTGCTCTAGCTGTGGTGGCCAGAGCCCTTCTGCTCATGCACAAGAGGAGTGCAACACCAGAACATCCATTGTTGGCATATGTGATGAGGGGTGACGGGGAGGTATCCCTTTCCAAAATACCTTAAGGTGTATACATTATTGTGTGAGTTGTATGCATCAGCAGGGATTTTGTGTTCCGGTGACTACTGAGTGTAAAAAAAGGGAACATGTTATGTTATGCCAAGAGCACTGTCTCCTCCTAGGAGGCATCGCAGTGTTAGGGTATGGTCAGGTAACACCACACCATCCCGACGTATATCGTCACTAAGCATTGGAATATAGGAGCTAGAGAGCAGATGTCTCTGAAAATAACCATGATCACACGTGGTTCTTAACTGTTATGGCAGGTGTTGCATGAATTGTCCATCTTTTATGATAATGTAGTGATTACATGTGCATATTGTTTAAATCTTGGTGCCTTCATTCGATGAGTATTAACGCTTGTGTTGTAAGGTATGAATTGGTCCTGTTTTGAGAATTGCCCTATGTGCAATGCACAATACCTTTAGTCGTGCCTCCCCTAGAAGTCAGTGCAGAATTTTGAGTGCACGAGTCTCATGATCACACTTTCACAATCTAAGCAGAATTCTTGCTGCCATATTCTGAACCCTCTGAAGCCTTGCATAAACCATTTTGAAATCGCCCATTAGTAGCTGCTTGCATAGTCCAATGAGGTATATTTTCTTCCTAACATTGGGCCTCATCATGAGTGAGTGGTGTCGCGGCGGTAAATCTGCCGGGATACCGCCCAATGCAAATAGTGTTACTGCAACTTGGTCCGGAGCTATTAGCGCCGGATCTCAAGTTGCGGTGGGGCAGTAAGTCCCTGTTTATATTGGGTCCAGTGGGACCAATGGGGCTTTGATGGTGCAATTATCGCAACGCTGATACCGCTGCAGTAATTGCATCAAAAATGGATGGAAAGCAAAGCTGAAAGTGAATCCCCAACTTTCCGCCCAACTCATAGTTGGGTGGAGCAGTAATGCGGCAGTAATAGCATTATCGCCACATTTGTACCGCTCCGCCCAACTTGTGATGAGGTCCAGTGGCTTTTATTAGCAACGTGTAGAGAATGTAAAGTACCTCGCGGCCGTCGCGCGTGCTCTCTTGCTTGTTTGGAATGAGCGTTGCGTGACCGCAGCGAGGAACGGCAGTTGAAACGAAATGAAAGGCGGCCTGAAGTAAGAGGGGCGACTGGCGAGCTCCGTGTTAATAAACACCTACTTGTTTATTTAGTGTGGCCTCTCTCCTTCAAGTGGTGACGAGGGGGCACACGGAGCTTGCCGAGGAGCCTAGCGACGTTCCTTTGAAGCGGAACGTGCTGTTATAAGACGGAGACAAGAGGAAGCCTGGGGAGAGGTGGGGGCCTGAAAAGCAGCTGTCTCCTCAGTGCCTCGGAGCGTGGCGCTGCAGGGGGACGTTCTCCCCACTCTCACTCGAACGGCCACACAAGGAAAGGCTGTTTGTCCTGGTGGGTGCCGCCCACTCCTCCTCTCATTGGACACGAAGGTGAGGAGCAGGGAGAGGGGGGGCTGGGGGCATAGCCAGGGAGGAGGTGCAGTGAAGGAAAATTCAGAGTCGATGGAAGACAGCATAAGAGGGGTGTGTTCAGGACATTAAAGCTACAGCAGAGGTGAAACCCCAGTGGCTTGCATCGTGCACAGGAAGACTGCCTCCCAGAGGACAGTAAAGTATCTGCATCAGGGAGGAGGTATAACTGAGAGGAAATCAGAGACAACAAGAGCCATATTAAGAAAGAAGTGTGTATAGTACAGTGAAGCGGGGCAAATGTGCGCCCTAGTGGTTAATGTTGTCATTGCAGTATTAGCAAAAAGAATGCCTCCCAGAGGACAGTAAAGTAACGGCATAGTCTTAACTATAAGGTGTGCCAAAGTAATTCTGTAATACTGTGAACCTGTGCTCTTCATACATAAGAGTCGCCTAAGAGGGCAAGCACATGAGACTGGCAGATAGTAGGAGATAAGGATAAAAAAATAGAAAAGTATTGGAGATAAAAGCAAAATAACACTAAGGGTGACAATTGGAAAATAAGGCACTAATTACAAGAAAATGGCTGCGGCAAGTATGTCACCTCTGCCACCGTTCCTGTCAGAACCTGGTGCTCCACCTATAAGGTGGGATAGGTGGAAGAAGCTGTTTGACACGTACCTGATTGCCATTGGAGGGGATAAGTTTGCAGTAGCAAGAAAAGAGGCAATCCTGCTGCACAATCTGGGAACCGAAGGCAGAAGTGTTTATGATGGATTACCGGATCCTCCACAAGAAGGCCAGGGAGAGATGGACCAGTATTCCATAGCAGAAAAGAAGTTGGAAGTTCATTTTGAGGCCAAGAAAAATATAACATTTGAGAGACACAAGTTCTTCCAAAGAATACAAGATCCGCAAGAGCCGGTGGAGAACTTCATTGCAGAGTTGAGGTCTCTCAGTCATACGTGTGAATTTGGGCTGCTCACTGACTCTCTTATAAGGGACCAATTAGTTTGTTGCACAAATAACATAAAGATACAAGAGAGGTTACTATCAAAGGATGCATCACTGGAGTTGGCCATAGACATGGCAAGGAGTATGGAACAGACCCATAAATATATGACCACTATGAAGGGAGACAAGTCGGAAGGAGAAGTGGCTGCTGTGAAGGGATTTCGCAAGACTGGCCTCAACAAGGAAATCAAGTGCTACAAGTGCGGTAGTAACCGTCATATTTCCACAAGCATGTTTTGCCCAGCAAGAAATATCTCGTGTTTAAAGTGCAAAAAGAAAGGGCATTTCGCGAGAGTGTGTCGGGAATCAGGGACGGTGCAGAGCATTGAAGCAGGTGGAAGAATGTCGGAACAAAGTGAAGATTTAGAGATGGGAAGGAGCAACCAAACAAAGCATGTATTGGAAGTAACAGAAGTATCAAGCAAGGGAGGTGCACCTACCGATGTATTCATGGTCGATGGAAGGGTGGTGACAATGAAGGTGGACAGTTGCTCACCATGGACATTAATGTCCAAGGCGACATTCCTGAGTTGCATGCAAGGAGACGTGACAAAATTGAAGAAGCATAATATAGAGCCATATGCATATGGAAATGTTAGAATTGGAATTATAGGGATGTTCCAAGCTTCCATCAAGTACAAAGGGAGGAGCTGTGAAGCAGAGATATACGTTACCCAAGAAGGTTCTTCACTTCTGGGATGGGAAGAACAGTGGAAATTGGGAATTAGGATACAGGCGAATGTGGAGAGACCAGTTGATGTGGCTGAACTGAAGGATACATGGGAAAAAGAATATCCCATGGTGTTTCAGGAGGAACTGGGATTGTTGAAGGGTTTTGAACATGAAATTCAATTAAAGGCAGGGGCCAGTCCGAGGGTGGACAAGGTGAGACCAGTACCTCATGGATTGAATGAGAAACTCAAAGAGGAAGTGAAGTCGTTACTCCAAAGAGGAATAATAGAGAAGAGTGAAAGCTCGGAATGGCTATCGCCGGTAGTAGTAGCAGCTAAGGCCAATGGAGACATTAGGTTATGTGTGGATCTGAGAGATCTGAACAGAAACATATTAGTGGATAGACATCCCCTACCAATAATAGGTGATCAGCTGTCAGTACTGAACAATGCCAAAGTGTTTTCGGTTATTGATCTCTCACAAGCTTACCATCAGATTCTGTTGAAGGAGGATTGCCAACACCTGACAGCATTTATCACGGTGTTTGGTTCATTTAGATACTGTAGGATGCCATTTGGGCTTGCGTCCGCGGCAGCCGTGTTCCAAAGGGTCATGGAGACGGTGTTGAGTGGAGTAAAAAACATTATTGTGTTCCAGGACGATGTGTTGATATATGCTAGTTCTACTGAAGAACATGATGAAGTGTTGAGACAAGTGTCAAGCAGATTGAGTGAGGCAGGGTTGACGGTGAAGAGGAGCAAGTGTAAGATTGCGGTACATAGGGTGGAATATCTGGGACATGAGATAGATGAGCAAGGGGTGAGGCCAAAAAAGAACTTGGTGGAAGCAGTAAGATGTGCACCTGTACCCAAAGATAAACAGCAGGTGAAATCATTTCTCGGTTTAGCCGAATATTATCATAGGTTTGTAAAAGATTTTGCCAAGGTATCAGTGCCCCTCAGAATGTTGCTCAAAAAAGGAGTGAGGTTTGAATGGTCTAAGGAATGTGATGTGGCTTTTGAGTGTATTACGCAAGCAGTGGGTGAGGCGCCATCCATAGGTAGGTTTGAACCTAAGGACAAAACGGTTTTGGTAGTGGATGCGAGCATGTTGGGACTGGGCGCGACGTTAGTGCAGTACAACAAGGACAATACTGAGAGAGTGATAGCATTTGCGTTTAGGACGCTGAGAGGGGCAGAGAGCAAATATTCTGTCATTGAAAGAGAAACGTTGGCCATGTTTTGGGCAGTAAATCATTTTAAGTTCTTCTTGTGGGGAAGAGGATTTGTGGTCAGGTCGGACCATAAACCCCTGGTTCAGATGTTTGAGAGTGGCAGATGGGCCATGGGTTCTCCAAGAATAAGCAGGTGGGGTCTGGGACTCCAAAACTTTAACTTTGTAGTGAGCTATTTACCAGGGAAGCGGAATGTTGTGGCAGACTGCCTTTCCAGACTGCCTCTTAATGGTGAACCTATGGAGGACAGAGTGACAGAGGAGGAGTTAGTGGTAGCAGAGGTAAAAAGTGTGGTCAGTAAGGAGGAATGGGCGAAGGAAGAGAACTCTGATAATGACCTCAAGTTAGTCAAAGGTTGGCCGGTGACGGGGTGGCCAGAAAGGAAAAGTTTGGATGGTAAGTTCAAGTATAAAATGAGTTAAACTTATGTGAGGATAGGTTAAGGAGGGGGAGGTGCATTGTTCCTCCTCATTCCCTTAGGTCAGTACTAGTTGAGCTGGCTCATCAGGGGCATCCTGGAGAAGCGGCTATGAAAAGGAAATTGAGGCAGAATTATTGGTGGCCGGGAATTGACAGGTGTGCGGAAAGGTGTGTCAAGGATTGTATAATTTTCCAAACGAGTGACAAATGCAGAGTGGTGAGAGAGGCTCCGATAATTCCAAATGTGGTACCGGACCAGCCGTGGAGTAAGTTAGCAGTGGACATAATGGGTCCGGTGGCAGGTCTGGGAGATGGTTTAAAGTTTGTGTTTGTTGTAGTGGATTTTCATTCCAAATGGTTTGAGTGGGAGGCTGTAAGGGAGGTCACGGCAAGGGAGCTGATTGGATTCTTAGAAAAAGTATTTCTTAAGGAGGTGGTCCCGGTGGAAATTGTGTCAGATAATGGGGTACAATTTGTGTCTGGGGCAATGAAGAAGTTTCTTGCAGGATACAGTATAAAACACACAAGGACCGCTCTGTATAATCCTAAAGCAAATGGACTTGTTGAAAGAGTTAACAGGTACATAAAGGGGGGTTTGCAGATGGCGATGAAATCGAGGCAACCATGGAGGGAAGTATTAAGGATGCTGACATGGAATTATGTCACTACGCCTCATTCGGTGACGGGAGTATCCCCATTTGTTTCGATGAAGGGAAGGGAGCCTGGGACAAGGCTTTGTCCAGGATGGCTAGGAATGGCCAAAGTGGTTAATGTTGACCGTAATCAGATTATGAAACTTATTGCATTGAGTCAGGAAAGAAATAAGGAACTGTTTGATGACAGGATGAGGGTGAAGGAACGTGATTGGAAGGTGGGAGAAAAAGTGTATGTCAAAAATCCTAGACTAGTGAACAAGTGTGTGGAAAGTAGATTTCTGGGTCCTAAGAAGATATGTGCAGTAAAAAGTAATGTGGTAGTTCTGGAAGGTGGTGAAGTTTGGTCGAAAGGAAGATTGGCGAAAGTGGGTAATGAGGAGAGGAGTGAAGGTGAGGAACAGTTGAGGAAGGTGGAGGAGGATAATACTAGATTTAATGAGAAGGTGAGAGGAGGGGGGCAGGATGAGAACATGGAAAAGACAGGTGGGAAGGTCAGAGAAGATGACAGTCAAAGGTCAAAAGTCGAAGAGGATTCTTTACATAGGTCCAGGTCTAAGCCCGTGTGGATGAGAGATTACGAGACTTGACATTATTGTGCTCAAGTCATGTTTAAGGTATCCAAAATGCAAATGGACATGGAGGGTACTAGGTCATGTGCAAGCTGTACAATTCTGTCGACTTTCTAATTTATTTTGGTTCAGACATTTTTTCTGATTTATTTTAATTATAGTTGTTAAGTTTTACATTACAGTTATAAGTATTATATAAAGTATTTTTGCCCTGTTTGAGGGGGAAGATGTGTAGAGAATGTAAAGTACCTCGCGGCGGTCGCGCGTGCTTGTTTGGAATGAGCGTCGCGTGACCGCAGCGAGGAACGGCAGTTGAAACGAAATGAAAGGCGGCCTGAAGTAAGAGGGGCGACTGGCGAGCTCCGTGTTAATAAACACCTACTTGTTTATTTAGTGTGGCCTCCCTCCTTCACAACGCTCTGAAGGTGCAATCTAACAATAGCTATTTAAAATCTCTTGAAAGCTTCCCCCTAACACTGGCATCCTAATATATCTCGCCTAAGGAGCTCCAAGCCCTGCTGTCCTTAACACCTCATTGGATGTGCAACCTGCATTCTAGTTCCTTTGAACCTGAGTGATTGTGAACCCTAACCCTGTCATATTTCGCATCTCTCTGAAACTGCCTTCCTTAACATCTCCTCGAAGGTGCACCCTGCCAGTCCGTTTTAACATATCTCTGACAGAGTACAATTGCGGCCTTATCCTTAACTTCTCATTACATGTGCCGACTAAACCTGGTATCATTCAAATCTCTCTGAAGGAACTTTGGCATTGGCATTCTTATCATCTCCCTGAGAGTATCCACACATATTGACAACCTCAACTACTTTGTGAAGGTGCACCCTAGTACTGGAAGGACCCATCCATATGAAGTCACACCCTTAACCTGCTATCCCTAAAATCAACATGGTCAATAGTCCAAGTTCGTGTAGTTTTGATAGTGCTGTGTTTACTAGGCCAGTAGGGTGCTGTAAGTGACATTACCATCACATTAATAGAACGTGTAAGATGTTCACAGAAACACAAATATGCAAAAGAAAAGCGTACAGTGTGAAATAATAAAAGTGAGTAGAGGAAGGTTTACCTGGAGAAGACTCAACCAAGAAATAAGGACAACAACGTGCAAGTGAGAGGAGCGGAGAGAAGACTATTGTCAGTCTATGCGGTGTTACAGAACATGTCGACCAGTTCAAATGCAATACACACTCGAGCAAGCACAGCCCTAGTGCAGAAAACATAGAAGCTGATTCTCAAAGATTTGCACCAGAGCAAATGGTTCCCGCTACTTTATATCGGATTCACAAACACTAACACTGGGCGAAATCTGAGAGGCTTGGAGTTGCTCTTGAGCGTCACCATGTATCGCTGTGAAGCTCCAGGCACCTATACGTGTTCTCAAATGTTAGCCTTTGTCGCTCAGGTATGAGGTAGCACGCGCAAATCAGATATGTTCAGCGTCATTTCTGATTTGTTCCTCTGCAAATCTTTGAGTATCCACATTTTTTAAATGCCTTGTTGCGCTATGGACAACGACTCCTTCTAGGACAAACATTGCCCTGATCCATACATGCATTTAAAGTACATGATATGTGCACCAGGGAGGATTTTGCTCTAGTGCAAAATGCACTTCGACAGGTGCACATTTCCATAATACCCTCTTTAATGTCTTAGTTTTCAACGTGTGTTGTTCGAAGGTTTGATGATTCCATGGCGTTTACGAGGGTGCATATTTAAAAATAACTCCGAATACAATCACAGTGGATATCCCAATATAAGGGGGCAGATATTCCAATGGATAATTATTATCCCCTGACATTTGTATGCATTTATTTTTATCCTACCTAGCACATCATTACCAGTTTACATTATACCCAGTGAGTACATTAACGTTGGTTTCCAGCATGCCCACTAAAACATCATTACAAGGTGTATACAATTATTTTATGATATGTAAAAAATGACATAGTTTTTTAAGGTAAATGGGATGTTGAGTGTGATATGGAATTGTACAAACAATGTTTCTGGAATACTAGAAGAATTCCAGTGTACCCACTTAGTAGATCATTTTATGTGTATGATTTGCACAAAATGTAGTGTCCTTTCGGTCCCATGGGTGACTTCCATTTTCTTAAATGAACTTATCCTTGCCTGACCTAACCTGCTATCTCCAAGCTGGTATGGCCGTGCACAAGGTGTTACTCGTTACAGCAATGAACAGGGTAATGTGCACTGCAGCCTTTCAATGTATGACTCTGCCTGTAGTACTATACCACGACATTCACTTTAGCATTGCATGATGCAACACTAGCCGCAGCAATAAACAAGGGGCATTCTCTGCAGACAGTGACGTTCACCAGAGAGCTGCACGTGGCCCTTCAGTGCAACATGACTGAAAGCGGTCAGCAGTGCAGAACTACACACCACTCACTTAAAACTACACAGGGTTGTGAACTTGAGCAATGCAGTGGCTGAGTCTCACTGCAACAATGTACATCGTGGTCATTCAATCCAGACCTGCTGAGAACACCTCACCCAAATCAAGAACTACACCAAGTGACATTCACAGCAAGGTCTATTGCAGCGCAAGGCAAAGTGCCCCACCGTTCGGATCTGGACTTGCTGCTCATCACTGCAGGGCTGAGCAGAGTCAATGTGACATTAGCACTGTCTAGAGGGGTCCTGACTGCAAGGATGCACTGGGGTAACACACATCACCTTTGCACTGCAACGTGTCCCATGCTGCAGAACTGCACCATCTGACCCTGCAGAATAAGACAGGAAAACGATGGGTAGACAATTCTAAAGAATGAAAAATACAATATGCAAAGAGTACGGTATATAGGTGCCTTTGGCTGAGTTCATGCACACATCTGTAATGATTTCTAAAAAAATAATGTGCTATTTTATTCATTCGCAATGGTGAGGAGTTAAATGAAACAGTGTTATTACACCATAGAAACAGGCTTCGAGTTCCACAAAGAGTGAAAGAAAAGCTAGAAACAGACCTTATTAAAGTCACTTACCATGCCTCAGCTGCCACCTATCTAACAGGGTGAGAAAGGTAGCATGAACTCCATACTAGCCACTGCCTAAAGAAATGGTCATGCATAAACTGTAGAAAAGAATATAATTGTTGGAAACATCAAAAGACAGCATGCATTCAAGCAATTGGTTTCCTGCTATGTGTCATTAAAAAACTGCCACCTGTTCCATGTAAACCATCATTGATAGGGGAACGTATGAGTTGGTATGAAACCTTTGCATATAATGCTATCTCTTCATGCCAAAAACTAACTGCACTGAAAAGAATGACGTTTCAGTCAGACTACGGTTTGTGGCTTTCCAATCTCTTTTATGTTTGGATTAACCCAAAAGAGCACATTATAGGTTCTTGTTATTAGTAATCGCAGCACGCAGTGGTTTCACTTTTCCCCCTACTGTTGTGGGATCCACACCTGCAAAGTATGAAGCTAAACATGTTTTTGGGGCTGTAGAATTCAAGCACCTACTCTGGTTTGCTACCTTCACGTCGCCATATTCTTATGGTGAGACACATAATGCAACTTGTGGTCTACTGCGAAATGGAGGCGACTTAGAAGCGTAGGCCAAACTATCCCTTTTGGTGTCTGACGAAGCATTATTTGCATATGGTCTACCCCCTTCTGTAATGGCATGTCTAGCTGAAAATCCATGGTGTGGATGATGCCCCCCAGAGCTGTGCCAGCTGTTTTGATTTATTCCAGGTCTTCCATCCATTGCTCCTTAGTGTTGCACTTGTCACCCGAAGTGGGACTTCTATCTGCAGATATAGGTCCCAGGCTGCTCTGCCTAGAAAACGGCACCTCAAGGACAATGGCCAAAGAGGCTGAAACATGTCTGGGTTGCTCGTAATTGCTTAGAGAAGAAATGTGACCTAGTGTGACAACATGGCTTCTGCCCTGCAGTGGCTAAAAAGCCTAGAAAACAAGAATGAAGCCACTCATAAAGATGAAACAGGCACAGTTAAGGGATCGACATCCTGTGCCTTCTGTGGTAACTTGGGCTGAGAAATGGCTATGCTCTCAAGAGGGGTGTGTATAAATTGCACCATAAGCCTGTCTCGGGAGGATAGCTCAACGGCAACGTGCTCGCTATGGAAGCAAGACGACATGGAGCAACACTGGTTCGATCCCCAGGTCTGCGCTTAGAAACCTCTGGGTATTAAGTGTGTTATAAATAACCTATCATTTCATAAGCAGCAAAGAACAACAATGCAAAATAAAGGAATGTCCAATCAAGGTTCAATACAAAATATATATATTCAGTGAAAAAGGTTTGTTAAAGGGATGTTATGGTTATGTTGCACTGGTAAAAACATATCAAATTCAGGGAAAAAAACATTAGATGAAGGGAAGTTATGGCAAGGTTGAACTCAAAGAAACCTATGAAATTCAGTGAAAAAACCTTCACTAAAGGGATGTTATTGTTACAAAGTAAATAAAAAAAAATAAAACAAGAAATATGCTATGCAACCATATCTTGCGTCACCACCATGCACTGCTAAGCGAACTCCAAGGACATCACACATGGCAGGAGTGGTTTGAGGAGTACTTTCCAAAAGATTATATAAGTGACAAATAAGTAACTAACAGTAAATAACTTACTTTACTAGCTGGGGTACCCGATGTTGCCCATGTCCCGATCGTGTGGTGTCTCACATGCCCTGGAGGATGTTGCTTTTGTCGTCATGTCAGCTAGTCTTGCTTCAGTTTCTCTGGCATCTCATTTGCCCTGGAGAAAGTTGCTCCCTCTGGTTGGCAAGTCATGCTGCTGTTTGTTGTTGTGTTTCTGAAGCTCTTGATATTGATTTTCACTTTGCTTTAGATGGAGTTTTTCCAAGTGATGTTCATTTTTTTGGTGGCATGTTTCAGTCACTTAATGGCTTCTGCACATTTGAGAAGATGTCCAAGAAAGATTGATTGATTGTGCCCTCTTCTCATGAATGAACTTAAGTAAACTGTAACCTTGCCATTTCCCATATATGGAGTGGAGTGATAAAAAGAACATTTTAAATTATTTTTTTATTCCCCTTAAAAATGCCCTAATATACACTTTCGAACTGTATACAGTAGTATTACATTTTGAAGGATTAATAAACATATAGAACATTTTGCTTCAGACACTTTCCAAATTTTGCCTCCTTCTAGTATCTAGTGTAGGGAATCGGGGTGAGCATCAGTAAATGAGGGTGTCTACGGAGAACATTTTTTGCATCCACACATAGACTACACAATTGCCCCAGACAAATGAGGAATCCATGCAATATTTGGTAGCAGTGGGTTCAACAGTGTGGATTTGTATAGCCGGGCAAACATACACACACACATACATACATTCAGCTTTATACATAAAGATAAGGCAAGCAAATAATGACTTATACATAACTTATTAAAAATAAAAAATTCTAATTGTCTTTATACTCAATAATGTTGAAGAAGGAACACCCAAAAGTAATCATGAACAAGTGGAAGTACCAGAAAGAGAACCCCAATGACCAAATCGACTAAATCAAATTACCAAATTATCTTTATAAATAGGAGAACTTAGTAATCAATGTAAAGAACTAGTCACAAATGTTAAAAATGATGTCATCAGAAACGTTGATTATCACTGCCCTACAGGTATTTGTACCTGTTTCCCCCAGCAATCACCTGAATCAATTCAAGTGTATATACATTTCAGACGTTTAGATGAAATGTTGTTTCCCATAGTGATTCCTCATCCCTTTCTTGAAATAATGCAATGTAATGTTATGTATATGAATGTCCATAAAGCCAATCAGATGTCTGTTGACTATAAATATGTCTGTGTCCACATATTTTCATCATGCTGATATCACCCGGATGTCTGACGATCACAGACGTAACGCCTAGTTCGGACATGTCTGTTCTCAAATGACGCACTTACAATTAGTTTGCAAATGCTGCATTCCATTGTTGCCTCATTGTGCATGTCATAGTACTGGACAGCATATCGTCATTGAGAACGGTTGGCAACGTCATCATTTGACTGCGCCCGTATGGCGTAATGATGTGTCTGTGACCGGTGACCATGGTCCGCATTTTCAGTTTATATAGGAAGTTTGAAATTGAAACTTCAACCTTCCACACCAGCTAGAAAACTCTTAATACTTCTACACATTTTTTTACAGCTTGTTATGCAGTTTCTTCATCTCTGAAGTATGTGGACATTTGAAAACGTTGCAGATACTCGCGAACATCATCACATGACAGCACCCGTGCAGCATGATGATGTGCACACAACCTCTGTCCGCAGACATTTTTAAACTGAATTTTCGCCCAATCTAGGAAGTTTAAACCTTCTACAACTGCTAGGAAAATTCTTAATACGTCTATAAACTATTTGCAACTTTGTATGCAGTTTTTTGTCTCTGACGTTCGTGGACGTATGGTGACATCACGACTGACCGTAAACATCATCACATGGCGGCGCCAGTGGGGAGTGATGACATTTTTAAACTGCATGCTAACACAAACTAGGAAGTTTGAAGTTCAAACTACAACCTTCCACACCTGCTACTGCCATTCTTACTTAATCTCTTAACTTTTCACAATTTTGCAAGGTCTTTTTTAGGCTCTGAGATCCACAAACAGGACAATAGACTGTGGATGGTTCCTCCAAATGGCCCACCCATGCCCTTTAGTAATTCTCAATCTGGCACACCAGGAGAGGGGAAGAGCAAGATGAAGTAGAGGAGGTACCTACTACTTCAGGCAATCATAGGGAGTCATGGGTGTGGTGGTTTTTTACCACCGTGGGAGGGGACCAAAGGATCAGGCTGCCCATATGCACTGCACTGATTGTGGAGCCACACTCGGTCATGGCCAACAAGGGCAGTACTCCTTTGGCACTACCTCCATGTGCCGTCACACTTGCACATTCCACCTGTCTGCCCTGAGAAAGGCTGTTCCTTTCTCTGGTAGTAGGCTTACCTCCTCAAATTCATCTCCCTTAATTACTCATGCCACCAAGCAATGAAGTGGGGCAGAGGATATCTCCTGCTGCCTCGCAAGCCATAAAATAGGCTACTGATCATTTACTTTCATGGACAACAGTCCTCTGTTTGTACTGCGATGCAATCCTCTGCAGGGGGAGAAGCTTCAAATCACCTTCAAGGCTGCTGTGCAGAAGCATGAGAAGAGCTGTCCCCTACATTATATTTAAGAAGCAGGCCCAACATCTTCATCTGTCCACCTGTTCCTCTCTTTCAGTGGTTGGTGCGCCTCCTCTCCCCCACCCTCTTACTGCCTCCAGAATAAAATAATTCCCCCAAATAAACTTGAACATTTAAAAAAAAGATTCAATGGGGTACCACATTTCACAGTTAAAAAAAAGAACTAAAAAAATCCATAGTCTTATAGACTTCATCTACTATTTCTGCTTGACATAGTTAGACACTATACGATTCTCCAACATTTGCATTAGCACTATTGTCTACGCTAATGCAAATACTGGAGCTTTTGTATAGTACAGATGAAGAAAAGGTGACAGAAATAATTTTCTGCCCTAAATACATTTATCTACCATACACCAAGCAAACATAAATACTAATGTGCATGGGACATCATTCAGCCATACTCAAGGCTTTTACAGTTTCCATACACGTTACACCACCCAAAACCATGACTTCCTCTCTTCTCTCACCTTATTTAGTTTGCAGATGGTAAAATAGTCGGCAGCCTACACTGTGCACAATAAGGAGGTTTAACTTCACTTTATTTTCCTTACTATAGTGTAGGCTTTTTTATGATTATTTTTCTTTTTTTTATCTACTGCCACATCCTCTTCTACATACTCTTCTTTATTTTTGATTTTCAACATTGGTTAAATGTACTCCATCTTTTCAAACTATTTCACTTGTAAATTCTCATTGTGGAAAGATGCCATTCCTACATCTTGTAAAAATGCACATACAGCTCTATTGGCATTCTGCCTCACTTTTCAATTTGTGGATAGCATAGGTTTGATCTCTTCCACAATTTTTCATGGAAATAAATAATCATTGTTGCTGGAAACAGTTCTATCTGGCTTCTGAATGTGTTATTCATGTCAAACTGCAAAGATATTCCAGTTACATATCCTAAACTATTTCCTCCACAATGTACTAGAATAATTTCTGGATGTTTCAAATGCACCATATCTTCACACATGGGTAAGAGTCAACTCCATTTCATTCCACGCACCCCATGCCATGATACCTCCACTTCTTCTAATCCAATATTGTTAGAGATGCCAAGGTACTCTGCATATACTTTCACCCAATGAATCCAACAATCTCCTAACATCCAAACAGTCTTCTTTTTCATAACCACACTTGTAGCACTTCGAACAACAATTGAATCACTTCCTACACTGTCCTCCTGTACACTTCAACTCCTCTTCCACAAACAGAAAATCTGATTGGATAATGACCCCACTGTCCACGGACAGTTGCGAACATCTGCAGTCTATGAGAACGCGGATGGCACGTATATTGACGTTCGCAAACTCTCATGGACGTCGGCGGACGTCAATGCACCGGGCAGCCGTTCTATCCTTTTTACCTTTATCCGTGTTACACTCCCTCATTGGTTTCTTTCAAACAGTAACACATTCATCCATCAATCACATACAAAAACTATACATATAACCTTGCACCTTAGTTCAATAGTTCAAATGTACCTTTGAGCTCTGAGAGTACATTTGTCCTGTGATTCAGAGCCTCCTCTATCACAAACTACTCGTCAAATAGTTCCAGATTTCTATTTGCAGATTCAAGGACATCTACATCTAAGGATACATACTGCAGGTATGCTTACATTGTTTTAAGTATTTTTTCACCACCTTTTTATGTCTGTACAATCATCTCCAAACAGTATCCTGCTTTTTAACCAATGCTATCAGATCCGATGTAGTGCCAACAGTTCACACCTACTCCCAACACGTGCCACATAATAATACCACAGCATTGTTTACCAAGTCCATTTTCCTTGCCTTTACAGAAATGTAAACATGTTAGTGCTCCTTATTGTAAGTGACTTCAATCCAGCACTCCAACTAAGTCAATGCTCATTATGGGATGCCCAATGGAAGCCCTTATTTATATATTTTTATGTCAAAGTTCTTTAAATCTGGATGATGAACCCTTATACAATGCCCCTCTCTTTGGATCTCCCCGACCACACTGAGCCAAGAAGTAGGTTTGTTTTGCAAATTAAAAGGTTTATTTGAAGAAATGAACAATATATATATCACACTTTTATGAATAACATAATATCTGAATAGCACACTTATGAATATGAACAGTAATCAGTAATGGGTAATATCACACTATCAACAATCTCTTTAATCACTTATTAGTAGGAATGGAAGAATAAGGTAGCAGAGAATACTTTTATGGTTCATGGAAATGCAAGGATGGGAAAATGCAACACAGAAATAAACTTGATATGGTTTCAATCAAAAGACAATATGATCACTCTTCCCCTGTGACTACTCAATCCCCCCACTATGCAATATGGAGAGATGGAAATGAGGGCACACAGGGTTCGGGAATACAATCAATAATGCAGTTCAATCCCAGTTCTACCAGCAAGCGTAGAGAAAACAGGTATGATTTTAAAAAAGGCAAAAATGCTTTTGAATGTGATTGCAATGGATGGAAAAATATGCTAAAATGATTTTAATTCACTAAAGGAGATTCAGGATTAGTGAGAGTTACTTTGAATTGGTTCAAGTCAACACTAGCAATGATACATGAATGATTATCAGATTGAAAACGAATTTCAGCCGTTGGAAACAAGAAACAGCTATTTTGACAAGTGGTGAAATGGAGCTAAATTGCAATTCGCAGCAACTTTTCTGTGTGCGTGAAACGCGATTACAGAAAAACTATAATGAATTGAAATGTTTTAGTTTTGTTGGAAAGCTTAGGATCTTAGCTTTAACATGACAGTTAAATTTCGGTTCTGGGATGTGCGGTTCAAACGTTACTGATGTTTTTGTGAAAGTAGATTTTTCAGAAATAAAGTCAAGATTTCAAAAATGACAGATGGCGCTTTAAAGAATAGGAATCAATATGGACTTATACTAAGGAGCTATGAAGAAGCAAGACACTCAACGGGCAGCCACCAGAACAGGGCGCCTCTGCTCTGATCTCTGTCCATCAAAACACTTGTCCCTCTTCAGAAAATATCAGCACGAAGATGATTATTGCTACAATTATCACAAAAAATAAAATGAAAAGAATTCAGGATGGACACAGGATTTTATAATGCAGTTCTGTATAAGTGCAAATGGTTGTAATAAAATTACTTTAAACTAAGAGATTGGCATGGCAGTTCTAGACTAAATACTCACTCTGGACTGGAATGGGCCTCGTCAAAGATCTGGTCAAGGGTTTGGTTTCACTCGCCACCGGACAGGTCTCAGGCACTCTGGGTTCTGCTCTCAGCACTGCACTGCAGTCTGGATGGCCTCTTGGACTGGATCTGACGGGTTATGGATACAGCACTGCTTTCTGGGTCTGGATCTTGGTTCTAGCGCAGGGTTCTTTGCTAGAAGCAAAACAGCTCAGCCAGGCTGTTGAATGGCTTAGTTAGGCTCCGTGGGAGTTTAGGGGTTAGAATCAGGTTGCAAAAGATTCTGAAGGCCTGCTGCAAAGAGTTCAGTTTGGGTTAGGCCTCTGCTTCGGGGTTTTAGATTTTTGTTCTAGAGTTGGTTCTAGATCTGGAGTCTGGAGTTTGGAGTCTTCTTGCAGGGTGCTGCGCCAAGAATTCAGTTGAGTAGTAGAAAAAGGTGTGTGTCATATCTGTCCTCACAGTCCCTATTTATGTATTTCCAAAGTGGGTGGGAAGGCTGATTCTACAATGCCCAACCCTCTAAGGATTTGATAGGTTGGAAGATTCCCCGTCCTCTGATTTTAGACAGGATCAGTGTGTCAGAATGAGTCAGAGTGATGCTGTGTTTATGGTCCAAAAGAAATCCCTCCCTTTTGCTTTTACATAGAAAATCTATTTTTCCCAAAAAACATATTTCCCAGATACACAAGTTGTTGAGAATACATAATTACATGACAGATTGCTTAAGGTACGTTTCTGTTCAAGTCCCATGTTTCTACGAGCTTGGGTTCAGAAATGCCAACATTTTCCCGCTTTTGGAGGGTTTTTCAATATTCATTCTGCACCAAATTTGATACATGCATGCATATGCTCTCTGAGCATATTGTTGTAAGTTTTCATGTTTATAGCAAAAACACTGCAGCTACAATATGAATATATTCCGGGGTTTAGTCTCAGAACATCGCAAGGAGTCCAGCTTAATCTTAAACTGTGAATGCATTCTTCATTTGCACAATCTCAAAGTTTCACATTTTTGTCAGTTCAGTTCACTTTGTTATAAGCATTTTTATAAAAAAATACATTTACTCCAATATTAAATCCACATCTCAGTCTGGTCCGCCCCCAGAGCTGGGCTGACTCAGAGGGTCACATGTCTTGTTTCCTGTCAGCAGTTTGTTGTCAGTTACACCCCAAATTAGCATTCCCTATTCAGTCCAAGGCATCTATTGTTCCTTTCTGTGGTCTGCAGAGAAAATCTCCTACCCTCTTGATTAGCATGCCAATGCGACATCCTCCTTCTGGTGGGAATGACAAGGTGTGAAGGGTTCTCAGGGGAAGCAAGCCTTGTGGAGTTTTAACTGCATAAGGTTACTTTCTGATCAATTGTAACATAGTTCCTTGTAAAAAAAATATTTATAAACTTAAAATAAGCAACATATCTTTAAATCAATTCTTTTTCAACATGAAATCACCATGCGGCACTCTATATGGCATTTTGATGGAATTCTCTTTTTTTTTTGCATAGTTTGAGTTCAATTGTTCCACTTTACACAAAATGGTTTTAAAACGCCGGCTTTCTGGTAGAGGTGAGCAATGGTATTACACCCATTTTGACAGCTGTCTTTCCATCAAGTATCTTTAAAATAGGATTTTGTTCTGAGAACATATGATTTTTGCTGACATGGTATTTGTGTTGATTCTTGCAGTAATGATGTAGAACACCTAACAAAGAGGTTGGATCTTTTAGGTGATTTGTGAGCCATGATTTTATCAATTTTTGACAATCAAGAAAACAGATTTTCAAACAGCTCTGTGTTTCTTTTTCAGTCAGCATTGGTATTTCCAAGTGGTTTCAGGCTACTTTGTGGGTAGCCCAAGGGTGGTTTTAGGCAGTGATCTCCTGTGCTCACTAACATAAGCAAAAGTAGATGGTGGCCTATTTTTCAGGTTTTCACTGCGCAATTTCTAGTGATTTCTAGCGAGCAGCATGCTTTCCAGTGGCCATTATGGTGTTTCTGCTGCCAGCAATGCACAGTGATGTTGCAGGGCTTGGATGAGTGGGTTGATACATCCCACATTATACACCTATGCATTCTAAATCTTTGCCTAAAAATAAGGTTACATAATTTAAGAGACTGTGCTACTAGATACCATGTAGTGCCAACATATTGCTTTCTCACATCAACTACCAGTTAACACTATTGTACAAATATTTTGCAACTGCATTTTGCTGACTTGTACAAAAGTACAATGGTAGGGCTTCTAATACACCTTAGCATTTCTTTGACTTTCAAGAAAGTGCTGCTAGAAACAGGCAACCCTTAAGTCAATTGTTTTCCTTACATATGAAGATGTACTGTTTTCCAACCAGTGGCATCAGATGCTGCATAGTGACAAGATCTACCACCTTCTCACATCAACGGTCACTTAATACCACCATAGCAGGTCTTAGCAACTGCATTTTCCTTACCTGTTCAGAAATGTGAACATGTTGCTGCTTCTCATACACGTATGGATGGTGTTTATACATGCTATAAAAACAGGAATTTCTAAAAGGCAATAGGTTTCATTACATATGAAGCCACACTATATTGCAAGCACTGCTACCAGATTACATGTAGTGACAACAAATAGCAGTTTCCTATATCAAGTGCCAGTTAACACATTTGTACGAATATATTGCAACTACACTTTGCTTACTTGTAGACAAGTTTCAATGATGGGGCTCCTATTACACCTATGCATTTTTTGCCTTTCAATAAAGTCCTCCTAAACACAACACATTTCCTTATATATTAAGGTCTACTGTGTTTCGACCTGTGCAATCAAATATCATATAATTCCAACATTTCCCACCTACTGAAAGCAGTCTTGACAAATGTATTCTGAAGATCCAAGATTCCGGCAAATTGTTGAATTCCTTTTCCACCTCTTGTTGGAAAGCGGACTAGCAACTCTATGTTAAGGAGTTGCACGCAAACTAAAAACAGGTTCTCATTTCTTGAACATGTCAGCTACTCAACTGTTTCAAAAGATAAAAGAAGAAGATGAAGTTTTATAGTCAAGTATCACAAATCTCTTAGCAAACACACATGTTAAAAAGGAATACTGATTCCCCTGTTTTGCAGATGTACGTTGTATGTCAGGGAACCTAGGCCCACCCACATGGTTTATACTTTAAATTGTGCAGAATATTCATGGGGTGACTTATATGACTTAGTAGGCACTGCAAACCAAAAAAAAGAAGGAATAGACATTAAAGATATTAAGATATTAAGGTGTTCAGCGTGTCGGAAGCGGCCTCTGAAACGTACTGTGTTGACGAGCAGAGGTGCGGCTTGACACGTATGTGGTGTGCGACGTACGGAGCAGGAGCGAGGGTCCTTTCCTCTAACTGAACGTGCGGAGCCGAAAGACGCGAAGGAGCAGACGGAGTCGAGCTCCGTGGTACAGCGAACAGGGAGCCTTGTGCTGTGCGGGTGCACCCCGTTCTGGGCGCTGCCGGCTCTTAGAAGGACGACACGAGGAAGGAGCGGTCCTCTGAGTGTGCGGTGCAGGGGAAGGGCCGCGACGAGCTGGGCAGAGCTGGATAAAGTACCTCTGTGCACCTATTAGGTGAGGAGGCTTTACAGCCAGAAGGGGCCTTGGAGGTGCCTGGTGTGGGAGCGGCACCTCCCTTTTTTGCCTTGTTGGTGTTTCTACCTAGTGAGTGTAGGGATTGACCTGCCTCACTGTATTTTTTGTGGGTGACCCCTCCCCTCCCTTTTTACCCTGTTGGTGTCCCTGCCTAGTGAGTGCAGGGATTTACCTGCCTCTTTGTGCTTTTGTGGGTGATACAGAAGTAAGGAGGGGGTGAGTGGAGGGCGGGGTGGAGGACTATTATTGCTCCCTCCCGTTCAGCCTCCTTGTTGGGCTCCGGAGGTGTTTGTACGACGGAATCCTCCGTGTACGAGTCTGTCGGGGTGCGCTGGGGGATTGATATTTGGTGCGCATATCCATAAGTACCCTTCTCTACGCCCTGACTAAGAAGAGAAAAGGGGTATATAAGCTGGGGACTGCAGGCTACGGCCTTTGACCTGGTATTTACCGCTAATGGTCTCCCCCTTATTGGAGGGTTGGGGGTAACGTTGGACAAATCCTCCCCCTCCGTACTGCAGAGTTGGACCGGGTGATAGCAGTTCTTTTCCCTTTCTGGCTTTAATCTCACTGGGCAGTGCCTTTTCAGCCGGTTTAGCAATTAGCCGTTTGAAAGAGTGAGACAACGCAGAGATGCAGCGGGGAAAAAGAGCGCAGCATTCGATCTATAACTTACGGAAAAACAGGACCCCTGCTATAAAACAGCCAAAGGAGACCCACAGAAAGGGAGGTAAAGCTAAGAAAAACTCGAAATATGCTCTACCTGTAGTACAGGGAGCTATTACGGAGTTCTTCCCTGTGAACCCCCCTCCAGAGACCAATTCAACTACAATTGAGGAGACGACTGAACCGGCAAATGCAGGAGGCACCTCTCTAAATTCTTCCAACTTTGATGACATTGATAATAATTCTCTTTTGGATCTGTGTTTGACGATACAGAGAGGGATGCAGACACACATGCCACAGACAATATCCAAAGTCTTTTCGCCCCAGAAAGAAAATAACATGAATATTGATTCAGGGGGACATAATATAGCTGGAAGTGGGGAACGTCTATCCCTCTCCCCGAACCTTGCAATGGCCTCAATGGAAGACGAGCCGGACCATGAGATGGTGGAGAGCACTGGTTCCCAATCCAATGCTACACAGCTAGCTGAGCTCCAAACGTCTGTAGCTTCCCTCCAATTTGCTTTGAAGATACTGCTACAGATGACGGGACGTATCCTATCTAACACCAATTCTATTTCCACGACATTAAACTCGAAGGATATTCTGTGAGAAGAAGCTGAAGTTAATTTATCGGACGCTCTCCAAATAGCCGAGGAGATGGAAGAACAAGCAGATGAGAAGGTGAGGGAAACGGTGCAAGGGACACCTCATAGCAACATCTTAATTGAAGATACACCCACAGAGACAGAGGAACAAGATTTGGACCATCGTCCCCAAGCCCCCCTCACGCGTAAACAACGTAGATTGGCCAGAAAGGCCCTCAAAAACAAGTCAGCTATAATACATGCCCCATCTCCTACGGCAGGGTCAGGACCTATATTTGAAACTTGCTCAAAAAAAGCCAGGAAAAGACTGACGAGAGCCGCCTTGCGAGCAGCAACAAAAAAAGGTCCGCTTACAGATTGGTTAATCCCTGAAGATAAGTCCGAGGCCATGGACCCAGAGGAAACTGCATTGGAGGACTCGGTGCTTGTCTGTGAAGTAAGCACGCCCTCCCACCTTGAGCCAGCTCCGGAGACATGGTCCTCGGAGGACCCGACTGAGCATGTTCTCTTGGAACAGCAGAAGCTAGTGCCTGAAATCAAGACTAATCGCTTATGCTTCATCAAGAATCTGTACCCTAGGAACAAGAACTCTTGGTTGGCACGCTCTGAGCTATTAACTCGGCTACACCACATTTCGCAACTCCGTATTTTAAAATCTGATGACTTTCTTTTTATTGAACCTCTGTCGGGTCCTAATCCTAATGTATCTGCCCTTCATTGTACTTTTTTAAATATTGTGCAATTATTGAGAAAATATAAAGAAGAACTGAGAGCGGTGGATATTGATATTGATGTGGACCCGCAGGAGAAGGATCTCTCAGTTATCTGTGAGGAATCAGTTGGGATATCATCTTCTGGAAATGAGTGCAATACAGGAGTAGGAGATAGTCCACTATTGGTAGAAGTACAACTAGCACTCAAGTCCTTGTTAGATTCCTTACCCCAGCTGTTGCAAAGTCATTGATATCTATCATTACTTTCATGGAACTGCAGAGGTTTCTCACATCTTCTGAGGACAGATGGTTCTTCTGCCTTCCTATCGCAACATAGCTATATTTGTCTGCAGGAGACATGGTCATTGGACTCCTTAGTGTTAGATGGTTTTGTTATACATCAATCACATGCGAAACGAGGCTGTAAGGGTCGCCCTTTTGGTGGCCTACTGACAGGGGTTATCAATACTATCAAGTCCCGGAAAATACAGTGTAAAGCTGAAGACCAGTTATTGGCGGTGGAAGTAGAATATCCTACTGAAAGTGGCTGTAGCAGGTTTCTATTAATCAATCTGTATAACCCTCCCGGAGCAGTAGCAAGGGACACCTTACAAGAGGCCATACAGGATTTACTGTCTACCTGGACATTAAGAACTAGTAATGTTGCTATCACTGGGGGATTTTAATTGCCATATGTCTGACTATATTCTTATACCCACCAATTCAGGTCTCAGTGCGAAGTGTTTGATGACCCATAGTAAGAGGGAGAATGAAGGACTTGGGTGGTTACAATTGTTCAAAACTTGGGACTTGGCGATGATTAATGGCCGCACTTTTGGGGACAGACCAGGGAAGCATACTTGGGCAAATGGATCATCACTTAGTACATTAGACTATATATTTATGAGCCCTGAGATGCAGTCCAAAGTAAGGGACATGTGGGTTAAGCCTAATGGATGGAGTGACCATGCTGCGCTGCATTGCTCAATATTTATACCGATCCCCCTCACTCCCCTAGCGCATATTGGAGATATTCAACCTAATTATTCAGGAACTAGAATTATATGGTCAGAGAAAAACATCAGAGCGGCATCTGAAGCTCTCAAACCTACCACCATACAGGGCCTTTATGATTTTCACGATATGACGATAAACGAAATTGAAAACTGGATATCGGGCTTTTCAGGTAAACATGCTTCAGCCAAAAAGGGCCACATGTTAAAAACGGGTGGTATTCTACCCCCTTTTAACAGAGAAATCAGAGATGCCAAGAGAGGGCTCAGAAGAGTGATCCGTGGTTTAAAATCTTTGAATCTTTCTGAAACCCAGTACTGCGAGAAATTAAGAACTGCTAAATCTCTATATAGAGCTGAGGTTAAAAATATCAAGAGAATAGAGCGAAATAACAGGGATCTGCGACTCATAACTACGATTTGTGTTAGGAATTCACGCAGCATTTGGGCACTTCTCAATGAGAATAGAGGGAAAGTCAAAGGCCCTATGGTCAACCCAATTGACGAGAATACTTGGGTAGAGTTCCTATTAAATCGTAAAACGAAAAAAGAGGAGTTCTGGAGTATATCTATTGAGAAGGCCCCGATTCGACCCCCTTTTGATGTCTCTTCGGAGGCAATCCTCAATAAAATTGCCTCCCTTAAGTCTTCGAGAGTTCCTGGCCCAAATGGGCTAGCGAATATTGTAATCAAAAATAATTCTGTATTCTGGGCAAAGTTATTTTCCTTACTCTTTAACAAGATCTTAGCCCAGGGAACTATCCCCAGTTCCTGGCAAACTGCCATTCTTATTCCAGTATTCAAAAAAGGTAGGCGCTCAGACCCCAACAATTATAGGCTTCTATCTATGTTAGATATAACAGGGAAACTTTTTGCCTCTTTACTGTTAACTGAGCTGCAAAAATGGGTAGATAACAGTAATATACTTAGCAGATTCCAATGCGGTTTTAGACGGGATTTTTCTACAGCACATAATCTACTGGTAATGGATATATTACGCACTAGAGCGCTTATTAAAGGACAGCCCCCGTTGTATGCCCTCTATATTGACTTCAAAGCCTTTGATTCCATCCCTCGTGAGCGGCTCTGGACCAAGTTGGAAACAATGGGATGCCCATCAGGATTATTATACTATCTTAGATTACTCCATCATGATACCTCGGTGTGCCTTAGACTTAACCAAGAGGGCAATACGACTAGAAATGTGCCTCAAAATAGGGGGGTTAAGCAGGGCTGTGTAACAGCACCTCTTATTTATAACTTATATGTTTATGACATCCCTGCAGCACTTACAGATCTGGACAATTGCCCTCCGAAATTGGGGGATGTACTGTGTGTAGTTTTGGCCTATGCTGATGATCTGGTAGTCCTAGATAACACCATAGGTGGCCTTAGGCGCTCAGCACATATTCTTTGGGACTATGCTAGGACCAATGGTTTGTCCATTAACCTGGATAAAACTAAAGTACTTAGATTTACCATGAAAAGGGTAGCCCGTGTGAACTTAGTGGTACATAAAAATCTTATCCTCTATGCCCCTTCTTACTGTTATTTAGGAGTGGAAATAGAACCACTAGGTGATTATACATTATGCAAACAGGGGCGGACCATTCGTGCATTACAAGTAATTTCATTAGTCTCATCTTTCACTAACAAGCAGGGCGGTTTCACTCTATGGGGGACTCGCCATCTCTATATGCAAGTCTTTGTCCCTATGGTTATATATGGCCTCGAGTCGCTGTTAACAGTTGACTTAGAGTGGCTTCAAGTGATCGAGGGCAAGTTTTGGAGACATATGTTGGGTCTTCCCCCGGGTGTACCGATGGCTGTGATAAGATTGGAATTGGGCCTTCCTTCATTGAAAGCGTTGATATTGAAAAAAAGAGCTGGGTTTTATCTGAAGATGATAAGTGGCTCCTCTAATCCAGTATTGTCAGTTATTCAGCAGGAACTGACTAAAAAACATACTACCTGACCTTTTTATAAAGATATGAGTAAATTCTTTGCCGACATTGGCTGGACTCATAGAGGGGCTTGTGTATCTAATGAAATTTTAAATGCACTTGAGTAGAACTTTGGGATTGGTTAGAAAATTTCTCCCACTTGAGTAGTCTCAAGTCATATAATTTTGTGAAATACCGAATATATCAGTTTATGAAACCACAGGCCTATTTATATCTCTGCCCTACCAGAAGACTTCGACGATTTATCATTCTGTTTCGGTTAGAACAATAACCTACTCTAACCAATAGAGGAGCTTGGAAAAATATCCCTGCTAATGAGCGGACATGTCGGCTTTGTAAATCTTTATCGTGTCCAGAAACAGCTAGGCATCTTCTGACGCAATGCCAGGCTACGAAGGAGCCGATTATAAACTTTTTGGGTGAATTTGTGCATGATCTATTAGCTATCCACGAACTGTCGTTCTGGCATTACTGTACCAACACTTGCAACATGCACCTATTCATAGCACTTTATAATGTCTGGCATCAGATTGAATTAGGTTTAGGTCTCTAATTAGATCTGAATTATAACTGCCTAGTCATTTGTTTATTATATTTTAAATTTAATATGTATTGTATACTGATGAATTTCTGATTTTTGAAATGGATTTAATATTTGATGTTGATATTTATGATTTTATTTTATGTTTGAAAATTAAATATGTGTAAAGTTTGAATTTATTTTCAACCTATATCACATTAAAGAATTTTATTTGATAAAGATATTAAAATTCCACGAGAACTCTGTTCTCTTGATCCAGTCAATGTATCATGTTACTTTCACCATTGTTTCATTGCCATTCTGCACTTCATCTGCAATAAAAACTGCCCTCCTCTCGGAGAAGTGGAGACTTATTCTGGATAAAAGAATATCAATCCAGAGGAGCACCACACATCCACATGCTTTTTTCTATAAAAGATGTCCCCACATTTTGAACACTATTTTACCTGTGACATCCCTTCAGAAGACACACATAGCTACCTATGGACGCAGATCATACGCTTTCAAAGACATCATAAGGCAAATGCTGCTTACATCACAAAGGAAAGTACTACACCAAATGTCACTTTGGCTTCCCTAGACCAGTTTGCACCAAAGGTCAATTAAATAGTTTCATGTCATCTGTTAGGTACAGTGCAAAAGGCCAATCCCCAAAATACATACAACATTAAAAGAGATGAGACATCAAGTATAACAATGATTACATTCTTATCATTGCCCTCTTGTGGAATGCCAATATATCAATTTCAGTCAGTCGAACTGCTGTTGCAAGGTGTGTCACGAAGCTGAGAAGACTGAGCTAAAAGACCTTTAGGATGAGTTGTCATCCGACAACACTGTGCCATGAAAATTGTACAGCCTTGATATCAAAACACTGTCACACAGAGAATACAGGTCCTATGAAGCTGCAGAAAGTTTAACAGCTACAGGTACAGCTTTATATGGTAAATCTGAAAACATTCTGTTGTTAAGCCTTGGTCCAGCTTCCTCATGAAAAAGAGTAATTAAATCCTATCAGGACATTAAAAATATAGCCACAAATGAGCCCAGCAGTCAAGATATTTAAAGAAAAACTATTTAATTGACACATAATATCCAAACAGAAGTACTGCTTTTTGTTAGGGAGATTTCTCATGCACATGCCAAATCCCCTCTACCTGTGAGACCCCCCAGCACTTTTTGTGGGACTCCTGGATCCTTTTGTCTGTTCTCCTGAATGAAGGAATATGTTTCCCCCTCATTCATTCTTTTGCGCTGACTATTGGAACCCTTGTTCATTATGTTTTTACTTTATTTTATGGAGTGGTGCTTTACTCCATATTTTCTAAGGCATCTGTGATTCACTTTTGCAGCACACAGCACCTTTTATGCAGTGTTGACAAGAGCCATTTTGCTTTCCTTTTTATTTTATTTTATTTTCCTTGTGAGAACTACTGTCCCCAAGGATAGGGGGATACTTTTTATCCTTCTTACCTTTAATTTTGTGAGATCAGCACACACCATCTTATCTAGAGCGCTGAGGGGTTACACCGTATCCCCTTTCTCACTGTTCCTGTAACATTTCTGTTACAGTTACAGGTATACCTGAATGGTTGGTAGTAGTAGATGTGTTCTCCTGACATGTGTGTCATTTTTACTTGCAGGCTGTCTTCACAGTTACAATAACGCACAGAAGGGTCTCCATTGACCCATAATGGTGGTGGTATTATTTTTTTGCCATTTCCTGTGTGCTTGTCCTTTTCTGGCCATTATTCTGCTATCCTGGTTGGGGGAGGTCCTGGTCCAACATTTGTCCCTGCTGGGAATCCTTTGTAAATCCTGCCAATTCTCCAGTGTGTCTGCAAGGACAAGAAGCAAGGAAGGAGTCAGCAACTCTGCTGATCTTTGTCTTCTGGCATGCCACCCAGGAACCTGTCCTGAAAAGGCCAGCCAACCCACAATGTTTGAATGTAGCATGAGTGTTGATTGGCTGGGTTCCTGGATAAAAATTTAGGAACCTGAGGCTGAAGAAAGGTTAACCACTGGAACAGAAGAACCAAAGATGAAGATGACAAGGGACACCTGCAGCATCTTCCAGCGACCGGAGAAGCCTGCGGAAGTTTTGCTGCTGTCCTGACACTGTTTTCAAATTGACAGAGAAGATCTGAAGAGAATGGCCTCCTCCCAAGGATGGGTGGGCATCATCAGTCCCAAGATGAACTTCAATTCAAGTCATGCCACAATGAGCTGCAACCATTCTTTATTGGAGTTTGTGAAAAGGCTCCAAAACCACAAAGCTGTATTGGAGCATGAAGCATCCTTTGCTGGGAGTCCTTTCTCTCGACTGTTGCTGCAACATCCATTCAAGAGTCCCTCCTTCATCACAATGACCAAGAAACAGGTGAATGGGTCTACAGCTGCTGCATCATGAAGGCATCCGGTTTCATACTCTTCATCCCTCCTCTGGCACTGTGGAACTTGTTATACCTACCTCGAGTCATTCTGTCGCTCCTTTGTTGCTGCAGTGCTGATTCCGGTGTCGCAGTGTTTGCCCATACACGTTCAGCAAGGTCTAATGCTTGTGCGCATACAGTGATTCTTTCCCGAGTTCCCTGAATTGTTTCTGACCAACACAAGCTTGCTGCTTACTGAAAAATCCTCTGAAACTTTGTCTTTTCTACAGCTGTGCCTTACCTGCTTTCCCTCCATTCTGAATTTGAAGAAATCATTCATAGATAGAGATTGAAAGCTAAAGCCTTTAGGTCTCTGAAAAGTATTACAAGTCTTGAAAAGTGCTTACCTGCTGATTTTGGTGTTGTTCCTACAACAGAATATTTTGAGTTACTAAACAATGATTTTACTTAACTTACATTGCCTTAATTACTCTTAGGAGTTTTACACAGTGATGTACTTACCTGAATAATTGCAGTGGTTTTCCATTGTGTTTAATAGCATTGAAATAGTACTTACCTATTTGACAATTTATCCTTGCCTTGTCTATATATACAATACATCACTATTTTGATATAACTACAAATGTGTAAGTGTTTCTTTGGGCCTATGTATATTCTAAGATCTTTTTACTGCAATGCAGCCGACATCTCCCTCCTAAGGTCAGCTTGACAGCTCTGCCATACTACCAATAACTTGAGTTATACAGGCCTATAATAGAAGTTGGGGCTCTGTATACCAAAGTGATAGTTTCAAAAAGTCTAACCACAGGTGTACTTTAGAAAACTGCCCTAAAACTTTGGAAAACATGTGCCTATACGACATAGCCCAAAACTATTCCTACAAAAATAATTTCATGCCAGATGAGACAACTGGCAAATATTCTGTCTTATATTGTGAAAGAAGCCTAATAATGCTTACCAAGCCCAGTCTCATTAACCATGTAAAGTAATCCTTTGAATCTCCTCAGCAAAAATAACTTAATTACATGGCCCTACTTCAACTCTTTAAACGTTGGAGAAAGGAGGAATAACTGCTAGATAACCATGACACATTTGAAGCTGCATTAAAAGCAAATTAAACCAGTATAACAATTTTAAACAGTACAAAGGAATGTTGGACAATGAGCGCCAACAAGAAGATGAAATAGAAACTATGCTAGAGAATGACCCTCCTGAAGGCAGTCATCCTTCTGTTAAAGAAAACTAAGAACCACTTGGAGAACCACTCATTCGAAAATATGTCAAAATAGCAATGAATGAGGTAGAAAACACCATGTATCAATCCATTCTAAAGAAGATTTTCCAGTGCTCAAATCAGAGCTAAAAGATGAACAACTGACCATTTAACTGACCATTTACCTAGAAGTCACTGAAGAAATTGATAAAGGACTAAGGGCCTCATTCCGAGGTTGGTGGTAGTCATGGTGCTATTTGCGCCATGACTGCCACCAATAATGGTTCTGGCACCGGTCTAGTTCAATGGGGACTTACCGGTGTAGTCCGACCTTTGCGGGACCGGTAAGTCCCCATTGAAAATGCCAGTACCCATTCCCATTTGAGCTCCCATAGGGCTCAATGGGAATGGGGAGGGCGCAAATAACGGGCTGGCGTATGTCAAGCCCGTTATTTGCGCCCTGGTCCCTTAACGGGTCCCGTCCATAACGCCAGGTCAGACCAGGCGTTAAAGGAGGGACCTGCTAAGGGATCGTGTAGTAGGGTGGTAAGGGATTACCGGCACCGGTCTCTTTTCCTGGTGCCCGGTATCCCTTACCGCCCAACTTGGAATGAGGCCCCAAAACCCGAAAATAAAACTTTTAGCTTTGAAAATTACAAGCCTATGCTGCTGTATGTAAGTGGTGAAAATGGTTTGGGAAAAATGTGCTTAATTAAAACAATCAGGAAATATCTAGAAGAAGTAACAAACAACAATATTTCAGCTGTTGTAATGGCCCCCACTGGTCTTGCTGTTTACAACATAGGAGGTGTAACTTTACACTGACTACTACTACTCCCATTAGAACGCCAAAACAAATTAGATTATTGCAAATTGTCAGCAGAAGCATTGACTGAAGTACCCAGAATTCTACGACGAATGAAAGTCCTCCTAGTTTATGAAATAGGCATGGTTTCCAACCTCATGCTGGTTTTAATTCATGTAAGAAAGCAGCAAGCCCTAAAACCTGGTTACGAGGAACGGTTTGGCGGAAAAAATGTTAATGTTTATGGAGACTTCCTACAGTTAACACTCATGAAAAGCCAACCCATATTCAAAACATTAGGACACAAAGAATGCTGTAAACAATCAGCAGAATTGGCAATGTGAATTTGTAGTGTCATTCCTGCTACAGAGAACTAACCCAAAACAAGCGACAGTCTGCAGATCTAACACATGCTCACATTTTAAAAAGCATTAGAAATGGGCTGCTTACTGAACATGCAGAATCCACCTTAAAAACTAGACTAATACATGAGCTGTATGGACAACACACATCTGCCCCTGATGTGATGGAACAATTAACTCAAGACAATCTAAAATGCATTTGCTTAATGCCAACCCTTGCAAGCTGTAGCTATTTCAACAAAACAATGCTTTCTTTTCAACAAACTTTTTGTACGTTGAGAACCAATCTCTCTGTCTGTTGCTTATGCTGTCACTATTCACAAGTCACAAGATCTAACCCTTAACCACGCACTTCTTGACATTGCCAGCACAATCTTCAAAGAAGGTATGAGTTACATAGCACATTCACATCTACGTACACTCAATGGTCTATTCTTATTGAACTGTGATGCTACCAAAGTTAATGCTGACATTCCTTGCATCCTAGAATACAACAGGCTGCGGTTATTGTACATTCCACATATGGATAGTTACCCTGTACCTTAAATAAGAAAACCTTCAAAAAGACAACTAGAAAAAACAGAAGTCATAGCAGTTCTCCCTGCAATCCCACCCAAAACAGAAATGACTACAATCTAATCAAAGGATACAGAGGCCAAATTCTCTGATCTGTTTAAATTCTGCAGCACAACTGAGTAAATTGCTATACAAATGTAGCAATGAATCTGCCACCAATTGTTGAGAACAATTACTTAAACAGATCATACAAGTTGTGTTTGCAAATGCTCTTCTTTCACAGAAATGCCACAAATAATCCTGACAGTACCTACAGTGACACAGGAATAAGACAAGAACTAGACTTCTGTATAGTGCAGAAATGGTTAAATTCACCACAAACACACAGGAAGATCCACCGGAATTCTTTATGTACTTACTAAAAGTACTAGAAACAAAGAACATCCCTATAAAAGAAATCTTCCACATTTCATACACGTGGAAACATACATGCACTCTCTGCAACAATGTTTTACAACCGCACATCCCTAATAAACAATTTGTGTATGTATCCATACCAAATTGTGAATCGATTCAATTTCAACAGCTTCTGCAAAATGGAAATCATGGCATATTATGCTCTTTTTGCAATTCAGACAATAGATCCACCATACAAATACATTCACAGGACCTAAATGTGATGCTGATACGTTTAAGGTACAATGCAAATGCTACCAAAAATAACTGTAAGCTCACTAGCTGTACACATGGCCAAGTATCTTCTGGCAAGGGAACCTTCACAACAGTAGGCATAATATACCACATTGGTGTCACAATCACTCCAGGCACCTATACTGCAAATGTGAAAAAAAGTGGTTTGTTTGAATGTAAGAACACTTGCTTTACTCAAAAACATAGATTACCACCAAATCTAACAAGTCTCTACCAAATATTTCTTAAACCCACATTCACTCATTAGAAAATCATAATGACTACAATAAACAGTTAGAATAAGTCATTAGGTATCTAACTACTTTAAACATAAACTTAGTTACAATACACTTAAAACATGTTGTTGCACTTATAATTACATAATAAATCCATAGTAGCACAACAGTTACAGCATGCCAATGGGTATCCAAATAATTCTCAAATACACATAGATTGTATAAAAGGCAAAGTTTAAAATCATGTACATATCAGAAACAGTAACTGTATACAATGTTTTTTTTCAATCCACCATGGATTTTTTTTCCATTGATCCAATGATTACTTCACGTTAATACAACAGTGTACCACGCACAAATGTTGTACCAAACATAGTACATACAATGTTCTACTTATGTCGGTCAAAAAAGGAAATATATGTGTACAATTGTAACTAATTACATTTTTCAAAGTATTTTGCATAACAAATTATACTCTCTTTTCTTCATAGAGAAATAAGCACAGATTGCAGCCTTCTTACCATATTCAAATATGTGTTAATGCTCGGCATCCAATATTGTGGGCATATTACTGTAGCCATAATGACTGAGGAGAAATTATTGTGGCCAAGGCCAGTGACCAGATGCCACAACAATATTCTCCAACCATATTATAAATACTGTATACACTTCAATACCCACTAAAACATTGATTGTTACTACAAACACACATAGATTGTAGTGGTCATAGCCAGTGTCCAGATTAACTGTCTATGCCCACCAACATGGCCATGGCTACAATACATTTCAACCATATTATAAACACAATATAAACATCCATAGTCACTAAAAAAGCTATTGTTATTACAAATGCACGTTTATTTCATTTATTTTAATTTTATTGGACATTTGCATGGCGCCTATACGCTAGTGTTTCCAGGTGCCACAAGACGCAAAGGGGTGGGGGAACATGGGCTATCATATGAAAAAAAACAAGAAAAATAGATGGTTATGGTGACCTTGTGTCAATCCTACTGTGCAAGTGCTTGAGGATAGGTGCCAGCGGGAGGGCTAGAGGGAGAAGGATAAAAGTGGGGGGGACGTCACAGGGGAGGGGGAGTGCTGTATAGGCCAAGGCGGCAAGTGTGTGGGGAGGGGAGGCAAAGTGCAGGAGCAGGTGGATTGGGTAGGGATAGTCTGGGAAAGGGATGGATGTAGAGCGGTCCCAGGCCCAAGACAGCTTTGTGGAAGATACCGAGGATTTTGAATTTGAGCCTTGAAGTCACTGGGAGTCAATGGAGAGACGTTAGGGCTGGAGATATGCGGTTCCTGGGCTTGAGGCCAAGGATAAGTCTCACAGCCCTATTCTTGATTAGTTCGAATGGGCGGAGGGAGGAAAGATAAAGGTTGAGGAAGAGGCTTTTGAATTAATCAAGTTTACAGTGAGCCAGGGCTCTGCATACATTAAGCTTATGGGGGAAGGTGAGGAGAAGTAGAATGCCCCTAAGGATATGGGGCTAAAAGTTAAACCTCTTGGTAAGGTCTGTGATGTGTGGAGAGAAGGAGAGAGAGAGGAGTCAAAGATTATCCTAAGGTTTTTTGCCTCACAATTAGGTGAGAGGAGGGGACCCAGGGAGTCTGGCCAGAGAGTGAGGTGGGAGCTGGGATCAGGCATCCCAATGAGAAGGATCTCAGTCTTGCTAGTATTGAGGCAGAGATTATTGGCAGAGCACCATGCCTAAATAGCAGTCAAGCAGTCAGGTATAAGGCAGGAAGAGGAGGAGGAGGAGGAGAAGGAGGAAGGGAAAGGCGTCCAGAAAGAGAGTTGTGTGTCGTCTTCGTAATACTGGAACTGAGGAAAGTAGGTGGAGATCAGATGGGCCAAAGGGGCAAGGTAGATGTTGAAGAACCATGTCGATAGGATAGAGCCCTGAGGGATGCCACGAGTAGAGAGTGAGGTGGAGGACAGAAACTGACGCATTTGAACTTGGGAGGGTCTGTTAGAGAGGAAAGAGGTAAAACATGCCAGTGCCCTGTCCATAATGCCTAGGGTATCACAGAGAAGGTTTATGAGGATGGAGTGGTTGACAGTGACAAAGGCAGAGGAGAGATCGAGGAGGATCAGAACAGATGGAGAGTTTGAGTCAAGATTGGCGAGTAGGTCTCCACAGGTATTCAAGAGAGTGGTTTCCATGCCTCTGGCTGCCCTAAATCAAGACTGGTGGTCATGGAGGCAGCCACCTGTTTTGGTGTGGAGGGTCTGTTGAAAGTGGTGATAGAGATAGGTTGATAGTTAGGTGGACAAGAGGGGTCAGCAGACAGCTTTCTTAGGAGAGGGTACAAAAGAGAGTGCTTGAGAGGTTGAAGGAAAGGGCCTGTGGCAAAAGAGTGATTGCAGTGGTCAATCAATGCAGGGGTGAGAATGTCAATGTTGTCCTTGATGGTACTGGAGGAGCAGGGAAGCACCTGTTTAGAGGAGACTTTCATAGAGTGGACAACTCCAGAGATCACATCTGGTGAAATGGGAGAGAGACAGTAGAGTATGGTGGAAGCCAGAAGAGGTGGAAAGAGGAGGGGTGTGGGAAGAGGGAGCAGATGACAGAGAGGACAGGATGTCAAGAATTTTGGAGGAATAGTGGGATGCCAATGCAGAGCATAAAGCCTGGGAGGGGAGAGGAAAAGAGGAGACTGTGGTAGGATTGGCGAGTTCCACCATGCTGTTTGTGGCTCCAGAGATGCAATCTTGGACATGACCTCTTCTTTTGGAGCAGATGGAGAGTCGGTACCGCCTTTGAAGTAGGCAGCAGGCCAGTTTGTCAGGGGATGAGCTAGATCTCTGCCACTTCTGCTCTGCTGCTTTGCGCTTTCGTTTCAAAACGATGTGTCAGAGTCATACCAATAGTTTCATACGGTGGCAGGCTTCATGCAAATCTTCATGACAGGGGCAACGATGTCCAGGGCGATAGTGATAGAGAGATGGAGGTTACTTAGGACAAAGTCAGGGGGAGAATCCAAAGAAAGGGACGGGATGGGATGAAGCAGGAAGCAAAGGCAGCAACTGACACATGCTTCATCAGTCACATGACAGAGAAGGAGATTGGAAAAACAGGAGAAGGGGACTGGGGAAAGGGGAGGTCAAGGAAGGATGAGACGAGAGAGTGGTCAGAGAGAAGGATAGTGAAGGGGAGAGAATTGCACAGGTCACGGAAGAGAGAGGTGGCCACATCAAGGGAGTTGAGATGAATGTTGACGTCACCAGGGAAAATAAGTTTGGGGGAGGAGGAAAGAAGAGAAGAGAAGAGGTGAGGTCGGCCCATTCTAATAGGAAAAGGGACCAGGGTGTGCGTAGATGGTAGCGAGAGAAACAGAGAAAGAAGTGGAGATAGACAGCCTGCAGACTACGCTTTCAAAGGAAGAGTAGGGTTGAGTGGGGATGATGGCAGCAGGAACCCCCTCACGGAAGATCAGAGCCACTTCACCACCAGATTAAGAGGATCTGGGGTTGGATGTGATCTTGTAGCCATCAGGAAGAAGAGTGTCAAAGGCAGTGATGAAGCTGGCCTTAAACCAATTCTCAGTATGGGTGAGGACTTTAAGGTCAAGGTCTTCGAGTAGGCGACAGATGTCAGAGGAGTTTTTATTGGCAGATCGAGAGTTGAGGGTAGCTAAGTGAAGCTGGTGAACCCCTTTCAAAGATTTGTGGGGGTACAGGTGTGCGGTGCTACCCTTGGGGAGGAGTGGATGGGGGCATGAGGGAAGGAGAAGTGGACGGCGAGGGTGGGAAGTTGAAGAAGGAAGGAAGACCCCTGTCCAGAAGGAGAAAGTTGGCCTGAGAGTCCTGGGCCATGACAGTGCCATTGTGATAGATATTAATGGTGCATTTGGAAGAAGCAAAGTGAGCCAAGAGCAGTTCCCATTTAGTGCCGCCAGTTATGGCTGAGCAGGGGAAAGGGGAGAGGACAGATACCATATGAGGGGTCCATAGGTTAGTTGAAGGAACAGTAAAGAGAATGGCAGTGATATTTTCTCTTGAGGAAACATTGATGTAGGTGTCTGTGATGGGCAGACCAGGGTTGGATCTTATGAGTGCCTTTTTTAGTTTCTTCCTTCCAGAATTTGTGAGATATGTTATGATATGATTGTTTATTTATAAAGCGCCTATACACAATGTGTTTCAAAGTGCTTCAAGGCAAGGGAGGGAACAAGGGAAAAGACAACCACATTCTTACAGGCCATGAACAGGAAGGATGTGAAATTAACTATCGTACTCGGACTGACGACATTGCAAGAGCTAAGACATAGATAAGGAAGGGAGGGGGAGAGTGGGAAGGAAATGGAAACAGACAGCCGACTACCGTACTAGGCCTGACGATATTTTGGTAGAGCCGGAGAAAAACAAAAGGTGAGGGAAAGGGGTGCAGAAAGGGAGGGGAGGAACAAAACAAGCGACTATCATACTAGGCTTGACGACATTTCAGATAGTGCTGGAGGGGTGGTGGGAAGGAAAAAAACAGTAATGGGAGGGTGGTGGAAACAGACGAGGTTGCTATCATATTAGGTCCAGGGACAATTCTGATACAGTAAGTGCATAGAAGAAAGTAAGGGGAGGAGATAGGACAAGGGAGAAGGGAAAGGAGGAGAGAAAAGAGAGTAAGCAGCCAAAAAGAGTGGAGAAGCAAGAGTGGAGAGCGAATACAATTGCAGAAGTCAGTAGTAACACATAATGTTGCAAGCCTGCATACAAGATGAAGATGGGAACAGCATGATTCAGGGCCACCATGAGTACAAGATGCAAAGGAAGTCCAGCATAAGAGATGAGAAAGAGTGACGCACCGTGAATGAGTGAAGTCCATAAAAGTCAAATCCAGCATTTGCCACAAGACAGTAATGGTGAAGGAAGGCACCAGGTGGGCGGGGCTTGCTAAGTGGTGAAAAAGAGCAGCAGGCAGGAAGGTACCATGTGGGCGGGGATTAGGCCAGGTGACCTAGATCCACTTGCACCTGCTCCCCATCTGCAAAGGAAAAGAAGCTGGAGGGCTCCTTAAGTAGGGAGAGAGAGGGAGAGAGGGAGGGTAGGACATGGAGAAACAGATTGTAATGGCCATGCCCAAGTATCCGGATTCAGTGTCCATGCCCAGTATCACGGCCATAGCCATAACATTACTGTATACACTTCAATAACCAGTAAAATATCTATTATTATTATAAACAGACATAGATTGTAGTGGACATGTCCAGTGTCCAGTATCATGGCCATGGCCACAATAATACCCTTCAGTCATATTATAAATAATGTATATACTTCCATAGCCGCTAAAACATCTATTCTTAGTGCAAACACACATGCATTGCAGTTACCATTGCCAGTGTCCAGAGTCAGTGACCATGCCATGGCAGCCATGCCCAGAGTCATGGCCATACCCACTACAATACCCTTCAACCATATTATAAATACTGTTTATTCTTTTATAGCCAATAAAATAGCTATTGTTATTATAAACACACATAGATTGTAGTGGCCATGCCTAGTGTCCAGTTTCAATGTCCATGCCTAGTACACGGCCATAGCCACAACAATGCTCTTCAACCATATCTTCAACAGCCCCTAAAATACTGAAGAGGGAAAATCAAGATCAAACCCATGCCCCCTCACCCGAGGCGCATATACAGAAGAACAGCAGGAAGAACAAGAAGCGCACTTATCATTTGAACCAGGCCCCAGCGCACTCATGGGTGACGAATATGCTGAAAGACACCCACTTCACCAACAGTGCAACTTCCATGCTACATTACAGCCAATGCAGCAATATCAGAATGTACAAACACAAGAAGCCCTGTTTATGGCTTGCAAATGCCTATATAAATTAACATGGTCTAATTGCACAGTGTAAAGCCATGTTTCAGGAAAATTACAGCAAAGTTCATTTCTCTCACTGAACACTAGCTGCAGATGCCTTCACCAATACTCCTCGCAAACCCACGAGCAGCCAAGGTTGCGCAGTCAGATAACATTGCTTTCTGCAGACAAACATTTTTTAATTCTCCACTAATGCGAGTAAGCCACGGCAACCCAGTGTGTTTTTTTTCTTTTCTTTCTGGGAAAGAAAGACATTTTCGCAAAGACTCGCACAACATTTGAAACATAATTGTAACAAGAATGGCTCAGCCCTAGCCAATGAGCGCTCAGAGCTCAGGTGCAAAATGCTTGCTTTAGCTAAAAAGTTATGGGAACAAATTCATAATGCAACAAGCTAGAATTAGGTAATGGTGGGCTGGCACAGCTAAACCAATCCACTGACGCAAAACTCTAATGTCCAATTATCAGGCTCTCTATAAGGGCTACATAGGTAACCTATTATTTAGCAGCCAAAAACAGGAGGTTTCTGGGAGCTGATCCAATTCTGTGAGGTCAGCCTGCAGTGTGATTACAAAGCTGGCTTGCAAGCCAGCCCCGGGGGGAGACGGCGCCTGAACTCTCGATGTGCACGACGCTCTGCATGTTTTTTTTGTTTTTTGCTGCCCAGAAATAAACGCAGTTTGGAACATGTGGCTGCCTGCTGGGGTCTATGTTGCATTTCTGTGGGCCATATGGGAGGTGTTGGGGTCTCCCATAGCTGGTGAGGGTATGGCTGCTTGGCCCCACAGCCCTGGTGGGGGTCCAGCTTCTCCCCAACAATATCTATTAATATTAAAACAGACATAGATTGTATTGGACATGGCCAGTGTCCAGTATCATGGCCATGGCCACAACAATACTCTTCAACCATATTATAAGTACTGTATGCACTTTGACAGCCACTAAAATATCTATTGTTATTACAAGCACAAATACATTGTAGTTGCCAATGGCCAGTGTACAGATTTGGAGTCCATGCCCCCTATCACAGCCATACCCACAACAATACCGTTCAACCATATTACGAATACTGTATACACTTCAATAGTCACAGACATTTCTATTATTACAAACACACATAGATTGTAGTGGCCATAGAGAGTGTCCAGTTTCAGTGTCCATGCCCAGTATCAATTACTGTGGGCATATTATTGTGGCCATAATGACTGAGGACAAATTATTGTGCCATGGCTAGCATCCAGATTCCTGGGGGCATGGCCTGCGGCTATACACCCAGAGGCGTTTTTATTGGAGGGCAAAAGGGGCACTAGCCCAGGAGCCCCACCTTGGAGGGGTCCCCACAGGGCTGCCTGATCTGAAGAAGTAAGATTCCATTGTTCACCAGTCTTAAATAGCACACATAAGGAGATTTCATTGGGTGCTGTTGAGGCTCTAAACCCATTGTCTTTCTGTTGTGACAAGTACATTCTGCCTTGATCAATTCATCATGTATTGCTTTCTGCGTTCACTGTTGTATACATAGTTTATGTGTTCATTAGGGCTCAACTCCGTAGCATTCTTTCCTTTCTGTGGGAATTATGTTGACCATGTGCAATAGGCAACGGTGGAATGCATATTGATAAATTGAGTGCCACAATGGTTCGGAAGTTAGCTCAGTTTGTGAAGCACCCATTGCAGAGATATGTGTTGATATGCAAAATTAGGATATCACATTCCAGCAAGGCTGGCTGAAGCTTTCCTATGTCTGAGGTTTATAAACCTGCCTGCGTATGTACTTTGATTTGCAGAACAACATCATATCTACTATTATCAACAGTGTACCTGCACCAGATAGGGGTTGCTATAAAAACTAACATATCATCCGTATGGTGAAGGTCTAGAAATTGTTTTTTTCAGATGGGTGTTGTAAAACCTAGGCAATCGCCTCCAATTATGGCATTAACTGTTAGTCCAAGAGGTGAATAAGTATCCAAATTCAAGACTATGGAATGAAAGTGTTGATGCTTGTATCCTGGATTTGCCAGCAGACGATACAGTGATCCTGCTGAAATCATCTAATATATCTTTCATTACTGTGCTGTCATCTGTGAGGTTGCCTTCTTGCATGCTTCTGGTATCGTTTAGCCCATTACTTAATCTTTCTTCTTATGTAGGCCATTTGGGTGGAAGGGCTGGTAAACAGAAGAGAGCGGACCAGATGTTGCAGGCCTCAGGCAAGTATATTGTAAGGTCTGCTTGTTTGACACAAGAAACGGTTTGCTTTTTGGTCAAGATTGGTATGCTGATACTTATATACTTCCCTTGATGATGGAGAGAATGAAGCTAGAATCATTCCCATTTTGCATAACACCCTTCTATAATATTTTGTTTAAAAATGGACATGCTTGGTAATGTGTTGGTCTTCAAATGCTACTTGTTTATCATTCTGATTAGAGCAACAATGAAGAGCGTAAGGGGACTTAAAGGGAGTAAACGTGCTTATTATGCTTCGAGACAGCATATCAAATTATAGGTGGTGAGCGCGACGGGTGGGGTGGTGTTGTAGGGCGCGACCAGTATTCTTGATCGCTTAATTCCTTTGGTTTGGTGGAGGGGGGCCCCAAAGATGTCCGTGCCCAGGGCCCCAAAAGTGCTTAAGATGGCCCTGTATACCCCCAAAATCTGGACACTGACCATGGCCATAACAATACCCTTCAACCATGTTATAAATACTGTGTACACTTCAATAATACCCTTCAACCATGTTAGAAATACTGTTTACACTTGCATACCCAATAGAACATCTCTTTTTTTCACAAACACACTAAGATCAGATTTCAAATGTTTAGCCCCCCCCCTATGATGCCCATAATTACTGTGCACACATTACTGTGGACATAGCCAGTGTCCAGATTTGTATGGGCATGGCCGACATGGCCACAACAATATACTTCTACCATGTCACAAACATTGTAGACACTTCAATAGCCACAAAAATACATATTTTTATTACAAACACACATAGATATTACTCACACTCACTAGTTGTATTACATATCTATAAAATCAGAAAGGAATCACAAAGCACATCACATTTCCATGTCCAAAGAAGTTCTCGGGCAGATGTTTATGTCCACGCTTCACAGTACATCCGCGGAGGCGTGTTTGTGTCTGTATAGGTTGTGGACAGTAAAACAGACTGTGGACTCAGTGACACCCCAGGGCCATTTTCAACAATAAAAAATGCTTCCAATTGGAGATTTTCTCTCTACACTACCCTACCCAGACACTCTTTTATCTTCAAAATAATCCCAAATGTATTGTTCACATCACATTTCTCGGGTGAGCCGCGGATCAAGTATGGTGGCCATTTCGATTGTTTTGACGCACCTTATGCTTTTAATTGACCAATCGATCAGCAGGTGCGTGAGATGTCTGCGAACGTTAAGCAACTCACTGATTGTCTCAGAAGATAGGGACACCATATCCAAAACACCAGGGGTAGCTGAAGTGACATCACACAACCCTTGACCTCTGATGTCATCACAGGAAGTGATGTCATTTCATCACACCCCAATATGAAATCACAGGAAGTGTTGGAACATGACCTTTTACCCCTGGACAAAATAGGAAGTGGTATCACATAGCACTGTTCCTATGTACACTAAGAAAAATATGGTTATGATATCCCTGTAATATTATATACAGTTCATACAAGAACGGATCACAATATACAGTGTTAATATCAGTGTATATATGCCCACATTATTAAATTACTGTGAATGCAAGCAGATGTCCAAATCCAAATGATAATGACATGTTATTAAATAGCACTTATGCTTAAGCGCTTTATATAGGACTATCCTAATAGGAGACTTCAACCTAGGCCTCAATGATCCTTCAGACCACCACACTGCCTCAGAAGCCAACCCTCTCTAAGCCACTGGTTTTAGTCACTGCATAAGGACCCCCACCCATATCATAGGCCGGACTCTGGACTGGGTAACAGATCTCAACAGCCAGATCACCATATTGTCCAACTCACCATGCCCATGGTTGGATCACTACATCCTTACCTTTACCTTTCCATCAAATAAACTGCCAATCCCTGCACATCCTGCCATGCCACCAACCTGGTTCTGCACTGTCTGGCATGTGACCAAAGACTCAATATCTCCACACCTTATACCTCTCCAACCAGAACACCGCCTCTCAGATGATCCCAGGATCCTAGCAGATCTATACACAAATACCCTAGAAAGAGCTGTCAATATCATTGCCCCACTAGTGCCGCGCAAGGCGAAACCAGCAGGGCATATCACCCATGTCCTCCAAACCGTATGCACACAAAAAAACCTAATGGAAGCCACTTGGAAAAAGGCCCCAACTATTGCATCCAAAGACACATTCAACAAGATTGCAAGTGAATATAAACAAGCCATCATAGCAGTGAAATATGTGGCCTTCAATTCCAGAATTCTGAATGCTAAATCCAACTCCCAAGAAATCAAGATTTTCAGGGAGTTGTAAACTTCTTCAAACCTTCCATCCACAATCATCAAAGATGAGATGTGGTGCTTAACATTCAGGACACCATGCATGCTAAAATCACCATGCTAAAGAGGAAAATAGTTCTTAAGTAGACTAATATCAAAAACACTAGCATCCTCCACACCCTCCCCTTCTGCCATAACCATCACACCCCAACCCTTGAATTCAAAGAAATCACTGAAGCAGATACCACCTGCATCTTAAAAAGCCTAAATCCCTCAAGATGCAAGGGGGACATTTGTCCAGCTTCCATCATCAAAGACTGCACCAAAGCCTTAGTACCCTTCATCACAAGGTTAATTAACACCTCCTTCACTTTGAGCATTGTCCCCTCAAACTTTAAAGAAGCCTGTGTCCTCCCACATCTGAAGAAACCTTCACTAGACCATGCAGTGCCTAACACCTTCCTCCCAATCACCACAATCCCGTTCCTGCTAAAGATATTGCATAGGGCAGCATACATCCAAGTACAAGACTTCCTAAAAAACAACCATATCCTAGGCTCTCGACAATCGGGCTTCAGGCCTGGACATGGCATGGAATCAGTGTTACTAGTGCTGAAAAAATAACTTGGCAATCTCAAAGATGAAGGGAAACCTGCACTCCTCCTTCTCCTTGACCTATCAGCTGCCTTTGACCTAGCGGACCACCATACACTATGTCACCACCTAACAGTAGCTGCCAACTTCTCCCAAGATGCTCCCACCTGGGTGGCCTCCTTTCTGGAAGGAAGATATATGAGAGTCTTCTCAGATATAGCCAATGCCCCGCCCACCCCTATTAACCCCGGTGTCCCCCAAGTCTCCTGCATCTCCCCGACCTAATATAACATTTTCACCAGACCCCTCTTCGACCTCCTGGACTCCGTTGGCATCTCATACATGAATTATGCTGACGACACTGCCCTTGACTGGCATCTATAATAATGACTCCCTCACCATCAACAAAATCTACCCAACAACCCAGGCATGGATGGCCACAAACCACCTATGCCTCAATGACAACAAGATGGAGATCCTACTGGTAAAATCACCAGCAACACTGAAGAAGCTCAACTCTCAATTCACTTCTTTCACCATTGATGGAAATCTGATTCCGGTCTTTACCTTAGTAAAAACGCTTGGGTTCCATCTGTACGCTACTCTCTCCCTCACACGGCATGTGAACTCGATCTGCCTACACAACCAAGCTGATCAATGCTGCCAGACAATTCTTGACAATCCTCAGCTGCCTCTCCATTGCTCGTGCTGCAATAGGGGCCAGACTAGACTATTGCAATGTCCTCTTTGAATGTACCTACCAACAAAGCATCAACAAAATGCAGTTAATCCAAAACAATTCCCTGCGCGCTGCACTCAACATCTACAAAAGAGAACATATTTCAGCAGCCAGAAGGGCAGCCCACTGGCTCCCTATTCATGAAAGGATCCTATTAAAAACAGTGTTGATCACACATAAATGCCTATCTGATACCACGCCAGTATACCTGGCCCAAGAAGTTGTAATAGCCAAATCAGTAAGACCAACCAGGACAATGCACGCACACAGCCTTGCAATTCCTAAATTCAATTGAGTCAAAGGAGGATGATCTAGCAACCCTATGTTAGCAGCTAAGCACTGGAATGCCCTTCCACATACCCTACGAGTGGAGGAATCCTACTGGCCTTCAGAAAAGCCTTAAAAACATTGCTGTTCTCCGAAACTCTGAACATTATGATGCATGCCGCACGTGTCTGTAATGTTTTTCTTCCCTCCTCCCCTCTCATTGAAGTCACCCTCTGAGTAACCAGTCCTGAAACAGTGCCTTGATGCCTCTGGGATTAGGCACTTTGCAAATGTAAAAATAAATAAATAGAACAAATATGCATAAAATATCACCCAACCTGTGTTAGTACTCATTTGTCAACTTCAGAAGGATGAAAGGATGAGTTGGACTTGCCGAGATTCAAACCTGCAAATCACACACATCACAACAGCAAGTGCTCAACCAATTGAGCTATCTTACCGGCTATAACTATCTTACCAGCTATAGTAAAATCAGCAATTACATGTCTGAATGTTCTCAAAGTCAGAAAACAAATTGCACTCTCTAGTGGATGCCATTAAAATGCTGAGATTAAACAGCAGGCCAGTTCAACTGCAGGTCTGGTGCAAAGTTGGCTATATGTCAAGCCTGCATTGATCTACTTTTCAGACTTCAGAGGTTGGAAACATACATATCAGTGGGATGGTTCATAACTGTGTATTAAAGAATTTAGAGTGGTGCAGGGAAAGCAGCGCACTCACACAGCATCCCGTACTGTGGCCAATTCATACATACAAAGAAACATCCTGAACAGCATGCCATGGAGATAGGAAAGATAGGCACGTTGCAACAAAGGATTAATTGTGGCACAATGAAATAAAGGGCCACTTTATGTGCTAAGGTCAAACATTTCTAAACTGTACACAAGCTTTTATGCACAAGGATTTTATCAAGTGACCGAGGACACCGAGATGGATTGTCCTGTTATAATCGTGACATACACAACTGCAGAAAAAAATGCTATAATTGCAACTTGCGAAAAGCAAAGTATATAGTTCAAAATGGATGCTTATTCTACTCAAAATGCTTTCTCAAAGATTCTCTCTACATTGTGAATTTGAGGTCTTTAAGAACAGACTAAATCAGTTACTCACCCCCTGAAGTGTGCCTGAAATAAACCTTTAATGAGTCTAGCAATTATTGTACAGATTTCCAGAAATACAAATTATTTGTTATTCCTATTATTTCTTATTTAGGGTCACTGGTCAAAATGTTACACTTGTGGAGCCCTCTGTTTTTCTTAAGAGGCCTAAACAAGAAAGCCAGCCACTCCAGAAAGAAAGATCCACATGGTTCTGGCCACAGCCCAGGAGCTTCCATTTAGAAAAAAATAAAAAACAATTGTTGTCTATTCTTTTCTTTTTTAGGGGTTGCAAAGGAGACCAGAGGGGCAGCAGGGGAGACCTCAGGGGTTGCATGTGTGACCCCTGGTTACTCCCAAATGACGTCCCTGTCAGAGGCGTCTGCAGACACCGAAATGACCGGACTGAAATAGCACTACATTTTTTAGTTCTGCTTTACACCTTTATTAACAAATCTACTGGAAGGATTCACACCAAACTTGCAAAAACACACTTTTGGGACCAGACTGGCGCACTTCATACAAGTTTGGTGCAAATCCATCCGGTAGTTTGAGTTGTAGACACAAGCAACATTTTGTTTAATGTATATCTATCCGAATTTCAAAGGTTTTTAAACAACCTTATAACTTTGCCCCGCTTGACAAACCCTGCAACAAACTTCACAAACTCATTCAGAGGTGGCTCTATTCTTTCTTTTGCAAAGGTTCGTGCAGATTCATCAAACGGTACCAAAGTTGTAAGCCACTCAAAAACTGCTCTCATTATGGGTCTTGCAACCTAACCATAACTACAGGATCACTATCGCAATATATATTGATTCATCACTGATTCTAAACCTATGCACTGAGTGGGATAGTTGTGTGGTTTGGCTGCCTTAGGCCATTGGGTTCTGTAGTCGACCAATATGCATCAGCCCTATGTAAAGCACTATGCACTTTGACAGTTCTTGACACTCCAGATCTTGATTAACTTCTACTAACTACCTCATGATAAGCACCATCCACTTTAGAGCGTCATGCACTTTACATATGTTGCACTTTGCACTTTGGGCAATGCCTTTGATGGATTATCCTGTCCTCCCACATCTATGTCTTTTAGATCATTATGTATTTTGCAATGACTACTGTTATTTGAATGTGTAATGAAATTATGCACCTGTAAGGGAATCCTTTTGAAGACATTGGGCCTCATTCCAAGTTGGGCGGTAAGGGATACCTGGCACCGGTAAGGAGACCGGTGCTAATAATCCCTTACCGCCCTACTACAAGGTGCCTTAGCAGGTCCCTCCTTTAACGCCTGGTCTGACCTGGCGTTATGGACGGGTCCCGTTAAGGGACCACGGCGTAAATAACAGGTTTGACATATGCCAGCCCGTTATTTGCCCCCTACCCATTCCCATTGAGCCCTATGGGGTCTCAAATGGGAATGGGGAATGGTATTTTCAAATGGGATTTATTGGTCCCGCAAAGGTCAGACTACACCGGTAAATCCCCATTGAACTAGACCGGTGCCGGACCCGTTATTGGTGGCAGTCATGGCGCAAATAGCGCCATGACCACCACCAACCTCGGAATGAGGCCCATTGGGCCTCATTACGAGTGTGGCAGTAAGGGGTTAATGGTGCCAGTAAGGATGCCGGTGCTAATAATCCCTTACCGCCCTACTACAAGGTCCCTTAGCGGGTCCCTCTAAGGGCGGCTGGTCTGACCTGGCGTTATGGACAGGACCCGTTAAGGGACCACGGCGCAAATAACGGGTTTGACATACGCCAGCCCGTTATTTGCCCCCTCCCCATTCCCATTGAGCCCAATGGGGTCTCAAATGGGAATGGGGAATGGTATTTTCAAATGGGATTTACCGGTCCCGCAAAGGTCAGACTACACCGGTAAATCCCCATTGAACTAGACCAGTGCCGGACCCGTTATTGGTGGCAGTCATGGCGCAAATAGCGCCATGACTACCACCAACCTCGGAATGAGGCCCATTGGGCCTCATTACGAGTGTGGCAGTAAGGGGTTAATGGTGCCAGTAAGGATGCCGGTGAAGTTAACCCCGTACCGCCGCATTATGAGGTCCCTTAGCGGGTCACTCTAAGGGCGGCTGGTTTTAGTGGGAGCCGCTAAGGGACCAGGGAGCTGTTATTAACAGGCCTGTTATTAGCTCCCTCCCCATTCCCATTGAGCCCTATGGGGGCTCAAATGTGAATGGGGATTGTTTTTTTGAATGAGGAATTACTGGGTCCTCCAAGGTTGGAATGACCCGGTCATTCCTCATTCAAGGAACCCGGACCGATTTTGGAGGCAGCCATGGCGCTAATAGCACCATGGCTTCCTTCAAACTCGGAATGAGGCCCTTTGTGTCATTCAAAGCTTACAGCACCACACACTTTATTTGAGATTGTATAAATGACAGCATTGTTTGGTTAATTTTGGCATCCCTTTTGTGTATTTTTATGCATATTTGAATATGCATGTTATAATGTGCAATAAAAAGAGGCAGCTATGTGAATAATTGTATTAATACCATACTGTCCAATGTGCAGGGGAAAGTATTTTGCACTGAGCGAGGTACAGCAGATTGTTGCACCATCATTTTGCAGATGCATTAGGTAACTTTAATGTGTTAAAATGGCCTACAGTTTACAGACATGCTTGTGTCTCATAGTGAGAGTGGCAATACAAACAATGGACTATGGTTTAACAGCAGGCGACCAGAGAGTTGTGATAAAAACCGGGACAGACCTTTGTAATGTGTATGTGATCAAGCCTCGGGAGGTTAGCTCAAGGGCAACACACTCACCTTAAAAGCCAGACAACGTGGTGCAACACAGGTTCGATCCCTGGGTCCGTTATAAATAACCAATTACAATTTCAACTAAGGTGTGCATTGCGAAAAGCGTTATATTTTGTGCTTATAGGTTAATTTCTGGCTTGGAGATTCTGTATTAAATTCTGTATTAAAGTACTTTGTACCTTCAACACTGGAGGCGGTTGGTCATTGAATTTTGAATGAGGTTGGGGAGTGCATTTGCAAAGAAAATAGTTATGGTGCAATTAAGGTGATCAGAATGAATGCAACAAAACCCTTGAAATAGAGCAGATGTGGGAAGTCATGACTCAGCGCACAGCCGTGGGTGTTCCCATAATACTATTGCGTATGTCATTGTTAATCCCTTCACTCATAATATGTATGTGCTCATGGGCTTTGCAACAGCTATGCGCTGAGATAAGATGGTCATAACTTCCCAAATCTGCTGAATTTCAAAGGTTTTGTTGCATTAAATCTGATCACCTTAACTCATTTTTTTATCAGTGTGTTTCAAGGATTTTGTTGTACCATAGTATTTTTACGGGCCAGTGGCCACAGCCTTCGGCCGTGTCCACTGTACACGTTCCACCAATAGGTTTCTTTTGGTCCCACTAGGTGACCACAGCATTTGACCATAGGCACTCTACCTATTCACCTCTAGATTTCCTTCAGTCCCATTAGCCAGGGCAGTAGGGCCTTCGTCCGTGCCCACTGTATCTTCTGAAACATTACTTTTCTTTCATGCTCACTAGGCATGGCCTTCGGCCATGACCATTCACCATGGCCTTCAGCCATGGCCACTGTGCATGCTCAACCAAGATGTTTCTTTGGGTCCCACTAGGCATGGACTTCAGCTGTGTCGACTGCATATGTTCCACCAAAAGGTTTCTTTTGGTTCCCCTGGACATGGCATTTGGCGGTGTCCACTGTTCATGTTTCACTTATAGGTTTCCTTCTGGCTCATTAGCCAGCACCAGAGGGTACTGTTAGTTCGACTGGGTCAAATGGGTTAGAATTACAGCTCACACTCATTCAATGGCAAAAACAAAGTCATCCTGGCTGACTTGGTTCTCAGGTGCTTTGGGCCCCAATCCAGGGGCTCAGAGTTATGGTTGGTCCTTTTCTTGAACTTCCAAACACTGGTTTGTGCCCTACGGATATTAAGGGAGCAGAGGAGCAGAGCTTAGCTCTGCCTCTGGCACTCAATCTTCACCTCACTGGTAAAGGACTTTTGAAAGTAAAACTCTCCCAACAGCAGTCCAATGAAATCTTTCCTAATTGTTTGTCCAAATGCGATTCAAAGAAATGGTGCATCACACCCTCTTTTATAGGCAAAGGTTCATAGAAGATTTGATTAAAGCATGCCTGTTTCAAAGGTTCCAATCTGTGTTCTTAAGACAGGCAGTCTTGCCTGCTTGCATCATACTTAAAGTGTTTTGTGTTAAAATTGAGTGGAGGGGAAAGGAAGGAGAGAGAGAGGAACAGAGTAAAATACAATCCTGTCCTCTTCTTCCAACTATGCTGAACTCCCTCTGTCTACACTAACCCCAGCCTCTATTCAGACCCATAACATAAAAGGCCCCTTTGGTATTCAACCCCATGTGTGAGGTTCCTCCTTTTGAATAGGATGTGAACTGTGTTGCTGTTTACACATGACAACTCCAACTAACGTACTCTCTCTATGGAAATAGGTGTTACCCAACACCATAAAAGGATCAAAGGTTAGGCAATTACTGCTGGCTCCTTTCCTGCTGGTTGCAGCAAGAGAGCCAGTCTAGAGAGATAGACATAGCCTGTTCATTGCTGGGCTATGCTCAAAAGGTTGAAAGGAAATGGAAAGACCTAGGCTGATTAGCCCTCATTGTGGGTTGCACACCCTAATATCCACTATGTGGTTGTAATATTTTGTTCAATCATTCCCGTTATTTATGGATTGCTCAATGTCTTTTTATTGATAAGAAATGATCCGTAAGTCTTGTAATTCGTAGCGATTTTTAATTTTCAAAATTTCAGTGCAGATGCGAATTGTGCCAATGCATTTCATACTATTGTAGTCCTTCATCATCTGATCCATATCAGTCAGTTGCAAAATAGAAATCATCGTCACAATGTAATCTATCATCAAATCATAGGCATTAATTTTGCGTTAGAACAGGGCAATCAAGTGTGTGCCATAGCATAATTATAGTATCCACCATTTTTTTAGAAAAATATAAACATTCGGCTACAAGACGTACAGACACCAAAACATATAGAACAATTGGAAAACATAAAGAGAACTATAATCAGAACAAAGCATAATCATACAATTCTAGTATTCATGCTTCTTAAACATTGACTTTTTTATATGTGTCTGTTCTCTGAATATAGGTATCACACCTAACCCCTTCTATCCATCTTAATGTCTCTTTCCTATCCAGAAAGGCCTTTTTTGTTCATAACTGTGCGCTATAACCTCTTGATAGCTAGCACATCCCAGATTAACACCCATGTATAGCTAGTGATTATTAGAAATCTAAGGTGATCTGTAATTGTTCCCATGCATCGTGAGCTGTATGTGTCCCACATGCTCGTGCAATGTGGGTTCATTCTGACTAACCTGAGTTGACTCATAGGAGCCATGCAGCATTCGGCCGAGATTCTGTAAAGATATAACGAGAATGTTTCAAGTGCTATTTTCATATTGTGTAACCCTTCTAAATAGACATATCTGAACATTCCTTACTGCTATTGTGTGTATCGTGTCTTAATCACATGGATTAGTGTTGCCACAATGTTAGAACGGGTTGTAAAATGTAGTGCGGGTGCCTCCACTAATCTAAACTAACAGGTAGTCACGGTAACATTCACGTGTTTGTCTAAGAAGGAGTACCATGTCAGTTCCATCTGATTCAATGGGCCGGCATCTTGGAGAAGATACTATGTGCAGTATGTAAGCTTGTAACATTACTGATATTTGCTAGTGGAAACAGATAAAGTTGACTGGCACAAGGTAGTTTCTCCTGACCTGAGGTGGATATAAGACCTGTGTATTAATGGTGACATGGGTGATCATGTCAATCACAGGATTACAAATTATTTACATTTTAAACACTCAGTTCTTTCAATCTCATTGTGGTTAATATGATACAATATTTTTACTCTGCTGCAGAGTTCAAGAGTATAATACTACCCTCCCAAGGTAGTGTGTACCCTATTATTTCAAATTGTGTATACACAAGTTGTTTCTCTCAGGTGTTGCCTTGTTGTATGTACATGGCTATATAGCAGACCAATCTCTCATGATCTACTATGTGGGGAGACTTTTCATGCATTTTCCTGTAGATATCGACCTTACAACCATTAAAATAATACTAAAGAGCATTCTCTTATGTAGCAGATGTAAACTTATGATATTGATGTGACAGTCCCTATTCCTGTTTTTACTATAATCTGGAGTGATTGTTTATTGATCTATCAGCTCTTCATGCATTTGGGATGAATGGCTATACTGCTGTCTTTCTCATTGATCATAAAAACAGTTCAGGTCCCATTCTTCATTCATTCCATTAGGGGAAAGAGAGTCAAGTCTGTCTATCCAGTAGGCTTCTTGTTGGGCAAATATTTCTCTTCCTGATACAAGATTTATGCCTGTTCATTGTCGCCCAGATTTTCCTTCCTGTTTCTCCTACGTAACAGATACTGCAGGGGCACCTAATGCAGTATACAGCATTTTCTGTTAGATATGTTGCGTAACATCTTAGTTGTATTTTCTCACCTGTTCTTGGGTGAAATACAAATTTGCCTTTGGTCACATTATTACAGTTTCCACAATTGAGACAGGGAAAAGGTCCGTGATGTTTTCCTCTTTTGTCTTTACTTTTAACACTGGTGTTAACTAATACATTCCCCAAATTATTGCTCCACTGGAATGCGAAGACTGGAGGGTTTGGAAATAAGTCTTTCATTCTTGTGTCGCTTGTGAGAATATTCCAATGTTTCGAGATGCATCAACCAATCTTTGAATAGAAAATGTTAATACAAACACCATTGGTGGCGATTCTTTTTGCATTTTACCTTTTAGTAAAAGCTCTCATGTACGTGTTGCTAGTTTGCTCATTTGGATTTTGCTGTTGCTAGATCATCCTCAGGGTAACCTCTATCACTCAGTTTCTTACACAGTATTGAAGGTTCTGCTCCACATTCAGCTGCGTCGCTCACAATCCTTAACGTATGGCCGAAGGGTATATTTTTAAGTGGGTTTTGTGGATGAAAGCTCAATCGATGAAGTAAATTATTCCTATCTTTTGGTTTGGTAAACAATGTAATTGAAATAGTATTCTCTAATACTTTGATTTGAATATCCAGATAATGTAGGTCACCGTGGCCGATCTCTGTGGTAAATTGTATCCTTGAGTCTGTTGAGTTGATGTATATCAAGAACTGATCAAGTGATGCTCGGTTGCCACGCCAGATGCCAAAAATATCATTAATATACCTTATACATGTTTTGATGATTCATGATGTCCTAGTAGATGTGTCATTTCAAATTTATACATGAAGCAGTTGGCATATGGTGATTACATATTTGCCCCCATGGCTGTTTCTGATGTTTGTAAATACAATTCGGTACCATGTTTGAAGTATGAGTTCTGTGAAATGAATTCCAAGAGTGTCATGATCAATTCTTTGGATGCCCCTATTTCTTCTTCTAGTAATAACAGTCATTCTACTGACTCTTGTCCCAGATTATGGGGGATAATTCTGTACAAGCTGTTGACATCGATTGTAAATATCTTCAGCTGAAAGCTCTATTTGATTTATTATTTGCAGAACATCAGTGCTGTCTTTGACGTCGGTAGTTGTCGTTTGTATTATGGGTTGTAAAAATTAATAAATATACCTTGGGGATTGATGTGTAACCTATGATTTAAGTTTTCTGTGAGGTAATATTCACAGAGCTGGATGTTTTATTGGGGTGTAATCCCACCAATTGTAGCAATTATTTCCCTGAATATTGTAATGCTGAGGGTGACTGTTGGCATTTCTGAGGTGAGAGGTCCCTGTAGGGATGTTCCCATCTTCCAGATCTATACTCTGTTAGGAACTCATGGTGGAAACAGTAAAGAAAGACCCAAGTGATCACAGTTCAAGAGTGTTTATTAAACTGTATGAATGGGTGAGAACAACTCCTAATCTAGACCCACATCTAAGATGGGGGCAAGCTACGACCATCAAATAATAATAAGACAGTCCTAGTGTTGTCTTGTCAAAAGATTAAATTAAAAAAGAGTGTGGGATAATGTTCACCAGAAAAGAAAGAAGTGGTCACAAAATGCTAATTCAAGATGGTATGGCTGGGTCTTCCTTCCCCACATTTTAAGCACGGGACAAGGCGGGACTTCTGAGCACAACAAACTCCTGGGCCTCTCCAGCACGAGGATCACAATTCAAGTTCATGATACCAGGACCTTCGGGGCCAAGTCTCTTTCCTACAAAGTCTCTTGCCTTGGAAGGCCTACTGGACCAAAACAACCAACAAAAAAAGGATCCTTTGGTGCTCTCTCATGTTGGGAAATTGCCCTTTGCCCCTTGGATCTCCCTCCGCCAGGCTCGGATCCTTCTCTCAGGGTTGGCTTCCCTCTGTCGGGTTCACTACAGCCTTTCAATCACGAGTCCACAAATAATTCACTGTGGACATCCCTAGGCCGGGTTCACTCTTGTCATCACAATGTTCAACTTGCTTTATCACAGTGCAGGATTTACTCTTGCTTTCCCCTCATCATCCCTCTGTCGGGTTCACATAGCCATTCAAATACAATGTTCCTCATCAGAAAGCAGGGTTCTCCATTCCCCTAGCTTTTTCTTGGCTTATCACAATACAGGATTCACTCTCCTTAGCTTATTTCACAATAATCACTATCTAATCAGAAAGCGGGGGTTCCCTTCCCCTAGCCTTCTCTCATCATCCCTCTGTCAGGTTCACACTTGCCACGGTTCACAATTCAGTCTCTTTAGACAGCTTAGGTTCTTCCCTTTAACTAAGTCTGGGTCTCAGCCTGCGTCAGGCTAGACACAGTGCTTGTTCACATAATAACATGCACTTGTCTGTTCACAAGATAGTCTCTTTACTTTCCTCCACGTGTCAAAGACTTTCGATTGTACGAGGGGTTTTGCTTGACCTTCACATGACCCCTTTGACCAAGGCTTCTTGGTCCTTGTGGTTTCAAAACAGGTCTCGGTCAGAGTCTTTCAAATTAGCACCCATGTGGGGCCAGACCCCTCTGATCCTGGACCTTAACTGGGCTTTCTTTAAAGTTCATAAACACAAGTTCTTTGTTCAAATGTTGCTGCTTGCAACCTTGGGCCCAGCACAGTTTGGTTTCATATCAGTTTCCTCTGACTCACCGGCTGTGCTGAAATTGTTGGACTCCCTTGTCTTGGGAGTTAAGGAGGGCACCACAGTGGCAAGCACCGCTCCCCGCTTTTTCTGTCAGCGTGGGAGGGCCCTGTGTGCCATTGCCACCTGTAACACCACATGCCATCTGGACTTCCCAGTCTTATGATTCTCCTTGTAAGTGAATCCAATCCAGCAATCCAACTAAGTCAATGCCTAGTCTGCGATGCCCAATGGAAGCCCTTATTAATATGTTTTTATGTCAAATTCTTTGAATCTGGATGATGAACCCTTATATAACGCCCCTCTCTTTGAATCCCCCTGACTTCACTGATCCAAGAAGTAGGTTTGTTTTGCAAATTAAAAGATTTATTTGAAGAATTAAACAATATGTATATCACACTTTTATGAATAAATTAATATTTGATAGCACACTGATGAATATAATAGTGGTCAACAATGGGTAATATTACAATAGCACACTCTCTTTAATCAATGAGGAGTTGGCATAGAAAGGATAAGGTAGCAGAGAATACTTTGTATGGTTTCAAGGAAATGCAAGGTGGTAAAGAATGCAACACAGAAATAAACTTGATATGGTTTCAACAAGAGATAATATGATCACTTTTTCCCTTGTGACAACTCCCTTATGCAATAGGAAGAGATGGAAATGAGGACACACAGGTTTCAAGAATACAATTAATAATGCCGTTCAATCCCAGTTCACCCCAGCAAGCTTAGAGAAAACAGGTGTGATTTAAAGCAGGCAAAGTCTTTTTAGATCTGATTGCAATGAAGTGAAAATGTGCTAAAATGCTTTTAACTCACTAAAGGATATTCAGAATAAGTGATAGTTACTTATATTGGTTCAGGTCAACACTAACAATGATTCCTGAATGATTATCAGATGGAAAATGAAATTCAGCAGTGGTAAGCAAGAAGCAGCTATTTTTACAAGTGGTGAAATGGAGCTAAATTGCAATTTGCTGCACTTTTTCCGCGTGCGTAAATCGCGATTACGGAAAAACTATATTGGAATGTTGTTTTAGGTTTGTTGGAAAGCTGAGGATCTTAACTTTAAAATGACAGTTCATTTTCACTTCTAGGACGTGCGGTTCAAAAGATACGGACGTTTTTATGGAGGTAGATTTTCAAAAATAAAGTCGAGATTTCAGAATGACAGATGACACTTTTACAGATTTGATATCACAGGATGGACACAAAATTCTGAATGCAGTTCTGGACAGGTTGAAATGGATGGGATAAGATTACTACTTTAAACTAAGATATTGGTTCTGTACAGTTCTTAGACTGGATACTCACTCCTAGTTTTGGAATAGAATGGACCTTGTCACAGATCTGGTCAGGTTTGGGCTGTGGTTTTCTTGCCAACATACAGGTCTCAGGCCCTCTGGGTTCTGCTCACAGCACGGCCTCTGGTCTGCTATCAGCACTGCACGGCGGTCTGGTCTGGTCTCTTGAACTGGATCGGATGGGTTCTGGATACAGCTCTGCTTTCTGGGTCTGGAGTCCTGGTTCTAGCACAGGGTTATTGGCTAGAATCAAACAGTTTAGGGGTTAGAATCAGGTTGCTAGATTCTGAAGCCTACTGGGAAGAGTTCAGCTTGTGGATTAGGCCTTTGCTTCTCCAAGGTTCTAGAGTTTGGGTTCTAGAGCTTTGTTCTGGATCTATCTAGAGTCAAAGTTCTTCTGGATATTGTCAGGATCCGGTCCGGCAGAGTGATGCGCAAGAAATCAGTTGAAGTGAAAAGTGAGTGTCCCTATCTGGGTCTCAGTGGTTCTTTTTATGTGTTTCCAAAGGGGTGTGGAGGCTGACTTTCTATGCCCAACCCACTAAGGATTTGATAGGTTAGAGGATTCCTTGTGACCTGACTGGAGAAAGGATTAGTGAGTCAGAATGAGTCATCAGGTGTCATGTTTATGGCAGAAGCTGAAATCCTTCCCCTCTGCTTTTACTTAGAAATCAATTTTTCATAACCAAACATGCTTCCCAGATACACAAGTTGTTGAGAATACATGTGCACATCACAGATTAATTAAGACAGGTCTCTGTTCAACCCTTATCTTTCTAAGAGCTTGGGTTCAGAAATTACAACTTGTTCACAATTTTAGTGGGTTTTGCAATATTGGTTTTGCACCAAATCTTACACAGATGTACACACCCTCTCTGAGCATATTACTATAAATTGTTATGTTTCTAGCATAAACACCATACCCAGAATATTAATAAATCCCGGCGTTTGGTCTCAGAACATCGTAGGGATTTCAGCTTAGTCTCAAACTGTCAGGGCATTTGTCATATTAAGAATCCCAAAGTTGTACATTTCTGTCAGCCTCATACAATATTTTAGAAGCATTTTCCTTAAACATATATTTGGTGCAATATTAAATCCACAACCCAGCCTGGTCTATTCATCATAAAGCCCCCATTGTTCCTTCCTCTGGGCTGCAGAGAAAATCCCCTCCTCTCCTGATTTACATGTCAATGCGATATCCTGTGCTGTTGGTGGTAAGACCAGGTGTGAGGGCTTCCCAGGGACAGAAGGCCTCTTGAACTTTTAATTAAATCAGACTGCCTTCTAATCAAGTGCAACTTAGTTCCTTGTGAATAAAATATAACATTATAAACTGAAAATAAGCAACATATCTTTAATAAAGTCTGTTTCCACATTAAATCAATGTGTGGCACTCTATATGGCATTTTGATAGACTTCTCTGCTTTGGCATATTTAGCTTCTGCAATACAGGTCTCCTGTCAGAATTTAGATCGCCAGCGCCTGTCAGAGGCGAGCAAAGGTACTGCACCCATTTTTGACAGCTGTCTTTAAATTAATGTCTAACATGATATTTTGTCCTAATAACATATGATTCTTGCTGACATGGTACTGATGTGGATTCTTGCAGTAAAGTAATGTAGAACACCCAACAAGAAGTTGTATCCTTTTGGTGGTTTTGTGAGCCATGATTTTAGCAATTTTGATACCAAATAAAACAGATTTTTGAACAGCTCTGTATTCCTTTGCACTGATTTTGCTCTGTGTGCAGCGAAATGATGGGGTCTGGCAATGGTCTCCTGTATTAACACTGACAGAGGCAAAAGTGGACGGTGGCTTATCTGTCAGGTTTTCACTGAACACTTTCTGGTGATTTCTGGCCAGCAGCATGCTTTCCGGCGGCCATTATGATGTTTCCGCTGCCAGTAATGCACAGTTCTATTGAAGGGCTTGAATGAGAGGGTTAAAACATCCCACATCCTTTCAAATGTTTCGTGAGGCTGGGTTGAAATGGGCAAGGGCAATTCCCTCCTCTCACCGCCTTTCTCCTTCACTTGAACTGCTGGTGCTAGATAGCTGTTCTCTCATTCATTCGGCCTCGCTCAAAGTCTGCTTCCCTGCTTAACCTTTTATCCCTGTGGGGAAGAGAAAGGGCCGTCAGGTATCTGAAGTTGTTGTCAATTGCTGGACTTTGCCTGACCCTTGTGTTGGCACATGTCAGGTAAATGGCTGTGGTGTTAGTCCGTTGTTTGTCACAGTGTAGGAAAGTGTTCATTTTGGAAAAGTGATGGGTAGAGCTTCTAGAAATCCTTCAGGGTAGGATGGGAAAAAATCTTACAGGGAAGCGGGTACCACGTCTCGCCAGTTGGTGCCCCACTTCCACTCCCCGAATACCCATCATCCAGGTGATCCTCTCCTACTTTTCCACCTCCAGGAACTGGATCCAATAGCGATGGCTGGTCCTGGCCACCTGGATGACAGATCCCGAGGCCTAGTAAGTGAGGCACCTTCAGGTTTATCACATACCCTTCCCCTATGCGAGGTGGATATGCCTGTTCTTAGTCCAGGTTCCCTGATTGTAAGACCTGACAGAGAACAGACACAAGAGATGTATAGGAACTGTTGCATATTCCACTGATTGGTTTGGGTTGGTGTAAGTCAAGGTGGAGTGGTATTACTGGTCTCTCTACAATAAACTATGAATTGGGTTTTGAAGGTTGTTTTAGATTTCATAGGCTCAGAGCCTTCCATGTCCCATATTAGAGAGCCTTGGAAGTAGTGGTCTGACTGCCAGGAACTCTGGGGTAAACAATCTCCACATGGAGGTCGAGTTTCCTGTAAGAGAGTAGAGAATGTGGCAAAATCCCACACGAGGGTAGCTTCTTCAGGAATTATGGCTGAAGATATTTGGTAGGATTCACACCAGATTTGAATGTGTACGGGTATTTTGTGGTACACTTCATTGTCTCAATGTACACAGGTCACTCTAACTAGGTCTGCATTGTCTTTGTCCTCTCTTGAAACTAAATCGGCTCGTATAGCAGTTTGATTACTACCTGAGTCAATTAAGGCACTTACTTGCCTCCCGTTTACCCAAGTCTTTTTGTCTGTAAAATTGGTAGGAGTTTGGCATAAACAGATGCTATCTGTCTCTAGCTCTTCCTTGGTTCTCCCATTCTTCACCCGTTAAACAACCTATTTCCATAGGTTTGTCCTGTATAGTCTTTGAGCTGTGCCTAACTAAATGTCCTTTTACTCTACAGGAAAAACAGACCGAGGGAGGTTGTCTTCTCCCTTTTACTTCCTCCCTTCTTCTTTCATCATTGACTATTGGGAAAATACAAAATTGAGAACTGGCTACCCCTCTCTCTCTACTATCAGATTAGGCCGGGTGATCTACAGGATCATGTTGAGCAACAAATTTCACTTACTAATAAGTGAGCTATGTGCATACACAAAGCAAAGAGCAAAAGAGAATAGAACCATCTTATTCAAAAATTAAAATACAATCACAAAATGACATCTTTTATATTGATTTATTCAGTACAAAGACCAATCAAAAATCGTTAAAAACAGAAAGAAGAATGAGAGGTACAACAACAAAGCAGACATGAATATGGTTCATCACTGACTTCTTCTCGCTTACTTATTAAAAAACAGAGTATAATTCATATGGGGTTCGTCATCTTAATCACAACCACTCTATCTATTTAGGCAGTTTGCAGATACAAGACTATGTACTTTAGCTAGTCAGTTGTCATGTGTCGACATGTTTCGGCCATATAAACATATGAAACACTATCCCTAGTGTCTCTACAGATGATATATTGTTTGGCCTTCTTCAGTACAGACAAATTTCTTTTCAGATGGTAAGCCTCTTTTCCAATCCCCCGTTGCAGAATAAGTACAATCTAAAAACAAACATATATACATTTATCACATTGTGAAAAATATGGTTCCATTCTCAACAAACATCTATAATTCTTTGTTTTAGGTATTTCAATGCATTGATAATTTATATAATCTCTTGTGCTCATTTCACAATTTACCACAGTGGGTTTTGATACTGTAGATTACATTGGCCACTACTTACATCCTGGTAGTATTTGAGCTTTTTGCTAGGATAAACCTAACAGTAGTAGGGCTGAATCACTATTGCCAGGCGTTCGCTGATAACCTCCAAGCCTGTTTGAGAGTTTCAGGCTGTCTTGGGCCCTGTAAGGAAGCCCAATTTAACATTTTAGTTCATACTTCTTGTAATTCGTCAAGTCACCGATTGGTACACCCATGGACTAATCATAATCTGATCATTTAAAAAAAAGATATTTTGTGTATATTACACTCTCAACTTCAGGCTACCCTATATTACTAGGGTTAATTCGATATTCTTATCATGTATATTTATTTTTAGTTGGATATGTTTTTTTGAAAATACTTTTGAACAGATATTTTCAACACACTTATAAACAACGCTCTTTACTCACTTGATTTTTGCTAGTTAGATGTATACCTCATGTATAGTTGTGTGGGTATGTGCGAACGAGTGCAGGGACACATACACTCTAAACCTTCGCAGCTGACCAAACAGCCGTCAAAGAACAAAACAAACGTGTTTGTCGATCAATGCGTCTCACTCGCAGAACCTGAGGAGACATAACAACCAAAACGGATGGGGGACCATCAGTTAAATCACGTTTGTCTATTTGATTTCTGGCATTCACTTCTAGCATGAACCCAGCGTTATCGTGGCACCACTAGCGCCGCGGAAAAACAAAACATCAGTACTACAGATCCAAACAAGCCCGCAAGGACGGAATTGGTCTGCGGCTCGGACACGGATGGTTTTACAGATTCAAAAAACGGGCACGGCAGTACTCACCTTACATTAGAACAGCCGACTCTTTCAGCACAACGCGATCGCGTCAAGACGATCGTGGTCCGATTGTGTGGATGTTTTACTTCCGGTTAAGTAGGTAGCTACCGTGGTCACATGATAGAACTGTGTGCGTTGTTTTGCATGATTAAAGGAACAGCACTGTCGACATTTGATCGACAAAATGATCGAAAAAAAGAGATAGAACAAAATACACACACGATACTGCGTGTATCTGTCTTCAACCCTTAGCATCTATATTAAGAAGCTGGTTATTTTAAAGAGCTAATTTTTTCAAAGACACAGATATCAATGACACATGTATCACGGAACAGGGCGCAAAACGGAAAAATCAAATTTCCATATAATTTTTTATTTTTTTATTTAGAGGGGAACAGAGGCAGAAACAGGGGATGCCAGGGGAACAGGCGTATTTCGAAAATAACTCCCGGCACCGTTGGCCATATATTCTCATAGTTTTCTACAGGTCTACAGAAGTTTATCTCAAAGTGATTAGAGAATTCCACTCTACTGCTGAATTTAAACCTGTGATAGCCGTATTGAGGGAATAAATCCACTTTTGTTCACTTAGGCTCAATAGCATGTCTCTGTTGCCTCCTCTTTCGCTTACTGGAATGGTTTGTAGCACAAACCACAGAATGTCGGTGTGTTTGTGTTTTTCTATCTCACAGTGTGCAACTAACGGTTTGTTCGGTACTTTGTTCTTCAGACACGATTTGTGTTCGCAAATGCGCTGTCTGATGCATCTTTTGGTTTTGCCAATGTAAATTAAGTTGCATGGACATTTTATTCCAGAGACAACCCATGTTGATCCACAATTTTTGAAAGTGCGGAAAACCCAATTTTTGCCATTTAACTGTATTTCGTTCAAATTGTTTGTAAAGGCACAGGCAACACATTTGCCACATTTAAAATGTCCCACCACTGGCGGCAATTGCCACAACGTGGTCTGGATAGCCAATTTCTCTTTTCTGGGGTATGAGTGCACTACTAGGTCTCTCACATTCTTTTGTCGCTTAAAAGCGAAACGTGGGGTAACTGGTTCAAAATCTGACGTTTTCAGAATATGCCAGTTCTTTTTTATAGTCCGTCTCAGTTGGTTACTTATTGAGCTGAATGTGGTTACACATGACATTTTGTCTTCCTGCACTTTGGGTTCCGGATGCAGGCATCTGTCCCTGTTAGAATGTTTGGCTCGCTTGTATGCAGTATTTACTATTCTATTAGGAGAACCTCTGTTTTTGAGTCTTACTTTTAGATCTTTACATTCCTTTGTAAAATCTGCGATGCTAGAGCAGTTTCTCCTAATTCGTAGAAACTGCCAGATGGGCAGATTTTCACGTAACGCCAAAGGATGGAAACTCTGGAATTGGAGCAAGGAGTTTTTATCTGTGGGCTTGTGGAATAAGGTAGTCGACAAATGGCCACTCTCAGCTTTTAGAATCAACAAATCCAAAAAAAGGAATGGAAGATGAATTCCATGTCATAGTAAATTTGATATACGTACTCTGATTATTCAGCCACACCAGAAAAGCTTCTAGCATTGCCACACCAGCTTTCCAAATCATGAAAACATCATCTATATACCTAAACCAATGTCCCATCTGTTCTTTAAAAGGGTTGTTGGCATGGTATATATATGTGGTTTCATAGTGGTCCATATACAAATTCGCCAAATCTGGGGCAAATGTTGCCCCCATAATTGTACCATGGATCTGGCGGAAGAACACGCTGTCACACAGAAAAATGTTTTCTGTCAATGCTAAATGAATGCACTCCAAGATGAACGGGGTGGGGACCAAGTCAAGGGTCGATGTTCTTTTGTTTAAGACTATTTCCATGATTTTCAAACACTCTCCTTGGGGTATGGTAGTATATAAAGCCATTACGTCTAGGGTAACCAGCAGACTATCTTTTTGACATGGTAACTCATTGATGATATTAACCATGCTGGTTGTATCCTTCACAAACAACCTCATCATTTTATCAAAAGGCCTTAAAAACCAGTCGGAATACATCGACAAAGATTCTAGAACCGAATTTATGGCAGACACAATCAGTCTTCCTGGTGGGGTGACCGCGTCTTTATGCACTTTCGGCAACAGATAGAACGCCGGGATTGTTGGATTTTCTTTGACCAGAAAGGAGTATTCGTCTTTTTCTATCCTTCCTTCTGTTATTGCGTGATCCATCAGGCCTTTGATTTCATCCTTAAGGCGTGTGGTGGGGTCGCGGTCAAGTTTACGATAAAAAAGAGGGTTCTCCAGGTGTGTTTTAATCTCTCTCTCATAGAGAAGTTTGGCCCATAGGACAATACCTCCACCCTTATCAGCTGGTTTTATGTGAAAAGTCTGATTTCCTTGTAACGATAGCAAGGCTTTTCTTTCCTCTCGACTCATGTTGTCATTATGTCGATTATTGGAAGATATGAGTTTTTTGCTTTCTTCAATGATTTTATTTTCGAAAGCCACAATAGCTGGGGATACCATACTATTACAGGGAACAAAAGAGGAAGGTGGTTTTAAGCCTGTTATACTCTGTTTTTTATTCGATGTAGGGGAATCTTTAAAGAAGTATTGAAGTCTGATTACTCGGAAAAATGTTTGTAGTTCTAGTTGAGTTTCAAAGTCTTTGGCTTTGGCTGCAGGCACGAAACTTAGGCCTTTTTTAAGGACTTGTATTTCGGCCTCAGTGAGTTGGTGGTTAGATAAATTGAAGACTGGGATAACCATGTCATCACGGGGCCTCTCCAGTTGCGGGTTTGCATTCTGGGGGGCCCCTGCTGCCAGTTGCGTGGTTTCCTCCTCCGACCTCGCTGAAAATGGGGCTCGTTATTGGGGTTGCTGTTGCCTCCTGAATTAGTGCTGTCAGTGTCACTACTAGTGGTATTCGAGGTGTTGGAAAAAGTTACACATTTGTTCCTCTGACGGTTGGTATTTCTTCCTATAGTTCTTGCAAGTTTATTCTGATCTTCATAGTAGGACTCGATGAGATAGGGGTAGGTGTTAGTCTCTTTATATGTTTCCACGTCTTTTTTATACTTCCATATTTTTTTATCTAACGTGAACTTTTTGAAATTCCGGACTTCCTCTTCCATTTTTTCAAGTTTCTCTTTAATGTCTTTGATGAGTTGATCCCCTTTTACTTTGATTTCTAAGGTCTCGATCTCTAACTTTTGTTTGCTAGATTCCTCCTCGGCAGTGTCTATTATCAGAATCAAGAAATCTCTTGAACATTTGTTTCCTTCAGCACTGAAAATCCATTTAAACTTGGGGTTGTCCGTGAACACACATGGTACATTTTTAATTTGTAGACCTTCCGGTATAATACCCACTTTTAAATAAGCGAGCATCATCTGTCCATGTGATTCTGTCCTGATTAGTTTCTTCTTTTTTTGAAACAAAAGGTCAAGATCATTGGTTTGTGCAGGTACAGAAGGGCCTGCAGTTTCTGCTGCAACAAACGATGGAAGATCCATTAATCTTTGGTAATATTCTTCAGAAAACGAGAGAGTTTTCACGTTTTCCATTATAGCAGTATTTTTTAAATACCAAATTCAAGATAAGTTTCAGAAAAAACGTTTTTACCTACCACCCCAGGGCTGTCCAAATCAGTTATATCTACAAAGGTAATCTCCCACAATTTTATGTTATCGGGGGGCCAGTCTCTCGGAACGCGAGACACACTAACGGGAAAATACTAAATTGAGAACTGGCTACTCCTCTCTCTGTACTATCGGATTAGGCCGGGTGATCTACAGGATCATGTTGAGCAGCAAATTTCACTTACTAATTAGTGAGCTATGTGCATACACAAAGCAAAGAGCAAAAGAGAATAGAACCATCTTATTCAAAAATTAAAATACAATCACAAAATGACATCTTTTATATTAATTTATTCAGTACAAAACCAATCAAAAATCGTTAAAAACAGAAAGAAGAACGAGAGGTACAACAACAAAGCAGACATGAATATGGTTCATCACTGACTTCTTCTCGCTTACTTATTAAAAAACAGAGTATAATTCATATGGGGTTTGTCATCTTAATCACAACCACTCTATCTATTTAGGCAGTTTGCAGATACAAGACTATGTACTTTAGCTAGTCAGTTGTCATGTGTCGACATGTTTCGGCCATATAAACATATGAAACACTATCCCTAGTGTCTCTACAGATGATATATTGTTTGGCCTTCTTCAGGACAGACACATTTCTTTTCAGATGGTAAGCCTCTTTTCCAATCCCCCGTTGCAGAATAAGTACAATCTAAAAACAAACATATATACATTTATCACATTATGAAAAATTTGGTTCCATTCTCAACAAACATCTATAATTCTTTGTTTTAGGTATTTCAATGCATTGATAATTTATATAATCTCTTGTGCTCATTTCACAATTTACCACAGTGGGTTTTGATACTGTAGATTACATTGGCCACTACTTGCATCCTGGTAGTACTTGAGCTTTTTGCTAGGATAAACCTAACAGTAGTAGGGCTGAATCACTATTGCCAGGCGTTCGCTGATAACCTCCAAGCCTGTTTGAGAGTTTCAGGCTGTCTTGGGCCCTGTAAGGAAGCCCAATTTAACATTTTAGTTCATACTTCTTGTAATTCGTCAAGTCACAGATTGGTACACTCATGGACTTATCATAATCTGATCATTTAAAAAAAAGATATTTTGTGTATATTACACTCTCAACTTCATGCTACCCTATATTACTTGGGTTAATTCGATATTCTTATCATGTATATTTATTTTTAGTTGGATATGTTTTTTTGAAAATACTTTTGAACAGATATTTTCAACACACTTATAAACAACGTTCTTTACTCACTTGATTTTTGCTAGGTAGATGTATACCTCATGTATAGTTGTGTAGGTATGTGCGAATGAGTGCAGGGACACATACACTCTAAAGCTTCGCAGCTGGCCAAACAGCCGTCAGAGAACAAAACAAACGCGTTCGTCGATCAATGTGTCTCACTCGCAGAACCTGAGGAGACATAACAACCAAAACGGACGGGGGACCATCAGTTAAATCACGTTTGTCTATTTGATTTCTGGCATTCACTTCTAGCATGAACCCAGCGTTATCGCGGCACCACTAGCGTCGCGGAAAAACAAAACATCAGTACTACAGATCCAAACAAGCCCGCGAGGACGGAATTGGTCTGCGGCTCAGACACGGATGGTTTTACAGATTCAAAAAACGGGCACGGCAGTACTCACCTTACATTAGAACAGCCGACTCTTTCAGCACAACGTGATCACGTCAAGACGATCGTGGTCCAATTGTGTGGATGTTTTACTTCCGGTTAAGTAGGTAGCTACCGTGGTCACATGATAGAACTGTGTACGTTGTTTTGCATGATTAAAGGAACAGCACTGTCGACATTCGATCGACAAAATGATCGAAAAAAAGAGATAGAACAAAATACACACACGATACTGCATGTTTCTGTCTTCGACCCTTAGCATCTATATTAAGAAGCTGTTTATTTTAAAGAGCTAATTTTTTCGAAGACACAGATATCAACGACACATGTATCACGGAACAGAGCGCAAAACGGAAAATTCAAAATGTATTTCTTACATTTTCCATATAAGTAATATAGGGTAGCATGAAGTTGAGAGTGTAATATACACAAAATATCTTTTTTCAAAACGATCAGATTATGATTAGTCCATTGGTGTACCAATCTGTGACTTCACGAATTACAAGAAGTATGAACTAAAAGGTTAAATTGGTCTTCCTTACAGGGCCCAAGACAGCCTGAAACTCTCAAATAGGCTTGGAGGTGATCAGCGAACGCCTGGCAATAGTGATTCAGCTCAACTACTGTTAGGTGTATCCTAGCAAAAAGCTCAAGTACTACCAGGATGTAAGTAGTGCCCAATGTAATCTACAGTATCAAAACCCACTGTGGTAAATTGTGAAATGAGCACAAGAGATTATATAAATTATCAATGCATTGAAATACCTAAAATAAAGAATTATAGATGTTTGTTGAGAATGGAACCATATTTTTTACAATGTGATAAATGTATATATGTTTGTTTTTAGATTGTGCTTATTCTGCAACGGGGGATGGGAAAAGAGGCTTACCATCTGAAAAGAAATGTGTCTGTCCTGAAGAAGGCCAAACAACATATCATCTATAGAGACACTAGGGATAGTGTTTCATATGTTTATATGGCTGAAACATGTCGACACATGACAACTGACTAGCTAAAGTACATAGGGCCTCATTACACGGACGGCGGTGGACCAAGGTGCCTAAAATACCGGCACCGCCTTGGAGGAAAGGGAAATTACCGCCCTATTCCAAGGTTGGTGGGGCCATTCCCCCATTGTCCTTCCCCATTCCCATTTTTGCCCCATAGGGCATAATGGGAATGGGGAAGGTGCTCATTACGGCACCGCAAATTGCGGTACCGCAATAAGCTCCCTGGTCCCTTTGCGGGTTGGTTTTTAACGCCTGCAAAAAGCAAGCGTTAAAGTCTCCAATCCGCAAAGGGACCTCGTAGTAAGGCGGTAAGGGTTAACGGTCACCAGTACCATTAACGGTGACCGTTAACCCTTACTGCCGTCCGTGTAATGAGGCCCATAGTCTTGTATCTGCAAACTGCCTAAATAGATTGAGTGGTTGTGACTAAGATGACGAACCCCATATGAATTATACTCTCTTTTTTAATAAGTAAGCGAGAAGAAGTCAGTGATGCACCATATTCATGTCTGCTTTGTTGTTGTACCTCTCGTTTTTTTCTTTCTGTTTTCAACGATTTTTGATTGGTCTTTATACTGAATAAATTAATATAAAAGATGTCATTTTGTGATTGTATTTTAATTTTTGAATAAGATGGTTCTATTCTCTTTTGCTTTTTGCTTTGTGTATGCACATAGCTCACTAATTAGTAAGTGAAATTTGTTGCTCAACATGATCCTGTAGATCACCCGGCCTAATCTGATAGTACAGAGAGTGGGGTAGCCAGTTCTCAATTTTGTATTTTCCCTTTAGTGTGTCTCCCGGTCCGAGAGACTGGCCCCCCGATAACAAACAATTGTGGGAGATTACCTTTGTAGATATAAATAATTGACCATTGGGTCAGTTTTCCTGATTTTTTCTCTCTCTCGTGGCAAGCCTTCTTAACTTCGGTATGATCCCTCTGGTTTATCAATTCCTTGTGTTTGAGGTTGGTGGATAGGTTTACGATCCTTCCGTTCCTCTCAACAGTGGGCCGAGTGGAAATGTTTAGCTGCATATGAATAGTTTTGTGCAGTTTCAATGGCCATGGCTAGGGTAGGTTGATTTAACTCTAGAACAGCTTTTTGTAAAAAAGGGGGTAATGAATTAGTAGATTGTTCTAGTGTGATCATATCCATCAGTTATTCTAAGGATTTGTTACTAGTCGGCAGGGCTTCATTGTTTTTGATCTGTTCACTCAATTCTAAGGGGGTTTCTCCTGGGTTAAATCTAATGGCCCTCAACTTCTGCCAATAAAAACTGCAGGTTTGTCCCACTATTTTTAACAGCACTTCTTTGATGGATAGAAAGGTGTCTCCCTGTGCAAGATTAAGCAGCTGATAGGAGTTTTGTAATTTGCCTTTCAATAAAGGGGCTAAATATCATCTTTAAAGGTTTTCTCCCCATCCTAGTTGTTCAGCTAGGCATTCGAAGTTCAAGAAAAAAATTCCTAAATCTTTGTCTTCAAGATATGGCTGAAGAACCCACTGCAGTAATAATGATCGTGCTTGCAGTTCAATTATCTCAGTCAATTCTCTTGAAGTCTAATCTCGGCAAGCATCTGAAGGTTCGCTAACCGGGCGATGACATAGGCTAGGTCGGCCATTTCTTCCCAGGGTGTAAAGGTCCCTTCTGTAGATGTTTCCAAATCAGAATGGAAGAATCTCTGGACTTCGTCAGATAAGGTCATAAAGTCATCAGATTTCTCCGACTTTAAGTCTGTCGAAGTAATGAGCTGTTGTAAATTAATCACTATGCCTGATAGCCGGCAACAGATAACGACTGAGTACCATGAAAATAAAAAGGTTCTAAAGGAGGGGGATTCAGAGCACTAGGTCTGATAAAGGAAAAGACAGGCCAAACCTGTAGGATTATCTGGTCCCATGGTTGTATTTGGTAATGGGAGAGGAAGGGTAGCTAGCAATACTTGAGTTTTGAAGAACAAATCATGTTGACCAGGTGGGACATGTAATTGAGAGAACAACACTTCTTTCAGCGTGGAAACGCGGTCCGAGTCACTGATATCAAATATTTTATTTTCCCCTTTTGATGGTACCACAATTATAAGCATGGGTTTCAATTTGTATCAGTTGAATCACATCCCACTCCATACATTATATGTAAGGAACTCATGGTGGGAACAGTAAAGACAGACTCAAGTCATCACAGTTCAAGGGTGTAAGGGTGTTTATTAAACTTCATGAATTGGTGAGAAAAATGCCTAATCTAAACCTAAACAAAGATGGGAGCATGCTACGACCATTAAATAATAATAAGACAGTCCTAGTGGCATCTTGTCAAAGAAAAAGGTTCTATGCAAAAAAACCTATTGCCAATTCTTACAGCAAAGTTACAAAAGAGTGTGGGATAATGTTCACCACAAAAGAAAGAAGTGTTCACAAAATTATAAGTAAGGATGGTATGATTGGGTCTCCCTTCCCCATGTTTTAAGCACAGACAAGGCGGAACCTCTGATTACAACACACTCCTGGGCCTCACCAGCACGAGGGTCACAATTCAAGTACAATGATACCAGGACTTCCAGGGGCCAAGTCTCTTTTCAAAAAAGTCTCTTGCCTTAGATAGCCTACTGGACCAAAACAACCAACAAACAAAAGTTCCTTCGGTGCTCTCGCACGTTGGGCAATTGCTCTTTGGCCCTTGGATTTGCCTCCACCGGGCTCTGATCCTTCTCTCAGGCCTGGCCTCCCTGTGTTGGGTTTACTATGGCCTTTCAATCACAAGTTCAACAATCATTCACTGTGGACATCCCTCAGCCAGGTTCACTGTGTTCCACTTGCTTTATCACAGTAAGTGATTTAGACTTGCTTTCCCCTTGGCATCCTTCCATCGGGTTCACATAGCCATTCCAACACAATGTTCCCAATCTCATGAGAAAGCAGGGTTCTCCATTCCCATAGCTTTCTCTTGGCTTATCACAATACGGGATTCACTCGTATTAGCTTATTTCACAATAATCACAATTTTATCAGAAAGCGGGGGTTCCTTTCCCCTAGCCTTCTCTCGTCATCCCTCTGTAGGGTTCACACCTGCCACAGTTCACAATTCAGTCTCTTTAGACCGCTTAGGTTCTTCCCTTTACCTAAGTCCGGGTCTAAGCCTTCGCCAGGCTACACACAGTTCTTGTTCACACAGTAACATGCACTTGTCTGTTCACAAGATAGTCGCTTTACTTTCCTCCGCTTGTCAAAGACTTTCGTTTGTACGAGGGGTTTTCCTTGATCCTCGCATGACCCCTTTGACAACCTCTTGGTTCTTGTGGATTCAAAAAAAGTCCTGTTCAGAGTCTTTCGAATGAGCGCCAACGTGGTGTCAGACCCGTCTTTTCCTGGACCTTAACTGTGCTTTCTTTAAAGTTCATAAAAACCAGTTCTTTGTTCAAATGTTGCTGTTTGCAACCTCGGGCCCAGCACCGTTCAGTTTCATATCAGTTTCCTCTGACTCACTGGCTGTGCTGAACTTGTTGGACTCTCTTGTCTTGGGAGTCAAGGACGCCATCACAAATGCAAGTACTGCTCCCCGCTTTGGCTGTCAGCGCGGAAGAGCCCTGTGTGCGATTGGCACCTGTAACACCACATGCCAGCTGGACTTCCCGGTCTTATGATTCTCCTTTCGATGGCTTTGCAGAGCTGGGTTGAAAAGGGGCAAGGCAATTCCCTCCTCGTCGCCCTTTCAGGTCACGTCACCTTTCTCCTTCACTTGAACTGCCAGTCCTAGATAACTGTTCTCTCGTGCGTTCAGCCTTGCTCTAAGTGTGCTTTCCGGCTTCGCCTTTTATCCCTGTGGGGAAGAGAAAGGGCTGTCAGGTGTGTGAAGTTGTTGTCAATTGCCTGACCCTTGTTTTGGGACATGTCAGGTCAACGGCTCTGGTGTTAGTCTGTTTTTTGTCACAGTGTGCAAAAGTGTTTATGTTGGAGAAGGGGGAAGTAGAGTTTCTAGATATCCTATTGGGTAGGATGGAGAAAAGGTGTTACAGGGAAGGTGGTACTGCGTATCGCCCATCAGCGTCCCACTTCCACTCCCCGAAGACCCCTCCTCAGGGTGATCCTCTCCCACTGGTCCACCCGCAGGAACTGGATCCAATAGCGATGGACGTGTCCTGGCCACCTGGATAACAGGTCCCCGGGGACTAGTAAGTGAGACACCTTCAGGTTTCTCACAGCTCCCTATGGCTAATTCTGAACTCAGGATTAGTGCGAGATTCACTTTCTTTATTGATTCTTTCACATGGTACTCCTTTTCAGGCCCGGGGGAGTATTTAGGAGTCATGATGACAGAGCCCTACAAGTTGAGAGAAAAGTATGAATTCACCAGCTCAATCTTGGAAGGCCTCTGACGTGATCAGCAAAAGAGCTGATTGAAGCTCTGCTCTAGTCAGTATGCAGAAATGAGAGCAGGAACAGGGACTTGGGATTCGCAGCTACTGCAAAATGGTGCCATTTGGCAGTACTATCTTAGTTATTGCGTGCTAGACTGGGTGGATAGCTCAGGGGGAACACCTTTGTTTTGGAAACTAGGCAACACATATCAACACAGGTTTGAATCCTAGTCTCGTGCTCAGAAACGGGCCTGAGGTATTTAAGCGTGTTATAAAAGTACAATTCTTAATATAAAAAGCTTTTCAGCAAAGTTTGTGTGTTCCTGGGTAATATAACAGGGACACTGAATCTCGATATCCGCCCCTGAGGTCCCTTAATATTCACAATAGACCTCACTGGGTAATTGCATAACACTGAGCCAGGCAGTGTAGTCTACTGCAGTTTCTGGTAGCATATCTTTCCAATTAGAACATTTTCTTTATTCTCAAAGTACTGCAAAGTGAGCAAAATATTGATATGAGTTCAGGAAACCCAATGCAGACTTCACTTTAGACGTTTCCCTTTATGCAATTACAGACATTTCATTAACTGGTGGTCATTTTTATTTTTTTAATTCAACTCAATAATTCTTTACAGAGGACTCTCTTTCTGATAGTCTAAGATTGTGCAATTTTCTTCCGACATTGCCTTCCGCCAGCCTACACTTAAGTGAACTGAACTTTGAAAATGCTTTAAGGTCCCAAGTTCCAGGGCTCAAGTCGAGGCCACACGTGGGTGGATGCACCCCCCCTCCCCCCAGCCCCGATACATGCTTTTTTCAGAAGCCCCCCCTACGTTTTTAGAGGGCACCTTGATATGCTAATTTCTGGTGACGCCACATTCAAATGGTATGTTAATGAGTCCCCCCACTTTGATTTTTAAGCCTTAACCCCTGCCAAGGTTACTGGTGTTACAGGCCTAACAATCACTCAAGTCACACAAAAGGACACTTTTAAAAATGTTAGAATATTGCCTGCAATCGTATGGACATTAGAAACCCCGTAATGTAGAGTTATTTTAAGGCCCATTCACAAACCATATACTTATAAGGGGGAATTATTGTATTCTTTAGCACCTATTTCCACACAAAACACTTATGTTACATGAACTTAGTGCAGTTTTAAAATTTAAATTCCCTTTCTCTAGACCACAATTTCTTTACCTATTGACATTTTGGCAGTCCCTGGAGTGCTTAAAGAGTACTAAAAACTGGTTTATAAGATGTGCACCAGTTTCTGCAACTATGCTAACACTCTAGGGAATTTGTGCAATGCTTGCGTAGTTATTCGTCGGTCAAAACTGAATGGTTTTCATGCTGATAGAAAACCCTTGGATTCCCATGAAATTGCCTGCTTTTAGCCTCAGCTAAAAACAGCTATATTGTATAGAAATAAAATTGGAAATGTCCCCAACAGTTGCAAATTGCAGGAGGAATGAACACTCTTGCACTACGAAGTGCCAAAAAAGGCCTAATCTATTTTTGCAACTTTATAATGAAAATTACTAAAATTGCATGGCAGCTACCAGAGTGAAAGGACGTGAAATGGCGACCCATCGCAATATATATATATATATATATATATTTTTTAAAGTGAGGCCCACATGATTCCTATACAGCTCTTCAATGGCGAGAGCTTTACCACAGTAAACAAAAATACAGTCAGAGCAACTCAGATGTCTTGGTTTATTTTTGGCTTTTATTTTGCAAAGGTCTGAAGTATTTTGAGATGATAATAACCTTAACTGCTGAACCCATATGCATGCAAATTGTATGGGCCGAACCCTTACCCTCACCAGTAATAAGCAAGAGCACACATTTGTCAAGTGTTGGCAATAAAACGCTGTAGGATTTTATTGTGCAGATATGGTTATGGAATAACAATAATCACATATCATAATATCATCATGCTTTTGGGCACCACGTCCCGAGGTTACCCCCTCTGGCCCGTGCCGTCTTATTGTCCCACGACTTGTAGTGGTCACCGTACAGTCTCCTTCTTCGTTTTTTCTTTGTTCTTCTCCCTTCTTTTGTAGGGTGGGTGGGTTTTGTGGTAAAGAAACAAAGATTGGAGGATGCTGAGTGCACAGCGAACCTCCTGATTGTTTGGGTCCCCGTTCAGGGTCCACAAACAAGTAATGTTTTCTTAGAGCATGCTGCTCTTATTTATAAGACTCAGGGAAGCCCTGGGTCTTTGATGTGCATAGTGGGGGAGTTGTAGTCCAGCCCCCAGGCCGGTGTAGCCAACTGTCTATGCCCCCAGGAGGGGGGGCAGGTCCTTGACCCTGTGCCCTGCCTGATAGCTACTTTCCTGGTGCTTAGCACCTTGTTGCTTGGTGGAAGGGTGAGGTGATTGTTCACACCTCACCCTTCCCTTGCTTTTCTGTGCTGGAGACTGCATGTCTCCGTGTCCGTGGGGGGGGAGAGGAGCAGGCTTGGGGGTGGGGGCTGCCCCTCTCCCAGGCCTGCCACATGGTAACATCAGTTACCCTGCCTCGCCTTGGGTGGCCCTGCGGCATTGCCCATAACTGCTGAACCCATATGCATGCAAATTGTATGGGCTGAACCCTTACCATCACCAGTAATAAGCAAGAGCACACATTTGTCAAGTGTTGGCAATAAAAGGCTGTAGGATTTTATTGTGCAGATATGGTTATGGAATATCAATAATCACATATCATAATATCATCATACTTTAGGGTACCGGGTCCCGAGGTTACCCCCTCTGGCCCGTGCTGCCACACACGGGCAGGTTGCCGGCTGACCGTGTTCCCCCGAAGGTATCTCTAATGGCAACCTCTGGAGGCTAGGGTAGCTGTGATTTCTCGAAAGAAATGTCCCATGCCCTGGTTTCATAGGTGGGTGCCGTCTTTAAAAAACAGATCTGGGTCACCTAACATGATGGCCGGGTGTTTTATGAAACCCAGGCCTCGTGCTATACAAAAATTTTCCAGCCCCTGTTCAGTTTACGTCTAGAAATGTCTATTGATTTGTAACAATTGGCCCCCGCCATTTCTTTCTAGGCAGGATGGCCGAGAAGTAGATTTCTATGTCCCTCCAGTTATGCGAAATGCCAGCTAAGGAGGAGCAAATTTGTTCCAGTAGTTTTCTCCTTCCTGCAGACACTAGGTCGTTGCCCCCTAGATGTACTATCAGGAATTCTGGCAGGTCTCTGTATGCGACCAGCTCTGCTAGTGTGTCGTGGATGTCGGCCCAGAGAAGACCTCTGTATACCCACCAGGAAGCTATGGTGTTCCTAAAGGGTGGACCCTCTTTAGTTTCTTCTGCCCATCGGCCTGTCCTGAATACGAATGAGTGGCCGACTATCCATGCTGATCGGAGTGGTGTCCTCTCCCCGGCAGTTGTTTCTGGAGGGGTGGAGAGAAAGAGAAAAGGGGGGGGCTATATTAGCTGTGGTCTGATGTATCTTTTGTAGCAATCTGACTTCCATCCCCCTATGCTTTTGAGTTGTTCTGGTGCCAGGCCTCCTTGCCATGCTGAGGTGGTGGCCCTGATTCTAAAGGAATGGGTGCCAAAATCTTTAGGGTCCCATCCTGCTTTGCTGATTGCTTTCATCAGCACCCCTTTAAATTGGAAGCGGCTTAGTGCCGAGGCATCCCTGTAGATTAAGAACCCCCCCCCCCACTTTTGTCCTTTGAGCGTAGTAAAGGTTGGTGATACACACCGGGCAGTTTTCTTTCTACATCGTCGATCCAGCAGATATTGATGGTTCTTTAGGCCCCTATTTTGGACTGTTGGATGTCTATGCTGATGCTGTCTTGTCTGACCCTAGCCTCCATGATGCCTAACCCATTGTTGTCTTTTGTGCTGGAGGCGATGAGTTCCCCTACCCGGAAGGCCCCAAAGTACGCTAGAAAAAAAGCTGTTTTAAGTAGCATGGTCTCATAGGAGTGCCGGCATATGGCCTCCAGTTGCTCTGCTATTTTTACTAGTTTGTTGAAATTTAAGGGGTGGCGGGTCCCTACCTGGGGTCCCTCTGTTCTGCCCCAGCCTTTCATGGTGTAGGAGATCAGAGCATTCTGAGTGGGTTCTGAGTCTCCCCATATTTTGGAAAAATATGAAATTGCTACCAGGTGTCTTTTTGCCCAGTCCTTCTTGAAACCCTGGTTGTGAGCCCATTTAAAAAAATATTTCTATGTCTTTAATTGTTATTAATTCTACATGGTTTAAACCTGTAGCTTTGAATACTGTTTGTAGGCACTTACTGTATTGAGCTGCGGTAGCGCCTACCAGTGTCTTCTCGGCCATTTCTGTTAGCAACCCTGTGCCAGGGTTCATGTTCTCTGTGGGTAGCGTGATGTTGGCACCCGTTTTTGAGGTACCTGGTTCTTGTTGGGCATCCTGGCCTGGGCTCTCTGGTGCTGGCGTTGATGCTGTTTTTCTTAGTTTCCCATTATTGACCAGCATTCCGCTTGTATTGCCGTCATCTGTTTTCGGCAGTGTGGTGCTAGCTCCCAGAACCTTGGCCACTGAAAGCGAGATAATGCATTTGCAATATTATTGTCTGCTCCAGCGATGTGTTTTGCTTTGACCACAATGTTTTCCTGCAGTGTGACTGCTGTAATGGCTCGTAGTACTTTCAGCACTAAATGGCATTTGGTAGATCTTCTGTTTATGGAGCCTACCACCGCCATGTTATCACACCAGACCAAAAGTTCTGTGTTAGCTAGCTGCCTGCCCCAGATGGTTAGCAAAATGGGAAATATTTCTAGGAGGGTGATGTTTTTTGTCCACCCTGCCGTTTGCCATGAATTGGGCCAGTGTCCTGCCACCCATTCTGCGTCAAGTATGGCCTCAAACCCCCTGCTTCCGGCTGCATCAGTAAAAAGGACTCTTTTTGTCTATGTATTCAATGGTGTGTGCCAAAGTGAGGTCCCGTTGACGTTTCTGAGGAAACTCCCCCAAACTTCCAGATCTTGTTTTACTTCTTTGCCTAGCTGGATGTGTAAATGGGGTTTGGTGTATGATTTGATTTTTAGTTCCAGACTTCTGGAGAATATCTTCCCCTGGGGGATTATTCTGGCTGCAAAGTTGAGGCTTCCTGCCAGTGACTGGATTTCCTTTACTGTGGCCTTGTCTTTTGTTGTCAGGCCTTGTATTTTTTCCAGTAGTTCTGCTATCTTAGTATTTTGGAATTCTGCACAGGCCCCATGCAGAATCCATTTAAATACCCAGAAAGATTATGTTGGTGGCTGGTTTGGTGGTCTTCTCTGTTGCCAGGGGGATGCCCAACTGTGCAGCCATTTCCTGTAACTTGGCCAGAGCTCTACTGCATTCTTCAGAATTTTCTGGTCCCATTACCATGCATTCATCAAGGTAGTGAACTATTTTGGCTCCTGGTCTTTGTTTTTGGAATCGTCCATTGGAAAAAAAGCTGGACAGTTCAAATAGGGCGCAGGATACTGCGCATTCCATGGCGAGGCATCTTTCTATATAGAATTTGTTTTTGAAAGTGAACCCTAGGCATTGCTGAGAGTCTGGGTGGACTGGCAGTAATCTGAAAGCAGATTCTATGTCCAATTTAGCCATAGGGGAATTCGTACCACACTCCTGTAAGAGTCTCACTGCTTCTTGGAAGTGTGTGTAGGATACCGCAGACTCTGTGCGCGGGATGCCATCGTTCAGTGATTGGCCTTTTGGGTAGGACAGGTGGTGGATTAGCCTCATTTTTCCGGGCTCTTTTTTGGGGACCAGGCCTAGTGGGGAGACTATGAACTCCGCAAAGGGCATGTAGTCCCAGGGGCCTGCAATCCTGCCTAGTAGTAGTTCCTTCTCAATTTTGGTCTCTACCATTTCTGGGTTGTCCATGGCGGATTTCAGGTTTTTTGGGATTTTTTGTGTCCCTGTCCCTTTGAAAGGGATGACAAAACCATTGGTGAAACTTTGCAGGATAGCCCTGCTGGTTTCTTTATCTGGGTAGTTCCTCAGCGCATCTCTAAAGTTGTTAGGATTGATGGGCGTTCTCCCTGGTTCTAAAAATGGGATTGGTGGGGGGAGGGGGTGTTGCTGCTAGGCTTTTGCATTTTTGGCTGGGAATTTGGTGCCATTGCTTGCTGCATGGTCACCGTTGCAGTTGGTGCATGTGTGTTTGTACCAGCATTCCTTCCCCAGTTGCACTGATTTTCCCCAAAGTTCCTGCATGGGATATTGGCTTTGCGGGGTGTTTTTTGTTCTGTTTGTGGGCATTAGACGTAGCTGCCCATGGCTGGTTCTTCCGAAAGGGCTGCTCTCCCTTCTTGCATTTTTCATTTTCAGAATTTCTGGGGCCCTGTGAATTTCTCTTGTTTTTGGGTATTGCTTGGTTGGCCTCTTCCTCTGATGGAGGCTCAGCGTTTAGCATGTATATTTCATTCTGTACCTCATCCCATTCTATGGCTGGCCTCTCTGACATACTCTGCCTGAATCTAATATCATATGCTAGCCAGGTTTTTCCCCTTTGTGCTATTTTTACTTCTCTGATCTTGTCCATGTATGCCCATAGTTTTCTACCATCCCTGGGGAATTTTTCCTCATAGATGGTTGCTAGGATGGCGAAAGATTGTAACCAGTTGTCCCAGTTCTGTTCTACCTGGGCGGTCCTAGCTATGGCCTTTTCCTCTATCTTTTTGGGATCCCTGAAAGCATCTCTCCCTTTGCGTTGGGCTTCTATGAGTGAAAAGATTTCAATGAACTCTTTTGCCCATATGGCTTCTTTGATTGTAATGTCAATGTCCCATGTCAGGCATCTTTTGTATCTGTTCAAGATTTCTGTTTGGAAGGATTTCAGCTTGGACCTGTAGCGGCAGCTGCTGCTGGTGTTGTCGTTGTGAGCGGTGGGGGCGCTGTTAAAGGTGGTGACAAAGGTGTTGTTAATATTGTTGTGTGCGGTGGGGGGTCTATAATGATGTTGGGTTCAAGTGGAGTAGTGGGGACTGGGGAAATGGTCCCACCTGGCGGAGGTGGCTGTTGACCCCTGATTTCAAGCAATAATTGTTGCATTTCATTCATGTTTACACATAATTGAGACCGTTTTTTGTTTTTGTTACCTTTTCCCATGACTTCTGTCGGCTTTCTTTTCTTTGTTGGGGGTGGGTCGTTCTCCAGGCCTGGTGGCAAGCTAAGCCCTTCTTTAGGTAGGCCGTATATGTTTTCCCTGACCCTGGCCCAACCATAATGCACGGCTGCTTCTATTGCCACCAACAAGTTGGGTGATTTGGGCTTCTTTGGTGGTGTTGTGGGTTCTTGTGGTTTTCGCTTGGGAGCCAATATTCTTTGCCTGTGAAAGTAAAAGAATTGCAAATACTTTATTCCTTTTTAACTTTGTGCGGTTACCTAAATGTCTTTGTGAACACGTGACTAATCATTCACCATTCAATTTGTTTGTTTGAGTCACAAAATTCTGTATGCACGAAACTTGTCTATGCTGCTGCGTGCTTTGGGTATCTGGCTGTTGTTGGGCCTGTATCGTCCAACTTTGTGCACTTTATCTGCTATCCAGTTTCAGTATTAATGAAAGCCCCCTTCAAGAACTATCAAATGGCTTCTGTAATGTTCATTGGATTGTGAATAATATTGCCCCGGGCGTGTGGTTCTTATTTATTGACCTTGGAGGGATAAAAAGCTGAGTTAGCCCCAGCCAAGATTCGAACCTGCATCAACAGGCCCTGCACGGCTGTCGACGCTAGCACTCTACTCGCTGAGCCACTTGACCGGGTGTGGTCAACGTGGGTCTGCAGATGGTTTTTGCAACTTTGCAGCTTTACCCACACACCCCTTTAGAGTATAAGGATCCCGTGCCCCTTCACACAAACAAATGTTGGCCTGCTGTTTCTATTTCAGCCGCCCCCTGTGCTCCTGTTAAATTTTATGACTTGTTATAATTTTGTACCAAAAATGAGCAATGTTGAGTGTTGTCCATGAAATTATGCGTTGCCACCGACCGCGAGGCTCAAAACCCCACCGTCAGGTTTGTAGGCAGGACGCTTCACATCTGTAGTATATACCTTATAACCTGGTAGCTACAAATGTTATTTTCTGCCATTTACTAATCAGTCAACGTTATCGCGGACCATGTTGCTATGTGTTGCCTTGCTTACAACTGGAAGCAAAATTAATGGAGCTCTTTGTTCTGGCGTACAAGCCCCCCCCCCCTGTCTAGATAGGGCGGCCATGTACTAGTGGGCCTGTTTGTTTTGTTACCTTGCCTCCAAACTAAGGCTTAGTCTATTCCATTTAGCTGCTCTTCATGAGCGGGAGACACCGTTGCCTCTGCCCGGCGCCATGGCCAACTTACTTGAAATAATGTTGCAAAGTCGCCGCGGTGGCAGGTTCCTTCGTTCGCGCTTCCTCAGACCGCTCCTGCTGCAGCTTCATGACTCCCTGGATCACTCAGCTAGGCCTCTCACGTTTGTTTGTTTATCCACGCTAACGGCGAAGCGGGGGAGCCGCAAGGGAATTACTGAAACAGTACAATGTTTCAAAAGAGAAAGTGACGCCGCGTGTACAGCGACACCAGAAGTCAAGAAATACACGATGCTGAGTGCACAGCAAACGTGTTAAAGTAAAGAAACAAAGATTGGAGGATGCTGAGTGCACAGCAAACCTCCTGTTTGTTTGGGTCCCTGTTCAGGGTCCACAAACAAGTAGTGTTTTCTTAGAGAATTCTGCTCTTATTTATAAGACACAGGGGAGCCCTGGGTCTTTGATGAGCATAGTGGGGAGCTGTAGTCCAGCCCCCAGGCTGGTGTAGCCAACTGTCTATGCCCCCAGGAGGGGGGGCAGTTCCTTGACCCTGTGCCCTGCCTGATAGCTACCTTCCTGGTACTTAGAACCTTGTTGATTGGTGGAAGGGTGAAGTGATTGTTCACACCTCAGCCTTCCCTTGCATTTGTATGCTGGAGACTGCGTGTCTCCGTGTCTATGGGGGGGAGAGGAGCAGACTTGGGGGTGGGGGCTGCCCCTCTCCCAGGCCTGCCACATGGTAACATCAGTTACCCTGCCTCGCCTTGGGCGGCCATGCAGTATTGCCCAAAACAGCATGCCAACCATGCTGCTAATTGCTGAGATGCCTAAGTTAAGGGCACAAAGGTGCTATAGCCGGCAGGTTTGGCATGCCTTTATGGGTATTATGCACATTAGCAACTGCCGTGTGAAAGCCAATAGAGATTGATTTCAAAGAACACATATTTTACTTTGATGTGTTGATACATGCGTGGTACCGTATTACAGCCCCAAGATATGAAGTCTGCCATTGGCGAATTGAAAGTGATCTCTGCATTGAGCAAAGTCTGCATGATGGGTGCTAGAGGGACCAAGATAGAGGCAGAAGTGTGGAGGCCTATTGTGATTCAGCTATTATTCATGTGAGTGGGTCTGGGGGTGGGAGAGGGATGGGGAGGAAGTGCAGAAAAACCAGTGAGCGAGAGAACAAAGGCCTGTCTCTATGAATATAGCTGAAGTCCTCACACATGTTGGCTCGGCATGACAATTAGGGTGCTAGTGTTGGTAAGGGCATTGGCAATACGATTATGGGATATAGTCTAAAAAATAAAAAGGTTTGTAAATCTGAGATGCGCCAGAAATATGCCAGATAATAGTGCAACTGATTTGTCCAACCAAAGAAGCACCAATCATAACCAACAGCACATTATGAAGGTCCAGAACAGCGAGACAGGTAAACATGATGGTTGTTCATAGCCCCTAGTGGCAAAGACAGAGTATGCCGGTCCAGAAAAGGTTCTGGTAACCGTTGTTACCGCCACCGCTTTCCAGACAGACATATACGTAATGAGGGCCATCATTGTCATTGCCGATAGTATCACTGTTCTGTTGACAGACAACTGTCAAACAGCTGGAGTGAGCATGGAAACAATTGTCAGAATGCCAAATGCATGACATTTCCTGATACCCTTTGCAAACACCTACCAATTTCCTCTGTGTTGATAAATCATGATACAAGAACAGTAAACTCACTTCATCAATGAGTGATTGCCTGCCCTGTAACATGAATGGGGTATGACCCACCCATTGGCATAACAGAACACATCGCGGAAGAGATAGGCAACATTGGTGCTCAAAATAAACTGTATTGGTCTCTGGTTTACAATAATAAACATAGGAAATAAAAGCAAGCAAATGGCTAGTATTAGAGTATCACAAACATAAGCAGAAATATGTACACACTGACTTCAAAATACAGTAATGTGTGTGCATGATGCTTACTTCTGTTCAGAAATGCAGGTGGCCTTTCTTGTCCTTCTCCTCTTGTTGGAGGTGTGTTGGACACCACAGCATCACTTGGTGGATGCTGTTCATCTGACATAATACTTTCCGACTGGACTCAGTGACCATCACAGCCACGAAACCGTTCATGGCTGCAGCAATCCTATTTGCCACTACTATACTCTCAGAATGTTGATGCATCTGGCGCAATACTTGTCTCCAAGCTATGCGATGCATGCTAATTCTAATTTCACTCAATTCATCCCCGATTGTCTTCAGCTCGTCATGCCTAGCCCTGCGCTCCTCTCAGTCGCCTGCACCTCTGTCTCCATGGCTTACCTGTAAATCGCAATGTCTCTTGAGACACCTAGAAGCCGGTTGACCAGAGTGTTCCTGATGGAAGTCAGCTGTGTGCACACTGTGACTTGATGTTGGTACATTTGCTCCTCTCAGTTGGTGAATGAGGTTGTCTATAGCCTGTTTGTGAATGCCCCCTCCCTTGGCATCAGGTGTTGCCCCTTCCTGTGGTAGATTGGTTGGTGTAGTAGATGAGGTAGTGCTCATCTGTTCACCTGCTGGTAGAGTTGTGGCTCCTGTTGTTGCAGAGCTCGGCACACCTACATCACACTGGGATTTTGTTGGGGACTCCGTCTTCAGCACTGGCTGAAAAATCTTCTTCTAGGGGTGTCATGTCTGGGTCCACGTCACTTTCTTCATTCCATCTTGCAGCATCTGTGATGGAAATAAGGAATTATGTGACATTTTTCCAACCATTCTTGAGATCAGAGGTATTCAAACTGTAGGTGTGGCCTCATTCTCGGGGGAGGGGAGGAATGGAGGAAAGAAAAAGCGGGAAGGGGGGGTCCTGGACAGGGGTGGCTCATCCATAATGGGCAAGAAGGCATCGTCCCATTGGCCACCTCACCCATTATGGAGGAGCCAAGGAGCCAGCCTAGTGAAAAAACTGAGCACTCCCTCAGCTGCTTTTACCAGCTGAGGGGCTGCTCCTGGGCTGGCTAAACTGTTCCCTTCGACAGTTCAGTTCCCCAGCCGCACCTGCTTAATAAGCCATGCAAGGCTGGGGGAATTTTGCTTTGCCCGCCTTGTATAGCTAATTGGAAATGCTGGCTGGGGAATTGCATGTCTGTATGTGCGAGGGGGAGCTCCTGAGCTTCCTCGCACATGCAGACAGAGCAGGATGGAGTGGGGCATTTCAGCATCAACGTGCAGGCCCCTGCATGCATGTGCAGGAACCAGGAAGCTCTTGCTTCCAGATTCCTGTTCATGATGTAGGAGATGGAGCACTGGGGAGGAATCTTCAGAACCTGGGCAGAAGGTAAGTATTTTTTATTTAAAGGTCTATGCATGTGCGTATGCTTGTGTTATGAGTGAGTGTATGGTGATGGGTGCTTGCTGTGCGAATGTATGTGTGTTTGTGTTGGTCCGTTGAACTGATTTGTGGGGGATGGGCGTTGTACAACAAAGGCATTTTAAAAATGCCAAAAGCAGCTCTCCTTCTGAGGTGCTGTGGAGCCCAGGGGACAGAGATGGTATACAAGGGACCCTCTAGGCCCCCAGTGCCAATTGCAAACTGTTTGTGGCTTTTTACCCATTTTTTTAAGTATGCTCCAAAATCCAACATTTTAACCCATTATTTTAAAACAATTCCAGGAGGAGAACCCCCTGATCCCCTCTTTATTGGCGATGGCTCCCTCGCTCAGCTTGGTCACTATGGCATATCTGGGGGGAATATTTATGCCCTTCCACTTAAAAAATTCCCCAGTCACAACTTGCCCTGTGACTGTGCTGAGAACAGGGTCAGGGGAGCCAATAAACTGTCGTGGGAGCAGGATGGAGGGAGCCATGGGATAGTAGTGGGAGCAGGGTGAGGAGAGTCCAGAGTCTATGGTGGGGTGGGGAGAGCCCAGGGACTGGGTAGGAATGGGATGGTGGAGCCCAGAGACTGTGATGGGAGAAGGTGGGGAAGCCCAGGGACTAAACTGGGAGTAGGGTGCGGTGGCAGCGCGCAATAGTTCATAGCCTTTTTACATACTGACCATTTGACATTTTTGGGGTGGCTCGGCCTGCCCACTTTTGGTTCAAGGAGCACCAAGGCCAAAAAATGTTAAAGACCACTGCTCTATATGAATATATGTATTCTGATACTGGGGAGTTTCAAAAACCTTTAACAGTGGGCATTCATATTTGACACATTATGTACCAGTTCTGCCCTGTCATACATCCATCCCATATTCACTCTTGGGATTGCTGTCAATGCGGCATGTAATGTGCTTTTAATTTAACAGTCATAGCATGATGGACCTGCAAATGTGTCATCACAGATGGCTATGTGTTCACACCTTTGGGGGGGTTAGTGCAATATGTGGGCCCATGGGCATGTCTATGAAATACAATTTATGAGGCTGTCCATATTACTGTCCCACTTCTCTGTCCATTGCCTGTCAATTGGACATGTATGAGCAAACTGTGACACCGCACCGATGCTGTGTCTCTCATCTGATGCTGGTGCAGCAGTATTTGGTCCACCAATGCCCTCCACTTCTATGGTCTCCAGCATGCCTGGCAGTTGCTCCTCCATGGTTGTGACGGTGATGTCTCGCGATGGGCCTCTCCCTCTGCCACTGCAATGGGCAAATAAGTTGCGGCATCCTGCATGCTAGTGTTGATGCATTTGGTGTATGAAGTGTCAGCTGCTATTGGAATGATTGATGGAATGGAAGGGGCTAGAGATTCTGAGATTGATGGTTGGTTGGGATGGGAGCTTGGACTAGAAGAAGGGCGCATAATCCCTGCTCTCCTGTTTAACCTTCTACTTTTAACCTGGAACAATAAAGTACTTTCTGTTTGTACTTACCTGGTTCCTGCATTCTGGATGACTTCCACTGTGGCCCAGGATACCATATTCTGGTGACAGGTGATGCTAAAAGAAGTTTTCCATGGTGAAATGCTGAGGCACTGAGGCAAGTGAGGAGATGGCACTGTTGCAAATTAAGTTGAATCATCAGAGAGTCAGGATGAGAGTCTTGCAGTGTCAGGAGAGGAGGTCCATAGTGCTCAGGAGAGACAATCCTCAGATGGGAGCAGGACATGTCCGCAGGATGTGGCTGCTAAAGGGATTCACTGGAGCCTCAGCGTCATTGTTTAAGTGGACATTGTCCCCAGCATGGGCTGTGCACCTATTTCGAGGTTGGTGGGGTGCAGCATGAGGCCCAAGTACTGTGGATCCGTTTTCTGTCAGTGGGTGGCATCAAGTGCTGCCCCCAGCACATGCATTACAAGCATAATGGTTTTGGAAGGGTGCAGAAGGTGTAACATGCACCAAGGTTGCGTTCCCTCTCAGGGGGGGCAGGGGAGCAAGAGGCTTACAGCTGTAGTATGGTCCTGGAGGGCATTGCTGGCGCTTAGCAGGAGAGACATTTGTGTACAGTGCGCACTTCCACACCCAGTAGCAGCAGGGCTGCTGTGCGTTCCAATGTGATGGTTTGTGGAGCTCACTGAGTCAGGGACATCTTTGGAAGAATAGCAGTAAAGGGATGGACTTTTGGGGGTTTTGGCGCTTTTTGCTGTCACAAGCCACCACATTTCGCCAACACAATTGCTAAGGAACAAAAAAAAAGGGGCTCCAAGAATCAGTCTTCATTGCTATGACAACTGGAAATGCTGTGCTATACAATGACCAACGCCCAAAGTGTTAATTTGTGTTGTAATGCGCTGATGTTATCCAATAGTGGCTTGTTTAACGTAATTTCTCCCAATCAGGAGTACTGTCACGTGTCTGTCTGACTAGCCACGCCGAGCTTTGAAGTGATCTATTTTGGACTTTGATTATTTTTGGTGTTAACATGTATGAGGGTCAGCATATCTCTATATGCGGGTAGCATTTTTTCTATTATGATGCGATCGGTTCTTCACCTGCAGCTTCCCACCGGCGAGGTCAATCGGTCCTGTGGTTGCTAGGCGTAGAATATATTCTTATAAGTCAAGTGGTCACTGAATAAATGTTAGTATTTATGGGTCAATGTAGACTTGGTTTACATTTAACCAAGTAAGTGTGATTTTCATCCCAAAAATGTACAGCCCGGCGATATTTTGCACATTCATGTGAAGTTATGTATTTATCAAACTTTTGTCTGCATATTGTATAAATTATAATGACATGTAGATCTTTGTTAACCTACTTAGTATGAATTTCTTCCACCTTAGAATATTTACTCGGCATTGAGCCTTTGTGTTCTTCGACCATTCAAAGATGGCACATAGATTTTTGACGCTACTTATTAGCTGCCAAGAGGAGGAGCCATACCCTGGAACTGTTTTATTGTGAATGAGTGCACAGGCTTGGTGTTTGCCAGGTGAGTAGGAACGCCAAGACCCCCAAAGAAACAAAAGGTTATGCGTGCACCATACTGGCCGCAAGCATGGAAATGTTATGGCAAGTTTTCTAAACTTTTCTAAAGCGAGCATGTCGGACTGAACAGCGTCTTGGCATTGGGTTAAGCAAGATGTTTTACATATTGACCCTTCACAAAACCGCAATCATTGCGGGTGCTGTTTGTCTACTTTCCTCAGTGGTGCAAGTCACTGGTTTTCATTGATGCTGATCTCTGAGGATTAAGACATCCCATCCCATAACCTAGCACTACCCATTTAGGTGTAGCGCATTAAAAACATATAAGTGGCATAGGGCACCCCCGGCTCCAGGTTGCATACCAATGAGGGGTCTTCTGGACCTAATAAAGTACCGAACTCACCAAGTAGTTTCTTGCATGGCGGTGTGTGCTTTGGGCTTTCCATTCTTTTTAAAATTTGATTTGTCTTTCATTTGCATAACTCTTTTGGTAAAGCAGGGGATGTTTAGATGGCTAGTGGGAGTGACAAACAAAAAAACACGTTGATGGGTGTTCGTTGGAAGTCCTCTTTGGTGGAGAACTATGGGAGTATGTTGCTCCAGAAGGAGCATCCAAGGTCCCAGAAGCTAAATGTAATTTAGGTAATGTTGCTAAGTTATCCAGATGTGACACAATATTAAATGTGCAAGAGCTTAGTCATAGCTCACTGGTTGTATGTTACTTTGAAGTCTATGGGCCTCATTACGAACCCGGTGGTAAGTGAATAACGATGCCGGTAAAGGATTACCGGCATCGCTTACCGCTCCGGCCTATTAGGACCTGATAAACCGCTATTAGCGGCACCGTAATTAACGGTGCCATTAAAAGCGCCAAGTGCGCGGGCACGCGACCACCCGTGCCGCAAATACCGGCATGGCGCAAACAGGGGATCATCACAAGTCAGGCAGACATTCAAATAATGCCCTACTGAAGCCAGAAAAATACCTTACCGGCATGGAGCTAATTCCGGCATTGCGGACTACCCGTAAACGGCCATGTGCAGTGTTCCCAACTGCCACAGGTGCACACAATCGGCACAGGAGGAGGCAATACAGACTGGGCCAGCACAAAAAGAGCACACCCCACCCCTTCCCACACCCAGTCACACTCCACAATGATTCCAATACCACTAGCAATGCTGGGGCTGGAGGACATGATTGCAGTGGAAGTGCTACTACAACAACAACAACAACAACAGGCAACACAGAGGAGACGTAGGAGGAGAAGGAGGGAGAGGCAGGGCCAGCATGCCCCGCCAGTGCAGCCAGTGGCACCACGTAGGCAGCCCCCAATCCCTCGCATCAGAGCCAGTCCATTCAACCTAACCCCTGAGCAGATCCACACCCTGTACCGTCTGGACCGGGACACCATCACCACCATTGTGGACATGATACATGACAACATTGTCAGCCTTATTGAAACACGCACCGCCATCCCACCCCTACTGAAGGTAGTGTCTGTGCTCCACTTCCTGGCCACAGGCACCTACCAGCACACAGTGGGGCACATGCGTGGCATTTCACAACCATTATTCTCACGTACGCTGATGCCCTCCTCACGCACACAGACGACCACATTTCCTTACCACTGTCTGCCAAGGAGATCTCAAACACCAAAGTTGGTTTCCATTCACTGGCCGGCATCCCTGGTTGCATTGGTGCCATCGACTGCACCCATGTGGAATTGGTGGTCCCACATGCCATGGAGGTAGCGTACCGCAACCGTTAGCTATACCACTCAATCAAAGTGCAAATGGTATGTGACTCAAACAAGATCATCACACATTGTTGTGCCCGATTCCCCGGATCAACCCATGATTCAATGGTCGTGTGGAGCGACATGCAGGGCAGAGATCCTGGCTTCTCGGTGAGTCGCATGTTAGGCCCATGGAAATGTGATGTGGGTAGGTGATTGGGGTAGAGATGCATACTTCACCTGGCTGAGATGGGGGGGAGAGATGCATAATTCACCTGGCTGAGATGGCGGGGAGAGATGCATACTTCACCTGGCTGAGATGGGGGGGGAGATGCATACTTCACCTGACTGAGATGGGAGGGGGGGATGCATACTTCACCTGGCTGAGATGGGGTTGGGAGAGATGCATACTTCACCTGGCCGAGATGGGGGGGGGGAGGAGAGATGCATACTTCACCTGGCTGAGATGGGGGGGAGAGATGCATACTTCACCTGGCTGAGATGGGGGGGGAGAGATGCATATTTCACCTGGCTGAGATGGGGACGGGGGGAGAGATGCATACTTCACCTGGCTGAGATGGGGGGGGGGAGATGCATACTTCACCTGGCTGCGAGTGCCTGAGGGAATCGACCATGCTCATACCCCAAAGCAGCCCAGACTGGACCTGAAACCTGACCACATATTGCAAGACGTAAGCAGCCCTACAATGTAAATGATGCAGTGTCACAACCATTCCACAGCCATCTGCATGTGCACTGTACCAAATCAGACCGCATACCCCTCAACACAATGCAGCTACAAGCAATTACTATGACCAATACACAGCACCAAATACCATCAACTGAAAGGACAGTCCCCCATTACTGCGTACGAAGGAGTCACATGAGGGTCAAATACATCAATACACTGCTACACTGACACAGAGGTCCAACTGAATTGCATGTCACCATTTGTTGTGCATAGTGAGATCATCATGAGGCTGACATCAATGGTGCCAGGATGAAAGCATACAAATTACTGGACATCAGCCAGATCATAGAAACAACCGCCGTGGACTAACACAGTGCATGAGCACTCACAAGGAACTGGACCCCCCTGCACCCACTAGTTGATGGCACGCACACCAGTCCATTAGAGGAATACACACATAGCAGTCACATCGTGTGTCTCCATTCATGCATGGAAATGTGGTTGAAATGAAGAATACATGCATGCTATGGTGTCAATGAATGAGGTCCCATATGATGTGATGACTTACACATACATTGTTGCCCACATGCAGGTGATGCAGGCTATCCCTTGAAGAGGTGGCTCCTTACCCCAGTCCGGAACCCACAGAACAGGCACAAGGCGGACTATAATCGTGCACATACACGTACCCGTGTGGTGATTGAGCAGACATTTGGCCTCTTGAAGGCACGGTTTTGCTGCCTCTGCAGGTCTGGTGGGGCACTCCTGTACCGCCATGAGAAGGTGGCAGAGATCGTCATGGCATGTGTCATGCTACACAATATGTGCATCAGACGGAATGTGCCCCTGCCCCCTGACGCTGAACTGCAACCACCTAATGATGAGGATGAGGAGGGTGGGGATGGGGCAGCACCTCAGGGAGGCAGCGATGCACAGGAGGGACGTGACATGCGTCAGACTCCGATCAACCAATGTTTCTAGCACACATGGACGGGTAGTGTGACATGGAGATGGCACTTGGGGCACTGGGTGTGTCAGGGACATGGACACTGTAGACTGTTCACCAATAAAGCACACATACGCAATAAGCAATGTCCACACATGTGAATTATGAGTTACCAAATGTGTATTGAAGAATTATGACAAAGTGAACAAGCCCTCCACCCCACACACCCTCTCCCCTCTACCCCCTTAACTCTCCCACACACCCTCTCCCCCCTCCCCCTTCAACTCCTCCACACACCCTCCCCTCCTCCCCCTCAACTCCCCCACACACCCTCTCTCCCCTCACCCCTCAACACCCCCACACTCCCTCTCCCCCCTCAACTCCCCCACACATGGTGTGCAGTAGCGTGCACCAGTGGTCCACATGGCACCAGTATGCATGGCTGTGCCTACTGGCCTCCCCCTCTTCCAGCACCAGGTGCCCCCCTGTCCGATCTGCGCAGGTTCCTGCCAGACCTTCGCACTGGGCTGGTCCTGGTTGAACTAGCAGTTGATGATATACCCGGTTGTTCAGAAAACTGTGGTGGACCCATGGCCTGCATTGCTGCCACCATCTCAGAGAGGACGTGCCTCACTGCTGCCAATTTGGCACAAATGTCCTTCGAGGATGACTCAATAGCTGATTTCAAAGATGCTGCACATTCCCGGATGTCATCCCTTACACTCCCACATTCAGTTATGTGCTGCGCCAACAGGCCAGTGAACTCCTGCTGGCGCCTCTGAATGTCCTGGATCCCCTCTTGGGTGGTTGGGGCTGCGGTGGATCTTTGAGGGGTTTCCAAAATACTATGTTCCTCTGGCACAGTTGGTGTGGTGCTGGGAGTTGTAGGCCATGAATGATCCGGAGACAGCCTGTGCATGCTGGTGTCGTGCATGCTGCATGGGGACAGTTGTGGGGAATGCAGAGGGCTTGTGGCGGGAGTTGCAACATGCAGCTGATCCTCTTCCTCATCATCAGAGACTGCTGCTGTGGCAGCTGTCTCACCCGCTGGTGGCTGTTGTGGGCGGTGTAGTGGGGGCCGTAGAGCACATTGGTGCTGTGGCCTGTGGTGTTGTCTTGGCCTTCAGATGTGGTGCCGGTTGGCCTATGTCCCTTGAAGTGGAGTTTTACTTTGTTCAGGAATATAGAGTTAATACTCTAAGAAACCAATTATGTGTGAAACTAAAAAAGATCTAATACCCCAGAAGTTAAATACATTATAAGTTTGTATATGTACATTTGTACACACAAAGGAACAGTCAACATCCAATTAAAGTTTTTTTTTTTTTCAACATTTCAAAATGGCCGCCGGCACGCGATGACGTCATCACATTGATGACGTCATCAAGTTGCGCGCCGGCGCCATTTTCTGCTCTATAAAAGCAGCCCGAGCAACCAGCAATGCGTTTTCACGCGAGCAAGGTGCCAGGCTGCTTCTACATCTGTTTACTACAGGTAAGACTCTTTTTGAGAGCAAGTGAAACTCTGGCTGATAGAACCATTTATGACTAGATATTTGCTGAAATTTAAAGTATACATTGGTTATCATTTAGATTATCAAGAACAGAAGCAAGCTGCACAAAGGGCATATAACAAAATATAAACAAGCATGTTTGAGTGAAGCAGAGTTGGATAATTCTCCAATAAGGAATTGAATACAAACAGGACTAAGATTAGAAGCATCGTTTAATACAGGTACATTTTGGAGCAAACTTTAAGTACAATGTAAAATGTTGTATTGGATTAAATGAAAATGTATGCTGTTATTAACATATTAGATAACATGATCTTTATTTTTTATTCTTTATCTTTTGATCACTAATAGTCCGTGATGAAGGTCTAGCACAGACCGAAATGCATTGGACAATATAATGCTTGCTAAAGGCCTCAGACAAATGCAGATTTCTAAATAAAAAATGTTTTGGTTACAACTAATTGAACTTATTATTATTTTTGAAGAATTCTTGGAAAATTTTGAACATTTAGTTAAAGCAAATTAGTGAGATATCCACAAAGGTCCTTCCACAGACTGGTGCAATTTAACCAGTCGACAGCATAATAATACTTCTTACGTGGTGTGCCATCTTCCTCCCTGCTGTCCTCATCACCACTGTCTGATTGCGTGCCTGTGGGGGACCAATAGAAGGAGAGGGTTAATGATGGGTCTACAGGCATCGGGCATGCATTGGGGTGGCTGCATCCATATGGAATGGCTTTTGGGTGGGTGATGCATGTAGGAGTCTGGCCTTACACATATGGGGTGCATTCAGCATGTGGACAAGGTGATGCTCTGCACTGCCTGTAGGCAGTCTTGTACTCATGTGTCTGGTGGACCCTTCTCTACATCATTGCACTGTCAGTTCAGGTGGACATCATCGTGGTGGTATTAGCATTGTATCATTTGGGACACCTACCTGCATCGGCCGATGATGGTGCTCTTTGCTCCATGTCCCCGACTCCGTGAATTGACTCTGCCCCTATGGTGGTGGCGCATATCTCCTCCCACAGTTGTAAGTTGATGGGGGACTCCGCACCTCCACCTGACGCCATCCCCATGTTGCGGTTTGCGGAGAGTATGCTGCGTACGCGTAAACGCAGGCCATCCCAGCGCTTACGGCATTCTTTTGGTGTGCGGGGTGTGGTGCCAACGGCGCTGACTTTCTGGCTGACCTACGCCCAAATCTGCTTTTTGCGCTGCAGTGCTGGACGGGACATCTCTATTGTGAAGACCTCATCTGCATGTTCCTGCAGTGTCTCAGCTAGCATTGTAAGCTCCTCTCTGGAGAAGCGCTCCTTGCACTGGCGATCTCCCATTTTCTTCACAGATTTTGGCATGGTTAAATGCAAAAGGTAGTGGTGGAGGTGTGTAAGAGTTCCGGGGGTCAGATGACTTCTGGTTGTGGTGGATGGCAATGGATTGTGTTTTTAAACATGGCCGCCGTGCTCTTTCCCGTTCCTGTGCGATGACGCTACTTCCGGTTCCGCTAATTGACGGTCACCGCTAATGCCGAAGGCTTGGATGCCGGAGGAGCTATTTCCACTTCAGACGGTGCCGGAAAGGTCTTTTTTTCGGGGTTTTACAGTATAGCGGTGAGGTCATTACCGGCATGGCGCAAAGCTCGTGCCTGCGAACTCGTAATGGGCTGCTTTTAGTGGTCTTTTGCCAGCACGGACACAGTAATTGCGCCATCCCGGTAATGACTGGTACTTAGCGCCCGGGTCGTAATGAGGGCCTATATCTTTGTGACAATTCACTTAAATGCAATTACTTAATGATTTTTTGGTTTTGGCGCATTTGGGTGGCGTATCTACCCCCACCCATGCACAGGTACCCCCTCTAGCTGTCTGGCCACAACCAAACTATACCCTCTATTACCCTGCCCACCAACCTTACCTCCTCTCTCTACCCCCTCTCATCCTACCTCTTGCACACTTTCACTTTATTTCTTACCGTCTCACTCTCACCTTTTATCGCTCATATGTCCTCTTGCTCATCATCAATGACACCTTCTATCAATGGCTTCCTCGCTTGTTCTATTCCCCTTGTCATTCTCTTGCACACCACTTGCATCCTCCTTGAACACTTTACACTCTCCTGCTTGCACCCTGGTGCCTACAAATTCATAATGCAAACAACAGTAAATGCCAAAACTATTGGCAGTGCCAAAGCTTGTCTTGTACGTGACGTTGAGGTCACGTCCAGCATGATAAGAAGTGTTCCCCGGGTGCAGCACTCATGGACAGAAATATATCTGGATGATTCCCCCCAGATGGGAGAGGGTCATCCTACGTAACATGAGATACTGTACTGTTATAATATGAGTTGCTGAGGAGAATTACTCCAGCAGCAGTACTGTGGGCTAGGTGATGGAATGGGATTAATTACTCGCCTTAGTTCTTCCTTTCATTTCGTTAAGAGTTATTTCAGTGTCTTTCAGACCTACACAATGTTTTTCAGTGTGAAGATGTATGCCTGGGAAGAATTTTTTTTTCTTTTTTTGTTTAGCTACCGTTCATTAATTGTGTATGGAATTGGAATTGCAGAGCATTCTGCAAGGAAGGGGAAGAAAAAAAGATGGGGCAAGAATAGTTATTCACATCGGGATTTGTTTGATTCCAGAGCAAAGGAATTAAGGAATGTTAATGTGTTTTTCGAGATAGTTCAGGAATTGTAATGAAGTTATAATTATTATGTGTGGTCATATGTCATAATTGTGAAGCAATTATGTGTGTTTTGTGGAATGTGTGTATTAAATGCCTTAGGGTATAAATGTGTGCTCCATGAGCAGATATTAATGTTTGGGTGTAGATTGGTACACCATTATCATATTTAATATGTTAGGGTGTAGTTCAGTTCATATTTTTTTGAAAAAGTGCCCCCTAAATCTTCTGCCTTCCTTTCAGTGCTTCCCTTTAAAGACTGCTCCAACCACTAATGGGAGGCTTTTAATAGGACTTCCTTGACATATCAGAGTGGAAAGGCAAAATATTGTTTACTTTTTTTTTATTTCTCCATAGTCCATTCTGATCATAATCATCATCGGTGCGGAGTTTAGGGTGTGAATTGATACACCATGAACATGTATGTCAATTACACCATGATTAGGACGATGTTTAACACCTGTTAAACATTTTTAGGAGAATGCAATTTTATCCTGAAGTTACATGCCTATTCATCACTACATTCGGGAGACTTTTATTTACTTTCTCTCTGTGCGTTCATGTCTTGCTGATGGCATGAGCCCACCGTAGTGGTGTGAACTTTAAGCTGTGGAGCTAAGTGAAATCCTCACATTGTGTATGTTTTGTGGAAGTGTATGACCTTATACGAGGTTGTTGAATGCATGGAGTAACGTGGTAGTCTACTGTTGTACGGATGTCTAGTTGATTGTTATAGACTTGATAGATTATCTGCTCTGTCTGCCAAAGTGAGTAGTTAAGGTCACCTGTTAGAAGCGACCAATGTTAGTTGTTTTGTAGCGTTGGATGCACTTGATGTGCAGGAAATGTAGCATTGAAGGCACTTGAAGGGCAGGAGCTGTAACATTGGAAGCACTTGTTGTGCAGGGATGTTGCTGTTTATGCACTTAATATGCAGGAGTCTTTCACTTTTGTAGCATGTGATGTGCAGACGTTTATGCCACAAGGAGTCATGGAGTCATGACAAAGTGTCATGGGGTAGTCAAGTGTTTGGTGCACAGGAGGTTTAGCATTTAAGTACTTTGTGTGTTGGATTTGTATGCTTCTGGGAGGTGTTTGGTGTCAGGGAGTATGAATACTTTAAAGCACTACTTGAGCGGGAGGTTGAGGCATGAGAAGTAGTGAAGCATTTGTTGTGTGGGAGTTGGTGGCATAACGTGTTGTAGTGAAGGAGTTTTGTGCACAAGATTAGAACTGGTTAATACATTGTATGCATACTGTAGTTTATCAATCGAAGTTATATTGAAGATGTCACATAAATAAGGGAGTAATTAACCCTTGTGTGTACGTTAACACGCTGCTTCCTAGGAGTTTTGTCCTTTGTGTTGCGAGTCACTTTTCTATCTTTTCATACATTTATTTTTTCCTTAGGAAGATGAGGGTGTGGTTGTGTTATGGTTTGTTGGAATTGTATTCTCAGGACTGACTGTAGGTGGTTGGAGACATGACAGGATTTCGATTTGTGATGTGGATTGCTCTGTTATGTTGAGCGATGCTGTGCTCAGGTGTGGCAGGCCTGAAGCCCTACTATGACAGGCCTTGCCATAAGAGGTTTAGATTTTATTTTGATGTTTGTGAGTGTGGGTAGGTTTTCTACTTTTGTGTAAGCAGGTTGATGGTCTTGTGTGTGCAGGTTCTGCTCTGGTGGGACAAACCTGAAGCCCTGGTGTGGCAGACCTGAGGCCAAGAGGATGTATAGTTCAATTTTAGACTTCAAATGATCCTGCTGCACATGGTTCTGAGTTGTGTATGCTTGAGTGTTCGTTTCTTGGAAGGGAGGTATGTTGTATATTTTATGCTAGTGTTGATCCCTTGGGTTTATGAAGTGTCTCCTGCTATTGGAAGGCCTGATGGAATGTGGTTAAGAAGGGGCTGGAGATTCAGAGATGGGACAGTTGTTTGGAACTTGAAGGGATGGGAGCTTGGACTTCAAGGGTGCTTAATCCCTGCTCTCCCGTGCAACCTTCTACTTTTAACTTGAAACAATGAAGTGCTTTCTCTTTGTACTTACCTGGTTCCTGTGTTCTGATTGACCTTCTTTGTGACCCAGGATACCATAGAGGTCTGTCACCTATTCCTTGGTACGTTGCTTCGTATCACACCACTGCTTCTTTACTTCTTTGGTGGTGTGCTGCTGCTCCAAGGGCATCTGCATTCTCTGTGAGCTCTTGCAAGGGCATTTTTTACTGCAAGGCTGGGTCTCTGGCAATACCGATTACTCAGCATCTCTATATGGTCTGCAATGAAATTAACCATTACATCCATCTCTTTCTAGGTGAAGTTCCTGGTATGGCAATCCTTCACATTGTCTTTCCCTCCATCATTTTGTCTGGATGCCATTCTCAGACTCTGCATGCTTCTGGAAAATTGCAGGCCTTCACAATGTTCCTTGGCTGTTCCCTGGGTTTGAGTTTATTTGGGGCTAGCTGTGCTCTTTTGTGACACATCTGATGCAATGCACCCTTTTTGACGCCATGTCATGTGCTACGATGCACTTGTACTTATTTTCAGAACGTCTGACGGATGCACCACTGATATGGAACTTTTGCGCCGTAATGTGCACTTCACTGCGCCAAACGCATTTTTTGGTAATTGTTATTTGAATACGTGAAGTGCAACAAGTTGCGTGATGATTTTTGAAAACATGCTATATCTTCCGCCTTCCTTTCACTGCTCCCCAGGACTGCTCCGGCCAGTAATGGGAGGGTTTTAATAGGACTTCCTTGACACATCAGAGTGGAAAGGCAAAATATTGTTTACTATTTTTTTTAATTTCTCCATAGTCCGTTTACGGTTCCGATCATAATCTTCTCGCATTCAGTTGTTTTATGTGACGTGACAGTGCTTTTCTTATATGCATATGTGCACACACTCTAAAATTCTCTCACGGCCCTGTTTGAAGCTTTCAAGAGTCCCGTTTGCCTATCATGTACCTGGATGTATAAATACATGTTCACTACTGGTTGCAATAGCTGGTACATTTTGAATTGTGATTTTTTTAAAATTGTATTTGATCTCACTAATGATTCCTCTTAGCCCAAAACTTTCTTTGTTAATATCCCACAGATTTAAGGTTATATCACAGAGCTGGCTGGGCACAATATTGGGAACAGTTCTTTAATTTGAGACATGGTTTAGATTACCTGTTCTATTAAGTGAGCAATTGATGAAAGCGGCCTGTGTTTAAGTCATTCAAGCTTTGCGTGCCACTAATATCACATTTAATTTCCGGTATCAGAAATGTGACTTAGGAAAGTTCAAACAGGAGTGTTGCAGTTAACATGGATGAGCGGGAGCTGCTAGTAGCAGGATATGGTTTTATCTAAAGATACTTAGAAGCACCGGATGCCATTAAAACACCGAGATGGAAAGCCTGTTTCGAGTTGGGGTGATGGGAATCCAGCCTAACATTACTTACATCGCCCGTCACTGAAGAACAGCAACGCGGAAATGCCTTGCACAAATCACCGGAAAGGTTCTCTGATAATGCATATGGTTTTAACATAATGTAATAGAAAAAAACACATAAAAATTAATTGAGTTTTGCCTGATTAAATGCAGTATATGTCAACAGCAGACAGGCATGTACATTTGCATTTTTGTCATGGAAGACGCACGCACATTTTCCACATCCAGCGTTTTTGCCGGACTTCTGGCGATTCATCTTTCTCATTGCCGAGAGCAGGGGATCGCGTGACGAAGACCGTTCTAAAGGGCTTCCTGTCAGCCAGCCAATATTTATCAAATAAAATAATCCAAGTGTGGCGGATGTAACAAAAGATGCGACAGTGGCCACAGGATTTGCGGCCCCGTGTGAAAAAGGTCTTTTGGCTGCCATTATTTGCATAAATAGTGACATCAATGTTACTACATAAAAAGATATTATGGAATGAGTCTTCAATAGACAATGGTATCATGGGAAGTTGAATCAAAGCACTTTCCATCAGTAAAGCAGGAGACAAATAAACTGTGACGTCCAGTATGTGAATTATTATTGTTAAATGTGGAAATATCCGGTGTGAGGCTTTGTTGTTGCTGAAGTAACAGACAGTGTGAGCTGAATACTTTACATAGACTTTTAATTTTGGCAGATTTGGTCATAGTGAGATAAAATGATTATTCGGGGAGCACGCACTTTGGTTAAATGGAAAGGATGGGATTTGAGACAGTGTGCAATTTAGAAACTTAAACAGATATAATTAGTAGAAATATTGCGTATAAAAGGTCATTTTTAAATTTGTGTTCGAAATCACCATCTGACTGTTGAAGGTATTGTAAAAATATTGTGATTGTGTTTTGCTAACTGAGGTTAACTGCTGGTTTTGCAGACGTTTCCCAATTCTTTTCATTTTTATTGTGTATATATTTGACCATATTCCTCAAACCAGCAAGATGTTTTTATTTCAGAAGTTACAGATAAGGATTATTTTGGCTGTCAAAAGAAATAAACTTGGAGATTCCAAGATGGCCGCCGTGGAGACGGGTCGCGACTAAGCCGCGCTCGTCCCGGGCCGCCGAAAAACAGCACATATCGCAGCCAATTCGGAGCGTCGAATGCAGATATCCCAACCCGGAGTTACCCGCAGACCAGAGGCACCGGGCGCACTGCGGAGGAGCGCCGGGAAAGCAGGGTACGCCGCTCCGCGGCGACCGCCCCCCCCATCGAGAGATTCCCGCCTCAGGCCCAGAGGCTCCCCGGGGCGAAGCGGGAGCGAGGACTACGGCGGAGGCGTGGGCCCCGGCAACGGAGAGGTGGAGCGACCCCCCACCACGGGAGCCGGACCGGCTCACTTACAGCAGCGGCCGGGGTCTTGCCGGCCCCTCCCTGCAGTGGAGACCCAGGGACGGTTGCGGCACCGGACCACCAGACGACGGGGAGAGCGTCGCGGGGTCCGGCGGAGTAAAGACGGAACCAAGTCTCACACAAAGTAGGTGTGCGCCCCCGGCACCCCCCCCGTGGGCCGCCAGGAAGAAACAGCTCCCAAAGGAAAGGAGGGCTGAGTCAAAGGTGGTGGGGCAAGGGATAAATCCTTGGAGGCGGCACAAGACACCCAACGGTGCACAATAAGAAGGGCAACGGACACAGCGCGGGGAAACGGGGGGCCTGGCGGTGGGACCGATCTGGGAGCGCTCCCCTACAGAGCCCTAGACAAGGAAACCAGACCGGGAAAGGGGAATAACCCACACTAACGGACTACACCAAACAGACCCCACAGGAGACCCTAGAGGACAGCTCCGTGAGTGTGAGGGGGGCTAAGCACAGGATTCAAGAGGGAAATACAGCGGCCCCTGTGAACTCCAGGACACAACCATACCATGTCGAGAGCAAAAAACAAAAGCACCGTAGCCCAACAAATCCCTCAACCCACGAGGCAAGAAGCAAATATCCTTCAACTGTGGTCCACGGACGCTGCGCAACAACCTAAAGGGAAGCCACAGGACAACCAACAGCTTGAAGGAATGCCACAGGCGAATCCCAATCATTCACCCTCTAAGGTGGACATGCAAACATGGTTCCACGAACTACAGGAAAAATTCATGTCCACAGTGCAGGAAGAGTTCTCGACGATGAAAAATGATATGAAACAGGCGGTCCAAGACCTACGGGTAGATGTGGCGAAACTGGAGGAAAGAACCGACACATTGGAAAGAACACTCCAAGAGATAGATGAAGAAACGCAGCAGGCTAGCGAAACCCAGGAGCGTCTGGTGAGACTCACCCATAACCTCGAGATACAGTGTGAGGATTTGGAGAATCGTTCCAGGCGCTCCAACATTCGCATCAAAAATATGGCGGAAACAGTACTGGACAGAGATTTGATGTCGGCAGTTAAGGAGGTGTTTAGAGACATCCTGGGCGCAGAAGAAACAGATTCAATCGGAGTCGACAGAGTCCACCGGGTCGGCCCTAAAAGATCGGGAACACCTGGTGAGAGGCCAAGGGACGTTCTGGTGGCGCTTTCTTCCTACCCGCAAAAAGAACAAATCCTGAGGAAAGCCAGAGAATTGGTCCACATAAGAATGAATGGTCAGGAAATTCAATTGTACCAAGATCTGGCACTAACTACACTGCAAAAGAGAAGAGCGATGGCCCCACTAGTCAAGGCCCTACAGGCGAAAGAAATCCGATACAAATGGACTTTCCCGTTCGGGCTGACGTTTACATGGGAAGGGAAACAGAGGAGAGCAACCACCTGGGAAGAGGGCCTCAGCATAATGGGCCTCCATGGTGATACGGAGGAAGGGGATCAAACAGCAGCCAGAGGAGAACAAAGGAGAAGCCCGAAAGGATGGGAAACGATCAAGCAAAAAAGGCCGGTCCCGGGAAGAGAAGACCGTAGGAAGCAAAGATGAAAGGAGGTTAAGTCACAGAGGGAGATGAGGACAACCGTGCGACATCGTGCTGACTCCGGTGAGGGGGAGGGAGAGAGAACACAAACAGCCGCGCTAGAACCGAAGCAGGCGGTCCGGGACGGATCACCCTGCTTGGAATCGGGTAAGACATGACACTAATGTGGGGTTTAGGATCCGCCATGCACATCTCCCCCGAGAGGAAGGAGGGCAGGGAGCTTCGGGCGCAACGCCCAGGCATCAGTAGGAACCCTCGCCCTACTCGGGGGCAACAAGTTTGGTTCTGTTATTGTTACCAGTTGGGGGGAGGGGGAGAGCTCAGAGGGGTGGTAAGGAGGGACCGGGACCACAGCCAGAGGACAGCACCGAAGGAAGGGATCGCATGTACTTCGAACTTGTGCCATATTAAATGGGAAAGATACGCATAGTGACCTATAACATAAGGGGGATGAACCATCCAACAAAAAGGGTGAAACTGGAGAAAATACTGAAAAGGGAAGGGGTGGACCTCCTCCTACTCCAAGAAACACATATCAGGAAAAAAGACAAACTAAAGGCAAGGGTAAGGGGATATACAATATGGGCCCAGGCGAATGCAGCGGAAAAAAGGGCGGGGGTCCTCATTGCAATGAAGACAGGAAGGGAAGCCACTGTAGAGGACTCCATCACAGATAAGGAGGGAAGGTATGCTTTCGTCAATGCGGTACTGGAGGGACAGAGGATCACCCTCGCGTCAGTATACGCGCCCAATGTGGGACAGGACGGTTTTTTAAGAGACACCCTGGACAAACTAGAATCCTTCGCAAGGGGGGAGGTAATCCTGGGAGGAGATCTGAACATAGCTTGGGACCCACAGAGGGACAGAAGTGCCGGAGGAACATTTAGCCATGGGGCACCTTCAAAACAGCTCAAGCAACAAATGGACCAATTGGCCCTGGGCGATGTATGGAGGGAACTCAGGGGGGACCAAAGCGGGTTCACATATTTCTCGCATGTGCACGGCTCTATGTCACGAATTGACTACCTGTGGGCTTCTGCTAGCCTCATGGGCAAAATCCAGGGGGTAGAAAAGGGGACAATTGCACTCTCGGATCACGCCCCCTTATGGCTCGACTTGAAGCTACAGGGGAAATCTAGAGGCTTGTGGAGGTGGAGATTGCCGGAAGACATAATCCAGGACAAGGCATTGGGGGAGACCATAAGGGAAGAGATAGAAGAATACTTCACCGAAAATGATTCAGGAGAAGTATCAATCTCCACAGTCTGGGAGGCGTTTAAAGCAGTGATCCGAGGAAAACTAATGGCGCTGAAAATAACGAGGGAAAAGCAGAGGTATGCGTGGGAAAAAGAATTGGAAAGATCAATATCGGAGCTGCAAGGGAAAATACTGACACAACCCACAAGGGAACCTAGGAGGACTCTCAAACACACTCAGGGCCAACTAGAAATGCTACGCACAAAGGGAGCGGAAAGGAGCCTCCTGTACCTCAGACAAAGATATTACATAAAAGCAAATAAAGCAGATAGGTTACTAGCGAGGCAACTCCGCGCCAAACAGAAAGACATAACAATTAAAAACATCACAGACACAAAAGGGAAACACCTGACACGTACACATGACATAGGGAACGTCTTCAGCGAATACTACCAGAAACTGTATAACTCAGACCACCTGGAACCTGAAGCACAAGACACACATCTGGCATCCCTCACATTCCAGCAAATCACAGCGGCAGATAGGCAAGCCTTAGAAGATCCCATAAGGGAAGACGAGGTTAAAAAAGCAATAAATGAACTCCCCAAAAATAAGGCCCCAGGCCCGGACGGCTTCACTGCCCCATTTTATAAAAAATATGCGGATCAACTAACCCCGGTTCTAACCAGACTCTTAAACTCCTTCAAATATAGCGGCAATGTGACCCCCACAATGAATGAACCAAAGGTCCTGGTTTTTCACAAACCAGGGAAGGACCCATCATCCCCTGCCTCATATAGACCAATCTCATTGATAAATATTGACGCCAAAATATATACGAAGATATTAGCAGCTAGGCTATCCCCGCTTCTCCCAAAGCTTATTCATTTAGATCAATCAGGCTTCATCCCGGGAAGACAAACACATGACAACCTTAGAAGGATCATCCACCTTGTGGAAAAGATAGGAGTAAAGCAAACACCAGCAATCCTCTTGGCACTTGATGCCGAAAAAGCATTCGATCGAGTTGAATGGTCCATGTTATTTAAGACACTACAATGCATGGGATTCGGGGAACACTTTCTGGCTAGAATCAGAGTGAACTACAACACCCCAACCTGCAGAGTGGCCATCAATGGGGAGGTAACCGAAAGGGTAAACATATCTCGAGGAACAAAACAGGGGTGCCCACTATCACCACTTTTATACGCCATTTTCCTAGAGCCCCTACTGATGAAAATCAGGGAAACCACGCAAATAAAAGGGGTAGAGATGGCAAGCATGCAACATAAGGTAACCGCATATGCAGACGATTTGCTGCTGGTACTAGGAGAGCCGGAACACACGCTGGCTGCAGCAGTGTGAGAGCTAGAGAGTTTCGGGGCCATCTCGGGGTTAAAAATCAATAGAAACAAGTCAGAAATACTAATACTAGCAGGAGACGGGGAAGAGATTAAAAGAGAAGCAAGGGCACTCAACCTCAAAATAGCAGAAGAGGGTATCAAGTACCTAGGAATCACCCTTACACATAAGGTGGAACAACTATACTGCAAAAACTACCCGCAGCTACTGTCCAGCGTCCGAGGAGACATGGGTAAATGGAATCCCCTGCTGATCTCATGGTGGGGTAGGATTCAGGCGGTAAAGATGACCATTCTCCCTAGGCTCCTTTACTACTTCCAAGCCCTACCGGTAAGGATTCCCCGCTCATTTTTCAGTTCACTCCTGAGGGCGATCTCAACCTTTGTGTGGAAGGGGAAAACTCCAAGATTGTCCAGGGCCGTCTTAACATCGACAACAAGGGAGGGAGGGATGGCGCTACCCCACTTCCAAAAGTATTACCAAGCCGCCCAACTAAAGGTGCTACGGGAGTGGCTGGGAGAAGACCCACAACAACTATGGGCAGCTCAAGATAGGGCGGTGGCTAGAACCCCATTGGTGGAACTACTCTGGAAACAGAAACAGCATAGACATCCCAACATAGGGATCAGCGAAATACTGAGCACGACCATGGAAGCTTGGGATACCCAAACACGTAAGGGCGCAATGTCCACCACACTAGGCCCATTCACACCCATATGGAGGAATCAGTAATTTCCGCCAGGGATGGAGCAGGGCGCTTCTGACGATTGGGAGGAGGCGGGCTTAACGAAAATTGGGGAGATGTTTCACAACAAAGAAATTAGACCATACGAATTATGCCTCACACTCCCAAATAGGACCACAGGGAACAGATATAGATATGAACAACTTAAGCACTGGTTAAAATCCCCCGAAATCCCGAAGGCGGCAACGAGAACCCTAACCCCATTCGAGACTTACATAACATCCAACTCAGGGGCAAAGAAATGGATCTCGTCACTATACACCTTTATAAATAAGCAAGATGAAGAGATCAAATGGTCATATATGAGCAAATGGGACAGAACACTGGGAATGGAGCTAACGAGAAAACAGTGGGAGGACATGTGGGCCCTGATCCCCAAATTGACGAGATCGGTGCAGATGAGAGAAATGTGGACTAAAATAGTGACTCAGTGGCACTACACGCCAGAGAGACTGCACATCATGTTCCCAAAAACGTCTAACCTCTGTTGGAGGGAATGCGGAGAGGTGGGGACGTGGAAACACATTTGGTGATCCTGTAAAGGAATAGTGCCGTTCTGGGAGGAAGTTAAGGGAGAAATGGACAAAATGTTCCCAGATGTGGAGCAAATAAGTGAAGGCGTATGGATGTGCGGAATGAGAGACTACACTACAAAAAGATACACGAAAGCACAATTGAGAAGCTTTGTGGGACTCCTCATAGCGGCTTGGGCAACAATAGCACAGAGCTGGAAAAAGAGGGAAACACCACTAGTATTTACATGGCTACAGAAAGTCTGGGCACAGTCAGCAATGGAAAAAGTCACCCACACAATCCAAGGCACAAAGGACAGGTTTGTCAAAGAATGGGGCAGTGTCATGGAACACCTACAGTCGGACTATATGGAACAATGGTGCCCCCACAATATAAAGGTGCAGACGTATTCAACGCATAGAATAATCCCTCCGAGATAAATATCATGTGTCCCTGGGGGGTGGGGGGGGTGGGGGAGTTGGGGGGGAAAGTTAGTACAAGTTGACTGTACGCTGTTCACTAAAATAATAAAGATATGTTTAAAAAAAAAAAATAAAAGAAATAAACTTCAAGCAGGTTCCAAGGATGTCATGTCAGATCAGGGATTGGACCTGGGACAGAGCGGGCAAGTTGTGTATACTGAAGAATGGCCCTTCAGTGCAATGGATTAACAAATAAGGTGTGACCCTGTGGACGCCATGGTGGGGGTCAAATGTAACCACAAAGGGTAAGTATTGTCCATGCTGTTAATAGAATCATTCATTATTCAATATATAATTATTTTAATAAAGGGTGTGGATGAACCGTGATATCACGTCTGGTATCCTGAAACTCGGTGAACACAGTCACGTAAAATTTCAAACTGGATTAGTAGTTTTGAAATAATCGTTTTATTCAAAAAAGTTCAAAAATATTTGTAAATATATCAAGAAAACTTTAAAATGGCATGTTACATAGAAGCATTCAGAAGGAAAAGACAATTAATCAGAGCAGTAGATAAGGTAGAAAGATAAATTCACAGTTCATTCATAGAACAAGAACAATTAATAAATGCAAAAGGTAGTAAAGGAAAGCAAATCTGCAATTCATTCATCAATTTTTATGATCCATAGAGGCGTGATTAATTATATAAAAACATTTTGTGATCCCTCTATTGGACATGGTACATAAATATCCATGTGCGGGTCTTTCTACGCGTATGTAAACATCTTGAGTTCACAAATGTGCCCCTTCATGTGATTTGGGCACATTTACACATTTTGGCGAGAAGCCATCTGTTTGGCAATCAATAGAGCCTTCCTGCAAGCTAGACTGGGTCAGATGGTCTCTCATACATTCAATAGTCTGATCCTGTGGTCTGCTCGTGTAGAGTGATTTGATATCCATAGTGACTAGCAACTGGCTGGATTGTTTGAAAGCCAGATTCTCAAAAATGTGGACAGTGTGAGTTGTGTCTCTCAGGTATGTGGCTGTGAGTATACTCATGGGTTTAAGGAACGTGTCAACAAATTTACATAACCAATGAGGCCTCCCCCACACTGTACGACACAGCTCCGTAAAGCAAAATGGGGTTGTTATACCAACGTATAAACAACGTGAGAAGTTTCCTAATGTTGCACGCAGGATTTGCGGCGAAGTACACATTCATCATGAGACCGCACATTTACTTGAGAAAAGTATAGTATCACCATGGCAACACATGCTACAACATTGGTGACAGACCCGAGGAGCAGCATGAGAACACCAGACATAGCGCATAACCACAGGAGGGTAAGCGCCTTTCAAATACCAAGTGGAACCTTTAATAAGCATGGCATTCATGGCTTCAGGAGCTTTACTTCCCCTCTCCCATTGTTTCAGCACCTTGACTGAGCAAAAAATCGAGTGCTTGAAAGGTGACAGCAGGCTCTTTTCCAAAATAAGAAAACAACCTATGACATGCAATCCGTTACTAAGGTGTGCCTGTCTCTATCTATACTTTTTTCATGCACTGGCAGATCAAGCGCTCCGCTTCCATTTTGCAATATTTATTTCCATTACACAACCTGAGCTATGTTGTCGCCCTACAGGTTCCCGCTCAGTGTACCCTGCTAATCAGCAACAGGACATTCCTGAGACAACATTAAGAAAAACATGGATTTTGACCATTTGAACTAACCACCGTATTTTCTAAGAATCTCTAACTCTTGCGGCATCCAGCAAATGCCATGCTAGGGAAGCACTCACAGTTAAACTAGCAGTCCTCTACCAATATTACAATAAATGGGTACATAATACCAAGAACAAGTATCCACTCTAGGAGCCTTTCTATTTTTAGTCTCACAGAAATCTCAGAATCGCCAGGCAGGCTGGACTCCCATTGCATTGTGCCCTCTGTTCTGAAGACGCTACCTTTGGAACTCACCCCACTTTTCCATTTCAAGGGTAAGTACAAACCCATGAAGTTGTTATACTTTGGGCAGATGTGAACAATTCTAAAGAATCCTAAACCTGAACACACTCACGTTTTCTCATTCAGATTTTGTCTGCTTCACCCTAGGGTGTTTTCATATTGCCCTGAGGAAGGCTGTATTGGTTGCCAAATAGTTGGTTCCTCGCTGAAAAGTGTAAATGTGCCCAAATCATATGAAGGGGTACATTTGTGAAGTCAAGATGTTTACATACACGTAGGCAGACCCGCACATGGATATGTATGTACCATGTCCAATAGCGGTATCACAACATTTTTTGATGTAATTAGTCACGCCTCTATGGATCATAAAATTGATGGATGAATGAATTGAAGATTTGCTTTCCTTTTCTACCTTTTGCATTTATTAATTGTTCTTGTTCTATGAATGAACTGCAGATTTATCTTTCTACTTTATCTACTGCACTGATTAATTGTCTTTTCCTTCGGAATGCTTCTATGTAACATGTCATTTTAAACTTTTCTTGGTATCTTCATCAATATTTATGAACTTGTTTCAATAAAATTATGATTTCAAAACTACTACTCCAGTTTGACATTTTCTGTGAGTGTGTTCACCGAGTTTCAGGATACCAGACGTGATATCACGGTTGATACACACCCTTTATTAAAATAATTATGTATTGAATAATGAATTATTCTATTTAAAGCTATACCCTTTGTGACTACCTATAGTGCGATGGAGCCTATTTACCTGGGTGGTTTTGAGGCAGGGATGCAAACAAATGTACAGGTCTTCACATTGTAACAAAATTAACAGGGATCAAGTCCTTAAATAACAAGTGTGGGTGGCTCAATAATACATGCAGAGGCGCTGAGTACCTGGGGGCAGAGGGCATAGATGCACCTGCTCTCCTGGCCATGCTCATCTAAACCACTGGTTGTGGCAGGATTTCTGTCTCCTCTCCTTCTGGGTTCAGGTGTGATGACATGTTAGCGTGCATCTTGAAAAATCAGCAAGTGCTGTGAACTTAAAAATGGGAAGGGAGCCTCATTAATGAACCACCTAACCTTTGATTGGATGATTGGACAGACCAACACAGGGGAAAAACGGATCCTATTGAAGACTGCTGCAAAAACAACTTCACAGGTTAGTTGACATGCTGAGATGTTATATGTTAATACCTTTATGTAAATTGTGTCTTTTGTCCTATTCCGGCTGCAAAATGTGCTGTAAAATGTGTTGTTTTGACCTGAGGATGGGTACAGCTCCCTTGCGTCATTCAGTGCGGGAATCTCTGCCTCCGTAGGTAAAATAAAAAACTGTCAAACAATAACATATGCCCAGTAAGTGAATGTATCTTAAAGCAAAATATACACATTGAGTTCAATTGACCCCAGCACAATACAAATACACATTTGCCTTTCAAAAAGATTATTTTACATGGAAAAATAACCTGAGAAAGGAGATTTTCCAAAAACTATGATGGCAAAATATAAAAGGTGGCCAGCTTTTAAACCCAAGAATTTATAAGGAAATATTCCATCGAAAACCATATCCAAATATGAGATACATGCTTTAAAGGCACTTTTAAGTTGTTTTTCTGGTAAACATTTGCACTGGAAATGTGACAACAAGGGATGAAATCCTAGTATCTGAACACTTGAACAAGCAAACCTTTTGGTTTGAATGGCAGCCTCAAAAACAACCAACAGGGGTTTCGCATGTGCTCTGAAAAAAGTGGGCGAATGCTGTCCATCCACATGTATCCTCGAAAACCAGCACAGAACCAATCAAAATAACCACTCCTGTCTCCAGGACTGTAACATTACCCCCACGTTCTCAACAATGCTCTGTTTTATAAAGTTAACTTGAAAAGCACACAAAGCATTGTAAAGTACCCACACAAATATTTACATCCTCATAAAAATATGCTAGCCAACAAGTGTTCAATTGTGGCATTATTTCCCTCCACCTTGAATGGAAGACTACAAATGCTAGAATGCAATTCAGCAGAAGGCAAAACATAGCCTGTAGATTTTGAAAATGTACTTACAAGAGTTAAAGACTCATAACAAAATATTAATGGGCCTGTAGGAAAAGATGGCTCTGAATTTTAGCCAAGGCTTTGAATTTTAACTAAGGCTCAGAATTTCGATGAAAACTGATCCCAATTGCCAACAAGAGTGTGAGACTCAGGTGTGAGACTTTAGGCTGAATCTGGTATGAGTCAGTATTGTGAGTGCAAGGAAAACATAAAAGATGAAAGAGGGGTTTGAGTTTGCCATTACATGTACTCTAGTATTTTCATTTGGACACTACACCATGGGGTTCAATATGGACTGAATTGCAAAACTAACTCATTACTCACTAATGTCCTAAACTACTAATATATCCCCACACTAATGTTAAAGTCAATTCAGTCCATAGCTTTTTGGTGCAAAACATTGGTACACAACTATGGTATTCGTTGGTTAATTTTAAAAGAATATAAATGTGCAGAATGAAAGCTGTTTTCTTGCAAGGAAGACATGGAAAGTTGGAGATGTGGAATGTGGAGAGCCGCATTATTCAATATAGCCCATTGTTCAATTTCAGAACAGGAAAACAGAGCAGAATAATGTAATGCTTTTCATCTGTTTCTTTCTTTATAAAAGCCAGGCCGATAATTTGTTTCTAGAACATCCTAGTAAGTTGGTTTGTCAATAGAGGTGGTTCTGATTGGCACATGGCATCACTTCAAAGGCAGTATTTTCTTACATTTTATGTGAGCAAGCATACACTCATGGGAGGTCTCAGACAGAGAGTTTAAAAAGGGTTGTTAGTCAGAAGGCTGGGTTTCCATCAGGTCTCTCTCGGGCTGTGGGTCATTGTGCTGCATTTGCTGATGGGGAGTAGGCGGATATCTTCCCTTGATGAGTGGGAGAAAACAAGATAAAGGATTGCTTAAGTGCAGTCTTCATCCGGACAGACGAGGGGACCTGACCAAAGCTGTACCGGGGGTACACAGAAATGAAACATTTTAGGTGTGTGTTGATTTGCCTTGCGACTGCATTTTGCACAGAGGTGCAGCCAGGAAAGTGGAAGTGGCACAGTACAGTGTTGGATTCAGTCCCTTTGAGCTCCAGTTTGGCCATCCTGTTAGCGGTCTGCTATGTCTGGTGAAAAAAAGAAGGTAGGGTTATCCATAAACTCCTTCACACGACAACATGTACTATGTGCTTGGATTCTATCGAAGATTGCAAAGTACAGAGAGCTGTCAAGGCTTGAACACACTGTAGGCTCCTTGTGCAGGGGCAGTACAAACACCTGCCTGCCCTCAAGGGTCGGGTTTTTGGGCTAACACTGAGTAATACACAAGACACTGCAACCCCCATGGGGAAGGAGGGTTAGGGATCACTGTCAAGTTGATAGGTAGCGGGGTTGTAGGGTGACTGGAAAGATGGTTAGGTGAATGCTCAATGGATAGATAGGGGCAATTAGGGTAAAATGCTTCTCAGCTCCGTTGCTGGATGTTCTCTGCATACTCACATTCTGTAAACCATACCATGTGCATTGAACAGTCTTGCCAACCATACTGCATGCCTTATATATTAATAAGAGAGCTCTGAAACATGTATTATAATAGGACTACTTAGGAGCACACACATCACAATTTGCAGTATTGTTTCATCATACTGTGCAAACTGGGTGCCAGTCTATGGTTTCCTGGGTTAGTACGGCTCATAATTTATAGATTCCCAGATTAGTCATATGCTATAACCAGGAAGGACATCAGAAGACTTTAACTACCAGCTTGCAATAGTGTATCTAATTGGGTAGTGGTTAATTTCAAATCATCGTTTTACCTGGAAAGTGCTTGTAAAAATGCAAACACTTTGAAGAAACTAGGTTTTGAAATAATGGTATTCCACCCACATCAGATGCACTCCCATTAAGTAGCAACGTCTACCAACATCTATGGCCAACATAAGCTACATGGCCAGGCGGGAGTGTTGAAGTAGGGCTGGCAGAAGGGGCTTTGGTCTCCGATCAGACAGGTAGACCAGTGACCAACAGTTGGGGAGGAAATGAACCATTTGCAGGGGCTCTCGTGGAACTCAAGGAGCCATGGCTCCTTCAAGAAACACCAATATGTACTGGATATCATTAGGAAGGCCCACATCGTTTGTCTACAAGAAACTTGGCTAACTTCAGAGTTAGAGCTGGATGGTTTTACCACCTTGTTCAGATCCTGCCTACGTCCAGAAAAGGGGTGTCCAAAGGGAGGTCTTTGTTTAGGTGTAAGAACATGCATAAGTCTCACTGAATATCCACTCTCCAAGTCCCATTATAACATACTTTGTGGCCAGATTCTGAATCTTAACCCTGGACTAAGAACCACTCTGGTAGTAACTCCTTATGACACCCCGGGTGAGGAGAACAAATGGCAGGACTAAGGGAAATGTTGATAGACACCCTCCGGAACTGGTCCAATACATTTCCAAAGGGTGACATTATTCTGGTTGGGAACTTTAATATAGACTGTGTTTATCCCAGATGAGGTACTAAAATAACAGGGAGGAAGGGATTGGATCCCAGGGCAAGGGGATGGTGTGAGTCCTGGGATCAATTTGATTTCTCCCCTCTGAAGGTTATGGAGGGAGAGAGCCAAGACACATGGTACAATGGCACCTACCATAGTTGCATTGATGTCATGTTCGTTAATGCAATCATTTGGAAATACCAGCAAAAAATGTCAACTATTTTGATAAATACTAGTGACCATGTTATGCTTAGTTTGAATTGTGACCTGCAGACAAAGAAGCCTGCTACCTTGGGCAGTATAAACCCGATGGTGAATCGCCATGGTAACAGGCTGTGGTGGACAACTACCAAGATCAAACCTTTTGACCTGCCCTTTAAAGAGTTTGGTTGGGACGAGCATAAAGAACTATCACATGGTGGTTGGGAATTAGGTAGGCTGGTCTCTTTGTTTTCTCCCACCAGCAGACAGGGCATCACGGTACTTGGCAAGCTCAATGGTGGCAAAAGGCTTGACATTGCCATAGCTAAGAAAAAGAAAGAGCTAAATGCCCTGACTCGTAAAATCAAACGTAGTAACAGCATATTAGAGTAGGCTAAGAAAAAGGTCCTCAGAAGAGCTAGGCTGATATTTAAGTCTTGGCTCAGGGGCCATGGACAGGGAGCAAACTCTGCTGCTTGGGAGTATGTTATTTATCTCATACGCAAAAACAATTTTACTAAGTTTTGGCACCTGATTTGCACCATTGAGGCAGGTAGGGCAACGATAGAACTAAACAACCTAACAGAAGGGCAATGGGACACATATATCCAGGAGAATTTTGCACAGAAGGAAAGGAAGGGGGGGCTCACTCCATGCAGTATTCACTGGTGGCATATTTTATTAAGGATGCCAACATGGAGGCTATGATAGCCAGAATGAAATCAGCAGGGGTAAATGGTCTAGATGGCCTGTCCAACATGGTAATAAAATGTGACCCAATCTTCTAGAGGGTAATATTGTGGCATTTCTTCCTGCACATATGCAAGGAGGGAAGAATACAGCACACATGGAGGAGTTCTATGCTCATCCTCATACATAAGAAAGGCTCCCATAGTATGCTGGCCAATTTTAGACTCCTGGTCATGCTAGACTGTAGTGCACAGCGTTATGCTACTATTCTCCTATCACTTGAAGAGGGGGGGGACTCCTTTCCTACCATCAGACAGGCTTCAGGAAGGGGACGGGACAACTGACCCGGTGTGGACACTTATGACATTAATGACAGACACATATTCATACATGGGAAATGTCTGTACCTCGCCTTCGTAGACTACAGTATTTGACAGCGTTATAAGGACAAGGCTGTGTGAGAATCTGGAAGGGAGGGCTATAGACCCCTCACTGTTGTATTTTATTAAAGCATTCTACACAGACATGAAGGTTAGGGTAAGAATATCTCAGGAAGAAGTTTACCTTTCTGCGTCCTTTGATACTAATAGAGCACTTAAGCAGAGATGCACACTGGCACTCCTACTGTACAATTTATATGCATCTGAGTTAGAGGTGCCCCTTAGAGTTGTATGTAATTTTCCACCTCTTTATGCCAATGATATACTCCATTGCATCACATATGCACACAATACGGTCATTCTTGACCGAAGCCCATAGGGTTACAACGCTGTTTAGCAGCCATGCCCACTGGGAGGTTCTTGAGCCTGGAACACAATATTGTAGATTAGAAAATGCAGACAACAAGGGTCACCTCTCTGGTCCTTTTGTAACACACGCACACTAAAATGGGTGAGGTCCATCTTCCCATGCATTATATGTTCCACTGCACCAAACACAAAAAATCCCCAAGGCAACAGGTGTACATGATCCAACAATCCACTAGTCAGTGCCATACTTAATTTAAAAAGAACCAAGGCCTGGAAGGGTGTTCCCTGGGGTGAGGCTCCCGCACATGTGCCCAATTCTAGTAGGAGAGTTGGGATCCTGCGACTGCTCCCTTCAGAATCCCAAGTGCAAGCAGTGTACATTGTCACCAATGCGCACACGCAAGTTCTCCAGGCGTGCCTTCAAAATGGCCATGTCTCTAGCCATGCTGCATTGCTGGGTAATGCAGTTTCCCCATGATTCTGCTTTACCATGCTTTTCCTTGCCCTGGTGCTGGTCGTGCCTGCACATAGGGCATATGCGGCATCTGGCGTGTCCTTTTGGGGGTCTAATGACCCCACCTTTGTGACCTGTGCAGCTCTAATCTGGGTCCCTGTAACCCCCCAATAACACAGGAGTTGCACTGTGTACCCTGCGTGACCCCTGGCCATTCACAGTGTACCCCTCCTACAGGAAGGATGAGGTCATGGTTTGGAGTGGTAGTTTGCATGAAACATTCACATGAGCTAAGGAGCATGAACATTCCCAGCAGGCTCTAATCACTGCTCTTCTGGGCCATAGCCCACCCAATCAAGTACGAAAGATGCCCATTTCAAATGTGAAGTTCAGAATTACTTTTACTTCATATTTGGGGTATCGCTGGACCAGAACCGGAGGTGGCCATTTGGTGTGGATAGTGGATGGAGCTGGAACCGGAGCCAACAAATTACTCATGTGCTTTTTGAAGACTTTTTTTTATTTTTTATTATTCTTTTTTTCCACACGAAGGCTATGTGGAAAACACGTGAGGGTTGAGGTGCAGGCAATCCGTGGCTGGGTTAACTATAGCAGTAATGGTGAAGAGGCGTGTGTAGCATGGATGTAGCTTCTGAGACCCCCCAGTAGAGGTTTTGGGTAGATATCCAAACCATGTCTCCTGTCTTGTAAGAACGCCCCACCCTGTGGTCAGCATGCATGGGTCTAAACCATATGTGCTGAAAAAAGGAGTAAACTTGGCTGATGAGGGCAAAGTTCTGCCAATCATATCACATCCCCCCAGGAGGACTGCGAACCAGTGGTGAAGCATTGTAAATACTGTTCTACCCCCTGGTTCACCTGTTTCGTCTATCTATCCGACTCAGCGTGGTAACTGGTGGACAACCCCACTTCCATCCCCAGAAGTTCACAAAAGGTGTCCCAGAATCATGATGTGAGCTCTGACCCACGGTCTGGAATTAACCTATCCGGAATGCTGAGGTAGGAAAAAACTGCAAGGACACACACCATGTGGCCAATACAGTTGTTGCAGCCACACTAAAAGAAGCATCAGGGTAGATATTGGCTTGAATAGACCATGGCCACAAAAATGTTTACAAATTGCAACACTTCAATGGTTATCTTCAATCAGATGCCCTTTTGATAAGTTATAAATAGGCAAAAGCGAATGTAAAGTGAAGATCAGAATAAGCGAAGAGAAAAGCTGTATACACAACCAAGCATTGACTGCCCCCATGGTGGGACACTTTAATAGCATAAATGTGAGGAACTGCAGTGGACTGTATTGGTGAAGATACACCAGGGTAATGACATGGCTAGATACAAATGGAAACTCATAGAACAGGAACAATGTTTTTCACTAAAAGCCATGAAACTGGCCTTAATGAGCATATTGAGTGGTACAGAGTATAACTGGACCTTCCAGACCTTTAGATTGAAGCATTATTATTAATCTGTGGAAAATAAATGGCCCTTTTTGATTTTATGGACCTCATAAACCACCGATATGTCATGCCAGAATAATATTTTAATAGGCATGCTACCATCAACAGATGCTTGAGCATCTTATGTGACTATCCTGACAATAAGGTGCAAATAACTATATGTAAAAAAAAAAAGTATCACTGGAGAACCCGTGGCAACCCATATGTGCGTTAAAAATGGTTGATTCACTAGACATAAAAACTCAAAAGAATATACGAATCTTATTATTATAACTATCCGCATTTGAGTTTGCTTAATATTTAACCATTTAATAATGGATGCCACATAGTTCTCAGCTAAGATCTCATTACTTTGTAACAACATAATGTGATGGCCACATGGTGACCTGCACATTGACGTTTGGCGACGTGTAGTGGAACAGACTATACATGATGATAAAATATGGCACAATAAATAGTCCACAAACTTGCCGACATTCAGTTGCAAATCTCCTGCTAGGAATTCAAGTAAGACTACAGCAAGTAGAACCACCAGACGTCTGTATAAGTGAAAGTGAGCATCCCCGGAAAAGGCATTTACTCCTCACCAATGAGAGTCAATGATGGACACACCCCAGGTTGGAATGAGACCAAGACCAAATGCGACTGAAGTTAAAAGTAAAACTTTATCTAAATCAATTTAGGGCAAGCAGAGGACTCTGCAAACTCTGAGAGCGATCTGCCTCAAAATCAGCAAACATTCACATTTATTACAAAGTTGTATTGCGATGATGTAAGTTATAGGGGGCAGATAGTTGTGGGGATTGGGTGGTGAAGACTAATTGCCATAAGGTCCTTATGCTTGGTCCACTGGGATTGGCGGAGGTCCACATGGTGCTAGAGTGATGCTTATAGGTCAGCTGAACTCGTCAGGGTGGAGCTTTTAGTCCGATGATCATTGACTGATACATCTTCATCTATGCTAATATTTGTCCTTGTGGCCTCACACACTCACTCTTTGTTCACAGTAATCCAAGATGACATGTAAATCCTACGAACCATTATTCTAACATCACAGGCGACATAACACATAACTCTAGGCGTGAGTCATTCATTATTCTAAAGAATGTTGTACAGGGGGTGAGCAAAATCTAAGCAGCTGTCATGGGTTTAAAAACCACCTTATCCAGTGGGGACACAGGCAGGGTGACATCTTTATAGTATATTAGTATAAGAATAAATATATGGCCATCATGGTCAGTCAAGGTTGGGGTGAACTAGACTGCTTTCCAGTCAGGGGACACATGATATACATCAGAGAGGTGATGGGATAACACGGGCCGGGGGGGGGGGCGGGAGGGTGGGTACCTAAGGCTGACGCCAAGAGACAGGTGGGGGGTTGCAGTCATGGCATTGCATCGCCGGTGGGTCCAAGGCTTTTACATCACGGCCTGACCCGATGAGGGAGAAGGGTGGTGGCTGGTACGTAGAGCTGTCAGAGAGGGGAGAAGATGCCCTATTCTCCTGCTGGCGATACCTTGTTTATTTGGGGACGGGACACACACACACATTAAGCATACGAATGAGGTAGGGACAGGTTAGGTTGTGTGTACATTCAATAACAAGGTATACAATGTGCCATTTATAACATGGGTTACATGATTCAATTCTTAGCACACGTATATACATATACACGAACGATAAGGAACAGTAGTCTCTATATATATATTGAGACAAAAAGAGGAAAGAATAAACCACACTCTCTGCGGTCAATTGAAAGACCATAGTCAATGAAAAAATAGCACAGCTCACAAAACAGTATGGGTCTATTTAATGTTACCAGAAAAGCAAAAAGTACAAAAATACGGCTGAAAACAGTGGCAAAAACAGATGCAGGACGCCCGTGAGAATGACCCACACACAACGCGTTTCGCACTCAACTGAGTGCTTGATCACGTGAAGAGAAGAGGGACTGGAGCACCTTAATAGTTTGACAAATGTAGTCCTTTTGCTGTTTCACTGGAGCTCGGTGGGTGCCTGGACAAATGTGAAGAGCGGCGGCCATGATGGAATGGAAAGGGAAAAATAGGCAATACTGTGAGCCAAGTGGTGCTACAGTAATTAACTCAGATTAGCCAATTCTAAAAATGTGTTCCAAAAATATATTATTTTTCTTTTTTTAGATTCAATTTGCCCTCTTGTGAGGTACTTGAGATTCCTTTAAGAGCTACTTCAAAGATGAAAACAATTATTTTTATTACATTTCTCTGTCCACAGGGTGTTAAAAAGAAATACATGTAACCGTATTCATATTGGATACCTATGTTCATTTATCTCAGAAGGTAGTATCCTCTTATTTTTATGTTTTCAAATTGTTTTGTTCAGGAGTTCAAATCTCCCATATTTTACTTCTGTTCTGGTCTTTATTACAATTTGTAGAATCCAGTTCAGAAAATGGTCATGCTTTTGGGTCATACTTTGGGTAGTTTGCAACTACAAACGAGTGTACATGGACCGGCATCACATCGCGAGCCGACTCACCGTCTGGGCCTTCGTAGAATCACAGAGAAGGCCCAAAAGCATGACCATTTTCTCATGCCTCCCTGGGAAGTTCAGCACGTAATCTTCCCATCCACATGGATACAAGTGGGGATCTCTACAACTAGGTGGGATTGCACGAATGCGAGACCAAAGTGACAATAGCAATATATGTACAAGATGCAATTTGCAACATTATGGCGAATGAAATAAAGTGCAAGTGCACGCAGTAGTAGCAGCATAATGGAGCGCAAGTGCGCAAGACAAAGGTTGCAATATAGAAGTCTATAAAAGTGCATGGTACAACATTATGGCCCCATTAAAAGATGAAATAAAGTGCAAGTGCATAGCAGCATAATACTGTGCAAATATGCCGGACCATAATAACAGAATCAATAATAGCAAAAATTGTGAAGTATCAGCATCATTAAAATAAGGTATAGCAGCCTCAAAAATGTGCAAACTTGCAAAAGCCAGAATGGCGGCATTTGACATATATAAAATGGCACAGTCCTTAGCTAACCAGGGAAGATGATATAAAAGATACAAGTAATTATGGATCTAACATGGGCTAGGAAAGCATGGAATAACTAATATTAACAGAAAGTATGAAGGATTAATAAAACTAATGACAACTGTGAAACTACATGAAAAAGAAGGTGGAGCTACAAGAATAGGAAAAGCAGAAGGACAGCAAAAAATATTGAAAATAAACAAAAACAATGAGGAGCTCGATTCCCATCCAATCGTGCTGCAGCAGATATAAAAGTTAGACAGAGAAAAGTCTGAAAAATAAAAACACTGATGAAGTAAGGTGTAAAGTAAAACAGACAGACCAAGGATACACTATATGGAGAGAAGATGCCAACAGAAAACACCTACACCAAAAGAAAATCAAGATGCATTAATGAGAAAAAGGACATCACAGAAATTAACCATATCAACCAGACTTGAGTCCCCAAAAACGTACAAAGCTCCTCATCGGGATTATGTCCATTGGGAAACTTGGTATCAAAGTCCAGAATAAAACATGTTTCCAATTGTCTTAGTTTTTAAACACGTTCTCCACCCCTGGGATGAATGGGAATGTGTGCCACTGCAAAAAATGTGAGCAAATTCGAGCCATTCTCATGTTCCTGCCGAAAGTGTTTGGCCATGGGGTACGCGGGATCTAAATTTTTAATAGCCCTGAGATGCTGGAGAATCCTGAGTTTGAGCTTGCAGGTGGTGCTCCCAACGTACCACTTCATGCAGGGACACGAGAGAACATAGACAACAAAAGTAGTGTCACAATTGATGAACTGATGGAATAATGAATGATTTGGTTACATTTAGTGACCGGATGCAAAAAAGATTTGCAGGGAGTGGCATGAGCACATGCTTTGCATTTAGTACATTTTGTAAAGCCAATGGGGGAGACCGCCAACCAATTGGAAAGGGAAGGACTTTTATCACTAGGTGACAAAAAGCTGGAAACTAGCTTGTCTCTGAGCGATGGTACTCTTTTATACGTGATGGTGGGACGTTTGAAAAGTAAGGGGCATAGATCTTTGTCCAACATCAAAACACGCCAATGTCGTTCAATGATTCTGCGGACATTGTGGGAGGCATTATCAAAAGACACAATGAGTCTAGGTTCATCATCTGTTGAGGTCTTATGCGATTTGGTACCATACAATAGTTTATCCCTACAGAGTCCTCGAGCTTTAGTATAGGCCATTTCGATGTTACTTTTGGTATAGCCTTGTTGCAAGAAATCAGTAGCTGCTCGAGCAAAGTGATGGTAAACGATGCCAAATCAGTGTAGTTCCTACGGTAGCGGATAAATTCACCATACGGAATGCTTCTTTTACAAGACGCAGGATGACACCTGGTGGCATGCAGAGGTAAACCAGTATTGGAAGGTTTTTTATGCCGAACTGTGTGAAAGCCAGATATATATAGGGTTACCACCACATCAAGGTAAATATCCTCGGTGGTGCTGTGGCATTCTGTAAAACTTAAATTCACCACATTGGTATTGATACTTCTCACAAACAGTTGCCAATCCATTTCGCTGCCTTTCCAAATTACAAATATATCATTGATGTAGCGCCACCATGCAAAATTTTGGGTAGGAAAACTGGACGCAAGTAAATCACGTAAGAATGTAGCCTCCCACCAGCCCATTGTAAGATTGGCGTACAAGGGGGCAAAAGTACTGCCATTCGCAGTTCCCCTGACTTGCCAGTAAAATACACCATCAAACAGAAAAACATTATTGGTGAGGCAAAAGAGCAACATCTCCAAAATCATAGAGCTGTGACCATGGTAATTCAATGAACCTGTCTCCATAAATAATTGACTAGCTCGCATTCCCACTTGATGATCGATGCATGTATACAGGGATACAACATCGAGGGTAGCCAAAAGAACACCCTCTTCCCAGGGAGTGTCAGTAAAAAATCCCTTGTGTCCTGCAAATAAGAAGGCAGAGCGGAGACAAAAGGAAATAAAGTCTATATATGTATGTATGGATATATATATATATATATATATATATATATATATATATATATATATATATATATATGTCATGTCACATGCCATATGACAGGGTCTGCATACAGTGATGCTGATAGGTCATGTAGAGGACCATACCCATTTAAACAATTTCTGAGTGCATATTGGAAGTAAACATTGTTTTATGGAATCTACAGAAACCAGTACTATTCGATCAAAGACAAGAGTCTTAACCATACACGTCAGGGCGTTTCTGTGTGCAGATGGGGGACAGGTGAGGGTCTCCCTGTTTTACAGTGTGCACTCAATCTTGTGGTCGAGAACAACATTGGTGAATTTATAGTTCCTCCAGGGCAATTATCTACAAAGCTGAACCGGTGTGGCGCACAGGTTTGGCTTACGTGTCTGGCACATCAAATGGGGAACAGGGTTGGGGGGTTATCTTCAATATATTTCACCAAATGTGGGCTCTGGGAGGGGACAGAAAAAGTTTTATGGAGATAGCTTGTTTTTCTCAAACCCCGGCTTCAGCCCGGTCATCTGCAGGTCAATGATGTACTGCGGAAGGCGAAAGATACAGTGTCTTATCATGTAGCTTGTTCGCGCCTAGTCTGCTGTCAGAACAGGCCCTGCAGCAGAGCTTCCAAGGGGGGAGGGTGAGGGAAGCGCAGGGCTCATCGCAGTGCACGGTCAACAGGGGAGAACTGCAGCCCTGCTGACTGAGGCCTAAATTGTTAATGTTCAAAATGGAGTCTGGGTGTATAACAAAATGGAGTCTGATACCAGTATACTAGATGGGCATTGCAGCCACATGTGTCGGCCCGCAGTCCTTCTGCATACCTGGCCATAGGAGTGGCTGCTGCATGAGTCATAGTCTGAATGCTGGGTTGGAATGGAGGGGAGGGGAGTTATGAAGACCTTTCCTCCCATACATTCCCCCCTTTCATTACTTAAGTAACTAATACTGTAATTCACCCAACCTTCTTTCTTTCTTCTTCCTCAGCTAATGCTTAATACCATGCAGGTGTTCCCTTTCAGGGCATCCAGGCCCTACACACTCCTTGGAGGCTCTCCCCTGCTCTAGCATGTTCATCGGGAGTGCAAGTCATGTGTATACCCCCTCCATCGCCCTCCAGGTCCACCAATACCTCCTTATGCCACTCTAGTGTGCAGGGATCCCCTATTGTAGTGTGATATAATGTAGCTACTATATGCCTGTCATTATACAGTGGTACCATTCTATATTTGGGCCCTGGATCCTCACCTGTTTGTACTTGTGCCTCATGTGTCATCTGTGCCACTCATTTAGCATTGCCCATTGTCACCATCATCATTGCACCACTAGGGACTGTGTTTGCACAGCACCAAAGACCCAACTGGCACACACAAAAAATCAGGAGCAAAAAGATGATGGTGGGCACCAATAGTTTCAGTGCCACCCCGAGTCAGGAAGGTACCCACGAAAAAATATCATTGAACCACGAGCTTGGGTGCGCCCCTCCTTCTTTTTTCATCCGCTCGCCAAGGTTGTGCACGGCTGCAATAACGTGAGACAGAGTTCCATTGTCAGCATCGGCAGAAGGCACAAAAGTGCAACATGTGCTCCCAATCTTTCGGCAAACACCTCCATCCATGACCGTCAACAGGTCTAGAAAGTACCTGTTCTGCATTGTCATTAGCTGTAGGGCCCTCAGCTCCACCATGATCACATTGAATCCTTCTTCTGTGTCATTGGCCAGTTGGATCAGCTCAAAGCGTGTAATTTGGAGCCATTTTGCGTTCGCCTGCACCTGGACAATTGGAATGAGGGAGGCAAAAAAATTTCAGCGGAATTGTAAAACCCGAACCTGTCTGGAATTTGTGCCAACAGTTCTGTGGATGCCTTAGATATGTAATTGGATTACCTTATTTTTCTGGATACCAAGCTTTGCATTTCCTCCATAGATACGGCATACACTGGGGCTTCATCGGTTGGTTGTTGAGCCTCTGGTTCTTGAACAGCTGGCAGTCCCTTCTCTTCTTGAAAATGGCTCTCCAGGACCACCATCAGGGCAGAATGCAGCATTGCCAGGTAACACGTGCCCCTACATGACTGTGGGAGGTGCAATATGCTTGTTTACTGCAAACCCTGTAGGTATCCATCAATGCAGCTGTCCCTTTCTTCATGTCTGGGATGATGAGCGTTCTGTTACAGTTCTTATTTGCGCCCATGTCTCTTTTTCCAACTCTGAGAAAGCACAGTTCATAGCTAATTTCTTTTTGCAGTTTGAAGGGCTTTTCCACGGCTGTCACCTAAGTTCGCTTTGTGGTGTGTTGGGTCCATACTGGAGTGCATGTTTTCTCGATCCACTGCAACTTTTCCACTGCCAACCCTCGTAGCGCTTCTGCCTTACTTGTAATTTGTTTGTTTTGCCATTTATTGTCCAAATACAATGTCCCTTTAATCACTAAAATTGGTTCCTTCAGGCACACCACCCCTTTGGGTTTTGAATAGCAAGTTTTTTTCATTCTGTAGCATTTTAAAAGAGACTGTGTGTGCCTGGAAGGTGTTCTTTATTCTGCATAAGGTGAGATGAAGGAGACACTGGGCATCTGCAATAGGTGATTCTTGTGGCAGGAGCACCTTGGGGGTCCCTGAGACATGGGGTATAAGAGAGCACACATAACAGCTCTCGTTTGTTGTTTGCTTTGCAGTGGAACTCATGTCTGCATGCCATTTATTGGACTGGTGTGGGTGTTGTGGGTCTTCTACTGTGTCAAACCCCAATCCGCAATATTCATCATACTTTGTTCTCCCTGCCCCCCCCTTCATCTTTTCTTGCCTTTAGAATGTTCTGCATCTTTCTTTACATCATGCTGCATTGGCAGTGTTTTCACTGCTCCCCCTTTTCCCATTAATTGCACTCTGCATTAAACCTCTACGTTATCTCTGCATTTTCTTGCACTACACTTGTGGGTGGATGATTCCCTATGGAGGTTCCAGACAGTGTTGTTGCAATTGTGATGGTGTCATCGAATAATCAGGGTAATTCAGAAGAACTTGGGTCATTTAATTATTAAATGTTGTGTTCAGAGACAGATTGTGGGTGATATATAGTGCACAATTTATGTGTTATTCCCAACAGTGCTGTTACTTCCTTGAATAGATCATTAACAAAATGCTTTCCATTATCTGATCGTCTGATCGTATTATGTCGCAAATTACCCAGCAGGGAAACACTTCCTGCACTAGGAACTTCACGGTGCACTTTGCATCTGGGTGTGCGCAGGGACCTGCCTCCACCCATCTTGAGAAAGGGCAAACCGCCACTATCATCTAGCGCGATCCATTATATCTTTCACCCATGTCGGCGTAGTCTATATGTAATTCTCTGAATGGGCCAGTTGGTTTGGGGAGTGTTTCACCAGTGTTCTGAGTGTCATCCCTGAATTACATATCTGACATGTTGCACATTCCATTTCCATTTTTGATATCTGTTCCTGCAACCCTAGTGCAAACCAGTTTACCTGTATCTCTGCCGCAATGAGTTGTTTAGTGTTATGCGCTGGGAAGTGAAGATGCTGAAATGCAATTTCTAGCAACTTGTGGGGCATCACTACCTTACCTGTATTGCTTTGACGCCAAATGAAGTCAGTGGATGACTGGCTACACCCCCTTTTCTCCCACAATTCCTTCTCAACAGTTGCTCCTTGTTGTAATTCTAATATCTGGGAAATGGGCAGTGCATTGTACACATTAGGATGATCCTCTTCCACATTTTTCTGTACTATGTATTCACCTGCATTTCCCTTTGTAAAATATGATGCCTCTTTCGCAACAACATCCGCTGCCATGTTTCCTAAAGAGATGATGTCATTGTTATTTGTAATGGCCTGGCATTTCACTATAGCCACAACTGTAGGTTCCTTTAACTCCTCTATCAATTCTTTGAGTAGTTCAGCGTGCTGCACTTGGGATCCATCTGCTTTGTGAAACCCTCTCCTTCCCCATCTAGCCAAACCGCCATGTACTGTTGTGGTCATATATGCAGAGTCCATGTAAATTGTTACTTCACATCCTTTTGCTGCATGTAGTGCTTCTATGAGTGCTATTAACTCTGCTGCTTCTGCTGAGTAATGGGCTGGTAACCGTTGTTGGACGAATACTTCATATTCATTTTCCTCTAGTCGTACAACTGCCATCCTGTAAGAGGATTCAATTCAACCCTACAGCTAAGTCAACGCCTAGTCTATAATACTGAATGAAAACCCTTATTGATATATCTTTATGTCCAGTTCATGCGTTCTGGATGACTACCCCTATATAACACCCCTCTCTTGGAATCCCCCTGACCCCACTGAGCCAAGAAGTAGTTCTGTTTTGCAAGTTTAAAAGGTTTATTTGATAATTTAAACAATAGATATATATATGACACTTTATAATAAATTAATAATTGAATATCACACTTAATCTGATATGATAAAGATTAACAACAGAGAATCTGGCACTAGCACACTTCTTTATAATTACTAAGGAGTTGAGATGAAATGGATAAGGTAGCACACTGGTAAATAGGTACAGAAGTATAATGTGGTAGAGAATGCTTTATAGGGTTCAAGGAAATGCAAGGTTGAATGAATGAAATGCAGTGTAGAAAATACTCAATATGATTTCAACAAAACAATGTAATCACTTTTCTCTGGCTATTCACTCCCCCCCTTGATGCAAGGCAAGGAAATGGAAGGAAACACACAGTTCTCAGAAATGCAATCAAATGTGATTCAGTTCACCCCAGCAAGCTTAGACTACAGAAGTTTGAAAACACAGGCCCAAATTGCTTTGATATGTGCTAGCAATGGATGAGAAATATGCTGGAAATGCTTTTAATTCCCTTTCAGAGGTTCAGGGTGAGTGGTATCTAGTTAATATTAGTCCAGGCTCACACTAGCAATGAGGCAGGGATAGTTAGCAGGTTAAACGAATTTCTGGCAAATGGAAGGCAAGCAGCAGCAGTTTTTACATGTGAAGAAATTTGCAAATCGCGGTAAAATTCGCGAATGCGTGTTCCGCGATTGCGGTAAAACTATAAGGGGTAGGTTCTAGGTTCGTAGGAAAGCCACGATTCTAACCTTTCAGATGAAAGTTATTGCAAGTCTCTAGCACAAACGGTTGCGGAGATATGAGCGATTTTGTGAAGGTCGTTTTTCAGATTTGAAATTTTAAAGTTCAAAAAGACAAGTGCAGCTTGCAACTAGGAAATGACAAGTGACAGCTTTACAAATGACAGGTGACAGTTAGGAGGCAGTTCTACTTAGATTAAATAGATTGAATTATATTATTTTAACTAGGAGATTGGTTCTGCACAGTTTTCTAGGTACTCACACTATATTCTTGAGTGAAATGGGCCTCGCCATGTATCTGGTCAGGTTTTAAACTCGCCTCTGGTCTCTGCACTTCACAGTGATCTGGGTCAGCTCTCTCTGGTTCTCTGGTCTGGGTCTCTAGTTCTGGATAGATTGAAGTCTCTAGTTTGGCTCTCTGGAGGTTTGATGGAGGTAAAGTATGGATTTTTCCTGCAGAGCGTCCCGCTGCAGATGGAATTGAAGGTCCCTATCTGTCCTGTCTGTCTGCTTTTATGTGTTTAGAATGTGGGTGTGTTCTAGCATCACTGACCCTACCTCTCTCTCAGCTTCTAATTGGTCAAACTTCCATTTATCATTTGATTGGGGAAGGAAGTGTGTGTCAGCGTGATGTCATTTTATGGCTTGCAGATAGGACACTCCTCTGTCAGATTGCACATATTCTATATTTGATAATAAAAGACATATTTCACAGTTACACAGTTGCTTGAAATTACATATACATTGTGTGGCTGAATTTAGCCATGTCTCTGTCCAAATCTGCTGTTTCTAAGAGCTTGCATTCAGAAATGGCACATTATTGACTTTTTAACTGATTTTTCAATTTCTGACATTGACCCAACTTTACATACATGTGCGCAGGGAGTATAGACATTAACTGATGAAGTTTCAGATTTTTAACATGCATACATTTAGAGTAATATCCACTTTTCCGCTAAAACCCCCCTGAACATGCCACCGGGTCGAAAAACCTCTTAAACTGTGGGCAGAAAAATCACAAGAATTATGGTATCATTTATAAAATTTTCACATGTCCGCTCTATGAGTTATTCATCTTTTTAGAGTTATGTTCTGGCTCCAAAGGGGTGTGGTTTCCTCTCAGCACAAGGTAGAAATACTGGTTTTTCCAGTTCTGCCAAGCCAGCTTGCTCTCACAGGCAGTGCCCCTCCCCTTTCCTCAGGAGGAAGCCACTTTTTATGACCATTTACGACTCCTGCCAATAAAACCTTTGCCTGAGCCAGGACAGGGCTTTGTTCACTTTCCTGCAGAGCACAGGTAATTCAATTATCAGATAGATGGCATATCCTTAGTGTGAGCAGCAAAAGGGCAGCTAGGCCTGGGAACACAGCTGTGACTCAAGTTTCACTCCTGATGGGGGTAGTTGCCAGGCAAATTGGAATCTCTTTAAGCTGTCATTTCTGTTCCCCAGTTTCTGCATTCAAATAAAACTAAACATTTTCACATATGCAGCTAGAAGGCTGATTCTAAGTTTAAAACTATGACATTTAAACAGTTACAAAGGCATGTGACACCAAACATAGCTCACTCATTTAATCTAAACATTTTCGATTTTAGTGTCTTTAAATCCAGTGCAACTTAAACTGCTGACTCCATAGCAGTTTTTTTATAAGCATTGTTTTGGGCTCTTCATTTCCCAGATTTTGTAGGCACACAACACTCCATTCTACCAAATGTCTGCTGGTGTCCAGTGAGTTTTTAGATGTGTTGCAATGTTTAAAATAGACAGTTTGAGCCTGCCTTCAGAGAAACACAGGGTGGTTTTAAACTGCCGGCTTTTGGATAGTGGTGAGTACTGGTACTGCACCCATTTTTGGGATTTAACAAATGAATTCCCCACCATTTATGGGTTTGCTTTTGGCAATCAGCATTGCCATTCCCAATGGTTTCAGACTACTGTGTGGGTAGTCCAATGGTGGTTTTAGGCAGTGTCCTTCTGTGCCCATAACATCGGCAAAAATGAGTGGTAGCCTATTCTTCATGCATTTCCCTGTGCATTTTCTGGGAAGCTCTGGCCATCATGATGTTTTCCATGTCAGTACTGCACAGTTTTGAGGTATGGCTCGGATGCATGGGTAAATACATCCCACAAGCCCCCCTCTTGCGATGGCCATTCTATTTCACGAATGGGACTCGCAAGACCTGGGATGTTTCCTCATCTTCTTCCAATAGATGGCACAGTTCAGCATCTTCTTCTCCATCCGGTACTGATCGATCGGTTCTCCTCGCCGGTCCTGATGGGAAGATTGGGCGGTACACTGGGCCCATTGGATCTTCGTTCCCGGTCTCCGTATCATCCTCCTTGGCCCGTCTTCAGGTTTTCTTTCTCCTAGGACGACAAAGGAAGAGCGGCAATACCTACTCATAGACGTTTTTCCACCACTGTTGAGATAGTGGGGCAGCATATGCATTTCATCATAACGAAACATTACATTCTTATTTTGAAAAAAAAACAGTATAACTAAGAGACAGTTTCATGCAAATCACAGTATTTTAGAGACTAGATGTGGTATGTTTTATGGTTGGAACTGAATTAATCTGAGACAGTACCCGCTAGGATTCCAGAGGATTCCTCCAGTTGTTGCAGAGTGTGCCTGGGATGGCAACATTTCAACTGGTTTATGTGGACCCACTTGTCTTCCCCCTCTGCCGAACCGCATGTGGGGATGCGGATCTTGTAGGCCACAGGGGAGATTTTGTCTATGATTTCAAAGGGTCCCTTCCATGTAGGCAAAAATTTGCGCTGCTTGGCCTGGTTCCTTTGGAAGTTGTATAGATAGACCCGGTCTCCCACCTGATATTCCTTCCTGGAAGTTTTCAGGTCATAATGGGTCTTCATGCTATCAGCTGATCTTTCTAGATTCCGCTGAGCATAAGCAAAAGCATGTTGGAGGTGTTTCCTTAAATTCTCTACATACTCATGAGTTGTGGAGGCATTTATCAGTGTCTGCTCTTGGGTCCTATAGAGCAAATGCTGAGGAAGCACCATCTTGCGCCCAGTCATCAACTCAAATGGTGACATTTTGGTTGCAGATGAAGGGGTAGATCTGATAGCCATTAGGACCAGAGGTAATCGGATATCCCAACTTGGCCCAGAATCTGCCACAAACTTCTTTAATATGCTCACAATTGTCCGGTTATATCTCTCTACTGCCCCAGAAGAAGCTGGTCTATAAGCAATATGCAGCTTTCTCTTGACCCCTAGTATCTCCCACATCTTTGTCATTACTTCACTGGTGAAGTGGCTACCTCTGTCTGACTCAATCCTTTGAGGTAGACCAAAACGGGAAAAGATGTGGTTAATCATCAAGGCAGCTGCAGTTTCTGCCTTGCAGTTTGGGGCTGGGAGACATTCCACCCACTTGGTAAACAAGCATGTGACGGTCAACATGTACTTATTCCCCCTAGCCGAGCGAATCACGGGGCCTACAAAGTCGATTTGTAAATCTGACCATGGCAGTGTCATTCCCCTCTTTTGTAAAGGCGCCCGGTGTGTGAGGGATGTCGGCTGAAATTGTGCACACACAAGACAACCCTTCAAATATTGGTTGAGGTCCTGCCCCATGTGTGGCCAGTATGCAACCTCTCTTAAGATTTCCAATGTTGTGTGAAACCCCCTATGACCGGCGGTGGCCGCATCATGGGCGTGACTTAACATCAGGCTTCGGAATGAGGTAGGAACCACCCACTGATCGTGGCCAGCTTTGGATTTCCTTACCAACAAACCGTCTTGGATTCGGAACATTTTTGGACATTTCATCAACACTCTTAGGTCCTCTTTCCCAATGTAATCGGTATCCGTCAGGGGAAAGTTCTCAGGGTCCTCAAGGTGCTGGTAAAATTTACCAATAATTGGATCCCCCTTCTGAGCGGTAATCAAATCAGCATCAGGGGTCTCCTTACTCCATTGTGCAATTGAAAGGTCGTTGTGAGCATTTGTCTGGGACCTAGTGATGGCAGTGACCTGGATTTCCCCCAACAGGGACTCAATCTCAATTAGATCCCCTTGGATGGCTCTGGTTTTGGCCAGCTGATCAGCTAAGTCATTTCCAGTTTTGTCTGGTCCCTCTACTTTGGAATGACCCTTAATCTTCTTCCAATAGATGGTCATCCCATTCGATGTGACCAGATCATCAATGTTTTGGATCAACTTCCCATGTTTCAAGGGTTTGTTGTTAGCACATAACATGCCTCTGGTTTTCCAATTAACCAGGTGCTCCACGAACCCGTTCCGTACATAATCCGAATCTGTGATTATGACCAGTTCGTGGAGTTGATGCTGGACAGCAGTGAGGATGGCCTGATGCACAGCCATCAATTCTGCCACATGACTACTTCGGGGACCAATTTTGTATCCAGCGGAGGGTTCTGGGGACTCATTCACCCATGCATTCCCTACGCCGGCCACCAGTTCTTTCTCCCCGTCGTTGTCAACATGGTAAGAGCATCCATCCACATAGACAGTGGGCATTCCCTCACACTTGTCCTCTTCAAAGACTTTGTGTGGGGAATTAAGGTATGCCTCCATGTTGTCCTTTATTTTTAGACTTTGGTCCTCGAGACAGTTTTCTCTGGCACAATCATGCAAGTCAGCCAGACCTTGCGCGAGGGGACTCTTCTTGTTTTGGCCATATCGGACCTCCACAGGAAAGCCTTGCATTGACAGAATCCAGGAAGTAATTCGGGAATTACTCACATTTCCGGCCCGGATTCTGTCACTTTGGAGATATTGCAGGGGCTGGTGTGGAGTCTCCACTATGATGTGTTCCCCCTGGATAAACGGGCGGTAATTCTTCAATGCCCACACCGTCGCCAGGAGTGCCTTCTCACAATCGTTGAATTTTTCCTCCACAGAGGATAAAGTTTTGCTCGCATAGGAGATTACTTTATTGACCTTGTCATGCTTTTGGTATAATACTGCCGTCAAGCACGTATTAGAGAACCCCATCTCCCGGAAGAACTCCTTGTTTCTGACAGGGTAAGCTAGGCAAGGCGCTTGTGAGAGGCTTCTTTTGAGTTGTTTTACTGCCTCGGCTTGTTCTGGATCCCATTCCCACTTGACCCCCCCCCTTCAGGAGATGACTCAGGGGTCTGGTGATCTCTGCGTAGCCCTCAATGAACTTTCTGCTGTAATTAGTCAGTCCAAGGAGGCTCCTTAGTTCCCGCAGAGTTGTGGGGTCTTTCAGTTTCTGAAGTGCTTCCACTTTCTTTTCCTGGGGACAGAGGCCCTGAGGAGTAATCTCATGCCCCAAGAAATTAACACGGGTTCTACACCACTGTGCTTTCTGAAAGGAAAGTTTTGCTCCGGCGGCCCTCAACTGTGTCAGAACATAATGGATCTCCGCTATGTGTTCCTCCACAGATGAACTTTTGATGAGGACATCATCTACATAAACCAGGTTACCCCTCGCACCCAGGTCGGGCATGGCCTTATGTAGGAAAATGTTGAATTAATTGCCGGAGTTGAGGTATCCGAAGGGAGTCCGGGTCCATGTGTACTGCTGGCCCCCAAAGGTAAAAGCCAGTTTGTATTGGTCCTCCCTGCTGACAGGCACGGTCCAGTATCCATTGGTCAGGTCTATTGCAGTGAATACCTGTGACCCCTGAATCTGGGCCAGCCCTTGGTCAATGTAGGGCAGAGGCCATCGGGAAGTATGGACCCGTTTGTTGAGCTCCCTAAGGTCGGCGCAGAGTCTCCACTGGCCGTTTGGCTTCAATATTCCCAGCACCGGATTATTGAAGGTGCTGTGGACGGGACGGATTATTCCCCGGGACTCAAGGTTCTTAATTATTTCGGTAAGGGACTACATTGATGCGAGAGGCAAGCGATATTGCTTCACAAACACAGGAGTCATGCCAGGGTCCGTGGGGATTGTTTTTGTGTGGATGTCAGTGCGACCACAGTCATATGAGTCTACCGCAAAGAGATCTTGGAAATCCAAGAAAACTTGTTTCAACTTTTGCTTTTGTTCCAGAGTCACACAGGCATCAGCTAGGTTGACTCTCTCTTCCACCATCTGCCTGAAGCCTGGAAAGACTTCTGGTTTGGCTATCTCCGCGGCCTCCTCCAGCTGGGTGGAGAAGTCCCTGGTCAGAGTGCTGATTTGGACCGGAGGCTTCAGGTGGGAAAGGCAGCCCTCATGGACCTGGAAAATCACCTCATCCCTCCTGAAGTCACAAGTCACATCTTCCTTACCATAGGGGCAAGAAGTGTACACCAGGAAGTTCCCCCCATGCCGGGTAAAGATCCTGTCTGGTGTTGTATTGTCATCACTGTCACTGTCAAAACAGTCCTTGGGGATTGGTCCTAACAGTTCATTTACAAGATCAATGGAGAAATGTCGGTCATCAACCGCCATTCCAATAATGGTGCCTGCGGCTAGAGTAATACTCTTTAAGTCGCTGTTATCCACCTCTATTGGAATGGTGTCATGTTCTATGTTGACTAATGGTGTTGGGTTTACCCCCAACCCTTGCTGTTGGAGAGAAGCATTTAGATGTATGTAAGCATCAGGGTTTTTCAACTCTTGTCCCCTTTTAACTTTCACTTCCAGGGAGAATTGTTGGGTCCTTTCTGGGATGGTGACTTCCTCTTTAACCTGAATTTCAACTGCATAAGGTAGCAATTGAGCTGACCTAAATGCTTTTTCTGGATCATCAAAGCCCATGGGATTATCCGCTAATCGGGACCAGGCTTTGAAGTTTATTAGGTCCAAACTAATGGCAAAGCGATTGAGAATGTCACTGCCTAAGTAAAAGGCGGCAGGGACGTCTCGCACGACCCAACAATTGTGGACTATGCTCTTGTTGCCAATGGAGATTTTGAGCATACACCTGCTTGGCAGGAGATGTTTTGAATTGGGTGCTTCCAGGTCCATTTCCCACTTGTCTATCAGTTTGAAGGTGGGAATGGCTGGATCTTTTGGGAGTTGGCGAAACATGGCTTCGCTGATGAAGCTCTTACCATTGTTCACGCACACTCGAGCGAGAACAGAGTCCTTCCCATCATTTAACTGAACAGGGATGAACAACTGCTCTCCAATTTGCTGAATATCAGCCAGGCTTTGAGCTGATTTCACATCTTTCTGGACTATAGGAGTGGGAGTTTCAGATTGTGGATTGGTATAGAATTTCAGAGTGTTTCCTTCCAGCGTGGAATACCACTTTAAACTGGAAGGAAGGTTGATTTTCAGAAATAGAGAGGACCCCCCATCACCAGTCTGTTGTCCTACTGCTATTACTGTCACGTCTGGAATCTGGTTGTTCTGGAAGTGAAATTCTACTTGGTCAGATTTTTGTTCAACCATGTGGCATGTGCCGTTTAAACTAACATGGTTGACACTCTGTTTTAATTTTATTGGTCGGCTAGTCTGGGTCCAGAGGACCTTGTTTACACAATCTATTAGGGGTGACAACCTTCTCAGGAGGTCATTCCCTAGTAAACAAGGGGTGCCCTCCGGGGTCACAACTATGACCGGGTGTTTCAGCTTGTGTCGCCCAATTTTAATGTCCAAATCTGCCGTCCCCTCGACGGGAATTTCCTTCCCGTCAAAGTTCTGCAGTTGTCCAGGAAGAGAGGTGAGAGGAATTTGGTAATTCTCTCCCCTTCCTGCATTCAGTTCATCAAAGGCCCTTCTGGACAGAAGGGTAGCTTGAGATCCAGTGTCCACCAGTGCCGAGATTGTACCCTGCCCCTGTACTTGTACCGGGGCATAATATCTTCCCTCCTTCTCCTCAAGGGGGCACAGATAATGTACATTTTTGGACAACTGGTGGGCTAACTTTCTGGTTTTGGACATCGCGAGAGAAGAATTTTGGGCAGAATTCTGTGGAGAGCCTTGGGAATCTGAAAGAAAAAGTTGGCAACTGGAGATCAGAGCCATTGTGGGTTCCCCTGGCTCCGGTTCCGGGCCGCCCCCCCCTTTTTGGAGGCAGTCACCAGGATGGGTTTGAACCAGGGGATTTTCTTGCTGTTGGTTCTGGGATGAGATGGTGGGCGGCGGTAGCTCAGTCTCCACATCTCCCCAGTCTGGATTTGCATCCCTAGGGACCCATTTTTCTTTGGGGGGAGTTCCCCCCTCTCTGAAGGAGAAGATCCTTTTCCCAGGATCCTCTGAGGATCCCTCTCCCTCAAATTGGAAGATCTGTACCTCCTCCTCAAACTGAGTCTGTTTGGGTCTTTTGTTTCTCCTACCCCCCCTCTGCTCCTTAGGAGGCAGACTTTCAGGGGCAAGAGATTTCGTTTCCGGTTCCTGGGTTTCCAGGGGCTGTTTACAAGTGAGGAAGGAAGCTTCCTCCAAGGCTTTACACCCCCCTTCCCTTTGTGCCTCCTCCCTGGGAACCGGTGAGTTATCGGGGTGCTGCCCCCGTCATTGTTCTGGAGCACCAGGTCCAGAGTTGGGTGCGTTCTGCGCCGGCACGCCCATCTGAGGGTTCTGCTGAGCCCTCAGTATGTGACCCAGATCCCGCGCCATGTCTTGAACCTGGCGCTCTAACTGGGAAACCCGCTCAGGCTGATACGGGGCCCTGTTTTCTCCCCTGGGCTGATCCCGGGAAGGGTAGCTGTCCCTCCTCTGGTAATACCCCGGGTTGGGAAGATTTGGGTACCCCTCCACCCTTGGCCTCCCCTCTCCCGGATTCAGTGGTCTGGGCTCAGGGAATTGGGGAAAGAAGGATGGATGGTTTTGGGGCTGAAAGTCGGGTGGATATCTGGGGAAAAAGTTCTGCCCAGGGTTTGGTAAATTTCTGCCCTCCTGTGGGAAGTTTGGAGGGAAGTTCCCTGGGTTAGGTGCTTGTCTGGATCCCCCCCCTTGGGCTGGAGGAGTCCACACATAACCCAGGATGGGTCGATTTCCCTTGTAACGGGGACTTACATAATCAGGAGAGCGAGGGACCCCATTTGTGGGGCTGCCTCCTTGGCTCCCTGTCTGTGACTGACCCGAGGACCTCCTGGGCCTAGCATTATTAGGTGCAGGCAGGTTTTTAGGCCCCCCCATCTCCAAATCCAAAACGGGGGTGACCTTTACCTCTGCCACCTTGGCAGCAGCAGGGGTGCTGTTGGCTTTGGGGTTTTTCTGGGCATTACTTTTGCTATCTATCGGTTTCTGCACCTCATAGATCCGGGTAGCCTGTTCAATGACCCAGTCTAAAGATCTTTTCTCGTGAAAATCCCTCACGAGCTGGGTCATGATATATTTGGGCAAGGCATGGAAAAACGTATTTATAAATTCCCTGCTATCCGTGCGCACCCTTCTTGTGGTCTGTGCAAAAGCCCGCTTTAACTCCTGCACAAATTCTTGTGGGGCCTGATCCTCCCCACATTGCAAATTGTAGGCTGCCTTGCGAGCCTCTTGAGGATTTCTGTGAACAGAAAAATGTTTCAAGATGGCCGCCTTATAGGTGGACCATCTTAAATGATTTTGGTCCTCCAGCCCCGCAAAGAAACTGGAGTATTCCGGGGAGAAGGTCCACTTTACATATTGAATACAGCTTTGGCTGTCCTTCAAATGGAAAGTCTCCATCATTTGTTCAAACAACTCTAAGTGCTCCCAAACAGAATACTTAGCGTTCTTATGGTAAGGCGTGATGACGCTCCTGATCGCCTTAATCTGCTTTAAGGGGTCCTTAAGCAAGGCCCTTTTTGCCTTATTGGCCTGTTTGGTTCGGGTAACCCTTGTCCATTCTTCCTCGGACTCAGAGGCACTGCTCCCAGAGGTTCCCGTCTGTTCTTCCAGGTTTTCCCGGATTCTGCGAGCCTGGGAATGGCTGGCAGAATGTGGGGACCTGGTCCCCTGTGTCCTGCGCAGTTCAGAGGAGTCTTCAGATTCCTCCTTGCTGCCAGGATTTGATAGGTACCCCCTCCACTGACCTAACTGGGCAGAGGTTTTCAGGATGCCCTTAATGGGCCTACTCTCCTGGGGTTCCCCATTGAACTGTACTGTACTTGGGTGCCCATACCCGGATGCCCACCCCTCCATTCCTGAGTGGTACTGGCCTATGAGCCCCATACTCTTAGCTGGATAGTGATCTGCCATCCCTGCGGCCCTGTGCTCATGTGCGCCAGGGGACATGGGGGTGGTAGAGTCCAGGGACTGGGGGAGATGAAGGCCCCTGGTGTTAGGGCTCCTGCGGTTATGGTCAGGAGTCTCTCTTTCCCAGCGGACCTCATCTCTATCCGCCCCTGCTCCCTGTTGCAATGCAAGAGCCTGCATTTGTGCTTTCAGTTCCTCTGTTAAGGCCTTACTCGACTCTATCAGTTTCTCCTGCATCGCTACCTGTTGCTGGAGCCTCTCATTGTGCTGGCAGAGAGCCTCATTTTCCCTCTGTACTTCCTGGTTGGTCCTGGAGAACTGGGCCAGTCTTTGCTGCAGGAGGGTTACCTCCTGAGCTGTGTCCCTATTGGCCTGCTCCTTTCTTGCTAGAGCATCCTCCACCCTCCTGGTGTGCTCTAGCAAGTTCTGGTGTTCTTTTTGGAGGTCACCCAGTCCCTGGTGGGCCAGGTGATTTTCTTCCATTTTTCTTTTTAAATGGCAGACTTCCTGGCCTAAGGTATCCCTTTCCTGACTAAGAGCCTGCATCTGTGCCGCCAGGTCGTCCCTTTGCCTTTGGAAGGCACCAGCATTCTGGCGCTCCTGATCAAACTCTGCCTGGGTATCCAGGTCTTTCAGAATTAGTTTGTTGCTCTCTGCCTTCACTCTATCTAGGTGGCCTTGCAGGGTGACTACCTGCTCAGCACATACCCTGTTGAAGTCCAGTTGTTGCTCCAGCTTTTTCTGGTTTTGCAGTAGGGAGTCCAAACCTTCTTGGTATTCCTTCTGCAAGGCCAGAAATCTGGTATCCTGTTCTACCTTTTCCTGTTGCAGCACATCCATATCCTTCTTTATTTTAATGATGTGCTGCCTACTATCATCTTCTGACTCCTGGCTCCTCTGCAGCCTCTGCTCAGACGAGACCAGGTCAGATTGGGCCTTCTGTAATGCCATCTGTTGCCTATTTGCCAGATTTTGGCTTTCAGCACATCTATCCTGCATGTCTCCCATATATAGGTACAGGTATGCTGCTATCCTGGCAATCTTATTGTGTTCCTCTTTGGCTTTAGGAGCCATATATAGTTCACTCAGGGCCACATGTAAGGGACCCTGATCTCTATATATATCTGACCCTGTTTCAGTGACCTGTTGTGTGATGGCCTGCAACCACACATCCTGGCCCTGTTCGGTCCATTCACCTCTCACAAATAGCTTATGCAAGAGGTGCTCTCTGGCTATTTTCATGTCTACTAAGGTCGTCATTCTAGAGATTGGTCTCTGTCCTGACTTACAGAAGTTTGTATTTTATTTTTGCAGAACAGAACTTTTCTTGGAGTGTCCCTTTTGAGGAATGCTTCACAGCGTAATGCAGCGTGGTGATCCGACCGGATGTATGTATCCCGTCAGTTAGCACACTGTATTAAGCTGCACAAGTGGTAAATCTAACCCAACGTCTCGGCTCGAGCCCCCAATTTGTAAGAGGATTCAATTCAACCCTACAGCTAAGTCAACGCCTAGTCTATAATACTGAATGAAAACCCTTATTGATATATCTTTATGTCCAGTTCATACGTTCTGGATGACTACCCCTATATAACACCCCTCTCTTGGAATCCCCCTGACCCCACTGAGCCAAGAAGTAGTTCTGTTTTGCAAGTTTAAAAGGTTTATTTGATAATTTAAACAATAGATATATATATGACACTTTATAATAAATTAATAATTGAATATCACACTTAATCTGATATGATAAAGATTAACAACAGAGAATCTGGCACTAGCACACTTCTTTATAATTACTAAGGAGTTGAGATGAAATGGATAAGGTAGCACACTGGTAAATAGGTACAGAAGTATAATGTGGTAGAGAATGCTTTATAGGGTTCAAGGAAATGCAAGGTTGAATGAATGAAATGCAGTATGGAAAATACTCAATATGATTTCAACAAAACAATGTAATCACTTTTCTCTGGCTATTCACTCCCCCCCTTGATGCAAGGCAAGGAAATGGAAGGAAACACACAGTTCTCAGAAATGCAATCAAATGTGATTCAGTTCACCCCAGCAAGCTTAGACTACAGAAGTTTGAAAACACAGGCCCAAATTGCTTTGATATGTGCTAGCAATGGATGAGAAATATGCTGGAAATGCTTTTAATTCCCTTTCAGAGGTTCAGGGTGAGTGGTATCTAGTTAATATTAGTCCAGGCTCACACTAGCAATGAGGCAGGGATAGTTAGCAGGTTAAACGAATTTCTGGCAAATGGAAGGCAAGCAGCAGCAGTTTTTACATGTGAAGAAATTTGCAAATCGCGGTAAAATTCGCGAATGCGTGTTCCGCGATTGCGGTAAAACTATAAGGGGTAGGTTCTAGGTTCGTAGGAAAGCCACGATTCTAACCTTTCAGATGAAAGTTATTGCAAGTCTCTAGCACAAACGGTTGCGGAGATATGAGCGATTTTGTGAAGGTCGTTTTTCAGATTTGAAATTTTAAAGTTCAAAAAGACAAGTGCAGCTTGCAACTAGGAAATGACAAGTGACAGCTTTACAAATGACAGGTGACAGTTAGGAGGCAGTTCTACTTAGATTAAATAGATTGAATTATATTATTTTAACTAGGAGATTGGTTCTGCACAGTTTTCTAGGTACTCACACTATATTCTTGAGTGAAATGGGCCTCGCCATGGATCTGGTCAGGTTTTAAGCTCGCCTCTGGTCTCTGCACTTCACAGTGATCTGGGTCAGCTCTCTCTGGTTCTCTGGTCTGGGTCTCTAGTTCTGGATAGATTGAAGTCTCTAGTTTGGCTCTCTGGAGGTTTGATGGAGGTAAAGTATGGATTTTTCCGGCAGAGCGTCCCGCTGCAGATGGAATTGAAGGTCCCTATCTGTCCTGTCTGTCTGCTTTTATGTGTTTAGAATGTGGGTGTGTTCTAGCATCACTGACCCTACCTCTCTCTCAGCTTCTAATTGGTCAAACTTCCATTTATCATTTGATTGGGGAAGGAAGTGTGTGTCAGCGTGATGTCATTTTATGGCTTGCAGATAGGACACTCCTCTGTCAGATTGCACATATTCTATATTTGATAATAAAAGACATATTTCACAGTTACACAGTTGCTTGAAATTACATATACATGGTGTGGCTGAATTTAGCCATGTCTCTGTCCAAATCTGCTGTTTCTAAGAGCTTGCATTCAGAAATGGCACATTATTGACTTTTTAACTGATTTTTCAATTTCTGACATTGACCCAACTTTACATACATGTGCGCAGGGAGTATAGACATTAACTGATGAAGTTTCAGATTTTTAACATGCATACATTTAGAGTAATATCCACTTTTCCGCTAAAACCCCCCTGAACATGCCACCGGGTCGAAAAACCTCTTAAACTGTGGGCAGAAAAATCACAAGAATTATGGTATCATTTATAAAATTTTCACATGTCCGCTCTATGAGTTATTCATCTTTTTAGAGTTATGTTCTGGCTCCAAAGGGGTGTGGTTTCCTCTCAGCACAAGGTAGAAATACTGGTTTTTCCAGTTCTGCCAAGCCAGCTTGCTCTCACAGGCAGTGCCCCTCCCCTTTCCTCAGGAGGAAGCCACTTTTTATGACCATTTACGACTCCTGCCAATAAAACCTTTGCCTGAGCCAGGACAGGGCTTTGTTCACTTTCCTGCAGAGCACAGGTAATTCAATTATCAGATAGATGGCATATCCTTAGTGTGAGCAGCAAAAGGGCAGCTAGGCCTGGGAACACAGCTGTGACTCAAGTTTCACTCCTGATGGGGGTAGTTGCCAGGCAAATTGGAATCTCTTTAAGCTGTCATTTCTGTTCCCCAGTTTCTGCATTCAAATAAAACTAAACATTTTCACATATGCAGCTAGAAGGCTGATTCTAAGTTTAAAACTATGACATTTAAACAGTTACAAAGGCATGTGACACCAAACATAGCTCACTCATTTAATCTAAACATTTTCGATTTTAGTGTCTTTAAATCCAGTGCAACTTAAACTGCTGACTCCATAGCAGTTTTGTTATAAGCATTGTTTTGGGCTCTTCATTTCCCAGATTTTGTAGGCACACAACACTCCATTCTACCAAATGTCTGCTGGTGTCCAGTGAGTTTTTAGATGTGTTGCAATGTTTAAAATAGACAGTTTGAGCCTGCCTTCAGAGAAACACAGGGTGGTTTTAAACTGCCGGCTTTTGGATAGTGGTGAGTACTGGTACTGCACCCATTTTTGGGATTTAACAAATGAATTCCCCACCATTTATGGGTTTGCTTTTGGCAATCAGCATTGCCATTCCCAATGGTTTCAGACTACTGTGTGGGTAGTCCAATGGTGGTTTTAGGCAGTGTCCTTCTGTGCCCATAACATCGGCAAAAATGAGTGGTAGCCTATTCTTCATGCATTTCCCTGTGCATTTTCTGGGAAGCTCTGGCCATCATGATGTTTTCCATGTCAGTACTGCACAGTTTTGAGGTATGGCTCGGATGCATGGGTAAATACATCCCACAATCCCCACATGTCTCTCTCCTGTCTCTGAATGTATTGATGGAGAGCCATCTATGAAGTACATTTCTCCTTCAGACAGTGCATTTTCACTAGCTGTGGGTGTTTCTCCATCTTCTCCTTTGTATGCTGCACAATTGTGTGTTTACATGTCTTCTATTGTGTATGGTTCTGTGATTAATGTTGCAGGGTTAACTGTTCTACATCTCACTATGTGTATATTAGCTCTGAATAGAACAATCTCGTAAGTGGTTGCTCTTTGTGTTGTCAGTGTGTTCTTTGATCTTTCTAATATTGCAAATAGAGAATGTTCTACAAACAATGTCACAGAACATCCCATCTCAATTGTTGCACTTTTCTCTATCGCGAACGCTGCTGCAATGAGAGATTGCTCACACGCAAAGTGTCCTTGCATTACTGCATCTAGCATGCCACTGTTTTCTGTGTTAGCACTGCTGTCATAAGTGTCTCATTACAATGTGAAAATAAGTAGAACTCAAGTTAATAATCTGGGTTCGTGAGTACTGGTGTTGTTGAGATCAATTCTTTCAGTGTGCTGAATGCATAATGCATTTCTGCTATCCATTTTATTTCTGTGTTTTCTCTCTGTGCCTCTTTAAATCCTTGCAGCAGTGCTTAAAGTGGGCCGGGGCCTGCCGGGGCCGGGCCCCGGCAGTCTCCAAAAAGTGGGGCTGAGCCGGGGCCCTGCCGGGGCCCCGTCCCACCGCCCGCAACCTCGGCAGGATGCATGCGTCTGCCATGAAGTCAGCGATCTGACAAAAGTGGCAGCCAACCACAGCGACGCTGTGACTGGCTGCCACTTCTGTCAGTCATAGTAACTGCATCTGGTGACCCCTCGCGCGAGAGGTCACCAGAGGCAGTTACTGTCCCTTTGTTTCCCCAGGTCGCGGAGGCGTCTTTAACCCTCGGCGAACCTGGGGATTCCTCGACATATTTCGAGGTTTATAAAAGATGGCTTTGAAAGTACACATTTCAAGCCATCTTTTATAAAGCTTTGCCGACGGACAATTTTGTCCTTAGTCAAAGCTTTATAAAAGACGGCTTGAATTGTGTACTTTCAAAGCCATCTTTTATAAACCCGAAATGTTTAAAAAAGATGGCCTGAAAACTAGGCAAACCGTAGGGTATGCACACAAATATATATAAATGTTATATTTGTGTGCGTCCCTTACTATGGTGTGTGTACTGTGCAAGCCATCTTTTCTAACATAGAAATATGTCACATTTATATATATTTGTGTGTATACCCTACGGTTTGCGTACTTTTTAGGCCACGCCCCTCCCACAAGCCACGCCCCCAAATGAGGGCCCCCCCTCGATTTCTTACCCCACTTAAAGCCCTGCCTTGCAGTAATGGTTTTGTGTATCCTGCATATTCTGAGATACAGGCACAGCAGTAATTGCACATGCCGAGAAACTTCTGCATTTCCTCCACTGCCTTAGGCTCATTTGCAGCACGTACAGCAGCCGCCCTGTCTGGTATGATTCTTTTACCATCCTTTGATATCAATTGACCCAAATACAACACCTCTTCTTGACAGTATTTTAATTGTTCCTTGTCCACCTTGTAACCTTTATGGGCCAACAATGTCAAAAGCGTAATAGAGTCTTTCCTGCACTCATCTTATTCTTTACCGCAAATCAGGAGATCATCCACATATTGAATGATCATGCTCTTTGTGACTATGTTCCCTAGATCTTCATGGGGAATTCTGTTGAATGCGCTCTGGCTTTCACAGTATCCCTGTGGTAATCTACAATGCTCATTTCTTTTCCCTCCCAGGGTGAATGCTGTCAAATATTGGGACTCAGGGTCCAGTGGGACCGAGAAGAAGGCATTCTTCAAGTCCACCACTGTAAAACATGATGCATCTTTTGGTATGCTACACAAAATTGATGCAGGATTTGGGACCAAAGGGAATTCTTTTTGGATGATGTCATTAAGGGGGCGTAGGTCCTAGATCATCCTCCACACCCCACCTCTTGCTTTCTTGATGGGGTAGATGCAAGTATTACATGGTGAATTTGAGGGAACTTTTATCCCTTGCACCATCAGTGCATATATCGTTTCTTTTATCCCTTCTTCTGCTTCTCGGGACAGGGGGTATTGTTTTACTCGGGGCAGCAACGCCCCTGGTTTGAGTTTTATTTTTACCGGTGTCACCTCGCGCAGTAGACCCACATCATGTGGGCCTGTGGTCCACAGTTCGTGTGGCACCAATTGCATATCATCATTGAAAAAGGAAGGTGGCGCCCCTACCACTGCCATTAGCTGTACTGGTACTTGTCTCGTTTGTGTCATGTTTTCGTAGGGGATCGCAATCTCCATCACTATCTCCCCATAACTGTCTGAATCCAAAAAAAACTCCTCGTTGGACAAATCTCACAGTGCAATATCAGCATTGATGCACAATACTGTTTGTCCACTCACATCCATGTATGTCCATTCCTATGACTGCTATTCTTTGCACGGACACCTGTATTCCATGCTACTCTAAGGACATCACTGTTCCTGCCATTATTTCTGGGTGTCCTTTGGGGCGGAAAACAAACTTTGCAGGCACTCTCCATTCTTGGCGTTTTAGCTCCGGGACCACTCACGCTAGTGTTTTTAGCCACTGGATGAACACGTCTGGATCAACTGGTATGCCACGTATTTCAGGTGCAGTGGCTCATGTGTGTACTACCAACATCGCTCGCAATGGGCAGATCCCCATGGTCGAGCAAACTATCCCTCTTTCAGTAAATGATATGGTCATATTGAACTTGCTGAGGAGGTCCATCCCCAGCAAGTTAATCAGTGATTCTTCATAGTACAGTAAGGGTGCTCGTACTGTCTTCCCACCCACTGTTACATCCAAATCTTCTGTGTAAGGAACTTCAACCACCGCCCCAGACAACCCTTGCATTTCCAATTTACGAGTAGATAACGGAAACCATCCTTCTCGTAGGCATGATTTTTCAGCTCCAGAGTCTACCATAAAAATGAACTGTTTATTTCCTATCTCCGCCCCCACCAATGGTTCCTCAGCTGCATCGAGGGTCGTTGATAGTACTGGACACGCAAGCACTCCCTGTGGGCTGTCCTATGCTGGGTGCCTTGTCGTACCCTCATTATCAAAAACATTTCCTGACACCACTTTGCACCATTTGCCGTTGTGATGAAAGGGTTGCCTTGTACATGTGTCATATATTCACAACATTGTGGGTGCTGTTGGACATTTTGAGGCTGTGCCCTATGCTCATCTGTGTATCTCTGAGCCTGTTTTTCTTCTCTCCCTGCAACTCCCATTGGTAACCCATGTTGGATTCCTGGGTCGGGGTGGCCATACTGCTGTTCATTTTGATAAGTATACATGGGTCTGCTTCTACACTCTCTTGAAAAATGTCCCCACCTTCCACAATTCCAACAATTCCCTTGTCTTCCCCTTGGACCTGGACCCTCGTACCCGCCATAATCTCCATACCCTGGACCAACCTCTCTTTGCACTCTGTACCCACCTCGTCCTCTGCGGGTGCTCCTTGCTTGCCACTGTTGCCCTCCATATGGTTCCTCACCATTCCACTGCTCCTGTCCATTTCCTGCCCAGTTGGCTGCCATTCTTGCTTATATTACTGCTGACCCTTCCTCGCCTCTCTGTCGCTGTCTGTGGGGAGCACGGCTGCAGCTGCTGTGACCTTCACTAGTTTTGTCAGGATTAATTTTGCCTCGTCTGCCAGTCTTCTCTGTGCTTTCTCTTTCCCCCTTTCTTTGACCCTTTTGCAGTGGTGTACTATGATGCTTTGCATCTCGGGCCAGCCTATGGCCTCAATCCCAGCTATTTTATCGAGCACTTTCTGGACTTCCATCGGGTGCCCTCTTTTTATTATAAAGTAGAACAGGGGGGTTGACTGATCCCAGGCTGTGCCAGTATCCTCTCTCCACATCTCCTGCACCCGTAAAATGAAGGCCATTGCATCTTCCTCATCATTCATTATGCATTGCATCACTGACTGTAAGTCAGGTGTATCTAGGAATGTGTCTCTCAATGCATGCCAGATTCTAGCTCTTATCGTGTTAAACGAAGCGCCATCATGGCAGTCTCAATCTAACGATATTCCTGGGAAGCCTGCTTTCACCCAAACCCGATCAGCTTGATCACCCACTGTGGACACCAGCAAGCTTTTAACGTCACCTACTGCCAAAGGAAACACTGCAGTGTTTTTTTCAAATGCATATATCCATTAACTTGCTCTTCCTGAAAGGAGTGGCAATAATTTTTATAGGTTTGCTTTATATATTTGCGCTCATGGTATGTAATTCGGCCTTCCTCCTCCCCTGTGTATCAATGGCAGCTGCAACTTTACTTTTGTCCTTTTCCCCGTACTCACCTTCGTCCCTCTTACTCCTAATGTGGCCATCCTCCCCACTCTGCTTCTTAGTATTCCATTCCATCCTTCTTCCATTGCCTGCCCCAGAGGTGTTTCCTCTAACCTTAGCTTTGCTCCTCCTGCTGCAATCCCCATTCTCCTCCCTTCTTTTTTTAAATTCTTTATTTTTGTTGCACACAGTTAATACAAACACTTAGCTGTAATATTAATATGTTCATACAATGTACAATTTCAATTACTGTTCAGAGTCAGAGTGTTCTTGCTCGGTCTTTTCCAATAGGTACACTTTGTATCTTCCCAAATATTCTTTGGCCGGGAAACAGGCAGTACCGAATCTATGTACAGTTCCTCCATTTCGTTTGCCCATACCATGTCCCTGTCCCAATCCGCCTTTGTTGGGGGATTTGCACTCTTCCATTTGAGCAGGATTGCCCCCTTGGCTAGGAGCAGACTTAAGTTCAGTAGTTTCCGCCATATCGGGTTAATTTTCTCAACTACCCCCAACAGGCACATCCGTGGGGTCCATTCCACTGGTTGATCTGCCATCTCATCCAATGCTAGACACACCTCCTCCCAATATCCCCTCAGTTTAACACACGCCCATAACATATGGTAAATGTTTGCATTTTCAGCATGGCATCTCGGGCAGCTCCCAGTCATGGCCGGATATATGCATTTGAGCTTCATAGGAGTGTAGTGTGTTCTTTGTATTATTTTGTAGTGAATTAGCCTGTATCTAGTTTGTGAGTGCACAGTGTAGGGACCATTCATCGTCTTCAATCTGCTCACCCAAGTCTTGTTCCCACTTGGCCCTAGTTGTGCGTTGCTCTATCGGGCGTGTCTGGAGTATGATCTTATACAGTGCTGATGCAGTTATCTTTTGAGATCTCCCCGTGAACATATATCCCAATCCCATGTTAAGTGGTGGTTCATTAGGAAAGGTCGGACATATACTTTGTATGGCTGTCCGTATACGGGAATATTGTTGTCTGGTCCCATGCGTATTCCCCACTACATCCTTGATATCATCCCACTGGGTAAAGTGCCCATCCGTGAATAGTGGACCCCATGGTGATATGCCCCTGGAGGACCAATGGCGGGCTACTTCCGCCTCTATACTGAAGGGAGTCTGGGGGTCACCCCAGAGCGGCATACTTGGGTGGTACATCTTATTCGTGCCATATATCTCAACTATTTTGGCCCACGCCGTAGTCACCACTTTTGATGGTTTCAGGGAGTTATAATGTTTGGAAGTGGGCCTCGTAAGTTGGTGGAGCGCCAACACGGCCTCTTTTTCAGGCTGGCTCGGTGCAGGGCCCGCTGGGTTAAGAAATGTTGTGGCCCACTGGGCGGCATGCTGTGCCTGTGCAGTCAAATAGTATAGTTCGAGGTCTGGCGCCAACAAACCGCCCTTTGGGTAGTCATCAGTAAGTACCCTCCAGCTCACCCTAGGGTGACCAGCCCAAACAAATGAAACACATGCACTAGACATCTTGGAGAATAAGGCCCGCCCCGGCCAGACCAGTACTGTACTAAATAAATAAAACAGCTTTGGGAGAATTATCATTTTCACTAAGGTGATCCTACCCATCATGGAAATGGGCAGAGCACTCCAACGCTTTAACTTCATACATAGAGAGTCTGCCAGCAGGTTATAGTTTAGTGCCCGAGACAACTGAGCCGTCCTGGCTATACATGCTCCCAGATACAGAATATGTGTCGGGCACCACTGTAGGCCATGCAGGTCATGGGGTTTACTCGTGTTTTCAGTAATGGGGAACACTTCTGATTTGTTGGGGTTAAGTCGTAGGCCAGAGAGTCTACCAAATTGTTCTACTATTGCCAGGACCCTCCCCAATGTTCTGTCTGGGTTTTTTTAGGTACAGCAAGATGTTGTCTCTGTATAGATTTATGATGTGTAGTTTATTCCCTATCCTTAGCCCGTATGCGCTGTAGCGAGCCCTCAGTATGTCCGCCAATGGTTCTATTATTAGGGCTAACAGTAATGGCGACAATGGGCAACCCTGTCTAGTGACCCCTCGCAGTTTGAGCTTTTCTGTTAGGGTGCCATTAACTCTAACTCTGGCCTGGGGCCCTGCGTATAGTAATTGTATCCTTTTCAGGAAGTTTGGACCGAAGGGCCAGGTTACCGTATCAAATGCTTTGCGCATGTCTAGTGACACGGCTATGGCTTGCTGGTCTGGGGGTGTTGTAGTCAGGATCTCATGGAATCTTCTGATGTTAGTGGCCGTGGACCTGCCAGGAATGAACCCTGCCTGATCCTCAAGGAGCATATATGGCATCAATGTTGTTAACCTAGTGGCGAGTATCTTTGCCAAGACCTTTGCATCCGTATTAATTAATGCTAGAGGTTTATAAGACCCGCAGTCGTCCACGGGTTTCCCCGATTTAAGCAGTAGCGTTATTACAGCTTCCCTTGTAGTCTCGGGGAGCTCTCCCCTGTCCAGGGCTTCAGTCCACATCGCCAGTAGACTGGGCACCAGACGATGTTTAAACTCGTAGAACTTTGCGCTAAGGCCATCGGTGCCAGGGGCCTTCCCGTTGGGGAGTGCCTCAATTGCCTCCACAACTTCCGCCTCAGATATCGGAGTCCCCAACAACTCTCTGGTATCTTCCGTCAGTAATGTCGATGGGATCTGGGAGAGGTATTGTTCAATCTCTGCATTTGTAATGTCGGATTGAGGTGAGTAAAGTTCTTCATAGAATGCGTGAAATGTGTCACATATCTTACCCTGATCTGTGGTGACCGAGCAGTCTGGTGTTTGTATACATGGGATATCTGTTGATCCCCTTTCTCCCCTCACTGCTCTGGCTAGCAACCTCCCCGGGTGTTCGCTTTCACCATAGCGGCGTGCAGCCGCCGGTCTGTCAAAGTAGTGGATCTCTTGGTCCGCTGTGTCCATATATTCGTCTAGCTTGTTTTTTATATCTAATGTGAGTTGTGGTGTCGGAGTGAGCACATATTGGGCTTGTATTGATGCTATTTGCGCTTCTGGTCGTTGCAATCTATTCCTAATGTCTTTGAGGATGCCACTTTCCGTTGATATGGATGCGCCCATTATATACACCTTAAATGCTTGCCACAATATCGCGAGAGAGGACACTGAGTTCTCATTGAGTTCAAAATATTCTTGTATGTGCTGGTCCATTGCATTTCTGTAGACCAGATCCCGTAGTACAGCCGGTTTGAATCTCCATGGGGACCTGCCCACCGCATCACCGGGTATTCGCAATGCCATCAGTATGGGGGAATGATCTGAGTATGTACTGGGGAGTTTCTGAGTGTCAGTGACCCATGATAAAACTGTGTTATCCAGCAACCAAATACCTATCCTGGAGTGCATGTCGTGTACTGTCGAGTAATATGTGTATCCTCTCGCAGATCGGTGTAATGTCCTCCATGCATCCTTCAGTCTCAAATCTGCCATGTGAGTGATAATTGTCTGTGCTGCTTTGGATAATGCTCTCACTTGTGTCGAAGTACGGTCGATGTTCACATCAAGAATGGTATTAAAGTTATGAAAGTCCCCCCCCCGCATATCAGATGGGCTGTGGGGTAGTGTGCCAGTTTCCCGAAGATTGTGGAGTAGAATTCCGGGTCATCTATGTTCAGCCCATATATATTTAGGAGGACTATCTCTTTATCTCGTAGAGTACCATGTACTAACACATATCTCCCCCCAGGGTCACATTCCACTTCTTTGCACGTGAACCGCAAGGTCTTGTGTAACAAGATTGCTGTACCTCTAGCTCTTTTCGAGTAAGTTGTGTAATATTGTTGTGTTCCCCAATTCGGAACCAGCTGTCCCACCTGTTGTGGCCCAATGTGTGTCTCTTGTAGGAAAAGAATCTTGGGGGTCTGTCTGTTAATGTATGCTATAATTTTCCGTTTCTTAACTCTGGAGCCTAGACCTCGAACATTCCAGCTCATTACTTTAATATCTTCAATGCTTGTTCCAGCCATTCCACACGAAATGATTGTGAATGTGTGTTTGCAAAAATTGATTTACAATGCTTTCAGATTTGCCAGTGTACATTAACTGTGTGCTTTTTCTTTCTTCCCCAACATAACATAAGCCCCTCCCAACGTGTCAAACTTCCCCTCCCCCACCCTCACAGTTCCCCTAACTTTAACTGTGCTTTTAGGATCCCAACCCTTCCCCCCTTCCAACTGCATATGCACCTGCTACAGGGGGGCCTGCGGCGATTCCCAGTGACTATGCTTTTTCCAAACCTTGAATAAGGGTAACCAGTTCCATACGTTACTCTCACACTTTTTATTGTCAGCGGGGGACATTGCAATGCAGCTTATCACACTTATTGAGACATTCCTGCCCCCACTTAAAGCAGCCCCCAGAAGGGGGAGCCGATGCTACAGGACTAATGCATCATTGGTTGAACGTTCTGTTAATGTGCACTCATGAGGATTATTCTTGTCCGTTAACTTCAGTGTTCCTCGACAGAGTGGGTATATGTGTCTCTATGAAGTTGGCGGCTTCCTCAGGGAAGGTGAAGAAGTGGGTGTTGTTCTGATATTGAATTTTAAGTCTCGCCGGATAGAGCATGGCATACTGAACCTGCCGTTCCCGGAGCAGTTTCTTAACCCCATTGAATTGTTTTTTTTCTTGTTGCACCGCTAGTGTAAAGTCCGGAAAGATCCGTATCACGTTGGCTTCCCATCTCAGCTGCTGCTGTTCCCTTGACGCCCTCAGTATCAGGTCCCTGTCCCTGTAGTTCATCACACGTGCTATTATTGGTCTGGGATATGCTCCCGGTTTCACTTTCGGGGCCAGAGGTCTGTGAGCTCGCTCACTAATGAACATAGGTGACCACCCGGGGTCCCCCAGCAGTGTGTGCAGGAGGGACTCAACTCCTTTTTCCATGGAGCCCTTCATCGCCTCCTCCGGCACCCCCACTATGCGAATATTGTTGCGTCTTGACCTCGCTTCTAAGTCCTCGCATTTAGTCTTCACCGTTCCTAGTTCGATAGCCATCGTGGATACCGTACTTTTCAGGGCTTCAAGTGCATCTTCAGTGCCCGATATTCTTGTTTCCGCCTCCGTTATATGTGTTGTCGTTTTGTCCAATTTTGATTTAATGGACGTCACATTTGCGGTGATCCCGTCAAGTTTGTCATTCCGTGCTGCAAAACCCTGTTGCATTGCGAGGAAGACCGCTTGCGGGTCCATCAGCGTGGTTGGCGGAGCCTGTTGGACGAGCGGGATCGTCACCTCCTCCATCTCGTACGTTGGATCTTTCTGGATAGTCGTGGTGTATTTGTCGATAGCCCCCTTGTTCTTCTTAGGACCAAAATTCTTGGGCATTATCCCCTTTTTTGTTGATCGATTGTTCCACAGGATTAATGTGCTCTGCCTTCTCTGATTGGCGTATGGCGGTAATTGCTATGTGTGGTCGAGGTGTGCACAGCAGGCCTGGTCGGGCCAACACAGCACTCGTTCCGCGGAAAGTCTTATCAGCGGTGGACGGGTCAATATGCTTGTTGCAGGTAGTGCGTAATCGTAGTGCGTGGTCGGTATCGCAGCACCAGAGCCGTAGTAAAAGGTCGACACGGCCTGTCGCGAAGCCTCCCGGTCGCTAGCTATGAAGATACAGTTCTGAGAGTGTCCCTGTGAAGCCTCAGTTCCCGCCTTCGTATACACTGTCTACGACACACAATCCAAAATTCTTTCTTTCTAATCATTATAGTCTGCCGTGTGTGTTTGTAATTCACCCCAAATGTATTGTGGGGGCCGTGGGGGTTCGTGTCTTGTGCAATGCTGCCACCTCCCTCTCGCCACCCCACTTATCTGCGTTGTTCTCGCCGAGAAGGTACCGCTCCAGCAGTTCGTCGGTGGATTCTTGTCACCGGGTAGAGGCCGAGTGCAGGCCGTTCAGCGGTGCTCGAAGGAGGGGGATGGCGGGAGCCAGTGGGGGGAGCCGGCAGGCGCTATACGAGGAGCAGAGCACCCGCAGCAGGCCCCAATAGCAATGGGCCTCCAGTGTCTCGGGCGTGAAGCGCGCCTGTTTCCGCCGAGCTCCTCCCCTCGAGTTCCGGCTCGACCTCAGGCTCCGATCCCCGCTGTCTGAGAAGTTTGTATAATGCTATATCTCGGAGAGTCGTTCACCGTTGGCTACCAGATTTCACAGCCCTGTTCAGTAGCGAGGGTCATTCAATCCATGTTTCATAGAATCAGAACCGGACCCGTTGAGCAGTTATATTTGCATTACGGCCCTGGTTCACTTCGGAGCTCACACAGGAGCAGCCATTTTCTCCCATGGGCAACAGCGCCCCCCCATTCTCCTCTTCCTCTATGTCACACCACAATTCTTCCGCTCCTCCCGTTGCCATGCCCTCTCTCAATGTTTCTCCTTCAGGCGTGTGCTGCTCTAACTCTATTATTCTTGTTGGTTCATCGTTTATTTAAAATAATATCTCCCCCTTCGTCCACCCTTCTATGGATCTGTCGGGTGTCTGTGATCTCTGTGTCTGATCCACTCGTGAAGGACCTGAAACACTCTGTTCGCACATCTCTCTTAGCCTGGACAGTTCACACTGGGCTAACGATAACCTTGAGTCTAAATCTTCTGTGAATTTTTCGATGTCTATCACCGGGGTATTCACCTGTTCACGTGCTCTTGGGCACTCGTAGGGCGGGGGCACAGTGGGGCCTTGTGGCGTGGTGTGGGAAGCAGGTTTTGACACATATTCCGGATCACTGTATCCCTCAGCTGGTACTGGCTTATTTAGGAGGGGGTATATTCATGCAACCTCTATTAACCCTTCCTTTTCTTCGCCCTTCTTTTCATTATCCTCTACTGCCAGGGAATAGGCTACCTGTTTCTTTGTTTGCTCTTTCCTTTTATTGGAGGTACTTATTCAAATAACCTCCATAGGTCTAATATTTCCCTTCTATTTTGTAATTGTTTGCCCTTGTATTTTACAAATAGGCACATGGCCACCATATCCAGTACATTTTTGTCAAATGATCCTGGGGCCACACCTGTGGTAGCCCTTCTACTTTTAATTGCGTGATCCATTGATCATGGTATTTAATTAATTTCTCTGCATAACCTGGTAAACTCTGACAGATATGGGCCAGTGGTGTTGCTGCACCCTTGTTAAGTTCTCTTTGCCTTCCTCCCTTGTACCTCTGGTTTGTGTGCGTGTTATGTAATTACACTACCAACTATACCAGTGGTTTTGTTGTTGATTATACCACTTCTATGCTCCTTATAAACCGGATCTTAATCAGTGTCACACTTACAATGACCACTTATTCATAGGACATCAGTACAGTTATTTTATCCAATTTCAAAAACACAGTGATCACAAAAGACATGACAAATTCAGTACATAGTATTGACCAATAGACAGTTAACATACAACACATAACACATACCCTCCCTGTCTTCTCTCAATGTTCTTATTAAGACACGTCTCCCTTACCCCAGCACTTTATACCCCTTACCCCCTAGACAGTTTGAATATCTTCCCCTAGATCAGAAAGAAGGAAAAGAATATAGCGTTTCTAAATTGTACTACGGGTCTTCTCCTTATACCAGACACTTATTTCTTCTATTTTCAACTTATTCGCAGTACTAGTTAAGATAGCACTACGTGGCGCCGCCATCTAGCCCCTTTCAGAGCTAGGTTCCTGTCTTCCTTTCCACTTGTAATCTCCTTAACTCATCCTAATGGCCATATGCAGAGAAAGAAATAAAGAATAAGATAGCATCTATTGTACTCCCAAAAACCCCCCTTTAACTCAGTCTCACCTTTTATACTACGTTCTACAGCCAACCTCTTTTACTGTCGCTCGCACTTGATACTCACGTGTCTGTCTTGATCCGAGCCGCTCCAGACTCGGTCTGTCCAGGCGCTGCCCCACACTCAATGGCCGCCCCCGGCTCTGGCAAACAGTACTATGGGTTTTGTGAAGTGGGCCCCGTACCCTCTGACCCTACTGCGTGCGCACATCTAAGCGTACCAGTTTCCGTAGGCGGGCAGCTCTCTTGAGTGGGCGCGCCATGGGTCTCTGCTGTGGCAGGGGACGTCTGGTGCCAAAAGGAATGAGAGGACAAATCATGAAAGTGAGCATCCCCCGAAGAGGCATTTACACCTCCCCAATGAGAGTCAATGATGGACACCCCACCGATTTGAGTGAGACCAAACCCAAGCGCAGGTGAAGTTAAAAGTAAAACTTTATCTAAATCAATATAGGGCAAACAGAGGACTCTGCAAACTCCAAGAGCTCTCTGCCTCAAAATCAGCAAACAATCACATGTATTAGAAAGTTGTATTGCAATGATGTGAGCTATAGGGGGCACATAGTTGTGGGGATTGGGTGGTGAAGACTATGCTTGGTCCACTGGGATTGGCAGAGGTCCACGTGGTGCTAGGGTTATGCTTGTAGGTCAACTGAACTCGTCAGGGTGGAGCTTTTAGTCCGATGATGGTTGATTTATACATCTTCATCTATGCTAATATTTGCCCTTGTGGCCTCAAACACTCACCATTTGTTCACAGTAATCCAAGATGACATGTAAATTATACAAACCGTTATTCTAACATCACAGGCGACATAACACATAACTCTAGGCGTATGTCATTAATTATTCTACAGAATGTTGTACAAAGGGTGAGCAAAAGGTAAGCAGCTGTCATGGGTTTAAGAACCATTTTATCCGGGTGGGGGCACAGGCAGGGTGACATCTTTATAGCATGTTAGTATAAGAGTAAATATATGGCCATCATGGTCATTCAAGGTTGGGGTGAACTTGACTGCTTTCCAGTCAGGGGACACATGATATACATCAGAGAGGCGATGGGATAACACGGGCCTGGTTGGGGCAAAGTGGGTGGGTAACTAAGGCTGATGCCAAGAGACAGGTGAGGGGTTGCAGTCATGCCATTGCATCACTGGTGGGCCCAAGGCTTTTACATCACGGCCTGACCCGATGAGTGAGAAGGGTGGTACGCAGCACTGTCAGAGAAGGGAGAAGATGCCCTAATATCCTGCTGGCAGTGCCTTGTTTAGTTGGGGACGGGACACACACACACATTAAGCATACAAATGAGGTAGGGACAGGTTAGGTTGTGTGTACATACAATAACAAGGTGTACAATGTGCCACTTATAACATGGGTTACATGATTTAATTCTTAGCACACTTATATACATATACACGATAAGGAAATCTACTCTATATATCATGTTGTATGCCATATAACAGGGCCTGAATACAGTGATGCTGATAGGTCATGTAGAGGATCATACACATTTAAACAATCTCTGAGTACATATTGGTATTAAACATTGTTTTATGTAATCTACAGCAACCAGTGCTATTCGATCAAAGGCAAGAGTCTTATCGATACACGTCAGGGCGGTATTGTGTGCAGATGGGGGACAGTTGGGGGTCTCCCTTTTTTATTGTGTGTACTCAATCTTGTGGTTGAGAACAACATGGGTGAATTCATAGTTTCTTCAGGGGATTTATCTGCAAAGGTGAACCGGGGTGGCACACAGATTTGGCATACGTGTCTGGCACTTCAAACGGGGAACAGGGTTGGGGGTTATCTTCATTATATATCACCAAATGTGGGCTCTGCGAGGCGACAGAACAAGTTTTATGGAGTTAGCTTGTTTTTCTCAAACCCCGGTTACAGCCTGGTCATCTGTAGGTCAATGATGTACTGCGGCAGGTGAAAGATACAGTGTCTATCATGTAGCTTGTTCGCGCCTAGTCTCCCGTGAGAACAGGCCCTGAAGCAGAGCCGCCAAGGGGAGGTGGGTTGGGAAGCACCGGGCTCATCGCTGTGTGCAGTCAACAGGGGAGAGCTGCAGCCCTGCTGACTGAGTGAGGCCTAAATTGTTAATGTTCAAAATGGAGTCTGAGTGTGTAACAAAATGGAGTCTGATACCAGTATACTAGATGGGCATTGCAGCCACATGTGTCAGCCCGCAGTCATTCTGCATCCCTGGCCATAGGTGCATGAGTGGCTGCTGGACGAGTCATAGTCGGAATACTGGGTCTGAATGGAGGGGAGGGGGGTTATGAAGACCTTTCCTCCCATACATAAATAAGCAACGCATTTGGGGATATAGCAGCACTTAGCTGTTGCTTATGTTTTATAGATCATGGTGAATTGCGGAATGCCTGTTTGAACAACCGGCAATTTGCAAAAAATGCATGGTGCTATAAACACCGACCAATTTACGGAAGGAACTAGTTGCCCCGGCCAACTTGTCAATATCCATGCGAAAGGACAGAATATAAAGCCCCTTTTTGAGATGTACCTTCAAGAATCAGCATCTTTTGAGACCTAGACAGACTAGTAAGTCGCTAATTACTGCATATCCATAGAAAATGACTTTTATGAACATACTCCATTCATGAGTTTTGAAAATACAATTGATTCCAGAGTTGTGTGTGGCTCTATTTGTAGGTGGATAGCCTAATCGACAGGCATTTGACTCACCAGTATGATATACAAAGATAAAGACTGGTTGTAAGCATGAATCAAGTTATTAATTTACAAGAGGATTGCCATTAAATTGAAATTGCCACACTAATTAAGGCTGTTTTGCATTATCTTGCAGCCAACTGGATACAATTACACAAGAGAAATCAAGGCAAAAACTGCTTGAATCATTGTCCAGCGTCAAATATATTGTTTGCTAACTTTTAAGAATAGCTCTTTTATGCTATATGGTGTTATAAATCCACTGAAGTAGTTCTCAAAATTTTAAGAATAGATTTTAAGAGAATTAAACATGTTGGGTTACATTGTAAGCTTTATGATGATTACTTAAGACTAACTGAATTACTCCACATGTGAACCACACTGCAGTGATGTCATATTAATTAAAACATAAGTAGCATTGATTTTACAATTGTGTTACAAATAGATGCACAAGTCACTTTTGGGTCACACATATCACTTTGTGTCAATGCATATACCAGGAGGGTTTTTAAGTTATGCCATTTTAGCACACAACATGTTGAAAAAACAGGTTTGCCACCTTCCAGTCGATGGAACCCCTTTACATGGGTTAAAGTGTGCAAGTTTTGTGAGTGAGTCAATCACCACCAACAGTGATATGTATTCTTGCATGGCCGTTAGGTCAACAATGAGGTCCTCTGATCCTATGTGCCAAGGGCCTGATGGGGTTGGTAATGGTTGTAATAGTTTAGCTGGCTTCTGATGATTATCTTCATTACAGTGACACACGCAACACTCCTGAAGATATTGTCGCGCATCAGAATTCATCTTTGGCCACCAGGAGTGGCATTTTTTCAATTCCAATATTTTAGTCTTAACCGGGTATACAGTCGTGAATCATGACACTATTTCAATGCCTGCATTCTGAAGGCTTCGGTTGGCAAGAACAATGCGCTCCTTTGATCCTTTGAAACAGAAGGCCATTTTGAACGGTCCAGTGCGCTTTTGGATCCACCCATTTGCTTAACTCAGGAGCGGACAAAGCTTTTATGTTTTGTTTGAACAGATTGTCTTCTGTGGCTGTAGCACCTACTATCTGATGGAAGGGCAGTATCGGTCTTAGATCTTCCTTGTCCTGATTCTGTGTATTGCTGCCTCCAGGGTACATTGATAACATATCAGCCTTTTAGTTTTCTGCTCCTCAGTAGTATGTGACAACAAAGTCATACTCTGCGAACTGCATAGCCCAGAGTAGTTGCTGAGGGCCCTAACGGATTTAAGGAACTGCACATTCTGATGGTCTGTTAAGGGAGTGATCCCATGCTGGGCTCCTAGAGGATGATGCCTCCACATGTCAAAACAGTATTGTTTCATCATACTGAGCAAACTCGGTACCAGTCTATGGTTTTCTGGGTTAGTACAGTTCATACCTTATAGTTTTCCAGATTAGTCATATGTTATCGGACAGTAGAACAAGTAGCTTTCCCAAGTTGAGGCTCTGGCAAATGTTCAAGTCCATTGGGAGCTTCTTGAGCCTGGAAGGCAATATTACAAATCCGCCAGTGAGTGCAGTACTTATCTTAAGAACTACCAGGGCCAGGAAGAGTGTTCCCTGGGGTGAGGCTTCACATGTGCCCCCAATCCTAGGAGGAGAGTCAGGATCCTGTGATTGCTCCAGTCAGAATCTCAAGGGCAAGCAGCACGCATTGTCACCGCCGAGCACTCATTGTCACCACATACGGCCAAAATCAACTGGGCCATATGTTTTGTTGGAATAGATAAGTGGGTTTAACTACCTCATTGATACCAGGGCCCAGAGGTAGATGCATCAGATCTTCCATGTTAACCGGCTAAATCCCCATTAGAGCCAGGATGACTTAGTAATGACTCTGGTCATGGATGACCCTCCCCAGCGTTTTAGCTCCGGGACCACTCACGCTAGTGTTTTTAGCCCCTGGAGGAACATGTCTGGATCAACTGGTATGCCACGTATTTCAGGTGCAGTGGCTCATGTGTGTACTACCAACATCGCTCACAATGGGCAGATCCCCGGGGTCGAGCACACTATCCCTCTTTCAGTAAATGATATGGTCATATTGAACTTGCTGAGGAGGTCCCTCCCCAGCAAGTTAATCAGTGATTCTTCATAGTACAGTAAGGGTGCTCGTACTGTCTTCCCACCCACTGTTACATCCAAATCTTCTGTGTAAGGAACTTCGACCACCGCCCGAGACAACCCTTGCATTTCCAATTTATGATTAGATAACGGAAACCATCCTTCTCGTAGGCATGATTTTTCAGCTCCCGAGTCTACCATAAAAATGAACTGTTTATTTCCTATCTCCGCCCCCACCAATGGTTCCTCAGCTGCATCGAGGGTCGTTGATAGTACTGGACATGCAAGCGCTCCCTGTGGGCTGTCCTATGCTGGGTGCCTTGTCGTACCCTCGTTATCAAAAACATTTCCTGACACCACTGGCACTCCACCAAAGGGTGCAGGTGTGCCATTTGCCGTTGTGATGAAAGGGTTGCCTTGTATGTGTGTCATATACTCACAACATTGTGGGTGCTGTTGGACATTTTGAGGCTGTGCCCTACGCTCATCTGTGTATCTCTGAGCCTGTTGTTCTTCTCTCCCTGCCACTCCCATTGGTAACCCATGTTGGCTTCCTGGGTCGGGGTGGCCATACTGCTGTTCATTTTGATAAGTATACATGGGTCTGCTTCTACATTCTCTTGAAAAATGTCCCCACCTTCCACAATTCCAACAATTCCCTTGTCTTCCCCTTGGACCTGGACCACCGTACCCGCCATAATCTCCACACCCTGGACCAACCCCTCTTTGCTCTCTGTACCCACCTCGTCCTCTGCGGATGCTCCTTGCTTGCCACTGTTGCCCTCCATATTGTTCCTTACCATTCCACTGCTCCTGTCCATTTCCTGCTCAGTTGGCTGCCATTCTTGATTATATTACTGCTGACCCTTCCTCGTCCTCTATGTCGCTGTCTGTAGGGAGCACGGCTCCAGCTGCTGTGACCTTCACTAGTTTTGTCTGGATTAATTTTGCCTCGTCTGCCTCAATCCCAGTTATTTTATCGAGCACTTTCTGGTCTTCCATCGGGTGCCCTCTTTTTTTTATTATAAAGTAGAACAGGGGGGTTGACTGATCCCAGGCTGTGCCAGTCTCCTCTCTCCACATCTCCTGCACCCGTAAAATGAAGGCCATTGCATCTTCCTCATCATTCATTATGCATTGCATCACTGACTGTAAGTCAGGTGTATCTGGGAATGTGTCTCTCAATGCATGCCAGATTCTAGCTCTTACCGTGTTAAACGAAGCCCCATCATGGCGGTCTCAATCTAATGATATTCCTGGGAAGCCTGCTTTCACCCAAACCCGATCAGCTTAATCACCCACTGTGGACACCAGCAAGCTTTTAACGTCACCTACTGCCAAAGGAAACACTGCAGTGTTTTTTTCAAATGCATGTATCCATTTACTTGCTCTTCCTGAAAGGAGTGGCAATAATTTTTATAGGTTTGCTTTATATATTTGCGCTCATGGTATGTAATTCGGCCTTCCTCCTCCCCTGTGTATCAACGGCAGCTGCAACTTTCCTTTTGTCCTTTTCCCCGTACTCACCTTCCTCCCTCTTATTCCTAATGTGGCCATCCTCCCCACTCTGCTTCTTAGTCTTCGATTCCAACCTTCTTCCATTGCCCGCCCAGAGGTGTTTCCTCTAACCTTACCTTTGCTCCTCCTGCTGCAATCCCCATTCTCCTCCCTTCTTTTTTTAAATTCTTTATTTTTGTTGCACACAGTTAATGCAAACACTTAGCTGTAATATTAATATATTCATACATTGTACAATTTCAATTACTGTTCAGAGTCAGAGTGTTCTTGCTCGGTCTTTTCAAATAGGTACAGTTTGTATCTTTCCCAAATATTCTTTGGCCGGGAAACAGGCAGTACCGAGTCTATGTACAGTTCCTCCATGTCGTTTGCCCATACCATGTCCCTGTCCCAATCCGCCTTGGTTGGGGGATTTGCACTCTTCCATTTGAGCAGGATTGCCTCCTTGGCTAGGAGCAGACTTAAGTTCAGTAGTTTCCGCCATATCAGGTTCATTTTCTCAACTACCCCCAACAGGCACATCCGTGGGGTCCATTCCACTGGTTGATCTGCCATCTCATCCAATGCTAGACTCACCTCCTCCCAATATCCCCTCAGTTTAACACACGCCCATAACATATGGTAAATGTTTGCATTTTCAGCATGGCATCTCGGGCAGTTCCCAGTCATGGCCGGATATATGCGTTTGAGCTTCATAGGAGTATAGTGTGTCCTTTGTATTATCTTGTAGTAAATTAGCCTGTATCTAGAGTTACAGGAAATCTGTTTGGTGAGTGCACAGTGTCAGGACCATTCATCGTCTTCAATCTGCTCACCCAAGTCTTGTTCCCACTTGACCCTAGTTGTGCGTTGCTCTATCGGGCGTGTCTGGAGTATGATCTTATAGAGTGCTGATGCCGTTATCTTTTGAGATCCCCCCGTGAACATATATCCCAATCCCATGTTAAGTGGTGGTTCATTAGGAAAGGTTGGACAAATACTTTGTATGGCTGTCCGTATACGGGAATATTGTTGTCTGGTCCCATGCGTATTCCCCACTACATCCTTGATATCATCCCACTGGGTAAAGTGCCCATCCGTGAATAATTGACACATTGTGATATGCCCCTGGAGGACCAATGGAGGGCTACTTCCCCCTCTATACTGAAGGGAGTCTGGGGGTCACCCCAGAGCGGCATACTTGGGTGGTATATCTTATTCGTGCCATATATCTCAACTATTTTGGCCCACGCCGTAGTCACCACTTTTGTTGGTTTCAGGGAGTTATAATGCTTGGAAGTGGGCCTCGTAAATTGGTGGAGTGCCAACACAATCTCTTTTTCGGGCTGGCTCGGTGCAGGGCCCGCTGGGTTAAGAAATGTTGTGGCCCACTGGGCGCCATGCTGTGCCTGTGCAGTCAAATAGTATAGTTTGACGTCTTGCGCCAACAAACCGCCCTTTGGGTAGTCATCAGTAAGTACCATCCAGCTCACCCTAGGGTGACCACCCCAAACAAATGAAACACATGCACTAGACATCTTGGAGAATAAGGCCCGCCCCGGCCAGACTGGTACCGTACTAAATAAATAAAACAGCTTTGGGAGAATTATGATTTTCACTAAGGTGATCCTACCCATCATGGAAATGGGGAGAGCACTCCAACGCTTTAACTTCATACATAGAGAGTCTGCCAAAAGGTTATAGTTTAGTGCCCGAGACAACTGAGCCGTCCTGGCTATACATGCTCCCAGATACAGAATATGTGTCGGGCACCACTGTAGGCCATGCAGGTCATGGGGTTTACTCGTGTTTTCAGTAATGGGGAACACTTCTGATTTGTTGCGGTTAAGTCGTAGGCCCGAGAGTCTACCAAATTGTTCTACTATTGCCAGGATGTTCCCCAATGTTCTGTCTGGGTTTTTTTAGGTACAGCAAGATGTCGTCTGCGTATAGATTTATGATGTGTAGTTTATTCCCTATCCTTAGCCCGTATGCGCTGTAGCGAACCCTCAGTATGTCCGCCAATGGTTCTATTATTAGGGCAAACAGTAATGGCGACAATGGGCAACCCTGTCTAGTGCCCGCTCGCAGTTCGAGCTATTCTGTTAGGGTGCCATTAACTCTAACTCTGGCCTGGGGCCCTGTGTATAGTAATTGTATCCTTTTCAGGAAGTTTGGACCGAACCCATAGACCCAAGACCCCAAACAGGAAGGGCCGGGATACCGTATCAAATGCTTTGCGCATGTCTAGTGACACAGCTATGGCTTGCTGGTCTGGGGGTGTTGTAGTCAGGATCTCATGGAATCTTCTGATGTTAGTGGCCATGGACCTGCCAGGAATAAACCCTGCCTGATCCTCATGGACCATATATTGCATCAATTAACCTAGTGGCGAGTATCTTTGCCAAGACCTTTGCATCCGTATTAATTAATGATAGAGGTCTATAAGACCCGCAGTCGTCCGGGGGTTTCCCCGATTTAAGCAGTATCGTTATTACTGCTTCCCTTGTAGTCTCGAAGAGCTCTCCCCTAGGCTTCAGTCCACGTCGCCAGTAGACTGGGCACCAGACGATGTTTAAACTCCTTGTAGAACTCTGCGCTAAGGCTATCGGTGCCAGGGGCCTTCCCATTGGGGAGTGCCTCAATTGCCTCCACAACTTCTGCCTCAGATATCGGAGTCTGCAACAACTCTCTGGTATCTTCCGTCAGTAATGTCGTTGGGATCTGGGAGAGATATTGTTCAATCTCTGCATCCGTAGCGTTGGATTGAGGTGAGTAAAGTTCTTCATAGAATGTGTGAAATGTGTCACGTATCTTACCCTGATCTGTGGTGACCGAGCAGTCTGGTGTTTGTATACATGGGATACCTGTTGATCCCCTTTCTCCCCTCACTGCTCTGGCTAGCAACCTCACCGGGCGTTCGCTTTAACCGTAGCGGCGTGCAGTCGCCGGTCTGTCAAAGTAGCGGATCTCTTGGTCCGCTGTGTTTGTATATTCGTCTAGCTTGTTTTTTATATCTAACGTGAGTTGTGGTGTCGGAGTGAGCACATATTGGGCTTGTATTGATGCTATTTGAGCTTCTAGTCGTTGCAATCTATTCCTAATGTCTTTGAGGATGCCACTTTCCTTTGATATGGATGTGCCCCTTACATACACCTTAAATGCTTGCCGGGAGAGAGGACACTGAGTTCTCATTGAGTTCAAAATATTCTTGTATGTGCTGGTCCATTGCATTTCTGTAGACCAGATCCCGTAGTGCAGCAAGTTTGAATCTCCATGGGGGCCTGCCCACCGCATCACCGGGTATTCGCAATGCCATCAGTATGGGGGAATGATTTGAGTATGTCCTGGGGAGTATCTGAGTGTCAGTGACCCATGATAATACTGTGTTATCCAGCAACCAAATATCTATCCTGGAGTGCATGTCGTGTACTGTCGAGTAATATGTGTATCCTCTCGCAGAGGGGTGTAATGTCCTCCATGCATCCTTCAGTCTCAAATCTGCCATGTGAGTGATAATTGTCTGTGCTGCTTTGGATAATGCTCTCACTTGTGTCGAAGTACGGTCGATGTTCACATCAAGAATGGTATTAAAGTCCCCCCCCACCTATCAGATGGGCTGTGGGGTAGTGTGCCAGTTTCCCGAAGATTGTGGAGTAGAATTCCGGGTCATCTATGTTCGGCCCATATATATTTCAGAGGACTATCTCTTTATCTCATAGAGTACCATGTACTAACACATATCTCCCCCCAGGGTCACATACCACTTCTTTGCACGTGAACCGCAAGGTCTTGTGTAACAAGATTGCTGTACCTCTAGCTCTTTTCGAGTAAGTTGTGTAATATTGGTGTGTTCCCCAATTCGGAACCAGCTGTCCCCCCTGTTTGTGGCCCAAAGTGTATCTCTTGTAGGAAAAGAATCTTGGGGGTCTGTGTGTTAATGTATGCTATAATTTTCAGTTTCTTAACTCTGGAGCCTAGACCTCGAACATTCCAGCTCATTACTTTAATATCTTAAATGCTTGTTTCAGCCATTCCACACCAAATGATTGTGAATGTGTGTTTGCAAAACTTGTTTTACAATGCTTTCAGATTTGCCAGTGTACATTAACTGTGTGCTTTTTACTTTCTTCCCCAACATAACATAACCCCCTCCCAACGTGTCAAACTCCCCCCCTCCCCCCACCCTCACAGTTCCCCTAACTTCAACTGTGCTTTTAGGATCCCAACCCTTCCCCCCTTCCAACTGCATATGCACCTGCTACAGGGGGGCCTGCGGCAATTCCCAGTGCCTATGCTTTTTCCAAACCTTCAATAAGGGTAACCGGTTCCATACGTTACTCTCACACTTGTTATTGTCAGCGGGGGACATTGCAATGCTGCTTATCACACTTATGAGACATTCCCGCCCCCACTTAAAGCAGCCCCCAGAAGGGGGAGCCGATGCTACAGGACTAATGCATCATTGGTTGAACGTTCTGTTAATGTGCACTCATGAGGATTATTCTTGTCCGTTAACTTCAGTGCTCCTCGACGGAGTGGGGATATGTGTCTCTATGAAGTTAGCGGCTTCCTCAGGGAAGGTGAAGAAGTGGATGTTGTTCTGATATTGAATTTTAAGTCTCGCCGGATAGAGCATGGTATACTGAACCTGCCGTCCCGTAGCAGTTTCTTAACCCCATTGAATTGTTTCCTTTCTTGTTGCACCGCTAGTGTAAAGTCCGGAAAGATCCGTATCACGTTGGCTTCCCATCTCAGCTCCTGCTTTTCCCTTGCCGCCCTCAGTATCAGGTCCCTGTCCCTGTAGTTCATCACACGTGCTATTATTGGTCTGGGATATGCTCCCGGTTTCGGTTTCGGGGCCAGAGATCTGTGAGCTCGCTCAATAATGAACATAGGTGACCCCCTGGGTTCCCCCAGCAGTGTGTGCAGGAGGGACTCAACTCCTTTTTCCATGGAGCCCTTCATCGTCTCCTCCGGCACCCCCACTATGCGAATATTGTTGCGTCTTGACCTCGCTTCTAAGTCCTCGCATTTAGTCTTCACCGTTCCTAGTTCGATCGCCATCGTGGATACCGTACTTTTCAGGCTTCAATAGCATCTTCAGTGCCCGATATTCTTGTTTCCGCCTCCGTTATACTTGTTGTCGTTTTGTCCAATTTTGATTTAATGGACGCCACGTTTGTGGTGATCCCGTCAAGTTTGTCGTTCAGTGCTGCAAACCCCTGTTGTATTGTGAGGAAGACCGCTTGCGGGTCCATCAGCTTGGTTGGCGGAGCCTGCTGATCGAGAGGGATCATCATCTCCTCCATCTCGTACATTGGATCTTTCTGGATAGTCGTGGTGTATTTGTCGATAGCCCCCTTGTACTTCTTAGGACCAAAATTCTTGGGCATTATCCCCTTTTTTGTTGATCGATTGTTCCACAGGATTAATGTGCTCTGCCTTCTCTGATCGGCGTATGGCGGTAATTGCTATGTGTGGTTGAGGTGTGCACAGCAGGCCTGGTCGGGCCAACACAGCACTCGTTCCGCGGAAAGTTTTATCAGCGGTGGGCGGGTCAATATGCTTGTTGCAGGTAGTGCGTAGTCGTAGTGCGTGGTCAGTATCGCAGCACCAGAGCTGTAGTAAAAGGTCGACACGGCCTGTCGCGAAGCCTCCCGGTCGCTAGCTATGAGGATACAGTTCTGAGAGTGTCTCTGTGAGGCCTCGGTTCCCGCCTTCGTATACACTGTCTACGACACACAATCCAAATTCTTTCTTTCTAATCGTTTCTGTCTGCCGTGTGTGTTTGTAATTCACCCCAAATGTATTGCGGTGGCCGTGGGGGTTTGTGTCTTGTGCAATGCTGCCACCTCCCTCTCGCCACCCCACTTATCTGCGTTGTTCTCGCCGAGAAGGTACCGCTTCAGCAGTTCGTTGGTGGATTCTTGTCGCCGGGTAGAGGCTGAGTGCCGGCCGTTCAGCGGTGCTCGAAGGAGGGGGATGGCGGGAGCCAGTGGGGGGCTCTACGAGGAGCGAAGCACCCGCAGCAGGCCCCAATAGCGATGGGCCTCCAGTGTCTCGGGCGTGAAGTGCACCTGTTTCCGCCGAGCTCCTCCCCTCAAGTTCCGGCTCGACCTCAGGCTCCGATCCCCGCTGTCCGAGAAGTTCGCATAATGCTATATCTCGGAGAGTCGTTCACCGTTGGCTTCCAGATTTCACAGCCCTGTTCAGTAGCGATTGCCATTCAATCCATCTTTCATAGAAGCAGAACCGGACCCGTTGAGCAGTTATATTTGCATTACGGCCCTGGTTCACTCCGGAGATCACACAGGAGCTGTCATTTTCTCCCGTGGGCAACGCGCCCCCCATTTACCTCCCTTCTAACTCCTCTTCCTCTATGTCACACCACAATTCTCCCGCTCCTCCCGTTGCCATGCCCTCTCTCAATGTTTCTCCCTCAGGCTTGTGCTGCTCTGACTCTATTATTCTTGTTGGTTCATTGTTTATTTAAAATAATATCTCCCCCTTCATCCACCCTTCTTCTATGGATCTGTCGGGTGTCTGTGATCTCTGTGTCTGATCTACTTGGGAAGGACCTGAAACACTCTGTTCGCACATCTCTCTTAGCCTGGACAGTTCACACTGGGCTAACGATAAACTTGAGTCTAAATTTTCAGTGAATTTTTCGATGTCTATCACCGGGGTATTCACCTGTTCACTTGCTCTTGGGCACTCGTAGGGCGGGGGCACAGTGGGGCGTTGTGGCATGGTGTGGGAAGCAGGTTTTGACACATATTCTGGATCACTGTATCCCTCAGCTGGTACTGGCTTATTTAGGAGGGGGTATATTCATGCAACCTCTATTAACCCTTCCTTTTCTTCGCCCTTCTTTTCATTATCCTCTACTGCCAGGGAATAGGCTACCTGTTTCTTTGTTTGCTCTTTCCTTTTATTGGAGGTACTTCTTCAAATAACCTCCATAGGTCTAATATTTCCCTTCTATTTTGTAATTGTTTGCCCTTGTATTTTGCAAATAGGCACATGGCCACCATATCCAGTACATTTTTGTCAAATGATCCTGGGGCCACACCTGCGGTAGCCCTTCTACTTTTAATTGCGTGATCCATTGATCATGGTATTTAATTAATTTCTCCGCATAACCTGGTAACCTCTGACAGATATGGGCCAGTGGTGTTAATGCACCATTGTTAAGTTCTATTTTCCTTCCTCTCTTGTACCTCTGGTTTGTGTGCCTGTTAGGTAATTACACTACCAAATATACCAGTGGTTTGTTGTTGATTATACCACTTCTATGCTCCTTATACACTGGATCTTAATCAGTGTCACACTTACAATGACCACTTATTCATAGGACATCAGTACAGTTATTTTAGCCAATTTCAAAAACATAGTGATCACAAAAGAGTTTACAAATTCAAGACAGTTAACATACAACACATAACACATACCCTCCCTGTCTTCTCTCAATGTTCTTATTAAGACACGTCTCCCTTACCCCAGCACTTTATACCCCTTACCCCCTAGACTGTTTGAATATCTTCCCGTAGATCAGAAAGAAGGAAAAGAATATAGCGTTTCTAAATTGTACTCCGGGTCTTCTCCTTATACCAGACTCCACTTATTTCTTCTATTTTCTACTTATTCGCAGTACTAGTTAAGATAGCACTACGTGGCGCCGCCATCCACCCCCTTTCAGAGCTAGGTTCCTGTCTTCCTTTCCACTTGTACTCCTTAACTCATCCTAATGGCCATATGCAGAGAAAGAAATAAAGAATAAGATAGCATCTATTGTACACCCAAGAGCCCCCCTTTAACTCAGTCTCACCTTTTATACTACGTTCTACAGCCAACCTCTTTTACTGTCGCTCGCACTTGATACTCACGTGTCTGTCTTGATCCGAGCCGCTCCAGACTCGGTCTGTCCAGGCGCTGCCCCACACTCAGTGGCCGCCCCCACTATGGGTTTTGTGAAGTGGGCCCCATACCCTCTGACCCTACTGCGTGCGTACATCAAATGTACCAGTTTCCATAGGCGGGCAACTCCCTTGAGTGGGCGCGCCATGGGTCTCTGCAGTGGCAGGGGACGTCTAGTGCCAAAAGGAATGAAAGGACAAATCACGTCCTAGGGATCACCACTTGAAAGTGAGCATCCCCCGAAAAGGCATTTACACCTCCCCAATGAGAGCCAATGATGGACACCCCACCTGTTTGAATGAGACCAAACCCAAGTGCAGGTGAAGTTAAAAGTAAAACTTTATCTAAATCAATATAGGGCAAACAGAGGACTCTGCAAACTCCAAGAGCGCTCTGCCTCAAAATCAGCAAACATTCACATGTATTACAAAGTTGTATTGAAATGATGTAAGCTCTAGGGAGCACATCGTTGTGGGGATTGGGTGGTGAAGACTATGCTTGGTCCACTGGGTCCACTGGGATTGGCAGAGGTCCACGTGGTGCTAGGGTGATGCTTGCAGGTCAACTGAACTCGTCAGGGTGGAGCTTTTAGTCCGATGATGGTTGATTTATACATCTTCATCTATGCTAATATTTGCCCTTGTGGCCTCAAACACTCACCATTTGTTCACAGTAATCCAAGATGACATGCAAATCCTACAAACCGTTATTCTAACATCACAGGCAACATAACACATAACTCTAGGCGTAAGTCATTCATTATTCTACAGAATGCTGTACAAGGGGTGAGCAATAGGTAAGCAGCTGTCATGGATTTAAGAACCATTTTATCAGGGTGGGGGCACAGGCCGGGTGACATCTTTATAGTATGTTAGTATAAGAGTATAAGAGTAAATATAAGGCCATCATGGTCAATCAAGGTTGGGGTGAACTGGACTGCTTTCCAGTCAGGGGACACATGATATACATCAGAGAGGCGATGGGATAACACGGGCCTGGGTGGGGCAAAGTGGGTGGGTACCTAAGGCTGATGCCAAGAGACAGGTGAGGGGTTGCAGTCATGGCATTGCATCGCTGGTGGGCTCAAGGCTTTTACATCACGGCCTGACCCGATGAGGGAGAAGGGTGGTACGCAGCGCTTTCAGAGAGGGGAGAAGATGCACTAATATCCTGCTGGCAGTGCCTTGTTTAGTTGGGGACGGGACACACACACACATTAAGCATACACATGAGGTAGGGACAAGTTAGGTTGTGTGTACATACAATAACAAGGTGTACAATGTGCCACTTATAACATGGGTTACATGATTTAATTCTTAGCACACTTATATACATATACACGATAAGGAAATCTACTCTATATATCATGTTGTATGCCATATAACAGGGCCTGCATACAGTGATGCTGATAGGTCATGTAGAGGATCATACACATTTAAACAATCTCTGAGTACATATTGGTATTAAACATTGTTTTATGTAATCTACAGCAACCAGTGCTATTCGATCAAAGGCAAGAGTCTTATCCATACACGTCAGGGCGTTTCTGTGTGGAGATGGGGGACAGTTGGGGGTCTCCCTTTTTTATTGTGTGTACTCAATCTTGTGGTTGAGAACAACATGGGTGAATTCATAGTTTCTTAGGGGAATTATCTGCAAAGGTGAACCGGGGTGGCACACAGATTTGGCATACGTGTCTGACACTTCAAACGGGGAAGAGGGTTGGGGGTTATCTTCAATATATATCACCAAATGTGGGCTCTGCGAGGGGACAGAACAAGTTTTATGGAGATAGCTTGTTTTTCTCAAACCCCGGCTTCAGCCTGGTCATCTGTAGGTCAATGATGTACTGCGGAAGGTGAAAGATACAGTGTCTATCATGTAGCTTGTTCGCGCCTAGTCTCCCGTGAGAACAGGCCCTGCAGCAGAGCCACCAAGGGGAGGTGGGTTGGGAAGCACCGGGCTCGTCGCTGTGTGCGGTCAACAGGGGAGAGCTGCAGCCCTGCTGACTGAGTGAGGCCTAAGTTGTTAATGTTCAAAATGGAGTCTGAGTGTGTAACAAAATGGAGTCTGATACCAGTATACTAGATGGGCATTGCAGCCACATAGGTCAGCCCGCAGTCATTCTGCATCGCTGGCCATAGGTGCATGAGTGGCTGATGGACGAGTCATAGTCTGATTACTGGGTCGGAATTTGGGGGAGGGGGGCTATGAAGACCTTTCCTCCCATACATAAATAAGCAACGCATTTGGGGATATAGCAGCACTTAGCTGTTGCTTATGTTTTATAGATCATGGTGAATTGCGGAATGCCTGTTTGAACAACCGGCAATTTGCAAAAAATGCATGGTGCTATAAACACCGACCAATTTACGGTAGGAACTAGTTGCCCCGGCCAACTTGTCAATATCCATGTGAAAGGACGGAATATAAAGCCCCTTTTTGAGATGTACCTTCAAGAATCAGCATCTTCTGAGACCTAGACAGACTAGTAAGTCGCTAATTACTGCATATCCATAGAAAATGACTTTTATGAACATACTCTATTAATGAGTTTTGAAAATACAATTGATTCCAGAGTTGTGTGTGGCTCTATTTGTAGGTGGATAGCCTAATCGACAGGCATTTGACTCACCAGTATGATATACAAAGATACAGACTGGTGGTAAGCATGAATCAAGTTATTAATTTACAAGAGGATTGCCATTAAATTGAAATTGCCACACTAATTAAAGTTGTTTTGCATTATCTTGCAGCCAACTGGATACAATTACACAAGGGAAATCAAGGCAAAAACTGCTTGAATCATTGTCCAGCATCAAATATATTGTTTGCTAACTCTTAAGAATAGCTCGTTTAAGCTATATGGTGTTATAAATCCACTGAAGTAGTTCTCAAAATTTTAAGAATAGATTTTAAGAGAATTAAACATGTTGGGTTACATTGTAAGCTACATGATGATTACTTAAGACTAACAAAATTACTCCACATGTGAACCACACTGCAGTGATGTCATATTAATTAAAACATTAGCTATAAGTAGCATTGATTTTACAGTTGTGTTACAAATAGATGCACAAGTCACTTTTGGGTCACACATATCACTTTGTGTCAATTTTGTAATAAGATGTTTTTTAAAAATAATTACATGTTTTGATTATTTTTTAAATTACATTTTCAAACTCACTTGCCAGTGATTGTTTAAATCTAAAAGTTAGGAATAGGAATCCTGTTATGTTGAGAAAACATAATAAGTGAAACATATACCTATAATGCATATACCAGGAGGGTTTTAAAGCAATGCCATTTTAGCACACCATATGTTGCAAAAACAGGTTTGCCACATTCCAGTCGATGGAACCCCTTTACATGGTATAAAGTGTGCAAGTTTTGTGAGTGAGTCAACCACCACCAACAGTCATATGTATTCTTGCATGGCCGTTAGGTTAACAATGATGTCCACTGATCCTATGTGCCAAGGGCCTGATGGGGTTGGTAATGGTTGTAATAGTTTAGCTGGCTTCTGATGATTATCTTCATTACAGTAACACACGTCACACTCCTGAAGATATTGTCGCGCATCAGAACTCATCTGTGGCCACCAGGAGTGGCATTTTATCAATTTCAATATTTTAGTCTTAACCAGGTATACAGTGGTGAATCATGACACTATTTCAATGCCTGCATTCTGAAGGCTTCGGTTGGCAAGAACAATGCGCTTCTTTGAAACAGAAGGCCATTTTGAACGGTCCTGTGCGCTTTTGGATCCACCCATTTGCTTAACTCATGAGCGGACAAAGCTTTTATGTTTTGTTTGAACAGATTGTCTTCTGTGGCTGTAGCACCTACTATCTGATGGAAGGGCAGTATCGGTCTTGGATCTTCCTTGTCCTGGTTCTGTGTACTGCTGCCTTCAGGGTACATTGATAACATATCAGCCTTTCAGTTTTCTGCTCCTTAGTAGTATGTGACAACAAAGTCATACTCTGCGAGCTACATAGCGCAGAGTAGTTGCTGAGGGCCCTAACGGATTTAAGGAACTGCACATTCTGATGGTCTGTTAAGACAGTGATCCCATGCTGGGCTCCTAGAGGATGATGCCTCCACATGTCAAAACAGTATTGTTTCATCATACTGAGCAAACTGGGTACCAGTCTATGGTTTTCTGTGTTAGTACAGTTCATACATTATAGTTTTCCAGATTAGTCATATGGTATCGGACAGTATAACAAGTAGCTTTCCAAGTTGAGGCTCTGGCAAATGTTCAAGTCCATTGGGAGCTTCTTGAGCCTGGAAGGCAATATTACAAATCCGCCAGTGAGTGCAGTACTTATCTTAAGAACTACCAGGGCCAGGAAGAGTGTTCCCTGGGGTGAGGCTTCACATGTGCCCCCAATCCACGGAGGAGAGTTAGGATCCTCCGATTGCTCCAGTCAGAATCTCAATGGCAAGCAGCACGCATTGTCACCGGCGAGCACGCATTGTCACCACATACGACCGAAATCAACTGGGCCATATGTTGTGTTGGAATAGATAAGTGGGTTTAACTACCTCATTGATACCAGGGCCCAGAGGTAGATGCATCAGATCTTCCATGTTAACCGGCTTAATCCCCATTAGAGCCATGATGACTTAGTAATGACTCTGGTCATGGATGACTAGACCGATGAGGGGGCCAAGACCCTCCCCAGCTTGTTACATGCCAAGCCCACTGATGTGGCACTGGAGGGAGTTCAGATCTCTGTAGACGTAAGTGAACAGCAATTGCAGGAATGCAATGCCTGCAACCCCTTGGCTAGCCGAATGGTATTGTTCCTAAAATGTCCAGTAGCAGGGAAAACCAAGGTCTGCTTTTGACAGTATTACTGGGGGCTCAACCATGTCACAAAGACAGATGCCAACCCCATCACTAGGGCACACAAAATGATTGGTCAATTAGGCACTGCTAAGTTCATGAGTACCTTTAACTTCACAGAGGGGTGCTGGCAGGTCGGTCTGACTGATGAAGCATAGGAGAGGTCCACATTCACCACCACAGGAGGGCATTATCAGTTCACTGTTATGCCGTTCGGACTAAAGAATGCCCCTGCAACATTTCAGAGGGTGGGCAACCAGGTATTGACAGGGCTGAAATACTTCAGCGTTGCCTACCTATATGACATTGAAGTATTCAGTCACACCTGGGCAGACCATTTATCACATCTGAAACAGGTGCTTCAAGTCATGCAGAAGGCTGGCTTGAATGTCAAGGCTTCCAAATGCCAGATAGCGCAGGGTACTCTGACTTACCTGGACCCCAACTAGCTGGCAGTAAGAAACAGCCTCTCCAAGCCAAAGTCCAGGCCGTGATGGATTGGGAGGACCTTCCTAGGCCTCATGGGTATTAACTGCCTTTTATTAAGGGGCACGGGATGCTTGCCCTCCATAAACAATGTGACATCTAAGAAGCTGCCTGGACATTTGCCTGCCAGTCATCCTTTCAGAGCTTGAAGGATGGCCTGTGTCAGGCACTAGTTCTAAAGATCCCAGATTTTGTGCAAGAGTTTATCATTCAGACAGACACTTGTAAATTTGTCATTGGTGCAGTGCTAGCGCAACTGAAATATGAGGGGTAGAACAATCTAGTGCGTACCTAAGAAGGCATTTGACCAAGCGAGAGAGCACAACTGGGCCACCATTGCGAAGGTGGCGTCATGGATTGTATGCAAGCTGAAGAGCTACATATTTAGGTCTCACTTCACTGTCAAAACAGACCACAGACCTCTTAGGTGGCTTAGGGCCATGCAGGGAGATAATCCCAAATTACTATATTGTGCCATATCCCTAAAGGGATTAGATATGGACTTCTAACACAAACCTGGTTCACAGCACTGCAATGCAGGTGACCTTGGGCAGCACTTTCGTCAGGAGGATGAGACAGACCCATAGAAGGGTGAGTCTCAACCTTTTGGCTGGGGTGTGTGCTAGATATTGCAATGGTGCGAAGGCCTGTTATTTTTTTTTAATTTTCATCAATAAATAAAATGATGCAGGTAATTCCATCTCCAGAGGGTGATATGCTGATCTTATTCCACTTTTTGTCAACCTCATTCCAAAAGCATATTGCAATTTTTCCCTGTTGTATCAGTAGGCTGATCTGCAGTGCCTGCTCTATGTGTGGCCTAGAGAAGGATCAAACCATACAAGATGCCCACTCGACAGCTGCAGTGACAGCTAAGCCTCTCCAGTACAGGGGTAGCATTTAATGCCTCCCCTCTACCAAAGTTACAATGATCATAACTAACCCATGACGATGGCAAGGTAAACTCTAAAATAAAGCTATGCCTGAGTTTAGGCATGGTGCATGGCACTACTTATTATCATGAAACATAAGGTGGTGCCAGGAGAAGGAGACTATTCTGAAGAAGGAAGGCAGAAAGCTAGAAAAATCAAATCATTATTTCATTTTATTTTGATTTGAATATGTAAAAAATCATTAAACATTTCAATCAGTTTTGTTAACAAAGCATCCTATATGTCACACATCCATACATTCATTCAATCTAAATCAATTCCTAAAACATTCAATAATTTTAAGATATTGAAGAGGAATATACAATTCATTTCCAATTCATTTCACCTCTACAATTCATTTCCAATTCATTTCACCTATACAATGAATAATAGTTCATTCCAGACAAAGTATCTAATGAAATAATGATTTGGTTTTTCTAGCTTTCTGCCTTCCTTCTTCAGAATAGTCTCCTTCTCCTGGCACCACCTTATGTTAAATTGTATGTTCTCACCTCAAGGTGCCAGTGATTGCTGAGGTTCCCACCTTGGGTTTTGTGTACTACTTATTATCATGGCTGATTCATCCCAATTGATATCGCACATGTGTCAGCTCGTGAGAGTGAGATATAGTGAGGACAGTGATGTGTATTCTTATCAGCCAGGGTGAGACTGACAAATGGCAGGAGAGGAACTTGGAGGACAGAGCCTTTTCTTTGATCTCTTTGTGAGGGCAGATAACACCCTCAGACAGAGACAGCCACACAGCAGGCAGCTGTTCTGGGCCCGGGAATTAAAAGAGTACACCCATTTAAAGGGAGTAGCCCCACTCCAGGGTGCCATCCAACATGACGGTACCCTTAATGCAAGTCACTTGGGGTGAGAACATATATAATTACAATTTTGTACCTCAGCATTTGATCATTTCTTATTCTTTGATGTATGCATACAATTTCACTCCCTTAGCATTGAATGTTTAAATCAAAAAATCTCTTAACTCACTCATACTTAATAGTTGATCAAGTTTGATTTATTGGTTCTTTCTTTCCCAATAGACTTTCTGCATTGATTATTTAATGCTAATGTGCATGTTGCATATTACGTGCTCATATGCACATTTAGGTTTCAACATCACAAATGCCCCCTGGTCTTCATCATTTTTTCAATCCAATGGGGTTGTTTTTCACATTTTACAAATGTTATAACAATTCTATCATGATCCCTATGTGCTGTTTGTGCAGCCACCATCACCTCGCGATCTAAAGCCCACTAACAAGCCATAGAAAACATTCTTTTTTAATTGCAACTAGGTCAATGTTGCGTATGGAAACAATTCTGTGAATGATTTGTTCCTTTATCAATAGATTGACGTTTTGGTGGACATGTAATATGCTAGCAGTGGGACAACTAAACCAGTGGAAGGTCACAGTTCTGCCACACTGAACCAGTGGCTCTGTCTTCACCGCACCTTGAATGAGAGAGAAGAAGTCGGCATTGGCTTGTGTTCTCCTTCAACTATTGCTGCACTTGAAACCAGCTCGACTCTGCATTGTGCCCTAGCTGAGCCTGTCACCTGATAGGTCTGAATCAACTGCTCAATGCCGGGAACTGATCCGAACTGCTGGAGAGTAACAAGCCGACTCATGATGGCTTACAACTATGTCTCGACCCAGCTAGTCCTTTAATTGCCACCTCACCGACTCTCACACTGATGCCCGTAAGATCGCCACTTTAACTGTTGGTCGCTGACTCGAACCGCTAGAGAGTCACTTATCAACCCCTCCCAGCAGCTAAAGTCCGACCCGGCCTGGCCCAACTGCAAAGAGATCCAGAGACCACCCGAACCTGCATTGCTGAGAGCCCACCTTCGACCGCACAGGGCAACCACTTTTGCCACTACTAGATGCTCGCTCGCTGCTTTGGCCCGATCCAACATACCCGAACAGAGATTGATTTGCTTGCATCAACGTACGACATTGTCAACCCACCCAAGAACTGAAACAAGATACTGTCCACCATGCACTACCCCCATGTCTACTGGGACCCTAGAGACTAAGAGGGTAATTTATAGAATTCAGCGCACAAGTGGCGCACTCGGTTGGCGCAAAGTGTGCGCGTGCGAATCCCTGCACCAGCCGCGTGCGCCAAAACCCATTTCCGCGCACAGCGTATTCATGGATTCCAGTTACCAAAACCATCCGTGGCGCACAGTGGCGCAGCGACCCTGCAGCAGCGCCAGTTACGCCCCCAAGAACGCCTCTCGCGCAGGGAAAAGCCATCAAAATCCCCAATCCAGCGCAAAGGGCTGCGCTAACCCTGTACCAGCACGGCAAGTGGGCTACGTGCATCACTGGGGTGCGCGGGAAGTGCCTCACGTCATTTCAGCTGGGTACGTGCATTTCAGGGGTGCGCGGGAAGTTTCACACGCGATTCCATCAGGGTACGTGTATTTCAGGGGTGCGTGTGAAGTTTCACACGCAATTCCATCAGGGTACGTGTAATTCAGGGGTGCGCGGGAAGTTCCACACGCGATTTCAGCAGGGTACATGTATTTCGGGTGCGCGTGAAGTTTCACGCGCAATATCAGCAGGGTACGTTTATTTCAGGGGTGCGCGGGAAGTTCCACACGCGAATGTCCTGGCTACGTGTATTTCGGGGTGCGCGGGAAGTTTCCCATGCGATATCAGCAGGGTACGTGTATTCCAGGGGTGCGCGGAAAGTTCCACACGCGAATGTCCTGGCTACGTGTATTTCGGGGTGCGCGGGAAGTTTCACATGCGATATCAGCAGGGTACATGTATTCCAGGGGTGCGCGGGAAGTTCCACACGCAAATGTCCTGGCTACGTGTATTTCGGGGTGCACGGGAAGTTTCACACCAGGCCCCCACCCATGTCCAACTCATGTCCCCACCACCCCCACCCCCAGCAGTGCAGGGGCTGCCTCCATGAGGCCCCCACCCATGTCTCCCACCCCCCAGCAGTGCAGGGGCAGCCTCCACCAGGCCCCCACCCATGTCTCCCACCACCCCCACCCACCAGCAGTGCAGGGGCAGCCTCCACCAGGCCCCCACCCATGTCTACCACCACCCCCACCCCCCAGCAGTGCAGGGGCAGCCTCCACCAGGCCCGACCCATGTCTCCCACCCCCCCACCCCCCAGCAGTGCAGGGGCAGCCTCCACCAGGCCCCCACCCACGTCTCCCATCCCCCACCCCCCAGCTGTGCAGGGGCAGCCTCCACCAGGCCCCCACCCATGTCTCCCACCACCACCACCCCCCAGCAGTGCAGGGGCAGCCTCCACCAGGCCCCCACCCATGTCTCCCACCACCCCACCCCCCAGCACTGTGGGGCACCTGTCAGCAGGCCCCCCCATGTCCAACTCATGTCCCCACCACCCCCACACCCCAGCAGTGCAGGGGCAGCCTCCACCAGGCCCCCACCCATGTCTCCCACCCCCCCAGCAGTGCAGGGGCAGCCTCCACCAGGCCTCCACCCATGTCTCCCACCACCCCCACCACCCAGCAGTGCAGGGGCAGCCTCCACCAGGCCCCCACCCATGTCTCCCCCCCACCCCCCAGCAGTGCAGGGGCAGCCTCCACCAGGCCCCCAACCCATGTCTCCCACCCCCCCAGCAGTGCAGGGGCAGCCTCCACCAGGCCTCCACCCATGTCTCCCACCACCCCCACCACCCAGCAGTGCAGGGGCAGCCTCCACCAGGCCCCCACCCATGTCTCCCCCCCACCCCCCAGCAGTGCAGTGGCAGCCTCCACCAGGCCCCCACCCATGTCTCCCACCACCCCCAACCCCCCAGCAGTGGAGGGGCAGCCTCCACCAGGCCCCCACCCATGTCTCCCACCCCCCACCCCCCAGCAGTGCAGGGGCAGCTTCCACCAGGCCCCCACCCATGTCAATCACCCCCCCCACCCCCAGCAGTTCAGGGGCAGCCTCCACCAGGCCCCCACCCATGTCTCCCACCATCCCCACCCCCCAGCAGTGCAGGGGCAGCCTCCACCAGGCCCCCACCCATGTCTCCCACCACCCCCACCCCCCAGCACTGTGGGGCACCTGCCAGCAGCCCCCCATGTCCAACTCATGTCCCCACCACCCCCTCCACCCCCCAGCAGTGCAGGGGCAGCCTCCACCAGGCTCCCACCCATGTCTCGCACCCCCCCAGCAGTGCAGGGGCAGCCTCCACCAGGCCCCCACCCATGTCTCCCACCACCCCCACCCCCCAGCAGTGCAGGGGCAGCCTCCACCAGGCCCCCACCCATGTCTCCCACCCCCAGCAGTGCAGGGGCAGCTTCCACCAGGCCCCCACCCATGTCTCCCACCACCCCCACCCCCCAGCAGTGCAGGGGCAGCCTCCACCAGGCCCCCACCCATGTCTCCCACCACCCCCACCCCCCAGCAGTGCAGGGGCAGCCTCCACCAGGCCCCCACCCATGTCTCCCACCGCCCCCACCCCCCAGCACTGTGGGGCACCTGCCAGCTGGCCCCCACCCATGTCCAACTCATGGCCCCACCCCCCTGCCCCCCAGCACTGTGGGGCACCTGCTAGCAGGCCCCCCCCCTATGTCCAACTCATGTCCCCACCACCCCCACCCCCCAGCAGTGCAGGGGCAGCCTCCACCAGGCCCTCACCCATGTCTCCGACACCCCCACCCCCCAGCACTGTGGGGCACCTGCCAGCAGGCCCCCACCCATGTCCACATGTCCAACTCATGTCCCCACCCCCCCACCCCCCAGCACTGTGGGCCACCTGCCATGAGGCCCCCACCCATATCCAACTCATGTCCCCACCCCCCCCCGCCCCCCAGGACTGTGGGGCACCTGCCAGCAGCCCCCCCATGTCCAACTCATGTCCCCACCACCCCCACCCCCCAGCAGTGCAGGGGCAGCCTCCACCAGGCCCCCACCCATGTCTCCCACACCCCCACCCCCAGCACTGTGGGGCACCTGCCAGCAGGCCCCCACCCATGTCCAACTCATGTCCTCACCACCCCCACCCCCCAGCACTGTGGGGCACCTGCCAGCAGGCCCCCACCCATGTCCAACTCATGTCCCCGCCCCCACCCCCCAGCACTGTGGGGCACCTGCCAGCAGGCCCCCCCCTGCCCAACTCATGTCCCCACCACCCCCACCCCCCAGCACTGTGGGGCACCTGCCAGCAGCCCCCCCCCCATGTCCAACTCATGTTCCCCAGCCAACATGTCATCACAATCTAGATCCCTGGTCCCTATGGTCAGCCTCCAAATGCAAAACACCCACCCGAGTATTGCATCCACCCACTCAGAAATGGCAATTACATGACAGAACACCAATTGCAAGTTTCGAAACAAACACATGTCCCTCACATACACCTAATGGGTGTAAGTGAATCTCAAAACCCATATCATGATATGCATGAAACCAATGAGATGATACTACACATTGAAGTTCGATAAAAAAATATGTATTAAAGGAAACATAAATAGATTCAAAAATAAAGAAACAGAAATGGGAATGTACAAAAATGAAAAGAAGCATGTCCGTGAAAAAAAGCAAAACCAAAAATCATAATCCAAAATAATGGTGTCCAAAGTCACTGTCCACAAAAGAAAATCCAATGGGAAATTATAATTGAAAGTCATTGCTCCATGGGTAAATTGTGAAAGAAAAATAAATCAGTGAACTATGTACAGACGAACAAGCCAGGGTCCATTATCCCAACAAAAGAAATGAAACCTATCTAACAACACTAACTAATAAAATAAACTATATACAAAAATGTGGCCAATGTCCAAAAGGTCCAAAATAAATCAAAAAATAAAGGAAACCTAACACTAACTACATAACTATGTACAAGGGCAGCGGGCTAGTCTGACGGCTCACTTTTGGATGTACCGGGCCAGGGCATCATCGAACTCCTGCTCAATGTCCCGGAGGCGGTCCTCCTCCATGGCCCCGAGGGTCCGCAGGGCCGTCGACGTGTCCACCTCCAACCCTCTGTGGATTGTCTCGAGGCACTCGGCCCGCCTCAGGGCCCTCCGCATGGAGTTCTCCGCCCTGACCATTGTGAGCCGTGCCTCTTCCGCCCGCTGCCGCTCCGCATCTATGACGTGGCCCAACCGCTGCCACATGGAAGACACTCTCTGTCATGGGTCCTCCTGCCCTCCGGCCGATGCCTGCCCCTCTGATGTTGAAGGCCCCGAGCCTTCATGGCTCCCACCACTTTGCTGCTGCAGCTGTGCATCTGCCCGTGCACTGCCTCCTGCTGCCTGCACATCCTCCACCGGCTGGGGTGCAGTCGTTGATGTGGCCACCCCTGCTGGACGTCCGACTCCCGACTGTGGCAGGGATGCCTCCTCCACCAGCCTGGCCGCACCGTCAGAGGCAGCTCCACAGGGCACCCAGGTGACTGATGGGTGGGAAGATAGCATGGAGGACGACTGGCGCGTAGGGGGTTCAGTTGAGGAGGGGGTCGTAGCAAGCCCCAGCAAACGGAGGAATCCGGTCTGGGTGACCTGTCCCAGTAGGCTGACGTGGTCAACGAGCCATTCGAGATGACGTGCAGTCTCCTCATGAAAAGACTGCAGGTCACCTCGCATGGCCCGTTGACGCAACGCCCACCAGTCAGGACAGGCTCAACCCGGACCCGGATAGCCACGTCCGCAGGCAGAGGAAGGCCAGTGTCGTTAGCTCATCCCCTGCCTGAAAACGGGTCTGGACGTAGGCATCCCTGCTGGTGCAAGATGATGCAGGGACAGGATCAGGGACAGGATTGCACACAGGCACCTCCGCGGCGGCCTGTGCTGCCTCCTGTCCCTGGTCCTGCACTGCACCACTAGCACCAGTGGGATCCCCACCTCCAGACCCCGTCTCTGTTGCTTGCACGGCCTCCTCCTTCACCAAACCCCCAACCAACCTGGATGACTCCGTGCCATCTTCCCCCGTTGGGCCCTGTGAGGTCCCAGCTGCCCCTTCTGCTGCCGAGGAGTCCAACTCCAACCTCCACCTCTTGGACCTCCCCCCGGCAGCTGCGGCCTGGGACACGGCACCGACTCCTCACTCCCCGACGAGATGACAACATGGGAGTGGAGCCGGGCCTTGCGTCTCCGGCTGGCGGTGGGATCCCCGCTGCTGTGCTCCACAGCATCTTCTCCGCCCTCTTCATCAGTTGACGGTGCAGACAGGGAGAAATAAAACACAGGCATCAGGGCACTGTACAATCGACACATACACACATGACAGTTGTACATGAGTGGCATTGGCAAACCTCAGACATGCCATCACAATCCCCAACACACATGTCATTTCAACTCGCACACATGAGCCATACCACAGCCAGATTGCAACTGGCAGCACCATCCATACACATACAACAGCATGAGCAGGCAAAGCTGAGCCAGACATCACATGCAACACAGGAAGTGCACCACACATGTACACACACCACCACACTTGCATGCATGTGTACACCGCTGCCAAGTGTCGCAGTGTTCAGATGGGCATCCATGTCACATCTGCCAATCAGGCTTCCACATCCCGTTGTCACATGCATCCATGTTGCATCACTGTTGCACCCTTGTCAAATACACACAAATGCACATGTACACAGTGCAGATACATGCAGCTAAAAACAACATACATGCGTGACATCACAGACATGTCTACTTACATACACATTCATCCAAACATGTGTGCCCACACAACTGCATTTGGCTTGCAAGCCTACACACTCAAGCACCATCCATGTCTCATACATTACAGCCCTCGCATTTGTTAGCCCCACGGCCCTGTACACCCCCACCCATACTCGACCCCATACAAACAGATGTGCAACCTGCACACTACTGAAACATCACCACACGCACAGCTCACAATCAGGATGCATGTGTACTTAACGCTCGACTCCAGACCGGTCTGCCTCTCAAGGACCTGGACGTGGAGCGCTGGGGATATGCGTTCCAGGACCCTGATCTGATCTTCCGACAAGTGGCCCCGGCGCCCCTAGGCATCCGCTGCCTTCAAGAGGCACCGGGCCTTGTTCAGGGTCCTGGACCTGAAGTCCTCCCAGCGCTTCTTGACATGTTGGTAGTCGCGGACTGCCACCCCCTCCGCGTTGATGGCAGTCACGATGTCAGTCCAAATCCGAGTCCGTCCTTCCTTGTCAGCGCGGGAACTTCCGAAGAGGGCATCATACTGCCCCAGGACTTGCTCCACCAGGACACCAACTTCGGCACTGAAGCTGGTGCCCCTTTGCCTCTCCGGCCGGGGGTTGTCAGTGGTGCCAGATGTTGCAGTGCCCGACATGACAACCCCAGAGGCAGGAGTGGGTGGGCAACTGGGTCCTGGGGCTGGGCTGTGGAGCGATGGAATCCCAGTCGGGAGTCTTCGGTTCCAGCAGGGGTGGTCACAGCAACAGCACCCCTGGCTGATGTGCAGGCAGCAAATGGCAGGGCACGTGGGCAGCAGGCAGTCAGGCAGCAGCAGATGGCAGGTGGGAGCATGCTCGGGGCTCTGGGGGGCAGTAGTTCGGCCTTCTGGGCAGGAGCGTGGTCTTCCTTGTGCTTACGGAGTGATTTGGCACGTGAAAATTTGGCACGTCAGCGTGTAATTCGAGGAATGGCCGTAGCGCGTGAGCGTGTCTGCACGCATATGCAATTTCATTGGACAGAAGGCCCCTGAAGCGCAAGCGCCCTGTGACGTGACGCGCACAGGCATGCATGGGCATTTCAGCGCGCGTGAAAAACTGCACGTCCACGTGTAATACGAGGAAAGGGACCATGCGCGTAAGTGACGTGAAGCGTGTGCATTTCCCTCAGCACGGGTTAAAGGTGAGCGGGCCCAGCAGTTCGCTGTACGTGCCTTTCATGGAGACCGACGGGTGTTGCTGCTTCCTCTCATTTCGCGCGCCATCACAACTTCACAGCTATCAAGGACGTATCTCTTCTTTTGGCGGGGGTATTGGTTACGCGTGTTTTTCTGCATCGCGCTTATCAGACGGTGAGTCGCACACGCTCTTTTTCCCACTGCGCACACGCTCTTTTTCCCACTGCGGGTGCCCCTGTGTATCGCACCCATTTTTGATGTCATAGTAGCCTGTGTGTCCCACGCGTACGCGTTATTCGTGTTACTTGGTGCCACCGTGTACTGCGGGAGGTTGAATCCACGCACATAGGCTGCAGGGTTGCGTGCACGGTTTTACTGCAGTTTTAGGGTACCTGAGCATTGCGTCACCCGTCACCACATCACCGGGGTCACATACAGCCTGGCAGGTGCAGGGGGGCTGTTAACATCTTGCTTCCCACCCCCTTCACCCCAATTGCCCAGGTCAATTGTGGTGTACACCTCCCATTGGCACCACTCCATCTGTGCCAGCACTACTACATCTGTGCCATGATTGGGAGGCCACCAAAGGTGAAGGGCGCCTCAGCTGGGCGTCCTCCTCATGGCAGGCGTGGTCGGGGACGTGGCCGTGGTGACCAGGGAGTAGGGGGACTCCAGGGTGTCCAGGGCGGCCACAGAGGGGGAAGAGGCAGGGGTGCGCCACTTGAGAACAATGTTGTGCCATGTGTCGGTGCAGTCATGCCACCACCCCCTGTGGTTTCGGGGGATGCAGCTCCTGCATCTGGCACTGGCACCCATTTGACCCGGCAGTCTGTTCCATCGACTGCCACGGGCCCAAGGGTAGTGGTAGCTGCAGGTGCAGCTGTGGACACCGCCACCCAGCGCAGGCTGCGTTGGCACTTGAAGAGCCCTTGGTAGATCTCCAACAGGCCAGGGGGGAAACCATAGGGGCAGGCCGGGCTGATCAGACCAAGACACGTGTCCCTTTGGCAGTCATGTCATCTGCTGCCCCGAACATCCGGGTGTTGGCAAGTGCAGGGGCAGATGCACCCAACAGCACCCCGGTTGTGAGCCTGCCCACCAGGACCATTGCGGTCAATGACCCTGCCACAGCTGATGTTGCTGCGCAGGGTCCATTAGTGGTTACCCAGCTGCCACTGACACAAGTCAGGCCTTTGGTCATCCCTCCACCTGCCACTCCCTTGGCTCAATCCACCGAACCCACTGGCCATACTGGTCAGGGCGGCATTAGCCAGCCAGGGTCTGCGCCACAGTCCAAGAGGAGGAAGGTTGCACCTGCAGCACAGGCTGGGACCCCACACACAGCCACGACCTCCTGCACGTCGAGGAAGAAGCCTTTCTGTAAGCAGGAACTGGACTTCCTCGTGGACTACGTGCAGGGCCACAGCCGTGACATGCTAGTGGGTGCCAATAGTCAGACTACGGCTGCCCAACGTGACACCCACTGGAAGCATGTTGCGGAACATGTCAGTTCATTCGGCCATGAGGTGCGCACGACGCAAGAGTGCAACAAGCGTTGGAATGACATCAAACGCAGCACTAAGGCTAAGCGTGCCTCTAATTACAACTTGACTCTGGTGACTGGCGGTGGGCCTGCACCATAGGAGGAAGAGCTCACTGCGCATGAGGCTCTTGTTGCGGAGTTCATACCACCTGAATTGGTCGAAGGAGTGGGAGAGATGCTGGACTTTGATGCGCAGTCCAGTGAGTGTTGATGCGTGTTTGTTGAGGACGTGTGTGTTTCACTTGTGGGATGTGTTGTGCATGATTGCCGCTACATTTGACGTGTACATGGTTCTGATGTGTAAGTAATGCAATGCTTCCGTCATGCATGCCTCCTCTGCCTGCATGCGGGGACTCCATGTAGGCATGCTCCCTTGCCCCTCCTCTGCCACTCTGCACCGCAGTTCCACCTTTGCACTGGTCTGCTTCAATCTTGCCAATGTGTACTTTCTTGTTCATGTGTCCTGTGTAGATGCTAACTTCCAGCGTAGAATCTGCCAGACATATGCCGTGTGGTACAGCCTTAGTACTCGATGCAGGGTATCTCACTTGTACTGTGCATAGGTCAGATGTCCCGCAGGGACATGAGTGCCCATTCATGCTCCATGTGCATTGCACGCATGCCCCTATGTGTCCTTGACTGGATGATCACTGTAATACAAGTCCTTGGTTACATACATTGCCTGGCATCTCATCAGCCTTCCCATTTCAACTGTGGCTCAGTCCTGCGTTGCACACATGTTTAGGGTCTGACAATCTGTGTGGCTTACAGGCCTCAGCCTGTTCAACGGCCAATGACTCTGTCCAACTGTTGTTGTGTCTTCGTCACACATGGGTGGAATCCAGAGTTTTCATCATGTGTCCTGCTTACTGTCCCAGCATCATTTGCAGTGTTGTCACTTGAATCACATTAAGCTGTTGATGCCAGTCAACACTGCCTGTCAATGCACAGGTGTATGGTCAGCCTTTTGATACCATGCTGGGCATCCCTGCTTTGGTACTGGGGTGGAGGGGTGCTTGGCTTCTAGATATGGTCCACATTGAATGCACAATGCACGTGATGTCTGAATTTGAAATTGCACTGCCTTCACATTTCCTGGCACACACCATGGAGTCCTTGTACATGTAGGTAGTGAGTGGCGTACACATTTTCTGCACTGCATAGACCCACTTCCATGGAAACTGCCACCTTTCAACAGGTCTGATCACAGAAGCTATTCAAAGTTGACCCAGCATGCATGCCAGGTTATATGTTGTGTGTCACATGTCTGCCGGATGCATTTGCTGTCGGTGTGTGCGTGTGTTGTGTGCTTCTGACATGTGTAGTGACCTTTTTTCTCTCTATTTTTCAGGTGATGACGCAATGGAGGCGGAGGATGGTGTTGTCATGCCAGACACAGGGTTGTTACCACCACATCAACCCGGCACTAGTGTGGGTTGTGGGGTGGTAGGCCACGAAAACCCCCAAGTGCTGCAGTCCATCTTGTCTCTGGCTGCCTATGAATCCAGCCTTGATGACGACTCTGACGTCCATGTTGAGTTGGATGAGCATCAAGTCCATGTGTCAGGGGTGAGTGATTCTGATGTGGACACTCCTCTGTCTGCGACCCCTGCACTGAGGGATCAGACAGTCTTGGTTCCTCCGCCCATGGTGGATCGGGACGCAGGGTCACCCTCCACACCAGTCACTGATGTGCCTGGGACATCACGTCGACGGGGGCATGTAGTCGTGCAGCCGCGGGCGGTGCCAACACAGCGAGGACCCCCGGTCCTTGGGTCCCGCAGAGGTCAAGCCCGGCAAAGCGGTCGCCGCGCACAACCGCAGTATACTGAGTGGGAGCAAGACATGACTGCCAATTCCGAATGGCAGGGGGCAGCAATGGAGAACATTGCTGAGAGCATGGAGCGCGTGGCCTGATCTGTGCTCCCCCCTGCTAGGCAGGTGCTTCTCCAGCAGCAGGCGGCACGGTCCACGGGCCGCTCGCTCAGGCTGGGCATGGCGGCCTCAGACAGGGCACGCCAGGCTAAAATGTCGTCTCTGCGTCAAGCAATTGCTGCTCACACAGAGGAGCACATGGATGCCCTGAGGGAGGAGTATGCTTCCCTCAGATCCACTCTGGGTGTCCTTATGATGTCCCAGAGGCAGCAGGCAGAGGAGAGGTTTGCACAGCTCTAGCGTACCATCTCGGCTGAGCTACAGGCTTGCCGGGAGGTGCAGCGGTTGTCCAGCCAGGCCTTGCAGGAGGAACTCTGTGTTACACGTGCTACCTTGCAAGAGGAAGCACGTGTATCACGTGAGGTTCTACATGCAGACCTACGTCACATCGCCACAAAGAACCAGGCTCAACCATCCGGCAGACTTGCTGCCTACGAGGGGCAAGCTGCGGCTAGGCGTGGCCAGGCTACTGTGCCACATCCTCCTTTCCAGGATGAGCCAGACTCGGACGACCATCTATCTCCCACATAGGTCGGGCTGTGCAGGTGTTGAGCCCATGGAGTTTTTTTTTTTGGCTCAGCATCATCGCATGTGGATGTTGAGCAGCACCCTGTACCTCCCCTCTCCTGGGTGCCTCCCCTCCCCCCGGGTCGTATGTGGCCATTTTTGATTTTTCTTTTAGTTTAGTTAGTTAAGTTTCTGTTTGATAGTTAGTTTAATTAGGTAATGTAGGTTTTCCATTGATAGTGTAATTAGTTAATAGTTGATTTAGTTTAAAATTGCTTGTCTATTGTGCTTTCATGTGACGGTGCGGTGCTTTGTGGCTTTTGAAGGCATCCACTGTCTGTTCCAGCTGGGCCCTTCAGGCTTGTCTTGTGTATGTGTTGGCTGCTTGGGGTCCTTGACTCACATATGCCACTCCTGCCTCCCTTATCCATGGGCTCGCAAGGATGGTTCGGTGTCACAGACTTTTACACAAGGGCTTTGGACTGTCATATCTGTGGCATGTCTGGTGCTGTGTGACTTGTGTTTACACCCCTAGTGGGGATGATTTTGGTGTTATTGTCCACTGTTCAGCTTTTGCTAGATGGGGTGTGTCATGATTAATGTGTACATTAATTGCTATGCATTGTGTAGTATGTGGGCTTGTTGCAATTCATGCTGTAGATAGTGTTCCACACTTTGGATGTGAAAGATGGACTGATGGTGTGATTTATGATGTGACTCTCTGACATGGTCAAGTAATGAGATGCCTGAAGAGACACACACAGAAGACTTTGAAGCATTAATCATGTGTTTCATGCCCTTTCTGCAGGGGGATGAGCCTCCAGAGCACCTTTGCCAGCAGACATGGCCCATTGGACGACGGAATTCTGGACACGTTTGTTGGTGCCCACATGCACATGTGTGCACAAGAAGAGGCACAGGGATTGCAGACCTACATCCTAGAACTGCTGACGTGTTCCAAGGAACTCCAGGCAAGGTGAGCAGCACAGGGGGGCCACAACACAGCAAAGCTTGCACCAGGCGAGTTGCACATGCAGGCTTAGTCACAGCACTGAGGGTGAGCTTAGACGAATATTGGTGTTGAAGCACACAATGCAGCTCACATGTGTTGGGGGACTGATGGCTGTTGATTGTAAGGTTGTCTGTGACAACTGCAGGGGCAGTGGCACATACCCTCCGGTACACCAAGGTCCATTGAGGCACTTGTATCAACCATGTAGCCTTCCAAGACATGGAAAGGGGCAGCTCACAGGGACATACCGCACGGGACATACTCGGGTGCAGTGCATTTCATTTCCATGTACTTTATGATAAATGCACTGCCAACTTTGTTTCGGTCATGGTGGTACGCAACTTGCTCAGAAGTCATGGCTTGCTATATGGGTCTGTCTACTTACCCAGGGAACATTGCATGTTGTGTGAATTGTGACACATTGGTGTTCCATTTGCCACGCACCCACCGGCGGCTGACTTACTGCATTGACTGTGTATGACCCGTCACAGGGGTAATGTTATATATGGGTACGAAGCATCTACACCAGAATGTCCGTTTGGAGAGTAGTTTGTTGCTATGGGGCATGTTTGGTGTTGTGTTTTTGTGTAATTGGCACGTACAGGTTGTTGACTGTGGCTCTCTTTGCAGCATTGCAGTGCTCCTGTAACCGGACCTGAGAGTGCGCAGGCAGGAGGCCAGCACTCAAAACCAGAGCTAAGTGTCTTGTTGTTTTTCTTTCAAACTGCTCTGCATAGGCTTGGTGGGGAGTGTACTAATGCATGGATGTATGTGTGATTCGATTTGGTATGTTTATTTTCCCCCTAATCACCCGGAATCCTATGCAATTTTGAACCCTGCACCCTCTACCCGGTGTTCCTGCTTCCCGTACCTATCCAAGCAACGTTCCCTAACCCTCTTTCCCCGCTGGGGCTGCGGATGCCTGTGTAAACCCCGAACTTGCAGGCGCCAAAACCCTAGAGGGGGTGGTTGGTTCGTACCACTCCTAAGTCTGGACTACAGAAGGCCATGACAATGATGTCCAAGTATGTTTGGATTGTGTATGTGTTCATGCAGGTAGTACATTTTCGTGCATTCCCTAGTTTCATGTGTCATTCCTCCTCCACTCTCCTGCCACTCATTCCAGTTATCCAGTGTGTCAACACCTATCCCGACTGCATATCCCTGAACCTCCTTCCCCACCAGGGTCTCAGAGGCCTGTGTGAGTTTGACCTTGCAGGCACCCGGGACACGGTGGGGGTGGTTGTTTCGTGACACACCCACGCCTGTACACGGGACCTGTGACAGTACACATCCGTTCATGGTGCATCATCCTATGTCATGTACCACACATGGTTCACATCCTGTTGTGACATTGTTTTACTGTGCTACCTTGGTTGTTGCATCATTGTGGTAGTACTTGGCCTTTGTGAGGTACTGCTACGTCAAGTCATCTACTGGAGGGTGTTCTGGTTCGTTTTTCTGGCTTGGATTTTGTGATTTTGGAAATGAGTGTGGATTATGAGGGTGCAGGCACCTTTTTACACACAAGGTGGGAGATGGTGACGAAGGGTAAAGGTGATCCTGTGGCCAGGTGGAATTGAGGTTTGAAGGCTCCATGACCTAGGTGCAGTTGTTCAGTTGGTCATGGTCATTTGTGAGGGAGGGGGGGTTGTTGTTGATAGTTGCCTTGCCCTGCAGTGTGATGGGAACTCTAACATTGTGATGGTGGTATCCTATGTACATGTTGTGTTCTGCTGATCAATGCCTGTTCATGTGTTGTGTTTACCTTTCAGGTGCGAGGGGATAGTTGTGGTTTGACATGCTGGGGTGTACACATGGTGAATGTTCACATGTGATGTGTAGAGAACACTGATGGTCACTTGAGTGCACATGCATATGTGGAGTGTATGTCCTTGCAGAACCACACACTTGCACTCTGATGCACTACATGTACTCCCACCCTTGCATATCCACGTGTACACTGTTTGCCTTCTGGTGGCCACTGTGTCCCTGCAGCACATGTTATGTGACCAATTATGGATCCTGTACATGCCTAATTTGCTTTTTGATGTGGTCTGTCACTTAGATCTGATGCTCAGGGTGTGCATCACACACAATGGCTGTTCACTGTGCTGTGCGCTGAGCAGTGTGTTGCAGGAGTAGGACACAGCACACAGAAGCTGCAGTGTTCATTTTGCAATGCACAATGTGCATGTAGACAAGCATTCATTGTTATGTTACGTCTACAACTCTTGTAATGCATTTGGAAATGACTTATTTTGGGTGGGAGGTTGTTGGTCTGTCATTTCATCTGATTCCAGGTCAGGCATCATTGTCTGATGCCACTGTAGATTTTGGACATGGCAATGTGTACCTTATCGTTACTGTGTTGGTTTATGGGTATTGCTTGCCATGTCATGTTGTGGTTTGGGAGGGTTTGGGTGACATGGCAGTGATGGCCATGGCCTGTTTTGCAGGTGTGTGTGATGCACACCTTGCATGTCAGGGTCATCCGCTTCTCAGAGCAACTAGCTGGGGGTAGATCTCTCTCCGCGCAGGGCCCTACCTCTAGAACAGCCTTCCTGCCTCACTTGAACTTGAGGGGAACCATCTCCGGTTCGGGAAGCACCTCAAGACCTTCCTCTTTGCTTCTGCTTTCTCTCTGCCTCTCCCTTGCGGAATTCTTCACTGGAACTGCACAGGAGCTGCAACTGGGCCACTCTCACCGACCTCGGTCCCTAGCCCAGCCACTCTCCACTTGCACTACATCCCTGGCAACCCCTGCACTGCGGGACTGTCTCTCTATCCCTACAGCCCCCCCTTCCCAGCACTTGTCTGCTCTTACATTTGCAGTTGCCACCAGCCGACCTATGCATTTGTTTTTTGGTCTACTTCCCCTGTACTGCACACCCCCCCCACTCCCCTTCCCCTTGCACTTTTCTCTTCCCCCTACCCCTGCACTTGCACAATCTAAATGACACCTGGCCTAGTAGTACCGTTGTCTGTCTTCCCTTGTTCCCCCCTCCCTGCCTCATCACACCTTGAAATACTTGTGTATAGGCCATATCATGTCATATGTCATATGTGTGCCTTTTGGTCACACAGGATAGCTTGTGTTTAAGTAGCTAGGGATGCAGACGATGTGGCACTTCCATGGCAACTATCTCAGGGTGGTAGGGTTGTGACAGTTGACTGTCTCTTTGTCATCATCGATTGTCACCTGGTATGTGCCAGGCCTGTGTGCACTCTGCAGGGGTGGGAGTTTAGGTGACAAATGTGGCCACAAGCTGGGTCCGGGCTTCCTCGCCACGTGCCCTGTCCCCTCCCATGGGCAGCGCCTGTGCCTGTGGTTGGGGATATGGGGGAACCACCATGTCCACCGGGACGCCCTGCCGTGTTGCAACATTGTGCAGGACACATGCTGCCACAATGATCCTGCACACTACTGGTGGTGCATAGAGTAGTTGCCCGCCAGAGCGGTCAAGGGAGCAGAAACGTGACTTGAGCACTCCGAATGTGCGTTCCACTATGGCTCTGGTTGCAATATGGGCGGCGTTGTATCTTACCTGGGGTGGTGTGGTGGGGTTCCGGATTGGCGTCATCATGTGGTTGCTCAGAGGGTAGGCACTGTCCCCTGGGGAGGTGATAATAGTTGAGATTATTAGGGTTTGGGTATTTGTCTGCGTGTGACTTGCATGCATGTGCAAGGGTATTTGTACTCACCTAGGAGCCATGTGTCGCCATGCTGCCCAGCTTCCAGGGCCCGGCTCAGGGCGGACATTCTGTATATGAAACTGTCATGGGTGGAGCCAGGGTAGTTTGCATAGACAGAGGTGATGATTCCCTTTGCATCGCATACCACCTGTACATTGATGGAATGCCAGTGCATGCAGTGTGCTCAGTGGCCCTAGGTGGACGTAGGGCCACATGGGTGCAATCTATGGCACCGAGCACTTTGGGGAGTGTGCCACCCTGAAAAAATCCAGGACAACAGCCTGCCTTTCTGCGGGTGTTCTGGGCATGTATATGTGCCTGCGGACTGAGGGGCGCGCTGTCATGATTGCCAGTACCTGGTGTAGGCAGCGTGACTGCGTGGCCTGTAAGACCCCCCCACTATGGCAGTAGTCCGCTGAAATGACCCAGTGGCCAAAAAATGCAGGACATTGAGCAGCTTCTCCAAGGGGCTCAATGCTTGGGAGCAAAGGGTGGGGGATGTAAGGTCATCTTCCCACTCCCTGACCAGGTCTAGGATGATATGGGGTGGAAACCTATACCTGCCATAGACCTGGTCGTCAGGCATCCCAAAAAGGCTTGTCCGTGGTGCGAAAATGCGTGCCCTTGCTATTCTCCTCCTCCTGCGGTGTCCCACGATCAGTGCTGCGACAAATGGGGCATTCATCGTAGTTGTTGTTGTATATACGTGTTTGTTGTTTGCGCGCACTTTTGTACTGTGCGTGGGGACACTTCTGCCTGCCTTCGTGTGGCGGACGCGTTGACGCCTGTGCACGTCTTTTGCAGTGCGCGGGTTTTCCGTATTCGGATCCATGAATACGGGTTGTTCGCGTGCGTGTGGGCGTTCCGTGTAGTTCCCTGCAGTACTTCCCCAGTTATGCCTTCTCTTTCACGCGTTGTTCCCCATTCCGCGTGTTACGCCCACTGTTCCGCCCACTTTGGTTGTGTGCGCCGCGCTATGTGCGCTTTTGCTGTGCGTGTAGCGCACGCCGTGTATGCCTGCGTGCGCCATGGCTGGATTGGGTGCACGGACAGCGGGAAACACGCGCAGCGTCTTCCTTGAATCGCACGCGTGTGTGTGCGCTGCGTTTCTCACGCATGCGCTCCCTTGCGCCTGCTTGCGCATGGATTTTCGGCGCACGTTTGTTCCATGAATCGGCCCCTAAGTAGGTCCCTTCAGCACCTGCTTTCACCAAAGACATATCTTTTTGGGGTTGTACTTGCCTATCACCTGAATACCCATGCTCAGAAGGGCCACTTTCTCCAGTTTATTGCTTCATCTTTGTCTTTCACAGGGGTGGGTTTTTGTACAGTGTTTCCATTTTGTTCTATTGCAGATGGTGTGTTTAAAGTATACGTATATAAAGATCTTTTTTTCATTGAACGTTTATTGGAGATACCCTTTTTTTGGACTGTGTTACTGTGTTGTTTCGGTCGCTTCCCGATCACATTCATACCTGTTAAGAGCATAGCCTTCCCTCTGCCCATGTTACCAACAAGGAGAAGGAGGTGTATGAAGGAGGTATATCTCTTAACTGTCCCTGTTTTACCTTTATGATTGCATTGTATTTTGGTTTGTTTGAAGTGTGAGGGCTGAATGGGCAATTTGACCCTAGCTCATCCTTGTACTCCTGAATAGAAGAATACAATTGGCCACATCTGCCCTGTCAGAACTGGAACTTGCAAAGCACAGGCTTCTCCCATATCAGAGGTGAATTATTTACCCATGAGCTATCCTCCAAGCAGTGTGACAAAAATATACAAAACAAGGGGGGGTATGGGAAACTCTCTACCAGCACGAACCCAGCCCATTGACTTGTTCTTGGGAGGATGGCCCCTGGGAGAGTCTCAACCAAGTCTTTAGCTCACTGTTGTTTTCACAGAGAAGAATTTTCCCCACATATCAGTCTTTGTCCTGCCCAGGGGCAATCCAGCACCAAAATGTTAGGCAATTCTCCTCTGAACAAGAGTACCACAGCAACCCCATACACATGCTTTAGCCTTGTTGGGCATCATCAGTGAGGTGAAGCAGCGCCTCTCTAAGAACAGTGAGCAAGGGGTCCACGTCTGGACCGCCCTGGTAACTTAGGGTTAGACCCAAAGTTAATGTATGCAAAACAAGGGGGGGTCTGGGAAACTCTCTACCAGCACGAACACAGCCCATTGACTTGTTCTTGGGTGGATGGCCCCTGGGAGAGTCTCAACCAAGTCTTTCGCTCACTGTTCTTTTCACAGAGAACAAATGTCCCCGCATATCAGTCTTTGTCCTGTCCAGGGGCAGTCCAGCACCGAAATGCTAGGCAATTCTCCTCTGAACAAGAGTACCACAGCAACCCCATACACATGCTTTAGCCTTGTTGGGCATCATCAGTGAGGTGAAGCTGCGCCTCTCTAAGAACAGTGAGAAAGGGGTCCACGTCTGGATCGCCCTGGTAACTTAGGGTTAGACCCAAAGTTAATTTATGCAAATATACAAGTCATTCAAACAACTGCTCCAATGCTAGTCTTTCTTATACAACTGCAGGATATGAGGATATAAGTTAACTGAGGGTGAATGCTTCAACATCCTTAACACCCAGGAAAATAGAGCCCTAACGATAAAAGCAATCATGAATCTTTGGCTCATTTTACAGAGAGCTCTTATTGAAATTAGACCACTCAATATGGCCCAGTATGTTACACGCTAACAAGTGGAGGAAAGGAAGGATGTCATATTGGCTCCGAATAGGGCAATGAATCAAGCTTATCCTCAAATTCCAAACATGTAAATGCCTGAGAAACCTGGCCACAGCTGATTTTTAATAACCACCCCTGCCATTCCAGATCAGGAAGCCTCAACATTATGACTTACCCTGTCAGCCTTTCTCTTCTGGTACTTTTTACTGATTTATCACTCCCTCCTCACCACAACACACCCTGTATCTAGAGAATTGTTCTCAGACAAAAGTGCAGAAATTATACAACTTTCTTTCATAATATACTTTTTATTTGTACAAAATGTAAAGTAAACCATATTCTCTAAAAGGCAATTTGAAATTAATTCTGTTCAAAGTGAGACCAACCCATTCCCAGAACCGCCCCACCCCCCCCCCCTTGCACAAACATGCAACCACTTTGGGAGTGCCTTTTGGTCAAACAAATCGAATTGAAGTCAGAAAACCCTAGGTGTGTGGCTGTCAGACCAAAGCATTATTCAATTAACAATTGACCTAACTTCACTGCATGAAACACAAACTCATAAAACTTCTAAAACGTATGTTTTGTATCCATAGAAAAAGTTAGAGCTAAACAAATAGATAAACTTGTTTCAGTGAAACTTTATCGTAATATTGACTACGTTGAGCATATGCTCATAGATGGAATGCCATTCTGACACCACGTGTGGACACCCTCTTCCTTGTCTAAGAACAATCATAAAAACCCAACGAATCGCAAAACTACTAAATCATTTTAGGCAGAGATTGCAGAAGACAAATTCTTGAAAAGATTAACAATTGCATTGTGTGTTGTCTAGTAAGAGAAAACTAAAAACAGAAATCCCAAACAAATCTAACACTTTAATTGGAGGAGCTGAAAGCAGTTTTAAAGAAACAGGATTTCATAAACTTCTGCCCCTCAAAAGGAATGTTTCCAAATACTATGCAAATTCAGTAAAACCAACTCTCTTTGTGAATACACTTCACACAATTCAAATATTCTGCAATTCACTCTCTTCTTTGCAGAGATTCTTGCTAAAAAAAACAAAGGTGTGAATGTATGGAGGATAAGCCTAACACAGCTGGTGACTCAAATGCGTTCAGCTTTTTCACTATATGGGGTAAACATTCTAGATCTTGTAGTGTCCAGCAAAGCGTTGTGTTGTCCCAATTGTCCACATACATGCCCGGCAAGGATTTATTTCCTAAACATATACATACAATCACTCAATCAATGCATGTTTGCCTTCATTTCTCCCTGGTAAAAATAATGGTATAGATTAGCAGTGGTTACACCACTTTAATGAAAACCTTTGGCTGACCCAGACGAAGGGGAAAACTATTGTTCAATTTCAAATTTTCCTTTGTGCCCAAACATCTGTCAAAAAAATCAGGTATCCAGCAACTTGTACTTGTATTCCATGAACTGCTGGTACTTACCAATGTTCCACCTGGCCATGTCACAGAAGCATGCTTAATTGATGTATTTGACAATACCTGTACATTAACTGACGAATATGGATGATCAGTTGCTGCTTTCCAGAATATCAAGAATGGCATCCTGATTTAACTTCTTCAAGAAGTAGGAATTCTGGGTTCTGCCCAGAAATGATCAACTTCATTTCTGACTGTTGCTCACAGACAATAATCCTTCAGGACTTTCAATCTGACCAACTCCATTTGCCTTGTGGTGTCCTTCTTGGCTTGGCCATTAAATGATTGCTGTTTAGTGTGTACTGTTTAGTATTTACAAGAATGATATCCAAATCTTATTGTTTCCACAACGGCTTAGGGAAAGGGCCCTCTGTGCGTTTCATAAACCAAGCAATGAATGAAAACCATCTTCCTGAGACACCCTTTAGCTCTACCTGCAGCTTGTCTAAAAGGGGGTACACTTCCTCCATGCAGCAGTGGACTTCCTTGCCCCACTACTGGCGGGTCATCTGCTTCTGCCTGTTACATAATGAGGTGCAGAAGATGTGCCTTCACTCCTGCTCTAATACTCCAGCACCCAACACAGCCTCGACATTCTTACCTTCGACCTTCAGCCCAAAGGACAAGGGGATCTGTCCATGCAGATTTTCGATGTAACACGATTCCACCTGGCATAGAACGCAGAACGACTAAACGATTTTAAACACATGTTTGAAGACTGGCGTATGTATTCCTTACAGGTATTTTCCTTTAATTGACGCCCAAGATGCCATCATGCAAATTGTACTAATATAGCCTAGGAATATTGCAGCACTAGCAATGCAAGCTACACTTACAAGTTGCTGCAAAGAACGAAATTGCAAAGCCCTGTGTTCTTTCACTTAGCTGCCCTAGGATCAGACAAGCCGGGTATTTGGGAAGCCATCCATCATGTGCTGGTCTCTTTCATTACTGCTGGCAGCCGGACTCGGAGCAGAACAATAGGCTACGCTTCCTTATCTTGTCGGTGCTCCCAAAACATCAATATGATGGCAGCTGGCAACACCGTCCCTTCCTGCTCGAAGACCTGTGCTGCCTTTAATTGAACGGTTAACAGCAGCCGACTGACAAAAATGGAGCCCGTTTGTCTAGTATAAATAAATCTTCAGCCGCTTTAAATGGATGGCACCGTGTAGCAGTGCGATTGACACCCAGCGCTATCCCCTCTGATATCATTCTGGTTTCTTTCAAGAGGCAGAAGAAATGCCTTGCAAGGAGCCGCCTCATATCAAAGCACTCGTGTTAGATGGCGAGCCGCAGCTGTTCTGCCACACTAATTAGCAGTGGGCCACGCTATGTCTTATAACAGTTTTACAAATGTCACTCACCAATGAGTGTTACATCTTTGATTCTTTACCATATTTCAAACTTGTCTTGGCTTTTCTTTGGGGGCTGAGACTCTTCACATCTCCGCCATAGACATCAGCATATGTATTCTGTCAAGCAAAGATTAGTTCCCATCAAGTATCCACATGTTTACAATAGTATCCTGCCTTTATGTAGACCAGTGGTCTTCAAACCTTTTCATCCTGGGTCCCCCTGAGCAAATTTTGGGCAGGCTGTGCCCCCCCAAAGTGCAAAATAGCTAGTAAGTCCCAGTCATCATTGCACTGTCCCAGGGCTCCCTACACCCTGCTCAGTCCCTGGGCTCCCCCACCCCTCTCCCAACAGTCCCTTGGAGCCCCCCCTCCCCTAACAGACCCTGGATGAACCCACCCAACTCTCAACAGTCCCTCAGTGTCCCCGCCCTATTCCCAGCAGACACTGGCACCCCCACCCCACCCCCAACATCCCCTGGGTTCGCACATCCCCACTTCCAACAGTCCCTGGGTGCCCCCCACTCCACTTCCACACAGGAGCAAGCTCCCCCTCATTTACCTGATGCCACAGCGGGTCCAGACGCCTTGTCTGTTGCACTATTCATCTGCAGCAGATGGAAGCAAACCCAAATGGAAGAGCACTTTCTCGTGCTTCCCTTTGAGTTTGTTTCCTGGGTCAGCACTTCAACCGCCCCTAAGCTCCTAAGCATGGCCTCCGTCACACAGAGCATGTGCGACGGGGGCATGTTGGGGTGGAATATGAACAAACGTGCATATCCCATCCCAACCCGGAATTTTCTTTCCGTTTATTTCCGGGTTTTTATTCTCCATGTCGTTATTTCAGACTGGGGTCCGGCACTCCCTCGTGAAAACTTATGCTGTAGACCAACATGGACAATGTTGGTATCTGTGATGGAAACTGTGGGTGGGTGAGGGTTCACAGGGTTGACAGCTGGAGTGTGTCAGGATTAACCAGTAGGTGTTTCATATAGGCCACTCTGAGTGCTGTTTACAGTTGACGTCTGTCCCCACCCCTCAATTTATCTGTTAAGTCTTCGTACGAAAAAAATATTTTTATAGCTACCTGGAGCCCTGCCTACTTTCTGCATTAACCTGTTAAGCAGCCACTTCAATGGTGATAAGGAGAGGTGCCTTTTAGGGACCTTCTGGGATGGAGCATAGCCGAAATAGAGACTTGTAAACCATCCTGGGTATTTACAATTAAACTGCAGGGATCTGCAACCTTTGGATCTCCAGATGTTTTTGTACTCCTGTGATCCCCCACCATGGACAATTCTGGTTTGGGGTGATGGGATTTGTTGTCCAAAACATATCGAGAGTGAAAGTCGCAGACCTGTGTTCTAGAGCCTTTGTTCCAAGCAGCCTGAGGAATGGACTTCCATGTCTACATTTCTCAGAGGGAAGTTGCTTGAGGGTTACTGCTACCGAACACCGCTGCTGAAGCCTGGAGAGGTCGAGGGTGAGCAGAAGACTGAATGCTCCTTTTTCCATGCACACGACAAGTTTGTTAACCTATTTAAGAGCCAGATTTTTATTCTAATGGGGTTTGTCCCAGAACCGCTGTGTGGGCAGCAGTATTATGCTGCATATTACGAGAAGCATTGGTGGCAGTATTCTGATGGAGAATAGTGATCCAGAAGTTCAGGGAGTGATACCTGTGTCCCAGAAGGCTACACTTTTGCCGGTGATGGGAGAAGAAGAAACATCATGACGTTTGGCACTCAAGCAGGTGGATGACCGGAGCCCTGCAGCTTTGACAGAAGAGGCAGCAGTGTTTGGGTGGAGCGCATTCCAGCAGGACCTTTGCTGGAATGGTCGGTTGGGCGATAGGTTTTAGGAGGCAACTGCAGTATGATAGGTGATTCACAATGCCTGTGGAGCACATTGTTTGTGCAATGTTCCACTGTGTCACATTCCAAGCTCCCTCCAATACATTGGTCATACGTAATCTGCATCAGTTATGAATATACAGTTTGCCAGTGCAACATTCCAGTCCCTTCCAGCCATTGTCAGTATAAAAGAAAAACATTCCTCTTTGAGTGATGTAGTTGAACTCACTTATGAGGGGCTTTTTTCATTATTACAGATGAAATGTCGAGGGCTGCGTGTGGCCTGCAAGCAGTTGAGGAGAAAGATTTGAAACCCTTGGGAATATCGAGTCATGTCCAGGATGGCTTCTGAGTTCTACTTGTTACGTTTGGCCTAACTACAGCCACGCTCTTATACATTGATCTTGCTCCTCCGATGATCAGGCACATACCTGATAGATTAGCTGCTCTGTAGGCATTAGTGCTTACTCCTGCACATGCTGAAGAGAACTCGTTCACTTCTTTGGTGAGGGGATATCTTTGCTAGTAGCCACAATCCCAGGTAATGCAGAAACCACATACTTTTTCAACACAACCTATTAATTGCCAGAGTTCTGATATGTTTCCCTTTTGTAGCCTTCTCCCCGTTCAGCTACTTTGAGCATTTGTATATTTTCCGCTGTAGGAGAACGTGCACCTACTTTTTTAAAATAAATTTCACCATGCGTTTGAAGTTTAGACATACTGTTTACTTTGTTTATTTTTTTGTTTTGTTATATGCTTTAAAGAATCAAATCTTATACAATTACAATCTATATATATAAAAGTCAAAATGTGTCTGTGGGTTTGTGGCGGGATATGTGAGTTTGTGGTTCCTTATACAATTCCACACTGTTTCACCAATCTGCACCAAATTGTGCATACTTACGATAGGACCCTCTGAACATTACTGGCTACATGATATTTGGACGGTTCTACGTGATTTCGCCGACCTGTTTTTGGTCGTGGTACTTTTCATCGCCGGATTTTACATCGCCAGAAACCGTTTTTGTTTTTTTTATCCTGGGGGGGTGGTACACCCCCCCATACCCCCCTTACTATTATAATAATACCCCAACCCCAACAAAACACCCCCCAAAATAAAGAAATAAAAAACGGGATTTCTGGCGATGTAAAATCCAGCGATGAAAAGTACCACGACCAAAAATAGGTTGGCGAAATGCGTGTATACCATTTGGACACCCCACCCCTTCCCCTGGATTTTACTAAAAGTTAAAATTTGTTTGTGAGTTTGTGGCCTGCCGACAAAGTGGTAATCCATATTCACCGGGAAGGGAAACAAAAAAAGTATGGGAGGCAATTGGACCTGAGAGGCTAAGGTGAAGGCAGGTAGCATTCCAGAAGCTTCCACATTGTTGCTGCATCAGGTGAAATTACTTTTCCAGAGGATTTTTGTGAGATGGTGCCTGCCAACAAAGCCGTAAACCATGTTCAGCGGGAAGGAAAACAAAACTTTTTGTTTCTCAACAGGTCAGCAGGTCCCGACACAAGGTACAAAACTTGAGGTTCCATGGTCACCTCGAAAACCACTTTTCAAGGCCCTCTGAGGCAGTTTCCGAGATATTTGCACCGCAATGCACCGCAACGAACTACAACATGCCAAGGTGAGGCCGAACAGCGACTTAAAGGATCCATCATTCTCAACAATTGAGAGTGTTATTATGTCTGTTTACAGAACCTGTATTGAGAACAGGTACTTCAGCTAGTACAAAATAAAACAGCCACAGTTAAAAACTGTCAATAGTGCACAATTCATAAGAATTGCCATAGTTCAACAATTGAATAGAGATGCATTGAAGTAACCTTAATTCATTGATTAGTAAAAAAAGATGCTTATAAAATGTATAAGAGTTATCCTTAAAATATACATCAAATCAGTACATTTTGAAAGATTTCTTGCACAAATCTTAAAATAGATAAAACTAACGACACTTGACACCCAGAAAGAATTCTAGCCCATAGGGCAGTAGACAAGAAATAGTGTGCACTATTAGTACCCAGCGAGAGTCAAGCAGAATGCAACATGCATTCTGATTGGCTCTCACCGGGTCCTTACCCGGCCGAGAATCCTTCGATTCTCAGCCGGGATTCCAGCCGCCTTGTCCTCGGCGGGAGGCGTGGCAGCCCCTCAGCCAATGAGGAGGCTGCAAGTGGGCCATCCCCGCTCCGAGCCACCCCGCAGCTGAGAGGCTGCCTTCACCCCCCACTGGGGCCTTGGGTAAAGATTTATTTTTATTCCCTTTCCTCCCTCCTCCACCCCACCCCCACTTACCTTCTTGTTCCTGCGTCCCTGGTGGATGAAAGAGAGAAGCCTCCAGCTGTGTGGAGACTCCACGCCTCCACATGGCTGGAGGCTTCCCTCGTCCCTCGCCGGGGCCGCAGGTACGTTTTTTTTTTTTACTTTTTTTTTATTCCCGTCCCACTCCCGCCCTCCCAACCCTATTTACCTTCCTTTTGATCCTTTTTCCAGAGTGAACTTCTGTTCCCAGCGCGTCCACTCCTGATGGCTGCCATGGAAAGGGAAAACGGACTCCGTTTTCCCTTTCCCGGCGGCCATTTTCTTGGTCATTTCTTTTTTTTTTTCCTGTCCCGACACGCCGCAGCATTTCGGGACAGAAAAAAATGATTTTAGTGCCCCGGTCACGCAGATATTGCGGGCCGGGGTACTAATAGCAATATGACCCTCGCGGCGGGGGCATTACCGACTCAGGCCTTCATTATAACTATGGGCCCTGGGGCATTACCTGAGTCAGTAATGCCCCCGCCGCTCAGGTCATATTGATTAATTAATGAACAGCTTAAAGTGTATTAACCTATTTGTCCCGAGGTTAGAGCAATAAATGATTATGTGTTCCAAAGTCTCTACATTATCAATATAGCAACAGAATCTGTCTTCATGAGGCAGATTATTTCTCGCACGAACCACTTCATGTTTAGAGGGAAGATTTAATCTTAAAAGTTTAATGATATTTCTCCATTAAAAATATGGACATTTTTATAAGGAGGCCGTTAACAGTATTACATAACTTCTCTTCCCTGTGATAAAATAACTTATGTTTACCCAGTGTATCCTCAGTGGTGCACCAAACCACCTTAAAACGTGTTGTTTTTATCATCATGGGGCTACAAATTACTAAATCTTTAGAGATATTTAAGCTAGTTAAGAGCCACTCACAATTCTTTACACAGGAATTGAATTCAACACATATTCCTTTTTCCAGAAGCATGTTGAGGTCCATACATAAGGAATTAGAAACGGGGTTGATACATTTCATATAGCCAGATGGCAATTTCCATATGATAGACTGTAAATATAAACGGTCCAACTGATATCTCAAAACAGAAATAGGGATACAATTAGGAGGCAACAACACCTTGCACCAAATCAAGCCAACTATTTTCATCTTCTACATGTAAGATCTCGACCCCGTATAGTAGGCATGCAACTACCTTGTATTTATAGTAGCTCAATAGAGATTAGGGCCCCTATTTTAGGTGTATTTTTCTTAACCTGGTAACAAGCATTATGCCCTTGGAGCGTAGCCTTAAGGTGGTTAGACTTATTTGAGGATGTTTACAGATGTAAAAACCCAAGAAGGTCAGTGGTTCCACGATCATCAGAGGCCTAGTATTCAGATGCCAACTAAAAAGAACATGCTGTCTGTTGTTTGAAAAGATGATGACTTTTGATTTCTGGCAGTTTATTTCAAGGTTACAATACTGCATGTAAGAACCTAGGGCTTTCAAAATGCGCTGAAGACGAAGTGCTGCTAGGTCGAAGATTGCAAGGTCATCAGCATACAGCAGGCAGTGGAATGTTGCTGAGCCCAATCTGTGGGGGCAGGAGGGGGGCAGTGATTTAGTTTCATTTAGAAAGGGGCCAATGTCAGAGATGTAAAAATCAAATAAGGCTAGACCCAATACACATCATGGAGGAAGGACTATTCTTATTGGGATAGAGTTCCCCGTGCATCCAATCTGATCCTTACAATGTCTATGCGTAATTGACACAAAGGCCCCAGCTATCTGTCTAGTAAACCTCAAGTTAATTCATTGTGATGCAGCGTAGATTGACCATTTTTGACATCAACAACTCTTTTGAAGCACAAAAAGAATAAAGCCATGTAATAAGGTGCCCACCCACTTGCAGAAATCCGACTGTGATTTATCTAGATGACCTCTTTCACTGGCCCGTGCTTCGAGTTTTCCCAAGAGGATGGCAGCAAACGTTTCACTCAGGGGCAGGGCAAATGTTTTGGAAGCAAGACAAAGCAGCACAACACAGGTTCGAATTCCAATCCCATGCTTAGAAGCCACTTGCTGGTATTAAAGGAATGGTTCGGTCAATATTTTTTATTGCCCCTACGGGTCGGCCATGTGTTTGTAAGCATAAGTCGCTCAATTTTAGAAGAATTTCCTATGGACCTTACCTGTGTTTTCGTCCATTAAACGCACGTGAAAACAGGCATCAGGGAGCTGCCATTTTGTGATAATCCTATCATTTCCCCCATCGCCCTGGCTGACCTGCTTTTGCGGCACTAAATCATATCCCCCGCCCCTGAGCCTGACATTATCAAAACATTCATATTCCCCGCCTCTCTCCGTGACGTTTCTGTGCTGCGTAGGCAAACGCGCCCAGTCGTCTTCTACTCGATTTCACACAGAACCCAGAAACCAACACAGATCAGCTCACAACACAGCGCGCGACAATTCGGAATATGAAACTGTACTTTAAAATCAAACAGCAACACAGTAAATTTGGTAAAGTACATTTATTTGACATTAAATGTTTATATAATAGTCAGCAATTGCCATATGAACTCCGAAAGTCATTTATTTTCTTTTATCTCTATCCGCAAATCCGTAAAAGTTTATCGTGAGTCACGCGCTGTTCCTTTATGGTACACAGGGTGTTGGTTTTCGTTCAAAGAAGCACTTTTGTCGCACGTTGAACCGCAAGGCTGTTCCATCAAGTAGGCAATAGGCCAGCGTAAAGGTTGATATGTTGCTTCTAGCCGCTAGTACCGCGTAAGGGCATATGGGCCCTTGGCGATCATCCCATAAGATCATCAGAATGGTGCAGTTGTTTACATAAAGCTGCAGCTGAAGGTTGAAGAAACCATCTGCCGGGGTCTGAAACTGGTGGCAGTGGCAAAAGGGAAGTATATACCTGTTTTGAAAACATAAAATGTATAATTAGTCTCGCCAGCCGATCTTTATTAATATTATTCATTTTATTTATTACGGCCGAGCTGAAACTATTTGCTTTCAAGGATAGTGCAATGGAGTATGTATGGCTCTAAAATCAATGGGAAAACTAACAGAATAAATCGAGGTTAGTACACAATGAGAAACGACTTTTTGTCTACATGCGTGTGGAATGTGGACCTACATGCCCATGTGCCCGCTACAAGGACATCCCACAAACGTTTTGAAAGCTCTTCATTCATTCATTTATTCATGCATCCATTCATTAACTCTTCAAACCGGTATAAAAGCGTCTAAAGAGTTACTTACATTATATTTGCAATTTCCATTGTGTCTCTGCGTAATGCAGCCTGTAAATCCCACTGTGCTCTTGACAACGATTTTTCGTATACTGAACTAACATGAAACTCGGTCTAGTTTAAGAATTTTCTGCCTTATCGTCTCTTACTTTATTGCACCCCCCCAACCCCTTCAAATGAAGTTCTTTTGGCATGGTCCCTGTCTCTCAAGGTCAAAAAACAATAGAACCTTATACTGCCAGTGCGAGTTGTGGGCCTCTTAAGGGCGCGAGCTGAAAATCAATGCCGCTGACCTTCACTAGAAATGAGCATACATTCTTTCTTTGCAACATCCCGTAGTAAAGTCATCTGTGAGAACTTGAAGTTTCAAATCCATCTATGTAGTGCGCCTCAATGTGCAAATGCGAACTGGCTTCTCTCCCATCTGCAACCGCTCGCTTGGCGCGTTCTAAGGCCCCCAAATCTGTCCTCGTTGTCTGCGAGCTTTGAAGCCCCAAAGAACCATAACTATTGAGACTTTTAATTTTTTGGGGAAGGTCAGGGAAAGTATAAAGTACCCGAGGAGTTGAGTTGAAAGTGAGATTTATTGTTAGTTTGTTTTATTATTTGCAATACGCAAGCCTCCCCTCGGTTAATAGTGCCCAGCATTTAGAAGAGATTGCGAAAATGAGTTGCATCAACAAAAAAAATATATACATACACATATAGACAAGGTCAGCAATATGAGGTGAATAGAGAGAAAATTCAAAGATGACATCAGGTTGTTCGGCACCCAGGATGGTGAAGGTAGGGGTTAGGGTTAGCGTACTATGTATGTACACTGTACAATAACATTTATTTACAAAAAGACAATCGTATTACAATTATTTAAACCGGGATTTGTACTTCACAACCAGCTCTCCTTTGGGTGGACATGGCACAGTGGCATGTTGGGTGGCAATGGATCAGTACAGCAACAATAAGGCTTTTGACAAAGTCGAACTCCATTTCCTCATAGACTGGTTTGATCACCCATTGCTTACTTCTTTTTGAAAAGGCCTTAGTGTAGCGAGGCATCCTTACATTACCCGTAGTCCTAGATTGTTCATGGCCGAGATTCTCGTTATGGGCCAAGACGGCAAGTAGAGTCCTATGTCTCATGCCCTGTATGCTGAAATGCAAGCACTTTGGCCTGTACTTTAGGCACATATTGTGGAACACCTCCAAACCTCCTGTGTGACAGAATTCTGTCAGTCCCATCAAATCTCTTGATAGAGTTTTATCGAAAACAATCTTCTCAATGGCTTTGTGTGTCGGTGAAGATGGATTCAACCACTTCTTCTTCCGTGCCTCCACTGGGGACAAATGGCCATGTTCACATTGGTGGAAATGTAGGTTTTCTGACCAGCGGTGCACGTTGGTACAGTGGTGCATCAGTGACCGCCATTTTTCAAGTAGTATTTCCACTGACCCTTCGCAAGTTTTAGAGCTCCACTAAAGATGGTTGCTGATAGACTGGGACCACTCTGAAATACTTTCCAAACCTTTTTTTTCCCTGCAGCCGAGATTTTATTATTGATTGATTTAGCAAGATGCCATACGTCAAAATTATGTTTAATATGTGGGAACTGCTCTCTCATTGTCTTGGCAATTGAAACATGTCTGTCCGTGGCTATGAGGTTGATGTGCATTCCCCTCGATTGCAGATATTCCACTGATTTTATAAATCCTAGTTTCTCCATGGCCACTGAGGATGTACATTGTGTTACCTGCACGACCACCAAACTCACAATTTTCTTACTATCCATGTCCTGAAAGTGGTAGGTGCAGTACTTGGCAGAAAATCCAGGGCTGTCGCACTGTCTATCGCCAGCTAGCCTGAATTGTTTGCCTTCAAATGTACTTGCTAGAGACAATTGTTCAATTTTCCAAGCATCACTAATGGCCAGAAACAGATAATCATGTTGGTATTTGTAGTACTGCGTTTTTTAAATGAAATGGAGTCCCACACACTGAAAGAAAGACTTTAACTTTCTAAAACTGGAGCCACTAAAAAGTGATGCAGCTGCACACAGTAGTTTGCCTGCTGGCAGTTTCCCCAGCATCGGTTGTGCAGACCATCAGAACGTATGATGTAATCTACAGGCAGCATGTATTGTGACGTTACTGCCTTGTTTTTGACGAGTCACATGAATCAATGGCTTCCCACATACTTTCCCTCTGAGGGAATGCCCACATTTCAGCATATTTGTAATATCCATCAAACAACTGTTGAATACTATGTATTTGCCCTCTTTCATTAGACTGTCATCCTATGTCAAAGTTGTTTCGGCCTGTGACGTTGAGGACATTTCACCACATTTGAAAGAAATATCGCTGCTATCAAGTTCTGATGCGTCGGTGAATGCTGCTGCTGGTTCATTCTCTGTCATTTCAACATCTGCTACTTCAACATTGATGGGAGAACACAACAATGTCGACAGCTTTTTTGGTGGCAATTTTTTGGCAGGTGTAGATTGTGTAAATTGATCTGCGACTACTTCAGAGCTATCTTCAATACATCCAGTATCATGTTGTTGCGGTGGTGTGGTCGTACTGTAGCAATGGTCCTTTACAACTTTACTGGATTCTCCGGACACATTCATTTCATGTTCTGGCCATTGGACATGAGCATCTCTAGTCTCAACATGCGGCGTCTGAATTAATAGTTCCTCCATAGTGTAAATGGTCTGGCAAGCAACATCTCTCATTCGCTTCACTGTCTGTGTATATATAGTTCGGACACCCACGGGTAACTAGAGGATAGATTGGAAAAGGGATGTTCAGTTTAAACACAAGATAAAGCATAGTACAATTGACTTGAAAAAAACATAAAATAGTCCCCAGCACAAAAAAATTCTAAAGTTATGGACTGTTTGTAACTAACCTTATTTTTGTTTCTTTTCTTTGCAACTTATTTGACTTGACCTTCAACATCTGCACGCTGTGGCTCCGATACGTATCCGCATATCTCCCCTTCCTCTTTGGCTGCAACGACTATATTTTCTGTATCCGCATAGACAGCACGGAATGAGGCTCCATCGACTCCCTGAAACATAGTATTTTCATTACTGTGTATCAAAATATTGTTAGCATAAAACACACGTGAGGACGAACACACATTTACATCTCAATAGCCAAACACGATTTAAACATTGTGTGGAACAATCAAACAACAGGTATTCGAAATCTGATGACCTAGTTCGATGGAGCTGTCAGTATCCATACCTCTGGCTCTGCATGGACTCCCACGAATGATTGTATTGAAGAGGAGGCATCAGCAACTCCCTGAAACACAGTACTTGCATTAGTATGGTTTTCAATATTGTAAACATAACACACACTTGGGGTCGACGGCACAGGTACATCTAAAGAGATAACCACAAATGTTGCATTGTCTAAAAGAATCAAGGAATATTTAAATATGATCAGATTTAATCGACTTATTTCTCCGATTTCTTTATATCTGCATCATCTGAATGGGATCTTGTGATTGTAGTGGAAGCTCCATCGTCTCCCTGAAACACAGTTAATAGGGAAGGAAGTATAGCAAATGGATTCACGTTATATGATCACGCTCGATGGAGCTGTCAGTATCCATACCTCGTGCTGCTGAAGAATATCTAGGGCTGTTGTCAATGAGGTGCGCACTTCCGAAAGCTGTTGCGCCGATTCGTATCCACATGGTCCCGCTTCCACCGGAATTACTTGAATGTCAGGCTCCACATCAACTGCGTGGGTTGACGATTCAACAACTGCCTGAAACATAGTATTTGCATTAGTAAGGATTACAATATTGAAAACACAACAAACGCTTGGGGTCGACCGCACAGGTATATATCAACGGCTAACCACGAATGAAACATGGTGTAGAACAATCAAACGGCAAGTGTTCCAGTCCTGACGATCACGGTCGATGGAGCTGTCAGTATCCATACCTTGTGCTGTTGAAGAACATCTCGGGCTGTTGTCAATGTGTTGGACGCTTCAGCATCTCCCTGAAAGACAGTACTTGCATTAGTATGGATAACACTAATTATAAATGAAAACAAACACCAGGGGATGACAACTAAGGTGTATCTCAATTGGAAAGCACTAACCAAACAAATGGTAAAATAATCACACGATACATAAAAACTATTACTTGACATGCATAAAACAAGTCTGTAGCGGAATAGCCAAGTATGTTTACCTGATACGCGCTAGAAGTGGTTGATAACTGCGAGCACGTGACGGAAGTAGAATGTTCTTGCTTCAGATTCAAGGGATAGTTAGGAAGTTGTAAAGGTAAATTATTGTTTGATAATGAAATGCCAATATTTAAAATTGCCATGTAAGGGGACAGAAAACTTGAGTAATGCGCAATATAGCACAGTTGCCTGTGTCCATATATAGATTTCGTTTGTGCGTTAAGAAATCTAAAAATAATATATTGATAAATGTCATTATTCAAAAAGCTATACACTCATATCAATGTCAAAAGTATTGCAAATTGGAAACAACACCTAAAATATCAATGAATCCATTCGGCTACCTACACACTACCACAAGGCCTAAAGCTAAAAACGGACACTTGACTCACCAGTGGCAGATTGTGGACGAATAGAGTGGGAATAGCGTTTGCAAGCAATTTTCGTGTCGATCGCCGTTTATTCTTCTTTGTTACCCAAGATGTGGTGTACATGTTCGAGGGAAAGTGCCGGCTGCAGATGCGGTATCGATCACACCTCTTGTCCTCAAAGACTTGTTGGACTCTACTTTCCAGCTCATCCAGTGGATATCCACAATGTCTGACCCATTCTCTTATTCGATCAACAGTTTTCGGGAAAACATGCATTGTAGTGCCTTCAGATTTAGCATGGGTCTTCGAAGGGCAACCGCTAATCGAACAGGCAGGCATTGTTGAAAATTCTAAAAATTAAATATCAAGATTATTATAAAACCTTGATGAATAAAAATGTCATAAAAAAGTAAATGAGCCATACCATGCTCAATGCAAGGTTTGTTTTGGTCGCCGGAACCATACCAGTTCATCATGTGCGGCTTAGTATTTGCACAGGTTACAGACATTTTTTTAATTATGTGACTAAACTCTGAACATGTGACTCGTCCCTTGGATGTTCTGTCTTGCACGAAAAGGAAACATGCTTACATTATAGTCTGGACCCCCGAAGGATGCCATTCGATGACAATTGACACAGATGAAAATAAATAGATCTATTGATAGCATAACAATTGAAACTCAAGTCAATAGCAATGAGACCAATGACCACAGCTCTATTGGGTACTGTAATAGAAAATAGATTGAAATGTAAAAATGAACGAAATATGACTAGGATACATGGTCTTACCTTGACCGACAAACAGTTGGATTCAGCAGGCCGAGCAGTATGTTGCAGGAGAACAGGTAGATGGCCACAGGTAGCACACTGACGAGTTTGCTCGAAGCGGTCACAGCTAGCACGGCGACGAGCAGATTAGCATAGATCTCACTGCTTCTCAGGTAGAACGTTCAGGAGTTGACTTGCAAAGCACAAAGATGTTCTCATGAGACATATCAAGTGGTTTATAAAGTATTAGAAACAGGGGTGTGTTTGTGAATGAATGACGTGTGTATGTCGTTGTATTATGTTTATTGCAGGGGGCGGCCTGCCACAGGGGAGGCCTGCCTGGAGACATGGGGTCTGAGGAGGCCATGTGAGCGGTGGCCCCTGGGCGTGGGATACCCTTTTGAAGTGTACATGCTGTTTGGCACCTTGGCCGTTTGCGCCCGTGACAGCCCCCCATGCCAGCGCTAATCCCCGGGTGCGAACCGCCTTTTAGCGTGCAGGAAAGTGTATGGGAGCGAGGGGCCATCAGGCCCCTCTCATCCTTTACATCTCAGTAGAAACTCCTACCAAGTGCCTCCAGTAGTGGGTTCACCCCTTGCCCTTATGTGATGTTAACTTTGGATGACATTCGCGTAGATGGGAACACTGAGCAGGACACGGGGCATCCATTTTTGTACCCCCTTTCCACTACATCTTGGTGACCAGGCCTCACTGCGATATTACAGCGCACAGAGCACATGGCCCACACCCTCGTTCCCACTCTGACTGGAAAACTCCAGAGGTATTGGCAACAGCTAATAAATGTACCACATTACTCTCTGAGATCACGGTCCTGCATGTGAACCGGCCTGAACCAAGCACATTTCTCGTTCATCTCCACAAACGTGTCCTTGCCCATGCACCCTCACCAGTGGAAACTTACTGTCATTCTGACCCTGTGTCCCTGCAAGGTATTCTCTTCATGTGCCAGACCACTGACCACGCCATGATGTCCAGCTAGCAGAACCCCAACTAACATTAGACCCCTACAGCTGTATATCGTTGCCTATCAATAACAAATGCCACATACCGGAGATTCTTGTGAGCACAGACCCACACTTCAAACAGTGTATTATAGTGGTCAAGACCCTTGACCTAAGGCCTGTATAATCCAGTGTTAATTGATAGTATAGATATATGTGTGACTTTTATAGAGACATAACCGACTGAAAGACTTTGAACAAGTGTTATTTAGTGCATGCATCATTGACAATATATTATGTTAGCTTAGATAGTGACCACCCTGCTTCACAGGGACCTGACCTTCACCCATTCGGAGTACAGATGTCTAACGTCCATCCTTGAATGGAGACACACTTGATTCATTTAAGAAATCGAAACAACCTTTGTTAAAATATATGTGGTGTTTTATTTTGTATCTTATTTTGATGACACAAAAATACAAAACTTTACACATTATACAGTTCAGGTTGCAGCACAGCGAGAGAAAATCCCCTGTACTGACCGCTGTCACTCGGGAACGTTTCTCTTGTGGCACGAACGGCACAGGGCAGTATCACTCTTTGAACGCGGTGTCCAAGCCTCCCGTGAAGCCACCATGTAAAGGAACGATAGACCACCAGCCTGTACCACCTGTGAAAAGGAATGAAACAAACTGCTTTTAAATGACCAAGATAAGTTTAATAAACGTTTGTTGTCAATGACAATTCTTGTAACTAATGGCATTCTGCTCGGACAAATGCTATCTAGACACTACACACTATTGAAAGACTTTCGTGCGTTACAATGATATGTATATGTAATTTTGGATATAGTAGAAGACCATGAAATAGGAGTGGCATGACAAGCAGAGTATACTTACTCGTTACTCGGATTACGAGGACGAACAGTTGCGCGAAGTTCGTGCATAAGCACCATCATTATCCTCAACACGGACCGTGTGAGGCAGGCTGCCCTGAAGTCTGGCAGCTCGGTGATGCATTGCGGTCGTGGCTCGCCTTCCGAAATGTAGGCCACGCATCCCAAGTTTTCACAGCAGCAGCTGTTCTCGTCCTCGGTTGGCATTAGCTTGCACCGATTGCATGTGCACCAGGTGGAAACACCATCCATGCGACTAGGTCCAGGCTCTTCAGCTGTTGAATCATCCTCCCAACTGCAGTCTGAAGACCCATCGTTTTTGCGTGTTTCCCTTTCCAGTAGTTCCTCTTCGGTATACTCGGGCTCGTACATGTAGGGCATTATTGTAGCCATTGAGTGTTAAACAAACTAAAATAATTGATAGCAGTGGTACTGGTATCTGTTCACACGGGCTACAAGCAACAAAGGTAGCTGACCAGAGCACAGAAACGAGTCACAGAATACTCAAAGTAACACAGAGAGAGGAATCGAATCGAAAATCTGCTGCTCTGTGTTGTGAAACGGTCTGTTTATACTTATTGAGGAAAGAGGTGTCCTGCCATTTCCATGGCGACATGTCATTAGCTGAAGCGCAGCGAATGTTGACACGAGATGTGCTTTGGCGTTGTGAAATGGGCGGTAGGCGTCTGCTGATGACAGGCTCAGGGGCGGGGATATGATTTAGTGCCGCAAAAACAGGTCAGCCAGGGCGATGGGGCAAGTGATAGGATTATCACAAAATGGCAGCTCCCTGATGCCTGTTTTCGCGTGCGTTTAATGGACGAAAACTCGAGTAAGTTCCATAGGAAGTTTTTCTAAAATCGAGCGACTTAGGCTTAAAAGCACATGGCCGACCCGTAGGGGCAATAAACATTTTTGACCGAACCATTCCTTTAAGCGTGTTATAAAAGAACAATAATATAAAAATAAAAATAGTACGACAATAGGGATGTAATTTGCTGCTTCCAACCTGTTGCCCTGTTTAAAAATTGAAATTAGATGGGACTGCTTCCACAAAGCTGGAAATTCTCCCATGGCCAACATAATCTTAAACAAAGTGAAGAGAATGACAGGCCAAAGCCTAGTGTCATCTTTCATGGTTAAGTTCGATATTCCATCATGCCCTGGTGTCCGTGAGATTTTAGATTTCCCAGTCAGAGACAATATATCTTCAAGGTCAAATTCTAGCTGTCACTTTCCCAACTAAGCACAGTGAGGTACACCTCACCAAAGCTAATCTGAGTAAACAGTTGTTTGAAATAATTTATCGCGGTCGATTCCATAATGGGATTCACTTGCTCCTCTTCCTGTAACCCTAAATCAGCATAATTAGTTGTTAAAAACATTGAATTTGTTTTGACAACATAATTTTCAACATTATCTCACTATCCCAACGTGCTAGATTGTACTTGTGACTTGTTAACCATTTTTTGTAGCTTTGTTTCAACGCAGCCCTCTTCCTATCCTGAATTTGTTTATCAAAAATGACTTTATGAGAGCCCCAATTTAGGGTAGCTAATTTACTGAAACACCCGTTGGTTGATGTGAAAACATTTTAAAAAGTTGGAAAAGGAAGGCAGTAAAAAGAGATCCTTCTTCACGTCAGTTAGTTGGGCGTAGATGTGACTTAATTTATGATTGAATTTATATATTGTAAAATTCTTCCATTTTAATCGACTTCTAGCTGAAATGGCAGATACAAGTGTAGAAAGGAGTCAATAACACATGTAGAAGCTGAGTGGTCACTATTACCACTAGGCGTTACTTCATAGTTACCACAAATATCAAATATGGACTGAAAAACAAAAATGTAATTAATAACAGAGGCAGAATTTCCTCTGTGCCAAGCAGGTTTTAGTGCTAGATCTCCCTCAACTTGACCAGTCAGACAGCAGCAAACAACCGTTTTGCCGGCAGGTTTTTTTCAATGAGTTTCAGAATGCAATATATTCACCAAAAGAACTCATTGAAAAATAAAAGGGGGTGGTGTGGATAAGGGGATGAACGGGATAGGGTGGTTAGGGATGGGGATTAAATAATAGGGAAGGAGAGGCTTGGGGGGAGGACCCCCCAAATATTTTGTGAAACAATTGATTCGTTTTTTCAAGGAAACATTTTCATTAAAAAACGAATTAAAAAAAATGAAATGCCAGAAAATGAACATACAACTTTAAACAGCACGCATTCCATGTATTCATAAAATTAAACCACGCATAGCCCTTTACTTGTTTACTAAGGACCTAATCGTAAAGATAACACCAGCATTCACAGTACAAGTCACCTGCAATGATAATGTGGCCTGAACTGTGATTAACTTGCCATATACTTAAGATATGATATGATATGATATGATATGATATGGCATTTATAACGCACCTATACACAATTGTTTCAAGGTGCGACGAGGCAAGGAGGGGAACAAGTGAGGACAGACAACGATCCTACTAGGGCAGGTGTCATTCAGATCACGCAAGTGCATGGGAAGGGGCGAAAGAAAAAGTGCACCAGGGGAAGGGAGAGGGGAAAGTGCAGTACATGTGAAAGTAGAATAAATCAGATTAAAAAAAAAGACAAACAGCCAGTTAGTGGCAAGTGCAAGGAAGCGCAGACATAAGTGCTGGTAGGGGGACTGAAGGGATACAGAAAAACAGTCCCCAAGTGCAGGGGTTCGCAGGGAGGCAGTGCAGGTGGTCAATTGATGGGGCCAGAGCCAGAGATCAGAAGAGGGTGGCAAGGTAACCAGTGCAATTTCAGTCAGGAATTTTGCAAGGGAGGTGGGGATAGAGAACAGAAGCAAAGAGGAAGGTTTTGAGGTGTTTAAGGAACCGGAGATGGTTCTCCTCAAGTTTCAGGGAGGCAGGAAGGCTGTTCGAGAGAGAGGCCCCTGCCGAAGAGAGTGATCTGCCACCAACTCGTTGCTTGGAGAAGCGACTGACCCTGAGTGAGTTGGAGGCAGATGAGCGAAGAGCTCGAGAAGGAAGATATTTAGGAAGAGAGAGTTGAACGTATTGCAGCCCCAGAACCGAGAAGGCCTTGTGTACAATGCAGAGGGTTTTGAACTTAATCCTCACCAGGGCTGGACTGGGAACCAAAAGAGGCCCTGGAAAATGTTGTCAAAGTGGCCCAATATTTTGCTGAACGAGTGAGCATAGCGCGTGAGCCCAACACACTGTGCATTAGAGAGGCCACGAGACACCCGGTCCCGCACCAAAAGGGTGTTAGGAAACCTGCTATTATTAAGAGTAGGAGATTGAAATTAACAGGAAGAAGGAACACCTGCCCTCCCCTGCTTCCAAGATGGTGCCAACTGAAGGGTATTTCTAGGTACTTTAAAAGGGCTAGGGTCAATCCCCAGGCCATGAATGAGTCCGGTGTTGTCTTCCCCCGGACCTTCCTCTGGTTCTGTGTTAACTGACTCTTAGCTTGGGTCCTTTGTTGGGCCAAAGCACAGGTAGGCAAATACAAGCTGAGGCTGTTAGGGAAAATGGGCACCGTGAAATCAATGCCAACTGCTTAGTGCTTCTGGGGCCCCTGACAATGACACGGTTGTCCCCCATTCCCTCTCCAAGCCTAGCCCTGGGCTCTGGCAGATGTAGGCCCCCAGGGTGTGTGGTAGTCACTAGTCACATTCTGAAGATTTTCATTGGATCTGCTTTTTGCTCTCCCTCTAACTGGCTTTGTGAGGGAAGATGAAAACTCTGTACACTTGTCCCTGCACATGCTTTCTGTGCCCCAATGTGTGCAAACAGATACGAACTATGTGAACATGATTCCGAGGGTCCTCTCAATGGGTTAACGTGCGCAGGGGATAGGAGCTATGTGTAAAGGCTTCTGAGAGTGCTATCAATAGCACAGGGTGTGCACAGAGGTAGAGGCTGTGTGTACAGGCCCCTGAGAGCACTCATACAACAGTGCCATGTGTACAGGGTGATGGGGGCTATGTGTAGGCGTCTGAGAGCACTCTCAATAGCCCTGGGTTAGTAGGGAGGTAAGCGCTATGTGTGCTCCCCTGAGAACGCTCTCAATGGCCGTGTGTCTTTATAGAGGTAGGTGCTATGTTCACAGGCATGAGAGCTTTCAAGTGATCTGTATGAATGTAAGAGCTATGCACACATGTAAGTGCTCTTGTGGGTGAAGGGAGGTAGTAGACATGCATAGAGGTGTGGGACTGCTTGCATGGGGTCTGGGTATGAAGGGATGTAAACAGAGTCCTGGAGTGTTCCTAGTGACCCTGTGTGTGCATGCTTGTAGGAGTCATGTGCAGAGGCCACTAATAACTCTGTGATGTGGGGTATGCATGGCAGTAGGTGCCATGTACACAGCAGGACAGCTGCGTGAACACATTGTACCCTAGAGGCAGGCAGGCAAAGGGCCAGTGCCACGCCTGTTTGCCCACAATCCACAGTGCACAACGTGCAGGAAACTGGTATGAAACAGGCATGACGTGATTTAGGCTTGGTGCCCCAGCCAGCTCCTGAGGGTGTTTGGGGGGAGCTTCTGTGCTATTAATTCCCACCAGGCTTTGTGGAAGTGCTGCAGAGGCAGGGCACTGGGCACGTGCATTAGACAGGTCCCTGGATTTGAAACACAGCAGGCAAAGTTTGTGTGACAAGGCAGTGTGCAAAGAACAGCCAGACAAAGTGCACAAAGGCCTGCCTCAGGGCACGCAATGCAAAGTGCATGGGAGGGAAACTAAAATGCAACTATGCAATCCTCACTGTGCAAGGATTGGTCAAAGAGATCACACTGTGGAAAGAAAGATGTAGGGACACTGAGTAGGTCATTGGTACAGGAAACGTAACCAAATGTGTAAAGTGAATCCACTGCAAACATACTATGTTCAAGGGCCAAGAAGAATTTGGGCATGTACCCATTAAAAAAGTTTTGTGATGAATCATTCCCATTGCGTAATAAACAGACTTTGGGACACTGTGTAACGCTAATGCCCACCCATTACTTAGTTATGTGATGCCAACACATGAATTGCAAAATATACACGCAGGGGGCGTGCCTCCTGTGATTTGCACCATGCACACAGTGAAAATACACTCCTCCCATATAATTTGCAAAATGTGCATTTCTGAAACACACTTAGTAAGTGCATATGATATGACTGGTGATATACACGGACTTCAGGAATACACGGACACCACACCCTCATGGCCAGTTGCACCCACGTGCCCTAGTTTCACTGGACCAAGTTGGTACATTTTACTGTTGGCTCTAGAAAATAGACTGTGGGGGCATGGGAAGGATCCAGAAGAGAGGAGGACAGGTAAGCCTGGAGAGGAGAGGAAAGAAGGAGGTAAAAGTACCAGAGAAGAACTAGCAAGTGACGGTCACTCAGCAGTGTTACCCAAAGTACTCATCCGAGTCTATCTGTCGTCCCCACTGCGACCTTGGCATGAACAGGCGTGTGCTCCTTCAAGGAGCTGACTTTGACACTCCCTTCTGACAGCTGTGGCTCTCCTCTGCCCCATTTCAAAATGTGCTCTGCGGAACCTCTTTCAATAACTCTAACAACTCAAGGGCACCACTACAACACGTGTGGATTGCAAGTTAGAGCCACGAAAATTGTCTACCAAACCCCGACTAACAATATAACATTATGTCAAAAAACGAAAGTCAGGAAAACACAGCCAAAATGTGCTCATCAGTGAAAACCACAAACAAGTAAAAATGAACCTACAAGTACGTTTTAACTATTATTTTACATTGGATAACATGGCAATGCACCCATTCATTTAACAAAGAATGTATGCGAGGATCAATCTAACCTGGTGTGATACCCCAGTCAAGCAAATGGTGGCCTGATTCGAATCGGTGTCAGTGAATTGGCCATTGTGGATACAGGTGGTGTATCCACAATGATGCTGAAGCAAGATAAGCAGATATTATGCATATTTCAAGCTCGTTAACATGTCTCCACGAATAACAGCAGCTGTACACTTATGTTTCCCATGTGCTTGGGTTTGTGTTAAGTGTAAATGGTCTGGGTATTCCATGTACTTGTGTTGTAGGTTCTTTTGTGAAGGGTGTGGTTGATTACTTTTCTCCATGTGGAAAGTAGGTCTTGTTTAAAGTGGTCTTAATGTGACACCAGCCTTGTATCAATCAGTGGCATCGTCGGGGGGGCTTCATTGAACTCTCAACCTTAATTACACTTGTCCAGAGTTCGAAAATGTAAGTCCAGTCACTTATGTGAAGTATTGACTCGGATTAGTGTTTTTTAGATTTCAGTTTTTTTTTTCTTCCATTTTTTAGCCAGTGCTTCAGTGAAACGTGCCATTCAGTAAGTTACACTATATCCATATTTTAATATGAGGATAGGCCCCGCGATAAGCCTGCGGGCAGTGGCATTACATTGCCCCTTGTGCGCAACTACACTCAGCAGAAGATACAATGGGAGAGTGGGGCACTCAGCACGCAAAAATAATTCTTACCTTTCAGTCGGCAGTCTGGCTGCTGCCCTCAGCCTCAGCCACAGCCTCCCTCGAGTCGCCTCCTGCTTCTGCTGTCTGCTGATGGATTAGGGTGACCAGATTTCCAAAATGAAAAACTGGGACGACCAACAACATAAAAGAGGGAGTAACACGTTGTAGCCCACCAATTACCGCCCCTCCCCAACCAGTGGTGTAACACATGGTCTGGGGGCCCCCCTGCAAGCCATGCTGAGGGCCCCCCCCAACTCGGCAATAAATCACAGGTTGCGCCACACGCTGGGCCGGCCTAGATTACCACGCTTGCGCAATACGCACAAACGTGTTGATGAAGGGGTATACCACACACTGCACTAGGAGAAAGATATAAATATGTGTTTTAATGCTATATACAGCACATTTTCTGAGAAAAATTGGCTAAAAAGCCACAGTGTTTGGTATTGTTGTGTAGGGTAACTATAATCCGATACATGCAAGTCACCAATGCCACAATGAAAACATGTCCAACTGGCTGCACAATGTAGACTAGTGTAGACACATAATAACATTACAGTAAAGCATGCCTGGCCACATTAAGACATGCCTAGACTGGTTGCACCAAAATGCCAGTCGAAGCAATAAGACTCATAAAGAAGAGAGCACACATTCAAGCGTGTGTCTCTGCGGCCTCTAACAACACAGCCAAACTCTTTAAAATCTGCAAGGAACTGGCCAATCCTGTTGCGGTTTCTACCTCTCCTGTTCCCTCAACAGGTCCTCTGTACAGCTTTGACCTCTCGCTTCTCTGCTAAAACTCAGGACATCCTGTCCACTATCTCCTCTTCCTCTCCCTCTTCCTCTCTCGGCCCCCTTTGGCCATCTCTCCCTCTCCTCCTCCTTCCTCCTCTTTCTCTCTAACACCTGACTAGGTTTCTAGACAAGTCCCACCTATGGAAGTGTCGGCGAAACAGGTGCTCGCCTGCTCCTCCAGAACCATTAAGGACCACATTGACACCCTTGATCCATTACTGTAATCTTACTTTTGCCACCGGAACTTTCCCCTCTCCCAAACTCTTGGAAAAGCTGGCCAACTGCCAGCTTACACTCCAAACTGAATCTGTTGGTTGTCTCCATGACCATCAGTCTGGCTTAAGAGCTGCCAGAGGCACTGAAACTGCTCTCCTGAACACCTGTGAAGATCTGATCTCTAACCTTGATTCCAGCATTCCTTCTGTCCTCATTATCCTGGAACCTTCCTCTGCTTTCGACACGGTCAACCATGCCATCCTGATCAATTGACTCTGTGAGACCTGGGCATCATGGATCAGGCCCTGGAGTGGCTGACCTCCTTCCTCTTGGACCGCCCCTCCCAGGTCCAACTTGGTCCCTTTCACTCCGTCACCTCTCTCTACATGTAGCGTTCTCCAGGGCTTTATCCTCTCACCCTGGTTTTTCAACCTGTACTTGGCCCCTTTGACCCACCTAATCACTACCTTGGCCTCTAATTTACAGTGTTATGCGGATGACACTCAGCTTTCCTTCAGGCTCCCCTCAGCCTCTCGTCTCTCGCTCATTCCTGGTGTCATCTTCAACTCCACTCTCTCTCTCTACTCACATCTCAGACATAGCCATGAAATCCCACTACCAGCTGCACCTCCTCAACGGGACTCTTACATTTTTCACTTTCCCCCAGAAGCTCACTGTCTCCAGAGCTCTGGTTCTCTCTAGGGTGGACTACTGCAACAGCCACTTTCTCAATCTGCCTTCCTCTACTCTCTGCCCTCTGCAACTAATCCAGAACAGGATTGCGAGACTTATCCTTGGCCTCAAGCCCAGGGACTGTATCTCTCCAGCCATGAAATCTCTCCACTGGCTCTCGGTGGCTGCAAGGATCAAGTTCAAGACCCTTTTCATTGTCCACAAGGATTTCTGGGGCTGGGATACGCACTACATCCAATGCTATCTGCCAAAATACCTTCCTTCTCGAGCCCTAAGGGTTAGATGCTTCTCAAGGCAGAGAGTGGGAGGGGGTAGATCCTTCTCCCCTGCAGGTGCCTCCCTCTGAAATGACCTCCCTGACCCTCCCAAACTTGAGCCGGACCACCTGATGCTCTGGAAGCAGCTCAAAACATTCCTCTTCTCCTCTGCTTTCTCTCTCTGCCTCCCCTGCTGACCTACCTGTCCGCTGTACCAACTGGCTGCTTGGCTACCCTCATTCTCACTGAGTCCAGGCTCTTTCTTGATCAGTCACCCTTGCACTGCCTCCAGGCCTACCACGCATTTAGGGGCTGTAACTGTAACCCTACAGTCCCTTGTTCTCCTTGCACTACCCAGAGCCACGCTGCCCTGGCGGCACTTACTCAGAGCATTGCTGCCGTGTTTTCCCCTCCCCTCTCCCTTGCACTTCCCCCTCCCTTTCCCCTTGCACTTCTCGTTCTCACACTTGCACGATCTGAATGACGCAAGGCTTAGTAAGATCATTTGTCTTGTCCTCCCTCAGTTTTCCTTCCCTTGTCTTGTCGTGCCTAAAAACACTTGTGTACAGGTGTGTTATATATGACTTATCATATCATAATAGATGCCCAGAAAAATATACAGTGCCGCAGTAAGAAACGGCTAGACTGGCAGAACCCAAATGTCGGTCTAGCCAGGAATTACACTTAGCAGGACTGCTCTATCAGAAATGCCCAGTTACAAAAAAGTCATACCAAACTGAGGAATGACTAGACTGGCTGCACCAAAATGCCTCTCTAGCCACTAATGCCACATATCATGCCTGCATAGCATGGACATGGGCGACCATTATGATTTATTGCACAACCCCACGTCCCACACATCCCTTCTCCCTCCCATCCCCTTCCCCAACCTCCAAAATCAGCTCATTGGCTCAGAATTACCTGCATGTCCCTCTTCCTTGTCCCAGTGCTTACGTATGAGGCTCCTTGCCTCACTGGTAAGTACTGGGATGGGGCAGAGTGGGACTAGGAGTAATGAAGATTACAGGTAGCTAAGTCAGGCATTATCTTCATGTACCTCTACCTTATCCCAGTACTTGTGCATGAGGCATAGTGCATCATACACAAGTACTGGAATGAGGAAGAATAGGCATAGGTGAAAGATGATTACCAATAATTAATTAATTAAGGAATTAAACACAAGTAGTGGTGCAACACCATTGAGATGACTGGGTTTCAGCACTCCCTCCCCCCACTGAAATTGTGGGCTATGTTGACTTGACCTGGCTGACCTACAGAGCAGTTGCCGGACAGAAAAGGACACAGATGTTAAACGGCACCTGGGTTTTGCCGTTAACAAGGGCCCGGCCCAGCAATTACTAATGTACAGCATTTCACTGTTAGTACCTGCATTCAAATACCACATTTTTTAAGCAATCGAAATTGTGATGTGGGTTTAGTACTTGCTTGCCAGGGGAGTGATTGGAAGGGTAGAGAGGAAACAGGAGACCAGTCATTCTCACATCAGCCCATAAGTGGGTGCTTTCAGACCTAAAGGAGAGATTTAACTGCTTGTAACATTGAAGCTGCACTAGAATAGTCTCATTAAAATGCGTAAAGAAGTTAGATACCGCCACATAAATACGTTTTCTCCTCCCCACCACACGTGAAGTTAGCGCCTCTCCCAACATTTGAAGGGTTAGCCTCCCTGAAATGTAGGTTTTGTTGTGCCCCTGAATACAAGCACACACACCATTCACCATATATACACACACACATACCCAGCCATCCATATATTTAAGAGTGCACTCTTTCACCATACAAGCACACCCAGGCAGCCACCCGTACATTTAAGTGTTCTCCCTTTCACCAAACAGCCACACATACCCAGCTACCTGCCCATACATTTAAGTGTGCACCCTTTCACCATACAGGCACACCCAGGCAGCCACCCATACATTTAAGTGTAAGTGTGCATCCTTTCACCATACATGCACACCCAGCCACCCATACATTTGTGTGCACCCTTTCACCATACACTCACACAGGCAGCTACCTATACATTTAAGTGTGCACTCTTTCAGCATACCCTCACACAGTCAACTATACATTTAAGTGTGGACACTTTCACCATACAGGCACACCCAGGCAGCCACCCATACATTTAAGTGTAAGTGTGCATCCTTTCACCATACATGCACACCCAGCCACCCATACATTTGTGTGCACCCTTTCACCATACACTCACACAGGCAGCTACCTATACATTTAAGTGTGCACCCTTTCAGCATACCCTCACACATTCAACTATACACTTAAGTGTGGACACTTTCACCATACAGGCACACCCAGGCAGCCACCCATACATTTAAGTGTACATACTTTCACTGTACACACACACACGCACACACACACATAACCAGCCACCCATACATTTTTGTGCACTCTTTCACCATACACTCACACATGCACACGTCATGGGTTGAGGGGAGCCATAATGCTTCAAAAATTCATTTGGCCTCATTAGGACCCTGGCGGTGACGGTATGAACTGTGGCGGTAGGGCACCGGCACCGTTCATACTGTCCCGCTGCATTATGAGTTCTGCTCGCAGGTTCCCGACAGCCCGCCAGGTCTGACCTGGCGGGCTGTGTGGCACCAGCGAGCATAAATCGTAATTGCACCGTCACCGTTAACAACGGTGCCGGCACAACCATGCTCCCCACCCCCATTCTGCCCTATAGGGGGATCGTGAGCCCGGCAATACCGCCACCCGCGAATGGGAAATTACCGGCCCATTCAGCTTGTCACGGGCCGGTTATTGCCTATTCGCAGGAGGCGGTGCCATGCTCGTAATGAGGCAGATTGTTTCTTTTTGAAGTCACTCTGACTTCATAAAGAAATTATTTCTGTTAAGGACTAAACCATAATGGAAATAATTTCTTTATGAAGGCAGAGTGTCTTCAAAAGTTTATTTTTGAAGTCATAGGCTTCCCCCACCCCATGACATGGAGGCCTCCAGCCTAGGGTCTTCATGTCATGGGGTGGGGGTAGCCACCAGACTTTTTGTATTCACTCTGCCCTTCATGCAGAGTGAAATAAAAAGAAAATGTAAAAAAAAAAGTTAAAAAAAAAAAGGTAGACATTTTTTTTTACATAAGTGGGGCCCCCTTCCAGAACATGTGGTCGCAGGGCCACCCGCACCGCGGGGGGTGCGGGGGCCCCTGCTACGCCAGTGTCGCCAACACACCCCCACAACCACCACCCAATCATATTTCCAGCACTTCTCGTTTTTATAAACTGTATATGATCTCATTTGTGCCGTTTTGTCTGTGAATCTTGGCATGTTCATTCAAAACAAGCGTTTGCTCTCATTCATATTATATGGCTTGCTTTACAGCCATTTTCAATGCAGTCTCTGTGGCACAGTCAATAAGTGCTGTGATTTATACCTGAAAGGTTGGGGGTTCGAGCCAAACCTCCCGCTCCAACATTTTGAACGTGTTAACTACAATTTTAATTACCATAGTCGCGGGGCATCATATTTCCAGCACTTCTCCTTTTCATAAACTGTATACGATCTCATTTGTGTCGTTTTGTCTGTGAATCTTGGCATATTAATTCAAAACAAGCGTTTGCTCTCTTTGATATTATATGGCTTTCTGTACAGCCATTTTCCAAGGCAGTCTCTGTGGCACAGTCAATAAGTGCTGTGACTTGTACCTGAAAGGTTAGGGGTTCGAGCCAATACTCCAGCTCCAACATTCTGAAGTGTTAACTACAATTTTAATTACCATAGTCGCGGGGCTTCGGCGCCAAAGAGGCCCTGCAGACAGAGGCCTACCGGGGGATGTCCAGGTGTCCCGGTGGGGCAGTCCAGCCCTGATCCTCACAGCCACTTGGAGCCAGTGCAGAGATTTTAGTCCTGTAGAGATACAATCCTTGGGCTTGAGGCCAAGGACAAGTCTCGCAGTCCTGTTCTGGATAAGTTGCGGAGAGTGGAGGCAGGAAGATTTAGATAGAGGCTGTTACAGTAGTCCAGTTTAGAGAGGACCAGGGCTCTGGAGACAGTGAGCTTCTGGGGGAAGGATAGGAAAGGAAGAATACCTCTAAGGAGGTGCAGCTGGTAGTGTGACTTATTAGAGACGTCAGAGAAGTGAGGGGAGAAGGAGAGTGCAGAGTCGAAGATGACCCCCAGGTTTTTGGCCTTGCAGGTGGGAGTGGGTGGAGGGCCAAGAGAGGCCGGCCAGAGAGCTGCAGGGAAGGAGGGAGTTGGTGTGCCGATGAGTAGAATCTCAGTCTTACTGGCATTAAGGCAGAAGTTGTTGGTGGCACACCATTCCTGGATGGGAGACAGACAGTCAGAGATGTTGGAAGGAGAGGAGGAGGAGGCCGAGGGTAGCCTGAAAATTAGCTGGCTATCATCCGCATAGCACTGAAAGTTGGGACAGAGAGCGGTGATGCGGTGGGCAAGGAGTGCCAGGTATTGGTTGAACAGCCAGGGAGAGAGGTTAGATCCCTGGGGGAGACCACAGGTAGAGAAAAAGATGTCGGAGAGGAAGGACCCAAGTTGGACCTGGGAGGGTCGGTCGGAGAGGAAAGAAGTCAGCCACGCCTGAGCCTGTCCAGTGATACCCAGGTTATCACGGAGACGGTTGAGCAGGATGGCATGTTTGACGGTATCAAAGGCAGAAGAGAGATCAAGCAAGATAAGAACGCAAGAGGTGTTAGAGTCGAGGTTGGTGAGCAGGTCTTCGTGGATGTTCAGGAGAGCAGTTTCCGTGCTTCTGGCAGCTCTGAAGCCATACCGATGGTCATGAAGACAACCAACAGATTCAGTGTGGAGATTGAGCTGGGAGATGACCAGTTTCTCCAGGAGCTTGCCCAGGAAGGGAGTGATGGAGATTGGCGATAGTTAGCCAGGCAGGATTGGTCGGCAGAGTGTTTCTTAAGAAGAGGGTGCACAAGGGAGTGCTTCAGGGGGGAAGAGAAGACTCCTGTGGCGAAGGAGTTATTGCAGAAATCTGCAAGGGCAGAAGCAAGGGAGTCGATGTGATCCTTGATAGTTTTAGAGGAACAGGGGTGAACCTGTTTCAACAAGACTTTCATAGATCGGACTTGTCTAGCATCTGCCAAGGAGTCCGGTATGGGGATTTCATGTGTATGAACATGGTTCCAACTTACATTTATGATGCATGCACTACCTGGAGATGGTTTATTCGAACCACTCATGGTAAATTTAACTGCCACAAGGCCAGGACAAGACACATTCCTGACTCTACAGGTAGTGCCCAAGTCGTGCCTTGTTGCTGAAATTAGGCTCCCATAAGGGCAGCCCCTATGCCTTTTGCGGGCCATGGGGCAATAACACATAAAAACCATGCAGGCTCCTTCTCTGACTTCTTGTAAAATAAGAATATCATAGTCCTTTAAATGCACTCTGAACAAAGCCACATGTATTTCAGCATAGGATGTTTAACTCCTGATTCTATGAGTTGTTTTTTCACACCTCAAGATTTCTCTTTTGAACAGGTGAGTATGACAAGGGGTGGATATTGTTAATACAAATCCCAGACAAAAAGTTATACCCAATCAAACTACCTGCAAGAAAGATCTATCTGAATTTCTATTTCACAAGGATAGTGCATACATATGACGGAGGAAGGAAAGCGTTCCTTCACCCCCTCATATGAAGGTTGGAAGTGGGGCTGAGGCTGTGTAATATACTTACATAGGTGGAGATGTTTTCCCAGTACGAAGACAATTCTGGGATTAAAATATGAGAATAACTAATTTACAGGGCTGGCAATTCTGGTCTGTGTGCTACTATGCTCGAGGGTAAACAACCCTAAAGAATAGCTATAGTCCACTTTACTGCTGAATTAGATGTGACTGGCATCAACACACTGAATTACTGCTCTGTTGAACAAGATGGAGGCCGATCAAACTCATTAATATAAGAAACACTGGCAGTGAAAAAAGCACAAAATGTTCAGTAAGGTTATTAAGATTCATGCTGCGCACCACTGAAATTTGCATAATATTCAACTGCTCTGGTATCTCGGAAAGAGTGTGGGTGGGTTTAGTTAGTCAGGATCACAGTGAAACCATAAGATATTTGTGCTCTTGATCATCAGAAAGTACTCTGACATCAGCATGCATGGGGGTTTCTAGGTGGATAGTGTTGAGAGATGTGAGTTGTTTTTATCCACTAAGGAGAACCTATGTGCCCAAAGTTCTACTATGCATTGGCCAGGATTATGTAATGTGTTAGTTGATTCTAGAGGTGTAGTGCTCTCTTGTTTGTTGTCTGGAAAGGGGGGTCATAAGAAATCAAGTGTGAGTGGCATGGTTTTCATGTGTCGACTGTAAGCACAGAGCTTGAGTGGTAGGTGAGTAGGATTAGCAAAGGCTAGAGCGAGATGTATTTTACCTGGCAATTGGACAAATGCCCACATATGAAACTAGATATTTTGCACTTGTAGTGGAGTGGTTAAAGTCCTCAAAACAGTGGGATGAGCAAGGAGCAAAAATCCTACTGTCAATTATTGTGAATTACACAGTGCTTGTTGGGGAAGCTGATATGGTATTCCCTTGAAATAGCAGAGCGGGGTAGAGGAGTGTGTTTTACCTTCACTTGAAAGTTTGGTTGAGGTTCGAGAGGGTGGGTAGATGCTGTCTACTCTGGTTCTGATGGGGGAACTGGTATACCATTCCCTTGAAATTGTAGCCAATGTTCAAAAGATGGGTGGCTTCCATTTGCTTGGATCGGGGTTGTTGTAAAATCCTATGAGCTTTTGGATGCTTAAAAGTTTATTAGTAGATTAGGTGTTGAACAGCCAGTTCTTCAGCATTATCCTGACCTTGAGATGGGGCTGCATTCGGTGGTTTCCTTTGGTAGAGTGTTCTAGTCGTTGGAAACAACATTAAAGAAAGCCAATTATCTGACTGTCTCTCTCTCTTGGGTAGCTTGATCGTGGAAAGGACCTCTGGTGGTGATGCAGAGGGATTTAAAGCGGGTTGCCTCGGCAGTTGCTCTTGTTTTCTTTATGTGTTGAAATGTCCATGTGAGGGCATCTGCATGCTGATGTATACAATGCTGGTGTAGTGAATTCTGGGTAAAGCCATTGATTTGACTGAAATGGCCCTGTGGTCCAAGGTGATAAGTGTCATGAGCCATATGACTGAAAGAAGCTTAGAGAAACATTACTTTACTTGTCTGTTGAGATGTAATTGCTGGGTAGGTCCGTGGTTCATACAGATCCAGAGATTCATGATTACTTTTTAGGTTTTTAGGCAGTTCATATTAGAGCATGGCAGTGGTGCTTCTGCTGATGCATTGGGCAAGATGATCTAGATTTCTGTTTTGCCTGGGTTGGGTTTTAAGTTGTGTGTGACCTGCATGTGCTTACCCCTGCAAGGCACTTTGTGAGGGCAGTGTTGGTCATAATGTTGCTGGTGATTTTTCAGATGCCTTGAGTTTTGCCCGCATACTATTAGCAGGTAAGTCCATATTTTCTATGAGCCTCATAAGAAGGGCCATGTATATTCTGAAACTGAAGGATGATCGGCACAATCCTTTCTGGGTCCAATGGGTTATTCTCCATGAGCTGGAACTGGAAATGGTTAGCAAGGTCATTTTTGTTCTATTCATGATTAAACACTTTTTCCAATGTAGTTTTGTGTTGTGTAGCCCAACATCTCAGATCTCCTAATTAAGGCTAATTAAGAGCATAATGACCAAGGTGATGTTAGTGTCTGTCCTGATTTTGAGTTTGTCACAGAGAGATACAGGTGCTGATTCCATTCCTCTGTGGTCTGAAACATACATGTGCATGATATAGAACATTAAGCACTGCATATGCCTAGATTTTGCTGTATACATAGCTTCCCAGGATTCTGATTGGGAAAGGATTACTTGTTTTCAGCAGTTTGTAGATCGGCCAGGTGCTCCAGTGGTGGATTAATTAGCAGTCTCCGTACAATTCTTGAATTCAGTGAGGAGTCCATCAGTTTGAGAAATAAAAGTGCCAGGTTTTCTTTGGCAAGTATGTGCATTGTTGATTTCTCTCACTTCTGCGTCGAAATTTGCTTACCCCTGCAAGGCACTTTGTGAGGGCAGTGTTGGTCATAATGTTGCTGGTGATTTTTCAGATGCCTTGAGTTTTGCCCGCATACTATTAGCAGGTAAGTCCATATTTTCTATGAGCCTCATAAGAAGGGCCATGTATATTCTGAAACTGAAGGATGATCGGCACAATCCTTTCTGGGTCCAATGGGTTATTCTCCATGAGTTGGAACTGGAAATGGTTAGCAAGGTCATTTTTGTTCTATTCATGATTAAACACTTTTTCCAATGTAGTTTTGTGTTGTGTAGCCCAACATCTCAGATCTCCTAATTAAGGCTAATTAAGAGCATAATGACCAAGGTGATGTTAGTGTCTGTCATGATTTTGAGTTTGTCACAGAGAGATACAGGTGCTGATTCCATTCCTCTGTGGTCTGAAACATATATGTGCATGATATAGAACATTAAGCACTGCATATGCCTAGATATTGCTGTATACATAGCTTCCCAGGATTCTGATTGGGAAATGATTACTTGTTTTCAGCAGTTTGTAGATCGGCCAGGTGCTCCAGTAGTGGATTAATTAGCAGTCTCCGTACAATTCTTGAATTCAGTGAGGAGTCCATCAGTTTGAGAAAAAATAGTGCCAGGTTTTCTTTGGCAAGTATCTGCATTGTTGATTTCTCTCACTTCTGCGTCGAAATTTGCTTCGAACATTGGGGTGACTTGTAGATATGATTGGGTTGTCATTGCAAAAGTTTTCATCAATTCTGGCAATCTGTTCTGCATGTATGACGTGTCCAATATGTTCCACTTTATTTTGGAAGTGGTTCTGTGCACAATTTCTGGAAGGGAGTGGAATTGTTTTCTTTATCGTATGTGGTTAAAACAAATCCAAGCTTACAATACAACATAGAATACAAACAATATTATAAAAAATAAAAAAACAATCTTCACAATACTCCATAAAACGTAAAGTTCATTTTAGATAATAACACCCACCAATTCTGTATATTTTAAAACTTAAAATGCACATACAATTATAATGCTTTAATTATTAACTCTTCATAAAGCATAAAATCAGTAATACACACACTTAGGAAAGAAAATGTATAATACAATTTCATATTCACAACCAGCCTAATTAGAAAGATGTAAACTTCTTAAAAACCTAACACCGCTATACAGGCGGATGTAGGAAAGCCGCCCAGGCATATCAGCCTGAGAAACTCGCTATCAATAAAGGTTTCACTGTGTACTAATTTCTTAAAGATTAAAGTGCAAAGTTCAATTAACGCTCTACATTGTATCAGCAGATATTTCATAGTTTCCAATTCATGTTTCAAAAAAACGGCTTCTTCCTGAGATAATACAATTTCTCTTGAGGGGAACAAGTTCAGCCTAAATCGTAAGAACTCCTCCCGGGAATAACAATTAGGGAAGATATTTAGATATGGCGCAACAGCACCCAACTTCTTACGTTCATGGTTAAGATAAGACAGTGAGTCATATTCATAACACTTATCAATTGTACAACACCAGTCAACTTGGTAGAGTGCAGATTTAACTGCCCAAGCATGTTCCCCAAGATCATTAAGACATTTTCCACAATTCAAGTATAGATGGTCACATTGTTATCCAAGCAAAATCAAAGTAGGCTCTTTATTCAGGCTCTAGATACTTTCCAAATCCTCAAAAATAGAGTTACTCACTGGAAATTCTACACTCCAATATAGATTTACTAACCTCCATTAAACTCTCACTTGCAGTGGCTTGAGACTTAATTCATATCGAATAGCAGCTAAAGGAATTGCATTATGTACTCTCAAGACTTAACGCCTTATCAGCACTTCTATTTTTAAGCTATTCAAATGCCAAGGGACACAACAATGTCACACCATAAATCAATTTTGGAGAGACTTTCCCTTCATAGGAATTTAGCAATGGTTTAATTGAAAACATGTTTTCAATTCACCTTCAAGATTTGGCTTGATAGGGTTGATGCTTTAAGAGTCAACAAATTGCATATGAGAGTTTTCTGGGGTTGGCTACATAATAGTATGCCAGATAAAGTATGCTATCAACCTGCACCAAAGTATCTTTCTGTAGGTACCACTTACATGAAGATTTCCTCTTACTTTTATAACATTTCAGAACAGAATATTTGTTTTCCCTGTTTTCATCTTCAAAGCATTCCCTTTTGCAAACACAGAAAATGGTGGAGGGGTCTCTGTAGACCAATTGGGGTGAAGCCAAATAATAAAGAATCATCTGCATGAGCTACCAAATAAAATCAATCCGACCTTATTTTGGGGGAATAAATGATGCTGAATTTACATTATCCCCTACATCTGACACATGTAGATGAAAAAGGCAGAGAGCCAAAATGCATCCCTGCCACAGGCCCCACCTGGTTTTAATCTTACGAGACAATAAACCATCCCGATTCAATCGTACTTGCATTTCAAAGTGCTCATGCAGACCAATAATTAATCTTAAAGGTCTGTCTGGAAAACCTGATTGTGTCTGTTTTGATTGGATGTCTTGTTGCATTATGCAGGGTTTCTCATTTCCTTAATGAGTTTGACATTCTTTTCTCCAGGTACATTCCTGTTTGTATGCAGTCTGTGTAGTAAATTCAGTTTGGCATGTAATATTATCCACTCTAGTATCAACTCTTTCTTTGATATGCTACCTTGTGTAGTGGTTGTAATGGTTTCTCAATGTTTTCTCAATGTTTTCTCAATGCCTGTTTTAATCTCAGGATTGTTTTTTTTCAGAGCTCTTAGATGGAGTAACCACCTCAAAGCTGCCTTTAAGTCTGAAAAGAAGATGTGTTTCAGTGGTGCAAGAATGCACCATTGAGAGCAGTTCCATAGTTATCTCTGGGATGTAGAAGTCTGTGTCTAATGGGTTGGCATGTGTCATCTACTAATCTTACCAGTTCTTCCAGGTTTAGTGGTTTCAGATTTTCTGGTGATGGTAGCTTGTACTTTGAGTTAGAAGCCTATGAGTTGGTACATTGATCTTTCTCCACCCTATCTCTCCTCTCTCATTTTATTCTATTGCCCTACCCGTTCCCTTCACTCTCAGTCCCTGTTTCTTCTTGCGATGCCTAAGCCTACCTGTGCCTTTCCCGTGTTCAATCTTTTGCTCTCTGTGTCCAAAGGACTGTAAGTCCTTCCCTCTTTTAATTGGCTGTTCTTCCACCCTGCCTTTCTTCGGCTCTAGACTTAAACCTTTCTTGTATCTTATTCCTCTTAATTCTACTTTGTAATCTTATCGTAAAATTTCATTTGTACACATGAATTTGCACTGCCTTGTCCTTTTGTTCAGCACTTCATAAATAAATAAGTACACATGAATGTAAATCGAAAGCTACTATGAGGTGGTTGTTCCTTAGAACCTGCATGGGAGGAACTGTGGTCACCAGACCTTGTTCACAGAATATTGATTGGAATGCATAACCATTTAAGGGTATTGCTTCCTTGACCATTTCTGGAAAGTGAAAGATGACCATGTAGGAATTAAAAGATTTAGTAGCAGTTCCATTTTTGTACACAAACCAGATATTGCATGTTCCTTGAATGTTGTGTTGCTGGTGTTCCACCACGAAGTATGATACTGTATCTGGGAGATTTCTCACAAGAGTGACATTATAGGACGGTGGTCTCCGATGAACAGGAAGTTTGAGGATGATATTAATGTTATAAAGTCTGGGTTGTCTGAAAGTCGCACTACTGAGGTTCTGCGGTGTCGCCTGCATGGCACAGCCTTCCCTCCTCCTCTTTTCCCTCCCTCATTGATTTAAAGAGATTTTAAATTGTTCAGAATGGTTTAATTTGCTTTTAATTTGTATGTTTTTTATAGCAATGTCTTTATAATGAATAGAATGTCAGTGTTTCTTTAAGGTGCATGATCTGCCTGCGATGCTTCGAAATAGAGCAATTGTTGTTGAGGGTGCAGTGTATCATCTACTCAGCATGTTTGTTCCATTTTGATGTAGTTTTAGCCCTTTGTTCATATCATTTGTCTTTTCTACTGTATTGTTTGGTACCAGATTTCCTGGTGTTGCAGTTGCCTCATTCAATGGGGCAGGATCCTTATTAACCAGTTTTAGCAGGTTACCTGTTGAGTCTCTCTAGTCATTCATCTCATGCTTTTTCGACAGCACCCGCTAAACATTTGTGCTGAAGGGTGTGTTTTGGTCCAGGAGAAAGTGGTGGTAGTGATAGTCCCACTTCCTTGTGTTGGTAGTGATTTGGACGGTGTATTTGTCCTTTGTCAACTTGCTTCATCTTTCATCGTCATTTTCCTGCCCAATTTATCCTGGTCATCTTCGATCTTTCTGCTGTGGGGCGAGTTTGTCTGTAAATTGAGAGGTAGTGTAACTTGTTGAGAGTTTTTTGGTCATGATTGTGGTCTTTCCCTCTCATTAATGTATTGGTAAGGTTAGCAGTGATTAATTGAAAGACGTTTCTTAAACTAAAATCATGGCTGATTGCTAATTTATTGCTTGGCTGCTGTCTTTCTTTGAGAGGGCCATTCTGAGGTTAAGCCTTTGTCCATGGTGAGTGTGCTAACTGAATTTGATGGAGATGTTTCCAGTAATTAGTTGCGTCCTGATTTTGGCCAACTATTTTGCACCTGAGTTCTGAAACTCTGTTGTGAAGCCAACTGTTGTTGTGAACCTGATAGATATCGAATTTATTTAGCTGAGCATAAAATATTCTGGGCGTGTAACAGATCATCTAGCTGTGTAGCAGATAATTGTTCTGGCTGTGCAATTAAAAGACCAGCTGTGCACTATTGCCTGTAGTTATGATGTGCGATAGTAATTGACGCTGTGCAGCAAGTTAAACTCGAAGTACACAGATTCAATCTGTCTACATATAAAATGAATTTGGCTGCTACAATCAATTTAGCTGTGCATAGAAATCAATCAAGCTGTGCATACAATCAATCTGGCTGCAAAAAGCAATTTAGTTTCTCATAAAACAAACTAATCTGACTGCAGTCATTAATTTATCTGTTCATATGAATTGAACTATCCACAACAAATGTGGTCATGAAAAGCACTGATAGGGATGCAGCTAGCAATTTAGCTCTTCACTGGAATTTTACTGCCCTAAAAATCTAATTAGTTTAACAGAAAAGAATCTGGCTATGCATGCACATGATTTGGATGCAACAATATATCAACTGTGCATAAAACAATTGAATCAGGCTGCAATAATCAATTTAACTATGATTGTTTTGGTCAAATTAAATTCATTGACCACATTAATAAATGTAGCTGTTTGTAAAATCAATCGGGCTGTGCATAACATTATTCTGTCTGCAGAAAACAAGTTAGATGTGTCTAAGTATTATGTTGGCTGCAACACTCATTTGAGCTCTGTACAAAAAAACAATCTGACTTTCCATAAAATTAATCTGTCTGGAACAATACATGCTTGTTGTGTGAAACATTAAATCAAGAGTTGTCTCAAATTAAAGTGGTTGTAACAATCAGTCCAGCTTTATATGAAAGTGCCAATGTACCTTCAGTTTAAGATGGATTAGCATCAATGATTAGTTCTGTACTGTGGAACCAATTGGAGTGCAGTAAAACCGCATTGTCCCTTATCTGGCTGTAGGTGAATATGTTCCCCTGAGGGCTGGCAGTAACAAGTCATGTTTTCTAGGCTAATAGGCATCATACTTTGCCTACCACCTTCTCTGGCTGCCCAGGCATACGGCCTTGGGAGGCATTGGTATTTGAGGATTGCAAGTCATGTGACTCCAGGAGAACACCAACCACAGGGACATTGTGTGGGAGCAGAGAGGGGATGTGAGAGGACTGCAGGACCTGCTAATGAAGGTCATTAAGGTGCATATGTTTGAAAAAATGGCACAAAGGTACACAGAACAGCAAAACACACCAAAGGTACAGAAAAAGTCTGGGTGTGAGTAGGTAGTGAGGATGAGATCATGAAGAAAGAGAGTATATTGTGCTTGGTGTTCCACTCCACGTCACCTGATCTCGGGTGGAACACCTACCACAAAGCCGGGGTAGGAGCAAGGAAGGGATAGGTGAAGGGCAGAGAGGCTGGTAAATGAGTTTCTTAGTGTGCACAGATCTTAAAAAGGGCAGAAAGACAGAACAGCAAAACTCAGCAGAGGTCCATAAAATTGCTTGGTGAGAGCAGTTATTGAGGACAAGGTTGTGGGCCGAAGTGGCTATTTTATGCTCAGTGTTCCAGGACATGGAATCCCAGGTTAAACACCAAGAAAATCGCTTGGAAGCAAGAGCAGGCATGGAAGGTAGAGGTAAACAGATGCTGATAATGGAGGATGGTAGTGCACACACACATTTTGAAAAGGTCTAACAAGTGCAATATAACAGCAAGAGAGACCAGGACAAAGAAAACATTCAGGATGAGGTCTTGGGTGCAAGGTCTGTATTTTACTCATGGTTAGGTTCACATGACCTTGGATTGAACAACAATCATAGGGCTGGGGAGGTGGAAGCAGGCAGGAGGTGAGAGGGCTAAATAGGGGCTGCTAATGGATTTTGACTAGAGTTCCACAAAAAAGCTTGTCGAGAACAGGCTGTGTGAAGAGCCTCAAACCAGTATGTTTGTAGAAATGTGGTATCCCTATATTGGGCATAGGCCAGCCAATGAAAGTGAGTGTTCATATCCGGAGACTCCTGACTCTTTACCTCCACTGATTATAGTGAGGTATTTAGACATTTAAATGCATGGTATACTAGCCTCACATGAGGATAGAGAGTGGGTCCAACGGGTACCCAGGGAGGTAACTGCAGCTGTCCTTCCCACATCACATTAATGCCACATTGAGCAGCTGTAACTTCACAAAGAGCCTTCTAGGGGAGATACTCTATGCACTCTAGGTGAACAAATTAATCCAGTTAGTAATCAAAATGGTTTTGGTCAAACTGGAGTACTGCAGTAGGTAGTTCTGGGCCTCCCCAAAATTAAATTGCTTGGTTTCAGGTGATTCAGCAAAGAATGACACACCTGGTATTAGTTCTTAGAAATTGGGTCTGCATCACAATTGGCTCCCAATCCATTACCAACTTGACTTCAAGGTCCCCTGTATTACCAGGAAAGCAAACTGTAACTCTGGACAAAAGTACATATCCAACGGACTCCCTAAATATGTGCCCTGGGGAACAATTACTTCCAGACCATTAAACAACCTAGCCCTTGTTCCCTCATGTTTGAAGAGGTTTAACAAAATGAAAGCCACATTTGCAAGTCTGCGTCTGTTGAATTCCTTACCCACCACTCTGAAACCGAAGCCCAAAGTTTTGTTGATCTGATTTCAAGCTGCACGTGCCTAATATTAATATTAACATTTATATTAATGTTTATGGAACTGTGACAGGAATCAGCTTCTCATAACCCATGGACATGTTTGCTTCATCCTTTCCTGTTGTTTAAGCTCATGGAAAGACCATGGTGTATCCATAATTTTGATACCCTGGTTAACATTTGATAACCATTGAGGGTAAAGATCTCAAGGGAAGTCTCTGGGTTCCTAAAATCTGCTGATGAATAGATAGAACAAGGAAAGAACACTTGCTGGTAATTGAAGACCACAATCCCAAATCACTCTGAGAACAAAACAGAATGAAGAGCTGTTGCATACTGGGAAATTAGGTCTAGGTTCCCAGACTTCTATGGCAATGAGAGTGGCTAGAGAGCCATTGACAAGATCTTCCAAGAAAGATACCCAGTATTGAACTATTAAATGGAATGTTCATGTTCCCAGATTTCTCCCCTAAAAATTCCCTGAGTAGAAAACTAATGCCTACTGGGAACTGAAGTTTGAGTTCCCAGATTCCTCTGGAAAAGCAACTCAGGGGAGATTTACTTACTAGGAAGAGATGTCCATTTTATCAGAAATGTCTGGTGCAAATACTGAAATAAGAAGCATTGATTGCCAGGAATTGAAGTCCACGTTCCCAGACACATATGATGAAAAGACTGAAAGAAGAACCATTGCTTCCTTGGAATTGAACTCACAGTTCCTAGATGTGCATAACAATCAGCTTGAAAGAAAGCGTGTACCTTAACCAGACTGAATCGAGGGATCCAGACAACCTGACAAGCTTTGTTTTGTAAGGCCTTTAAAATGAATGTCTGGTCTGAAGTAAAAATTTGAAGATGAGCACAACATCATGGGCGGATCTTACAATCATTTTTGTTTGAGGCTTTAAACCCCTATTGTTGGCACATCTTTGTTTGTTTCTGTGCAAATGTTTCCAATATGTGGGTATTGCTGTTTAGATGGTTCGAGAAGTTATATGAAACAGCTTTCAGAACTATGTTTGAACTTCGGTAAAGTTGTGCAGGTCTTGGGCCATGAGTTTTCGATTCAGTGCACATGTCATGTAGCTGTCGCACTCACTTTTTTTTTTATAAAGTCATTCAATAGCATTTTTGTCAGATCGCAAGAGAGTAGTGGTGGATTTTGCATTTTTGGATAGTAGTTGTCAGGTGTTTGTTAAGTAGGAGATTGTGGAGTCAAGACCACATCCCTGGGATTGATTTAATCTTGCTGCATCCCATGCCTTATTTTCAGGATTGTATAGAGGAACTAACCTTTTTTGTGAAGTGCATACCAGGACAAACATTCGAGGAAGTGGGTGTTTCAGAGTTCTATCCATTTTAATGAAGGGCATTTACGCAGTTTGTGTTGTTAGTTGACTACTTAATCAACTTTCTCAAAGCTCTTTGTGGTCACTAACTTCCATTTGGCATACTGAAGTTGAAAACATTTCAGTTAGAATTCCTGGATGACAATATAGTAGACCAACATTTAATATTTAAACATATATTTGGTTTAAACACGCTGGTTGGTGGATTCCGCTCATGTACATACTTGCATTCATAAGTTATCTTACACATCTAACTCATCCAAAGTTTGTGTTCCTTCTTTGTATATTCTTTCTTCCAAGTTCCAATATACAAAATGTCCAAATGAACATGTCTTTAAAAGTAGAGAATAGTTCATACAACAAGCACTCTAAAGTGTAATTCCGTTAACAATTGCAATCACCTTGCACTAACGCCAACACTGTGGGCAGGCATAACAAACTACAGTGCCCCATTTTAAAATTTAATTGAGCAAGTGAAACATACCATTTGAATTGAATTTGAATTGAATTTGAGTAGGCAATAATAAAAACACATTTTTGGTGGCACATAACAAGATCAACCGTTCCCCCTCTGGCAAAGGTGGCAATCATTTTCTTAATACCCTCTCCTCTTCTGTTATGTTATGTTATGTTAAAGGATATTTATACTACGCACTATCACTACCGTAGTGTTCCCCTGGGGCTCCAGTTGATCTGAAAATAAAAGAGGGTGGGATGTGTTAGTGAGTGAAGTTAAGCGGGAAAAGAGCAAGAGAGCTGTGATGTGCCGTTGGCAGCCTTAGTTCTGCTAACACCGTTCGCTGATCTTAGGTGTGCTTTTCTTTCAGTAGCCATCATGTGTTGTTGTGCTAGACTACGATGTTAGAGTACTATCACAATTATTCCAATAAAATAAGAAAATGAGCCCCTAACTGATGAGAATTCTTATAAAAAGAGAACCATTACTTGGTCAAATTCTTTCAGTGGAAGAGAGTTTTTTAAGCAAGTGCCTGTCTTGTACATATTTGAAAAAGTGTTCCTGCAGGAGATAAAAATGACTATCCAATTGTTCAAATGAGGGAATGAACCTGCCTGAATGTTCTGTCCCAGGTAACATAAAAGAATCTCATGCCAGCACCTAACAGTTCCTTTTAACCCACAGATGGGTGAGATTGTGTACTGTTAGCAAATTTGACTTCCCCATATGTCATGCCATGTTACCAACAGAGCACACAACACATCAGATGGACGTTCCAAACTTAGGGGGTAATTCATAGAATTCAGCGCACAAGTGGCGCACGCGGCTGGCGCACAGTGTGCGTGTGCGAATCCCTGCGCCAGCCGCGTGCGCCAAAACCCATTTCCGCGCACAGCGTATTCATGGATTCCAGCTACCAAAACCAGCCGTGGCGCACAGTGGCGCAGCGACCCTGCAACAGCGCCAGTTACGCCCCCAAGAACGCCTCTCGCGCAGGGAAAAGCCATCAAAATCCCCAATCCAGCGCAAAGGGCTGCGCTAACCCTGTATCAGCACGCCAAGCGTGCTACATGTATCACTGGGGTGCGCGGGAAGTACCTCACGTCATTTCAGCTGGGTACGTGCATTTCAGGGGTGCGCGGGAAGTTTCACACGCGATTCCATCAGGGTACGTGTATTTCAGGGGTGCGCGGGAAGTTCCACATGCGATTTCAGCAGGGTACGTATATTAAAGGGGTGCGCTTGAACTTCCACACGTGATTCCATCAGGGTACGTGTACATCAGGGGAACGCAGGAATTTTCACACGTGAATTCAGCAGGGTACGTGTATTCCAGGGGTGCGCGGGAAATTCCACACGCAAATGTCCAGGCTATGTGTATTTCGGGGTGCGCGGGAAGTTTCACACGCAATATCAGCAGGGTACGTGTATTCCAGGGGTGCGCGGGAATTTCCACATGCGAATGTCCAGGCTATGTGTATTTTGGGGTGCGCGGGAAGTTCCACACGCGATTTCAGAAGGGTACGTGTATTCCAGGGGTGCGCCTGAACTTCCACACGCGATTTCAGCAGGGTACGTGTATTACAGGGGTGCGCGGGAATTTTCACACGTGAATTCAGCAGGGTACGTGTATATCAGGGGTGCGCGTGAAGTTCCACACGCAAATGTCCAGGCTATGTGTATTTCGGGGTGCGCAGGAAGTTTCACACACGATATCAGCAGGGTACGTGTATTCCAGGGGTGCGCAGGAATTTCCACACGCGAATGTCCAGGCTACGTGTATTTCGGGGTGCACGGGAAGTTCCACACGCGATTTCAGCAGGGTACGTGTATTCCGGGGGTGCGCCTGAACTTCCACACGCGATTTCAGCAGGGTACGTGTATTACAGGGATGCGCTTGAACTTCAACACGCGATTCCATCAAGGTACGTGTATTACAGGGGTGCGTGGGAAGTCACACACGCAAAGTCAGCAGGGTACGTGCATGTCAGGGGTGCGCGGAAAGTATCACACGGGATTCCATCAGAGTACGTGTATTACAGGGGTGCGCTTGAACTTCCACACGCGATTCCATCAGGGTACGTGTATTCCAGGGGTGCGTGGGAAGTCACACACGCGAAGTCAGCAGGGTACGTGCATGTCAGGGGTGCGCGGAAAGTATCACACGCGATTCCAACAGGGTACGTGTATTACAGGGGTGCGCGGGGAGCACCACACGTGAATTGCACGTGTGGGTCCTCCCAGGTGTTCCCTCTACACCCTCCACGGCCCCTGCAGGTGGCTCACACCACAGGGGCCTACCCTGCACATGTCCTGCAGGCACCCCATCCACCATGGCCATGACCCCAGCCAACCCACATGTCAACTTGCACAACTGCCCACCAACTCATGTCCCCACCACCCCCACCCCCCAGCAGTGCAGGGGCAGCCTCCACCAGGCCCCCACCCATGTCTCCCACCACCCCCACCCCCCAGCAGTGCAGGGGCACCCTCCACCAGGCCCCCACCCATGTCTCCCACCACCCCCACCCCCCAGCAGTGCAGGGGCACCCTCCACCCAGCCCCCACCCATGTCTCCCACCACCCCCACCCCCCAGCAGTGCAGGGGCACCCTCCACCAGGCCCCCACCCATGTCTCACACCACCCCCACCCCCCAGCAGTGCAGGGGCACCCTCCACTCGGCCCCCACCCATGTCTCCCACCACCCCCACCACCCAGCAGTGCAGGGGCAGCCTCCACCAGGCCCCCACCCATGTCTCCCACCACCCCACCCCCCAGCAGTGCAGGGGAAGCCTCCACCAGGCCCCCACCCATGTCTCCCACCACCCCACCCCCCAGCAGTGCAGGGGCACCCTCCACCAGGCACCCACCCATGTCTCCCACCACCCCCACCCCCCAGCAGTGCAGGGGCACCCTCCACCAGGCCCCCGCCCATGTCTCCCACCACCCCCACCCCCCAGCACTGTGGGGCACCTGCCAGCAGGCCCCCACCCATGTCCAACTCATGTTCCCCACCACCCCCACCCCCCAGCACTGTGGGGCACCTGCCAGCAGGCCCCCACCCATGTCCAACTCATATTCCCCACCAACCCCACCCCCCAGCACTGTGGGGCACCTACCAGCAGGCCCCCACCCATGTCCAAATCATGTTCCCCACCACCCCCACCCCCCAGCACTGTGGGGCAACTGCCACCAGGCCCCCACCCATGTCCAACTCATGTTCTCCACCACCCCCACCCCCCAGCAGTGCAGGGGCATCCTCCACCAGGCCCCCACCCATGTCTCCCCCCACCCCCACCCCCCAGCACTGTGGGGCACCTGCCAGCAGGCCCCCACCCATGTCCAACTCATGTTCCCCACCACCCCCACCCCCCAGCACTGTGGGGCACCTGCCAGCAGGCCCCCAACCCATGTCCAACTCATGTTCCCCACCACCCCCACTATTTATGTTTCCTTTAATACATATTTTTCTATCGAACTTCAATGTGTAGTATCATCTCATTGGTTTCATGCATATCATGATATGGGTTTTGAGATTCACTGACACCCATTGGGTGTATGTGAGGGACATGTGTTTGTTTCGAAACTTGCAATTGGTGTTCTGTCATGTAATTGCCATTTCAGAGTGGGTGGATGCAATACTCAGGTGGGTGTTTTGCATTTGGAGGCTGACTATAGGGACCAGGGATCTAGATTGTGATGACATGTTGGCTGGGGAACATGAGTTGGGGCCTGCTGGCAGGTGCCCCACAGTGCAGGGGGGTGGGGGTGGTGGGAAACATGAGTTAGACATGGGTGGGGGCCTGCTGGCAGGTGCCCCACAGTGCTGGGGGGTGGGGGTGGTGGGGAACATGAGTTGGACATGGGTGGGGGCCTGCTGGCAGGTGCCCCACAGTGCTGGGGGGTGGGGGTGGTGGGAGACATGGGTGGGGGCCTGGTGGAGGGTGCCCCTGGTGGCTGGGGGTGCAGGGGGACATGCGTTTGTGGGCAGTAGTGCAAGTTGACATGTGGGTTGGCTGGGGGGCATGGCCATGGTGGATGGGGTGCCTGCAGGACATATGCAGGGTAGGCCCCTGTGGTGTGAGCCACCTGCAGGGGCCGTGGAGGGTGTAGAGGGAACACGTGGGAGGACCCACACATGCAATTCACGTGTGGTGCTCCCCGCGCACCCCTGTAATACACATACCCAGATGGAATCGCGTGTGAAACTTCCCGCGCACCCCGAAATACACGTAGCCTGGACATTCGCGTGTGGAACTTCCCGCGCATCCCTGTAATACACGTACCCTGATGGAACCGCGTGTGAAACTTCCCGCGCACCCCTGATATGCACGTACCCCGCTCAATCGCGTGTGTAACTTCCCGCGCAACCCCGAAATACACGTACCCCGCTCAATCGCGTGTGTAACTTCCCGTGCAACCCCGAAATACACGTACCCCGCTCAATCGCGTGTGTAACTTCCCGCGCACCCCCGAAATACACGTGCCCCGCTCAATCACGTGTGTGACTTCCCGCGCACCCCCGAAATACACGTACCCCGCTCAATCGCGTGTGTAACTTCCCGCGCAACCCCGAAATACACATACCCCGCTCAATCGCGTGTGTAACTTCCCGCGCACCCCGAAATACACGTAGCCTGGACATTCGCATGTGGAACTTCCCGCGCACCCCTGTAATACACGTACCGTGATGGAATCTCGTGTGATACTTTCCGCGCACCCCTGATATGCACATACCCCGCTCAATTGCGTGTGTAACTTCCCGCGCACCCCCGAAATACACGTACCCCGCTCAATCGCGTGTGTAACTTCCCGCGCAACCCCGAAATACACGTACCCCGCTCAATCGCGTGTGTAACTTCCCACGCACCCCCGAAATACACGTACCCCGCTCAACCGCGTGTGTAACTTCCCGCGCAACCCCGAAATACACGTACCCCACTCAATCGCGTGTGTAACTTCCCGCGCAACCCCGAAATACACGTACCCCGCTCAATCGCGTGTGTAACTTCCTGCACAACCCCGAAATACACGTACCCCGCTCAATCGCGTGTGTAACTTCCCGCGCACCCCCGAAATACACGTGCCCCGCTCAATCGCGTGTGTAACTTCCCGAGCACCCCCAAAATACACGTACCCCGCTCAATCGCGTGTGTAACTTCCCGCGCACCCCCGAAATACACGTGCCCCGCTCGCACAGGCCCAATTGCTGTCTGTTGCCACTTTTGTAATGCGCAGGGACGCTACCGCCTGCCTTTGTGTGGTGGACGTGTTTCGGCTTGTGCGTGTCTTTGGCTGTGCGTGGCTTTGCCCTATTCGATTCCATGAATACGTGTGGTTCGAGTGCATGTAGGCGTTCCGTCTGCTTCCCTGCAGTAGATCCCCAGTTACGCCCTTATTTTCACGCGTTGTTCCCCATTCCGCGCGTTACGCCCCGTGTTCCGCCCACTTTCTGGTGCATGCGCCGAGGTTGTGCGCTTTCACTGTGCGCGTTGCGCACGCCTTTCGGGATGTTGCAGTGACGTGTGCGCCATGCACGGGTTTGGCGCACATCCCGAGGAAAACACGCGCAGGGACTTCCATGAATCGCACGCGTGCGTCTGTTTTTTTGCGCTTGCGCAAAGATTTTCGGCGCACGTTTGTTCCATGAATCGGCCCCTTAAAGTCAACACAATGTGTGACCACTACAGTGCTCAATGGATCGCAAGCTAGGTTTGTGTTGTAAACAAATATAATACCCCACATAAATGAAAGCTCAGAAGTCTTTCCAATCAAGATAATTGAGCCTCATCACGAGTTTGGACTGAGTCCTTAAATACAGCGGTAACTGTATTACTGCTGCATTTAATGGCTGGCCAAATCACGAGTTGGGTGTAAATTGGCATTTTTACCTGCATCTTTTTCCTTGAGGTAAAAAGGACAATGTTCGGGCTGTTTTCAGGGAATGGGGATTTGCCGCCCCCCACAACTCGTGATCTGGTGCAAATAGCCCCAGACTGATTTGGGGTAGCGCTATTAGTATTGGACGGTATCCAGCGGTACTACCACTGGATACCGTCCAACTCGTGATGAGGCCACTAAGAAGTAACTCATGCTGATTGGCCAGAGCAGCACATATCTAAGCTTGAAGATCCAGTACAGAGAGTCCTTCATTCTTCCAATCACAGTACAAGCAGTTCCAGCTGGGTGAAGGGTTTTCTGATGCCAAACAAATTTGTATATGTCAGAGAGAGTCCCTTTCAAGTTCTCCGACCTAACATGCAACATTAGGGTGTGGAATACATACAAATATTTCGGAAGCATAACCTCAGAAATAACCAGACCTCCAAGAACTACTGATGGAAGTACTGATTCTTATCACTGAGGGGTCTTTATGCAAAGTCACCCCCCCCACCCCCCAGGTAGGTTTATTTTCTTAGGCAATAGCATATTCAGTGACATTCCCAATCATTGATTGGGCCATCCTGATGAAAATTATGTAGCTCAACGGCCTCATTACGACCCTGGTAGAAGACCATGGTGCTATTAGCACCATGGTCCATGCCGGTAAGTTACCGGCTCTGCCATGGAGAAAGGGGGAATTACCACTCCATTACAAGGTTGGCGGGCCGGTAATTCCCCCTTCCTCCATGGCCCTTCCCCATTCCCATTTTTGCCCCATAGGGCTCAATGGGAATGGGGAAGGCGCTAAGTGTGGTGCCGCAAATTGCGGCACTGTAATTAGCACCAAGGTCCCTTTGCGGGTCCCTACTTTAACGGCTGGTTAACACCAGCCGTTAAGGTCGCGTCCCGCAAAGGGACCTCGTAATTAGGCGCTAATAGGTTATCGGTGCCGCAGCCTTTTACGGCGCCGTTAACCCATTAGCGCCTGGGTCGTAATGACTCAAATTCCACTGCACACCCCTAAATCTTCAGTATTGCCTTTACAGAGTCTGACCAATATTTAATTACATCATTACAGTCTAACACAAGCTTGATCAGTTCTCAATATTAAAGGATCGAATCACCCTATTCCCGAATAGCAATCTGCTAAATATATATGTAAAAAAAGGACTGACAGGAGGGGCAAACCTGTTAGGTAAGCCTATTAAAAGAAAACGTCCACCACTGCCCATCTAACAACTTAGCTCAGAGCACAGAACCTTTCACCAGACATTTACCCTACCAATAAACACACTTGAAAGCCCAACCCTTGCCACTACTGTTATTGAACACCCGCTTGCTCCCTGCGCATGCAGATGAAATAAGATCTCTGCTTGAAGATCGCCGTCCGGCATTATTATGTCTTCCGTAGATGTGGTTGCTGGGTAGCTTGGCCCCCTCTCTTGTACAAGCTGTCCCCTCAGGCTTTTGCATCCTACATGCAGATCGACAACCACCTCATCATGGGGGTGGAATTGCAGCCATTTATAGTGCTGAATTTACTATAACCCAACTTGACTGCCCCCAAGACATCCCCATGGAGGCTCTCCTTTTCAGATGTGTAATTTCATCGACGAGCACCTGTCACTTTCTACTTATATATCGCCCCCCCTGGCGCCACCCAGCTCCAAAAGTATCTTTCTTGAACAATTCCCTGATGTATTGGCCAATCTTCAGGTGCAGTATACTCAATTGGTGGTGTTGGGTGTTTTCAATTTGAAATTTAATTTACCCAGAACCACAGTTCTTGAATTGTTTGCTGATAGCTTGTCAGATCTCGAACTCTATCAGCATGTAAATTAGGTGACATGCTGGATCTGATTTTTTGCTGAAGAATCATTCCTGACTATTCAGTCTATTGAACCTATAATGTGGTCATATCACTTCCTAGTCTCTTGTATGCTTGAAGCTGTAGGCAAACCAACTAAGATCTCAGTGGGTAAAATCTGACAGGTTTCCTGGCGTACTGCAGACACCTAAAGAATGGTTACCTTGATCCATGCCAAATGTTGTACTGCCACAGTGGCCTCACTGTCCCTTCTTTCGCAATCATTTTTAGAGGCTGCTAATATGGCTGCCCCCTTACGCCTTGTCCAGCCTCATAGCCTGCCATCTGAACCGTGGTTTACGGACCTTTTGAGGGACGCCCGTCTTAAACTGCGACAGGGTGAACGTAAATGGCGGAGTACATATGACCCAGCACAAAAAATACAATACAAATCCTGTTCAAGAGCCTACTCTTCTACCATCTACTAAGTTTGAGCCCTCTCCATGGCAGCCTAGGGCCCTCTTTTCTGCAGTTAAGGCTCTCTCCTCATCGGAGAAATTGACTCCCAACGTTACTCCTACGCAAGAGCTATGTGATGCCTTGTCACAATATTTTATCACGAATATCGATACCATCGGACAAAACATATCTATGATAGCTACAACAGCTCCTCTTGTCACAATTAACTCCTCTAGTCCAGTTACCACTCACTCTGCAACGAAGAGCTGGTAAATTTTTCCCAGATTCTCCAAAGAGACAGTTTTAGCGGCTATTCAAAAAATGTAATCCTGCTCCCCTTGTGATTCCAATCCCTTACGGATTATGAAAGACATCACCCTGGATCTCCTCTCTGATATCACAGTGGCCATTAATGACTCCTGTCAGTTTGGTATGGTACCACAGTAACTGAAGGCAGCTAGGGTAATCCCCCTTTTGAAAAAAAACATCCCTAGACCCCACAGTTCTATTTAATTTCCGCCCAATTTGACTTCTCCTTCTCTTATCTAAACTCCTAAAGTCACTGTTGTCACCTCTGCTCTCTACTTTTCTTGAATCCTCCAATCTTCTGGATCCTGCCTAGTCTGGTTTTCAACCAGGCAGAGGCACTGAGAGCATACTGGTCGTCGTTCAGGATGACATGGCCAGGCTGGTGGGCGCAGGTGGAGTGGGTGCCCTGATTCTGTTAGATCTCTCAGCGGCATTCAACATGGTCAACCACTCCATTCTGCTATCCCGCCTTGCCCATTTGGGCATATGGAGGCAAGTATTGGCCTGGTTCACGTCATTCCTGGTGGATCATACCCAGACCCTATCTATGCCACCCTTTCTTTCTGCTCCTTGTCACCTCTGTTGTGGAGGTCCACAAGGCTCCTTCTTGTCTCCAATTTTATTTAACCACTATATTTGGGCCCTTGTGTGTTTGATCTGCTCCTTCAGCGTCAGATGCTATTCGTACGCCGACGACACTCAGATGCTGATCCGATTAGATCTTGATCAGGCTGAGGTGTTGTTGTGCCTGCGGGAATGTTTGGCGGCCGTGGATGAACTGCAATTGGCTCAAATTGAATGGAGACAAAACCAAGGTGATGATGGTGGGCTGTTCTCCTGATTCCAGACTCTTGGTGTCCTCCTTTTGGCCTCTATCTTTGGGTCAACTCCCAGTGCCGGTCAGAAAAGTGAAAAATCTGGGGGTTATCCTCTCAGCATCATTATCTATGGACAAACAAGTTACAGTGATTTGCCAAGCTGGACACTTCCAGTTACAAATTCCAAAGAAGAAGGTCCTTCCCATGATTCCTGCTTCACTGCGTCCGCCAGTGGTGGCAGCCATGGTGATATTGCGGTTAGATTACTGCAACTCCCTGTATCTGGCTCAACCTAAGGGCCTGATTCAACAGCTGCAATGATTGCAGAATCTAGTGGCACGTGTAGCAACTGGTATGCCTTTTGGTGCACACATGTCTCCTGTGCTTCATGCCCTCTATTGGCTCCCGGTGACCAATGGGTCAATTTTAAGGCACTGCGTATCGTTCATCGCACCCTCCATGATCAGGGCGCTGAATACATCCAAGCTAAGTTTACCTGCTATAATCCTAGCCGTAACTTTCGTTCCATCTCGGCCGATCGGTTTGGTGGTTCCGATGAATAAGCGGACACGGGTGGGTGGCCGGGCGTTCTCCGTAACTGCTACGGCTCTATGGAATGACCTCCTGCTTCATATTAAGAAAATCTCTAATTACTTAGCCTTTAGAAAGGCCGTTAAAAACTACTTATTTTAGGATTAGCTGCGTTCTCTCCGGCTGCAGCCTCTTTCCCATTGCGCCAAGATACCCTTGGGTGACCGTACCGCTAACATAACATAACATAACAGTGTCACCCAAAGAATCCCACGGCCCACCCTATCAAAACCAAAAGCTTTTCTGCATCAATAAAAGTGCTGAAGAGGCAGAGATCCCCGAAGGCATCAACAAGTGCTTCTTAACTGCAGCATCAAACTTGCCCAACTTTTTCTATTTCTACCACCATAATGTGTTGTGCTCTTATAGAGTATGTATTTACCAATCCCCTAAAATAAGCTTTCCTTGAATCCCATACTAGGACCGGTCAGCAATACATTTGCAAAATCTGAGATCCACTAAAAACTTAAAATTAAATATATGTGCCCTTGTCTTGCCCGACCGATAAGAAAACCCAGAACTCAATTTAAGATTGTTTGTACTTATTTATTTGTTAAGATTTATATTTGTATTTGTATTTATTTTATTTGTAAAGCGCTCCTGGCCCTGAGGCATCTGGGCGCATGTATAGGCAGGTTACATACACAAATATACAATAATAATTAAAAATTATACAATAACTTACACATGTTCCAAAGCGTAGGCAGTTAATAAAGGTGAAAATACATATATACAATATATACAATAATTACATAGTTACATATTATGATCCGTCAGTACACATAATTTAGTAGGAGGTACAGACCAGGTGATAGCAACAGTGAGGGACTCAATAGGGAGTGGGCCTCCAGGTGGGATCCCTATAAAGTCCATATATAGGAGGCTAGACTAACGCAGAGTCCAGTTCCTGTAATAAACGTTTAGTATTACTCTTGAATGAGTGGAAGGAAGGTTCTGATCTAAGGGATGAAGGAAGCGTGTTCCATAGCTTGGTTGCAAAAACTGGGAAACTGGAGCCCCCTGAATTTTGGAGTTTGAATCTCGGTATGGACATTGTATGGGCTTGAGCAGCTCTAAGTGGTCGTGAGGACGTATGAGGGGAGAGTCGGTTAGTGAGGTAAGCTGGGGCGAGATTCGCCCTTACTTTTTGTATTAGAGCAAGTGTTTTAAGGGAAATTCTGTGCTTGACCGACAACCAGTTCATGTTACGTCTGGAGTCCGAAATGTGAGACTTCTTCGTGATGTTAAGGGCTGTCCTGATGGCATTGTTTTGCGTTACTTGTAGCTTGTTGATGTTTTTTTGGCTGGTTCCTAAGTAGAGGGCGTTGAAGTAATCAATTTTGGGCATAACTAATGTTCTAGCAAGCGTGATGCAGTTGGGTGTCGTGAGGAATGGCCTACATGAAGTGATTAGTTTGCAAGTGTAAACTGATGCTGCTACCACAGCGTTTGTTTGTCTGGTGAAAGATAGGGTGGTGTCAAGGTAGATACCAAGGGTTTTTGTGTTATTCGAAACCTTGATAGTGTTGCCGTCGATGGAAAAGGATTTGAAGGCCGGGTCAAGCTTATTAAGTCTAGCGTGAGAGCCAAGGATTAACAACTCAGTTTTATTGTCGTTTAAACAAAGACTGTGTTGTGCCATCCAAGCTTGTATTTCTGAATAGCTATCATTGAGGACTTTATTGTCTGCTGCATGGTCTCCCCTGATGGGAATGAGTATCTGGGTGTCATCGGCATAGTTGGTATACGTGACACCCAGATAATCGAGGATGTTGAAGAGAGGCTTTGTAAAGACATTATAAAGCGTAGGGGAGACACATGATCCTTGCGGGACCCAACACGGTACTGGCGAGGATTCAGCAGAGTCAGTTGGAGAGAAGACCCTCATGGTTCTGTTAGCAAGGAAGGACCTGATCCAAGGTGTGGCTGAGTCAGAGAAGTGTGCTGCTATTTTCAGGTGATCGCAGAGTGTTTGGTGATTGACCAAATCAAAAGCAGCTGAGAGGTCAAGCAGTAGTAGGAGTGCTAGTTTACCCTTGTCTTTTATGTCCTGAATTTGTGTAGTGAGGTCAATCAAGGCTGTTTCCATGCTGTATCTGAGTCGTAAGCCTGATTGCCTAAGCCCCAAGAGATATTGGTTTCAAGGTAAGCCTGAATTTGCAGATAGGCAGCCCGATGAAGTATTTTTAGTAAGAAGGGAACCGTTGTGATGGGCTTATAATTGGACAGGGTTGGTCGGGTCAAGTGTAGGTTTTTTGATTAGAGGGATAACCCAAGCGTCTTTTAGGTTGTCAGGTATAATACCAGTTTTAAAGGACGTGTTGGTAAGGTTAGTGATAAAAGGGGCAAGGTCGTGTGCAGCTACTTTGATAATAGAAGCAGGGCATGAATCACCTTGATAATTGGGGTGGTTTAAGCTTCCTAATGATGTTTTCCACTTCCCATGTAGACAAAGGTGAGAAGCTGAATGGTTTGCATGCAAACTCAGGCATGGTACTCTTATCTAAAGGTTGTTTGTATTCTGGATCTAAAAGTTGGTTGCATTTTTTGGTATTGATTTTAGTTTGTAACAGTGACATTTTGTCAACAAGAGCCTTCTGGATGTCGGTACACCATAGGGCATTAGTGATACATTTGTCAGTGGGGGCAATAGGAGATTCCAATTCTTTTAGTATCTTAAACAATTCATTTCTGTTAGATTGAGCTAGTATGATGCGTTTATTGTAGGTGTCTTTTTTGGCGAGGATCTTTGTAGTTGAACGATGCTAAGGTCAATGTATTTTTATTGGTAAAAGAGGAGCAGTTTTTCCAGTGTGCTTCAGCCGTTCTCTTGGCGTAGCTCTCTTAGGTGCAGTGTAAACCAGGAGTTAAGGTGAGGTGGTGGTTTAGGTTTACGCAACTTTAGAGGGGCAATGGTGTTTAATGCTTTCAGTATGGTTTGATTATAAGTGTCCACTAGGACAGTGGGGTCTGAAGAAGGTGTTTTATTGAGAAGGGGACGTATTAATCGGAGGAGTTTATCTGTAGTGATGTCTTTCTTGTTCCAGGTGTGGATGGCTGGGGCAATGATTGGTATGGGGCAGTTTGTCGTGGCTTTGATGGAGAAGGTTATTTTATGGTGATCAGACCAAATACGAGGTGAGATGGATAGTAGCTCAGTTGTGCAATTTTGTGCAATTTAGGTCCGCGAGCCAGTCAAGGGTTCTTCCTTTATTATGTGTGGGCTCGTGGATGTGGTGGGTGTAACCAAGGTCCGATAATGTGCTAGCCAAGTCAAGGGCATTGGTATCAAAAGGGTCGTTAAACCCAAGATTGAAATCGCCAAGTATAATACTTTGCGAGTTGGGTTTGGCATTAGTGGGTAGGAGGGTCATAATGTCCTCTTGGAAGGTAGAGATGGGTCCTGGTGGACGGTAGATAAGATGAACTGTTGCTGTGTGATTGGCTAAAAGAGCCAATTTAATAGATAAAGATTCAGCAGAGGGAATTTGCAGATTGTTAATAACTCTGATGTCGATAGTGTTTTTGAAAATGAATGCAATGCCACCTCCTTTCACCTGGTTGGTGTTTCTATCACGTCTAATGATAGCATAGTTGTCTGGGATGGCCAAGGCCAAGGATGGGCCTGATGCCACATTTAGCCAAGTTTCAGTGAGTGCGAAAAGGTCAGGTTTTTTAGTGGTTATGAAATCAACGATGTCCAAAGCATGGGCAGGGAGGGATCTAGCATTCATCAAGGCTGCCTTGATCACGGTATCTTTTGAATAGTTTTCTGCTTGGGGAGGTGAGTATCAGACAAAGCGTTTCCAACTGGGCTGGTTTCTGATTCACTGGCCGTATTTGCAGGATTGTTGAGCTGCGGCAAGTATTTATTTCTCTTGCGTGAAGGTGAGAGAAGAGTATTAGTACACAGTCTAGCTCCTATCCTTAAGTTTCTGAATATAGTGCTGGGGTGATAGGACAGTGATGAGGCTTGAGCAGAGTCACTTTTGGTAATGTCGAGATAGGAAGGTTTGCTGTTGTTAGTCCTTAGGTATTAACACCATTTAGAAGAGGTGACTCGGGCGCACAATCTAAGATTTCTGATAGAGGTGAAGTAGGGTTGATTGGGTGTAGGTCTAGTGGCAAAGTGATGAAGCCAAAGGGCTGGGTCGTTCAGATAAGGGTTACCACAAGGCATGGTGTTGGTGTTAAGCCACAGAATATGAATATTGCTTATTATAGTGGAAAGTGGAGATGTGTGATGTCGGCTAGGTAGGCTGGGAGTGAACACGTGCGTGTAGTACTGGTGGATCCAGAGCATAATGTGTGTGCTGGATGTGTATGGAGGTTGCAAAAATAATGCTATGCATGGGATAGTTACAAATAGAGGGGCAATTAGTGCTGATATGTTCCAGCTGCCGGTGATGGCATGTGATAATCATGCATGTAGAAGATATGTAGTTGGGGGAACGGGTACCTAGCACATAGTGGCAACAATAATTATCTAGACAGAGGTGCTAGGAGATGGTAGGGTGCTCAATGAGTAGAGGCAAGTAGGCGCTATAGTCCTAGAGATTGAGTGGTACATTCATGTTTAAGTTATTACACTAAGGTAGCAGAATGGCTGGTATTATAGTACATTGGACTGTAAGAAGCAGTGTGTACTAGCACGCTAGCATTTGCTAAGGACTTGTTAAGAGCATAGTGCAAGATCAGAGTAGCCGATGAAACGGAGTAGTTGTGAAAAGGCAGAATGTTTGGAGAAAAACAGGAAGGCACAAATGTAGCAGTACAGGCAGTGAATACGGGTGTAAAGGTGCAGCGTATTGAGACTCTAAGGCCCCGCTAGATATTAAAAAAGGAGCGCAGACAATGATAAAGGCATTCCATGTTTAGGGCAGGCTAGTAGTATATTTACAGTACAGGAGTCAATAATTGATTGCATAACAGAGGAGGACTATGAAGACACTTTTAAGTAAAGTCGATGGTATTAGGTAACGCAATCAAAATCCAAGTATGCAAGAATGCATGGAAAACGTTAACTAGGGGAAGGAAGGCCAGGCTAGGTAAACAAATAGAGTTACAATATGACACAAGCGGAATTCACAACAACATTCGTATGCGAACAGAGACAAACAGGTATGTCGTGAAAGGAGCGGCCATGCAATGTCAATACAGTAAGTAGACAGCCAATCCGGCTATTTGCCGACTGTGCAACAGTTATTAAAATGATATTTACTAGGTGAAGTGAGACGATCTAGGCCAAGTAACAGTAAAGCAAAGTCAGGTGGCGCCACGGACACCATATGTTGGCAGAGTTGCCTGACTCGAAAAGGTAGATTACAAGGATCAAAGTCTGGCAAGTGGGGAATGGCAGTGAATAGGGTGGGTGCAGTTTACCGATGTCCACTGGCAGCACGGAATACAGCCACTGCCGGGTGGTAATAGGCAGGGGTTCTAGCCCTGTGCACTGTTAGCACTGCACAGGCACAGGACAGGTATAGTCCTTATAAAGTGGTACTTCGAACGTGGGATGGCTCACACCTACCGGTTTGTGATAGGGCAGATAAGGTAATATGCAACCAATCTGGCTGCTGGATTCAAGGCAGGTGTTCTTCCTTAGCTGGGAGACAGCTCACAATGGAGGGGCAGCCATCTTGGAATGATGAAAGCTGCATGTATTGTAATGGCGTTGAAGCCTACACGGCTAAAAAACAAGGTAGTGGGCGCAATGCCAGATAAAGGGCACAGTCCAAATTAGAGTGCTCCTTCTAGAATGCAATTTCTGCACAATCCTCAAATGTTTCAATTGTAATGAAAATAAGGTTGGTAAAGCCCTGTGGCTTACCTAATGATCAGCATACTCGGGACATGCTTCGTGAGGCTCCATCTGGCGACACTGCTCTGGCAGTGATGTAAGGAGCTCCTGCTCCTTGGATGCTGGAAGGCTGTAAGTGAGGCAGTGAGGCACAGGACAGGTATAGTCCTTATAACGTGGTCCTTTGAATGTGGGACAGCTCACGCCTACCGGTTTGTTATAGAGCAGATAAGGTAATATACAACCAATCCGGCTGCTGGATTCAAGGCAGGTGTTCTTCCTTAGCTGGTAGACAGCTCACAATGGAGGGATGGCCATCTTGGAATGATGAAAGCCGCATGTATTGTAATGGCATCGAAGCCTACACGGCTAAAAAACACGGTACTGGTCGCAATCCCAGGCATAGGGCACAGTCGAAATCAGAGCGCCCCTTATAGAATGCAATTTCTTCACGATCCTCAAATTTTTCAATTGTAATGAAAATAAGGTCGGCGAAGCCCGGTGGCTTACCTAATGATCAGCATACTCGTGACATGCTTCACGAGGCTCCATCTGGCGACACTGCTCCGGCAGTGATGTAAGGAGCTCCTGCTCCTTGAATGCTGGAAGGCTGTAAGTGAGTGAAACGTTCACCCTAGGGCATCTCGCCACTGATGAAGGTTGTGAGATGGGACAGTAGAAGGGAGTTGGATGGATTGCTGTTTATAAAGGTTATTGATACACTCATATTTTCACTGCTTTTCCGAAGGCAAGGTGATCTTTCAGCATGCGAATGTCAGATGGGAGAGAGTACCAGAGCTTTCATGCCTGGTCTGAAAAGGCATGGTCATTTTTTTTGAGGATACGAATATATGTGAAACAAGGCCGCGAGGTTAGCTCAGGGGCAACGCGTTCGTGTTGGTAGCCAGACAACACATAGTAACACTGATTTGAATCTCGGTCTTGCGCTTAGAAACTGGTCTCCAGTAGTAAGTGCTTTATGAAATAACTATTATAATGATTATAATAAGGCGACTCTTAATGCCATACCTGAGTGGTCTTGCTTGTGTGTGTTGGATGAATTTCTCCTGGATGAAGTAAGGGATCCTTCTATGGCATGACAGTGTATGATGAAAAGAGCCTTGCAGGTGATTCTCTGCAGGATAGGAAGCCATTGGAGTGAGCAGATAGCAGCAATGGTCATTGTGGTGGAGGCTGAATATGAGGTGAGCAGCACTGTGCTGATATAGCTAAAGCCTATATATTTGGATTTTATGCAGGCCAAGGCAAATGGTGTAAATTGTCCTACAGTAGTCAAGATATGAAGAGCTGAACGCAGTTATGATTGGGATTTTATGATCATTTTGGTTGAGGTTTATGATATACTGGTCCAAGGAAGAGGAAACCACTTTTCTTGAGTGAACTGATTTGGGCATTGCAGTTATCTCTGAATCAGTAACGATTCCTAAATGTCAGACATTTTGCACAGGGTTGGGGCAAAGGCACATGGATTGAGACCAGAGATTTGGGACTAGTAGGGAGGGTGAGAATTGAGAGTGATTATTTCTGATTTATCTGGGGCGAATTTGAGTCTATTAGCGTTCATCCAATTAGAGACCACTGAAGGATTGCCACATGGTGAAGGTGAGAAAGCCCAAGCTTTTTTTGATTTGTATTAAATAAATTAGGTGGGTAATCCTTCTCTGAAAGTTTGGTTTGCCCGCCTCACCCATTTCATAAAGCTCCATGGCTTAAGCATAGTTCACACATGGTCCCTGCTGCATCAGTCTGCTGACATTTGCAGCACCCGTCCCCCCAGTGGCACAGGGCAGGTTCAAATGTCAAATGTGCATATGTGACAGCTGCTGGGACACCATGTCCCTGCAGACAGAACTTGCATTTAGTTTCTGCACGCCTGATCCAAAATATCCTAATTTTAGCCCAACCAGTCTGCTGTAGACTAAGCCATACCTGGTTTTGGTATGATGACTGATAAGATCCCACAATTATCAAAGCCACACACTGTTCGATATCGTTTGATATCATACAAAAGTCAACCCTGTCACTAGCCTGCCTGTCTTCATGTCAGCAAGTGAAGCAAATGTCAGGAGGATGATCTTCTTTGACTCTGTGGTAGGAAGAGTAACACCTCCCCTCATGCCCAGCGGTTCTCGCCAGGAGATTTCCTATGAACTTTAGCTCAAAGAACAATGCTATTGGTATAGGGCTGATGATAACCAAGGCCAGTCTCATACAAAGATATTGTATAACAAAGGACCTTTGAAGCTGCAGAATAGCCAGAGAGAACATAGGGCAACTGGCAAGGGTTTTGCCATATTGATATTCTATGGGGCTCTCATTCCTTTCTGTCCCATCCACTTCCTGAAGAAAAAAGCACTCTGCGTATGATGCAAGAAGCAAAGGTCACTTGTCACAGTGACAGGGATTGGACCTCTTGCAGCAGTCTTGCTTTTGTACAATCCCCTGCAGCCTTTTATCTCTATATGGAATGGTTTCTCGCTGATTCTTTAATTTGACCGTGGACACAATGAAAAACAATCTCTGGACCATGTTGGAAGTCTAGTCCATTCCCATGTCCCCTGCCATAGAGGTGAAGTCAAGTGCATCCAAGGCAGAGGAGAGCTCTGTCCCCTAACTTTCCCCAGGGAACTTTGGGACATGACTAATGTTTGGACCAAGGTCTGCCACTCTGCCAGATGCACAGGTACTAGGGTCCTCACTGGAAGTGACAGATTCCTGCAGATGCCAGTCAAGCTCCTTGGACCAGAGGTGAAGAGCACATTAGACTATCATTGTCCCAGATGCCTCTAGAGTTGGACTCATAATACCTTGAGCAGTCTAAGGCTGTCTGAACTCCTGTTTCACCATTACAAACTGCCCTTAAACGTATTTGATTGAACTCAAATCCTTCAAACCACACAAGACCCACTGTGCTGCATTTGAGACTTCAGTCGACATTCAAACTACTGCTTGAATTGTTCAAACTGGTTTGACGCTACATCACAGAAACAGCACTCATTGCGACTTCAGCTCCAATATCAGCTCACCACTGCAGTAGCTTTCAAACCACTGTAACTTTGAACAACACATGGAACCACTTAGGACCTTTGCATTGACCCAACCCATTCCTTGACTCAAATCACTGGAAGCATTGAGTCCCATGCCAACTCAAACCTGTTGTAACGATCATCTAGAACAGGGGAGTTGCTAGGTCTGGAAAAGACCCGGGGCTAAGCTGATGTCGGTACTGTTGGGACTGGGGGCTAGCTAGTCTTTTGGCTGTAGCTTCTGAGATTCTATCCGGGGCTACAACCAAAAGATTAGGGGCTCTAGCCCCCTTGGCCCCCACCTAGCAACGCCCCTTATCTAGAACCACATTGACTGTCAAACCTAACATGGTGGACTCATTGAACCACACTGAATGCTGCATTGAAATGCATGCAGCTCAGTTTTGAACCAGACTTGATGATAAATCCTCCCCTTGACTAATGCAACTCTCCACATTAGAATCCAGTTCATTCTGCAATGACAGCACGTAGAAGTCTGGTCCGACACTGTCAAACCTCAATAAGGTACTATTGAGAGGTTCAGACTTTCGATCCAACTGTGGCACCTTTGTAACTGAGAAGCCCCCTATTGCACCTTTTTCTAAAAAAATACATATTCCTTTCAACTGACATTGTGCAATTTCTTGCCTTTTCACCCGTGCTCCAGTACCCAGACTGCTATCACGTGTTTTCTGCATTCTCTGTGTTACTTACACAAGGGTGGGTTTTTGTTAGTGTTATTCGTTTAGTTATTTGCACTCTTGAGTGTCTAATTTAAGAGTGTAGTCTTCCCTTGACCCACCATACCTCAAAAAGTAAACAAGGTATATCCCTTGGCATTGCCTGTGATTGGGATCACTGCTGGTTTCTAGTAGAGTGAGGAAGAGTAGGTGGTTTACCACTACTCATTCCTGTAGTCCTGCAGAGCAGTGTCATTATGTCACAAGACCTGCAGTTATTGCTTCACTGAATTAATGATTCCAATGCAGTAATTTCCGTCTTTCTAGTAGTTTGGTTAGCAATATTAATGAGTGGTTAATGCACCAAATGATGTTCTTACTTGATCTATGTCATCCCCATGTGGCCTTTTAACAAGAACATGAGTACACTATTTTACTGACTTAGCCATAGCCAGCTGAATGGGGCAACTATCCACCTGGCATATGTTAATCCGTCTCCCAAAGCTCCAGTCTCTTAGAGCTAATAGTACATTATGCTCACCACTAAAGGGAAGAGGTCAGTGGCAATAACTCATTTGCAGCACACTTGGCATTAATAGCTCCCACACCGCTCTGTAGGACAGGCATGAGACAGTTGAAGCACTATGTGTAATGCTTCATATGGCTCCGGTTTTCTTATTTCATCCTGATTATACCACAGTAGATAAACTCCAGGATTGTATCGCTCACAAACTATATTGGTCTACACTGCTGTGTCACAATGTTTTTGACTCAGCAGCTTTCATAATCATTTGTATATATATTGTATCGGGTTTCTAGCTAAAATATACCTTTTGTTTTAGAAAGGAATTTAATATACTATTATGAAAATAGAATTTACATTATAAATGACATTCTTTCCCATGTCTTTCTTTTTAGATATAGCGAATATTTACACAAACGTCTACTTGGAATTGCAAAATCCAAAAATGTGGATGTCTGAGATTTGTAATGCAAGAATAACTCGACCAATCTATGCACCAGGAGGAGCCAACATGAATAAAGAAGCTCAATCATTATCCACAGAGAATGTGGAAAGTGACATAAAAGGGCGACTGCACTAGGTTCCACTCCACCATGGCATCAGAGAAATGACAACTCTTCTGCTGCAAGACATGGATACCCTCATGTGCGGGCTAAATAGATACAATTGTATGCCCTTTCTTCCACACAACTGACAGTGTTTTTCATAAAAGAAATATCCAAGGTTCTTTTGTGCCCAAAGGCTTATTGAACTTGCAAATTAAACATATATTTCTCCTTAAATTGTTCAAATTTCATTTGATACATTTCAACAAGTACCCTTGATAATCTTGATGCATGCTGAGCTTTTCATTTCACTTGAAGTGCACAAAATATGTTCGGTCCTCTAGCACAATATTTTGACATATGGTGGCTTTCATTTGGAAAGTAGGCTTGGGTGTTTACTGCATTGAATCCCTGATGCAGAGGTCTGCAGCTCTTCAGACGTTTTGGTCCACGATTCCCATTAACTCTCATCATTGGCTGCGCAGTCTGGGTCCTACAGGAGTTCACCAAAACATCTAGAGATTCAAAGGTTGCAGATCCCCACTCTGATTTGTCACCTACACTGCAGACTTTGTTCTTGGGCATTTTCAGCAAGGTTGCCTCATGAGAAAATACCCACTTTCTTTAAACTATATTAGTCACATCTGAAGTCTTGGTTGAATGCTTAGTTTGCACTCTCTGTGTACATATTCTATCACATTCTCAGACTGCTGCTGCATTTCCTCTTTTCCCATTCTCAACCGTCTAAGATTGTCATATTACCATTGAGTGGTGAGCAATAGGCATAGGTGCAAGTACAAGCGATTCGTCATAGTACAATAGTTTTCATAGTCAATAGTCCACCTACCTCCGTATGACCACTCATCCATCCACTGTGTGTGAGCCTTGAGAATTCATATTTTGAAAGAAAAAGACCAGTAGACACTTTGGGCTCCTGAGGACCATGCGTGCACCTAGCTTTACATTTCCTAGAGGCCGATGCTTGGTTCTACAGCCATACCAGAAAGGATATGCCATTGTATAGAGAAAGGGTATTGGCAGTAAATTATGGGTATCTTTCAATCAACATCTGCTGGATGAAATGGATGATAGACCTACTGTTGTTTTGAAATGCCAGATTCAAAGAGTCCCTCAAACCTCAACACATTCAAGTGTTAAGGGTGTGTGTGTGTGTGTGTGTTGTGTAGATACTTTCCTGCAACTTTCCAGAACATTATCAGTCTGTCCTCTTATTTGATGAAGCTGTTTTCCTTAGACTCCTCAAGGTATGTAACAGTCATTATGGTAAGTTTTCCACATCATCATGCATACCCAGGAAAGAGAGCACTTTGGAGAAGACACAAAGTGAATCGCCCAGCTTGGCCATGACTTTAACTGGAAGGCCCAGATCCAAGAGAATGCCCCTTTAGCAGAATGAACAGTGGTTTTGTGGCTGTCTATTGATATATTTTTCTGCAACAAGAATGTATTTCAGGGTATTTATATGGGTCTTAACACTTAAGCGCTATACAAAGAAATCTAAATGGTACAATAAATATGTTAATGTTATATAAACAGATCAAGGAGACAGAAAATGGTCCTTAAGGTGAGATTTTAAGAGAGGAAATGAGGATAGAGACCACAAGGAAAGAGAGAGAGCATTCCAGTACTAAGGTGTAAGTAGATAGGTACAAGAAGTTCAAGGCAAAGCTAAATGGAAGAGGGACTGAAACTGTAGAGTGCAAGAAGGAGACTAGAACAAGATAAGCAGGTGCTAAACTGAGTTATTAAATTATGCTGAGAAATGATAAAGTAGACCGGGTTCAAAGGACAGCCACTGTAATTAATATAAATTTGACATTGTAATCTAAATCTTACCATTTCAGCATGCACGGCAAACAATCAAACCCCTTAGTATCGGTCCCTCTAGCCTCGAGCATCACCTCAATCCATGTTTATTGTTGGTCAGAGGAAATGTCCAGACCCCTCTGCAAGCTCTCATGCACTTAAGAGATTAAATCTTCTTTCTGCAAAACTACCAGGTCACAAACCCTCTGGCTGGTTTGTCGGCTGACCATCTGCTTAGTTAATAATTACTCCTCCTCCGGCCTCCAATCCTGCAAAACTAGTTCCCAGATGCTCAGAATGCATCCTGAAAACTCATGGCTGCAGAGATTTAATAGATTTATAAAGAGAACACACTGCATGTAGATTTATAAATTCCCTATGTATGTATCTGAGTGTGCATGCAGCTTTAATAAATATTGTCACTTCTTTACAGTGGGTCCTCCGTGATCAGTCCCCTTCACTTTCCTCGCATGCGAATTATGAAACTCCTTGCCGCCCAATCTCTAGGCACTTCATCGCAAACCATATCTGGATTGGGTTTTATATTTCATTTGGCGGCTTTGACATTTGTCTTTCTATGTGCGTGCAAATCTAACATGTATAAAACTTGAGCACAAAGTAACACTTGAAGTATCACATTCCATTCACATTTAACTACACTGTATACAGATGTAATTGTAACATTCCGCCCAATTTGCTGCACCCCCAGTCACAAAAATGGTGCACGCAACGTGAACCCCTCTTCATCATTGGGACCTTTCCTGACCATTCCAACAGAAGCAAACAGAAGAATTAATAGGAGGAAGAGGATTAGTGTATAGAGAAATAAATATAGGACCTAAGAGAGAACATTGAAGCACACCACGAGACAGGAGAGGACCGACCAGCCAAGGAGATGGAAAAAGTAGGATTAGAAAGCTAGAAGTGGAATCAGTTGCGAACAAATCACGAAAACCACCAGAGGAAAGAAAAATGTAATGGTTGACCATGTCAAATGGAATAAGAACTAAATAGGAGGATTGCTTAGAATAAAGAGAAGATAAAAGAGATAGACAGCAAAAAGGGCAGTTCTAGTTAAGCGGCGTGCACGAAATCCAGATTGGAAAGGAAGAATGCTTGAATTCTGAGTCACAAAATACCTGAGAGTATACAATACGTTCTAGTAGTTCTGAAATAAAAGGAAGAGATGAGATAGAGCAAACATTACAGGGGAGAGAAGGGTGAAGTGTGGTCTTTTTAAGAGTAGGAAGAATAGAAGTATATTTAAAAGAAGAGGAAAAGTAGAGGTACAAAGAGTGAAGTTAAACAGAGTGACACGATCAGGAAGGAGAATAGGGTAAACCGAAGGGATTAAAATAAAAGTGGAGAGGATTGCCAGGACTGGAAGTGGGATCGGCCTTAGGAAGAAAGAGGGAGATATCAGAATCAGAAGGAGAATGAAAGGAAGACATTGGTAAAAAAAAGGCAAAAAAGAAGGCACTAGAGAAGTTAAAGAGGGTGATGGGGAAATAAAGGAGCGGACAAGAGACGTTTTAGAAGGAAAATAGCAAAGTCTGAGCAGAGAGAGATGAGATAGAAGTGGGGCCAGGAGGAGAAGGGGAGAGGATATGATTTAGGTTCTGCAATATACAGCCTGAATGGGGGAAATATAGGCAAAGAGAGTATTAAAGTAATGCTGCTGGGCAGAACGGAACAGAAAATCATAGGAAGAATAAATAGTCAATAAGTGAGCCAGATCAGAAACCGTCCTTGATTTACACATGCTTCCATTTGCTCGGTGGAAGGTACAGTGGGTGTAGTAGAAGAAAGGGGTCACACAGTGCTGAGAAGGTTTGTGAGAGGGAGCAAAAGGAGAGAGAGGATAAAGAAGGTCAAGTGTATCCACATGGCTAGAAGAATGGAGAACTGAGGCAGCATCTTTAGAAAGAGAGGCGAACATATCAATAGAGGGAGAAATATGTGTAAGTGCAGAAGACAAGTTGGAGACTTGGAATGGGCAAGTTGCGCAATGCTGCAATAGTCCAGTTTCAAAAAAGGTTGTAGAAGGAGGGGGGTGAGAGGAGAAGGAGTAAGAAGGAAAAAAGAGAATGGTCGAGGAATAAAGAGGTGGAGTGAAGATCGAGGAGGAAATGGGAAAGGTGGAAAAGATTAAGTCCAGTGAGAAACTGGAAAAATGGAATTAGAAATTTGTAGTAGACAAAAGGAGTCAAGAATGCATAGCAGGTTAAAGTCGCCCAGAATAAAAAGCTGAATTGAAGGTAGGAGAGAGGAAAGGAATGCGCCAAGTTCATAATAGAAAGAATAGACAGGCCCTGAGGTTTTAAAGAAAGACAATTTCATATTGCTTTTGTTATAATGCATCTCTCATACTGGTAATTTGTCCTGGATAAGTATGTTTGTTTTGAAGTTAGAACCATGTGTCTGAGCTTAAAAGGTTTCATTAAATCATTAGACACCCTGAGATCCTGGACATATAGTAATAGTTCCTTTAGATGTCTTAAAGAAGTCTGATCTAAGGTGCTTGGAAAGGTAAAGTGGTTTTTGTATTCATCTTACAAAGTAGTTGTTTTGGTACCGAACCATTGATGTATCGCAAAACATATTCAATTAGCAAAGTATAGAACATAAGGCCATTAGAGTAAATAAGGGAATCATGCAAGGCTCTGGGATGCCCAATACCAAGTCTTTAGTTTCATCAAATTAAACCCCTCAATCAGGATTACTCCAGTGTGGCTCTTTCGATTCTGTAAAAATAATGAATCCCAAAAAGTCTTATGGATCAATAAACAACAAGAGTCTTTTGACTTTTTGAGGACTGTTATGAAAATGAACTATCGTGATAGGTTCGTCAGTTCCAGCCCTTAATTTTGCAGCTTGCAAGCAACTTACTAATGGGACAATGGTGATAGGGGTACAATGTAATGTGCACTTAACAAAAACTGCCATTTGCCCTTCGACCTGGCAAATAGTACACATTTTGCACTATTTACACTTTGTTCTGGAAAACGTCTGCACTATTTGCCCTCCATCCCATCATCCTTGCAAGTAGTACACATTTTGGCATTATTTACCCTTTGTACTTGCGAATAGACCTTACCATTTAAATTACTGACTAAGCCTTAGAATGCCTGTAACAAAACTCTTAAATTAAAGACAAACATAGTGAAGGCTGTATGCTTTCAACAGTTGACTTGGCCCTGTGGCTCCGTTTAGAAGCACAATCAAATTAGACCAGCACTCACAAGTAACAAAACTGTTTTTTAATGTTAAATTGCTTTTTAAAAAAAAAAAATTAATAAATAATAATGACATAACTCACAAGCACCAGTATTTTTGTTAAGCAGAACATGTGTAAAATAGCTTGTTAAAAACGTTAACAAATATTGGTCGACATTTTGGAAGTAAAATTGGCTGCCAAATTCAGCCCATAATTCAAATGCAAAGAAAGAGTGCAAAAGGGGTTTGGTTTTGGGCAGGAATGGGCGGGAATAGGTGGACACATAACCAAACAACACCTACATACTATGTGTCCATCCTCATATGTCATCTCCATTTTAAAGTCTTGTAAGCCCTCAATCTCATCTCCACTCTAAAGCTCTTATTTCAATGTCAATAGTTTCGGCTTATAGGTGTTGCAAGCAACACCTAATACACCAAATAAAAAATGGCTTTCAAGTCACACACAAAGGTAAATAATGAGTATATTTAAATATATTGAGTTGAAACCCCCAGATTTGTGTATGTTGTAAGTCTGAGCAGTGCAGGGTGGGGTACGAATTATGACTGTGCATCTTTCCATAACTGGCAAATTTCTTTGGTTTTTAGATTTTGCACTGCAGCCATACTGTTCCCTTTTAACAAAGGGTGTTCAATGAATAGAAATATATATAAATTGTCCACATGATGTTCCAAAATGGTAGCTCGATTTCTATGGGGCGCATACCATTGTCCTACATTTAAAAAAATTAAAACAAAATGAAAAACACAATGTTACCTGAAATTGATTGAGTGTTGAAAACGAGGGGAACTTGTTTTCCATTAAACCTGCACACGTGCACCCTGTAAAGGTTATTACCTGACTATAGTTTGTGCAACTAAGTCTATTAGAAAAAGAGTCATAGATGTTTTAGTATTGGTTACAATGTTCCTATTGAGTGGGGCCCACATAGGCTAAATGAGAAATATTTATTAAATTGAAGTACTTTCTTAAGCCAACAACCCTCATCACTTCCTCCTCTTCAACCCCCACATAATTTCTTATTTTCTCCCCAGCCTCCTTCTCAGATTCCCTCCCTCTCTTTACAATAAGGGTTTTTCTTTTCAAATAGCACCATCCACCCCAGTATTACTCTTGCAATGCATTACAATGACAGTTATTACTACTAACCACATAAATGTTCCTTATTTTTTAGATCACATAAACGTGACACACATGGACACTCCTTTAAGCAATTAAACATATGCATGCACACTGTGCAAAGACACTCTGAAGAGAGGCATATATATGTGTCTGGCCCCATTGGCTAAACCCACCTCTTTTGCAGAAATGCATATTATCACATCAGTTGCAAAACAGAAACCTGCCTGCAAAGAATCTGTGGAACGGTGTCAACAGTAAAACTGTTATGATCCCTCCTTGTAACATTCTTCCGTGCTCAGTTCTGTCCCTTTGAGGCTCTGAAGATGTCAGTGCTATCCCCATATGGCTAAAACTGTTGGCTCCACAAGTATCAGTTTCAGGAAATTGGGGTTGGGAGGCTGAACAATCTAGTTTAGATTTATTTTGCCTTGTAGTTGCCTTTGACAGCATGACTCACTTCAACCTCCATTCGGATTCAAATGTTCCTGAGATTCTGGTGGGCTTACTGTACCGGTACGTGGGATTGACTGGTCTCTCCTTTTTGATATTTGGTGAGAAGAAAAATGCAAGAAGGCTGTAAAAAACAAACCATTGAGTGTCACTGGCGAAAGAGGCAAATGTGTTTAAGGGGGATGATTGCATTATGATTGCAGAGATAGTGAACTGGAATGTGACAGTGGTGGTTGCAGACTGCATGCCGTTGTGATTGTGGTTGTGAACCGTAATATTCTGTAATGTGAAAGTGGCGGTCAAAATGCATAATTGATAGTAATGGAATGTGGTGGTGGAGGTTTAGCATGGAACGGAGGACTAATTTGGATGTGTGCAAAGGTGATTTTAGTGTGAGTTTGGTGGTGGGGCAGTGAAGGTCATGCTAGTGTGATGGTTGCAGCGACTGGAATATGGCATTGTTCTGTGGTATCTTCTAGTGTAATGTGTGTGCACATTGGTGGGCATGCATTGTGTGGTTCTGTGGTAGAATGATGCGTTGAGGTTAATTGGGAAAGAGATAGATCGAAAGGGGGACTTGCTAGTGTATGCTAACAGACCCTTTCCAATTCTCTTGTCTCTAGGGTACTTATTAAAATAAAGGAGGTGTAGGGGTAAGTAGGGAGGTGGGTGGGATAGGTTTATGGCAAGGTTCACTACGAAAACTCTTTGTTATGCCAAGATTTCAGCTTATGTCAGGCTCGCTTGGCACTCTGGTGTATTCGAAAGAGAGGGGGGCTAGGTTTGGCTATTTGAAAAATGAAGACAATCCAAGATAGCTTTGCTGCTATGTTGATGCAAGCAGTTCAGAAGTACTAATATACTATGGGGCGGTGGGTCTGCTCCTAGGTGGTTTATTTTGGGAGCACCTGGGTTATCACTTGGGTTCAGAAAGAAATCTTGTGTGCCCATGGTGTGATATATTGAATGTCATATATAGTTTGGTCAAACGGTAGCATTCTGATGTTTGATATCTGTTGGGAGACGTGTTCCGTTGCCATGGGTACGTGGCTTAGATGGTACGCGCATTGCAGGTTGGAGCATAGAAATTGAGAAGGAAAGTGCAGGGAACAGTTAGTAGTGATAAGATGGACCAGTTGATCATCCGTACATTGTGGCTTTGCCGACCTTCTTGTATTTGTACACCTTGGCCAGGCTATTTGTGAGACTATGCCCCAAGGCACCCTGGAATAGGCTTGTGGGCATAGCAGCAAACAGGGTGCAACCCCCGGTCCTTAATAACGTTATAGAAACACCTGGCAAAATGTTAGTAGCATTGTCAACCATACTGTATTTTGCGGAACTGTCCTGGTTTAACGGGCTCTGTCCTGCACCCCATACCCGCCTTTGCTTCTCCGCTGAAGGTTCAAAGCATTCCCAGTGCTGGGAGCTCACCCCTTCCGATGTGATATTTCAAGTGCATCGTCAACGGAGGTCTCACTTTCTTTTATCAAAGGAAGCCATTATAGGTTTATGTCACAGACATAGCAGTGTTATGTAATGTTAAGTATATTTGTACAGCGCACATACGCCCAAGGGCATCTTGGCGCTAAGCAGTATAGATGAGGGTGTGATTGAACAGAACGGACACCTAAAAAAGGAGGGTCTTCAACGTGACAACAGCATTCTGGAGCATCTGGATGAGATATATCAAGTAGTGAGGTTGGTCATAGTACAGCGAGTTGCAATAGTCATATGTACTAAGAACAAGTGCCGCTACCACAGGGGCATGGAAGTGACAGGGAATAAAAGGGAGAACCTTCCGCACTGTGTGATCCCTTGGTAGAGACACTTGTCCTTAAAAAGGTGTGAATGATGGATGATATGACATAGGTGTGTTTAACTCTGCAAACTGTGTGAAACATTGTCTAATGCATTACATTGTCTTTCCCTGTGAGTCTTGATTATACAGTTTTAAAACTCAAAGAAATGTGCATAGACTCAAATTAGTTTGCATGTTGTTATGAAAAAGCTCCATTCAGGCTGGAGAAATGAAGCTGGAACCATATATTGTTTGCTCCAGATGTTACTCTTATTTTTTATGCCTTGTAAATTTAGCGTTTCATGTGATTTCTGTGCTTTTCAATGTATCTTTATAAAACTATGTATTTAAGCCCCCATTACACTAACCCCAACACCTATGTATTTGAACTAAAAATGGGACGATATGTAGTCAAGTGCTTTAATCACTGACTGCACCTAAATCATAGTTTCACCACTTAACCAAGTTATGTGATCCCTTGCAAATCATTTACTCTGCCTGTGTCTTATCTTGCAAAATTGGGAGTCCCTGGAAGTGATTCAGTTTGCAACATTTGGTATTCAAAAAAGCCAGATTCGTGGTTTACTAAAGTATATAATGGAAATGAGTAGGACAGACACGTCTCTCCTTGTAATGTCCTTTTCTCTCATGTCAAAACACAAGAGATGATGGCTGGAAGGTTTAGAATTACTCTTAACCTCTGGCATTGCTCTGGGCAACCCTCCAGATCATCCTCCTTCGTCTGCCAAGCCATTACAGAAGGGGAAAGGCCATATGCAAGTATGGCCATCATGTCACCTGCAATTATGTCAATACATATGAAAATGAGGAGTTATTCAGGTCACTTTCTGCACACGGCCTCGGAAATTCCGGAACAGGCCCTGAAGGGAAAGCTAACATGCCGGTGCCCTGTGTCTGTAACAGCCGGACAGTGTTATTTTAGTCCTATACATGTTAAAATGCCCTTTGCCACTAATATTACCAAAGCAGTGGATAGAGTGCAAGGGGGAGAAGCATGAATTGTGTGCTGTATGAACGTGCACACACCACAGACTGCGTCTGATGTACTTCAATCTCTAACGTGTCCTGCAAAACCATTTTGTATACTTGCCCACCTGAGAGGTCATGGTAGTGTTAATTAAAACAGCAACCTTATGACTGTAATACCCACCACTTTTGCAAATAGGGTTAAAAATGTCGAGTTTTCAGCTACTACTCATGTGTAACACATCAGCAATTTGTAATCCCCAAGAGTCCATTTTCACTCCCCATTAGCAAGGCGAGCATATTGTGTGACCAACACACAGTGGGTATGCATCAATCATGCTGAATCCCTAACAACACAGAACAAAAAAGTAATTGAGTTTCCTTACGGGTCCGGCGGTAACCCTGCTGGTGCTACCGCGGGTTGCCGCTGGACCCGTAAAAAATTACTGGCGCCTGACTTCCCGGTGCCACCGGGCTACTCCAAGTCCAGTGGCCGGGAAGTCAGGCACCAGTCATTTTGTTAACAATGGTGCCGGTGCTCCAGTGAAAACTCTCCTGGTGGGCGGGACAGCACCCGCCAACAGAGTTGTGGTGTAGGTTTACCGGCACCATTGTTTCCCGACCGGCACATTTGTAATGAAGCTCATTGTGTAGGAAGGTTTAATCGGGCAGCATCTAATTCAGTGGAACTTTCCACCCACCCCAATCTATGCGCACACAATTTTCCTGTATTCAATAAAGTTCTTTTTATGAATCTGAGTCACCCAATTTAATAATCTAATATCAAAATAAAGGACAACTGCACAGTTAACTCCTCTCAAGGGAACTCTGTACTTGGATTTAATGGAAGTGTAATCTATTTTTCTTAAAATTGAGTTAATTGTTTCTATTCTACTGGGTTCATAAATGTGCCTTCTGTATATTGGATTCTGATCCTAGTACCAAAGTGGCAGACGTTATTAAGATAAAAGAGATGAGAGCAAAGAACTCCTCTCTGATTAGTAAGCAGGAAGCAGAGTATCTGATACAGAAGAATGGAAGGGTACCAGTGTTTTATATACTACCCAGAATTCATAAAAAATGTGGACAAACCACCCAGGAGACCCATAGTCTCAGGAGTCAACTTTATCTTGGTACTCTTATACAAATATGTTGATTTCTATCTCAGACCGTTTACCCAAGAAATTAAGAGTTACATGAAAGACACTAGGGACGCCATTAATAAGATAAAGGCGCAGTGCTTCAATCCAGCCGAGAATGTACATGTGTTTGGATATTCAATCTTTATACACCTATATCCCACAGAGGGTGACTTTGGAAGTAATTGAGGAGACGCTCCTGAAATTTAATGATGATTAACCAGTTAGTAACCTTTTTATTATTTGGTGTACGGAGCTACAAATGTCTTGACTACAAATGTCTTGCAATTCAATGGTAATTTCGATGCACAGACTGAAGGGAAAGCTATGGGAGCAGCTGTGGCTCCAAACTTGGAAAACCTATATTTTAACTTTTTCGAAGAGGCTATCGTGTACTCTGCGATCAACCCTTACAAAGTTCATTTGAAACGTTGGCTAATATATATAGACAACATTTTTGTTTTGTGGTCTGGTACACAAAGAGAGGTAGCAGACTTTGTGAAATGGCTCAATGATAGAAATAAATATCTAAAATTTACAACAACGTTGAGCAATACTGAAATGAATTATCTTGATATCACTATTTTTAATTCAGAAGGAATTCTGATGGTAAAACCATTTAATAAGGCAACAGATAAAAATGCACTGTTACATTATGGAAGTCACCATGCCCAACATGTGAGTATTAATCAACCTTTCAGACAATTCCTTTGCTTAAAACATAATAGTAGCAGAAGAGACTCTTATGAGATAGAAGCTTACAAACTCTCATGCACACATGCGAACAGAGGTTACCCTACTGAACCTGTGAAGAAATCTGCTAAGAGAGCTTTCTTTCAATAACCACAGAGAGGCCTTATTGGAGAATCAGCTCCGGGAAAAGAAGGAAGCAACATATTTTTTGTCAGTACCTTTAGCAACTTATCCTATAAAATGAGGAATATTATAAGAAGCAATTAGAAGAAATGACTCCCCAAATCTACGACAGTACCATTGATGGCCTTCAAGAGAAGCACTAACATTGGGAATATCAGAATGAAGAATATCGTGGCTAGAGAAGAAATGTGATCAAAACAGAGTACCCTGTAGTAGGTCACCACCCGTGTGGTAATTGTATCATGTGCCCATTTACCAAAAAACAGGGACTGTCAACATTGGGTTAACCAAAGAATGGTACTTGAAGGAACATACCAATTGTAACTCAATGAATGTCATATACTTGATTACTTGTCCACGCAAGCGTAATTATATTGGAACGACCAATAGGAAGTGTAAAACAAAACCAATAGAGCATAGGAGGACATCAATGTGGGGGAATGTATCTGTGCATCTGTCATGCTCTATTGGTCCCGTAACTTTCACCCTGTAAAAATTAAGATGTATGATATAGTGAATGAAGTGACATTCTTGTGCTATGTGCTACTTCTTATCTGTTGAACTATGTATTAACTACCATGTGAGTCTGCCTTGAGAACAACTTTTGCTGTTCTAGGCACTGTTATAGTGGCAGGGCTATGTATTAATTACTAGGTTAGCTACCAGCTGAGGTTAATTGTTAGTAAGTCTAGAGATATTGTATACATTAAGTAAATAGTGTACAGTAAGATGACCCACAGGCAAAGTGCCTCCTTGCTCGTAGTAAATGTGGACGTTTTGTTCCTTAAACAAAAATATACTTGGGAGGGATGTGAATATTTTTACCCCCTCCAATATGGAGAGAGACTTGATAATCAAGTTGGAGACGTAGAAGGGACATTGACGTGGCCACACAGCGATGTCATTACGCCCTGCTTACACAGGGAGATGTTTCGATGTCCTGATGAAGGTATCTCCATGGCGGCAACCATTCTGTGGAGGCAAGCGCTTATGGAGGATAAGACGAGAATTACGGAGCTCCTGATGGGTGATTACAGAGTGAGTAGGAGAATGTATCTACACCCTCTAATAGCTTAGGGGTGGAGGACAAGGGGACCATAAGGGATGATTACAGCAGTTTTCCTTAAAGACCTACCCCGTTTTTTGTCATTAGATCACTCAATGCATTTAGAGCAAGAGGCATCCATCATCTACAACCACCAGACATAGAGATCTAGCACCGGGACTATGTGATTGAGGTAAGCTCTCACAAATCAGTGTCTAAAAGGGCATGTGTGAGTAGAAAATAGACATTGCTCAGGACAGTTGAGTAATTAGGATTGGGTTTCTGTTGTTGCAGAATAGCAAGGTGGTTTATTCAAAGTACGCACCAGTAGTAAGTCTGGGAGTTGAAGGCGGTCGTTAAGGGCTGTCCTAGACACACCGGTAAGGGATGGAGTCATTAATTCCCATATCATGATTCTAGGGGAATCTATATAATGCTAAAGGAAAAGTCATTATAGACTTTGTAATGAAATATAATTGTTTTATGTATTTCAAGGAACCGCGTTAAGACTAGTATGCACTGAACAATCAAGCATAACACACGTACAAAGTTTGTCAGTCTGTGATGAATGTCCATCAGAATAAAGCTTGAAGTACAGAAACTTGGACAAGTTGAGCTTGTGAAGGAGTGACAATTTACTCATTGTGTGTACCGTGCTTAAAATACCTGAGGATAAGACACCTTTTTTCTGGTTTTAATGTGTGTGTGAGGTATAGAGATGACTTATTTTTCTATTGTATGTTTAGGAGGATAACTCTGTGGCAACGCGTGGGTCATGGAAGCAAGGCCACACTGAGCAAACACAGGTTCAAATCCCGGACCCAGGTTTGAAAAAAAAAGAAGAAAAAAAAGTTATAAATAACCTACCCTTTCAACAATGAAACTAGCACCTAGATACCTATGGGTTATGTGAGCTGTAAACACATGCAAAAATAAATAAATAAAATCAAATATTATACGTTTTCAATGATTTAGTTCATATATGTTTAATACAATTCATTTTATGATCTTGAATACATGGTTCAAAATTTCTATGATGAAATCCATGATGAAATGGTAACGTAGAGTTCTGTTGAGAGGTGTTAGCTGTGTAGGTTTCCTTTATTTTGATATTAGACTGTTCACCCCATAAGGTAGGAAGGCTATTTTCCCTTAGATGGGGAAACCGTTTTATACTATTGTACCCCCAATTTAATAACATCAATCCATTACAGCTTCTCTCCCCTTTTGGGACAAGAAATACACCAGGTTACACAGAAGGCACATTTATTAACCCAATATAATAGAAATAATTAACTGAATTTCAAGAAAAATACATTACACTTCCATTAATTCCAAGTGCAATGATGAAAAATAATCAAGACACTAGACACTTTAGTTTCCAAGGCTACAATTACAGTGAAAAAGACCTTTCTATCACACCCATCACCGTAGGTATCTATGCATTTAATTCACCCTGAGCATTCATGCACCATGGATTGAATGTATGAGAGTCCAGGAGGAATATATTCCGACCCCTCAGTCCTGACGAATCACAGGGGCCAAGATGTAATCTACTTCCCTTTATAGTTTCAGTCCCACCAGGATCCTTTCGCCTATAGGTCATACTCACATAGGAATTTCTTTTGGCTTCATCACAGACAGATGGGAAGCGTCTTATGGACTGGTTCAATTTTCCCCCTCTAGGAACAGGTGGGCATCAATCAGCAAGATGGGATCAGCTTTCCTATGCAACCTGTCTGCTATTTCTTCCACTGAAGATGGCCTAGGGCTTTAACTCCTGGTAGGCCTCACTTGCAGGGCAATAACTTATGTCAGCGGTGGCAGGACTCACACGCTTATACTATTGGTTATGCTTGCTGTTTATTGTTTTAACTGTGTTTAACTGATTTGACTTACCTTATTCCTTCCATCCTTGTTTCATAACGGTCTTCCGAACTCCAGGCACCCTCATAATGCTGTTTCTCTATACATGCTTTCCTGGGTGCTTTGTGGGACTCCACATCCCATCCTGCTTTACGGTCGTGCACAGATTAGGAGTCATCATGGTTCTCCCTGCATGCATAACTGACTTGCGTCAGCGCAAAGCACTGATGCAAAACCTATTAGTGCGTGTTACTGCCTGTGGAGGCCGGTGTTTGGTCGACTCTCTGTCTGAATCTTTGCTAGTGGTATTTTTGTCCTGCTTTCCTTCTTCTTTCCAGCATCAGTATTTGTAAAGACATTTGTCTACCTACGCTAGTAGTACCCCCACATTAACTACCATTGTTTTTATAGACTTATAGACCTGCAAACTTTTAATCATGTGACTTCTTGCTACGCTAACTATGCCCTCCCATCACAGTGCCATTGTGTCCAGATATTTTGAGTTATACTCACTGGACCTTTTACCACCCATCATAGTACATTGCTTTCTGTGATATAATGAAAGACCTGCCGGCCTGATAGACCATACCTCAACCTGGGCATACTACTCTCCTCCATGCCCAGACAAATGATGTGTGTCTTTATCCCATGGTGCCCGAACCAGTCGGGTCCTGGAACTTTTATCATCTCAGCACAGCATCCTTTTGCCCATCTTCTCATGTGGCTTGCTCTAAAACATATAAAAACCTTGTCTCCCAAATTCCCATCATCATCTATGTTGTAGATGGATACCCCAACTGAATCATTGACTTTCCTTAATGCTCATTCAATTCCTTGTCACACATTAGAAATCAATGACCTAATCACATCTCAGGGCATTGACGTTTTGGCAGTTACTGAACCATGGTTAAAAGACCATTCAGGACCAGCAATTGCTAATGCTCTTCCCGATGACTACTGTATTGTAGTGAATCATAGGAAACAGGCACACAGGGGTGGTTGCTCTGATTTTCAAAAATCATTTGGAACACATCCACACCCCTTGCTTCAAGCCCTCTGACTGTGAAAAACTCAGTGCTGCACTCAGGATTTCCTCTTGTTGTAAGACACTCTACATTATTGTTATGTCGCCCAACCTCTGGTGGGAATCATTTCCATCAGTAGTCTTTAGAACTGATTTTGTCTTTCCTGAAAATAAACTTTTTTATCAATCATACTTGGAGATTTGAATCTTGATTATTTTGATACTAGGGACTCTGAGGCCCTGGCTCGACACAAAATTTTAATGAGCTTGATTTTTCTGTTCTGCACACACCTTCTACTCATAATTTATGTTCTACACTTAATTGAATTATATCTTGGAATTCCAATCCTGTATACTCCTCCATTGTTCAAGTGTACTGGTCTAGCCACGCTTTTGTTCTCTTTAGTCCACTTCAACCTCTTCTTAGACAACCTGCAACTAATAAGCATCGAGTCATATAATTTTGAGATAAACATCTACTCACTACCTGTTCACTGAATCCTATTTTGGCTAATATATCTTTTTCAACTTTGATAAAGATATAAAAACCACACATATGGTAGAGTGCTATAATTCTCAAATAATAAATAGTTTATTCAATGGCACATCAAAAGATTAAATTGGTCAAAGTTAACAACTTCAGCAAGAAATGGTTCACTCCAGAACTCTCGGACCTAAAATATTCTCTTTATCAAAATAACTTTAACAATAACAACCTCAAGACAGTCAAAGTCACCTACAAATCTGCTATATTGCTTGGAAAAAAAAGTCTATGCCAGTTTTGGAGAATTGGCACCTAACTCTACTAGAGACATTTTCAACATTTGCAATACTTTAATTGGACTTCCCCCCTTACCCCTGACAACTACTCTCCTTCCTGGCCGGATAAAATTCCATATTTCTTTAAAGAAAAGATAAAAAAATTCGAGATGGCATTGAATCTTGCTCCTGAATGGAGTATAAAAAAAACCTGGAGCTGGTAATCCTGCAACCTCACTGACTCTTATTGTTGTAGTCACCTCCAGTGTGAACTCTTTAACATATAACATCTTTCCAGTCTCGGATCAAGATTATAAAAATATTTTGTACTTCTCTAGAAGCTACTACTTGCCCTTGTAACCCTTGTTCAGCCTGGATTATCAAACACTTTGACTCCTTTTTGGAACCTCTCATTAGTTGAATTGTGGCCTCTTCCTTCAGTGAAGGAACTGTACCTGAATAACTTAAACAGGCATTGGTGACATCCATTTTGATATAACCTTCAAAATGGACCAAGTTTGATACAACCTTCACTAGATTCTGATTGTGCTGCTGATTGTGCGAACTATCATCCCATCACAAATACACCTTTCTTGCTTACAATTTTCAATTACAAACTCATTTAGAAATACACCAACTCCTCAGAATTCACCAATCTGGCTTACATCCAGGCAGAGGCACTGAAATCATGATATTAAGGACTCTCTCTTGCATGTGATGGATCATGGTCACGTAGGCATATTCATGCTTATTGATCTTTCCACAACTTGTTTTACCATTGACCATACTCTACTTTGCCAACACTTTAGAGATGTTGCCCTGGCATTTGATACATCAGTAAATTGGCTCTCATCCTTTATAAGTAATTGCATGTCTCGAGTAAAAGTGGGTCCCTATACTGTAATCCCGATTTGGTTACATCTGTACCGCAAGGATCGTGCATCTCTCCTACCTTATTTAATATCTCTATGAAGCCTTTACACAACCTACTGGCAAAATTGGGTGCAGTCTTTAAAAACTATGCTGATGACACCCAAATCATTTTTTGTGTTGAATAAGACACTCACACCATCACCTTGCATATTCAAACCATCTTTCAATGCATAGAATCATGGATGGCCTAAAACTAGTTGGGACTTAACCTAGGCAAGACAGAAATCTTGCTAGTTGCTTTGTATCTGCTCTTTTAAAGTCTCTATTAAGCTATCCTGATTTTATATTAGGTGGCCCTACCATTAAGGTACAGACTAAGGCCAAATCTTTAGGTGTGATTTATTTACTCTACTCTGTACATTCTGCCTGAAATAAATCTCATATTGAAGAACACTATTATCCGATGTTACTTACGCAAATTAGGCCCCTACTCTCTTAGGATCACTGCAATATGCTAGCATCTCAACTGGTCAGTTCTAGATTGGACTACTGCAACTCATTGTATGCATGATCCTCTCTATCATCGAGAAATCAACTTCAGGTTTTTCAGAGTTCTGGGTGCTAGTGACTGCACCCAGAACTCTGGGATAGTCACTATCACCCAGAAATATGTCCACATCACTCCGATTTTTTGCAAATTGCATTGACTGCCAGCAATAGTAGAATATCATTCAAACTCTTGCCTTTGGCAGATAAGGCTCTTTATGGGTCTGCCCCTCACAATATTAAGCCAAGATACAAATGGCAGCCATCCATCCATCTAGTACATGCATGTATCGCTAACCATATGTTCATTCCTCATTTCAAACGATCAAGAACACTTGGACGATCTTGCCCAGTTCTGACTGCTAAACTCTGGAACCATCTCATGATAGAGCTTCGTAAAACTGACAATCATCTATCATTTTGCAAATGAAAACTCTTCTATTGGAGATGTAAGACTCTCTTGTTTCCTTGCTTTTGCATGTTCTTTCTATTGCAGTAGAGCACTGTGACTACTTTTCGGTAGTACTGCCTCATCCATAAAGAAATAGAAATAAAATAGAAATAATTCTAAATGAGTAGAAAAGGAGAGATATATACTCATTCTCTTTCCTGTTATCAATTCTTCTTTCTCTCGATTAGTCAGTGAGTGAGCCAGTGAGTTTGTCAGTCTATGTCTGTTTCCCTGGTTCCCTGTGTGAGTGTGTGTTGAATCTTATATAACACAGTAATCCCACATATGAGGAGTGTATACTTTCTCCAATTCAGTTGGTCAATGTATTTGATTGTACAGTGATCCAAAAGTGACATTACAGTAGACATGTCCCTCCACAGTCATTGGGCATATTAATGAAGGAGGCGGTCTGATGGGAGACCCAGTTTCTCTCCCATTTAATCTGATGCCATCTTAGGGATTTCTTGCATTAAATATTGTTAAGGATTTCAATCAGGCACACACCTGGGTCTTGCCTAGCATGCAATGCACAAATGAAATACTTATTTATTGTGTCTATAGGTTCAATATTCTGAGTGATATACCACTCATATCACACACATCTCAAAATACCCCCCAGGTCACAGTGGACCAGGAATCAGGCTGGTTTTTAAAGGGAAATATGTATCTATTTATTTAAAATTCAAATCACACATCATTTTTAATATATATATATATATATATATATATATATATATATATATATATATGTATATATATATATATATATATATATATATATATATATACACGGAGGAGGAAAAAAAAACGCACTCCACGTGTGAGGTCAAGAAGTCCCAAAAAAAGGAATAACCACAAACTCGAGTGAAGTAAACAACACGAGTTTAATATATGGTAAAAAATTTAACAAAATGGACAAAACTCACAGAAAAACAAAACAGGACGCCAGAACAGTGTCCTGAACGACGCGTTTCACGCTACACAAAGCGCTTGATCACGTTAGGGAGACGTGGAAACACTGACAATAAATATTGTAGATTAGTCCTTTATCCATGTCGTCTCACATCACAAGTTAACAGCTTAGTCAAGAAATCATGGTGGCCATTTTGAAATGTAGCAAGAACCTGCAGTGTATATAGGAAGAGCAAGTTAAAAATGACAATATTATACATAGCACATTGGAATCATACTGAGAACATATAGAAATGTAATATGCATAATAAAGGGGGACATATAATGTAATAGATTTAAACAAGTCTCACTCAGAGAGATGATCAGTGGTCAACAACTGCAACATAAAGTGCAAGTGCATTCCTATGCTGACAAATGAACCTGATAGCAAAAATGCAGTGTAAATCTGACAAATAAAGTGCAAAGGCATATCTGGTTAAACATGACAACATAGTATCATGGACAGAAAGTACACAGCTGGGACAGAATAATGCTATCTGATATAAACTCTCTGATGACAATAATAAACAATCAATATATACAGCCCCTGAAATAAAAACATGTTACAAGCAGAGACCATAAGGTGCAAATTATCAGTCTTCCAAAAGGCGGACACATAATGCTAGAATATACAGTGCAAATGCATATGACAATAAACATATCGACTTAGCAGCAAGGAACAGAGAAGGTAGAATAGTAGGCATAAAGTGCAAGTGCAACTAAAGTACCAGTGTCCTTCTAATATGTGTGTCTAAATTAATACACAAATAACTGCTGACTGGGTGCGAATACATACCCTACGCACCCACTAATCAAGAGCCAATGATACTAGAAAATTCAAATGTCCGCAAAGAAAGGGATCACAACCATGCAATATACCTAAACAATATCAAAAGTCTAAATTATAGAATATAGATGTAGTCACAAACTCATGAAATTGCATCCCCTAATACCTCACAGAGACAGAAACAGCCATGATAAACCAACTAGAAAGGTAAAAAAGTCAAATGACAAAATTAATATAAGTTAAACAAAATGAAAAGTTCCAGGCCAAGGCAAACAGAATCTGAATATAAAACAAGAAAAACAGTATACAATTATAGGAAATCAAGATCAGACAATGCAGGAAGAGAGAAAGAAAGTGAAAACACAGAAGGAACACGACATAATTTAATTAGGTTCCCACAAAAGTGTATAGCTCCTCATCAACATTGTGACCATTGGGATATTTAGTGTCAAAATCCAAGAAGAACCTGGTTTCCAGTTGTCTCAATTTTAAAGTGCGATCCCCACCTCTTGGGTCGATCGGTACAGGAACCACAGCAAAAAATGTAAGCAAATGGGCATCACTGTCATGTTCCTGCCTGAAATGTTTAGCCATAGGGTACATGGGGTCAAAGTTCTTAATAGCTCTAAGATGCTGCAAAATGCAGAGCTTGAGTATACATGTAGTAGATCCCACGTACCATTTCTGGCAGGGACATGCAAGAACATACACCACAAAAGGGGTCTCACAGTTGATAAAATGTTTCAACCTAAATTCAATGCTCGTAATGGGATGTAGAAAGTATTTGCAAGAAGTGGCATGAGGACAGGCTTTGCATTTTTGACACTTAGTAAAGCCTTTAGGTAAGCCAGATAACTAATTGGCCTTTTGGACAGGAGGCAAATAACTGGACACCAGTTTGTCCTTTAACAAAGGTGCTTGTTTATATGTTAAAGTAGGACATTTGGGTAATAATGAGCCAAGGTCTTTGTCCAATCTAAGAATATGCCAATGTTTCATAACAATCTTGCGAACAACATATGAGGCATTGTTAAATGTCACAATAAGGCGGGGGCCATCCTGATCCTGATTTTTCTTCCTACTGGTAGTACCATGTAATAATGCTTCCCTTGACAATGACCGTGCTTTAAAAAAAGGCATTTCAATAATCTTTTTTTGATACCCCTGTTTAAGAAAATCTGCTGCAGCCAAACTGCAACAACAATCAAACTCATCAATGTCACTGCAGTTGCGTCAAAAGCGAATGAATTCGCCATAAGGGATACTGTGCTTACAGGAAGGCAGATGACAACTCGTTACATGTAAAGGAAGGCCAGTATTGGTGGGTTTTTTACGCAGAGAAGTATGGATGCCTAGATTATCTGATCTTACAATAACATCCAGATATATAATTTTAGTGGAGCTGTGGCATTCAGTGAAACTCAGATTTACAGCATTGTTGTTAAGGCTGTCAACAAATGAACCCCACTCATTCTCATTACCCTTCCAAATGATGAAAACATCATCGATGTACCGCCACCAACCAATCACTTGTGTAGGAAAACTAGTTGAAGGTAAATCAGACAAGAAAGTAGACTCCCACCACCCCATAGTCAAGTTGGCATAGGGTGTGCAAAGGTACTGCCCATAGCAGTACCCCTAACCTGGTGATAAAAGGAACCCTCAAAAAGAAAAACATTATTAGTCAAACAGAACAGAAGCATTTCCAAAATCATATATATATACATACATATATATATATGGGGCAGCAATCACCAATGTGGTGACAAAACAATTCAGAAAGTAAGTAAAGCAATTGAATTCACTTAGATCAATACAGATTAGAAAACACAGGAAAAACAGTTTTGGCTTGTGAAAGATAGTGCTTAGGTTAATATTTCCCCCTCGAAAGTTCTTAATTCACACCTGAGAAATTCTACACAGATGTCAGTAAGCAGCAGGTATTCAGGAAAGAAGAACAGAATACAGTGTTTGAATATAGTCTTCCCTCCCCCAAACAAGAGAGAAAAGCGCTTTTGGAAATTGACACTTTTTAAACTGACAGTTGAAAATGATTTTGTGAACAATGAAAAGTGTGCAAAATGTTTAAATTGATAAAAATACCTATGGGAGCAACACTAACCAGGTCCTAACAAACATGAGCTACAAGATAAACAACAGTACACATTTTAGATCAGAATGGAAGTTAAGAAACACTTTGAATGGAAAAAGAGACGTGTAAAACTTTTGCAAAATGTGAATTCGCTGTGAAATGTACTGTTCCGCAATGCAGTTTTTATTTGTGAATGCAGCTAAGGGTGAAAGGTTTAAGTGAGATTTGAAACTACATTTCTATCTATAAAATTGAAGAAGTTATGTAAGTTTATAGCGAGAGGTGTTTTTGAAAAAATTAGAACAGAGAAAAGTAGAAATTCGTTTTTAAAAATGACAGATCGGTTTTATTTAAACTATATTAATGACTATGAACAAGAGAATGCCACCTGTGATTCTCCACAGTTATGCACGGCCGATTGTAACTCTTCACGTATGATACTCTGATTTCCGTTCTGTATGGGAATTACTTTATTTAATCCAAATCACAATTGGGTTATGGTTTAATGAAACAAATGAGAAAAGAAATCTGTGCAAGAATGGTTCTGACAATATTAGGGTTCTGATGTTAAAGATGGGATGGTTGAGATTAGTGTAGGACAAGGCAAATATATACTGTGGGTTACTATGATTCCTGTTTATACTTACAGTCCACTGTAATTTAAGATTGGACCGTCAGGGTTCTGGTCATCCTGGATCGGGCACCAGCAGCAGGGCACCTCTGGCAGGATGGTCGGTGGGGCGGTTCTGGTCGATTTGGACTGCACCTCAGACTGGATTTGGATTGGCCTTTCTGGTCACTGGACACAGTAGATGAGTGGAATGGCGATTTCAGTAGGCAAGCATGAATCGTAGCAAGCCAGACTTGATCAGAATTATTCTTTCCTGAAGTTTGGGATGGTTCAAACATTGGGCCTAGCTGAAGAAGAGTTCAGCAATTGCTGGGCCTTGGTTTTTTAAAAGAAGTCTGGAATCAGGACAAGATGATAAGTTCTGGACAGGATGAAGAAGTCAGGCACAAAGCGCTGTGCGGAATTCAGGAGGTAGTCAGGAATAAGTGTGTCTGTGTGGTGAAGTTCCTATATTTATCATGCCAAGTGACATCACAAATTTATGGTAGGGACAGAATTACAAACCATACCCACACGGCTGTGAGTAATCAACGGCACTTGCCTTGTTCTGCTTGGAAGTCCGAAAAGAGCTGTCATCTTTATGATGTGGTTTAGGAACTCCCACATTGATTTGAACCACAATTTAACTTTTGCACAAATGCAAATTTCTATAATTATGCCCCCTAATAAAATCGGACACATACATTATATATTTTGTGAGTTATCCTTATGTCCAATTCCCATCTCTGCGAGAGCTGTCTTTGTCGTTCTGTGGAATTTTGTCCATTTTAAACATAACGGTTTGGCCTAACAATTTCTAATTCAATATATATCTTGGCGATTACCCCTAGAACATGGGTATACAATATCATATTTGCAGCATCAATAGTTCTGCCACAATTAGGGTTTTGGTGTAACTTTGGTTCCTTATGTAGTACAGTATTCACTAACTTCTCCACAGAAAGAGCATAACATTAGATTTACAACTACCAATTTTTAGATTTGTCCTTCATGTTGCAAAGTTAAAGGTTTTCAAAACATAATCACACATAGGCATTTTAAACAACAGATTTCTTTGAGCAGTGTTTTTTTTCTCTCCTTTCAACAAACAACAGCTGTCAAATCCCTTTGATCAGGGTGGGGTATAGCAGGAGGTTTCCTGCCCCTCCCCAGAAGAGATCAGTGCTCAGCCTTCCATTGTCCTTGGCTGGGCCCCAGACGAATGTCTAATAAGTTCATTGTTGTCAATATGCGAAAACCTCCAGTAAGCCTTCCTGTAGCAGCAAGGTGTTAACATGAAGTGACATCTTTACTATGCTGGGCACTGTCCAATCAGAATTAACCAGTTAACTCCAAACTGGGTTACTTTAAGATTCACCTAAAATCTTTCATATGAAAGATATAAAATGAACAGAGTTTATAGGGGATTTTGACAATTAAAAGAATGAAGCCCTTGACAAAAACATGCTTTTCAACAGATGAATTTTGCACTTCTTCATGGAAAAAAGCACATTTAAACTGGGTCCTTTACATCAGAGTTACTTCTTAGCTGCTGTCAGTCAGTGAGGCCCGGTTTCTTCTGAGCCAGCTGGAGGATCTATGATTTCAACACACTTTTAATTTCAATAGTTCACATGGAAAATGACTGAATTTTTTGCCAAAACAGCACTTTGAAGAAGGTTGCAATTCTTTGGGGAAGCTGCATTTAAAAAGGCATTTTCAGTTTTAGCCCACTTCTGTGGCCTTGCTTCATGTTACATGTAACAGCACCATTGGCATTCTCCTGCAGTGAATTCTGTTTTTACACCAACTTTGACTGTGTGTGGCAGGGGTCTGCAGCCTTTTGTGATTATGAACCATACGCAGTTTTGCATATTTTTGCCCGCACAGGGGTTAGCGCATCCATTTCTGGCTATTTCTTTCCCCATTGACAAAGGGGTGCAGTGGGGAGCATCGGCATGGGTAAAAATATCCCACAAAGCCCTCCCGACTTCACTTGACTTCCAGTCGTGGGGAGGTCGGGCACTTGGGATTTTTCTTTCTGTCCATGTGAAGAAATCCAGTTGCTTCTCCCGTCAGCGATTGATGCACACGCGCTCCTCGCCGGTTCTGATTAATGCACGCAATGGGGTTAGCGCATCCCTTTTTGGCTGTTTCTTTCCCTATTGGCAAAGGGGTGCCGTGGGGCACATCGGCATGTTAAAAAATATTGTAAAATTTGAATTAATAAATTGCACACATGTGACCACTGTACCAATCAGCTCACCAGATCTCTCTCTCTGGTGCAAATCAATGAGATGCAATTTTGAGCATGACAGGACCAATGGCTAATTACTTACAGATTTTGGCTTATAACCTATTGATAGTTTTCTTTACAATTTATTTTTCCATCTCAAATCCATGGGTTTGTCGCTGCAGACAGTCTGACATATGACATGTGCCTAATTTGCATAATTAAACATCTAATTTAAAAACACTTTAATTAGTAGTTCAAACTGAACATTTCACAAAACAAATTATTTTGATGCAACATTTGGTTCCATAATTATTGATTGATTGATTGATTGATTGATTTATTTATAAAGCGCTTTGCACCAAAGCGCTGTACATTGGAACAACAAATACACAGAAATAACAACAATTAACAATGTGAGCAAAAATTACAACTTGAATCATTCCATAAAACAGTGTAAAGAGCAATTACCTGAGAGGGGGGAGGTGGAGTGGGAGTTGGAGTGTTGAGGGGACCATGAGAAGTATTGAATGAATGTAGAAGGAAGGGAGAGAGAGTGTAAAAGGAGAGGGGAGAGAGGAATTGAAGAGGTGAAATCAGGAGGGGGAGTCGAGAGGGCAGGGGGGCCTTCACAGAGGGGAATGGAGGAGAAGGGGTTTAAGGGAGGTGCGAAATGAGGTGAGGGTGGTGGAAGAGCGGATTGGGAGGGGGAGAGAGTTCCAGTGCAGAGGAGCAAGAAGATGGAAAGAGCGGAACCGAGAGGAAGCGCAGAGGGAAGGGGGTACAGTGAGAAGGAAGTGGTCAGCAGAGCGAAGGGAGCGAGAGGGGGAGTAGAAGGAGAAAAGGGAAGAGAGATAAGGAGGAGCAAGACCTTGGAGGGATTTGAAAACAAGGCAGAGAAAGTTTAATTTTAGCTGTAGGTGGAAAGGTAGCCAGCCAAGGTGAGAGAGCGAAGAGGAGATAGAATCATGGGGGGTAAGGAGACAAAGGGTACGAATAGCAGAGTGGTATATGGATTTAAGAGGGGCAAGATGAGAAGAGGGAAGTCCGAAGAGTAGAGTGGAGCAGTAGAAGAGGCAGGAAAAGATGAGTGAGGAGATTAGGAGTTTAGTAGCGTGGAAAGAGAGGGAGGGACGAATTTTGCTAATGTTATAGAGGTGGTATCGGCAGGAGCGTGAGGTGAGATAAATGTGTTGCGAGAAGTTGAGAGAGGAGTCAAATAGAATGCCTAGATTCGGAGCATGAGAGGAAAATGGATAAAAGGGGGAGCGGAGGGAGGGGGAAGAGTATTAGAGGGGAAGAAAAGGACTTCGGTTTTATCGGTGTTGGGAGAGAGAAAGCGGGAGGACATCCAGGTCTTAATGGCTGTGAGACAAGAGGAGAGTTTAAGATGGATGTCAGGTGTGATGGAGGAGAAAGAGATAAAGAGTTGAGTATCATCTGCATAGAAATGATGGGAGATGCCAAAGGAGGAGATAACAGGGGCAATGAGGGAGGTGTAGAGAGAGAAGAGTAAAGGGCCAAGTACAGAGCCTTGAGGCACACCATAAATTAGAGGGAAGGAAGGAGAGGACTGGCCTCCCCATGAAACAGCAAAGGAACGGGCAGAAAGGTAAGAGGATAGCCATTTTAGAACAGGGCCTTTGAACCCGAAGGAGGAGAGAGTATGGAGCAGGAGTGGGTGATCGACAGTGTCAAAAGCAGCAGAGAGATCAAGGAGAATAATAATAGAGGATTGCTTAGAATGACAAGCAGTAAGGATCGTAAAATTGGGAAAAATTGTAGGTTCCTATCTAAAATTTGAAAGATATATTTTTCTCACATATTAGTCAATAAATATCTGGTGTATTCAGTTCTTTCACTGTTAGTTCAGGGCTAGAAGTATAATATTTATGACTTTATATAATATTTATGACTTAGGCCTGGCAGTGATAAGGTCTTTGAAGTTTGAAGTCATCAGGTCTGTAGATGTTCAGATAACCTTAGTTTTTTTCAGATATTTTCTTTTTCTGCTTGAGGGACAGGGAGATTGAAATATCAGATTAGGCAACACAGATCTGCTGGCAAAACTGAACCCCAATTAACTGTTCATTATCTTAAGCCCTCCTTACAGACACAACCCATGAAAAATGCTGGCTTAGGATTGATAGGAGGTCCAGCCATCCTGTGACTAAGTTGCAGGCCAGTTGTTATCGTTATGGCTGAGCCCCCACCAGTTCATCTTCATGAGAAAGCATGGGGTCTGTTTTCACATCTCATTTTGCGGGAGGTGGCATGGGCAGAATACAGATGTTAAAGTGCAGTTTCCTTTAATGTGGTCCCTTTCACACTTTCAGTTTTTAAATATACCTTTTCCTGTTCACCTTGATCTTACATTTTCCACAAAAACAAAGTAGGTTTTCCATGTCAATAAACAGTTGCAGAATGGTTTCTGGAACTTGAACCTCTATATCTAGCCTTATCAATTCCTGTTTTATTTGAGTGGCTGTAAAACATTGCACATTTTGTTTGTGCATGTGTTTTACAAATACTGTGTGCAGGCCGCAATTTTTCATATGAATAAAATATCCCTACAAACCCCACTGCCCCCCTTGCTCTTAATGCTTGCTTTAGCAAAAGGTAGAGGACAAGGGATTTGATCCAATCCGTTATTTTTTTTCTCCAGTTTAATCTTCTATGAATCTTTCTTCACTATCACTTTCTTTTCAAGGAGCAATAGAAATCTTAATTTCCAACTGTATCTTCTCCAATCTTTGTTATTTCTTTGTTTCTTGTTGGGGATCCCCTTTCCCTGTCCACAGGTCATGGAAAGAATTATTTGGTTAATTAACTACAGAAAGTAGTAGAAATGATGTTTCGTAACACTTAGAGGCACATATTTTTCATGAGAACATTAACTATTATCAGGGAATATTTACATTGCTAATGAATTAATACTAATATTTCATCCATCCATTTTTACATTACTTATTAATGTATACTAATATGTTATCCACCCATTTTCTTGCACTCTAAGTCAATTACTTAGCTGTTCTTTTTCCTTATTACTCCTTTTCCTTTTTCTGGTCTTCTGCATGGCTTGGATTTTCTGAAAATTATACTGATAAGCCCTGTCCCCTATCGCATTATCCCATTTTGTTGTTTCGAGGTCGTAATATATACCCATCCCTTCAGAAGAATTTCCCAGATTGCGTTGGGCATTGCAAAATCAGCAGATGCTTCCTCATGTTCTCTTTGTACTCATCGATAGTTGATGTAATATAATTTTTCATCCTGTCATCAAATAAAATGAAGACATCTTGGTGGCAGAAGAAGGGGTAGATCGAATGACCATCAGGACAGAAGGCAATTCGATTTCCCAACTGAGTCCAAAATCAACCACCAACCTCTTTATGATAATCATAATTGTTTTGTTGTATCTCTCCACACTGCCACTTGATGCTCGGCGGTAGATTATGTGCAGTTTTAATTTCACTCTTAACATTTTCAACATCTTCATCAACACCTCACTGATAAAATGCCTTCCTCTATCGGACTCAATCCTTTGTGGAAGACCACATCGAGAAAAGATGTGTTTGATCATCAAAGTGGTGGCTGTCTCTGCCTTACTATTTGGGACAGGAAGGCATGCAACCCACTTTGAGAAGAGGCATGTCATGACCATCAGCATATTTTTGTTTCCTCTAAAAGAGTGGGTTACTGGTTAAATTAAGTCTACATGCAACTCAGACCATGGTAACATCATTTCTCTTTTCTGTAAAGGAGCTGTGTGGGAGAACTCGGTTGGAACTGAGCTACATGAAACATTCCTTTAGATATTTATTGAGATCCTTGTCCATGTGTGGCCAGTAAGTGACTTCTTGCAGTATCTCAAGGGTCTTTTGAAATCGCCTATGTCTTGCAGTGGCCATGTCATTGGCATGGTTCAGCATCAGACTTCAGAATGAGGCAGATACAACCCACTGGTTATAGCCAGATTGGGTTTCCGTCACCAACAGCCTTCCTTGAATCATAAAAGTATTCTGACATTTCATAGGAAAAAAAATATCTTCCTGTCCTTTATAAAGTGATTCTGCCGGAGAGAATCTGACCAGATCTTTTAGTATTTATAGCATTTCCCAATAATTGGATCTTCTTTTTAGCAGTAATCAAGTCCACATCAGGAGCTTATCGACTCCACTGAGCAGCTTTAAGTTCAATGTTGGTGCAAGTTTGTGATCTGGTCACTGCCATGATCCAGATTTCTACCAGGAGGTGTTCCTTATCTATGAGCTGCCCGTGTGGAGCTCCTGTTTTGGCCAATTGATCAGCCAAGCCATTTTCAGTTTTACCAGGAGCCTCTATCTTGGAATGACCTTTGATTTTCTTCCAATAGATAGTCATTTCATTAGACATCACCAAATCATCAATAGTCTGGACCAATCTACCATTATTTGCACAAAGTATGCCTCTGTTTTGCCAATTAATAATCTGTTCCACAAACCCATTTTGCACAGAATCAGAATCACTGATTTATCACTGGTTCAGTGAATTGGTGGTTTACCACAGTGAGGACGGTTTGTTAAATTGCCATCAGCTCTGACACCTGAATACTTCAGGGACCTATTTTGAAACCAGCTAAGGGTTTGGTAATATCATTTACCTAAGCATTCCCAAAGCCAGCAACCAATTCTTTCTCATCTTTTGTAATATGGTAGGAACATCCATCCACATAAAATGTGGGTATCCCCGGACAAGTGTTTTCTTCATATACCTTGTGAGGGGACACCAGGCATGCCTCTATATAATGAGATTGATTGGTGATTAGACTTTCATCCTTGAGACAGTGTTTTTTAGTACAATCATGCAAGTCTGCCAATCCTTAAGGCTATAGGGCTCTTCTTATTTTGTCCATAACTCACCTACAGAGGAAAGCCCTGCATTGACAGAATCCAAAAAGTCATTCTAGAATTAGAGACATTTCCATCTCGTATTCTATCACTTTGTAGATATTGTAACCGTTGGTGGGAGGTCTCTAATGTGATGTGCTCTCCTTGGATAAATGGGCCATAGTTTTTCAATACCCACACTGTTGCCAGTAGTTTTTTTTTCGCAATCAGTGATTTTTTCTTGTACGGAAGTTGATCTTTTGCTCAGGTAGGACAATATCTAGTTGACTTTGTCATGTTTCTGGTATAACACTGCCATCAAGCAGGTATATGGGAAACCAGTCTCTAAGAAAAGCACCATTCCAATAGAAGTGTCTTCACCCAAAATGATACCTTGAGGGTCGCTGTTAATTACCAGCATTCAAATGGTGTCATCTTTTAGCTCAACCAGTGGTGTTGGATGTAGGGACAATCCTTGTTGCTGGACGTTATGACTCAAATTAATGCAACGCTTCATGATTTTTCATGGTTTGTCCTCTTTTTATGTTGATTGATGCTGAAATTTTTTTACCTGTCTTGGGATAGTAACCTCACCTTTTTTGGACTTCAACATCAGAAGGCAACAGATGAGCTGTGTGAAATGTTTTCCTTTGGATTACCCCACCAGCCTTAACCAAACTTTGCCATTAATAAAATCTAAATTAATTGCAAATCGATGGAGGATATCACTGCCTAGATCAAATTTAGAAGTTACATCTCTAATGATCCAACAATTATGGTCAGACATTTTATTGCCAATCAACATTTTTAACATGCACCTGCTAGGAAGGACATGTTTTGAATTTTGGATTTCCAGACCAACTTCCCAATTATTTGTCAAATTAAAGCATGAGATGGTCTGATCTTTTTGGAATCGCTGAAACAGTACTTCACTTATGAAGCTTTTTCCATTGATTAGACATTTCTGGCATGCACAGGATCTTTTCCTCCATTTCTTTGAATGGAGAGAATGTGTGTTTGCTTTTTTCTGGATATCTTTCAAATGATGAGTAGGTTTTCCTGAACTCTTTTCAGGAGCACTTTGGGTTTCTTTGGGGTTTTCCTGAATATATAACTACACAGTATCTCATTCCAATGTGGAAAACCATCTGTTGTTAGGAGGGATGTTCATGTTTATGAGTTGGGATGAGGTCCAACTCCTATTCTCCTATTGAGATGATGGTGAGTTGGGGAACCAGATTATTTTGAAAAGGAAATTTGATTTAATTGGAATGTCGTCCAAACAAGTGATGAAGTACCATTCAGGCTGACATAATTGGTATTTCTCTTCAGCTTGATTAGACTGTTAGTTTGAGTCCAAAGAACCTGGCTCACACAATCAATCAGAAGGGTCAGCCTCCAATGAAAATTGTTCCTCAGTAAACAGGGAGTACCCTCTGGAGTCACAACAATCACCTGATGTTTCAGATGTTGTCGACCAATTTTAATTTCCATATACACAATCCCATTGACAGACACATTCTTTCCATCAACATTTTGGAGTTCTCCTAGATGAGGTTTTAGAGGAAATGTATGACTCTCTCAATTTCCTAGGTTGAGTTTATCTAAGGTTTGTTTTGAAATCAATGTTGCTTGTGACCCGTGGCTACCAGAGCGGAGCACTCACACTGGCTTTGTATCTGGACAGGGGCATAGAATCGACCTTCCTTTACAAAGAAAGTTTGAGTTTTTAGGCCACTCAGTATGAATTTTTTGATGTCATTTATTTCTATACCTCAGGTCAACCCCATGTTTTCACTTCCTTCGGAATGAACACACATGGTGATAAGGTATGAAGTAGGCTATCCTTTTTATCCATAGACTCTTTGTTATCTTCCCTTTTTAGAGGACAATCTTCAGAATCCTTTATGAGGGAGGGCCAATACTATTTCTGTATTTTATGGGCTTCTCATATCTGTTTTATCAGATTGGCTTTTGTATCTTGGAGTTTCTTTACAATTTTCAGTCTCTTTTTTTTATATTCTCTGATTCTGGGTCTTCAATTTTCACCCGCTTTTCTTTGGGAGGTTTCCCTTCATCTCTGAAAGAGAAGAATTTATTTTCTGTTTTTTTTGTTCTCCTCTGTCTCAATGGTGATTACTCAATTATTCTTCTCTTGAGCTGTCACTTGTTTTCCCTGTTCTTTTGGTTCAGCTTCCCAGTGGAAAGCATTGCCACTATTGTTTTCTTGTATTTCTTTAGGTCAGAAAGGAAGCTTGTGCGAAGGCTTGGCATATAATTAAGTCAATTTCAATAACAATATGTTATACGTCCACTCAGTCCAATCGCAATGATGAAAAATAAACAACACGCTAGTCACTTCAGTTTCAAAGACTGCAATTATAGAAATAGAGACTTTTCTAACACACCCATCACCATAGGTATCTGCATTTAATTCACCCTGAGCACACATGCACCATGGATTGAATACATGAGAGTCCAGGAGAAATCTTTCATTAGTGAAAATCAACACATTTATTTAAAGTGTCCCTACCTCTCCAAATCTGTCTACTTCCCCTTTATTCAAATTCTACCCCATTTACACAATAGACATGTCAGAATTCCAGCCACATATGGTTTCAGGAATGATTGCTTTTTTCTATTGGAGTTTCATATTTAATAACATTTTCGATACTTTGTCTGGTAGTGGTAGCGTTCATGGGTTGTGTTTGATTCTGAGATGGTTGTTTTTTTAACAGACTGTGAACCCATTTTTGCGAACATGGGGCTTTCCATTTCTAGAATTTAGGTATTGGTGTTTGTTATCATACATCGTTGAGTTATAATTGATTATATACAATTTGAAATGTATGTTTTTTCTACTGAATCCTAATTCTTTGTTAAATTTAAAATAAATGTTAAATGTTTGCTAAATTTAGTGTTTTGATTGCCAAAGATTCACTCCTTGAGTTAACAAGGACCTTCCTTTTCTCTTGTATTGCATATTCACCCCACTTCTGGAACTTGTAAATCACAAAGTGGACTTCCTCTTCTTTGTTGTGACTTTATGACAACTGCTCACCTGCTGATTCCACTTTTTCTCGCAGACGTTTTCACCCGTTTATTGAGTGCCCCACATGCAACTATCCTTCTCTCATTTCCACATACCAGTATCTACAGCTTGTCGAGTTACTTTGAAGCATATGACCCTTCCACTTTGAGTTCTAACCTACTCCTGCACCACTCTGACTTATCAACAGATTCAGAGCCCCAACATTATCACACTATTTTCTCCCTCCATGCCTGCTTAAATTCTTAAAACAATAACAATATGTCGGGAGCACATTAAATGTTCCTCTAATTTAACTAAAGTTCACTTTTCTTTCTGGCATATAAAGCCTGTGTTATCATTTTTACAAAGATTCCGTCCAACATAACTCTGTAGGAAACTTGTGCACACACAGCTCTGGGAAATTAGCCTCTTAGGATCTATTTATTTGTGCAACTAAGTCTATTAGAAAAAGAGTCATAGATGGTTTAGTATTGGTTACAATGTTCCTATTGAGTGGGGCCCCCATAGGCTAAATGAGATATATTTATTAAATTGAAGTACTTTCTTTAGGCAACAACCCTCATCACTTCCTCCTCTTCTACCCCCCACATAATTCCATATTTTCTCCCCAGCCCCCTTCTCAGATCCCCTCCTCTCTTTACAATAAGGTTTTTTTTTTAAATAGCACCATCCACCCCAGCTTTACTCTTTCATAGCATTACAATGACAGTTATTACTACTAACCTAATAAATGTTCCTTATTGTTTAGATCACACAAAAGTGACACACATGGACACTCCTGAAAGCAATCAAACATATGCATGCACACTGTGCAAAGACACTCTGAAGAAAGGCATATATATATGTCTGGCCCCATTGGCTAAACCCACCGATTTTGCAGAAATGCATATTATCACATCAGTTGCACAACAGAAACCTGCATGCAAAGAATCTGTGGAACGGTGTCAACAGTAAAATGGTTATGATCCCTCCTTGCAACATTCTTCCGGGCTCAGTTCTGCCCCTTTGAGGCTCTGAAGATGTCAGTGCTATCCCCATATGGCTAAAACTGTTGGCTCCACAAGCATCAAGTTCAGTAAATGGGGGTTGGGAGGCTGAACAATCTAGTTTAGATTTCTTTTGCCTTGTAGTTGCCTTTGACAGCATGACTCACTTCAGCCTCCATTCTGATTCAAAAGTTCCTGAGATTCTGATGGGCTTACTGTACCGGTACGTGGGTTTGACTGGTCTCTCCTTTTTGATATGTTGGTGAGAAGAAAAATGCAAGAAGACTGTAAAAACAAACCATTGAGTGTCCCTGGCGAAAGAGGCAGAGGTATTTTAAGGGGGATGATTGCATTATGATTGCAGTGATAGTGAACTGGAATGTGGCAGTGGTGGTTGCAGAGTGCATGCGGCTGTGATTGTGGTCGTGAACAGGAATATTCTGTAATGTGAAAGTGGTGGTCAAAATGCACAATTGGTAGTAATGCGAATGTGGTGGTGGAGTTTTAGCATGGAACGGAGGACTCATTTGGATGTGGCAAAGGTGATTTTAGTGTGTGTTTGGTGGTGGGACAGTAAAGATCATGCAAGTGTGATGATGGCAGCAACTGGAATATGGCATTGTTCTGTGGTATCTTGTGGTGTAATGTGTGTGTGTAACGCTCACCTGGTTCCCACGGAGGCGCGGCGTCGAAGGCGCAGAACTCTGAAGATGGACAGGAAGGGCCCCTCTATTCTGGCTTCCCTGGCTCGTTGGATACCCTCCTGTGCGTGGAAAGGGAGTATTACCAACTGTGGAACAATGCTCAAGCCTCCCACTCCCTTCCAACCCTCCACGATACCTCCTCCACGATTCCCCGTGAAGCCTCACCTTATGGTTTGGAAGGATGAGCTCTCCATCCTGCTTCTGATGCAGGGGCGCGTTGAAACCCAGTTACTTCGCTGGATTGAGGATTGATGGGAGTTCAGGTAAGCTTGACTGTTCAGGTAAGGCGCTGTAAAAGTTCTGTTCAAAAGTTCAAGCTTAATAATAATGTTCGTTGTCTAATTGCAGCAAGCGCTAATGCTTATGTCTTTTTCCCCTTAGGGACCGGGGTTCGGAGTGCCGGAGATATGGCGCCGACCCGAAGTGAAACAGTTCTGGATGAGCGCTCAGGTAATGTCTTTGCATTCGCTCATTCAATGTCTTTGTCTTTTTTCACCATAGGGGCCGGGGTCCGGAGATGCCAGGAAGCGGCAGGACCCGAAATGCAGTGGGAATAATCCAACAGGTAAGACTTAAAAGGAAACTGAGCTTTCCTTATTCCTTTTCTCCCTCTCACCTTTGTTCTTGTCTTTTTTCCTCTAGGCGCCGGGGCGTAGCTGAATCCGGAAGATCGCTGCTGAAGATGGAAGCGCCTTGCAAAGGTGAGTAAAATGCAGCGCTGCAGCGATCGAAACGAAATGCCTTTAAAATGATGTCTTCCTTTTCAGGGCCGTTGGAGAAATGACTCTGGGATGCAGATTTAGCAGGTAAGGGCTTTTCTTCTCCTATTCTCTTCCTTTCTCCCCTTGCAGGTGTTCCAGGGTGCTGGCAGGCGTGGCTGAAGTCAGGATGCAGGAGCTGACACGGTGATCGTCCAGCTGCTAGGTGCAGAACAACGCGAAGCATGTGTGGCTGTTCGGGTGGGGTTTAAATAGCCTTGGAAGAAGTTCCTGGTATGTATCCTTCCACCAATCAGGTATGTATCCTTCCCCGACCACACCCGGGTGGTGAAGTAGTCCTACAGGTTAAGTAGTCCCATTCAGGCCTCAAGAGGGCCTGGATGAAGCAGCAAGGTCTGCATCAGGTAAGTGTGCACCCAAGCACTTAAACACATATCCTCTTCTATGAGCCTGGCGCCTAAGGCGCCAGGACTGGGGTCCGCTATGAGCCTGGCGCCTAAGGCGCCAGGACTGAGTCCAAAGGGCCCCGACTTGGGCCCGCTGAGACTTCCCCGGGGAAAATGATGTCTGCCTCTGGGGTTGCTGGGCCCGGCCTGGCTCCTTAGAGGTAGGCATCATGACAGTACCCCCCCTCAAGGCCCCTCCCAAGGTCTTTTCCTCCGGGGGTTTTGGTTTGTGCGGGAATCTTCGATGGAATCTTTGAATTAATAGTGGTGCGTGAACATAGTTACTGGGTTCCCAAGATCTTTCCTGAGGTCCATATCCTTTCCAATCAACAAGATAGAAGAGTTTCGACTTAACTATCTTGGAATCTAAAATGTCTTTCACTTCGAATTCTAATTCTCCATCAATTTGGACAGGGCCTGGGGGCTCAGACAGTCTGGTTCCAGGTTGTACTGGTTTTAGAAGAGATGCGTGAAAAACGGGATGAATCCGCATGTTGGATGGTAAATCGAGTTTAAAGGCCACTGGGTTGATAATAGCTTTGATGGGGTGAGGCCCAATGAATCTGGGATTAAAAGTTCGCTGACCCTTGAGGGGTAGATGTTTAGTTGCTAGCCATACCTGATCTCCTACTTGGTAAAGAGGAGTTTTACTTCAGTGCAAATCAGCGTTTTCTTTATACTTTTTCTTGGCTTGCTGTAAGTGGGTTGTAGCTTCTTTGAAGGCTTGGGTTATTGTGGAATGTAGGTGATTTACTGCAGGCATCTCCAGGGTCAGAGGTGGATCTAGGTCAGAGGTCCGAGGATGGTGACCATACAGGGTATAAAAAGGAGTCTGTCCGGTTCCAGAATGCACTGAATTGTTGTATGCATATTCTGCAATCCAAAGGATGTCCTTCCAATTCAACTCGGATTGGTGTAACATGCACCGCAGATATTGCTCGAGAGTCTGATTGGTTCTCTCGGTTTGTCCATCGGTCTGGGGGTGGTGGCTGGTGGATAACCGCACATCTATTTGTGCTAGTTGGCAACATTTCTTCCCAAAGTGGGAGATAAATTGACTTCCACGGTCTGAGACTAATATGGAAGGGAAACCATGTAACCGCACTATATTTTCCATAAATTTCTTGGCCAAGGTGGAAGCTGACGGCAATCCTTTTAAAGGGATAAAATGGGCCATTTTGGAGAATAGATCCACTATTACGAGAATCGTGTTGTAACCACCACAAGGAGGCAGGTCAGTTATAAAGTCCATTGACAAGGTGTGCCAAGGTGCTGGTGGAATGTCCAAAGGTTGAAGTAGGCCGGCTGGCCTTTTCTTTTGACTCTTATTTTGGGCACAGATTCCGCAAGACAACACAAATGACTTAATGTCTTTTCTCCAAGAAGGCCACCAGAAGTGGCGTTTGATCTTTTCTTCTGTTTTCGCGATACCGGGGTGTCCTTCCATTAATGATTCATGATGACGGGTAATGACAAGTTCCTGCAATTCTTTACTTGGCAGAAATAACCGCTCTTGGAAGTAGGGTAAATCATCCTTAACGGTGTAATGAGGACCCTTTTGACTCCATTCCAGTAAGGCAGAAGAGTCAAAAAGCTGTTTTACTTGAGCTTGGATGTCCTCAATGGTTTGCAATGAAGTCAAGCCCAGAATTCTTTGTTCCGGTATGATTGGCACAGGTTCTAAACTCAAATTGGGTTCTTCCATGCCTATCCGGGATAAGGCATCTGCCTTAGCATTCTTGCAGCCAGGGCGATAGGTAATTACAAAATCAAATTCCGCAAAGAATAAAGCCCATCGGAGTTGTCGCGAAGATTGAGCTTTGGCCGTCTTTAAATACTGCAAATTTCTGTGGTCCGTAATTACGGTGATGATGTGTCTTGCACCGAGAAGATAGTGACGCCAAGCCTTGAAAGCTGATTTAATAGCCAGTAGTTCTTTGTCGGTAATTGCGTAATTGAGTTCAGGTGGAGAGAATTTTCTGGACCAAAAGGCTACAGGGTGTAGTTGGTTAGTTTCTGGGTCTCTTTGCGACAGGACAGCTCCCATGGCCGAACTGGATGCATCGGTTTCCACGATGTAAGGGAGATCTGGGCGCGGGTGCTTCAAAACAGGTGCAGAGGTGAATTTGGTTTTCAGGTCCTGAAAGGCTTGTTCAGCCTCAAGAGTCCATTCAAAGCGTTTGTTTTTCTTTAGGAGAGCTGTGATGGGTTGAACAGTTCGAGAACATTCCGGGATGAACCTTCGATAGAAATTGGCAAAGCCAAGCATGCTTTGCACTCCCTTCACAGAGCTAGGAGATGGCCATTTGAGAATGGCGTCCACTTTCCGCGAGTCCATTCGGATTCCTTGAGGTGTCAGGATGAATCCGAGAAACTCTACTTCTGTGGTATGAAAAACGCATTTTTCGAGCTTGGCAAATAATTTGTGCTGGCGCAATTTCTCAAGAACTGCCCTAACATGGTTTCTGTGATCAGATTCTGAGGAGGAATACACCAGGATGTCGTCAATATAAACGATGACACAAACATCGATAAGTTCCCGAAGAACATCATTCATGAAGTACTGAAAGGCGGCAGGTGCGTTGCACAAACCGAAGGGCATTACTTGATATTCAAAGAGCCCAAATTTGGTGCGAAATGCAGTCTTCCACTCGTCGCCCTCTTTTATACGTACCAGGTGGTAAGCTCCTCGGAGATCTAGCTTGGTGTACACACGAGCATCTTTTACTTGGTCGATAAGCTCAGGTATCAGGGGCAAAGGGTAACGATTCTTAATCGTTATCTGATTTAGGGCGCGGTAGTCAATACAGGCCCTAAGGTCTCCTTCCTTTTTAGGTACGAAGAACAAAGCGGAAGGGACTGGTGACTTTGATGGGCGAATGAAACCATTGGCCAGGTATTGATCCAAATACTGGCGCAAATGCAGGTTCTCAGGTTCAGTAAGAGCATAAATCCTACTACAAGGTAGTTGTGCATTGGGTACCAAGTCGATTTGGCAATCGTAAGATCGATGGGGAGGTAAGGTGTTAGCCTGCTCTTTCTGAAAAACGTCTTGGAATTCTTGGTTTTCAGATGGTAGCTGTACAGGGGTGGAAGTTACAGAGGCTAGACCCATAGCTGGATTCCTTGGGTAACAGGTTGGTTCACAATCAGGAAAAGTTATCTTCTTTGCTCGCCAGTCTATTCTCGGATTATGTGTTTCTAACCAAGGGATTCCAAGAAGTACTTGAAATTGTGGGGCCTTGATCACATCAAACACGATTGCTTCCCGATGTCCGTCCTGACCCACCAGAGTGATTTCAACTGTGGAATGCGTTACAGGCCCTGAGGCTATTTCGGTTCCATCAACTGTAGTAATTACATCTTGGGTTACTTTCGGGCGGAGAGGAAGCTTAATCCTGGAAGCCAATTCACGGTCTATGTAATTTCCAATAGCTCCACTGTCTATGTATGCTTTTATAGCATGCAACTGCTGAGGCTGTTTTGGGTTCACAAGCACCATTGGCATGACAAAATGCGAGGTCAAAGAGTTTGTTTTCAAGCTCGGCAAGCGGACCCCTACGCTTGTCGGGCTAGGTCGTTTCCCGAACCAGGTGTCAATAACTCGTTATCAGTGGCTCCAACCACCTTCTTGGGTGGTTTAACTGGACAACTTTGAAGAAAGTGACCGGAAGTTCCGCAATACAGACAAAGTTGCATTTGTTGCCTTCTCTCTCGTTCCTTCTGCGTTAATGGTCCTTTAACACTGCCAATTTGCATAGGTTCGGAAACGTCAGTACTCTTGGAGTTAACGTGGGTCTTGATAGGTACTCTGGTTTCATACTTGAGCCGATCTGCTTTTCTATTTTGAAGTCTGTGATCAAGTTGAACCACTAAGTCTATGTAGTCTGCGCAGGCCTGGGGTGGATCCACTATCTGAGCTATAACATCTTTAAGCTCTCCGCGCAGGCCTCGATGAAACAATGTGATCCTTTTATTTTCAGGCCATCCGGTTTCCACAACTAGTCTATTAAAGGTGGCGATATAGGACAAAAGATCCTGATTACCTTGTCGTAAGGATAGCAGTTCGTTGTCAAGGGCCTGTCCCTGCGAGTGTCGAGCGAACAATCTTTCCATGCTGGCCTGGAAGCCCTGGAAATCCCGGAGAATGGGATCATCCTGATTTACCAATGGAATAGACCAATCGGCAGCACAGCCACTGAGGTAAGATAGTACAAAGGCTACTTTGGTCTGGTCGTTGGGGAAGGCCCCGGGCCTGCATAAAAAGTGTAAACGACATTGGTTCATAAAAACGGCATATTTCTTGGGATCCCCCGCAAAACATTCCGGCGGGGCCAAAGGCATGTGTCCAGGTAGATTGATTTGTACCGGGTTATTCGAACCCATTGTTGTAGAAATATCTCCGGAAACAGGTAAAGGAGTGTGCTCTGCCTGGCCCTGCAATAACCTTTTGGCCAGATCATCAGTTCTTTCCTTGGATAGGATTAGTTCCCTTCTGAGAGCATTAGTCTCCTGGCGGGCTGAGTGCACCTCCGCCCGTAATTCCCCTAAAAGATGGGCCAGCTGATCTGTCTCGGAAGTCTCCATAGCGCCCAGGTGGGAAATTGTGGTAAGGCTTCGCGTTCTGTAACGCTCACCTGGTTCCCACGGAGGCGCGGCGTCGAAGGCGCAGAACTCTGAAGATGGACAGGAAGGGCCCCTCTATTCTGGCTTCCCTGGCTCGTTGGATACCCTCCTGTGCGTGAAAAGGGAGTATTACCAACTGTGGAACAATGCTCAAGCCTCCCACTCCCTTCCAACCCTCCACGATACCTCCTCCACGATTCCCCGTGAAGCCTCACCTTATGGTTTGGAAGGATGAGCTCTCCATCCTGCTTCTGATGCAGGGGCGCGTTGAAACCCAGTTACTTCGCTGGATTGAGGATTGATGGGAGTTCAGGTAAGCTTGACTGTTCAGGTAAGGCGCTGTAAAAGTTCTGTTCAAAAGTTCAAGCTTAATAATAATGTTCGTTGTCTAATTGCAGCAAGCGCTAATGCTTATGTCTTTTTCCCCTTAGGGACCGGGGTTCGGAGTGCCGGAGATATGGCGCCGACCCAAAGTGAAACAGTTCTGGATGAGCGCTCAGGTAATGTCTTTGCATTCGCTCATTCAATGTCTTTGTCTTTTTTCCCCATAGGGGCCGGGGTCCGGAGATGCCAGGAAGCGGCAGGACCCGAAATGCAGTGGGAATAATCCAACAGGTAAGACTTAAAAGGAAACTGAGCTTTCCTTATTCCTTTTCTCCCTCTCACCTTTGTTCTTGTCTTTTTTCCTCTAGGCGCCGGGGCGTAGCTGAATCCGGAAGATCGCTGCTGAAGATGGAAGCGCCTTGCAAAGGTGAGTAAAATGCAGCGCTGCAGCGATCGAAACGAAATGCCTTTAAAATGATGTCTTCCTTTTCAGGGCCGTTGGAGAAATGACTCTGGGATGCAGATTTAGCAGGTAAGGGCTTTTCTTCTCCTATTCTCTTCCTTTCTCCCCTTGCAGGTGTTCCAGGGTGCTGGCAGGCGTGGCTGAAGTCAGGATGCAGGAGCTGACACGGTGATCGTCCAGCTGCTAGGTGCAGAACAACGCGAAGCATGTGTGGCTGTTCGGGTGGGGTTTAAATAGCCTTGGAAGAAGTTCCTGGTATGTATCCTTCCACCAATCAGGTATGTATCCTTCCCCGACCACACCCGGGTGGTGAAGTAGTCCTACAGGTTAAGTAGTCCCATTCAGGCCTCAAGAGGGCCTGGATGAAGCAGCAAGGTCTGCATCAGGTAAGTGTGCACCCAAGCACTTAAACACATATCCTCTTCTATGAGCCTGGCGCCTAAGGCGCCAGGACTGGGGTCCGCTATGAGCCTGGCGCCTAAGGCGCCAGGACTGAGTCCAAAGGGCCCCGACTTGGGCCTGCTGAGACTTCCCCGGGGAAAATGATGTCTGCCTCTGGGGTTGCTGGGCCCGGCCTGGCTCCTTAGAGGTAGGCATCATGACAGTACCCCCCCTCAAGGCCCCTCCCAAGGTCTTTTCCTCCGGGGGTTTTGGTTTGTGCGGGAATCTTCGATGGAATCTTTGAATTAATAGTGGTGCGTGAACATAGTTACTGGGTTCCCAAGATCTTTCCTGAGGTCCATATCCTTTCCAATCAACAAGATAGAAGAGTTTCGACTTAACTATCTTGGAATCTAAAATGTCTTTCACTTCGAATTCTAATTCTCCATCAATTTGGACAGGGCCTGGGGGCTCAGACAGTCTGGTTCCAGGTTGTACTGGTTTTAGAAGAGATGCGTGAAAAACGGGATGAATCCGCATGTTGGATGGTAAATCGAGTTTAAAGGCCACTGGGTTGATAATAGCTTTGATGGGGTGAGGCCCAATGAATCTGGGATTAAAAGTTCGCTGACCCTTGAGGGGTAGATGTTTAGTTGCTAGCCATACCTGATCTCCTACTTGGTAAAGAGGAGTTTTACTTCGGTGCAAATCAGCGTTTTCTTTATACTTTTTCTTGGCTTGCTGTAAGTGGGTTGTAGCTTCTTTGAAGGCTTGGGTTATTGTGGAATGTAGGTGATTTACTGCAGGCATCTCCAGGGTCAGAGGTGGATCTAGGTCAGAGGTCCGAGGATGGTGACCATACAGGGTATAAAAAGGAGTCTGTCCGGTTCCAGAATGCACTGAATTGTTGTATGCATATTCTGCAATCCAAAGGATGTCCTTCCAATTCAACTCGGATTGGTGTAACATGCACCGCAGATATTGCTCGAGAGTCTGATTGGTTCTCTCGGGTTGTCCGTCGGTCTGGGGGTGGTGGCTGGTGGATAACCGCACATCTATTTGTGCTAGTTGGCAACATTTCTTCCCAAAGTGGGAGATAAATTGACTTCCACGGTCTGAGACTAATATGGAAGGGAAACCATGTAACCGCACTATATTTTCCATAAATTTCTTGGCCAAGGTGGAAGCTGACGGCAATCCTTTTAAAGGGATAAAATGGGCCATTTTGGAGAATAGATCCACTATTACGAGAATCGTGTTGTAACCACCACAAGGAGGCAGGTCAGTTATAAAGTCCATTGACAAGGTGTGCCAAGGTGCTGGTGGAATGTCCAAAGGTTGAAGTAGGCCGGCTGGCCTTTTCTTTTGACTCTTATTTTGGGCACAGATTCCGCAAGACAACACAAATGACTTAATGTCTTTTCTCCAAGAAGGCCACCAGAAGTGGCGTTTGATCTTTTCTTCTGTTTTCGCGATACCGGGGTGTCCTTCCATTAATGATTCATGATGACGGGTAATGACAAGTTCCTGCAATTCTTTACTTGGCAGAAATAACCGCTCTTGGAAGTAGGGTAAATCATCCTTAACGGTGTAATGAGGACCCTTTTGACTCCATTCCAGTAAGGCAGAAGAGTCAAAAAGCTGTTTTACTTGAGCTTGGATGTCCTCAATGGTTTGCAATGAAGTCAAGCCCAGAATTCTTTGTTCCGGTATGATTGGCACAGGTTCTAAACTCAAATTGGGTTCTTCCATGCCTATCCGGGATAAGGCATCTGCCTTAGCATTCTTGCAGCCAGGGCGATAGGTAATTACAAAATCAAATTCCGCAAAGAATAAAGCCCATCGGAGTTGTCGCGAAGATTGAGCTTTGGCCGTCTTTAAATACTGCAAATTTCTGTGGTCCGTAATTACGGTGATGATGTGTCTTGCACCGAGAAGATAGTGACGCCAAGCCTTGAAAGCTGATTTAATAGCCAGTAGTTCTTTGTCGGTAATTGCGTAATTGAGTTCAGGTGGAGAGAATTTTCTGGACCAAAAGGCTACAGGGTGTAGTTGGTTAGTTTCTGGGTCTCTTTGCGACAGGACAGCTCCCATGGCCGAACTGGATGCATCGGTTTCCACGATGTAAGGGAGATCTGGGCGCGGGTGCTTCAAAACAGGTGCAGAGGTGAATTTGGTTTTCAGGTCCTGAAAGGCTTGTTCAGCCTCAAGAGTCCATTCAAAGCGTTTGTTTTTCTTTAGGAGAGCTGTGATGGGTTGAACAGTTCGAGAACATTCCGGGATGAACCTTCGATAGAAATTGGCAAAGCCAAGCATGCTTTGCACTCCCTTCACAGAGCTAGGAGATGGCCATTTGAGAATGGCGTCCACTTTCCGCGAGTCCATTCGGATTCCTTGAGGTGTCAGGATGAATCCGAGAAACTCTACTTCTGTGGTATGAAAAACGCATTTTTCGAGCTTGGCAAATAATTTGTGCTGGCGCAATTTCTCAAGAACTGCCCTAACATGGTTTCTGTGATCAGATTCTGAGGAGGAATACACCAGGATGTCGTCAATATAAACGATGACACAAACATCGATAAGTTCCCGAAGAACATCATTCATGAAGTACTGAAAGGCGGCAGGTGCGTTGCACAAACCGAAGGGCATTACTTGATATTCAAAGAGCCCAAATTTGGTGCGAAATGCAGTCTTCCACTCGTCGCCCTCTTTTATACGTACCAGGTGGTAAGCTCCTCGGAGATCTAGCTTGGTGTACACACGAGCATCTTTTACTTGGTCGATAAGCTCAGGTATCAGGGGCAAAGGGTAACGATTCTTAATCGTTATCTGATTTAGGGCGCGGTAGTCAATACAGGCCCTAAGGTCTCCTTCCTTTTTAGGTACGAAGAACAAAGCGGAAGGGACTGGTGACTTTGATGGGCGAATGAAACCATTGGCCAGGTATTGATCCAAATACTGGCGCAAATGCAGGTTCTCAGGTTCAGTAAGAGCATAAATCCTACTACAAGGTAGTTGTGCATTGGGTACCAAGTCGATTTGGCAATCGTAAGATCGATGGGGAGGTAAGGTGTTAGCCTGCTCTTTCTGAAAAACGTCTTGGAATTCTTGGTTTTCAGATGGTAGCTGTACAGGGGTGAAAGTTACAGAGGCTAGACCCATAGCTGGATTCCTTGGGTAACAGGTTGGTTCACAATCAGGAAAAGTTATCTTCTTTGCTCGCCAGTCTATTCTCGGATTATGTGTTTCTAACCAAGGGATTCCAAGAAGTACTTGAAATTGTGGGGCCTTGATCACATCAAACACGATTGCTTCCCGATGTCCGTCCTGACCCACCAGAGTGATTTCAACTGTGGAATGCGTTACAGGCCCTGAGGCTATTTCGGTTCCATCAACTGTAGTAATTACATCTTGGGTTACTTTCGGGCGGAGAGGAAGCTTAATCCTGGAAGCCAATTCACGGTCTATGTAATTTCCAATAGCTCCACTGTCTATGTATGCTTTTATAGCATGCAACTGCTGAGGCTGTTTTGGGTTCACAAGCACCATTGGCATGACAAAATGCGAGGTCAAAGAGTTTGTTTTCAAGCTCGGCAAGCGGACCCCTACGCTTGTCGGGCTAGGTCGTTTCCCGAACCAGGTGTCAATAACTCGTTATCAGTGGCTCCAACCACCTTCTTGGGTGGTTTAACTGGACAACTTTGAAGAAAGTGACCGGAAGTTCCGCAATACAGACAAAGTTGCATTTGTTGCCTTCTCTCTCGTTCCTTCTGCGTTAATGGTCCTTTAACACTGCCAATTTGCATAGGTTCGGAAACGTCAGTACTCTTGGAGTTAACGTGGGTCTTGATAGGTACTCTGGTTTCATACTTGAGCCGATCTGCTTTTCTATTTTGAAGTCTGTGATCAAGTTGAACCACTAAGTCTATGTAGTCTGCGCAGGCCTGGGGTGGATCCACTATCTGAGCTATAACATCTTTAAGCTCTCCGCGCAGGCCTCGATGAAACAATGTGATCCTTTTATTTTCAGGCCATCCGGTTTCCACAACTAGTCTATTAAAGGTGGCGATATAGGACAAAAGATCCTGATTACCTTGTCGTAAGGATAGCAGTTCGTTGTCAAGGGCCTGTCCCTGCGAGTGTCGAGCGAACAATCTTTCCATGCTGGCCTGGAAGCCCTGGAAATCCCGGAGAATGGGATCATCCTGATTTACCAATGGAATAGACCAATCGGCAGCACAGCCACTGAGGTAAGATAGTACAAAGGCTACTTTGGTCTGGTCGTTGGGGAAGGCCCCGGGCCTGCATAAAAAGTGTAAACGGCATTGGTTCATAAAAACGGCATATTTCTTGGGATCCCCCGCAAAACATTCCGGCGGGGCCAAAGGCATGTGTCCAGGTAGATTGATTTGTACCGGGTTATTCGAACCCATTGTTGTAGAAATATCTCCGGAAACAGGTAAAGGAGTGTGCTCTGCCTGGCCCTGCAATAACCTTTTGGCCAGATCATCAGTTCTTTCCTTGGATAGGATTAGTTCCCTTCTGAGAGCATTAGTCTCCTGGCGGGCTGAGTGCACCTCCGCCCGTAATTCCCCTAAAAGATGGGCCAGCTGATCTGTCTCGGAAGTCTCCATAGCGCCCAGGTGGGAAATTGTGGTAAGGCTTCGCGTTCTGTAACGCTCACCTGGTTCCCACGGAGGCGCGGCGTCGAAGGCGCAGAACTCTGAAGATGGACAGGAAGGGCCCCTCTATTCTGGCTTCCCTGGCTCGTTGGATACCCTCCTGTGCGTGAAAAGGGAGTATTACCAACTGTGGAACAATGCTCAAGCCTCCCACTCCCTTCCAACCCTCCACGATACCTCCTCCACGATTCCCCGTGAAGCCTCACCTTATGGTTTGGAAGGATGAGCTCTCCATCCTGCTTCTGATGCAGGGGCGCGTTGAAACCCAGTTACTTCGCTGGATTGAGGATTGATGGGAGTTCAGGTAAGCTTGACTGTTCAGGTAAGGCGCTGTAAAAGTTCTGTTCAAAAGTTCAAGCTTAATAATAATGTTCGTTGTCTAATTGCAGCAAGCGCTAATGCTTATGTCTTTTTCCCCTTAGGGACCGGGGTTCGGAGTGCCGGAGATATGGCGCCGACCCGAAGTGAAACAGTTCTGGATGAGCGCTCAGGTAATGTCTTTGCATTCGCTCATTCAATGTCTTTGTCTTTTTTCCCCATAGGGGCCGGGGTCCGGAGATGCCAGGAAGCGGCAGGACCCGAAATGCAGTGGGAATAATCCAACAGGTAAGACTTAAAAGGAAACTGAGCTTTCCTTATTCCTTTTCTCCCTCTCACCTTTGTTCTTGTCTTTTTTCCTCTAGGCGCCGGGGCGTAGCTGAATCCGGAAGATCGCTGCTGAAGATGGAAGCGCCTTGCAAAGGTGAGTAAAATGCAGCGCTGCAGCGATCGAAACGAAATGCCTTTAAAATGATGTCTTCCTTTTCAGGGCCGTTGGAGAAATGACTCCGGGATGCAGATTTAGCAGGTAAGGGCTTTTCTTCTCCTATTCTCTTCCTTTCTCCCCTTGCAGGTGTTCCAGGGTGCTGGCAGGCGTGGCTGAAGTCAGGATGCAGGAGCTGACACGGTGAGCGTCCAGCTGCTAGGTGCAGAACAACGCAAAGCATGTGTGGCTGTTCGGGTGGGGTTTAAATAGCCTTGGAAGAAGTTCCTGGTATGTATCCTTCCACCAATCAGGTATGTATCCTTCCCCGACCACACCCGGGTGGTGAAGTAGTCCTACAGGTTAAGTAGTCCCATTCAGGCCTCAAGAGGGCCTGGATGAAGCAGCAAGGTCTGCATCAGGTAAGTGTGCACCCAAGCACTTAAACACATATCCTCTTCTATGAGCCTGACGCCTAAGGCGCCAGGACTGGGGTCCGCTATGAGCCTGGCGCCTAATGCGCCAGGACTGAGTCCAAAGGGCCCCGACTTGGGCCCGCTGAGACTTCCCCGGGGAAAATGATGTCTGCCTCTGTGGTTGCGGGGCCCGGCCTGGCTCCTTAGAGGTAGGCATCATGACAGTGTGCACATTGGTGGGCATGCATTGTGTGGTTTTGTGGTTGGATGATGCGTTGAGGTTAATTGGGAAAGAGATAGAGTGAAAGGGGGACTTGCTAGTGTATGCTAACAGATCCTTTCCAATTCTCTTGTCTCTAGGGTACTTATTAAAATAAAGGAAGTGTATGGGTAAGTAGGGAGGTGGGTGGGATAGGTTTATGGCAAGGTTCACTACGAAAACTCTTTGTTATGCCAAGATTTCAGCTTATGTCAGACTCGCTTGGTACTCTGGTGTATTTCGAAAGAGAGGGGGGCTAGGTTTGGCTATTTGAGAAATTAAGAAAATCCAAGATAGCTTTGCTGCTATGTTGATGCAAGCAGTTCAGAAGTACTTATATACTATGGGGCGGTGGGTCTGCTCCTAGGTGGTTTATGTCGGGAGCACTTGGGTTATCTGTGTTCAGAAAGAAATCTTGTGTTCCCATGGTGTGATATGTTGAATGTCATATATAGTTTGGTCAAATGGTAGCATTCTGATGTTTGATATCTGTTGGGAGACGTGTTCCGTTGCCATGGGTACGTGGCTTAGATGGTACGCGCATTGCAGGTTGGAGCATAGAAATTGAGAAGGAAAGTGCAGGGAACAGTTAGTAGTGATAAAATGGACCAGTTGATCATCCGTACATTGTGGTTTTGCCGACCTTCTTCTATTTGTACACCTTGGCCAGGCTAATTGTGAGAATATGCCCCAAGGCACCCTGGAATAGGCTTGTGGGCTTAGCAGCAAACAGGGTGCAGCACCCGGTCCTTAATAACGTTATAGAAAAACCTGGCAAAATGTCAGTAGCATGGTCAACCATACTGTATTTTGCGGAACTGTCCTGGTTTAACGGGCTCTGTCCTGCACCCCATTCCCGACTTTGCTTGTCTGCTGAATGTTCAAAGCATTCCCAGTTCTGGGAGCTCACTCCTTCCGATGTGATATTTCAAGTGCATCGTCAACGGAGGTCTCACTTTCTTTTATCAAAGAAAGCCATTATAGGTTTATGGCCCAGACACAGCAGTGTTATGTTATGTTAAGTATATTTGTACAGCGCACATACGCCCAAGGGCATCTTGGCGCTAAGCAGTATAGATGAGGGTGTGATTGAACAGAATGGACACCTAAAAAAGGAGGGTCTTCAACGTGACAACAGCATTCTGGAGCATCTGGAGGAGATATAACAAGTAGTGAGGTTGGTCATAGTACAGCGAGTTGCAATAGTCAGATGTACTAAGAACAAGTGCCGCTACCACAGGGGCATGGAAGTGACAGGGAATAAAAGGGAGAACCTTCCGCACTGTGTGATCCCTTGGTAGAGACACTTGTCCTTAAAAAGGTGTGAATGATGGGTGATAAGACATAGGTGTGTTTAACCCTGCAAACTGTGTGAAATATTGTCTAATGCATTACATTGTCTTTCCCTGTGAGTCTTGATTATACAGTTTTAAAACTCAAAGAAATATACATAGACTCAAATTAGTTTGCATGTTGTTATGAAAAAGCTCCATTCAGGCTGGAGAAATGAAGTTGGAACCATATGTTGTTTGCTCCATATGTTACTCTTATTTTTTATGCCTTGTAAGTTTAGCGTTTCATGTGATTTCTGTGCTTTTCAATGTATCTTTATAAAACTATGGATTTAAGCCCCCATTACACTAACCCCAACACCTATGTATTTGAACTAAAAATGGGACGATATGTAGTCAAGTGCTTTAATCACTGACTGCACCTAAATCATAGTTTCACCACTTAACCAAGTAATGTGATCCCTTGCAAATCATTTACTTTGCCTGTGTCTTATCGGGCAAAATTGGGAGTCCCTGGAAGTGATTCACTTTGCAACATTTGGTATTCAAAAAAGCCAGATTCGTGGTTTACTAAAGTATATAATGGAAATGAGTAGGACAGACACGTCTCTCCTTGTAATGTCCTTTTCTCTCATGTCAAAACACAAGAGATGATGGCTGGAAGGTTTAGAATTAATCTTAACCTCTGGTATTGCTCTGGGCAACCCTCCAGATCATCCTCCTTCGTCTGCCAAGCCATTACAGAAGGAGAAAGGCCATATGCAAGTATGGCCATCATGTCACCTGCAATTATGTCAATACATATGAAAATGAGGAGTTATTCAGGTCCCTTTCTGCACACGGCCTCGGAAATTCCAGAACAGGCCCTGAAGGGAAAGCTAACAGGTCGGTGCCCTGTGTCTGTAACATCCGGACAGTGTTATTTTAGTCCTATACATGTTAAAATGCCCTGGGCCACTAATATTACCAAAGCAGTGGATAGAGTGCATTTGGGAGAAGCATGAATTATGTGCTGTATGAACCTGCACACACCACAGACTGCGTCTGATGTACTTCAGTCTCTAACGTGTCCTGCAAAACCATTTTGTATACTTGCGCACCTGAGAGGTCATGGTAGTGTTAATTAAAACAGCAACCTTATGACTGTAATACCCACCACGTTTGCAAATAGGGTTAAAAATGTCGAGTTTTCAGCTACTACTCGTGTGTAACAAATCAGCAATTTGTAATCCCCAAGAGTCCATTTTCACTCCCCATTAGCAAGGCGAGCATATTGTGTGATCAACACACAGTGGGTATGCATCCATAATGCTGAATCCCTAACAACACAGAACAAAAAAGTAATTGAGCCTCATTACGGGTCCGGCGGTAACCCTGCCAGTGCTACCGCGGGTTGCCGCTGGACCCGTAAAAAATTACTGGTGCCTCACTTCCCTGTGCCACCGGGCTACTCCGAGTCCAGTGGCCGGGAAGTCAGGCACCAGTCATTTTGTTAGTCCAAATTCCCATGGAGTCCCATAGGACTCCATGGGAATGGGGACACGGGAACACCGGCACCGTTAACAATGGTGCCGGTGCTCCAGTGAAAACTCTCCTGGTGGGTGGGACACCACCTGGTGAGTTGTGGTGTAGGCTTACCGGCACCATTGTTTCTGGACCGGCACATTTGTAATGAAGCCCATTGTGTAGGATGGTTTAATCGGGCAGCATCTAATTCAGTGGAACTTTCCACCCACCCCAATCTATGCGCACACAATTTTCCTGTATTCAATAAAGTTCTTTTTATGAATCTGAGTCACCCAATTTAATAATCTAATATCAAAATAAAGGACAACTGTACAGTTAACTCCTCTCAAGGGAACTCCGCACTTGGATTTAATGGAAGTGCAATCTATTTTTCTTAAAAATGAGTTAATTGTTTCTATTCTACTGGGTTCATAAATGTACCTTCTGTGCAACATGGTGTATTTCTGATGTCACATCCAATGAAGGGAGTTTCCGAATATTGGATTCTGATCCTAGTACCAAAGTGGCAGACGTTATTAAGATAATAGAGATGAGAGCAAAGAACTCCTATATGCAAGAAGCAGAATATCTGATACAGAAGAATGGAAGGGTACCAGTGGTTTATATACTACCCAGAATTCATAAAAATGTGGACAAACCACCCGGGAGACCCATAGTCTCAGGAGTCAACTTTATCTTGGTACTCTTATACAAATATGTTGATTTCTATCTCAGACCGTTTACCCAAGAAATTAAGAGTTACATGAAAGACACTAGGGACGCCATTAATAAGATAAAGGGGCAGTGCTTCAATCCAGCCGAGAATGTACATGTGTTTGGATATTCAATCTTTATACACCTATATCCCACAGAGGGCGACTTTGGAAGTAATTGAGGAGACCCTCCTGAAACGTAATGACTATTAACCAGTTAGTAACTTTTTTATTATTTGGTGTACGGAGGTACAAATGTCTTGACTACAAATGTCTTGCAATTCAATGGTAATTTCGATGCACAGACTGAAGGGAAACCTATGGGAGCAGCTATGGCTCCAAACTTGGAAAACCTATATGTCAACATGTTCGAAGAGACTATCGTATACTCTGCGATCAACCCTTACAAAGATCATTTGAAACGTTGGCTGATATATATAGACAACATTTTTGTTTTGTGGTCTGGTACACAGAGAGAGGTAGCAGACTTTGTGAAATGGCTCAATGATAGAAATAAATATCTAAAATTTACAACAACGTTGAGCAATACTGAAATGAATTATCTTGATATCACTATTTTTCATTCAGAAGGAATTCTGATGGTAAAACCCTGTAATAAGGCAACAGATAAAAATGCACTGTTACATTATGGAAGTCACCATGCCCAACATGTGAGTATTAATCAACCTTTCAGACAATTCCTTTGCTTAAAACATAATAGTAGCAGAAGAGACTCTTATGAGATAGAAGCTAACAAACTCTCATGCAAACATGCGAACAGAGGTTACCCTACTAAACCTGTGAAGAAATCTGCTAAGAGAGCTTTCTTTCAATAACCACAGAGAGGCCTTATTGGAGAATCAGCTCCGGGAAAAGAAGGAAGCAATATATTTTTTGTCAGTACCTTTAGCAACTTATCCTATAAAATGAGGAATGTTATAAGAAGCAATTAGAAGAAATGACTCCCCAAATCTACGACAGTACCATTGATGGCCTTCAAGAGAAGCACTAACATTGGGAATATCAGATTGAAGAATGATATCGTGGCTAGAGAAGAAATGTGATCAAAACAGAGTACCCTGTAGTAGGTCACTACCCGTGTGGTAATTGTATCATGTGCCCATTTACCAAAAAAACAGGGACTGTCAACATTGGGTTAACCAAAGAATGGTACATGAAGGAACATACCAATTGTAACTCAATGAATGTCATATACTTGATTACTTGTCCACGCAAGCGTAATTATATTGGAAAGACCAATAGGAAGTGTAAAACAAGACTAATAGAGCATAGGAGGACATCAATGTGGGGAATGTATCTGTGCATCTGTCGTGCTCTATTGGTCCCGTCACTTTCACCCTGTAAAAATTAAGATGTATGATATAGTGAATGAAATGACATTCTTGTACTATGTGCTACTTCTTATCTGTTGAACTATGTATTAACTACCATGTGAGTCTGCCTTGAGAACAACTTTTGCTGTTCTAGGCACTGTTATAGGGGCAGGGCTATGTATTAATTACTAGGTTAGCTAACAGCTGAGGTTAATTGTTAGTAAGTCTAGAGATATTGTATACATTAAGTAAATAGTGTACAGTAAGATGACCCACAGGCGAAGTGCCTCCTTGCTCGTAGTAAATGTGGAAGTTGTGTTCCTTAAACAAAAATATACTTGGGAGGGATGTGAATATTTTTACACCCACAAAGCATTTTTAACCCCTCCAATATGGAGAGAGACTTAACAATCAAGTTGGAGACATAGAAGAGACATTGACATGGCCACACAGCGATGTCATTACGTCCTGCTTACACGGGGTGATGTTACGATGTCCTGATGAAGGTATCTCCATGGCGGCAACCATTCTGTGGTGGCACACGCTTATGGAGGATAAGACGAGAATTACGGAGCTCCTGATGGGTGATTACAGAGTGAGTAGGAGAATGTATCTACACCCTCTAATTGCTTAGGGGTGGAGGGCAAAGGGACCATAAGGGATGATGACAGCAGTTTTCCTTAAAGACCTACCCCCGTTTTTTGTCATTAGATCACTCAATGCATTTAGAGCATGAGGCATCCATCATCTATAACCCCAGACATAGAGATCTAGCACCGGGACTATGTGATTGAGGTAAGCTCTCACAAATCGGTGTCTAAAAGGGTATGTGTGAGTAGAAAATCGACATTGCTCAGGACAGTTGAGTAATTAGGATTGGGTTTCTGTTGTTGCAGGATAGCAAGGTGGTGTATTCAAAGTATGCACCAGTAGTAAGTCTGGGAGTTGAAAGTGGTTGTTAAGGGCTGTCCTAGACACACTGGTAAGAGATGGAGTCATTAATTCCCATATCATGATTCTAGGGGAATCCATATAATGCTAAAGGAAAGTCATTTATAGACTTTGTAATGAAATATAATTGTTTTGTTAAGACTAGTATGCACTGAACAATCAAGCATAACACACGTACAAAGTTTGTCAGTCTGTGATGAAAGTCCATCAGAATAAGGCTTGAAGTACAGAAACCTGGACGAGTTGAGCTTGTGAAGGAGTGAGAATTTACTCATTGTTTGTACCGTGCTTATAATACCTGAGGATAAGACACCCTTTTTTCTGGTTTTAATGTGTGTGTGAGGTATATAGATGACATATTTTTCTATTGTATGTTTAGGAGGATAGCTCTGTGGCAGCGCATGGGTCATGGAAGCAAGACCACACTGAGTAAACACAGGTTCAAATCCCGGACCCATGTTTGAAAAAAAAAATGAAAAAAAAAAGTTATAAATAACCTACCCTTCTACCATGAAACTAGCACCTAGATACCTATGGGTTATGTGAGCTGTAAACACATGCAAAAATAAATAAACAAAATAAAATATTATACGTTTTCAATGATTTAGTGCATATATGTTTAATACATTTCATTTTATGATCTTGAATACATGGTTCAAAATTTCTATGATGAAATCCATGATGAAATAGTAACGTAGAGTTGTGTTGAGAGGGGTAAACTGTGTAGGTTTCCTTTATTTTGATATTAGACTGTTCACCCCATAAGGTAGGAAGGCTATTTTCCCTTAGATGGGGAAGCCGTTTTATACTATTGTACCCCCAATTTAATAACATCAATCCATTACAGCTTGTCTCCCCTTTTGGGACAAGAAATACACCAGGTTGCACAGAAGGCACATTTATTAACCCAATATAATAGAAAAAATTAACTGAATTTGAAGAAAAATACATTACACTTCCATTAAATCCAAGTACAATGATGAAAAATAATCAAGACACTAGTCACTTTAGTTTCCAAGGCTACAATTACAGTGATAAAGACCTTTCTATCACACCCATCACCGTAGGTATCGATGCATTTAATTCACCCTGAGCATTCATGCACCATGGATTGAATGCATGAGAGTCCAGGAGGAGATCTTTCATTTGTGAAATACAAAGCATTTGTTTAAAGTATCCCTGCCTCTCTGATTCACTCAATGTCTCCTTTATTCATAATACCACCCTCCTTACTCATGTCAGAATTTCAGCGGCATTCTATTAATTCTTTTGCGACTGACTACTAGACCTTGATGGATGTAAATGGTCGTCGAACATTGGTTGAAAATTGGGTTTCATTACAAGTTTGGTGGTATTTTTGTGGTAAATCTGACAAAATACCATGACATGTATTTACCGCTACCACCTCTTGGTCTGGAGGAACTACCACTGGATTAGAAGTGGTGGTATGTTGTCTTAGTCCTCATTGATTGGAGTTCATAGGACTCCAATGGGATTTCAGCAGAATTACTGTGGGTGGTAATTCTGCCGGTTTGGCAATTTTTTGGCAGTAAGACGGAGGAATTACCTTCAGAATTAAGGTTTTTACTCCACCTTACATCCATAGTTCTTTGTGCGGTACCATTGCTTTACCACCATTTCTGGCCACACCACCCAACTTGTAATGAGGTCAAATGTATGCTCAGCTAGAATGTATGCAAGATTTACTTTCGTGAGGTTTCTTTTAATTACCATGTAAAAGCGTACCTCTCTCACATTAAATTGGCACCTTAAAGAGTGAGAGAATGGTTAGCAAATATTCGCCCTGTCTCTTTCATCTGGAACAACTTAGCTTTGACAACAATATTCTGCTTAGTGGTATACTAGGAATTGCTTCATTTATATTATTTTTCTAGGTATGCACACAGTGAGATGTCCATTTAACCCCCCAATAATTCTTCAGGGCTAGACATCATTACAAGAGAAAGAGTGAGGGATCTCACTGTAGGGACATCATGGGACCTAATATATAAAATATATATTTTTTCAGAAGCACATACACTTCCAAAATGTTCCCTAACCTCTTGTGAATTAACAATCAATTGATATATTCCGACCCCTCAGTCCTGACGAATCACAGGGGCCAAGATGTAATCTACTTCCATTTATAGTTTCAGTCCCACCAGGATTCTTTGCCGTATAGATCATACTCACATAGGAATTTCTTTTGGCTTCATCACAGACAGGTGGGAAGCGTCTTATGGACTGGTTCAATTTTCCCCCTCTAGGAACAGGTGGGCATCAGTCAGCAAGATGGGATCAGCTTTCCTATGCAACCTGTCTGCTATTTTTCTTACACTGAAGATGGCCTAGGGCTTTAACTCCTGGTAGGCCTCACTTGCAGGGCAATAACTTATGTCAGCGGTGGCAGGACTCATACGCCTATACTATTGGTTATGCTTGCTGTTGATTGTTTTAACTGTGTTTAACTGATTTGACTTACCTTATTCCTTCCATCCTTGTTTCATAACGGTCTTCCGAACTCCAGGCACACTCATAATGCTGTTTCTCTACACATGCTTTCCTGGGTGCTTTGTGGGACTCCACATCCCATCCTGCTTCACAGTCGTGCACAGATTAGGAGTCATCATGATTCTCCCTGCAGGCATAACTGACTTGCGTCAGCGCAAGCACTGATGCAAAACCTATTATTGCGTGTTACTGCCTGTGGAGGCCGGTGTTTGGTCGACTCTCTGTCTGAATCTTTGCTAGTGGTTTTTTGTCCTCCTTTCCTTCTTCTTTCCAGCATCAGTATTTGTAATGACATTTGTCTACCTATGCTAGTAGTACCTCCACATTAACTACCATTGTTTTTATAGACTTACAGACCTGCATACTTTTAATAATGTGACTTCTTGCTACGCTAACTATGCCCTCCCATCACAGTGCCATTGTGTCCAGATATTTTGAGTTATACTCACTGGACCTTTTACCACCCATCATAGTACATTGCTTTCTGCGATATAATGAAAGACCTGCTGGCCTCATAAACCATACCTCAACCTGGGTATACTACTCTCCTCCATGCCCAGACAAATGATGTCTGTCTTTATCCCATGGTGCCCGAACCGGTCGGGTCCTGCGACTTTTATCATCTCAGCACAGCATCTTTTGCTCATCTTCTCATGTGGCTTGCTATAAAACATATAAAAACCTTGTCTCCCAAATTCCCATCATCATCTATGTTGTAGATGGATACCCCAACTGAATCATTGACTTTCCTTAATGCTCATTCAATTCCTTGTCACACATTGGAAATCAATGACCTAATCACATCTCAGGGCATTGACGTTTTGGCAGTTACTGAACCATGGTTAAAAGACCATTCAGGTCTAGCAATTGCTAATGCTCTTCCCGATGACAACTGTATTGTAATGAATCATAGGAAACAGGCACAAGGGGGTGGTCGCTCTGATTTTCAAAAATCATTTGGAACTCATCCACACCCCTTGCTTCAAGCCCCCTGACTGTGAAACACTCCGTGCTGCTCTTAGGATTTTCCCTTGTAAGACACTCTACATTATTGTTGTGTCGACCAACCTCTGGTGGGCATCATTTCCATCAGTAGTCTTTAGAACTGATTTCGTCTTTCCTGAAAATAAACTTTTTATAAATCATACTTGGAGATCTGAATCTTGATTATTTTGATACTAGGGATTCTGAGGCCCTGGCTCGACACAACATTTTAATGAACATGATTTTTCTCTTCTGCACACACCTTCTACTCATAATTTATGTTCTACACTCAATTGGATTATATCTTGGAATGCCAATCCTGTATACTCCTCCATTGTTCAAGTGGACTGGTCTAGCCACGCTTTTGTTCTCTTTAGTCCACTTCAACCTCTTCTTAGACAACCTGCAACTAATAAGCATCGAATAATATCATTTTGAGATAAACATCTACTCACTGCTTGTTCACTGAATCCTATTTTGGCTAATATACCTTTTTCAACTTTGATAAAGATATAAAAACCACACATATGGTAGATTGCTATAATTCTCAGATAATAAATACTGTTTATTCAATGGCACATCAAAAGATTAAATTGGTCAAAGTTAACAACTTCAGCATGAACCAGAAACGGTACACTCCTGAACTCTCTGACCTAAAATATTCTCTTTATCAAAATAACTTTAACAATAACAACCTCAAGACAGTCAAAGTCAGCTACAATCTGCCATATTGCTTTGAAAAAAAACTTCTATGCCAGTTTTGTAGAATTGGCACCTAACTCTACTAGAGAACTTTTCAACATTTGCAATACTTTAACTGGACTTCCCCCCCTGCCCCTGACAACTACTCTCCTTCCTGGCTGGATAAAATTCCATCTTTCTTCAAAGAAAAGATAAAAAAAATAGAGATGGCTTTGAATCTTGCTCCTGCATGGAGTATAAAAGACCTGGAGCTGGTAATCCTACAACCTCACTGACTCTTATTGTTGTAGTCACCTCCAGTGTGAACTCTTTAACATATAACATCTTTCCAGTCTCGGATCAAGATTATAAAAATATTTTGTACTTCTCTAGAAGCTACTACTTGCCCTAGTAACCCTTGTTCAGCCTGGATTATCAGACACTTTGACTCCTTTTCTGGAACCTCTCATTAGTTGAATTGTGGCCTCTTCATTCAGTGAAGGAACTGTACCTGAATAACTTAAACAGGCATTGGTGACATCCATTTTGATACAACCTTCAAAATGGACCATTTTGATACAACCTTCACTAGATCCTGCTGATTGTGCTGCTGATTGTGCGAACTATCATCCCATCACAAATACACCTTTATTGCTTACAATTTTCAATTACAAACTCATTTGGGCATACGCCAGCTCCTGGGAATTCACCAATCTGGCTTTCATCCAGGCAGGGGCATTGAAATCATGATATTAAGGACTCTCTCTTGCATGTGATGGATCATGGTCACGTAGGCATATTCATGCTTATTGATCTTTCCACAACTTGTGTTACCATTGACCATACTCTACTTTGCCAACACTTTAGAGATGTTGCCCTGGCATTTGATACATCAGTAAATTGGCTCTCATCCTTTATAAGTAATCGCATGTCTCGAGTAAAAGTGGGCCCCTATACTCTAATCCCGATTTGGTTACATCTGTCCCGCAAGGATCGTGCATCTCTCCTACCTTATTTAATATCTCTATGAAGCCTTTACACAACCTACTGGCAAAATTGGGTGCAGTCTTTAAAAACTATGCTGGTGACACCCAAATCATTTTTTGTGTTGAATAAGACACTCACACCATCACCTTGCATATTCAAACCATCTTTCAATGCATAGAATCATGGATGGCCTAAAACTAGTTGGGACTTAATCTATGCAAGACAGAAATCTTGCTAGTTGCTTTGTATCTGCTCTTTCAAAGTCTCTATTAAGCTATCCTGATTTTATATTAGGTGGCCCTACCATTAAGGTACAGACTAAGGCCAAATCTTTAGGTGTGATTTTTTTACTCTACTCCGTACATTCTGCCTGAAATAAATCTCACATTGAAGAACACTAACTATTATCTGATGTTACTAACGCAAATTAGGCCCCTACTCTCTTAGAATCACTGCAATACGCTAGCATCTCAACTGGTCAGTTCTAGATTGGACTACTGCAACTCATTGTATGCATGATCCTCTCTATCATCGAGAAATCAACTTCAGGTTTTGCAGAGTTCTTTAGCCAGGATAGTCACTAGCACCCAGAAATATGTCCACATCACTCCGATGCTTTGCAAATTACATTGACTGCCAACAAAAGTAGAATATCATTCAAACTCTTGCCTTTGGCAGATAAGGCTCTTTATGGGTCTGCCCCTCTCTATATTAAGCCAAGATACAAATGTCAGCCGTCCATCCATCTATTACATGCATGTACCGCTAACCGTATGTTCATTCCTCATTTCAAACGATCAAGAACACTTGGACGATCTTGCCCAGTTCTGACTGCTAAACTCTGGAACCATCTCATGATAGAGCTTCGTAAAACTGACAATCATCTATCATTTTGCAAATGAAAACTCTTTAGAACTCTCTTGTTTCCTTGCTTTTGCATGCTCTTTCTATTGCAGTAGAGCACTGTGACTACTTTTTGGTAGTACTGCCTCATCCATAAAGAAATAAAAAATAAAATAGAAATAATTCTAAATGAGTAGAAAAGGAGAGATATGTACTCATTCTCTTTCCTGTTATCAATTCTTCTTTCTCTCGATCAGTCAGTGAGTGAGCCAGTGAGTTTGTCAGTCTATGTCTGTTTCCCTGGTTCCCTGAGTGAGTGTGTGTTGAATCTTATATAACAGAGTAATCCCACATTTTGAGGAGTGTATACTTTCTCCAATTCAGTTGGTCAATGTATTTGATTGGACAGTGATCCAAAAGTGACATTACAGTAGACATGTCCCTTCACAGTCATTGGGCATATTAATGAAGGAGGCGGTCTGATGGGAGATCCAGTTTTTCTCCCATTTAATCTGATGTCATCTCAGGGATTTCTTGCATTAAATATTGTTAAGGATTTCGATCAGGCACACACCTGGGTCTTGCCTAGCATGTAATGCACACATGAAATACTTATTTATTGTGTCTATAGGTTCAATATACTGAGTGATATAACACTCATATCACACCTGTCTCAAAATACACCCCAGTTCACAGTGGACCAGGAATCAGGCTGGTTTTAAAGGGAAATATTTATTTAATTATTTAAAATTCAAATCAACCATAATTTTATATATATATATATATATATATATATATATATATATATATATATATATATATATATATATATATATATATGGGGCAGCAATCACCAATGTGGTGACAAAACAATTCAGAAAATAAGTAAAGCAATTGAATTCACTTAGATCAATACAGATTAGAAAACACAGGAAAAACAGTTTTGGCTTGTGAAAGATAGTGCTTAGGTTAATATTTCCCCCTCGAAAGTTCTTAATTCACACCTGAGAAATTCTACACAGATGTCAGTAAGCAGCAGGTATTCAGGAATGAAGAACAGAATACAGTGTTTGAATATAGTCTTCCCTCCCCCAAACAAGAGAGAAGAGCGCTTTTGGAAATTGACACTTTTTAAACTGACAGTTGAAAATGGCTTTGTGAACAATGAAAAGTGTGCAAAATGTTTAAATTGATAAAAATTCCTATGGGAGCAACACTAACCAGGTCCTAACAAACATGAGCTACAAGATAAACAACAGTACACACTTTAGATCAGAATGGAAGTTAAGAAACACTTTGAATGGAAAAAGACACGTGTAAAACTTTTGAAAAATGCGAATTCTCTGCAAAATGTCACTGCAATTTTTAATATAATCATGTGAAATATACTGTTCCGCAATGCAGTTTTTATTTGTGAATGCAGCTAAGGGTCTTAGGTTTAAGTGAGATTTGAAACTACGTTTCCATCTATAAAAATGAAGAAGTTATGTAAGTTCATAGCGAGAGGTGTTTTTGAAAAAATGAGAACAGAGAAAAGTAGAAATTTGGTTTTAAAAATGACAGATCGGTTTTATTTAAACTATATTAATGAATATGAACAAGAGAATGCCACCCGTGATTCTCCACAGTTACGCATGGCCGATTGTAACTCTTCACGTATGATACTCTGGTTTCCGTTCTGTATGGGAATTACTTTATTTAATCCAAATCACAATTGGGTTATGGTTTAATGAAACAAATGAGAAAAGAAATCTGTGCAAGAATGGTTCTGACAATATTAGGGTTCTGAAGTTAAAGATGGGATGGTTGAGATTAGTGTAGTACAAGGCAAATATATACTATGGGTTACTATGATTCCTGTTTATACTTACAGTCCACTGTAATTTAAGATTGGACTGTCAGGGTTCTGGTCATCCTGGATCGGGCACCAGCAGCAGGGCACCTCTGGCAGGATGGTCAGTGGGGCGGTTCTGGTCAATTTGGACTGCATCTCAGACTGGATTTGGATTGGCCTTTCTGGTCACTGGACACGGTAGATGAGTGGAATGGCTATTTCAGTAGGCAAGCATGAATGGTAGCAAGCCAGACTTGATCAGAATTATTCTTTCCTGAAGTTTGGGATGGTTCAAGAATTGGGACTAGCTGAAGAAGAGTTCAGCAATTGCTGGGCCTTGGTTTTTGAAAATAAGTCTGGAATCAGGACAAGATGATAAGTTCTGGACAGGATGAAGAGGTCAGGCACAAAGCGCTGTGCGGAATTCAGTAGGTAGTCAGGAATCATTGTGTCTGTGTGGTGAAGTTCCTATATTTATCATGCCAAGTGACATCACAAGTTTATGGTAGGGGCAGAATTACAAACCATGCCCACACGGCTGTGAGTGATCAAAGGCACTTGCCTTGTTCTGCTTGGAAGACTGAAAAGAGCTGTCATCTTTATGATGTGATTTAGGAACTCCCACATTGATTTGAACCACAATTTAACTTTTTCACAAATGCAAATTTCTATAATTATGCCCCCTAATAAAATCGGACACATACATTATATATTTTGTGAGTTATCCTTATGTCCAATTCCCATATCTGCGAGAGCTGTCTTTGTCGTTCTGTGGAATTTTGTCCATTTTAATCGTAACGGTTTGGCCTAACAATTTCTAATTCAATATATATCTGGGCGATTACCCCTAGGTAATGGGTATACAATATCATATTTGCAGCATCAATAGTTCTGCCACAATTAGGGTTTTGGTGTAATTTTGGTTCCTTATGTAGTACAGTATTCACTAACATCTCCACAGAAAGAGCATAACATTAGATTTACAACTACCAATTTTTAGATTTTTCCTTCATGTTACAAAGTTAAAGGTTTTCAAAACATAATCACACATAGGAATTTTAAACAACAGATTTCTTTGAGCAGTGTTTTTTTTCTCTCCTTTCAACAAACAACAGCTGTCAAATCCCTTTGATCAGGGTGGGGAGTAGCGGGAGGTTTCCTCTCCCTCCCCAGAAGAGATCAGTGCTCAGCCTTCCATTGTCCTTGGCTGGGCCCCAGACGAATGTCTAATAAGTTCATTGTTGTCAATATGCGAAAACCTCCAGTAAGCCTTCCTGTAGCAGCAAGGTGTTAACATGAAGTGACATCTTTACTATGCTGGGCACTGTCCAATCAGAATTAACCAGTTAACTCCAAACTGGGTTACTTTAAGATTCACCTAAAATCTTTCCTATAAAAGATATAAAATGAACAGAGTTTATAGGGGATTTTGACAATTAAATGAATTAAGCCCTTGACAAAAACATGCTTTTCAACAGATGAATTTTGCACTTCTTCATGGAAGAAGCATTTAAACTGGGTCCTTTACATCAGAGTTACTTCTTAGCTGCTGTCAGTCAATGAGGCCCGGTTTCTTCTGCGCCAGCTGGAGGATCTATGATTTTAGCACACTTTTAATTTCAATAGTTCACTTGGAAAATGACTGAATTGTGTGTCAAAACAGCACTTTGAAGAAGGTTGCAATTCATTGTGAAGCTGCATTTAAAAAGGCATTTTCAGTTTTAGCCCACTTCTGTGGCCTTGCTTCATGTTACATGTAACAGCCCCATTGGCATTCTCCAGCAGGGAATTCTGTTTTTACACCAACTTTGACTGTGTGTGGCAGGGGTGTGCAGCCTTTTGTGATTATGAACCATATGCAGTTTTGCAGATTTTTGCCCGCACAGGGGTTAGCGCATCCATTTCTGGCTGTTTCTTTCCCAATTGGCAAAGGGGTGCAGTGGGGAGCATCAGCATGGGTAAAAATATCCCACAAAGCCCCCCCCCGACTTCACTTGACTTCCAGTCGTGGGGAAGTCAGTTACTTGGGATTTTTGTTTCTGTCCATGTGTAGAAATCCAGTTGCTTCTCCCGTCAGCGATTGATGCGACACGCTCTCCTCGCCGGTTCTGATTAATGCACGCAACGGGGTTAGCGCATCCCTTTTTGGCTGTTTCTTTCCCCATTGGCAAAGGGGTGCCATGGGGCACATCAGCATGGGAAAAAATATTGTAAAATTTGAATTAATAAATTGCACACATGTGACCACTGTACCAATCAGCTCACCAGATCTCTCTCTCTGGTGCAAATCAATGAGATGCAATTTTGAGCATGATAGGACCAATGGCTAATTACTTACAGATTTTGGCTTATAACCTATTGATAGTTTTCTTTACAATGTATTTTTCCATCTCAAATCCACGGGTTTGTCGCTGCAGACAGTCTGACATATGACATGTGCCTAATTTGCATAATTAAACATCTAATTTAAAAACACTTTAATTAGTAGTTCAAACTGAACATTTCACAAACAAATTATTTTGATGCAACATTTGGTTCCATAATTATGGGTACAATTGTAAGTCCCTATCTAAAATTTGAAAGATATATTTTTCTCACATATTAGTCAATAAATATCTGGTGTCTTCAGTTCTTTCACTGTTAGTTCAGGGCTAGAATTATAATATTTATGACTTTATATAATATTTATGACTTAGGCCTGGCAGTGATAAGGTCTTTGAAGTTTGAAGTCATCAGGTCTGTATATTTTCAGATAACCTTAGTTTTTTCAGATAATTTCTTTTTCTGCATGAGGGACAGGGAGATTGAAATATCAGATTAGGCAACACAGATCTGCTGGCCAAACTGAACCCCAATTAGCTGTTCATTATCTTAAGCCCTCCTTACACAGACACAACCCATGAACAATGCTGGCTTAGGATTGATAGGAGGTCTAGCCATCCTGTGACTAAGTTGCAGGCCAGTTGTTATCTTTATGGCTGAGCCCCCACCAGTTCATCTTCATGAGAAAGCACGGGGTCTGTTTTCACATCTCATTTTGAGGGAGGTGGCATGGGCAGAATACAGATGTTAAAGTTCAGTTTCCTTTAATGTGGTCCCATTCAAACTTTCAGTTTTTAAATATACCTTTTCCTGTTCACCTTGATCTTACATTTTCAACAAAAACAAAGTATCTTTTCCATGTCAATAAACAGTTGCAGAATGGTTTCTGGAACTTGAACCTCTATCTCTAGCCTTATCAATTCCTGTTTTATTTTAGTGGCTGTAAAACATTGCACATTTTGTTTGTGCATGTGTTTTACAAATACTGTGTGCAGGCCGCAACTTTTCATATGAATAAAATATCCCTACAAACCCCACTGCCCCCCTTGCTCTTAATGCTTGCTTTAGCAAAAGGGAGAGGACAAGGGATTTGATCCAATTCTTTATTTTTTTTCTCCAGTTTAATCTTCTATGAATCTTTCTTCACTATCACTTTCTGTTCAAGGAGCAAAAGAAATCTTAATTTCCAATTGTATCTTCTCCAATCTTTGTTATTTCTTTGTTTCTTGTTGGGGATCCCCTTTCCCTGTCCACAGGCCATGAAAAGAATTATTTGGTTAATTAACTACAGAAAGTAGTAGAAATGATGTTTAGTAACACTTAGAGGCACATATTTCTTATGAGAACATTAATTATTATCAGGGAATATTTACATTACTGATGAATTAATACTAATATTTCATCCATCCATTTTTACATTACTTATTAATGTATACTAATATGTTATCCACCCATTCTCTTGCACTCTAAGTCAATTACTTACCTGTTCTTTTTCCTTATTACTCCTTTTCCTTTTTCTGGTCTTTCGATTTCAGTCTTCATAATTTTCTTCAGTCCTAACTGCAGATGGCTCCTCAATCATTCTCAAAGCTGGTCAAAGGTGACAGCTGTTCAAATGATTGATTTTCCTCAACCAGATTTCCTTTAGGCATTTGGGTCTTATAGGTGACAGGAGAAATTGTATTGATAATCAGAAAATCACCTTGCCAAGTAGGTATAAATGTCTTCTGCTTGGCTTGGCTTTTCTGAAAATGATACTGATAAGCCCTGTCCCCTATCGCATACTCCCATTTTGTTATTTTGAGGTCGTAATATATACCCATCCCTTCAGAAGAATTTCCCAGATTGTGTTGTGCATTGCAAAATCATCAGATGCTTCGTCATGTTCTCTTTGTACTCATCGATAGCTGATGTAATATAATTTTTCATCCTGTCATCAAATCAAATGAAGACATCTTGGTGGCAGGAGAAGGGGTAGATCGAATGACCATCAGGACAGAAGGCAATTGGATTTCCCAACTGAGTACAAAATCAACCACTAACCTCTTTATGATAATCATAATTGTTTTGTTGTATCTCTCCACACTGCCACTTGATACACGGCGGTAGGTTATGTGCAGTTTTAATTTCACTCTTAACATTTTCAACATCTTCATCAACACCTCACTGATAAAATGCCTTCCTCTATTGGACTCAATCCTTTGTGGAAGACTGCATCGAGAAAAGATGTGTTTGATCATCAAAGTGGTTGCTGTCTCTGCCTTACAATTTGGGACAGGAAGGCACTCAACCTACTTTGAGAAGAGGCATCTCATGACCATCAGCATATACTTGTTTTTTCTGAAAGAGTGGGTTACTGGTTAAATCAAGTCTACATGCAAATCAGACCATGGTAACGCCATTTCTCTTTTCTGTAAAGGACCTGTGTGGGAGAACTCAGTTGGAACTGAGCTACATGAAACATCCCCTTAGATATGTATTGAGATCCTTGCCCATGTGTGGCCAGTAAGTGACTTCTTGCAGTATCTCAAGGGTCTTTTGAAATCCCCTATGTCTTACAGTGGTCATGTCATTGGCATGGTTCAGCATCAGACTTCAGAATGAGGCAGCTACAACCCACTGGTCATAGCCAGATTGGGTTTTCCTCACCAACAGCCTTTCTTGAATCGTAAAAGTATTCTGACATTTCATATGAATACAAATATCTTCCTTTCCTTTATAAGGTGATTCTGCCAGAGAGAATCTGACCAGATCTTTTAGTATTTATAGCATTTCCCAATAATTGGATCTTCTTTTTTAGCAGTAATCAAGTCCACATCAGGAGCTTATCGACTCCACTGAGCAGCTTTAAGTTCAATAGTTGGTGCAAGTTTGTGATCTGGTCACTGCCATGATCTAGATTTCTACCAGGAGGTGTTCCATATCTATGAACTGCCCGTGTGGAGCTCCTGTTTTGACCAATTGATCAGCCAAGCCATTTTCAGTTTTACCACGAGCCTCTATCTTGGAACGACCTTTGATTTTCTTCCAATAAATAGATAGTCATTTCATTAGACATCACCAAATCATCAATAGTCTGGACCAATCTACCATTATTTGCACAAAGTATGCCTCTGTTTTGCTAATTAATCATGTGTTCCACAAACCCATTTTGCACAGAATCAGAATCACTGATTTATCACTGGTTCAGTGAATTGGTGGTTTACCACAGTGAGGACGGTTTGTTAAATTGTCATCAGCTCTGCTACCTGAATACTTCAGGGACCTATTTTGAAACCAGCTAAGGGTTCGGGAATATCATTTATCTAAGCATTCCCAAAGCCAGCAACCAATTCTTACTCCTCATCTTTTGTAATATGGTAGGAACATCCATCCACATAAAATGTGGGTATCCCCTGACAAGTGTTTTCTTCATATACCTTGTGAGGGGACACCAGGCATGCCTCTATATAATACGATTGATTGGTGATTAGACTTTCATCCTTGAGACAGTGTTCTTTAGTACAATCATGTAAGTCTGCCAATCCTTGAGGCTATAGGGCTCTTCTTATTTTGTCTGTAACTCACCTACAGAGGAAAGCCCTGCATTGACAGAATCCAAAAAGTCATTCTAGAATTAGAGACATTTCCATCTCATATTCTATCACTATGTAGATATTGTAACAATTGGTGGGAGGTCTCTAATATGATGTGCTCTCCTTGGATAAATGGGCCATAGTTTTTCAATACCCACACTGTTGCCAGTAGTTTTTTTTTCGCAATCAGTGATTTTTTCTTGTACGGAAGTTGATCTTTTGCTCGGGTAGGACAATATCTAATTGACTTTGTCATGTTTTTGGTATAACGCTGCCATTAAGCAGGTATCTGGGAAACCAGTCTCTAAGAAAAGCACCATTCCAATAGAGGTGTCTTCACCCAAAATGATACCTTGAGGGTCGCTGTTAATTACCAGTATTCAAATGGTGTAATCTTTTAGCTCAACCAGTGGTGTTGGATGTAGGGACAATCCTTGTTGCTGGACGTTATGACTCAAATTAATGCAACGCTTCATGATTTTTCATGGTTTGTCCTCTTTTTAATCTGCATTGGTACTGTACATTTTTGTACCTGTCTTGGGATAGTAGCCTCTCCTTTTTGGACTTCAACAGCAGAAGGCAACAGTTGAGCTGTGTGAAATGTTTTCTCAACATTTTCAAAGCCCTTTGGACAACCCCACCAGCCTTAACCAAACTTTGCCATTAATAAAATGCAAATCGATGGAGAATATCACTGCCTAGATTAAATTTAGAAGTTAAATCTCTAATGATCCAACAATTATGGTCAGACATTATATTGCCAATCGACATTTTTAACATGCACCTGCTAGGAAGGACATGTTTTGAATTTTGGATTTCCAGACCATCTTCCCAATTATTTGTCAAATTAAAGCATGAGATGGTCTGATCTTTTTGGAATCGCTGAAACAGTGCTTCACTTATGAAGCTTTTTCCATTGTTTAGACATTTCTGGCATGCACAGGATATTTTCCTCCATTTCTTTGAATGAAGAGAATGTGTGTTTGCTTTTTTTCTGGATATCTTTCAAATGATGAGTAGGTTTTTCTGAACTCTTTTCAAGAGCACTTTGTGTTTCTTTGGGGTTTTCCTGAGTATATACCTTCACAGTATCTCCTTCCAATGTGGAAAACTGTCTGTTGTTAGGAGGGATATTCATGTTTATGAGTTGGGATGAGGTCCAACTCCTATTCTCCTATTGAGATGATGGTGAGTTGGGGAACCAGATTATTTTGAAAAAGAAATTCGATTTAATTGGAATGTTGTCCAATCAAGTGATGAAGTACCATTCAGGCTGACGTAATTGGTATTTCTCTTCAGCTTGATTAGACTGTTAGTTTGAGTCCAAAGAACCTGGCTCACACAATCAATCAGAAGGGACAGCCTCCAAAGAAAATTGTTCCTCAGTAAACAGGGAGTACCCTCTGGAACCACAACAATCACCTGATGTTTCAGATGTTGTCGACCAATTTTAATTTCCATATACACAATCCCATTGACAGAAACATTCTTTCCATCAACATTTTGGAGTTCTCCTAGAAGAGGTTTTAGAGGAAATGTTTGACTCGCTCCATTTCCTAGGTTGAGTTTATCTAAGGTTTGTTTTGAAATCAATGTTGCTTGTGACCCATGGCTACCAGAGCGGAGCACTCACACTGGCTTTGTATCTGGACAGGAGCATAAAATCGACCTTCCTTTACAAAGAAAGTTTGAGTTTTTAGACAACTCAGTATGAATTTTTTGATGTCATTCATTTCTATACCTCGGGTCAACCCCATGTTTGCACTTCCTTCGGAATGAACACACATGGTGATAAGGTATGAAGTAGGCTGTGCCCCTTATCCATAGACTCTTTTCTTCCCTTTTAAGAGGACAATCTTCAGAATCCTTTATGAGGGAGGGCCAATACTATTTCTGTATTTTATGGGCTTCTCATATCTGTTTTATCAGATTGGCTTTTGTATCTTGGAGTTTCTTTACAATTTTCAGTCTCTTTTTTTATATTCTCTGATTCTGGGTCTTCAATTTTTACCCACTTTTCTTTGGGAGGGTTCCCTTCATCTCTGAAAGAGAAGAATTTGTTTTCTGTTTTTTTTGTTCTCCTCTGTCTCAATGCTGATTACTCAATTTTTCTTCTCTTGAGCTGTCACTTGTTTTCTCTGTTCTTTTGGTTCAGCTTCCCAGTGGAAAGCATTGCCACTATTGTTTTCTTGTATTTCTTTAGGTCAGAAAGGAAGCTTGTGTGGAGGCTTGGCATATAATTAAGTCAATTTCAAGAAAAATATATGTTATACGTCCACTCAGTCCAATCGCAATGATGAAAAATAAATAACACGCTAGTCACTTCAGTTTCCAAGGCTGCAGTTATAGAAATAGAGACTTTTCTAACACACCCATCACCATAGGTATCTGCATTTAATTCACCCTGAGCACACATGCACCATGGATTGAATACATGAGAGTCCAGGAGAAATCTTTCATTAGTGAAAATCAACACATTTGTTTAAAGTGTCCCTACCTCTCCAAATCTGTCTACTTCCCCTTTATTCAAATTCTACCCCATTTACACAATAGACATGTCAGAATTCCAGCCACATATGGTGTCAGGAATGATTGCTTTTTTCTATTGGAGTTTCATATTTAATAAAATGTTTGACACTTTGTCTGGTAGTGGTAGCGTTCATGGGTTGTGTTTAATTCTGAGATGGTTGTTTTTTAACAGACTGTGAACCCATTTTTGCGAACATGGGGCTTTCCATTTCTAGAATTTAGTTATTGGTGTTTGTTATCATACATCGTTGAGTTATAATTGATTATATATAATTTCACATGTATGCTTTTTTCTACTGAATCCTAATTCTTTGTTAAATTTAAAATACATTTTAAATGTTTGCTAAATTTAGTGTTTTGATTGCCAAAGATTCACTCCTTGAGTTAACAAGGACCTTCCTTTTCTCTTGTATTGTGTATTGATCCCACTTCTGCTCCTTGTAAATCACACAGTGGACTTCCTCTTCTTTGTTGTGACTTTATGACAACTGCTCACCTGCTGATACCACTTTTTCTCGCAGACTTTTTCACTCGTTTATTGAGTGCCCCACATGCAACTATCCTTCTCTCATTTCCACATACCAGTATCTACAGCTTGTCGAGTTACTTTGAAGCATATGACCATTCCACTTTGAGTTCTAACCTACTCCTGTACCACTCTGACTTATCAACAGATTCAGAGCCCCAACATTATCACACTATTTTCTCCCTCCGTGCCTGCTTAAATTCTTAAAACAATAACAATATGTCGGGAGCACATTAAATGTTCCTCTAATTTAACTAAAGTTCACTTTTCTTTCTGGCATATAAAGCCTGTGTTATCACTTTTACAAAGATTCCGTCCAACATAACTCAGTAGGACACTTGTGCACACGCAGCTCTGGGAAATTAGCCACTTAGAATCTATTTAATCTAGAAAATAAATTAACATGCACCATGTATGCATGCAAAAAAATGACAACATATTAATATTAAAAATCTGCAACAGTCACAAAGAGAATATTTTGATACTACAGAAAAAGTCATTCAAGAATATTCACAGTGAACAAATAAAAGATATAGTACATTCAATCAATTAAATCATATTTCTATTAATGTTCTGCACAGCATGAATTATTCTTCTATAAAACGACCATCACTTTCCATATTTCATGTTCTTCGACCCAAAGCAAAGCTATGCTAAATGTGTCGATTACTATTGTTCACAGGAACAGACCGCAAATAGGTCCTAAACATACACATACCTAAAGCCAAAAAAGAGTATACAGAAATAAAAAGAATTCTCAATTGTATTACACAATTCATAAAACATTATTAGTGACATTACAAAAAAACATAAAAATAAGTAAAAATCAATTGCACTACATACATTAAACATGCAATTCTAATCATACAATCCTACATATCACACATCAATCCATAGAAGCTGGATAATAATTTGATACAATATTTTTTAAATCCTGGAGCAATAGCATAGATCCAATGACCAGTTTGTCGAACACTCTTATGAACACCCTACTGGTACATGTTTCTGTCCTTTATAGGCTTAACTCCGCCAGACATTCATCAGGGGCTTTACAATTCTGTTGGTGTGTCATACACTAGATGGTGATGTATTCAAAGCATACAAAACCTTGTCTTCCCGATGTACCCTAAATTAATTAGAGACACACATTTTCTTTTTAAATCTTGCTGGCCTCTTACTCGAATTTTCACATCCCCTTCCCCAAGGGATTTGATTATATGTATATAAATATATTATACCTCAATGGTGTGTCTGTAATGACTCTTAAAGAACACCTGCAAACAAAAGTGTTGCTGACGCTAACTTCATTGCTTCAAGTGCATCAACCTCTCTCCCTCTTGCTACTCTGAAACAAAAAACAACTAAAATAGTTGTGAATTCATATACTACGTGCTTACTAGATGTTTGGAAAAAAACAGGAAAACCCTTTGGGCCTCATCACAACCCCAGAGGTAACCTGTAAAAGGGACTGTAATGGATTTACTGCTGCAATTACCACTCTGCTGAATCATGAGTTGATGCAAATTCTATCGTCTGTTTTACAGCCGGCACTATAACAGCCAGCGCTATTACAGCCGGTGCAAATACATCCAGGGTAAATAGTGTAGATACAAGAAGGTGCAATTACTGCCACATCACAAATTGTGACACAGAGAAATTAGCGTAGGTGGGTGCTAATCCGGCCAAAAACAAGGCGCAGTTACCTCCAGCATTCAGGTGGAGGTAAATGCATATAGGTGCCACAAATTAAGCCGTAGGGCAATTCAATCCACTCCAGAGGGCTACAAAAGGCACACGCCTTCCTCAAACACAGTTTTCAACCACATGCTGCCAGTACACATTGCGAGATGGAACATGCAACTTGGTCTCCTGTGGGCCCATTTCTGCTGCCTGGACTGTACAGGAGGTGCACTAATGTATAGCCTAGAAAACGTGTGGAAAATCGTCCTGCTGTGTGCCATGCTTCACAATATCTGCCTCCAGAGGAATGTTCCACTGCCGCCTGATGTGGACTTACCACCCCTAGAGGATGAGGACACACTGCCTGTGGCAGGGGCATCTGCATGCATTTGCAGAGATTACATTAGGGCTCGATGAGTGGTTCACCAAAAACTGATGGCCAAATTATTCTAAGTCTTTCTCATGGCAGATACCTTGCGCCACTCTTTACCCACACACACACTATGAGGAATGTCCTTGCATTGATGAATTTGAACTTTGGTTTAATGTCATAGTGCACAAACTACTCTCGTCCCAATCTCCCAACACCAACCCAACATACTATTTCTGCTCCCCCAGCCCCGAACACCATCCCAACACACTATCCCCACTCGACCCAACCCCTAGCACCACCCCAACATGCTTTCCACCCTCCCCCACCCCACAACAGCACCCCCACATACTATGCCCTTCCTTATACCCTAACCCAACACACTATTCCCCCTCCGCTCAACCGCAAACATGTCCACTGTGGGCAACAACTAGGACATAGTCACATGCCTGGCCACGTCCACCTCAGGGTTTCCCCAAGTGAATTTTGGCCCAGATTGCACTCGGTACGGCACCTTGGGGTGGGTGGCAATGACCCCTCTGTAGGAGCTGCATAACTCGAGGGTATGGACCCTGGCCCCCGGATATGTTGCAGAGTCAGTTCCAAACTCTGCTGCATGAACTCAGCAAAGGCAGAGATGCCCTCTATCAGCTCCCTGACATGCCGGACATACACTGTCAGTGCACTAGTTGTTGCAGCCGCCTGTGCCCGGCTGCACTCCATGCTCTGAATGATCCTGCGTGTGGCACCCAGCATTCAGTCACATATGGCCTGAAGCTGGAGGGAGTGGGTGATTGCAAAGGCCTCTTTTTCAACCTGCCATTTCTCTGTGCAGTCCAGCCTCTGCAGAATGTTGTGGCTCGGTGTTGGCTGAGGAATTGGTTGGGGGATACATAGTGAGCCAGATCTAAAACATGGAGACCCATGAGAGGGGGTGTCCATTTCACACTCTGGTTTCTGTCCATGCTACCTGTGATGCAAGCTGTCAGGGCTGTGTGATTCAACAGCATGCTGTGGCTGTCGGCTGTGTTCCTCCTGACTGGCTTTTTCACGCCTGCCAGCAGGTGTGTCATTGGTCAGAGCTATTGTGGCTTGCTGTTCTGGTGCACCTGGAGTGGTGGTGCTCCCAAAGGCACATGGGGTTGGTGCAGGGTCTGTGCTGCCACCAGCAGGCCTGGTCATGCTGTGGCCAGGTGTGGTATGCTGTAACTTGTGTTTGTGTGCCACATGTAGTTGTCTTTCAGGGGTTGCAGTGGACATGGACACCCTGGAGGCTCCAGTGACCAATGGGCCTTGCCCCTCATCCTGCCTCTTACTGGGCTGCCTGAGTGCCTGTAGGGGACAAATGACATGCTGTCAGGCATCATGCGTTCACGTGGATTGCCATGCAAGTCACACATGCTATTGATCAGAGTGACACCCCACCCATGTGGCCACATGGGCATGGATGTAGAAGGCCCATTGCATGTGCCCACAGCATTGTAGGACTGGTCTCAGCTATATGTGTGTGACCCATGGCCAGGTGCTGTTAAGGTGGCCTGTCCATGCAGGTGCAGCTAACTGGGTCAACCATGCATGCATGAGGCCACCCAGGGTCATGCATATTGTGGCATGCCCTCATGGTCATGGTATGGCAAACAGCCCTGGCCTTTGGTATTGCAAGGCATTGGACGATCGTATGTGTTCATGCCCCCACAGCCCCTCCCCAGGCGATGCACACCTTGTGGGAGTGGATTTAGTGGCATTGTTTATGGCACTGCCATGGCTCAATGGGACAGTGCTGTGCAGCCAGCTGTGGTGCTCAGTGTTGTTTTGTGTTTGGCTTGCTGCACACATGTAGGTACAGGGAGTTGTACGCTGCCATGGGGCTCATGTGCCATACCAGCATGGGGCTGACTGACTGGGCCTGGCACATGTTGGTGTGACGACTTCACAGTGTTGTGGATACTCAGACGTCACACACCTGCTGGCACAGGGAGCGCCGCTTGGATAGGCCGTTTGTCACACCTTCACACTCCATGACAGCTATGGGGTGCTCTTGGTGCCATCCCCCAGGCTGCTGTGGAGGGGGGCGATGTGGCACTCTATCAGGTCACCCTGATGGCCCAGGCCAGCTGCCGGACCGGCCGGCATTTGTCCCTGTCCATTGGTTCATTCTATGCTAAGGGACACTTATATGGTTGGTCATTTGCTATGTGTAATGGGGGGATGATTCACCTCCTGCCTCCTGGCTGCTTAAAGGGGGGGATGACTCACCTCCTGCTTCCTGGCTGCTGGCACCCACCTCTGCACCACCAACTCCCTCGACCCCCTCAATATTAAAGATGCTACTGGCCTTCTCCTCCCATGGTGTTAGGGCAAGTGGCTCTGTGGTTCCGCATTCTGTGGACATGGCCTCTTGTCGGTGTTGGGAGAGGAATCCCTGTATCCTGACCCATAGATCATTCCAGCACTTGCTGCACTTTTCTGCATCCTGGGGGACCATGCCAGCAGCTGTGACCATCTGGTTTATTGCCTGCCAGATTGCGGTTTTACGTTGCCCAAAGTTTTCTTTTGCCTGCTCCCATAGAGGTCTTCACAGTGTCCCACCATCTAATCAGTGAGGACTTGTAGCTCCCGCTCAATGAATTTGGGTTTCTGGAGCCGCCATTTGTCTATTTTGAAACAACTGACTAGACCTGCTGTTAATAACAAGTCCACGCCAAAAGTTAATGTTCATCTTGATTTTCACAAAGTGCTGTCCAAGTTCTCTTTTCACAGTTGCACTGAGGAGGAAATTATGGAAATTGTTAAGAACTTGAAGTCCACATCATGTCTGTGGGACCCTTGCCCTGCTTACATCTTGAAAGACTCTCTAGATATACTGACCCCATGGATCACCAAAATAATCAATCTTTGAAGCTGGGACTGTGTCTGACATCCTGAAAGATGTATGGGTCACCGCTTTACTAAAGAAGGTTATTCTCGAGCCAGCAGTCCCAAAGAATTATAGGCTCATTACTAATGTTCCCTATCTGCTGAAGATCTTGGACAGAGTTGCATACTTACAGCTCCAGAACTTCATAGAGAAAAAAACGTATTGAACAGCCATCCATCGGGCTTCAGTCCCCATCATGGCACAGAAACCGCTCTTTTAGATCTTAAATCCAACATCGCCAAAATCATCTAAAAAAGTCACCCAGCACTTCTATTATTGCTAGATCTCTCGTCTGCATTTGACATTATTGATCACAAACCTTTGCACAACAGATTGTTAACTGTGGCAAATTGCTCAGAAAATGCCACCAACTGGTTGGCCTCCTTTCTTGGGCCTAGGACACCCAGAGTGGCTGTACCTGGAGTGCAAGCAAACCCTATAACTCTTTCCTGTTGTGTTCCGCAGGGATCATGTCTTTCCCCCCTACTGTTCAATATCTACATAAGAGCTTTCATGGACCGCTTGGATGATTTGGGTGTCCAATTTGCAAATTATATGGATGACACCCAGACCCTCTTTGAACTTTCTGGGGAGTATTCCATGGATTCAGTTTTAGTAAATGCAGTGTATCATCAAATTCAGACATGGATGGCTGAAAACTCTGTCGCTCTTAATGACTCCAAGACTGACTCCAAGACTGAGCTCCTTATTATGGCATCGGGTCCCGCTTGAAGAAACTCCAAAATCAATATTCACACTTTGATATTGCTGGCACGAGTATTGATCTTTGTATTGATCTTTGTAAATCAGTAAAGACTCTAGGGGTATATTTTGACGCTGAATTATGTATGAAGAAACAGGTCTCACAAATATGGTCATCATGTGGACACGTAGTTAAGTTGCTTCATCAGATCAGGCCCTACCTATATATTGCTAATAGAGCGCTCCTGGCCTCATCGCTCGTGAACTCTAGGTTAGACTATTGCAATAGTCTACTATTAGGCACATCACAAGGCAATCTCAATCACCTACAGACCACTCAAAATAGGGCTGTGAGGGCAATCTGTGGGCTCTCTAGGCGAGATTGTGTGACTGTCTCTAGGAGGAAACTGCATTGGCTTCCAGTCAAGCAAAGAATACGACATAAGTCACTGTCTCTTGCCTATAAATGCCAAAAAAAATGCAGACCTCTTTACTTATCCCGTAGGCACTGATGCCCTCCCACAGGGAATTGCATTCTTCAGACATCCCTCAGTTAACTCAAGCACATTTCCATTTGAAAAAATTTGGTGAAACCACCTTTCACTTTCATGCCCTGTGGTAAAGGAATGCTCTTCCACCCTCCGTCAAAGCTTTGCACTCGATAGCCACTTTTAAGAAGAGCATAAAAACCCTCCTATTTGCTATGGCTGACTAATGCATTTGGTTGATTGACCCACTCTCGTTGCTTCACTCTCCTCTGACTTTCTAGTGCCTTACTGAAAAAACTAAAATAAATAAATAAATAAATGTGTTATGAATTATGTAATAAAACTGAGAATTATTTTTAATTCTGTATAATCTATTTTGGGCCTCATTACATTACAATAGCGCCATGGTTGCCACCGGTATTTTACTGAGTCCGCCATGGTGAATGGCGGAATTACCGCCCCTATTCCAAGGTGTGTGGGGGTGGTAATTCCCCATTCGCCATGGTCCTTCCCCATTCCCATTTTTGCCCCTATAGGGCTCAATGGGAATGGGGAAGGCAGTAATTACGGTACCGCAAATTGTGGTACCGTAATTACCTCCTAGGTCCCTTTGCGGGTCCCGTCCTTAACGGCTGGTAAAAGCAGCCGTTAAGGTAGGGTCCCACAAAGGGACCTCGTAGTAAGGCGGTAAGGGTTTTACCGGCACTGGTACCCTTACCAGTACCGGTAAACCCTTACCGCCGTCCATGTAATGAGGCCCTTTCAGTTTAGGTCTATATTTCTTTTAGGGCCTATTGGGGTATTTTCCTGTGTACCTTAGTAATCGACACATTTAGCATAGCTTTCCTTTGGTTTACTAATATTGTGTAACTCACAGGGTATGAAGGCGTGTTGTCCTCGACAGTGGGGATAGCTGTTGGAGATCCATATCATCTACCTTTCTACCTTCTACCTTTCATCAGGAATCTTCCTAACCTGTCTTCCTAGAAAATACATATATAATTTAGATTACTGTTTAGATCATCAGAAAGTAATGAGTTAACATCATATGTCTTGTAGTGATTACTAACCATGTCAACATCATACAAATGGGAATACACTTCTTCATGGTCTTCAGAAAAGCTCAAATTCTGTAATGAGATGTTAAATTGTACCTTGTATAATCACTATATTTATTGTAATCATATATAAATGTGATCTTACTATTAGCTGATGTTCACATTGAGGTTCATTGATGTTCTGACCATCTCAACGAAGGTTAAAGGGTGTAGCATATTCAAATATTGCTTCAAATTGCAAACCACAAGATCTTTAAGCATCTACTGATAGGATAAATATATATTTCTAATGTAGTACTAAGCAGCCTTCTAAATTATCTTAAAACATCTTAAATGAAAGCATATGTCAAATAGTCAAATGCTCTATTTTTCAAAGGTATATATTGTATGGAAGAAAAATGTGTGCCTTTAATATTTTGCCCAAAATGATGTAATGAAAAGAATGATATAATGCACAAAATGTAAAACGTGTTCATCGACCAATGTGGTCACCTGAGAAATCTTGGCACAGACTAGATGCCATCTTAAGGTTTTATGTCATTGATTCATAAATATGTTAAAGGTTTCAGTATAAACCCAACTCTATCTCCCAAACATATTCCTGTCATACCCCAGGAGAGGTGGCGCATATGGAATAGATGGAGACTTCACCTCCATTGACTTTTCCATTACGTTTTCCTTACGCTTCAGTTAGCGGTCTAGTGGTTTTGCAACATGGCCGCCGCTGAAGGCTTTTGTTTCAGTAGCCACGGCGGTCGGCGCATTGCAACGTACCTGTTCTCTCCTTTGTTGTATGCGCTCCAGGTATCATTTCACTTAGCGGTGCTCCGCTCTTTCGTTCTTTCGTTCTTTCTGCCATCTCCTCTTTCCTGCTTCCCTCTTCTGCCTTTCCTCCGGGGCTTGCTTGCCTTGTCCTTCCTTTCTGCCCCTGTGTTTGTTTTTTTTTTTTCTTATCGCTGCTCTTCTCTATTCCCCGGCTCTCACATCTTTCCGGAGCCAGGATCCGCTCTGCTTCCGTTATTTTATTTTCTCACCTGGACTGCCCTTGTATTGCTTCTCGTCTCCCTCTCTCTGGATTCCTGCTTGGATATTTTCGGTTCCCGCTTCATTACGCTGTGTTTTCCTTCCACTCCGACATTACCTGTGTTTGTTCCCGGAACATCCCTCCACCCACTCAGGATTCTCGCAGCACCAGCAGCACTTCGCCCACTGATTCCAGCAATTTCTTTGTTTTTTTTTATGCCTTGTAGCTTTTTCCCCACGTAAATTGGTTGCTCCAGAAGAGAGGTAACTGGACCGCCAAGACCTTGGGGTCACAGTGGCTTCCTCTCGAGGCAGACCGTACCTCCTTAAAAAAAAAGAAGTAGTTCCAGTTAGAAGACAGACGAAAAGAGCGGATTCTACATCTATATCTTCAGGTGAGGAGGAAGGGGTGGATAGGGAGCCTCTACTCTCTGAAGCAGAGGAGGACATTTCCGACTATAGTGACAATTCCTTCCTTTGTCATTGTAATGAGAAGTCCAAATTACATTGAAATGAAGGAATATTGTATCAATCAATGTTGTCCTTCAAACTGTATAGGTTAATATGGTATCCACCACAAAGTAATCTAGTAATTGTACCCCTCTCCTTTACAACCATGCAGGTTAAAACTCTAAGTCAAAAATATGTGGAACAGGATACATCACATTCCATATGCATTTTTTTAGGTTTTAGAGCATCCAAATTCCTGATGTAAAATGTGTATTTCTTAGCCAATACTACGTTCTAATTTCCTTCTCTCTCCAGTATTACAAACTGCATCTGACTGGTAGTGTGTTTGTCTTGTGCAATGTGCACTGCTATAGTAGATTTATCATTCTGTGCATGTTCTTTAGACTTATATTCTGTCCATCTTGTATTCACTTTTCTAGTTGTCATCCCAATATAAAAGATTCATATGGGCATCTACTTCCATAAATCATTTGCGTTGCAACACATGTAAGTGAATGATTTAATGTAATCTGTCCTCCTGTATAGGGACGATTAATCATACTTACCCTAATTATGTTAGGACAATGTTTTCAACTATTACAAGGTTATGAGCCTTTTATTGAAATATTACTAGATCCAGATTCAATTAATTCAACATTAAAACACATTAAGTAGCAAGTCCCTCAAATAAACGCTTTCTCTAAAAGCAAATGTAGGTGGTTGAGTAAAATTATAGTAACAATCTCCCAGTTCTTTTTAATGATCTTCTTTGATTAATCACTTTGTATCGAATATGCTGTGACATACACTACATATGGAACTTATTTTAACTTGTTTGACTTCATGAAACCACTCCTCGACATTTATTTCACTTTTTGAAATGTACATGATAACTTCTGCATTCATAATTTCCAGTCATTGTTTCTTTTTTTTTTTAAGTTATAAGTTATTGTTTTTTCCATACAATAAACAACAAAGGAAAAACAACGCCAGAGTGCCCAGCGTTATATTGACAACAAAAAGAATGATTTCACATAAGAACTTTAAAAAAAAAAGCTGAAAACACTGCTCTTCGCCGTGTCAGTATTAACCATGGACAGCTTTTAGCTCTGATGTATATGTAGTTTCTGTTTTGTGTTTGTTAGTCTGCACCCATCAGCCTTTGGGTACCAGGTGTGCATTACAAAATACTTAACATAACATAACAATAAAAAAGTTTCAGTGATGTTCTTTAGACATATACAAATAAGACATCTCATTGGTCAGCAGTAGATACTGTACATGGCGTAGGCAACAAGTATTGCAGATAGGGGTCCCATACATCTGGCGGACATGCATGTAAAGGCATAGTGTGAATAAACACAACATCTAGATCATAGCAGTATGCAACATCTTCCAACCATGTTGCTACTTTCGGCTTTAGTCCCTTGCACTAGGCAAGAGCCACCCTTCTACTGGCCAACACCAAGAGGAGCCCCGCCACAGTGTGCATGCCTTCGCAAACCACCAGTCATCCCATTACAACCTGCTCTTTCATAATAACGGATACTGTCTCAAAGACTTCCCCCCAAAATGTATCTTTTGGTGGACAGGTCCATGGCAGGTGAACAAAATCTGCACAATTAGCCTTGCATCTCGTTTATTTTTTTGCAATGTCTCTGGATAATATTGATGTAACTTGGTCTTATGCATAACATTTAAGTGAATCATTTTGTATCTGGCATTTATATAGACCCTCTTTGTCTGACCCATTATGTAAGACCAGCCCTACTCTAGAATGTCCATTCCCAAATTATTTCCCACCTCTGTCTAGTAGTGTCACCCTCCTGCGGGATCTCGGATATTAATCTTCCATATATCTGTGAAACCAATCAACCCTCTCCTTGAGCATTAATGACATCATGTGAAAATGAGAAAGTGTGTGGCTGACCTTGAAAGGAGTGAAATTGCACCCTGAATTCATTTGTAATACAGAAATACATAACAACCTCAAACAGTGTAGTCACACCTTTTTACTTAAATGCCCCTAATGATAGATAAAATCCATCTGCGCAGTAACCCACTAATGTAGCTATGCCAAGCTTTGTTACTAGGTGTATGTACAACTTTTCATGTGTATTCCCCATCCCAAGAACATACCTGGATGAAATCAGCTAAGAATACAGAGTTTCCACTCTCAGTTTGTCAGCTATCTTGTGCTAGGCTGCACAGGTACAGGAGACAATATTTGTCACCATGGGTTTATGATGTGATATGGCATTTATAACGCGCCTGTACACAAGTGTTTCTAGGCGCGACAAGACAAGGAGGGGGAAACAAGGGAGGACAAAATAACGATCTTACTAGGCCCTTTTCATTCAGATCATCCAAGTATTATGTTTTATGTACTCTATTATCACCATCCGAAGTAGTGTGGGAGTGGTCTCTGCTGTTTCTGTCTGAGCATGTGGTCGAGATGGCCGCATTGTGTGCCAAAATGATTAAAATAAATTGGCTTGGGCCGCCAAGTAACACATCTCAAAATCTGGAAGTGCAAGACCACCATTTGCATATGGTTGCAACAGTGTATTCCACTTTAGCCAAGGCTTTTTCCCCACCCAGGGAAATTTCAAGATGATTCCACAAACACAAGTGAAAAGAATTACCAGGAGATGAATAAGAATATTCAAAAATAGATATAGGAATCTCAGCAATACAACCATCTTTATCACTGCAATGAGGGCCATTAATGAAAGCGGAAGACCCTGCCATCTCTATGCTTGATCTTTGAGTGATTCCACCACTGTACCATAATCGTACGAAATTTCAATTCCCAGGTATTTGGTGTTATACCACTCCCACTTAAACCCAAAGTCATCTGAATAAATCTTGGGGATCCTAGTTTGCGAAAAAATCACTGACTTAGCATGGTTGATTACAGATTCTCAGAATGCAGAATTCACCAAATCTGGTCTCCAGGTCTTATCACCAGGTTTAAATTCTCACAGAGCTATATCATCCGCATACAAGAGAATTATCAGTTATAAGTTATCAGTTATCAGTTTCAAAGAATATAATTTAATCCCTCTATGTGAATGTCGCTCTCAGTAGCAAGGCCACTAAAGGTTCCATAGCCAGAGTAAGCAGTAACTGGAAGAGAGGGCCTCCTTCCCATCCCCATTACCAAGGATTCCAACAGCTGTCCATTCATAGCAATCCTTGCTGAAGGGGGATTATACAGCAGAGCAACCAGGGTAATAAACCTTGAACTCAATCCCATTTTTTTAAGTTTGAAAAAAAGATATTGCCATTCAACAAAGTTGAAAACCTTCTCGGCATCCAGAAGCTCTGACACTGCTAGCACCTCCAGATCAATTACATTGAGAAGCCCAAAAAATCTACGTATCCTGTATGTCGTATTCCTTTCAGGAACAAATCCTGATTGATCAGCGAGAACCAGGCCCTGCATAAGGGGATGGAGTCTGTTCGCTAGCAATTTAGCATAGATTTTATTATCAACATTAATAAGAGAAATTGGTCGATACGGTGCACACTCATCTGGCGGTTTCCCCCTCTCAAGCAGCAGGGTTATTGTACTTTCCCTAAGTGTCGGAGGGAGAATAACTTGCTCCATTGATCCCGAATATATCCAAAGTAAGTAAGGAGCTAAAATGTTTGCATAAGCCTTATAAAACTCTGGTGTGATACCGTCCGGGAGCCTTCGACCCTGAAAGGCTCTTAATAACCCCCAGTATCTCTAAGTATTGTCTCAGAGTGGGTCTATCTCAGGCCATTCAAGGCGCTATAAAATTCACTGAATACTTCTGCAATGTCCGAGGTCTCATATTTATACTCCCCATGTTGGTCTTTAATCAGGTCTATATGTTTGGATTTTTTCTCTGATGCAAGCATCCATGTCAGCAACGCTCCTGGCTGTTGGCCCTCCAGGTATTGCCATATGAGATGGGCCCGACTTACATATTTAAATTCCCTCAGCGGGTATTTGCAGAAACTATCTAGTTCTCATCGAATGCCTGCCAATAGTTGTTTGTGCTAAGTTAATTGGAAGTTATTTTACAGTTCTTTAAGCCTGGAATAATTGGATTCTAGTTCTCTTCTGATTCATTTCAAAATCCCAGCCTTCTTGGCTATACACACTCCACAAACATACCATCTGAAGGTCTCCCAAAACTCCCCATGTGAGTCCACTGAGCCTTCATTAAACGTAAAAAAAGATTATCTCATCATGTAGTTCCCATTGAAAACTGCATATTTAAGGGATGCAGCTTTACACCTCCACTTAGCCCTTGTGTGTTTCACTTCTGGAAAGGAGAACTCCAGATTAATGGGAGAGTGATCCGACAAAGTCGGTGGGACAATCTAACAATCCCCAAACCGGAGTGGTGTTGTCTTCAAGACTAATTTAATATCTATGCTTGATGCTGTGTCAGGAATTCATGAATGAAAGGTGTATCCCCTTTGTTCAGTATGTTTCAGCTTCCAAATATTGACTAAGCTATAAAAGGAGCACATGTCCTCTATCTTTTGGCTAGTCCTGGATCGCTTGAGCAAACCTTTATAGGACCTATCCATTACAGTGTCTATAACAATATTAAAATCTCCACCCCAAAGCACTATTGAATCCCCACTTGAGGCTAGGTTCATGAGCACCCAATCGAAAAATCCAGGGTCATTAAAGTTGGGGGCATAGGTGCTTACCAGTGTGAGCAGGATGCCTTTTATATACCCAATTGCCATTAGTGCCCTGCCATCCTGGTCCTTCAAAACCTTGTGCAGAGGAAACCTAAGGGAACTATGACTAAGAGTTTCAACTCCCCTGGCATACATAGAAAAAGATTAATAATATATATGACAACCCCATTGTGAGGCCCACTTGCTCTCAGAGGACTGTATAAGGAGTTTATATAGTGTTGTTTCATATACAGGAGGGGGTTTCTTGGTTTACCCAAATGATTACCCTCCCGTATATTCCAGGTGGACACCTTAAGTTTCATCTGGAACTGGTGCGCACTAGGGTCTCACCCTCCCCAGGGGCCACACCTTTGCACCGATCACTACCTGCTGACCAGATATATCTCAACGGCAGGAACTCTACCCACAGGGACTGCCCATCCACCTTATTCTCACATGTACTGAACCTCTTTTTGAACACTCTGAACTAAAACAATACAACCACCCTCTGTCCCCACCCCAGTCTGGACAACCCTAACTGGCCCGAATCACAGACACCTTCCCGTCCCATAACCATAACTGGGCAGTTAATGCAAGGGGCAAACACACCATCCCCAGCTCCAGCCCTTGATTATGTATTCTTCAGATACACATAATTGAAAGGCATATAGTCACCTAGGGGAACCATCCAACCGCTCACAACAGTCGCAATCAGAAATAAACATATCCGGCAGGACTATATTTCCATCTGGAACTTCAAAATTGTACATAATACAGAAAGTCATGGACCATCCTGTCTATCATCACCTTTTTCTGCAGCACCATCCCATGAGTTTAGACCCTTCCCAGGGTCTTTGTAATCTTCCCCACAAATGAACTGGCAGCGTCAGGTGAAGTAAAGAACTGAACCTTCCCTTCATAGTAAATCTGTAATTTAGCGAGAAAACGCAGAGAGTACCCAAAATCATTATCCTGTAGCATACGTTTCACTCCAGCAAATGTCCTCCTAGAAGCTTGTACTGTTGTTGAGAAATTTGGTCCCCATCATAGGTTAGTTCACTGTTCAATTGTGACATTGTCAAAATGGCTTCCCGGTCAAAGTAATTAAGAATGTGTGCAATCATTGGTTGCGGTGGGACGCCTGGTATAGCTGTAATTTCAGGGATCCTGAATACCCGTTCAATGGCGAACAATGAGGAGAGCTCACTCTGGTCAAACACTGTTGTATACATTTTTTTCAACTAATTCTTCCATCCATCCAGACACCAGTGCTTCCCTTATCCAAACCATTCATATATTGTTCCGCTGAGCACGCCCTTCCAGATCTTCATTCTTTGCTGTAACAATCTTTACGGCTGCCTCCATTGCTTTCATCTTAGAGAGATTGGCATTGATGAGTCTTTCGGCCTTTTGAAGCCTGGCACCATGTTTATCAAGGTGCAACAGAAGCAAATCTGTTATTTTGCTTGTAAGAGCATCTAGCTTGGTGTCAAGTTTACCAATGCCAACTTTATGATGAAGCGAAAATTCCTTTACGCCCATCTCCAAGTCTTCCGATGTGTCCATTGTTATCCTGGTTCCATCCAATGGGGAGCAGAACCAGGTTCTTAGGCTGTTTCACTATTGCTCTCCCTTCAAAATAAAGATTGCTCTAGCTTGTATCCCCTTTGCTAATGTGAGGAGTGTGCCGGAAAGATCTGCAAATACATCAGCCACAAGCACAATGGAAGATTCACTGGATTCTGCTGTGAACACCGGGTTTATCAGTCACCCTCTTCACGTGCAATCAGGGGATCACTACCCACTTGAGCTACTCTTTGTGAAATGTTCAACTGAAGTCCAGCCATGAGGGTCTTTTCGATGAAAGCTATTTTCTAATAATAAACTAGGTCTATCTGTTGGTTTAGAAAAAAATGTTAGTCTTTAGTTTATTATTTGCCCAACATATTTCCACTTCCAGAAAATTGACTTTCAACATACATTATTAATTGGTACATTTTATTTTGGGATGTACTTACTTTAAATGAGCAATACATTCTTCCAACACACTTTCAATTCCATTCCAAATTTCAACAATGTCATCCATATATCTTCTGCAACATTTTAAATGTTGATTCCACTGATCATGTTGTAAAATATTATGGTATTCAAAATGTAACCTGAATGTATTGGCATAGACATGAGCCATTGTGGCTCCCATTGATATTCCTGATATTTGGAGATAAAATTCATCTTCATATTTAAAAAATAATGTATTCATAAGACTCATTTTTAATAATGTTAACACAAACACATAGTTAGCCCTAGGATTCTGTCAACAACAGAAGCCATTCCATGGCAAATAATCGTATCCTGTTTGGAATGTAGTGTACAAGCTAACCACAGGTATGGTAAATAGAATGTCATTACAATAATCAAATGTAATCTCATCCAGCATGTGTAAGAAATGTCCCATGCCTGTAGTATATGCAATACTTGGTTACATTATAAATTGAACAACTGTGTTTATCTGTCTGGATAATGGTTCCAAGAGATTATTTGTAGCTGCAATAATAGATCTCTCTGCACGTTTTATGTGATTTTTAGGAAGCCTCAGTGATATTGGAGTTAATGGATAGATATTAGCCAGAAATTGGCTACTGTATGGGTAATCCACACCAAACTCACTTCAGCCCCACATCACCACCAATTATAACCCATATTCACCCAAGCAGCACACCGCCCAGTCGCACTCCAGTACCATACACAAAACCCCTGTATACATGTCCTCCACCCCTCAACCCATTACACCCACCCATTGTTACTAACATCAGCCTAGCACGTCACTAAAGTCCACTACCAGCGAAAACCTCCCACTCTCACCACAGCACCTCATCCCCTGTACCCAACACCCAATATAAATGCTGCTCCTGACTCTACCACCCCACAACGTCATCCCAGCACATATATTCACCATCTAACATCACACCAAGGCTTGATTTCAGGGCTCTGGCATGGCATTGTCAAAACTCACAGCAACAACTGAATGACCAAACTTGTATCCACTACATATCAACATCCCTGGCACCTCATGACAGTGGCCTATCACCCATCCTTGTCCAAACATTCCCACCACCCTACCTCAAAAGATATTTCAACATCAACACTCCCATGAAAAAATAGGCGTCTGCTCCCACCACTGAAATGGCACTTGTAGTGATGGAAGCATGAGTGCAGTGCCGCACTCATGCTTCCATCATGGAAGGTGGGCCAGGAGTGGTCAAGCCCCTAGCCTATGCAGATTTAATGTGCATGGGTCAGGTATTAAATACTACTGCAAACATCACATCAGGGCAGGATCATTGGAATCTTAACACATGTGCAGATGTGTGGAATGCTGGAGAAGCCCAAGATTGTTTTTTTTTTTTTAAACCAGGCCTGTAGCTGGTGCTCACAACACCTCCGGTCCCATAACAATGGAGAAAAGGACTGGTGGGATGATTCTGGGGAGTGCATGAGAAGGAGGAGCCAGATACGAGTAGCAGTGTGCATGCACTCCCGATTGATTCTCTTGCTCTTGTTAGGGAGAATTAACTTGTCCAGAATTCATTGGGTGGCGTGTAGTGTATTAAGATTGTGATTTTCTGCTGCTATATATTAGTGAATTGTTTAATAACTGATGGTTTAAATAAATGCATATTCTTTTACTCAGAAACCTTGAGTCAGTGTTTGTTTGAACCATAGCGATTGATGTCCTTTGTGTAACTTCTGATACTGCTCACTTTACTCTTGCGATAAGTCTGGCTGCACAGCCATCGCTACCACTTTATGGTGTAGTACAGGCTTGTACCAAAGGTGAATTTGTACTTGCACTCTTGCACTTGTAGTCTTAATTGTGTGTGGTGTTCCCAAAGGGTACTGCATATGATTCTCTGCATAACACTGGTGTACAGTGGTGAGGATAAAGTACAGTGATTACACTTAGAGTGCTGCTGTTACCTTGGATCAACTAACCACAAGGCTAGACACCACTAAAACGCAATTGTAAGAGACCCTCCTTAGTTACACTGTTGATAATCTGAAAAATCTGTGTAGAGAAAGGAATCTCTCTGTTAAAGGCAAAAAGTCAGAATTAATTGAAAGGTTGTTAGAGAAACAAAGTCTGGAGAGTGGGTCTGAAATACCTAATCCTCCAGCAAATGTGGAAAATGATCAGGATGATAATGTGTCAGTTATTATGGATGAGTTAGATGAGGCAGATGTGTCTCACAATGTAGGCCTTACTGCTCCACCACCTGCTCAGCAACCTCAACCCTTGTCCACTGGGACCCCATAAGGTCCTAGACTCAGTCTTGAATTAATTGTTCTAGAAAAGATGAGGCTTGAATTGGAATGCAAATGTATTAATGCTCAAACTGAACAAAATCATCAAGAACTTAAGCTCAGAGAAATGGAGATGAACCATGCCTTAGAAATGAAAAAGTTGTCTATTGAAAATGCTTCTCTCCCAGAGTCTTCTAGGTCTTCCAGTCCTAAGAGACCCTGTATGCCTAAAGAAATTGTTGGTATGTATGAGGCTAAGCTTGATATTTTGGATTGGTTGGCAATGTTTGAGTATAACTATGGGATTCAAGACATTACAGGGAATCAGTTGCTTCCTAGGCTCTTCTCTAGGCTACCCACTGTTGCATCTGATGTTGTGATGGAGTTGGGGGACCAAGGAAAAGTTATTTTCCCAAGGAAACAGTTTTATCCTGGTTGTAGTAGACCATGCTACTAGGTATCCTGAAGCAATACCTATGAGGACTGTTACGGCTCAGGCTGTGGCTAAGGCTCTACTTGGTATTTTTACCAGAGTAGGGTTTCCTAAGGAAATTATATCCGACAGGGGGTCCAATTTTATGTCCCACTACATGCAAGCCATGTGGAAAAATTGTGTTGTCACTGAAAAGTTCTCTAGAGCCTACCATCCATAAACCAATGGATTAGTTGAAAGGTTTAATTGTACTATGAAGATCATGATAGGTGCTTTAGAAGAACCCCTTATAAGAAGGTGGGACCTTCTACTGCCATGCGTTATCTTTGCCATTAGAGAAGTCCCTCAGGAGGGAGTTGGATACAGTCACTTTGAACTTCTTTATGGCCATCCAGTCAGAGGTCCTTCGGCCCTGATTAAGGAGGGGTTGGAGAGTGCTTCTTCCCCCAAGCCAGTCAGAGTGACTGACTATGTGATAGGTATCCGGAGGAGAATGTCACACATGATGGTAGAAGGTAGTGATAACTTGAAAGCAGGTCAGGTTCTGGTCAAACATTGGCATGACCAGATGGCCAGCATGGTTGAGTTCGCTCACGACCAGCTTGTGCTTGTTATGGTGCCAACTTGCAGGACAACTGGATAGGATCTTTCAAGTTTGTGGGAAAACTTGGAGAACTATCTGGTGGACTTAGGCAGACCTAAGGAGGCTCCCAGAGGCTTTCACACCAACCGTTTAAAGGCCTATGTCTGGAGACCAGAAGTGGGAGCTTTGCTTCTAGCTTCAGCTCAAGAGGAGGAGGAGAGTGAACCTCTACCTGACCTACTCAGAGGACAGCCTGTAGATGAGAACATAGAAGGAGTTAATCTCTCTTCTAATCTGACATCTGAACAACAGGAGGAGTGCAAGTTTCTGTTAAATCAGTTTGCCTCCCTATTTTCACTATCACCAGGCTTGACCCTTTGGGACCAGCATGATAGTCTAACTGGTGACTGTTAACCTGTGAAAAGAAAGAGGTTACAGAATGTCAGACCATGTAAGGACCCACATAAAGGAGGAGGTCAACAAGATGCTTGATCTCGGGTTGTAGAGCCGTCTACAAGTCCATGGTCTAGTCCAGTTGTTCTAGTACCAAAGGCAGGATCCAAGGAGTTAAGATTATGTGTGGACTATAGAGCTCTAAATGCAGTCACCAAGACTGATGGCCATACTTTACCAAGGACAGATAAACTGGTGGATAAACTTGGTGCAGCCAAGTACCTCAGTACATTTGATCAGACGTCGGGCTATTGGCAAATAGCCCTGACAACCCATGCCAAGGAGAAAACTGCATTTTCAACCCCAGCAGGCCTCTACCAGTGTAAGGTTATGCCTTTTGGATTAAAGAAAGCACCTGCTACATTCCAAAGGATGGTCAATCAAGTTCTGAATGGGATAGAGGACTTCTGCATGGCATACTTGGATGACATTGCAGTGTTCAGCCCTACTTGGAAAGAACATGTTGATCACTTGGGATATATTTTGCAGGCTCTCGAGCAGGCCCATCTGACCATGAAGGCAATCAAATTTCAAATTGGTCAGGGCAAAGAGGTCTACCTTGGTCATGAGGTAGGAGGAGGTGAAATACGGCCATTGCTTAGCAAAGTACAACCTGTACAAAACTGGGCCACCCTACTACTGAAACCCAAGTGAGAGCCTTCCTAGGTCTCACTGGGTACAGCAGGAACTTCATAGAGAGCTATGGGACCATAGCTTCTCCTTTGAATGTAATGTCGTCTCCAAAATTCCCTAAAAAGTTTAGATGGAATTAGGAGTGCACTCAAGCCTTTGAAAACCTGAAGGAAGACATTTGTCAAGCTTCATTCTTTAGAGCTCCTGATTATCACCAACCCTTCATTGGGCAGACAGATGCATCCAATACAGGTATAGGTGCAGTCCTTAGTCAACTGGATGAGAATGGTAGGGAGCATCCAATTTGCTTCATCAGCAGGAAGCTCAAGGAACCAGAAACAAGGTGAAGCTCAAGGAACCAGAAACAAAGTGAATGTGTTGCTATTGTGTGGTCTCTGAACAAGTTTAGACCATACTTTTATGGATCTACTTTTGTGATTCAGACAGACCACCAACCCTTGAGATGGTTAATGCAAATGAAAGGGGAGAACCCAAAACTACTAAGATGGTCAATCTGCTTGCAAGGGTTTTATTTCACCATTGAGCACAGGTCAGGATGTCACCACCAAAATGCTGATGGTCTCTCTAGGATGTTTATAACCGACTAGAGTGAAGAGATTCATCCAGGAGTGGATTAAATCCTCCTGTCCCTTAGTTTGGGGCGGGGCGAGTGTTAGGGAGAATTCTCCAGAATGGCTAATTTCCCTTACCTACTGAGTCCCTCTGCAGCATTGCTGGATTTCTAGGATTTCTTTTTTTCACCTGGTAAGAGTGTGAGCCTTTTTTCCCCCTCTTACATGTGTTTTGTTGTGTGTTTTACATGTTTGTGTTCATAGACAGTGGAGTCTCACTTACTCCATAGGCATCATCTTTTTACTGTGTGTCACACAGCACCAGGGTTGTCTTTTTCAGACTTCCCACTTTAAACTCCATTTTTTGGGACCGACTACTGTCTCCCAGAACATGTAAAGTTTCCATTGACTTTATTAGTATTTTTAAATTCACAGACCCAGTACAAACTATCTTCCATAGAGTACTGGAAAGGGTTAATAGTTATCCCTTTGTGTCTGTTTCTCATGGAACATTATTATGTTCCCCTTTCTTTAAGATTTGGCTGGTGGCAGTGGTATCTACCATTTTTTTCCTACCGTGGACTATGAAAATAGACTTGGTACTGTTTTAGGCTCAGTTACTAGCCTCGAACTTTAATCCACTGGACCCCTTTTAATTTTATTTGTTTCCAGTTGGGTTTATTTGCCATTTCTTTTTGTAAAGGTCTTTCTCGTGTTTTACTCTGCGCGCCAAACCAGGTTTGGTTCCTTTGTTCACCGTCCTTTGGCGGGCTTCTGCACAGAAGCCCTCCTTAGGCCCCTGAGTGCCTGGGTGGACAGGATGTGAAGGAGGGGTTTTAGGCCCCCTGCACAGGGTCTCCTTGGAGACCCAAGTCACACTCTTGTTTGATTGGCCAGGTGACTGTCCTGCCAGGACAGCAACCCTGCTGTGTGATTGACAGCCAGGCTGTGTGAATGGGGGAAAACTGCATAAAAAGCAGGTCTCTGGGACTTGGAAGGCAGAGCCACCACTGGATTGAGAGAACCAAAGAGAAGCTGAAGGAAGAGGACTACTGCAACTGCTGAACTTCCTGGTGAAGCCCTGCTGCGAATACGAATCTCCTACACTTTGACGACAGAGAAGATCTGCAAGGAATCTTCTTCCCTTGAGCTGGTGGGACCAACCAGTTCGTCAAACACCAAGCAAGGCCTCCCTCCCCTGGTCGAATTTGCTGTGCATCGCCGCAGTGAACCGGATAGCCAGGAGGACCAGACCCTGTTTGGGTTTTAAGGAGCGCACCTTTTATTTGTCGCTTTGCTCTGCTGCTGGTTTCTTCCCTGGGCACTTCAGGACCCTCCTGTCTTCCTCCTTCTTGTCAGTCCGACAGTCGCCTCAGGAAATGGAGCCTGCAGGACTGCCAGGTACTTCTGCCTCAGCTACAGAATTCTTCTTCTACTAAGGTACTGTTCAAATCCGGTCGTTTATTCCGTCCGACCATGGTGAAAGTGTTTGAAATCCTTCGCTAACCCGAGGGCTTGTCCTTCTCTACTCTTTTAAGTAACTTCTCTTCTGACCAACTTCATTTCGAAATCTTGGCAAAGACTTAACCGCAAACTACTCTGAACTGTGCAATCCTCTGCAAAGTCTCTGAACCATTAACATTGGCCCAGGCCTATTGATTTGAATCCTAGTTGTAGTAAGCCTCTTCTAGATTGCCCTGCCGACTTACTTGTTGGTGCTGCTTGATTTTGAGTAACCTTGTCTCTCCCTCCCTTTTTTAATTGCTGGAGTGCCAAGTTTCTTACACTTCATTTTAAGCTTAACTTGTCCAGAATTCATTGGGGGGCGTGTAGTGTATTAAGATTGTGTTTTTCTGCTGCTTTATATTAGTGAACTGTTTAATAACTGATGGTGTACATACATGTATATTCTTTTACTCAGAAACCTTGAGTCAGTGTTTGTTTGAACCATAGCAATTGCTGTCCTTTGTGTAACTTCTGATACTGCTCACTTTACTTTTTAGATGAGTCTGGCTGCTCAGCCATCGCTAACACTTTACTGTCTAGTACAGGCTTCTACCAAAGGTGAATTTGTACTTGCACTTGTAGTATTAATTGTCTGTGGTGTTCCCAAAGGGTACTGCACATGATTCTGCCTTACAGCTCTCTGGCATAGTCAAATCAAGGTGTGCTTTTTTAAACTGCCACATCCTTCATTTTGTGCTGTTTTAGTGCTTTCTGGCATGGTCAAAAGTAGGTGTGCTTTCTTAAATTACCCACTACCTGGTGAGTTATCCCATGTCTGTGCAGTATCTACTCCTGTCTCTCACTCCCCTCTCTACCTTCTATATGGCTCTCTCCATCTCTCCTATCTACTCAAACTGCTATTCTAACAACTACTCTCCCTCCCTTACTGAGTCTGGAAGACAAAAGTTCAGAAATGATCACCTTGCTGGTAATCCTGGATAACCTATCGCAGACATCTATGTCAGCGCCACTTCCAGACAGATTGTCACTGATATCCTCCTTTCTGTCCCTTATCCAGACCTATGGACACCACATCTTATTTCCATGCTCTCATGCTCTCACCTTCCTCTCCCTCACCCATTGATGGTGTAACTAGATGAGAAAATCTCTTGGCTGGCTTCTCATCCTTGAGGTGCATTATTAATGTTTATCAAAATGGCACCATCATGGCCCACGGTCCTAAAACCAATCTCCTCCTCTTTGACTTACGCCTGCTGTCTCTCATCAGCTTTCTCCTGGCTCCTGCTTACCATCCTTCTTCTCTCTCAGCACCTCCTTCACCACCTCTGATGGGTGTACCACCCCCTGTGTGTGGGATGTATTGACCCACTCTGCTATGCTATGCAGCACCACTCTGATAGTTATGGCGCAAGAAACATCAACAATGGCGGCAAAACTCTTGTGTGCGCCAAAATCCTACAAAAAACGCGTTCTGCAACACAACAAAAACATGGGTCCACAACCTGTTGGTGCCTGTGTGGTGGGATAGAGCACACACTACAGAAAATGTGCCAGTGGGCTCCATGACTAGCAAACAGAGTGCAGAGAGAGAAGCAGCACTTTGCAAATGAAACTCCAAAATGTGCCTATAAATGACATTTGCTTTGTTGCTAAAAACTCCAAAATGCCTATACACAACACTTCTCAACATTCAAAATCTTGATTGGCACTACAATTCATGTAATATAATAAAGCATGGTGAATATATAAAGTCCTAAAGTGTAAAGAGTAAAACATTTCTTCAGAAAAACTGGATTGTCTGTAAATTGACAGCCCCTGTCAAAATCTGTGTGCAGTACCCTGGGCTACCTGTGAATGACAGCTGTCAGATGAGCTCCTGATGAAACTTCAAAGTAGTTAAACTAAAAGTCTGCCGGATTAGCAAACATAAAAGGATTGTTGCTCAAAGGAATACAGATCTTAGTTGTGTTTTTGATCACACAGATTTAAAGCTAAGAAAGTAATGTATTTATGAGATTTAATGCAACAAGTTGGCTTTCTGCTGGATTTTTAATTAAGAATAAGTTAGCCTGGCTGAGCTGCAATGCTTTAGAAGTAGAAAAACAGGTTTCTTCCAAGGGAGGGTAATCCTCTCAGGAGAAACTCACTGGTAGGTATTTAGGATGAAATCTGATTTTGAGACCAGTGGTTAGAGGAGGTTTCTAAGAACTGTAAAGCGAACCATAAAATGTGACATCATCCAGCCTTGATCCAATCACTCAGATGCAAGGCGGAGATGAGGTTTTGATCCAATCCCAGCTCACAGGGGCTAGCTTAGTTAAGCTGGCCTATACACCCATTTTGTGATGTCATTTGAAAGGATTAATAGAGACAGCTGACAACACATAGGAAATCACAGATCCACTCACTTTCCTGATTCCGGCAAAGCACTCTGATCTAGCATTCTACATCCAGCTTTAACATCCTTCCAGATCCAGATGCCAAGACTCTTGCCAGCAATAGAGAACTATTGACTTCTGCGAGGCCTAAGTCCTCAAACTTATTCTTGCAACCCAGTGAAGTGCTGTGGTGTGAGAAGGCCTTTTGACCTAGTATCTTGAAACTCTCTGGCTTGCTACCACAAGGCTTGCCTGAGGAACTCGCTATCCAGGTGATTGAAATACCCACAAACAGGAAGGACAGATGTTGTGCAAATCCGGTGACCGGCCTAGCTGATCCAGCCCCCGCGCCTGAAGTGCTGTGCTTCCTTGACAGATCCAATCCATGACCAGAACTTACGGTCCAATTTAATAACTTATACTGTGAGTATTAATAGGAAGAACAGTGATCCATAATATATCTGCATTGTATGATCCCAATCTCAAACCCATTCCATCTTTAATTTAGAACCATAGTATTGCTAAAACTATCTTTGCCCTGACTCTTTTCCCATCTGTGTTATTAAACCCTAACTTCTTATTGATTTGATTAAGAAAAGTAAATCCCAGGCAGAAGTAGAGTATCCACAACAGGCGGGTTGTACCTAACATCCTTAGCTATCCATAGAACCCATAACCGCAGTGCAAAACAATGCGATTGGCCCGTTATAGCGAGAATCACGCAAGGAAAAGTTTGCAGCGAATTGCAATTCTGAAAGGTTTTACACGTTTGAATTAGCTGTAAATTGTTTCCCACTTGGACTTTGAGATTTCAAATGCTTTCTTTTGACTAAATCATTGTTTGTGGGTGTGTACAACTGTTAAAAGTGGCTCCCATAGGAATTTATAATAATTTAAGTATTTTTGACCACATTTGTAGTTTTTGCTCAGTCAATTCCAAAGACAATTTCAAAGCCATTCTGACAGCTGCGAAGTCAATTCTGTTTTTCTTTTGTGTTTGAAGGGTGAAGGGAGGAGTGATATTCTGTTTGAATTGTGCTCTTCCTGAATCCCTGCTCTCTTCTCTATTTAATTGCATATTGGGGGTTGAGGGGTGTTGCTGGGAGAACTCCTAACCATAGTGCCATCTGTCCAAACCAACACAGACATATTCCTTTTTGTGCTGCATTTGTTTTTGTGCTCATTACTTGATTCCTAGTGTATTAAAGATATTACTCAGTGTTCTGTCACCCCATTGGTGATTGTTGTGTACCTATTAAAATATATTGTGATTACATTTTAAATACATAAATAAATATTTACCTTTGCAAACTTCCTGGTTCAGTGTGACCGGGCGGTCTCAGGTGAAGGGTATGATACGAGTGGTATATTGTTCATAATATTGAACTTATAGATAAAAATAAATAAGGGTTTCATTTGCGCACTACATTCTGGGCGTGACCTCGGTGTGTGCCGGATTGAAATCACTTACAGCTTGGGGGCTCGATGCCGGGATCCTGAATTTGACATACCACTCGTGACAGTCTAACACAGGACAAAGGTCCATTAAATCAAGCACTTAGCAAATTGTATATGGCCCCTAAAATAAAAGAGGAGCAGTGCAAAATTGACAAAATAGCGGTCTACCTGTACCTGTGCCTCCACATAGGAGTCATACAGGAAAATGCAGACCATATAGATTTAACAAAGAGGCAAGGGGAAGCACTTCAGAAAATCCAGATCAATCTGGACTCTGCAGAGCAAATCTGAAACAGAGGCTAGGCAGTATGCCACCAAACTCCAAGAAGATCTGCTTCTCTTACTGCAAAAGAATGCAGAACAAGATGCCCAGGTGCAGACACTGCAAAAAGAGTGTCAGGAAAGGCTGGACTCTCTACAACAGAGTCAACAAAAGCTGGATGAACAATTAACTTTTAATAGAGCCTGTGTAGAACAGATGGTCGTTCTACAGATGGTCATCTTACAAGACCAGATAGACAAATTAAAAGAGGAAAATAATAAATTAATTATTAAAGACCTAGAATCCCAAGCAGAGTTTGATGAGGAGCGCCAAAAAGCTGGTGCATTTAAAAAGCAGAGGGACGACCTGGCTGCACAGACGGGCACTCTAACTCAGGAGAGGGACACCTTAGGCCAGGAAGTCAGCCATTTAAAAACAAAGTTGGAGGAAAGTAAGCTGGCCCTTCAGGAGTTTGGTGAAATCAAAACTGATTATGAAAAGCTGTTAGAGCACACCAGGCGGGTGGAGGATGCTCTGGCAAAGAACGATCAGACCAATAAGGACCAAGCTCAGGAGGTGAGTCTCCTGAAGCAAAAAAATGGCCCAGTATTCCCAAACCAGACAGGACGCACAGAGGGACAATGAGGCTCTCTGTGAAAAGAATAAAAGGCTCCACCAACAGATAGCCATGCAAGAACAAATCATAGAGACCAGTAAGGCATTAATAGAGGAGCAAAAGGGTAAGATTTTGGCATGTTATCAGGGAACAGGGGCTGAAAGAGATGAGGTAAGGTGGGAAGGAGCAACCCCTGAGCATAATTTCAGGACCCCTGGCATCAGGGACTTTAATCCCTTCAGTTCCATGGACTCTGCCAACCTCATGTCCACTGGCTCATATGAACCAAGGCCACGGGGATGGTAGACTTCAACACAATGGGAAATATGGGACTGACAGATCAGCGCCTCCCAGAAATGGATGGGCGGGCATCTATGTACAGGTTCTCAAATATTAAGGCCAGCCTCTCTGCTCAGGGAGACTCCAGTGAGGGGAGTATCAGAGAACTGGGTCCTCAAAAATATCACCTACCAAGAGATCAGTCAGTCAAATTTTGTGGGGAATTCCATGAGACTAGGCTCACAAAGAGCATCTTAAAAACCTTTACCCAGCTAGGACAGTGGGGGGGGGGGTACTCAGCCAATCCTGCGAGCAAGGGAGAGTCAGAAGACTCTTCTGAGCGCCACAGGTCTCAAGAGACTAGCCCCCCACATGCTGCCAGCCATTCCCAAGCCCGCAGAATCAGGGAGAGGATCAGACAGCCACCTCTGGTAGCAGTGCCTCTGAGTCAGAGGATGAGTGGACAAGGGTGACCAAAACTAAAAAAGCCAACAAAATTAAGAAGGCCCTACTGAAAGATCCCCTGAAGCAAATCAAGGCCAATAGAAGCGTCATAATGCCCTACCATAAAAATGCCAAATATTCAGTTTGGGAGCACCTCGAATTGTATGAGCAAATGAACAGCCAAAGTTGTATTCAGTATGTCAAGTGAACATTTTCACGTGAATACTCCAGCTTCTTTGCGGTACTGGAGGATCAGAAACATTCAAGATGGTCCACCTATAGGGCGGCCATCTTAAAGCATTTCTCAATACACAGAAACCCTCAAGAGGCCTGCAAGGCAGCCTACAATCTGCAATGTGGGGAAGACCAGGCCCCACAAGAATTTGTCCAAGAGCTGAAATGTGCCTTTGCGCAGACCAGCAGAAGGGTGCACACAGACAGCAGGGAGTTCATCAATACTTTCTTTCATGCACTCCCTAAATACATTATGACCCAGCTGGTGAGGGACTTTCATGAGAAGAGGTCACTAGACTGTGTCATTGAACAAGCAACTGGCATTTACGAACTGCAGAAACCAGTAGAAAATAAAAGGTGGGGGGGGCCTAAAAACATTCCTGCGCAAAATCCTACCAATCAAAGACCCAGAAGGCCCTCGGGCCAATCCCAAACAGGGAATCAGGGAGGTAACCCCACAAATGGGACCCCTAACTCCCCTGACTACATCAGCCACAGTTACAAGGACAACAGACCCATCCTGGGCTATGTGTGGACTCACCCAGCCCAAGGGGGCGGAATCCAACCAGGCAGCTGCCAACCCAGGAAACTTCCCTCCTCACTTTACCCAGCAGGGCAGTAATCCCCCAAATGCCGGGTTGAGTTTCTTCCCCCGCTACCTGCCAAACCTCAACCCCCAAAAACAACCCTTCTTTCTTTCCCCACTTTCCTGAGCCCAGACATCCCAATCTGGGAGAGGGGAGGACAAGGGTGGAGGAGTACCAAAACTATCCCAACCAAGGGTATTATGGGAGAAGGGACAGTTACCCTTCCCTTTATCAACCCAGGGTAGACCAGAGAACCCCATACCAGCCAGAGCGGGTGTCCCAACTGGAGTGCCAGGTCCGGAACTTGGCACAGGATCTGGGTCGCATGTTGAGGGTGCAGCAAAACCCTCAAATGAACATGGTGACTCAGAACTCCTCAAATCAAGGGTCTGGTGCTCCAGAGCAATGACGGGGAGAGAACCCCGACAACCTACCGGTTCCCAGGGAGGAGACACAGGAGGAAGGGGGGTGTAAAGCCTTAGAGGAAGCTTCCTTCCCCACTTGTGAAAAGCCCCTGGAAACCCAGGAACCGGAACCAGAATCTCCTGCCCCCAAAAGTCTGCAACCTAAGGAACAGAGGGAGGGTAGGAGAAATAAAGAGCCTAAAAAGGCCCATTTTGTGGATGAGGTTTGAATCTTCCAATTTGAAGGAGAGGGGTCCTCAGAGGATTCTGGGAAAGGATCTCCTCCTTCAGGGATGGGGGAACTCCTCCCAAAGAAAAATGGGTCCCAAGAGATCCTGATCAAGACGGGGTAGATATGGGGACTGAGTGAAGGAGAGGGGTCATCAGAGGATTCTGGGAAAAGGATCTTCTCCTTCAGGGATGGGTGATCTCCTCCCAAAGAAAAATGGGTCCCAAGAGAATCTGATCAAGACTGGGTAGATGTGGGGACCGAGTTTAAACAGCCCATCATTGAACCCCAGAATGACCAGCAACAAAATCACCTTGTTCAAACCAATTCTGGTGATTGCCTCCAAAAAGGGGGGGGCAGCCCAGAAACAGAATCAGGGGAGTCCAAAACTCCCCCCATATACAACTGTCACCTTTTTCTTACAGGTTCCCAAGATCCCAAAGAAGTTCCTGCCCAAATCACCCATCTGTCAGAATCCATAGCAAAGAAATTAACCCACCAATTGGCCCAAAATGTGCATTATCTTTGCCCCCTTTAAGAGAAGGAGGAAAGATGTTATGGCCCGGTCCAAATACAGGGGCAATGTACATCTTTCTTTGGCAATGGTGGACTGTTGTGATGGGAGTTGGAAGGTTGAAATAAGCACTCAGGATACTTGGTGAAGTTATATGGTTTTAGCAGGTTCGTTTCAATAGGTAAATACAATAGGGTACAATTCAGGACAAGTTCATGGTAACAGAAACATCCACCGGTCCCCCTTTGCCAAGCTGTTTCCATCTGCTCTAATCAAAATTTAGGCACTCACACAATAACATTCTGGGTAGAACACTCTAATGCAAACATTCCAGATCCAGACTTACACATAGATAGGAAGTAGCTGTAAACACAGGATAGGTAAAACATAACACATCTCCCCCTTCACATAACATTACAATGAAGGAAGGAAACAAAGGGAAAAGTCAATAATATGATGAACAATTTATCTCAAAGAACTATCTTTCCAGAAACCCATCCTGCAAACTGTTAAAAACAAAATGCTATTCTCTTCCAAGACCATACTATGGCTGTCAAATAGCCAAACCACTTCAATTCATTCACCAGAACCATAATGGCCACTTATGGAACTCATCAGCATGGGACCAGCCCACCATCTAAAAACAATCTTTGCTACCTACAACAACATACCCTGCTACCCTGTGTCAACATTCACCAACAACCAGGTTTCCTAACAAAACCACAGGGCAATACCCCTCTATCTGCCTATAGCATATCCATATTTAGACACCAAAGAGCGTCCACTAAACACCCTCATGCTGGCACCAAGCCCAATGTCTGTGTCATATAACACTGACATTGACACAAGTAGTCGTCCACATAATACCAGGTCTGTAGTATGGCCACAAACCTTGGAAAATAAATGCTCACCACTGAGCACATTATCATTGGCATTACTCCAAAACTTGCCAACTGCACTCACCATAATCTTCCTCCTACAGCACTCGTCCCACAATATTTGACACACCACAGTGTCGGGATTCTCCATCCCCCTATATCTGAAACACCACTGTGTCGGGATTCTCCATCCCCCTATATCTGACACACCACTGTGTCGGGATTCTCCATCCCCCTATATCTGACACACCAAAGTGTCGGGATTCTCCATCCCCCAAAATGTTGACACACCTGAGTGTTGGGATCCTCGTCCGTCCTTCAATTTGCACACACCCACTCTCTCACCGAATAACATTACACACTTAGGCAATTTGCGCATATAATATTTGGCAAACAAGAGTATGCAACATCAATTGTGTCCAACATACTCAGCTACAAAGTTCTTTGTGATGTTACATGTGAAAAAAAAAATGTTATCAACAATAGTGCAATTAGGATGTTCTTAATCTCAATGTCCACACCAAAAACAACCAGAGGAATTCAGCCAAAATTCAATATTTAGGTGTGCCACTTAAAAGTCCACAATATTTGGGCCTGCAGAGTCTTTGTTGATATGTAGCTATGGATAAACATTTGTAGTAGTACAAAAAATAAACTTGTAAATATCATTGACTGACATTTCTTTTGGTTGCTAGGTTCATACCTTTTCCTAAAACTTGCTAAACCCATTGCCACCAAAACATTCAGTCATACCATTTCCAATATGAACTTGCCAATAACCACATTGCACCATAGCTTAAAATCCATGCAATTTCCCAATTATACTTGCCAAAAAAAATCACATTGGCACCATACCACCCAACACAGGGCCTCAATAAGCTAAAGACAAGAAAATGTCTCAAACCACGCCAACACTATAGGCACTATGCAAAAACAGGAATCCCCATACTACAAACCGCATGTCTACTCATTTCTATTTGGAAATATCAAACCAAAAACGTTCATTCACTTGCATCCCAAATTGTACAATATGTGTTCAATTATACAATATACCTTGCTATTCACTTAGATAATATACTGTGCTGAAAACATATATCTTTCCTGTAGTATGTATCCCCTCACTCAATCCTGCAAAAGAAAAACGTTAACCAGTACCTCGTGCCTCCTCATGGCAACAGCAGAAATAGTATGATGCAGAAACAAATAAACATGTATACGTTCACTGTCTGCTCCGTAGCTCCATATGCTGAGATTTCCCTTTTTGTCCAATATGAGCTCTGGTCCTGATAGACTTTCACTATACTGCAGTGTCAAACTTGCCGTAATACTTTCAGAGTATGTTACAGTATTCTGGCAGGTCCCTCTTACTTTGCTGTAGATTTCCTCAGTGATATCCGGAAATAATGCACATTGAAAGCACGTTGGGAGGTGCTTTTTTCAAAACTTGCACAAGCTCTTTGTGATACGATGCCCTCCGCTGCAGGGTCCTGGAACGTCGGCTTGAGCACTCCACACAAGCCACCATCGCCGATACCCAAGGGATCCTCCTGACGTCATCATTGAGATGGATAGCGCAGCCACAGACAGAGCTCTCCGTCCAACCGTCTTGCCAAGCCTGATTGTCTGACAACAACGGTCCACACAGACTGTAAACCCATGCAGTGCCGCTTGGGAGAAAAGCCACAATGGTAATTGTTTTAAGTAAATGCCCATCTGTTTGATGGGGTTACGTTCGCCTTTTATACTGCAATTATGGAGCGCTGGCATCTTTATCATATGGATCCCCAGCCCCTACACTGTTACATTTGGCTGCTGCAGTCTCCATGCCAAATACCAGTTAAGATAACAGCCACATGTTCTGACTTGAGTGTCGTGTAGACCGTTGAGACCTCCGTCCCCAAGTGACTCACAGGGGAACGAAAAGAACCCCTCGGTGCGACCTTTGGAGCCACAGGTGGGAGATGTTACTTCCCGGATCCACGGAACCTCTGGAACACCGATGCTGCTGCAGAAAGAACGAGGTTAAGTACCAGGCAAGTACAATATAACACAAGAATCAGAAAATCTGAATAATCTTACCTATCCGGTGATTGGAAAACCAGGGAAACCTAGTGAAGGAGGTTCGAGACTCAGATGAGAGGTGGTCCCCAGAACAACAGGGAACAGAGTCAAGCGTGGACACAGGATAGCCCACCTGTAGAGCTGAAGACGTAGCTAGAGTTCCCAAAAGGCAATGGCGTAGAAGTCCAACAAAGTACCAAGGGATGATCCGAAGACAGGTGAGGGACGGGTCGAGGTTCAGCAATGGGTAAACAGTTCCAAGCAACAGTACAAAAGGGTAATCCGAAGGAGTCCAGGTGAAAGATCCAAGATCAAGGTAAACCAACAGAGTATATCAAACGTAGCGCCAAACAGAGTTGAAAGACAGCTGAGAAGCGGTGAGCGCTCCGTGCATCAAGCTTTATATACTGTGCGCTTCTGGGTCATGTGACGTCCATCATGGTCATGTGGGAAACACCGCTCTGAATCACGTGAGCAGATGAATGATCTATGCGGAGTTGTTCCACCGCCCCTTCTGCTGTATGTTCTCCATGGCAACTGCCAATGCATGAAGGGCTGCAACCGGGCACGTACATTGTACCTGGTACGGAGCTTCCGGTCCTTTGGGGTAACCACATCACGTGAGTCTCGAACCCTGGAGGGAGTAGTGTGGGAACCCGGGGAAGGTGTTGTGGAGATGTTAGCAGTGTTCTGGTGTGCAGAGGAGCGTTTCTGGTGTGCAGAGGAGTGTCTAACATAGCCCCCCCCAAAGGCCCACGACCCCGTGGGCAGGACGGGTGATCCCTATGGAACTGGGCCACCAACCGAGGAGCGATAACGTCCAGGGCGGAAACCCAAGAGCGCTCTTCCGGGCCATAACCCTTCCAATCCACCAAATACTGGAGCTCACCCCTAAACCAACGGGAACCCAAAATAGCTGACACTTCAAAGACATCAGGGGAGGCCAGGGACACCGGGGCTGCAGGGGCCCGAAGACGGGAGGAATCAGGGCAGGGCTTGAGGAGAGAGACATGAAAAACAGGATGGATGCGCCAAGAGTTCGGGAGAACCAGACGAAAAGCCACTGGATTCACAACCTGAGAGATCACATACGGGCCAACAAAGCGAGGCAGAAGTTTCCGACAACCAACCAGACGAAGGTGACGGGAAGACAACCACACCCTAGAACCCACCGCAAGAGGAGGAGCAGCCAAGCGCTTGCCATCAGCACGAGACTTCATAGAGGCCTTAGCTTCAGTAAGGTGGACCAGAGTACGAGCATGAACAGCAGACAAATCCCTAAGACAAGCCGTGGCCGCAGGATTCAAAGAGACAGAGGTGTCAGGGACAGGCAAGACCTTGGGATGCTGGCCATAGAGGGCATAGAAAGGAGAAAAACCTGTAGCAGAGTGAGTAGCGTTATTGTATGCGAACTCGGCAAGCCGTAAAGCACTCAACCAAGAGGACTGCTGCTGCAAGATAAGGCACCGGAGATACTGTTCCATAGATTGATTTGTCCTTTCAGTCTGCCCATCAGTCTCGGGGTGATAGGCCGAGGAATACCTGGTATCGATGCCAAGCAGTTTAGTCAAAGCTCTCCAAAAATGAGAGGTGAACTGTGACCCACGATCGGAGATAATGACAGAGGGAAGCCCAAACAACGTGAACACAGTTTCAAAAAACAACTCAGCCAGGACCGGGGCCGAAGGGATCCCCTTACAGGGAACAAAGCGATCCATTTTTGTGAATGTATCCACCACCACCCAGATGGTATCAAAACCCTGCACCTTGGGGAGATCGGTCACGAAATCCATAGTCAGTGTGTGCCAAGGTCTTGGGGGTACCGGTAGCGGAAGCAGCAGGCCGATTGGATGAACTCTTCGATGTTTGGCCTGAGCGCAGACAGAGCAAGAGTTGACATAGCATTCCACGTCGCGCTTCATAGAGGGCCACCAGCACCAGCGCTTTAGGAGATCCATGGTACGCTCCTGGCCGGGATGGGCATTAAAGGGGGCATCATGAGACCATTCAAGGGCCAGGTTATGGGTGTCAAGCGTGGGGAGAAACAAGCGATCATGCACGAAAGGTAAACCATCACAATACACATGATCCCAATCCCGCAGTTGGTCAGAATGACTGCTCGTCCATGCTCGCACAGAATTCAACAATGATAGAGAGGGAGTGCAGAGACAAATCACGTGACTCTTACCTAGCACAGTATCGGGGAAGGTTAGCAACGAGACTCCACATGGAGAGCGTGACAAGGCGTCCGCTTTTCCATGAGTGATCCCAGGACGATGAGTGATGTGAAAATCAAAGGCGGAAAAGAAGAGATGCCACCAGACCTGTCTACTGTTGATGCACTTTAGAGAGGCCAGATCCTATAGATTCTGATGATCGGAGTAGACAGTGATTGGATGCTTAGCCCCCAGGAGATGATGGCGCCAGACACGAAAGGCGTCCATGACAGCCAGAAGTTCCTTCTCCGTTACAGTATAATGGGCCTCAGTACTGGAAAACTTACGGGAGTGGTATGCCACCGGGTGCAACTTGCCCGTCGTAGGACATGTCTGAGACAACACCACAGCGAGGGCAAAAGAAGAGGCGTCCGCCTCGACTATGAATGGAAGTTCGGGATTGGGGTGCTGAAGAATCGGTGCGCTGGTGAAAGCGGTCTTCAGAGCCTCAAAGGATTCCTGATGTTCCTTTCGCCACTGATAGGGTACTTGAGGGCTAGTCAGAGCCGTAAGTGGGGCCACAATTGTAGAAAAGGACGAAATAAAGGGCCTGTAAAAGTTGGCGAAGCCCAAAAAGGCCTGCAAGGCCTTGAGTGTCTGAGGAATCGGCCAATCTAAGACCGCCTTAACCTTGGATTCGTTCATGGATAATGCCCCAGGGGTAATGTGGAAGCCCAGAAACTCAACAGACGTTTTATGGAACTGACATTTCTCAGGTTTGGCAAACAGCGAATGTTCCCTCAGACGGGATAAGACCTCCCGAACATGCTGTACATGGTCATCAAGATTCCGTGAAAAGATCAAGATGTCGTCCAGATAAACAACCATGTATACGTCCAGAATGTCCCTGAATATGTCATTCATAAAATGCTGGAATGTTGCCGGGGCGTTGCATAGGCCGAAGGGCATGACTAGATATTCATACAACCCGTAACGGGTGCAAAAGGCAGTTTTCCACTCATCGCCCTCGCAGACGCGCACTAGATTGTATGCGCCCCGAAGGTCCAGCTTGGTAAAAACGGAGGCATGGGATAAGCGGTCCAGGAGGGGGGTGATCAAAGGGATTGGATACCTGTCCTTTTTCGTGATGGCGTTAAGGCGTCGGTAATCCACACAAGGACGTAAATCCCCTTCTTTTTTGGGTACAAAAAAATAGGGCTTGTAGCTGGTGAAGTAGAGGGGCGGATGTGTCCTAGTTGTAGGGCGTTCTGGACATACTGTTTCAGAGCTTGTTCTTCCGAGGGGGACAGAGAATAGATCCTGCCCGAAGGAACGGTAGAGTCCGGGATTAGTTCAATCGTATCATATGATCTGTGTGGAGGAAGCACCTCGGAAGAACCGCAATCGAAAACTGACTCGAATGCTTTGTACTCAGAGGGAATCCCGGTAACTACCCCTCCGACGGTATGGGAATTCACAACCGCTGATCCACCATCATTCAATGTGAGCTGAGCGAGAGCTCCCGAAGCCCGTGACGGAGTGTCTGTCTCTAGATGGGTTGGGAGACAAAAGTTCTGACAGATATCCGACTCAAAGAGAACTGTGCCTGTTTGCCAATTAATCAGAGGATTGTGTTCACGCAACCATGGTATTCCTAATATGATACCGAACTGGGGTGTGGTGATCAAGTCAAAACTTAGCGTCTCTGTGTGAATGTCTTGTATAGTCAATAATAGAGGGGCAGTTTGATGTCTAACGGGACCAGAGACTAGGGCAGTGCCATCTACGGCCTGAACCGGTTCAGGTCAGGTTTTCACCACTAAAGGTAGATTGAGAGAATGGGCTAAAGCAATGTCTATGTAGTTCCCCGTGGCACCAGAGTCAATGATGATCGTGCAGGGCAAGATCTACTAGTTCTTGATACTGAGTGGGCACGGAAGGGATCACGGCTAAGGCATCTTGCATTGGATTATTCAACCCTCTATAGAATATGACCGCCCGCTTGCTTTCTGGCCATGATGTCTCGGCGACCAATTGGTTGAAGCGGGTGATGTAGTCTATCAAGGTCCCTCTACCCTGGGTTAGTTCTAACAACTCCAGATCCCTAGATTGTGCCTTGTGTCGGGTGTCGAAGACTCGGGACATCTCGGGAACTAACAAATCAAAATTATAGAGAACCGGGCTATTGTTCTCCAGTAAAGGATTAGCCCAAGCCGCAGCCGTTCCGGCCAGATGGGAAAGGGTAAAGGCCGCTTTAGCAGTGGAATTAGGAAAGGCCAGAGGTCTACACAGGAAGTGTAACTTGCACTGATTAATGAAGGTCCTGAACTTCTTGGGGTCGCCTTGATAACGTTCAGGAGCGGCCAAGGGAGAAGGGGCTGGAAGGACCACCGGGGTTGGAGCTGGGGTTCTTGCCAATGGAGGAGGTGTGGCTGGAGCGGCAGCATCCCCGAATTCAGAGTCTGCAAGGAGGGAATGCTGAACACTCTGTATGGAATCTAGCCTTTGGTGATTCACCGTGTTTGCGGCGGCCATATCTGCCCTTAATACTGTAATTGCCTGAACTAAAGCAGCTATGGGTTCTTCCGTGGACCCCTGCATTGTCCAACACGACTATACAGCTTCTCAGTCTGTTCTGACTTGAGTGTCGTGTAGACCGTTGAGACCTCCGTCCCCAAGTGACGCACAGGGGAACCAAAAGAACCCCGCTGTGCGACCTTTGGAGCCACAGGTGGGAGATGTTACTTCCCGGATCCACGGAACCTCTGGAACATCGATGCTGCTGCAGAAAGAACAAGGTTAAGTACCAGGCAAGTACAATATAACACAAGAATCAGAAAATCTGAATAATCTTACCCATCCGGTGATTGGAAAACCAGGGAAACCTAGTGAAGGAGGTTCGAGACTCAGATGAGAGATGGTCCCCAGAACAACAGGGAAAAGAGTCAAGCGTGGACACAGGATAGCCCACCTGTAGAGCTGAAGACGTAGCTAGAGTTCCCAAAAGGCAATGGCGTAGAAGTCCAACAAAGTACCAAGGGATGATCCGAAGACAGGTGAGGGACGGGTCGAGGTTCAGCAATTGGTAAACAGTTCCAAGCAACAGTACAAAAGGGTAATCCGAAGGAGTCCAGGTGACAGATCCAAGATCAAGTTAAACCAACAGAGTATATCAAACGTAGCGCCAAACAGAGTCGAAAGACAGCTGAGAAGCGGTGAGCGCTCCGTGCATCAAGCTTTATATACTGTGCGCTTCTGGGTCATGTGACGTCCATCATGGTCACATGGGAAACGCCGCTCTGAATCACGTGAGCAGATGAATGATCTATGCAGAGTTGTTCCGCTGCCCCTTCTGCTGTCGTCGTAGAGGAAGGGCTGCAACCGGGCACGTACATTGTACCTGATACGGAGCTTCTGGTCCTTTGGGGTAACCACATCACGTGAGTCTCGAACCCTGGAGGGAGTAGTGTGGGAACCCGGGGAAGGTGTTGTGGAGATGTTAGCAGTGTTCTGGTGTGCAGAGGAGCGTTTCTGGTGTGCAGAGGAGTGTCTAACACCACACAACGCAGCCCCTCCGAGTACATCAGAGCCTGCTTAAGTTACTGCTGGCACGGGGTGCTTACCTTGGGACCGGGGGGTGGGGGCGGTGGATGCCTCTGGGTCTCTGCTTCTTCCTGGTGGTAACGTCCTTGCCACCTTTGTTTCCTGGTCCAAGTCTTTTATTGTACTCCTTGTTCCTTTTTTGTTCCTGCTTCTTCCAGTTTCCAATAATCCTCGTCGCCAGTGTTGTGATGGGAGTTGGAGGGATGAAATAAGCACTCAGGATACTTGGTAAAGTTATATGGTTTTAGTAGGTTCGTTTCAATAGGTAAATACAATAGGTTACAATTCAGGACAAGTTCATGGTAACAGAAACATCCACCGGTCCCCCTGTGCCAAGCTCAGTTTACAACTGCTCTAATCAGAACTTAGGCACTCACACAATAATATTCTGGGTAGAACACTCTAATGCAAACATTCCAGATCCAGACTTACACATAGATAGGAAATAGCTGTAAACACAGGATAGGTAAAACATAACATGGACACTGGATCCAAAGCCACCCTTCTGTCAAAAGGGGCCTTTGATCAGCTGAATTCGGGAAGGGCGGAGAAATACCAAATCCCTCTCACCCCTCTTCCTGGACAACTTCAGAACCTCGATGGGAATGAGATTCCTGTCGAGGGGACTGCAGATTTAGACATTAAAATTGGGCGACACAAGGTGAAGCACCCGGTCATAGTTGTGACTCCAGAGGGCACACCATGTTTACTAGGGAACGACATCCTGCATAGATTGTCTCCCCTCATAGATTTTGCCGACCAATAAAATTAAAACATAGTGTCAACCATGTTAGTTTAAATGGTGCATGCCACATGGTTGAACAAAAACCTGACCAACTTGAATTCCATTTCCAAAGCAACCAAATCCCTGACGTGACAGTAATTGCAGTAGGACAACAAACTGGTGAAGGGAAGTCCTCTCTATTTCTGAAAATCAACATTCCTTCAAGTGTTAAGTGGCATTCCACACTGGAAGGGAACACTCTGAAATTCTAAACAAATTCACAATCAGAAAACCTCTCTTCTATAGTCCAAAATGATGAGAAATCAGCTCAAAACTTGGCGGACATCCAGAAAATTGGAGAACAGTTGTTAATCACTATTCAGTTAAATGAGGGGAAGGACTCTGTTCTCGCCCGAGTGTGCGTGAACAACGGTAAGAGCTTCATCAGCAAAGCCATTTTCCGAAAACTCCCATAAGATCCAGCCATTCCCACATTTAAATTGATAGACAAATGGGAAATGGACCTGGAAACACCCAATTCCAAACATCTCCTGCCTAGCAGGTGTATGCTCAAAATTTCAATAGGCAACAAGAGCATAGTCCATAATTGTTGGGTCATGCGAGATGTCCCTTCTGAATTTTATTTAGGCAGTGACATTCTCACTTTGCCATTAGTTTGGACCTAATAAACTTCAAAGCCTGGTCCCGATTAGCGGGTAATCCCATGAACTTTGATGACCCATAGAAAGCATTTCGGTCAGCTCAATTGCTGCCATATACAGTTGAAATTCAGATTGGAGAGGAATTCACCATCCCAGAGCGGACCTGACAATTCTCACTTGAAGTAAAAGTTAAAAGAGGACAGAAACTGAAAAATCCTGATGCCTATGTTCATCTCAATGCCCATTTCCAACAACAAGGGTTGGGTTTAAAACCAACACCACTAGTCAATACAGAACACAAAACCATTCCAATAGAGACGGATAACAACGACCTAAGGAGTATCACTCTGGGCGCAGGCACCATTATTGGAATGGCGGTTGATGACTGACATTTTTCCATGGATTTATGTAACAAACTGGTAGGACCAATCCCCAATGACTGTTTTGACAGTGATAGCGACAATGACACAACACCAGCCAGGATCTTCACCCGGCATGGGGGGAATTTCCTTGTGTACTCTTCCTGCCCTTATGGTAAGGAAGAGGTGACCTGTGACTTCAGGAGCGATGAGGTGATCTTTCAAGTCCACCAGGACTGCCTTTCCCATCTGAAGCCATCAGTTCAAGTCAGTACTTTGACCAGGGACTTCTCCACCCAGCTGGAGGAGGCCGCTGAGATAGCCAAACCAGAAGTCTTTCCGGGCTTCCGGAAGATGGTTGAAGAGAAAATAAAACTAGCTGACGACTGTGAGACTCTGAAGCAAAAGCAAAAATTGAAACAAGTTTTCTTAGATTTTCAAGATCTCTTTGCGGTGGACTCATATGACTGTGGTCGGACTGACATCCACACAACAACAATTCCCACGGACCCTGGCATGACTCCAGTGTTTGTGATGCAAATCACTTGCCTCTCGCATCAATGGAGTTCCTTACTGAAATAATTAAGAACCTTGAGTCCTGTGGGATAATTCGTCCACTCCACAGCACCTTCAATAATCTGGTTGTTAGGGAGAATTCTCTGTTTAGGCTGAATTTCCTAACCTAGTGAGTCCACCAGCAGCTTTGCTGGATTTCTGGAGTTTGTTTTTTTCATCCTGCCAAGAGTGAGACTCTTTTTCTCCCACTCTTGGACATGATTTGTGGTATTTCTTTGAATGTTAATGTGTTCTATGGGCTATGGGGTCTTTTACTCCATAGGGTCTCATGTGTTTTTCTATGTGTGTTACATAGCACCCTCCGTGCTGTAACACTGGGGTATCCTAGGTGACCCCCACCATAGACTCCATACCCTGGGACTGACTACTGTCTCCCAGGGCATGTAAAGTCACCATTGGCTTTAATAGACCTAAATTTACTAACAGAACCAGTACAAACCATCCTATTGTGGACGTACTGGTAGGGGTAATTCGATTATCCCTGGGTCTGTTGTTCGAGGGGGCACTGTCCCGTCCCCCCTCGTCGAGTTTTGGCTGGTGGCAGTTGATACTACTTTTTATATTCGACCGGGAATATATTCCTATGGGATTTTCCCATTGTTCGAGGATAATACTTTTTCTATGTAGCCTCGGTCATACCGCCGGTTTATTAAATTAAAATGAATTCACTGGTTGGTATTTTCTGCCAGAACTCGGTTTTTAAATGGCATATGTGTTCGCCTCTGTAACTCCAAACCAAAGGTTGAGCCCTTTGTCCTACTTTTGGCAGGCTTCTGCATAGAAGCCCTCCAGAGTGGTGCCATTCTGTCTGGGTACCACAGGGGGTGTGAGAGCGGGTTTAGGCACCCTGGACGTAGTTGCCTTGCCAACTCAAGTTGCACTCTGGTGTGATTGGCCCAAGTGGTGAGCCACCCCACTCACCACTTAGCATGTTTGATTGACAGCTAGGCTGAATGAATGGGGGTTTTCTGCATAAAAGCAGGGCTTTGGGGACTGGAACTTCAGAAGTCGCCACAGGACCTAAGAATCCGACGAGGGAGAAGCTGAGCCAACCTGCAACGACGACACCACCGGTGGAGCCCTGCTGAACCGACTCACCACTTCCCAACAACAGAGGAGATCTCCCTGCTGGAGAGTCTTCTTCCCTTTGACTGGTGGGAACAAGCAGTCCCTTGCTTTTTCTTCGCTTCCAGGATGTCTAGTGGTCGAATTGCCTGTGCTGAGCACCCCGGCAACCGGATAGCCACTAACCGCTGTACCGCGACCAAAAGGTGGTGCCTTGTGACTGAGCACTCCGCGGCTGGTCTCTTCCCTGGTGGTGCAACGATCTTCAACTTTCCTCTACGACGAGATCATCTCTTCTTCTGGCAAAACCCCGACTTGCATCCACCACCAGGAACAACTGCCCCCGCCGGAGCTGTCTCTCCACTTTCAAGGTACTGTGTCCGCCTGGCTTTCCTTGAAACGGTTAGTGTGAGGTGTCTTAAATCCTTACCTTTCCACTGGGTCGCCTCCAGACCTTCTTAACTTTTGTTCTAAAACTGGTCCAACCTTTCTGTGACATTTTGCTACAAAGACTTGAATTGCATTTCCACTGTGGTATTTTTGGGACATACCGCCTTGCCTCTCTCCGAGTGGGCCTGGCCTCTGAACTTTGTGATCTACAGTAGACCCTGCCTTTCTTGCCTTGCATTTGCTTCGTAAAAGTGTTGGTACTGAGTTGGTTTCATACCTTGCCTTTTTCTCTCCCTTTCTAACGAATACTAGAGTGCCATCTAGGTTAAGCACTCACCTCTGTCTGCAAATAAGTGGTGTCTTTGAACCTAGACTTGTCGAAATATTGTTATGGGATTGATATATACTTATAGTAACTGTGATTGAAGTTGTTTGCCATATTAGTGCCATTATGTTTTTCATAGATGTGTTTTTAAATAAATAATTATATATCTTTACACCCAAGCTCTGATCAGTGGCTGCTTGTTCTACTGTGTAAATTGCCCTATCTTGTATACTCTATATACTGCCTAACTCGTCTTGAGAGAGGTCTGACTGCTCAGCCACAGCTACCAGGTAAATCTGGGTGGCGCAGACTGCTACCAATTGGGTTTACTGCTAACTCCTGTAGTCTTAAACTTTTTGCAGTGGTCCCAGAGGGAACTGCACAGGTTTCTGCCTAACACTGGTGTACAGCGGTGGGATTTGTATCGAGTATACAGTTTAGAGTGCTTTTCAACACTTTAGGATAACTAACCACAAAGCTTAGCACTAAAAAGCAACTTTAAAAAAAACATGTCTACTGTGGAAGTTTACAGTCAAGAGTCCTTGTCAGGTGAAAATACTGAGAGTTTGAGAGCTCTCTGTAGACAAGAGAATCTTTCTGTAAGAGGCAAGAAAATAGAACTGATAGCAAGATTGCTGGAAAACCAAAGTCTGGGTTCTGGTTCAGAGGAACCAACTTCTCCAGCAAATGTAGATAACAGTACTGGTGTTGATCTAAATCAAAATTCTGATGATAGTGATGAAGAGGCTGAAGAGGAAGGAGAGGCTAATTAAACTGTCTCCCCTACCCCTCTATCTGCCTTACCCGCTGTACCTACTGGGCCTTTAGCAGGTCCCACACTAAGTCCTCAAGTCCTTGAACTAGAAAAAATGAAAATAGACTTGAAATTCAGAAGGATTACTGCTCAAACTGAACAGAAACACCAAGAAATGCAACACATTTTTAGGCTCAGAGAAATGGAGCGCAAGCATGAGTTAGAAATGAAAAAGTTATCTGTTGAAGCTGCTTCTGTCTCTGGCTCCTCTAGAAGTTCCAGTCCCAAAAGACCCCGGATGCCTAAGGAATTAATTGGTATGTATGAACCAAAGTTGGATGTGTTGGATTGGCTGAGTTTGTTTGAGTATAATCATGGGCTCCAGAACATCACAGGTAATGAGCTACTTACCTGGTTGTTCTCTAGGCTCTCCCCTGTTGCAACTGATGCGGTAATGGAATTAGGGGAGGAGGATAGGAAAGAGTATGAAAGTGTGAAACTAGCTCTGATAGCTAGATTTGGGAAGACCCCTTCCCAGTATCTTAAGAGGTTTAGATCCCTTAAAAAGCATGATGGTACCCCTTGAGCTACCTGGGTGAGTGAAGGGTTGAAAAACTTAGAGGGATGGATTAAGGGTTACAAGGTGAACACTTATGAGGGCATGAAGAATCTTTTTATGTTGGAGTCAATTTATGATGCCTGTTCTCCTGAGCTCAGACAGCACTTGGCTGATTCAAAGGAATTGGATTCCAGGAGCTAGCTAAGGCTGCTGACTTGTGGGTTGCCAACAGGGCTACTCATAAGGATTCTGAGGCAACTCAGAAAAAGGATGAGGGAAAACAGCCTAAAAAAGAACAGCTTAAAAAAGACTCAAAAGAGAATTCTAATAATTCAAATTCCAAAGAGGGCCCCAAACAAAACCATAGGGTAAGCCACAAGGAAAACCACAGCAGAATAGTGTACCTTCTGGTGCCAAACCAGAGGGAGGCCAGAACAAGCCACCATTCCAGAAAGCATTTGGTAAATGCTTTGTTTGTGGCTCTACGGACCATGTGAAAGGAGATCCCAGATGCAAGGGTAAACCTTCAGGGGTCCAGCTTGTCTCCTTAGCCTTCGCTCGAGAGGAGGAAGTCCAAATGGCAAGTGGAAACTTTCTACTTCTGGCTGATGAACCCATTGGAGTCTCAGCCAGTGTTTCTTTAGTGTCTCTCTGGGTTTGTGGGAACAACAGAATTTAGACGTCTATATTTCTATCCCAGATAATAATAAAGAGTATTATAAGGACAGTGTCCAGGTGAATGGTCAGGAGACTCCTGCCATTAGAGACACTGGGGCCAGCATAACTGTGGTGGATAAATCTTTTTTTCAGGCTGAGGATGTTGCTAAGGCACCCAAACGCCTCACCAAGTTAGCTGGAGGGCCTGTGCAGATGCTTCCCCAATTACCAGTTCTCATCCAGTGTAATGACGTGACTCCGAAGATACCTGGCAGCATACAAAGTGAGGTACCAGGACGAATTCTGTTGGGTAACGATTTAAAAACTCTTGGAGTTGTGCCTCATACCCCCAGACCTCCTAGTAAACGGTTACAGGAGCTAACCAGACCTGCAAGGGAGAGAACCATGAGAGGTACTCCCAAGGAGATGATGAAGAAGGATATCACTCCTGCTCCACTGGATTTGTCAGCTGCTATCTCAAGGAAATCAGAAGAAAAAGGGAAACCTAAAACTTCTAAACAGAAACCAGCAGCCAGCACTTCAGTGCAGCCAACAAGGACTTCCCCTCAGTTGTCCAAAGTTACACCAGTAACTCCCCCTCCAGCTGAGGCTGAGAGGGTGGTACAACCCTGTGTGGTTTAATTAGACTCTGAGGAAGAGCTAATGGAAGGCCAGGGACTCATTGGAGATCTGGATCATGTTGACCATTCTGAGCTGCAGTCTTTACTGGCAGAAGGTGGACCCAACAGGGCAGACTTCAGTAAGGGACAGAGAGAATGTCCAACTCTGGAAGGTCTTCGCCACCAGGCAGAAGCTCAGGCTGAAGGGCAAGAGCCTGGGAAATACAGGTTGCACTGGGAAGATGGCCTCTTCTACAGTTAACCGACAGAGTCTGAACCTGGAGACTTGTAGTACCCTAAGAGAACAGACAACAGTTTTTGCAGTTAGCCCACGAGATTCCTTTGGCTGGTCACTTGAGTTTCAAGAAGACTAAGGAAAGGCTCTCTCTCTACTTTTATTGGCCAAAGATGGGGGACGAAGTAGAAAAACACTGCAGGAGCTGCCACACCTGCCAGACCTCTGGTAAGGTTGGCTCCAAGAATGTGGCACCTTTAGTGCCTCTCCCCGTTGTGGGAGTCCCATTTGAGTGAGTAGGGATTGACATTGTTGGTCCCCTTGATCCTCCAACCTCCTCAGGCAACGGGTTTATGCTTGTTGTAGTAGACCATGCTACTAGGTATCCTGAGGCCATTCCTATGAGGACTGTTACAGCTCCGGCTGTGGCTAAGGCCCTCCTTGGTATTTTTACCAGGGTTGGGTTTCCTAAGGAAGTAATCTCTGACAGGGGGTCAAACTTTATGTCCCACTACATGAAAGCCATGTGGAAAAGCTGTGGAGTTACTTACACGTTCTCAACAGCTTACCACCCACAAACCAATGGGTTGGTTGAAAGGTTCAACCGAACCCTGAAGAGCATGATAGGTGCTTTAGAGGACCCCCTTAAACGAAAGTGGGATCTTCTACTGCCATGCCTTCTCTTTGCTTATAGAGAAGTCCCTCAGGAGGGAGTAGGTTATTCTCCCTTTGAGCTTCTCTATGGTCATCCCATCAGAGGGCCATTGGCCCTGATTAAGGAGGGGTTGGAGAGTGCTCCTTCCCCCAAGCCAATCAGAGTGACTGACTACGTGATAGGTCTCCGGAGGAAAATGTCACACATGATGGCAGAAGCAAGTGATAACTTGAAAGCTGGACAAGCATTGGTCAAGCACTGGCATGATCAAAAGGCTAACATGGTTGAGTTCACTCAAGACCAGCTAGTTCTCGTTATGATCCCAACAAGGCAGAGGGCCTTGCAAGACAAATGGATGGGACCCTTCAGAGTTGTGGGTAAACTTGGAGAGGTCAACTATCTGGTGGACTTGGGCAATCCCAAGGAGGCTCCGACAGTCTTCCACACCAACAGACTCAAAGCGTATGTCTCAAGACCTGATGTAGGAGCGTTGCTTCTTACATCATCAGAGGAAGAAGAAGAGAGTGAAGCTCTTCCTGATCTCCTCAGAGGCTTACCTTTAGACGAAAAGATTGAAGGAGTAAATCTCTCTTCAAATCTGACCCCTGAGCAACAAGAAGAGTGCAAATCTATGTTGAATCAGTTTGCCTCTCTGTTCTCCCTTTCACCAGGCTTGACCCCTTGGGGCCAGCATGACATACTCACTCATACGCTCATCTGAACTCATGGTACACCCCTGAGCTCAAACTACTTAGAAAAAAGAAAGCTAAGGCTCACCTCACCTGGAAGTCTAACCCCACTGCAGTAAACAAATCCAACCTCACTAACTTATCCTCACTTTACAAAAGCGAGATAATCCGGACCAAAAAAGATAATTACAACACCAGGATCACTCAGGCAGGATCCTCCACTAAAGAATTATTCAAAATTCTGAAGGAACTAGAAAACCCTATTTCGCCCCCGGAAACCTGCCCGAAAGACAAACCCTGGTGCACCAACATCCAGAACGCCCTCATCAATAAAATTTTAGGACTCCAAACTAAAATCAAAAACAAATGGCAACAACTCAACAACAATGTCACCAACCTTAGCCTACCCACACCTAACTACACTAGCGCAGGCTTCTCGTTCAAAAAAGTCACCATACCGGAAGTTCAAAAAATCATCACATCCCTGAAACCCTCTAACTGTAAAGGAGACAGCTGCCCGGCTCAAATCATGAAAGATGCAGCCAAAGAGCTCTCCCCCTTCATCACCAAACTCATCAACCTATCCTTCACCAGTAGCTCCATCCCCAGCAAATTAAAACAATCATGGGTTCTCCCCCTCCTGAAAAAACAATCCCTCGACCCGGCCACACCCACAAACTACAGGCCCATCACCACAATCCCCTTCCTACTGAAAATCCTGGACAGAGTCGCCTACATCCAAATTCAGGAATACCTTAGGATTCCAACCAACTGCTAGGAATACGTCAATCTGGCTTCAGACCTCAACACGGAACTGAAACCGCCCTTGTTGATCTCAAAAGCCAGATTGATGAAATTAAAGACAAAGGCAATGCCGCTATCCTACTCCTCCTAGACCTCTCAGCGGCCTTTGACCTGGTCAGCCATGAGGTCCTCTGTAATCACCTTGCCACCGCAGCCCACTTCTCCTCCCCTGCCATCACATGGATACAATCCTTTCTGGCTAACAGAACCATACGAGTCTTTTCCACCACAGCTGCAGCAGACCCCACCCCCATCACATGTGGGGTCCCACAAGGTTCCTGTGTATCCCCCACTTTGTATAACATATTTACAAAGCCTCTATTTGACCAACTGGATCATCTGGGTGTCACCTACACAAACTACGCAGATGACACCCAGATACTCCTCACTATCTCTGGTAATTACCAAGAAGACTCCGCCCGGATCAACAAAATATTCTCCATCATTCAGGCATGGATGGCCTCCCATGGTCTCTGCCTGAATGATGAGAAAACAGAGCTTAATTGTCGGCTCCCCCAACACTCTAACTAAACTTGACCCTTGCTATAATAACATCACCATCGATGGTCATCCCATTCCCATAGCCAAAAGCGTAAAAACCCTGGGTTTCTATCTAGATGCCAACTCCAACCTCAGCAAACACACCAATATGATCGCCTCAGCCGCTGCCTATACCGGCAAGCTCATTAGGGCCAGCAGACCCTTCCTATCACCAAACAGCTGCCTCACCCTTGCCAGGGCCCTAATACAATCCAAACTGGATTACTGTAACAGCCTGTACCTAGGCGCTAATCAATCCGTACTCAATAAATTGCAGGTAATACAAAATAACGCCTTACGCGCAGCCCTCAACATTCCCAGACAAGAGCATATCTCTGCCACTAGGAAAGCCTGCAAATGGCTTTCCATACGCCAAAAAATTGATCTAAAAATCATCTGCCTCACGTACAAAGCCCTCAATCACCTAGCACCACCTTATCTAGCTAATAAACTCACCCTTAAACCTGCCACCAGACTCACCAGATCCTCCAACACTCTTTGCCTACTAGTGCCCAGGTTCCACCTAAAAAGAGCGGGAGGGGTAAGCTTCACAGTGCTGGCCCCCCAACTCTGGAACTCCCTACCGCTTAACATCAAAACTGTCGAATCCTTCCAGATCTTTAGGAAGCAGGTCATCAGATGGCTGCTAAACAAAGAATAACACCACTAACTCTAGAACCGTGCGGATACTGGCTTAGACACTGTATTTATTCTGAAAATTGTATATTGTACGCACTGCATATGTTCTGTTTATTAACCACTGTATATATATGCATATATTATAAACCTGTACGAAGTATGCACACTGTAACCATATTCTTAAGCGCCCTTCTACCTCCGGGTTTGGAGCGCCATACAAATAAAATAAACAAACAAACAAACAAACTGGTCACTGTCTGCCAGTCAAAAGCAGAGGATACAGAATGTCAGAAAATATAAGAACCCACATCAAAGGTGAAGTCAGCAAGATGCTTGATCTCGGGGTAATAGAGCCCTCTACTAGTCCATGGTCTAGCCCAGTTGTGTTAGTACCAAAGGCAGGATCTAAAGAACTTAGATTCTGTGTGGAATATAGAGCTCTTAATGCAGTCACCAAGACTGATGCCCACCCTTTGCCAAGAACAGATGAGTTGGTGGATAGACTTGGTTCAGCCAAGTTCCTCAGCACATTTGACTTGACGTCAGGCTATTGGCAAATAGCCCTGACAGACCATGCCAAGGAGAAAACTGCATTTTCTACCGCAGCTGACTTATACCAGTTTAAGGTAATGCCTTTTGGATTGAAAAATGCACCTGCTACATTTCAACAGATGGTAAACCAGGTTCTGAATGGGATGGAGGACTTCTGCATGGCATACTTGGATGACATAGCAGTGTTCAGCAATTCCTGGGAAGAACATGTAGACCACCTAAGATATGTTTTGCAGGCTCTTGGACGAGCCAATCTGACCATAAAGGCGAGTAAATGCCAAATTGGACAGAGTAAGGTAGTCTATCTTGGACATGAGGTAGGAGGTGGAGAAATAAGGCCTTTGCTCAGTAAGATTGAAGCTGTGCAAAATTGGACAACACCTACTACTCAGACCCAGGTGAGAGCCTTCTTAGGTCTCACCGGGTATTACAGGAATTTCATTGAGAACTATGGGACCATAGCTTCTCTTCTGAATGTCATCTCCTCTCCAAAATTCCCTAAGAAGGTTAGATGGAATGAGGAGTGCAATCAGGCCTTTGAAAACCTGAAAAAGGCTCTTTGCCAAGCCCGAGTACTCAGAGCTCCTGATTACCACCAAACTTTCATTGTGCAGACAGATGCTTCAAAGTTAGGAATAGGTGCAGTACTCAGTCAACTGGATGGGAAAGGTAGGGAGCACCCGTTTGCTTCATCACCCGCAAGCTGAAGGATCCTGAAACAAGGTGGGCAACAATCGAAAGAGAGTGCTTTGCTATTGTGTGGGCTCTGAAGAAGTTTAGGCCATACTTGTATGGTTCTACTTTTGTCATTCAGACTGACCACCAACCCTTGAGATGGTTAATGCAAATGAAAGGGGAAAACCCAAAACTACTGAGATGGTCAATCTGCCTGCAAGGGTTTGAGATTACCATTGAGCACAGGTCAGGGTGTCACCACCAAAATGCTGATGGTCTCTCTAGGATGTATGTCATCGACTAGAGGTATGAGATTCATCCAGGAGTGGATTAAATCCTCCTGTCCCTTAGTCTGGGGGTATGGGGTGAGTGTTAGGGAGAATTCTCTGTTTAGGCTGAATTTCCTAACCTAGTGAGTCCACCAGCAGCTTTGCTGGATTTCTGGAGTTTGTTTTTTTCATCCTGCCAAGAGTGAGACTCTTTTTCTCCCACTCTTGGACATGATTTGTGGTATTTCTCTGAATGTTAATGTGTTCTATGGGCTATGGGGTCTTTTACTCCATAGGGTCTCATGTGTTTTTCTATGTATGTTACATTGCACCCTCCGTGCCGTAACACTGGGGTGTCCTAGGTGACCCCCACCATAGACTCCATACCCTGGGACTGATTACTGTCTCCCAGGGCATGTAAAGTCACCATTGGCTTTAATAGACCTAAATTTACTAACAGAACCAGTACAAACCATCCTATTGTGGATGTACTGGTAGGGTAATTTGATTACCCCTGGGTCTGTTGTTCGAGGGGGCACTGTCCCGTCCCCCCTTGTCGAGTTTTGGCTGGTGGCAGTGGATACTACTTTTTATATTCGACCACGAATATATTCCTATTGGATTTTCCCATTGTTCGAGGCTAATACTTTTTCTATGTAGCCTCGGTCATACCGCCGGTTTATTAAATTAAAATGAATTCACCGGTTGGTATTTTCTGCCAGAACTCAGTTTTTGAATGGCGTATGTGTTCGCCTCTGTAACTCCAAACCAAAAGTTGAGCCCTTTGTTCCACTTTTGGCGGGCTTCTGCACAGAAGCCCTCCAGAGTGGTGCCATTCTGTCTGGGTACCACAGGGGGTGTGGGAGGGGGTTTAGGCACCCTGGACTGAGTTGCCTTGCCAAATCAAGTTGCACTCTGGTGTGATTGGCCCAAGTGGTGAGCCGCCCCGCTCACCACTTAGCATGTTTGATTGACAGCTAGGCTGAATGAATGGGGGTTTTCTGCATAAAAGCAGGGCTTTGGAGACTGGAACTTCAGACGTCACCACAGGACCTAAGAATCTGACGAGGGAGAAGCTGAGCCAACCTGCAACGACGACACCACCGGTGGAGCCCTGCTGAACCGACTCACCACTTCCCAACGACAGAGGAGATCTCCCTGCTGGAGAGTCTTCTTCCCCTTGACTGGTGGGAACAACCAGTCCTTTGCTTTTTCTTCGCTTCCAGGACGTCTAGTGGTCGAATTGCCCGTGCTGAGCACCCCAGCAACCGGATAGCCACTAACCGCTGTACCGCGACCAAAAGGTGGTGCCTTGTGACTGAGCACTCCGCGGTTGGTCTCTTCCCTGGTGGTGCAACGATCTTCAACTTTCCTCTACGACGAGATCATCTCTTCTTCTGGAAAAGCCCCGACTTGCATCCACCACCAGGAACAACTGCCCCCGCCGGAGCTGTCTCTCCACTTTCAAGGTACTGTGTCTGCCTGGCTTCCCTTGAAACGGTTAGCGTGAGGTGTCTTAAATCCTTACCTTTCCACTGGGTCGCCTCCAGACCTTCTTAACTTTTGTTCTAAAACTGGTCCAACCTTTCTGTGACATTTTGCTACAAAGACTTGAAGTGCATTTCCACTGTGGTATTTTTGGGACATACCGCCTTGCCTCTCTCCGAGTGGGCCTGCCCTCTGAACTTTGTGATCTACAGTAGACCCTGCCTTTCTTGCCTTGCATTTGCTTCGTAAAAGTGTTGGTACTGAGTTGGTTTCATACCCTGCCTTTTTCTCTCCCTTTCTAACGAATACTAGAGTGCCATCTAGGTTAAGCACTCACCTCTGTCTGCAAATAAGTGGTGTCTTTGAACCTAGACTTGTCGAAATATTGTTATGGGATTGATATATACTTATAGTAACTGTGATTGAAGTTGTTTGCCATATTAGTGCCATTATGTTTTTCATAGATGTGTTTTTAAATAAATAATTATATATCTTTACACCCAAGCTCTGATCAGTGTCTGCTTGTTCTACTGTGTAAATTGCCCTATCTTGTATACTCTATATACTGTATAACTCATCTTGAGAGAAGTCTGACTGCTCAGCCACAGATACCAGGTAAATCTGTGTGGTGCAGACTGCTACCAATTGGGTTTACTGCTAACTCCTGTAGTCTTAAACTTTTTGCAGTGGTCCCAGAGGGAACTGCACAGGTTTCTGCCTAACACTGGTGCTGGGGATTTTGAAACCAAATGGCCAGTGGAGATTCTGTGCTGACCTAAGGGAGGTCAACAAACGGGTACATACTTCCCGATGGCCTCTTCCCTACATTGACCAAGGGCTAGCCCAGATCCAGGGGTCAAAGGTATACACTGCCATTGACCTGACCAATGGGTACTGGACTGTACCTGTCAGTAGGGAGGACAAATACAAGCTGGCCTTTACCTTCGGAGGACAGCAGTACACTTGAACCCGGACTCCCTTCGGATACATCAACTCCGACAATTAATTTAACATCTTTCTGCATAAGGCCATGCCCGACTTGGATGAAAGGGGTAACCTGGCCTATGTAGATGATGTTCTAATCAAAAACTCAACTGTGAAGGAACACATAGCAGAGATCTGTCATGTTCTGACACAGTTGAGGGCTGCCAGAGCAAAACTCTCTTTCCAAAAGGCACAGTGGTGCAAGACCCGTGTCAACTTCTTGGGGCATGAGATAACTCCTGAGGGTCTCTGTCTCCAGGAAAAGAAAGTAGAAGCACTCCAGAAAATAAAAGACCCCACAACTCTGCTGGAACTAAGGAACCTCATTGGACTGACTAATTACAGCAGAAAGTTTATTGAGGATTACGCAGTGACCACGAGACGCCTGATCCATCTGTTGAAGGGGGCGTCAAGTGGGAATGGGGTACAGAACAAGCCGAGGCAGTAAGAGAACTCAAAAGAAGCCTCTCACAAGCACCTTACCTAGCTTACCCTGTCAAAAACAAGGATTTCTTCTTGGAGACAGGGTTCTCAAATACATGCTTGACTGCGCTATTATACCAAAAGAATGACAAGGTCAATGAAGTAATTTCCTATGCGAGTAAGACTTTATCGTCTGTGGAGGAAAGATTCAACGATTACGAGAAGGCACTCCTGGCAACGGTGTGGGCATTGAAGAATTACTGCCTGTATATCCAGGGGGAACACATCATAGTGGAGACTCCACACCAACCTTTGCAATATCTTCAAAGTGACAAAGTGGGCTGGAAATGTGAGTAATTCCCAAATTATTTCCTGGATTCTGTCAATGCAAGGCTCTCCTTATGGAGGTCAGATATGGCCAAAACAAGAAGATGTTGGGTGTCCTGACCCACGTTTGAGCTATCATGCTGCAACATTTGGTGCTGTGGGCTTAGAAAATCCAAAATGGCCAAAAAGCCCACATGTGCGCCAGAATCCAGGAGAACCACGCAGTTTGCATGTACATCAAAATGGTTGCCTAACTTGCCACCCACCAGTGCGAGCATGATGGGCCAGGGTGCCATGAGTGGAATGGGTGCCAAAGGTAAAACAGCAGCGCCTGTTAAAAAAAAAAAAACGCTTTAAAATTACCTTTGGTTTCTCTGAATGCCAGCTCAAAATGCCTATTTTCAAACATTGCAACACATCCAAAAATCTCACTGAACACCAGCGGACATCTGGCAGCATGAAGTATGTGTGCATACAAAATCTGGGAAGATGAAGAGCCCAAAACAATGTTCATAACAAAACTGGCTGAGCTATGCATGTCAGCAGCCTAACTGAAACTGGATTAAAACCACCAAAATCGAAATGTTTAAATTAACTGAGTGACCTACTTTTGAGTGTCACATAGTTTGTAACTGTTAAAATGTCATAGTTTTGAACTTAGAATCAGCATTCTAGCTGCATATGTAAAAATTGTATTGACTTAAACTGGGGTACAAAAAATGACATGTAGCTAAAAACTGGCTTAAAGAGATTCCAATTCTGCCCGACAGGAGTGGGGGCTTGCCCAACAAATGCATTCCCAGGCCTGGCTGCATTCTGTTGCTCCTGCCAAAAGGAGGTCACACACTCTATGATTGTATTACCAGGGGATTGCAAGAAACTAAACAAAGGGCCCAGGCAGATGGTTTATTTGGGGGGTCGTAAATGGCTTCCTTTTGAACAAAGCCCTTCCTTGACTCAGGCAGATGGTTTATAGGGGAGGTCATAAAGTGGCTTCCTCTTGGCAGAAACGGGGAGGGGCAGCCCCCTCTGAGGACAGGCTGAGCTTAAAGAAAGTGGGCAAACTGGTTTCTCAACCATGTGACCTGGGAAGACACACCCCTGTTGGCCAGAATATGATTTTAAGAAAGATGTATAACTCATGGTGCAGACTTGTCAAAATGATCTAAATGATACCATAATTCTTGTGATTTTTCTGCCCACATTTTAAGAGGTTTTAGGACCCGGTGGTATGATCTGGGGGTTTATGAGCGGAAAAGAGGTTGTTACTCTAAATGTATGCAGGTTAAAAATCTGACACTTCCTTATCTAAATGCCCACATGCCTTGCACTCAATTGTATAAATTTGGAGAAAAATCCGATATGGGGAAAGCTACTAAAAAGCGCAAAATGTTGCCATTTCTGAATGCAAGCCCCCAGGAAGAGCAGAGTTTGAACAGAGTATACCTCATGTGATATGTGATGGGTGCATGTAATTTTAAACAACTGTGTATCTGTGCAATATGTATTTGGGTCAAATATAGATTTGTGTGGAAACTGACCAGGGGAGGATCCTCTGACCCATAAAACCTATAGCATCACTCTGACTCACATTTTCTTCCCCCAATCATCGGAGAGGGGAGAATTGGACCAATGGCAAGTAGAGAGGGGCAGGCTTAGCTAGGCCCAAGCACACACCCACTTTCAAAAGACATAAAAAGAGCCACTGTAAGCTAGAGAGGACATTCAAATCCAGTTGCTGCGGAGCCTTTTGCCGGACCACACAACATCCAGAAGATACCAGTTCCAGACTGACTCCAGCTACATACTCCAGAACCTAGAATTTATACTTTAGAACCTAAATCAGAGGCCTAAAACCACAAGCTGAGTTCTCTGCAGCAGGCCTCAAATCATTGCAAGCTACTCGGGGCGAGCTGCTTGAATCCCTTGACAAGAACTTTTGCCAGGACCAGTACAGAGATCCAGGAGCCATGCAGAGACTGCTGTACCGGACAGACCAGAGATCCAGAGTGACCCAGACCGCTGTGAGCAGAACCAGAGAGCTGACCCAGATCACTGTGAAGTGCCGAGACCAGAACCGGAGTCCAGTCCAAAACCTGACCAGATCCGTGGCGAGGCCTATTTCAAATTTATATTGTGAGTACCTAGCAGAACTGTGCAGAACATATCTCTTAGTTAAAATAATCTAATCCAAACTATTTTAACCTAAGTAGAACTGCCTCCTAGAAGTTGTCACTTGTCATTTTGTAAAGCTGCACCACTGTCACTTGTCAATTCTGCAGCTGCATAGCTGTCACTTGTCAATTTGAGTTACTTTAAATCTGAAAAACTACCTTTATTTAATCGTCCGTATCTCTGGAACCGTGCTAGGAACGTGGGTTAACTTTCCTCTGAAAGCTTAGAATCTAAGCTTTCCAACAAGCCTAGAACCGACTTGCTACTCCTTATACTTTTGCCGTAATCACGATTCACGCACTCGCGAATTTTACCGCGATTTGCAATTTGGTTAAAAATCCAGCCACGTGTAACCATCAGCAGTCATTTATTTCCTTGCTAAAAAATCGTTTGCCTCTTAATCACCATCTCTGAATCATTGCTAAAGTGAGCCTGCACTCATCCCAAGTATCTCTCACTCACCCTGAACCTCCTAAAGGGAATTAAAAGCATTTTCAGCATATTTCTCACTTCATTGCCACCACATTCAAAGCACTTGGGCCTGTGTTTTAAAACTCATACCTGTTTTCTCTAAGCTTGCTGGGGGGGAACTGAATTTCGTATTGTATTTGATTGCATTCCTGAGAACTGTGTGCTCCTCTTTCCATCTACTTCCATGTCTTACATTGCATAGGGGAGGGGGTGAATTGCCAGAGAAAAAGTGATTATATTATCTTTTGCTAAAATCTTCTTAAGTATTTCTGTACTGCCTTTTATTCCTCATTGCTTTTCCCTTGAAATCATAAAAGTATTTTTGCTACTTGATCCATCCTATACTAACTCCTCATTGATTATAAAGAAGTGTGCTAGTGTCAGATTACCCATTGTTGATTAACATTATATTTATAAGGGCAATATCGATTATTAATTTATTATAAAAGCGTGGCATCTATATATTGTCTTATTTCTCAAATAAACCTTTTAAACTTGCAAAACAGAACTACTTCTTGGCTCAGTGGGGTCAGGGGGATTCTAAGAGAGGGGTGTTATATAGGGGTAGTCATCCAGATCTCATGAACTGGACATAAAGATATATCAATAAGGGTTTCCATTCAGTATCCCAGACTAGGCATTGACTTAGCTGTAGTGTTGAATTGAATCCTCTTACAAATAGTCCCCTCACGCAAGGTCTGGCTGACTTGCATGATTGTGCCAGAGAAAACTGTCTCGAGGACGAAAGTCTTAAAATCAAGGACAACATGGAGGCATACTTTAATTCCCCACACAAAGTCTATGAAGAAGACACATATGCGGGAATGCCCACTGTTATTGTGGATGTGTGCTCCTACCATGTTGACAACAACGGGGAAAAGGAACTTGTGGCTGTCGTGGGGAATGCATGAGTGAATGATGCCCCAGAGCCCTCCGCTGGGTACAAAATTGGTCCCCGCAGTAGTCAAGTGGCAGAGCTGATGGCTGTGCATCAAGCCATCCTCACTGCTGTCCAACACCAACTCCACAAACTGGTCATAATCACTGATTCAGATTATGTACGGAACGGGTTCGTGGAGCACCTGGTTAATTGGAAAACCAGAGGCAAGCTATGTGCTAATAATAAACCATTAAAACACGGAAAATTAATACAAAATATTGATGATCTGATCACCTCGAATGGGATGACCATCTACTGGAAAAACGATCAAGGGTCATTTTAAAGTTGAGGGACCAGACAAAACTGGAAATGACTTAGCTGATCAGCTGGCCAAAACCGGAGCCATCCAAGGGGAGCTACATGAGATCGAGTCCCTGTTGGGGGAAATCCAGGTCACTGCTATCACTAGGTCCCAGACAAATGCTCACATTGAACTCTCAACTGCACAATGGAGTAAGGAGACCCCAGATGCTGATTTGATAACGGCTCAAAAAGGGGATCCAATAATTGGTAAGTTTTATCAACACATTGAGGACCCAGAGAACTTTCCCCTGACAGATACCGATTACATTGGGAAAGAGGACCTCAGAGTGTTGATGAAATGTCCAAAACTGTTCAGAATCCAAGACAGTTTGTTGGTGAGGAAATCCATATCTGGCCATGACCAGTGGGTGGTCCCTACCTCATTCCGAAGCCTGATGCTAAGTCACGCCCTTGATGCGGCCACAGCCGGTCATCGTGGGTTTCATACAACATTAGAAATTTTGTGAGAGGTTGCATACTGGCCACACATGGGGCAGGACCTCGACCAATACTTGAAGCGGTGTCTTGTGTGGGCACAATTTCAGCCAACATCACTCACACACCGTGCTCCCCTCCAAAAGAGGGGGATGACAATGCCTTGGTCAGATTTGCAAGTCGATTTTATCAGGCCCGGGATTTGCTCCTCTAGAGGGAACAAGTACATGTTGATCGTAACACGCTTGTTCACTAAGTGGGTTGAATGTCTCCAGGCCGGAAACAGCAGCTGCCCTGATGATCAATCACATCTTCTCGCGTTTTGGACTACCCCAAAGGATTGAGTCAGACCAAGGTAGTCACTTCACTAGCAAAGATGTAGGAGATACTTGGTGTCAAAAGGAAACCATACATTGCCTACCGGCAGTCCTCTAGTGTTGGAGTTGAGAGGTACAATAAAACTATTGTGAGCATATTAAAAATAGTTTGTGGCAGATTCTAGGCCAAGTTGGGACATTCGATTACCACTTGTCCTGATGTCCATCAGATCTACCCCTTCTTCTGCAACAAAAATGTCTCCATTTGAGCTGATGACAGGACGAAGGATGGTGCCACCCCAGCATCTGCTCTACAGAACCCAAGAGCAGACCTTGATAAATGCCTCCACAACCCATGAGTGTGTTGAGAATCTGAGAAAACTTCTTCAACATACTTTTGCCTATGCTCAGCGTAATCTAGAAATATCTACAGACAGTATGAAGACCCACTATAACCTTAAGACCACTAAAAAGGAATATCAAGTAGGAGACCGGGTCTACTTGTACAATTTCCAAAGGAACCAAGCCAAAGAGCGCAAATTCCTCCCAAGTTGGCGTGGTCCTTTCGAAATTGTGGACAGAATCTCACCAGTCACCTACAGTATCCGCATCCCCAAGGGCAGTTTGACAGAAGGAAAAGACAAGTGGGTCCACATAAACCAGCTGAAGAGTTGCCATCCCAGGCATACTTTGCGGCAAATAGAGGAGCCGATCGAAAACCGAGAGGGGGACAATCTGGAGACATAAAAGAATTACTAAATGTTCACTGTGTATGTACAAGAAGAGTGTTAAGGTCATTAGTGAACATAGATGGGGAATATTGCCAATTGTAACCAATGCAAGTGTCTTTCCCACTGCTGACATCCCCCGAAGATGTGTGGACACAGCAGTGGGAAAATTCCTATAACCATGCTATGTTCTATTTTCTAGCATTGGACTAAGAATCATCCCAAGAATAACCAAGGAGGACCACACAGGGACCGGGAGAAAAGACCCAAGGAGCACGGAGTGTCTCTCCATACTCCCAACCAGAACCAGCAAGGAGAGTGGGTCGCCTCAATCACTGACGGGAGAAGCAGCTGAATTTCTCCACACAGACAGAAAAGAACATTCCAATCTCCCGACTTCCCCTTGACGGGAGGTCAAAACCAAGTTGGGTGGGGGGGATCTGTGGGATGCATTGACCCACTCCGCTATGCTATGCGGCACCACTCTGATAGTTATGGCGCAAGAAACAGCAACAGTGGTGGCAAAACTCTTGTGTGTGCCAAAAAACCTACAAAAACCACGTTCTGCAACACAACAAAAAGATGGATCCACAACCTGCCACCCATGGTGCATGTGTGGTGCGATAGAGCACACCCTACAGAAAATGTGCCAGTGGGTTCCATGACCAGTAAACAGAGTGCAGAGAGAGAAGCAGCACTTTGCAAATGAAACTCCAAAATGTGCCTATAAATGACATTTGCTTTGTTGCTAAAAACTTCGAAATGCCCATACACAACACTTCTCTACATTCAAAATATTGCTTGGCGCTAAAATTCAAGTAATCTAATGAAGCATGGCGAATATATAAAGTCCTAAAGTGTAAAGAGTAAAACATTTCTTCAGAAAAACTGGATTGTCTGTAAACTGACAGCCCTTGTCAAAATCTGTGTGCAGTACCCTGGACTACCTGTGAATGACAGCTGTCAGATGAGCTCCTGATGAAACTTCAAAGTATTTAAACTAAATGTCTGCCGAGTTAGCAAACATAAAAGGATTCTTGCTAAAAGGAATACAGATCTTAGTTGTCTTTTTGATCCCACAGATTTAAAGCTAAGAAAGTAATGTATTTATGAGATTTGATGCAACAAGTTGGGTTTCTGCTGGATTTTTAATTAAGAATAAATTATCCTGGCTGACCTGCAACCCTTTGAAAGTGGAAAAACAGGTTTCTTCCAAGGGGAGGGGAAATCCTCTCAGCAGAAACTCACTGGCAGATGATAATTACGGGTTACACGAGACTCTTGTCTACAGAAAGAGAATGAACAATAGAAGACCCTTCAGCCCAGGAAACGGAGGTCTGAAAGGGGTCGTAAACTGCTCCTGGAAGGAACTCCTAAGGGAGGGGCTGCTCCTGGACTGCAGGGAGAGACAAAGGGGCAGGACCAGTTGCTGGTAAGCATGAACAATGAACAATTTTGAAAGGCTCATAGCTTGTGATTCAAAGTGGTGAAAAATATTTGTTAATCTAATTTTTGGCTGCACGTTTTAAGAGGCGGTAGAACTGTGTAACATATTGTGGATAGGAATGGCAATATATGTGGTTTTATGTGAACTGTGTAAATGCTAAAATTGTGAAACTTTACACACACATCCCTATGGTAACCACACACATCTATGGAAAGTTGCAGACAGATTGGAAATTGTGTTCATGATGAAAAGAACACAATTCTGTAGAAAGATGAAGCAAGATCCCACAGCTGCGGGATTTTGAGGAACAGCTACTACATACAATATGGAATCTTTGTGCATGATTTGTGTAGAGGTGACCAATGTAGAACAATGTATTTAGGATGAAATCTGATTTTGAGACCAGTGGCTAAAGAGAGGTTTCTAAGGACTGTAAAGCAAACCATAAAATGTGACATCATCCAGCCTTGATCCAATCACTCAGATGCAAGGCAGAGATGAGGTTTTGATCCTATCTCAGCTCACAGGGGCTAGCTTAGTTAAGCCGGCCCATACACCCATTTTGTGATGTCACTTTAAAGGATAAATAGAAACAGCTGACAACACATAGCTATTCACAGATCCACTCACTTTCCTGATTCCAGGGAAGCACTCTGATCTAGCATTCTACATCCAGCTTTAATATCCTTCCAGATCCAGATGCCAAGACTCTTGCCAGCAATAGAGAACTATTGACTTCTGCAAGGCCTAAATCCTCAAACTTATTCTCGCAACCCAGTGAAGCGCTGTGGTGTGAGAAGGCCTTTTGAACTAGTATCCTGAAACTCTCTGGCTTGCTATCACAAAGCTTGCCTGAGGAATTCACTATCCATCTGATTGAAATACCCACAAACAAGAAGGACAGATCCTGTGCAAATCCAGTGACCTGCCTATCAGATCCAGTCCCGCACCTGATGTGCTGTCCTTCCTTGACAGATCCAATCCATGACCAGAACTAACAGTCCAATTTAATAACTTATTCTGTGAGTGTTAATAGGAGGAACAGTGACCCATAATATATGTGCATTGTATGATCCCAATCTCAAACCCATTCCATCTTTAATTTATAACCATAGTATTGCTAGAACTATCTTTGCCCTGACTCTTTTCTCATCTGTGTTATTAAACCCTAACTTCTTATTGATTTGATTAAGAAAAGTAAATCCCAGGAAGAAGTAGAGTATCCACAACAGGCGGGTTACGCTGATCACATGACTGTAAGATCCATCTGTGGCATTCGCTTTTTCATAGTCGTAATCTAGTGTAATCAACCCATCTGTCATTTTCAAAAGTGCATTTCTGTTTTCCCTTCTCGCGCCTAATTTGCAAAAACGTCTCTCACGAAAACCTCTATAACTCCCTCACTTTTTATGATAGAAGCGAAATTTCAATTCCTACTTGTACCTAACATCCTTAGCTATCCAAAGGTGTCGATTGGCCCGTTATAGCGAAAATCGCACAAGGAAAAGTTTGCTGTGAATTGCAATTCTGAAAGGTTTTACACGTGTGAATTAGCTGTAAATTGTTTCCCACATGGATTTTGAGATTTCAAATGTTTTCTTTTGACTAAATCATTGTTTGTGATTGTGTGCAACTGTTGAAAGCGGCTCGCATAGGAATTTATAATAATTTAACTATTTTTGACCACATTTGGTGTTTTTGCTCAGTAAATTCCAAAGACAATTTCAAAGCCATTCTGACAGCTGACAAGTCAATTCTGTTTGTCTCTTGTGTTTGAAGGGGGAAGGGGGAGTGATATTCTGTTTGAATTGTGCTCTTCCTGAATCCCTGCTATCTCCTCACATCTATTTAATTGCATATTGGGGGGTTGAGGGGTGTTGCAGGGGAACCCCTAACCATAGTGCCATTTGTCCAAACCAACACAAAAGTATTCTTTTCTGTGCTGCATTTGTTTTTGTGCTCATTACTTGATTCCTAGTGTAGTAAAGATATTACTAAGTGTTCTGTCACCCCATTGGTGATTGCTGTGTACCTATTAAATATATTGTGATTACATTTTAAATACATAAATAAATATTTACCTTTGCAAACTAGCCTGATTTCTGGTTCAGTGTGACCGGGGGCGGGGGTCTCAGGAAAAGGGTGCGATATGATTGGTATATCGTTCAGAATATTGAATTTATAGATACAAATAAATAGATAAAAATAAATAAGGGTTTCATTTGTGTACTACATTCTGGGCGTGACTTGGGTGTGTGCCGGATTGAAATCACTAACATGTGTATCCCTCCTCAGAAAAGGTTTAAGGGTTGTAATCGGCTCCATTTAGCCACACTTAATGCTCGTTCTACTGTCAAAAGTCATTCAATGCCAGCTCAGTCATTGCTTTGCTTTTGACTCCCTTCTCCCTGATGGATACAAGTTCATCTCTAAGCTTAATCCCAACCACGCTGGCCCTACTCCCCCTTTAAAATCCTGGTCTGCAAGTTTGGCATCTCTACCACTTCCTCTATGACCATTGCCACTATCTAAAGGCCCCCGGTCTCAACATGTGATTTAACTTCCTCACGTGAGGTGTCGTCGTCATCTTTTCCCCGCGGAGATTTGCTAGGAGACTTCTCTTTCTTCTTCTTTCTTTCCCGTAGTTTCTGGGAGAAGAGATAAGGCCTTACTCCCAAGACACCAGGGTGGATTCACATTACAATCCAGAGAATGACTCTCTGGTGGAACTGGAGGAGTGCCCACCAATACGGGGAAAAATCTTGTAGTCAGAAAAAAACCTGTTCGTATTAGAATCTCCTTCATTGTGAGCTTGAAAGATGAAGCAGAATCCGCTAGTCAGAAGAAGAGTAACAGTCCTGAAGCAGACTGAATAAGTGCAAGGTAAATGTGGGAGAAACAACGGTCAGGGCAAGAGATGGGACAACCAATAAGTAAAATGAAAAAGGAAGGAGCACAATCAGGATGGAAAGGGCAGCAAGGAACAAGTTTGGCAAGAGAGCTAAGGCACAAACTTTTTACCCAAGAGTGAGGAAAACACAGAGCGTTGCCACGCAGCAAGCCCCGCTCGAATTGTGTTGATAAGCCATGTCGGGTGCCATGTTGAAAATGACTAGACCAACACTCCAAGAATCGAAAGGAGACGTGATGTGCTAATGCAGTGTTCCTTTCCATCTGTGTCATAACGACCAGCGAGCTGTCATGACAGTATGACTCCTTGTTAGGGAGAAGTATACAGAATGGCTAATTTCCCTTACCTGTTGTGTCCCTCAGCAGCTTTGCTGGATTTCTAGGGTTTAATTTTTCACCTGGTATGAATGTGAGCCTTTTTTCTCAATCTTATATGTGTTTTGCTGTGTGTTGTACATGGTATGCTCATGGACTATATAGAGTCTCACCCACCCCATAGGCTTCATCTTTTTACTGTGTGCAACACAGCACCTTTAGTTCAGTGACACAGGGTTGTCTTTTCAGACTTCCCACTTTAAACTCTATTTTCTGGGACTGACTACTGTCTCGCAGAATATGTAAAAGTGCCTTTTACTTTACTAGTCTAATTTACGGACCCAGTGTGTCTCAACCTATCTTCCAGTAGAGTACTGGAGGGGTTAATAGATATCCCCTTTTGTCTGATTCTCATGGGACATTAGTATGTTCCCCTTTCTCTAAGATTTGGCTGATGGCAGTGGTATCTACCATTTTTATTCTACCACGGACTATGAAAATAGCCTTGTTACCGTTAGAGGCTATGGTGGTAGCCCCAAACTCAAACCCGGTAATCGACTTTTTTTTTAACTTGGTTCTGGTCGAGTTGTTACGTGATATCTTTTAGTAAAGGTCTTTCTAGTGTTTTACTCTGCGTGCCAAACCAGGTTTGGTTCCTTTGTTTGCCGTCCTTTGGCGGGCTTGTGCACAGAAGCCCTCTTTAGGCACCTGAGTGTCTGGATGGGCAGGAGGTGAGGTAGAGGTTTGAGGCCCCCTGCACAGTGTCTCCTTGGACACCCAAGTCGCACTCTTGTTTGATTGGCTAGGTGGCTGTCCTGCCAGGACAGCCAACCTGCTGTGTGATTGGCAGCCAGGGTGTGTGAATGGGGGATTTGGTGCCTAAAAAGCCAGTCTCTGGGACTGGAAGGCAGAGTCTCCACTGGAACGAGAGAAGCAATGAGAAGCTCAAGGAAGACGACTGCTGCAACTACTGGACACCCGGTGATGCCCGGCTGCAGGTCCAAAAAATCTGAAACTCCGAAAACAGAGGAGATCCGCAAGGAATCTTCTTCCCTTGAACCTGGTGGGATCAACCAGCTTGCCAAACACCAGACACCGGTCCTCATCCTGGTTGAATTTGCTGTGAAATGCTGCAGTAGATCAGATAGCCAGTGGGAAGAGAATCAGTTTGGGTTTTAAAGAGCGCACCTTTTATTTGTCGTTTTGCTCTGCTGCTGGCTTCTTCCCTGGGCAGTGCCGGCCCCTCCAGCCGTCCTCCTTCTTGTCACCACGACTGAAGTTTCAGGAACCGTGAGCCTGTAGGAACTGCCATTAACAACTGCCTCAGCTACAGCATTCTTCTTTTAAGGTACTTGTGCGAATTTGGTCGTTCGTTCCGTCCTACCGCGGTGAAAGAATGGGAAATCTTTGGCCTCTCCGAAGGCTTGTCCTTCTCTTCTCCTTTAAATAAATTTTCCTCTGACCAACTTCATTTTGAACTCTTAGCAAAGACTTAACCGTGAACTACTTTGAACTGTGTGATCCTCTGCAAAGACTCTGAACCATTACCATTGGCCCAGATATATTGACTTGAATCCTAGTTGTAGTAGCCTTTTCTAGATTACCATGCCTATGACTTGTTGGTGCTGTTGATTTTGGATAACCATGTCTTTTCTCCCTTTTAAATTGCTGGAGTATTATTTCGCTCACACTTCATTTGTAGCTTAACTTGTCCAGAATTTATTGGGTGTTGTTATAGTATATTAAGACTGTGATTTTCTTCTGCTTTATGATAGTGAACAGTTTTATGACTGATGGTGTAAATAAATGTATACTCTTTTACTCAGAAATCAGTGTTTATTTGAACCATAGTAATTGCTGTCCTTTGTGTAACTTCCTGTACTGCTCATTTTACTCTTGAGATAAGTCTGGCTGCTCAGCCATCGCTACCACTTTACTGTGTAGTACGTGCTTATACCAAAGGTGAAATTGTACTTACACTTGTAGTTTTAATTGTGTGTGGTGTTCCCAAAGGGTACTGCATATGATTCTGCCTAACACTGGTGTACAGTGGTGAGGATAAATTATAGTGATTACACTTATAGTGCTTCTATTACCTTGGCTCAACTAATCACAAGGCTAAACACCACTAAAAGCAATTTTAATCATGTCTGATATGAAAAGCTACAGTCAGGAGACCCTCCTTACTTACACTGTTGATCATTGGAAAAATCTGTGTAGAGATAGGAATCTCTCTGTGAAAGGCAAAACGTCAGAATTAATTGAAAAGTGGTTGGAGAACCAAAGTCTGGGGAGTGGGTCTGAAATGCCTATCCCTCCAGCAAATGTGGAAAATGATCAGGAAGATAATGTTTCAAATATTATGGATGAGTTAGATGAGGCAGATGAGTCTCACAATGTAGACCCTATTGCTCCTCTTCTTGCTCAGAAACCTCAACTTTGTCCACTGGGACCCCTACAGGTCCTACACTCAGTCCTGAATTCATTGCTCTAGAAAAGATGAGGCTTGAATTCGAATTCAAAAGTATTAATGAATGGTCAAAATGAACAAAAGCATCAAGAACTTAAGCTCAGAGAAATGGAGATGAATTATGCACTAGAAATTAAAACGTTGTCTATTGATAATGCTTCCCTCCCAGAGTCTTCTATGTCTTCCAATCCTAAGAGACCCTGTGTGCCTAAAGAAATTGTGGGTATGTATGAGTCTAAGCTTGATATTTTGGATTGGTTGGCAATGTTTGAGTATAAAAATGGGATTCAAGACATTACAGGGAATCAGTTGCTTCCTTGGCTCTTCTGTAGGCTACCCAATGTTGCATCTGATGTTGTGATGGAGTTGGGGTAGGTAGATAGGATGGATTATGAGTGTGTAAAGCAAGCTTTAATTGCTAGATTTGGGAAGACACCTTCCCAGTACCTTAAGAGGTTTAGGACCCTCAAAAAGCATAATGGTACACCCCTTGCGCTACCTGGGTGTGTGAATGTTTGAAGAACTTAGGGGGTTGGATTAAGGGTTACAGCTTAACACTTATGAAGGTATAAGAAATCTTGTTATGTTGGAGTCAATATATGATCCCTGCTCTCCTGAGCTCAGACAACACTTGGCTGATTCTAAGGAGTTAGATCCAAAGATGTTAGCTAAGGCTGCCGACTTGTGGTTTGCCAACAGGGCTACTCACAAGGATTCTGGGGCAACTCAGAAGAAGGATGAGGGAAAGCAGCCGGAGAAAGATAACAAGGAGAATTCTAATACCTCCAATCCAAAAGAGGGCCCCAAATATAACAAAGGTAAGATCCAAGGAAAACCAAATCAGGCTAGGGTACCTCCTGGCGCAAAACCAGAGGTGGGTCAGAACAAACTCCCATTCATCAAAACATTTGGTAAATGTTATGTCTGTTGGTCAACTAACCATGTGAAAGGGGATCCCAGATGCAAGGGTAAACCTTCAGGGGTCCACACTGTCTCCTTAGCCCTCTCCCCAGAGGATGAAGTACCTATGGCAAGTGGAAACTTTCACCTACTGGCTGATGAACCCATGAGAATCTCAGCTAGTGTTCTTTAGTGTCCCTGGGGTTGTGGGAACAACAGAATTTAGATGTCTATAATTCCATCCCAGATAATACTAATTAGAATTATAAAGATAGTGTCTTTGTAAATGGCCTGCAGACTTGTGCCATCAGAGACACTGGAGCCAGCATACCTGTGGTTGATGAATCAGTTTGCAAGGTAGATGATGTTGCTAAAGCACCCAACAACCAGCTCGCCAAACACCAGACAACGGTCCTCATCCTGGTTGAATTTGCTGTGAAATGCTGCAGTAGATCAGATAGCCAGTGGGAAGAGAATCAGTTTGGGTTTTAAGGAGCGCACCTTTTATTTGTCGTTTTGCTCCGCTGCTGGCTTCTTCCCTGGGCAGTGCTGGACCCTCCAGCTGTCCTCCTTCTTGTCACCACGACTGAAGTTTCAGGAACCGTGAGCCTGTAGGAACTGCCATTAACAACTGCCTCAGCTACAGCATTCTTCTTTTAAGGTACTTGTGCGAATTTGGTCGTTCGTTCCGTCGAACCGCGGTGAAAGTGTGGGAAATCTTTGGCCTCTCCGAAGGCTTGTCCTACTCTTCTCCTTTAAATACATTTTCCTCTGACCAACTTCATTTTGAACTCTTAGCAAAGACTTAACCGTGAACTACTTTGAACTGTGTGATCCTCTGCAAAGACTCTGAAACATTACCATTGGCCCAGACATATTGACTTGAATCCTAGTTGTAGTAGCCTTTTCTAGATTACCATGCCTATGACTTGTTGGTGCTGTTGATTTTGGATAACCATGTCTTTTCTCCCTTTTAAATTGCTGGAGTATTATTTCGCTCACACTTCATTTGTAGCTTAACTTGTCCAGAATTTATTGGGTGTTGTTATAGTATATTAAGACTGTGATTTTCTTCTGCTTTATGATAGTGAACAGTTTTATGACTGATGGTGTAAATAAATGTATACTCTTTTACTCAGAAATCAGTGTTTATTTGAACCATAGTAATTGCTGTCCTTTGTGTAACTTCCTGTACTGCTCACTTTACTCTTGAGATAAGTCTGTCTGCTCAGCCATCGCTACCACTTTACTGTGTAGTACGTGCTTATACCAAAGGTGAAATTGTACTTACACTTGTAGTCTTAATTGTGTGTGGTGTTCCCAAAGGGTACTGCATATGATTCTGTCTAACACTGGTGTACAGTGGTGAGGATAAATTATAGTGATTACACTTATAGTGCTTCTATTACCTTGGCTCAACTAACCACAAGGTTAAACACCACTAAAAGCAATTTTAATCATGTCTGATATGAAAAGCTACAGTCAGGAGACCCTCCTTACTTACACTGTTGATCATTTGAAAAATCTGTGTAGAGATAGGAATCTCTCTGTGAAAGGAAAACGTCAGAATTAATTGAAAAGTTGTTGGAGAACCAAAGTCTGGGGAGTGGGTCTGAAATGCCTATCCCTCCAGCAAATGGGGAAAATGATCAGGAAGATAATGTTTCAAATATTATGGATGAGTTAGATGAGGCAGATGAGTCTCACAATGTAGACCCTATTGCTCCTCTTCTTGCTCAGAAACCTCAACTTTGTCCACTGGGACCCCTACAGGTCCTACACTCAGTCCTGAATTCATTGCTCTAGAAAAGATGAGGCTTGAATTCGAATTCAAACGTATTAATGAATGGTCAAAATGAACAAAAGCATCAAGAACTTAAGCTCAGAGAAATGGAGATGAATTATGCACTAGAAATTAAAACGTTATCTATTGATAATGCTTCCCTCCCAGAGTCTTCCAGTCCTAAGAGACCCTGTATGCCTAAAGAAATTGTGGGTATGTATGAGTCTAAGCTTAATATTTTGGATTGGTTGGCAATGTTTGAGTATAAAAATGGGATTCAAGAAATTACAGGGAATCAGTTGCTTCCTTGGCTCTTCTGTAGGCTACCCACTGTTGCATCTGATGTTGTGATGGAGTTGGGGGAGTTAGATAGGATGGATTATGAGTGTTTAAAGCAAGCTTTAATTGCTAGATTTGGGAAGACACATTCCCAGTACCTTAAGCGGTTTAGGACCCTCTAAAAGCATAATGGTACACCCTTTGCGCTACCTGGGTGTGTGAATGTTTGAAGAACTTAGGGGGTTGGATTAAGGGTTACAGGGTTAACACTTATGAAGGTATAAGAAATCTTGTTATGTTGGAGTCAATATATGATCCCTGCTCTCCTGAGCTCAGACAACACTTGTCTGATTCTAAGGAGTTAGATCCAAAGAAGTTGGCTAAGGCTGCCGACTTGTGGTTTGCCAACAGGGCTACTCACAAGGATTCTGGGGCAACTCAGAAGAAGGATGAGGGAAAGCAGCCGAAGAAAGATAACAAGGAGAATTCTAATTCCTCCAATCCAAAAGAGGGCCCCAAATATAACAAGGGTAAGATCCAAGGAAAACCAAATCAGGCTAGGGTACCTCCTGGCGTAAAACCAGAGGTGGGTCAGAACAAACTCCCATTCATTAAAACATTTGGTAAATGTTATGTCTGTTGGTCAACTAACCATGTGAAAGGGGATCCCAGATGCAAGGGTAAACCTTCAGGGGTCCACACTGTCTCCTTAGCCCTCTTCCCAGAGGATGAAGTACCTATGGCAAGTGGAAACGTTCACCTACTGGCTGATGAACCCATGAGAATCTCAGCTAGTGTTTCTTTAGTGTCCCTGGGGTTGTGGGAACAACAGAATTTAGATGTCTATAATTCCATCCCAGATAATACTAATTAGAATTAATTTATTATTATTATTAGAATTATAAAGATAGTGTCTTTGTAAATGGCCTGCAGACTCGTGCCATCAGAGACACTGGAGCCATCATACCACTGGTTGATGAATCCGTTTTCAAGGTAGATGATGTTGCTAAAGCACCCAAACACCCAACCAAGTTAGCTGCAAGCCCTGTGTAAATGCTTCCCCAGTTACCAGCTCTCATCCAGTGCAATGACATGACTGTGAACATACCTGTTAGTGTGCAGAGTGAAGTGCCTGGGAGAATCCTGTTGGGTAATGACCTGAAAACCTTGGAGTTGTGTCTAGTACCCCCAGGCCTCCCAGTAAAAGGAAACAGGAGCTCACTAGGCCTGCCAGGGAGAGGAGCTTGAGGGGCTCTCCAGGGGACTTGATAGAGGAAACTATCACCCCCAGTCCACAGGACTTACTAACTGCTATTTCGAGAAAGAAAGAGGCAAAGGGGAAACCTAAGACCTCCCAGAAGAAAGCAGGTAGCACCCCTGTGCTACCAACCAGGACATCCCCAACATTGTCCAAAGTCACACCTGTGACTCCTCCACCAGCTGAGGCCGAGTGTGAGGTACAGCCCTGTGTGGTTGATCCAGCTACTGAAGAATCCAATCTGGAAGAGGACCTTACTCTAATTGGAGATATGGACCCTGCTGACCATCCCGAGCTGCAATCTTTTCTGGCAGAAAGTGGACCCAACAGGGCAGACTTCAGCAGAGGACAAAGAGAGTGTCCTACTAATGAAGGTTTTCACCTACAGGAAGCTTCTCAGCTCGATGGGCAAGAGCCTGGGTAGCACAGGTTGCATTGGGAAGATGGCCTCTTCTACAGTGAACCGACTGAGTCTATCCCTGGGGACTGCAAAAGACTTGTAGTGTTCCTAGAAAACAAACTCCAGTTCCTACTTTTGGCCCATGAGATACCTTCTGCTGGTCACTTGAGTTTCAAAAAGACCAGGGAAAGGCTCTCGTTATACTTCCACTGGCCTAAGATGGGTTCAGAAGTTGAAAAATTCTGTAGGAGCTGTCACACTTGCCAAACCTCTGGCAAGAGTGGAGCCAAGAACGTGGCACCATTGCTGCCTCTCCCAGGGGTGGGGGTTTCTTTTGAGAGGGTGGGAATCAACATTGCTGGTCCCCTTAACCCAAGCACATCTTCAGGAAACAGGTTTATCCTGGTTGTAGGAGACCATGCTACTAGATATCCTGAGGCGATACCTATGAGAAATGTACGGCTCAGGCTGTGGCTAAGGCTCTACTTGGTATTTTTATCAGAGTAGGATTCCCTAAGGGAGTGATATCCGACAGGGGGGTCCACTTTTATGTCCCACTACATGCAAGCCATGTGGAAAAACTGTGGTGTCACTGAAAAGCTCTCTACAGCCTACCAGCCATAAACCAATGGATTAGTTGAAAGGTTTAATCGCACTATGAAGAGCATGATAGGTGCTTTTGAAGAACCCCTTAAAAGAAAGTGGGATGTTCTACTGCCATGCCTTCTCTTTGCTTATATAGAAGTCCCTCAGGATGGAGTTGGATACAGTCCCTTTGAACTTCTTTATGTCCATCTAGTCAGAATTCCTTTGGCCCTGATTAAGGAGGGGTTGGAGAGTGCTCCAAGCCAGTCAGAGTGAGTGACTATGTGATAGGTCTCGGAGGAGAATGTCACACATGATGGCAGAAGCTAGTGATAACTTGAAAGCAGGTCAGGCTCTGGTCAAACATTGGCATGACCAGAAGGCCAGCATGGTTGAGTTCACTCAAGACCAGATTGTGCTTGTTATGATGCCAACAAGGCAGAGGGCCTTGCAGGACAAGTGGATAGGACCCTTCAAGGTTGTGGGAAAACTTGGAGAGGTGAACTATCTGGTGGACCTAGGCAGACCTAAGGAGGCTCCCAGAGTCTTTCACACCAACTGTTTAAAGGCCTATGTCTCGAGACCAGAAGTCTAGCTTCACCTCAAGAGGAGGAGGAGAGTGAACCTCTACCTGACCTACTCAGAGGACAGCCTTTAGATGAGAACATAGAAGGAGTTAATCTCTCTTCTAATCTGACATCTGAACAACAGGACGGGTGCAAGTTTCTGTTAAATCAGTTTGCCTCCCTATTTTCACTATCACCAGGCTTGACCCTTTGGGACCAGCATGATATTCTAACTGGTGACTGTTTACCTGTGAAAAGAAAGAGGTTACAGAATGTCAGACCATGTAAGGACCCACATAAGGAGGAGGTCAACAAGATGCTTGATCTCGGGTTTATAGAGCCGTCTACAAGTCCATGGCCTAGTCCAGTTGTTCTAGTACCAAAGGCAGGATCCAAGGAGTTAAGATTCTGTGTGGACTATAGAGCTCTAAATGCAGAAACCAAGACTGATGGCCATACTTTACCAAGGACAGATAAACTGGTGGATAAACTTGGTGCAGCCAAGTACCTCAATGCATGTGATCTTACGTCAGGCTATTGGCAAATAGCCCTGACAGACGATGCCAAGGATAAAACTGCATTTTCGACCCCAGCAGGCATCTAACAGTTTAAGGTTATGCCTTTTGGATTAAAGAATGCACCTGCTACATTCCAAAGGATGGTTAATCAAGTTCTGAATGGGATGGAGGGCTTCTGCATGGCATACTTGGATGACATTACAGTGTTCAGCCCTACTTGGAAAGAACATGTTGACCACTTAGGATATGTATTGCCGGCTCTTGAGCAGGCCCATCTGACCATAAAGGCAAGTAAATGACAAATTGGTCAAAGCAAAGTGATCTACCTTGGTTATGAGTTAGGAGGAGGTAAAATAAGGCCATTGCCTAGCAACGTACAAGCTGTACAAAACTGGGCCACCCCTACTACTCAAACTCAGGTGAGAGCCTTCCTAGGTCTCACTGGGTACTACAGAAACTTCATAGAGAGCTATGGGACCATAGCTTCTCCCTTGAATGTGCTCTCCTCTCCAAAATTCTCTAAGACGGTGAAATGGAATGAGGAGTACACTCAAGCCTTTGAAAACCTAAAGAAAGCCCTTTGTCAAGCTCCAGTCCTAAGAGCTCCTGATTATCACCAACCCTTCATTGAGCAGACAAATGCCTCCAATACAGCTATTGGGGCAGTCCTTAGTCAACTGGATGAGAAAGGTAGGGAGCACCCCATTTGCTTCATCAACAGGAAGTTGCAAGAACCAGAAACAATGTGGGCAACCATTGAGCGTGAGTGTTTTGCTATTGTGTGGTCTCTGAAGAAGTTTAGACCGTATGTGTTTGGATCTACTTTTGTGATTCACACAGACCGCCAACCCCTGAGATGGTTGATGGAAATGAAACGGGAACGCCTAAAACTACTAAGATGGTCAATCTACCTGCAAGGGATTGATTTCACCATTGAGCATAGGTCAGGATGTCACCACCAAAATGCTGATGATCTCTCTGGGATGTTTGACCGACTAGAGTGAAGAGATTCATCCAGGAGTGGATTAAATCCTCCTGTCCCTTAGTCTAGGGGGGCGAGTGTTAGGGAGAATTCTTCAGAATGGCTAATTTCCCTTAACCTCCAGCAGCTTTGCTGGATTTCTAGGGTTTATTTTTTCACCTGGTAAGAGTGTGAGCCTTTTTTTCCCACTCTTACATGTGTTTTGGTGTGTGTTGTACATTTTATGCTAATGGACTATGGAGTCTCACCCACCCCATATGCATCATCTTTTTACTGTGTGTCACACAGCACCTTTAGTACAGTGACACAGGGTTGTCTTTTCAGACTTCCCACTTTAAACTCCATTTTCTGGGACTGACTACTGTCTCCCAGAACCTGTAAAGTTGACATTTACTTTACTAGTCTTTTTAAATTTACAGACCGTGCACAAACTATCTTCCAATAGAGTACTGCAAGGATTAATAGTTATCCTCTTTTGTCTGATTCTCATGGGACATTAGTATGTTCCCCTTTCTCTAAGATGTGGCTGGTGGCAGTGGTATCTACCATTTTTATTCTACTGAGGACTCTGAAAATAGCCTCAGTACCGTCAGAGGCTATGGTGGTAGACTCAAACTCAAACCCGGTAATACACTTTTATTTTAACCTGGTTCCGGTCGAGTGGTTTCACCCTACCTTTTAGTAAATGTCTTTCTATTGTTTTACTCTGTGCGCCAAACCAGGTTTGGTTCCTTTGTTGCCGTCCTTTGGCGGGCTTGTGAACAGAAGCCATCCTTAGGCGCCTGAGTGTCTGGTTGGGCAGGATGTGAGGGAGGGGTTTGAGGCCTCCTGCACAGGGTCTCCTTGGAGACCCAAGTCACACTCTTGTTTGATTGGCTAGGTGGTTGTTCTGCCAGGACAGCCACCCTGCTGTGTGATTGACAGCCAGACTGTGTGAAAGGGGGATTTGGTGCATAAAAAGCCAATCTCTGGGACTGGAATGCAGAGTCGCCACTGGAACGAGAGTATCAATGAGAAGCTGAAGGAAGACGACTGCTGCAACTACTGGCCACCCGGTGAAGCCCCGCTGCAGGGCCGAAGCACCTAAAACTTCGACGACAGAGGAGATCCGCAAGGAATCTTCTTCCCTTGAGCCTGGTGGGAACAACCGCTCATCAAACACCAGTCACCTGTCCTCATCCTGGTTGAATTTGCTGTGCATCGTTGCAGTAGATAGAATAGCCAGAGGGAAGAGAACCAGTTTCGGTTTTAAGGAGCGCCCCTTTTATTTGTCGTTTTGCTCCGCTAATGGCTTCTTCCCTAGTCAGTGCAGGACCCTCCAGCGGTCCTCCTTCTTGTCACCACAACTGAAGCTTCAGGAACCGTGAGCCTGCAGGAACTGCCAGGAACAACTGCCTCAGCTACAGCATTCTTCTTCTTTTAAGGTATTGTGCAAATTTGGTTGTTTGTTTGTTCCGACCGCAGTGAAAGAGCGGGAAATCTTTCGCCTCTCCGATGGTTTGTCCTCTTTTCCTTTAAATAACTTTTCCTCTGACCAGCTTCATTTTGAACTCTTGGCATAGACTTAACCGCAAACTACTTTGAACTGTGTGATCCTCTGCAAAGACTCTGAACCATTAACATTGGCCCAGACCTATTGACTTGAATCCTAGTTGTAGAAGCCTTTTCTAGATTGCCCTGCCTATGACTTGTTTGTACTGTTGATTTTGGATAACCTTGTCTTTTCTCCCTTTTAAATTGCTGGAGTGCCATTTTGCTCACACTTCATTTTGAGCTTAACTTGTGCAAAATTGATTGGGTGTTGTTGTAGTATATTAAGACTGTGATTTTCTACTGCTTTATGATAGTGAACTGTTTTATACCTGATGGTGTAAATAAATGTATATTCTTTTACTGAGAAACCTTGAATCAGTGTTTGTTTGAACATAGTAATTGCTGTCCTTTGTGTAACTTCTTGTACTGCTCACTTTCCTCTTGAGATAAGTCTGGCTGCTCAGCCATCGCTACCACTTTACTGTGTAGTACAGACTTGTACCAAAGGTGAAATTGTACTTACACTTGTAGTCTTAATTGTGTGCGGTGTTCCCAAAGGGTACTGCATATGATTCTGTCTAACACTCCTCCTTCTCTGATCCGGCCCTGGTTTCCAAGGATTGCATAGGTGAAACCATTTAAAAAGAGCTGGGGCATGGATATGAGAAGCTGGTTCCCAGGTTCGTTCTTGTATGGTATATCCTTTCCAGTTGACTAGATATTGTAAAGACCCTCTATGTTAGTGTGTGTCACATACCCAAGCCACTTCATATTCCGCTGGACCGGTGTGGACTGGAACAGGTATGTTGACTCTAGAATGAAGTCTCTGGAAGGGATCAGGATGGTATGTCTTCATAAGCAAAGAGTGGAAGACCGGGTCTATATGCCTCCAGGACCTCGGTAGACGCAATCTGTATGCCACTGGGTTGATCTTGGCTGTGATAGCTATCGACCCTTGTTACATGGGAGACAATTTGGACGGTCAAATCCAATGAGGTGTTATGAGGGATCACTTAAGATGGTCCCTGTGGCATCAATGGCCGCGGATCGCATCTCTATCTGTTTATACTCCCAAGATGGCGGCTGAAGCGCCATGTGCAGTTTCAGTCTCATTGTTACTTCCTGGTCTATTGACTCCGCCCCTAACTCTTCACTCGCTTCATCTACCGGCTTCCCAAGACTGTCTCCGCGTTGCTTCTGCCAAAATTTAACGCTCGTAAGTTTGCTATCTTTTGCTAGCTATCAGTGTCTTTTTGTCTGTATCCTCCTCTGTTGTCTGCTAACATGATTACTTTCACTTTAGACCGCGGGATCTTTCCCGTTCCGTTTTCACAACACTCTCAGTCCGTGAAGCTAGGAAAGGGAAGGGTAGTAAACAGAATGCCCACGCCGAGTATTTTGACTCTACAGGGTAGGTTTCGCTTTGACACAATTTCACGAACATTTACAGATTCTATTCTATGTTTAATTGTTTTCCGCTCTCTCCTAATACTCAGCCTTCTCCCTGCTACTCACCTTCTGGTCTCCCATCTGAACACCGATCTCTTCAGCTCAGAACCCTTGTAGATGAGGTAATCTTGGTGAAGTATATATTAAGGTTGTTACTCAACGTGGGATATCTAAATTAACCCAGTCCTTTTATTATGTGCCAGAGTTTGGGAGGACAACCATCAGAAATACCCTCTGTTGAAGACCTTCTTATTCCTTCGGTGGACACAAAGATCTACTCAGCCAGGACGTCCCGGGTTTTTTTCCCCAGAGGGTTTCCTGGTGTTCTCTGCCTCATCCTCCCAGTGGTTTGGAATGGAGGAGGTACAGATACTCGGGGGATTTTCACTTTCTCCAAAGACTTCTCAAGATTCGGGTTAGTGAGAGTGCGATTGTTTACCTTGTTTCGTTACTGGAAAAGGTCTGACAATATTAACGCAGAGAATTGTTATCATAGTAATTATAACATGAGGTAAGTACTTTGTGAACAGCCATACATTATCCCCTACAGCCCATTCTGGATCGCCTCCATGTTTTCTGTCTGCGTGCTTCTTTTATTTCTCTTTGGCCCTTTGGATGCATTTTTTATCAATCTTATGATTACTTGCAATCTTTCCTAGTAGGGGGGAACAAAATAATGGACTCATCCTTGTGGCGGAGTGCCAGGGGTTTTTGTACGCAAACTCTGCAAGGGCAAACATCCTAAACCAGTTATCTTGGGCATGGGTGATGTAACACTGGAGGTATTGTTCACTTGTGAGGTTTATGCATTCCATTTGACCATTAGTCTGAGGGTGGTAACCAGAGGACAGGGCCCTTTCGATGCCCAGGAGTTAGCACAAGGGAGACCAGAAGTGTGACATGTACTGTGAGCCCCTGTCGGTAGTTATAGAAAGGGGAAGGCCATGTAGTCTAAAAATGTCATATCTGAGGCTGAAGGTACCCGTGGTAAGGGAGTAAAATGTTCCGTCTTACTAAATGAGTCCACAGTAACCATGATTGCTGTGTTCCCTTTTGAAGGGGGGGGGATCTACAACTAAGTCAGTGGAAACGTGTGTCGAAGGACCAGTGAGAATGGGAGATTGTGTGAGTTTCCCTATGGGTTTCAGAAGGTGCATTTGTTCCTGGCGCAAACTGGACAACAGGAGACATACTATCTTACATTTTATATCAAGGCGGGCCACCAAAAACTGTGCAAAAAGAGTTATATGGTAGATGTAACCCCCTGATGTCCAGCGGTAGGATTATCATGACCAAAGGCAAGCACTTTTCATTGTAGGTTAGTGGAAGGTATCACCAGCCTGTCCATTAAAATGTACCGTCCATCCCTTTGCGAAAAGAGGACTGGTCTTTGGGAGTGGTCGATAACAGCATATGTCCATTAGTAGCCTTAAGACAGTAGAAAAGGGTTGCAGATGATAAACCACTTGTTTGTTCTGTAGAATCTTCTCACGTTTCTCAGTATCTGCTTCCTCTTTCATAGTATGCTGTGAAAGAGCATCAGCCACCACGTTTTGTCTTCCTGGTAAATAAGTGATGTTGAAATTATACTGGAAAAAAGTAGGCCCATCAAGCCTGTCTGCTGTTGTTGCACTCCATGTGTATTTATGGTCTGTGCAAACTTCAAAGGGATGATCTTCCCCTAGCAACAGGTGTCTCCACTCGATGCATGCAGCACGTTTGGCCAACAGCTCCTTTTCAATTACGGAGTCATTTTTTTCACTGGGAGTCAAGGTTCGGGAATAATATACCACTGGATGTTCTTTTCTGTTCCTCGTTGTTTGAGTACTGCACCGATTGATCCATATGACACGTCGGTCTCCACTATAAATGGTATGGTCTGGACTGGTTGCATGAGAACTGGTGCAGTGCAGAACCTCCTCTTGAGTGTCAGGAGTGCCTGTTCTGCAGTACTGCTCCATATGAACAGCACTGCTTTTTTCAGTAGATGGGTAATGGGTAAAACCAATTCAGAGAAATCCTGTATGAAGTTTCTATAGAAATTAGCTACCCCAAGAAATCATTGAATGTCTTTGACCGATCTGAGAGTAGGCCAAGAAGTGATGGCAGAAACTTTGGTGGGGTCCATCTGTACGCCCTGATTGGTCTATATGATGTCCAGATAGGGTACAGACTGAACCTCAAAAAGGCACTTCATTGGTACAGCCAGAAGTTGGTTTTCCTGAGGCCGCTGTAACCACTCAGATAGATGTTGTTGATGATCTGCCAGATCCTTTGTGTATACCAATATGTCATCCAAATAGATAATGACATGACAGAATTGTACATTAGAGAACATGCGATCCATGAATCTTTGGAAGATTGTGGGGCATTGACTAACCCAAAGGGCATCACTTGGTATTCATAGAGCACATAAAGGGTGCAAGATGCCGTCTTCCATTGGTCACCTTGATATGATATGACATGGCATTTGGAGCCTTCTTTATCTCAGAGCAGATGATAAGTCCCTCGTAGGTCTAATTTTGTGAACAAAGAAGCCCCTTGGACTGCTTCCAGGATGTCCTTCATCACGGGCATGGGGGAGTGATCCTTGGTTGTCACTCTATTTAGACCACAGTAATTGATACAGGGTCTTAATTCACTGGTGGCCTTATTTGAACTAAAGAACAATGAAGCCCCAGACGTGGAATCCCATATCACTCCATTAATGAGGTTGTCATGAAGTTATTTGTGCAAGGCCTTCTTTTCAGGGCACAAAAGGGAGTACATCTTGCCAAAGGGTACCACCGAACCAGGAAGAATTTCTATAGCATAGGTGCGTTTTGCAATTTGGAAAAAACGAACGCTTTTCTTGCCTGCTGCTGCCTGCTACTGCTGCCGGCTGTCTTGCGCTGGGAGTTTCCAAGAACTCGCGCTAAGACACACGCTTGCTTCCAGGAGGAGGCGGAGCACCGTGGCTGTCACGTGAACAGTCACGTGACCTTTCCTTGCCACAAAGCACAGCCCAATCCACCCTTGCAGCGATAAGCCCGTCGGGGTAAAGGGCGCTGGCTGTTGTGCGGCTGTTTGGCGCTGGAGGAGTGCAGTATAAAGGTAACTGACTGATGGATAAACAACATCTGAGTGTTCTTACCCAGAGCTGAGACTGGAGTCCGGTTGAACTCAGTGCTTCGGATAAACAAGGTGAGCTAACCCGCACCTTAAGTAAACATCTGATATCATCTTTTTCTGAAAGCCGAGCAAAAAGCGCATAATGCCAGATTCAAATAGTCTATTATTTGGGTGGGGTGTTCACGGAAGACTGCGGGGGGCCTGACCCTTTGATTCCTAATCCCCCACAGTACGGAGATCATTCTTAAACTGAGCTGAGCTGAACATACACCTGTACAGACTCGAGCACTCACCCCAATAAGAGAATGACTGAAAAACAAGGCCCTATTGGAAAACTTAACGCGGACCTAATAGCACGGAATAAAATGGCGTCTGCTGGCCGCCTACACGCGGAAAGTTTGCTACACCCACAAACAAGATTACAGTTGCGACGATGGAACTCGCTGGCTACCTCACGCAAACCCACACGGCGGCAGCCGAGCAAGCCCGATTGCAAACCCGACTGCAAGTCAGACTGTGACTGCACGGGGGAGATAAACTGTTCATCATCAGCATCTGATCCCAAAAACAGACAAGATCTAGACCAGACGCAAATAAGAGAAGGACAATTGAAAACTCCTGATGATATGATCACTAATCAGCTGCGCACTACAAGTCTGCAGAACGCGGGGGTAAACCGGATAGCGAGCTGCCCAGCGGCTTTATGTCTCGCTCTCCTTTACACAGAAGGAGCCCCAGAAAGTGACCCTTCAAGTGCGCTCCTGAGTAATGATACCTGCAACGCTGAGTCAGGCACTAATGGTTCTCTTCGCAAACTACTACTAGAAGTCGACGTGGGCCAGGCCTTGATCCCCGATGAAAGTGGCATCATACCACAGGTCATCGAGATGGAAGCGACGAAGGAAAGCTCAACCACAAATAGAGCTGACTCCTCCCCAATCTCCTCAAAGAACTTACCGCCAAACGGAGAAGTGCATCTGCATCTAAAGCAAAAAATGGGACTCAGAGATGAATGGGTTGGCTCTCCTAAAGACGATGAAGTTTTCCTTCAAGCACGTCACGACACAACTGAGACTCTTTGCATCAATGAGTCTACTGCTATGGGATCCAATAGGAGAAATTCACTGGAGGTCGTTAACAAGATACTAAACAACATCATACTAATAAATAAAGCATGAGGCTCCATAGTAAAAGACAGACCGGACACTCCGATCCACGAGCCCAGTGTCACTGAGGCCATTGAAGACATTGTAGATGTAATGAAGGAGACCTTGGGAGCTCTGCCTCTATCGCAATGGAAAAACGCCTATGGTAAATGTAGGCGCATCGACCACATCTCCTACCCTAACGTGTTCACAGAGAAAAGGCACGAATGAGACCAACAACACCCCCATCCAGGCACGGAGGTGCCCTTGAGACGAGACAATAACCCCTCTCTTCGTCATCATCATCAGACTATTCTTACTCAGATCAACAGTACAACAAACCAAGGTGCCCCAAATCCCAAACGCACTTAACCCCACAAAATAAGCATGAGGATCTTTCTTCTGAACTAGGTGGATGTATAATGAAAGAGATTCAACCGCTAGTGATGTCTTCTCTTGCAATAACTATAGCTCTGTTTCTAAAACTATACGAGCAAGTAGACGGAAACCTCAGAGACCTGTCTACACTAGTTGCAATGATCAACTCAAAACTGGTAGGTCTGGACATGGAAATCACATTAACAAACCAAGTTCAAAGAGACTCCAATAAAAGAATTGAGGCTTATCTGAATACTCTTCTGGATCAAAGGAAAACTAACGGATCGGAAAAAAAAGTTGCTGGCAGAAATCACTAAAGAAGCACTCAACCTCTTAAAAACAAGGAAAACCCCAACGGAGTTTGCCAAGGATAAAAGCATTAGTATCCGTCCGGAATCCCAAGCGATTATCTGCATGAATAACAAAACATGTGCTCAGTCGAGCACCAACCTGTAGCCCGATTTGAATAAACGTGATTCTCCATTGCAACAACCTGAGAGCATCACAAACGGAATCCAAGAGGTGACTAGCCCTCTGCCACCCCTGATAGATCTAACTAAAGATGATGCCACACAGCAGAAAAGTTCACATGAAGACATAAGATTGGAGGACATAAGGAATCCTGAAGTACTTGATAACGCGACAAAAGTTATTCCACCTAGTATGCACTTACAGGAACAACTTAGCAAGCCTTGCTTTCAAACAATCTTAGATAAAACAAGATCGACACTGAATCCAGCCGCCCTCTACCCACAAATACCAACTACCTCAACTAACATCGAGAAATGTGGCAGACAGCAAGATTGTGCCTCCGGGAATCTTGACACTGAGGCTGAAAGGAACAATGGCATCTTTGCGATATTTAAGGGAAACTTTAATCAGATTACTGGGACACATATAAATCAAACTAGCAAGCAACCACAAACCAAAAAAAACCAAAAATCAACGCATTAAGAACTCTCGACGTGGCAACAACTCCAGAAAGCTCTTATGTAACATAAAAACAGTAAATTTAACTGTAAACCAGAACATAAAACCTGTGGATCCAACCCTGAATAAAAAGAGCTCAGAAAAGGAGGTGACAGGCGAGCTCTCAGATCAAAAAAGCAAGGAATCTGACAAGGAAGCCGAACAAATGAACGAGCTGATGAATATGTCAACCTATGAGGACACTGATAAATTGGAGTCAACGGAACCTAAGACTCCAACTGGATCACCTTCAAGTCAGAATGAGCCACCAGAAGGGACAGAAAAAACGAGTATAGAAACAAACCCAACATCCACATTGTTGTCTTCACATGTTACAACATCACAAAGAATTTGTACAATGATCCCCAAGATCGCAAATACCGAAAAAGCCCTACCTATGGAGGCTAGTTCTATCTTCCTCACTCTGTCAGAAAGACGGGAAAAGATGCTCAAGAAAAATGAGGCTAAAGAGTGTCAAATGACAAAAGTACCAAAAAGCTTTCCCCAGCCAGAACGCAGGAACGAAAATCGTGAGTTTTATTCTGATGTTCGAAAATTTGCACCAAACAAGTGCAATGGGAAAGGACTATCGGCGATCAAAGCTCCTGCTATAAAACAAGCGTCTTGCGAACACAAAGGAAGTGCCCCTCACCAAAATGAGCAGTCAGGCAACAAAACTTCCACATCCATCTATAAAATAAAGATGGAAAGAATAGAAAGTCTGGATGACGTGATCATGAACCGCAATAATGTTCTACGATTACTCCACTGCGTCCCATGTCTGAGAACGATACAATCGTATGACATCCAAACAGTGGAATTTCCACAGGAAGGCCAAAATGATCTCGTTATACTACATCTGAAATCAAAAATGATAACCAACAGTATGTTAGATGCAACGCCTGAGCTGATGTCGCTTGGATACGACATTCTGGAATTAACCAACGAAGACATTTACAAAAACCACTCTAACAAAACTACAGAACCACAGTTAGTCTCACCCTTTTGGAAGAAAAGCAATGAAGTGAAGAGCTCTGAGAAATCGCAAGAGGTTGGCCGACATAATAGAAACCAGAGCAACGACAGCGATTGTGGCCTAAAAAAAAGTGGAATACGCTCAAAACGACTTGGCGGAACAAATCCAAATCACAGTCGTTGGTAATGAAGCCATCAACAAGAAAAAACGCATAGTGGAACTGGAAAATAATGAAAACGAATCACCGGACAACTGGGGTGGCTTGCAAAAGCACTGAATAAATCAACTCAAAGCTAATGCCAACTAGAAAACTCACCCCTACTGTCAAGTTTGGCTCCTGGAACACCAGAGGATTTGTGCATTTATACCAAGAGAGCTGCTTTCCAGGGTTGGATGTCGTGTGCCTTTAAGAGACTTGGCTGGACAACTGTCCCATCTCTGGAGAATATGAGATTGCATTCAACCCTGCTATCAAACAACGGATGGGTAGGCCCATGGCAGGCCTTATTACCCTGGTCAAAAAAATCTCCGGATACCAAATCCTCAATACCGAAAACGTGACTCCCTACATTCAGGCAACGACAATCGCACAAAGTAACGTAGGAAACAAGAAAATCCACATCCTGAATCTATACTGGAACCACGAGATAATAAGCGGCAGTGGATATATAGACCAAGTTACAACTGTCATAGATGATTGGTTCGAAGCAGACGTGTCACTGATATTGTGATCTGTGGAGACCTGAATATGAACTGTCTAACATCAAACATTGACTCGAATCCAAATAACTATAACAAAACACAACTCGCCAGTTAATGGGCGACAGAGATGGAGCTAAGAAACCTCATGCAAATGAACGGAAACTTAGCAGGTGATATTCCAGCTAAACCAACTTGGTCTAGATGCACCCAGCGATCGACGCTTGACCACTTTTACGTTAGTGAGAAAATACACCAACACTCGATATCACTCGTGGTGCACCCTATGACCAACAGTGATCATGACTTGGTCATTCTGTCATGTATCACAGCCTATGGATCTAAAACCTCAACATGGAACTTCCCGGTAATGATTGAATCCAACAGGGTCAGATTGAAATTAAAGAAGACAGAGGTTAAAAACATACCAACCACATATGTGGATGAGCAAAAGGAGACTGAATACATCCATCTCTTAGACGACTTCAAAGAAAAACATCAAGGATCCAAAGCTCGTGGCTTTGTTGCAAAACATAAATTTGACCTAGAGGTGAGAAAAAGAAAGAGAGAATTAAGAGCGCAAATAAGACATCCACCGAAAACTGACTCCAATAGTTATCTAACTGCAAAAAGAGAGTGTAAACAAAAGTACAAAAACTGGTTACGACGCACAAAGCAGATATGATGCAGAACGATTCAGAACTAATAATGGAAAAATTGCAAAACAAAAATTCCTCAGATTTTTGGAAGATAATCAACAATGAAGGAGCCCCGCAATTGGCATTACTGACAAATGTAATTACTGAAGCTGAGTGGATACAACATTTCTCGAAGCTGTACAGTAAAAGAACAACCGCAGTAGAGACTCCATCACCTAACCTATAAAAATGGAAGATAGATTTTGATAAAAACGACATCGAGGAGATAATAAAAAGAGTTAGCTCCTCCAGAGCACCAGGCCCGGATGGTCTAACAAACCACACAATCAAAGAAAATCCGGAGATGTGGGCAGAGCTATGCCACACGATGTTCAAAAGTATAGTAGCCAATTGTAAAAGCCAGGATTCATGGAAATGCTCAATAATCATTCCAATCTTCAAGAAAGGGAACCGTTCTGACCCGACAAACTATCGACCCATTGCGCTGCTAGACGTGCTAGGCAAAGTGTATGCGACTCTGCTACAACAACAACTTGTGAAATGGGCAGCCGACTCAAAACATCTGGACCCACGACAGACTGGTTTTGTCAAGGGTGTAGGCTGCGCCTTGAATCTCCTCTTAATCAATCTTCTCAAAATGGAAGCCATAAGAACAAGAACCAAGGTGTACCTTGCACTGATAGACATCTCACACGCCTTCGGCAGCATAGATAGAGAGCTACTATGGGAGAAAATGAAGACGTGGGAATGTCCGGAAGATCTGATAGCGGCCATCAAAGAGCTCCACACTGGTACAAGCATTAAAATTCGCCTGGATCAAAAAGGCACAATGTCCAAAGCGATAAACACCTTCTGCAGGGTTGAACAGGGTTTCCCACTAGCTGCCATAATATTCAACTTATTTTTATCGGACATTGGAGGAGCAATTGACAGCGTACGTAACTTTTCTCCAAAAATACACGGAGCCCCACTAAGTTGGATGTTATATGCTGATTACCTAATATTGCTAGATGTAACACCTATAGTCCTGCAGCGAAAGATTGATGCAGTGGAACTATATGTGAGCGCTAACGGCTTGCAAATCAACAAAAAGAAGTGTGAGGTGCTAACGCTGCAAAACTTGAAAACATCAAAGCACAAAAAACCTAAATGGCACTTGGGAAAACAGTGGCTAAGCAACACAACAAACACAAGATACTTAGGCATGCAAATCAATTCAAGCCTGAACAACAGTCAATGGGAACAGGTAGCCAAAACCGAATGCCGACAGTTTGCATGCCAAGCTAGCGTATTACACAAGAAATACGGAAAATTCTCAATAAAACCGGTAAGGAACTTCTACTGCCAAAAGGTAGTGCCAGCCCTGATCTTTGGCGCAGAAAACGCTCTCAGATGCAGTGCGGATGTCTGGTCCAACCTAGAAAACATCTGCGGGGTAAGAGTTTTGCAACTACCAAAGGGTACATCAACTGCATGTATCAGATATGAGCTAAACTTAATATCAATCAACGCACGAGTTAGCTGGAACCTGTTGAGCCTCTTCAGAAAGGTGACCATGAAGAAAGTGGCCTTGCAATTTGAAATACTACAAAATCCAAGCAAAGGAAATCCCAACTGTCTGCTGTCATTGTGGTATAAACGCTGCGAGGAAATATTGGCTTTCTACGACATCGACCTAAAAATCCTACACGACAACCCGGATGCCGCAAAAACTAAGGTCTGGCGACTGGACTGGATCGCGACTGGGAACTTAAGATCAGCTAACAATCTAATGAAGGATGTCCCGTGTGAAGCTAGAAACCTAAACACTCTACAGTCTTATATCGAATTGTTCCCAGATAATGGCAGCAGAGCCCTGTTTTTACACTTTAGACTAAACGCATTTAAAACAAGAGAGTGGTCTAGAGAGCTATGCAAAACAGAAGAACTCAATATAGCCTGTAGATTCTGCAATCAGATGGAAGAAACCTTAAAACATCTGACACTCTATTGCAAGAGACTACATCAGGAGAGAACACTGACATTAGGGCCTCAACTAACGAAATTTCAAACGCCAAGCGCGGACGACTGGTGGCAAGCCCTGTTCGACAGCCAGGAGAAACAACTGAACTACGCGTTAATTCGCTTCCTGAGCCTGTTGAAAAAACTATTGACATAATACCTAAAACAAGGGAAAAACTGTGAGAACGCATTAAAGAGGCTCCCAGCTGGCAAAGGCTCGAATGCGGCATGTGAGCTTATGATGTTAAGGTTTTAACAGATGAGAGTTACCCGGACATTTAAAGGGAGAGAAGTGAGAACAAATTGTAGTGTAATATCTGTTCTTCTTTTTTAAAGGCATTTTTGCCAATAAAAAAAAAAATAGCATAGTCTTCTGCATGATGGGGCAGGAGTTCCTTTTGGTATATGATCCTCGAACACCTTGTAAAAAGTTTGATACCTTGTAGGAACGAGTGACACTTCTCGGATTTCCAGAGAGGTGGAGAGCAGACCCTCAGCTTGTGCCATCATAGCCAGAGAAGGTGCAGCTCCACGGTAACAAGAGTCCTTACAATAAATGGAAGAAAAGGTAACCAGATTTTTTTGTCCAGTCTATTGCAGGGTTATCTCTGCACATCCAGGGGATACCAAGTATAAGGGGGAAATGAGAGGCTCTGATGATATCAAAGGATAAGACTTCTTGGTTCTCTGCCTTTTACTGTCCTTAGTCCTCTTGGTAATGGGACCGGAACTCAAGGGCTGTCCATCTAGCCCTTCTACCGGGTGATTTATTGTTCTTTTCTTGAGCACTATCCGCAGTTGTTCGGCCCATTGGAGGTCCATAAAGATACCTGTTGTGCCACAGTCTACCAATGCCAAGGTATCAATGTACAAGCCTGAGTCATCAGAAAGGCATACACATAATACCATAGGCTGTTTGATTTCTTTGGTGATCCTGGAATCATTGATAAAGGGATTCTGATGACAACCCCGATCTAGCATCCCTTCTAAGATCAGGGTCTGGAGTTTACCAGCTTCCTTGGTGAGACTTCAGGACAATCCTGAAGAAGGTGGCCCTGTGAACTGCAATATATGCATAAACCCAACTCTCTCCTCCTTTGTTTCTCGATGGTTGTTAGCGGAACTCGAGCTGCTCCTATTTGCATCGGTTCTTCCACGGACATGGATATATTGGGAGCAGGTGCCATGACCTGTCTGGAAACCGAAAAACATCCCTTACGTTTTCTCCATTCATCACATTGCTCATGTTGCCGAAACTCGATCTGGAGAACCGGAGAGATTGGCCTGATTCACAGGGGTGTTTTATAATGGCGCAATAGCATAGGAAAATGTTCTGTGAATCAGGCCTCAAGTCTGACAAGGATCCCAGATGAGGGGTGTGAGCAAATTCAGCCTTTATTTCCTCCGAAAGACCTCTTAAGAAAATAGTGAATTGAGCTGTCTCAGGCCACCCTGCTTCTGCTGCCACTTTCTTGAACCTGGACACATAGGAAATCACCTCCTGATTACTGTGTTTAATATCTAGCAAGGATTCATAGGGTTTATGTGTGAGTTCTTGTCTCTCAAATGTAGTATTTAGGCTGTGAACAAAGGCATGATAAGAGGTGACCATTGGACTGAATGCTATCACGAGAGGTGAAGCCCAAGTCAAGGTGCCTCCAGCCATCTTAGATACCATAAAGCTGATATTGTCTTTGTCTGTAGCAAAAGTTGCTTCTCGTGAAAAGAAATGCATAGTGCACACATCCTAAAAATTCCTTTAGATATGTAGGCATTCCGTTGAACTTCCCACAAGTGAACCCCCCACAGGAGGATCCATAATGACGGTATCTCTCGTCGTAATCATCTGTTGTAGAATGGCATTCTCAGTTTTCAGATTTTGAACCCCATTAGATAATATTTGAATGGCATTAAAAAGTTCCTAAAGTTGTTCCATCTCCAGTGGTATTTGGGGTTGCAATCTCTCAACAGCTGATTCAACTTCCTCACCTGAGGTATCCTCGTCGGCCTTTCCCTGCTGAGATTTTCTAGAAGACTTCCCTTTCTTCTTCTTTCTCTCCCATAGTTTCTGGGAGAAGAGATAAGGCCGGTCAGCCCCAAAAGCCAGGGTGGATTCTCTTTAAAATCCAGAGAATGACTCTGTGGCAGAACTGGAGGAACGGCCCCCCATCCCCAAAATGGGGAAAGAAGCCCATAGGCAAAAAAAGCCCTGCTCCATATTAGCATCTCCTTCGTTGTGAGATTGAAGGCTAAAGCAGGATCCGGCAGTCAATAGAAGAGTAACTGTCCCGAAGTGGACTGAATAGGTGCAAGCTGAAAGCAGGAGAAACAGTGGTCAAGGCAAGAGGTGGGTGATTAGTAAGTAAAATGAAAAGGAAGGGGCACACGCAGGATGCAAAGGCTGCAAGGAACACATTTGGCAAGAGAGCCAAGGCACTAGGGTCCTACCCAAGAGTTTGGAAAACATGGAGGTTTGCAACGTGGCAAGCCCTGCTCGCATTGTGTTGATAAGCCGTGTTGGATGCCATGTTGAAAACAACTAGAACAGCACTCCAAGAATTGAAAGGAAACGTGATTTGTTAATGCAATGTTCCTTTCCAGTGAGTGGTCATGACACCCAGGCCCTATCTCCTCTTTTCTTTCAGAATGGGCTGATTTCTCTTCTTACTTCCACCTCTAAACTTCTCCGTCTCAGTGACTTCAACATCCACTGGGATTCAATCACAGCCTCCACTCACTTCCTCTGCACCTCTGCACCTCCCTCGCACTCTCTGCTCTCCCCTCTGGCCCTACCCACTCAGCGGACACACTCTGCCTTCATCCATACCGATCTCTTGCTCTCCACCCCCCTCTCCTGGTCTGACCACCCTCCTTTCCTCCCACCTGCGACCTCTCGGCCCCCTAACCAAACCTCCCCCAGCTCTACCAGCCTCTTTTGCGGACATCGTCTGATGAAACAAGTGTCGGTTGCTGGATTTGCTTCACCTTCATCCACCCCTCCTCCAACTACTGACACAACTATTAACTCTGCTCTCAACATACTAAATCTCGCTATCACTAACACTCTCGATATTCTTGCCCCTGTCATGAGGATCCGCCTGAAACCTGCCACCATGCGTGACACTTGGTACGACTCTAAACTAGCAGCCCTGAAATGCAAGTGCAGATCTACTAAATGGAAATGGCAGACCTTGAGCTTATCCTCTGATAAACTGGCATGCCTCCTTCTCCAAAGGTAATATTGTCTCTCTGTTCCATCCAAGAAGAGGGCTCATATCCATACCTGTGTCTCTGGAGCTTATAACTAAAGGGCTGAACACTTTAAAATCTGCAGGGAACTAGCCAATCCATCTGCAGCCTCTACATCACCTCTACCCTACCAGGCCCTCTGCACTGCACTGCACTGGCCAGACAGTTCACTGCTAAAACGCAGGACATTAAAAATTCACTCTATTCCTCCCTCCCACCTGCCACACCCCTATATCTCTACACATTGGACAAGGTCACTAGAGTTGTCCACTCTATGAAGGTCTCCTCCAAACACGTTTCCCCCATTGTTCTTCCAGAATTATTAAGGACAATATTGGCTCCCTTTCTCCTGCACACCCAGACTTCTGGAATCACTCTCTTACCACAGGGTCTTTCCCCTCTTCCCTCAAGCATCCCTTGTGTGCCTCTCCTGAAAAAAGCCTTCCGCCTACCCTTTGTGTCCAGCTATCTACCGCCCTATCTCTCTCACTCCCTTCCTTGGGAAACTTCTGGAGAAGTTGGTCTTCCCCCAACTGACCCAGCACACTGAAATTGTTGGTTGCCTACACGACCATCAGTCTGGATTCTGAGCATCCAGAGGAATGGAAATTGCTCTCCTGAACACCTACAGAGAACTGCTTACATCTCTTGATTCCAACTCAACTGATGTTCTCATTCTACTCAGTATCTCCTCTGCTTTTGGCACAGTTAACCATTTCATCATCATTAAACAACTTCAATACACAATTGGTATCTCAGAGCGGGCACTGGACTGACCTTCCTCACTGATTGCCCCTCACAGGTTATCCTGAGTTATTTCTGCTCATTCCCCTCTATCTCCTCTTGTGGCAATCCCCAGGGATCTAACCTTTGGCCTTGACTCTTTAACCTATATCTCGCCCCTCCTGCTCACCCTATCTCCACTTTCTCCCCTCACTTCCAGTGTTATGCAGATGACACCCAAACATTTTTCAAACTACCCTCTGTGTCTTTTCTGACTTCCTCTGTCATTCATTCCTGATTGCTTTTCCGCTAACCAGGGCCTCATTACAAGGTTGGAGGTAGCCATGGCGCTATTAGTGCCATGGCTACCCGCTTACCGCATACTGGGTGCGGGCTCCCTGAATGGGGAACTACCGGGCCATATCAACCTTGGAGGACCCGGTATTTCCCCATTCAGGGAACCCATCCCCATTCCCATTCGAGCCCCCATAGGGCTCAATGGAAATGGGGACCATGCTAATAATGGGGCCGTTAATAACAGAGTTATTATCGGGCCCGTTGTTAGCATGCTGGTCCATTAGCGGCTCCCGCTAAGGGCGCCTGGAAAAACCAGCCACCCTTCGCGTGACCCGCTGAAGTACCTCGTAATGCGGCGGTAAGTGGTTAATGGCACCCGCACCATTACCGGCGCCGTTAACCCCATACCGCCAACCTCGGAATGAGGCCCTTGGTCTACCAAAAATGATCTCTGTCTCAATGCCAGCAAGACTGACATTCTTCCCACAGGGACTCCTGTTCCCTCTTTTCTCCATTTTCTCTGGGCACCCTCGATGGGCTCTCCCCCATCCTAACTCTCAAAACAGAAACCTGGGAGTTATCTTTGACTCCTCTCTCTCCTTCATACCTCACATCTTGGACATTGCCAAGAAGGCCCATTTCCATCTCTACTTCCTCACTGGAACCCTCTCTTTCCTCATTTTTCCCCAGAAGTTTAATGTCTCCAAAGCTCTGGTACTCTCCAGGCTGGACTATTTTAACAGCCTCTTCCTTAATCTACCTTCTTTTTCTCTCTGCCCACTCCAGCTAATCCAGAATAGGACTGCATGACTTATCCTTGTCCTCAAGCCCACGGACCGCATCTCTCCAGCCCTATAATCTATACACTGGCTCCCGGTTGCTGAAAAGTTTACATTCAAATCCCTCTGCATCATCCATAAGGCTGTCTGGGTCTGGGGACCATGCTATCTGCAACTCGCTCTCACTAAATACTCTCCTTCCAGATCTCTCCAATCCTCCAACTCCAACTCTCTGCTTGTCAAGCGCTTCTCTAAGCAGAGAGTGTGTGGCCGTCCCCTTTTCTTGGCTGGCTCTCTCCTCTGGAACAGCCTCCCATTTCTCTCTGTCTTGAGCCGGATTTCCTCAAGATCCAAAAACACCTCAAGACTCTCCTCTTCTCCTCCTTCCCTCTCTCCATCCCATGCTAAACCCCTCAGTCACTGTGATTGGTGGCCTGGGCCCTTATGTGTCCTTCTGGGTCCTGGCCTCTTGTCTGATCTCCTGCAGCATCTGTCTGCCCCCTGCACTTGCCTTCAGGCACCACACGGCCTGTGTTGCCTCACAGGCTGAACCTATTTTATGGGCTGGTGACCCCTCCTCCAACTAGTGGTCACTGCCTGGCACTTAACTGTTGCCTTTGCAACTGGCTCTCTGGCACTTCACCCCTCTATGGAACCTCTAGCACTTACCCCCTTCCCCTTTCCCTTCTCGCTTTCTGCACGTGCATGATCCAAATGTTCACAAGGCCTAGTAGGATCGTTTCTATGTTTAGCTTATCTCTGTCATCATATTCCACTGTCCTGCTGTTTCCCTTGTTCCCTTCCCTTTGCCCTGTGGGCACTTTCAAACACAATTTCCTGATGTATAAGTGCCTTCCCAATGACCAATAAAATAAAACCCCAATGCCTCAGCACTTATCTATACGGGTGGTTCTGGAAGACAGCAACACCGGCTTGAAGGATAGCAGGTTTGTATGCTGATGGTCCTTCTGGTTTGTGACTAAGTACTTTCCAGGAGTAGAAGAGTCCTGGAAAGAAAGGATGAGGATATGTGAAGAGACACAGGAACATCCTGGGAAGGGATGATGTTAGGTCCTAAACCTCCTGGCAAGAGTTTTGGCAAGAAAGGACTGAAGCAAGGCCAGTGCTAAAAGTGTAGCAGAATTCATGAGGAATCCCATGCTAGCATTCACAAGTTTGCACATAGAGACTCACAAAAGAAATGATCTATATAGGTATGAGCAGCAACTCACAGGGCAGCAGGAATAGGGCCATAAAGAGCAGAGCATATTAGGGGTAGATGGAAAACGGAATGGTATATGTGTATGCTAGAAGCCTAATCTGGTGATGTAGGAACTTGGTGAGTGACTGAGGGAGAGTCAATCTGAAACAGGAGGACACTTATTCCAGTAGTGGATGCCTGAAATGTGGAGAGCAAGGAGGAAGAGGAATCATTTTCTTACTGGGGGGCTATACATACTAAGAATGGTTCCTGAAACTGCAGATCAAGAACAAGAGGACGGAATGGGACCTGATGAGAAGATAAGGCAGCTTCATATGTCGAGTGGCACAGCTCAGATGACGCAGCATATTCCTGGCATGGTGGCGAACCATTGGTGATGGGAAGGAAAATGCGTTTCCAAGAGAATATACTCACTCCCATGACCCTTTTGGAGCTGCACACAGAGAGCATCAATGTGTCCCTGTCTATGAAGCCCCTCACAGGAATGCATGCCGAGTGTGCCAGACAGACCATGTTTGTTGGCACAGGAAAGCTAGAAAAGAAAACATTGGTACCCAAAAGTTCTGGTTCTTGCATGACCCAACCCCCTTACTCCATACCCCATCTCCTAACATGTTTGGGTACTGCAATACATTCAGGCATGTTAATATAATTCATGGCTTCCCTTCAGCAAATATATACGGTGTTTCTCAGTTCTTTGGCCTTCTCCTAGTGCTTTGAACTTCATCTCTACCTATTACATACACAGGGATTTCTCAGAGATGTGGCCTTCTCCTACACCCAGTACATACACATGGTATTCTTTGACCCAGCTTTTTTTTTACCATATGGGACACCCTGCTATGGTTTCTGATTCTCAGTGCTTTAGCCTACTCCTCAGCCTAGTAAATACATGTGTTTTGGCCTTCTCCTACAGAATGCATGAGGGTTGTACTGCTGCTCCACAAGCAATTCCCACCCCATACTCCACACATTAATCCCCTACAGCCCCCCTCAAATGTTCCAACATGCTTTCTTAACTCTACCTAGGCTCTATTATTGATTTAAATCTACTTTAAAGGAAACTATCCTGCACATCATTTCACTAACAAGCTTGAGCCACTCATGTATCTTCAAATGTCAACCATCAAATGTCCCGAGTTTCTACGTGCTAGTCTTGGTATAGACATGAGGTTGAACCTCTTACATCAAACTTTGGGAGCACCACATACAGTTTAAAATGGTTAAATCTACTTAGAATGCTATGGCTTTAAGTTATGCTTGCACATTCCCACACATGCTTACCCGTAAGAAAGAATAATTCCATGAAATAAAGAGATGAGCTAACTCAAAGATTCAGTCCATGGGTAAGGGTCATACTCTGGTTAAATCACATTGAACGTATCAAGGCTGCCCATGTATGATAGTGGACAGCTCTGTTTGCCTGTCCTTGTATACCCTGTTTACATGGATAGAGAACATAGAGGTAATTACCCTGATTCATCGACAAACCATGACAAAAATAATAGAACAGTGATGAATATGCACATACATGGACAACTTTGTTTACCCATGGTACAATGGACAACCAAGGTTGCCTGTTCATATACAACCCTGTTAGATAGAAACAGACCATAGACACAATGGCCTAGATTCATGGACAGATTATGGACAAAAAGTCAATTGACAAAAAACTAAGACAGAACAGGAACAACCAAGTATATACATGAAAAGCCCTGTCTATACATGATACAAAGGAAAACTATGCAATGGAGTATTCAGCAAATCATCCTTAAATTATCCTAAAATGATCAGGAACAAAATTGATGTTAAATATCAACTAATTCTTAAGTTATCCTAAAATCCTGAACAACAAAAACAATTAACGGTGATGTCCTAAAGTAATAATCAAGTTACCTTATGATCTTTCCACCATCACCAGGAACAAACAGTTCATGGGGATGTTCTTTTTGTGATCATCAAATCGGCACATCATCAGGCACAATTCAGAAGCATTTTCAGATAACTTTAAATGTGTCCTAATGTCTGATTATGTGATAATGTGCCTCATCACAGGTAGGGCGGTCCTGAATTAATAGTGGTGGTAAACCGGCCACCACTGTTAATTCTGGACCGCCCGATCCCGACTCCTGCAGGCGGGAGGTGATGTTCCCACCAGGCCTGACGGTCTGACCTGGCGGGTTTAACGTCGCCCGCTAGCAGGCAGATGTGGAAACACGAGCACCATCACAAGATGGTGCCAGTGTTTCCACATCCCCATTCCCATTGAGTCCTATGGGGATTTACCGAATTTTGCCTCCGGAATTCTCGGGACACCGGGGTCGTAATGCCCTGGTATTTCCGGGAGTCACCGAGGCGGAATGGTAATACGAGTCCGGCGGTAACCAGGTGGTTTTACCGCCTCGGTTACTGGCGGACTCGTAATGAGGCCCAATGACTTCCAAATCAGTTAGATGATCATTGAATGACTCCAGGATTTTCACCATAGTAAAGCGTATTTTAGACCTGGCTGTTGATCTTCTTTCTCATTTTTGCACTTGTCCATCAGAGGCCACTGTTGAGCGAACCAAAAAGAAGATGACACCTGTTTCAGGCAGAACAAACCTGAAAAGGACCTAGGTTTTTTTGGAGAAAAAGAGGTTTGGGTCGTGCCCTTATAATATCCAATTAATGTATCAAAAAAGATCCCTACTCCTCTTGACTGTTACCACTTTTTTTACCCAGGAAAAAGAACCACCAGTTGTTATTCAAGACCTAGAAGACATACACAGACATTTTACACACAATGACTACACAACCATATTAAATATGAATGATATAGCAAGGATCAACACATTATATCACAACCCTTTATCTAATAATTACACATCAAATTTAACATTCTTAATTTATTTTTTAGAAAAAAGGGAGAGACATAAAATTCATTTGTATCATACATATCCAAAATAGTCAATAAAGTGACATGTGCAAAAACATTTGTTTCATACAAAATTCTCAAAATTTGAAATTCTGTTTACTCAAATGAACATCTAAACAGGGGTAATCTTACCCTCTAAAATAACACCAATATCTGCTAGCATTCTGTTAGATGAAAATTGTGAATATCTAGCGCATGCAAACTTAAACCATTAACGGGCACCAACATAAGGTCCCAATAATAGACCATTAATGTCTTATTCTAACTCTCTGCTAAGGTTTAGCAGTACAAAGATTACCAACATGATTCGTTCTTGTCCTTGTCAAGAACAAATTTCAGAACTTTTTCACAGGAAATTCTAATGTCATACGCATTTACTATAGATGTTCAGTATTTCCTCCTTGGATGTCGAGTGTCGAGGATTCCAAGTGGTGATTCTTTAGTTTAATCAATAAACCAATACCTAGGTGGACTGTCCAAACAGCTACCATTAGTGCTGTTATACATAGTTTACCACACAATTCCCCAAGGAGAAATGTGTACTGTAATTTGCTTATTGGGGTATGCGGTATGGCCATAGTGGTAAGTTTGAATAGGAAAGAATATTCTGCTTGCGGTTAGAGCCTGAAGTGGTTGACTAGATTACAACTTTATACGATGAGCATTAGCAAGGACCTGAAAGGGTGTTTTTGGAAATATGCCTTGTGTTTTATTTTTCCAAAGTGTAAGAATGTAAGTAGAAACACTAGTGCCTGGGTAGTGGGCCTGGCCCTCAAAAACACAACTGTGTACTCTGATTTGCTCATTGGGGAATGCGGCATGACCAAAGCCTATGCCACATGGATTTGGAGACTGGCCATGGTTGCAAACAATGAGCACAGGCCATTGGTTACATTATTAGGGTATAGTGTACACTGAGCTAGGATGCAGGGTAGGTGTTGTGGAAATATATATATATATATATATATATATATATATATATATATATATATATATATATATATATATATGTATATATATATATATATATATATTTATATATATATGAAAAAAGAAATTAATATACAGTGATGTAACACCATGAACCATTTTCACCATAAAAACATATTAAATGGACCGCAAAACATTGTTAAAGGGATATTACGGTTAAGATGCATCCCACCCCTGGGACTCCTCTGCTCCAATAGTTAGCCAGTGGCCTCCCACCTTGGCATCCCCTGGCATTTCCCTCCTTTTATATTTTTCTCTAGTATAAAATTGTCAATTATTCCCATTAGCATTGCACAAAATGATAATGGAAATGTTGGAGAATCTTGTTTAGTTCTATTTTTTTTGTTTAATGATTTGCATTAAGCATGTTTTTTACAAGTAATATAAACATAAGGTATTAACACTTTTTATTTATTAACAGTTCTATTTTTCACTGTAAAGGTGGTTGTTAAAGATTTTTTTTCTTTTTGCAGTTGGTGCCTCTTCTTTTTGCAGGAGAGGTCTGGAAGTAAGGAGGGGAGGGAAATGAGGGAAGAGGCACCAACCACAAATATGGAGGGGCAAATGTACAGGGGAAGATGTTGCACATGTGTTACATCTAAGGTAGGGGGCAGTGCTTCTCATGGTCCTTGATTTGCAGCTGTAAAAGCAATGCAAAATTGCTCTACCCTGCAGAGTGGTGTGTTGCAGTAATCAATTTTCCACTTCAACGGAGCCGGAGGTGGGTCCCGACCTGCAGTGCTGACTGATACCAGACGCTCGCCTCTCCTCCATACCCCATTCCATCACGAGGTAGGAGGATTGAGTGTGACTGAAGAAAAGAAAAAAAGCTGATTTAATTTTAATTTTGGAAAAAAGAAAACACCAAAGCTTTACATGCCTTCCATCCTACGGCATCCGCTCTTGCATGCCTGCTGCCCTCGTCACAGTGGGCTGAGAGCACAGTGGCTGCATTGAGTTTCATGGTGATGGTTTTTCAGTGCCAAACTTGTGGAAATGTAAAGATGGCCGCCGCCTTTCAGATTCAGTAAACGGTTTCCCCTCCACACTTTGGACTCCTCTTCCTCACCCAATTGGCCAGTGGCCACACTAATCTGGCCTATTGTGGCCCACCAGGCTTTAGCCAGCCCACAACTCAAATGCCCACCTTCTGAGGCCTCATCTATCAGCCTGACCATTTCCTCTTCACCTACAGTGCTGACTGATGCCAGATGCTCAGCTCTCCTCCATACCCCATTTCATAACAAGGATTGAGAAAAGAAAAAAAGCAAATTTAATTTGCACGGTGATGGTTTTTCAGTGCCGACGTTGTAGCAATTTAAAGATGGCCACCACCTTTCACATTCAGTAAGCGGCTTCCCCTCCACCCCATTGGCCAGTGGCCACATTAATCTGGCCTATTATAGACCAGCAGGCTTTAGCCAGCCCAAAACTCAAAGGCCCACCTTCTAAGGCCCTGTCTGTTTCCCTGTCCATTGCCTGACTGGGTCTGTGGGTCCACTCCTACACCCTCCAGCCCCATGTGCAATGTCGGCCCGGGGAGAACGCCACATTTCCGGGACACATGGGATTCAAATGAACGGTATTACCCAAATTGTTCGAACACAATTGTATTGGTTTGGTATATATTTTCTTTGTCAAGGTAAGGACATGTATCCCAGTCATATTTCGGTCATTTTTACATTTCTATCTATTTGCGATTACAGTACCCAATAGAGCTATGGTCATTGGTCTCATTGCTATTGACTTGAGTTTCAATTGTTATGCTATCAATAGATCTATTTATTTTCATCTGTGTCAATTGTCATCGAATTGCATCCTTCGGGGCTCCAGTCTATAATGTAAGCATGTTTCCTTTTTGTGCAAGACAGAACATCCAAGGGACGAGTCACATGTTCAGAGTTTAGTCACATCATTTAAAACATTTCTGTAATTTATGCAAATACTAAGCAGCACATGATGAACAGGTCTTGTTCCAGCGACCAAAACAAATCTTGCATTGAACATGGTATGGTTCATTTACTTTTTTATGACATTTTTATTCATCAAGGTTGTATAATAATCTTGATATTTACTTTTCAGAATTTTCAACAATGCCTGCCTGTTCGATTAGCGGTTGCCCTTCGAAGACCCATGCTAAATCTGAAGGCACTACAATGCATGTATTACCGAAAACTGTTGATCGAATAAGAGAATGGGTCAGACATTGCGGATATCCACTGGTTGAGCTGGAAAGGAGAGACCAACAAGTCTTAGAGGACAAGAGGGGTGATCGATACCGCATCTGCAGCCGGCACTTTTCCTCGAACATGTACGCCACATCTTGGGTAACAAAGAAGAATAAACGGCGAACGACACGAAAATTGCTCGCAAACGCTATTCCAACTCTATTCGTCCACATTCTGCCACTGGTGAGTCAAGTGTCCTGATTTAGCTTTAGGCCTTGCGATAGTGTGTAGGTAGACGAATGGATTAATTGATATTTTAGGTGTTGTGTCCCTTGTAATACTCCCTTGTAATACTTTCGATATTGATATGAGTGTATAGCTTTTTGATTAATGACATTTATCAATAAATTATTTTTCGATTTTACAACCCCCAAAGGAAATCTATTTATGGGCACATGGAACTGTACTATATTGCACATTTTCAATAGCATTATTCTCAAGTATTCTGTCAGTTTACATGGCAATTTTTTAATATTTGCATTTCATTATCAAACAATAATTTACCTTTACAACTGCTTGACTATCCACTGAAGCAAGAACATTCTAAATCTGTGACGTGCCCACAGTTATCAACCACTTCTAGCACGTATCAGGTAATCATACTTGGCTATTCCGCTACAGACTTGTTTTATGCATGTCAAGTAATAGTTTTTATGTATCGTGTGATTATTTTACCAATTGTTTGGTTAGTGCTTTACAATTGATATACACCTTAGTTGTCATCCCCTGGTGTTTGTATGCAGTTGTAATTAGTGTTATCCATACTAATGCAAGTACTGTCTTTCATGGAGATGCTGAAGAGTCCACCACATTGACAACAGCCCTAGATGTTCTTCAGCAGCACGAGGTATGGATACTGACAGCTCCATCGACCGTGATCATCAGGACTGGAACACTTGTCGTTTGATTGTTCTACACCATGTTTCATTCGTGGTTAGCCATTGATATGTACCTGTGCGGTTGACCCCAAGTGTGTGTTGTGTTTTCAATATTGTAATCCTTACTAATGCAAATACTATGTTTCAGGCAGTTATTGAAGCGTCAACCCACGCGCTTGATGCAGAGCCTGACATTCAAGTAATTCCAGGGGAAGTGGAAGCGGGACCATGCGGATACAAATCGGCGCAACAGCTTTCGGCAGTGCGCACCACATTTACAACATCCATAGATATTCTTCAGCAGCACGAGGTATGGATACTGACAGCTCCATCGAGCGTGATCATATAACGTGATTCCATTTACTATACTTTCTTCCCTATTAACGCAAGTACTGTGTTTCAGGGAGACGATGGAGCTTCCACTACAATCACAAGATCCCATTTAGATGATGCAGATGTAAAGAAATCGGAGAAATAAGTCGATTAAATCTGATCATATTTAAATATTCCTTGATTCTTTTAGACAATGCAACATTTGTGGTTATCTCTTTATATGTACCTGTGCTGTCGACCCCAAGTGTGTGTTATGTTTACAATACTGAAAACCATACTAACGCAAGTACTGAGTTTCAGGGAGTTGCTGATGCCTCCTCTTCAATACAATCATTCGTGGCAGTCCATACAGAGCCAGAGGTACGGATACTGACAGCTCCTTCGAACTAGGTCATCAGAGCTCGAATACTTGTCTTTTGATTGTTCCACACAATGTTTAAATTGTGTTTGGCTATTGAGATGTACCTGTGTGTTCGTCCTCACGTGTGTTTTATGCTAACAATATTTTGATACACAGTAATGAAAATACTATGTTTCAGGGAGTCGATGGAGTCTCATTCCGTGCTGTCTATGCGGATACAGAAAATATAGTCGTTGCAGCGCAAGAAGAAGGGGAGACATGCGGATACAAATCTGAGCAACAGCGTGCAGATGTTGAAGGTCGAGTCAAAAAAGTTGCAAAGAAAAGAAACAAAAATAAGGTTAGTTACAAACAGTTCATAACTCTAGAATTTTTTTGTGCTGGGGACTATTTTATGTTTTTTCCAGTCAATTGTACTATACTTTATCTTGTGTTTAAACTGAACATCCCTTTCCAATCTATCCTCTAGTTACCCGTGGGTGTCCGAACTATACATACACAGACAGTGGGCCTCATTACGACCCAGGCGGTAAGTTACCGCCTGGGCCGTGACTTTACCACCATGGCGTAAACTACGTTTACGCCATGGTGGTTGGCGGACTTACCGCCCCATTCCGACCTTGGAGGGGCGGTAAGTCCCCAATCCCCATTTACCCTTCCCCATTCCCATTTTTGCCCCATAGGGCATAATGGGAGTGGGGAAGGCGTTAATTACGCCACCGTAAATTACGGTGGCGTAATTAACTCCATGGTCCCTTAGCGCCATGGATTTTAACACCTGCTAAAAGCAGGTGTTAAAAGCGCCATGGCGCTAAGGGACCTCGTACTCAGGCGGTAAGGGTCGGCGCTGTTAACGCTGCCATTAACCCCTTACCGCCTGGGTCGTAATGAGGCCCAGTGAAGCGAATGAGAGATGTTGCTTGCCAGACCATTTACACTATGGAGGAACTATTAATTCAGATGTGGCATGTTGAGACTCGACTACATTGGCCAGAACATGAAATGAATGTGTCCGGAGAATCCAGCAAAGTTGTATTGGACCATTGCCACAGTGCGACCGCACCACCACAACAACATGATACTGGATGTATTGAAGATAGCTCTGAAGTAGTCGCAGATCAATTCAAACAATCTACACCCGTCAAAAAATTGCCACCAAAAAAGCTGTCGACATGACATTGTTGTGTTCTCCCATCAATGTTGAAGTAGCAGATGTTGAAATGACAGAGAATGAACCAGCAGCAGAATTCACTGATGCATCAGAACTTGATAGCAGCGATATTTCTTTCAAATGTGGTGATATGTCCTCAATGTCACAGGCCGAAACAACTTTGATGCCGGATGACAGTCTTATGAAAGAGGGCAAATACATAGTATCCGACAGTTGTTTGATGAATATTATAAGTATGCTGAAATGTGGGCATTCCGTTAGTGGGAAAGTATGTGGGAAGCCATTGATCGTGTTACTCGTAAAAAAAAGGCAGTAACGTCAAAATAAATGCCGCCTGTAGATTAAATCATACGTTCTCATGGTCTGCACAACCGATGCTGGGGAAACTGCCAGCAGGCAATCTACTGTGTGCAGCTGCATCACTTTTTAGTGGGTCCAGTTTTAGAAAGTTAGAGGCTTTCTTTCAGTTTGTGGGACTCCATTTCATTTCAAAAACGCAGTATTACCAATACCAACATGATTATCTGTTTCCGGCCCTTAGTGATGCTTGGAAAATTGAACAATTGTCTCTAGCAAGTACATTCGAAGGCAAACGATTCAGGCTAGCCGGTGATGCACAGTGGACAGCCCTGTATTTTCTGCCAAGTACTGCACATACCACTTTCAGGACATGGATAGTAAGAAAATTGTGAGTTCGGTGGTCGTGCAGGTAACACAATGTACATCCTCAGTGGCCATGGAGAAACTAGGATTTATAAAATCAGTGGAATATCTACAATCGAGGGGAATGTACATCGACCTCATAGCCACGGACAAACATGTTTCAATTGCCAAGACAATGAGAGAGCAGTTCCCACATATTAAACATCAATTTGACGTAGGGCATCTTGCTAAATCAATCAATAAGAAAATCTCGGTTGCAGGGAAAAAAAACGTTTGGAAAGTATTTCAGAGTGGTCCCAGTCTATCAGCAACCATCTTTGGTGGAGCTCCAAAACTTGTGAAGGGTCAGTGGAAATACTACTTGAAAAATGCCGTTCACTGATGCACCACTGTACCAACGTGCACCGCTGGTCAGAAAACCTACATTTCCACCAATGTGAACATGGCCCTTTGTCCCCAGTGGAGGCACGGAAGAAGAAGTGGTTGATTCCATCTTCACCGACACACAAAGCCATTGCGAAGATTGTTTTCGATAAAACTCTATCAAGAGATTTGAGGGGACTGACAGAATTCTGTCACACAGGAGGTTTGGAGGTGTTCCACAATATGTGCCTAAAGTACAGGCCAAAGCGCTTGCATTTCAGCATACAGACATAGGACTCTACTTGCTGGCTTGGCCCATAACGAGAATCTCGGCCGTGAACAATCTAGGACTACAGGTAATTTAAGGATGCCTCGCTACACTAAGGCCTTTTCAAAAAGAAGTAAGCAATGGGTGATCAAACCAGTCTATGAGGAAATGGAGTTCGACTTTGTCAAAAGCCTTATTGTTGCTGTATTAGAGAAGCACAGATATGGAATTTTGAACGTTTCTGTGCAGAGCACTGATCCATTGCCACCAAACATTGCCACTGTGCCATGTCCATCCAAACGAGAGCTGGTTGTGAAGTACAAATCCCGGTTTAAATAATTGTAATACGATTGTCTTTTTGTATATAAATGTTATTGTACAGTGTACATACAAAGTATGCTAACCCTAACCCATACCTTCACCATCCTGGGTGGCGAGCAACCTGGGTGTCATCTTTGAATTCTCTCTCTATTCACCTCATATTGCTGACCTTGTCTATATGTGTATGTATTTATTTTTGTTGATGTAACTAATTTTCGCAATCTCATGTAAATGCTGCGGGCTGTTAACTGAGGGGAGGATTGCATATTGCAAAGAATAAAACAAACAAACAATCTCACTTTCAACTCAACTCCTCGGGTACTTTATACTTTCCCTGGCCTTCCCCAAAAAATTAAAAGTCTCAATAGTTATGGTTCTTTGGGGCTGCAAAGCTCGCAGACAACGAGGACAAAACTGGGGGCCTTAGAACGCGCCAAGCGAGCCGTTGCAGATGGGAGAGAAGCCAGTTCGCATTTGCACATTGAGGCGCAGTACATAGATGGATTTAAAACTTCAAGTTCTCATAGATGGCTTTACTACGCGATGTTGCAAAGAAAGAATGTATGCTCATTTCTAGTGAAGGTCAGCGGCTTTGATTTTCAGCTCGCTGGCCTGAAGAGGCCCACAACTCGCACTGGCAGTATAAGGTTCTATTGTTTTTTGACCTTGAGAGACAGGGACAATGCCTGAAAGAACTTCATTTGAAGGGGGGGGTGCAATAATGTAAGAGACGATAAGGCAGAAAATTCTGAAACTAGACCGAGTTTCACGTTAGTTCAGTATACGAGTGGGATTTACGGTCTGCATTCCGTAGAGACACAATAGAAATTGCAAATATAATGTAAGTAACTCTTTAGACGCTTTTATACCGGAATGAGGAATTAATGAATGAATGCATGAATAAATGAATGAGTGAAGAGCTAGGAAAACGTTTGTTGGATCGTCCTTGTAGCGGGCACATGGGCATGCAGGTCCACATTCCACACGCATGTAGACAAACAGTCGTTTCTCATTGTGTGCTAACCTCGATTTATTTAGTTTTTTCGCATTGATTTTAGAGCCGAACATACTCCATTGCACTATCCTTGAAAGCAAATAGTTTCAGCTCGGCCGTATTAATAAAGATCGGCTGGCGAGACTAATTATAATTTTTATGTTTTCAAAACAGGTATATCCTTCCCTACTGCTACTGCCACCAGTTTCAGACCCCGGCAGACGGCTTCTTCAACCGCCAGCTGCAGCTTCTTGTCAACAACTGCACCACTTTGACGATCTTATGGGACGATCGCCAAGGGCCCATATGCCCTTACGCGGTACTAGCGGCTAGATGCAACATATCAACCTTTACGCTGGCCTAGTGCCTACTTGATGGAACAGCCTTGCGGTTCACCGTGCGACCAAAGTGCTTCTTTTAACGAAAACCAACACCCTGTGTACCATAAAGGAACAGCGCGTGACTCACGATAAAACAGAACAGTTTTTGCGGATAGAGATAAAAGAAAATAAATGGCATACCGAGTTAATATGGCAATTGCTGAATATTCTATAAACATTTAATGTCAAATAAATATACTTTACCAAATGTACAGTGTTGCAGTTTGATTTTAAAGTACAGTTTCATATTCCGAATTGTGGCGCGCTGTATTGTGAGTTGATCTGTGTTGGTTTCCGGGTTCTGTGTGAAGTCGCGTAGAAGACGACTGGGCGCGTTTGCCTATGCAGCACAGTAACATCACGGAGAGAGGCGGGGAATATGAATGTTTTGATAATGTCAGGCTCAGGGGCGGGGGATATGATTTAGTGCCGCAAAAGCAGGTCAGCCAGGGCAATGGGGGAAATGATAGGATTATCACAAAATGGCAGCTCCCTGATGCCTGTTTTCGCGTGCGTTTAATGGACGAAAACTCGGGTAAGGTCCATAGGAAATTTTTCTAAAATCGAGCGACTTAGTCTTACAAACACATGGCCGACCCGTAGGGTCAATAACATTTTTTTACCAAACCATTTCTTTAAGTACTCCCTTGTGCACCCTCTGCTCAAAAAAACACTCTGCCGACCCCTCCTTTCTGGCAAACTAACGCCCTATCTCCATCACTCCTTTTCTGGGCAAACCCCTGGAGGGGTTGGCTATCCCTTGGCTGACCCTCCACACTGAATCCATTGGTTGCTTTCATGGCCATCAATCTGGCTTCAGAGCATCCAGTTATCCAGTTGCACCGAAACTGCTCTTCTGAACACCCGTGAAGACCTGCTCTCAAATCTTGACACTAACACCCCCTCTGTCCTCATTTTCCTTGATCTCTCCTCTGCCTTTGACATGGTCAACCACAACATCCTGATCTCATTTCTCTGTGAAACAATGGGAATCATGGGTCAGGCTCTGGAGTGGTTAACCTCTTTTCTCTCTGACTGCCCATCTCAGGTGGAACTCTGAACCTTTCTCTCAGCTATAGCTCTCTCAACATGTGTCATTCGCCAGGGATCTAACCTAGCCCCCTGGTTCTTCAATGCCTATATGGCTGCCCTGGCACGTGTAATCTCCATTTTCACTTCTAACTTCCAGTGTTACGCGTATGACACGCAACTTTCTTTCAGGCTACCCTCAGCCACCTCCTCCTCGCTCATATCTGACTGCCTATCCACTATTCAGTCCAGGTGTGCTGCAAATGACATCTGTCCCAATGCCAGTAAGACTGAGATTGTTTGCATTGGGACCCATGCACCTGCTTTCCCACTTTCACTTTGGCCGGCCACGCTTGGCCTTGCGCCCGCACCCACCTGCGAGGCAAGAAACTGTAGGGTCATTTTTGACTCCACTCTCTCCTTCTCCTGTCACATTTCAGACATCTCTAAAAAGTCTAACTACCAGCTACACCTCGGCAGAGGTACTCTACCTTTTCTCACTTTCCCCCAACTGCTCACTGTTTCCAGAGCCTTTGTTATCTCTAGGCTGGACTATTGCATCAGCCTCTTCCTCAACCTCCCTTCTTCTGCGCTGCACCCTCTGAAACTCATCCAGAACAGAACGGCAAGACTTATCCTTGGCCTCTAGCCCGGAGACCACATCTCTGTGGCACTGACATCTCTTCACTGGCTCCCCGTGGCTGCAAGGATCAAGTTCAAGACCCTCCGCATTATTCACATGGCTTTCTGGGGCATGGGACCTATTTATTTATTTTATTTATTTATATTTATATTCACTAAAAAAAAACCTTGTTAAGGGGACGTTATGGTTATGTTGCGCTACTAAAAACCTGTGAAATAGCCTTAACAAAACTTTATAAACTTCACATTATGGTTCCAAGTAAAACTGAAAAACCCCTGAAATTCGGCAATTATGGTAGCCTAGGTAACCATAACTGCCCACACCACTGTGCACTGCTAACACTAACACCCAGGACATCAAAGATGACATCACAAATGTCATTGATGACATCACTGATGACATGACGTGTGTTTACCTTACAGACAAGGGGTTGTGAATGAAAGTTTGGCAAAAAAGTATCAGGGGTTATCGGGACATGTGTAAAAAAGTGTATACTTCATCGCGTAATGTTGTGTTGTAAATAAAATTCCATTACAGTGTTCTTTCTAGTAGAGGAACCTACTCATACATAAATGTTGGTATAGGCTGCAGCATACACCACAAAGGTGCTATGTTTGTATTTTCCAAACTTGTATAATAAAACAGTGATTGCTTCAGTATGAGCCTTTTTTGGTCTGTGAAATATGTACTAAGTTGCTAATAATTCATCACATACTACCTATTTCTAGTAATACCTACAAAACATAAACGGAGTATAATTCATACAAATATGAGGGTTATATGTGGGGAGAAAAGTAAGCAAACAGGAGGCAGTGTCATTAGCAACTGTGTATAATCTACATGATTGTATTCACGCACAAAAATGTTAGCTGTGTTGCAGGCCTACTTCTTCCCCTATATATGCACATCATAAGATGGGATTGAAATGTAAGTAAAATATTGTAAGAACATGTGAGAATAGCAATATCTATAAATGTAATACCTTTTGAAAGTTAGGTTTCTGACTGTCATTAAATAAAACCACCTTGCCTAGATATGGCAGTGAAGAGAAACGAAGGGGCTACACATGTCATGTCATCAGTGATGTCATCAATGACATTTGTGATGTCATATTTGATGTCATGGGTGTTAGTGTTAGCAGTGCACAGTGGTGTGGGCAGTTATGGTTGACTAGGCTACCATAACTGGCGAACTTCAGAGGTTTTTCGTTTTACTTGGAACCATAATGTGACGTTTATAAAGTTTTGTTAAGGGAATTTCACAGGTTTTTAGTAGCGCAACTTAACCATAATGTCCCCTAAACAAAGTTTTTTTTGGTGTGAATTTCACAAGTTTTTTGAAGAGGAACCTAATCATAACATGGCGTTAATAAAGTTTTTTTGCTCAAAATACACTATCATCATGTGATCATGGGAGATATATTGTATAATCTGCTTACTTTATATACATGTAACGTAGAACGAACAGAACCCCCTTGCTCTTCATATTTGAAAGGCACGGACTGAACGCCTGTCTAGAGACAGGCGCGGACTAGACGAACAACACCCAAACAGTCAGGGGGTATCTGAAATTGTACTAATGTTTTACACAAAAAATTCGTAACTTAGAAAAAGGACACACAAAGACATTATAAGTACTAGTATATAAATAGGGAAATCTAAACGTCTGAAACAAAAACATGCATTTAATGACCATGTGAAATGAAATGGATCATACCATAAAAAAAAAATGTATGCATTCAACGTTATTACCTCACAGAAACTCTGCAGCCAGGACCGACAGTAGACGCACGCACTACAACCAACACAAATTACAAGAAAATAGTAAGTGACCTTCTTTTATGTGCGTGTACTTTTTTTGCTATGACAGAAAAAATAATGTTGTTTTCTTATTTTGACACAGAAATGTGCAGTACTTTGGAGTGGCTCGAGGAAAATTTCCTGCATGGGGAAATGTCAGAAGATAGCGTTAATAATGGTACACAGTGCTCTGCATATGCAAATTAATGGTGAGTATTGTATGGTCATTTAACATATATATATTTATTTTTAACGGACCAGGAAAAAAAAGAAGAAAGGCCAACAAACAACACAGAGGAAGACAGGCTGAAAAGAATAGAACTTAAAATGGACACACTGAGTGACAACTTTAATAGTTTAAGGCAATTTGTGGAGGAGTTTGTGAGAGGAAAAATACGTTACCACTGTCCCACCTGTACCTGCCTCCCTTCTCCATTTGCTAGTGAACCATCCCCAAACCTTCAAGGAGAAAATAGACGTTTTGATGAAACATCCATTCCTTCTTCCCCTCACAAATCATCTCCTGACAATCAGCCTGTGCTGAACCCTAATTCCCCTATATTTGTGTCAGTATCTGCTTCCCCCGGTATTTCTGTTGATTAAAGGGTGTATGTGTTTTTAGAAAGTTTTTGTATATTTACTGTAGTCGAACTGTTTGAGGATTTCTTTTTTTTTTTAAAAGACTTAAAATGTTCGCTAACAGCACGCCTGTTCGAGCTAGCCGTAAGCAATAGAATATGGATGTTCTAACGCCAATACAGCTACCCGTACCAATGCCACCCAAGATGAAAGTGATCTTAGAACGCACCATCTGTGCAGGTTATGCGTAAATTAACAGAATGGGACGTCCTAAGGACTTTGTACCTCTCCGTACCACTCACAAACGAGATAAAACATGTTCCTAGAACACACCAGGAGGAGGGATTGTCTGTAAAAGAGCAAAGTGGTAGTGTCATAAGGATACTATAACCGTCCGTATCGTCCGCAGCCAAAATGGAACCGTCCGTAGAACAGGCAAGATGGTCGGCATGTTCGTAGTCAAACAAATGCAGGTGTCCTAAGGACCCTGGAACTGTCCGTACAGTCATCAGATCATGTACGCACATGCGCAGTACACCCATAAGTACTGCTAACAGCGCGCCTGTCCCTAACTGTCCGTCTCACTTGTGTCAGACTTTTAATTAGTTTCAGGACCTGAACACTGTCCATAGAAAACTGGCGTGCATGCGCACGTCCGTTACTCTGGATTTGCTGTCCACCGGGTAGGCATTTCCCACGCGGATGTGTTCGGGACATCATCATGTGACCGCACCCACGCTGAGCGTGTGGACTAATTTGCGCAGTTTGTCTGCTTCCCGCGATATTGCAAAAGAAGATATGCATGCATCAAATAATATTTTGCAGTATAAAATCACCATCTCACATGTCGCATACAGTAGATCTACCTGAGAACGTGTCATTTAGAATTTTTGCAACGCTTTTGAGTGATCAATATGGTCACGAGTCGCACCCCTCCGCCCGTACAAATAGCCACACCCCGAGCTCATCTTCATTGTGCTTCTGGCTATAGCTGTTAGAGGTGTGCTGCCTTTAGTGCTGTAGCGACCATTAGGTAACTAATCCTTATGGCATCCATGGCTACTGTTGCTTCATTAGCCTCAGCACTACCCCCAAACCCTCCACCGCCACCACCTCCCCAAGGGCCTGCAGAGGGATATACGGGTGAGGATATAGAGATGGAGGAAGAAGAGGAAGAAGAGAATGAGGTGGAGGAACTCCGCACTACTAACACTCGGCAGGAGTCGTGGGTGTGATGGTTGTTTTCTGTTTTAGGGAACGTACCGAAAGCATGTGCAAACTTTGTCAGGTGTAACCGGTGCCAGTTGGTGCTCAGTCACGGGAGACCTGGTGCGTACAGCTTTGGTACGACAACCATGAAGCGACACCTAACTTCCTTCCACAGTGCGGACATGAGCAAGGTGGTGCCATGCAAAGAATGAAGTAGATTGATTTCCTCCACAGCATCCTCCGTGTCCGATCCTCTCACCACAAGAGACACTCCTGTGGGGGAGCGCATCCCTCCAGCTGCCTCCCAAGCCATTCGCAATGCTGTTGACCCTTACCTTTCGAGGGTCACAATATTGTGTGTGTATTGTGATGCAGTACTTTGCAGGGGAGAGAGTCTGCTAATTGCTTTTGAGGCTACGGTCACTGAGAACCAGAAGAACTGCTCCATACCTAAGTAAAGGCCACCCTATATCTTTCTCTCTGCACCTGCCCCTTCTTATCCCCGTGGTTGGTGTCCCTTCCTTACCCTCCTTTGCCTTCCTCTCCTAGTGTCTCGTGTCATCAAAAGTAGTAAACTGGAAAACTACAAAAATTAATAAAAATGCTCTTTTCAGAGCCGCCTTTCGCAGTTAAAGAATAGAACTATCAAGTGACGGTTGTAGGCCCCCGCGCATTTTTTGAAAGGTCCACGGGCAGTCGTAGGACACACAAAGTAAGCTTAACAAAACCAATGGACTTTTTGCTGGGAGTAAGTGGTGGCTCTGAAAAGAGCATTTCGGTGGTGGTGTGTGTCCCTCAAAAAATGTAGCTTAGAAAAAACGGATTGTCACATACGTGACTATGATGTCAAAAAAAGTGAATGCTGTATGATGCGAGTAAAGTGAATGCTGATATTCCTTGCATTTTAGAATACAATAGACTACGTTCACTGTACAGTCCCCATCTCAAACAACATCCTGTTCCAGAAAAAGTAAAACGTGGTAAAAGAAAACAAATTGAAACAGAAATGCAACAGAATCTCACAGCAAATCCTTCAAAGTAAACAAAGGAAGGTAAAGGTTCCACAAGTACCACAAGCAAAGAAGAACCTATTAGGGAAAGTAAACCAGGTACATTTTCAAAGAAGGAAGACAAACTCTGAATAAAGCACTCAGATACAGAATAAGCTGGTCCATTCAAATTTGCAAATGAAACTGGTGTAAGTTGCTATGCAAATGTAGCAATAAATATTCTATTGCAATTGCCACCAATTGTTAACAAAATTTACTTACACAGTACAGACCAATTGTGTTTACAAATGTTAGTCCTTCATAGAAACGCAACAAACAATCCTGACAACACGTACAGTGTTCATGGAATAAGACAAGAATTGGACTACTGTGCTGGAAAAGTGAAATTCACTATAAACTCAAAAGAAGATCCACAAGAATGTCTAATGTACTTACTACAAGTACTGGAAAACAAAAGTATACCTATAAATGAAATCTTCTAGATTTCATATATGTGGAAACATACATGCACTCTCTGTAGCAATGTGATACAGGAACAAATCACACATGAGTGCTTTGTGTATGTATCCATACCTAATTGTGAATCCATTCCATTTCAGAATCTTGTACAGAATGCAAACCATGGCAGATTATGTACTATGTGTAATTCAGACAATCGCTCCACCTTACTAATACAAACACATAGTAAGTACATAATACTTATGCTGCTACGTTATAAAGCAGTTGGTACCAAAAACAACTGCAAGCTGACTGGATTCACACACGGTCAAGTGTCACTTGGAAAGAAAACCTTTACAACAGTAGGTATAATCTAGCATGCAGGAGCAACAACCAATGCAGGTCACTACACTGCATACATTAAAAAGAAATATGGATGGGTGGAATGTAATGACAGCACCATTACTCTAAAGCAGAGATTACCAGCTAATCTTACAAATGCATATTTAATCTTCTTGAAGCCAAAGTTTAATAACTAATGTGTACTTCTACATTACCAAAAAACGAAGTGAAAGACTACAAACAGTATACACCATCAGGTATCTAACTGCCCAAGACTGTATAGGGCACAGATAAATGAATACCACACAACCGTAACAATGAATTCATAGTTAAAATATGACAACAGGTATCTAGCTGTTGTTAAAAATTGGCAACAAGGCAACAAACATAACATTAAGCAGAAAGAACAAAGAAACACTCAAAGAAAACAAAGAAATAGTTTGTAGTATAGCAAATTAAGTTTTTTTTTAATCCAACAAGGATTTTTTTTCCCCTAGACCCAAGGAATAGAAAAACAAACACAGAAACTGAGCACAATGCACAGTACACTGGTTTGTGAACTAAATATGAGGGTAAAAAAAAACTGAACTATCTATTATACTTTTCGAAAAATCTTTATAAAATGCAAACACTAACATGCTTTTTTCTTTTATCACAGAAATTTAAAAAGGCTACTTTCGGCAAGTAGTGCAATCATGTAACACATGTATGGATTCTGAACAAATTAAAGAGTAAGTATAATAACAGCCATTTCATACATATGCGAATGTACACAGCTAATCTATGGCAGTAATATGGTGCAGTGCCTGCAGGCTGGGCCTAGCATCTTTGATGAACAATCTACCACCTACACCCTACAGCAAGAAAGACTATAGGTCCTACCCACAACCATCACTCCATATAAAAGCCATGGTGCTTCTATTTTCACTACTTCTAAATTTAGTTTTCGGTGCATGGTCTGCAACCATGTAGCCAAGACACTACAACGTGCACACAACCACTGCACCACACCACGCCCATGTTCACTCATAACCTCACTGCTTATGACTTCAGCCCAGAACCACCAAAGCATATCGCAACCATTTTGGCATCTAATTTCAGTACATATAAACTTAGTTTTGGGAGCAGGGCCTTCGGCCATGCTCCCAAAACGGTACGCCCTCCCCACAACCACCTGAGCAATGTTTCATAGTACAAGTGTACCTATACCTGTGCTATGCTGCAGTACTTGTGCCCACAGGTTACAGACTTGGCTGTAAGTCCATAGATTTCTCAATGTATGGGTATGCAGTATATAAAAACCATAGTGGGTTACATCTGCAGTGCTTATAACTTCGTTCTTGGCTGCATGCTCTTCGGCCATGCACCAAAGACTCTACGTCTGGGCCACAACTACCACACCATATCATACCCATTGTGCTTTTAACAACACTACGTATGAATGTGCTGTTGGGTGCATGCACCCATGACTGCAGGCCCTCCCCACAGCCACCTGAGTGATGGTCAATACTACGGGTGTATCTATAGCTGTGATATGCTGCAGTGGTTGTGGCAAGGGCCTAAAGTCTTAGGTGTATGTCCATACATATTTCAATGTGTGGGTATGAAGTGGTTTATAGTTCCAGTGTTTACAACTCTACACACTCCCCACAACCGTATGAGCGATAACGAATACTACAGGTGTACCCATTGCTGTGACATGCTGCGGCGGTTGTGGACAGGGCCTAAAGCTTTGGAAGCATGGCATACGGCCTACAGCCTGCAGGCATGCACCCAAGAGTCTACAGCCTGCCCACACCTACCAGATACATACTCGATTGTATGGGAGTCATGTATGAATATGATATGCTGCAGTGGTTGTGGGCAGAGTGTACATACTTCGGTATAAGGCATACAGCCTGCAGCCATACATGCAAAAGTCTATGGGCCTCATTACGAGGTGGGTGGTAAGGGATTACCAGCACCGGTAAGGGCACCGGTGCCGGTAATCCCTTACCACCCTACTACGAGTTCCCTTTGCGGGTCCTCCCTTAACGCCTGGTTTTTCCAGGGACAGGACCCGCAAAGGGACTTTAGAGCTAATAACGGTATCGCAATTTGCGGTACCGTTTTTAGCACCTTCCCCATTCCGATTGAGTCCTATGGAGGCTCAAATGGGAATGGGGAAGGCCCTGCTGAATGGGGAATTACCGGTCCCGCCAACCTTGGAATGGACCGGTAATTGCTCCATTCACCAGGGCGGAGTCGGTAAGGTTTTGGAGGCAGCCATGGCGCTAATAGCACCATGGTTTCCTCCAACCTCGTAATGAGGCCCTATGTCTTGCCCACAACCACCGTAGTATGTAAAACCCATGTTGGCTGATAGGTTAAGAGGTTATAACTTTTTTGTTGGTCCAAGAATGCAGGGCCTCCCCACAACCACCTCAGTGATGTGCAACACTACAGGTGTGTCTATAGGTGTGTATGCAGCAGTGGATGTGGCGAGAGTATAGACTCTTACCTGTATATCCATAGATATTGCAATGTATGGGTGTGCAGTAGCTTATTACTGTCATGCTTACCACTTTGTTCTTTGGTGCATGGCCTTCGCCATGCACCCAAATCTGTGCACACTCTTCACAACCATCTAACCCATTAGCAATACTACAGTTGTATCCATGGGTGTGACATGCTGCGGTGGTTGTGGCCAGGGCCTACAATCTTGGAAGTATGGCCTTCGGCCTATGGCCTACGGCCATGCACCCAAAACTCTAGGCCCTGGCCACAACCACCACAGCACATTACACCCATGCTTGCTTATACATGAGTAACAATGAAACATTATAGCTGTAGCATGTACTCATTTTGTACCCAGGACTCAAGGCCCTGCCCACACCTACCAGATACATAATAGAATGTATGAGTGTGATGTATGAATGTGATATCCTGCACTGCTTGTGGGCAGGTTCTACAGTCTTTGGTGTATGGCCTACAGCCTGCAACCATGCATCTCACTCACCCCCTTTCGACTGTACGTTGACGATTGCTAACATTTTCTGCACCATGTATGTACCTTTATCCTCATGTAATTATCTACGACATTGCTACACCTGATGTAAGCAGTAAGCAATGACTTGTGCATGTAACCAAGTTCCTCCTATGTAACCGCGCCTCCATGCATACGGGCTGCTAGTACGCTATTATTACACAGCCATGTAGATCATCTGTCTATTCTCCCTTATCTTCACCCCTTAATTTGAACTGGTAAAACTGCAGAATCGGCATCAGGCCTATTTTCTGTATCTCCAACTGTTAAATGTATTTTACACACTTACTCTGCCTGCCCAGACTATTATCATCTCAGAATTTGAAGGGCTCTGAGCGACTGTTGTTTTTTCCCCTGTTCCCACCATCCTTGAGCGCTTTGAAACACTTGCCTGTGTATAGGCGCTTTTTAAATAAATACCATAACATACCATACAGAGAACTGTTGTCTTCAAAAGATATGGATCAACAACCTCTTTTATCAATTGCAAGGTAGCTGGTGGGATTTTGTGTCCCATATAAGTAGGCTGTGTAGTTATAGTATTGGTTGAGGAAGATGCTGTAGAGGAGGTCCCAAGCACGACCCGCATTCCAACCGTCCATTTTGGAGCACAAGGAACATTCACGCCGAAATATGTGACGTATGATGAGCAAATAAACGAACATAGAGCCGTAGTGGGGCTTTGTCCAGTACCTATCAAAAGAACAGCACCTGTTGAAGTACCGACACCTAAGAAAACGTGGACAGTAAGGTACCCATTGAGGTAGCCATATCGACAAATGAACAAAATGAAGAGTGTCAGAGCACAGTCCCTGAAGAAGCTAAAAAGATACTAAAGGAAGACGAATGGTGACGTCACAAGAACCCAGTCTGACTCACACATAGGAGATATGACGACCTGCAAATGATTAAAAGAGACAAAACACCATGGATAAGGGATATCATGAACCTAAAAGTAAAATAACAATGTCAAAATGTCTGAATCTTATGCCATGAGCATGATGAAGATATTCAGTTAGTTTACACATTTACATATGTATGGAACTGCAAGAAGCAAAGAATCATGAGGCTTGCTTATGCTTAGTAGTAAGATAAATTGCAGCAAGCGCCACCTATGCATATCTACCTCAAAAGGAGCACCTTATATAAGTATACTTCCACTATGCACAAGAGCAGAATCAACCAAAGGTTACTAAAGGTCTCAGGAGAAGAGCCCCGCAGCAAGCAAATCAAAACCTAAAGACAGAAAGAGACTCAGACTCATGCAAATCGTGCCAAGAAGCCAAGGTCGTATCGGCTGAAATAGACCACCAGTGGATACAATTAACGAAGAGAAGAACAGAGTATCCTGTTCAGAAAGGTCAAGATAAGCCACAGAAGGCAGATGGATGGCAAAATTAAATCAAATACACCATGAAGAATAGGACGATTTCACAGTGTCTGAATCACATGACCAACCAAGCGAGAAGGGATGAAACTTTCACACCTACAAGTGGCCTTGTGCCATGCACAGATATCTCAACTTTACCAGACCGAGATTCAGTCTCGAGACCAACCACAAAGAAATAATTGACACATGACCACTGAGGTGATGATTGATTGTAGTAATAATTGGAGGCAGGCTGGGTGTGCAGGCGAGCTCCCTACACCCGGCTGGCTATTCTGCATGCTGCTAAACTATTGAAAAAGTATGAGTGGGGTTGTTGCCAACCCAATCATAATGGACCAAGTAATCTAGGGTCCTATAGTTAGTAGAACCAATGAGACGTCATACTTTTAGTGACGTCTACAGTAGCCATTTTGACAGTGTTTGTCCAATCCTCTCACTCCATTACCATATACAGATATTGTACCTATATTAAAGTTACCTTCCTAGAACCAGTAGAATCGCATGCAACATTTTAAGCGTTACACATCAGTGATGACTAGTTTATAGTATAAATTATGTGTTTTTTATGAAGTTCGTTGGAGTTGTTGAAGCGAGAAGGAAGATTGAGCGATTGCTGTTATTCATGAACTCCCCGTTTTTTGTACTTGTCATAAAACGGACTCCCTTTGCCAAACCATTGAGTTGCCATTATTGATTTGATGCTATAGTATTAATCTGCATCCCCATCCATCTCACAGGTGCTGCTACTTATCTTAACGTGCTATTGGGCAACCCCCAGCTTTATGGGCTGGTTGGGGTCTTAGTGCACACTTGGTAGCAGAGGATGGTTTAACGATTATCGAATAGATAAGACACCCATTGACCAGCAACATAAAGTAACTCTAGGTCCTCTGCAATATCACATGTCATTTGCCATCCGGCTAAGTAGACCCAGAAACTCCCCGTATGTAGTGGCTAGACTAAATTGTAAAACCTGCATGTTGAGGTCTAACGGAACCTGTGTTTTCACCCAAAAACCCCTTCCCACTTCTACGAGCAGCCGATCGAGCGAAAAGCAGGAGAGGCAGTGACGAAGGCGGTGATCCCGAGGATCCAGAGAGGAAAACATGCAAATGGTGAGTGAAAAAGACTAAACGCTTTGGCAAAAAGTTGCATGCCTTAGAACAAGTAAGGGAAGGTTACGGAGTGAGGCGGGACAAAAAATAAAGTTAGAGGTAGAGTAGAATGTATATATATATATATATATATATATATATAGATATATAGATATATATATAAGGGGAAGGAAATAGTGACTGGAGGGTGACCAAGAAATAGATAAAGGTACGGGGAGGATACCAGAGCAATAGAGAGAGGATACCAGGAGGATACCTGAGCAGAGAGAGGAGGAAGAAGCCTGCATTCAAAGTCCTGAAAAAATAGGGCACAGTAGAAATCCAGAATTGATGAAACAAGCAATCTGCAAGGGATGGGCTTACATTCCATGTCGGAACAATAATAGGGGCAGGAGATTTGTGTAGCCGGCCGTAGTCTGTCTAGTCTGACATGTCTGTCTTGTGTTTTTTTTTCTTTTCTCTGACGTCATAGAACAAGAAATTGTTTAGGAGGAATTAGCACGAAAATTACGCGATTGTTTAGCTAAGATATTGTATCATATGAATTGATGGTTGTTGTTTGAAAAAGAAAAAATCATTTTTTGTGAAAAAATGGGATTAGAGCTTGTAACGATTGGTGCCCGCTCATATTGTTGGGGTTGGTTAAGAAGTATAAGTAAAAGCATAATAAAGTGTTATATAAAGAGAAGGTGAACAGATATAAGCATGGACGACGTTACACCATTAATACACTTGTACAAGCAGTTGCCAAAACATGCACCTAAGCTGAAAAAGCACAGTACTGAAAAAGCACAGTGCAGAATGGGTTAAAGGAACCACCCACACCATGTTTATGCCATGGCCTCAGGGAGGATCGCTATCTAAAACGGTCTTGCAACACATGACGACATATTTGCAGGCCACGTACACTGGCAAAAAGTTACAGAAAAGCCTAGTGAGTTTAGAACTTTGGAAGATGTACCAAGAGGATAAGGAGGAGGAGCCGCCTTAGATTGGATACTTAACGTATATAGAGAGGGGGTGAGACGCCTTCTGCACCGCCCGTCCCATCTGAAATGAAAATCGAAGCCAGTAAAGATGAAGGTTTATACCGGCTGAGGGAACTTAAAGCAGCCATGGGATCTAGCAACCCAGCATATGAGTCACCTACGCAAAGTAGTGACAAAAACCCAGACAAAGATAGAGATAAAGATATCACCTCCAAAGTCCTGATGGACGAGGAGAGGCGCGAGAAAGAGAAAGGAGACCAGGCACAAGCAAGTACCTCTCTAAATACCAAGAGAGAGGGCAAGAGATGGACAGGAGATGAGGATAGAACTGATGAGATAGCATTCACACAGAACAATTGATGGGAGGTCAGATTCTATTGAAACTCAATGGTAAAGGCATTGCGGACGTGAGACAAAAGGGAGAGCCAGACGATTTACAAAGAAAAGAGAAGGAAAAGGAAAAAGGATTGAGAGTCGAAAGGATCAGGAAAAAAGATAGACAGAGACGAGAGCAGTTGTATCGTGAGGAGCAAGAAAGAAAACACGATCATAAGCAGAGGACAGCTAACGATCAGAGCAGGCAGGAACAATGGAGAATAGAGGAAGAAGAACAAAAGATAACGGGGAAGAGAATAAAAAGACAAAGGGATGAGGAAATATGAAGGGAAAACGAATGTAGATATGCAAAGAAACAAGAAGAAGACAGGGTCAGAGAGGAAGCAAGGAAGCGCAGAGAATTTGATGACGACATAGAACGTAAGCGAAGATAGAGAGCAAGTGATCTTGAATATCTGGAGAGAGAGGTTAAAAAACCTGATCAAGTAGTAGATTGGGAAGAAATAGAAGAATTATTTCCTAAGCACGATTCAGTACCAAGTACGTCTCGGGCAAATATCGAAGATGGCTGCGACACCATAAGCATCGGAGAAACGATCGATAGAATATATGATGAAATGGGGCTAGAACAAGTGCCCCAAGGGAGAGGAGAGGATGAGAGGCTTAAGAGCACTGAGTTGTGCGATAGTGAGGATGCCTCTCGAAGTAGCAGAGACAGAGAGCTGTCCGTAGATAGGCTGATGCTAAACAGGAATGAGGAGGACGAAAGAAGTTGCACGAGTTGGGCACAGACAATATCAGACGCAGAAAGAGAGGAATATGAGGAAAAGGAAGAAGAGAGAAGATGCGAAAAACTCTTCTCTGGAGGAAAAGGGATAAAATGGTCAGATTCTAGCAAGTCTGCACCTAAGGCATCAGAGTCAGCCACACAATCAGACCGACACGAAAGAGTATATTACAGTCAGAGGGGGGTGCCTCCACCACCCTATGTGAGCCGACTAAGGACATTGCCAGGTAGACGTCGATGCCGGACTATCATCGGTGCAGTGGATGGAAAAATTATGACAGAGGAAAAGGAGTGCCATGTATTACAATTTGCGTTGCTCGAAAAAGGAGGAACAAGGCCAAAGTATATTCCATGGCCACACATTGATTGAGAAAATCTGAAGAATAAGATTCCAATGTTAACATCGGGAGCCAGAAAATGGATACATGAGCCGGTAAAAAATGACGGGAGGGAACACGTTGGCTATTGGGGATATTAAGGGTCTTTTAATCGCCAGACTTGGTAATCGAGCTGACGATGTGTGGACAAGTGCAGGTTACCCTGCCGTAACTACAGTTAACACTGCGCACGATGGAGCTCCATTTAACAATTGCAGAGCCGTTGTATGGAAAGAATTACGATTGCTATACCTGGATACAACTGACATGGGAGCTATAATGACACGAAAAATGAAGGCGTCAGACGATCCTATGCTTTACATTCAGAATTTCCAAAACACATGGGTGCTTGAAACTCGTGAATCTTGGGGGAAATCTATACCCGTGTTTTACCATATCTTATTCCAAGGACTGCCAGATCAGGTGCAGAAGCATCTCAAGAAATTGGTAGGAATCAAGGGCAAACCGTGGTCTGAAATACAGTTGACCATAGTTCACTATTGCAGATTGCTGCAAGAGAAGAATCACAAGAAATAGGCTCCAAGAAAAGCTGAAGAGGTAAAATGAGTGCAGAAAAAAATGTCAAAATATGCCATTGAAGGGGCAATGATAACTAGCACGGACGGATTGAACATACAGCAGGTCAATAATCAACAGCAGGTTAATCAGGGCAGTAACGGAGTCTACCCAAAGGGGAGAAGCTTTCAAGGAAGGGGATGGCAAAGTAATCAAGGAGGTTTCCAAGGTAATCAGGGAGGTTTTAAAAACATGCAAAATGGCAATCAGGATATGTCCAATGGGCAAATAAGCAGACCACCGCCGATATGTTGGACGTGTGGGATGACAGGGCATCTAGCATGCACATGCAGAAGTCAAGGCATGATGCAAAACAACCAAGAAACAAGAGTAGGTATGGTGAATCCACTTGTGTTTTTACCGCAGGGTGGAAATGGAGTTGCACATGATCACACGGTGCAGCAGAAAGCGTGGGGAGCACAACAAAGCTTGCAACCTCAGAATATGACACAATTTCCACAAGGACAGTCTCAACAGTTGCCTATGCAACTGTCACAGGCAACAAGTGCAAGACAGGTACTGAATTCTGGGATGAGAAATAACACTGGTGATGGAGGAAGTCGATTCACTCAGCATGGGACAAAGTTATATATGGATTAGGACAGCTCACTGGGAAACCTGATGTATTCTATCAGTGACACCTAACCCTCACGAGGAACCAAGGGTAGATGTCATTATAGGTGACAAAGAATATTCCTTCTTAGTTGACTCAGGTGCAACACACTTGTGTATACTTGAAGGCATGTTTTCCTTGTCTGGCGATGCCATAAATACTCAGGGCTTCACAGGAGCAACAAGTTGTGTTCCTTTTACAAATGAACTTCCAATCTCTATAGGTGAATGTGACATGAATGTGCCACTGCTATATTAGAGACAAACCCCAGTAAATATATTGGGCTGAGACCTAATGACAAAGCTAAACATGACAATCTCGTTCACAGAGAAGGGCATAGTATGTTTGACTCCAGGAATACATTATTTGAACGTATGCGAAATGATTAGAGCATACGCGGGACAACAGCTATGAAGGCTGTCCCACTGGAACCAGAAATATTTGTGTATGGAGTGCCTGTGTTAATGGCAGTGCTACAAGGCCTTGCAGACAAAACCATGAGAAACCCAGATGAGTTTCTATTCAGGCCAAGAATACCTATGCACGAGGAAAACGGACAAATATTTCCCTTGGCAATACACACAGCCATAGTGCGTGGAAAGATGGCTTTGATCGATGGTTGTGATGATGAAGGCAGACAATGGTGCACAGTAGTCGCCATTGAGGAAGGATACAGATTGATTGACGTCACTGATGACGATCTGTTTGACGAACAAACACATGTTGAGGAAACAACAGTTGAGGTAAATCTAATTTTTTGGGTGAGAATGATCAAAAGAGAGGTGCCCCAGAGAATGATGCTGGTACAAAACCGTTTTGAATATTTTGATGACAACATGGTCCAGGTGTCTCAGTGTGGACCACAGGCCCCTATGACATAGGCTTACTGAAAGGAGTAGGAGAAGTGAGGATTAAATTGAAATCAGGAGCAATTTTGCCAAAGGCACGACAATATCCCATGTCTAGGGAAGCAGATGAAGGGATTTTCAAGACAATTTCTGCTATGATGGAACAGGGCATCTTAGTGACGTCAGAGTCGTAATGCAACACCGCGGTTTATCCGATTAAAAAATGAAAGGGAGGGTCGTGGAGACTAATTCAAGATTTACGCCCAATAAATGATATTGTAAAAGCCAAGTTCCCTCTAGTCCCTAACCCGTCCACAATCCTATGTAATATACCCGTTGAGGCAAAATATTTCACGGTGATTGAATTGAAAAATGCATTTTTCTCAATCCCATTGCACAAAGACTCACAAGATTTGAAGTAATTTACATTCAAAACAGATGTGTCTGAAAAGCACGAGATTACCTCAGGGGTACTGTGAGTCTACTTCGATTTTCAACAGAGTCCTGCAGATGGGCTTAAGCAATGTTGCATTAAAGAGTGTTGTCTTGCAATATGTGGATGACATCTTAATTTGCAGCATGACAGAGGAGAGGTGCAGACACGATTATGTTCAGCTATTGACTATATTGGCTGAAAAAGGATATAAAGTTGACAAAGAGAAATTACAAAATTGTCAGCAAGAAGTGCTGTACATAGGCCAGCTGATCTCGTATGAGCAGAAAAGGGTTACCCCTGAAAGGGCTGAAGCCATATTGAACACAGCCAAGCCACACACGATAAAACAGATGCAGAGCTTTCTAGGTCTTTGCAATTATGTCAGGGCATGGGTTTTTGACTACAGCTCATACACAAAGCCCTTGTTACAGGCCCTAAAGAAGGCATAGGTGACGAAAAGAAAAAATTGAATGGTCTGAGACCATGGAAGAAGGGTTATTGAACTCAAGAGAGCCATTTGCATGGCACCAGTTTTAGGGATTCCCAATTATGCAGAGGCATTCTACCTGTTTTCATACACAAATGGCAGTGTTATGACGACTGTACTCAAAAAGACCACCACGTTGGAGTAAAGCCCCTGGCGTACTGCAGTGGGAATTTGGACCCAATGATGAGAGTTCACTTCCCTTGTGAACAAAGTTTAGCTGCCGCATCGTTTGCCATAGAGAAGGCTACAACCATTGTAATGGGATGCTCAATGACGTTGTACGTCGAGCACGCATTATTTGCCATTCTCGAAAAACCGAAAGGCTCATTGACACCTCAGAGAGCTTCTGCTTATGAAGTGATCATATCTAATCCATTGATTAAGATAATTCGATGTAAGATAGTGAACCCAGCTATGTTTACAGCAGAGCCAGTCACTGACAGAGAGCCAATCCATGATTGCGCAAACTATGAAGAATTCTATGATGAGATTGCCAGAGTGAAAGAAAATGCATTGGCAGAAGGGGAAATTGTCTTCATTGACGGTTCCTCGAGAATCGATCAAAATGATAGGGAAAGATACATAGGCACTGCTGTGGTGACGCACACAGCAAATGAGAATTTCGAGTACTCATTAGTGCATGATTACCATCTCATTATTCAGCGCAAGCTGCAGAATTATTGGTGTTGATACTCGCTATCAAGAATCACGCGGACCAGGAAGTGACAGTGTACAGTGACACCGCCTATGCAACGTCGACAGTGCACGCAGGCCTAGCACACTGGAAAAAGAGGGGCTACCTCCGAGCGGACAGCACGCCAGTGAAGCACACAGCCTTATTGGATAGGCTCATTAAGGCACTACAGCTCCCAGTGGGCATAGCAGTCATGAAATGCACCGCCCACACAAAGGGGACAGATTTGATCTCACAAGGAAATCAAGCAGCAGACACAAAAGCCAAGCGTATGGCGACCAAGGGCGAAACCATAATGAATGTGGAAATAACTGATGTACATGAAAAAATTATTGTTGCACGAAGTGAATCTGAGGGTTATAGTAACATGGGGCAAACCCAGTTAATGAAACTCCAAGGGGAAGCACCACAGTAGGAAAATAACCTCTAGAAGTGGCAAGGGTGTTCTTTAAACTCCGAAAGACCAGTGCTGTTAAAATTAGCATTGGAACAATTGCATTATCCAGCACACATGTCAAAAGAGAATCTAGCAGCAACGATCGCTGAAGACTTGTTTATACCGAACTTAGCGGAACAGGTTGCATTTTTCATGGTGAACTGTATAATCTGCCAACAGTTCATGGCTGGGCATGCACTAAGAGTAGTTAGAGGAGTCATCCCAAGGCCCAAAGAACCATTTCAGCACTTGCATGTTGATTATGTCAATATGATTCAAGTATGTAACGGGTACAGGTATCTTATTGTTGTGGTGTGTCCATTCTACAGATGGATAGAAGCAGGTCCCTGTACACACCCAGAATCTACCTGTGTGGCCAAATCTCTGGTGATAGAGGTATTTCCCAGGTGGGGAGTATATGAGGTCATGAGGTCAGATAATGGGTCTCACTTTGTTAATGCAGTATTTGAGCAGATCAGCTTGCTGCTTGGTATAAAGCACAAGTTCTCGTCGGTGTATCATCCGCAAAGTATGGGATATGTGAGATGCTCAACGGCTTGTTAAAGGAAAGGATAGTCAAGTTGAAGATTACTCTAAAGAAGGGATTGCTTCACTGCCTTCCATTGGCAATGTACACCCTCAGAAACCAGCCTGGTTCTGACCATCATCTTACGCCGCATGAAATATCAACAGGCAGAAGGATGCACACTCCATTTACACCTTGAAATAGCCAAAAGGGGGAATTTTAGTATCAGAAATGCAAAAGTACATGAATTACATGACATCTTGTCTTGGACAGCTGCAGCGACGACAAAAGGGTGCAGGGCAACACAGAACACAGAAGGAGATACTACAGCAAACCCAATTCAGAGTTTATGTCTACCATCAATCTTCCCTGGAGACATGGTCCTGGTGAAGAATCACACGAGAAAGAAGTGGGACGAGCCTAGGTTCAATGGACTGTTTACAGTGGAAGACGTCACTCCCTCTGCAGTCAAGCTACAAGGAAGAAGAGCTTGGATCTTTCTGGGTGACATCAAACCATACATCGGAGAAGGTCCCCTGCCCGCACCCCAACACATAGAGACTATAGATGACGAGGAAGTACCGCAGCACGTGCAGACAAGATCCATGACAAGGAAGAAGGACGCATGACCAGCAAAGCAAAGGCAAATAACTTTTGTGCAAGGTTGTGGCTTCATTTTGGACAATTCCTCTATGCAAAAAAGGGGATAGAGACATAAAAACAGACACTCTGTGCATCCCAGTTGCAGGGTGAAGTAGAGAATTGCATGCATAAGCCACAACACTGGTTATTAACTTTGAACTTTGGACTGAGGCACACTGAAGCCTTGATAAGAAAAGGATATGCCAAATTCTGATCGAGGACACACAAATTGGAAGAAAATACAGTATCCAGACGTGTTCCAAACAGGACCATTGTTAGGACTCACTTATGGTGTCCCACAGCAGTGACATCACAAAAGACGTTCTAAATTACTTTGACTTAGTCTTGAGATCGTATCCGTCACTAGTGGGAAGACTCACTGAATTTCTTCAAGGCCCTGAAAACGAAAAGACAATAAGGAGGCTGCTCACCGTGATCGAGCTGTTCCTTCTGCTTCCAGAATACAGAGAAGAAAAGAAAAAATGTCCCAAGCAGAAGAGGAAGCGAATAGGCTTGTCAGCATGCTATTCTTTCGTTTAATTAAAGACTGACCAGATCTTGCCAGGAGACACACTGACGTCTTGAGATTTCTTCGAGATCCAGCAAACACAGAACGTTTGAGTGTGATCCTGAACGGAATCATAATTCAGGTTGCTCTTCACACTCATCGAGATCACAGAAGCTGCTCACAGTAAAGTGCCGAACAGTTCCTTTCATAGCAAGGGAAAGACAAATATCCCTATCTCCAGAAGAGAGCAGGTTGGTGATCAATGTCTTCTTTCGCCTAATTGAGGATTTTCCAGAACTTGTGTGGAGGCCCGCCGGTGTTGACGTCCTCACTTTCATCAGAGACCCAGCTAATTCTACACAGATGAGCATGCTCCTGCATGGTATTGTGATGCAAGTTGAACTTTCTAATCATCATCAGAATTTCCGGAGGAGACTGTACGACTTTCCGCTGAGGACAGCTCGAGAAAGTGTTGCCAGAGACTTCCCTCTTGTTTATACTGTCAAGGACACGACATGTCTTCCGGAGTGAAACAGATAAGAGGAATAGATTGGGAACATGTATATTTTGAACACGTACAGTAAAAAAGGACTTGCTGAACTCATTGTCTTAATTGTCATTTTTCGTGTACAAAAAAGAGAACTGTATCCAGAGACAATAGACAATCCATTGTTCAGACAAAGTAGGACAATTTTTCCAGTACCTGCAACCGACAAGCAGAGACAGCAGAATCCAGAGATATTGTTGCACAGAATGTATTAAACGTTAGTCTTCTTTCCTTAGATGAAAGAGATGGGAAATTGAAACAGCAGCATCGTCATCCCTCAGGAGGAGAGCCGCTCCTATTGTTCCAGCTTTAAGTGCCGATTAACCTATAGAGGCATAATTTATCTATGCATTGTGTTCATCGTTGTTTTATTGTCACTGACGATTCGAACTGCATTTTTCAAAGGTGCACAAAGTGTTACGATTCCAGTGTACCCACCTAATGATGTACGCATGACACCCCAAAAGCACCCAGACCCTTTATAGTGTTTCCAGTTCCTAGAAGGTCTGATAAAGGAGTGGGTGAACTTGAAATGGATGTGATTAGCAATGGCACACATGCAGTGACAAGCAATTTGAAAAGCCGGAGACAGTGTTGGCAGACTAAGAATGAAAAAAGGTTACTGACAACCACACATATGCAAAAAATGAGTGCACAAACACCAGGTCTAGTGTTAATAACTGCAGAAATACAATCCAAAGAATGGGAGAAGGTTGGACAACCAACAATGAGAAGCTCTACTACAAGTGAAGTGAAAAGACAAATGGAAAAAGCTGATCTCTTAAAGAAACAAAAGGAGTTGGAGAAGAGAACCAACAGAGACAGCATTGATAAGCACCCCTGACCCAGCACTGAGAGAGGCAAGTACAAGCCCAGCAGAAATCTCACATGCACAGATGATAGCAGAATCATTATGGCCATTCATAGCGAGACCTAGGAAAAGATGAGAGGACAAGGAAAGAATTGCCAGACTGTCTTCTACCCAATTGGTACAGACGAAGAGACCTGAACCATGGATTGAGATACCTAAGAATCCTCCAGCAAGAAAAAGCCATACGGATGTGTTCAAGGACGTGGTCATAGCAAACTACATGAACTAACTGAAAACCTTGAGAATCAAAAGAAGCATACAAGGAGATCATAATGAACTAAACGACTACCTGGACATTTGATACCAACATATGAAAGAAGTTGGAAGACGAAATTCAGAGGAGGAATGCTTTGTTTGTGCCCTCCTAACTTACAGCATGGGGAAATCAAAGATCTTTGTAGCTGTTGAAATAGATGTGCAGACGACACACTGTCTATGACACGTAGCAATGTGCAAGACCAGAGGCCAGTTCATGGGAAGTGATGCCTCACTGAAATGGGCAACTGAAGCAACTGATCCAAATGAAGACGATTATGTCCAGGACATAAAGACAAGGAACAATGGAAAAACAAAGCACATTGTGATCAGATATGAGAAACCTGGATTTAAAGGAACAGAGATCAGAAGAGAGGCAAATCAAAAACTTAAATGTCCAAGGAAAAACTCCAGAAGAAGCTCGAAAGTGGAAGAACAGAGGCCAAATGCATATTTGTGAAAGAGTGCTTTCACCATACGGATGGGAGAAAGGAGTGGTGATCTGCAGAGCATGGATGGTCTTCGGTCACTACGAGCCCACCATTAACATAGTGCGAAATGGATGCAAGCCATTATGGCCAAAACGTGCTAAACTACTGACATTGGTCGAGGACAGGGGAAGACCCTTGCAGATAGTGCCATTGGAAGGCCCAAAATTCTGCTTCAGGAATAATGGCACAAGGAAAATGTGGGAGAATCAAAACTGTGGATTAGTTTTTGACGCTCCAGGAATGGTACATGGTACTGCAGTGGTCATGGATAATTATTGGGCATGTGGATCCAAAGCATATATCAGGCTGCCGAGAGACTGGGAAGGTATATGCACAACAGTGAATGTCCATGTTCCAGCATTGGTGATTCCAAAAGGTGATCTGAATATTCACAGCTTCCCGAAAGCAGATGCTCACCTGAGGAAGAGGAGATCTGTGGAACCGATGAATCAAATGAAGAGAAAGAATTACTTTTCGGCTAAATCAAAAGAAGCTTTTCATGCAATCCCGTATGAACACAGACTGTTCAGCCTAACCTTATCAGTGTTTGCGACAATTTTTATGCCACGAGTTCAAGTTGGAGAAAATACTAAATGGTTGCAGATAACCATATGGGAGTTACTGCAAACCATCAACACAAACATAAAAGGATTCAACGCAATCAAAGAAGAGTTAAGAGCAATCCAACAAATGACCCTCCGGAATAGATATGTCCTTGACATGATTAAAGCTATGGATGGAGGTGTTTGTGTAAAAATTGGAGAATCATGTTGCACATTTACACCATCTCACGATGAAGAAAATAGAACCTTAACAGAGGCCATAGGTACGATGACAGTTGGTTTGGATCACTAGTCTCATTGGTTCCACAATGGATGGCAGAAGAATCATTCAAATTCCTAGGAGCCCTGCTAGCGATGATACTGCTCGGATTCTGTGTTATCAAGATAATAATCTCTCAGTGCCAGAAAGCCACGAAAAAGGCCATAAGGATGAAGATCATGATTCATGTCGAACCAGGATGGAAACCCAAGGACCTGATTGATGAAGAAATAAGGAATTTTGTAAAGGCCAGCATTTATGCACCAGAAGGAACAAAGTTTCGATATCAAAGGAAGCATAGAAAGTATGTGGTAAAATTGATCTATTCTAGCACAAATGGAAAATGTCAACTAATGACATGGAACAAAGATGAACACGTGAGAACAGCAGGAAGCTTGAAGGGAGTAATAAAAATATGTACCACAAAAAGATGTACATCTTCAAAGCTCTATATGTGGATCCAGAGGATGAAGTAAAAAGGGATACAAAAGCAGAATTGAAAGTGGTCAATGAATCGCCCAGAGGCGGGAGTGTAGAGGAGGTCCCAAGCACGACCCGCACTCCAACCGTCCATTTTTAAGTACCAGGAACATTCACGCCGAAATATATGATGTATGATGAGCAAATAAACCAGCAGAGAGCTGCAGTAGAGCACTGTCCAGTACCTATCAAAAGAACAGCATCTGTGAAGTACCGACACCTAAGAAAACCTGGACAGCAAGGTACCCATTGAGGAAGCCATATCGACAAATGAAACAAAATGAAGAGTGTCAGAGCATAGTCCCTGAAGAAGCTAAAAAGATGCTGGGAAGACGAATGGTGATTGCACAAGAACCCAGCCTCACACACACATTGACGATATAACGACCTGCGAATGATGAAAAGAGACAAAACACCATGGATAAGGGACATTATGAACCTATAAGTGAAATAACAATGTCAAAATGTCAGAATCTTATGCCATGAGCACGATGAAGATATTCAGTGGATACAATTAATGAAGAGAAGAACAGAGTATCCTGTTCATAAAGGTCAAGATAAGCCACAGAAGGCAGAAAGCTGGCAAAATTAAATCAAATACACAAATTACATGAAGAATAAGACGTTTTCACAGTGTCTGAATCACGTGACCAGCCAAGCGAGAAGGGATGAAACTTTCACACCTACGCATGTCCTTGTCCCATGCACAGATATCTGAACTTTTCCTGACAGAGATGCAGTCTGGAGGCCAACCACAAAGAAATAATTGACACATGACCACTGAGGTGATGATTGATTGTAGCAATAATTGGTGGAAGGCTGGTGGAGTAGACAAGCTCCCTGTACCTGGCCGGTTATTCTGCACGCTTCTAAGCTAGTAGAAAAGTATGATTGCCAACCCAATCATAATGGACCAAGTAATCTAGGGTCCTATAGTTAGTAGAACCAATGAGACATCATACTTTTAGTGACGTCTACAATAGCAATTTTTAAGGTATGTCTTAGATGCCCCACCTGACAGTGTTTGTCCAATCCTCTCATTTCATTACCATAAACAGATATAGTACCTATATTAAAGTTGCCTTCCTAGAACCAGTAGAATTGCATGCAACATTTTAAGCATTACACGTCAGTGATGATGAGTTTTTAGTATAAATGATGTGTTTTTTATGAAGTTTGTTGGAGTTGTTTAAGCGAGAAGGAAGATTGAGCGATTGCTGATATTCATGACCTCCTCGTTTTTTGTACTTGTCTTTAAACTGACTCCCTTTGCCAAACCGTTGAGTTGTCATTATTGATTTGATGCTAGAGTATTAATCTGCATCCCCATCCATCTCACAGGTGCTGCTACTCATCTTAAAGTCCTATTGGGCAACCCCCAGCTTTATGGGCCGGTTGGGGTCCTAGTGCACAATGCGATGGAGGAAGATAGCCTACTATTTGCTAAGAAAGGAACACATTTTCCGAGAGCATTGCAGTGGTTGGATTTATTGTGGCGGCGCACAGATTTGGTCCCGTAGGAGTACTGTCCAGGTAGTCCGCGACGGAGTACGATGTTGCACTCAGTGCATTTCACTTTGGTAGCTTTAGTCTTTGGTACATTCCCAACAGTGGTAAATAACTGCCTCTCGCATGAATCTCTATGGGTGCTAGAGGTAGGCACTTCCTCTACCTCATCTTCTTGGTCCTCTTCAATGTCTTTTGAAGTACTGCACGTTTGTTGTTCTGTAGGTCCTCCAGCTGGTGGTGGTGGTGGCTCTTGGGGAGGAGGGATGGCATTTGCTGATGCCATTTTTAAGATAAAGTGTAGGTCACCTAATATTCTTCCAAATATGTGCTGTGTACTAGATTGTTAATGTATAATGAGCAAGAATAGGTGTAGGAGCTGTGCAAGGGTAAATTCTGAGCTTCATAGTTTCTAGATGAGCTGAAAGTGCAGTTCCGAACTGTTCACGAAACAATGACATGTTCGCGAAATGCAGAACCATTTCGGGAACACCTCATCATATGGTGACACTGTACGAAATGTACTGAAAAAAACGTTGTTAAAGTGACATTATGGTTAAGTTGCACTCATAAAAACCTAGAAAATTCAATGAAAACACTTTGTTAAAGGGACGTTATGGTAACAAGTAAAACAAGTTATGGTAACAAGTAAAACCCAAAAACCCCAAAAATTCACCAAAAATTCACCAGTTATGGTAAGCTAAGCAACCATAACTTGCGCCACCACTGTGCACTGCTAAGACTATCAGCCTCTGTGCTGAAGTGAGTTGGCGGTCAAAGCAGCTGCCAAAAGGGCACCTTTGACCTTTGAAACTGTTCTGTGCCACTGAAGAACAGGCGCTGCAAGTAAGTCTACTGATGCACCGGGGCACAGGTGTGCAACATGCTTTTGGCATGGAACTTTAAGAAAGTGGGTCTGGTTAGCATTCCACCCGTTCTGAGATAGAATTGGAATTACATATATAATTTTATGAATGAATACAAGAATAAACAAATACACAGGGCTTCTAAACCCCAGTCAAATGCAAGTTCTCACACCATTTGAACTGCGTCACTCACACACTGCTTTTAAACAGCACCCAGCAACTGAATAGAACCAAGTCAACACCAGCTTGCTGCTTGGAACAGTATGACTTCCCACACCTGACCCTGGTTCGACCCGCATCTGTCAGACCGCATCTGCCTGTCTGTGCTGGTAGTGCATAAGTGCAGCAGCAACGGCCAATCCCACGTGAAGGTTCAATGACCGTGCTAACATTATGGCTTCCAACAGGCCCCCGCTAACAATCCACTCCTAACAGCCTAAGCCTAACACATGAGGCACACTTGATTGCTCGCCTGCCTATCTTTTAGAAGACACATTGAGTGTAACATGCGATTAACATTGATTTCTTCTCTGTACATGTTGACTTTTACGCAACAAATTTGCTAATCATTGCCTTTCTCCTGACCACAGGTTCTAGCTTCTCTATTACTCGCTTGTGTGACATAAAACAGTTGATTCGTCCATCTAATATATGCCATATCAGATTACTGCACCCTAGTTGTTAATTCAATCACACAAAGTTGGTCCCCAGTGTTAAACCACATGTGAAGTATGTTTGCTGTTTAATTTACTGCTGGTTTTTTGCTTAATTGCTCCATTACAGATCTTGTCAGTATTGCCTGCAATGTGCCCATTTGTGCTAATATCATTTGATACGTCAGCTTGGCCATTGTGATAGGATTACCCACAATATGAGCCTTACACTTGAATTACCGCTTGTTTACAATGAGGCCCCAGCATGACCGCAGAGACCATGACTATGCTGTCAGGTGTCAGGGTCGCCTCTTGCAGAAAGATCCTCTGGAACAGATGCCTGCATCGTGAAACCCATCGCTCTGGAAGTGAAGCTTTTTCTGTCTGAAAACGAACACTTTCTTGCCTGCTGCTGTTGCTTGCAATCCTGCGCTGGGAGTTTTCAAGAACTTGCGCTATACAAACCCTCGCTTCCAGGAGGAGGTGGAGCACTGTGGCTGTCACGTGACTGCTCACGTGACCTTCCCTCGCCACAAAGCACAGCTCAGTCCAGCATAGCGGCGTTAAGCCGGCGGGGTAAAGGGCATTGGCTGTTGTGCGGCTGTTTGGCGCTGGTTGAGCACTGCGGCTTCTCAACTGTTTTGCCAATCTAATAGAAAGCCTGCGTCAGTAAAGGGCGCATGTTTGTGACTGTTGTCTGTTTGCTGTGCGCAGGGCGGTGGCCGTTCATTCCCGTTCATTGCAAAAACAGATCTTTACCCCGGAACAGCAAGGAAATTTCAGTCCAGCAAGGTCAAAGATGTTGGATGGCAGGCTGCAAACAAGAGGAAAGACTCTACAACAATGACGTCTTCTAAACCCATGGACGCTAGCAAAACCATCAGGACGCAAAGCGAAGGTAGGCCCTCAATCTGAGAGTGACATTGTTAGTTGCTTAAATACTGACACAATGAATATTTCGCATTCAGATGGAGACATTACTGCTAACCGCCAGGCCATAAAAGGATCTACACACATACTCTCTCTATACACATTAGCTGTAAAAGCAGCAGGGTTAAGAGAAGATCTGGTAAAACGACCGGGGCAAAGAAATTCAAAACAAGGATGTAAACTACTAACTCTTCCATCGCAGATTGGAATACCAGCAATAGATTTGAGCCAACACATTTACTCACCGCTCAATGTCGAGACAGTAGATATAAATCCGGCACTATTTCAGTCTCCTTTTGAAGTAACCGATCTTGAACTTCTGAATGCAACAAATCAAACTGACAAGTTGACTGAAATCAGTCCCCTTGGTGAAAAAGTGTCTCCTGATATCAAGACCCCATGCCAGGACGACAATAATAGCAAAGGGAGCACGAAATCAAAAAAACTGCAAGCGATAACTACTATTAAGACAAATGAAGAGTCTGGTATCAATATCACAAGTGGCTCTAAGCATGTGGAGGGACAGTTAAAGTCAACCTGGGAGCTACTAGTAAAGAACCTATAAAATGTATGGCCCCCATAGCTTCTGCAAACAAGCTCGAAGTTATATGTAAAACCATACTCCAAAAGGATATGCCAAAGCACCTTACCATAGAAACTTGACCACAGCCAAATAATAATGAAGGGACCAGTCCAAGAAGAAAATTGCAGACAGCTCAGGATGCTCGAGACAGTCGCCTGTTTGATAAACTAATGGCTGATTATCTTGTCGTTGAAGCCAAAGTAACTGCAAGTTTCCAAGAAGAGGTACAAAAATCAACAAAAAAAAGAGAAGGGAAAAAAATGCATGAGATGGCTAAACAGCCGTACTATTCGGAGGCTCGTCGAACAAGATGAGGAGGTAATGAATTCCATCTTAAATGGATGTCAAGTCCAAGCAAATGAAATAAACTCTAATTGCGAGACTGGAGTTACATCAAACCTATCATCAGCAGCGACCATACAAATTCATAACCAGGTGCTTGCAGCCACAGCCACTGCGCTAAGCCCGTTCATTAAACTTTATCAATCATTACAAGATACTATAAATAATCAGTGGCAATGATGACAAATGTTTTTTCAAAAATAACAGCCATTGATGAATTTGCAAAGCTCTTACAGTTAAGAATTGCCCAGGAAGCAGAACATTCGATGCAGTGGCAACATTCGATGCAGTGGCAATACAAAAAGAGCAGTTGATCAAAGATCAAGCATCAAAAGATGATCTAATGGCAGCATTAATTGAATCCATTAAATGGATGCACCAAATGAAATTAGAAAAGAATCCCTGCCTTCAAGCCCTCGCTCAAGTCGAACTAGTAGGGTTAATCCCTCAATCTCAAATGGAATGGTGGACTTAGAGATGCAGTCATATATAATACATAGACCTCCAGCAGCTTTATATCCTACTGTCGCCATCGCAATGAAAACACCAAACAACATCACACCGAGCGCGAGCACGGAGGGGCTACAAAATAGTCCAAAGATTAAAGTAAGAAAGACTGACCTAGTGGTCCAACCATCAAAGCAAGATTTTTTAAATGTTGACCTACAAGAAAGACCTTTTAAGATGCCAACGGAAAAATGTGAAGGCAGCACTACTGAAAGACCACCTATTCAGGCAGCACATAAAAGCAATGATCAGGCTGAGCTAACGAAGGATGATCAAATAAATTCTTTAAAGATAAAGAAGCTGCCGACTAAGCGTAAATCGAATTTAAGGAAATCATTGCGTCAGACAGCAAAGTCTTTCATCCGTAACCTTCCCAATCCCCGTAAGGCATCACTGTATCTCCGCGCAACGACAAAAGACAAACCATCCGATACTCAGGAAGTTGTAACAACTTTAGAAAAGACCTTTGGTGGACCATCCTTATCAAAAAGCATAAACATAAATAAACGTAGGAGATTAGAGTCTGAAGATCAAGAAAGCTCTTTATCTGCTACGTCAACTAATTTATGTGACTTATCAACATATTCCGATGACCAGTAAACAGAGGTAACAAGTGTCTCTGAGTCAAAAGTCTTAATGCCTCAAAAAGAAACAAGAAAAAAGTCACACGGAGAAGAGAAATCAAACTTAAAAGCTAACGATGCTAGAGTGACCTCTCCGTCTGATGTCAAAAGACTAAGGAATATTCCACAATGGCATAAAGTGAACTCCAATGCATGTTGTAAATTAAACCCGAAATTTACTCTATTACAGCAACAGAAAGCAACTAATTCTAGCGCAAATCCACCGTAGAGGCGTAAACACATCAAAGAGTGCGCACAAATAAAACTAAGATTACAAAATATCCACTCAGATGATCCTAATGTCAACTTATATCGAGGTAACATCATGAAACTATTTAAATGCATTCCTGCACTGTGCACTGTAACTTCTGAGGACATAATGATCGTAGAATATGCAACCGAGAGAACCTCAGACCAAGTGCTGTTACACATCAATTCTCAGGCCGTTAGAAGAACACGTTTTGATGCAAAAGATGATCTTTTACTATATGGTTTCGATCTCTCTCTTGAACCAGCGAGTGAATATAACGCTGATCATGCCTCTAATGACAATTCTGTCTTACCAACACGAATGGATCAAAGAAGAGAACAACTACGGCACCACTTTTCTAGAACAAGTCATGTCAAACCAGCTATGCCGTCAGCACAACATGAAACAAAAAGGAGATATCATACCATCTCGCGAAACTAGCTAGGAAGTGATCCACAGGACCAGAACTATAACTTAATTTCTTGGAATACGAGATGGCTTGTACACCGGCTGAACGATTTTTCAGTAGCCCTAGATCAAAACTTTGCCCTTTGTTTACAAGAAACATGGCTGCGGGAGCCACCAACCCGAGATGGTTAGACGATTTTGCTAAATCTAGCAGGAAAAAATCAAACCAGACAACCCTTTTCAGGACTCTTGATGATGATCAAACATTCCCTTTCTTGGCATGTAAAGGAATTACCAAACCCACATTTGTTTGTCCAATGAGTATTAATTGAACATCGAGGGGCTCTTAACATTGAAAAAGCAAGGACCTTGCTAATAAATGTTTATTGGAAGGCTGCAATGATTAGTCCTTCGAAACTAGTAAATTCTGTGACAACAATGATGGATATTTATTTAACCAGTGAAAAAGATTTGGAAATAATTACTTGTGGAGACTTGAACAATTCATGGTTCGAGTTTGACAAATCCACGAACAAACAAAGGCCTATAAAGTTTGACAATTTAACAGCTCAGGCAAAATTGTGGCAAGCGGCAATGAGTAGCAGAAATTGCATTATGCTGAACGGACAGGTTAAAGGTGATATTCCAGCCAATACAACTTGGCAACAAATGTACAAGCAGAAAACGTTAGATTACATTTGGATTTCACATAACATGTTAAGAAAGGTCACACAATGAAATGTCATTCCAACTCTTAATAGCGATCATCTACCGCGAAAGTTGACCTGGCATGATACCAAGCAAGATCTACCGACCAGATATGCCCACGCTGTTGCCACGAATGCAAGTGGAAATCGCCTTTGAATGAATGATAATCAGATCTGCCAGCTGACCGATATATTCGGTAAAGAGACAGCACCGCATGACCCAAATTATGCACCGTTGTTACGGAAATTCCTAGTGAAAACAAATGCTAAGGGGATATTTGGGCACCAACACCAACATACATTTAGCAAGCTGTTGTTGAAAGAAAAAAAATCTTTTCTGCGAGACATAAGAAAAATTAAGAAATCAAAAAACATTATTTGAGACGATCATTCACGACATCGTCGACAACGATACAGAAACTGGGTTAAAGCATTTGCTACTCAAAGAGACCAAGAACGGGCTGAATTAATGCTTCAATTATTTCAAAAACATAATTCGTGAGAAATTTGGGCTATTTTGAACACTGGTCATACAAAATGTAACCAACTACCGATCAATGAAGTAGCGCCCATACTTGGGAATCTTATTTCTTTAAATTATTTAATGATGGAGAGAAAAATAAGAATATAACCCAAAAGACTTCAACTGAACGATGGAATGTAGCAGAATCTAGCTCAGAAATTCTGGTAGCAATTAAGCAGTTGAAAAATTCGAGAGCCGTCGAACCAGATAACATCTCAAACGTGATGCTCAAACAAGAAGCAGACACTGCATGGAAATCATGGTTTACAAATTTGGTAAACTGCCTGCAAACCTATGCAAACTATAAGTTTACAAAGGTTTACGAGTGTTTGAAACCTTTTCTGTAAACCAAAGGTTTACATTGCGTTTACACATAAGTAAACCAATGTAGTTATGCAAGTCCATTTGGACTTTATGTTCCAGCGATTTGTAAACTCTAAGTTTTACCATGGTTTACAAAGCATGAATACTTTGTAAACCCTAGGTTTGCCATGGTTTACAAATCATGAATACTTTGTAAACCCTAAGTTTGCCATAGTTTACAAATCATGAGTACTTTGTAAACCCAATGTACACTTAATGTTTCATGCACAAATGAACATTTCATTTACCAAGAAAACGTATTTGTAAACCTTTGTAAACCTAGTGTACACCTGAAATTCTTATTAGTAAACATTTGGTTTACCGAATTTACAAAGCGTGTAAACCTTTGCAAATAGTTTTCAGTTCCTTCTTTTAAGTGCACTTTTATTTTATTAAATAGTAAACCCCTGAAAACACAATGGGCCTCATTATAAGTTTACCAGTCCGGTAACTACAGTACCAGTAAGCTTGCCGGTACCGTAGTTCCCGAACCAGCAAACTATGAGTTGTGCTCGCGGGTGCCTTTCTGCCCGCCAAGGCACCCGCAGAGCAGCACCTGCGAGCACAGCATTTCGGATGCACCGGCACCGTCATTAACAGTGCCGGTGCATCCGAGCTGCCCATTCCCATTCAGCCCTATGGGGCAGACTGGGAATGGGGAACATCATTTTTCCAGTGACCGTAAATGGGCAATTAACAGGTCTGGCAGGGCCGTAATGACCCGGTAATTCCCATTTGCGGGCGCCGGAAACAAAATGGTTATAGCCAAGGAGAGCCTGGTTACCTCGAAACCAAGTGGTGCAATACAAACACGGTTTTGTAATGTTAACAGGGTAGGTTTGGGCATGTGTATAAAAGAAAATCATGGACAAACTTATTGGATAATGTGTAAATGGACAAACATTTAGAATTTGTGTCTTATGCAAAGTTTACATTTGCTGTACTCTATGCACTAGCTACTGCCTAATTGGTGATGCCCGAAACAAGGGGGCTGAAATTTGTTCCTGGTCAAGAAATCCTAATTTCAACCCCTGCAATAGTAACCAGCAATTTCTCCAGGACACTAGACTCTTGCTACACAACACCTACATGTCTTATGAATTGTTGGTTAATCCTCCAGTTATGGCTCTTTACTTGTCTTTTTTAATCTAAATTCACCAGTCGCTCAAATGTCATAAAAGTCCTCAGTGTGCTAGAGTACCAAAAATAACTTTCATAGGGCAAATTAATGTAAGCAACAGATACAAATCATGGTCACAGCCGTATGCACCAATAGGTTAGTGGGTTTAAAAGTTAAAGAAACTGTTGTATGCTGACCATTAGGCATATAGTGGCCACTGGCAAATGTAATTAAAAAAACACTGATGAAGCCAGATGAGGTCCTACAGCACATGGAAGAGAACTATAGGTGAAGCTAAAGTAGGCTATATTGGAAACCCACAATACAAGCATTTTGAAAGTCCAGCATATGCTTCTCCTAGCCTGCTAAAGTACTGGTGTGCACCTCAACCCTGCTTCGATGCAGAGCACCCGCCTCACAGAGGTTTAATCAAAATCACAATTCTAATCCCAGACAGTATCCAACATTATTTCACATCCATTGTTTGGAGTAGGGAAATCTGACTTAAACACAAGCAATTTACAAGGCACACGCGTTCAAAACAGAATAATGGAAATTACAATGTGTGTGACTGTGGTCAAGTAGTTGTACAAATTAAGCCTTCCAGGTATTGGGGCATGTTGAATGCGGTCATTAGAAATATAGAAACAAACCTATGGGAAGTTAGATGCATCTGCTGTACCAATTCCCTGCAGCAGCAACAATATCATCATCTTAGCTTCTACATCAGCCACTGATTACTTGACAGAGTTCATCAAATAGTAATATTAACCGCTTACAAAGCAGAAATAGCTAAACCTTCCATCTTGAGTCTTAAATTGTAGAGTATTCAATAGTTTTTTCAGAAGATATTTCCTGTTAGAAAGCAGCTAGTAGCATAAAAGGGATTATCGATATTGTTTTGACCAAGATCAGAGTTTTGACAAGTTGGCGACTTATAAAGTCTGCTAATGCTCCAGTTTATTGAGGTATGTCACTTATTCCTTCAGAACCAGGTGTCCACAACAATGTGTTAACCATACCCAATTTGTAAAGTTTGGACTCCCCATTGTGAAGGTCTTACTTCTTTGTGCTCTCATCATGGAACCATGGTTCCCTTAGCCACTTTGTGAGGCCCTGTATCCCCCTTGTGAACGTGGGTATGAAATTAACATGGTGTGAATGACCACATATACATGCATAACTCAAATTCTATAAAAGCAAAACGGGGACTATTAGCTAATTGTGACTTGCTGCTTATAATGAAAAGTAAGGAAGAAAGAGAGAGGGAGAAAGAAAAAAGGGAGAAAGAAAGAGAAGATGGCAGAGAGAGAGCAAGACAACCATTAGCACAGACTGGCAGACTGCTTATAGCGAGCGCCTCCTCCATGGCAGATTGTAAGAAAGTAGGCTCACCATTAGCAACGAGTGGCAGACCGCTTGGAGCGAGCGCCTCCACAGTGCCTCTGATTCAAAGAAAGGAGGAAGATGACCATTAATATAGTCTGAGACTTCTTAGAGACATATATTTACTTGGGATCCAAGGGAGTGGAGGGAGGACAGAGAATCCCAAGCTGGAGGTGAGCGAGAATCGCACAAACAAGACCAAGCTTTAAATGCTGGTCTACAAATGTTCACTGTTTGAGACAGTAGTGTAGTTTACATCACTAAGCCTAAATGCCTATGCATTGTCGGACATTGAGCAGCCTTGTATTACAATAGCCGTTTATTACTGTTTTGTATGCGTGTGAAGTCGAAAAACATCTAACACATTCCCTTTAGCCCCTTCATTTCAAGTTAAATACACAGAGGTCTGCCTTGCGCAAATTGCCCCAGTTTTTATTAGCCACAATCCCTGACAAAGTGTGATATTTGTAGGGGAAAAAACACAATGTTCATTTTGTCTGGGGTTCTGGGTAATAAATCCTGGGCCGCTTCGCGCAAGTCAGACCTCTGTGCATTCCCAGGGGTGTCCTCTTTTGGGAAATGCATGGGGTTCCCTGCTTTCCTTGCTGGCTTCGACACCGTAGGCCCAAATCTGTACGTTGCCCACATGAACAAATTGTCCTGTGGCGAAAGGCTTGGGGTTACCAGTGGGTTACCCTTTTCCTTTTGCACCCCCGGTAGGTGCACCCACACATGTGAGGTACCTTTTTCGTCGGGACACCTGTGGGAACGCGAGAAGGTATGTTTCGGTGAGTGGACACAGGGAAAAGTCTCTGAAATTGGCTGGAAATGAAGACAATTCTCAGACATTTCGCTCTGGCCACCCACCGAAACACACCGCCAACAACACATGGCCTACCTTCCCGCGTCCCCACACGTGTCCCAATGAAAATGGTACCTCACATGTGGGAATCCACACATGGCCAAATTGGAGGGGCGGCCCATCTCATGTAGCCCTCCCCAGGGGAGGAAAAGGGGGGGCTGTCCTGCATTCCTCCCTGGGCTCAGGCGTCCTTTCCTAGGAGCAAATATCTGGTCCCAGGGAGGGCTGCATGACATGGCACCCACTCCATTGCTGCTGGGGGTGAGGGGGTCAACGCCCCATCCCATTAGAAAATTCCCAGACCCTTTGGGGTGCCCTACAGCCCCCCCTAAAATGCGTTCTACCATTTCCTTTGGTAACCCAACTCCCCTTGGTGCAGAGAGGCACATTGATGTGCCATTCTGGCGCCGGGGTGCCCAAACCTTACTGCCCCATCTATTGGGGGGCCTGTCCCACCATTTTTGGTGGCCCTCTCCTCACCCACACCGAACGGAGGGGGGGCACATCATGCAGCCCTTCCTAGGAGGCTCAGGAAGGGCTGCATGAGGTGTCCCTCCCAGCCATTTGGGGTGGGGGGGAGAGGGCCACCACAAAAGGTGGGGCAGGACTCCCAATAGATGGGGCAGTAGGGTTTGGGCACCCTGGGGGCAGATTGGCACACTAATGTGGCCATCTGCGCCAAGCGAAGTTGGGTAAACAAAAAATATAATACAAAATCGTAGGCTGCTTTTTAGGGGGGCTAGGGGACCATACATTGCTGGCAAATGTTCTACTGGAACGGGGGTGACCCTACCCCCCACCCCAAATGGAGGGCCCGACATCATGCATCCCTCCCTGGCGTCAGATGGGGGGGCCCCACATCATGCATCCCTCCCTGGGGTCATATGCCCCTTCCTAGGAGTAGATATATGCCCCCAGGGAGGATTACAAGGGTGCCCCCCTTTCTACTTCAGTTTGGGGGGCACCCCCCCTTTCATTCAGTAAAAAATCCATGGTGTCTAGTGCCCCCCACCCCCACCCCTACCCCCATCATTTCATTTTTTTACATTCCCTGGGGGCAGATAGTCAGCCATCTGCCCCAGGGTTCACATGCATGTGCCCCCATGCTTTGGGGGCCGGGAGGGGGGAGAGGGCTGCTTACTTGAAGCAGCCCCCCTCCCCCCAACTCACAAACGGATCCATGGTGGTCCAGTGGGTTGCTGGTCACGGATCAGTGCCCTGCGCTGATCCGTGACCAACAATGCCTCATGTAGATGGTGTCCTTGGAAAGGGGATAACCTCCCCTTTCCAAGGACACCACTTTTTGCCATATCCCTGGTGGTCTAGTGGGCCCCAGGGCCCCAAACCCCCTCCCACCTCCGCCTTCCCTCGATTTTTTTTTCTTTTCACCCCTGGGGGCAGTGATCATCTGCCCCCAGGGGTCTCTGGTGCTGTGGCCCCATGCTTTGGGGCCATGGGGGGGAAGGGGGCCGCTTACCTAGTAAGCAGCCCCTCCTCCCCCCGCGTCACAAACGGATCTGTATTGATCCAGTGACATTGCTTCCCGCGGAACGCGCGCCCTGCGCCCGATCCGCGGGCAGCAATGCCACACAATGGGTATCGTTGCAAAGGGGAGAATCTCCCCTTTCCAATGATAACTGCCTCGATCTCCGGCTTGAAATACAGCCGGAGATCGAGGCGGAGCAAGAAGGTCTCTTACCTTCTCTCTTCACCGCAGCAGCCGAAAATGGCTGCTGCAGTGAATTTTACTTTCAGTTTCATGCTGACGTGCTTTACGCACGCCGACGTGAAACTGAAGGTAATCCAGCCCCCTGGCAGTGAGGGGGGACCTCCCCATCACATAGCCCGGGGGTTGGATTACCCTTTTGCTCGATCCCTGCGTTGCAGGGATCGAGCAAAACAGAGTGCCAAAACCGACGAGCCGGCTCGTCGGTGGCAACCTGAAGCGCTTTTCACTAACGATCCGGCTCGTCGGTGGCACTTAAAGGGTTAAATGGGTGTGCACCTTGTTTCCCAATGTTTTACAGAAATGTAAACTGCATGCAATACCTTACATTTACAATGTTTGCTCTTTTGTAAACCTAACCAAAATTATGGTTGAAAGGTTTACACATTTTTGTGAACCATTAAAACAAAAGGTATACAACATTGTTGTAAACTATGTAATTATTTTGTTAATGGTTTACAGAACATTTGTAAACCTTTCAAACCATAGGTTGGGTATGCTTTACATAAAAACAAACCATTGTAAACAAAAGGTTTTGCACATAGTTTACATTGGTGTAAAATGTTTGCAAACATAGTGTAAGCTCATTCAAATGTTGTGTAAACTGCAAGTAGACATTATGTTTTCAAATTGTTTACAATAGCTGTGTAAACTGTTGCAAAGTTGAGGTTACGCAATGGTTTACCAATCTGAGAACATTTGTAAACTATCATTTTCATGCAGTGACAATGGTGGGCACAGTTCATTGCAGTGCTATTTAAAAAAATAGCGATCACACAAGTAGTCCCGTCATCCTGGTGCACAGCGGTGGTAGTACCAATACACAAAAAGGGGTCAAGGGCTGACCCAAGTAACTACCGCCCTATTGCTTTATCAGATACAATTGGCAAACTATTTGCTTCATTCCTTCAAAAAAAACTGACAACTTGGGTCGCACAAGTAGAGATTGCCGATTGTCGACAAACAGGATTTACAAAAGGTGTAGGCACGGAAGTAAACCTATTGCTACTGAATTTACTAAAACTAGCCTCACTAAAAGAACGTAAACTTTTATTCCTGGCGTTTGTAGATATGAAGCAAGTCTTCGATAAAATAAATCGAAATCTCCTTTGGCAAAAACTAAGGAAATGGCAATGTTCAGCGAATATACTGGAGCCGATTATAGCCCTCCATGAAGCTACATCGATACGCATTCGGACAAACCAGAGTGGTGATCTGACAAACATAATTCCGACATCAAAAGGAGTAAAACAAGGCTGCCCGTTGGCAGCTCTGTTATTTAAGTTATTCATCTCTGATTTACCGGACGAACTAAAAGAGGTGCGATGTTTTCCGCCGAAAATAAAAGGTCAAGCACTAAACTGCATTATATATGCAGATGATATAGTTCTGGCAGACCAAACAACAATAGGCCTTCAGCGACTGCTAACAAAACTAAATATATACCTAATAAAGAACATGCTCGAAATCAACACAGAAAAAAACAAAATCATAAAAATGACGAACATGAAGGGGCTGAAAAATAGAAACTATAAATGGTTTGTTGCAAATAAAGAGATTGAAACAACGACGACAATACGTTATCTTGGAATCATTTATAATACATCAATCCGAGAATGGCCTTGGTACCAAGACTTGAAAAATAGAATGACAATGTATGCGCTAAAAGGGCTAAAAATACACGACTACTATGGTAAATTCTCCATCCAACCAGTATTGACATTATATCTGAATAAAGTTATACCGGCCATCACTTTCGGAGCTGAATGTGCCTGGAATCTTGACTTCAAAGTATGGGACGTTTTTGAAGGGTTGTTCTGGCGCAAAGTTTTAAGATTACCTCGATATGTCTCAATGACAACATTGCGCCACAAACTGGCGATCACCTCTCTGTATAATACAACTGTCTGGAAAGCATGTACATTGTTACGCAAAATAAGAGATCATCCTGGTGAACCAGCATATAAAATACTTAAAGTGAATCCAGCAGATCTAACATCAAACATCTTAAAGGACTGGGCTTACAAAGTGGATCAAAATTTGATAGCAGCCGACATTGACATAGAGTCTCTTCAATGGCATCCGCAATTGGTTAAAAAACGCCTCCAACTATGGTGTTGGATCCAGAATAGTGAAAGAAGAGCGTCTCAGAAAAACGCTCTTCTGCAACAACTCACAACGAACAAATTAAATTTACAACCCAAATATCTACTAAAATGTCCATCTCGACACCATCGAGAGCAATTTTTGTGGCTGCGGGTAAACGCCCTACAGAAAAAGGAGATGAGATGTTTAAGAAAAGATCCCGATTTAAAAAAACAATCTGTGTAGACACTGTGAAAAAACTGTTGAATCACTCTACCATCTGATGACAGAATGTGAAGCAATCTCAAATATCTATCAAATAACTCAAGTTAGATTGTCTGTGCATTTGAAAGTCCAAAGTGGTTATATAGATTTTGTGATAAATGTTTGTGATAAAAGTTTGTATAAACTAAAAATTCACAATAAATTAAAAAAATGACTTGTATGCCTATACCTTCTGCTAGACCAGCCAAGCCAGCATACCCATAGTGCCTTATTACACTGCCTCTCCGGCATGGTACGCCAACATGGTTAGTAATTGTAATTCGGTACAGTTTAAATCCCGACTATTATTCTTGCACCATGAATGTCTGGCAAAGTGCCTAAATACACGTCATCCCCACAATAACTACTGACCAGGTGACTATACGCCTTAACTACAAACGGGCAGACCTCAGTAGGAAATGGAAATCCCAACCTCAAACCTAACGCTAGTAGAGGCCACCACCAATACACGGCCAATATCCACTATTTTACACTAACTATGTCTACCTCACTACCTCAATCACATTCTATAATGCCCATCACATTCCTCCCCACACTTCAGCATGACAATACTACAACTAACATAAAACAAGAGTCTACACTAAATACCTCTTGCCCTCTCACGCCAAACCAATGGATTTTGCTATATGACACTCGGCCTACACCTAATCAACCATGTACTGTTAACAGCAGGAATGCTAGACTAGGATCTCGGCTCACAAGTGTACAGTTGTTGCGAACCTATCGCACAAAAAGACTAAGGGCACAGGACAATCCTACTAGGCCTTAAAGTGAACTCTATACACAACCAAAATGTGTAGCAACAACATGCCGCATCACAGTCTCGATTATGATCTTGTAAATCCAAAAGATCTCTACAGGCCTATTACCTCGAGGGACAGTCCCTTAACCTACCCTTCTGAGGACTATACGTGTACCACGCCTAATACCCAACCTCTACTGCCGACACAAAACTTGACCTATAACAAGACTCACCTCACCCTTCCCAAGTGACACACTTGCCTCCACAGGTAATAAGCATCTAACAGCCATGTCAAACTCGGCTGCCTCCTTAAACAAGGGTGCCCTTATTAAGTCAAGATCACCTCTTGCTCATTAGCTTGATATTATAGACCACATTGTCACTAACGACTTGGACTGCCTAGCAATCTCAGAAACCTGACTCCATGCAGCAGCAGGTCCAGCTCTTTCACTGGCCATTCCTTAAAACTACACCATTTTCAGAATTGACAGAGAAGCCTCCAGAGGCAGAGGAGTTGCCTTCATTGCAAAAAAACAGCTGGGATTAAGAGAACCCCTGCACCAACTATTCCCCTCAGGAGAACTCCTTTCCTTTAAACTACATTTTACAGCCTCCCGTACCTTGACTATACACCTCATCTATAGACCAGCAGCTCCTTCCTCCTCTTTTGAGGAAGATATCACACATCTCCTTACCTGGAACACTAAACCTGGCTCGCAAATTATGATGTTAGGTGACTTAAATCTAGGCTTCAACAATGTAAATGATGAAAACGCTTCAGCCTTAGCCAACACCATAACTGAACTGGAATTCTCGCACCGAATAACCAACCCTGCACATAGTAAAGGAAGAAATTCGGACTGGCTAGTAGACCTAATCTGCAGCACTAAGATTCTATCTAAGTTGCCTTGCGCCTGGTCCGACCACCACGTCATCCCCTTCACCGTCGAGGACAAACCCAGCTGAGATTCATGCTCGATCCAAGCCACTTCACCGCTCACTAGAAATAAACGTAACATTGCTGCCATTACTGCACCCTATCACTAACCACCTTAACCACGTCAATATGGACCCATTGTCACTGGTAGAGTTGTACAACTATACCTTACTTCAGTCTGTAGATAAAGTTGCACCTTTAAAAATGCGCAAAGCTAAGTCGCGAACACATTAACACATATAAACACCTGGTACACTACCAACCTCAAAATCTTGCATAGTACTAAAAGAACACCAGAAGAGAATTGGAAAAAAAAAAACAACGGTCGCAAACAAAGAGAAGTTTACCACTGCCTCTAACCACTATAAAGTTGCCATCATCCAAACCAAAAGTACCACCTATAAAGAGAATGGTTAAGTTCATTTTGCAGGTGCTCTTACAAGACATATCCTTTTTGAACTCCTTGTTACAATTATTGTCTTTTTTTCCTCCCTGCTACGTATCCAAAAAACATGCATCATCTCATTCTGCATTTCTCGGTTTCCCTGTTACAGAGCTGGGTTTTATAGCGTTCTTTTGGTAGTTAAGTGTGCAATCGATGTGTATGATTAACATATATATTGTTAGCAAAACTTGGTTTGACATTTTTTTATTTTGTAACGTTTGCACTATTGATGTTTGGGTTGCTACTGGCTCACAGTCACACCTCGTCTATAGCCTTCCCTCTGCACATGTCACTGCAAATGGCAAAGGAGGTATATCTCTTGGGATCCCTATTGGTTTGTAGAAGTGTGGCGACTACCCGCCCTTTTACTCCTGCAGACCAGATGTCATTTCTTCAAAATGATGGCCATGCACTTACGACCAGTAATAAAAAAACACTGATAACAAGCAGATTTGAGAAGTTGAGGGCAAAAGTTGACAGATATTCTCCAAGAAAAATCAGGATCCAAGGAAGGGGGTCTATATGAGAGTATTACATCAAATGAGGTTTTAGAGGTGAAAAGAATATGCAGCATATCAAACGTTCTATTTTTAGAAGTTGGAATATCACTACCTTACAAGAGTCTTTGAAAATAAAGTAAAACTAGAAAAATAGGTTTAAGTCATGCCCGAATCTAAGATAAGATTTCAGATTTCTTTTTATTTTTTTTATTTATATTATTTGTAATGCGTTGATATCGAGCCTGGAGGCATGATAGCGCCAACAGGACAAACAAACACACAACAGAAAGTATCTGCTGGGAATAAAGGGTGGAAACGGATGGGCATACACACGCGCCGAGTCAGATTATTGGACAGAAGTTATTGAAATAGATGGGTTTTCAGTCTACTCTTGAAAAGCTGCAGGTTGGCACATGACCTCAATTCTAGTGGAAGCGAGTTCCACAACCGTGAAGCAGCATGTGGAAAAGATCTATGCTCACATAGGACAGATGCGCTCTCGGCGTCTCTAATAAACCAGTATTGTTTGATCTCAGCACTCTATGCCCAGCTAGGCACAAAATGCGACTGGCCAGATACTTGGGGGTTTTGCCCTGAGATACAATTGTGAGTAATGCACATCATGTGGTAGATGATACGGGTATGAACGGGGAGCCAATGTAATGCTCTCCTAGCCGTTGTAACATGATCTCTCCTTTGTAGCCCTGCCACAATTCGCACAGTGTTATTCTGGATCACCTGCAACAGGTAAAATCCTTTTTGGAAATACCAAGCAATAGACTGGAGCAATAATCAATCTTGGCTACAATAATGGCAGAAGCCACAACGGTACAGCTTAACGATGACAGAAAGGGCCGCAGCTGAGTTAAAAGCTTCAGATAATAACATGTGCTGGAGACAAGATAATTATCCTTGGTTTTTCTTAGCCAATTCCTGATGCAGGATCACACCCAGTGTCTTGACCTTGTTCTGGCTATTAATATGACAATCTGCAATTTTAAAGGACAGATATTTCCCATCACGCTTCTTCAAGTGCGTTGCAGGGCCCAGCAACATAGGTTCAGTCTTTGAACTATTAAGGGCCAGATTATTTACTTGCATCCATGATTGGAAAATTCCGTAGATGGAGTTTAGCGAGCCTGAGACACGTGCTTAATCACCAGTCATGGGCACAAGCCACTGTGTACCATCCGCATAGTTCACATACACCACAGCAAGTTTTATTTAGCTGTTCATCCTCCATAACTTTATTCATAGCCTCAGACTGCATTGTAATCTAGGCTGACAGACAAGTGTAACTGGACAGACCTCAGATACAACTGCTGCGCTATCTGCTGTCGAAAAGCAGAAGGTAGTAGTGGCCAGGTACAATCTACAGATTATGGAGCGATAGTGATGTAAGTCTTTTCAGAGTTGTCTAATGACAGGAATGGAACACTTGGAGCTGAGATAACTGGGGAAGATGGGGAATTGAGTGTCACTATTTAAAAGGGGCTTGGGAAGCTTCTTTAATGTCTATGACATCCAGAGGTTACGAGGTTTAGGTCTGTATTATTGGTGATCTCATGTTGTGCACAACTGGCGAATGTGTTCCTATGAACCGAATGCTCTGTCCAGACTACTCGAGAGATTTCAAGGTGTGTAGATTAGAAATCATAGGCATCTTTTGGAGAATTAATTGTCGGGAAGTGGACGGATGTTAGGGCTAATGCAAACTCTGATCTCCTAACGTCAGGTGATGATGGTAGAGATATCTGCGGGCCTGTGGCCTAAATACAGATATGCAACCGTGCTTCTTGTTTTGTTATACACATTCACTAAACCCATTTGAAACGAAATCCTTATTCTGATATCAGGGTTTGGAGCATATGGAGATTCACCGTGTAGTCTGTTTATTAAGTGTGTAGATGATGCTGAAGTCTCAAAGGCAAGCTGAATCATACATTGTTCTGGATCACTGTGGGTCATTTTATTTCAAGTTTTTAAAGTCATCATAGAAAGGTTAGGAAGAGACCCTGCCCGTGCAGGAACAGACGGCTCTGCCTCTGGTGAGCCACTAGTGTACCATTAGTTCCCACCATGGAAAGGTTAGGAAGAGACCCTGCCCGGGCAGGAACAGACGGCTCTGCCTCTGGTGAGACACTAGTGTACCATTAGTTCCCACCATGCACATCCACCGCAGCCCCAGTCAAAGGGCCTCATTAAGACCCAGGCGCTGGACCATGGTGCTACTAGCACCATGGTCCATGCCGGTCTCCGGCATGGTGGATGGCAGAATTACCGCCCCTATCACAAGGTTGGCGGGGGCGGTAATTCCCCATTCACCATTTGCCCTTCCCCATTCCCATTTTGCCCCATAGGGCATAATGGGAATGGGGAATGCGCTAATTTCGGCAGCGTAAATTACGGTTGCCGTAATTAACTCCAAGGTCCCTTAGCGGGTTGGATTTTAATGCCTGCAAAAAGCAGGCGTTAAAGCCTCCAACCCGCTAAGGGACCTTGTAATCAGGCGCTAATGGTTTAACGGCGCCAACGCTCTTTACGGTGCCGTTAAACCATTAGCGCCAGGGTCGTAATGAGGCCCAAAGTCTTTCTCACGATGCAAGACTGTAAGTCAGGCGGTTGCACAAGAGCCAATCAAATGCCAGTAAAAGACTAAATATATTAAGAGTCTGGTGGCAGTTTTGGAATGGTGGAACATTTTCAAAGTAAAATGGGAAGGAGCTACAAGCAACAAGGAAAACAAACAAATAAATAAGTGAGTCCAGGCAATCCCAGAGCTGAAGCCTGTGGCAAGGAAAAGAGTACTAATTAATAAAATAATAGGCTAAATACAATGAAATAAAATCAATGGGTGCAGATGACATGAAAAACACTGCACCTTGCTCTGCTTATCATAGAGCATTAACCTATAGTTGCATAAAGTATGCCAGCATGTCAGAGAATATCCCAGTATCATAATGCTTTCAAGTGTATACCAGGTTTATCATGGGATGCTTGTGACTTGAATGGTGAATTGTGGCCTGGGGCTTCAGAGGGTCTCCCACTACTCATTGTAGATGTTGAAGGGCATGATTACCTGATGCTCTCATGTGGATGCAGAGAAACCCATCAATTCAGAAAAATGTTTGCGTACCCTTATCAATTTGAAGAAAAAGTCAATTGGAATCAGTTTTTAGATCCCAATCACTTGTGATCTGTCTTGGAAGGAGTCTCGAATGTCGCCTCCTGTTCGTGACACATTGTTTGCATTCTTCCCATCCTGTAATGCAGCTGTTGTTCTCAATGCAAATATGCATTAGACTGTGCAAGTCTCCCTTCTTCCTACTGTTTCCGCTCGAACCCACTCCAGTACCCTGCCCCCACCCACACTTCAGTGCGCCTTCCCCCTTTTTCTCAGTACTGATTTCTCATTCTAACTGCTCCCTGTCCTCTGTTGCAACTTGGTGGGCCCATTCCCTGGGATTTTTTTGCTGCCATTAGGAGCGATGGGTGTATTGTACATGCTGGTTGTTAAGTATACACGTGGTTAAGTATAATAGAATAGTTGCAGGAATGGGCAAACGATGCCAGGTGAACGTAGGCAACTGGGTAAACATAAGACTGCTAAAAGGGCAGGGGAGTAGGGAAAGTGAAAGGGGGTGGGTGTTTAGCGTGTACTTTAGATATACCCGTTTACCATTGTTAGGAGACATGGACAAGTCAAGTGATTCTTGTGACACTTCTGACTTCCGCATCTTGATGAAGGCGAGATATGTGCTGTGCTCTCATGGTCGGTTTAGATGCATTGTTTGTTTTCCAGATGCTGGCGTGCACCACCCAGCTAAAAATTAGAGCGAGATCTAAGTTTAGGCTTCTGGAGCTGCTCAAAACCTTCTCCGAATACGATTTCCCCAAGACGCCCTTGCTGTCATTCCGTGGCATCACTCAACAGTGAAAGCAAGAGCCTCGAGGGTGTGAACGTCTTCCCTGCAGAGGCTCAGGTAACTCAAGCCATGAATCATGCTTATTTTGTCTATTTCTAAGAAGTACCAATTCATTTCGGCCTCATTTGACTTTGATGTTTCAACTTTACTTGACAATTCTATGAAGAAATATAGTATATGTAGACATTTGATTTCACAGCTGAGGTACAGAGAAAGCTGAATACTATAGACTTTGCATGGTTAGCTGCTGAGCAGTTCGGGCTCCAAGTACTACTAAAGGTTTCTCCGTGATCAATTCATGGTCGTTATTTGGACAATGAGTAACATGTTCAGGCCACTAAAATATAGTCATCATTATTATTACTGGCACAAAATAAACAGCCTCGAATCCCTGTATTTCTGGATGTGATCGGCAGTTGGCCAGCATATGCATAGGGTTTTGTGAAATTTCGGTGTGATTTCTCATTCACACACTCACCCCCAGGAGCATTATTAGCACATTGCCCTTGTTCTTGACTGGTGCACAACTAGGCATGGGCGAACCTATGTAACAATGCTCAACTGTCTCCAGAAAATTGGCAAGTGTGATTCGAATTGTTTGGAGATACTCAGAGATTTGAATTACATGCTGAATCACTGAAAATCACATTTGAAAGCCGTAGGGCCTCATTACACGGATGGCGGTATTAGCACATGGACCAAGGTGCTGTTAGCACCTTGGTCCATGCCGGTAAAATACCGGCACCGCCTTGGTGGAAGGGGGAATTACCGCCCCATTCCAAGGTTGGCGGGGCGGTAATTCCCCCTTCCACCACTGCCCTTCCCCATTCCCATTTTTGCCCCATAGGGCATAATGGGAATGGGGAAGGTGCTAATTACGGCACCGCAATTTTGCGGTGCCGTAATTAGCACCAAGGTCCCTTAGCAGGTTGGTTTTTAACGCCTGCAAAAAGCAGGCGTTAAAGCACCAACCCGCTAAGGGACCTCGTAGTAAGGCGGTAATGGTTAACGGTCACCGTTACCATTAACGGTGACCTTTAACCATTACCGCCATCCGTGTAATGAGGCCCATACTCTCCAGGGAAGCACAGGGAGACATAGGCCCTCATTACAACTCAGGCGTTAAGGGTTTAATGGTGCCGTCGGCGCCGTTAACCCTTAACGCCTGATTACAAGTGTCCCTTTGCGGGTTGGTGTTTAACGCCTGCTTTTAGCAGGCGTTAAAAATCCAACCCGCAAAGGGACTTTGGAGCTAATTACGGCACCGTAATTTACGGTGCCGTAATTAGCGCCTTCCCCATTCCCATTATGCCCTATGGGGGCAAAAATGGGAATGGGGAAGGGCAAATGGTGAATGGGGAATTACCACCCCACTCACCTTGGAATGGGGCGGTAATTCCGCCATCCACCATGGCGGAATCGTAACCTTAGCGGCATGGACCATGGTGCTAATAGCACCATGGTCCTCCGCCAAGGTTGTAATGAGGGCCATAAGCTTACTTTGGGTGCTTCTTAGGCAAACAACATTGAAAACATAACTTTGGGCTCTGCAGTAATGGAATGGTTGAGGCTGGATGGTAATTGAGTCTAGTGTACCTGTGACTATCATCCCATTTGTAAAAAAAGCAAGTAGGTAAATGGTCCTGCATGCATTGTGTGTGTGATTGCACATAAACTCTAGGTCACCAGTATGAATTTGGGTAGGAACAATGCAACCATGTATCCCTCTTCAGTTGATAAAATAAGTATGGATGAGGTAATTATGAGATTTCATGGCAGACAAGAAGAATCAATCACGTGTCAGTCATTGATGGCACTGTAAGGAATTGTCATCTGGCATTTTTGATTGTATTAATTTATCAAATGCTGTGGGTTTCATCTCTGGAAGAGAAATCTGTTTATCGAATTCCACATTCATAGCACCCATTCCTCCGCCTTGCTGCATCAGTATCCTGACCTGCAGTGCTTGCTCTACCAGTGGCACAGAGCAGGTTCAGAGGACACACATCCCCATGTGACAGCTGCAGTGACAGACAAGTGCCTGCAGTGCAGGGGCTGCATTTAAGAGATGCTCCCCTTTAGCCAAACCCCATCTTTATGTGTTTGCTGTTCTGGTGGCAGATACTTCTTTAATAGCCATACCTGATTGATGGTATGGTGGATGGTAGGTCTCATAATTAGAACCGATGTAGAAATTTGATATGTCAGCCCCGTGAGCCCAGCTCAGCAGTGAAAGGATTGTGTATTTTCCCTGGACAGGCTGTTATTGCTACTTCTATCAGGACTGTAGCCTTGGGAATTCCCTCTGTGTGTACCTTTGTGAGGGCAGGTAACATCCCCTTCTCCCCCACCAGAGAGACAGCAATTCTGCAGGAAGCTGGCCTGGGAACAGGAATCAAAGAGCATGTCGTTTCACAACAGGAGTAGCCTCACATCAGGGTGCTGCATGTTTAAAGGCCCTTGATTCTATTGTGAAGGAAAGGGGCCGGGTGTGTATGCATTACAGCTGGCGGAATGTAGCACTATCTTCTGTCTCTCTGCCTCTATCTTTCATTTCTGTCTCCTCCTCTTCCTGTAGCCCAAAGCACTTTGAATGTGATATCAGAAGGCACAGTTCACTTTTTCCAAAATAAGGGATTGGATCCCTAAATCATGCTAACTCTAGTCCAATCACCTGTCAGCTTTTGCATTTAAAAGAAGAACTTTCCCACACCTTCTTTGATTGATTTTTGGCCAAACCCCTAAGGGAGAATTCATTGTACCTCTGTTGGGAGAGTTGGTCTTTTTGTTGAATTGCAACTAGAATGGATCTAATTTCATGATTTTGACTGATTTCTATTAGTGTTAACCTTTTTGAGGTCAATGGATACTGCATTACGTTCTGCAGTGAGAAGACATTTCTGAACTTCATTTTCCTAATTCCCGGGGTCGGCTCAACAAAACCGTATCATTGTTCCACACCACAGGCACAAAAGACTTGCGTGAGCATGAGCATTACTCTGAAGAAAGGTACAGTGTTTCACTGCAGTCTTAGCTTGCATGAGTTGACAAGAGTTGTTTTATTATTGATAGGATAAACGTCTTTTGTTTGATTACTGCTGCTTTATTGTAAATTGCATTTAATTTTATTGAATTGCAACTAGAATAGCTCTAATGTTATGCATTGTACTGATTTATATTATGTTTAACCTTTTTGATGTCAATGGCTATGGCAAAGGAGTTTCTGAACTTAATTTCTCGACTTCCCGGGCTCGGCACACAGAAATCTTAGCGCTGATGCGAAGCCTGTTTGGGCAGTTTGATGGTCATTGCAGGACGCTGCGTGACATCGGCTCTGTACATCTATATGACTGCTCTCCTGCTCCTTCTTAGAGTGCCTGGTTTGTTTACTTACTATGTTTCATCATTATTGTTCAATAGTGCATCACACGCCTATTTTTAATTACCTGTTTACTCTGGTTATTATAGCAAGTGGCGTAACAATGCCACAATACACAATAAACTCCTTACTGAAATTAAATAATGGGCACAGGGGAGGGGTGTTGCTTAGTGCAGACGAGGATGGCTGCCTAGTTTGTGTGCTCTCGCTCTGGTGGCGTTATACATTTATCTTATTAAGGTATCGAGAAAGCTTCAGCATATAACAAGTTCACGGCAAGTACCTGCTTCATCCCTGGTGGTCCATGGTGCTGTTTGCTGGCTCCGACATCAACCCGGTGGCTCGATACGGCTACTCCATAGGCCAGGCCTCAGGCAGTGTCATCCTGTTGCAGCGATTGCCGGCATCTCCTGTCAGCTGCTCAGGTCGGACGTGACGCGACGCGAGCAGCGCTTATTTCCCGGTAACACGTTTTATACAACACAGGCTATTTGTTTAAACAAAGGCACCTAGTGGACATTTTCAGCTCATATTGAAGCAAAAAACGTTTAATGAGTGTTGCTACTATCTATCGCTTATGAGAACTGTTATTCCACATATATATTTATTGGAAAAATCTATACTAATGGTTTCTAAACCTGTGGAATTTAAATAACAGCTATATCCCATAACACTGCACACCTGGTATGTTACGTGACAGCTTTTTAAGCCACTCATTTATGAATAGATTTTTCCAAAGCACCTCAGCCTACTTGTACAAGCCTATATCATCAATACCAAGTTATTTTTCACAGACCTACAGGCCATATCAGTGGCACTACACTGTCCAACTAAGTATGGCATCAAAAAAAGTCAGAAATATTATCACGCCTAAACAGGACTAAGCCATATATTGCCAGTATTCAGGAAACACACCTCTCAAAAGCAGAAGCTGCCAAACTCAAACGTCACTGGGTAGGTCATGTTTGTTCCAGTGCAACAAATGGGGAAAAAAATGGAGTCATCACTTTAATCAATAAGAAATTCCAAGGCATGACCATAGAACCTTTATTATCATGTTACGAAACTTGCTCAGAGCGAACCCAGTGATGCTCTTCGAAACAAAGTCTTTGCCTGGCTTTGTATAAGATCTGGGCTTGGGGTGGTTTGCCCCTCTGACCTGAAGTTTTTGCGCAGGATTGACCTGGATGATTGGTGTGCCATTGGGAACAATTAGTGTATTGTCGTGGGGTGTGGCGTTAGTACCGTGCCCAGTTATTTGAGACAATGTAAATATTTACCTAGGGGTTTTTCTAATTTTGGGCTTGTAGTTTGAGCCGGTCTTGCTGTTTGTTGTTTCAAACTTTGGTTTTCCTTGCCCCATTCTAGGTCTACTTCCTTCTGCTATCTTGTCTTTCTTGTTTGTTCTGCATTGTTTGTATGCTTTGTTTTTCTGTGTTGCGCTTTGAGGCCTTTGGGCATAAGGCACGTTAAAAGGAATTCTTAATAAATAAATTAATACATGTAAAGTAATAGCGAATGAATCCGATGACATCAGTAGATGGGTTTCAGTTACAATACTAGAAGACTCCAAGGACTATACTATCTTGAATATCTATGGCCCAACACTGCCTGATCCATCCTTTTGGTTGCAATTTAAAAATCTCATTTTCCTGTCTAATCGTAACAATCTCATCATATGTGGTGATTTTAATGGCATTATAGATAGGTTCTTAGACAGAAGATCCACTGTGTGCTTCAAAAACACCAAATCTCATATGCAGTTTGCAAACTGCATCTCAGAGTTAGGCCTAGTGGACGCCTACCATACTACTCACCCCTCTGATTTAGAAAATACCTTCTTTTCTAACCCCCACAAGACTCTATCAAGGTTAGACTATGTATTCATTCCAAAATCCTTAACTAGTTGTCTCATAGACGCCAAAATTGAGTGTATATCATTATCTGATCATGTTATGTTATGCTATTTTAAATGTATTTGTAAAGCGCAAGTACGCCAAAAAGGCATCATGGCGCTAAGAGGAGAAAGGGCAGCGCATAAAGAAAAACGGGCCTAAAATAGTAATGTTTTCAATGACCAGCGGAAACCAAGATGGATGATCATGCTCCAGTACACATCCAATTAGCATCCTTACAAGATACATGCAAGTCTAATAGATGGAGATTCAATTTGGCCCTCTTGAAAGATTAATTATTTACACCCTTCTTTTTCCAACATCATCACAACTTCTCAGTAAACAAAAGTCAAGATGCATAATTTGCTAATAATTGGATTGCTATAAAGCGGTTCTTAGAGGGTGTATTATATCCTTTGCTGCAAATAAAAAGAAGACACTTGAACAAGAATCAGAAAATATTCTTAAACAACTTAAGACCCTGGAATCCCAATATGCATGCACCAACTCAGAAGCAACTCTAAATAATATTATAAATCTCAGACTGCAATATAATAAGCTGGTCACACAATATTCCTGTGCTAAACTCTTAAAATACAAGGAAAACATTTATCTTCTTTGTAATAGATCAAGTAAATCCCTGGCATCATACTTAAAATTCGAAAAAAAGAAAAAACTAGAATTGCAGTTATCAAAAACCAGTCGGAATATTGGATCTTTTCAGATAAGGAAATTATTCAGATTTTTTCAAATTTTAACTAGAAGTTATACACGTCTGGGACCCCTCCTAATAATATACATATTCAGAATAATTTTCTAAATATACCCCACACTAAGTACCCCAAAGTTAACTTACAAACTCTCAATGCCCCTATTTCTCCAAACGAAATCTACAAAGCGATAAAAGATCTTAAAAAGAGAAAGCCCCAGGGCTGATGGTTTTTCCGCAGATTTGTTTGTGCATTTTAATAACGTTTTGGTACCCAAACTTAGTGAGTTTTTTTCTCAATTAATTTTAAACAATAAAGCACAAGGCTCTTTTTCAGAAACCATGTTTATAGTTTCCCTAAGCCCAATAAGGATCCCGAAATACCTCAGAGATATAGACCTATCTCACTCATTAATACAGACTGACAGATCTTTGCAAAAATCTTGGCTAACAGACTCCTTCCCCTGCTACCCAAATTAACTAAACACGACCAAGTGGGATATATTAAAGGTAGACTATCCTCCTCAAACATGAGACTATTCTTGAACATCCTAGACAAAATATATGGCTCCACATATCTCTATGTTGCTGTAGCCTTAGACTCTGAAAAAGCCTTTGATCAGGTTGAATGCAACTACATGTTTGAAGATCTTAAGTGTCATGGCTTGAAACCTCCTTTTCTATACATCATAAAAGTACTTCATTAAAATCCCAAGAAAGACGTTTTTATTAATGACCAACTATCCTCATACTACCCCTTATTCAGAGGCACATGCCAGGGATGTCCCCCGCTCCTTTTCATTTTAGCCTTAGAACCCTTCCTAGAAGTAATCAGATACAATGACTGTATAAACGGTATACAGTGTGGTGACACACAGATCAAATCAGCAGCATATGCAGATGATGAGTTATTATTCCTCAAGAATCCGGATTTGTCTTTGCCACATCTCCTAAACATTATCTCCCAATTCTCCGTAGCTTCAGGGTATAAACTAAACATAGATTTATTAGAAATTCTGCCTCTTAACTTGCAGTGTACCAAACATCATATCCAATCTTCAGACATGACTTGCTGTCCTAATGGAATTAAATATCTCGGCATCCACATCTCCGCCTCTCTTAAAGATATTACCAAACGCAACACTGAATCTATACTCTCTAAAATAAATGAATTTACAAACTCCTGGTCCCCCCTTCATGTGTCCTGGTGGTGCAGGATTGAATCCATTAAAATGATGATCTCCTCAATCATTTTGTACTCTCTTTCTATGTTGCCAATCCTCCTTTCCTCCTTTTTTAAAAAAAACCCATAGACTCCTGTCTGACAAGATTCCTCTGGGGAAAATAGAGACATAGGGCCTCATTACACGGTATGCGGTAAAAAACGGCATTTACCGGCATGGCGCTATTAACGTGTCCGCCTTGGCAAGAGGGCGCTAATTGCGTACCATTACGAGTACGCGGATACGACCATAGCGCCATGCCGGTAATGACCCTACTGCCATGCCGTTAAAGACCCCAAAAAACCCTTAGCAGCACAGATGAAAGCGCTGATAGCACTACCGACCTCCTGCACCACGTAAATAGCGGTCACCGCTATTAGCGGTCACCGTTAAATAGCGGAACCGGAAATAGCATCATCGCACAGGAACGGGAAAGAGCACGGCGGCCATCTTTAAAAACACAATCCATTGCCATCCTCTGCCCCCAGGACCTGTTTCGACACCAGTGACATCCCTAAGCCCCAAGGATCCCCTCACCATGCCAAAGGCCATAAAAGAAACCACAGACCACCAGCGTAAAGAGAAATTTACGAATGAGGAACTCATATTGCTGAAAGAAACCCTTGCAGCAAACTTTGATGTGGTATTTGCCAATGACATGCGGCGGGAGACTCTGATCCAGAAAAAGGGCATCTGGGCAGAGGTCGCCCTGAAAGTGAGTGCGGTGGGCACCACCACCCGCACCGTTAGGGAGTGCAGGAAGCGGTGGAACGATCTCCGCCTCCGCGTCCGCAGCATACTGTCTGCGAACCGCCAGCTGGCCATGGCCACAGGAGGTGGCGCTGATTCACCAATTAAACTGAAGGAGTCGGAGGAGACCTGCGCCAGCATGATTGGCGTGGAATCCATCGAGGGAGTCGGGAGCATGGAGCATGGCGTGGCCATGACATCAGATGGAGGTGAGTGTACACATGAATCAATGCACTGTGAACGGTGAGGCACCCCCCAAATGTGAGCCCAGATTCACCTCATGGATGCGGCCACAAACATACATGCACACAACCCTGCCCATGTGAGTGTCACACCCCAACACACACACATGCACGCATCACCACAGACAAGTGCCACACAGACCCATGCATGGAAGACCCACTCAACAGCCCCATCACCTGAATGCTCACTAATGAAGTCCCAATGCACAGAACAGCATGATGAACTGAATCTGCATGAAGCACGTTGAACCATCACCAATGCCATCCCCCTCTTTGTCCCCCACAGGCTCACATACAGACAGTGAAGAACCTGCCACAGCGACTCAGGCTCCCCCTGTTAGGGAAAATTCTCTGTTTAGGCTGAATTTCCTAACCTAGTGAGCCCCCTCAGCAGCTTTGCTGGAATTCTGGAGTTTGTTTTTTTCCATCCTGCCAAGAGTGAGACTCTTTTCTCCCACTCTTGGACATGAATGTGTTTAATTCCTTTGAATGTCAATGTGTTCTATGGGCTATGGGGTCTTTTACTCCATAGGGTCTCATGGGTTTTACTATGTGTGTTACACCGCACCCTCCATGCCGTAACACTGGGTTGTCCTAGTCCCCACCATAGACTCCATACCCTGGGACTGACTACTGTCTCCCAGGGCATGTAAAGTCACCATTGGCTTTACTAGACCTAAATTTACTAACAGAACTAGCACAAACCATCCTATGTGGACGTACTGGTAGGGGTAATTCGATTACCCCTGGGTCTGTTGTTCGAGGGGGCACTGTCCCGTCCCCCCTCGTCGAGTTTTGGCTGGTGGCAGTGGAAACTACTTGTTATATTCGACCCCGAATATAATTCTATGGGATTCTTCAAATTGTTGGAGGCTGATACTTTTTCCCGTTAGACTCTAACGTACCGGCGGTTTATTTGTCTTAAATAAATCTCCCGGTTGGTATTTTCTGCCAGAACTCGGTTTTTGAAATGGCGTCTGTGTTCACCTCTGTAACTCTGAACCAAAGGTTGAGCCCTTTGTTCCACTTTTGGCGGGCTTCGGCACTGAAGCCCTCCAAAGTGGTGCCATTCTGTCTGGGTACCAGAGGAGGTGCGGGAGGGGGTTTAGGCACCCTGGACTGAGTTGCCTTGCCAACTCAAGTCACACTCTGTTGTGATTGGCCCAAGTGGTGAGCCACCCCGCTCACCACTTAGCGTGTTTTGATTGACAGCTAGGCTGAATGAATGGGGGTTTTCTGCATAAAAGCAGGGCTTTTGGGACTGGATCTTCAGAAGGCGCCACATAACCTAAGAATCCGACGAGGATAAAGCTGAGCCGACCTGCAACGACGACACCTCCGGTGGAGCCCTGCTGAACCGACTCACCACTTCCCAACGACAGAGGAAATCTCCCTGCTGGAGAGTCTTCTTCCCTTGACTGGTGGGAACAACCGGTCCCTTGCTTTTTCTTCGCTTCCAGGACGTAGTGGTCGAATTGCCCGTGCTGAGCACCCCGGCAACCGGATAGCCACTAACAACTGTACCGCGACCAAAAGGTGGTGCCTTGTGACGGAGCACTCCGCGGCTGGTCTCTTCCCTGGTGGTGCAACGATCTTCAACTTTCCTTCGACGACGAGACCATCTCATCTCTTGGCAAAGCCCCGACTTGCATCCACCACCAGGAACAACTGCCCCCGCCGGAGCTGTCTCTGCACTTACAAGGTACCGTGTCCGCCTGGCTTCCCTTGTGACGGTTAGCGTGAGGTGTCTTAAATCCTTACCTTTCCATTGGGTCGCCTCCACCCCTTCTTAACTTTCGTTCTAAACTGGTCCAAACTTTCTGTGTCAATTTGCTACAAAGACTCGAAGTGCAGCTCCACTGTGATACTTTTTGGGACATATCGCCTTGCCTCTCTCCGAGTGGGCCTGGCCTCTGACTTTGTGATCAACAGTAGTCCCTGCCTTACTTGCCTTGCATTTGCTTCGAAAAAGTGTTGATACCGAGTTGGTTTTCAAACCCTGCCTTTTCTCTCCCGTTCTAACGAATATTAGAGTGCTATCTAGGTTAAAGCATTCACCTCTGCCTGCAATTAAGTGGTGCCGTTGAACCTATACTTGTCGAAATATTGTTAGGGGATTGATATACTTATAGTAATTGTGATTGAAGTTGTTTGCCGTATTAGTGCCAGTGTGTTTTTCATAGATGTGTTTTTAAAATAAATAATTATATATCTTTACACCCAAGCTGTGTGCCGTATCTGCTTGTTCTACTGTGTAAATTGCCCTATCTTGTATACTCCACATACTGCCTAACTCTTCTTGAGGGAAGTCTGACTGCTCAGCCACAGCTACCAAGTGAATCTGTGTGGTACAGACTGCTACCAAGTGGGTTTACTGCCAAACACCTGTAGGCCTAAATCTTTTGCAGTGGTCCCAGAGGGAACTGCACAGGTTTCTGCTTAACACTGGTGTACATCGGTGGGATTTGTATCGAGTATACAGTTTAGAGTGCTTTTCAACACTTTAGGATAACTAACCACAGAGCACTAAAAAGCAACTTTCAAAAAAAATGTCTACTATGGAAGTATACAGTCAAGAGTCCTTGTCAGGTGAAAATACTGAGAGTTTGAGAGCTCTCTGTAGACAAGAGAATCTTTCTGTAAGAGGCAAGAAAGTAGAACTGATAGCAAGATTGCTGGAAAACCAAGGTCTGGGTACTGGTTCAGAGAAACCAACTTCTCCAGCCAACGTAGAAAACAGTGATGGTATTGATCTGAATAAAAGTCTTGATAATGAGTCAGAAGAGGAAAGTGAACCTAATGAAGTTAGCCACTCTGAGCCTCTGTCTGCTTACCTACTGTACCTACGGGGCCCATACCAGGTCTCACATGTAACCTTGCTTATTTTGAACTTGAAAAAATGAAGCTCGAATTAGAGTACAAATGTTTTTTAGCCCAATCTGAAAGAAACCAAGAGCTATAGTTCAGAGGATGAATGCCCAGGCTGAGCAGAAGCAAGCTGAGTTAAGGCTCAGAGAAATAGAACTTAATCATGAGTTAGAGATGAAAGAGTTGTCTGTGGAAAATGCTTCTCTCTCATGTGGTTACTCTAGAAGTTCCAGTCTCAAAAGACCCTGGATGCCTAAGGAATTAGTGGGTATGTATGAACCTAGATTGGATGTGTTGGATTGGTTAAAACTTTGTGAATATAATCATGGGCTCCAGGACATCACAGGGAATGAGTTACTTCCCTGGTTGTTCTGTAGGCTTCCCCCTGTTGCGACTGATGTGGTATTGGAGTTGGGGGAGGTGGATAAGAAGGATTACGAAAGTGTGAAGCTAGCTTTGATAGCTAGGTTCGGGAAGACCCCTTCCCAGTATCTTAAGAGGTTTAGAACCCTCAAAAAGCATGATGGTACCCCTTTGGCTACCTGGGTGAGTGAAGGGTTGAAAAACTTAGAGGGATGGATTAAGGGTTACAAGGTGAACACTTATGAGGGTATGATGAATCTTTTTATGTTGGAGTCTATTTATGATGCCTGTTCTCCTGAGCTCAGACAGCACTTGGCTGATTCGAAGGAGTTGGATTCCAGGGAGCTAGCTAAGGCTGCTGACTTGTGGGTTGCCAACAGGGCTACTCATAAGGATTCTGGGGCAACTCAGAAAAAGGATGAGGGAAGACAGCCTAAAAAAGACTCAAAAGAGAATTCTAATAACTCAAATTCCAAAGAGGGCCCCAAACAAAACCATAAGGGTAAGCCACAAGGAAAACCACAGCAGAATAGTGTACCTTCTGGTGCCAAACCGGAGGGAGGCCAGAACAAGCCACCATTCCAGAAAGCATTCGGTAAATGCTTTGTTTGTGGCTCGACTGACCATGTGAAAGGAGATCCCAGATGCAAGGGTAAACCTTCAGGGGTCCAGCTTGTCTCTTTAGCCTTCGCTCCAGAGGAGGAAGTCCAAATGGCAAGTGGAAACTTTCTACTACTGGCTGATGAACCCACGGGAGTCTCAGCCAGTGTTTCTTTAGTGTCTCTGGGTTTGTGGGAACAACAGAATTTAGATGTCTATAATTCTATCCCAGATAATACTAAAGAGTATTATAAGGACAGTGTCCAGGTGAATGGTCAGGAGACTCCTGCCATTAGGGACACTGGGGCCAGCATAACTGTGGGGGATAAATCTTTTTTTCAGGCTGAGGATGTTGCTAAGGCACCCAAACGCCTCACCAAGTTAGCTGGAGGGCCTGTGCAGATGCTTCCCCAATTACCAGTTCTCATCCAGTGTAACAACATGACTGTGAAGATACCTGTCAGCATACAGAGTGAGGTACCAGGACGAGTTCTGTTGGGTAACGATTTAAAAACTCTTGGAGTTGTGTCTCATACCCACAGACCTCCTAGTAAACGGTTACAGGAGCTAACCAGACCTGCAAGGGAGAGAACCATGAGAGGTACTCCCCAGGAGATGATGAAGAAAGATATCACTCCTGTTCCACTGGAATTGTCAGCTGCTGTTTCAAAGAAATCAGAAGCGAAAGGGAAACCTAAAACTTCTATACCGAAACCAGCAGCCCGCATTTCAGTGCAGCCAACAAGGACTTCCCCTCGGTTGTCCAAAGTTACACCCGTAACTCCCCCTCCAGCTGAGGCTGAGAGGGTGGTACAACCCTGTGTGGTAGAATTAGACTCTGAAGAAGAGCTAATGGAAGGCCAGGAACTCATTGGAGATCTGGATCCTGTTGACCATCCTGAGCTGCAGTCGTTACTGGCAGAAGGTGGACCCAACAGGGCAGACTTCAGTAAGGGACAGAGGGAATGTCCAACTCTGGAAGGTCTTCGCAACCAGACAGAAGCTCAGGCTGAAGGGCAAGAGCCTGGGAAGTACAGGTTGCACTGGGAAGATGGCTTCTTCTACAGTGAACCGACCGAGTCTGCACCTGGAGACTACAAATGACTTGTAGTACTCCAAGAGAACAGACCACAGTTCTTGCAGTTAGCCCACAAGATTCCTTTGGCTGGTCACTTGAGTTTCAAGAAGACTAAGGAAAGGCTCTCTCTCTACTTTTATTGGCCGAAGATGGGGGCCGAAGTAGAAAAACACTGCAGGAGCTGCCACACCTGCCAGACCTCTGGTAAGGTGGGCTCCAAGAATGTGGCACCTTTAGTGCCTCTCCCTGTTGTGGGAGTCCCATTTGAGAGAGTAGGGATTGACATTGTTGGTCCCCTTGATCCTCCAACTTCCTCAGGCAAACATGTTTATACTTGTTGTAGTAGACCATGCTACTAGGTATCCTGAGGTAATTCCTACAAGGACTGTTACAGCTCCGGCTGTGGCTAAGGCCCTCCTTGGTATTTCTACCAGGGTCGGGTTTCCTAAGGAAGTAATCTCTGACAGGGGGTCAAACTTTATGTCCCACTACATGAAAGCCATGTGGAAAACCTGTGGAGTTACTTACAAGTTCTCGACAGCTTACCACCCACAAACCAATGGGTTGGTAGAAAGGTTCAACCGAACCATGAAGAGCATGATAGGTGCTTTAGAAGAACCCCTTAAACGAAAGTGGGACCTTCCACTGCCATGCCTTCTCTTTGCTTATAGAGAAGTCCCTCAGGAGGGAATAGGTTATTCTCCCTTTGAGCTTCTCTATGGTCATCCCGTCAGAGGTCCATTGGTCCTGATTAAGGTGGGGTTGGACAGTGCTCCTTCCCCCAAGCCAGTCAGAGTGACTGACTACGTGATAGGTCTCCGGAGGAGAATGTCGCACATGATGACAGAAGCAAGTGATAACTTGAAAGCTGGACAAACATTGGTCAAACACTGGCATGATCAAAAGGCTAACATGTTTGAGTTCACTCAAGACCAGCTAGTTCTCGTTATGATCTCAACAAGGCAGAGGGCCTTGCAAGGCAAATGGATGGGACCCTTCAGAGCTGTGGGTAAACTCGGAGAGGTCAACTATCTGGTGGACTTGGGCAATCCCAAGGAGGCTCCGACAGTCTTCCACACCAACCGACTCAAAGCGTATGTCTCAAGACCCGATGTAGGAGCGTTGCTTCTAGCATCATCAGAGGAAGAAGAAGAGAGTGAAGCTCTTCCTGATCTCCTCAGAGGCTTACCTTTAGACGAAAAAAATTGAAGGAGTAAATCTCTCTTCAAATCTGACACCTGAGCAACAAGAAGAGTGCAAATCTATGTTGAATCAGTTTGCCTCTCTGTTCTCACTTTCACCAGGCTTGACCCCTTGGGGCCAGCATGACATACTCACTGGTTACTGTCTGCCAGTCAAAATCAGAGGATACAGAATGTCAGAAAATGTACGAACCCACATCAAAGGTGAGGTCAGCAAGATGCTTGATCTCGGGGTAATAGAGCCCTCTACTAGTCCATGGTCTAGCCCAGTTGTGTTAGTACCAAAGGCCGGATCTAAAGAACTTAGATTCTGCGTGGATTATAGAGCTCTTAATGCAGTCACCAAGACTGATGCCCACCCTTTGCCAAGAACAGATGAGTTGGTGGATAAACTTGGTTCCGCCAAGTTCCTCAGCACATTTGACTTGACGTCAGGCTATTGGCAAATAGCCCTGACGGACCATGCCAAGGAGAAAATTGCATTTTCTACCCCCGTTGGCTTATACCAGTTTAAGGTAATGCCTTTCGGATTGAAAAATGCACCTGCTACATTTCAACGGATGGTAAACCAGGTTCTGAATGGGATGGAGGACTTCTGCATGGCATACTTGGATGACATAGCAGTGTTCAGCAATTCCTGGGAAGAATATGTAACCCACCTAAGAGATGTTTTGCAGGCTCTTGGACGAGCCAATCTGACCATAAAGGCGAGTAAATGCCAAATTGGACAGAGTAAGGTAGTCTATCTTGGACATGAGGTAGGAGGTGGAGAAATAAGGCCTTTGCTCAGTAAGATTGTGCAAAATTGGACAACACCTACTACTCAGACCCAGGTGAGAGCCTTCTTAGGTCTCACTGGGTATTACAGGAATTTCATTGAGAACTATGGGACCATAGCTTCTCCTCTGAATGTCATCTGCTCTCCCAAATTTCCTAAAAAGGTTAGATGGAACGAGGAGTGCAATCAGGCTTTTGAAAACCTGAAAAAGGCTCTTTGCCAAGCCCCAGTACTCAGAGCTCCTGATTACCACCAAACTTTCATTGTGCAGACAGATGCTTCAAATGTAGGAATAGGTGCAGTACTCAGTCAACTGGATGGCAAAGGTAGGGAGCACCCCGTTTGCTTCATCAGCCGCAAGCTGAAGGATCCTGAAACAAGGTGGGCAACAATCGAAAGAGAGTGCTTTGCTATCGTGTGGGCTCTGAAGAAGTTTAGGCCATACTTGTATGGTTCTACTTTTGTCATTCAGACTGACCACCAACCCTTGAGATGGTTAATGCAAATGAAAGGGGAAAACCCAAAACTACTGAGATGGTCGATCTGCCTGCAAGGGTTTCATTTCACCATTGAGCACAGGTCAGGGTGTCACCATCAAAATGCTGATGGTCTCTCTAGGATGTATATCATCGACTAGAGGTATGAGATTCATCCAGGAGTAGATTAAGTCCTCCTGTCCCTTAGTCTGGGGGGGGCGAGTGTTAGGGATAATTCTCTGTTTAGGCTGAATTTCCTAACCTAGTGAGTCCCCCCAGCAGCTTTGCTGGAATTCTGGAGTTTGTTTTTTTTCCATCCTGCCAAAAGTGAGACTCTTTTCTCCCACTCTTCGACATGAATGTGGTTAATTCCTTTGAATGTCAATGTGTTCTATGGGCTATGGGGTCTTTTACTCCATAGGGTCTCATGTGTTTTACTATGTGTGTTACACCGCACCCTCTGTGCCGAAACACTGGGGTGTCCTAGAGGATCCCCACCTTAGACTCCATACCCTGGGACTGACTGCTGTCTCCCAGGGCATGTAAAGTCACCATTGGCTTTACTAGACCTAAATTTACTAACAGAACTAGTACAAACCATCCTATTGTGGACGTACTGGTAGGGGTAATTCGATTACCCCTGGGTCTGTTGTTCGAGGGGGCACTGTCCCGTGCCCCCTCGTCGAGTTTTGGCTGGTGGCAGTGGAAACTACTTGTTATATTCGACCCCGAATATAATTCTATGGGATTCTTCCCATTGTTGGAGGCTGATACTTTTTCCCGTTAGTCTCTAACGTACCGCCGGTTTATTTGTCTTAAATAAATCTACCGGTTGGTATTTTCTGCCAGAACTCGGTTTTTAAAATGACGTCTGTGTTCACCTCTGTAACTCCGAACCAAAGGTTGAGCCCTTTGTTCCACTTTTGGCGGGCTTCGGCACTGAAGCCCTCCAAAGTGGTGCCATTCTGTCTGGGTACCACAGGGGGTGTGGGAGGGGGTTTAGGCACCCTGGACTGAGTTGCCTTGCCAGCTCAAGTCTCACTCTGGTGTGATTGGCCCAAGTGGTGAGCCACCCCGCTCACCACTTAGCGTGTTTTGATTGACAGCTAGGCTGAATGAATGGGGGTTTTCTGCACAAAAGCAGGGCTTTTGGGACTGGATCTTCAGAAGTCGCCACAGGACCTAAGAATCCGACGAGGGTAAAGCTGAGCCGACCTGCAACGACGACACCTCCGGTGGAGCCCTGCTGAACTGACTCACCACTTCCCAACGAAAGAGGAGATCTCCCTGCTGGAGAGTCCTCTTCCCTTGACTGGTGGGAACAACCGGTCCCTTGCTTTTTCTTCACTTCCAGGACGTAGTGGTCGAATTGCCCGTGCTGAGCACCCCGGCAACTGGATAGCCACTAACAACTGTACCGCGACCAAAAGGTGCTGCCTTGTGACGGAGCACTCTGTGGCTGGTCTCTTCCCTGGTGGTGCAACAATCTTCAACTTTCCTTCGACGACGAGACCATCTCATCTCTTGGCAAAGCCCCGACTTGCATCCACCACCAGGAACAACTGCCCCCGTCGGAGCTGTCTCTGCACTTACAAGGTACCGTGTCCGCCTGGCTTCCCTTGTGATGGTTAGCGTGAGGTGTCTTAAATCCTTACCTTTCCATTGGGTCGCCTACAGACCTTCTTAACTTTCGTTCTAAACTGGTCCAACCTTTCTGTGTCAATTTGCTACAAAGACTCGAAGTGCAGTTCCACTGTGATACTTTTTGGGACATATCGCCTTGCCTCTCTCCGAGTGGGCCTGGCCTCTGACTTTGTGATCAACAGTAGTCCCTGCCTTACTTGCCTTGCATTTGCTTCGAAAAAGTGTTGATACCGAGTTGGTTTTCATACCCTGCCTTTTCTCTCCCGTTCTAACGAATATTAGAGTGCTATCTAGGTTAAAGCATTCACCTCTGTCTGCAAATAAGTGGTGCCGTTGAACCTAGACTTGTCGAAATATTGTTAGGGGATAGATATACTTATAGTAATTGTGATTGAAGTTGTTTGCCGTATTAGTGCCAGTGTGTTTTTCACAGATGTGTTTTTAAAATAAATAATTATATATCTTTACACCCAAGCTCTGTGCCGTGTCTGCATGTTCTACTGTGTAAATTGCCCTATCTTGTATACTCCACATACTGCCTAACTCTTCTTGAGGGAAGTCTGACTGCTCAGCCACAGCTACCAAGTGAATCTGTGTGGTACAGACTGCTACCAAGTGGGTTTACTGCCAAACACCTGTAGGCCTAAATCTTTTGCAGTGGTCCCAGAGGGAACTGCACAGGTTTCTGCTTAACACCCCCTGCCAAGAAAAAACCCAGGGCACAGGAGACAGGAGACACCCCCACCACATCAAGGGGCACAGGGAGGAGTGAGCATGTGCAGAGGGGAAAACATTGCAAGAGCGCCACTGCACCAATACCGCAATCTACGCCAGCAACAATTGCCACACCCACTGATGTAAACCCCCCAACACAGGTTACACCCACGGAGGGCCCACCCTCCGCTGCCACAAGTTCAACTGGTGAGGCAGTAGCCACAGTGCCGCTATCAGATGTGGAGGACCCTAGTCGGGTCACAATGCAAATGCACACCCCCAGCCCCCAGGAAGCCCAGAAGCATCTCCACGGCCAACACCAGGATCCAGTATCCATGGCCAGTCTGGCGAGGAGAATACGGGAGGGTGCTGGAGCCCACCAGTGGCCTTACCTGATGTCCGTGACATTGAGGAAGGTGCAGCAGCCACACCACTAGCTGGGCACAGTGGCGATGACCTGGCCACCATCAGGCAGCGCCAGGAGGACATTACAGTGCTGGTTGGGCAGCATGTGGAAGAGGCTGCCCGTCTCAGGGGGGAGGTCACAGAGAGTGCAAGGCAATCGAGGGAGGCGATGGAAGCCTGTACCAACAGGCTGTGTGTGGAGTTTGGCCAACTGAGGCAGGTCCTCACGCGCATAGCGGACGCGATGGACCGCCAGTTCCCACCACCACCGCAGGGACAAACAGCCACCTCATCATCTGCGAGTTCAAGGCAGACATTCCCGCTCCGCTGCTCCATGCGCACCAAGAGGCGCAGACCCTCCCAACCTCCTAATGGAGGTGGTGGCAATGGAAATTAGGGACAGCAGGGTCTAGCTGGCATGTGTGCAGCAGGACACCAACATTGTGCAAGCCACACATGGGGTAGTTGTGGGGGGAGGGGGGAAAGGGTGTTTCGGGAGTGTTGTAGGGGGAGGGGTGAGGGAAAGGGTGGTGGGATAGTTGTGGACATGGACTTTTTCATATCATTATACCTTAATACACTGGTGACTAGTTAAAACACAGGCTTGGACTTCGTCATTGTGTATGTGTACTTTATTGGGGACAGGGTCCATTGTGCGCTTCACCACAGACACCAGTGCACTAATGCCCATATCCATCCTACTGAGTTGAACCATGTGTCTCAGAATATTTGGTTGATCAGATGCTTTCGCACATCGCGTCCCTCCTGGGCATCGCCTCTTACATGTCCAGCACCCCCGTCCCCTCCGTCCTCATCTCCATCATCATATTCATCAGGTGGTTGCATTTCAACGTCAGGGGGCAGTGGCACATTCTGTCTGATACACATATTGTGCAGCATGACACATGCCATGGTGATCTTGGCCATTTTCTCATGGCCGTACAGGAGAGCCCCACCCGACCTGCTTATGCACCGGAACCGTGTCTTCAAAAGGAACAAATGTCTGCTCAATCACGACGCGGGTACGGGTATGTGCACGATTGTAGTCCTCTTCGTGCCTGTTCTGTGGATTCCGTACAGGGGTAAGGAGCCACCTCTTCAGGGGATAGCCAGCATCACCTGTATGTGTGGAAGAATGGGGACCTGTTACTGTTCACCTCAAGTGTGGCCTGTACATATCACACTAATCGAATTTGCATTGTGATTGACATCCACGATTCCCAGCATGCATGCAGGCAATCTCTGTGACTGCAATGTGCAAAGGTGAGCTTGTCCCTGCAAGTGGACATGCCCGATGCATGCCTCTGACAGTAATTGACATGTCCTGGGTGAAGCCAGGTCTTAGGTGTCCCTGGGCCCAGGCAAATTTGGTACCACACTGCTAGTGTACTGCCATTCTGACATTGATGTTGCCATGCTGTGAAGTATCACTTCAGTGGTGCTATAGGTGTATGGGTCAGTGCTATGGCTAGGGGTGATCCCTTTGCATGCATTCAAGGGCGTATAGCTGTATTGATGTTGTGCTGCGCTAATTCTGTATTACAGTCAAGACGCCATGTTGCTGATTTGTGTAATATGTGGTGTGGCATGATGTGCAATGTGGATGTGGATGGATGTGTCATATTTGGAAACCTGGATTGTTGTCAATGTTGTGCACCTTCAAATTGCATGTGGGTTCTTCTCAAGTACATTGTGGCCTTCCCTGATGGACATTGGCGTACATCTGTATGTCCATTTGTCCTACGGACGACAGTCAACACCCAGGTGGAGTATGTATCTCTCCCCCCCCAATCACACCCAGGTGGAGTATGTATCTCTCCCCCCCAATCACACCCAGTTGGAGTATGTATCTCTCCCCCCAATCACACCCAGTTGGAGTATGTATCTCCCCCAATCACACCCAGGTGGAGTATGTATCTCTCTCCCTCCAATCACACCCAGATGGAGTATGTATCTCTCCCTCCCCCCAATCACACCCAGGTGGAGTATGTATCCCCCCCCCAATCACACTGCCATGTGCTTGCCCTGCTACTCACCAAGTAGCCACAAACGTTGCCCGGCTTGTCGCTCCATGTAGCGTGGTATGGTTGAGTTCCGCAGGACCATTGAATCATGGGTTGATCCGGGAAATCGGGCACAACAATGTGTGATTATCTTGTTTGCGTCACATACCATTTGGACATTGATAGAGTGGAATTGCTTTCTGTTTTGGTAGACTACTTCATTGTGATGTGGGACCACCAATTCCACATGGGTAAAGTCGATGGCCCCGATGCAACTTGGGATGCCTGCCAGTGAATAGAAGCCAACTTTGGTGTTTGCGATCTCCTGGGCAGTCCGTGGCAGGAATATGTGTTCACGTGCATGCTTCAGGAGGGCATCGAGAACCTGGTTCAGCGTGCATGAGAATACTGGTTGTGAGATGCCATGCATCTGCCCCACTGTATGCTGGTAGGTGCCTGTGGCCAGGAAGTGGAGCACAGTCACCACCTTCAGTAGAGGGGGGGTGGCAGTTCTGATGTCTATGAGGCTCACAATGTCGTCATGTATCATGTCCACAATGCTGGTGATGGTATCCCGGTCCAGACGGTACAGGGTATGTATCTGCTCAGGGGTTAGGTTAAATGGACTGGCTATGATCCTGGGGATTGGTAGCTGCCTCTGTGGTATTACTAGGTGCCCTGGTGGTACTTGCTGCGCCTGTCTTGCCCTCCTCCTCCTCCTGCGTCTCCTCTGTGCTGCCTGTTGTTGTTGGTGCTGCAATGCAATCATGTCCGTCAGCCTATGTAATGTTGCTAGTATTGGAACCATCTTGATGTGGGAAGGGGTGTGTGAAGGGGTGTGGTGTGCTGCTTTTGTGCTGCCACAGTCTCCATTGCCTCCACCTGTGCTGATTGTGTCCACCTGTGGCAGGTGGGAACACTGCTCAGTTCTCTTAACGGGTGGTTCGCGATGCCGGTATTAGCGCCATGCCGGTAAGGGGTTTTTGGGGCTTTGCCGCTATTTGCATGTCTGCATGGCTTGTGATGGTGTGCTATTAGTGCCATGCTGCTATTTACGTGATGAAGGGTCGCGCGCCCGCGAACTAGCCGCTATTAGTGGCACCGTACTTAGCGGTGCCGCTAATAGCGGTTATCCGGGTCGTAATTGGCATGGGTATTTAACGATACCGGTATTCCCTTACCGGTAACGTTAATCCCCTACCGCACAACGTGTAGTGAGGCCCATAGACTATCCATATGCAAACTTAAGAAAACACGTGTATCTGGAGGAGTATGTTTTCCTTATCTTTTTTATTTTTTATTGTTTCGGTTGAATAATCAACCTTTCAATATAAAAAATTAGTAACATTGCATGAAATGTAACAATATAAAACATGATTTAGTTATCATTGTGTCTTATTATAATTCATGACAGAATTAAAAAAACACAAAAGAAAAAAGAAAATTAGATTTCTGTGGTTAGAATATTTCCATTAAATTATGCTAAGTTTAGCAACATAAGAAATTTAACAATCACCATTTTTACCCTTGTCAATCTTGTTTGGAATAACTGTTCCCACAGAATATCTGATGTCATGATTCTAAAATCTTTAAAATACGGTTTCAAATAAAAAATGTTATCTGCTCTAAGCATTGGACATTGAGTTAGCAGATTCTTTAGGTTCTCGCATTCTTTAGGTTTACTGCCATATCTACAGATAGTTTTGCTTTTGGGTATCATTTTTCATCTTGCCAGAATGTCTCTTATTCCCCATAAATGTAATCTAAAGCGTAAGAATTAATTTCTATATGCTGAGCTAGAGAATTTCAATAAATACAATTCCGGTACCTGAAGTTTCTTTGGAGGAAATGGAATGTCTTCGAATATTTGCATGCCAAGCATGACTTGGTTGTGCATATCCAATCGTATTCCCAGAGTCTATTGAGATATTGTCTCCAGCCATAACTGCTATGACCTGTTTTCACCATTCAATTGCAAAGTCATATGTTGAAGACTTTAAGTAGTTGCAACTATATTTAGTAGTATGCTTGAGCTAACACTTACGGCACATTTACTGGATAGAGAACAGAATTTACAGACATACATAATATACAGAGAGTAGGCCAAACTCGTATCTAAGCATGTACATCGGTTGAGAATTGGGTAGAGTAAGTACTTTCTTCCAGAAGCTGACTTTGAGTTTGGACCAATATGTTTTCGATCTATAGGATTTGGTTTCTGTGCCATACAGTATCGTCAAAGCCACTTTTTGGTTATAGAAGGGTTATCAGCGGGGTGCACGAAAATTTGCCATACTTGGCATTCATGATTTTTGCTTGCGAGGTAGCAGTTGTCATTTTGTTTTTGAGTTCAGCCAAATTAATGTTTATGCCCAGATAGCGATACCCCTTGACAATCTCGTGTGACACACTATGCAGAGACCATTTCGGAGAAGAGCTTCTGTTTAATGCTTTTGAATTACAATACAAGATTTTAGACTTTTCTGTATTAATTATAAAATGGTTATCGTTGAAATAGGTTTCCAAAGCATTCAGCAGATTTTGTAATCCTCTGGGGGTCTTAGATAGGAGAACAAGATTATCTGCATAGAGTAGCCATGCCATAGGTTCTGTGCCAATTGTGAAGGGAATCCGAAACAACTGAATAGTGCCTCTGCCTTATGTCTGAGATAAAGACATTGAAAAGAGCTGAGGCTAGCACACACCCATGTTTCAAGCCTTGAAGATTAGAAATAGGTGCAGATAGTTGGCCTTGTAATGTCAAACAAATTTGAACAGTTGTGTTACTGTGCAGCTGCTGTATAAGTGTTTGGATTGAATATGGACAACCTGCTTCGCTGAGTTTGCTCATTAATTAATTTTGTCACAGAGAGTCAAATGTGGTTTTGAAGTCAATGAATGCCAAATAGATTGGCTGTTTGGTTTGAAGTCCCTGCATTTTAATAGTGGTTTGTTGTTGTTAAATTGATAGATGTCCTAAGACCAGCAACAAATCCCGTTTGGTAGGGATCTTGTAAATCATTCGCAATTATCCATGTATTAAGGTCTCTTAGAATCAATCGGGCAAATAATTTATCTGGCACGTCTAATAGAGCTATCAGTCAATAATTACCTGAGTGTTCCCGATCTCCTGTTTTAAATATGGGAATGGTCACTGACTTCTGCCATGATGGAGGGATGGTCTATGAATATGTCACTTGACTAAATATTGCGTGAAGTATTTTCTCCAAATGGTCCAGGTGAGTTTTGAGCATAAGGTTACGTAGACCATCCGGTCCAGGGGTTCTTGAGGAGCTCAATCTGGTGATGTAAAAAAGAACATCATCCTGATCAAAATTTAATTTGGTGGATCAATTGTGGGTACTGTGATCTGTGGTTTAACTACGTTAATGGGTGCATATAGATTGGTAAAATATCAGGTACAGATTTATTCGGAGACCGCATTAATCTGCCTGCAGAGGGGCTTGGGTATTGTGGTTGGCCTGATTTAACAAACGCCAAATGCTGCCTGAATGTTTAGTTGCTATTGCGCATAGCATCTCTTCTCCGTCTCTCTGAAGCATTAATATTTTGTGAGCTGTTAACCAGTTTTTGTAATGGATTTTCAGCTGTTTTATCTTAGAGAGTTTGGCTTCAAGTGGTAGAGTATTTGCTGTCCTCTATGAGTGGTGAAAATCTGCTTTTCTTTTCTGTAATTCGTGATCATTTGAGTAGAGGTGACTAAATCTTGGTTTTGTGAAGTTTGATGATTTCTGTTTGAAGAGTTGTAAAGCAGCAACATATTGACCATCAGTTTTATAAAAATGAGCTGAGAGGGGACCTGAACCTGTTATAATACAATCATACAAACTTATTATATGGCCAGGTGTCCATCGAAAATGATTTTGACCTCCCAAGACTATAAGTCTTTCATTGTAATTTGATGGTGCAATAGTCGTCAATAGGGGGTTGCCAGTTCCACACTAATGCTAGTAGTTTGTGGTCGCTGTCTTTTTAGCATCTGACTTCAAAACATTCAGCAACCGCAAATAAGGTTCTGTCTGTATACATATAGTTTATAATTGCTTCCTGAGTGTATCTTCTCCAGGTGCTATTTGGAGGTATGTTGCCTTGCAGTGCACCATTTAACATTATTAGCTGCCTGCCGGCCATAAGGGCAGACCATCGACGTACTAGAATTGCATCGGCCGCAGGGGTTCAGTCATGCAATGAATATTTAGATCACCAACTAAGATAGTAGTTGTTATGGCTGGGTCAAGGGCAATTAATTCTAACACTGCTTCCATGTCTTTAAAGAAGGCATCTGCTGTTATGGCTGAGTGGTTCCAATACACTTTGGTCAGAGCTATTGTTATGAAATGTATTTTTATTCTGACTAGTTGTATATGCAAATTAGGTCGCAAAAATCTTTCTAGCTTAAGATCCGCTGAACCTTTTGTTGCTATCATTAGGCCAGCCATCGGTCTGCCTTTTGCAGTATTTTGGCAGGCAGGAGCAATATCGTATGATCGTCCCAAATTGGGATATCAGATAGCCAGGTTTCTTGGAGAGCAACATTGTCATATCCACTCAAAGTATTTGACATTGAGTTCAGAAGATATCTATGTCCTCTGGTGTTCCAGCTGGCTAAATGATAGCTCTGAAGAGCTTCTCTTTTGGGTTGCTATTCATTAGATGGGAGTCATGTTCGGGAGAAACAATGATTATCCATTGTTGCTTGCACTTGTCGGTCTAGGGGTTGGGGTGATTGAGTGCACATCATTTTAATAGATGTAAACGGTAAGATTGCTCCGCCTGGTTGATTGTGTTGTCTAGGCGATTTTGAGTGTTTATTCCAATCAGTGGATGATTCTTGAGCAAGAGTGAACCCTAAATCATAGAGCGATTGTCTGGCAGACCATATTGTGTTAAGGACAATGCCTGATTGAATCCACAATCTAGCGATTGAGAAATCAATGTCACTTAAAAATTCCACTCAATATATATCAAAAGAGTTGAGAGCTTGAAGGCTAGGTATATCGCTAAATGTGTTTAGGATACATGTCCTATTCAAATCACAAGTCGGATATGGTTTGTCTCTGCACTGAATTATTAAGTCGTGATAGTGTGTGATTGATTTCTCATTTGGATTCAATTTAGGGGGTGGAGAGGGTGTCTTGAAATGTATCTAGTTTTTGTTCATGTGAACCTTATGAGTGCAATTCAGAGGAATGTTTTGGAGTTTGGACTGTTTTGATAAGAGTCGTGCTTTTGTAAAACACTGTTTCGATTTCTGTAGTTTGAAAGTACTGGGCAACTGACTTCGCTATTTCCGCTCTTCTTTTTTCGAGTGTTAGAAACTCACCTTTGGGACTTAAAATTGGCTGGGGGCAGAGTTTAGGACACAGGGCATCCAACATTGTTTGTGCTGGACATTCTGATTTAAGCACATTCTTCCCACATTCTTCCCTTGCAAATCTATTTCATTCAGTAACTCGCCAAGTGGCCCTTGAATTACATTGCTCCGATTACGTTTTTGCAATTTAGATTTTTTGTTTCTGTTGTTCAGCGGAGAAATTTGCCGCAGAGTTGGAGGAGCGCCAGACCAAGCGGTCTGCAGACAGCGCTGCTCCTGATAAGGAGCCACCATAGCTGAGGCCCAGAGAGGCCCATGCAGTCCAGCTTCCAGGGCATAAGTCCAATACCACAGGAGGCCACATGGGGGCCCTGGAAGCTTACATCCATGTGCACACCCTGCCTCCAGTGAAGTAACTGGGAGGCCCAGACTGGAACTGTGAGTAACTCCCCTGCCCTGCTCAAGGACAAGTTATGCCCACCAGTTTGTCTTGTTAATAAAGACAGTTAGAACCCATCTAAGCGTCCTGTCATCCTTAGAGACCACCACACTGGCTTCATGGATATTGGTGTGAGCCTGTCTGTTTGTGTGTTCTGTCATCACTAGGTTTGCAGTCTATGTGAATGATTTCATGGTTGTCATGTACTTGAGTTAGCTGCGGCATGTTTATTTTCAGGGACCAAGTAAATTTGGGGTCCTACAGGCTTAGTGCGGTCAAAATGCAGAAGCTTTTCTATTAAGTTTGTTTGGATGTTTATTATACTATATAGAGTTTTGTATAGCTTTGTCAAGGTTATTAAGGCCGTGTTCATAGCTATTAAAGTTAGTTCCAGTAATGGAGTTGTGACAGGACTTCAACATGTCGATTGCTGACTGCGCCAGTTATCAGTTTGTTTTCTCTGAGTGGGGCAGGGGCGTAGGAGACACATAAAACCTACGGGGGACAGGGCACACCTTGGGGACTTTGCTACAGACACAAACCACAGAGTAAAATGATCTGTCATTTTATTTGTAGTGAGTGATGATCACGCACATTTGTTAAAAAAAACAAATTCTTTTGCGCGCTCTGTACGCTTGATAAATTCTGTTGCTATTGTTTGTATGTCAACCAGATCCATTATATCTCTGTGTATATTGCACACACAAACATGGTTGAGTCTAATGTGTAATGTGAATATGGGCGAGGTGGCTCAAGACAGACACCCATCTCATCTATGCAATTTCATGTGACAGCGATACAAAATACAGACAAATGAGAGTTTTAACATGATAATACCCACAGCAGAAACACAGGTGTTTTGAGTGCCAAAGGTTCATCACGTTTGCAACAGCAGTGTGTTTTTAATCAGTGCACATGCAAATTGCACATGGGATAAAGTATATTGCAGTCGCCGACTGAGGAGAGCCATGACCACATACAGGAACGAAGCTGAAGCTCGAATCAAGGTAACATACACTATACCATACTTTTGTGTGTCGTGGCAGAGTAACGACTGCTTGAAAATGAATGGTCACCCCACTTTCTGCTTTAATATTTGCAAGTGAATTCCAATGGTGGCAGACAATCTGGCAGAGATAGCCAGAGCACATTCAGGGGCGGGGGGGGGGCAAATCTGTTCTGCATTGTTTAGTCCAACACCCAAATCTGTAAGAGGTAATATAGGAAGACAAAAGAAGAGCCTCAAAAGGAATGCAGGGTAATCCCCAGAGAGTGAATGTTATACATCATGAGAACTTACCTATGTAACCCCCAGAGGCGACTTCCGTCACATCAAGGCACTCAGGTGAAAACTGTGCTTGTGAAAGAGGCTACAACGAGAGCACCCAAAGCTGCTTCATGTCATTACAGGAAATAGGAGTGTGTAATTAACAAACTATTGCTTTCAAGCAAACACATATTCTTTCAACATAGGTGAGAAACCCAGCACATGCTGAACCCTAAAAGCAGAGGAATGCCAGCAGTCTAAGGATTGGCTCAGTCTGGGCTGGATGTGGGTAGCATTGCAAGGGCAGTCCTAGAATCTTCCATTCAGGCAAGAAATGGTTTAGTGCCACTGTCAGGGATTATTCCATGGAGAAATTCTTTACTACTGTCGAGAAAGTGTGGCATAGCCTGGGAAAGCTCACATGCTACAGTGAAACATTGTCCTGCGTAGTGCAGTAAGCTTCAGAGTAAGGGTGGCAGTTCTGCCAGGTTGCAGAACACATGTGCCTCTGTTCACTGTCCCCATTTAAGATACTTAAAAAGAGTTTCTAGTCATAAAATGTATTCTTTTCAACATCCCTCCAGTTAGAAGTTCCCTTCCACCAATGTGCCTTGATTACGAAGGTGGGTAACATCCTATTCTCTCCCAGATTTCCACCATTGGAAATTCCCATTGTTGACCATTAATGGTTAGAACAAGAGACATGGGCGGTTCTGAGCCTTTCGAAGCCTGGACATTTTCTAGGCCCCCTTTATGCATGCACGTCAGTTAGGGGTTGGTAGCAGCCTTTTGACAGGTGGTGCATGTGCACACCAAATAATGTAAGGGGTGCAAACCAGTGGCCTGCCGTGAGATTTCTGGCTGGCCTCTTTGGCTTGGCAGTTTCACAGGTGTTGAAAAGACACAAAGAGCACCTCTTGAGGCAGTGGCCAGTGCTAAGCTTTTCAGTAATCATTTGAATAGCACATCTCCCCTAATGAGATGATGCCCCCGGGCCTGTGGGTTTGCGCGTTATAAATAAAATAAATACAAATACAAAATACAAATGCACGCACTGTGCTGCAGTTCCCCTATTGCATTTCAGGGTAGCTGCATGGTGACCAGGTCACTGTGGCCCGGCCCTGATGTGGTATCGAGCCAGGGTGGGTTATGGTACGAGTACGACTGTTCTCCTTTCAGGCAGCCAACCTGCCCTGTCACCATACCATAAGCAGAGGGGCGTCAGGACAAGAGGCAGGATAGAAGAACACTGGGACAGAGAACATAGGCAAATGTTGAAGAAATAAAAAGCAGTTTCTATATTTTTAAAGGTGGATTCAAATTAAATACTTGTCCACCTACCCAATGAACAACCACTGACCTCTCCCAACACCCAAATCCCTGCTATAGGCATACCCCTTGCCAACAACAGAACCCCTTCTGCAGGGATATTTCTGTCCACACCAGAATCCCTGCTGCAGGGCTACCTCTGCCCACACCAGATTCTCTGCTGCAGGCCTACCTCTATCCACGCCAGATTCCCTGCTGGAGGCCTACCTCTGCCAACATAAGAATCCCTGCTGCAGGCCTACATCTGCCCAATTCAGAATCTCTAATGAAGGCCTGCCATGATGCCCACATCAGAATCTCTGCTGAAGTCCCTCCTCTGCCCACAACAGACTATCTGCTACAGGGCTACCTCTACCCATGTTGACCAGCCTAGAACCGCCAGGCCTAACCCTTGCCATATCTGTTCAGCCTACAACCTATGCAGCCTAGCTTCGGCTGAATGGCACATTTCCGGTCCATCCAGAGAACCTTGCTCCCGACCTACCCATTTCTGAGTATCCATAGTGCACCATTTGTCCACCTTGCACAATACTTGCCATCCCATGCCTGAGGGCCCTTCCCTTCTGTCTGTTTTTGCATACTACCTTCCCATTCCTGAAAGTGACCCATGGCAACTTCCATGCTCCTATCTCCACAGGCCCATCCATTCCTGACAACAGTTCAAGCTCACCTGGGAAACATTCTGGCCAGCATCTGCGAGCGCCTCACCCCCCACAGTCAATTCACACCCTATGACCCCATACCTGGGACCCGTCCCTACCCCCTCTCACCTAAAACAATATTGGCCAATACAAGGAACTACCTCAACACACCTGGCACATGGCATATACATGCATATGCCCACAGGTTGCAGCGCGCTATACAAATACTAAAATAAAAATAAAATAAATAAATATATATTACACAGTCACGGTAGTAGTTATGGTTAATTTGCTAATCCCATAGGAAGAGCACTTTTTGAGTGGTTTATAACTCCCCCCCCCCCCCTAGACGAATCCTCACCAAACGTTGTAAAACAAGTATATGGCCCACACTGAATTTTGTGCAAATTTTAGTGAGGTTTGGTCCAGTGGTCCAGGGGGCCAGGGGTGGCAAAGTTATAGGGGGGGGCCCAAAATGTATTTTTTTAGACATAATGGGAAAAAACTTTGCGCATGCCTACAGCTCAAACCGCTGGACGGATTTCCACCAAAATTGCAGGAGGAGCGGCGGCTTAGTCCCGAAAACTTTAGTTAATTTGGTTTAAATTCGTCCAGTAGTTTTTTTATAAGCGGCCAAAACGTAAGGCAAACAAATTAGTGATATCTATGTCTGCTCCGCGGACACACTTCCCTGTTCGCTCCGCGGACAGGACACCGATTGGCTAATCAGCTTGCGTCATGTCTGCGGACACGCATCGTGTTCTCTGATTGGCTGGGGTGAGGCGTGAGGTGCATCACATTGTTTCAATGCGCCCCCCATCTTGGATCTGCCAATAGCGTGGCGGCGAACAGAGGTAAAATGCAATTTTGGGGAGTGTGTTGGTGTGCAGAAGTGCTTGGGGAGGGTTGGGGAGTAGGAGATGGGTGAAATACTGTATTATTTAGGTGGCAGGTGCCCCTGATGTGTTTGGCATGTCCGCGGTCAGTATCCCCTATGAGAAGCCCACATACTACAGTTAAAATGTTTGGTATTATAGGTGTGTTATGCTAGAGTTTTGGTTGCAGGGCCGAAGGCCGTAGGCCATAGGCCATGCACCCAAGAATCTACACCCTGGACACAATCACCGCAGCATAACACACCCATAGAATCAAACACCCATCAAATATCCAGAACGCGAAGTTTGTGTACTGTTTCATTTGTAGAGTTTGTATGTGAAGTTTTGGGTATGCTATGCAGTTAAGATTCTACAGTTTGTAATAGGTCTGAGTTATAAGATACCTTTGGAATTAAATATTTTGGATTGTGGTGTATGATTGTGTACATTTTCTTTGAGATCTAATCATAAACAAACTACTTTGCCACAAATGCGTTTCATTGATTTAGAGGGAGGTCATTTTGCTGTTTTTGTGGCAGGTGTCCTGACAGCCTGGCGGCGAACAGAGGAAAAATGCAATTTTGAGGAGTGTGTTGGTGTGCAGAAGTGCTAGGGGGGTTTGGGGAGTAGGAGATGAGTCAAATACTGTATTTGTTTAGGTGGCAGGTGCCCCTGATGTGTTCTTCATGTCCGCGTCCGTAGTGGTTGTCAGTGGATATAATCAATGCACTACTAGCTGTTTCACTTTAGTATGATGTTGGTTTTGAGTTGCTGTGTGAACAGGAGATGGGCTGAGCTGACAGGTGGTGTGGCGTGACTGTGGGTCGCCCGCATTGGTGAATGGTAGCATACAATTCATATGTTTTTCAAAAATATTTGTAATGCCTCTGCGCTGTGAAGCGCTATCTGCTCCCATTCTGAGTGAAGGTCAACACCGTAGAATTTTTATTTCCTAGCTGAGCAGACCCTGTAGGGTAAACACAGTATAAGGTTCAATTGTTTTTTGACCTTGAAACAAAGGGAGGATTGCGAACAGAATGCATGAAGAGAGGGATGTAAGACTTTCAAATATGATAATGTTCACCATTCAAACATTGGAGAAAGGAACATGTAATTTCATTTTCATGAAAATCCGGTGAAGTGGACGGAGTGCTTGTTTTATGCCGATACAATGGAAATGCTGAATATTATGTAAGTTTTACTTTGGATGATTTTGTACACAAACTAGTCAAATTATAATTCGGTGATAATATTGGTGGGGTAAATTGTATTGTGTGTTGTGTGTGGTATATCGCAATGACCCGCAATTAGAACTTGTGTGTGTAGTTTTTTTGTCGTGGGATATGGGCAGTGCAGCATTGAGATGGGTTTAGTGCAGTCGGGGGTTGAACATTAATATTTAATTAAAATTCCGTGTATCTGTTCTTTTTGGTTTTATTTAGCTCTCTGATTTTAAACAGCTACATCTTGAGTTTCCGCGATTGTCATGGATTCCAGATACCAACTGATGTTTTTTTTTAACCGTCATCTACAGATATACGTCAGTGGTTGGATGCCAGTGACACTTTTCTTTGGATGATCGACTTGTGCCCATATGCCCGTACGCCATACGAGCGATAAGGAGCAACTTCATATGTTTTGTGGTGGCCTAGCGGAAGTTCATGCAAAGTCTTCACAGGAATATAGCTTGACTCACGATAAACATTTGTGGATCGAGAACGAAGAAAACAATTACCTATTTGCTTGCATATGTAAGACTCTGGATGTTCTCAGAGCGTTTCTTGTGAAATAAAAGTACTTTACAAATTGTACAATTTGGTATTTCCTTTAAAAGTATGGTTTCATATTCAAAATTGGGACGCGCTGTGTTGCGAGATGATGTGTGTTGATATTCCGGGTTGTGCATCAAGTAACGTTATCACGTAGGTGATGATTGGGTGCGTTTTACTACGCTGTATAGTAATGTTCTGGAGATAGGTGGAGCGTATCACTAGGTTTGGTGATGTTAGACTCAGGGACGGGGCATATGCATTGGTGCCACCTTGGGCGATGTGGGAATGGATTTGACTATCACAAGATGGCCGAGCCCTGCTGCCTGATTTCGCATGTGTAAAAAAGAGTACAAGTATGGTAAGGTGGATAGGAAATGTTTGTACAATCGATCAATGTATGCTTAGAAGTACATGCCAGAACACTTGGGAAAATAATATTTCTGAGTGCACTATTATTTTAATAGATCCATTTTTTGCTGCATTTGCTGCAGATGTTTTTCTAAGGTTTGTTTCTGTATTATTTTGAATGTCTGTATGGTGTGTTTAATTTTTTTTTTTTGGGAAAGTACACATAAAGTAATGGGCAATAATTTGTTTATATAGAGAAGTGTGGTGTTTTCCATTAGGAGGGCAGGTCTTAGAATGTGCAGGCATTTACAAAAGGAATGCCATGGAGTTGTCGGTTGAGGGGGGGCACACTGTGAGCCGACTTAGCAGACTTCTAGTAAGAGGTTGTATACAACTGACCATGCTGGCATTTTCAAACACGATGAAGGAGGATTTCTGTGCTATAAAGGAAGTCATTTCAATGCATGAATACCCATATGCTTCCAATCACTGTATCAGTAACTAGTCTGCCAAACATTGGTTTCAGTCCGATATGCTTCACACTACATTTAATGGTCGTCTTCCTATCTTGCTATCCAGTCAGTGCACTTTTGAGCCTTGGTTGCATTTACAAACTCCCTGTCACTACATGATGTCCAAGTGCATAGCTGCCATGTGAGCCACTAAGCGCCATTGCTGGCTTTTCTCATTGCATAATTGGATTTGTAGTTTCATGTTTCCCGTGCTAAGTATGGGCCTACAAATTCCAGCATGTAAAGTCAAAAGCAAGAACAGGTTTGTGTTATCGGGCATAATATGAGAGCACTTAACAGCTATGTAAGTGTTCATCAAAAACTCATGCTCCCGGCAGGTTTTGCGCCTGCTCTTCACACTCTGCTATGCACAGTAGTGTGCTTTTAAATGCTCCTGTAGCAGAGGTGTTACCACGTGTAGGTTTTTAAGTAAACTAAAGCATGTGTGTGTCCTATATTTTTAAGAAGACTGTCCCTTACTTCTCAGAACACCTAATGGTGGCCACAGTAGTGAGACGTTCAGCAAATGGTTATGTTCTTGTTTGTTTGTTTGTTTGTTTGTTTATTTATTTATATTGCGCACCAGACCCTTAGGTTACCGGGCGCAGCAACAAGTATATGCGATGCTTACAATGTTACAATGTTATATAAATGAATTTACAATATTACAACATATTGCACAAATTACAAGAATGTACAGATAAAGATTTGCCGTATTTACATGAATGTACAGTTAGCAACATACAGGATTTGCGGTAATAAGCATAAAGGTTGATGTCACGTCAGGGTGCATTGGGTCGGACTACACTTGTGAGTGTTCGGGTGTTGAGTCGTTGTTGGCGATAATGTGTTTGATAAGGTTCCTTCTGAAATGGGGGAAGGGTTGGTCAGCTCTTAGGTTAGGTGGCAGGGCGTTCCACAGGTTAGCAGCTTTCACAGGGAAGCAGGCGCCACCAATTTTGGCGAGTCTGAATCTAGGTACTGCCAAACAATTGGAATTGGCGATTCTCATGGGTCTATTAGAAGTTTTTCTTTTTATTTTGTCCATTAAGTAGCTGGGAGCTGCATTATTTAAGGCCTTATGGGTTAATGAGATCATTTTTAGCTGGATTTTATTCTCCGTAGAGAGCCATTTATGTTGCCGCCTAGTCGAGGAGATATGCTCCCTCTTTTTTATTCCTAATGCAGCTCTGAGAGCATTATTTTGTAGAATTTGAAGTCTTAGGGTAGTGGCTTTATTGGCGCTACTGTATAGGGCATTACAGTAGTCTAGTCGGGAAAGAATTAAGGCTCTAGCCAGGATTAGGCAGCTGGTATTGGACAGGAAGGGCTTGCCTGCTCTGATCAATTTACAAGTGTAGGCAGTAGTGGAGGCTAGGGAGTTTACCTGTTTAGTGAAGGACAGGGTAGAGTCGAGATAGAAACCAAGTGTTTTTACTTCCCTCAAGACTTTAATGGCATTTCCGTCTATGCTGAAGGCTGAGTAATCCGGGCCCAATTTGTTAATATTAGCTTGTGTGCCCAGAATGATCAACTCTGTCTTATCATCATTCAGGCAAAGACCGTGAGTGGCCATCCATGCCTGAATGATGAGATACACTCTATTCACCAACTCCTTCTTAAGTCCTATCAGTTTAAATTGAGGTTCTTAGGGTTTACAATTTCGGTTCTACATGAATGATATTACATATTTTAGAAGGCACAGAGATCTAAGTTAAATGCTACGAGAGGAGTGACTAGGCAGGTTCAACTTGACGAGGACCCAGTTGTGCTTCTCAGACACACGTGTGGTCTGGTGCTACATCCAGAGTCTCCCCACTACGTTTATCTCCTATGCAACAGGCGTCCCTGGGTGTCTGAAGGTTCAGCATAGGCGCCAGAGTTTTGAAGTGCGTCAAGCGCACGTTTGTCTGAGAATGTGTGTGTGTGTGTGTGTGTGTGTGTGTGCGTATGTGTGGCCAATGCCGGTCTTTGCATCAGGCTATGTATTTTTGAAATGTCAAAATTAATTTGAAGGATTAAAAGCACTTCTTTTAATCCTGTGTGTTAATTTTGCTTCCCATTTGCACCTCTTTCACACTTCCATTCACACGTGCTGGTGGTGGTGCCGCAGGGAGGCCTGATGCAAAGTTAGTATCAATGTTTTCACTTATTTCATCATGAGGAACATTTTCTTCCAGCCATTCTAAAGTAGTAGACATTTCTGTGTAAAAAGAAATATATATATTATTTTTACTGTACCTAATACAGAAATTTTATAAATATATAAAATGAGTGAAAAAGACTTTGTTAAAGGGACGTCATGGTTAAGTTGCGCTACTAAAAACCTATGACATTCAGTGAAAAAAACATTGTTAAAGGGACGTTATGGTTTCAACTATAACCATAACACCCTGAAATTCACGAGTTATGGTAAGCTAAGCAACCATAACTCGCGCCACCACCGTGCACTGCACCCAGGACATAAAAGATGACATCACAAATATCATTGATGACATCACTTATGACATCATATGTCTAGCCCTTTCTTTTTTGTTCACTGCCATATCTAGGTCGGGTGGTTTTATTTAATATCACTCAGAAAATTAACTTTCAAAATGTATTACATTTATAGATATTGCTGTTCTCACATGTTCTTACACTACTTTCCTTATAATGTAATCGCATCTTATGATCTACATATATAGAGGAAGAAGCAGGCTTGAAACACAGCAATCATTTTTGTGCGTGAATACAACCATGTAGATTACACACAGTTGCTAATGGTACTGCATCTTGTTTGCTTACTTTAATCTCCATATATAAGCTGCATATTTGTATGCATTGTAGTCTATTTATATTTTGTGTGTATTAGTAGAAATATGTAGTAAGTGATGCATTATTAGTTACTGATACAGAAAGCATTCACCGTTTTATTATATAACTTTGGAAAATTACAAATATAGCACCTCTGTTCTGTATGCTGCAGCCAATACCTACATTTCTGCATGAGTAGGTTCCTGTACTAGAAAGAACACTGCAATGGAATGGTCGTTAGAACACTATATTGCGTAATGAAGTATGTAGTTTATTACACATTTCCCGATAATCCCTGGTACCTTTTTGCCAATGTTACATTCACAACCCCTTGTATGAAAAGTAAATGCACATGTGAAGTAATCAGGGATGTCATCAATGATATTTGTGATGTCATCTTTGATGTCCTGAGTGTTAGTCTTAGCAGTGCACGGTAAAAAAACTTTTTTAAAGGGGCGTTATGATTCCAAGTAAAACCGACATGGCAAGTTTATGAATATTGCACCTCCATCATGTATGCTGCACACAATGCTTATGTTTCTACATGAGTGTCTTAGTATACTGGATGGAACTTCATAATAGAATGCTATTTATATCAATGCATTGCTTAATGCACTAATTAGCACTTGATATTTATTCCAATGATCCTTGACACATTTTTATTAACATTACAATAAGAATCCCTTGTACAGACTTTTCATGAAAGGTAAATGCACATGTGATGTCATCAGTGATGTCATCAATGACATTTGTGATGTCATCTTTGATTTCCTGGATGTTAGTCTTAGCAGTGCACAGGGGTGGCGTGAGTTATGGTTGCTTAGCTTACCATAACTGGAGAATTTCAGGGGTTTTTCGGTTTTACTTGGAACCATAACGTCTCTTTAACAAAGTTTTTTTTACTGAATTTCATAGGTTTTTAGTAGCGCAACTTAACATAACGTCCCTTTAACAAAGTTTTTTCATTGAATTTCATAGGTTTTTATTAGTGCAACTTAACCGTAACTTACCCTTAACAAAGTTTTTTCATTGAATTTCATAGGTTTTTATGAGTCCAACTTAACAATAACGTCCCTTTAACAAAGTTTTTTCAGTGAATTTCATTGGTTTTTATAAGTCCAACTTAACCATAAAGTCCCTTTAAGAAAGTTTTTCAGTGAATTTTATAGGTTTTTATTAGTCCAACTTAACCATAACGTCCCTTTAACAAATTTGTTTTTATTATTGCAAACTAACCATAATATCCCCTTAACAAAGTTTTTTCATTGAATTTCATAGGTTTTTAATAGTGCATGTTATTTTCCTACAACTTACTAATATCATACCTACCAAATATAACAATATTTGTGTCCAATTTACAAAGTGTCACCTTAAAACTCTGCCATTTCCCACCTTCTAGAATAATTTTTAACACTTCTATAAACTTTCTTCAACTATTTCAACTAGTTTTGCATCCGTAGATGTCTATGAACATCTGTCTTCATTGTGGACCTTTCAGAAAGTGCCACATGATCATACGCTAATGCGCGGCATGATGACGTGTCCAAGAACCCGTCCACACTTCACAATAAGGTCCGTCCTTCGCGGACAGTTTGGAACTGCATTTTCTACTGATCTAGGAACTTTCAACTTAAAAATTTTGCTTGCACAGCTCCAACACCTATTCCTACTCATCCATTAACAATCTAGTATACAGTACATACTTTTAGCAAAACTGCTTTTTCTCTTAAAATGGAATCAGCTAATGCCATCCTTCCTCCCCAAGAGACACCACCACTGCTTTAATCAAGGAGCATAAGAAACACTGCCCCCACCTTAGAAATAACACATGCGCAACATTTTCCCCTGTCCACCTGCCCCTCCATATTAGTTTTTGTTGCCTCTTCTCTCATTTCCCATCCAAAAACAATAAAATGAATGTTCCTTTAGGAACCACCTTTCACAGTTAAAAAATAGAACTTCCTCCACCTCATCCTCATTAACAAATACGGTGAACCACACAGCCTGATGTCTGCGGGCATTGGTGCATTATAAATAAATACATAAATAAATACATAAATAAATAAATAAATAAATAAATAAATAAATAAATAAATAAGGAGGGCTACAGACCATTATCATCCATTGCAGCCCCTGAAATGGGGGATAAAGGCCATTAGCACCCCGAGTTCCCAAAGCGGGAACCCAGGCTGCTAAAACATAGATTTTTCTTCCTATAGCGGGACGCCTGAGGCGTCCCGCTGTAAGATCAGTGGCATAACACAAAATGTGGGGCCCCCCTGCGAGCCATGCTGATGGGGCCCCCCCAACTCGGCAACAAATCACGGGTCGTGCTACACTCTGGCCCGGCCTAGATTATCACACTTGCACAATACGCATGAACGTGCTGCTGAAGGGGTATGCTGCACACTGTACTAGGAGAAAGATATAAATATGTGTTTTAATGCAATATACAGCACACTTTCTGAGATAAATTGGCTAAAAAGCCAGAGTGTTTGCAATTGTTTTGTAGGGTAACACCAATCCAATTCATGAAAGTCACCAACAGTGCACAGGAACATTAATGCTTTGCTATTAAAAATGCCATGCCACATTGAAAACACGTCCCACTGGCTGCACAATGTAGACCGGTCTAGACACGCAATAACCTTCCAGTAAAGCATGCCAGGCCACATTTAGACATACCTAGACTGGTTGCACAAAAATGCCAGTTAAAGCAATAACACTAATCAAGAAGAGAGCAAACATTGAAGCCTGGGTATCTGCGGCCTCCAACAACACGGCCAAGCTTTTTCAAATCTGCACGGATTGGTCAATCCTGTTGCAGTCTCCACCTCTCCTGTTCCCTCCTAGGCCCTCTACATGGCTTTGACCTCTCACTTCTCCGCTAAAACTCAGGACATCCTGTCCACTATCTCCTCTTCCTCTCCCTCTTCCTCTCTCACCCCTCCTTTGGCCATCTCTACCTCTCCTCCCCCTTTCTCCTCTTTCTCTCTGACAACATCTGACAAGGTTTCTAGACAAGTCCGATCCATGAAAGTGTCGTCCAAACAGGTGCTCCCCTGCTCCTCCAGAACCATCAAGGACCATATTGACACCCTCGCTGCAGCGTTGGCCGATTTCTGTAATCACTCTTTCACCACTGGAACGTTCCCCTCTCCCCTTAGGCACTTCCTTGTGCACCCACCCCTCAAGAAGCCGTCTGCCGATCCTAACTGTCTGGCAAACTATCGGCCAATCTCCATCACCCCTTTTCTGGGCAAACTCTTGGAAAAAAAGCTGGCCATATCCCAGCTTACTCTCCACATTGAATCTCTTGGTTGTCTCTATGACCATCAGTCTGGCTTCAGAGATGCCAGAGGCACGGAAACTGCTCTCCTGAACACCCGTGAAGATCTGCTCTCTAACCTTGATTCCAGCATTCCTCTGTCCTAATCTTCCTTAATCTTTCCTCTACTTATGACACAGTCCACCATGCCATCCTGATCAATCGACTGTGTGAGAACCTGGGCCTCACGGATCAGGCCCTGGAGTGGCTGACCTCCTACCTCTTAGACTGCCCCTCCCAGGTCCAACTTGGTCCCTTTCTCTCCACCATCTCTCTCTCTCTACCTGTTGCATTCTCCAGGGCTCTATTCTCTCACCCTGGTTTTTCAACCTCTACTTGGCCCCTTTGGCCCACCTGATCTCTACCTTCTCCTCTAACTTTCAGTGTTATGCGAATGGCACTCAGCTTTCCTTCAGGCTCCTCTCATCTCTCGCTTATTCCTGATTTTCTATCTGTGATTCAGGAGTGGAGCGCCTCCAACAATCTCGGCCTTAATGCCATTAAGATGGAGATCCTTCTCATTGGTGCCCCTGCCCCCGCTTTCCCTCTCTCACCCTGGCTGGGCCCACCTTGGGCCCTCTTCCTTCACCTTCCTGCGAGGCAAAAAAACGTTTGTGTCATCTTCGACTCCACTCTCTCTTTCTCTCCTCGCATCTCGGACGTCGCCAAGAAGTTCCACTACCTACCAGCTGCTCCTCCTCAAAGGGACACTTCCGTTTCTCACTTTCCCCCAGAAGCTCACTGTCTCCAGAGCCCTGTTTCTCTGTAGGCTGGACTACTTCAACAGCCTCTTTCTCAAGCTGCCTTCCTCTTCTCTCCGCCCTCTGCAACTACTAGAACAGGACTGCAAGACTTATACTTGGCCACAAGCCCAGGGATCATATCTCTCTAGCCCTGAAATCTCTCCACTGGCTCCAGGTGGTTGCAAGAATCAAGTTCAAGACCCTTTACATTGTCCACAAGGCTTTCTGGGGTTGGGCCCACACTACATCCAGCGCTCTCTTCCAAAATACCTTCTTACCGAGCCCTTCCACCAGCTACCCTGAACTCTCTAACAGCTAGGTGCTTCTCCAGGCAGAGAGTGGGGAGGGGGTAGATCTCTATTCTCTGCAGAAGCCTCCCTCTGGAATGGCTTACCTGGCCCTCTCAAACCTTAGCAGCTCAAAACTTTCCTTTTCTCTGCTTTCGCTCTCTCCCTCCCCTGCTGACCTACCTGACCTACCTGTCTGCTGTACCGACTGGTTGCTTGGCTGCACTCAGAGTCTCACTGAGTCAGGCTCTTACTTGATCACTCACCCTTGCACTCCAGCCTACCACGCACTTAGGGGCTGTAACTGTAACCCTACAGTCCCATGTTCTCCTTGGACTACCCAGAGCCGCACTGCCCTGGCTGCACTTACTCATAGCATTACTGCCCTATTTTACGCTCACTTCTTCCATACACTTCCGCCCTCCCTTTCCCCTTGCATTTCTCGTTCTTGCAATTGCAAGATCTGAATGACACAAGGCCTAGTAAGATCATTTGTCTTGTCCTCCCTCTATCTTCCCTCCATTGCTTGTTACGCCTAGAAACACTTGTGTACAGGTGTGTTATAATAGACTTAAAGCACATAATTTTATCACAGATGCCCAAAAAAGTATACAATGCTGCACTAAGAAACGGCTAGTCTGGCAGCACCCAAAAGCCATTCTAGCCAGGTAATTACACTTAGCAGGACTGCTTTATCGGAAATGTGCAGTTAAAATAAAAGTCATACCAAACTGAGGAATAACTAGACTGGCTGCACCAAAATGCCTCTCTAGCCACTAATACCAAATATCATGCCTGCTTAGACTGGACATGGACAACCATTATGATTTATTGCACAATCCCGCCCCCCACACATCCCCTCTCGCTCCCATGCCCTACCCCAACCTCCAAAATCATCTCCTTGGCCCAGAATTACCTTCACGTCACAGAGCTTACGTTTGAGGCTCCTTGCCTCATAGGTAAGTACTGCAATGAGGAAGAGTTGGATTATGAGTACTGAAGATACAGGTAGCTAAATCAGGCATTACCTCCATGTACCTCTACCTCATCCCAGTACTTTTGGATGCGGCATAGTGCCTCATACACAAGTACTGCCTCATACACAAGTACAGTTACAAAGAAGAATAGGTCTAGGAGTATGGCGATTACCAATAAGTAATTAAGGCATTACACACAAGTAGGGGCTTAACAATATTGAGCTGACTGGGCTGCAGCACTCACCCCCAGAAATGTTTGGCTATGTTGACTCAACCTGGCTGACCTTCAGAGCAGTTGCCAGACAGAACAGGACACGGATGCTAAAGAGCACCTGGGTTTCGCTGTGAACAAGGGCCCAGCAATTACTAACCTAAAGCATTTCACTGTTAGTACCGTCATTTAAATTCCAATTATTTAGGCAATTTAAATTGTGATGTGGGTTTAGTACTTTCATGCCAGAGAAGTGATTGGAAGGGGAGAAAGGGAACAGGAAACCGTTAATTCTCACAGCAGTTCATAAGTGGGTGCTTTAACACTTGAAGGAGAGAGTTAACTGCTTGTAACATTGAAGCTGCATTAGATAGTCTCATTAATATGCACAAAGAAGTTAGATGCCCCCACACAGATAAGTTTGCCCCTCCCCCACCACCCGTGAAGTTAGTGCCTCTCCCAACATTTTAAGGATCAGCCCCCCGAAATGTAGGTTTTGTTGCGCCTCTGAGCACAAGCACATACACCATATACACGCACGCACACCCAGCCATCCACACATTTAAGTGTGCCCTCTTTCACCATACAGGCACACCCAGGCAGCCATCCATGCATTTAAGTGTGCACCCTTTCACCATACACTCACACAGGCTGTCACCTATACATTTAAGTGTGCACCCTTTCACTGTACACACACACACACATACACACCCAGTCACCCATACATTTGTATGCACACTTTCACCCTACACTCACACAGGCAGCCACCTACACATTTAAGTGTATACCCTTTTACAATACACTCACACACGCACACATCATGGGGTTGAGGGGAGCCCAGGGTCGGACTGGGACAAGAAATAGGCCCGGTCACCCAAAAAAAAGTGGCCCACCCCTCGCCTCATGACCATTGACCTCTCATCACCAGAAGTGATGTCATTTGACTCCACCCCAAAGGGACATCCCGGGAAGTGGTGAAACACAGTCTTTCACCCCTTGACAAAACAGGAAGTGGCATCAAATAGCATTGTCCCTAAGTACACTAAATTACTGTGAATCCAAGCAGACGTCCAAGGCCAAATGATAATGTTAATGTATAGCACTTACGCTTAAGCTCTTTTTTATAGAACAAATATGCATACAATATCACCCAACCTGTGTTGGTACTCATTTATCGACCTAAGAAGGATAAAAGGCTTTTTGAAAAAAATAAAAAATGCGGAGACAAAAACATTTTTTTTTCACATTTTCTTTCTTCCAAACTGGCCCAGGCATGGCCAGAAACCGGCCCCCACTCCCCAGGGACGAAATTGTTCCTTTTTTGAAATCTCTCTGACTTCATAAATACATTATGTCCGTTAAAGACGAACCATAACGGAAATTATTTCTTTATGAAGGCAGAGTGACATCAAAAATAAACTATTTCTTTTTGAAGTCATAGGGCTCCCCCAACCCATGACATGAAGGCCTCCATCCTGGGGCCTTCCATGTCATGGGGTGGACGGAGACCTCGGACTTCAAAAAGAAAGTTCCTTTTTGTAGTCACTCTGCCGTCACTCTGCCTTCATAAAGATATTATTTCTTGTGACATCTTTGATGTCCTGGGTGTTAGTCTTAGCAGTGCACGGTGGTGGCATGAGTTATGGTTACTTAGCTTACCATAACTGGCGAATTTCAGGGGTTTTTCGGTTTTACTTGGAGCCATAATGTCCCTTTAACAATGTTTTATTTCTGAATTTCATTCGTTTTTGGTAGCGCAACTTAACCATAACGCCCCTTTAACAAGGTTCTTTTACTGAATATATAAAAAACAAGGTTTTTTATAATATAAAAACAAGGTGTTTTTACTGAATATATATATATATATATTCAGATTCAATGAAAAAACTTTGTTAAAAGGGACGTTATGGTTAAGTTGCGCTACTAAAAAACAACAAATTCAGTAAAAAACTTTGTTAAAGGGACGTTATGGTTCAAAGTAAAACCGAAAAACCCCTGGATTCGTCCAGAGGGAGCGAAGTTATAAGCCACCCAAAAAATGCTCTTCCTATGGAAACACCAACTTAATCATACCGCGTCCATGTAATATATATATATATACATATATATATAGATAGATATATAGATATATATGTATATATATAAAATCAATTTCTCTGGATCATCTTACATGCTACCCCGCCCAAACCTGAAACTGCCCAGAAATTGCTCTCTCCTTCTAGTGCTGCCAGTGCTGTGCAAGTCTACACCTGGGGTTCTCAGGGCACATTACACAGATTGACAGCCCTTATCATAGAGCCCTTATCATAGAGCTCTCAAGAAGACCTCTGCAATCTCACAGCATTAAAGTTCTATGTCCAGACACACCTTGTATCTATCATCCTACACTGCCAGCTATTGCAGAGAATCAAAGCCTCTGCCTCCAGACTGGTCGTGTATGACCAGTCCACCCTCAATAGTAACCTTGTGTCATTTGCATGTATTCTTCTCTCCTTGCCCTTGGCTTTGTCAGCATTTGTTTTTAAATGCAGCTGAGCATGCTGGAAGGAACTTGGATTTGAAGACTCCACAATGAAGAGGAAACGCCTGATAAATGCAACAAGAGACCCAACATAGAAAGGGCTGCCTCGTGGTACAAAAAAAAATGATATCAGCAAAAACTTGATTCTTTCACAACACCATCTGGCATCCCACTGCACCCTTACAAGCAGGCACGAGGCGAGGCACATCGGCTTTAAATCTAACAATGCACTGTTAGATGATGGGAAGATGAGTGTACAGATGTGCAGGATGTGCCGGTTGGTGATGGGTGCATCTGTGTCTGGATGCCTATTCAATGTTTTCATGGGCTTAGTTACAACCAGCATGCATACTCACCCGGTGCCCCTTAAACAAATATCTTCATTATATCTAAGCTATCCAACATCAAACCATGCCACCAGCAGGCAGCAGCCAGCTATCAATGATCCTGTAAATAAATTAAATAACAGAACAATTTCATTTGTGATGATGGCGTAGAAAGTTTGTTGCTAAATTGGTGGGCCACACACACACTGACACACAGACACACTACCTTAAGGTTAGCAGAAAACTCATGATTTCAGATAGTCAGAGTAATCGATTTTCCTACGCACGATCGGATTGATCAGGTGCAGGCAGACAGACAGACTGGCAGACAGACCAGCAAGCAGCAAGTGAGAATGCAACCATTTGAATTTCTATGGTCGCTGCTGCAAAACCAAATAGGATGTGACCATCCCTTCCAGCCTAAGACTCAGCATGAGGCATCGCTGTCTCAGTCAGCCTGCTTTCTCATGCTTCGTGCTCGCATCGACAACAGTAGTCAGCAGCACTGTGATCGGACTCCAAAGGCTGCAGAGCAGTGCACTGCGCAGGGGCACGTGCAGTTTGTTTCTCGCCCGAGCAGTGCACACAAGCAGAACTTCCGTCTTTGCATGCAAGTGAAGTTGCAAGCAACTGCCAGGCCAGGGCTGTCACAAGGTGTGGTGAGGCCCGGGGCAAAAAATTGGGTGAAGCCCCCTTACCATTTTTGCACTGGGCCAGCGGCGATACGACCGCAAACAGGAGACACGAGAAATCTCCCCTTGAGTTCATGTGGAGGAACCCAAATATGGGTAATTATTACAACTGCAAATCAACTACAGCAAAGTTAGATTTCTGTACTGAAGAAAGGTTTATGCCAGACTAACATTTGTATCACATGCATAAAGATATATAGGGCCTCGTCACGACTTGGGCGGTAATGCCGGCGGTATTAGCGCCGGCAGTATTAGCCCTACCACCGAACTGGATCACGAGTTCGGCGGTAAAGTAAATCCCCATTCCTCATTGAGCCCATTCGGGAATGCCCCATTCCCCATTGGGCTCAATGGGGAAAATTTGCGCTGTTACCGCCGGCAGATTTTTTCCGAGCTGGGTTGAAATCCGCTGAGGCCCTGATTCGGCGGACCCTTAAATCCAGCTGTAATAGCGCTACCGCCGGATTTGAGGGTTACCGCCGAGGTCGTGATGAGGCCCATAGGATGGTATGACTGTGTGTGGTGCATCATAGCAGCATTAAGGAGCATCCTGCCCCTGTGCACATTAAAGCACACTTCATAAACAGTGACAGGTAAATAATGTAAAGTGGCAGCTGGGGAATTTCTGAACTGAAGAGGCTTAAATGTTTGCATCAATTATGTGGGATCGACAAAGCACAGTAAGGGAGACCAAACCAAACAAGGGAAGTTTGAGGGGTGTCTCAGTCCCAAGAAAATATTTGAAACATTGGGTTAAAATGATGCATTTTGCAGCACTTTCTTTGCAAAATTGGGTAGAAATCCATACAGTTTGCAATTGGTTTTGTACAGAAGCACATGACAAAACCCAATAGTTGTAAGTCACCAACCATGCACAGGAACATTTTCTAATACATGTCATGCTGTTTTTGCACACAACATATGCTAATAGAAAAATATATTTGTGCTGGTTGTTCCCATGTAAGTTCATTCAAGCTGCACCAATATATTCCATTATTACCAAATGAGAATTCCCAGCCAGTAAAAGAAAGTATGTCCAGGCTGACTATGCACCATACATTGTATTACTGACTAGACCGGCCTATATTCAATGTGGTTCAGTTTAGCCAAGTAGTATATTTGTTTTACCCTTGATGCATGGTCCTGTAAATCAAGGGCAAAGCAAAACAAGCATTGGCAATACTAACAGTTTGGGCGTTTTTGTAGGCATGGGAAAGGCACTGTTGTATTGGTATTAACTGGCCGTTGACGGTAGCAAGTGCCAAATGGTTTGAGTACCTGAGCATCTAATAGCAGTGCCTGGCAAATGCCTAATACTGCTGTTGGCTTTGCCATTGCTTGTTTTTAATTGGACTTCAATGAAAGACACATGGTGCTTTAAAATCAAATGGCTGCAGGCAGACCTGGTCAAGACATTTCTATTACAGCAGTAGTGTGTTTACAACTTCAATTAGTCATTAACTCTCAGAAGATTTGTTTGAGAGACCACTTGCAGACACTTTGAGGGCAAAGTTTGATGGTAAGGCTTGAATGAAGATAGCTCAAAGAGTTACAATGAGGAGGTGTTTTAGGTGGGGGTAGCAGGGACTGGGTGGGAATTGCCATAGGGATTAGCATGGCCACTGTGGAGACTAGTGTGGGGGCAAGCTGGCTCCCCCACAGCTGGACACATTAGGGCATTTCTCAAAGGGTCTATGCCTCTGAGAGGTCAGCAGGGTTGGGATAGACTCTGCCAGTCTCACATCAGGCTCTGATTAACCACAGACTCTGCAACAGCCCTGTAAGTCCTTCAGAGGTATTGGGCTGTCAATATATATTGATTCTTAGCCCAGTACATGTTTGATTGTTCTCAGAGTGGATCACAGGCTGAGATGCCTGGGAGGTTTGAAGTAGGCACATTTTACATTTTCAGATTTGCTGCAAAGGGTGAGGGCTATAGCTAATTTAATTATCAGTGTTCTTAATGCAATATGTGGATTCTTCCCTCTGTTTCAGAGTGGAAGGAGGCACCCCTTATTAGTTTTGGTTATTAGGTGGCGCCTGAGCGCCACCTATGAGCCAAAACTATTACACTGGATTACACTGGATTACATATAGGCTATATATAGGATATCAGGAGAGGCACACAGCTTGTGGGTGTTGTTTGGTTATTGACTCGCCCATTGACTACCCCATGCGAATAATCCCTATCGCCATACCAGCCCACTACCTGCATCTTCACAACCAAAACATATCCTCATGAGAACTCTTTGAGCAACACCAAACTTTGTGCAGTAGATGGCCTTACAGTGTTATTTCTAAGCAGTCTTCCGAGAGTTATTGGCTCAACTCCCCACCTATCCTGAGACTGTATGATCTGCTCCCTCCTCTTTCGTCCCCTGTCTGCTTGCATATCCATTGCTGCTAAACTGCCTAACCTCCACCACCCTCATTCTTCGCTCCCTGATCCTTTAAATCTCTGCTTTCCTCAGTGTGTACTTTCTCCTAAGACCTGTAAAGCGCTTAGTTGCTTGTCGAAGCACGGTCTGCGCTCAATACAAATCCCTAATAATAATAATAGAAATACAAATAATAATTGCAGCTGTAATTGAGCTACTGGTGTAACAGAACGTGTCTTAACCAAGTGTGCCTTCAGCCACTTGATTTATAAGTGGTCTGTGTGTCCTTGCATATCTTTCTTGCACTGAAGTCATAAGACAAACAAGCATTCTCAAAGACAACAGTTTTGAATTGTTTATATGTATCATAGGCATTTGCCAAGCAGTGGTATCATTTCCCCAGGTGTTCACTCCATTTTGCAGCCGTTGTCATATCATGGTCAAATATCACCATTCAGGCAGTGCATGCCAAATGCCTATCCCATGGCGACACAAAAGCCAAATCTGTTGGCTTTATCAATACTTGTGTGTAGTGGTTTCATGCAGTACATATCACTCTTCCGTGTTATTGTGGGTTCATGCAGAACATATCATTTCTCCATGTTATAGTGCATTCGAAGATGGAAAGTTTATATTTTAACCATTTCAAGTGTGCTTCATAAGAGGATAAATGTGCCTTAAACCTGAGTCTGCTTTGGATGGTTGGGAAGAGTACATCCCACCTTTTTAGAGTTTTGGTAGGTCGGCAACACTCATTCTGAGCGTGGTGTGGAAGGCCAGCCAGGTACGTTTCTTTCTGGTTCTTTAGCTTAATAGGAGTCACTGCTCCTTCTGAAAATGATATTCCGTAATCGATTAGTAAAATCTACGCCATCCTGCGGGTCTAACTCCCACAGCGCGCGCGCGTTTATCTGTTTGTTTTTTTGTATGTGTTATGTGTCACCTCAGTCACAGTATACAAGCTCTCGTAGTCTTTGAGTTGCTACTGCCCTAGTCATTAGGGATATAAAGCTGTCAAGCCAAAACATGGGCCACTGCCCAATAGCGGCTAAGCTTGCTCAGCATTGCCAGAGCCCCATGAGACAGCATCCCCTGGGCCTCTATAGGTGTGGAATGACGGTCAGTCATTGAATGCTCCACAAGGCCCTGCCAAATGCGAGGCCTGGGTCAGTTTGCCCCTCCTGCACCCCACTCGTGACGGCCCTGTGCCCAGCACTGGCGGCCATTCATGGCTGAGCCAAGAATTATGTGCAGCAGCAGCAGACAGTGGCAGTGCACTGTCTGTGCACAAGAGATTCTGGGGGGACATATGCCATTTTATCCCCCCCACTTAAAATTGTTGGGGGGATTTGTCCCCCCAAACCCCACCATGTCCTACGCCCATGGCGTGGGGTGAGCAAAAGAGATAGAAAGAGCAGAGGAATTATTTGTGTACGGCTCGAAGATTATTGGAGATTGTGATAGATTAGTATGAGGCTTTGAAGCAATACGGGAGACATGATGTGGGTATGTGAGGAGGGTCAAGGATTGCAACGAGGCACGCCGGCATCTTAGGTATAGCACTAAGCTCCCACTTTTGTCGTTAATTGATTGAGGAACGTTGTCCGTCATTCCAATCAAAATAGCTGTGTTGTTGAGATTACTGTGTATTAGGGCTGCCCTTACAGCTTCAGCGCGTGGGTTTGTGTTAGCAGTTTCAACATTGGAGGTTTGTGAATCCGACTTCGGTCCATGAGCATGTGAGATGTTTAAAGAGTCATTGTGCGCCATGATTTCATTGAGACCTGCCACTATTAAAAAATCAGGCAGGGTTGACAAATCAATTGTGGAATTCTCTGCCATTGGGGGGCCGCTGATGCAATCTGTTGACTGAATAGTTATTGGCGGCAATGTTTGTGCATCCAAATGCGAATGTGTTTGGGCGTTGGGAGAATAGAACGTTCTAATGTCCCTCTGTTATGGATTGGGCACGTGAACGCACGAGCACTGCACCAGCTTTCACAATTGTTAGTGTTTGAGGTGTCCTCACTGGTGTTCGCTTTGAGCGAGCTGCCAGTTTCATAATCTCTCCTACAGAGGGCATGGCTGACTTTAGGGTACACACAGTTGTAGAGATTGAAAGGGATGGAAAGGATAGAATCTGAGTTGTGCATGCTGTTTCTAAGAAAGAATGTAGTGATTACCTTTCACAGTAAGAGTTGAAGATGTTATTTTCAATGAGGTGCTGCTTCCAGCTGTACAGCCAAACAGCAGTTACAGAAGCACTTCCATGAATGCGCACGAATGCGTGCGCGCTTGGAATAAATGGCTTGTGGGAAGTAGTGGGAGGGGTTTAGCTCAGTTTTAACAGGAAATGCAGTATTTTTGCAGCAAAAAGCATGCCAGAAAGTCTTCTTGGTTGTTCAAAGAGTCTTGCAGTCCAAGGCATCCGAACATCACTTACAGGAGCACTTCCATGAAGTTCTCAATTTCCCTGACTTTAAAAAATCATATGGCTTCAGTTTTAAAACAAATACAGCTGTAGTTTGCGCTTTAGCAATCTAATTATGTGTCTTACTGCTTATGTCTGGAGAGAGCTATGGTGCTCCCCCTAGATCTTGCTATTATCTCATCAAAACAAAAAATAGATTTGTTAAATGTACTAGTATTTTCCTATCTGCTCATTACCTGAAAATATATGTTTCCAAACACCTCCAATTGCTCCCAGTATATCTCGCCATGCATCAGGTTTAACTTGTTAATTAAAATTAAAAAAGGTAAATTTCTTGGAAGCCATGGCTCTTGCAACAATTTGTGTCCATCATTGTAGCAATTATGGAAAATTCGAACTCCTAGATTTGTTAAAACACTGCTCCTAATGTTGCTAGGTTACAATCTTTTCATAATCCTAATATGTCTGCTTCATGTTTTACTAAATATCTTGTTGGGGACTCTTCCATGAAAAATGTGTGGGACGTCTGCCTGAAGTGGCAGCAAGACTTTGCTCTACTGAACAATCAGCTACAATGGCTTCAAGTATGGAATGATAATTTCAAAGTCAGTACATCAGCAAGTCTACTGCAAACCTTATATTTATTCGATCATGGAGCCTTTATTACTCCTTCCTTACTATTTAAATGCAGCCATATGCAAAATGACAACTGTTGAGTTGCCTACAACCCTCAGGCTCCTTTAAGCATATGGTTCTGCAACATAAATGTAGTCAGTCTTTTTGTCTCAGTGTATGCAATGCTCTGAAAAAATATCTTCAAATTACAACATGATTTTAGGCCTCAAGTTCTTTTATAAACAAGAACGATTGCTGCCTGTTTGATCTTTTTTTGTTAATCACCATCAATTCCATAACATCTAACTGTCTCTATTACTCAAACATGAACTGAAATGGAAATTATTTATAGAATTCTCAGCTGGTAAACTCCTGTTTAATTGCTTTCTTGCTATACTAATATTATGCACAATGTCCCAATACTACTCCTCCCCATTCCCACCCTCCCTTGTGTACATGTGCTGTTACTGTTCTGTTCTTTGTGTTCGTCTCATCTCCCTAAACTATTCAAAAACTGAAGTTCTTATAATCACTGACCTTTTTTTCATACAAGGCTTCCTTGTTTTTCTACATAGATCCACAAGTGCACATGTTACCTATTATGTCTACCATTATGTTATAATACTCCTATGCCTTGTATGTTTTGAAATTAATAAAATCCTTAAACACCAAAACAATTATGAGCACGGCACACTCACCCTACATACTCTCAATAGAATTAGACATCTAGGTATTTATCAAACAGGTGAAGTCCCTCGGTTTTCACACCCTACACATTTTAACAAACAAACACCGTTTTTACACGCTGGATTGATCAGATAATCCAAGATCAACTATCAAACATGCAATAGCACTCAGAGAGCTAATTGAGTCTCTAAAGTTATGTATACTTTTTATAATAGAATCAGGGTTCACTACCAGTTCCACTGCACATTTCCATTTATTGGTGCCTGAACATTTTCAAATCAAATGGCTAAATCGACACTCAAAATATGGAGGAGGAATTGCTATTGTTGTAAAATCCTCCTTGAAACTGCTTAATTTTCGTCTCCTAACTTGGGGAAAAAACATTGCAAATCTATGCTTGTACACTTTCTTTATCGTCTAATGAGTCCTATCAGCTAATTTTTTGTTACAAACCTCTGGGTCCTGCCAGCTCCTTTTTAAATAATTTCGATGTGTTTCTTGGTACAGAAGCCCTACATTATTCTAACATGATTAGTCTTGGTGACATTACCATTTGCTGTGAAATTCCCAATGACACAGACTGTATTAAGCTTAACGGTACCTTGCAGTCACATGATTTTATATTATTTACAGAATCCTTGTCATCAGCAAAATATTCTGGTTGTATGGTCTGACCATTTTCTTGTAGTTTTTCTATTCTAACATTTTAGCAGACTCTCGGAAAGTCCCCACAGTCACCGCTTCTCTCTCACGCAACAAAAAATATCTCAACACTATTAGAAGTGCTCAACTATCTATGGGTCTGACGTCCCCTTTATCTGATTTAAATTGCTCAATATAACAATCTTATGGAAAAATTGTGACATTATTGCGCCCGTTAAAACCATAAACATACCTAGAAATAGCAGCAATCAATGGTATAACGAGTCATTGAAAACTACCGGAAGAAGGAGAAAAAATGGCTAAAGACAAAAGATCCTAAAAACTGACAGGAGGTAAAAACGGCATTGAATAGTTATAAAAAAAGCCATTATTTGAGCAAAATCCTTATGCCTTCAGAATCAACTTGATCTTGCTAACAACAGATCTTAAGCTCTCTCTACAGCTATAAACAACTTTCCTCTATGAACTTCACTTGGTCTTCCGCACCGCCTAGCCTGGCTAATTAATTTAATGTCTTTTTTATGGACAAAATGAACTCAATTGGACTGAATATTGAATCTCAGTCAGTCAGCATGCTCCTACAGCAGACACTGATGTGACAGCAGTTATTGAAGTGATGCTTATCTCTAAACTAATACCTACACATTTTAACTACGACCCAATCCCAGCATATCTTGCCAGACAACATGCCTCCTCAGTGAGTGAGTTTAATACCACTTTTATAAATGCATATTTTGCTCAAGGCTATGTTCCATATGATTTCAAAAGATCTCACTCCTTTGTTAAAAAAGTCATTGCTGGATCACAGGATGTTTTCCAATTATCAAAATATTGGAGGCCTTCTTTGGCCCTCCAAGATACTGGAAACAACTTGTTAAAATAGAACTTAAAAATTGCCTGCAGGGTCTTGTTATCCCTGACACCTACTGAATCTGCACTTGTTGCCTTTTGGGATGACATTCTGAGGGTTGCAGATGTGGGTGAAATAAGCATGCTGCTCATGCGTGACCTGTCAGCAGCTTTGATAGTGTTGACTTTGACATGTTTACCTCGAGATTGACTAAAGTAGTATGGGTCTCTGAGAAATCCTTGAAATTGTTTATTTCATTCTTGTCAAATCGTACAGAACAAGTTAAAATTGGCCTACACTGTTCTGATTCTCTACTGGTTAAGAGCAGTGCCCAGGGGTCTTCCCTCTCCCCATTGTTGTTCAATATTTATATTGTCCTCTGCTGAGTATTTTCTCTCAGTTCAATCTGAGTTACCACTCATACACCAATGAAACCCAAAAGTATCCCCGGCTAAACCAGCATCTGCAAACAAAAGATCAAGTATTATCTTGTGCATTGTGCATGCAAGATATAAGATTGGATGCTGGAGAACAAGCTTCAATTAAACCCATCAAAACTGACCTTATGTTATTTGGATAAAAATAAAACTAACATGCAGTCTTTTATTTCATGCCGAGAACTTTTTGATTTCCCGATTGTTTTTTCCACCAAAGTAAACAATCTTGGTTGTATAGAGCATGCAACACTAAACTATAACTTACAAGTAAGTGAGATTGTTAAATCTATTTATTTTCGTCTCAGACTTCTGAAGCCTCTCCTGCCTCTTATGTCTGCAAAAGATCATCCAGCAGTAGTTGGGACACTGTTAACTCTAAGTTAGACAACTGCAATGCCCTGCTCTCATGGGCATCCCAACCAATCAAATACAATGCTTCCAGGTTGCCCAGAATACGGGTGCTAGACTTCTCTTCTTTCTTCCCAGGGAAACATCTATCCCTCCATTTCTAACAAGCCTTTATTGCCATCCTGTACAGCAGACAGTTCTTTTTAAAACCCGTTGTGCGGTTTTTAAGTGTCTCCATGACATGGCCCCTTGCTACCAATCGTCTAAAATCTTGCTTTTTGGTCTATGGGTCAAAATCTGTTGACAATTCCATCATCTAAATTTGTTTATCGGTGTGACAGATGTTTTTTCTATCATGAACCCTCAAGTTTGGAACAAGATACCAGCCGATTGTTGTGATTAACTTTGCATGCATCTGGTGCAAGTGAATAGAATCTTAAGATGGAATGCAGGGCTTAGAATGTGTATCTATGAGTGTGTTCCAGGTTTCTCAGTTGCAAGGATGTAAGCCCTGAGAGAGGATGCCGGTGGTTGTCCTATGTTCCCTTTTACTTACCTGACTCTAAGAACTGTATTTGATGTACCTGAACTTAAGTAAATAAGTTAACAGTTCACTGGAGTGTCAGAGTCATTTATGGCCGGACCCTGAATCCAACACTCATAACACTAATATCTCATCTCACACCCTTCACACCACATCCACTGAAGCTACACCTCATACACATATCTAAAACACTGGCGACGAGGATGAAGCTGGCTCTGCTGGGGGGAATAGCACCAAATGGAGACACCCACCGCCCCCCCTAAGAGAAGTGATCCTCTCTCAGAAAAGAGTGCTGGATGGCTCTGAGGCGCTGCAGGCATAGTGAGGGCAAGCGTGGCCCAGACAGAGGTGCTACAGAGGCAGAGACACAAGAAAGGCCCAGACAGAGGCGCTGTGAAGGCACTGGAATCAGAGAGCAGCCATGGCTGTCAAGAGGTGCTGCAGAGGCAGTGGAGCCCTGTTATGTGCAATGAGGTGCTGCAGAGGCAGTGAGGCACTGCAACAGGCAGTGACTAGGCGCTGCATGAGGTAGTGAACAGGTGCTGCTTGAGGCAGTGAAGTGATGCTGCAAGGGCAGTGAGGTGCTGCAAGATGCAGTGAAGGGTCACTGCATAAGGGGTGCTGCAGAGGCAGCAAGGCGCCGTATGGCACAGTGAGGTGCAGTGAAGAGGTGCTGTGAGGGCAGTGAGGTGCTGCAACAGGCAGTGAAGAGGCGCTGCACAGGCAGCGAGGTGCTGCATGAGGCAGTGAAGAGGTGCTGCGAGGGCAGTGAGACGCTGCATGGGGAGTGAAGGAGCGCTGCATGAGGCAGTGAAGAGGTGCTGCATGGGGCAGTGAAGGAGCGCTGCATGAGGCAGTGAGGAGGTGCTGTGAGGGCAGTGAGGCATTGCAACAGGCAGTGAAGTGGCACTGCAGAGTCAGTGAGGTGCTACATGAGGCGGTGAACAGGTGCTGCTTGAGGCAGTGAAGTGATGCTGCAGGGGCAGTGAGGCGCTGCAAGATGCAGTGAAGAGTTGCTGCATAAGGGGTGCTGTAGAGGCAGCAAAGCGCTGTATGGCACAGTGAGGTGCTGGAAATGTGATGTGAAGATGTGAAGAGGTGTGAAGAGGCGCTTTGCTGAAGTGAAGAGGTGCTTTTGTAAGGGCAAGTGAGCCCCTATGTGATGTGCTGCAGTGTGCAGTGAGGTGTTGCAATAGGCTGTGAAGCGGTATTGCAGAGTAAAAGTAATTGGACAGGAGGTCCAAGGGAGCTGATTAAAAGTGCCAGTGGATAGTCAAGAGGTCCATTGGTTAGGAATGGAAGAGGCTGGAGTCTCAAGGAAGCGCTACAGGGAGCTGTGAGGAGCTGCAGTGGACTGGAGCTCAGTGTAGCGCTACAGGCGCTGTGAGGAGCTGAAAATTGGAGTGACTTTGGTTAAAGTTTAAATTAGAAAATGCTGTGTTAGGGAGTCACGTAGATGAACATTGAGGCGGTTGTTGGGAGAAAGGTGCAATGGAAGTACCTTTGTTATGTGGCGGGATTACAGAAGGGGCTGGCGGAAGTCCACGGCTATGAGTTGGGCGTGTTCCAGAAAAGTTTGTTGGAGCTGGGAGCTCCGCTCTCATGGGTGTCTCAGCCTGAATGATGATGTCATTCAGAATACAGGGGGTGATGGCGATGACTACAGCGGATTGAAGGCAACACTAGTATCAGCGTTTGCTTCTTTGGAACAGTGAAGTGAGGATCTATAAAGGAAAAGAAAAAGGAAGCCAGGTTACTTGTCGAGTCGTCATGACGTGGCATCTGCATGTGATTAGGTTCTGTTCTTTGATGATACATGCCGAGACGAAGGGCCTTGCTGGGCCAGATGATGCTGTTTTGTTAGGGCAAAAAAGGAGGCAGAAAAGAGAGGAATGCCGTGGAGCACTAGCGGTTGTGGCTAGCAATGCAGAGGAAGAAAGCGAAGGTATTGGGGAAAGTTTATGTCAGTGACTTGCGTTCCATATTGGTACTACATTTCCACAAGAATGACAGTTGGGACAGTGATCTCCGTTCCTGAGGATTTTTGCTGCAGATGCCGAGGGATACGATTCATGGAAAGGGGGTGCACAATTTAATTTTGATGGAAATGCTGTTGCACTATTGATGTTTGAAGTTAACATCCAATAATGCATATCTGTGATGATGAGGCCTATTAATGTTTTCTTAATTGGTGGTTGGATGTGTCTGTTTTGGGAACCTCAAGGAACTGACCAGGAGGGTGATGTATGGTTTATCACCATCTGGTGGAAGGTTCTAGTGTTCATTGTGGTTGGGCCACACTTCAAGTTTGGTGAGTCATGCTATTGCCATATGGATGAAATTTGCTAAGGAAGTTCAATACATGTGTTTGAATAACGTAACCATGCATTCCTCCACAGGATCTTAGAGGCTTAAAGTATGGTATCGTGATGTGATGTTTATTGTTATTTTAAAAAATGTTTCATGCTCAATTCATCATTTTGGTATGTGTGTGGTGTAGAGCATGGTGCGGTACTCATACTTGTGAGTTTTGCAGGGGCTGACATGTACTGTCTAAGGTTGGGGACTAGTGGTCCTTAGTTAGTTGTGCTGTGACACAAATTTGGTGGGACGTGGTCCCTGAGTAGCTGGCTGTGTTAGTACACAATTTTGTTGTGAACTAGGTAGTTCCTGGTTATGTGGTGCCTTTGTATTTGGCATATGTGGTCAGACATGTGTGCGGATATTTGTGTGAGTCTGGCTGGTTTGTTGTTTGATGTGCATGATCCAATGTTCAAAGTAGATATGCATGACTATGTATCCTAACCTTACATTTATGTCCACAGGTACACTTCGAGATCAACCCTGCAAGTTTAAACTATGGACTCTTATCTGGCATTTTTGTTTTAGTGTTAACCATGTTTATACTAAATGTGTTGTTCCGGGTGTTGTGGAGTAAAAATGTGTGTGGGTTCAGTGTGCAAGTCTGAGTGGATAGCATAGCTTTGTGTTGGATCAAAGTGTGCAATTTATGTGCTCTCTTCATGGTTTAAGTCAATTTGTTTGACAAATTGGTGTCAAGGGTGTGTGGTACCAGTGGTGCCAACGTGACTAAGACTTAATCTCAGTGGGTGTGTGATAGGGTACAATTGGTGTTCTCTCATGTAGTGAGGTCGAGTTGTGTGAGATAATGGTGTCTAGTTTGGTGTGTTATCAGTGGCGCCAATGTGACAAGAACTTATTCTCAGTGGGTGTTTTAGGCTACGTGCTATAATCTTTATGCAAGTTTATGCAAGTGGATTTCTGGTGGAGTGTTGTGGGTTTAATGTTGGTTGATTTGGGGGTTGACATTGGTTGGGGGCTGGCTCCCTGTCTTGAAGTTTGGTGGTATTGGCCTGCCACGTGGAGGTTGCTGGGTTCAGTGTATTCAGTACAATGATTGCCAATGATTGCTGGTAGGAATGTTGTGTCTAACAAGTTTTCTTCTACAGGTGACTTTAAAGTTTAAAAGTGCCGATTTCACATGGAGATAAAACGTTTTGGCAGCATGCAATTGCCATTTTAGTTACGTTAGATGAAGATAGGAATTAGCTGTCATGAGAGGTCTATAGTATCGGAATTTTGAGCATGAGTGCAAGAGGCCATAGCATTAAGTTTTGAGAATGGAGTGCAAGCTGGCCACAGTTTTAAGACGTGGCCTTTATCAGCGATGCATTTAGCGAAATGGATGTTTGTGAGTTTAACGCAAAAATAAACATTTTTTTAGCTGTTCCATGTAGGTAGATTAATATGTTCTCTTCACAGGTGTACTTTAATGCTTAAAAGTTGGTGCACTCTTTTGTTTTTGCTTTGACACACGTGTGATGTTGGATGAGTGTCAAAACAAGTGTTTTTGGGAACTGGTTCTTTAAACCTACATTTTCCCACAGGCACATTATCAGTATGGGCCCTGTAGGCTTGAATTTTGGACATTGATGGGGTCTTTCTTTTACTTGGTTACCATGTTCAATGCTCAATTGGCCTATATGGTATGTGTGTGGGGAATGGTGGTTGTTGACTCAGGTGCAACGTCAACATTATAGTGTTTAGCTCTTGCAAGAACAGTGTGGTTTTAAATTCAGCTAGAACAATGTGATATATATATGGCAATGCAAATGTAAGCTACTTACTGGTGATGTAGCAGGAGTAGGGAGTGATGCTGTACATGGATTTGTAGATATAAGTGTATGAGGTGTAGCTTCAGTGAATGTGGTGTGAAGGGTGTGAGATGAGATATTAGTGTTATGAGTGTTGGATTCAGGGTCCGGCCATAAATGACTCTGACACTCAAGTGAACTGTTAACTTATTTACTTAAGTTCAGGTACATCAAATACAGTTCTTAGAGTCAGGTAAGTAAAAGGGAACATAGGACAACCACCGGCATCCTCTCTCAGGGCTTACATCCTTGCAACTGAGAAACCTGGAACACACTCATAGATACACATTCTAAGCCCTGCATTCCATCTCAAGAGTCTAGTCACTTGCACCAGATGCATGCAAAGTTAATCACAACACCGATCTTCATGATATTTCCCCCCTTCCCCAGTTCAGGAAAAGGTTAAAAACCTTTATTTTTCAATAATCTTTATTGATCATTAATCAGCTCTTGCTCCTTGACTTTAATATCTGTGCCCAGATGCTGTTTCTGCCTGGTCCCATGTGGAAAGCGCATTACAAATTATAACAAATTTTAAAACTCCTCTGCCAGTGAAGTGGTGACTGAGTGTCCAAGGTAGAGGCAAGCTCTGTCCCCCAACAATCCCCAGGGACCAGTGGGGGTAAACTGCTGTTTTGAAAAGACCTGCCTCTATGCAGGCCATAGCAGTAGCCAGGAAATGACTGGGTTGAAGGACCTCATAGAGTCATTACCCGATTGACTAGGATCAACTGCTCATCACTGGACTCCGACTCGAACGGCTGGAGTGTCACTTCCTGTCTCGAACCAACATTTACATAAATGATTTGACCCAGCTCGACTTCAAACTGCACACCAGAGCATCTGGAGCACCACTTCAAACCATCACAAACCCTCAACTTTAACCAAAGGTGTGTCAGTCATCGACCCTATACTGAGATTCCCACACGACTCAAACCGACTTGACCCCAAACCGATCCTGGTGAATGCTCCAAACTTCATCTCTTGAACGCCTCTGTTGAAACTGACTCGAGGCACCCGAACCTGGCTGGAACCACTCACACAACAGCTCAAAGACTGGATTGGCACTGTTGAACCACCCAGAATCATAAAAAGTTACTATTCACTGTTAACTGCCTCCTTGATCCCATTTTGAGCCCTAGAGATTGGTTAATTCATTTGTATCACTTTTTCTACCCAAGAACATAAACTTTAAAAGAAAATGGTAGCCGTTTACTTGTCTTTCACTGTTGCATCTTGCTATCTTTGCTGATTCTGTGTTCTATATCAGCGGTGGATTTTGTAGTATTTTCTATTTTGTGAGTATTGCATATAGTGTGTTTTTATTAATGTATATACTTTTTTTAATAGAACTTTGTTTTGACATTCCTTCATTTTGGACTGTTATAATTCACTATTTGGGTCGCTTCTGAATCACATGCTCACCCCTCTTGAGAATATTTCTTGACTTTTACTGACATTTATAACGCGCTTCATATGAACCAAATCAAATCTAGGTGCAGATCAGTTTAAACAATCATAAACTGAAGGACATACCAGTTCGAAAACAGCTATCTAGCGGTGCCCATACTTATTTAAACACATTTGTTTTTGCTGCTTTGCAGAATTTAGGAAAAGACTCCAGCTTCCTATTCTCCAATGGGAGATGGTTCCATTCTTTGGGGCCAAAAACCAAAAACCTCTGGTCGCCTCTGAAGACACAGGATAACAGGGGAACTATCAAGAGTAACTTGTCCAGGGATCGGAGGGGGAATGTTGGCTGATAAAACCTTAAATTTTCAGTCATATATGCGGGAGCCACGTTATTAAGACTTTTGTATATCAGGCAAATGATTTTAAATCTGATCCTGTCCTCCAACGCTAGCCAGTGGAGAGATCGCTGTAACCCAGAGATGGGTGTGGATTTTCTAACCCCAAGCACCATACGAAGTCCAGAGTTTTGCATCTTTTAAAGTCATTGGACTTGTTTAGCTGGAAACCCAGCTAAAAGACTATTACAATAGTCCAACTGTGAAATTAGTTAAGCTCCCACCACTACAGCATAATAATTCACCCAGACAAAAGGAAGAGAGTGGTCACAGAGAATTAAAAAAAATGGCCTTCACTTTAGCTCCGATTTGGCCTACAAAGCCCATATCATTCTGCCATATGCAGCCAAGGTTTTTTTAACCAGGGTACGAATTTGAATTCGGTACGCAACAAGGGTGGCGACAGGGGACATCTATCCTCTTTAAGGAGATGTTTAGGTCCGAACAGGGCAATCTCTGTCTTATTGGAATTTAGCAAAAGAGAGATGCCCGACATCGAGCTGCTGACTGAGTCCATGCAGACTGGTATCCTCATAAAGGCTTTCTCTACATGATCAAGTCTAATGAACAGCTGTGTGTCATCGGCATATGACTGGAACACAGCCCTATGCTTCCGCAATATGTTCATCATAAGTGGCCTCAGAAAAAGATTAAATAATAAAGATGATAACAAGGATTACTGGTGGACCCCACATTCCTGTCTAATGGAATCTGACAAAAACCTCCCAACCTCACCTGTTGGCAGCAGTTTGGCAAAAAGCAGGTGAACCAACTGATGGCCTTCGCTGACAACAGCCTTACTTCCCTTAGGCATTTAGTAAGGATGACATGGTGCACTGTGTCAAACGCCGCTGACACATCTAATATTAACAGCACCGAGAGTTGCCCTTTATCTGCTACCCTTAAAAGTTCATCTCAAACTACCTCCAGAGCCATTTCTGTCCCAAATTTTGGGTGAAATCCTTATTGAAGTGGATGTAAAAGGGACTCCTTATCCACAAACTCATGTAGTTGAATAGCAACGATTTTCTCCAGCAGTTTTTGCCTGCCATGGCAACCTGCCGCTAAGTGATAATTCTGTATGTTTTCAGCATCCAAATCTGCTTTTCTCAGCAGTGGAGAAATTACCGATTTTCTTAAGGAATGGAAGCCTGATCCAATGATTTATTGACAAAGCAGGGTAAGAAAGGCATGATATCTGCCGCCATGTACTCCATGCGCGCAGATAAAAAAGGACATCGTTAGTCAGTTTGCGTCCCTTTAATAGAGCAAAAATGGTCTCCTCTGACACTGATTTAAAATTAAAAACTGCACTACTATGGGTGGTGATCTCCACCTGTCCCCGTCAGTCAGATCCTCCCGTATAAGTTCTTGCTCTGGCTTCTGTTGTCTAATTAAGGCAACTGTTGCTAGGATGCGTTTATTTTTATCACAAAAAAAACAAGTCAAAAGAGTTAGCCTGGTCGAATGATGCATCTCTGATCCATGGTACAGAACTGGGTCAAACAAAATTTGAAATTACTGAGAGCAATTCTCTAGCATGGTTTTGAGCCGTGTCAATCTTGTTAGATAAACAATTTGTTTTAGCTTTAAAAATAGCCACTTCATATTCTTCTACTGCTTTTTTAACCTTGGCCATCCACTCAGGTGTCCGATGATTTATCCATTTCAGTTCAAATGCTCTATATTCATTTTTCAGAATGCCAGTATTGGAGTAACCCCAAACTATGTGTCGGCACTCCCCTTTTTTCACAGACACCCGAGGAACAACAAAAATGCATTATAAGAGAAATGGTGTCTCACAAGTAAGAATATACATTTTAGAGTTTAGTCCAAGACCATGGGTCCGTCCAGGCAAACATTAATTATACAGCATACATACAATGGACAAAAACATTCCATAAAAACATTCACTAAAAAACATCACTTTCAAATACATACATTGAATGTTGTGCAAAACTATGCCTAGAAAGTGCAAATAAGCTTAAAAAGTGACAACCAGGTAATGCTGCATTCTATTAAGAAAGTATTAAATTAAATACTTTTCTATGTTATTGCGCACATCCCTGTTTATGAAAATGTATAGAAATATTTTCAAAATACACCAATAATTACAGTTGTCTTCTAAAGGTTGTTCAGGCGAGTGAATCGCTCCTCACTATTCAATGTAGAACTTCCTTTTTTCTAGGTTTGACAAGTAAACACCTAGAACTATAATAGAGCTTATTTCCATCTTCTTCAGGACTAGACTGTTACATGGGAAGCTGCTGATCTCTCTCTGCTTTCATAGATCTTCTAGGAAACCCTCTAGAATTGTAAAAAACATAAAAACATATATAACATTAAAATATCTTATACACACGTGTCTCTTCAAACACCAACAGTCTATATTCTATAGCACACTGAAGGCATTTACCAATTGCTCCTCACAAATTGCTTGATAGGTGGACAACCTCCATCTTCAATTTGAATTCTTCAAAATGTACAGATGACAAAATCATGCAATGACATAAATAAATTATGGGAGTAAATGTCCTCTAATATTTGGTAGGGATACTTGAATATACTATGTCAGACAGGGCAGGGAATAGACAAAACTCACCTAATTAATTCATCCCGGCAGGAAAGGACATTTATCCAAAGGTGATTTTTCCTTCTTTTTGAAAAGCCTTTTCTTTCTTATTGAAAACTGACCCAGCAATTCATTCTGTCTGCAAAGGCCTGAATATATCTTAAATACACACATTTGTATTTATTTAATTTTTCAAAATAGAACAGCTCGTTTTACGTTATTAACAAATAAGGCTTTTGCCACTCAACTATTAATGTGAAGCAAACAATCAGTAATCACTGTCTAGTGGCTGACACACAAAAGATTTGCACAATCTATGTTTTCCATTTAAATGTCTTACAAATCTTAGAGTCCACGTTATCAGCTTAGAACACTCAGGTCAACTTACAACACTGGAAACTGCCAAGGAGAAGATCTGCACTCCATTACAATCTTTTCCAAATCTCTGTACCCACGTTATTGGCTTAGAGCACTTATGGCAGCTTGCAACACATGCAACTACAACAGAAAATAAATGTATTTCACATTCATATATCTGCCAGACAGCCCAAACACTCATGACAACTAACCAAGCTAGCAACTCTCATAGAATGAGTTTTTATTTTTCACGTGGATTTCACTACCAGAGAATGATTCCCTGCATCTAGTAAACCTGCATTATTTCTTTCCCGGAAACTAACATCAATGTAATTCGTTGGAACCATGTTTTAACTTACCTCATTCAGTGTTTGACTCTCTGTGAATTGAAACCCAGCACCAGCGTCAAGAACGTTGTTGCTACGTTATCCCAACGTTTACACCGGAATAACAATCAACACTGAAAAGGGACAATAAAGTTGTAGTAAACAAGTCCTAGATATGGTGTATTACTAAAGCGAGCACCATCTTGGCATAGGCTTTCAATTAAGTAAGCACATTTTTCTTAAGGTAAAGCCAGCAAAAATGTCTTACTACTGATGGAACTTGTCACATGATTTATCTTGCAAGAAAAAACAGCCACGAAGCGGAACTGCTACTTTTAGTTAATCTTTTGTCCTAAAGTAGGCAAGTACTACATTTCCTGTCTCTACTTTTAAATCTTTCTATACTTGCTGCACAGTTCCCAATATTGAAGTTTCTTTCAACTTTGACAAACAAAACAAAAATATATATTGTCTTCTAGTTTCTAATTTTTACTAAAACGAATATGACTATATTGTATCATCTAGCAATACCAATGTGCAAAACCAATTATTTTGTGTATTGGCCTCTGGTTTCTTAGCTGAATTTTGATAAAGCTAAAGGAATCGCCAAAATACCTGTGTTGTATCATCTAGTAATGTAAATGTGGCAATAAATAAAGGATCCTTTTGCTGATATCAAGCAGTAAAATATGAAAATTGAAACATACTGGGCCTCATTACGACCCTTGCGGTCCCGTAATGAAGGGTGCCGGTACGTGACCGGCACCCTTCATTACGGGAGCGCTGATTACGAGGTTCCCTTTGTGAGAACCGGAACAGACATCTGGTAAAACCAGACGTCCTTTCCGGGTCCTGCGAGGGCAAGAGGGAGCTAATAACGGGCCATTTGGAATGTGCCCGTTATTACCTCCCTCCCCATTCCCATTGAGCCCTATGGGGGCTCAAATGGGAATGGGGAATTGTTCCTTCAAGGAGGAATTACTGGGTCCTCCAATGTTGGAATGACCCGGTAATTCCCCATTGAAGGAACCCGGTAATGGAGCCCGGTTTGGAGGCAGCCATAGTGCTAATAGCACCATGGCTACCTCCAACCAAATAATGAGGCCCACTGACTCCATCAGCAAAAAGGTGTATCTTGAACCCCACAACAATATAGATGAAATTCTTATATTAGCTGGTTCTATTCCTCCTGATTTGTAAGGGCATTAACATAACTGAGTTTTCTACATCCACCACTGTTCTCGCTGTGAGAGTTTGTTGGCTATATTATTTCCATCACTGCCACACATTTTTTCTATGGCCCACCATGTGAACTCCTCTGGTCCATATTTCTGAGCCAAGTAGTGATTGACCAGAGGTAATGTTAAACTCTGAGTTCTAATCCTAGAGTTGTGTTCAGTTATCCTCAATTTGCGGCCCTAGAATTTTCCCAATGTAGGTCTTATTACATGGACAAGCAATGGCATAGATGACAATATTGCTATTGTATGTAGTCTGCCATTTTAGCGTCCATGGTTTTTGATTTATTGTAATAGAGCTGCATGCAGATGTAGACCCACAACTGCCGCAACTACCACAAGGATGATGGCCTATAACTAGTGCCATCCCCCACATAGATGTAATAGTGGAAGGGCTAACTGTACTTCCTCTGTTAGCTTTGGATAGCCATTCCATCAGATTCCTTGCTTTTTTTAAAGCAAACATTGGGCGCTCTAAGGCAGGACTATTTAACTGTAATACATGCCAGTTACTCCAAATGGCCTTTCTGATTTCATTGTGATAGCTATTGTATGTCATCGCACACAAACAATTGAATTTTCTTTTTATTACCTCTATTGTCCTTACTCGGGAGTTTCTCCATTAGCTGATTGTTTTCTCTCTTTTTTCACATGCTTAATAGCCTCATAGGGTAACCTATTTTAGACAATCAGTCCTGTATTTGATTTGATTAGATGGTGTAATCTTCCAACCTGTAGAATGCCTTCTGTCTCTTAAAAATTGCCCATATGGGATTTTATTCCTCAGGGCCTGTAAGTGAAAATGGTCATATCTCAGTATGGTGTTCCTATCTGTGAATTTGCAAAACAAATCAACAATCAAGGAGCCCCTGTCCTCCCTGATTAGTAGATCCAGAAATGCTATTTACCTTTTATTAGAATGCAAAGTAAAACTTAAATTATTATTCAATACATTAGTCCACTTTAGAAAAAGGGGGTAATTACTTTCTTTGCTGTCCCAAATGATTATAACGTCATCTATGTGACGTTTGTAAAATGTCAAAGCCTTTCTAAAAGGATTGTGTCATGGCCACAGGCCCCAGAACACCAAAACCACACCATCTAGTGATGGGGGCAATGGGTCACTTGACTCACTTATGTCCCTTTGGGACCCATGAACACAGGGGGGCCCTGGCTGGAATCAGTCCTGGCGCTGCGCCAGGCTCATACTGATATGTGAGCAAGAACACTTTATTTCAGTGCAGGAGTGTTTTAACTTTACAAGAACTTTCCAGGAGCTGAAAGCCTTTATTCCAGAGAACATCCTCATTTGCTGACTCATCAGGTGTGGCTCCCTAGGCCTGGTCACCATGTGCTGACTCATCGGGTGTGGCAGGGTATGTCAGGCAGACTGAGCCTGGTGCGCGTGGCTTCCAAAGCTCTGCTATATAGCTGCGCCATCCATAAGGCCGGTGCTTCGCGTTACTGTGCGCTTGCGTGCAACGTGATGTTCACCGCCGCTTGGACCAGTTTACTTACATTTGAAACCAGGCGTCCTCCTGCATACTCACCTCCAGAAAACCGGTGCTTCATCGCTTCATCTGAATACTCATCTCCTGACATCCAGTGATCTTGATCCTGATGCCGCATCACTGTGCTCCGCATCCACAAACTCGGACCCTGTGAAGAAGAAGAAAGATAAGGTAAGAACATCCATCCTAAGGCCGCTCCGCATTTGAACACTGCGCGTCCCCTAGTTAACAATTTACCAGCTACTGTACTGCTACAGCTTCGTTCTTCGTTCCCTCCGGCTGCCGCCTCGAGCTCCGCAGCTGGCAACATCACCTGCAAGGGAAGAAAATAAAAGAGCAAACATCAAAAGTGGAACAGACAGCAATACAAGACAACACATTTTACAATACAACCAAAACAGATGAGGAAAGACAAAGGCAAACAGGAACACTTACCTGAAGTATAGTGGCTTAGTCGCAGCAGGACTGGACTACCACGTGCAAGGGACCAGTGAAGGAACTCGGTCCAGGTCATACAAGCGCCCCTGCCAGAAGCAGCAGGATGGAGTGCTTGCCAAAACTAATCAACAGGTGAGCTTCCCAGGGATAGCGCATCCCATGGGTGCCACGCTTTGGGAGAAGGGGTCTGGAAGGGGATCAGGCGCACAAGCTGGCATAATCACGCCCCCTATTCTCCATGCAGGAGCAGCCCCGAGCAGCATCACCTATTACCACCAGTCACCACATAAGTGCAGAGGGCTGCAACCGTTCCCCAACGTCACCACAGAGACCAGGTGAGCGTAACAGAACGCGAAGCCTCTTCAAATCTCTGCCTGGGCATTATGGAAACTTCTGAAATGGACCAGTTGGCCCGATTACTGGGAGAGTTATGGGCTGAAGTTCATGCCTCAAGACAGGAAACCAATGCCCTACGGAGGGATCTAATTGTGAACCGGAGTGGACAGATGAACTAGCAAGGCAAATGCTCCAGGCAGGCCAGGTCCCACTGCCGGGGCATGCCCCTCCTGTCGTGCCTCCACAACCCAATCTAGTACAGGTGGTTCTTCCTTGGGGGTTCCCCTGGCCCAGCCAGAACGCTTCACAGGCGATCCGAATAAGTACGCCATCTTCATGAATCAATCTCGCCTGCATTTCTTGTGCAGACCTGGGGCATTCCCCAATGATGAAGCAAGAGTGGCATTTGTACTCTCATATTTGGGAGGTAGTGCAGCGCACTGGTCAGTACCCTTGGTAAACCAGGATGATCCTTTGCTTCGAGACTTTGAAGGTTTCCAGCATGAAATGGAGAAACTATTTGCACGGCATACTCAAGGGCGGGCTCTGGACAATGAACTATTATCACTACAGCAGGGTAATCAAGACCTACTAACATATATCGCTTCCCTCAACTCGTCTAATAGCACAAACTAACTGGCCAGAGGAGAAAAGAAATACGCTGTTTTACTGAGGCTTGCGAGGGGAACTTAAGGACGTATTAGCCCAAGTGGTAAATCCCCCGGAAAGATGTGCTGAATACATCGACTTGACAGTGCAGCTCGATCACAGATTACAGGATCAGAAGATGGATCAGGCCAAGGGCGAGTGGCGGTCGGTCTATGTGCGACCCCGTGAGAATCAAACCAAATGTCACGATCTGTCCAAGTCACTGCAAATCGGAGGTTTGTGGAGCCCACTCACCAAGGCAGAAAGGCAGAAAAGGAGACAAAATTGATCAGGTACCTGGAGCTCAAGTTCCCTGCAGCCAGATTTACGCCATAACAGAACAGGAAAACCAGCATCTGAAAACCTACCTCGATCAGTATCTGGCAAATGGCTTCATTCGTCTGTCCAAATCCCCAGCATCCTTGCCCCTCTTTTTTGTGCCTAAAAAAGGAGGGAGACCTGAGAACTTGCATTGACTACAGAACACTTAACCAGATCATGGTTAAAAACTGGTACCCTTTACCGTTTATCCCCAAGTTCTTGGATAAAGTCAAACATACTCAGATATGTACAAAACTAGACTTACAAGGGGCCTACCATCTAGTAAGAATCAAAAAAGGAGACGAGTGGAACCGAAACTCTGGAACTCACTCCCTGCCACCCTTAGAGCTGAAACTTCCATCTCTGTCTTCCGCAACAACCTCAAGGCCTCTCTCCTCAACTAGCAAGTGGAGGTCTGCCTCCTCCACTTCTGCCATGTATATTGTAATATAACACAAATGTTATATAACTATATTGTAACCTGTATATATACTGCTAATGACTATGTAATTATATTACAACCTGTATATATATTGCTAATGACCATGTAACTAAGTAACTAAGCTTTGTACTGTAACAAGTGCCACAATGTCCTCGGGCTGTTGTGCGCTATATAAATATGAATAAAACAAACAAAAACAAAATAATCATTTGTGACAGCGAAGAGAGAGATTTCCACCTTTTTTATAGAGTGGACTCATGCATTGAATGATAAACATTTACTATGCATTCTAATAAAAGTTAAATAGCATTTCAAGACCAGGGAGGACAGGGGCTCCTTCATTGTTGATTTATTTGCAAAGACACAGATAGGAACACCATATTGAGATATGATAGTTTTCACTCACAGGCCCTTAGAAATAACATCCCATACTGTAAAACTTTAAGGGCCTGAATGAATTGTACTAGATTGGAAGATTACACCATCCAATCAAATCAGATGTACAGGACAGATTGTCTAAAAGTGGTTACCCGACTAGACTATTAAGAATGTGAAAACAATGAGCAAACAATCAGCTAAATGAGGATGAAAGAGGTAATAAGAAGACTACTCAATTGGTGTGTGCTATGATATACAATACCTATCACAATGAAATCAGAAAGGCCGTTGGGAGAAACCAGCATTTATTACAGTTAAACAACCCTGTCTTAGAATGCCCAAAGTTTGCTTTTAATAAAGGAAAGAATCTGAAGACTGGCTATCCAAAGCTGACAGAGGAAGTACAGTTAGACCTCCCATTATGACATCTAAGTGGGGTATGGCATCAGTTCTAGTCCATCACCCTTGTGGTAGTTGCACCAGTTGTGGGTCTACATCTTCATGCAGCTCTATTAGAACGAATCCAAAAACCATGGACGCTAAGATGTCAGACTAATTGCAATACCAATAATGCAATCTATGCCATTACTTGTCCGTGTAATAAGACCTACATAGGAAAACTTCCAGGCACGTAAAATTGAGGATAACGGAACACAAATCTAGGATTAGAACTCAGGGTTTAACGTTCACTCTGGTTAATCACTTCTTGGCTGGAAAACGTGGCCCAGAGGAGCTCAAATGGTGGGCCATAGGAAATGTTTGTGGCAGTGATGGATATGATATAGCCACCAAACTCTCACAGCGAGAACAGTGGTGGATGTACCCAATTCAGAATTATATTATAGGCCTTAATAATCAGGAGGTGTGGAACCAGCTAATATAAGAATTACATCTATATGGTTGTGAGGTTCAAGATACACCTTTGTGCTTAATTGAGCACATATTGCAAGTTATTGAAGGCGATCTAAAGCGGCAAGGCCAAGATGGTGCTCGCTTTAGTAGTACACCACATCTAGGACTTGTTTACTACACCATTTGTGTCCCTTTTTGATGTGGATTGTTTTGCCAGTTTAAATGCTGGGATAATGTAGCACCAGTGCTCTTGATGCTGGTGCTGGGTTTCAATCCACGGAGAGTCGAAAACTGAATGAGGTAATTTAAAACCTGGGTCCAATGAAGTGCATTTTCATATGTTTTCCAGAAAAAATCATGCAGGCTTTCTAGATGCAGGGAATTCCAAACGTAAGGACTTTTTCTCTGATTGTGAAATGCATGTGAAAAATAAAAACTCTGTCTATGAAGGTTGCTAGCTTGGTTAGCTGCCAGAGGTGTTAGGGCTGTCTGGCAAATATAAGAATGTGAAATACATTTCATTTCCATTGTAGTTGCCTGTGTTGCAAGCTTCCATGAGTGCTGCAAGCCAAAAACATGAGCGCAGAGATTTGCAAAAGATTCTAATGGAGTGCAGATCTTCTCTGTGGCAGTTGCCAGTGTTGCAAGTTGCTAAGAGCGTTCTAAACTGATAACGTTTACGCTAAGATTTGTAAAAGATGTACATGGGAAAACATAGTGTGTGCAACTCTTTTTGAGTGACAGCAACTAGACAGTGATTACTGAGTGTTCTCTTCGTATTAATAGTTGTTTGGCAAAAGGCTTACTTGTTGTAACATAGAAAAATCTGTTCTATTTTGAAAAACTAATTAAATAAAAATATGTTGTACTTTAAATATATTCAGGCATTTCAAAACAGAATGAATTTCTGGGTCAGTTTGCAATAAGAAAAGTCTTTTCAAAAAGAAAGAAAAATCACCTTTGACGAATGTCCTTTCCTGCCGGGATGAATTAAACAGGTGGAAAATGAAGGCGGGGTTCGTCTATTGACATATTGTATTCAGGAACCACTACCAAATATTTGGGGAAATTTACCCCAATAATTTAGTCATGTCATTACATGATTTCCTCATTTGTAAAGTTTAAAGAATGTGAATTGAGGATGGAGGTTGTCAACCTATCAAGCTATTTGTGCGGGAGCAATTGGTACATGCCTTCAGTGTGCTTTATAATATAGACTAATGGTGTTTAAACAAGCAAATGTGTATAAGATATTTTAATGTTATGTATGTTTTTTTATGTTTTTAGAATTGCTAGGGATTTTCTGAGAAGGTCTATGAAAAGCAGAGAGATATCAGGCAAGAGATATCAGGCACCTTCTCATGTTACAATCTGGTTCTGAAGAAGACGGACATCAGCTCTATTACAGTTCTAGATGTTTACCTGTCGAAACTAGAATGAGGGAAGTTCTCCATTGAATATAGTGAGGAGTGATTGACTCCCCTGAACAACCTTTAGTAGACGACTGTAAAGAATGGTGTTCTTTGAAAAATGTTCTATACGTTTTCATAAAGAGGCATGTGTGCAATAACAAAGAAAAGTATACAATTTAATACTTTCTAAATCAAATGCAGGATGGTTTGCACTTTTGAAGCTATTTGCACTTGCTATGTGGAGTTTTGCACAACATCCAATTTATGTATTTGATATTGATGTTTTTAGTGAACTTTTTTGGGAATGTTTTTGTCCATTGTATGTATGTTGTATATTTGTTTTTGTAAAAGGTTTTATATTATAATGAATTAATTAATCAAAAATATTCACATATTTGCCTGGACGGAGCCATGGTCTTGGTCAAAGCTCTAAAATGTAAATTCGTACTCATGAGACACCACTTCTGTTACAATTCAAGATTGGAGTAAACCATTGTTTTGAGATTTTTTTAGGTATTGTTGGCCTCAATGGAGCAACTGAAGAGCAGGTGTTATGCATGATAGCTGCACCCTGCTTAAAAAATGTCTCACAGCCAAGTGAGGGGTCAATCCCCGCTAGGTCTCCCCTCAACTCAGTCCATGATGTTTTGTCAAGTTCTTTAGGTCTGCAGGATAATAATGTGTCTTTGGTGTTAACTGAATATGATCAGACCATGAGGCTGGGTATCTGTGTCTGTGTTACTGAAACAGACCTCCCTCTAGCTAGATCCACACCCAAACCGTGTCCATGGACATGGGAAGATGAAAGCACCAAAGGGGTTAAATCATGATTTTTCAAAATTTCCCATAGTCCCTTCAATTCCATTCACATCCGGTCCTCCAACCAGATGTCAAAGTCAACCAAACATAGCAGGTCCCTATGTTTCATCCCAGTAGTAGTAAGGTAGTCATCCAGATTTTCAAGGAAAACCTTGGCGGGACCATGTGGCCTATAGTCAATACAAATCTTGAACTCTTGGGTGAATTCCACAGAACAGCCTGTTTAATCTGTGTGGAGTCATCCCACCCCAAATCTTTAAGGTGGGAGAACCTCACAGTAGATCTGTGTACTAGTGTGATCACCCCGCCTCTCTTCTCAGATCTATTAATACATTGAATGTCATACCCCTCAGGTAGAAGACATTTGAAGAGCACATGGGAGGTGTTGTTAAACCAAGTCTCTGTAATAAATGGTATATATAGCTGGTACTCCTCTATCAGGTCACGCACTTCGGTGCTAAGTGCCACTGCTGATCTGCCATCTATAGGGGCTGCTTTCAGTGATATACTTAGCAATCCCTTCCCATTATCAGGGTCACAATCTTGTGTTGCTTTAATCCCAAGTTCCCTTGTTTTATTGAGTGCACGTGACTGTAATGAACCATAATTATTTCTAAGGTCATACAAGAATATAGCCTTCCCTCGGCCCACATTATCACAAGAGGAAAAAGAGGAATATCTATTAACTGTGGCTTTATGATTACGTTGGTTATTGGTTGGTAGAAGTGATGGCTGAGAGGGCATTTTAGACGCTCCTCATCTTTGTACTCCTGCAGGGCAGAAGTCAAATCATCACAGGGACTGCATTCCATGATTTGTACTTTGTTGAAAATGAGTAAGATAGAGGTTTCCAATATAATAATATATGGAATCCATGGAAGCCATCCATTGTTAAAAAGTTCATAAAAGTGGGGCACAGAATATAACTTATTAACAGTGTTTGACGCAGTTTTCTTTTTTACTTTGAGTTTGCTTCTGTGAATACTGCTGACGTTTGTATTATTACAGAGTCCAGGGTTGGCAGGTTACACCACAGTCATGCATCACTGTAACCTTGTTCATTAAACAGGCAGTATTGCAATGTTACACCTTCATTAATGCCCTGTGTAGGAAAATGCAGAACATCAACTTTTGTCAGCTGGATTAAATGATTTATTTGTGCTTTCTATTTGAGAAATGTTGTTTCTTTTCAATAATTGATGACAAGGATCATTCTAGCATGTGCCACACATTGATTACATAAACTTTGATCAGCCAAAAACAGACATTAACTTTACTTGAATTTAACACCCAAACCTTTTAAGAGTTGGGGGTTGGAGGAGGGAGGGGAGGAAGGGTTGTAAAACTAAGATTGCCCCAGAAATCAGATGATTTGGAGCATGTACATTGAATTGCACAGCTGTGTGTTAGGTTGATTAGACTGAGATCAATAACTGTTGGTGTTGGCTACATTCAAAGACTTCTGAGATATTTGTAGGGCCACTGGACATAAGTAACTCTGCTGCCATGCAACTCAACACCAATATTATGTGTGGGCGTGCACAGCTAAACAGCTCACTAGTAACTTTTTCTACCCATACTGAACACTCCAGGTGCAAGTCTGTGTCTCCCTTGGTCTATAGGGAAACCTATAATTATACAGTCAACAAGACTTGTTTTACATTAACGAGTAATCCACATGCATTCCAATACAGGAATATATCCCCTTTCCATCAAATTGAACAGGTGTAAAGACATTTTTTTAATAACTCAAGTAATCAAAACCCAATTAAATTAAAATACCACAAAAAAGAAGCAATCACAATGTTTTTTTATGCATACATCAAACATTATTTTTGAAAAATGTAAAATGAAAAATGAAAAGAAAACCTTAAATGAATAATCAACGAAAATATATTACAGTGTAGTACTAAATTCATATACAAAATGAATACATTTGTTTTATCCAATATAGCATGAACAAAATGGAAATCATCCATTGATGTTTTTCATAAACAAATCTCAACGAGTTTCAGATAATCACATATCCATTTTCTTTATAACTCATACCATATCTTACAAAGACATCAACACATTCAAATTAGTTCATCAACAACATTGATTGTTGTTCAAAACATGTTCACCCAACTTACAAAGACTTTGCTCAATAAGCTCAATTCTAATAAAGATGTAAGACATTCTAAACAATGCTCACCAATTCAGAAAACCAAATAGGAACTTTTGACGTTAAACTCACCTACAACAATTGCAGGTAAGAATGCAAGATAGATTAAAAACATATGCTTTCCATGGAGACTTCTCCCCAATGCTCTGCAATGAAAGTAAAAAAGAGTGGCAGTGAGTGGTATGCTGTGGTGCTGGGAGCAGAGCCTGGAGTATGTTTCCCTGTTGCTGAGCAGGCAGAGCAAGCTGCAAGCACAGCAGAATTTTAGTTTAAATTGAACATTAATGCACAGAGCGTGGCACGAGGGTGGCAGTGAGTGGTAAGCTGGGTTTGTGAGGAGTATGGCGTCTCGTCTACTCCCTGCCCCTCAGTGGATTTTTGACAGTTTGCTCCTGAAACAGCAGCTAGCAGGCGTTGATCTGGAATTGAAATGGTGGTGACCCTTCACTGTTTTCATTTACTTCACCTGTATTGTTCTTTTGCTTATGGGTCCATTGTAACATTGCAGCTTTGTTACTTTTGGAATTACTGAATTTGAACATCAGTTGTAACTGTATCTATAGTCGTACCCAGTGTACCACAGTGACATTGGCTGTGATCCTTCAACTAAACAGCTTGATATCCTGATAGCTGACATTATGTATAAACTGCGGAGCGCTTGACTCAGTAACGACCCAAAAGTGGACTATATTGCTTATGCGGGCAACACAGAACTGGTTAAGCGAACAAAACAAATTGGAGCCATGGCACTGCACCCATTTGCAACACAGCGTAATGTGAGGAACCTGATGTCATGCTCACTTCTACTCCCCCTGCATCCTCCTCTCAGATGGACAGGGAAAGGCCATCACTCTGGGATCCTGACCCTGCAGGTGGATATGAGAGGGAGGATCACCTAGGTGAATGGACCATGGGGAGTGCGGGGGGATGTCTTTGGGTGAGACATAGTATCACAATATCCCACAACCATTTCCATTTAAGACTGGGACAAGGAGGAGGCAACTGGGAGTTATACACACTCCCATTCACTAAGAACACGTTGGTACTGAGATGAGTAAGAGGACTGTAGAGGAATACCATGGCAAGAAACAGGCATGTCCCGATAATAGGTGGAATAATGGGCATGCAACTGAAGACAAGGACTTGCACCTGCAACCACTTAACAGGCCACAGGTGCATAAAATGAGAGACCACCAATGGAAATGAGATAGAAACCTGCCTGGAGGACAGGACATGGCTGGCAGATGTGGAGCAGACTGGAGAGGGGCCGGCGGGAAGGACGTTGTGTGCAGCAGAAGGGTGAAAGTGACACCAGGGCCCGGGCAGGTTTTGAGAGGGGCGGGACACTTGCAGTACCTCTTTGACTTGTGTACACAGCCAGAGCTGTGGGACACTGCAGACTCCCAATCACTGCAGGCCGCTACTAGCTTCCATGAGAGAAAGCAGAGCTATGCACAGCAAGGTTCAAAGACGGCAAACACTGCTTGCCGGGCTCCCAAAAAACACAAGCAGAGCAAAAGAAAGCCAGAAAGAAGGAAGACGGCCAGAGGAGTGGCCAGAGAACGTTGAGTGGAATAAAGGCAATACTCATACCGGTGTGCTGCAGGGGCTGTGAGCAGGGATATGTTAATGCCTAAAAACTGAAATCCATGACGGTTTTGGAACACACTTTCAGTTTTTTTTTTATACCGAACGAGCTTAGAAATGTTATGAATAGTTTTAAGCATGCAACAAGTAATGTTGAATACCGAACTAAAGGAAAGTGATGATGAACATATGAATAAAGTGAAAAGCAAGTAAAGAGCACTTTTGAACTACGTGAAAAGCAAGTGATGAGCACTTACGGATATTGTAAAAGCAAGGTGGTGGAAAAGGGTGAACACCACAGAGTGGGTTGTGTGGAAAACACGTTATGGCAAAGCCATGACACTGTCAATGAGAATCATAAATGAGTGTTTTCCAATGACACAGGTGCAGAGGGAAAAAAACCTGTGTTGGCAATAAAGCCCAAAGTATACAGGAATATAACAAAGTGACAAGGGTTATTGTTGCGTGACCTCTGATGAATGGACCATGTGGCCCGACAACTGCGACTAGTCTGAGTCTCCGCTGCTTGGAAAGAACCAAGGAAACCAAAGATAAAGAAGCTGTATTTGATAACACATTGCTGAAGTGAAAGAGAAAGAAAGCAATCTGTGTGAACTATTTCAAAGCCTGGATGATTAAAAAAATTGAACTGGAACTGTTTTTGAAAGCCAAGATATTTGAACTTGTTGTCGGTTTTGAACCTGGAACTGCTGACTTCTTGGGGGAACGGAACCCACAAGACTTTGTGAACTGTGTTGACCTCTCGGGGAAGGCAATCCCTAGGCATTTTTGAACTGTTTTGAACTTGGGGAAGGGTAAGCTGGAGAGTAGGCCAAGAGCTGGAAGAAGCTGAGAAATGTATGTGGAACACGGTTTCTTTTGTTGCTCATTAACATTGTTTTTTTTAGTTTTGAGGGCAAGTATAGGTTTTGGACACAGACAGACTTTTAAGTTGAACTTACTGTCACCGACTATCCTTTGTTTCTTTAATTAGGGAAACCCCTTGTTAGCGTAGGGCAAGTTAGGCCTTACTCCATCCCGACATTTAAGAAAATAAACCATTTTATTTAGAAAATGGAATCTGTTGTTTGTGTCTTACTTCATGATGCATCACGGGGATCAACAGGGTCACTTGTCTAAATTGGCTTTGAGTCCCTCACTCGCCAGTGGACCCTCTGAACCTGCCCCATCAGCAGTCAATAACTGCACTTTGTCAGCATGTTCGATGAAGCAGAAGATTACTGACTTCTTATCCTCAGGGCACAGCTTGAGCCTGCAAGATATACAGCTGGCTGAGGCCCCACTCCCTGATTCAGTCGACGGAAGGACATTTGGAGGCAGACATTGTAGATTCTTTCCAAATGCCATTCTTTCTAAATGCTAAGCACACGCCCTACAAACTGACTCAGCGAGCAAGCTCAACATGAGTTCCATCTCTGCGATGCCAGTTGTTGGAGACATACAAAATATACAGGACCGATCACACGTGGCAAGTGGTGCCACTGAACAAATTCACCTGGCACAACAAACACCTATTTTGCCAAGGGAGCCTCCAAAGGGTCCAAGCTAAATTACCTTGACTGTGCTGAACTTTGTTCTAAGCTCGTGAATGTCTTTGAGTAATTAAAAGATGAAGTACAGGTCCATTCTGGAATTCTACTGGAAATGACCAAGGAAATAGAATGTTGTGATTCATCCATAGTGGGCCTAAAGATAGCAGTTAATAAAAATGCCTTAGGATCACTGGAGCAAATTGAAGCAAATTAAAGCAGAACTGACATGAAATTGGTGAAATCAACATCCATGGCACAATTAGTAAACACACAAGTAAACCTGGCTACTATGGCAAGTGGCGACCAGGCCACCTCCAATTAAACAGAGCAAGAAACACTGCAGAAGAAAGTAGAGCAGGTCCATAATGACTTTGACGATACGCCACTCTCTCAGTCAATCTTGGAAGAGTTTGCAAGGTTAGCCCATCTCGTCTGCAATATGGGAGAACTGGAGGAGAGGGAGCAGCCTGTACTCCTAACAGACCAAAAATGTAAGGGAAAAAGAAGGGATGAAGGGAAGGGAGGGAACCTCTAGAACAAAAACCTAAAAACAGGAAGAAACATAACATCAAGAACGGCACTAAATTACAATAATTCTTACATGCCTAAACTAAGCCAAGTTGAAATGTGAATGACTGAGTTGATATAGGACCCCCTGGAAGAGCAGGTGCTAAACGTGGCATCTATTTTTACGAAGAATATGAACTCACAGACAGTAAGGCCCTCTACAAAATATTTCTGGGCCAATGGACATGGCCTGCTAAACCGAGCAGTCCATGTTAGAGAATTGCCATAAGGCTATGACTACTCAAAAGAAAACCGGAAGGATGGATGTCATGTCTACAATACATTCTATTGACCTAAACAAGGAGTTACATGTCATTGATAACCCTGCAGAGGAATTACAAGGCCAGCCTTTGGGCCCCCAACATTCCAAGAAAAGTATGTGTACTCAAGTATGTAGCCCCATAAAAGAATACCACAGATTGAGTGTTAGAGGGAGTGCAGGAAATATGTACAAAGACGTTGGTGGGGTGACAGCTTAAGGTCTTAAGGTCTTGGTCTTGGCCAATTGAATGGCACAAAACAGGACCTGGAGTATGTGTAACATGACGAAGAAGATCTAATTATAAATCGCAGTATCATCCTGTCCCTGCTGCATGACATTCGGCACTGAGAATTATTACCTCAAGGTACATTTCAAAAGTGAAGCTCACAAAGGACTATCATTTGCACATGCCTGTGATTGACAGTCCATCTAGCATGGTTCAAAATCATGTTTTGTCACACACTGATGATTTAATATTGAGGGGTATCAATGTGCGTAGTTATACTGGGCTTTGTCCAGCGACTCCTCGCTCTCCGAGTGTAGCGATAGCCCACAGAGCGGTAGCATCCTTCAAAGTATAAGACCACCTTTTGACCAGCTAAATATGATGGGGAGGGGTAATTTAGTATGGGTCCCTGAATCCCAAGTGAGCAGTGATCTGGAGGCCTATTTGCATAGAATGTTTTTTAAAGTTGCTAGCTGGAACTCTCAAAGCTTCAAGTACCTGTCCTGTCAGGATAATGCCATTATGAAACTTGACCATGTTGAGTCGAACCTAATACAGGAGCCTTTCCTGGTAGATGAAGTCATTATGGAGGGCTTTGTGGTATGTCAACAAAGGCCTTTGGTACATCTGTTTGGTAGGCCTCGAGGGGCATTATTGGTGGCAGCAAAGCAACAATGGGTTGGCTTCAGCAGGACAAAATGGCAGGCCAGGTGGTGAGTTTAGCTGTAAATAATTCCAAAAATAGATTAACATGGAATAATTAACATGGAATGATAGAAGCATGGGTACATTCATTTTTCTATTTGTAGAGGCATGGAACACACTTGGAATTAAAGATAAAAAAGGCCTCATTACGAGTGATGGGTGGAAGGTTTTGCATGAATCTGAGCCACTGGCAGTGCTTTGGGCAACCTACCACACCACCGTTTTTAGCCCACCTGCGCCATTGCGAAAGGAGTCCAGCCATATGCAAATCAGTCAGGTACTGCCACCAATGGTAGCAGCCCAGCCCGAACTGCTAGGCCAGGTCCCCTCTGCACGGATACACAAGCAACCCCAGACATGTTTCGGCCTTGTTGGGCCTCCTCAATGAGGTGTAGCTTGGTTCCCTATTGCGCAGTGAGCAAGGGACCCACGTCTGGGCATATCCTCTCTCACATAGTGAGACAAACTGTAAGAACAAAAGTGATGGGTGGAAGGTTTTGCATGAATCTGAGCCAATGGCATTTCTCTGGGCAACCGTCCACACCACCGTTTTTTTTTTAGCCCGTCTGCGCCATTGCAAAAGGGGTCCAGCCATATATAAATCAGTCAGGTACTGCCACCTATGGTAGCAGCCCAGCCTGAACTGCTAGGCCAGGTCCCTTCTGCACAGAAACACAACCAACCCCAGACATGTTTCGGCCTTGTTGGGCCTCCTCAATGAGGTGTAGCTTGGTTCCCTATTGCGCAGTGAGCAAGGGATCCACGTCTGGGCATATCCTCTCTCACATAGTGAGACAAACTGTAAGAACAAAAGTGATGGGTGGAAGGTTTTGCATGAATCTGAGCCAATGGCATTTCTCTGGGCAACCGTCCACACCACCGTTTTTTAGCCCGTCTGCGCCATTGCAAAAGGGGTCCAGCCATATATAAATCAGTCAGGTACTGCCACCAATGGTAGCAGCCCAGCCCGAACTGCTAGGCCAGGTCCTCTCTGCACTGAAATACTAGCAACCACAGACATGTTTTGGCCTTGTTGGGCCTCCTCAATGAGGTGCAGCTTGGTTCTCTATGGTGCAGCGAGCAAGGGACCCACGTCTGGGCATATCCTCTCTCACATAGTGCGACAAACTGTAAGAACAAAAGTGATGGGTGGAAGGTTTTGCATGAATCTGAGCCACTGGCATTGCTCTGGGCAACCATATGCAAATCAGTCAGATCCTGCCACCAATGGAGCAGCCACACACACACACACACACACACACACACACACACACCCCCTGTTGAGATGCTGGCCTCACCACTGTCACATCAAAATGCATTCGGCATGCCTCTCCAATACTGAATACACCCCCGATACCCAACCTAACAGCACATGGCACACAGCACTCAAGCCACAACACAACTCTAGGCCTCACAACAGACACCATGGACATCATGACGGCACCTGAGGGATGCCAATACAATCCCCTCCTCAATCGTGCAAGTACCAGTCTGCCACTCCAACCAGCACACAATGAAGCACATGCCCCAAATGGCACCAATACCGATGCATGCAGGATGCGAGTCCTCCCTTTACTGATGCCCTGCCTCTCTATCCCCCACAGGCGCAAATGCAGACAGCAATGGCAATGATGCCGCAGCACAATCAAGAACACCTGCACGAAAGTCCAGGGGTGAGGATGATGCCACCAGGCCATCCACATCCATGGGTGCAGCACCAACCAAAGGGAGAGCCAAAGCACACACCAGTGCCCCACAGGGTGCACAGCCCCCACCACAGGCTGAGCAGCCACCTGCCCCTGTCAACCTGGAGCAGCATGGCGGAGGAACCCGTGCCAGCAAGGCCCTCCTGTTGAAAGATGATGCATCCAGGAAGGCTGGCCACATGCAACAATCGGCCCCCCAGGAGACACCTCTTACCGAGGATGAGCCAACATCAGTGGAAAGTGACATGGATGGCACACAGTCAGCAGCCACCAGTTCCGTGGGTGAGGTTGCAGCATCAGCCCAACACAGTGCTGACGAGGACGCGGGGCCCGAGGAGCATCCTAATGCTGGAGTCAGCATGTTGGAGGATGGCGGACACACGCCCAGCCCGCAGGACACACCACATGGCACCCCTGTGAATGAGTCTGAAGGCCACTGCAGGGAGGAGGAGTCGGCTCCAAAAGAACACATTCCTGTGTTGAGCGTCACCACCGGCCATGCAACCATCCCGACGCACAACAATCAGGGACCTAGAGGGACGGTTGACCCGCATGGAGGGGAGACAAGAATCATTGCACGATATGGTAAGGCAGTATTTGGCTTATGGGGAGTCAATGCGCAAGGCCAACAGAGACAACACTGTGGCCATCATCCGTGCTGTCAACCGCGTTGCAAAGCGAGTCCTTGAGGGCTTCACATCTGTTGCACAGACCCTTGATCGCATGGCCAACAACATAGAATAACACCATCCTGCCACACCCGAATCACAACCAACTACATCAACGAGCAGCACGCCTGCAAGCTCCACACAAACTAGCCCTGTATGCAGGTTCCTGTGCAGCATGCGCTGTCCAAAAATGCAAATCGCTTCATCAAAAAGGGGGTGGCAAAAGCAGGTGACCCTTGAACGTGTTGGTTTGTAGTCCATTTCAAGACATATTGAGCTGTGGGTGTGTGGGGCTGGTGGGGGGTGGGGGCCGTTGGGGTGTGGAGGCATAGGTGTGTTGGGCTGTTGGGGGGCATGTGTGTGTGGGGCTGCTGGGGTGTGGGGGGCGTGGGGCTATTGGGGGGTGGGAGACATGGGTGTGTGGGGCTGTTGGGGGTGGGTGGAGGGGGTGTGTTCAGCTGTTGGGGGTCAGAGGCATGGGTGTGGGGGGCTGTTAGGGGTTGGGGGTGGGTAGACTTTGACGTACTGCGGGAGGACGGTTCATTCATGTAAATAGTTTCACCAGAACAATACACCTGTTATGTCAAAGAAATCACATGACTGCACATTGCTTCTTGAGTGTGTGTCAATTTATTGTACAACAGTGTCCAGTGCCCAGAGTCCCCAATCCCAGTGCCCAGAGTCCCCCATTCCCAGTGCCCAGAGTTCTGCATTTCTAGCACCCTCTGCATCCCAATGCATCAGAAATAATGGGCAATCAATGATTGGCAGACAGCACGTCCCTCATGTGCATTGCAACCTGGCCAATGTGCAGCATCTTCTTCTTCATCATCTTCATCCTCACCCGGTGGTGGCTGGTCCATGTCATGTGGTAGTGGAATGTTGCTCCGGATGCACATGTGCAGCATGGCACATACCAATATGAACTTGCCCACCGTCTCACGCCTGTAGATGAGTGTGCCACCCGACCTGCTGAGGCAGCGCAACCATGCCTTCAACAGGCCAAAAGTCTGCTCTATCACCACAAGAGTGTGTGTATGAGCACGATTGTAGTACTCCTCATGCCTGTTCTGTTGATTCCGGACATGGGTGTGGAGCCACGGCTTCAGGGGATAGCCAGCATCTCCTGCATGGGAGTACAATAATGTAAGTGTGGGAGTATTTATTCCATTCCATTTGTGCACAGAATCTACATTGTTCATGTTCATATGTAGAGGGTCTGTTAGGCAGAATCACATGCAGTACCCTTGGGGAACACTACATTCAATTAAGACTACAAGTGTCAGTGCAATTTCACCTTTGGTACAAGCCTGTACTACACAGTTATGTGATAGCAGTGGCTGAGCAGCCAGACTTATCTCAAGAGTTGAGTGAGCAGTAGAACAAGTTTCACAAAGGACCAACTAATACAGTGATTCAAATCTACACAGATTCAAGGTTTCTTGGTAAAAAGAATATACATTTATTTACAGTCAGAAAACATTGCACTAGTAAGAGCAGCTCAATATCACACACTAATACACTACAATACACCACCAATATGTTACTGAACAAGTTCAGCTCCCCTGAAGTGTGAGCAAAATGGTACTTCAGTTACTTATAAAGGGGATAAAAAGACAAGTTTATAAGAAAGGCAGCCCAAATACATTCATAGGCAGGGCAAAGGGTTTCAGTTAGCTACAACCAGCAATTCTTCTCAATAGGCCCGGGCCAAAATCAATGGTTCAGAGTCTTTGCATAGGATAGCACAGTTCAGGTAGATAATGGATAAGTCTTTGCCACAGATTTTTAAAGAATTTGGCTTGGTGAAAAGTTTGACGAATGTTTAAGGAAGGACAGGCCTTCGAGTTTGAGAAAAGTTCCACAAACTTTCGCGATGGCCGAAAGGATTTCCGGACTGCGTTTGCACAGTACCTTTGCAATGAAGAAGAGCTGTAGCTGAGGCAGTTGTTCCTGGCAGATCATACAGACCTGTCATGACCACTGTGAGGGGCACAAGTTGTGCCACAAGCAGGCTCCCACCAGAACCCTGAGGGCCTTAAAACCACTGCAAAAGGGCTCCTGGAGCCAGTCCTGGCACCTTTGGCACCAGGCTCATATGTAGGAAGGAAGGGCTGTTCAAACTAGGTCCCATTTATGTACGTGGGCCTTTAAATCCAACATGGAAGCACCCACACAGTCTAGTTCTAAGAACCAAGCCATGCGGTCTAGTGTTTTGGGTGTGGCAGGCCTGGAAATACTTTCCCTGGTACTACTTTACCTGGGCTATATAAACCACACCCTGGCTGCAGAACATGCTTCGTGTTATTCTGCAACCCGCAGCGTGACGCTCACTGTGTCCAGCTCCTGGTCTTCAGCATCTTCCTGTAATCCTGCAAGAACAAGACAAGATTATTCTGTTTTACCTGAGAAAACACCATCCAGCACTCAGCATCTCAACTGGGCTGCAATCTGTGGAAACCGAGAGAAGAAGAAACATCACTCACCTGTGAGTACTATTTAAGGACTTCTGGCGAACCACTACCACAGCTGGTGTTCGAACATTGCGACCTGCAATAACGAGAAAGGGATAAACAATATTAGAATGAGCGCTTCCAAAACATCGAATTCCAATTGTCTTACCTGAATTCCATCGCGCTACGCCACGCTTCCATCTGTAGCACCACAGAAACATCTGCAAAGGAAAACGGACATATTCAGGTTTGCTTTCAATATTAAACAACCGCATAGTGCTGTACTTGCCTAAACGGATTCTGGGGGCCTGTTTTTCATAGCGCTTTCATCCACTCACAGCACCACAGCGGCCTGTGAGGAAAGGAAGAAGAAAACACAGGTTAGCTTTAAAAGACAATAAAGGCTCTGCGCTTCGCGCTTTCTCTTATCTAGAAAACGTGCCTCTCCATCCGCACGCCAGCATCAAGACCTTCGCACCTGTAAAGAAGGAGAAAAAGACATTATTGAATTCCCACCATAAACAGAACAAAGACTTACAATTAACAAACCTGCCTGCTTACCAGCAGATTTGGGGTCACAGCAGGTCTGGGCCCAAGGAAAGCATACTGCACCAGTGAAGCAACTCGGGCAGCTCGCCAACAAATGTCAAGCACCCCTCCACAAGAAACGCAGGACGGATAGCTCACCCTACAAATAACTAAGGTGAGGAAAGAACCCAGTGGGAAGGGAATCGGTCAGAGGGAGGTGGGAGATTCACCCATTAGAGACAGTTATCACAAATCCTCCCTTCTGTAATTGCAGATTAATTATTCAGCACTGGGCAACTACGCATCCAGGGTTCCAGATCTCAGAGCCTTCCAGACGCCCCTGGGGATATCAGGTAAGCGTAAGATACCTCTCTGTTCCTGAGCTTCAGTCGTGGGGACAAGAAGGAGGACGTCGGGAGGATCCTGCACTGCCCAGGGAAGAGGCCAAAAGCTGTAGCAAGACATTGGTTTAAGGTGTGAGTGCCTTAAAGACCACAAGCTGGTTTCCTTCTCTCTGGCTATTTGGTTTTCAACAGCACTCGGATGCAAATTCGACCAGATGGGGACGGTGTCCAGGTGGCTTGTGAGTTGGTTGGTCCCACCAAACTCAAGGGAAGAAGTTAACCTTGTAGGGCTTCTCTGTCGTCAGAGTTTCAGGCAATGCGGACCTGCAGCAGGGCTTCACCAGTCATCCAGGAGTTGCAGCAGTCCTCTTCCTTCCTCTCCTCTTTGGTTCTTTCGTTCCAGTGGTCGACTCTGCTTTCCAAGTCCCAGAGACCTGCTTTTAAACAGTTTTCCCCCATTCATTCGAGCCTGGCTGTCACTCACACAACAGGGTGGCTGTCCTTGCCGTAGAGCCAGCTGGCCAATCACGCCAGAGTGCATTCAGGTCTCCTAGGAGACTAAGCACAGGGAGATTTAGGCACCTCCCTCACATCCTGTCCACCAAGACACCCTGGTGCCAGAGGAGGGCTTAAGCACTGAAGCCCACCAAAGGCCAATGAACAAAGGGAGCAAACCTGGTTTGGTGCGCAGAGACAAACACAAGAAGAACCTTTCCTAAAAGAAATGGCGAAAATAGTTCACCAGAGTCTGTTTTTAGGTCTTGGGCGCCATATTGAAAAAAATGGCTGCCCCGATTTTTAGCTACTGTTGTTCGCGGTCAGGAAAAATCATGGTAGTTTGATCTAAACCACTGCCACCAGCCATTTAAAGTAGGAAAGGGTAACATTTGACTGTACATGAGTGTTTTGACTCAGGGGAAGTTAGGCAACCCCTCCAGCACTCTATAGGAAGATAGTGGGCCTCATTACGAGGTGGGCGGTAAGGGTTAATGGGCACCGGTAAGGCGACCGGTGCCGGTAAACCTTTACCACCCCATTCTGAGGTCCCTTAGTGGGAGCCACTAATGGACCAGGGAGCTAATAATAGCAGGCCCGTTATTAGCTCCATCCCCATTCCCATTGAGCCCTATGGGGGCTCGAATGGGAATGGGGAATGGTTCTCGGAATGGGGACTTACCGGGTCCTCCAAGGTTGGAATAACCCGGTTAGTCCCTATTTCGACAACCCGGACCGGAATGCGGTAAGGGGGTAGCCATGGTGCTAATAGCACCATGGCTACCGCCTACCTCGTAATGAGGCCCAGTGTGTGCTAGGTCAGTAAATTTAAAGTGACTAGTAAAGTCAATTTAACTTTACATGCTCTGGGAGACAGTAGTCAGTCCCAGAGAAGGTGTTTAAACCTTGAGAGTCTGAAAGACACCCCTGTGCCACTGCAGTGAAGGTGCTGTGTGACACACAGAAAAATATGATGCCATGGAGTTTGTTTAAAACACCATAACCAAAGAACACAAAAGTAAAACATGCATCAAAATACATTGAGAGTGGGATAAAAAGGCTCACACTCTTCCCAGGTAAAAAAAATCAAATCCTAGAAATCCAGCAAAGTTGCTGGGGGTCTCAAAAGGTAAGGGAAATTCTCACATATTGAGAATTCTCCCTAACAGGGTCTTCACGGCAGCTATTGACAACACATCTGTGCAAATATCAGGAATGTGGGGCCTCGGTGACGTACACGACTTAGGGGCATTGACATCAGATTCACCACTCACCTAGATGAGGTGCGAAGGTCCATGATGTACACACATGTGAGGGATGTGTGGCAGAGGATGATACCATATGCATGTTGGGAGATTTTCAATGCATCTGGCTGATGTCCAACATGTTAAAGGTGGTTTTGACAATCATGCTTTCTAATGATTGATGATGCCATCACATGTCCCTCAACATCTTCACACATGTGACAATGGCACAATGTGGTTGTTGGTATGGTCCGTCATTGTAGGGATACGTTCCTTGGATGAGGCTTGGTGCCGACCTGCATGCTGGTACTCATGTACTGTGGATTGTTACTGCACAAATGGCACACATGTTGGTGATGTTCACTACTTGATGGATTCCATTTTCAAAACCTTGTGGCATGGTATTTTTGAGTTTGCCTTCATGTGCACCTGTTGGCATGGTGTTATGCAGTTTTACTGTCAGGGAGGGGCAGTGATGGGGGATTCCATGAGTGGCATTTTGGCTTGCCCAGTCACGGATGCATGACCTGCGTGGTCATTTGAAACGCTCATGGGTATTTGGCTTTGTGACTGGAGGATGGTGCATTGTGGTACCTGTGGCTGCGGTCTGATGATGTCCAGTGGACATGTGCAGGGGTGGACGCAGATTTGTATCTGACATTTGCACAATGAGGAACAGCCATGGTACGTCTGCATCCATTGTCTGTGTCATGCATCAAGTTGGAATGCACAAGGGAACAGAGTTTGCCACCAAGGACAGTGTCCATACACCCAAAAAAAACATTGCCAGTAAAGAAGACATGTTGCATATGCATGCCCCGCCCACTCACCAGCGGAAACCCACCGTTACTAGGAAAGCAGACATCTGCCCTCCCCAAAAAAAACCTATTGCCAGGAAAGCAGACAGGTTGCATATGCATGTCCTTCACCCCCCCAAAAAAAACACCTCCATGGCCCTGTGATCAGATTTAGCCAGCAGCCAGGCACGTCGTGCAGCATGTCGTTCTATGTTACGGGGAAGCGAGGAGTTCCGCAGCACCATTGCATCATATGTGGATCCTGGGAATCTGGCACAGCAATGTGTTATCATCTTGCTTGCATCACACACTATCTGCACATTGATGTAGTGGTATAGCTTCCGATTGCCATACACCACCTCCATGGCATGCCGGACTACCAACTCCACGTGGGTGCAGTCGAGGGCACCAATGACATTGGGCATGCCTGCCAGTGGATGAAATGCAATTTTGGTGTCATTCACCTGTGCTGTCCGTGGTAGGTATATGTAAGTCCTTGCATGCTTTAGGAGTGCATCCAGCACTTGGTTTAGCACACCAGAAAAACATGGTTGTGAGATGCCATGCAGCTGCCCCACTGTGTGCTGGTAGGTGCCTATGGCGAGGAAGTGGAGCACAGACACCACCTTCAGCAGAGGGGGGATGGCGGTGCGGATGTTGAACAGGATGGCCAAGTCATCATGCATTAGATACACAATGGTGGTGATGGTGTCCCTGTTCAGGCGGTACAGGGTGTGGATCTGCGCGGGGGTTAAGTCGAATGGACTGGCCCTTCTGCGAGGGATTGGTGGCTGCCTGCGGGGAACGACTGCCTGCACGGGTGGTATTTGCTGGGCCATTCTCACCCTCCTTCTCCTCCCGCGTCTCCTCTGTAATCCCTGGTGTACTGCCTGCTCAAGGAGTAGCAGTGCAGGCATATCCTCCAGCACCTGTATCACAACTGCAAGTGGAATCATTTTGGCCTTGGAAGGGGTGTGGTGTATGGGTGAGCTCCTTTTGTGCAGTGCCAATCTCCATTCCCTCCACCTTTGCTGATTGTGTGCACCTCTGGAAGTTGGGAACACAGCAGATTGCAATTAACGGGTGATCCATGATGCCGGTGTTGCCGGCAACATAGTAGCCCTTCTTACCGGCACCTGGATGCAGGTATGTGCATGTCTGTGCGACTCGTAATGTCCTCTTCCTTGCGGCATACCAGTGTTACTGGCATGGCATGCACAGGTCCACACGGAAGCCGGTATGGTGGTGCATGGTCACAGCCGGTCCCTGTCGATGCCGGTAAGACCGGCATTGCAGGTTGTGATAGCCCAGTCCGGTAAACGATGTCGGTAATGCCTTACCAGTATTGTTATTACCGGACCACCAACCTTGTAATGAGGGCCAATGTCACAGATGTCACAGCTCTCTTTGCCCTATTTACTAAAATGCTAAAGTGCTGCACGACAACATAGCAAGCATTAAGAACAAGGAGTTTTGTGCCACTACCAAAAGGGGGATTTATATCCCTGAAATACAATATATAAGTGTGAGATGAGAAGGAACATCAGTAACATTAAAAGCTCAAATCTGAGTTCCCCTGAATGCTGGTTAGATATAAGAGAGGAAAAGAAGAACTTTAGGAGTAGGTTAAAAAACGTACGAGTAACGAGACATCACAGGGCACGGCAGAGTATTTCGTCTGCTATTCTGAATAAGTCGGGCAAGAATTTTTGGCATATTATAAAAGAGAAGGAGAGCATCCAGGCGACATTTCAAGATCGTCCTGTTTCTAAGGAGCATTGGGTGACTCACTTTTTCCAGTTATATAGTCCAGGCATATCATTGTGTGACCCTGAGGGTGGGGGGTGGTCAGGGGATATTGACTTTTATTGTGGGGACATCAAAATTATTATACAAAAGCTTCATGCACTCTTAAAGACTGATCCCACATTCTGGGCATCCATTTTATATGGAGTTTTTAAATTTGCCCTTGCCCACCAAAAACATCCAGACCCATGGCACACTGCAATGATTGTCCCTATTTTCAAGAAAGGTGACAAACATAGTCCTCTCAATTACAGACCTACATCTCTCCTAGACTCAGAGTCAATCTTTGCTTCTCTGGTCATGGCTGAACTCTCTGCATGGCCACTGAAGATAGGCATCCTAAAACTCAACCAAATCGGTTTTCGCAGAGGGGTAGGGACCACTATGATGGCTTTTATTATCCCTCACTTGCTGCAGAGGGAATGGTAAAAGCTAGTTCCTGACATCTTTGTGGTTTCCATCGATTTATCAATGGCCTTCGATAAGATCGAAAGAAACATGTTCTGGCTTAAGCTAAGGAAGTGGGGTATGCCCAACAACCTGCTGTCTCTTTTGATTAACCTGCACTTTGGCAGGCCACTTTGAGTGGGATTAAGTCGGAGGGCAACACATCTCCAACCATCCAAACATCTAATGGTTTGCTCTATGGCAGTGTTCTGGTGCCATTATTATTTAATCTATTTTTATTGTATATTGGAGTGAAACTTGAGGATGTAGTGTTTGCCTCCCCACCCTGCTCGGGTACAAAATATTTTTGGTCACTTACGCATATGAAATCTTGCTTTTGGATCACTCCAAGGTTGGCATCCAACTTAAGGCCATTTGGTTCATATGCAATTAAAAAACCTTGACTATTAACATCACAAAACCAAAAACGTTGGTGTTTCATGTGGGCCATAGGAAGTTGGCATTGTGCTGGATGTTGAATTCTACCAAAATTGAAGAGGTCAGGAACCTGAACTATCTGGGGTTTAATTTCCAGGGGGGGAAGGGAAAATGCATCTGGTCGACCAGGTGATTGCTAAGACCAAGCATATATCATGCCAACTGAAGTCACTACACCGTCGCTTTGGCAAATTCTCACTAAAGCAGCTGCTTAACTTGTGGAAATCAAAAGAGGTCACAATTGTCTGTTGCAGGCTAGAGGTTTAATATCAGTTAAATGGGTCGTCAAGCACTATAAAGTGATAACATTGCTTTGAATTAGAGACTATTGATAGTAATCAGATCTAAGGGTTATTTGCATTCTAATAAAGCCCTTTCTTGATTATTCCAACGCTTGTCTTGCACAGTATTTTTGGTATGCACTTTTTATGAAGAATTTTTGCACTTTAGGTATGACCTTACCGACAGTAGTTGGTAGTCTCTTGTAAGGTCTTGTTCAAATTTTTACATTTTTTACACTTAGGGTTATGATGGTTTTATGATGTATTGCATATTTGATGACTGTTTATATTGATGTGAGAAATTATTTTTTGATTATGTGATTGTATACCGTTTTTTAAAATGTATGAAAACATCCATTGATTTAATAAAATTGTATGTATTAATATCTGTTTATTAAAAGATTTGTTGTATACTCAGTACCTATTTGTTACATGGGCTGAGTGGTCCTTAGATGAGGAAAAGGTCAGGAAGAGATTCACGGGTTCCTGAGTCTTTTTGATTATCCAGAGCGTGTGTAGGGCTGAACCCCAATGTTGTTAAATTGCCCTTGGTCTCTTTTTGTATTGTGACGTTTAGGCGCGGGTGAGTCCCGTGAGACCGTTTGTGTTGCTTGATGGCATTTGGGCCTCATAGTGATGGAGTATGAGTCAAATGGATGGTGTTTAAAGAAAACATTGGTTCTTCTCCTTGAGTGCTTAGATGCACAAGAAGCAAAGCATTCGACCAGAAAAATCTCAGCGTTTGGCTTGTGTTTTGGTTTTTCGAGAGTGTAAAATGGCGGAAGACAGAACCAAAAGCTATGACGACAAATATGTAGCTGAGTTATTGGCCATGTCCTCCCTCTTCTCTGAAGAGGGTGAAGGCCCATTACTCACCAACCTAAGCAACTGGGATGAACCATTACAAATGAGAAAACGCGTAGCCTGCACTGAACTACATGGTATGATCATGATATAATATCTACGTTCAGGCACAATCCCACCAGGACTCATAGTACGGAATGAACCGCGACTATTATTGGATGACAAAGTATTTGTACTCCAGTGGAGTTATATCGCTAACAAGTGTGGACGTGATTGCGTGATCTTAAAAATAGATACAGCACAGAATATGGCGACTATAATCACAGGGGAACTCGACAAAATGGAAGAAGATATTAAGAAACTAGTTGCGCTAGAGACATACAAAAAGCACCTGGATGAGATCACCCAAGAAATCATAGAGTTTAAAACATTCTGCATGAAAGATCGGATTTCAAGGATGAAGAAGGACCTGGTCCAATTTGCACATGAGATAGCGTTCCATTACATTAGGGAAGGCTATGATCCCTTTACCAACGGAGGAGCTTCTGACCAAAAACTTCATGTTAGGTTTGGCAAAACTTCTTATAGTTCTGGAAGCTCAAGTGATGAGAGTTCTTACAATTATAGAGTACAGAGACCTTATCGGAACTGTGTCAGGGCACAGAGAGGTGGAGCCCAGAATAGACGACCAAGATACAATGGTGTCAACTATAACCGTAATCAGTTTTATAATGGGCCGCCACCACTACAACAACAGCAACAACAGCAGTTATAGGCCTATTCCTCTTCATTAGCTCCCTCTTTTTTAGACCAGCGACCATCACCCAGCAATTGGGACTACGAAGAGAGGAGAACATGGAGCAACCATCCCTATTAGTCAACCTCTCTGATTATACCCCGAATGAACAGGAGGTGAATGTGATTAACAAAGGCCTAGGGTTCGTACCAACTGCATGGTACAATAAATTCCAAATTTGGGTTGAAATAGGACAACTATTATGGAGAGTGGTTTACGGGCAGGGTCCACATTTGAAGACAAAGCTTTACAGAGAGAATGGATTTGATGCAAGAGTATGAATTTTTGTTTCCAAACCTTCTATTCCTAAATTTTATAAACTTCCAAAAATTCATAAATCAATGGAGAATCCACTTAGCCATCCCATTGTATCGGGACTGGTTCCTTGCTTGAACCTTTATCTAAATTTGCTGACAAATCTCTAAAACCATCTGTAACAACGATGTTCTCGTACATTCAGGACATGACTGAGGTCATTAACATGATTGAAGGGATGAACTTCGATTAAGACAACTAATTATTGGTCAGTTTGGACATCATCTCCTTACATACATGCATCCCCCAGAGGGACACGTTAGAGGTATTAGAGTAGACATTACTGACAAAAAGAAAAAGAAAAACCGGAACCACACCCAATAGCTTCATACTTTGGTGTGCTGAAATGCCCCTGACTGAAAACAATTTTATGTTCAATCAGGAGTTGTCTCATCAAATTCACGGCACAGCAATGGGGTCCCCTGTGGCCCCAAAGGCAGCCAACCTCTATGTAGAATTTTTTGAAAACACAAGTCATTTATCAAGAGACGAATCCATTGTTTAACTGCATTTTGTTATGGAGGTGGTTTATAGATGACATTTTAACCATCTGGGACGGCTCAAGGACAGCGTTTTCAGCATTTATGAAGTTAACACCGACCTACAGTAATACAGAGGTGAATTTTCTAGATATCACCATCAGTGCTGATAGTCAAGAGAAAGTATTACAAATAAGACTGTTCCATACACCTATGGACTGAAATGCCCTCTTGTGTTTTGACAGTTGTCATCCCCGACACACACGCGAGAATTTACTGTTCGGTCAATTTTTGCATTTAAAATGCAACAGTACGCAAAACAATACAATTCGAGCAGAAGCGGAGTTACAAAGCTCGAAATTGAAAGTGACAAAATATCCTAATAGGATAATTAAGAGGACATTTAAAAGGACGATTAACAATAATTGTGAGGCTCTCTTGGAATAGAAAAGCAAAGACACAAGCAATTGTAGAATTGTATTTGTTAGCATCTTTTCTCCAAAATCAAATGAAGTAACTGGGATAACTAAGAGAAACTGGCATATTCTCTAAAGGGGTGGATGTCCCCTGGGAAAACCTCTCTGCACTTTTAAGCGCACATCAAATCTCAAGGAACTTTTGACCAGGAATGATATCTCATTGAGACACCTGAGACAGAAAAGTATTACAGGTTTGGGGTCTCCCAACGGTTAAAGGACACTCGCCTTGTGGAAGCTGTGTCAATTGTAAATACACCTCTACGTCGACCGAAGTAGATATAAGTTTGGCGAAACCATGGTCACAGGTACTATTTACTAACTGTAATTCAACCAATGTTGTTTACTCTGTGTGGTGTCCTTGTTCAAAGATCTATATAGGTATGACTGAGTGCAGAGTCAAAGTGAGGATCAGTGAACATAGGAATAATATCAAGAATAAAGTAGTTACAGCACCTCTGGTTGGTTATTCTTTTGGCTATGTCGCATTAGAGGGACACATTAAGATGGACAGTATTGTTACAGGTGACTGCAATCTCTATGAATGAGGCTGTGAACAAGCAATTATTCAATCGAAAACAGTGGTTGATTTTTTTGACCAATTCATCTGAGATGGTTCTTAATGAACAGATTGAGTGGATGAACTGCTGAAGGGGCCAAGAGCTAGGTATAGTACGGCACATTTTAGAGATGCCTATCATGAAACAGGTGATGAGAGTTCGAAGTCCAGATCCTTTAAAATGGGATCTGATTCCAGTTTGGCTCATCCCGAAATACACATTTTAGATTGAACTCCCGGAGAATAGAAGTGAACAGAATCCAAAATCGCGACGTAAGAGTTCCGGTAAACAAATATTTTGAGCCTCTTGAGTAACCAGATGGGACGTGCCAATGCCATTAGGTATGATCCAGGAGCAGTAGGTAAAAGAAGGAAAATATTATTTTTCACGCATAGAAATCTTTTTTTCCCGTTATGTGCCAATTGAATGTAATCTATGGTCTAGTGTTGACTTTAGACAAACTTAATAGATCATATCTAAAAAAAAAATGTTTTCCCTTGGGCGGTTAGTAATCGAAATCGGATATGGGTACTTACGAGTTCAAAAACTGCTGGCAGGAGAAGTGTGGTTGAACCCGTGACAGCACAACAAAGTTTTAAAAACAAGTGAGACTGTAGATAGACATAGCGAAGATGAAGTAATCACCTGAAGTAGGTACTTACACATTCAAAAGCTAGTTGGCAGTAGAAGAGCGAATTGACATTGGAACTGAGTTTAAAAGAGAGAGATGGAAGAGTTACGTAGCGAAGATCATGTGATTACCTGACGTACGGCAGATCGTATTAAGATGAGTGAAGTTGTTAACGGCATCATGGAGATGACAGGCTCACGTAGAACACCGTAAACTTTGCAGGACAATGATCATATTAATACGGATATGTTATGTTGCTTTGGCTAATTTACAGTGTGGAAACCGAACATTGATAGTGCCGTTTACAACAGAATAAAGAAATATACGGCGACAAATCTGAGATAAGGAAAAATGGGGTCGGTGATGATGATGAAGGAAAATTAGTAGTTTGGTAAGGGGGACTTAACACCTCATAAACAAAACCCAATGGTGGTCACGATGCGAGATCATAGGTTATACGAAAGGCAATGTATTGAACACTGCATTGAAAAAAATTTTTTTTTTTGCATTTGTACGTTAGTTCACTGCGTAGATGTCTGAGTGTCTGAACTAGGCACTCTTTACATAGTACCTTGAATATGGTGAATAGAGAGATAGTTACCCTTATATAATTTTCCCTCCCGAAAAGGCGATTGTGGCAAGGCATAGTGGTATCACATTAAGAGATAGGTGATTAACATAGGAGCTTGAAAGCAAAATAACAATAGACTTACAAATATATCTTAAGGTACCCAGTCAGTTGATTCTTACAGCTAAGTAGAACGACTGGTAAACGCCAATCTAGAGAACTTAAAGTCTAGATGGTGACGTATTGAAATACCATTGTGGGATGCTCACCCTCCCGTGTTGTGAATAGTGTAACCCAAACGGACATTTAGAGGCAGAATAGACCACTTGAGAATAGGTTTCACCACCCCACGATCGGAAGGAAGTAAGACCTGATTACACCTAGGAGAAATGTAATATGTATTTTTAAGTAACTTATAGGCTAAAGCAGCAGTTGTTTGCGGTGACTCATACTACGTCTCGTTTTGTGTTGTTTCCCAAATGCCTGTCCAGTGAAAGGACGTTAAAATTGTTCTGTGTCAAGGATACTTTGAGACTTTATATACGGTAAAATAGTAAAAGGCAGATACAAGTGCCGTTGAGGTTTGAGCAGCTTGAAATTTAGCATCTATTCTAAATCGCTGCCTTTCTTTTTCTCTTTTCCTCCCTCCAGAATAAGGACAATGTTAAGTCTTGTGTACCCTCGTAAAATGAGGGGAAGTCATGTTTCATTGTGTATCTTTCTCTCAGAAGGTTGGTCCCCTAACAAAGTTCTTGGACTATGTGCCACCAGCAAGTGAAGTACGAAACATGTTGGGTCATCAAGCACTATAAAGTGATAACAGTGCTTTGAATTAGAGACTATTGATAGTTTTGTTGCCTTTTGTAAAGAGAGGATTTGTTTACATAGGTCTATTAATCAGATCTAAGGATTATTTGCATTCTAATAAAGCCCTTTCTTGATTATTCCAACGCTTGTCTTGCACAGTATTTTTGGTATGCACTTTTTATGAAGAATTTTTACACTTTAGGTATGACCTTACCGACAGTAGGTGGTAGTCTCTTGTAAGGTATTGTTCAAATTTTAAAATTGTTTACACTTAGGGTTATGATGGTTTTATGATGTATTGCATATTTGATGACTGTTTATATTGATGTCAGACTTTTTTTGATTATGTGATTGTATACCGTTTTTTTTTAAATGTATGAAAAAAATCGATCAATTTAATAAAATTGTATGTATTATCATCTGTTTATTGAAAAATATTGTTGTGTACTCAGTACCTATTTGGTACATGGACTGAGTGGTCCTTAGATGAGGAAAAGGTGAGGAAGAGACATACGGGTTCCTGAGTCTTATTGATTATTCAGAGCGTGTGTAGGGCTGAACCCCTATGTCGTTAAATTGTATTGTGAAGCAATAAAAATGTCTTAACATGGCTTGCTTTCAGCCAATCAATGTATAAGCACTCTGCGTGTCCTTCAGTGTAGTTCTGTTAAAAACCAGCATTGGCAAAGCCAACAGTTTTGGTTTGTTTATAATTATTAGGCAATCGCAAAGCACTGCTTTTAGATGCCCAAGTATTCACACCATATTGCACCTGCTACCATCAAGGGCCAGCTAATACCACTACAGCAGTGCCCAGCAGGTGCCTTCATTAGAGCTCAAATCTTTGGCATTGCCAATGCTTGTTTTATTTGTCACAGATGTAATTTACACCCAAACTAGTAAAATTTCATATAATTTGAATTTCAAAAAAAGGAATGACTTCCAACTTTTTAGGCATGCAAGTTTATAATGGAAGCTCTTGTTAAAACGTAACCAGAAAAGGCAACCCGGCAGAATAGTCTCTCTGACATTAAACAGGTGCAATGGGTGCCAAAGAAAATGGACAGGCCTCGGGCGATAGTGGAGGTCAAAATAGGCACAGTTCCTTACAGCAGTCTCTCATCTGCCAACGAAAGTTTTGTGAAAAGTAATATATAAAACTAATATAGAGAAGGGAAAAGTTTACAGCATTTGTACTCTGGATAAATCAACAACTACAAATGTTTGATGGTGTTTCCTTAATAGAAAATGATCTGCAAAAATAATGTGCAAGAATGAAAAGTTTTAAAGTGAATCGTATCTGAATTTCGACAGTTCAAGACGAGGATGTCTCTAAAATAGAAGTATATGCGGGTCAGAGAGTAGATAAGAAAAGGAGCGCAGTGACGGTTCTATCATTGGCTTGAAATGGCAGAATCCCTATTTACCATCACCAAATCTGGAAAGTGGGCAAACATGGCCTGGACATGCATGCTGAATGTGCTCCACCATAGAGAAGGTGCACATTTACAAAATGCACCTAACAGGAACACTGTGGCATGTGGCAAAGGTGGTGGCAGACATCCACTGCGTGACCTCCAGGTTGCCTCCACAGATGGTGTATTATTAGACTGCCCCCTTCATAATGGCAGCCAGCCCTTTCTAAATGCCTGGCATTTAGAAAGAACTGTGAGGACTGGCCATACATCACATTTTAGAAAGTTCTGGTAAGATTAGTCATGCATCACATTTAGAAAGAATTGTAAAGATTAGTCATGCATCACATTTAGAAAGTACTGTGAAGATTAGCAATGCATCACACTCAGTAAGAATTGCAAAGATTAGCCATAAAATTGGCTGTTTAATCTGGCTGCACTCAAACGTACACTATGGGCACGATAAATTGAAATCCCTTGCATGGAAAACAGGGAACTTGCGCAGCAAACTGTGTGCGTAACCCTGTTGGTCGATCCATGGAATCGAATGCGCAGGATTTTACTTGGACTTGGGTGGATTTTGCAGCAGCCCGGCATGCTCCTGTGAGTGGCTAAGTGCCTTGCACGAGACACCACTCAGAGCATTGGCGTGGCTTGAGCAGAGGGTGGGGAAGGAGGCGAAACAACAAAAATCGGGAAGAACATGCGAAAAAGTGGGCTTTAAGAGGGGCGGGCGGCAGGCAGTCCATTGCACACCCACTATTACATGGAACAATATGTATTCAGGGATCAGACCACGCCTCCTCTGGGGAAGGAATCGCCATGCAAAGCCCTCATACTATCCCCACCCAAAGGCAGGCATAAAGACACTTGCTCAAAGGAATCACAGTGCAGAGGTAAGATCGGGTGTCAGATTTAAGGGTGCTAGTACACACTGCAGCTGGGTGCAGCAATGGTTTATGGGGGTTTACATGTAGATTTTCCTAGTTTTTCCTGAGTTACGATGATGAGTCAGTGGGAGTATGGTGTTCTAATAGGTCTGGAGGAGCCCGCTATGACTACTTTATATATAATAATAGGCTCAAGACTGGATTGCTGCAACGTCCTCTTTGCTGGCAATTCCTCAAAAAATCGAATGAAACTCCAAATAAACCAAAACAACGCACTTCCAGACGCAAAACCCACTGGCTCCCCATCAAAGAACACATTCTATTTAAAACCCTTGCCGTCACTCACAAGTGTATCACTCACACTTACCACTCCTCAAAAGAAGTCATAGCGGGCTCCTCCAGACCTATTAGAACACCCTACTCCCACTGACTCATCATCCCCAGAGTCAAACGTGCCAAAACAGGTGGTGCTAGCTTCCCCTTCATTGCTGCCAGACAATGGAATTCCCTGCCGCTCACCCTCAGACAGGATCCCTCCCACACTACATGCCGCAAAGCCCTCGACACCTGGCTGTTCCTCGAACTCCCGTGCTCCTATTCTTTCCCTATGCTTGCGTATTTTCCATGTAAACAAACGTACTTGTACACTTGTTTTGCCATGTCCTTTACCACTGTAAAGTAGTAACCTACCACTGTATAGCCATGATACTCACTGTTTGTATCACTGAAACCAAGCAGCTTGCCTACCTCTGTAACAGCGCCACAATGTCCACGGGTTTTTGGGCGCTATCCAAATAATTTAAAAAAAATCAATCAGCAGCACTGACAGTATGCTCCAGGTCGCTACCTGTTATGTTCAGCCCGCAGTGCACTTTCACAGCATCACCATGACACGACTCAGTTTATGTATTTATGTTAGTTTATTACTAACAGAGAGTTCCCCTCCAGCATCGCGGCTCCGATGTCGTTATCTCCCCGCAGCTCTGGGCTCGAGCTCGGCAGACAACGTCACCTGGAACCCGAGCCAGTGAAGGTTCTCTTATAGTGCCGTAGTCACTAAGTTACACATCATAACACTACCGCCTGCACTGACGAAGATTTGAGTTCACCGACTGAATTGTCAGCACTTTGCTTGCTTCACGTTCCATCGTGCATCACTTCCGCACAGGAAGAGTCTGTACGGGCGTGGCATTTTAAACATTAAGAGGCCGATTCATGGAATAATTAGCGTGGCGCAAGTGGGCAAAAACTTGCGAATCGCAGTGGAATAGCGAAAACCGCAGTGCAAGTGCGAAAATCGCACGAAAAGCAGCGCACATCGATTCATGGAAGTCCGTGCGCGAGAAAACAAGCGGACGTGCGATAACAAAGTGCGCGGCGCACGTTGGCGCACAGGCCATCTAACAGCGTGCGCCAGGTCACAGCGAAAATCGCACAGGCCACAGCGAAAATCGCACATAGCGCGGCGCACGCAACAAAAGTAGGCGGAACACGGGCGTAACACTCGGAATGGGGAACAACTTGCCAAAACGTGGGCGTCACGGGGGAAGTACAGGGCACAAGTGCGCGGAACGCCCACACGCTCGCCTACAACACGTATTCATGGAATAGAATAGGGCAAAAAAGCGCACGCTCAAACCAGCGCACAGGCACAAACACGACCGCCACAAGAAAGCAGGCGGTAGCGTCTCTGCGGCTGTAAGAAATGTGCGCCAAAAGGTGCGCCAACAAATAGCACCTATATACTGCCATGATGAATGTCCTATACTGTGGCCCTCCAGGACAAATGACGTGCAAAGGGGTACCCACAAACACGGACACCCGCTGACAAAAAATACTTGTGCGTGTATACCGGGGTGCGCGGGAAGTCTCACACGCGATTTGGCCGGGTACGTGTATTTCAGGGGTGCGCGGGAAGTTCCACACGCAATTTCAGCAGGGTACGTGTATTTCAGGGGTGCGTGGGAAGTTCCACACGCGATTTCATCAGGGTACGTCTATTTCAGGGGTGCGCGGGAATTTCCACACGCGATTACATCAGTGTACGTGTATTTTCCACATGCGATTTCAGCAGGGTATGTGTATTTCAGGGGTGCGCGGGAAGTTCCACACGCGATTTCATCAGGGTACGTGTATTTCAGGGGTGCGCGGGAAGTTCCACACGCGATTTCATCAGGGTACGTGTATTGCAGGGGTGCGCAGGAAGTTCCACACGCGATTGGCCCAGTGCGAGCATGGTACGTGTATTTCAGGGGTGCGCGGGAAGTTCCACACGCGATTTCAGCAAGGTATGTGTATTCCAGGGGTGCGCGGGAAGTTACACACGCGGTTTCATCAGGGTACGTGTATTTCAGGGGTGCGCGGGAAGTTCCACACGCGATTTCAGCAAGGTATGTGTATTTCAGGGGTGCGCGGGAAGTTACACACGCGATTTCATCAGGGCACGTGTATTTCAGGGGTGCGCGGGAATTTCCACACGCGATTTCAGCAGGGTACGTGTATTTCAGGGGTGCGCAGGAAGTTCCACACGCGATTTCATCAGGGTACGTGTATTTCAGGGGTGCGCGGGAAGTTCCACACGCGATTGGCCCAGTGCGAGCAGGGTACGTGTATTTCAGGGGTGCGCGGGGATTTCCACACGCGATTTCAGCAAGGTATGTGTATTTCAGGGGTGCGCGGGACGTTCCACACGCGATTTCATCAGGGTACGTGTATTTCAGGGGTGCGCGGGAAGTTCCACACGTGATTGGCCCAGTGCGAGCAGGGTACGTGTATTTCAGGGGTGCGCGGGAATTTCCACACGCGATTACATCAGTGTACGTGTATTTTCCACATGCGATTTCAGCAGGGAATGTGTATTTCAGGGGTGCGCGGGAAGTTCCACACGCGATTTCATCAGGGTACGTGTATTTCAGGGGTGCGCGGGAAGTTCCACACGCGATTTCATCAGGGTACGTGTATTGCAGGGGTGCGCAGGAAGTTCCACACGCGATTGGCCCAGTGCGAGCAGGGTACGTGTATTTCAGGGGTGCGCGGGAAGTTCCACACGCGATTTCAGCAAGGTATGTGTATTCCAGGGGTGCGCGGGAAGTTACACACGCGATTTCATCAGGGTACGTGTATTTCAGGGGTGCGCGGGAAGTTCCACACGCGATTTCAGCAAGGTATGTGTATTTCAGGGGTGCGCGGGAAGTTACACACGCGATTTCATCAGGGCACGTGTATTTCAGGGGTGCGCGGGAATTTCCACACGCAATTTCAGCAGGGTACGTGTATTTCAGGGGTGCGCAGGAAGTTCCACACGCGATTTCATCAGGGTACGTGTATTTCAGGGGTGCGCGGGAAGTTCCACACGCGATTGGCCCAGTGCGAGCAGGGTACGTGTATTTCAGGGGTGCGCGGGGATTTCCACACGCGATTTCAGCAAGGTATGTGTATTTCAGGGGTGCGCGGGAAGTTCCACACGCGATTTCATCAGGGTACGTGTATTTCAGGGGTGCGCGGGAAGTTCCACACGTGATTGGCCCAGTGCGAGCAGGGTACGTGTATTTCAGGGGTGCGCGGGAATTTCCAAACGCGATTTCAGCAAGGTATGTGTATTTCAGGGGTGCACAGGAAGTTCCACACGCGATTTCATCAGGGTAAGTGTATTGCAGGGGTGCGCGGGAAGTTCCACACGCGATTTCAGCAGGGTATGTGTATTTCAGGGGTTCTGGGGAGTACCACACGTGAATTGGCCGTGTGGGCCCTCCCAGGTGTACGCTCCACAACCTCCACGGACCCTGCAGGCAGCCCACACCACGGGGGACTACCCTGCACCCATGCTCATGTCCCGCAGGCAGCCCATCCACCATGGGCATGCCCCCCAGCCAACCCACAGTCACCTTGCACTACTGATCAACAATGCATGTCTCCCACCACCCCCACCCCCCTGCCGCCATGGGCATCCTCCACCAGGCCCCCACTCATGTCTCCCACCACCCCCACCCCCCTGCCACCATGGGCAGCCTCCACCAGGCCCCCACTCATGTCTCCCACCACCCCCACCCCCCTGCCACCATGGGCAGCCTCCACCAGGCCCCCACTCATGTCTCCCACCACCCCCACCCCCCAGCCACCAGGGGCAGCCTCCACCAGGCCCCCACTCATGTCTCCCACCACCCCCACCCCCCAGCAGTGCAGGGGCAGCCTCCACCAGGCCCCCACTCATGTCTACCACCACCCCCACCCCTCTGCCACCATGGCCATCCTCCACCAGGCCCCCACTCATGTCTCCCACCACCCCCACCCCCCAGCCACCAGGGGCAGCCTCCACCAGGCCCCCACTCATGTCTCCCACCACCCCCACCCCCCAGCAGTGCAGGGGCAGCCTCCAGCAGGCCCCCACTCATGTCTACCACCACCCCCACCCCCCTGCCACCATGGGCATCCTCCACCAGGCCCCCACTCATGTCTCCCACCACCCCCACCCCCCAGCCACCAGGGGCAGCCTCCACCAGGACCCCACTCATGTCTCCCACCACCCCCACCCCCCAGCAGTGCAGGGGCAGCCTCCACCAGGCCCCCACTCATGTCTACCACCACCCCCACCCCCCAGCAGTGCAGGGGCACCCTCCACCAGGCCCCCACTCATGTCTCCCTGCACCCCACCCCCCAGCATCCAGGGTCACCCTCCACCAGGCCCCCACTCATGTCTCCCACCACCCCCACCCCCCAGCCACCAGGGGCAGCCTCCAGCAGGCCCCCACTCATGTCTCCCACCACCCCCACCCCCCAGCAGTGCAGGGGCACCCTCCACCAGGCCCCCACTCATGTCTCCCACCACCCCCACCCCCCAGCCACCAGGGGCAGCCTCCACCAGGCCCCCACTCATGTCCCCCTGCACCCCCACCCCCCTGCCACCATGGGCATCCTCCACCAGGCCCCCACTCATGTCTCCCACCACCCCCACCCCCCCGCCACCAGGGTCAGCCTCCACCAGGCCCCCACTCATGTCTCCCACCACCCCCAACCCCCAGCAGTGCAGGGGCAGCCTCCACCAGGCCCCCACTCATGTCGCCCTCCAGCCCCACCCCCCAGCATCCAGGGTCACCCTCCACCAGGCCCCCACTCATGTCTCCCACCACCCCCACCCCCCAGCAGTGCAGGGGCACCCTCCACCAGGCCCCCACTCATGTCCCCCTGCACCCCCACCCCCCAGCATCCAGGGTCACCCTCCACCAGGCCCCCACTCATGTCTCCCACCACCCCCACCCCCCAGCCACCAGGGGCAGCCTCCAGCAGGCCCCCACTCATGTCTCCCACCACCCCCACCCCCCAGCCACCAGGGGCAGCCTCCACCAGGCCCCCACTCATGTCTCCCACCACCCCCACCCCCCAGCAGTGCAGGGGCAGCCTCCACCAGGCCCCCACTCATGTCTCCCACCACCCCCACCCCCCAGCAGTGCAGGGGCACCCTCCACCAGGCCCCCACTCATGTCCCCCTGCACCCCCACCCCCCAGCATCCAGGGTCACCCTCCACCAGGCCCCCACTCATGTCTCCCACCACCCCCACCCCCCAGCAGTGCAGGGGCACCCTCCACCAGGCCCCCACTCATGTCCCCCTGCACCCCCACCCCCCAGCATCCAGGGTCACCCTCCACCAGGCCCCCACTCATGTCTCCCACCACCCCCACCCCCCAGCCACCAGGGGCAGCCTCCAGCAGGCCCCCACTCATGTCTCCCACCACCCCCACCCCCCAGCAGTGCAGGGGCACCCTCCACCAGGCCCACACTCATGTCCCCCTGCACCCCCACCCCCCTGCCACCATGGGCATCCTCCACCAGGCCTCCACTCATGTCTCCCACCACCCCCACCCCCCAGCCACCAGGGGCAGCCTCCAGCAGGCCCCCACTCATGTCTCCCACCACCCCCACCCCCCAGCAGTGCAGGGGCACCCTCCACCAGGCCCCCACTCATGTCCCCCTGCACCCCACCCCCCTGCCACCATGGGCATCCTCCACCAGGCCCCCACTCATGTCTCCCACCACCCCCACCCCCCAGCCACCAGGGTCAGCCTCCACCAGGCCCCCACTCATGTCTCCCACCACCCCCACCCCCCAGCAGTGCAGGGGCAGCCTCCACCAGGCACCCACTCATGTCTCCCACCACCCCCACCCCCCAGCACTGTGGGGCACTTGCCAGCAGGCCCCCACCCATGTCTCCCACCACCCCCACCCCCCAGCCACCAGGGCAGCCTCCACCAGGCCCCCACTCATGTCGCCTACCACCCCCACCCCCCTGCCACCATGGGCAGCCCCCACCAGGTCCTCACAATCCCCAATCATGTGCGTAATGGTCAGCCTCCACAGCCAAAAAGCCCTACCAAGTAACCCATTCACCCACATGGAAATGGAAATCACATGTTACACCCCCAATGTTCATGAAGCTAATGAACCCATGTCCGTCACACACAATGGTTGCAATTGAATGGGAAAACACCCAACATGACATGCATGAAACCAATGAGATGATACCACACAGTGAAGTATGGAAACAAAATTGTATTGAAAAAAATAAAGAATGCTAAAGAAAGAAAACAAACTACAATGTGAATAAAAAAAAAAAAGCTGCATGTCCGTATAAAAACACAAAACTGCAAATCCGAATCCAAAAAAATTTTGTCCAAAGTCAAATGTAAAAAAATCTCCATGCAATAAAGAACTATGTACAAAACTACCAAGGGTCCATGAGCCCAACTGAACAAAGGAAACCTACTAAAAAAAAAAACCTAAAAATCAACTATATACAAAAAGTGGAGCAGTGTCCGTCGACTCCAAATCATAATGAGAAAGAAAGGAAACCTAAAACTAAAGAACTATATACAAAGGCGGCGGGCAAGTCCAGCGGCTCACTCCGTGGTGTCCCGGGCCAGGGCATCATCGAACTCCTGTTCGATGTCCCGGAGGCAGTCCAGGTCCATGGCCCCGAGGGTCCGCAGGGACGACGCCGTGTCCTCCTCCAACCCCCTGCGGATTGCCTCGAGGCACTCGGCCCGCCTCAGGGCCCTCCGCATGGAGTTCTCCGCCCTGACCATTGTGAGCCGCGCCTCTTCCGCCCGCCGCCGCTCCGCCCCTATGGCGTGGCCCAACCGCTGCCACACGGAAGACACTCTCTGTCCTGGGTCCCCCTGCCCTCCGGCCGATGCCTGCCCCTCCGATGTCGAAAGCCCCGAGCCTTCATGTCTCCCACCATGTTGCTGCTGCTGCTGCTCTGCCTCTGCCCGTGCACTGCCTCCTGCTGCCTGCACATCCTCTGCCGGGGTGCAGTTGTTGATGTGGCCACCCCTGCTGGACCTCCGACTCCTGACTGTGGCAGGGATGCCTCCTCCACCAGCCTGGCCGCACCGTCAGAGGCAGCTCCACAGGGCAGCCAGGTGACTGATGGGTGGGAAGATGGCACAGAGGACGACTGGCGCGTAGGGGGTCCAGTTGAGGAGGGGGTCGGAGCAAGCCCCATCAGACGGAGGAATCCGGCCTGGGTGACCTGTCCCAGCAGGCTGACGTGGTCAACGAGCCATTCGAGATGACGTGCAGTCTCTCCATGAAAAGACTGCAGGTCACCTCGCATGGCCCGTTGACGCAACGCCACACCAGCCAGGACAGGCTCAACCCGGACCTGGATGGCCACGTCCGCAGGCAGAGGAAGGCCAGTTGACGTCAGCTCATCCCCTGCCTGAAAACGGGTCTGGACGTAGGCATCCCTGCTGGTGCAAGATGATGCAGGGACAGGATCGGGGACAGGATTGCACACAGGCACCTCCGCGGCCGCCTGTGCTGACTCCTGTCCCTGGTCCTGCACTGCACCACTAGCACCAGTGGGATCCCCACCTCCAGACCCCGTCTCTGGTGCTTGCACGGCCTCCTCCTCCACCAAACCCCCCACCAACCTGGATGACTCCGTGCCATCTTCCCCTGTTGGGCCCTGTGGGGTCCCAGCTGCCCCTTCTGCTGCCGAGGAGTCCAACTAAAACCAACGCCTCTTGGACCTCCCCCCGGCAGCTGCGGCCTGGGACGCGGCACCGGACTCCTCACTCCCTGAAGAGATGACAACACGGGAGGGGAGCCGGGCCTTACATCTCCGGCTGGCGGTCGGATCCCCGCCGCTGTGCTCCACAGCACCTTCTCCGCCCTCTTCATCAGTTGACGCTGCAGACAGGGATAAACAAAACACAGGCATCAGGGCACTGTACAATGGACACATACACGCATGACAGTTGCGCATGAGTGGCATTGGCAAACCTCAGACATGTCATCACAATCCCCAACACACATGTCATTGCAACTCGCACACATGAGCCATACCACAGCCATATCGCAACTGCCACCACCATCCATACACATACAACAGCATGAGCAGCCAAAGGGGAGCCAGACATCACATGCAACACAGGAAGTGCACCACACATGTACACACACCACCACACTTGCATGCATGTCTACACCTCTGCCAAGTGTCGCACTGTTCAGACGGGCATCCATGTCACATCTGCCAATCAGGCTTCCACATACCGCTGTCACATGCATCCATGTTGCATCACTGTTGCACCCTTGTCAAATACACACACATGCACATGTACACAGTGCTCATACATGCAGCCGAAAACAACATACATGCCTGACATCACGGACATGTCTACTTACATACACATTCATCCAAACATGTGTGCACGCACAACTGCATTTGCCATGCAAGCCCACACACACAAGCACCATCCATGTCTCACACATTACAGCCCTCGCATGTGTCAGCCCCATGGCCCTGTACACCCCCACCCATACTCGACCCCATACAAACAGATGTGCAACCGGCACAATACCGAATAATCACCACACGCACTGCTCACAATCAGGATGCATGTACACTCACCGCTCGACTCCAGACGGGTCTGCTTCTCTAGGACCTGGACGTGGAGCGCTGGGGATATGCGTTCCAGGACCCCCATCTGTTCTTCCGACAAGTGTCCCCGGCGCCCCTTGGCATCCGCTGCCTTCAAGAGGCGCCGGGCCTTGTTCAGGGTCCTGGACCTGAAGTCCTCCCAGCGCTTCCTGACATGTTGCAAGTCCCGGACTGCCACCCCCTCCGCGTTGATGGCAGTCACGATGTCAGTCCAGATCCGAGTCCGTCCTTCCTTGTCGGCGCGGGAACTTCCGAAGAGGGCATCATACTGCCCCAGGACTTGCTCCACCAGGACACCAACTTCGGTGGCACTGAAGCTGGTGCCCCTCTGCCTCTCTGGCCGGGGGTTGTCAGTGGTCACAGATGGTGTTTGCCCCGACATGACAACCCGAGAGGCAGGAGTGGGTGGGCAACTGGGTCCTGGGGCTGGGCTGTGGAGCGATGGAATTCCAGTCGGGAGTCTTCGGTTCCAGCAGGGGTGGTCACAGCAACAGCACCCCTGGCTGATGTGCAGGCAGCAAATGGCAGTGCACGTGGGCAGCAGGCAGTCAGGCAGCAGCAGATGGCAGGTGGGAGCGTGCTTGGGGCTCTGGGGGGCAGTAGTTCGGCCTTCTGGGCAGGAGCGTGGTCTTCCGTGTGCTTACGCGTGGCCAGCTTGGTACGGAGTGATTTGGCACATGAAAATCCTGCACGTCAGCGTGAAAACCGAGGAAAGGCCCTTAGCGCGTAAGTGCGTCAGCACGCATACGCGATTCTATTGGACCAAAGGCCCTCAGCGCGTAAGCGTGTCTGTGACGTGAGCCGCACGGGTGTTTCCCACACAGCACGTGATGACAGAGCACACGTGGAAAGACTGCACGTCAGAGTGTCATCGCGTGTAATTGGACAGCACGTCAGAGTCTCATCGCGTGTAATTGGACAGCACGGCAGAGTCTCATCGCGTGTAATTGGACAGCACGTCAGGGTGTCATCGCGTGTAATTGGACAAAAGTGCGCGTACACGCGATTGGCCTATGTACGTGTATATCAGGTGTGCGCGGACACTTACACACGCAAGTACGTCAGCGCACCTGTATCCCGGTGTGCGCGCGGGAATTTCCACACACTATTGGACTGGGTACTGGATTTCAGGGGTGCGCGGGTCACACGCTCACCTACAACACGCGCAACGCATTAATTTACGCGCTAACAAAATAACAAGCTCAGACCCAGGATGAACATACCGTTCCTAGCAGCAGTGGGCGTGGGCTACGAAAGGAGGAGGAGGAGGATAGTCAGGGCCAGAATATTCACACCCAGAACCAGCCTTTTCGGGATGCCTGATGACCAGGTGCATGGGAGGTAAAGGTTTCCACCACACATCATACTGGACCTGGTGAGTGAGTGGGAGGATGACCTCACATCACCCACCCTGTGCTCCCAAGCACTCAGCCCCCTGGAGAAGGTCCTCAATGTACTGCACTTCTTAGCCACTGGATCATTTCAGCGGACAAGTGCCATTGTGGGTGGTGTATCACAGGCCACCCAGTCACGCTGCCTACACCAGGTCTTGAACATCATCACTGCACGCCCATCAGTCCGCAGGCACATATACCTGCCCAGAACCCCTGCAGAAAGGCATGCTGCCGCCCTGGATTTTTACGCTGTGGCACGATTCCCCAAAGTGCTAGGTGCCATCGACTGCACCCATGTGGCTCTACGTCCCCCCAGGGCATCTGAGCACATCTATAGGAACCGCAAGCACTGGCATTCCATCAACGTGCAGGTAGTATGTAATGCCAAGGGAATCATCACCTCAGTATATGCCAACTATCCCGGGTCAACCCACGACAGCTTCATTTACCGAATGTCCACCCTAAGCCAGGACCTAGAAGCTGGCCGGCATGGCGATACATGGCTGCTTGGTGAGTATGAATGCCACTGCACATGCATGCATGTCAGATACTGAGCAAGGTCACAACCCCACCAATGATACCAATCACCACCTCCACAGGGGACAGTGCCTACCCTCTCAGCTCCCACATGATGACGCCAATTCGGAACCCCACCACGCCACCCCAGGTAAGATATAACGCAGCCCACATTACAACCCGGGGCATAGTGGAGCGCACATTCGGAGTGCTGAATTCACGCTTTCGCTCCCTTGACCGTTCTGGCGGGCAGCTGTTGTACGCTCCCCCAGTAGTGTGCAGGATCATAGTGGCAGCATGTGTCCTGCACAACGTTGCAACACGCCGGGGCCTGGCCGTGGACATGGTGGTGCCCCCCCATCCCCAACCATATGCACAGCCGCTGCGCATGGGAGGGGAAAGGGCACGGGGGGAGGCAGCCCGTACACAGCTAGTGGCTAATTACTTCACATAGAAATCACACCCCTGTGGAGTGCACACTGCCCTGGCACATTCTATCTGACAATCAATGATGACTCAACCTGACACTGATCCTGAATGTCTGGAGTGAGAACTGTGAAAACCATATTAGCCTGAGATTGTTCACCTGGAAGTGTCACAATGTGTGCATCCCTACCCACACAGACACCACCAATGCAGTGTTGTGAAGTTACACATTCAAGCAACTAAAATGAATACCCACTTGCAAAATGCAACAAGAGGACAGTGCCATGTCAGCCAACCCAGCCCCAGCACCGCCACACGACACACCGTGCCATGTCATGCTATTTGCAGGTAAACAAAGTAATCCCCACAACATGACACTAGTGTCACAATGTACAGTGTCCCTATTAGAAACTTGCAACACCTGAAATGCTCACAGTAATGGCGGACCAACAACAAACTTGAGCACGTACTACCATTAAGATGACATCACTAATGTTAAATATTAGTAGTCTCACCACCTGGAAATGCCTGCACTCCCACCACTACCAACTGTGCAGTGTTGGCGCCATGTAGAGTTGTAGGTGCACTGCTGCCAACATGGACCACATCTCCAGACTAGAGGTCCTTGTGTAGACATGAGGAAGGGACCTGCAAATTGGGAGGTAGACACAGAAGATGAGTTACACATCAATGCAACATGCAGTGTACAACACAACAGCAATATGCACTAGGAATGTATACACAGTATTGACTACAGACTGCCCACACAGCTCATGGGAGTCCAACGTCACTGTGTAATTCACTGTCACTTGGGCACACCCTTTGCAAGCCCATGGAAACGGGAAGCAGGAGGGGTGTGTGTGACTCAAACCCAAGCATCTGAACCAAATACATTACAAGCCTGCATGTGCCCAGCCACAATGCAGTGTATGCCCACAGGAACCACGGAAGCCAACAAATCGTCCCTAAAAATTTGGGAATAAAATAAATAAAAATAAAAATAAAAATAAAAAAAATAAAAAATGGCCATTGAAGGGCCCGGGGGGGTTGGGGAGGCCACCCAGGAGGTCCGAGGACAGGATGCACACCAGAACCCACCTGCGTGGATCCTGGGAAAAAAAATACACCTCCATGGGCTCATGGCCCACACGGCTACCCTATTGTGGGAGTATCACTGCTGTCGCTATTATCACCCTGTGCAGCTGCATCCGGAGGTGGTTGCACTATGGGAGGCAGCCCACGCAAGGCCCTAGTCTGCTCCTCCATGGCTGCAAGCATGCGGGTGTGGTAGGTCTGGTTCTGGAGGATGAGTGTGCGGAGGTCCCCATGCAACAACTCACGGGATGCCCGGACCTCCGCCCTCGTTGCCTGCATCTCAGCTGAGAGCGTACGGGTGAGACGCTCCAGCTGATGTTCTGTCCTTTGGTGTGTTGAAGCCTCAAGCTCAACAAGAGTCGTCCTGAGGTGAAGGAGCTCCTGCCTCAGGGCTTCCCTGTGGCCCTGGGACTCAATGGAGATGGCCTCCTGCAGAGTCGCCAGTGCCGCCCGCCTGTCCCTGTTGGACCCCAACATGTCCTCCCTGTGTGACTGACAGATGGAGTCGGTTGCCTGCTCTAGTCGCTCCATCAGCCTTTCAGGGGGGACAATGGAAGTGGCCACCCTATCCATGGCCTGAGCCATCATCTCGGATGATGTTGCCTGTTGGGTTGCCATACCGTAAATGGATTGCTCCCATGCGGTATTGCCAGGTGGCGTACGGCCACCACGTCGGCGGGCACCACACCTGTCTGGGGCAAGGCGAACTGCGCCTTGCTGTGCCGGCACTGCCTGAGGCTGCAGGACTGCATTCCCCCTCTGATCTGCTGGCCCAGGAACAGGATCAGATGTCGCGGAGTGTGACCCTGCATCCGTAACCACCAAAGGCGTAGCTGCCAACACTGACATCCCCATTGAGGGTTCTGACCCTGGTGCAGGTGGGTGAGACAGAACAGAATCCCTCCCTGGAACACTCACCTGCGACGGCACGTAGGTCTCATCCGAATCAACACCTGAGTACAGCTCGGGGGAGGTGCAGCCAGAGACACCCCTTGAGAGCAGGACCTGCAGCACTTGTGGGTTCTCACCCACCACCACACCACGTCCCTCACTGGTGGTTGGTCGGCCCTCGGAACCCTCCTGGGTCTGCACCATCTCCACAACCCCAGCAGTATCAGGTGCGTCTTCCCCTGCAAAGACATAAAAACAAAGAAATGGAAACAGGCATTAGCACCATGGCACACAATGAGGGCTGAGAAGCAAGAGAACCAGTACTTGTTTGACACATGTCCCACATGACTAAAACACTCCCATGCATGCACCCTCACTGCGTATGAAGGGCAGGCAAATGGCACACACTGATGACACCAAGATGGAAGATGAACACATTTTCTGCATGCTGCCTGGCAGTGGCATCACACATTGGCCTGTGATTGGCAGGTGAAACACACATGCCATCACACAGATGGCATGTACCATTGCTATTGAGTGAAGATGGAGAGGAGGGCAGCACCTATTCATTCAGTCCAGTTCCCGCATGTAATAGCTTTTCTAATTCAAACAGGTCAGATTCTTCACCTGGAGCTGCCAGTCCGAAATGGTGCAATTGCACAGGGACATGTTTGAACAAATGATATCCAGGTAACAAAGTCCCTCCACTTTACCATAGCCATGTCAGACATGTGACTGGAGGACTGCGACATGCCTAGTAAAAGTGGTGGAATGCAAACAATCTGACTAAATGAACAGTGAAAAATTAAGCAACAATGTTGTGGCAAGGTGACACTTCAAGGGCATCTGGCGTGCAGTTGGGCTAGATGTCTACTGTTGGCAGAAGGGATACTGCTATGGCCAAATGCAGCTGCGCAGGATGTATTGCATGAAGCACATGGCAGACCCATACGACTCAGGCGCACACACTCTCACCTGTCACACAAACAGAAGCCCTCACACACACCATGCACATGGATGACACACACATGCATGTGCACTCACCGGACAATGCCTCGTAATCAGCCAAATCTCCCACGCCTTGGATCTGTTCCTCCGTGACGTAGGTCCCAGCGACTGACTCAAGTGGAGTGAGTTCCATGTCTACCACTGGAGACCCACCTCCAGTCACTAGAGTTGCGGCATGACTTGAGGCCAGCTTACTCTTTGCCCTGCGCTTTAGGTCATTCCAGCGTTTATAGCAATCATTGGCTGTGCGCCTCATGATTCCAAGGGCACTTCGATGTCCGCAACGGTCTGCCAGTGTGCCTGGCGTTGTGCAGGTGTGGTCTTGGATCCTGCAACAATGACCATCTCGTTGTCATGTGCGGACACATACTCGACAAGTGCATTCAGTTCGTCATCCGTGAAGCTGGGCTTCCTGGACGGGCCGGACTGTGTAGCCGTGTCTGGGGCATCAGCCTGTGCCGGACGAGCACTCTTCCTCTTCCGCTTGGAAGGTGGTGGTGATCCTGAGTGTCCTGCGCCGCTCTGGACACTAGGGGCAGGAGCCCTGGTGGACTCTGTATCAGGAGTGTGGGATTGCACACTCAGCATGGGAGTTGGTGCAGGCATTGGCTCTAGTGTGATGGTGTCAGGGGGAATGTCAGCAGCATGGACTAGGACCGACACTGTCCGGGCTGGGTGTGTGAGGGCTGGGGTGGATGGAGCCGCAGCTGCCCCTGCAGCCTCTCCGCCCTGCCTACTTGGTGCAGCAGATGACCTTGCTGCCCCAGATGCACGTGGCATGGTGACATCAACGTGCACCAGCGCACGTGTCATAGGCCTGCTGACCTGGAAGTCAGCCATGGAGTCAGCCAGGTCTGGTGCCACAATGGGCTGGTACAACAAGGGCTGAGCATGGATGGTGGCAGCCACATCAGCCTCAACGGGAGGGGGGGGTGGGGGGATTATGGGTGCCCTTGACTGGTCCTCCACACATGGGGGGACAGGCTCACCCTGCAAGTAACGACCACGTCCCCTACCGGATCCACCACGGCCACCACTTGTGGCTCTTCCACCTTTGCCACCCTTACTGAATCCTCGCCTCCCAGCCATGGCACTGATGTTAATGTGCGTATGGGAGTGGCTGTAAAATATTGTCCTGGGCAATTGGGGGTCAAAGGGGTTGGGTACCAGATGGTAATTGTACCCTAGTGCTCTTGCAAGGCTGATTGTAACCCCTGGGGAAAGATGACGGGTCACGCTACGCACAGGAGCCCCAAAAAAGGGAGATGACGTGCACGCAACCCCTCCTAGACCACGTGTGCAGAAAGAAAAACCTGCACTATGCTGTGGCACCCAGTAACACAAGAATGAACGTATGCGTGTCACACGCGGCCTAGAATGACCTCTGAAGGGGTAGGCTACACACGGGGCAAGCACAGATGTTAGATACGTGCGTGACTCACCGTCTGCCAGGTAAAAGAGAGTGAAAAAGGAGCGCGTTTGGTTGGCAACACCCCCGCCAAAAGAAGATTTGTACGCTGTCTGAGGAGACAGGACAACAGTAGAAGGGAACACTGTTTGAGGGAACAGGCCCAGGTAAACCAGTGAAAGAGAAAAAAGAGAAAAAGCTGTCAGAGGTAACAGGGAATACGAACTTGAAATGCTGTGAAGTAAATCGCGTGTGAAACGACAAGAAGTACAGAATTCACCCACTCGCTCTCCACGAAAAGCACGTACAGGGAAATGGTGTTCTACGCGTACCTTTTATACAGGCCCACACGTCCAGCGTCACTTACGTGGCGTGTACGCGCTAGGGCCATTTCCACCAATTACACGCTTTGTCACTTATGCGTGTAGGGCCATTTCCCCCAATTACACGCTTTGTCACTTCTGCGTGTAGGGCCATTTCCACCAATCACACACGATGACACTCTGACGTGCAGTCTTTCCACGTGTGCTCTGTCATCACGTGCTGTGTGGGAAACACCCGTGCGGGTCACGTCACAGACGCGCTTACGCGCTGAGGGCCTTTGGTCCAATAGAGTCGCGTATGCGTGCTGACGCGCTTACGCGCTAAGGGCCTTTCCTCGGTTTTCACACTGACGTGCAGGATTTTCACGTGCCAAATCACTCCGTACCAAGCTGGCCACGCGTAAGCACACGGAAGACCACGCTCCTGCCCAGAAGGCCGAACTACTGCCCCCCAGAGCCCCGAGCACGCTCCCACCTGCCATCTGCTGCTGCCTGACTGCCTGCTGCCCACGTGCACTGCCATTTGCTGCCTGCACATCAGCCAGGGGTGCTGTTGCTGTGACCACCCCTGCTGTAACCGAAGACTCCCGACTGGAATTCCATCGCTCCACAGCCCAGGACCCAGTTGCCCACCCACTCCTGCCTCTGGGGTTGTCATGTCGGGGCAAACACCATCTGTGACCACTGACAACCCCCGGCCAGAGAGGCAGAGGGGCACCAGCTTCAGTGCCACCGAAGTTGGTGTCCTGGTGGAGCAAGTCCTGGGGCAGTATGATGCCCTCTTCGGAAGTTCCCGCGCCGACAAGGAAGGACGGACTCGGATCTGGACTGACATCGTGACTGCCATCAACGCGGAGGGGGTGGCAGTCCGGGACTTGCAACATGTTAGGAAGCGCTGGGAGGACTTCAGGTCCAGGACCCTGAACAAGGCCCGGCGCCTCTTGAAGGCAGCGGATGCCAAGGGGTGCCGGGGCCACTTGTCGGAAGAACAGATGGGGGTCCTGGAACGCATATCCCCAGCGCTCCACGTCCAGGTCCTAGAGAAGCAGACCCGTCTGGAGTCGAGCGGTGAGTGTACATGCATCCTGATTGTGAGCAGTGCGTGTGGTGATTATTCGGTATTGTGCCGGTTTCACATCTGTTTGTATGGGGTCGAGTATGGGTGGGGGTGTACAGGGCTGTGGGGCTGACACATGCGAGGGCTGTAATGTGTGAGACATGGATGGTGCTTGTGTGTGTGGGCTTGCATGGCAAATGCAGTTGTGCGTGCACACCACATGTTTGGATGAATGTGTATGTAAGTAGACATGTCCGTGATGTCAGGCATGTATGTTGTTTTCGGCTGCATGTATGAGCACTGTGTACATGTGCATGTGTGTGTATTTGACAAGGGTGCAACAGTGATGCAACATGGATGCATGTGACAGCGGTATGTGGAAGCCTGATTGGCAGATGTGACATGGATGCCCGTCTGAACAGTGCGACACTTGGCAGAGGTGTAGACATGCATGCAAGTGTGGTGGTGTGTGTACATGTGTGGTGCACTTCCTGTGTTGCATGTGATGTCTGGCTCCCCTTTGGCTGCTCATGCTGTTGTATGTGTATGGATGGTGGTGGCAGTTGCGATATGGCTGTGGTATGGCTCATGTGTGCGAGTTGCAATGACATGTGTGTTGGGGATTGTGATGACATGTCTGAGGTTTGCCAATGCCACTCATGTGCAACTGTCATGCGTGTATGTGTCCATTGTACAGTGCCCTGATGCCTTTGTTTTGTTTCTCCCTGTCTGCAGCGTCAACTGATGAAGAGGGCGGAGAAGGTGCTGTGGAGCACAGCGGCGGGGATCCGACCGCCAGCCGGAGACGCAAGGCCCGGCTCCCCTCCCGTGTTGTCATCTCGTCGGGGAGTGAGGAGTCCGGTGCCGCGTCCCAGGCCGCAGCTGCCGGGGGGAGGTCCAAGAGGCGGAGGTTGCAGTTGGACTCCTCGGCAGCAGAAGGGGCAGCTGGGACCTCACAGGGCCCAACAGGGGAAGATGGCACGGAGTCATCCAGGTTGGTGGGGGGTTTGGTGGAGGAGGAGGCCGTGCAAGCACCAGAGACGGGGTCTGGAGGTGGGGATCCCACTGGTGCTAGTGGTGCAGTGCAGGACCAGGGACAGGAGACAGCACAGGCGGCCGCGGAGGTGCCTGTGTGCAATCCTGTCCAAGATCCTGTCCCTGCATCATCTTGCACCAGCAGGGATGCCTACGTCCAGACCCGTTTTCAGGCAGGGGATGAGCTGACGTCAACTGGCCTTCCTCTGCCTGCGGACGTGGCCATCCAGGTCCGGGTTGAGCCTGTCCTGGCTGGTGTGGCGTTGCGTCAACGGGCCATGCGAGGTGACCTGCAGTCTTTTCATGGAGAGACTGCACGTCATCTCGAATGGCTCGTTGACCACGTCAGCCTGCTGGGACAGGTCACCCAGGCCGGATTCCTCCGTCTGATGGGGCTTGCTCCGACCCCCTCCTCAACTGGACCCCCTACGCGCCAGTCGTCCTCTGTGTCATCTTCCCACCCATCAGTCACCTGGGTGCCCTGTGGAGCTGCCTCTGACGGTGCGGCCAGGCTGGTGGAGGAGGCATCCCTACCACAGTCGGGAGTCGGAGGTCCAGCATGGGTGGCCACATCAACAACTGCACCCCAGCCGGCAGAGGATGTGCAGGCAGCAGGAGGCAGTGCACGGGCAGAGGCAGAGCAGCAGCAGCAGCAACATGGTGGGAGACATGAAGGCTCGGGGCTTTCGACATCGGAGGGGCAGGCATCGGCCGGAGGGCAGGGGGACCCAGGACAGAGAGTGTCTTCCGTGTGGCAGCGGTTGGGCCACGCCATAGGTGCGGAGCGGCGGCGGGCGGAAGAGGCGCGGCTCACAATGGTCAGGGCGGAGAACTCCATGCGGAGGGCCCTGAGGCGGGCCGAGTGCCTCGAGGCAATCCGCAGGGGGTTGGAGGAGGACACAGCGTTGTCCCTGCGGACCCTCGGGGCCATGGAACTGGACCACCTCCGGGACATCGAACAGGAGTTCGATGATGCCCTGGCCCGGGAGACACCACGGAGTGAGCCGCTGGACTTGCCCGCCGCCTTTGTATATAGTTCTTTAGTTTTAGGTTTCCTTTCTTTCTTATTATGATTTGGAGTCGACGGACACTGCTCCACTTTTTGTATATGGTTGATTTTAGGTAGGTTTTTTAGTAGGTTTCCTTTGTTCAGTTGGGCTCATGGACCCTTGGTAGTTTTTTACATAGTTCTTGATTGCATGGAGATTTTTTTACATTGGACTTTGGCCAAATTTTTTTTGGATTCGGATTTGCAGTTTTGTGTTTTTATACGGACATGCAGCTTTTTTTTTCTCATTCACATTGTAGTTTGTTTTCTTTCTTTAGCATTCTTTATTTTTTCCAATACAATTTTGTTTCCATACTTCACTGTGTGGTATCATCTCATTGGTTTCATGCATGTCATGTTGGGTGTTTTCCCATTCAATTGCAACCATTGTGTGTGACGGACATGGGTTCATTAGCATCATGAACATTGGGGGTGTAACATGTGATTTCCATTTCCATGTGGGTGAATGGGTTACTTGGTAGGGCTTTTTGGCTGTGGAGGCTGACCATTACGCACATGATTGGGGATTGTGAGGACCTGGTGGGGGCTGCCCATGGTGGCAGGGGGGTGGGGGTGGTGGGAGACATGAGTGGGGGCCTGGTGGAGGGTGGCCTGGATGCTGGGGGGTGGCGGTGCAGGGGGACATGAGTGGGGGCCTGGTGGAGGCTGCCCCTGCACTGCTGGGGGGTGGGGGTGGTGGGAGATATGAGTGGGGGCCTGCTGGAGGCTGCCCATGGTGGCAGGGGGGTGGGGGTGGTGGGAGACATGAGTTGGGGCCTGGTGGAGGCTGCCCCTGCACTGCTGGGGGGTGGGGGTGGTGGGAGACATGAGTGGGGGCCTGGTGGAGGGTGACCCTGGATGCTGGGGGGTGGGGGTGGTGGGAGACATGGGTGGCGGCCTGGTGGGGGCTGCCCCTGGTGGCTGGGGGGTGGGGGTGGTGGAAGACATGAGTTGGGGCCTGGTGGAGGCTGCCCCTGCACTGCTGGGGGGTGGGGGTGGTGGGAGACATGAGTGGGGGCCTGCTGGAGGCTGCCCCTGCACTGCTGGGGGGTGGGGGTGGTGGGAGACATGAGTGGGTGCCTGGTGGAGGCTGCCCCTGCACTGCTGGGGGGTGGGGGTGGTGTGAGACATGAGTGGGGGCCTGCTGGAGGCTGCCCATGGTGGCAGGGGGGTGGGGGTGGTGGGAGACATGAGTTGGGGCCTGGTGGAGGCTGCCCCTGCACTGCTGGGGGGTGGGGTGGTGGGAGACATGAGTGGGGGCCTGGTGGAGGGTGACCCTGGATGCTGGGGGGTGGGGGTGCACGGGGACATGAGTGGGGGCCTGGTGGAGGCTGCCCCTGCACTGCTGGGGGTGGGGGTGGTGGGAGACATGAGTGGGGGCCTGGTGGAGGGTGACCCTGCACTGCTGGGGGGTGGGGGTGGTGGGAGACATGGGTGGGGGCCTGAGGGAGGCTGCCCCTGGTGGCTAGGGGGTGGGGGTGGTGGGAGACATGAGTGGGGGCCTGGTGGAGGGTGCCCCTGCACTGCTGGGGGGTGGGGGTGGTGGGAGACATGAGTGGGTGCCTGGTGGAGGCTGCCCCTGGTGGCTGGGGGTGGGGGTGGTGGGAGACATGAGTGGGTGCATGGTGGAGGCTGCCCCTGCACTGCTGGGGGGTGGGGGTGGTGGGAGACATGAGTGGGTGCATGGTGGAGGCTGCCCCTGCACTGCTGGGGGGTGGGGGTGGTGGGAGACATGAGTGGGTGCCTGGTGGAGGCTGCCCCTGCACTGCTGGGGGGTGGGGGTGGTGGGAGACATGAGTGGGGGCCTGCTGGAGGCTGCCCATGGTGGCAGGGGGGTGGGGGTGGTGGGAGACATGAGTTGGGGCCTGGTGGAGGCTGCCCCTGCACTGCTGGGGGGTGGGGGTGGTGGGAGACATGAGTGGGGGCCTGGTGGAGGGTGACCCTGGATGCTGGGGGGTGGGGGTGCAGGGGGACATGAGTGGGGGCCTGGTGGAGGGTGGCCATGGTGGCAGGGGGGTGGGGGTGGTGGGAGACATGAGTGGGGGTCTGGTGGAGGCTGCCCCTGCACTGCTGGGGGGTGGGGGTGGTGGGAGACATGAGTGGGGGCCTGGTGGAGGCTGCCCCTGGTGGCTGGGGGGTGGGGGTGGTGGGGGACATGGGTGGGGGCCTGCTGGCAGGTGCCCCACAGTGCTGGGGGGTGGGGGTGGTGGTAGACATGCATTGTTGATCAGTAGTGCAAGGTGACATGTGGGTTGGCTGGGGGGCATGCCCATGGTGGATGGGCTGCCTGCGGGACATGAGCAGGGGTGCAGGGTAGTCCCCCGTGGTGTGGGCTGCCTGCAGGGGCCGTGGAGGTTGTGGAGCGTACACCTGGGAGGACCCACACGGCCAATTCACGTGTAGTACTCCCCAGAACCCCTGAAATACACATTCCCTGCTGGTATCGCGTGTGCAACTTCCCGCGCACACCTGAAATACACGTACCCTGCTCGCACTGGGACAATCGCGTGTGGAACTTCCCGCGCACCCCTGAAATACACGTACCCTGCTTGCACTGGGACTATCGCGTGTGGAACTTCCCGCGCACCCCTGAAATACACGTACCCTGCTCGCACTGGGCCAATCGCGTGTGGAACTTCCCGCGCACCCCTGAAATACACGTACCCTGATGAAATCGCGTGTGGAACTTCCCGCGCACCCCTGAAATACACGTACCCTGCTCGCACTGGGACTATCGCGTGTGGAACTTCCCACGCACCCCTGAAATACACGTACCCTGCTCGCACTGGGCCAATCGCGTGTTTAACTTCCCGCGCACCCCTGAAATACACGTACCCTGATGAAATCGCGTGTGGAACTTCCCGCGCACCCATGGAATACACGTACCCTGCTCGCACTGGCCCATTCGCGTGTGTAACTTCCCGCGCACCCCTGAAATACACGTACCCTGATGGAATCGCGTGTGGAACTTCCCGCGCACCCCTGCAATACACGTTCCCCGCTTGGCGTTAGCTGTTTGCCAGCCCGGTGAACTGGTCCAGGGTTAGCGCAGCCCTTTGCGATGATTTAGCGATTTTGATGGCTTTTCCTTGCGCGAGGGCGTTCTTGGGGGCGTTACTGGCGCTGCTTCAGGGTCGCTGCGATTCTCTGCGCCACGGCTAGTTTGGAAGCCTGAAATCCATGAATACGCTGTGCGCGGAAATCGGTTTTAGCGCACGTGCCTGGCGCAGTCAATCGCACGCGGACACTCTGCGCCAGCCGCTTGCCACACTTTTCTGCGAAATTCTATGAATTACCCTGTAAAACCGTGCCCCTTTTTCGTTCTCCTGGCTCCTGGTGTAACTATTGAGCTCCTCGGCCTACTTCATAAGCAACATGCTTTATTAATGCCGCACGGCAGTTCCTTCTTGGAACCTCTTAATTTGCAGACACTTAATAACAGCTCTTAATAACCCACTTGAAAGCAAAGAACAGCACTCCGCAGCGAGCCTATTGACAGAATGAGGCTGCAATCACACTGATTGTAGGCTGCCTCTGACAGTGGTAGGTCATTACAGGCGAGAGCTGACACAAAGTACAAACTTGGAAACGCTGCATTTTCGCGAAGATTCTTCCTAGAGAATTACAATGCCCAATGATTTTTTTTTTTTTTATTTTTTTTATGACAATGTATATTGTATTATCGCAACAGAGTGTCGTAGCATTATTCAATTTCGTGTAGCGGTCTCCAATGTCCTGCGATGATATTGGTGAAATAATGTTTCGTTTCATTTTATGTGCTGTTATATGTATTAACTGTATATCTATTTAATTGACGTTTTAAAAACTCCTCTTAAAAGCAGACGCCTCCAACAATTTAAACAACAGCCACGTTTTTGCAACATGTATGGCCGAATTATAGCCATATAAAATTTAATCCAAACGAGCACGTGGATTTGACTTTAAATCAGAGAAATCTTATCCTCAATTGACAACATATCGCGACAGAGTAGCTTAGCACCACCGTTCTTCGTTTTTTTGTTTTTTTACGAGTTTCAACGTAAGCAAACACGAACTGCGATGCTTTCCGGGAAAATATCAGCACAGAGATGCGAGGAAGGAGTTTTCAAGTAAAGTAATACGAAGAGACCCCTGTTCTAATCACCAAACCATAAGGAGTGGGCAGGTAAGCCACCGTAGGGAAATACGCTTGCCACGACCACGGAGGCTGGTTTGGGAAGGTAAGCCACTGTAGGGAAATTCTCATGACACACCCACGGAGGCCGGTTTGGGAAGGTAAGCCACAGTAGGGAAATACGCATGCCACGGCCACGGAGGCCGGTTTGGGTAGGTAAGCCACCGTAGGCAAATAAGCATGCCACGGCCACAGAGGACGCTTTGGGAAGGTAAGCCACCGTAGGGAAATTCGCATGCCACGGCCACAGAGGCCGGTTTGGGCAGGTAAGCCACCGTAGGGAAATAAGTATGCCACGGAGGCCGGTTTGGGTAGGTAAGCCACCGTAGGGAAATAAGCATGTCACGGCCACGGAGGCCGGTTTGGGAAGGTAAGCCACCATAGGGAAATACGCATGCCACGCCCACTGAGGCCGGTTTGGGCAGGTAAGCCACCATAGGGAAATAAGCATGCCACGGCTACGGAGGCCGGTTTGGGCAGGTAAACCACCGTAGGGAAATAAGTATGCCACGGAGGCCGGTTTGGGAAGGTAAGCCACCGTAGGGAAATAAGCCTGCCACGGCCACGGAGGCGGGTTTGGGAAGGTAAGCCACCATAGGGAAATATGCATGCCACGGCCACAGAGGCCGGTTTGGGCAGGTAAGCCACCATAGGGAAATAAGCATGCCACGGCCACTGAGGCCGGTTTGGGCAGGTAAGCCACCATAGGGAAATAAGCATGCCACGGCCACTGAGGCCGGTTTGGGCAGGTACGCCACCATAGGGAAATAAGCATGCCACACCCACGGAGGCCAGTTTGGGAAGGTAAGCGACAGTAGGGAAATACGCATGCCACGCCCACGGAGGCCGGTTTGGGCAGGTAAGCCACCGTAGGGAAATAAGTATGGCACGGAGGCCGGTTTGGGCAGGTAAGCCACCGTAGGGAAATAAGCATGTCACGGCCACGGAGGCCGGTTTGGGCAGGTAAGCCACCGTAGGGAAATAAGCCTGCCACGGCCACGGAGGCCGGTTTGGGCAGGTAAGCACCGTAGGGAAATAAGCATGTCACGGCCACGGAGGCCGGTTTGGGCAGGTAAGCCACCGTAGGGAAATAAGCATGCCACGGCCACAGAGGCCGGTTTGGGCAGGTAAGCCACCGTAGGGAAATAAGCCTGCCACGGCCACGGAGGCCGATTTGGGAAGGTAAGCCACCATAGGGAAATAAGCATGCCACGGCCACGGAGGCCGGTTTGCTGAACCTTGTAAACATGATCTGCAACCGTTGCATCAGCAAAGCCGCTGCAGATTCCGCATCCCCTCTCATGCCAATATTGCCTTCGGTGTTTTATAGCACAGCACTTAGCGGAGAGCAATATTCATGGCAGCCTCATTGAGAATAGCCATCATATCGCACTTGATCAATATGAAATGACCTTCAGAAAAAATATTAAATGTGTCATTAGCTAGAGTTGCAATAAAAATGTGGATGGATGCAGTCACTCGCACATGTATCATGCTAATAATCGTGACAATAAATGGTTTCCTCTTGAGGCAGTCAGCTCCTATTAAACGGTAAAGATTGAGTGCTGCTGCACCACCGGTTAGTGATTTGTGGTAGTATGAGGGTGGATTTTTAGTTTAAAAATCACGGGCTTCTGCAGCTCTACAATTGTGCTGGATCACTCACACCGCTACAATTATCAAATATTAAAAACAACATTCCGGCTCATATTGCTTACGTAGATATATAAAGTTAATGAGCTTCGAATTCCAGCAACGAATGATGGAATGATTAAAAAGCAGCTAATCAGTTTAATGATGATGGACCACGCTCTTTAATACTTCTTTTACAAATGCACTTGCTTACTTCCCTCAGACTTTCTAGAACACATTAGCAGACTTCAATGCATTGTTGGGAGTTTATGTATTTATTTGTTTTTACATTTGTATAGCACACCTAACCTTTGTGCATCTGGGCGCTTGTGCTTAAGAATATGGTTACAACCAGTTACATTTAGGGCAGGGCCAGCCGCGAACTGGGTGAAATAGCGCCCCCCCCCCTCACCCACCACGCGACCCTGGTGAACAGGGGTTCGGGGCCAGGATGGGCAACTTTTTTTTTAATAGGGCGCGTTCGCACCCCATTGTCATTGAATGAGCCCGCCACTGCAGGTGCATTCAATGGCAATGTGGAGCCTGTCACTACGCCAGCTTGGGTGACCCCTTGAAAGACTCCCCCAAGCTGGCGTGTTGGGAGGCTAATGGTGCCTTTTCTTATGAAAAGGGCCTGCGGCAGAGGGGCGCATTTAAATACACCTGCAGGCACATTTTACAGTGACAGGCCGCCTCCTGTACCTTCTCCCACAACTCCAGCTCGGGGGAGCCCTTGAAAGACTCCCCCGAGCTGACGTGTCGGTGGCTAATGTCACCCTGGGGCCAGCTCTGATTTATGGCATAGTCCATATCATGTCTTGTGCTTAAGGAAATGGTCACATCCAGTTACTTTTCAGGCTTAGTCCAAGTCATAACATTTAACTTAAGTGTTGATACATGCAAATACAGTTGCATTGTACTATAGTTACGTTTCAAGCTTAGTCCGTATCATTGCAATTGTACATGTTAGATAATACTTTTCCTAGTTCCCCTGGATGTACCTTGTCTGCAGGTGCCAGGAGAGTGTTTAGTACACGTTTGTGGACTAGGGGTGATTTTTGATATCTTGGTTGACGAGCTAGGTTTTGAGTTTTCTACTGAATGACCAGCATGAAGGGTCTGCCCTAAGCTTCAGAGGCATGGCATTCCAGTAGTTGGCTGTGATAACAGGGAAGCTGGAGCATCCTGCTTTTTGTCTTTTGTATCTCTGTTTGGTCAGCTGCCTCAGAGAGGCAGATCTGTTTTTTCTGGATGGTTTAACTTTGGATATTTGGTTAGAGAGGTAGCGTTTGGCAGTATTGGACAGACATTTGTGTGTGAGCGAAAGTATTTTGAATTTAATGCGGTCTCTGACAGGGAGCCAGTGGATATTTCTTCTGTTTGTGGGTATGTAGTCTGATCTGGGGATACTGAGGGCTTCTCTGATTGCATTGTTTTGGAAAATCTGAAGTTTTTATGTTTTTTGCCGAGGAGCCTGCGAAGATGGTGTTACAGTAGTCAATCCTGGAGAGGATCAAAGCTCTGGCCAATGCGATGCGGTTCTCTATGGTTAAGAGAGGTCTGCAAGCAATGATAAAGTTTTGCTGTATATGCAGAGGCTGAGGTGATGGCATTGACTTGTCGGGTGAGAGTTAGTGCTGAATCTAGGTATACGCTTAGTGCTTTTACTTCTTTGGCTACTGTGATGTTGTTCCCATCGATGTCAAAGGATTTGTAAGTGGGTGGGAGGTTCTTCAGCCTGGAGGAGCTGCCTACAATCAGAATCTCTATATTATCGTCATTAAGACAGAGTACGTGTTGAGCCATCCAGGCTTGGATAGCAAAGTAGATGGAGTTCAAGGTTTTGGAGTCGGTATCGTGGGCGCCCGTGATTGGTAGGAGTTTTGGGTGTCATCAGCATAATTTGTGTATGTGACACCCAATTTTTCTAGCGGGTCAAAGAGCAGGTGGAGGGTGCTGCCGCCGTGGGGGAGAAGACTCTCATTGATCGATTTGAAAGGAATGATTCAATCCAGTTATGGCGTTACTCAAGAAATGGGCATTGCTAGATAGATGGCGGTATAAAATGTTGTGATTCACTAAATCAAAGGTTGCCGAGAGGTCCAGTAAGAGGAGGATGGCTAGGTCACCTCTGTCTCTGATTTGATCCATTTGGATTTTGAGATCTAGCAGGGCTGTTTCGGTGCCATGATCAGGTCTGTATCCTGATTGGTGAAGGCCAAGAAGATTATGAGTTTGGAGATAGTCCTCGACTTGTACATAGACCACTCTGTCAAATTTTCAAAGGGAACTGTAGTAATCGGCCTATAGTTTTTTGGCATATTAGGGTCCAGTGTGGGTTTCTTCAGTAGGGGAAGTACTCACGCTTCCTTCAGATTGTCTGGCACTTTGTTGGAGGCAAAGGAGTCATTTATTAATGATGTAATAAACGGGGCTAGATTGTTTGCGCATTCTTTTATCAGCGTGGCAGGGCAGATGTCTCTTTGACATTTTGAAGGTTTTAGGCCCTTTATGATTTTGATGGTCTCATCATAGGTGAGAATTCAAACCGAAGGTGTGTTTTCAGAGGGTTGAATTCCGCAGTAATAGGTTGGGCGGGTGAGGCGAGCTTCCGTTTTTTTAGGTTAATCTTGTGTTGTAAGGAGGCGATTTTGTCCATGAGTCCTTTTTGTATGCTTTTGCACCAAGCTTGGTCTTTAATACAACGGTCGGGAGTCTGAGAGGGTGATTAAAGTTCCTGAAGGACAGAAAAGAGTTGGCATTCTCGATACACATATTGTACGCGTTGCTCTTAGCTTGGAGGGTGGCTTCTTTATATTCAGTGGGTAGGGTGGTGAATTGAAGTTTGTTGCTGTGACGTGGGTTTTTTCCAATTACTTTCTGCATTTCTTTTTCTATTGCATAGGTCTTTAAGCTCTGAGGTGAACCAGTGATTGATGTGAGCTTTGCGTTTAGCTTTGCAAGTGCCAAGAGTGGCCACTTCATTAAAAGCTGCCTCCATAGTTTGGTTGTAGGTGGCTACCAGGGATGTAGGGTTAGTGACCTTTTCATTCTGTGCTGTGAGCGTTGAGAGCAAGGGAAGCATGTTAGCCGGTGTGATGTTGAAGTGATTGTGAGCTTGGGTTGCAGGTGCAATGATGGTGGGTAAGCTTGATTGTGTGGACGTGTTGAAGGAGAACAGTATTGTGTTGGGGTCTGACTACGGGCAGGGGCCATTGTTAGAAATATTAGTGATGCATTTGTGATCTGTCAGCTTGTGTACAGTGAGGCCTTTGGCATGGGTGGGACCTGCGGTGCGAAGGGTGAATCCTTGTGCTTCTATGGTGTTGGCCAGGGCTGAGGCTTGGGTGTCGGTGCTGTCGTTGAGGCCTAGGTTAAAGTCCCCTAGGGTGATAACCTTGGAGCAGACCTTTAGGTATGTGGTTAGTAGTGCAGCTATGTCCTCTTCAAAGGGTGAAGTGGGGCCCAGAGGCCTGTAGATGAGGTGGATTAAGAGGGACGCCGTGGCAGATAGCGTTATTTTGTCTGTCAGCGATTCTCCTAATGTGAGGGCTTGGTTAGGTATTTTTCTTATGCTCAAATTCGTTTTGGAGATGAAGGCGACTCTGCCTCCCTTTGAGATGGTTCTATCTTTTCTGATTGGTTTGGTTTGGTTTGTTTATTTATAAAGCGCAGAAACCAGGCCCAGGGGCAACCGGGCGCATACTCTTAACAACATGTTACAATAATCAGTAATTACACAGTAAGTTTACACAAATATACAGCATATATACATATACAGAAAGGTACCATTAGCAGAATATAGTACAAGTACAGAGAGAGGTGTATATACATGTCCTATAACACACAGAGAGACTGGACTGAGAGAAGGTCTCATAGATCTTGGGAGAACAGCCATGTTTTAGCATTGTTCTTGAAGGAGTGGAACGATGGTTCAGTTCTGAGAGGTGTGGGCAAAGTGTTCCAAAGTTTGGAGGCTAGGACAGGGAAGCTCACCCCGCCAGCTTTTTGGAGTTTGCATCTAGGTACGGTGAGGCTGTAAGTTTGGGCTGATCTAATGGGTTGAGAGGATGTGTAGAGTGTGAGGCGAGTGGACAGGTAAGGTGGGGCATTGTTCAGGCATTTGTGAGTCAAGGCTAGTGTTTTCAGGGCAATTCTTTGTTTTACCGGGAGCCAACTTAAGTCTGATCTGACAGAGGAGATATGGGAGCGTCTTGGGATGTTTAAGGTTGCCCTTAAGGCATTATTGTGTACAGTTTGCAATTTATTAAGGTTGGACTGACTGGTCCCTAGGTAGAGAGCACTGCAGTAGTCGATTTTGGCCATGACCAGTGTTCTGGCGAGGGTGATGGGGTTGGTAGAGTTTTGGAAGGGTCTACAGGCAGTGATAAGTTTGCAAGTATAGGCAGATGCAGATGCCGACCTAACTGCATTTGTTTGTCTGTTCAAGGAGAGCGTGGAGTCGAGATAGACGCCTAGAGTCTTAGTGTCTTTGGAGACTTTAATATCATTGCCGTCGATAATGAAGGACTTGTAGGTTTGATCTAATTTGTTAAGCTGATGGTTTGATACTAGAAGTAGGAGCTTGGTCTTATCATTTTTAAGGCAAAGTTTGTGATGTGCCATCCAGGCCTGAATGACCAAGTAGACATCGTTAAGGGCTTTGGTGTCAGCTGTGTAGTCTACCGTAATAGGAATGAGTATCTGGGTGTCATCCGCTTAGTTGGTGTAGGAGACACCATGATGATGTAGTATCCATCTGGTAAGGCAAGAGCAAGAGACGGGCCGGCTGCCGGATGTAGCCAGGTTTCTGTTATGGTGATGAAATCTAGATCATTGGTGGTAATTAGGTCTGAGATGTCTAGGGCATGCACAGGGAGAGATCTGGCATTGATGAGGGCTCCTTTGATAAAGAGGAGCATATCTTTCTCTTTAGGCCTTTTGGGTGGGCTGTTTCCTTTAGCTGTAATGGGATTGGTTTCCTTAGAATGGTGTGTGTTCCTAGGGTAAGGAATGGTTGTTATCTTGTCAGTGAGTCTTTAATTTCTCTGATGGGTGTTAGTTGTTTTGATAGGTGAAGGGTTGTGGTGTGCCTGGGGTGGCAGTTGGTAGGTTGAACTAGGTTATGCATTTCTAGATAGGTGGAATTATTGGTCCTTGTACGTTTATGCTAAGGGGTAGTGGGTGTACAATATCACCTAGGGCAGTGGCTTTGTGCGAAAGACTGGCTGGGGGTATACAGCGAGCAATTACCTGCAAATGCAGGTGGGCTAGCACATAGTGTTCAGCTCCCGCGGTCAAGTATTTCGAACAGTGCTAATCATGGCCCAGCATGGGTAAATAACATTTATGGCATTATATTTCAGGCAGTGTTAGGCTGCGCCGCATAAATTATGTAGCCTCTGCGGCTGTATATTTAACATATATATATATATATATATATAGTAGAAGTGCAGCAATAGAGGTTTGGTGCAGAATCTTCAAGGTGCAACAGACAGACAGGGGCCTAACATCAGTGCAAATCTTATGCCAATATCATCAGGCCGCAGAGCGCAGGCATGGGCCTATCAACAGTGGAGGTTCAACAATAGCAGTTAGGTACAAAATCTTCAAGGTGCAACAGACAGGCTGGGGTCTAACATCAATACAAGTATTGTGCCAATGTCATCAGAGCGCAGGCAGGGTCCTAGCCTCAGTACAAAGGTGCAACAATAGATATTTGGCACAGATATAGTCAAGCATGGGCCTAGAGTGAGTGAGCAGAAGGCCTATGGGGTGAGTTGAAAGGCATGCGGCTAGGGACGTTCAAGGCAGGCCTTAGTGATGCTTGGGATTCTGTTGGGAGCTTTGGGTAATGATGCAGGGCAGAATTTAGCAGTATAAATCATTTCACAGGTTATAAGCAAGGCACAGTGTGCGAACACTGTTTAGACATCCAGTGAAGTGACAAGTTAGTTTCATTACAATTTCTAACATAGGGCATAAGGTGGGGATGCTGTAAACACAGTGCTGCAGGCCGGGAGGACCTCCGTGGCGTTAAGGTATCTGCGGGAAACATAGGTGTCATGCAAGGCAGCAAGTGGGTAATCCCATAGTTTGGATGTTATGGCTCTTGAAGGTCGGTGAAGGGCCTGATAACACCAGAGTCAAACAAAGAGGGCGCTTGCCTGAATAATGTCAGCTTGACGTGCACTGATTTGGGACACTAGCGTATGGTAAGGTCAGGTGGGTGGGGCTCACAAGCTTACCGCGATGATGATGCAGATATGACCGTGGTGACTCGGCTCGGTGGAGGTGTTTGCAACTGACGATGGTTAAAGTCTTGGAGGTCTCAGCGGAGGTGTGATGGGCAGCGTATTTGACACAGTGGCTCGTGCGGCATGGACCGGCACGTACAGTTGAACTGCGAAGACAATCTCTACAATCAATCCTGTTACGTTTGTATGATGTAAGAGATGACTGGTCTGTATGTGCATCCATCTGATAGATCAAAACAACATCTACTTTGACGGTGAAGGTGGCACCACACCATGAAGTCCTATCTCTTAACAGACAGGTATCTCCTCTGTGCACCTGCCATCTAATCTTTCCATGGGTCTGAGCAATATTTGACATTATAGTAAGCCCTGTGACAAATTGGATTCTGCTCTGCATAGGTACAAGAATGAGTAGGGGCTACAATGCCCACTAAGCCCTCACATTCTACAAACTAAGGGGGTCATTACGAGTATGGTGGTAGCCATGGAGCAATTAGCTCCATGGCTGCCTCCCATACCGTGACCGTGTCCTGTTTGGTGCAATGGGGACTTACCGGTCTAGTCCGACCCTGGTGGGACCGGTAAATCCCCATTGCACAAACCATTCCCCATTCCCATTTGAGCCCCCATAGGGCTCAATGGGAATGGGGAAGGCGCTATTTACGGGCCTGCTAATGGCAGGCCTGTAATTAGCGGCCTGGTCTCCTGACGGGACCCATAAGGGATGTGTGGTCTGACCACACGTCCCTTGCGGTTCCCGTTAGGGGACCTCGGAATCGGGAAGTAGGGGATTACTGGGCACCAGTCTCCTTAACGGTGCTCGGTATCCGCTACCGCCCGACTCAGAATGACCCCTCCCAAGAGCTGACACATTTACAAAGGTAAACGTATGGGAAGTCATTCACATCAGAAATATACCTTTATTCATATGACACCTTGAAATGAATGCAACGTGTTGACATGAATACAGCATACATTGAGATGAATATCACATGCATTGAAATTAATATGGCGTACATTGCAAGTCAAAGAAGGGTCTGATCAAAACATATCCTGCATTAAATATGAGATGCACTAACATGGAAATCAACTAGACTAAAATGAGTATGACCCGCTGTGGAAAGCATGTGAGAAGCACTGAAATGAATGTGATATATGCAGAAAGTATTATTACATGCATTGCAGTGGATATGACACCCATGGAAATGAGTGTTGCATGTGTTAAAATACATGTGTGTGTAAAATAAGTGTAAGGGGCACTGAAGTGAATGTAATATGCATTGACATGAATATGATGACACATTGAAATGGATATATCACACCTTGAAAGGAATATGAAAGCATTAGAATAAATAGAACATGGCTTGAAAATATTATAATATGCAACAAAATGAATATGACACCAATTGAAATGAATATAACATGGGATGAAATGAAGTGAACGTACATTGAGATGAACATAACAAGAATTAGAATGAATGTAACATGAATTTAAACATGCATTGAAAATAATGACGCCTATTGAAATGGATATAACATGGATTGAAATGAATGTAATATGCAATGGCATGAATATTACACCCGACTGAAATTAATAAAACATGCATTGACATGGCTATAATATGGATTGACATGATAGTTACATGCATTGAAGGGAATATGGCACCCAGTGAAATTGATATAACATTGGTTGAAATGAATATAACATGCACTGAAGTTAATATAACACATGTTGAATTGAATATGCCAAGTATTTAAATGAATACAACATGGATTGAAGTTAATTTTATATGCAATGGAATTAATATGTCACCCATTGAAATGGATATAACCGGGGTTGAAATGAATATAACATGGATTGAAATTAATGTAATATGCAATAACATTAATATGACACCCATTGAAAGGCATGTAACATGGATTGAAATGAATATAAAATGATTTGAAATCAAATAGAAAGCATTAAACTGAATATAACATGGACTGAAATTAATGCTAAATGCATTGAAATGGATGTGACATGCATTTACATTAATATAATATTCATTGAAATTAATATGGTACCTTTTGAAATGGATATAACATGGGTTTGATTTATTTATTCATTTTATTAAATTCATGATGCACTTTCACCAAAGCCACTAACAATTTGAAAATGGCACAAAAAAAGTGGTAACTGATTTAGAAAGACAATTAAAGATGATGAGAGGAGGTGGGCTTTGAGAGGTAAACTGAAAGAATACAAGGAAGAGGAAGAACAGATAGAGGGGGGCAGAGTATTCAAAATTGAGGGGGCTAATAAAGAGAGTGCGATACTGGGATAGAGCACAGAGGTTTTTAGGATATCAAGAAGAAAAATAAATTGGCAACAAAGAGAGCAAGCAGGTATATAGAAAGAGAAACAAGAAGAAAAATAGGGAGGAGCTAGGCCATGCATACATTTAAAGACATGCAAAAGAAATGAAATAATTGACATGGTGCAAAAGATAGGCAAGAAATAGAGTGTAAAGTGCGCCACGGCCACAGCGAAATCGCACATAGCGCGGCGCACACAACAAAAGTAGGCGGAACACGGGGCGTAACACTCGGAATGGGGAACAACTCGTCAAAATGTGGGCGTCACGGGGGAAGTACAGGAGGCAAGTGCGCAGAATGCCAACACGCAAGCCTACAACACGTATTCATGGAATCCAATAGGGCAAACCAGCGCACGGTCAAACCAGCGCACAGGCCCAAAAACGTCCACCACAAGAAAGCAGGCGGTAGTGTCGCTGCCCTGAAATAAATGTGCGCCAAAATGTGCGCCAACAAAAAGCACCTATATAAAGCTATGATGAATGTCACATACTGTGGCCCTCTAAGACAAATGATGTGCAAAGGGGTACGCGACAAACACGGACAGCCGCTGTGTGAAAAATAGCGTGTGCGTGTATTCTGTGCTGCGCGGAAAGTCCCACACGCGTTTTGCCTGGGTACGTGTACTCCGGGGTACGCGGGAAGTTCCACATGCGTTTTCAGCAGGGTACTTGGATTCCGGGGTGCGCGTGAAGTTCCACACGCTAAATCTGCAGGGTACGTGTATTCCGGGGTGTGTGGGAAGTTCCACACGCGATTGGCCTGGGTATGTGTATTCCGGGGTGCGCCGGAAGTCCCACACGCGAATTGCCTGGGTCCGTGTATTCCGGGGTGCGCGGGAAGTCCCACATGCAAATTGCCTGGGTACGTGTATTCCGCGGTGCACGTGAAGACCCACACGCTAATTCTGCAGGGTACGTGTATTCCGGAGTGCGCGGGAAGTTCCACACGCGATTTCAGCAGGGTACGTGTATTTGGGGGGTGTCGGGTAGTACTACACGTGAATTGACCGTGTGGGTCCTCCCAGGTGTTCCCTCTACACCCTCTACGGCCCCCGCAGACAGCCCACACCACAGGGACTACCCTGCACCCCTGCTCATGTCCCGCAGGCAGCCCATCCACCATGGCCATGCCCCCCAGCCAACCCACATGTCACCTTGCACTACTGATCACCAACGCATGTCTCCGAGGACCCCCACCCATCAGCATCGAGGGGCACCCTCCACCAGGCCCCCACACATGTCTCCCACCACCCCCAGCCCCCAGCAGTCAGGGGCACCCTCCACCAGGCCCCCACTCATGTCCCCCTGCACCCCCACCCACCAGCATCCAGGGGCACCCTCCACCAGGCCCCCACACATGTCTCCCACCACCCCCAACACCCAGCAGTCAGGGGCACCCTCCACCAGGCCCCCACTCATGTCCAACTCATGTCTCCCAGCACCCCCACCCCCCCAGCAGTACAGAGCACCCTCCACCAGGCCCCCACTCATGTCCCCCTGCACCACCACCCCCCAGCAGTCAGGGGCACCCTCCACCAGGCCCCCACTCATGTCCAACTCATGTCTCCCAGCACCCCCACCCCCCAGCAGTCAGGGGCACCCTCTACCAGGCCCCCAATCATGTTCCCCTGCACCCCCACCCACCAGCAGCCAGGGGCATCCTCCACCAGGCCCCCACTCATGTCCAACTCATGTCTCCCAGCACCCCCACCCCCCAGCAGTGCAGGGCACCCTCCACCAGGCCCCCACTCATGTCCAACTCATGTCTCCCTGCACCCCCACCCCCAGCAGCCAGGGGCACCCTCCACCAGGCTCCCACTCATGTCCAACTCATGTCTCCTTGCACCCCCACCTCCCAGAAGTCAGGGGCACACTCCACCAGGCCCCCACTCATGTCCAACTCATGTCTCCCAGCACCCCCACCTCCCAGCAGTGAGGGGCACCCTCCACCAGGCCCCCACTCATGTGCAACTCATGTCTCCCAGCACCCCCACCCCCCAGCAGTCAGGGGCACCCTCCACCAGGCCCCCACTCATGTGCCCCTGCACCCCCACCCCCTAGCAGCCAGGGGCACACTCCACCAGGCCCCCACTCATGTCCCCCAGCGCCCCCACCCACCAGCATCCAGGGGCACCCTCCACCAGGCCCCCACTCATGTCCCCCTGCACCCCCACCCCCCAGCAGTGCAGGGCACCCTCCACCAGCCCCCCACTCATGTCCCCCTGCACCCCACCCACCAGCAGCCAGGGGCACCCTCCACCAGGCCCCCACACATGTCTACCAGCACCCTCATCCCCCAGCAGTCAGGGGCACCCTCCACCAGGCCCCCACTCATGTCCCCCTGCACCCCCACCCCCCAGCAGCCAGGGGCACCCTCCACCAGGCCCCCACTCATGTCCAACTCATGTCTCCCTACACCCCCACCCCCCAGCAGTCAGGGGCACCCTCCACCAGGCCCCCACTCATGTCCAACTCATGTCTCCCAGCAGCCCCACCCCCCAGCAGTCAGGGGCACCCTCCACCAGGCCCCCACTCATGTCCCCCTGCACCCCCACCCCTCAGCAGCCAGGGGCACCCTCCACCAGGCCCCCACTCATGTCCCCCTGCACCCCCACCCACCAGCATCCAGGGGCACGATCCACCAGGCCCCCACACATGTCTCCCACCACCCCCACCCCCCAGCAGTCAGGGGAACCCTCCACCAGGCCCCCACTCATGTCACCCTGCACCCCCACCCCCCAGCAGTGCAGGGCACCCTCCACCAGGCCCCCACTCATGACCCCCTGCACCCCCACCCCCCAGCAGTCAGGGGCACCCTCCACCAGGCCCCCACTCATGTCCCCCTGCACCCCCACCCCCCAGCAGTCAGGGGCACCCTCCACCAGGCCCCCACACATGTCCAACTCATGTCTCCCAGCACCCCCACCCCCCAGCAGTCAGGGGCACCCTCCACCAGGCCCCCACTCATGTCCCCCTGCACCCCCACCCCCCAGCAGTCAGGGGCACCCTCCACCAGGCCCCCACTCATGTCCAACTCATGTCTCCCAGCACCCCCACCCCCCAGCAGTCAGGGGCATGTTGGGTTTTACTTACTCTGGTCTTTCCCTGATATGTGTGTTTGAGTTTAGAGTGTTCAGTATGGAGTGTTGGCTGTGGAATGTTATTGGGTGAAACTGCTTTCATTCCATAAGAGATCAGTTGGAACTGAAACCTAAGAGCAGGGGGACCGGTGGATGTCTCTCTGGTTAAGAACTTGTCCTGATTACCTGATGTATGTTCCTGTTGTGTTCCCTGTAACCACGAACCCAGTAAAGCAGTCCATGTTACCTGAGGCTCCCGTGTACTCTGTGCTGATCTCATAACCCCAAAACTTAACACTGGCGACGAGGATGGGATGAGGTTGAAAAAAAGAAAGCACAGGAAAGGAGCAGGATCAAGGGATTGATCAAGCTGGAACTGAAGGACAATCGGTGGAAAGGAAATAGCCACCAGAACAAGCAGAAAGGAGAAACAGAGGAATCCGAGGCATCCACCGCCCCCCCCCCCCCCGGCCCCTAAGGTAAGCGCGCCCAGTTGCCTGCTTTAATAGAGGCAGGCCCATCCGTGCTGTCAGGGGCTGCGCTGCGCAACTGTCAAATAGTTGGTAAATACTGTGGGACTGTAACTGCATCACCATTAACAGCGCGCAAGGGGCTGGGCAAACAAGAAGAGGAAAGTATATGCACCTCGTATTTGCAGCTTGTTTAGCGCTCCGGAAGACGTTTATATCTGTGTCCCAAAATGATTACCGTTTTGGAAGTTAGTCGAGGTGCAGCTGCGCTTGCATATTGCTGCAGTGATCTATCAAGTGGGGCATCAGTGCTGTGTACGACGGTTGGCTTGGAGAGCTCTGTTCGTGGCCCTGCAAATCTTCGTTGTGGTGACGTCACTGCGTGGCTGAGGATATTGGTGACAATGGCGAGTATAGAATGTTTATTCCAACGTTCCGAGTGTCTGCATCGTAGAGCATTTCGTCATAAGAAACTGATGGCAGTTTCGAAAGGTGCACCTTTCACCGTGCCAGTAACGTGCTGTACTTCCGGGTCTGCAGCATCTGTTCATCTGCGTAGCATGAATGATCCATCGAGGAAATGGATTGCAACGAAAGCAAAATGTTTTGCGGCGTGTATTACAATTCTATGGAATAGAAACAACATTTGGATGAAAGCGCTCGTTTTGTGGCACTCAAAAGGAAAAGAAAAAAAAGGAAATTGTGCAAGTTTACAAGTGGATTAACTGTGTTAGCTGCCAAAGAGGACGAGCTTGTTTTTTTTGCACTTAATACATATCAAGCCATCGGAGTCATGAGGTACTGTGCTAACGTTTTTTTTTTCAGGATCTGATGGCTATTTATACGGCGGGATTGCTATTACATCTAGTTTAATTGACATCACCATTATATATGGCCTATTATTTAAATTGGTTAAAAGCAACATTTCACGAGCTCATGAAATTATTATTAGTAATGCAAAGGTCATCACAAAAAGAAAGATGTCACGTTTCTGCAATTGTTGTGCTGTTGTTGGATTGTTCTCTGGTATGCACCCAATTTGCATTTCTTTTGGGTATGGGAGCTTCCGGTTGGTTGTGCCAAGATAATGGGCATGTGTGTTGATCCATAGCGCTATGGGTTTTGGTGTTCATTATTAGATCCAATATAGTTGTTGGTGGGTGCCAATAGTGTAGGCATTGTTGTTGCCCAACTGTATGAAAGGTATTTAGGTGGCATTATGTCATTCAAGACTATGCTTGCAATGTTGTTAGTGGCGAGTTCTGTGGGAAATGTCAGTCAATGAAATGTGTGGGGCCAAATTTGTAAGCATGGAGCAGGAGGAATGCCATTGAACTTCCCATATTTATGGCATAGAGGTTTTCCATCATGACAGTTTTGAACACGTTTTAACAGTTGTTCACTAATTTGTGAAATGGAAAGTGAAAGTGATTTTACAGAGGAACTCATGAAATAAATATGTTCTCATGTAATGGTGCATATTTTAGTGTTAATGTACTGTGGTTGCATTACAGGTGTCAGAAACAACGTTTACAAAGCGCAGCTGTGATGTGAGGCCTGTCTGAGTTACTGTAATGGAAATAAAGTATTTGCTGTGTACTATGTGCAAGCGCTATGGCCTTTGTTGAGTTATGGTGTGAGAGTTTTAAGTGGATGTCGTGGCCTCTGTTGATAGGGAAATGCAGTGGAGTTTTTTTTTTTGGAACACCAGGAAATGTTGTGTAGTTTCGTTTTCTTAGAACATCCCAATTGCACAATTGTGGTTAATGTTTTTTTTACAGGTAACATCACAAAGGACTTTGTAGCCAAATATGATGAACTCAATTGATGTTTGTACACTTGTTTTTCAAATATTTTGTGCGCAAATTGCCAAGTGTGTGATGTGACTCTGTGAGAGAGTGGAGGTGTGCAAATGGAAGGAGGGATGAGACTCCCGACACTTTTGATGTCAAATCTTTGGGGGATTGTGATTCCCGACACTGGTGGTGTCAAATTTTTGGGGGATGTAGATTCCCGACACTGGTGGTGTCAAATCTTTGGGGGATGGAGAATCCCGACACTGGTGGTGTCAAATCTTTGGGGGATGGAGAATCCCGACATTGTTGGTGTCAAATATTGTGTGGGATGGAGAATCCCGACACTAGAGGTGTCAAATGATGCTAGGGACTTAGATTCCTGGCATTACTTTTAGGACGCCACGATGTAGTGGTGGAGTGGTGGTAATAGTAGTGCGTATTTTGATTGCTCTATGGTGAGCATGGGATGCTCAAATGTGAGCATTCAGTAGCTCAGGCATGGTGCCTGGAGTGGTGGAGTGGAGGATATGGTATTGTGCTCAGTTGTGAGCATTTGGTTTCTCCAGAGGGTGTTTCTTTTAGGACGCCACGATGGAGTTGAGATGAGTACGCTTTAGGCAGATAGTGGGGGTAACCCTGTAGATTGTGTTAGCACAACCTGTTGTAAGTGAATGATGATGCAGGGATATTGTTGTGAGGTAGGTGGAAATGGTTGTGTATGAGATTGTGGGCTGGTTCCCTTGAAGTGAGTTCCATAAAAGGCCAGTTATGGTACTGGTGATAGTTCAGGAGTGGTGTGGCTTCTTGTAGCTACTGCAAAGGTCTCTGTAAGGTAATAGCTTGGTTGTTTGGATGGGCACATTTTGGGAGGATGTTTGTGGATTGTTTTCTCTAAGTGTTTAACTCCAAATTGCATAGTGTTCACCATCCCTCTGCCTTCCCATCATTTCATTGTTATGTAAGGGGGGAGATGTGTTGGGTTTTACTTACTCTGGTCTTTCCCTGATATGTGTGTTTGAGTTTAGAGTGTTCAGTATGGAGTGTTGGCTGTGGAATGTTATTGGGTGAAACTGCTTTCATTCCATAAGAGATCAGTTGGAACTGAAACCTAAGAGCAGGGAGACCGGTGAATGTCTCTCTGGTTAAGAACTTGTCCTGATTACCTGATGTATTTTCCTGTTGTCTTCCCTGTAACCACGAACCCAGTAAAGCAGTCCATGCTACCTGAGGCTCCCGTGTACTCTGTGCTGATCTCATAACCCCAAAACTTATCAGGGCACATGCCAGCAGGCCCACACACATGTGCCCCTGCACCCCCACCCCCAGCAGTCAGGGGCACCCTCCACCAGGCCCCCACTCATGTCCAACTCATGTCTCCCAGCACCCCCACCCCCCAGCAGTGCAGGACACCCTCCACCAGGCCCCCACTCATGTCCAACTCATGTCTCCCTGCACCCCCACCGCTCAGCAGCCAGGGGCACCCTCCACCAGGACCCCGCACATGTCCAACTCATGTCTCCCTGCACCCCTACCCCCCAGCAGTCAGGGCACCCTCCACCAGGCCCCCACTCATGTCCAACTCATGTCTCCCTGCACCCCCACCCCCCAGCAGCCAGGGGCACCCTCCACCAGGCCCCCACTCATGTCCAACTCATGTCTCCCGGCACCCCCACCCCCCAGCAGTCAGGGGCACCCTCCACCAGGCCCCCACTCATGTCCAACTCATGTCTCCCAGCACCCCCACCCCCCAGCAGTCAGGGGCACCCTCCACCAGGCCCCCACTCATGTCCCCCTGCACCCCCACCCCCCAGCAGCCAGGGGCACCCTCCACCAGGCCCCAACTCATGTCCCCCAGCACCCCCACCCACCAGCATCCAGGGGCACCCTCCACCAGGCCCCACCTCATGTCCCCCAGCACCCCCACCCACCAGCATCCAGGGGCACCCTCCACCAGGCCCCCACACATGTCTCCCACCACCCCCAGCCCCCAGCAGTCAGGGGCACCCTCCACCAGGCCCCCACTTAAGTCCCCCTGCACCCCCACCCCCCAGCAGCCAGGGGCACCCTCCACCAGGCCCCCACTCATGTCCCCCAGCACCCCCACCCACCAGCATCCAGGGGCACCCTCCACCAGGCCCCCAATCATGTCCCCCTGCACCCCCACCCACCAGCAGTCAGGGGCACCCTCCACCAGGCCCCCACACATGTCTCCCAGCACCCCCACCCCCCAGCAGTCAGGGGCACCCTCCAACAGGCCCCCACTCATGTCTCCCAGCACCCCCTCCCCCAGCAGTGAGGGGCACCCTCCACCAGGCCCCCACTCATGTCCCCCTGCAACCCCACCCCCCAGCCGTCAGGGGCACCCTCCACCAGGCCCCCACTCATGTCTCCCAGCACAACACGTCATCACAATCCAGATCCCAGACTCCTATGCCCACCCAAATCCCACCCCACGCCACCCTAGTCCAAACACCCAACCAAGCTTTACATCCATTCAAAATGGAAATACCCATTACATGATAGATACCAAACAAGCAGTATGCGCATGAGTACAAGTCCGTCAGACCCACACAATGGCAACACATGACTGTGAAAACCCAAATTCTGACAGGCATGAAACCAATGAGAGAAGTCCACACATTGAAGTAAGAAACAAAAATGTATTACAGTATAAATGAAGTGAATGAAATGTAAACAAACAATAATGGCAACAAATATTAAAATGCAGCATGTCCACAAAAATAATAAATAACGAAAATGGGACTCCAAAATAACCGTAAAGAAATTGTGTCCAAAGTCTCTGTCCAACAAAGCAAATCCAAAGGGAAAGTAAAGTGAAAATCCATTGCTCCATGGTGAAAAAAATAATAAAACATGAAGGCCACAAATCCACTGTCAAACTATGTACAAAGAGCAAATCCATGGTCCATGATCCCAAAGATGTAAATGAAACCTACAATAAAACCTACCGAACTAATAACTATATACAAAAAAGTGGGGCATAGTCCAAGCGCCCCAAATTAAAAAAAAGAGATAAAACCTAACACTAATTAACTATATACAAAGGCGGCGGGCTAGTCCAGCGGCTCACTCCGTGGTGTCCCGGGCCAGGGCATCATCGAACACCTGTTCGATGTCCTGGAGGCGGTCCTGTTCCATGGCCCCGAGGGTCCGCAGGGACACCGACATGTCCTCCTCCAACTCCCTGCGGATTCCCTCGAGGCACTCGGCCTGCCTCAGGGCCCTCCGCATGGAGTTCTCCGCTCTGACAATTGGGAGCCGCGCCTCTTCCGACCGCCGCCGCTCCGCACCTATCTGCTGGCCCGACCGCTGCCACACGGAAGATACTTCCCGTCCTGGGTCCTCCTGCCCTCCGGCCGATGCCTGCCCCTCCGATGTAGATTGCCCCGAGCCATGATGCCTCCCACGTTGACTCCGCTGCTGCCTCCGACGCAACTGCCTCTGCCAGCACGACGGCATCCAGGCTGATGGAATCCACCGACGCCGTCGTGCACGTGCCCTGCCCAATGATGCCGGCACATCCTCCATCTGCTGGGGTCCAGTTGCTGTGGTGTCCACCCCTGCTGGACCTCCGACTCCCGACTGTGGCAGGGATGGGATCCTTACCAAGCTGGCTGCGTTGGTCAGGGCAGGTCCACAGCGGGCCCTGGTGGCATCTGGGCTGGAAGACGGCATGGAGAACGACTGGCGTATAGTCTACACAGAGGAGGATAGGGCCGCCAGATTGGTTGACACATGTATGAAACCCCTGACCACGGCCGATCCCAACTGGGCCACGTTGGCACGGTGCTCTTCGTGATGACGTGCAAGCTCCTCCCGGGAAGCATGCACGTCATCACGAATGACACCCGTGCGCAACGCGACACCAATCAGGACCTTCTCCATACGGCCACGGGTCCCCTCGTCCACAGGTGGAGGGGAGTCAGATGACATGGACATCCCCCCTACCTGCGGACGGGCCTGGGATGGGGCATCCCTGCTGGTGCATGGTGGTGCAGTCACAGTGTAAGGGACAGTGACATGTGTAGTCCCCTCCGCGGCGACCTGTGCTGCCTCCTGCCCCTGCCCCTGGACTGCACCACTTGCACCAGCAGGGATGCCCCCACCAGGCCCCATGTGCGCCTCGGTAGCGGCCTCCTCCTCCTCTGTGGAAACCACCAACCTGGATGGCTCCACACCGACTTCCGTCGTTGCAAGCCCCTGTGGGGTCTCACCCACCCCTTCCGCTGCAGCCATGGGGGCATCCCCGCCGCTTTGCTCCACAGCGCCGTCTCTGCCCTCTTCTTCACTTGCCGCTGTGTAGAGGGAGACATAGCACACAACCATCAGGGTACTGTACAATGGTCCCCTACACAGGAAGCAATAGCAGATGAGTGGCACTGTCAAAGACCACTGCCATCATGTCCCACCACAACACATGGGTCAGTGCAGGCAAAACACACACAGTAACAGGCATGGCACATGCTATGGACATTTGCATACATGTCCAAGGGACTGTCCAAACAGACAATGTTGTTATGGAACTCACATGCATCATGGGTCATGCCTATCACATGTACACACATCAACGTAATTTCATCCATCTGGCCTTGTACACCCCAGACACAGTGAATACAAGGATAACTAGGCTGCATCTGTGAATCTGTACATTGTCACAGACATGTGTCATGCAGCCATGGCATTCACAAGTCACAGACACGCAGGTCAAACACACAGACATGGATACCATACATGTACATGGCATCAGCACCCATCCCTCACCCCCACCCATGTCCAGGAACAGAGACTGGCATGCTCTCATGTGTCCAATCCACATAGGGCTCCCCATGTTGCATTTAAACACATGCACCAACCGTGTGGTTCACACATTACTGGTCTCACATGCATGACCATGATGTCCCTGCACACATACATGCGTACATGGCCTATGTCACACATACAGGCAAGCATCAGACAACCAGCACACTGCAACATGCCCTGTCTCACACAGCAATGCTTGCCCACTTACCGCTCAACTCCAGACGGGTCTGCCTCGCAAGGATCTGGGCGTGGAGCGCTGGGTCTACACGTTCCAGGACCCTCAGCTGGATGGTACTCATGCGGCCCCGGCCCCCCTTCACGAGGCGCAGGGCCTTCAAGAGGGTCCTGGACCTCAAGTCCTCCCAGCGCTTCTTGACTTTCTGGATGTTGCGGGTTGCCACCCCCTCCGTGTTGATGGCAACCACCAAGTCGTCCCAGATCCTGGCCCGTCCTTCCTTGTTGGCGCGTGACGATCCGAAGAGGGCATCATACTGCCCCAGGACTTGCCCCACCAGGACACCAACTTCAGTGGCAGTGAAGCTGGTGCCCCTCTGCCTCTCTGGCTGGGGGTTGCCACTGGTGCCAGATGTTGCAGTGCCCGACATGGCAACCCCAGAGGCAGGAGTGGGTGGGCAACTGGGTCCTGGGGCTGGGCTGTGGAGCGATGGTATACCAGTCGGGAGTCTTCTGTTCCAGCAGGGGTGGTCACAGCAACTGGACCCCTGCAGATGGCAGATGTGCAGGCACAAAATGGCAGGACACAGTGGCAGCAGGCAGGCAGGCAGCAGCAGATGGCTCGTGGGAGGCTGCTCGGGGCTCTGGGGGGCAGTAATTCGGCCTTCTGGGCAGGAGCGTGGTCTTCCGTGTGCTTATGCGTGGCCAGCTTGATACGGAGTGAATTGGCACGTGAAAATCCTGCACGTCAACGTGACATTCGAGGAAAGGGCCTTAGCGCGTAAGCGCGTCAGCACGCATACGCGATTCCATTGGACCAAAGGCCCTCAGCGCGTAAGTGCGTCTGTGATGTGACGCGCGCCGGTGTTTCCCTCATAGCACTTGATGACAGAGCACACGTGGAAACACTGCACGTCAGAGTATCATTGCGTGTAATTGGATGAAAGTGCGCGTACACGCAATTGGCCTGGGTACGTGTATTGCAGGGGTGCGCGGGAATTCTCACACGCGATTTGCTTGGGTACGTGTATTACAGGGGTGCGCAGGAAGTTTTACACGCTCACCAACAACACGTATCCATGGAATTGAACGGGGCTAAGGCATGCATACAAAAAAACGTGCTAATCCGGAAACAAGTATGCCAGCAGGAAGCAGGCGTACGTCGACCCGCGCAGCATAAAAGTGCGCGCAAACAACAAACAAGCTCAGACGTCAGGATGAATATACCGTTCCTAGCAGCAGTGGCCGTGGGTTACCAAAGGAGGAGGAGGAGGATATTGAGGGCCTGAATTTTCACTCCCAGAACCAGCCTTTTTGGGATGCCTGATGACCAGGTGTATGTGAGGTACAGGTTTCCACCTCACATAATACTGGACCTGGTGAGTGAGTGGGAGGATGACCTCACATCACCCACCCTGTGCTCCCTGTTAGAGAGAATTCTCTGTTTAGGCTGAATTTCCTAACCTAGTGAGTCCCCCAGCAGCTTTGCTGGATTTCTGGAGTTTGTTTTTTTCCATCCTGCCAAGAGTGAGACTCTTTTTCTCCCACTCTTGGACATGAATGTGTGTAATTCCTTTGAATGTCAATGTGTTATATGGGCTATGGGGTCTTTTACTCAATAGGGTCTCATATGTTTTTCTATGTGTGTTACACTGCACCCTACGTGCCGTAACACTGGGGCGTCCTAGCAGACCTCCATCATAGACTCCATACCCGGGGACTGACTACTGTCTCCCCGGGCATGTAAAGTCACCATTGGCTTTACTAGACCTAAATTTACTAGCAGAACTAGTACAAACCATCCTATTGTGGACGTACTAGTAGGGGTAATTTGATTACTCTTGGGTCTGTTATTCGAGGGGGCACTGTCCCGTCCCACCTCGTCGAGTTTTGGCTGGTGGCAGTGGAAACTACTTGTTATGTTCGACCCCGAATATAACCCTATGGGATTCTTCCCATTGTTGGAGATTAACGAGAAAAAGTATCAGTCTCTAACATACCACCTGTCTACTTATCTTAAATAAGTCTATCGGATGGTATTTTCTGCCAGAACTCGGTTTTTAAAATGGCGTTTGTGTTCGTCTCTGTGACTCCTAAACCAAAGGTTGAGCCCTTTGGTCCACTTTTGACGGGCTTCTGTACAGAGACCCTCCAAAGTGGTGCCATTATGTCTGGGTTACCACAGGGGTATGGGAGGGGGTTTAGGCACCCTGGACCGAGTTGCCTTGCCAACTCCGGTTGCACTCTGGTGTGATTGGCCCAAGTGGCACTTAGCGTGTTTGAGTGACAGCTAGGCTGAATGAATGGAGGTTTTCTGCATAAAAGCAGGGCTTTTGGGACTGGATATTCAGAAGTCGCCACAGGACCTAAGAATCCGACGAGGGTAAAGCTGAGCCGACCTGCAACGACGACACCTCCGGTGGAGCCCTGCTGAACCGACCCACCACTTCACGACGACAGAGGAGATCTCCCTACCGGAGAGTCTCTTCCCCTGACTGGTGGGAACAACCAGTCCCTTTTGCTTTTTCTTCGCCTCAGCACGCAGTGGTCGAATTGCCCGTGCAGAGCACCTCGGCAACCGGATAGCCACTACCCCTGTACCGCGACCAAAAGGTGGTGCCTTGTGACGGAGCACTCCGCGGCTGGTCTCTTCCCTGGTGGTGCAACGATCTTCAACTTTCCTTTGACGACAAGATCCTCTCTTCTCTTGGCAAAGACTGGACGTGCACCCACCGCCAGGAACAACTGCCCCCACCGGAGCTGTCTCTCCACAATCAAGGTACTGTGTCCGCCTGTCTTCCCTTGTTGCCGGATAGAGTGAGGTGTCTTAATCCTCGCCTCTCTATAGGGTCGCCTCCAAGCTTTCTCTAGCGTGTTGTTCTGAACTGGTCCAATCTGCCGATAACAATTTGCTTCAAAGACTCGAACGCATTTCCACTAAGATACTTTTTGGGACATATCGCCTTGCCTCTCTCTGAGTGGGCCTGGCCTCTGAACTTTATGATCTACCGTGGTTCTTGTCTTCTTGCCTTGCATTTGTCCGTTAAGTATTGGAACCGTGTTGATTTTGTAGCCTGCTTATTTTTCTCTCCCGTCCTAACGAATACTAGAGTGCCATCTAGGTTGAAGCATACACCTCTGTCTGCAAATAAGTGATGCTGGTAAAACCTAGACTTGTCGAACTACTGTTAGGGGTATTGATCTTTTTCTTCGTAGAGTAATTGTAATTGAAGTATTTGCCGTAATAGTGCCAGAGTGTTTTCTATAGATGTGTCGTTATAAATAAATACCTTTATATCTTTACACCGGAGCCTTGTTGCGTGTTTGCTTGTCTTAATGTGAAGAATTGCCCTATGTTGTATACTCCACATACTGCCCAACTCTTCTTGAGGGAAGTCTGACTGCTCAGCCACAGCTACCAAGTGAATTTGTGTGGTACAGACTGCTACCAAGTGGGTTTACTGCCAAACACCTGTAGTCCTAAATCTTTTTCAGTGGTCCCAGAGGGAACTGCACAGGTTTCCGCCTAACACTCCCAAGCACTCAGCCCCCTGGAGAAGGTCCTTAATTTACTGCACTTCTTGGCCACTGGATCATTTCAGCGGACAAGTGCCATAGTGGGTGGGGTGTCACAGGCCACGCAGTCACGCTGCCTACACCAAGTCTTGAACATCATCACTGCACGCCCATCAGTCCGCAGGCACATATACCTGCCCAGGACACCTGCAGAAAGGCACGCTGCCGCCCTGGATTTGTACGGTGTGGCACAATTCCCCAAAGTGCTAGGTGCCATTGACTGCACCCATGTGGCACTACGTCCCCCCAGGGCATCTGAGCACATCTATAAGAACCGCAAGCACTGGCATTCCATCAACGTGCAGGTAGTATGTAATGCCAAGGGAATCATCACCTCAGTATATGCCAACTATCCAGGGACCACCCACGACAGCTTCATTTACCGAATGTCTACCCTAAGCCGGGACCTAGAAGCTGGGTGGCATGGCGATACATGGCTGCTTGGTGAGTATGAATGCCACTGCACATGCATGCATATCAGATGCAGAGTTATGTCACTACCCCACTAATGATACCCATCACCTCCTCACCAGGGGACAGTGCCTACCCTCTGAGCACCCACATGATGACGGCAATTCGGAACCCCATCACGCATCCCGAGGTAAGATACAACACAGCCCATATTTCAACCTGGGGCATAGTGGAGCGCACATTCGGAGTGCTCAAGTCACGCTTTCGCTCCCTTGACCGTTCTGGCGGGCAGCTGTTATATGCGCCCCGAGTAGTGTGCAGGATCATAGTGGCAGCATGTGTCCTGCACAATGTTGCAACATGCCGGGGCCTGGCTGTGGACATGGTGGTGCCCCCACATCCCCAACCACATGCATGCCCGCTGCGCATGAGAGGGGAAAGGGCACGGGGTGAGGCAGCCCGTACGCAGCTGATGGCTAATTACTTCACATAGAAATCACACCCCTGTGGAGTGCACACAGCCCTGGCACATACCATCTGATAAGCAATGATGACTAGACCTGACAATTATGACGAACAAAGGGACAGCCAACTGTCAGAACCATAGCAGCCTGAGATTGTTCATGTGGAAGTGTCACAATGTGTGCATCCCTACCTACACAAACACCACCAATGCAGTGTCATCAAAAGACACACTTCCATGCAGCAGAAATGAATACCCACTTGCAAAATTCTACATGAGAACAGTGCCATGTCACCCAACCCCTTCCCGGCATGGCCACACAACGCACCATGGCATGTCATGCAATGTGAGAGCAAACAAATTAATCCCCACAACATGCCCCAAGTGTCACCAACTACAGTGTCCCTAATGGAAACTGGCCACACATGAAATGTTCACAGTAATGCAGGACCTACAACACACATTACCAAATACTTACCAAGAATACCAATCACCTACACAACCTACCTTAAACATGACAGTACAGACTTACAAAATTGGTAGCCTCACTACCTGATAATGCCAGCACTTCAACCACTTCCAAGTATACAGTGTTAGCGCCACGCAAGAGTGTAGGTGCACTGGTTACAACATGGACTCCAGTTCCAAGGTAGACCGCCTTGTGAAGACATGAGAAATGGACCTGCAAATTAGGAGGATGAGATGGATGCAGAGGCACATATCAATACACCATGCAATGTACAATACAACAACAATATGCACTAGGAATGTATACACAGTATTGACTACAGACTGCCCACACATCAAATGGGAGTCCAACGTCACCATGTACGTCAATGTCACTTGGGCACACCCTTTGCAAGCCCATGGAAATGGGAAGCAGGAGGGGTGTGTGTCACACAAACCCAAGTATCTGACCCAAATTCATGACAAGCCTGCATGTGACCAGCCACAATACATCATATGCCCACGGGAGCCACACAAGGCAACACACTGCCCAAAAAAAAAAAAAAAAAAAAGGCCTTTAATGGGCCCGGTGGGGGGGAGGCCACCCAGGAGGTCTGAGGACAGGGTGCACACCAAAACCCGCCTGTGTGGATCTTGCGAAAAAAAAAACACCTCCATGGGCTCATGGCCTGCACGACTACTCTATTGTGGGAGAATCGCTGCTGTCGCTCTCCTCACCCTCTGCAGCTGCATCAGGAGGTGGTGGTACTATGGGAGGCAGCCCACGCAAAGCCCTAGTCTGGTCCTCCATGGCAGCAAGCATGCGGGTGTGGAAGGTCTCGTTCTGGAGGATAATTGTGCGTAGGTCCCCATGCAACAACTCACGGGATGCCTGGACCTGACCTCCGCCCTAGTTGCCTGCATCTCAGCTGAGAGCGTAGGTGTGAGGCGCTCCAGCTGCTGTTCTGTCCTCGTGTTAGCTGAAGCCTCAAGATCAACCAGGGTTGCCCTGAGCTGACGGAGTTCCACCCTCAGGGCTTCCCTGTGGCCCTGGGACTCAATAGAAATGGCTTACCGCAGAGTCTCCAGTGCCACCCGCCTGTCCCTGTTGGACGCCAACATGTCCTCCCTGTGTGACTGGCAGATGGAGTCTGTTGCCTGCTGTAGTCACTCCATCAGCCTTTCTGGGGGGACAATGGAAGTAGCCACCCTATCGATGGCCTGAGCCATCATCTCTGATGATGCTGCCTGTTGGGCGCCATACCGTATATGATTGCTCCCATGCGGTATTGCCAGGTGGCGTACGGCCAACACGTCAGCGGGCACCACACGTGTCTGGGGCAAGGCGAACTGCGCCTTGCTGTACCGGCACTGGCTGAGGCTGCAGGACTGCATTCCCCCTCTGATCTGCTGGCCCAGGAACAGGATCAGATGTTGCGGAGTGTGACCCTGCATCCGTAACCACCAAAGGCATACCTGCCAACACTGACATCCCCTTTGAGGGTTCTACCCCTGGTGCAGGTGGGTCGAACAGAACAGTATCCCTCCCAGGAACACTCACCTGCGACGGCACATAGGTCTCATCATCCGAATCGACTCTTGAATACAGCTCGGGGGAGGTGCACCCAGAGACACCCCTTGAGAGCACGACCTGCAGCAGTTGTGGGTTCTCACCCACCACCACACCACGTCCCTCACTGGTGGTCAGTCGGCACTGAGACCCTCCTGGGTCTGCACCATCTCCACAACCCCAGCAGTATCAAGTGTGTCATCCCCTGCAAAGACATAAAAGAAAAGAAATGGAAACAGGCATTAGCACTATGGCACACAATTAGGGCTGAGAAGCTACAGAACCAGTACTTGATTGACACATGCCCCACATGACTAAAACCCTCCCATGCATGCACCGTCACTGCGTATGAAGGGGAGGCAGATGGCACACATTGATGACACCAAGATGGAAGATGAGCACATTTGCTGCATGCTGCCTAGCAGTGGCATCACACATTGGCCTGTGATTGGCAGGTCAAATACACATGCCATCACACAGATGGCATGTACCCTAGCCATAAAGTGAAGAGGGAGAGGAGGGCACCAATTGTTAATTCAGTCTAGTTTGCTCATGAAATTGCTTTCTTAATTGAAATGGTTCAAATGTTTAACTTGGAGCCGGCAGTCCAAAATGGTCCTATAGCACAGGGACATGTCTAAACAAATGATATCCAGGAAACAAAGTCAGTACACTGTACCATAGCCATGTCAGACATGTGACAATAGGACTGAGAAATGCCTAGTAAAAGTGGTGGAATGCAAACAATCTGCCTGAATAAACAGAGAAAAATAAGCAACAATGTTGTGGCAAGATGACACTTCAAGGGCAACTGGCGTGGTGTTGGGCTGGATGTCTACTGTTGGCAGAAGGGATACAGCTATACCCAAATGCTGGTGCGCAGAATGTATTGGATGAGGCACATGGGTGACCAAAACCAATTCGACACACACACCCTCACCTGGCACCCAAACAGAAGCCCTCACACACACACACCATGCACATGGATGACACACACATGCATGTGCACTCACCGGACAATGCCTCGTAATCTGCCAGTTCTCCCACGCCTTGGATCTGTTCCTCCATGACGTAGGTCCCAGCAACATGCTCATGTGGAGTGAGTTCTATGTCCTCTGCTGGATACCCACCTCCAGTCACTAGAGTAGCGGCATGACTTGAGGCCAGCTTATTCTTTTCCCTGCGCTTCAGTTCATTCCAGCGCTTGTAGCATTCAGTTGATGTACGCCTCATGATTCCAAGGGCACTTATGATGTCCGCGATGGTCTGCCAGTGTGCCAGACGTTGTGCAGGTGTGGTTTTGGATCCTGCAACAATCACCATTTCGCGGTCATGTGAGGACACATACTCTACAAGTGCATTCAGTTCGACCTCATTGAAGCTGGGCTTCCTTGACGGGCCGGAATGTGTAGCCGTGTCTGGGGCATCAGCCTCTACTGGACGAGCACTCTTTCTCTTCCGCTTGGAAGGTGGTGGGGATCCTGAGTATCCTACGCCGCTCTGGACACTAGGGGCAGGAGCCCGGTGGACTCTGTACTAGGAGTGTGGGATTGCACACTCAGCATGGGAGTTGGTGCAGGCATTAGCTCAAGTGTGATGGTGTCAGGGGGAATGTCAGCAGGATGGACTTGGACCGACACTGTCCTCGCTGGGTGTGTGAGAGGTGGGGTGGATGGAGCCGCAGCTGCCCCTGCAGCCTCCCCACCCTGCCTACTCGGGGCAGCAGATGACCTAGCTGGCCCTGATCCACGTGGCCTGATGACACCAACGTGCACCGGCGCACGTGGCCTAGACCTGCTGACCTGGAAGTCAGCCATGGAGTCACCCTGTGCCAGGTCTGGTGCCACAGTGTGCTGGTCCAACAATGGCTGAGCATGGATGGTGTCAGCCACGTTACCCTCAACCAGGGGGGGGGCATGGGTGTACCTGACTTGTCCTCCACACATGGGGGGCTAGGGGCACCCTGCAAGTCATGTCCACGTCCCCTACCGGATCCACCACGGCCACCACTTGGGGCTCGGCCACCTTTGCCACCCTTACGGCTTGTTCGCCTCCCAGCCATGGCACTGATGTTATTGTGTGTATGGGAGTCGCTGTGAACTATTGTCCTGGGCAATTGGGGGTCAAAGGGGTCGGGTACCAGATGGTAATCGTACCCTAGTGCTCTAGCAAGTCTGTATGTCACCCCTGGGGAAAGATGACGGGTCACGCAACGCACAGGCACCCCAAAAAAGGGAAGTAAGGTGCACGCAACCCCTCCTAGACCACGTGTGTGGAAAAATAACCTGCACTACGCTGTGGCACCCAGAAACACAAGAATGAACGTATGCGTGTCACACGCAGCCTAGAATGACCTCTGAAGGGGTACGCGACACACGGGGCAAGCACAGATGTTAAATACGTGCGCAACTCACCATCTGCCAGGAAAAAAAACATGAAAAAGACGCACGTGTGCACGTTGGCAACACCCCCGCCAAAAGAAGAATTGTATGCTGTCTGAGGAGACAGGACAACAGTAGAAGGGAACGCTGTTTGAGGAAACAGGCCCAGGAAAATGAGGAAAAGAGAAAAAGCTGTCAGAGGTAACAGGGAGTACGAACTTGAAACGCTGTGAAGTAAATCGCGTGTGAACCGACAAGAAGTACAGATTTCACCCACTCGCTCTCCACGAAAAGCACGTACAAGGAGATGGTGTTCTACACGGACCTTTTATACACACGTCACAGACGCGCATACGCGCTGAGGCCATTTCCACCAATTACACGCTTTGACACTCAGACGTGTATTTTTTTTTAACACGCGCCATTCTCAACGGACATGCGCTTGACATCATAGACGCGCCTGGGGGCCTTTGGGCCAATGAATTAACGTACGTGTGCTGACGCGCTTACGCGATAAGGGCCTTTCCTCGAATTACATGCAGACGTGCTGGATTTTCACGTGCCAAATCACTCCGTATCAAGCTGGCCACGCGTAATCACACGGAAGACCACGCTCCTGCCCAGAAGGCTGAATTACTGCCCCCCAGAGCCCCGAGCACACTCCCATTTGCCATCTGCTGCTGCCTGACTGCCTGCTGCCCACGTGTCCTGCCATTTGCTGCCTGCACGTCAGCCAGGGGTGCTGTTGCTGTGACCACCCCTGCTGGAACCGAAGACTCCCGACTGGGATACCATCGCTCCACAGCCCAGCCACAGGACCCAGTTGCCCACCCACTCCTGCCTCTGGGGTTGCCATGTCGGGCACTGCAACATCTGGCACCAGTGGCAACCCCCGGCCAGAGAGGCAGAGGGGCACCAGCTTCACTGCCACCGAAGTTGGTGTCCTGGTGGAGCATGTCCTGGGGCAGTATGATGCTCTCTTTGGAAGGTTGCGCGCCGGAAAGGAAGGACGGACTCGGATCTGGACGGACATCGTAACTGCCATCAACGCAGAGGGGGTGGCAGTTAGACTATTCCATCATGTGAAGAAGCGCTGGGAGGACTTCAGGTCCAGGACCCTCAAGAAGGCCTGTCGCCTCCTGAAAGCAGCGGATGCTAAGGGGCGCCAGGGCCACTTGTCGGAAGATCAAATGAGGGTCCTGGAACGCATATCCCCAGCGCTCCACGTCCAGGTCCTTGAGAGGCAGACCCGTCTGGAGTCGAGCGTTAAGTGTACATGCATACTGATTGTAAGCTGTGTGTGTGGTGGTGTGGCAGGAGTGTGCAGGTTGCACATGTGGTTTTATGTGGCCAAGTATGGGGGGGTACAGGTCCGTGAGGCTGACACATGCGAGGGCTCTCACGTGTGACACATGGATGGTGCTTGTGTGTGTAGGCTTGCATGGCAAAGGATGTGGAAGAATGATTGGCAGGTGTGACATGGATGCCGATCTGAACACTGCGACAGTTGGGGGAGGTGTGCACATGCATGCAAGTGTGGTGGTGTGTGTGCATGTGTAGTGCACTCCCTGTGTCGCATGTGATGTCTGGCTCACCTTTGCCTGCTCATGCTGTTGTATGTGTATGGATGGTGCTGGCTGTTGCGATATGGCTGTGGTATAGCTCATGTGTGCAAGTTGAAATGACGTGTGTTGGGGATTATGATGCCATGTCTGAGGTTTGCCAATGCCACTCATGTACAACTGTCATGTGTTTTTGAGTCCATTATACAGTGCCCTGATGCCTGTGTTTTATTTCTCCCTGTCTGCAGCGTCAACTGATGAAGAGGGCGGAGAATGTGCTGTGGAGCACAGCGGCAGGGGTCGCACCACCAGCCGGAAACGCAAGGCCCGGCTCCCCTCCCAGGTTGTGATCTCGTCGGGGAGTGAGGAGTCCGGTGCCGAGTCCGGGCCACCCCGCTCACCACTTAGCGAGTTTTGATTGACAGCTAGGCTGAATGAATGGGGGTTTTCTGCATAAAAGCAGGGCTTTTGGGACTGGATCGTCAGAAGTCGTCACAGAACCTAAGAATCCGACGAGGGTAAAGCTGAGCTGACCTGCAACGAAGACACCTCCGGTGGAGCCCTGCTGAACCGACTCACCACTTCCCGACGACAGAGGAGATCTCCCTGCCGGAGAGTCTCTTCCCCTGACCGGTGGGAACAACCAGTCCCCTTTGCTTTTTCTTCGCTCCAGGATGCAGTGGTCGAATTGCCCCTGCCGAGCACCCCGGCAACCGGATAGCCACTACCCCTGTACCACGACCAAAAGGTGGTACCTTGTGACGGAGCACTCCGCGGCTGGTCTCTTCCCTGGTGGTGCACCGAACTTCACTTTTCTTCGACGACGAGATCATCTCTACTCTTGACAAAGACCCGACGTGCATCCACCACCAGGAACAACTGCCCCCGCCGGAGCTGTCTCTCCACAAACAAGGTACCGTGTCCACCTGGCTTCCCTTTCTGCCGGATAGTGTGAGGTGTCTTAATCCTCGCCTTTCCCTTGGGTCGCCTCCAAGCTTTCTTTAACGTGTTGTTCTGAACTGGTCCAATCTTTCCATAACAATTTGCGATAAAGACTCGAAGCGCATTTCCACTGAGACACTTTCTGGGACATATCGCCTTGCCTCTCGCCGAGTGGGCCTGGCCTCTGAACTTTGTGATCTGCAGTAGACCCTGCCTTACTTGCCTTGCATTTGTCCGTAAAGTATTGGTACCAAGTTGACTTCATAACCTGCCTTATTTTTCTCTCCCGTCCTAACGAATACTAGAGTGCCATCTAGGTTAAAGCATACACCTCTGTCTGCAAATAAGTGATGGCAGTGAACCTAGACTTGTCGAACTATTGTTAGGGGGAATGATCTTTTTTTTCGTATAGTAATTGTGATTGAAGTTGTTTGCCGTATTAGTGCCAGAGTGTTTTCTATAGATGTGTTATTATAAATAAATACCTTTGTATCTTTACAACGAAGCCTTGTTCCGTATTTGCTTGTTCTACTGTGTGGATTGCCCTATTTTGTATACTCCACATACTTTCTAACTCTTCTTGAGGGAAGCCTGACTGCTCAGCCACAGCTACCAAGTGAATCTGTGTGGTGCAGACTGCTACCAAGTGGGTTTACTGCCAAACATCTGTAGTCCTAAATCTTTTGCAGTGGTCCCAGAGGGAACTGCACAGGTTTCCGCCTAACACAAGGCAACTCAGTCCAGGGTGCCTAAACCCCCTCCCACACCCCGTGTGGTACCCAGACAGAATGGCACCACTTTGGAGGGCCTCTGTGCAAAAGCCCGTCAAAAGTGGCACAAAGGGCTCAACCTTTGGTTTAGGAGTCACAGAGACGAACACAGACACCATTTTAAAAACCAAGTTATGGCAGAAAATACCAACCGATAGATTTATTTAAGATAAATAAACCGGTGGTATGTTAGAGATTAACGAGAAAAAGTATTAACCTCCAACAATGGGAAGAATCCCATAGGGCTATATTCGGGGTCGAATATAACAAGTAGTTTCCACTGCCACCAGCCAAAACCTGACGAGGGGGGACGGGACAGTGCTCCCTCGAATAACAGACCTAGGAGTAATCGAATTCCCCCTAGTAGTACGTCCACAATAGGATGGTGTGTACTAGTTCTGTTAGTAAATTTAGGTCTAGTAAAGCCAATGGTGACTTTACATGCCCGGGGAGACAGTAGTCAGTCCCCGGGTATGGAGTCTATGATGGAGGTCCGCTAGGACGCCCCAGTGCTACGGCACGGCGGGTGCGGTGTAACACACATAGAAAAACATATGAGACCCTATGGAGTAAAAGACCCCATAGCCCATAGAACACATTGGGCCTCATTACGACCCAGGCGGTAAGTTACCGCCTGGGCCGTGACTTTACCACCATGGCGTAAACTACGTTTACGCCATGGTGGTTGGCGGACTTACCGCCCCATTCCGACCTTGGCGGGGCGGTAAGTCCCCAATCCCCATTTACCCTTCCCCATTCCCATTTTTGCCCCATAGGGCATTATGGGAGTGGGGAAGGCGTTAATTACGCCACCGTAAATTACGGTGGCGTAATTAACTCCATGGTCCCTTAGCGCCATGGATTTTAACACCCGCTAAAAGCAGGTGTTAAAAGCACCATGGCGCTAGGGGACCTCGTAATTGGCGGTAAGGGGTCGGCGCAGCTAACGCTGGCGTTAACCCCTTACCGCCAGGGTCGTAATGAGGCCCATTGACATTCAAAGGAATTACACACATTCACGTCCAAGAGTGGGAGAAAAAGAGTCTCACTCTTGGCAGGATGGAAAAACAAACTCCAGAAATCCAGCAAAGCTGCTGGGGGACTCACAAGGTTAGGAAATTCAGCCTAAACAGAGAATTCTCCCTAACACTCGCCCCCCCAGACTAAGGGACAGGAGGATTTAATCCACTCCTGGATGAATCTCATACCTCTAGTCGATGGCATACATCCTAGAGAGACCATCAGCATTTTGGTGGTGACACCCTGACCTGTGCTCAATGGTGAAATCAAACCCTTGCAGCAGATCGACCATCTCAGTAGTTTTGGGTTTTCCCCTTTCATTTGCATTAACCATCTCAAGGGTTGGTGGTCAGTCTGAATGACAAAAGTAGAACCATACAAGTATGGCCTAAACTTCTTCAGAGCCCACACGATAGCAAAGCACTCTCTTTCGATTGTTGCCCACCTTGTTTCAGGATCCTTCAGCTTGCGGCTGATGAAGCAAACGGGGTTCTCCCTACCTTTACAATCCAGTTGACTGAGTACGGCACCTATCCCTACATTTGAAGTATCTGTCTGCACAATGAAAGTTTGGCGGTAATCAGGAGCTCTGAGTACTGGGGCTTGGTAAAGAGCCTTTTTCAGGTTTTCAAACGCCTGATTGCACTCCTCGTTCCATCTAACCTTTTCTAGGGAATTTGGGCGAGGAGATGACATTCAGTGGAGAAGCTATGGTCCCATAGTTCTCGATGAAATTCCTGTAATACCCAGTGAGGCCTAGGAAGGCTCTCACCTGGGTCTGAGTAGTAGGTGTTGTCCAATTTTGCACATCTTCAATTTTACCGAGCAAAGGCCTTATTTCTCCACCTCCTACCTCATGTCCAAGATAGACTACCTTACTCTGTCCAATTTGGCATTTACTCGCCTTTATGGTCAGATTGGCTCGTCCAAGAGTCTGCAAAACATCTCTCAGTTGGGTTACATGCTCTTCCCAGGAATTGCTGAACACTGCTATGTCATCCAAGTCTGCCATGCATAAGTCCTCCATCCCATTCAGAACCTGGTTTACCATCCGTTGAAATGTAGCAGGTGCATTCTTCAATCCGAAAGGCATTACCTTAAACTGGTATAAGCCAACCGGGGTAGAAAATGCAGTTTTCTCCTTGGCATGGTCTGTCAAGGCTATTTGCCAATAGCCTGACGTTAAGCCAAATGTGCTGAGGAACTTGGCTGCGCCAAGTTTGTCCACCAACTCATCTGTTCTTGGCAAAGGGTGGGCATCAGTCTTGGTGACTGCATTAAGAGCTCTATAATCCACGCAGAATCTAAGTTCTTTAGATCCGGCCTTTGGTACTAACACAACTGGGCTAGACCATGGACTAGTAGAGGGCTATATTACCCCGAGATCAAGCATCTTGCTGACCTCACCTTTGATGTGGGTTCGTACGTTTTCTGACATTCGGTATCCTCTGCTTTTGACTGGCAGAGAGTCACCAGTGAGTATGTCATGCTGGCCCCAAGGGGTCAAGCCTGGCGAAAGCGAGAACAGGGAGGCAAACTGATTCAACATAGATTTGCACTTTTCTTGTTGCTCAGGTGTCAGATTTGAAGAGAGATTTACTCCTTCAATTTTTTCATCTAAAGGTAAGCCTCTGAGGAGATCCGGAAGAGCTTCACTCTCTTCTTCTTCCTCGGATGATGCGAGAAGCAACGCTCCTACATCAGGTCTTGAGACATACGCTTTGAGTCGGTTGGTGTGGAAGACTGTCGGAGCCTCCTTGGGATTGCCCACGTCCACCAGATAGTTGACCACTCCGAGTTTACCCACAACTCTGAAGGGTCCCATCCATTTGTCTTGCAAGGCCCTCTGCCTTGTTGGGATCATAACGAGAACGAGCTGGTCTTGAGCGAACTCAACCATGTTAGCCTTTTGATCGTGCCAGTGCTTGACCAATGCTTGTCCAGCTTTCAAGTTATCGCTTGCTTCTGTCATCACGTGTGACATTCTCCTCCGGAGACCTATCACGTAATCAGTCACTCTGACTGGCTTGGGGGAAGTAGCACTCTCCAACCCCTCCTTAATCAGGGCCAATGGACCTCTGACGGGATGATCATAGAGAAGCTCAAAGGGAGAATAACCTACTCCCTCCTGAGGGACTTCTCTATAAGCAAATAGAAGGCATGGCAGTAGAAGGTCCCACTTACGTTTAAGGGGTTCCTCTAAAGCACCGATCATGCTCTTCATGGTTCGGTTGAACCGCTCTACCAACCCATTTGTTTGTGGGTGGTAAGCTGTTGAGAACTTGTAAGTAACTCCACAGGTTTTCCACATGGCTTTCATGTAGTGGGACATAAAATTTGACCCCCTGTCAGAGATTACTTCCTTAGGAAACCCGACCCTAGTAAAAATACAAAGGAGGGCCTTAGCCACAGCCGGAGCTGTAACAGTCCTCATAGGAATGGCCTCAGGATACCTAGTAGCATGGTCGACTACAACAAGTATAAACCTGTTGCCTGAGGAGGTTGGAAGATCAAGGGGACCAACAATGTCAATCCCTACTCTCTCAAATGTGACTCCCACGACTGGGAGAGGCACTAAAGGTGCCACATTCTTGGAGCCAACCTTACCAGAGGTCTGGCAGGTGTGGCAGCTCCTGCAGTGTTTTTCTACTTCGGCCCCCATCTTTGGCCAATAAAAGTAGAGGGAGAGCCTTTCCTTAGTCTTCTTGAAACTCAAGTGACCAGCCAAAGGAATCTCGTGGGCTAACTGCAAAAACTTTTCTGTTCTCCTGGGGTACTACAAGTCGTTTGTAGTCTCCAGGTGCAGACTCGGTCGGTTCACTGTAGAAGAGGGCATCTTCCCAGTGCAACCTGTATTTCCCAGGCTCTTGCCCTTCAGCCTGAGCTTCTGCCTGGTGGCGAAGACCTTCCAGAGTTGGACATTATCTCTGTCCCTTACTGAAGTCTGCCCTGCTGGGTCCACCTTCTGCCAGTAAAGACTGCAGCTCAGGATGGTCGACAGGATCCAGATCTCCAATGAGTTCTTGGCCTTCCAATAGCTCTTCGTCAGAGTCTAATTCTACCACACAGGGTTGTACCTCCCTCTCAGCCTCAGCTGGAGGTGGAGTTACGGGTGTAACTTTGGACAACCACGGGGAAGTCCTTGTTGGCTGCACTGGAATGCTGGCGGCTGGTTTCGGGGTAGAAGTCTTAGGTTTCCCTTTCGCTTCTGATTTCTTCGAGACAGCGGCTGACAATTCCAGTGGAGCAAGAGTGATTTCTTTCTTCATCATCTCCTGGAGAGTACCGCGCATGGTAATCTTTCTTGCAGTTCTGGTTAGCTCCTGTAACCCTTTACTAGGAGTTCTGGGGGTATGCGATAGAACTCCGAGAGTTTTCAAATCGTTACCCAACAGAACGCGTCGTGGTACCTCACTCTGTATGCTGACAGGGATCTTCACAGTCATGTTGTTACACTGGATGAGAACTTGTAATTGGGGAAGCATCTGCACAGGCCCTCCAGCTAACTTGGTGAGGCGTTTGGGTGCCTTAGCAAAATCCTCAGCCCGAAAAAACGATTTATCCACCACAGTTATGCTGGCCCCAGTGTCCCTAATGGCAGGAGTCTCCTGACCATTCACCTGGACACTGTCCTTATAATACTCTTTAGTATTATCGGGGATAGAATTATAGACGTCTAAATTCTGTTGTTCCCACAACCCCAGAGACACTAAAGAAATGCTGGCTGAGACTCCAATGGGTTCATCAGCTTGCAGTAGAAAGTTTCCACTTGCCATTTGGACTTCCTCCTCTGGAGCGAAGGCTAAGGAGACAAGCTGGACCCCTGAAGGTTTACCCTTACATCTGGGATCTCCTTTCACGTGGTCAGTCGAGCCACAAACAAAGCATTTACAGAATGCTTTCTGGAATGGTGGCATGTTCTGGCCCCCTTCCGATTTGGCACCAGAAGACACACTATTCTGCTGCGGTTTTCCTTGTGGCTTACCCTTCTGGTTTTGTTTGGGGCCCTCTTTGGAATTTGAGTTATTGGAATTCTCTTTTGAGTTTTTTTTAGGCTGTTTTCCCTCTTCCTTTTTCTGAGTTGCCCCAGAATCCTTATGAGTAGCCCTGTTGGCAATCCACAAGTCAGCAGCCTTAGCTAGCTTCCTGGAATCCAACTCCTTCAAATCAGCCAAGTGCTGTCTGAGCTCCGGAGAACAGGCATCATAAATAGACTCCAACATAAAAAGATTCTTCATTCCCTCATAAGTGTTCACTTTGTAACCCTTAATCCACCCCTCTAAGTTTTTCAACCCTTCACTCACCCAGGTAGCCCAAGGGGTACCATCATGCTTTTTGAGGGTTCTTAACCTCTTTAGATACTGGGAAGGGGTCTTCCCGAATCTAGCTATCAAAGCTAGTTTCACACTTTCGTAATCCTTCTTATCCGCCTCCCCCAACTCCATTACCACATCAGTCGCAACAGGGGGGAGCCTAGAGAACAACCAGGGAAGTAGATCATTCCCGGTGAGGTCCTGGAGCCCATGATTGTACTCAAACAGCTTTAACCAATCCAAAACATCCAATCTCGGTTCATACATACCGACTAATTCCTTCGGCATCCGGGGTCTTTTGGGACTGGAGCTTCTAGAGCAGGCTTGTCCAACCTTTTTGAATGTGGGGCCGAAGCATGAACATTTTGTCACCCCGAGGGCCGGCGAGCCAAAAGTCAACACCCTCACCCAAAGCAGTATATTCAAAATCGATGGTGTGTGACCTTTGACACAATTGCATCACAGGCAGTGATAGCCATGCAGTCCCAAAGATGTGTCAGGGACAGTGATCAAAGGTTAGTTTGTTGTGATTTCTTCCACCAGTTTGTGATATTCTACTGAAACGGTGGGGGCGACCGAGCGTAGCGAGGGAGATATAACGATCTAGGGAGGGTTTGGGGGGGGTTTCCCCCCCAAGATTTTTTTCCAAATATGGGGATGAAATGGTGCATTTTACAGCAGGAAAAGTGGCCAAAAAGCCATAAGTTTACAATCAGTTCTAATGGGGAACATGTACATTCCATGTCACCAACAGCAGACAAGAACATTGTAGAACACCACATTTTAATGATCAATGTGTCCTCAGTGTAAGACAGCACTGTCACTGATGTAACACATTGGCATGCTGGTTGTGGCCAAAATATGCCTCTGTAGCAACATGTCTATGCTAGTTGTTCCCAATTTAGGACAGCATTGTCCTGTACAAAGCATGATTGATGCTGCCTGAGCATGTGCAGTGTGCCCAATACATATGGCAGCTTATCTCTGTAATAAACGTTCATTACTTCTGTGGTAATGAAAGAAGCATAATCCCATTCAAAAGATAAACTGTTGAAAATTGATCATCCAAAGTTGAACCCAATTGAAGAAACGCGATGCGAGCCCAATCTAAAAGTATGAAGGACTTTTTTTATTGCATGATTAGTCACTTGTAAAGTTGCAACTTGTAAAGCATTCAGCACAGTTAAGAATAATTCTAACACTGAACATATTTTCAGTGTGACACTTGGCATTGTTTTTGCTTGCACAAATGCTCAATATCCGCTGGCACACTTGATGTGGCAATGCGGAGTATTCCAGATAGGTGTCCATCTGTCAAAAGTGATCTTGATTTTGTTTTTATGCTCTTCAATCTTGAGAAAAGCTGTTCACAGCAATACGTGCTGCCAAAAAGTGCAATGAACCGAAGTGCATGATTAGACAGATTTGGGAAAGAGTCCCATGTAATGTATTTACTATAAAATGTATGTAGGGTATGTTCAGAAAAGGCTCTCTTCAGGTCACCATTACTTTGCATGTCAATTAATTCCATTTGAAACATGTCAGGAGCATTGGTGACATTAGTACCAAACGGATCTGCAAAAATCTTCAGCTCATCACTGTGCTCCCTGAAATCTGAAAATCGTTTTTTAAATTCATTCAAAAGATTCCCAACCAGTGCCGAATACTTGTCATGGTTGATGCTGTGAGCAGATCTGGTCATCAGTACTGTGAAATGAGTAGCATTTTTTTCATTCAGCTGTTTCTGAAACAATTCCAGCTTATGAACAAAGGATTGGATGTGCTCATACAGCTTGTTCACAAACTGTTCCTTCCCTTGCAGTTTTATATTCAGGTCTGAAAGATATTTTGTTATGTCAACAAGGAATGCCAAGTCATTCAACCAGCTCGCATCTTCCAAGAAGGTGACATCTTTCCCTTTGTTCGTCATGAATGTTTTAATTTCATTAAGCAGTGACCAGAATCTGGATAGTGTGGCTGCCCTGCTAAGCCAACGAACTTGGCAAAAGTAGATCACATCATCATGGTCTGCTCCCATCTCCGCAAGAAATGCTTGGAACTGTCTATGGTTGAGCCCTTTTGCCCTTATGAAATTCACTGTAGAAACAACCTTTTCCATCACATGCTTCATCTCCAAGGCCTTTGCGCACAGTTGTTCCTGGTGAATGATGCAGTGATGCGTGATGACATTCTGGGGAACTGACTTTGCCATTAAACTGACAAATCCATTGTGTTTGCCGATCATAGCAGGGGCACCATCAGTTGTCAGACCACAGAGTTTGTCCTCTGGCAGATTGAATTTCAACAAGACACGTTTCACTTCATTGAAAATGTCTTGTCCTGTTGTTTTGCCTTTCATTGAACATAGGTCAAGTAGCTCCTCAACAATTTGGAATTCTTTGGTCACTCCTTGTACAAAGATTGCCAGTTGGGCGGTATCACTCACATCTGTGCTTTCATCCACCACCAAGCTGTAAAACTGACAGGCACCCAATCTTTTCGTCAGTGAGTCTGCAATGTTTGATGATAGGTCATCTACTCGTCTAGCAATTGTCTGATGTGAGAGACTGATTTTCTCCACCATTGCTTGTTTGTCAGGGAATGCCACAGATGTCAATATTCCCAAGCAATCTTTGACAAATTCTCCATCAGACAATGGTTTCCCTCTCCTCGCTATGGCCTCGGATATCAAGTAACTTATCTTGGTTGCTACCTCAGAGTTCTGTCTGCCAGCTTTGAAGAACGACTGTTGCCCGATCAGGGCCTGCTTCAGCGAGTTCGCCCGATCAATCCTAATCTGGCCAATCAGGTTGTCAAATTCAGTGGCATGTTTTGTAGTATAATGCCGCTTGACATTGTATTCCTTGTAGACAGCTACTTTTTCCTGGCAAATGAGACACAAGATGTTCCCCTTTTGTTCACACACAAAGAAATCCTTGGCCCAACTATCCTTGAAAACACGGCATTCAGCATCAATCTTTCTTTTCTTCTGATTCGCCATCTATTGAGAGTTGGGTAGGTTTTAGTCATATGAAAGCTACGTTGTCACAGGCCCATTACAATAAAATCAATTCAAACGTTCTTGTATTACTAAGTAATAATGTTGTGGTTTTAGTATAGGCAGAACATTGGGCCACACTGTATGGCATGATTAAAAAAGCCTCACTCATACTATTGTCCCACAAATCTATAACAATGCCTGTAGAGAAGCAGTGTTTGGCATGTGATATACAAGTCAGTGGGGGTGGGTGCGGACACAGGCTGTGGCACCCTTGTGATGATACTTAAATATGAATTAATGCAAAGGAATACTCTTATTCTCATGTGGCAGGCAGCCAGAGGGAGATAAAACACTAAAATGCCACTGAAAAAATAGTAATTACTCTGTCAGCTTTGTTCTAACGCAGATAAACTCAGAGAACAACATGTTTTATTTGTTACGGCGTGCTAGTTGCTAGAGTCTTCCAGCTTTGTAGTACTGCAAATTAAAGGCAAGGCTATTAACCAGTACACATAATGTCATTGTATAAGTGGGAAGGCGCAATTTCTTTCACAATGCTTTTTTCCCCAAAGTATATATGACCATGACCAAAGCCCATGACCCCTACTTTTGCCTTTGGCCCCTTCTTTGCCCCTCCTAAATTTGATTCCTGATGACACCACTAGATTGGCCAACTATGGCGGCTCATGAGGAGCAGGGGGCACAATTGGTGAGCTGCAACTAGATCCATTTCAGCCTATATGTCTGCTACCATAGGTGACTGGTCCAGGGGGCACCATAGGCAGTAACAGTCCACCGCCATGGCCCAGAAATAAAATAACTCGGGTCCACGTACCCCACAAACATTGAACACATTTCCTACAAGAATGGATCACCATATGTATCATTAATATCTTTGTGTATAGATCCATATTGTCAAATTACTATGAGTGGAAGCAGACGTCCAAGGGCATTTAATCAAAAGGGAAACACTGCACAGTGAAATGAAACAAAAACAAGTTCCAGAAGATACCCAGGCCAACACAGGCTGCTAGTAGGCTTCTGTACACCTGTCATCTCCCTGAGGCGCTGCATGTGTCTGTTTCTGAGGGCTTGCTCTCTGGCACTGGGTGGTACAATGTCCACCTTTGTGCAGTCCATGAACCAATTACTCAAGACTACCATATCACGGAAATTACCAACTTCACCCACTGATTTGGTATGTGAACATTGCATGATTTGATCACTATCCTTGATGATACCCAGAAGGTGCATGATGGTGCCATAATGCATGTTCCATCAAGGTGTCCCACATCATGATAACGGAGCAATGGAAAACGGCGGATAGCACAGGGGCAACCTGCTGGTCTTGGAAGCAAGGCCACGCAGAGCAACAGAGGTTTAAATCCCAGATCCGCACTTAGAAACCGAAGTCATGTATTACATTTAGCTTATAAAAAAACAATTAAATAAAATGCTACCATATGGAAATATGTCAGGTTGAATTGGACATGTTGGCTCAAGATTGTCCCAACTCACAAAACACATGTGACACTAAGTGGAACACTGCAACTACAAGAGTGAATATTTATCCCAATTCATATATGTTTGGGGACTTAAGGCTTCACCCTAAGGTACCCTGGCTAGTCCAGACATGGACATGGCCCAACCAACATTGCGGAAATAAATAAATTAATCGGGTCCACGGACCCGACAAACATTGAATAAATTAATAAATAAACTGGCCCGTGGCCTGTTACTGCCTTACAGGGGGCACCAGAGGCAGTAACATTCCCCCACCACGGCACATAATTCGGGTCCAAGGACCCGACAAACATTGTGCTGCCTAAAATGCACTGGGCCTGTAACTGCCTCTGGTGCCCCTTGTAAGGGGCACCAGAGGCAGTCACAGTGCTCTGTTGCCACGGCCCACATTATTTATTAATTTAGTCAATGTTTGTCGGGTCCGTGGACCCGATTAATTAATTTATTTCCGCAATGTTGGTTGGGCTCAACATTGCGGAAATAAATTAATCGGGTCCACGGACCCGACAAATGTTTAACAAATAAATAAATAAACGGGGCCGTGGCGTACCCAAAAAAAAAAAAAAAAAAGAAAACTGAAAGAAAACTTACCAAGCCTTGCTTGGTCACCATTTTAATGCTGGGCTGGACTGGGCTGGGCTGGGCTTGGCTGGGCTGGGCTGGGCAGGGCAGGAAAAGAAGTGTGAAGGTGGTGCCGGCACGGTATACCTTACCTTCACTCCGCCCATAAACATGACGTATGTGATTTCCATTGGCTGAGAAACAGCCAATGGAAATACTGTGACCATGCAAGGTTTTCTTTTTTTTTTAATATGACGTACCTTGCATGGCAACAGTATTTCCATTGGCTGTTTCTCAGCCAATGGAAATCACAACCCATGCCGGCTTGTTTGTTTGTATTTCCTTTGTTTGTTTGTTCAGCCTCGCGGGCCACATGAAATGGCTCGGAGGGCCGCATTGTGGCCCGCGGGCCGTAGGTTGGACAACCTTGTTCTAAGGAACCAGAGGAGAGAGAAGCATTTTCCACAGACAACTTTTTCATCTCTAACTCGTGATTAAGTTCTATTTCTCTGAGTCTTAACTCAGCTTGCTTCTGCTCAACCTGGGCATTCATCCGTCTGAACTCGAGCTCTTGGTTTCTTTCAGATTGAGCCAAGAACTGTTTGTATTCTAATTCGAGCTTCATTTTTTCAAGTTCAAAATAAGCACGGTTACATGTGGGACCTGATATGGGTCCCGTAGGTACAGTAGGTAAGGCAGACAGAGGCTCAGAGTGGCTAACTTCATTAGGTTCACTTTCCTCTTCTGACTCATTATTAAGACTTTGATTCAGATCAATACCATTACTGTTTTCTACATTCGCTGGAGAAGTTGGTTCCTCTGAACCATTACCCAAGCTTTGGTTTTCCAGCAATCTCGATATCAGTTCCACTTTCTTGCCTTTTACAGAAAGATTTTCTTGTCTACAGAGGGCTCGTAAACTCTCAGTATTTTCACCTGACAAGGATTCTTGACTGTAAACTTCCATAGTAGACATGTTTTTGAAAGTTGCTTTTTAGTGCTAAGCTTTGTGGTTAGTTATCCTAAAGTGTTGAAAAGCACTCTAAACTGTATACTCGATACAAATCCCACCGCTGTACACCAGTGTTAGGCGGAAACCTGTGCAGTTCCCTCTGGGACCACTGCAAAAGATTTAGGACTACAGGTGTTTGGCAGTAAACCCACTTGGTAGCAGTCTGTACCACACAGATTCACATGGTAGCTGTGGCTGAGCAGTCAGACTTCCCTCAAGAAGAGTTAGGCAGTATGTGGAGTATACAAAATAGGGCAATTTACACAGTAGAACAAGCAAACACGGAACAAGGCTTCGGTGTAAAGATATATAGTTATTTATTTATAAAACACATCTATGAGAAACACTCGGGCACTAATACGGTAAACACTTCAAGCACAATTACTATAAGAAAAATCAATCCCCCTAACAATAGTTCGACAAGTCTAGGCACCACTTATTTGCAGACAGAGGTGAATGCTTTAACCTAGATGGCACTCTAGTATTCGTTAGGACGGGAGATAAAGGCAGGGTAAGAAATCAACTCGGTACCAACACTTTTACGAACAAATGCAAGGCAAGTAAGGCAGGGTTCACTGTGGATCGCAAAGTTCAGAGGCCAGGCCCACTCGGAGAGAGGCGAGGCGATATGTACCAGAAAGTATCACAGTGGAAATGCACTTCGAGTCTTTGTCGCAAATTGTTATAGAAAGATTGGACCAGTTCAGAACAGAGAGATGAGAACGCTTGGAGGCGACCCAATGGAGAGGCGAGGATTCAGACACCTCACGCTAACCGACACAAGGGAAGCCAGGCGGACACGGTACCTTGTTTGTGGAGAGACAGCTCCGGCGGGGGCAGTTGTTCCTGGTGGTGGATGCACGTCGGGTCTTTGCCAAGAGAAGAGATGATCTCGTCGTCGAAGAAAAGTGGAAGATCGTTGCACCACCAGGGAAGAGACCAGCCGTGGAGTGCTCCGTCACAAGGCACCACCTTTTGGTCGCGGTACAGGGGAAGTGGCTATCCGGTTGCTGGGGTGCTCTGCACGGGCAATTCAACCACTCCGTCCTGGAATGAAGAAAAATCAAAGGGAACTGGTTGTTCCCACCAGTCAGGGGAAGAGACTCTCTGGCGGGGAGATCTCCTCTGTCGTCGGGAAGTGGTGAGTCGGTTCAGCAGGGCTCCACCGGAGGTGACATCGTTGCAGGTCGGCTCAGCTTTAAACTCGTCGGACTCTTAGGTCCTGTGGCGACTTCTGAAGATCCAGTCCCAAAAGCCCTGCTTTTATGCAGCAAACCCCCATTCATTCAGCCTAGCTGTCACTCAAAACACGCTAAGTGGTGAGCGGGGTGGCTCACCACTTGGGCCAATCACACCAGAGTGCGACTTGAGTTGGCAAGGCAACTCAGTCCAGGATGCCTAAACCCCCTCCCACACCCCGTGTGGTACCCAGACAGAATGGCACCACTTTGGAGGGCCTCTGTGCAGAAGCCCGCCAAAAGTGGAACAAAGGGCTCAACCTTTGGTTTAGGAGTCACAGAGACGAACACAGATGCCATTTTAAAAACCGAGTTCTGGCAGAAAATACCAACCGATAGATTTATTTAAGATAAATAAACCGTTGGTATGTTAGAGATTAACGAGTAAAAGTATTAACCTCCAACAATGGGAAGAATCCCATAGGGCTATATTCGGGGTCGAATATAACAAGTAGTTTCCACTGCCACCAGCCAAAACTCGACGAGGGGGGACGGGACAGTGCCCCCTCGAACAACAGACCCAGGGGTAATCGAATTACCCCTACCAGTACGTCCACAATAGGATGGTTTGTACTAGTTCTGTTAGTAAATTTAGGTCTAGTAAAGCCAATGGTGACTTTACATGCCCTGGGAGACAGTAGTCAGTCCCAGGGTATGGAGTCTATGGTGGGGATCCTCTAGGACACCCCAGTGTTACGGCATGGAGGGTGCGGTGTAACACACATAGAAAAACATATGAGACCCTGTGGAGTAAAAGACCCCATAGCCCATACAATACGTTGACATTCAAAGGAATTACACACATTCATGTCCAAGAGTGGGAGAAAGAGTCTCACTCTTGGCAGGATGGAAAAACAAACTCCAGAAATCCAGCAAAGCTGCTGGGGGACTCACTAGGTTAGGAAATTCAGCCTAAACAGAGAATTCTCCCTAACAGCCTGCCACAATGTGGGTTTTCACAGTCATGTGTTGCCATTGTGTGGGTCTGACGGACTTGTACTCAAGCGCATACTGCTTATTTGTTATCTATCATGTAATGGGTATTTCAATTTTGAATGGATGTAAAGCTTGGTTGGGTGTTTGGACTGAGGTGGCGTGGGGTGTGACTTGGGTGGGCATAGGAGCCTGGGATCTGGATTGTGATGGCTTGTTGGCTGGGGGACATGTGTGGGGGCCTGCTGGCAGGTGCCTCGCACTGCTGGGGGGTGGGGGTGCTGGGAGACATGAGTTGGACATGATTGAGGGCCTGGTAGAGGGTGCCCCTGAATGCTGGGGTGTGTGGGTGCAGGGGGACATGAGTGGGGGCCTGGTGGAGGGTGCCCTGCACTGCTGGGGGGTGGGGGGGCTGGGACGACATGAGTTGGACATGAGTGGGGGCCTGGTGGAGGGTGCCCTGCACTGATGGGGGTGGGAGTGCAGGGGGACATGAGTGGGGGCCTGGTGGAGGGTGCCCTGCACTGCTGAGGGGTGGGGGTGCAGGGGGACATGAGTGGGGGCCTGGTGGAGGGTGCCCTGCACTGCTGGCGGGTGGGAGTGCAGGGGGACATGAGTGGGGGCCTGGTGGAGGGTGCCCCTGGCTGCTGGGGGGTGGGGGTGCAGGGGGACATGAGTGGGGGCCTGGTGGAGGGTGCCCTGCACTGCTGGGGGGTGGGGGTGCTGGGAGACATGAGTTGGACATGAGTGGGGCCTGGTGGAGGGTGCCCCTGACTGCTGGGGGGTGTGGGTGCAGGGGGACATGAGTGGGGGCCTGGTGGAGGGTGCCCTGCACTGCTGGGGGGTGGGAGTGCAGGGGGACATGAGTGGGGGCCTGGTGGAGGGTGCCCTGCACTGCTGGGGGGTGGGAGTGCAGGTGGACATGAGTGGGGGCCTGGTGGAGGGTGCCCCTGGCTGCTGGGGGGTGGGGGTGAAGGGGGACATGAGTGGGGGCCTGGTGGAGGGTGCCCTGCACTGCTGGGGGGTGGGGGTGCTGGGAGACATGAGTGGGGGCCTGGTGGAGGATGCCCTGCACTGCTGGGGGGTGGGGGTGCTGGGAGACATGAGTTGGACATGAGTGGGGTCCTGGTGGAGGGTGCCCTGCACTGCTGGGGCGTGGGGGTGCTGGGAGACATGAGTAGGACATGAGTGGTGGCCTGGTGGAGGGTGCCCTACAGTGCTGGTGGGTGGGGCTGCAGGGGGACATGAGTTGGACATGAGAAGGGGCATGGTGGAGGGTGCCCTGCACTGCTGGGGGATGGGGGTGCTGAGAGACATGAGTTGGACATGAGTGGGGGCCTGGTGGAGGGTGCCCTGCACTGCTGGGGGGTGGGGGTGCTGGGAGACATGAGTTGGACATGAGTGGGGGCCTGGTGGAGGGTGCCCTGCACTGCTGGGGGGTGGGAGTGCAGGGGGACATGAGTGGGGGCCTGGTGGAGAGTGCCCTGCACTGCTGGGGGTGGGAGTGCAGGGGGACATGAGTGGGGGCCTGGTGGAGGGTGCCCCTGGATGCTGGGGGGTGGGGGTGCAGGGGGACATGAGTGGGGGCCTCGTGGAGGGTGCCCTGCACTGCTGGGGGGGTGGGGTTGCAGGGGGACATGAGTTGGACATGAGTGGGGGCCTGGTGGAGGGTGCTCCTGACTGCTGGGGGGTGTGGGTGCTGGGAGACATGAGTTGGACATGAATGGGGGCCTGGTGGAGGGTGCCCCTGACTGCTGGGGGGTGGGGGTGCTGGGAGACATGATTTGGACATGAGTGGGGTCCTGGTGGAGGGTGCCCCTGACTGCTGGGGGGTGTGGGTGCTGGGAGACATGAGTTGGACATGAGTGGGGGTCTGGTGGAGGGTGCCCCTGACTGCTGGGGGTTGGGGGTGCAGGGGGACATGCGTTGGTGGGCAGTAGTGCAAGCTGACATGTGGGTTGGCTGGGGGGCATGTGCATGGTGGATGGGCTGCCTGCGGGACATGTGCAGGGTAGTCCCCTGTGGTGTGGGCCGCCTGCAGGGGCCGTGGAGGGTGTAGAGGGAACACCTGGGAGGATCCACACGGGCAATTCACGTGTAGTGCTCCCCGCGCACCCCTGGAATACACGTACCCTGATGGAATCGCGTGTGATACTTCCCGCCCACCCCTGAAATACACATACCCTGCTGCTTTTGCATGTGATACTTCCCGCGCACCCCTGGAATACACGTACCCTGCTGCTTTTGCGTGTGATACTTCTCGCGCACCCACGGAATACACGTATCCTGATGGAATCGCGTGTGATACTTCCCGCGCACCCCTGAAATGCACGTACCCTGCTGCTTTTGTGTGTGATACTTCCCGCGCACCCCTGGAATACACGTACCCTGCTGCTTTTGCGTGTGATACTTCCCGCGCACCCCTGGAATACACGTACCCTGCTGCTTTTGCGCATGTTACTTCCCGCGCACCCCTGATGTACACGTACCCAGGACAATCGCGTGTGAAACTTCCCTAGAACCACTGAAATACACGTTCCCCACTTGGCGTTTGCTGTTTGGCAGCCATGTGAACTGGTCCAGGGTTAGTGCAGCCCTTTGCGATGATTTTGGAATTTTGAAGGCTTTTCCTTGCGCGAGGGCGTTCTTGGGGGCGTAACTGGCGCTGCTGCAGGGTCGCTGCGCCACTCTGCGCCACGGCTGGTTTTGGAGCCTAAAATCCATGAATTCCGCTGTGCGATGAAAAGGATTTTATCGCACGCGGCTGGCGCAGTGTATTGCACGGGGACACTGTGCGCCAGCCGCGTGCGCCAATTTTGTGCAAATTTCTATGAATTACCCTGCAAGCGTTAAGGAGCAAGAAGATTGGCAGGAATACCAATACGAAGCAGTGCAGTAGTCCAGTATAGAAAGAATTGGAGAAAAAGTAAGACGTTTCGCAGCATAGAAAGGTATGAGAGAACACATGTTGCATATATTAAAAGCTGAAAGTGACAGGACCGGGCAATGAAAGAAATATAATAGGCAAAATAAAGATCAGAGTCAAATACAAGTCCTAAATTGCAAGCAGACGTAGAGAGGGAGCTAGAGGAAGGGGGGAAAAGAGATTGAAGGAGAAAGAGAGGAAGAAATAGTAGAGGATGGAAAGAACAGCATTTCTGTTTCGGACAAAATAAGGTGTAGGAACTCTGATTGTACCGAGGATTGAACTGACAGTTGACAAGCAGAGCCATTACAACAAATAGCCTCAGAAAAGACGAGAATGAGAGAAACATCTGGGTGTCAGGATAGAAGTGATAAAAGAGAACAAAGGGTTTAATGATGTAAGTAAGCAAGGAGGCAGAATAGTGGGAGAAAAGGAGCGACCCCAGTACAGAGCCTTCAGGGAGGCCATGTGGATGAGAAACAGGAAGTGAGAGCTGACCAGCCCACGAAACCAAGAAATAACGATCAGCAAGATACGAACAGAACCATTTTAAAGCACAGCCTGCTGATGTGGCAGGATTGTTCTGCTATGGCATACTACATTATGCACTCTCATACTTTTATGCTTCAGATCCTCCATTTTGTCTTTGCCTGAGGCCTCCCTCTGAACTCAGCCCCTCTGACATGACCACACCCCACCTGGAGCAGATGAGACCAAGACACTGTAACAAGGCAAAGGGACATGCCAGACCTTCTGTTCAGTTTGCCCTCTACAAGTATGGCATTAGTACCAGACATAGTAGATAACAGTATGGTTTCTGCGAATGCCACTTATCCATATTGCAACACAATGTGCCCACAAGGCTTTGTGAAAAGGTTACAAGTGAGATTATGACAGCTATTGCCAAATGTCCTGCCAAGTACCTCCCACCATTGTGAAAATGTTATAGTATGTTAGCAGGCGCTACAAGCGCCCATCTCTTCTTATGACCACCATGAGGAGAGGCCAACCCGGATGCTACGATCATCACAAGGTAAGCCCAGGGGGCTCCAACGAATCCATTTCTGTGAATTTCTATGTGCAGCAACAACAAACGAAAAACTGCATTGCAGATCATATCTGTGCATTTATTTCACTTTCCTGCGCCTAACATTGTGTGTCTGGCTGGTGCTTGGCTAAACAATTTACTTTGCCCACTTTTGGGGCTTCCTTTTGAAATTGCACACACCCCACAATATGGCCGCCACCTCTGCAGCACCAACAGAAACTGGAGTGTCTGCCTCACTTTGTATGGTGTGTCTTCCTTGATTGGGCCACGCTTGCTTCCTTAGCCAATCGCCTTGGCAGCAGGCTAGAGGCCGGCCTACCACACAAGGCCCACACTAAAGTCTCCTGTCTGAGTGTGTCCTTCATTCCTCTCTTGCTTCCTGCAGGCGCTACAAGTGCCTATCTCCCCTCATGGCCACCACGAGGAGAGGCCACCCCGGAAGCCACGATCATTGCAAGGCAAGCCCAGGGGCCTCCATCTAATCAATTTCTGCAAGTTCTGTGTGCAGCAACGATGAACGAGAAAACTGCATTGCAGATCATATCTGTGAATTTATTTCACTTTCCTGCACCTAACATTGTGCGTCTGGCTGGCGCTTGGCTAAACCCTCTACTTTGCCTAGGGCTTCCTTTTGCAATTGCACACACTCCACAATAGGGCCGCCACCTTTGCAGCACCAACAGACACTGGAGTATCTGCCTCACATCGTCCAGTGCGTCTTCCTTGATTGGGCCACGATTTCTTCCTCAGGGAATTGGCTAGCTGGCAGGCTGGAAGCCAGCCCACCACTCAAGGCTGACACTAAAGGCTCCTGTCTGAGCCTGTCCAAACAAGCGTGATGGAGCATCAATCATAGCCCCTGTCTCTCCTTCACTGGAAGCCCAGGCTGTATCCACCGGCACCAGTAAGTCACACTTGTCTCACACACCCACTCTGATGTCCAACACTTGCCCCCTACCCCACCGCAACACCCACGATAACCATCTCCCCCAAGCTCCTGTCCGCTTATGCTCACTCTGAGCCATTTTACATCGAACCCAGATTCGCATTTCAATTTGCATCTACATGTGATGACGCGATCTCCCTTACTAATTTGCCTTTATTCATATTGAAAAACCTGCATTGGATGTGCCTTTAGCAAACTGCATTTAGACATGTTAAAAACCCGCATTTGATGTGCCTTTATCAAACTGCATTTACACGTGTTGAAATACCTGCATTTTGCTCCCTTCACGGAGGAGGAGGAAGGTAGGGCTATTAACATGTTGGCTGGGAATAAATCGCCAGGCTCAGACGGCTGGGAAACAAATACTACAAAACCTTCCAGCCAATATTGCTGGGCCCACTTACCAGACTCTTTCATCTCATAACCTGACAAGGACCCCACTCTGTGCTCCAGCTACCGGCCCATATCACTACTTAATTGCCACGCCAAACTGTACTCAAAATTTTTGGCGCTTAGGCTGATGCAGTAACTTCCCAAAATTATCCATACGGATCAAGCGGGATTAATTGCGGGTAGGTATATTCATAACAACACCCACAGGGAGGTGAATGTAATAGAGTGGGGGAAATGGACAGAGCAGAAATTCTCGGTGGTGGCACTTGAGGCCTCACACGCCTTTGAGAGTAAAGACTGGCTTTATCTCGGCCTGACGCTGGCTCATTTGGGGTGTTGCAAAACTCTTACTCGTATGATTCTGGTGAATTCTCAGACCCCCTCCATGAAACTACAGATAAATGGGAAATATTCAGACCCCATGCCGATGCGAAGGGGCACAAGCAAGACAGGGATGCCCCCTTTCCCTATTGGTATTCGCTATGGCCCTGGAGCCTCTGGTGCACATTATATGAGTGAACCCAGGAATAAAAGTCATGGTGAGAGGACGGACGGAACACAAAGCGGCATTATATGCGCATAATGTTCTGTTGTTTTTGAGGGACACAGGGGAATCCCTGCCAAATGCTCTGGAGCTCTTGGGAAACTGCGCTGGTCTCGGGGTTCTGGATTAATTTCACGAAGTCCAAGGAATTAAATGTCTCAGAGAATGTGAGTAGGGGGTAGTGGGGGCTGGGGGCCCTCTGAAATGGGAAAAGGAACATTTGGAGTACTTGGGGTAAAATTAACGCCTATGCGGGAAGGAAATTATGAGGCTAATGTCCCGGCTCTCCTTAAAAGCTTTAGGGAAGATTTAAAAAGGTGGGACATGCAGGAATTGTCTTGGTTCGCAAGAATCATAGCAGTCAAGATGACACTCCTACCCAGATTATTCTATGGGATGTCTGCACTACCATTGTGGATCCCACCCAAACTTTTATTGAGGCTGCAGAGTGAGATACCACGATTCATTTGGGAGGGGGGGGGGGCAAGGGTAGCTAAAAAGATCTTGTTCAGAGTCATCCCAGGTATGCAGGGACTGGGAGTCCTGGAGATGTCTCGATATCACATGGCCCCCCAGCTGGTACCCATGTTGCATTGGGCCTCAGGGGGGGTGGGAAGGGGGCTGCAAGTTGGAACAGCAAGCAACAACCATTCCCTTGGGCTGCTTGGGTTTTTTGAATGCCAAAGTAAGAAGGGCTCGGGGCGCCTTGCTAACTTCCACAAAAACCACACTCAGGCACTGGGGCAAGACGATGGGAGTGAGGAGGCTCAGCCCAGGGAAGGCCCCTCTCACTCCAGTGGGACATAATGTTGAGTTTACTCCAGGCCTCTCGGCAAAATGGGAGAGTGGAGAACTCTACCTCTGAAGGACTTCTTTCACAAAGAGACCCCTATGCAATTTGAGACCTGAAAAGCTAGATTCAATCTTCCTGAAAGTGAAAGGTAGTGATGATGTGGTGGGTACGCATGTGGAATATTATGGCAATGGAAAAGGTCTATGTGTTAGCGATGAACAAATGGGTTTGGTGCACTATACAAATAAATAAATAAATAGATGTGCTTTTATAGAACTGCATTTAGATGTGCCTCTACTAATTGATCTTGTATGCACTGACATTTCCACTAGGGCCCTATAAAAACTCCAATTTAACACACAATCACAAGCCTTACCCACAGTGCACTGACATGCTCTCTGTCATCTCCTCCGAGCCTTCTCAGCCTCTGACCTCCACATTAATGTCCACCCTATGCAAATTGCTGAGCACACGGCTGCCTGATTCTGATAAACGCATGCAACCCCTACAGAAGGACTCACCTGGGAGTCACCGGACTATGTTGCCCTCCACCATAGGCCCACACACTAGTCCCGGCCTCACCCCTGTCTGGTCCGACCAAGTCACGGGCACCCTGCAGCCAAATACCTACCATACCAACCTTCCACTGCATGCCACCTCCAATTACAAACACACCCTCAGCCTAAGAATGTCAAACAACCTCCCTGGCTCACATGACATGCCACCATTGCTCTTCCTGCCTAAGGCACTCAACATCACCTCTATCCCACAAGATACGGGACAAAAGCCAACCTCAAGCCAGAGCCAACCATGTCCACTAGACAATCGGAGTAGAAGACTAGTGTCACACCTAACCATATGCAGGCAACACCTGCAAACAACAACCCCACCAACCACTTGGAGGAACACACACCTCAACTCAAGAGCCACCACCCCCGGCATCATAACGCTGCAATATCCCCTCCCAACCAAATACTGCAAAAACAATGCAAAGACAACACTCGCCCTTCATGCCGACATCCTCAAGTGGGATGCTGCCACACACTACACTCATGCCTCACCCATGACAGCTTCCCTAGCCAATATCCATACTAACACCATGCTAGACACCTTCTTCCCGTACTAGCCCAAATCACACTGCTAGCAAGATTATCACCACTCCTGACACAAAAGTGATCTCTATAACACACCTCACTGGATCACTCATCAATGCCAGATCCCTCTTAGACCATTCCCTCGACATATCTAACCTCATTACCACCAACAAACCTGACTTTCTAGCTATCACAGATACATGGCTGCATCCAGCTGCTGGCCCCTCTCTCTCCCAAGCCATCCAGGATGGTTATCATCAGGAATAACAGACCGGTAGTAAAAGGAGGCGGAGTAGCTTTCATTGCTGACAAACTCCTAACGATCTGAGAAATCCAGAACCAAACCATCAGCTCTGGCGAGCTGCTCTCGGTCAAAATCACCTCATCAGCTTCAGCCACCCATGTTATCCACCTAACTTACAGACCTCCAGGCCCTCTGCTCGCCTACAAAGAAGACCTCATGCAACTCCTCGCCACCAACACAACGCCTTCCTCCAAAATCATTTTTCTGGGGGATGTCAACCCAGGTCTAAATGACCTTTCCGATTCCCACTCACTCACCCTAGCCATCACTATTGAATCCCTAGGCTTCTCTGACGTGATTTCAAGTGCCACCCATGATAAAGGCTGCACTCTAGATTTGATAGCAAACCTCAACTGCAACACCAACATCCTAACCAACTATCCCTGTCCCTGGTCAGACCACAATGTTATCTTCAATATTACTGAGGCAGCTTAGCCTGAGGTTTCATCCCAACCAGCACAATCCTCCCTCTCAAGAAACTCATGGAACATATATCCAGCCAACATACTCCCGCTACTGTTACCTCTAACAGCTCACACACATACGCAAACACAGACCCCACCACCATGGTCAAGCTATACACCCAAACCTTCCTCAAAGCCATACAACAAAGTAGAACCGCTGAGCATCCGCAAGCCCAAACCAAGTGCCCACCTTAATTCATGGTTTAACCCAGTCTTAAACACATACGCTCCTCGGAAAAGAACAGCAGAAACTGCCTAGATGAAAACTCCCTTATATGCGAAGAAACAGAATTTCACTGCAGTATCCAAAGAATACAAACAAGCTATTCTACAAACCAAAAACACCACATGCAACATGAGAATTGAAGAAGCAAGCTCAGGCACACAAGAGCTATTTGTTATCTTACTTGAGCTTGAAACACCAGCTCCCCCACCTGACAACACCATCAAAGACCTTAGTTGGTGCACGAACATCCAAAATGCACTCCTTGACAACATTTCCTTACTACAAACCAAAATTACTGCAACAAAAAAAACTCCCGACATCTGACCAGCCCCAGGACCAGCAGCCCCCCACCCCTCCTTCAATCCACCAGTTTGAATTTACCCTGATCTCAACCATTGAAACTACCAAGATCATTAAAGGACTGAAACCTTAAAAATGCCAAGGAGACATTTGCCCGGCCACCTTCATAAATGATTGTGCCTTGTGCCGAAGAGCGCACCCACCCTCTTCATCACAACACTAATCAATAATTCTTTCTCAACCGCCAATTTCCCAGAGAAGCTAAATGAAGCCTGGGTACTCCCCCTCCACAAGAAGCCCACACTCGACACCAACATCCCAACCAACTACTGTCCCATCATGACCATAAACATCCTCATCAAAATACTGAACAGAGCAGCCTGTATGAAAATTTAAAACCGTCTCAAAACCCACAATCTCCTCGGCATCTGCCAATCAGGCTTCCGCCCCAGCCACAGAATGAAATCCGCCCTCCTTGACTAAAAAATCCAGATGGATGAAATCAAAGGCAATGGCAATATGGCCATCCTCCACCAACTGGACCTTTCAGCAGCCTTTGATCTAGTAAATCATAAAATCCTATGCCAACACCTCTCCTCAGCTGCCCATTTCTCACCCAAACCCATAGCCCCAATAAAGTCCTTCCTCTCTAACAGCACAATGAGAATGTTCTCCTCCTCAGTGGCAGCCTAGCCTTCCCCAGTCACCTGCGGAGTGCCACAAGCCTCATGCATCTCACTGTCCCTATACGATACTTTCACCAAACCCCTCTTCAACCTCCTCTATGTACTGGATTTCACTTACACTAATTATGCGGCCGATTCGCAAATCCTCCTACCCTTTCCTGGAAACTACAACACTGACTCCAATGCACTAAGCAAACTATACCATACCATTAAGGCCTGGATGGCACAACACAGACTCTGTCTAAATGGCGAGAAGAATGATCTCCTCATAATGGGCACACAATCTTGGCTAAACACACTCAATAACTCATGCAAATCCTTCTCTGTCGACGGGAACACCATCACAGTCGACAAAGAGGTAAAGACCATGGGAGTATACCTGGACTCCATTCTATCGCTAACCAGACAGGTAAACGCTATCACAACATCAGCAGCCTATATTGTGAAACTGATCAATGCCTGCAGGCCATTCCTATCCACTGAGAGTTACATCACATTCGCTAGAGCCCTTGTACTATCCAGGATTGATTACTGCAACTCCCTCTTTGCAGGCACCAATGTCTGCAACATAAAAACACTCCATGTCATTCAGAATAACGTCGTTAAGAGCAGCTTTAAACATCCCCAAAAGAGAACATATTTCATCAGCCAGACGTAACATCCACTGGCTCCCAGTCCAAGAATTCATAAAATTAAAAATGCTACAATTGACCCACAAATGCATCTCAAACACAGCCCATACCTATTCAGAAAAATCTCCAAAACACAATCCGCTGGACCTACGTGAGATGCCTACTCGCATCTACTTGCCATCTCGAGACGCAGGCAACAAAAAGCAGGGGGAAGCAGCTCCCCAGTTATCACGGTTAAAGTTTGGAATGCCCTGCCTCTAGCCTTAAGATCTGACGACTCCTTCTGGTCCTTCCACGTAGCAGAACCCACTAACCCTTTGCATCACCTACTCCACCCAAACCTGAGCAGAAATGTAGCTCTGGACAACCTGCATGTACCACCTACGCTGATACCTATTGTAACCACCACCTTCAAACTAATGTACTACCTTTTGAATGTAACCTTGCTGTAACATACGTGTACCCTTCATCGCCTTCATGTAACCAGTGCCCAGATGCATCTGGGTTCAGTGCGCTTTACAAATGTCCAAATAAATAAGGGATTGCTTATGGTATAACCTGCGCTCTACAGACCATCCCTTGAGAGCTCCGAGTGCTGACTGCCCACCACTTGTCCTTCTGTATTTTCCTGCTTCTCTGCTGATCATTTCTCTGTATGCTGTTTATTTTTAATCTAATACAAGACGCTTCTTTTTATCCATCAGTCCAGTGTCTTGTTTCCTTATTGCTGCAAACTGAGGCTGATGTGGAGGTGACCCTTGGGAAGGGCCCAACCTTGGCCACCACATTATTATACCAAAAGAGGAGAGAGAGGACAATACAAGAGAGTGATCCATGGTGGCTAAAGTCACAGAAAGATTCAGTAGAATAAGAATGGAAGATAATTTAGAATGATATAAGCAGATAGGAGATATATGAGAGCTTGAAATGAAAATAACATGAATTGAAATGAATGTCATATTCAATGTAATGAATATGACACCCATTGAAATGAATATAAAATAGGTTGAAATGAATATAACACGCATTAAACAAAATATAACATAGATTGAAATGAATGTTATATGCATTGAAATGAATATAACATGCATTGAAATAATTACAATGTGGGGTGAAATAAATGTACACTGGAATGAAATTAAAGTTACCTGCATTGAAATTAATATGACACACACTGAAATTGGTATAACATGGGTTGACATGAATATAGTGTGCATTACTGTTAAGATTACAAGTATTTAAATTAATATAACACAAATTGAAATGAAGGCATCATGCATTGAAATAAACATAACACCCCTTGAAATTAACATAACTGATATAAAGGATGCTCTGTGATACTCTGGTTAGGTTAGTCACAAGTTCTGTTATTGTTGTTACAACAGCATTCCTTAGGTTGCTTAATAGGAACCCAAGGGCCGCCCCCCCGCAAAGCTTACATCACTCCAACTGCCTGGGGTGGAGACTTTTCACATAAACATTCCCAAAACACAACTTCAACATTCCAAACTCACAGTATTCTCCCTGACCTCACACATTCTGAAGGCACACTCCTAAATGCCCCCACCAGAAAAAATACAACCTGCTAGGGAAGAAGACCCAAGAAACTCTTGCAAGGATAACTTTTATTTCTACAAAAAGTAGGTGTGCCAGCAAAGATCTCTGCTGCCTAGAACGTTTTGGGGAAAAGAGGTGCAACCAGAAGCTTAAAAGTGGGCACAGCATAATTTGTATACAGTAAAAACCTGCGCGGCTTGGTTGGTGCAACCCTATATTTTGGCAGCCTAGGTCATAGGGGATGCTAATCCGTTGGTCTCAGCCCATTCCATCTGTATTCCATCACGTGGGGTCTGCTGGGCTTATCGTCTCTAGGGAACAAAGGTTGCAGAAACTATTGTTTGCTATTGCTAACAATGCTGCTCTATCATTATACAGTGATCCTGGCATGTGCGATGACTGGCACAGAGAGAGTCTTCAGGTTACACTGACACACACACACACACACCCACACAAATTTGACTCATCCTGATCACCTCTCTGGGCCTCCAAGGCTTCTACCCTTGCTTTGGAACTTTAATGTATCACTCCCTGTACTTTGCATCATGCTTTGTGGAATAAAGATGGGACAACCATACTCTTAGATCGTTTATGGTAGATTGGTTTATTGGTCGGTGGTCTGGGGTCGACTGGCATCTTGGAATTCTGGCCTTGCAGGGCATTTTCTTTCTTAGAGCAACATGATATGATATGATGTGGCATTTATAACGCGCCTGTACACAAGTGTTTCTAGGTGTGACAAGACAAGGAGGGGAAAACGAAGGGAAGACAACATAACGATCTTGCTAGGCCTTGTACCTTTGAGATCACACAAGTGCGGGGAAGAGGGAAAGGGAAAAGTGCCAGAGGGTGCAGCCAGCCAGTGGCTTATAGTGCAGAGAGAAGGGACTGTAGGGTTGCAGATGTAGACCCTTTAGTGCTGGGGAGCCCGGAAGCAGTGCAAGGGCAACTGGACCTGCATACTGGCAAAACTTCAAGAACAAAGTGCAATTTCTGTGAAAGTTAGCAGCAGTGTGGGCCTCTCTCATCTGTGCTTGGGCCTGTCCAAATGTCCCCTTCCAGCTTGCGCCCTTTGTTTAGCACACTGAACACTACTTGGCCATGCAGGCCTGATAATTTCACCATGGCTACAAAAATGGCTTCTATTTATATGTGCGCCCTATGTCTAAATCACACATAATATTATGATCATGTGGGTACTTTTGGGATGCACCGCTTGCCCCTGGGCCATTTAAGATCTCTCAAGGGGGCTCCCCTCACCATAAAGCACATAGGGGGTGGGATAGGTTAATTCCCTTTACAACAATTCCATACATCCATTTGAACACTTCACAACACATCTCCTTACCTTACCTGGCATACACCATCAAAGCACTCCACAACACATCTCCCTTCCTCACCAGTCACACATCTCACACCCACACACTTAACACCAGACCCGCAAAACACGTGCACACTCACACCACTTCTCAATCATACCACTGCTCACACTCACTCCTTTTAAAAGATGCAGTTCTGAAAAACAGCTAGGATTGTGTTTGGGTCCATTTAAAGTGTAGTCCCTACTCTTACCTATGACCCACCTCCTAGTGTAAACCCATACATTTACCAATGACCCACCTCCTAGTAAAGACCCACACTTTTGCCAATGACCTACCACCCGGTGCCGTCCATACCTTTTACCCATGACCCACCTCCTAGACCCAGAGAATTGACCAATGTACCACCACTCAGTAATGTAGACGAGCAGCCACATGCCTCTGCAGGAAGTCCCGCCTCCGTACTACCTATATGCTCGGAGCCTGAAATCATGACATGTTTGACACTGGCAGTTGTGACCATTCCGCGGCGAATATTCAAGAAAAGGTACCCATTGAGATAGCGTATCAAATGTATCCCCGAAGAGAAGACAATCAAATGGAGGAGCTCCCCGAAGGGATATGAAAATGAGAGAAAGAGGAGCTGGTGATGTCACAAGAGATGAGCGCGGCGCACTGAGAAGATGGGTGGAAGAAGATGTATGGACCTTCTAGAACCTGATGACGAAATAAAGAATTGAGTGAACATTAATATACGAAAAGAAGATTGCTCGTGTGCAAAGCACTGCGGAAAAAGCAAGCATTTCAATAACTGTACTGATGCCGTAACGCAAGTACATTAACTGATCATAGAAGCTGGCTATACGTAGTGAATAGACTGCAGGCAGAGCCACCATTGTATAGAAACTAGACAGTAGTGTCACAAATATAGTAAGTTCAAACCCATGGAGAAGAGGACCGTAATGCTGTTTTTCAGCAAAGAATTAGCTGAGATTGTGGAAGTATTGAGAAGTGCTGTCTGGCCTGTTGTCAAGTCTGAAGCAGCCAAGACTGGTTATATATTCTTGAAGGCAGTAAACATGAGATGCTGAATCATCCGTTGTTAAGGTGCAAATATAGTACATCACGAGTGCCAAGTTTTATTAATTCAAGACAATTAAATGCTGCAAAATGGGCCGAATTGTGGTCTTGTGTCATGTGAGTCAAGGATGAAAAAGAGTTGGGCATGCAGTTCCTGAACTATGATAGCATGTGCTCATACTTCCTTATATTCCCAGAGATGAGAATACACTGCATGGCCAAGTTCAAAGACAATCTTCATGGCAGAAGTCATGGGTGATGAGAGACGTTGGGCTAATTGGGTGGGTAGATAAAGTCAAGTCGACCTCCTGGCACCTGGGGTATGAGCTTACGTGCTCATAGTGATCTGAATGTTCCAGACTGGCACGAGCATGCCAACTAATTATAGTCGGCCATATTAGCAAGGGCCTTATAGTTTGAGAGCCAATAATATACTGTGTACTTAATATTGATGAATAAAGTTGTCCACCTGACAGTAGATATCCAATCACAACCCAACCCCTTATAGAAAGTGTACTTATATGTTCACCTTGAACGTATCACAACCCCTCTTAGGTTTTTCTTAGTTTGCCATGTAGTATGACATCACGCATGATGAATTTTATGAAATGCTTTGAAAACGCTTGTGCGACCTCCGTTGATGTCTGTTGTAACCCTTTGTTTTAGACAATTGATAATAAAACAGATAATACTTTGCCATCTTCCTGAGTTGGTTTGATTATTTGGTGTCAGAGTTATTCTGCATCCCATCCATTGGATGCATGCTTCCAAAATGGCTCTCATGCTTACATGGTAGCAGAAGATGTCCAAACTAGTTCATCCACAGTCTTTTGGACGATGGAGCATCCTCTGCCATCTAGCCGGAAGATCGCAGGGTTTCCTGTGAAGAGCGGCCAAGTAGAAAACTTGCAAGTGGAATTGAGACAGTGGGCAGCCCCTCTTTGATGAAATCCCTGCACAGTTTCTATGGGCGCTCTGCGGACTGAAGGTGAAGTGGTCGGTTGGAGGAGGTGATGATACTGAAGGCCTTGTGTCGATTAATGAAAGAATGGTTGTTAGTCCAGAAAAATAGATACCTCTCACTATAAATGGCAATGTATTATGTTGGCCGAAGACCAACCGTCTCATGTGCTGAACGTCAGAAATACAGACTCATAAGTTTGACCAATGTGCGGCCATTTTGATGCAACAAGAATTGCCATTTTGTTCTCTAACATTTGCTCTTTGCTTTCTGTCAAAACTGCTTAGCTGAAAGCTTATTCTGCTTATTCTGCTCCACTGTTACATTGTTGTTCAATGCGAAAGAGCAAGGCCGCGAGGCCGTGAGATATTCGTTGAAACATAACGCAGGCAGCCACAGAGAGGAATACCCAGTCCCCGCCCGCACGTAGCCTTGGAGGAGAGCAACATGGCATTTAATCATTTCACAGATGCCAGCTAGTCTTGTTTATGTGGTAGAAATGCTCGAAAGGAACAGTTAAAGGCTTGAATTATGTTCTTCTTACGGCCCCCCTTTCCTGAGCCCTGTAGACGGGCTGACTCCCAGGACAAGAATAGCAACTAGGCGATAGCAAGGCCTGGAATGTGACTCTTCCCCCGTATGTAGCTTGCTTGCAGGAACAGAATCACTGTGTTCTGTTCAACAAAGATATATGTCTCTAGACTCGCAATGTTGCGTATTGTTGCTAGATGAATACTCAAAGGTGTCATATTCGTCGAAATTGTCAATCATCAAACCCAGTTCAAAGAAACTATACAAGGGGCGGTGTTACACACTTCATGACTGATTGTAAGATGTTCATTTTGTATATATGTAACTGATGTACATCTTTCACTCTCTTGCGTCCCTCGAGATCTGGAGACACACGTCGCGGGCATGAGTCCGAGTTGGCCAACTGAGACTATTTGCTTTGCAATAAACCCTAGCTTTTGGGAATACAACCTCGTGTCTGACGTATCAGTTTGTGTGTGGTGATTTGCCTTGTTTCCACAACGCGAGGGTCCCCTACGGTCCCCGTCATGTGAGTAGACTAAGGGGAATGGCAATATAAGGGGACGGGGTTGTGATAATTGTAAGTAATGGGAAATATTGTGTGAAGAGATAGTAGAGCCTAGAGGCCAGACTCAAGTCCAGAAGAAAATGGCTCACACTCCAACGGGAGTAAAATAGGCCACATGTGAACAGGTTTGCATAAGGAGACATTTGAAACCATGTGACGGTATTTAAATAGAGGCAAGAAGAAAAAAGGTGATCACGGGGTGTCTTTATTAAATGTGAAAGGTAGACTAGTGTGTCTGTTTGTTTGTTGAGAAGAAATATTGAAGAAGTGATAGAAGCTGTGAAGTCGTTGGAAGAAGAGTTGAGAGTATTTGCTTTGCAATAAACCCTAGCTTTTGGGAATACAACCTTGTGTCTGACGTATCAGTTCGTGTGTGGTGATTTGCCTTGTTTCCACAACGCGAGGGTCTCCTAGGGGCCCCTTCAAAATGGCACCCGAATAGGGACTTGAACCCTGGACCCTCAGATGGCACCCAAATAGGGACCCTCCCCCACTTGTTCCATCGTGTACGTTGTAAAATAAGGAAGGCGGAGAGAACGGCGAGGACGGGACGATCAAGCCAGGATCAAGAGGTGTTCGGGGCGCCCTGTGTAAGTGATGAGAGACTCCTTTGCAGATCTGCACACATCTGATCCCTGATCGATGTGTCCGGCCAGAGAACAAGGAGACGAGTGTCCCGAAATGAGGCAGAGCCAAGAGATGCAGACACGATGATTATTGGTTGCGTCAGTATACGGACGAATTGCGTCTTGAGAAAGAGACGATTTGATTTATCAAGTGAGTCGTGCTCCGATTCAAAGTATCCTGACATTGGTTGAGAGTTGACTTTGCAAAATCAAACACCCAGTGTAAGGTTGATTAGCCGAGGGGAAGGTTAAAACATGCCTGGGGTATTGTCCACCCTAGCAGGGTTTTTCCGCTGTGGTAGACAATCTTTGGAAATTGGCCAAGTTGCGCCACCTGGGGGAACGCCAGCGTATGAGATGTATGTGAAGTATAGTGTGGGAGCGATAATGCTCTGTGAGATTTGGCATAAGCAAACCAGAAAACAAGAAGACCTTCAGTGGCCGGTCAATGGGAGTTTTGAGATGGAGAAAATAGTAACTTGGAGAAGGTGTTGATAAGAAAGAAAACACATCCTGCAGCATTTGATATCCGTAGGGACTGGAGAAGGGAAGCTATGCTTCGTTGGAGAAGTAGAGAGAAACATACGCGCAGGCATAAATCAAAAACCGAAATAGCGGAAGAAAAGGAGGAGGAGGAGTGGACTGAGAGTTTGAGAAGGTCAGGTAGACGTGACCAGTTGAACATAGAAAGAATATACCCACAACGAGAATTGCATATGGCAAATGAATTGATAGAGAAAATGTTAACTGATACAAAGCGGGGTCCAAGACCAGAAATTAAAACAAGCCCGTCAGTAACCATTGTCCAGAGCCCCCCCTGTTGCCCAGCCCCTCCCAACTATCCAAATCCCAGCACAGCCACAGACCACACACATAGCACCTCCTATTAGCCAGTTAGGACCGCAACAGTCACTTCCCATTCCTGTTGTCCCATCTGCACCTCCTGCCCTAGAAACAGACTCAGTCCCACCCGTCCCTCCCATGGTTGAACTTGAAATTACAGAGGCGAGAGATGGGACTGCACAAAGTGGATGCACAAGAGTGACCCATAGTGCGATCAGCAAGGAGAGAAAATGGGAGTTGCAACAACAGGCAGAGATGTATATAGACGGGAACGATGGGATGGCAGCATTGGATTCGATGTATGATTTCCGAAGAATCAATGAAAGACAGGTAGTGTTGGAATGCATGGGTGAATATTTACTGGGGAGATGGAAACAGTTAATTGGGAAATTACAGCCACAATGATTGTTGGATTTGAATGCATTAGCACGTTGTAGAGAAAGAGATGAAGAAATAAGGGAACATGTATATGGACTTTTTGAGCTTAAAAATGAACTTGATAATGAATATGCTGAAATGTTTACTACACTTGTGCATAGAATAAAGGATATTGGGAAGGGGAGGACGCAAAAGGCGATATTTGATGAATTATTATTGTTGAAACAGGTGGGTGAGGATTTGAAAGTATGCGTATTGAAGACGAGGGTGCTACTTCAGCAAGTAGCGGGACACAATAGAGGGAGAGAAAACGCACAAGGGAGAAGTAATTCGAATATGCATGGAGGGCCGTTGGGACAGAATCAGTGTGTGTATTGCTGAGAGGAAGGACACTGGAGAGTGCAATGCCCACATTTGCAAAATAGGAATGGGGCTGGTCAGAGAAGACAGCACCGAGGGCACCCAGGAGCAAATGGACCGAATAGGAATAATATGCAGCAGCACCAAAATAACCAAGGAAATCAAAATCAAACTCAGCATCAGAATACTACCAACCAGAATCAGGGCCAGCATAACCAACAGTATGGGAACCCCCAGAATGGGGCGGCTAGAGGAAAGGATGGGAACATTTTTGATACACAACCAAATGCGTATTATAGTAATAGCAGTGATTACACATCGGACGAGGTGTTATTCCCTCAAAGGACAGACCAATACAGGGGTCGGAACCAGTGTATATTCCCGTGAATCAAAAAGGACCCTATGTAGACATGAGAGTCGGGGATAGGGAGCACAGTTTTCTTGTAGATACAGGAGCGCAAAAGTGTTCAATTGACGATCACATGGTTCCAGATATACCACTGTCAGGGCAAAAGAATATTTCTGTGGGGTTCGCAGGTACACCAGTAATTAACCTAGTGTCCCAGTAACCATAGGTCCTTTCACTGAACATTGTCCATTTCTTTTAACAGAAAATTGTGGGGAAAATCTCTTGGGATTGAATTTATTGAAAAAACTAGGTGCAGTTATTCATTGCACTCCTGATGCAGTGTTTTTGATGATTTGGCCACAGAATGGCCCAGTGTCTCAATTTTTGTCTAAACCCTTGCCAGGGGAATTGAGTAAAGTGCCAACTTGTATATGGGCGATGAATGACAATGATGTGGGATGTTTGAAGATAGAGCCAGTAAAGATTATTTTGAAAAAAGGAGTCACGCTGCCGCGTATTCCACAGTATAAAATTTCAGCAGATGGGGAGAGAAGATTGAAAAGTATTGTTTCGGATTTGGTGAAACTGGGAGTAATTGAGGAAATTACAGGCAGTACATGTAACAGCCCCATTCTTCCAGTATATAAGAAAGGAGGGAATGAGGTACCCTATCGTTTCATAACTGATCTACGCGCGTTAAACAAAGTAGATGACCCTCAATTTCCTTTGGTGCCAGACGTCACCACTATTTTGACAATGATACCTGCATCGGCAGAATACTTTAGTGTGATTGACTTAAAGAATGCTTTCTTTAGCATTCCAGTGGACAAGGACAGTAGATATTTGTTCGCGTTCACATTAGGAGGACGATCATTTACATGTTTACGCACATTCCACAAGGATACACGGAAAGTCCGAGTATTTACAGCAGAGCATTGAAGGAACAGCTAAATATGCTAGAGTTGCCAGCAGGTTGTGTACTATTACAATATTTAGACGATTTGTTAATTGCTGCAGATACAGAGGAGATTTGTAAAAAGAGCACTGTGTTATTGTTGTCACACCTAGCAGCACATGGCCATAAAGCAAGCTTGAAGACGTTTCAATATAATCGAAAGGAGGTGGCTTATTTGGGTTACCTACTTCCGAAAGAAGGGAGAAGACTGATGCCAGAGCGAATAGAGAGTATTTCTTGTATGCCTATTCCAAAAACACAGAAAGCAGTCAGAGCCATAATAGGCATGGCTTCTTATTGTCGGCAGTGGATTGGACACTTTGTGTTAATTGTGAAGCCAATGGTGGCATTGACGAAAAAGGATGTTGTGATGCCTTTGCAGTGGAATGAAGAATGTCAGAGAGCACTTGATTTATTGAAAACTGCATTGTGTTCTGCTCCAGTTTTGGGCACACCGAATTATGAGAAGATTTTTAAACTGTTTGTATGTGAAAGTGAAGGATGTGCATTGGCTGTTTTGACACAGGAACAAGGTGGAAGAAATAGGCCATGCGGCTATATTTCGTCCGCGCTGAACCCTGTAGCGTGCGCACTGCCATGATGTTTGCAAGCTGTTGCAGCGGCTGCTGCGTCAGTGAAACAAATGGAAGAGATGGTATTGGGGCACACCTTAATTTTGGTGGTGCCACATGCCATAGACGTTCTACTAAATAGAACACAAATGCAACACCTCACCTCTGCTAGATTGACTAGATACGAAATTGTCCTGTTCGCGCCACACATCCAAATCATGAGGTGTAGCACTTTGAATCCTGCAGAACTAATGCCACTACCCACGGAAGAAGTTGGTGACAATGAATTACCTCCCCGTGTTTGTTTAATGGTTACTGAGGAAGAAACAAAGGGAAGAATTGATTTGAAAGATACCCCACAAAAAGAGCCAGATGGAGAGTTATTTTGTGATGGCTCCTGTTTTAAATTACCTGATGTCACATCAACTGCCGCCTATGCTATCACTACACTAGAGAGTATTGTAGAAAGCAAAAGAATCCCCTACAACTCGGCACAAGCCGCGGAGATAATAGACTTGACCAGAGCCTGTGAGATTTCTGAGAATCTGAGGGTAAACATATACACTGACAGCCAGTACGCCTTTGGCACAGTTCATAACTTTGGCCGACTTTGGGCTGAGAGGATTTCTTGACATCACATGGGGCCAGAATTCAACATGGCCCTTTGATTGTACGATTGCTGTCTGCACTCACATTTCCAAAGCACCTAGCAATAGTGAAATGCGAGGAGCATGAGAAAGTAACATGTAAAGTGGGGGAGGGAAACGCATTTGCAGACGGGATTGCGAAACAAACTGCCACTGATTTAAATACCAAGATGATGACAGTACAGTCTGAGGAAGTGCCCTGCATGATAGAAGATGGGATTGCTACTGTCAAAGAAATGCAGGCCGAAGCTACTGCAGATGAGATACAAGGGTGGGCTGAGGGCTCTGCAGAAATAGATCTAAAAGGTTGCTGGGTAGACAAACAGAGTAAAAACTGGATGCTGCCCAACTCCTATGTCAATGCAATGATCACGATGGCCCATAGTCCTACTCATATTTGTGCCAAAAAGATAGTCCAGCATCTGGCCACGGTATGGGAGAACCCACACATAAAGCAAAATGCTGAAAGGCTGGTGCAGAACTGCATCACGTGTCTACAACACAATGTGGGGAAGGGAACAGTGACTCCAACAGGCAGTTTTGTCCCTCCCTCTATGCCATTTGAGGTAATCCATTTTGATTTCATAGAGATGGAGAGATGCCAAAATTTGAAGTTTGTCCTGGTGATCATATGTGTATTTAGCAAATGGGTGGAAGCATATCCATTAAAAGACTGCACTGCCATGAGTACGGCAAAAGTAATGTTGAAGGAGTATTTCTCCCGGTTTGGCCTGCCCCGTATCATATGGTCAGATAATGGCCCACATTTTGTGGGCGCAGTGATATTACAGATTTGCGCAGGTCTCCAGATTGATAAGCGATTCCATTGTTCTAGGCATCCCATGTCAACCGGTCTTATTGAACGTCATAATGGAATCTTGAAATCTAAGATCAGTAAGATATGCGCAGGAAGCAAGTTGAGTTGGGTGGACGCACTGCCATTAGCGCTATTATATATGTGCACGTCTGTGTAGACAAGAACTGGGCTCTCCGCATATGAAATAGTCATGGGGAGGCCGGCAAATGTTTGGTGTGCTCCACAGCCAAAGCGACTTCGCGAAGTCGAGCATCCTGTGCTTAGTACTTATTGTGGACTATTAATACAAAAATTGCATTTGATTCATCAGCAGGTGCCGGAGGCTTTACCCGTGAGGTACACTGGTCTGGGGCACACGCTGGAACCAGGAGACTGAGTGCTACTGAAAAATTTTGAATGAAAATCATCGTTAGCACCCAGATGGCGTGGCCCCTATCAAATACTTCTGGCAACGCAAACGGCTATCTGTGTATATGGGAAGAAGGCGTGGATTCATGCCACACACCAAAAAGATCCCATCGCCGCTGAAAGACTTGCCCGATCGAGGTAACCAGAAAGAGACAGCAGCCCCAGAAGCAAAAGAAACTGTTCCGAGTCCCTTGCCACAGGATCTGTCTAAACCTGAAGTAAAGCTTGAAACAAAGCCTGGAAAGATTGCTATAAAGGGAAAAGGGTAAAAGAGTGCCCCAACGTTGTCCAGCAGAATCTGCATCACTGCTGGCTGACACGAAACGCGTACCACTTTGGCACCCACCAGCATCTGCCATTGTGTCACAGCCTGAAACAAAACCGGCATCATCACTGTGGCGCAGCCATAATTTGCTATTGCGCCACAGGCTGACTCCGAGCTTGAGTCTGGAAATACACCAGCCCTATTCATCGAACACACTGTACCAGAAGCTAAATGGTACAATCTACGGCTTCGAAAGAAGGAGTGATCAAATCTGCATTGAATAGAGCTTTTTATCGTTGCCTCTGGTTCCCATCGCAGATGGAGAAGGAACTGGAGGTCTAGAGGAGAGAAGCGTGAGAGTTGTGCAAATCAGGCAACTCGAGACTCGCGACTCCTCAGTGCGATCATAAAAAAATCCATGTGTCCTGAACCCGAACGAACAAGCGGGGTGCACATGGTACAAAGGCAATTGATAACTGCTCTGGAGTTCTTTTGAGCAATGTGCAAATGCTTAATGATCTTGCCCAATGAGTAAGCAATCCAGGCTGCTAAGAACTGGCAGAATAAACTCTTGACATTTATCAAACTCATTGACATTCAGACGAGTGCCACAAGGGGAGATATTCACGACAACCACTGCAGGAGAAGAAGGTCCGTGAGAGAGAGAATGCCAGAACCAGCTTTAGCCCACTCCTGCACCGCTGCTGATAACAAATTAGCTATGAAGACTGAAAAGTTAGAGAAAACACATTGTCGAAAAAACTGTATGCTGATCTTAACAATAGTTATGTGTGTCATGAGTATGTTAGCACCAATAATGACAGCGTTGATACTATGGTACGTGGAAGCAAAGCACCCATTAAAGATGTTCTTACCAGTAATTAATATCTCCACTACTGAAAGCCCAGTTCATGTAATTACTTACACCTTGTCCCCAATGGAAGAGAGGCACAGGGAAGGATATGGGAATAATACATTACTGCTCATAATGAACATGACACATGCAATTTTGAAGGAAAATAATTGTTGGGTATGTGCCCATTTACCACTGCATGCTGGGAAGGGAATAGGTTGGTATGTGCAGCCATTACCATTAAGATCTGCATACATGCATCTCTAAGTGAATTATTTTATGGGAAATGGAATAAGAATGATACGGGTCAATTAGATAAAACAAACATGAATGAATTTGAGGAAATAATTATGAGACCCATAGGTTGTTCTATATTTCATAAAGCAGGAATGATAATCCAAAAACCTATGCCTAAACCTGCACAACGAGATAGACTGTTTGTGCCATCTAAAACATCTGTAATCAAGTTTCGTATAAGAGCAGAAGGAAATAAAGATGCAATGCTGGGGCGTGGCTACGAGAGCCATGTAGGAGGACGCGTTCCAGCGGAGCTCCCGAGATCCTGAACAGATCCGGGCAAATCAGTGCAGTAAGACTGCTTATTGAATACCGACGATATGCATGCCAGCGTGTGAAGGTGCTACCGAAGAACTGTGAACTTTTGGAGGTCATAGCAGCTACGACGGCTAAGATCGGAGAAGAAAAGTCGAGAGACGCTGAGAACAAAGGGCGACTCAAAATGGCCGAAATAGGCCCGAGACGGGATTGAAAAGAGTTGCGAGAAGACCTAACCAGGCCAGCGTGCAGTGCGCCCACTCATCATTCAGTAGACCTGCATATCCTCAGAACCATGTCCAGTAAGGCAGTGCGACCTAAGGCGAAACAGCCCACGCTGGATGACTTCACCAAAACGTCCCCGGGCCTGGACGCCACCAAGAATAAGGATGCACCAGCCGTGGGCAGCGCGACGACTTCGAGCTCTAATCAAGAAATCCTAGCAGCGATTGCGGACCTGAGAGCGGCCTGGGAGTCGAAATTGGAACTGGCTGTCTTTGAATTAAAAACGGCATTGGACCTCAAAGTTGGGGAGGTCCAGGAGGACGTCAATCTACTGAGACAAGACGTTAGGGTTCTGGCGGAGCGCACAGAGTCCCTGGAAAAAGAAGTTGGCCCGAATACGGCGGACTGTGCCACCCACAAGGCAAAACTGCACGCCCTAATCCAAAGGGTGGGCAACCTGGAAAGTAGAGTGGAGGAGGCGGAAGGACGGGCCCGTCGCAACAATATCCGCATTGTGGGCTTACCGGAGGGGACGGAGGGCCGTGACCCTACTGACTTTGTTGAGACCATGCTGCTGCAAGAGATATCCGGAGGGGCCTTATCCCAAGGCTTCGCAGTGGAGAGAGCACATAGAGCTCTAACGAGGAGGCCGCCTCCCGGAAACCCGCCCAGACCCATCATTGCCAAAATTCTTAACTATCGTGATCGGGAAAAAATATTAGAACATTTTCGGAAAGGAGGCACGATCAAGAGAGGAGCAGCAAACATCACGGCGTATCCGGATTACACCCTAGCTGTGCAGCGGAGCCGCATGAACTTTGGGACTGTGAAACGGAGGATGAGGGAGGCAGGTTACAAATATATGTTGCTTTACCCTGCAAAACTGAAGGTCATACAGGCGCACAAAACTTTATTTTTCGAGACCCCAGAGGACGCCATGGAGTGGCTCGACGCACAGGGGTGCCCTCAAGAATCGGCGGACCGGCCCCAGAAGGACTCGGAGGAGCTGCGGAAGACGTAAGATGGCGCGACTAATGGACCCTGAGACTTGATTATAGTCGGTTCGGAACCTTCGGTATGGAAGGTCAGTTGGTTGTACTGATTGTCACAAACATTGAGATTATCACTGAACGGGAGCCCCATGGAGCGATACTCTCTCCCCACAATAGCTTAGGTTAGGTGGCCATTAGGGCGACCTTACCCTACTGGGCTCCGTGCACGGACCGGTGTTTGCGGAACCAGATGTGGGGGTGCCTGAGCTCTTTTGTTGAAGCTGGGCAACAGTTGGGGCGTGTGGTGTTGGGGGGAGGGTGGGAGAGGGAGGGGAAAGGGAGTTGGAGTTTGGTTGTGTGTGTGGTTAGTTTGGGAATGAGCTTATTCGCGCAGTGGCTGCAGTGGGACGCTTTCTGTGTAATGAGAACCGCTGGAGGTTCCCGTAAGTGGGGTGGGAAGACACATAGCTGCCATGGGTGACCTCAAGATTGCCACCTGGAACGTCCGAGGCCTCAATAATTACCTAAAAAGAAATAAAGTCATGTTGTATCTTAAACGACAGAAGATCGACATTGCCCTACTACAAGAAACGCACCTGGCCCAACATAAACTAGACCTTGTAAAGAAAAAATGGGGTGGTACAGTGGTGGGCTCCCCGTACTCGGCCTATGCCAGAGGTGTGCTGATCTGGGTGGCCCCGCATGTCCCACTCAGAATTGTACGAGAGGAGGTAGACACGGAGGGTAATACTGGTAATACTGGTAATACTGAGGGTACTGATTGAGAACAGAGGACTGAGTATTATTAATACATATGCCCCCAATCAGAATACTGCTGTATACTTCAGGACTCTATGTACACGCCTGGGCCCGTGCGCAGGGGAACCGACCATCTGGGGGGGGGACTTTAACTGTGTTCTTGACCCCAAGATAGATAGGTCCGACAGTAAAGTAGACAGGCCCACCCCAGCGGCCAGGGCTCTACGGGTACTATTAGACGACTATGGACTAGAAGATGTCTGGAGATTGAAACACCCCACGGCCTTGCAGTATTCTCATTATTCGGCCCCTCAACAGTTGCACACAAGACTAGATTACTTCTTTGCTACGCCAGAAGTGGCGATGACAACAACACAGGTTGAATACAGAGCGAGGGTCCTGTCGGACCATTCGCCCTTGGTGATGGCCTGGCAATATGGCCGCCCCAGAGAGCGGATTCCAACATGGCGCCTTCGGGCGGAGGCGCTCAGAGACCCGGTCTTTAGAGAAGATATTAGAGAGACGATTACAAGGTATTTTGAGGAGAACACGGGCAGTGTGGATTCGGCTGGTACACTTTGGGAGGCCTTCAAGGTGGTAGTGAGGGGCGACGCTATTTCTAAATCAAAGGGCCTTCAGGGGGGGGTTTAGCTGAGCTAGAGAAAGTGGAGAAAGAATTGGAGCGTGAATGTACCAGAGGGGGAAGGGACACAGACCTAGTACTCGAATTACAACAACGATGCTCAGAGCTTTGGGAGCGGCTTTGTGACCTCAATTACAGGAAATACGTGGAGAGGCAGCATGCAGGAGGTGACAAAACTGGTCGCCTACTAGCATGGCTTTATAAGAGGGAAACCCCCAGGGCCCCGGTCATGATGATAGAAAGGGAAGACGGAGAGGAGGCTCACACTCAGCAAGAGGTTAATGCTGCTTTCTTACATTATTATAAAGCGCTGTATGAGGACAAAGGGGAAGACAATCTGGATAAAATCAGGGACACACTGGAAGATATAGAACTGCCCAGGATTAGTGCAGAGGAAAGGGAGGAGTTAGATGGCCCCATTACGCTAGATGAATTGGAAGAGGTGGTAAAACGGCTGCCTACTTGCAAGACCCCGGGCACTGATGGACTCCCGAGTGAGTTCTACAAAACGTATAGCGCAGAGATACTCCCCCCTATGCTGGAGATGTATAACGAATCATTTGAGGGAGGCCGATTGCCAGACACGCTCAGAGAAGCGCTGATCATACCACTACCCAAGCCTAACAAGCCGAGACAACACTGTGGATCGTACAGACCGCTGTCGATGTTGAACCAAGACAGTAAGATCCTGACAGCGGTCTTGGCGGATAGGCTGCGCAAGGTCATCGGCAGACTGATAGACTCGGATCAGACAGGTTATGTCCCTGGTAGGAATATATCTCATAATCACAGGCGGCTCCACCGAGTGATAGAAGAAGGGAACAGAAGAGATGAGGAAATGGCAGTGATCTCCCTAGACGCAGTTAAGGCGTTTAATTCGGTGAGGTGGCCGTGGCTGTTTGCGGTCCTGAGGGAATATGGGTTTGGGCCAGGCTCTATCAGATGGGCGAGACTACTGTATAGCCAACCAACGGCTAGGGTGCGTACGGGATCAGTGATATCCGATAAGTGGCACCTAAGTAGGGGTACTAGACAGGGATGTCCTTGGTCCCCGATGTTATACATATTGGCCTTGGAACCCTTAGCGGTATATCTTAGACAACAATATGACCGGGTGGGCATCGAGGTGGGAGGAAAGAGCCATTTGATATCCTTATATGCCGATGACTTGCTGCTGTACCTAAAGTATCCGGAAGAGAACCTCCAGTATGTTTTGGAGGTCATGCAGAAATATGCCGAATTGTCCGGCATAGCGGTTAATCCTGGCAAGTCGAACATGTTCCCCCTAGGATACTATTCGAGGGTCCCCACGGAACGCTTACCGGTATTGCCCGTGCCTTGGGCAGCCGAGTCCTTCCGATACCTCGGAATAGACATATATCACACTGTGGGAAACGAACATCTGCATAACACCGAGGTTGCTGTGGATAAAAACCGTGCGTCTATGCGATTTTGGGAAAAGCTACCGCTAGCGATGATAGGGCGAGGGGCGTTGCTTAAAATGGTTGTCTTGCCTAGACTGCTGCATTTTTTCAACAACATACCATACTTAATAGCTAGGAAGTTCTTTACCAAACTCGACAGTATGTGCAGGGACTTCCTGTGGCACGGCATTCGCAACCGAGTGGTGCTGTGGAAGCTACAAAACTTCTACGATAAAGGAGGGATTAAACTACCACATTTTGAGGCCTATTACGTAGCGAGCCAATTGCAATATGTTACACAGTGGCTCTCTGATGAGGAATCTCCCGAGTCCAGGTTGGTTGGGACAGATTGCACCCCGTTTTATTTGAAGGAGATCATCTGGGTCCCTAGACAAGACTTAAATCTTCGCCCTGGTATGCTGTTACTTGTGGCGTAGAGCATGCCGGCTACTGGAAAGCCCGGATCCGTGTTCGCCGCAGGTGCCACTGGTTGCCTTGACTGCGGGGGATGGTCAACTTAGAAAAATGATCAGAATGTACTGGGAACTGGTTGGGTTGGCCACGTTAGGAGATATATGGCAAGATGGGGCCATCAAGGATTTTGCAGACTTAGAAGAAGAAGCTGGGTTACATGGGGGCCAATACGTTACATACCTCAGGTTGGTACGGACTATCCGAAAATCTTGGCCTGAGACGGTGTTAGCGGAGGATCCGGACACCCTGATTGATACAATATATGACATATCAGAGGGCGGACACGAGATCTCCAGATTGTATAAGGTGGTGATGTCCCGAGTAGGAAAGGACTTGACAGACTTGAGACTAGAATGGGAAATGGAGGTGGGGGTTCAGATGACTGATGGGATGTGGGAACGGGCTCTGGGATATCATAAAAAAGTGTCCAGAAATGCTAGATTACAGCAAATCCAACTATATATCACACACAGAGCGTATATGACTCCCAAGAGAATAGCTAAGTTTGCGAACTCGGGCAGGCAGGCATGCCCGAAATGTAACGAGGAGGACGCGGACATGACGCATATGTTCTGGTCCTGCCCAGCAATCGAAGTCTTCTGGAGAGAAGTGTCACAGAAGTAGGCTGACAAAGGGGTCCCGATAAGCATTGACACGACCTGGGCTTGCCTTCTAGGGGAGTTCTCCAGACCGAAGAACACCAGACATCTGGGGAAACTGAGAGACCTAGCGTATATACTCGCTAAGAGGAGGATAGCTATGAACTGGAAGCAATGCTACAAACCTAGGATAGAGATGTGGTGGAGGGATCTCCAAAAATGGGCGGAAGCCGAAACCATGGTCTGGCAAGAGGCATGCAGTAAATGCGGGGAGGAGGATGTGGGCAACCTAGTAGCCTGGAGGTCATTAGTCACTGGTCTGTTTGGGGCACGAGAAGAACCTACTGCCTCGGAGGAGGAAGTCACCCGGCCACACCAGGTCGAAACGGAACTACCCTGTGGATGAGCTCTTGGGGGGGAGGGGGGAGTGTAATGTTGTTCTTTGTTAAGTGTTTATTGGCTTACTGTATATAATGTCACAAGTCTGTTTATACTGTTTTCACTTAAAACAAAATAAAAATATATTTAAAAAAAAAAAAAAGATGCAATGCCTCCTTCCTATACAGTGAATTATAGCCCACAAACTGTCCCTTTTAGCCTAAAGAAGAAAGGCTCCTATTCAGTAGGAACATTTACTAGATGTATGAATACAGCGGTTCTCAAAAGAGAAGTAGAACCAGTGTATGTAGGTGATCCTGTTTATTTTATATGCGGAGAAGAAGCGTATCCCTGGTTACCCAGAAACTGGGAAGGCACATGTTATTTGGGTCTACTGTTCCCGGGAGTGTTTCTCTTAGAAACAGCAGATGTAGCCAGGTTATCCAGATCTAGGCCACGAAGAAGTACAGAAGGTGTTTTGGTTACAGAAGACCTAGCAAAATCATTTGTACCATTTTTGGCCCAAGCAATACATTCCTATAACATAAGGCAACTGTCCAGAGTATTAGAGAGTACAATAAACATAACAGACATACTATACAACATGACGTTGGAAGAAAAAGGAATTAGGTTAATGACACTACAAAATAGAATGGCTCTTGATGTAATCCTGGTTGATCGTGGGGGAGTTTGCAAAATCGTGGGATCAGCGTGCTGCGTATTCATAAATAACTCCTCCCCTACGATTTTGAAGCGATAAGAAAGTTACACGTCCTGAGCTCTGAACTCCATACCATGGAAGGGAAATGGGAGGGAGGGTCCTGGTTCTGGGAAATATTACGTTCATGGGGATGGAAGTTAATTGCAATACTAGTAGTAGTGTTTGGAATATTTATGACTTGCTGTTTTTGCACACACTGTCTCCCCCTAGTTTGCACTGAGATAAGTGAAGAGTGTATGCATGTGATAACCCAAAAACAAACCCATGGCCAAGATAATAAAGACACTCATGAAATGAAAACAATAAAAGAATTTATGGCCATAAATATTGATGGAAATGAAGACATATATAGTAGGATGCAAGATTCAGATTCAAATTCAAATTTAGATACTTCAGACGCATCATCGGAGGAGGATGCAATGTATGGATGAGGCGTTTGGCATACGGCCAAAAGGAGGGTTTGTCAGTCCAGAAAAATGGATACCTCTCACTATTAATGGCAATGTATTATGTTGGCCGAAGACCAACAGTCTCATGTGCTGAACGTCAGAAATACAGACTCATAATTTTGACCAATGTGCAGCCATCTTGATGCAACAAGAATCGCCATTTTGTTCTCTAACGTTTGCTCTTTGCTTTCTGTCAAAACTGCTTAGCTGAAAGCTTATTCTGCTTATTCTTCATATTTTGCTCCACTATTACATTGTTGTTCAACGCGAAAGAGCAAGGCCGCAAGGCCGTGAGATATTCGCTGAAACATAATGTTGGCAGCCACAGAGAGGAATGCCCAGTCCCCTCCCGCACGTAGCCTTGGAGGAGAACAACATGGCATTTAATCATTTCACAGATGCCAGCTAGTCTCGTTTATGTGGTAGAAATGCTAGAAAGGAACAGTTAAAGGCTTGAATTATGTTCTTCTTACGACCCCCCTTTCCTGAGCCCTGTAGAGCGGGCTGACTCCCAGGACACGAATAGCAACTAGGCGATAGCAAGGCCTGGAATGTGACTCTTCCCCCGTATGTAGCTTGCTTGCAAGAACAGAATCACTGTGTCCTGTTCAACAAAGAAATATGTGTCTAGACTCGCAATGTTGCATATTGTTGCTAGATGAATATTCGAAGGTGTCATATTCATCGAAATTGTCAATCATCAAACCCAGTTCAAAAAACTATACAAGGGGCGGTGTTAAACATGTCATGACTGATTGTAAGATGTTCATTTTGTATATATGTAACTGATGTACGTTTTTCACTCTCTTGCGTCCCTCGAGGTCTGGAGACACACGTCGTGGGCATGAGTCCGAGTTGGCCAACTGAGACTATTTGCTTTGCAATAAACCCTAGCTTTTGGGAATACAACCTCGTGTCTGACGTATCAGTTTGTGTGTGGTGATTTGCCTTGTTTCCACATCGCGAGGGTCCCCTACGGTCCCTGTCATGTGAGTAGACTAAGGGGAATGGCAATATAAGGGGACGGGGTTGTGATAATTGTAAGTAATGGGAAATATTGTGTGAAGAGATAGTAGAGCCTCGAGGCCAGACTCAAGTCCAGAAGAAAATGGCTCACACTCCAACGGGAGTAAAATAGGCCACATGTGAACAGGTTTGCATAAGGAGACATTTTAAACCCTGTGACGGTATTTAAATAGAGGCAAGAAGAAAAAAGGTGATCACGGGGTGTCTTTATTAAATGTGAAAGGTAGACTAGTTTGTCTGTTTGTTTGTTGAGAAGAAATATTGAAGAAGTGATAGAAGCTGTGAAGTCGTTGGAAGAAGAGTTGAGAAGTTATAGTAACTACCCTAGTGAAGTGTTTGACACCAATCCAAAGGTAGACAGAGGTATTTGAGAAAGTAGAGGCTTGAGCGACGATTGTTGGGGCACGGTCATATTTGTTGTTTTAAAAGTATTGACAAAGTGGTGAAAATATTTGATAAAATCTGGTAAGTATTGACAGTCAATTGAGACTTGTCATTATGGGAGACACTCCACTTATGCACTTATGCAAGACATTTCCAAAGCACATGCCCAATCTCAAACAGTATAGTGTGCAATGGGTGACAGGCACAGCAGCTAAAATGTTCATGCCGTGGCCACAAGGTGATCACTGTCAAAAGCATTATTGAAACACATGACCACATACATGAATGCTGTGTACATGGGGAAGAAATGGGAGGAAAGGTTAGCTATTCTAGAGCTACGGAATATGTACCAAGAAGAGAGGGAAGATCCACCACCTTAGGAGTGGATGTTTAGTCAGCAAAAAGAGGAAGGTGTTGCGACCTCGGCTCCCTGTACCTCGCCCGAAGTAATAGATGATAACATGGAAGAAGTAGGGTTGTATCCTTTAAAGGAACTGAAAGCAGCGACGGGGTATAGCCATCCAATAAACTAACCATCACTTATAGCAGTGATGATAGTCCAGAGGGAAAGAAGAGATCTTTAAGATCATACAAGACAAAGAAGAGAAGAGTGAGTGGGCAAACGTATCGACAGAGATAGAAAGAGAGATTGAGAGATGGAAAGGAGAGAAGGATAAAGCTGATGTGGTAGCACTCCTGCTGATTGAATTGATGGGTGGACAGATATTATTCAAATTGGACGGGAAAAGCATTGAGGAAGTCAGGCAAAAGGAAGATAAGCTAGATAGAAGTGAGAAGGAACGGGAGAAGAAATTGAAAGAAGATGGGCATAAAAGAAAGCGCAGGGAGTGACGAGAACAGATGTAGCAGGAGGAGCCACAAAAGAAAGAAAAAAGCGCAGAGGAGCAAAGAAAATATGGCATTAGACAGAGAGCAATGGAAGATAGAGATGGAAGAGTGAAGAGGAGGAAGCACAGACATTAAATGACAAAAGAATACAGAGACAAAGAGAGGAGGAAGAAAGGAGAGCAGGAGTAAGAAAGGAAGAACAAAGACAAAAGGAAGATAGAATTAGATAGGAAGCAAGAAAGTGAAGAGAATTAGATGACAAAATAGAATGAATAAGGAGGCAGCGGGGCCTTGATGCCAGTGTCATTTGTAAAGAACAAGTAGGGCCGAGCCCAGCAATACGATGGGACAAAATAGAAATAGAAAAGAAGAGAAGAGTTCCTTCCGATAAAGGAAGCAACATCAGGGGTGACTAGAGTAGTACTGGAAGAAGAATAAATTGATGAAGAGAGCTTCAAGGAAAGGATTGATATGATTTATCAACAGTTGTGGTGAAATAAACAAGTGTGAAACCTGAGGGAGCGATGTTCGATCGTTAATGCCTCGAGCACAGAAGGAGGAGGGAAGTCTGCTCAGTCACAAGCCTAGAGCATTGTCTTTAAGTAAACAGAACCTGGACAAAAGTGAAGGGGATGACAATCACACCTCTTGGGGACAAGCAATGTCAGATGAGGAAAGAGAATCCTTCCTTGAGGGAGAAGGAGGGAGTGCATGTGCTCCTGAAGCAAGTCTGCAATTGGATAAAGAAGTAAGATGGTCAGATCTGGAACAACCTAAGGATAGGACGCCAGATCCTATACAATATCCAGAGCGTCCTTGAGTACGATTGTATAGTGAGCAGATTAAGATCACTAACATCAAGGAGATTGAACTGGGTGATCTCCAGCTCTTTAAGATGAGTAGCAATACCCATGCGATGGATGGGGTTGCAGAGTTTATTCATACATCAATAATCTAAATGACTCAGGTAGTTGGCAAACAGGATACCTGTTTTAATATCAATTATCTAAAACAGGGAGTAAAATGGACATCATCCGAAGTCCAATAACAATTTCTCTCAATGCATTTCAGAAAAAAGTAATCTTATATCGCAAAAAATCATCGTAGGTGACATTTAACCTGTGTTTTACCAATGTCATCCTATATGGCAAACTATTAAAACCTAGTGGCAAATTTGATTGGGTCTAAGGAACTATCTAAGTGTACACTCTATACTAGTATGGGACAATGAGTGAACATGATAGGCTTCTAAATATCAGGTGGGGCAACTAAGCCCTCCCCTAAAAATGGCCACTATGAACATCCCATTGGCTACACAAACTATGGGACCCCTAATTATGAGGTCCCCTACAATTGGTTGGAACTCTAACCTTTGACAGTACTTTTCCACCTGCGTCTAGCAGTACACAGATTGGACTTCCAGGGGTTGGTGAGCTCGTCTAAAACTGAGCTTCCCACCAATTAGCATATCCATCTATCATCTCCTCAGTGGTCTGCTGGCAATTAAGACTTTGAAACTGTCTTTGGGAGTCTTCTTAGCTCTGGGGAATTCAGGGAGTGAAGGCCCTCATGCGTAGGTGTGACCATCTCGTCTGTTCAACTTCATCTGTCCACGTGACTGCAGGCCATGATCTTGAGCTTCTCATGTACTAAAATACTATTTTCTAACAGACCTCTTACGTCTTCCTTGTTTGGTTCATGCCTTCTGAACAGGAGTTTTGTTCTTTCACACGATTTGTATCCAATGCCTGCTTGTTCCAGCCTGATAAGACTTTGGCTTCTTGGCTTGGCTTCATGGCTCAGCCAGCCTCGCCTTTCCAAGATTCACTTTCAATTCACTTGTTTTCCTTACTGTGACACACTGAAAATGGGGCCTTCCTTTTCCAGTCCAATTCTGCTATAACATGTAGTGGAAACATCCATCCTTATTCTTTATGCAAGGCGCATGCCGCAACTTATTCACTACTTCAAGAATATTTTGTCTGCTTGCGTTTCTCTGCATCTGTACACAACTTGATATCTTCATTGTTTCCATGGCATAAGCTTCTTCACCTTGATACCAAGATGTCACTTATCCTTGATTCTTTCTTTATGCCTTGTATAATATCTTCATTCTCTTGTCTCTGCATCTCCTTTATGGAAGTCAGATCGATTCTGCATGACGCCACCATTCATCTCGGACATTCATGTGCTCTGCTTCTTCTAGGATTTCATTCAAATGGCTATCATATTGTCTGGAATGCAGGTATGGTTTTCTCAAAGAGAACCTTGCTTCCAGGATTCTCTTAGGTATTGGTATTCTTACTGGTTCTGCACCTGTCTCACACTCTGGCTCCCAACATATAGGCAATATGGGAGAAGTGGTTGAGGTGGGGATTCTTGCCTGTTCCTCTACCCTACCACCCCTGGGTGAATCATCGACCACTCTCCCATCATCCTTCACTCCTAAACATCCTTGTCTGAAGAAATGCCCCTTTGGGATCCATATCTTTATGACATATCAATCTGATTTCACATGCTCATCTTTGTTCCAAGTCATGAGCATGCATTGTCTGCTTGGACTGCAGTAGATCCAGTTTTCCCACATACTTCTTATGGTTCTTTGGATACAAGAATTTCCTTCCCTCAGGTGCATGGACACTGGCCTTTACAAAGTCTCTGATTTCTTTGTCTGTCAAGTCTTTGGCTTTCCATCCTGATTCAACATCGATCATGATTTTCATCCCTATGACTTTCTTTGCTGTCTTCTTGCATTGTCTAATTATTATCCTGATTACAAAAAATCCAAGCAGCACCAGCATGATCAGGGACCAAGGAACTTGAACATATCTGCCATCCATCTTGGAACACAAGAAAAGAGTGATCCAAACCAACTGTCTTCAGGAATATCCCCTACTTTGTCTACCATCTGGATATGTAGCTTCATTAGCATCCCTATAACCTCCATCAAGATTCCATTTTCGTCATGAGAAGGTATGAATGAGCAACATGATTCTCCGATTTTGGCACAAACACCTCCATCCATAGCTGTGATCATGCCTAGGACATATCTGTTCTGGAGAGTCATTAGTCGTATGGCTCTCAGCTCCTCCTTAATAACATTGAATCATTTTATAGTAGTATTATTCGTTTGCAACAATTCCCATCTGGTAATCTGCAGCCATTTGGTATTTGCTCCAACCTGGACTCTCTGCACAAATATGAACCTGACGACTGAAGCTGTCTGGCTAAACGGTCTATGCTCACAGAGAATAGCATCAACAGCTTCTATTGACTTTGCTGAGAAATAGTTCTCACTCTTTATTCTATTCAGAAGTTCAGTAGATCTCTTCTTCCTTAAGTGTGCCTCTGCTTTTGGAAATTCACCAATATTCAGGTCCCTTTTCATAATCACTAATGCTGCAACATGAACATTCACCAGTGTACATCGTCCTCCCCAATCTGCGGGTAGCTTCATATATGCTCTGGATCCACAAGCCGAATAGTGATCCATGATCACTGCTGTTCGGAATTTCATTCCTGGTACATCAAAAATTCGACCACAGTTCTGGTTGTCTCCAACTTTTCTTGTGCCATTATTCCTGAAGCACAGCTTTGAACTTTCCAAAGGTACTATCTGCAAGGGTCCTCCTCTGTCTTTGACCCAGGCCAGTAGCTTAGCAAGTGTCGTTCATAATGGTTTGCATCCATTCTGCACTATGTCAATGGCTGGTTTATAGAAACCAATGACCACCCAGGCTCTGCAGATAACCACTCCCTCTCCCCAGCCATCTGGAGATAGCCCTGATCCCCAAATTTGCAACTGCGTACTTCTTCTGCAAATGTTCCTTGACTCTCAAGTTTCATGTTTACTTCCCATCTGATTCCAGCTCCTTTCACTCCAGGTTTTCCATACCTGATCACATGATTCTTGGTGTGATCTCTGTTTCCTGTCTTTGTGCTCTGGACATAGTTGTCTTTATCTGGATCTGTCCATTGAGTTGCCCATTCGGGGTGGGCATCTCGGCCCATGAACTGTCCTTTTGTCAGGCAGAGTTCTATGTGTGATAGACAATGTGCTGTCTGGACATCTATTTCAATAGCTATGAAGATTGTAGACTTCCCATTGCTATAAGGCATGAGTGCACATGCAAAGCATTCCTCCTCTGAAGTACTTCTTCCAACTTCCTTCATATGCTGATACCATATGTTGTTCCCCAAATGTGCTGTACTATCCAGGTAATCATTCAGCTCCTGATCAGTCTCCCTTACACTTCTCCTAGATCTCATTATTTTCTTATGAGTTTCTATTATCTCATGAATTATATCAGCATAGTTTCTTCTTACTGGACCAATTACAGAAATATTTGTCAGTGTACTTGGTGTTTTTACGTGTACTATTTGCGTGGGAGAAAATTCCAGTAGCTTCATTCTGTCAACATAGCTTTTAGGCATAAAAATGTCTTGCATAATCTCCAGTCGTGATTTCCTTCTAAAATGTAAACCAAGCTCATTCATTACAGGGCCAGCTGCTTTCGTGTGTATCTCTAAAGTAAGAACAATCACATAAGGTTTTGGCTGCCCTGTAGTTGCCACATTTGTACCTTCATTCTGTTCAGGAAGATTCACAGGAGTTCTCGCTCCATTGGGTTGATATAATAAGGTGTACGCACTGTGAGTGAAAGCAATATCACTATAAAAAAAAAGCAAGCATAAATCATGCAACGATATGTCATTTTACAGCAACATCTTTTGATGCATGGTGGACGTATCTCAGGATCTGGCATAACGATATTGCTACTAATGCTGCCCATTTTTCTTTTTTAAGGAAGGAAAAACTCTTTTTAATAGGTCAACAGTATGCAACTCTGGAACCTGCTCAGTCTGTTCTGTAAGTCTTCTCAGTTAGCAGGTTGCTTACTGAAGGATGAACACAAATTTCCAGTGAATTCCAAAAATTGGCCTCTCACCAGATGACATGATCATTTTCTTACAGTATGAAATAAGAGTTCTTTTTCCCAATGGATCTCGGATCTGTCCCTCGAAGAAAAAGTCTCCTTAGCTTCTTAATGTTCTTTTGGAGTGCCCATTCACTTGGATTATAATGTCTCTCAAAATGTCATTAAGCGCTGCATTATTCCTTGGGTCTTTTAAGAATGTTCTGACATCAGTCTGTCTTCCAACAAGATGCGGGTGTTCTTCAATCAGGTAATAAAAGACTAAACTGACCAGTCTGTGTGCATTATATGGTGATGGGGGCATTTGCGTTTCCCCACTGAACTCAGGAAGCTGGAGAATATGCTAAACAATTGCAATCGGATTGTTTTTAGGATCCTGCAAGAAAACATGAATGCTAGTAGTTCTCCCCACAAGTGCAGAGTATACGCACAGTAGGAACACAAAAACTGCAAGAAAGATCCTTAAAACGTCATTAGGCACCACCATGTGTGCCTCTAAACAGGAACTCAGTGAGAAATGAATCTGGATACTGCTCTCTTTTCCAATTGTCAAAAAAATAACATGTGACATAGCTTTTTTCTTTTCAATCAAGGCTTAAGCATGTCTCAGTCCAAAGTCACCAAACTCCTGTGGTTCAAGAGTGCAATAACTTCCCTAAACTCTTTTTTTTGTAGTGACTGAAAAGAGTATCCCGAATTAAGACACAGTTAAAAAAATTCTTTATCTTTATTCTGCAGGTTCTGTGTCCGTCTTCCTCACCATAGATCTAGTCTGCATGTGTTGTGGGTCTTCCACAAGGTTCCTCCCCGCTTGCTTCCGATGGGTGTAGGTTCATAGAGGGTTCTACAGCATAGATTTGTACATTACCTTCACTGCAGATGGTGTGACGTCCTCTACAATAAAAGTGTTGTTAATAGCTTGGGAAGACAAAGTTCTTTAATTCCTAATGTTGAAGCATCTCCTTCTTTGTTCTGCGCTGCCTCACACCCTTTTCGCTTGAGTTTATCTGAAATGAAAGAGATGCTTGAAGTCATACAAATAAGATAATCATGTAACTCCTTTCCTAACAGTTCTGCAGTAGACTGAGCATCACTTCTAACCCTAGCCGGAGGTTTGAGAGGTGTTATCATCTGCCTCACTGTCACTATTTTGTGCGGGTTGGGAAGATGGTCTGATCCTGGTTGAATACTCAACGCGTACAACACCAGTGGTAGGCAATGAAACCATCCTTTTTTCAATGTAAGCTTCAATTTGGCTATTCATTCCTTAAGCAAGCCATTGAGTCTCTCATAGACAGTCTTCTCTTGTGGGTGATGAGCCGATGAGAACCTGTGCTTTATGCCAAGGAACAAGCTTATTTGCTTGTTAACAAAGTGAGGGCCATTCTCTTAATACTTCACATATTCCCCATCTGGGAAACACTACTCGTACAAAAAATTTGGCTGCACAGGTGGAGTCTGGGTGAGTTCACGACCCAGCCTCAATCCACCTTGAGAAAGGACATACCACTACAATCACATATCTATATCCATTACATACTTGCAGCATGTTGACATAGTTGATGTGCAAATGCTGAAAAGGGCCACTAGGTCTAGGAATAACTCTCCTGATTGTGCGCAATGTGTGCACAACAGTAAACGTTTGACAAATGATGCAATTCACTACATAGAACCCAACGTGCTCTACTAAATTTGGAATGAATCAGTCCTCTGCAATAGTTGCAGCGAGGTTCTCTCTAGTTGTGTGTGCAGGGTAGTGCAGCTGGTCCAACGCCACCCTTATTAAGGCTACAGGCGTCAATAGTTTACCAGTACTGTCTTGTCGCCACATTGCTTTAGAGGGGTTTAAAGAACACCCTCTTCGCATCCGTAAGTCCTTCCCATCTTGGGGTGCTTCTAGATAGATTGTTATAGCATTCAGACACACTCATCATCACCACCATGCTGTATTTTTACTGTGTTTTTTGTGGATTATGAATAAAATGTTTTGTAAGTATTAACTGACCTGTTTGGAAGTGTTGTTGTGAATAATATATGGTCTCTTCAACTACCCGAATCAAACGGTAGACAAATTACTACTCAGGCAGTAGTTTTTTGGGGTTTCCCCTTTCTATATTTGTGAACGTGAATGACGTCAGATCTTGTGAGTCCTTATGCAATGGGATTGAGAAAAACACATTTTTCAAACCAATCACAGTGAAATATTGTGTTTCAACAGATATATTACACAAAATTGTCACAGGGTTAGGAACTAGAGGGAGCTCAGCCTCTACAATTTGGTTAATTGGCCTCATATCTTGAATTAGCCTCCACAACCCCCTTACCCCTTTTTGACAGGATAAAGCAGTATTACACAGTGACTCTGATGTCACTAAGATGTCTTGCTCCATCATCAACGATACCGTCTTAAAAATTCCATCCTCTGCCTCTAAAGACATGGGATACTTCCTTGCTCGAGGTACAATTGTTCCTGGTTTCCTGGTTTCAGTTTAATATTCACTTCTCCAACCCCCATTAGTAATCTTACATCACAGGGGCACTTTCACCATGTCTTCCTCACAATACTAAGGACATTTTTGTGCTAGCATCATTTTCTGGGGAACCTCATGTTTAATTGCTCTTACCCAATAAGTAATACTCATCTCAAATTGTAACGCTCACCTGATTCCCGCAGAGGCGCCGGTCTTGACTGGGTGAATGCCGTATCTTCAAAGGTGATCTGTAACACACGGTTGGCTCTTTGGGCTGGACCTCTGTGCACTGTATGTCTGACTCGAAGAGTAAGATGTCTGCAGATAGAAAATATGGGATTAATGAACTGGGGTTATTGGGTGCCTCTCTCCTCTTCCCTTTCTCTTCTCCTGTAGAACCCCAAAGGTTAACGCCCTCACCTTAGGTAAGTGAACGCCGAGCTCTCCATCTGCCTCGGGGCAGGGTGCCGTAACCAGTTTCTTCACTGGATAAGGGTGCAGGCCTCTTGACCTCAGAGGACTGCTGTCCGTCGTTAACTGCACGAACGGTAAGTTCTGGGCACTTTAAATGTCTTAAAAGTCTTTTGTAATGATATCTCTTGTTTTGCAGGGTTCTGGCGATGGCGGATGGCGGGCTGATGAGAGTTGAGGATCGAACCCGCGTGAGGAATAGAAGCGCCTGGAAGCACGTAAGTAAGTGCTTGTAGCCTGCTTCACGATGCGCACTAACTGTCCCTTTTATCTTGCAGGTACAAGTTCGGAGCTTTAGAGAAGCTGAAGGGTGCTGGAAAACCCACTGGACTCGGCGTGGGAAGGAGTAATGGCACGTGAGTAATAAAGTTGCCCAATGTCTTTAAACGCACCTTCTTTTGTCTTTCAGATGCGGGATGCAGCGCCGAAGGCCTCCGGAGCGTGCGAAGAGCTGGTAAGCTTTTGTCTTTCAGATGCCGGAATGAGGTGCGAAGACCTCCGGAGCATGCGAAGAGTAGGTAAGCCTTTGTCTTTCAGATGCCGGAATGCAGCGCGAGGCGTTGGTGTCAGCCGATGGACCAGGTAAGAGATGCGCTGCCACTGAAGACCGTAGTGCTAACCTGTTCTTTCTTTGTCTTTACAGGTGCTGCTGAAGACTGGATTCCAGGATGGTAAGCCTTTGTTCCCTTAGGCCCAGGATCAGAAGCAGAAGACACGATGAGCGTTCTGCTGCAGAGAATGCAGAATAACACAAAGCAAGATTCATCCATCAGGTGTGGTTTAAATAGCCTCCTCTAGTGCTTAGGTGTCTCCTTCCACAGCCACGCCTAGGTAAGAAAAGAGTTCCTCCTTTCCAGAAGAGTTCCAGTGTTCTGAACCTAGGGAGTGGCTCCTGCCCCACCCAACAGGAAAAGTAGTCTCAAACAGAAGAGGATCAGGGGTTCAACTGGCAGGTAAGTAAGCAGCATGGTCTGCTGCAGGTAAGTCCACCCAAGCATTATGAGCCCGGCGCTTCCAGCGCTGGGACTGGGCATCTTTATGAGCCTGGTGCCACTGGCGCCAGGACAGGGTCCAAAAGGTCCCAATTGGGACTGGCTGGCACTCGGAACCGGGGTTATGGGTCTGCTTCCAAGGGAGTCGGGCAAGTCCTGATCTTTTGGAAGCAGAGATCATGACAGCACCCCCCCTCAAGGCCCCTCCCAAACCGGGCTTCTCCGGGGGTTTGGGCTTGTTAGGAAATGTTCGATGAAATCTTTTGATTAGATGAGGCGCGTGGACATATTCTGCAGGCTCCCAGGATCTTTCTTGGGGACCGTAGCCTTTCCAGTCAATCAGGTAAAATAGTTTAGATTTGGAGATCTTGGAATCCAGGATGCTTTTGACTTCAAACTCGAGTTCTCCATCAACTAGAATAGGTTTTGGAGATGTAGTTAGTCGGGTTTGAGGTTGCACGGGTTTTAATAGAGAGACATGGAAGACCGGATGTATCTTCATGTGAGGGGGCAAGTCCAACTTGACCGCTACTGGATTTACTATGGTAGTGATGGAATAGGGACCAAGGTATCTTGGGTTGAATGTGCGTGGTCCTTTTAGAGGTAGATATTTGGTGGATAACCAGACATGATCTCCTACTTGATATTGGGGGGCTTCCTTCCGATGTTGGTCTGCTCCTTTCTTGTATTGTTCTTTAGCCCTTTGAAGGTGAGAAACGGCTTCCTTAAAGGCTTGGGTGATTGTAGAATGCAGGTGGTCTACTGCTGGTGTTCCAAGATCTTGGAGTGGATCCAACTCCGAGGTTCGAGGGTGACTACCGTATAAAAGAAAAAACGGGGTCTTCCCAGTTCCCGAGTGGACAGAGTTATTGTAGGCATATTCGGCTATCCAAAGGATATCTTTCCAAGTTTTTTCAGTTTGTTGTAGCATGCAGCGCAAATACTGTTCCAGAGTTTGATTGGTCCTCTCGGTTTGTCCGTCGGTTTGAGGGTGGTGGCTGGTCGAAAGTCTCACATCAATTTGAGCCGACCGACAGCAACTTCGCCAAAAATGAGAAATAAATTGACTACCTCGATCCGAAATCAGAACTGAAGGAAAACCGTGCAGTCGGACGATGTTTTCGAGAAATTCTCGGGCCAGAGTTGCTGCTGTTGGTAAGCCTTTGAGTGGAATGAAATGCGCCATCTTGGAGAATAGGTCCACGATTACTAGGATCGTATTGTATCCGGAGCATGGAGGTAGATCGGTGATGAAGTCCATAGAAAGCGTATGCCAAGGGCGAGGCGGGATGTCAATAGGGCGTAAGAGGCCGGCTGGTTTTTCCTTTTGACTCTTGTTTTGGGCGCATACTCCACAGGACATTATAAAGTCTCTGATATCTTTTTTCCAAGACGGCCACCAGAAGTAGCGCTTGATCTTTTCCGAGGTCTTGGTCATACCGGGATGTCCTTCCATTAAAGAATCGTGATAACAAGAGATTACCTTTTTCTGTAAATCTGTGCTGGGCAGGTATAACCGTTCTTGGAAATATAATAGGTTGTCCTTCACCGTAAAGTCCTTTCCCTGCAGATGCCAATTCTGTATGTCTGCTGGAGTTACCAGTAGCCTGGCTTTATCCTTAACTTCCTCTATGGATTGTGTGGCGATTACACCTAGAATTCTTTGTTCGGGAATGATAGGTACAGGTTTAGGATTGATCAAATGTTCTTCCACTCCCATCCGAGAAAGGGCATCAGCTTTACCGTTTTTTGTACCAGGTCGATAGGTAATTATGAAGTCAAACTCGGCAAAGAATAGTGCCCAACGGAGTTGCCTAGAGGATTGAGCTTTTGCGGTTTTCAAATATTGCAGGTTTCGGTGATCTGTAATCACAGTAACGGTGTGTCGGGCCCCCAGAAGATAATGCCGCCAAGCCTTAAAGGCGGACTTGATAGCTAGAAGTTCCTTATCAGTAATAGTGTAATTGATTTCAGGAGGCGAGAATTTGCGGGACCAAAATGCCACGGGATGCAACTGATTGGTTACTGGGTCCTTTTGTGATAGAACTGCCCCCATGGCAAGGCTCGAAGCATCAGTTTCAACGATGTAGGGGAGTTCTGGGCGAGGATGTTTTAAGATCGGTGCAGAGATAAATCTAGTCTTCAAATTCTGGAAAGCTTGTTCCGCATCGGTAGACCATTCAAAATGTTTGTTTTTCTTAAACAAGGCGGTGATGGGCTGGACTATTCGAGAGAATTCGGGGATAAACCTGCGGTAAAAGTTAGCGAAGCCTACCATGCTTTGAACACCTTTTATGGAGGATGGCGATGGCCATTTGAGAATTGCATCGACCTTCTTTGAATCCATACGCACTCCGCTAGGTGATAATATGAATCCCAAGAATTCAACTTCAGTCACGTTGAAAACACATTTTTCCAACTTAGCGAAAAGTTTGTGTTGACGCAATCTCTCGGGGACCATTTTCACGTGTTTCCGATGTTCAGTTTCCGATGAAGAATAAACGAGGATGTCGTCAATGTAAACAACAACACACACATCTATGAGCTCTCTGAGGACATCGTTCATAAAATATTGAAAGGCGGCCGGGGCATTGCAAAGTCCGAAGGGCATGACCTGATATTCAAATAGCCCATACTTGGTGCGGAAGGCCGTCTTCCATTCATCGCCCTCTTTTACTCGTACCAAGTGGTAGGCTCCTCTAAGATCCAGCTTTGTATATATGCATGCTTTTCCGACTTGGTCCAGGAGTTCAGGGATCAAAGGTAACGGATATCTATTCTTAACGGTGATCTGGCTCAGGGCGCGATAATCTATACAAGTTCTAAGGTCCCCTTCTTTTTTTGGAACGAAGAACAAAGCTGAGGAAGCAGGGGACTTGGAAGGACGAATAAACCCATTCGCTAGGTATTGATCCAGGTATTGTCGGAGGTGAAGATTCTCAGGCTCGGTGAGGGCATAAATTCTACTACAAGGAGGAGTAGATCCAGGTATCAGGTCTATCTGGCAGTCATAAGACCTATGAGGAGGTAGAGAGTTAGCCTGATCCTTCCGGAAAACATCTTGGAATTCTAGGTATTCAGGAGGTAACTGGGGAGCCTCCGAGGAAATTGCTGCCAGTGCAACACCAGGTCGAGGGTGACAAGTAGAGACACATTCTGGAAACTGAACCGTTCTTGCTCGCCAATCGATCTGAGGATTGTGTTTCTCTAACCAAGGAATTCCTAGAATAATCTGGAACTGAGGGGCCTTGATCACATCGAACACGATCTTCTCATGGTGTCCATCTTGACTTACTAGCGTCACTTCTTGGGTGGTATGCGTTACTGGTCCGGAGGCTATCTCCGTACCATCCACCATAGTAATGACGTCCTTTACAGCCTTTGGACAAAGAGTCAGATTCATCCTCAAAACCATTTCATGATCCACATAATTGCCGATGGCACCGCTGTCGACGTAAGCTTCAATCGCATGTAATCGATCCGGATGTTCAGGGCTAATGAGGACCATAGGTATCACGAAATGCGAGGTCCCGGAACTGGTTTTAACGCTCGGCAAGAGGACCTCTATTCTTGTCGGGCGAGGTCGTTTCCCTGCTCAGAGTTTGTGACCCTGGTAACTGCAGCTCCTACTGCCTTCTTGGCTGGTTTCACCGGACAGTCTCGAAGAAAGTGCCCCGAGTTTCCGCAATAGAGGCATAATTGCAGCTGTTTTCTCCTTTCCCGCTCCTTTTGTGTTAGTGGTCCTTTCAGGCCCCCTATTTGCATGGGTTCCCCGGAGTCTACTCCTTTGGTAGGAGTTGGTGGTTTGGAAAATACTCGAGCATCAAACTTGGAACGATCGGCCTTCCTGTTCTGCAGTCTGTGGTCAATTTGAACGACTAAGTCAATATAGTCCGAACAGTCTTGGGGGGATTCACTATTTGGGCTAACACATCTTTGAGCTCTCCACGTAGACCTCTATAAAACAGCGTAATCCTTTTGTCCTCAGGCCATCGAGTTTCCACTATCAGTCTGTTGAAAGACGCAATATAAGCCAAAAGGTCTTGATTACCCTGTCGCAATGAAAGGAGCTCATTGTCCAAGGCCTGCCCCTGTGAATGTCTTGCAAACAGTTTTTCCATACTGAGCTGAAAAGCTTGAAAATCATGGAGAACCGGATCATCTTGATTAACTAGAGGGATCGACCAGTCTGCCGCATTGCCACTAAGGTACGAAAGCACGAAAGCTACCTTAGCTTGATCAGTTGGAAAGGCTGCTGGCCGGCATAAGAAGTGCAACCGGCACTGATTAATAAATACTGCAAACCTCTTTGGGTCACCAGAAAATCGTTCGGGCGGAGCCAGAGGTACATTCCCAGGTAGGTTGATCTGCACTGGGTTCATAGAGGATGTTGAAGGAAGATTTGCCCCTGATGCGGGTAACAGAGTTTGTCCGGCTTGTGACTGTAGCAATTGTCTAGCGAGATCATCTGTTCGCTCCTTGGAAATAATCAGTTCCCTTCTTAGAGCATTCGTTTCCTGACGGGCTGCATGCACTTCTGCTCTTAGTTCCCCAAGTAACTGGGCTAGCTGGTCGGTATCCGAGGTTTCCATAGCGCCTGGGTGGGAGTTTTGCGGTAGGCTTTGTGTTCTTTAACGCTCCCCTGATTCCCGCAGAGGCGCCGGTCTTGACTGGGTGAATGCCGTATCTTCAAAGGTGATGTGTAACACATGGTTGGCTCTTTGGGCTGGACCCCTGTGCACTGTCTGTCTGACTCGAAGAGTAAGATGTCTGCAGGTAGAAAATATGGGATTAATGAACTGGGGTTATTGGGTGCCTCTCTCCTCTTCCCTTTCTCTTCTCCTGTAGAACCCCAAAGGTTAACGCCCTCACCTTAGGTAAGTGAACGCCGAGCTCTCCATCTGCCTCGGGGCAGGGTGCCGTAACCCGTTTCTTCACTGGATAAGGGTGCAGGCCTCTTGACCTCAGAGGACTGCTGTCCGTCGTTAACTGCACGAACGGTAAGTTCTGGGCACTTTAAATGTCTTAAAAGTCTTTTGTAATGATATCTCTTGTTTTGCAGGGTTCTGGCGATGGCGGATGGTGGGCTGATGAGAGTTGAGGATCGAACCCGCGTGAGGAATAGAAGCGCCTGGAAGCACGTAAGTAAGCGCTTGTAGCCTGCTTCATGATGCGCACTAACTGTCCCTTTTATCTTGCAGGTACAAGTTCGGAGCTTTAGAGAAGCTGAAGGGTGCTGGAAAACCCACTGGATTCGGCGTGGGAAGGAGTAATGGCACGTGAGTAATAAAGTTGCCCAATGTCTTTAAACACACCTTCTTTTGTCTTTCAGATGCGGGATGCAGTGCCGAAGGCCTCCGGAGCGTGCGAAGAGCTGGTAATCCTTTGTCTTTCAGATGCCGGAATGCAGTGCGAAGACCTCCGGAGCATGCGAAGAGTAGGTAAGCCTTTGTCTTTCAGATGCCGGAATGCCGCGCGAGGCGTTGGTGACAGCCGATGGACCAGGTAAGAGATGCGCTGCCACTGAAGACCGTAGTGCTAACCTGTTCTTTCTTTGTCTTTACAGGTGCTGCTGAAGACTGGATTCCAGGATGGTAAGCCTTTGTTCCCTTAGGCCCAGGATCAGAAGCAGAAGACACGATGAGCGTTCTGCTGCAGAGAATGCAGAATAACACAAAGCAAGATTCATCCATCGGGTGTGGTTTAAATAGCCTCCTGTAGTGCTTAGGTGTCTCCTTCCACAGCCACGCCTAGGTAAGAAAAGAGTTCCTGCTTTCCAGAAGAGTTCCAGTGTTCTGAACCTAGGGAGTGGCTCCTGCCCCACCCAACAGGAAAAGTAGTCCCAAACAGAAGAGGATCAGGGGTTCAACTGGCAGGTAAGTAAGCAGCATGGTCTGCTGCAGGTAAGTCCACCCAAGCATTATGAGCCCGAAGCTTCCAGCGCTGGGATTGGGCATCTTTATGAGCCTGGTGCCACTGGCGCCAGGACAGGGTCCAAAAGGTCCCAATTGGGACTGGCTGGCACTCGGAACCGGGGTTATGGGTCTGCTTCCAAGGGAGTCGGGCAAGTCCTGATCTTTTGGAAGCAGAGATCATGACACAAATATCACTTCATCATCTGATGGAGGATCTCCAAACATATCCTCATCAGTGACGCCAGTCAATCTGTAACCCTCCCCAATGGCAATCACTGTGCACCATCGTCTGCCATCATAATCATTCCCACCAAGTAAAGCCAATTCTCCTCGCACTATGGCTGCTTGTAATTCCAAAGGAAAGATTTGCCCTTCATCTTCATCCATAAGTATCTTTGGCCTGATAAGAACTCATCAGGTATTCTCATAGTTCTGCCCTCTTAACTTGGCAACCATGTTACCAAAATGCGTATACCATAGTTAAACACTTCTGGTTCTGACGGTACTCCTCATATGGCCACTTGCCCAGCAAATGCCACAATAAATTCACTTGCATTTACATAATGCATGCCTGGTGTTGAACACACTATGCCTTCATCAGAAACAAAATTGTCATATTTAACGTAGCCATTAAATCTCGACCCAATATATTAACAGGTGTCTGCCTTGAATATAGCAATGGCACCAACATATCACATTCTCCCATAGAGACTGGTAAATCTTTAGTGAAAGGAACTCTGCTTGTAGCTCCTGTTCAAACCTTAAGTATTCATGGCATTTCTAGACATTTAAAACGTTCCCTCTCGTATACATGGGCGTGTTGCACCCGTGTCTTCTAAAAACGAAAAAGACTTGCGTCCAATATTGACCTCAACCCTTGGTTTTGCTTGAGGATTAGGCATCACAATTAGTACTGAAGACATAAAGTCCCCCCAGTGAGCTGTCCTATTGTGGATACAGCCTCATCCCTGTGCCTGTGAAGGGATTCCCTCCATCGACAGTGACACCACCTAATCTAGGAGTCATTAACTGCCCTCTACTCATGCTTTGCTTTATTTGCATGGGTGAATGCTGCGACTGCCCTTGTGGGACATTCATTGTTGCCTGCTGTGTTTGTAAACCTTGCTGTACTTCTTCCTCAAAAACCTCCTCTTCCCTGCGGTATAAATCCATTATTTCCTTTGTTCAAACTGCCTCTGGTTATTTATCTGTGGTATGTTTGCTGCTTGCTGTGAGCAGCATCCATCCCCACTGGTTAGCATTGCCCCTTCAATGGCATACTTAGAGAGTTTCTTCTGCACTAGCTTCGCCTCTTCGCATTTCCTAGCATCGTCTTTCTTGCTATTCTTTTCTTTCAAGAGTCTGCAATAATGCGCGATGGTCATCTGTATCTCTGACCATGGTTTTGCCTCCATGCCCACCAATTTCTTGAGCTGCTTCTGCACAGGCTCTAGCAGCCTCTGGCATAGTATATGATAAAACACAGGTATGGATTTCTCCCAAGCTTCGCTGTCTCCAAGCTTCAGTGCTCTTGAAAATTCTGAATGTAAACACGCAGATCATCCCCTTTCTGCATCTCTTTTGTCATTATAGCTCCCATATCTGATGTGCCTGGATACAGCACACTAAGCGATTTCCATACTGCTGCTCTGCAATATTGAAAGGTGCTCCATCCTTAGCAGTGTTTATCGTGGTAAAACCAGAATACCCTGCTCGTGCCAAAACATCATCAGCCCTTTCTCCAAGGATTGCAATCAGGAGCTCCTTAATGTCCCCTATAGCCAACGTATTTCCTCCCGCCATTTTCTCTAATTCATGTATCCATTTCCTAGCACCAGAAGTTAAACTCGGGAGCTTACACCTTAAATTATCCTTGTCCATTTGCGGCAAATGTTTATACTGCGGTCTGGCTGCTCCTTTCTCTAACAAAGGAAACTGTGAGACCCCAAACTCATCTTCATCTCTCATTGTTTGCCTATCCATAGTAGGAATGGTGGTTCCACACCACCTTCTTCCCGGCAGTGACCTTAACCTGCTCACATACGATGCTCAGTCCCCCCTATGACAATGGGACTGCCCTTTAGATGGTGGATTTGGCTGCGTCAGTGACTCTGATGCCTGCACATGATTAAGGTAGGTTCAAATCAGACCCTCAAACTTCCTTATCCATTGTAAAACATCCCTCAAGCCACATGCATTATCTCCCTCCTCCTCACGGAAGGTCTCTCTGTCTTCATCTGACATCTCCTGTGCCCAACTCGTGTGATCTCCCTCCTCTTTGTCTCTCTCCAGAGTTAGTCTATCTAAAGACAGCTCTCTGGGCTCAAAACGAGTCTCCTTCCATGTCATACAACTGTGTGCACATACAACCTTGCACCACTTTCTGAGTTTTCATATCATGATAAACCTTATCGATAGCATCTCCATTGCTTCTGGAATCACACTCATCTTCTAGATTTATTCTAGACGGACCCGCTTTTGGCTCCTGTTCTGGAAAGAACTCTTCTAAATCTTCCCATGATACTATTGGATCAGGATTCTTTACATCCTTCTCCATGCGTTCTAGATCGTGTGCTCTCTGTCTTCTCTTACGTTCTAGCTCATCATCAAACTCCCTTCGCTTTCTTGCTTCCCATCGAATCCTTTTTTCCTCTTTCTTTTTCATGTCTCTTCCTTCATTTGCCCTTCGTATTTCTTCATCTCTCTGCCTTTATATTCTCTTATCACTTAATTGCTGTTATTCCTCTTCCACCATTCTTTTCCTATTTTTCCCACTCTTCGATTGCTCTCTGGCCCTCATTAGGACCTTGGCGGAGGACCATGGCGCTATTAGCACCATGGTCCATGGCGCTAAGTTGCCAACTCCGCCATGGTGGTTGGCGGACTTACCGCCCCATTCCGACCTTGGCGGGGCGGTAAGTCCCCAATCCCCATTTACCCTTCCCCATTCCCATTTTTGCCCCATAGGGCATAATGGGAGTGGGGAAGGCGTTAATTACGCCACCGTAAATTACGGTGGCGTAATTAACAACAAGGTCCCTTAGCGCCATGGATTTAACACCTGCTAAAAGCAGGTGTTAGATCCGCCATGGCGCTAAGGGAACTCGTACTCAGGCGGTAAGGGTCGGCGATGTTTACGCCGGCGTAAACCCCTTACCGCCTGGGTCGTAATGAGGGCCTCTGTCTATTGTCGTATTTTATTTGCTCTTCTGCTCTTTCCTGTTTCTTCAATTGTTCTGCTTGATACAATTGTTCCCGTCTTTGCCTATCCTTCCTTTTTTCCCTTTCATCTTTCAATATTTATTTCCTTTCTTCATCTTATTCTGTTTGTCTCGATCTTCCCATTGCTGTACGTCCTCAATACCTTTACCATCAAGTTTGAGCAAAATCTGATCACCCATCCATTCGTTCTGTACAAGTGCTAACTCATCAGCCTTATCTCTTTCTCCTTTTCATCTTTTTATTTCTCCTCCTATGTCTAAAGACGTGCTCAATCGCTTGCCTCTCTCTTTATCGTGTCTCTCTTTGTCCTTTGGGATCTTAGAAATTACATATTTCTCAGTATTTTTCTCTGGGTCCTCGTCGCTGCTTTGCGCAGGCAACTCATATGCTGGGTTATGGTTTTGGACGAAATGTCTGAATAAAAATTTCTAACCCCACCAGAATACACTGAAACACACACCACGAAAAGTTCTGACTACCAAAAGTTTGAACTTTTCATGGTATTTGTTTAGGTGTTTTGTGGGGTCGCTATGGGGCTGGGGGTTGTCCCCTGCAACAGCCCGCTCACTGTAGTGAGCAGGGTGTTGCGGGTGACACCCCCAAACCTCTGCAAAAACAAAACAGAAAAAACAGAGGTCCCCCCACAACACCCTGCTCACTAGAGTGAGCGGGGGTTGCAGGGGACACTCCCTGCAAAAAGAAAAAAGAATAAAAAACAGGGCTGTACCCCGCAACACCCCACTCACTATACTATACAGTAAAGTGAGCGGTGGTTGCGGGGGACACCCCTGCAGCTGCTCAAAAAGAAAATAAATAAAATAAAGTCAAGGCCCCTGCGGCGCCAGTTCCCGATCACAGAAGTGAAAGGGAACCGGCGCTGCAGGGACACAGCGCGAAAGAAGGAAAGGTAAGTAGGATGGTGGGTGTATGTTGGGGGTGTGAGTGGGGGTGTGTTGTGGGTGTGTTTTTGGTGTGGGTTGGGGTTTATGTATGGATGGTTTTCTAATGGGTATCCGAATGGGAAATGTATGAACATTTGTAGTGCATACATTTCCCATGCAAACATTTCTGTCGCTGACTTTTCCTCGACGGAAAAATCAAGCAGATCCTGGGTTACTATACCTTGCTGCTGCCTTAAGCTCCCTTAATGGGTACAATCCATCATCCTTCTTACTATTGCCATTTATTTCAAGCACGGCAGGTGGTGCAGAAGGCTCCTCACCCCCCTTTAGGCATACATTAAGTATCCAGTCTACAGGAGGCTGATCTTCTCTCTCTTCCTGCTACATTGTCCAAAGTTCTAAGATCGCTAGTGGCTAGTCTAACTTTTTTCCCGTATATGTAGCATGCAAATATGTCATCATCTGCTGCAAAACTACCCCCGATAGTGATCCCCCTCGTGGCAATGGCATGAACATTTTATCTGTGGTGCCCTTAAACCGTTCTGCACTGTATTGTCTGAGTATAGGTGCATGTTTCGGCAGCTGTTTACATAAGTGTATAAGCGGAGTAATATGCTCAATTTTTTGACAGGTCACTCTTTGATCGTCAATACTCACCTTTACTCTTTGCAATTTCTAACAATACTTTTCAAGAAAAACAAAATAATATGAGCGTGCACCAATCGTTGCAGGCTCCAATCCCTCTATCTCATGTTTTTTACTTTAATCTGCTAAAAAATAGCCTCACTTCAATTTCTTCACAAAAGACACGCTTAATTCTTTAACTCTCATGTTTCTTCTTTTTACGTTGTATCAATCTTGTTTATTATTTCGCCATCATTACACAATCACATAAAACATAACGAACAGAAAAACATGCTTGGCCGGCCACATAAATCTCTCACAGTCTTCTCACTAAGATCTGTCTTGCCTTTTCAATAAAACTCTGACGGAGTGTAAACTGCTCTATTCAGAACCGTCTTTAACCAGGACCATTTTTGTAAATCTACTTTGAGGCTTTAGGTGCTGTTTCTTCTACCGTTCTTTAAAATGGAGGTATCTAAGGCGTATCCTCCCTTGTGAATTCTCCTCACGACATCTCAATTGCTCGGCATACCTCCTCAAGCCAATTGCTTAATATTCAACCCCCATTATTCTTCAAGTTACTTTTACCCCAACCTCCCTTTGTTACTAATTTTTCCCCTTGTCACTTTTTTCATTCATTGCCCATACAAGTTTTGCCACCTCGCTCAGTTCTACTCACCATTCGGATATTCGTCTTCCTACTCTTGGATCGTCCGTCTCATTATTGCCTCTTCAACTTTTTGTTTGTTCAGCTTCCTGTAGATGCTGGGAGGAGATTCCGTAGAAACCGGAGGTCCCGTCACACCCACGCTTGCAAGCATTAAAGTTATTTTTTTATTCTAAATCACTATCCACAGGGAGCCTCACGTCCTTTCACCTGAATGGCAGAGGTTGTGCGACCCCACAAGCTTACTTTTATCTCAATGGCTATCTAACCATCCTCTCTCTGCTACCACGTGAAGTGGGTGAACTCCAGCCCTTGAAGATGAGTAGCAATACCCTTGAGATGGATGGGGATGCAGAGTTTATTCATACATCAATAATCAAAATGACTCAGGTAGTTGGCAAAAAGGATAACTGTTTTAATATCAATTATCTAAAACAGGGAGTACAGCGGACATCATCCGACGTTGCATAGCAAGTTCTCTCAATGCATTTCAGAAAAATGTTATCTTATATAGCAGAAAATCATTATAGGTGACGTTTAACCTGAGTTTAACAATGTGTTTGGGTCTAATGAACTATCTAAGTGTACACTCTAAACTAATATGGGACAATGAATGAAAGTGATAGGCTTCTTAACATCAGGTGGGGCAACTAAGCCCTCCCCTCAAAATGACCACTATGAACATCACTAAATACATGATGTCCCATTGGCTACACAAACTATAGGACCCATAATTACGTGGTCCCCTACAATTGGTTGGCACTCTAATCTTCGTCAGTACTTTTCCACCTACATCTAGCAGCATGCAGATTTGACTTCCATGTACTGGTGGTCATGTCTAAAACAAAGCTTCCCACCAATTAGCATATCCATCTATCATCACCTCAGTGGTCTGCTGGCACTTAAGACTTTGAACTTGTCCTTGGGAGTCTTCTTAGATCTGGAGAATTCAGGGAGTGAAGGCACGCTGTGCCATCATGCGTAGGTGTGACTGTGTCATCCGTATAACTTCATCTGTCCACGTTACTGTAGACAATGATTTTGAGCTTCTTGTGTATTAAAATACTATTGTCTAACAGACCTCTGACGTCTTCCTTGTTTGGTTCATGCCTTCTGAACAGGAGCTTTGTTCTTTCACACAATTTGTATCCAATGCATACTCGCTCCAGCTAGTTAAAACCTTGGATTCTTGGCTTGGCTTCATGCTCATCCAGCCTCGCCTTTCACTTCTTTTTCTTACTGCGACACACTGAAAATTAGGCCTTCCTTTTCCAGTCCTATTCTACTATAACACGTAGTGGAAACATCCATCCTACTTGCCTACCCACAAGAATACTTCATCTGCTTGTGTTTCTCTGCATCTGTACATGTGTAAAACTTGATATCTTCATTGTTTCCGTGGCATAAACTTCTTCACCTTGACCCCAAGATGTCACTTATCCTTGATTCTTTCTTGATGTTTTATATTAAATCTTCATTCTCTTGTCTCTGCATCTGCATTATGCACGTCAGCTCGATTATGCATGATGTCACCATTCATCTTGGCCACTCATTTGCTCTGCTTCTTCTGGGATTTCATTCAAATATCATATATCGTCTTGTATGCAGGTGTGGTTTTCTCAATGGGAACCTTGCTTCTAGGATTCTCTTGGGTATTGGTATTCTTACTGGTACTGCATGTGTCTCACACTCTGGCTCCCAACATATAGACAATATAGGTGAAGTGGTTGAGTTGGGGGACTTGGCTGCTCCTCTACAAGATGGTCAGGGACGATTGTCCCGGCTATGGATAGGCTTACAATGGGAGCCGACTGCAGCTAGGGGTTTATGCAGTTTCCTTCATTCAAAAAAGGGGGAGCAAGACCGCAGTATATCCCATGGCCACAGATGGACAAGGATAATTTAAGGTGCAAGCTCCCGAGGTTGATGTTGGGCGCTGGGAAATGGATCTATGAATTAGAAAAAATTATAGGAGGAAATACACTGTCCCTAGGGGACATTAAGGGTATCCTGGCAGCTATTCTTGGTGAGAGAGTTTGATGACATATGGAGGAGAGCAGGGCATTTGAGTGTGACAGCACACAACACAGCTCATGATGGAGCACCATTTAATATTTGCAGAGCAGATGTTTGGAGGGCTCTCAGGGTGCAGTATCCTGACACATCAGATATGGGAGCAATTATGACATGTAAGATGAAGGAATATGAAGACTCTATTGCTTATATTCAGGATATTCAAGAGCGATGGCAGCTTGAAACGTGCAAGCCGTGGGAAAAAACAGTGGCATTATTTTACCACATTTTATGTCAGGGGTTGCCTGAGCCGGTACAGAGGAAAATGAAGAAGCAAGTGGGAATGGAAGCAAAACCATGGGCTGACAATAGTGCATCACTTTCAGCTATTGCAGGAGAAAAATAAGAAGAAATATGAGGCTAGGAAAATTGAGGAAGCTAAATTAGTTCAGAAGAAATTGTCAAAATGTGCCATACAAGGAAGGGGCGGTATAGACAAGCAGAGAAGGATTGGAAATGCAGCAAGCAATGGGTGCATCACAGGTGAATAATCAGTGCCCAATCAGCCAATGAGGATATGGGTTCATATCCATATAGAGGAGGAAGGGGTGGATTCCAAAATAATCAACTTGCATACCAAGATATAAGCCAAGACAGAGGACATTATAGATGACAGCTGGTTTGTGTCTATATTCTTATGGATTCCACAGTGGATGGCAAAACTCTTCAAGTCTTTGGAACATTATTGCTCATGATGATGTTCGGATTCTGGATAATCAAGATAATAATTGCCCAGTGTAAGAAGACAGCAAAGAAAGCAGTAGAAATGAAGATCAGGATTGATGACGAATCAGGGTTTGGACCCAAAGAGTTGACTGATGAAGATGTCAGGAAATACATAGAGGCCAACATCATAGCACCCAAAGGAAAAAAGTTCCGGTATCTCAAGAATCACAAGAAGTATCATGTGGAACAATGGATCTATTGTAATCCGAATGGACAGTGCAGCTACATGACTTGGATTGTGGATGAACATGTCAAATCAGCAGGTTCCCTGAAGGGAGCGATGAAGATCTGGATCCCGAAGAAACACTTATATAATAGAAGATATCAAGATGTGGAAACCAGTGAAGGTGTGGTCGATTGCTCGACCGGAGGGGGGAGTGTAGAGGAGCAGCATCATGCCTCTGCAGGAAGTCCCACCCATATACTACCAATATGCTGGGAGCCTGAAATCATGCCATGTTTCATACCGGCAGTTGTGACCATTCCGAAGCGAATATTTGAGAAAAGGTACCCATTGAGAAAGCCTTATAAAATGTATCCGAAAGAGAAGACAATCTAATGGACGAGCTCCTCGAAGGGATATGAAAATGAGAGAAAGAGGAGCTGGTGACATCACAAGAGAATGGGTGGTGCACTGAGAAGATAGGCTGAAGAAGATGCATAGACCTTATAGGACCTGATGACGAAATAAAAAATGGAGTGAACATTAATATGCAAAAAGAAGATTGCACGTGTGAAGAGCATTGCAGAAAATGCAAGCAGTTCAATAACTGTACAGAAGCAGTAATGCAGGTATATTAACTGATCATAGAAGCTGGATATACGTCGTGAATAGACTGCTGGCGGATACACCATTGTATAGCAACTGGACATCTGTGTGACAAATATAGTACGTTGAAACCCATGGAGAAGAAAGACTGAAAGCTGTGTCACAGCAAATAATTTGCTGGGATCATGGAAGTATCAGGAAAGGCTGTCTGGCTTGGGGTCAAGGCTGAAGCAGCCAAGACTAGTTATCTATTCTTGAAGGCAGTAATCGTGAGATGCTGAATCATTCCTTGTTAAGGTGCAAAGAAAGAACACCAGGAGTGCCAAGTTGTATTCATTCAAGTCAATTAAAGCTGGAAAATGGGTCGAATTGTGGTCTTCTGTCACGTGAGTCAAGGATAGAAAAAGAGTTGGGCATGCAGTTCCTGAGCTATGATACCGTGTGCTCACACTCCCTTATATTCCAAGAGATGAGAATACACTGCAAAGCCAAGTTCAAAGACAATCTTCATGGCAGAAGGCATGAGTGATGAGAGATGTTGGGCTAATTGGGTGGGGAGGTAAAGTCACGTCCACCTCCTGGCACCTGGTGTATGAGCTTATGTGCTGCTAGTGAACCAAATGTTCCAGACTGGCACGAGCCAATTGTAGAGGGTCTTATAACGAAGGGCCTTATAGTTTGAGAGCCAATAATATACTGTGTACTTAATAATGATGAAGAATTACTTGGACTAGAGGTGTGCATACGTTGTCCACCTGACAGTAAATATCAAATCACAACCCACCCCTTATAGAAGGTATACTTGGATGTTCCCCTTGAATGTATCACAACCCCTCTTAGGTTTTTCTTAGTTTGCCACATAGTATGACGTCCCGCATGATGCATTTTTACTATAAAAGTGTAATTTTTTATGAAATGCTTTGAGAACGCGTGTGCGACGTCTGCTGATGTCCGTTGTAACTCCCTGATTTAGACAATTGATAATAAAACAGAAAATACTTTGCCATCGTCCTGAGTTGGTTTAATTATTTGGTGTCAGAGTTACTCTTCATCCCATCCATTGCATGAATGCTTTCAAAAGGGCTCTAACGCTCATTACAGTGCCACACCATTTACCAAATGTTTTACCAATACCCACCACCCGGTGCAGTCCCATTCCTTTTTCCAAAGGTTTTATCAATGGCCCAATACCCGGTGCAGTCCCATAGTTTTTACCAGTGCCCCACCACCTGGTGCAGTCCTATATGTTTTACCAGTGAGACACCTACTAGTGAATTAGCACACTTTTATCAATGACCCACCAACCGTTGAAGTTCTGTATCTATACCTCTGCCCGCTTAAAAGTTTAGTCCTAACTTTTACTAATTGGGGCTTAGCTGTAACCATAGCTCAAAAACCTCCCATTTCTGGTATCATTAACATGGACCATACCTCTCCCATTCTACTAAACAGGAACAATGTCCTCCTGCCCACTCCAAAACACTTACATGGCAGGCATGTTGCAATTAAATATAAACTCCCATATATCACCTAGCATTTCACTCTCAGATGAAATCTTGTTTAGATGTCAACCATGCAGCATGTAGCACACTTTTAAAGGTTTTCCCACAGAGTTGCAGGCATTTTCAACACCACAGCAATCCCTAACAATCCGTACTGCACACTGACACTGCTCATCCTGCAAATCCTCAAGGGCTAACCTTTAAAGGGTAATTCCATACTCCTGTTTCTTACACCATCACTGACATTCAAACAATGTTACCTCATTTATTTATTTTTATTTATTGTACATTTGTAAGGTGCTTATGCAACAAGTACATTGTGTTTCAAAGCGGGCAAAGGGCAACAGTGAGTGAATATGGGAATGAAGAACAAATACAACTATGAAAGATAGAGGTCGACCTATTGGGCCTTGTGAGCATTCAGAATGTGCAAGTGCAGAGGGAGAGAAGGGATGAGAGAATTTTGGGGGGTAAGTGCTGGGTGTATCAAGAGGGAAGTGCTATGGAGTGAGCAGCTATAAATGCATAGGTGGAGTGGTCAGGCAACAAATAAGTAAGTGCCTGCCTGCATTGAGATAAGCCAGTGGGTGTCAAGGCAAAGTGCTGGGAGGGGTGGAGACTGTAGGCGATTGGGTGTGGGATCAGCAAATTAGCATGGGATCAGCAAATCTATTTGCACAATGCCCTTCACACTGTTCACGCTTAACACAGCGGGACAATACATACGTTGCTGTGTCACCCAAAATTACATCACAATTCTATATCCCATTCAATAGAATAAAAGTACTTATGTGACCACAATCCAAGATAGAGTACTTCCCTTCAATTGGACAGCACACATCAGGCAGACCACGCTGTCCTCATTTTGGCACAGAGCAAAACATCACAATGCTTGACCTGTTCAATAGAATAGAAGCACTTATGCCTCCACAGTTCGAGATAGAATGCTTCCATCAGACAGCACACAACAGGCAAACCACACTGTACTCCTTCCGGCACAGAGCACTTACAACCCTAAACTGGGCAGGGCACAGTCCTTCAGACACAATCAAGGTGCACTCCTCACCATGACCTTGCAGATGATCAAAGCCCACTTCTTCCCATGCCCTTGCAAGCACGATAGGCGTGCACTTCTCACCTTCCCATATAAACCAAACTAGCACTCCAAGGTTGCCCATGTTATGTTACAAAGGCATTGCAAGTTCCTTTCTTCAAACCTGTGAGTGCTCATAACACACCACAACATCCATCGATGTCACCATTTTCACTGGATCCTCCACCAGGAGCGGTGCTCTGATTCTTTAATGGCTCCCTTGGCTGCACAACACATATGGTGTGCTCTGGTCCATACTGATCCTCCTAAGAAGGAGCCATGAGCCACAATCCAGAGTTGCCAATTTTCTCTCCAGCCATTGTTTCCTCGCAGTGTCCATAACAACACTGGCCAGCCACCCAAATGTGTTGCGTTACCATTACCCTGACTTGCCTTTGCAGCCCAAGTTATCACACATGTTCTCACCCTTCCTGGGCTAATTTTACCCAATACACTACTGGTACAAGACTATCTTGACATCCTCTCCAATGTTTTTTTTTCCCCTCAGCCAACCTGCTGGAGTCCGCCCTGGGTGCTGGGACTTTCAATTTGAGGACAGTGGGTCCGCTTGACGCAGATCATCTGACGTCCTTTCCTTCCAGCTTCATCTTTAACCCACACAGGTCCATTTCCAGGTCCTCCATTCAGTCCAGCTCATTGCCAGTGATATAAAGTATGCAGTGTGACACTCCAGGTAGCTTACTCGCAAGTTTGATTATTGTTTTTACTACAGGAGTACTTTAGTAGCTTAATAATAACCCACTGGCTCCCACCACCCAGGCTTAAATCTCACCATCTGCCTGGGTTGGAACCTCTTCACATAAACATTTCCTCACTCATACATTAATATTATAATGTCACAGCATTCTCCTTGACCTCATGCATTCCATACATCAATTCAAGCACTTCACAACGGGAACATTTTGCAACACCTGAATCATCTGTGAGTATCAATTATCATGCACACACAAGCAGTCACATGACAAACAGAAACACAAGAAATGGAAATAAATGCAAACAACAACCATTTCCCCCTTTGCAGGCAACAGTGCGTACCTGCTCTCACCATTCCTGTTGTCACGCATCAGGGATCCAGCCACCCCAGGTGAGACAAACAACTACATAGCACACATAACTACTAGAGACATAGTGGAGTCAATATTTGGGGTGCTCAAGTCACACCTCTCCTCCACTGACCACTCAGGTGATGTATAGCTATATGCACCCCCTGTAGTATTCAAGATCACCAATGCATGTGGTGTCCCACACAATATTTCCACATGTTGTGGCATAGAAGTACAGCTTTAGGAGGGACACCATCCTCAACAGGCACTACCCATTCCCTTAGTAGGCCATAGGACACAAGTTGCACAAACATACTTCATCTGAACTGCAACCCCTTTGGAGCACACCCAGTGAAGCCACATCCCTCATGCCCTTCAATTATGCAATTGGCCCAATCCAGCTTGCCCATAATAACACCATGAGAATTTGTGTTAATGAGAGGCAAACTGTGTGTGCCCCTGAACACAATAACTACAATGGCACCCCATTGACATCCACCACACCAAGTGCAGAAACCACCTACACAATCATTACAAGTAAAAATAAAAGTATAATTGTCACAGGCACAAAATCTTAAACAGAGCGAAGCCATCCCCAGGCCCAATGTCACCATACCATGTGCCCCACTGAGTGGCATACACCAACTGCAAGAAAGTGCTCACCTAACTGTCATTTTCATGATGTCTCCCGCCACACCATTGCTGCTGGACCTGCTGACCTCCACTCAACAAAGGTCAAGTCGCATTACAGATTCAAGACATCCTCAGGCACAATATCACCATACCATGAGCTCCCCTGAGTGGCATGCACCAACTGCAAGAAAGGGCTCACCTTACTGCCATCTTCATGATGTCTCCCTCGACACTATTGCCTCTGGAACTGCTCACACCACTGCCATGAATGTGCTCCTGCAATGGGGAAAATCAACAGCTGGACACCCACCCCCTCGACATGTATATCTCTATTACCATCAGCATGTCCCCCGTCCAATCATGAAGATGCTCTCCATGAATACCAGAAAGCAAACTAGCCAACCCAGGATACACAAACATGAATAAAAAGGTAAGGTCTTCGACAAGCTTGACGCCATGGGTATTCCATACACCAACTATGCTGACGATACCCAGGTACTCCTACCACTCACTGGAGTATACCACAAAGACGCTGAAGCACTCCACACCATCTACACCACCACCCAGGCCTGGATGGCGGCCAATGGCCTCTGCCTCAATGGGGAGTAGACCGAAATCATCATAATACGTCTAAAAACAACCATAGCCAAACTCGACAAACCATACTCCAACTTCACCATTGATCAAACCATCATCCCTGTTTCTACCTCTGTTAAGACCCTAGGAGTTCACATAAACTCCACACTATCCATGTCAAAGCAGGTCAGTACCATCTCCTCCGCCTCAGCTCACACCACCGAACTTATAAATACAGTAAAGCCATACCTCTCCAAACCCAATTGTCTTTCTATAGCCAGAGCAACCATCGGTGAAAAACTGAACTATTGTAATACCCTCCTAGCAAGTACTTCTGCAAAAAAACATTAACCGACTCCAAATCACACAGACCAACAATGCACTAAGAGCAGCACTCAGCATCCCAAAAGGAGACCACATTACCCATGCCAGACAGGAAGCTCGCTGGCTCCCAGTGAAAGAACGCATCGCGTTCAAAATCCTCACTCTCACTCACAAATGCCTCACACATGCAGCACCCTCATACCTATCTGAGACCATAACTAAATCCACCTCCACACGACCAGTCAGGACTCGCAACACCAACCAATTACACATCCCTCACATAAACAAAGCCAGAACTGGAGGGTTAATCTTCCCATGCAAAGCCGCCAAGTTATGGAATTCCTTACCTGTTGACATCAGAGCTGAAAACTCTATCCTTGGTTTCTGGAAAAAACTAAAAACGACCCTCTTCACCTAATCCCACTCGGTCGCTTCTTTCGATTCTCTCCTTCTCTGCTCTGTTAATAATAATATGCAAATGTTAACATAACTGCAACTAAGAAAACATTTCTGTAACCAGCGCCACGATGCTTCCGGGCTGCTGCGTGCTCAAAAAATGTGAATAAATAAAAAAATAAACAAGGTAACACACCACTCTCAATCAATCAGTGCTTGACCATATTAGTGGGAACACATCTGCAACATGAAACATGACACATGAGAAGGACCTACTGGCATTAGACCTGCACCTCACCAGCAGTGCACTTCACACTACACATATCACCCACATGCATACATGTTAACTGGACCATCCACCTATGTAGAATGAGACAGTGAGGTGTTATGAATGCCCATGCGACATGGACGGGATGGAGGGGGAACCAAAAAAGGCCATGCAAATAATACCCAAGGTAACCCTATATCACTACAAGGCCAACCTGACTGCCATGGGAAAATGAGGAAACACCATACAAACGAGGCCCAGGGTGCAGAGGTCTACCAATACTGTGAGATTACCAGAGTACCCAATATGCCAGTCCACCCCTGATCATGAGTGGCTACTTGGCATGACACATGGCAGGGGGCAGCATGCAGGGCTAACATGACAAGTGTGCAAATGGAAAGCCACACAAAAATGAAGCTACTGCTTCTGCCATCATCAACATTATGTGCACAGGAACATCACAAGGAGATTGTCTTCAAGCAGCAATTCATGGATGTGCAACCAGAAACCTAAAGCACATGCATAGCTGATCAAGGTAACACTCACGCAGACATGTAGCCCAACTCACATCTTCAGTGACAGTGACCATCACCCAAACATCCCCAAATCACATCACCCAAGCAAACCATATGTGTGCCACAGCATGACATTATTTGGGTACATATGTCGCCAGCCATGAACTAGATTGATAGTGCACAAAATTACCTGCTGGTACAGCGTAGGTGCTGTGGATTCATCCCCACCTCAAAACAACACTGTGTCTCTGTATTGGTGCTAGGAGGGCCAGTGTTTAGAAGAGGTAATGGGCCCTTGGATGAAAAGAGGGTGCTGGGAGGTCCTCTCAGTGAGTACCGGCATGTGATGAGGCAAGACAGCTGAAACAACACAGGGCATACGTTTGGACCAGCTAAAGAAGTCACTCGTACAGCCTGTACATATACACATAAATATGGAATGGAATGGGCATCTGCATGTGGGATGCTGTAGCAGTCCACAACACCACGTCAGTTGACTCCACTGAGTATGGCGTCATGGCAGTCCTCCAGCTTGAAATACCCTCAAGAAGACAATGGTCCTAACATGAGGAAAATATGATTGCACTGTCCACCCTGGACAGGGACATACATCAAGTATAGACCACCTGGGACCAGGTAAAAAACAAATACAGTCCAATCTGGACAGGAACAAAAATGGAATATAGTCCACCTTGGATGTTGGTAAAAAATAAAAACATTCCACTCTGTATGGGACAAAAATGAAATATGGTTCATCTTGGCCATTGGTCACAATTCAAATAGAAAATAAAAATAGTCCACCCTAGAGACCCGATGACAGTCTCCCTCATTCTCAGTCCAAGACACAGATAACAAATAGTAGATGACAAGTAACATTTACCTCTAAATGTCTTTGATAACAACTGCCCACTGCCTGTAGCACCAGTGTCCTGAGGAAAGTTCAGAGGATATACCACATTGTGCTAGTCAGAAATGTGTCTTTCTGTACCAACTTCGAACTGAAAACACGCAATAGTATGGACAATATAAATGTGCTGTCCCTGTTCTTGCAGTACATGAAAACACTTCTTTGTTACTAACCTCACTCGATTTTAGAAGTACATGTTCTCATATTGTGAATGACAATGATAGTCATATGTTTGTTTCTGTTTTTACCATGAGACCTGTTTTCAGAAAAAACTTTGTTTTAACAGCATTATAACTTGTAAGTTTGATCATCAATAGCTAATGGAAATATACCTTAGCTCCCTGTAGGTTGATTCATACTACCTTTGCGTTAAAGTGTGGGGTAGCCTAGACTCACTTCTTTTCCTTCTTTGAACTCATCTTACCCTCAAGAGTCAGGCCCACCCAGGAACAAAAAAGAGGGCATGTACACATTTTTTCTTACTAATATCAAGCAGAGACTGTCACCCGGTATCAGTGCCTTGGCGGCAGGATTTCCTTAAAGACAACATTTCTGCCTGCAGGCATTTACTCTGGGCTTCTGCCTCTTGACGTTGAGATTCTGTTAAAGCCAACATGAAGTGTTTCCCTCAAGGTGTCCCTCCCCTGCCACCAGAGGTCCCTGGAGGCCAAAAACTCATCATGAAGGGATTGCCTCAGAGTCAAACCATCCTCTCACCCTTCCTGGAGCAAGAGGCGTTGTTCGCTAGTGTGTGCAGCAGTTGAGGAAATGGTTATTTTTTCTGCAACAATTAGTTATACTCACTGTTTCAGTAGGTTTATGAGATAATATTGTTGAAGAATGATATGTTATTTATTGTATATGTCATTATATGCAGAATAAAAATATGTTTTTTTAAAAAGAGGAGATGACATGTTCAGCCAGGAGATGGATGTCCCTGGCCTTCTCCTGCAGGACCTCACCCCGTTAGACACTTGCGTGAAGCAACTCCTCCTCCTACTCTGAGTGTCCAGCATACTAAGCCGGGATGTAGCAACCTGGATCTGTTGCAGTGAGTGCACTGTCATTGGTTGCTGGTATGCAACCCTCCAATGGACACCAGCCTTCGCTGCTTGTTCCATTTTGAGCAATAGGCAATCTTGCATATACTGAATCCACCATTGACACTGGGTCTCCTACTGCCAGGCCCATGATCTCCTGGCTCTCCTCCTGAGACTTAGCAGCCTGAAATAACTCAGGGATCTCTATGAACCTTCCACCATATTTCTCACACATCAGATTTGGCAGCATCATTTGATAAGTCAGCAGGCCTTCTGATGATCCTCTGCAGCATATGAACATTCTAACTGGGTACATCACCCCGGGGTGCACTGGTGGATGGTTGTGCCTCATCTCGTTCTCCATCTCCCCTCCTTATCTGCTTTGTCATCACCTACACAAAGACAGGCAACAATATACAGAGGCATGACTACCTGGCAAAACATGCATATGTGAATTAAAATAAATACAGACAAAATAGGGCCAGCCATACATACATTACACATTGGAATTGAGAAAACTGTGACCTGAAAGGCAGAGGTGACTGACATTCGATGACCTGTGCAATCATGTTGCTGCACACAGGTCCTTCAACATGCCATGGTTTGGAGGAGTAGGAGAGCATACATACATACAGACATTTATGAGTGTGGAAGCCCCACCAGTGCATGGATGGGGCCCCTACTTTACTTCAACCTTGTCTACTTGCAGCATGTGGACATCTCACCTCTATGTCTGCTGACCAAACCTGCATGCAGGCATATGTGTTGCAATAATACCCATAACCCACTTCGCCATCTTGCCTTCAGGGAAGTTACGTGGTTAGGCGGTATATCATCCTTTTACAGACACCCGATTTTACGATAGGTGTTTAGCCAAGGGAGACTATCTGAAAAAATCCATCAACATTTTTTGTGGGATGGGGAAAGGCAAATAAAGGCTTTGGGAGAATGGAAAAAAATAGTTAAATGAAGCGGGGTTTAGGGGAAACACTCCCCCCCCCCGCCAAAAATCAATTATGTTTTACGGAAAAAATCTTGCAGCAAAACACCTGTCGTAAAAATGGGTGGCAGTAAAATGACATGGAACCAGTTAGCCACACTCACATGCATCTCAACCATTTTGCATGTACCACTCATATCACGCCCCCCTCTTAAACCCCCCCCTGTCACACTGAACCAGGAATCAGGCTGGTTTGCAAAGTTAAAATATTTATTTTTACATTCACAATTCAATCACACTATGTTTTAATGGGTATACAATAATCACCAATGGGGTGATGTAACACTAAGCAATCTCTTTAATCACAATGAGTATTGGTGAGCAAAACAATTCAGCACATAAATAATACTTTTGTGTGGGCTATTAGCGCCGGCGTTACCGCCCAACTCGTGATGAGGCCCTAGGTCTGGTTTAAATTGCTAAAATTGTTTAAATTCTTATGGGAGCCGCTTTAGATAGTTACAGGCAAACACTAGCAATGATTTAATACTAATAAGTAATGTGAAATCTTAAAATTGAGGTTGGATGCAATTAAAAGCTGTTTTACACGTGTAATATTTTGCCAAAACGAAAATTTGCGGCAAACATTTCCACATGCGGTAATCGCGATTTTAGGAGAACTATATGGATTTGGTTCTGTGGAAAGCTGTGGATGTTAGCTACAAGCAGACATTGAACTTTTGTTTCTAGCATAAAAATTGAGAAAGTTTTGGACGTTTTACTGGAGGTCCTTTTTCTTAGATAGGCGCAAAAATGGGAAAACATGGTTTTAAAAGACAAATGGGATTTCTTATACTAGATTATGACTATAGAAAAAGAGAATGCCACACATGAATCTCCACAATCCTGGCCACAGACCCTTCACGTGGTGGATTCTCCCTTTCTTTCTGGGATTCAATTTATTTATTCACAATACTAATGATTTATGGTTTTAGAAAACAAATGAGAGAAACTTAGCACAAGAAAACGCTCTGACAATTCAAAAATACACCTAACACTACCGGTTCTGAATACAGGAGAGGATGGGTTTAAGATAGGGATTACTATGGACAGTGCATATGCTAGAGACACAATTCTATCTATAGGTACTCACTATATGGGTTTCAAACAGAACCGTCAGGGATTATGGTCAGGGATTCTGGTTTGGGGACAGACTGCTGGGCACACCGGACTGGACTGGGTCTGCAATGGTTCTGGTCACAGCTCGGCACAGGACTGTTTTGGGTCCGCAATGGTTCTCTGGTCACAGCACAGTGCAACTGGATTGGATCTTTTGGTTCTGGTGATAATTCTTTTAGCAGAAAAGCAGTTACAGCACAGCCCGGCTGTTTCTTTTGTTCCCCTTAGGTTTTGTGGCATTTTTTCTGATTCTGGAAATTCAAGGCCTAGTTGAAAATGGTTCAACTAATGGAATGGGCCTTTCTGTTTGCCAAGTTTCTGGAGTCAGGAGCAAGGAAAATAGATGGTTCTCTCGCAGGGTGCTCTGCCAGCAATTGGTTAGTGGGTGAATCTGTGTGTGTTTCTCAGCCGTCTCTATTTATGCTTATGATAAAGGGGGTGTGTGCTGATTTATCCTAAGAGTGCCCCCTTAGGCAAGCGATTGGCTGGAGTCTCTTCTCTCCTTGATTGGAGAAGAAAACAGGGTGTCACCATGATGATGTGGGTTTATGAGTCAGATAATCCTCCCCTTGTTCCTTTGAACATAAAATCTACTTTTAGTACAATACCTATTTACATGTGTGCAATCTCTCTATATATATAACATATATAGATTACATATTTTGTGTAGCAGATACTCCTCCAACCCTCGTCGCTTTAGGATCTTGTGTCAGCTTTTGACAGAATGTTGCCCTTTTTGTCCGGAACACAATATCCAGTTTATCACAAAATGTGTACAAATGTGCCCCTTGAATATGAGCATAAGGGTATGAAGTTTCGTGCTTTTGGCATAAATACATTTGGTGTAAAACCATATTTTCCGGCATCTCTTAAAACTGGCATCCAGAAATCACATTAACAATGCTGTTATTTCTATAATTTTTACAATTTTACACAGTAAGTTATCAGTCTTTTTAAAAATGTGCTTTTGGCCTTTGTTAAGCAGCAAATAGTGGTTTGTCTCTGCCTTCTTCTTCCCCTGGCAGCTCAGAAGCAGACCCTCCCAGTTCCTTCAGGAAGAGGCCATTTATGACTCTTCACACTTTGCATGTCCTTTCAGCCAGAGGATGTCCATTGTCCCCATCCCTTGCAGCCCCAAATTCTCCTCCCCTAATCTAATCATTACAGAGGTTTGATTTCCTGGTGGAGTGAAGCAGAAGGAAGATGCCTGGCCTCTGTGGGGGAAGCTGTTGGACTAGTTGGATTGCTTTTATGCAGGCTTAATTTCAATGTCATTCTGTTACATTTCTTTCTTGGTTTAAAACAAACTTGTAATTTCAGAACAAGCAGCTAGGACACTTATTTCAGATTATAAACCATGGGATTAAACAGTTACAACCTAGGTTACTCTCAATAACAGGTCACTTAGTTTTCAGACATTAGATTTCAGTTGTACAAGTTTAAATTCTATCATGCAATCTCCCGACAGCTGTCATACAGGCAGCCATGGGTACTGCACCCAGATGTTGACAGATTTCACAGGCAGGCACATTTTTGCTGTGAATGTTTTGTTGACAAATTCAACTTTTCAGGACATTGTCTGTTCATACTGATGTCTTGAATTAAATGAATTGTAGCACCCAGCAAGAATATTGGATGTTTGATGGTGTTTTGTACCAGCATTCTGCAGTTTCAGCAACCAAGAAAAAGTTTTAAAAACAAGATTCTGGATTTCTTTCAGCAAAGCAGTGCTTTTCATGCAGGCTACATTTTTACTTGTTGGGCAGCCCAGTGACATGTTTCAGGAGTGAAATCTCCGCTCCACCACTGACAACATGCATGGTGGATTTGGCAGCCATCTTTTCGGGTTACAACGCGCGGTTTCAATATATTTTGGCGCGCACAGGGGTTTTGCGGCCCTTTCGATAATTCTGGCACCACCAGAACACAGTGATGCCGCAGAGCAGAGCATAAGTGGGTTAATACATCCCACAGAGCCCTCCCACTCATGGTGCTGTTAGGACAAGCAACCCGTAAATCTGGGTGCAAAATGCATGTGGCACCCCCAAAAAATACCTGTCTCTGTGTAATCTCCATTGCACCCCCTAACAATCTCAGTCTCCACGTACAACAGGAAATGCATGTTGCACCCACTAAATGTCTGTCCCTGCGCACAACAGGAAATGCATGTTGCACCCCTTTATGTCTCTGTTTCCATGCAAATAGGAAATGCAAATTGCCCTGCTAAATGTCTCCGTCACCATGCATGCAATGGAGCGCACATCATATACAGCGTTCAGCATGTAGCCATGCAAATTACGCGCATAGGCCCCTTTCTCTGATCTTCACACTTCTGCCTCATACATGTATGAGAGACCTGTTCCTCCTGCATTGAACCAATTCTTGACTCCTCCTGCCCTATAGTGCCTCCAAACATTGCCATCTGCTGCTGCCTGGTAGACTGTGACTCGCTGCTGACTACTGGCACTGCCCTGGAGTGCCTGGTATTCCCTCATGTCCTGTTCTCCTGTGGCTCACCTGTCAGTCTCTGTGACCACTTCATCTGCCATCTTGGGACTTCCACACCTTAGTAACACCACCACAGCTCCACAGCACATGTCATCATGGCCCAGCTTCAACCCACCAGACTCAAAGGGAACCATGTCCGGTACATCGACCAGCACCTGCAAGGATAGGCTGAGGACTGTCAACTTCACTGCTTCAGAAGTTGGCATCCTGGCTGAGCATGTTCTGGCCCATTACAATGCCATATTTAACCCACAGAAGCAGCTTGCAAAGTGTGGGTGTCAGAAGATCTGGGCAGACATCAAGGCTGCCATCAGCACAGAGGGAGTGGCAGTCCGTACCGTGGACCACACCAAGAAGCACTGGGAAGCACTGGGATGACCTGAGGATCCAGAAGCACCCTCAATGCAGGTTCTACCGTGGAGGTGCACCATGCAGGTCGCCATTGGATGTCACCCCTTCACTTCTGGGTCCTGGGGAGGGTTAACCCAGCTGTCTATGCCCAGGTCCTTGAACTGTAGACACAGATGCAAGCTGCTGGCAAGTACCTGCAGGTTGAACATTTCAACAGAGTTTGTGTGTCCTGCATGGGTATACATGATTTGAGCAAGTCTTTTCTTCAAACGGCATGTGTGTTGTACAATTTCTAACTGGCATGCAGCCTCATGCCGATGCTGGGCATATGTGGTGGCACACATCTATGAAGTGGACAGTTGTAGGGATGTGTTCTGTCATTTTTTGGTGAGAGACTTTACATGTGCATGCTGTGTGAGATGCTGACAGCAATGACCCAGACAGGAAGAGGTGCCAGATTGAGATGTTGCAGGAATGTGATGTACATTCATGCACACCTGCTCTATGGGTTATTCAATTGCACGATTGCATATGATGATTGCATCATCCCCACTCAATGGCGGAATCGGACACATGTGAATGGTTATTCCAAATTAATGCATTTAACTATATGGGATGGCATTGTGATCTGTTAGGCCATTGACTGAGGGGGCATACATGGTATGTCATCATGACATTAGCTGGGGTTGGGAGCAACAGCATTGCTGCTTGATCCTTTGCAAGGTGTGCTGAACATATTGCATGCTTTCATATCAGACTGTCAGGGGTACATGTAGCTAGATGTGGTTGGATGGAGATGTGCCTATGGCGCTATGGACACATGTGGCCAGCTGCCATTCCCATGGCCCTGCCCGCAGGATACACTTGTGTCACTGCAGCATTGGTATTGTAATGTGTAATGAGTTTTTGCTATGTGGGTGTGGCCACACGTCAATGTGATGGGTTCACATGTGCATGTCTCTTCATTGTGATTCATCTTTTTTCCTACACCTGTGTCACTGTATACATTTTGAATTTCAGGACATCGGCCTATGTGTGTGTTTGGCAGTTGCTGATTCTCTCATGCTGACTGCATACTACTGTAATATTGTGGTGACTATACATGCATTGGCACAGTTGACTGATGCCTATTAGCTTTGTTCACATTTACACAGTTGCTGCGGCTGGGGAAGAGGGAATGAGCTCTCCTATGGAGCAGAAAGCCAGGGACACAGCCTACAGACCCAGGCACACACCCCTGCCATACCCAGTTGGATCAACCTCTTCTGAGGACTATGTGGCTGAGGGAGCATCCCATACATCAGCAAAGGTTGCTGAGGGTGAGTTCCAGGCTTCCATCACTGTGGTGGACATCTCAACAGCTTTGGAACAGGGTGGTGGTGATGTTGCCACGCAGGTGACCCAAACCTCTGTGACCTCATTGGAGGTATCTGGATTGATAAAGGAGGAGAAGCAGGATGAGGGCATTGACGGCTTGCCCATGGTGTCAGATAGGGTTACTGAGGGGTGTGTGCAGGCTTTACACCTGGCACTGAAACAGGAGGATGTGCCCCACTGGAGGGGTCAGCACAACCTCCTGTCCCAGGGCCATCTGCTGCAGCACTACCCACCTTCAGCGATGCCTCAGCCGTGGCACTTCCAGCCGATGTGGCCATCAGGGATGATACCCCTACTGATCTGTGGCTTGAGGCGGCAGGCGTCTGTGCATGATGCTGTGCAAGCATCTCGTGAGCTGCTTGTAGAGCATCACGTGCAGAAAGTCCACTTCCTGTCACAACTGGCAGCAGCACTTCTTTCCAATGGTCTCACGAGGCAGGCCACTGCAATGGCCTCCTCCACTTCCTCCTGATCTGTGCCCTAGTCATCCTCCACTGAAGCCACCATATCAGCTCCCACCGTGACATCTTGTGCACCTGTCCCATCATTACCCTGTCTGGATGTGCCTGTGTCCCTATTGGAGGTGGAAGTCAATTTGATGGCACACAATGTGGTCACTAAGCCTTCCCAGAAGAATACAGAGGAACATGCTGGGGAGGTACACCAGGCACTTGAGGGCAGTGCAGTTGCTGTACTCCCCTGCACAGACTGTCATCCAGTCAGAGGCAGTACCTGCGCTACGCACACAATGCCAGGCAGCAGAAGATGGTGACAGTGAGGAGGCAAATCCTGGAAGGCATTACCAGTAGGAGGAGGCAAGCAGGCACAAGCATGGTGCCTGCAGGCAGTCCCTCACACACCCACAATTGTGTGGAACAAGACGTATTCATGGATTCGATTGCACAACTTCTTGGCTGAGAAATGGCCACACAAGTCCTCCATACGATCCACCAACCGAAGGCAGGCAAAAGTAAACATGTGTGAAGGATTTGCAGTGTGCAGGTGGGGTTGCATGTTGGATTTCAGGGTACTTGTACTCATTCAAGGTTCAAATGTAACTTAGGGGTGCACGTAAGTCGTGTAGCGGGTTGCAGGAATTTTTTATGGGCATTCACACACAGATTTCCCGAGTAATTGGCGAGTTATGATTTTTTTTATATGCATGTTGTCGGGGTGCCAGATACAGTTAAGGGGGACCCCGCGCAGGGTCTCAGAGTCGCAGGCTGCTTACTGGGTACCCCACGCACTGCTTGAAGGGTGCGCATAGGCACGCCCGGGGGAGCTCGCAAAGGTAGCTGTTTTGGCTGTTCATGCGTTGCGTGTGGGTGTGTCAGGGGCATTCCGGATGTGACTTGCGAATACGGTTACTTTGTGCTGTAAATTCCATGAATACGTGAGGCACTCATTTTTCTTTCTCCGTGCAGGTTCGCTCAGTTTCCTTCTCGGCGCGCGGTCCTTGCAGGGTTTCAGCACACATTTCCACGAATTGGTCCCTAATACTTTCAGCCTAATTTTAAATGGCAAGGGAAAGGGACAGAAATAAATCAAGGCTGATGCTTTTACACCTTAATATTCCGCACTGCTCCATTTCACAGCAGTGACAAGGCACAGAATGGGCTCAGAGTGGTGTTAAGATCTCTGCCGTGCTGAAGTGTTGAATGAATGGATTCCTGCGGAATCCACCTCGTTTTAGCACCTGCTACAGTGAAGGCGGGACCCATAGAAATGTATTTATAAATGACACTTGCAAAACGTAATTTGCAAGTGGTATTAATTTATTTACAACATGGAGAAAAACACTAAGAATAAAGTGGAATGCACCAGTTTCACTCTTCAGTATTCCCCTATTACTTTTGAATGATAAAATTTGCATGCAAGGACACAACAGCACACAAGTCCAAATTATGGCTGTCCCCTGCAGCAAAATAGATTTCACACCAAAAATACTTTGCTTTTAATGTAAATAAGTTGTATTTATATAGGACAATTCTAAAAGGGCTATTGACAACTGAAATGTTCGGAGTTTGTATGTAGCTGTTTCTTAAATCTGTTCTTAATATGGTGTATTGTATGATTATACATTTTAGACTTCTCTTATGGTTGTGTTTGTATAATAAAGTATATTTGTATACTACACATGTTTTCTTTGATTGGCTTTCATGGATTGTATTTCCAAAATAAAGGTGAACTGAACTGTACTGAAAACATAGAAAGTATTTAGGGCTCACTTTCAAGACCCACCAAGCGAAAAAAACTGGTGTTACAAAATCAGAGGTAAAAGGATCACGCCAGGTTTAACAGCACTTTACTTGCTGCGGACTGTAGGGCACTAAATGGCCATCCCATTTCTACCTTACAGTTCTGCTCCGCCTGTGCAACGGAAATGCATTTACGCCAGCATGATATTTTCAGGCTGGCATAAAAGCATTACATTCTGACGAAATCTGCCTGTTTTTAGGGGTTTACCCCAAAATACCGAAAAAAAGGCTGAATGCACATTTAGTGCACATTTGGTCTGCTAAAAAAGACTGAAACTCATAATACTAAACAAGGGGATCAGAGTTTGCGGGGGTGTCCCACGCTCCCCTACTTCGGTATAATGGGCTGCCGGGGTGTCCATAATTTAAATTCCAGCTGGGGACAAACAACCAAAATCCCAAAAGCTCGAATTACAAATTGCAATCAAGTGGGCTTCGCAATTTTGTAATTATTGCTTTTGGGGTCCGGTTTTATAACGTAGATGGGTTTTTAGTAGGGGGCATGGGGATCCCTAGTAAATACCTCTCCTAAGCATGCATTGATGTAGGCATTAAGACTTTTTCTTGCTACCTACTTGTGTGTGCCCTTCGCAGTGAGAATGCAGAACAACTGTACAAACATAATTGTTCCCGTCCATGCCATGTATTATTTTATGTTTTCAATGAGTGCCCACATGTTTTACTATCATCGTCATGCTTGTATTGAGCTGTGCATGAGCTACACTTCCCTAGAGTAAACACTTCTATGAAGGCGTGGCGCTACACATCAATTCTCCAACAACGGGCGATCAGACGATCACGTGCATTCTTGAGTCGTGCCTGCATACTCACTGAATGAGGATCCGGATAATATCCCACTCACGCACCCAGTTATTATAGGCAACGCCTTCTGAAAGCAAACCCTCGAACATGAGCTATCTTAAGCTAGTCATTTATAAATCAAAAAGTGCACTCGTTTTTCGTAAATTATGTCATAATATGTTGATCCAAATATTGGGGCGCTCTTCCAAAATACCTTAGAAGGAGTCTAAAATGGGCTGAAGTGCATAATAAAGGTGTAAAAACAGTGCACCTTGCTTTTACGTTTTCATTGTGTGCTCTAGCTCATTTTAAAATGACCCTCTTTGTAATATACAGCTTATGCAGGACTGTATGCTTTCCATGTATGGTACACCAGGCCGAAAATTAGCTCCCATGTCTGTCTGCTGTGATTCTGGGCTCTGCTTTTAAAAAACAGGATGGAATGCCAGTGACAAACCTACATGCTAGAGTACAACAAATGGATTTGTTTGAAGCATTTGCTAAAATCAGGGGTGAATCCAGAGAGGTCTTTATGGGAGGACAAAAGGGCACTTGTCCCGGGCCCCCACCCTGGAAGGGGCCCCAAGAAGGAGCCTTATTAAAAAAAAGTCAGTTTCCCTAAGTCAACAAAATCAGGTATCACAAATCAGGATTTTCTATGGTGTGCTGCTCAGGCTAAACCTATTTTCTGTCTGTTGTTTACAAGTACATTTTGTTCTGATGTTCATCCTGTAATGTTGCGTTCAATGTGATATATATTGTTTGCGTGGCACAACACCTGTAGCATTCTCACCTTTCTGTGGGGATTATATTGATCATGTGCAATAGCCAAAGTTGAAATACATATCGATAAATTTGAGTGCCCCGATGGTTCAGAGGATAGCTCAGTGTGTTAAGCACTCATTGCAGAGATATGCGTTCATATACAAGATCACAATACCAAATTCCATCAATCCCGACTCAGCGTTTCGAATGTATGAAGTTGTTAAGCCTGCATATATATGTACTTTGTTTTATAGCATTCGAGGTATTATCATCACCAGTGTACCTGCACCAGATAGCAGTTTCTATAGAAACTAACATAGCGTCAGTATGGTGAAGGTCTAGAAATTGGTTTGTTTAGATGGGGAGTTGTAAAACCTAGGCAGGCGCCTCCAATGATGACAATAAACTGTTAGAAGTGTTTATGTATCCAAATTCTGGACTGTGGAACCAAAGCGTTCATGCTCGCATCCTGGCTTTGCCAGCAGATGATACAGTGATCCTGGACAAATCTTATATCACTGACAGTACTGCACTGCCTTCTATGAACAGATTTGCTCACATACTGGTGGCATTGTTTGGCCAATTACCTGATCTTTCCTATCATGTAGGCCATTTGAGTGGAAGGAGTTCTAGAAAGAAGAGAGCAGACCAGATATTGCAGGCTTCTTACAAGCATATTTTAAGGTCTGCTTATGCGACAACAAAACAGTTTGCTGTTTTGTACATTTCAAAGGTTTTTCTGCAGGTTTTTAATACCATTGCCCAAGCCTGTTTTTGGGGTGTATTTAAAGCTTTAAAATACAAAAGAGAAACCTATCTGAAATCATTTAAGATCACAACCATTAGTATGCTGGTCTTTACACACTTTCCTTGATGATGGAGACAATAAAGCTAGAATCATTCCCATGTTACATAATATGTTTCTATAACGTTTTGTTTTTTAAAATGTTTCTGTGGGGTTATGTGATTTTCATATTTTCCAAGTCAGTTCTGTAAAATGGGATTATTTTAGTTCAGGGTAAATACTAGAAAAGAAATTGGTAAAGAGCAGATATTGCAGTGTCGGTATGAATTCCAGCTTCACCTCTTAATCAATGTGTGATCCTGGGTATCTTGGATTTCCTGATCTGTCAAAATTGCAAGTCTCTAAACCTTTCAAAATTGTCAGCCCTTTCGTTCTCAGGGTATGCTCTTTAAAAAAGACTCACTCATGGTTTCACTGCCTACGTATAGTGCTGTTTTGTCTATAATAATAGTGAGCATTGATATATTACACACCACAGCCACCTGTGTCTTTGCTTTCGAATGGCAACACTGCTTGAAAACCATGTCCCATTTCTAATCTCTGTCCGTCCGGATAGGGACACCTTCCTGGTATCTTCAAATCATCATCCACTCTCTATGCTATGTTATGTGTAGTTTTATCCTTGCTTCCCATTGGTTGCCTGTATCTATGCTTAAGCACTTTTGCTGTCTCCGAGGCAGCTCATCTGAGTCGCTTGACTATTGTGGATTATGTGGACCTTTGTCCTAAAATCTGTTTCTTGCAGTTACACTATGTCCAGTATACCTTCCACGTGGCTGCTGTTGATGAAATGTTTGCTGTACCTATCCTAGAACACAAATACCCTCATCGTGGACTGCTAATGTGCCCTTGAAATGCTAGTTGTTTATTATTACTCTGATTACAACATGAATGAAGAGGGTAAGGTATCTGAAAGGGAGTTTACCATGCTTATTTTGATCTCTATGAGGCAGCATATCAAGATATGGGTTGTTATTGTGACATGGGGTGCGACACACTAGATATTCTATATCCCTTAATTCCTTTGGTCTGTTGCATGGGGGCCCCAGAGGTGTCCGTGCCCCGGGCCTCCAAAGTGCTTAAGATGGCCCTGGGTGAATCCATTGTAATCCAATGTAAATGTTGTCTGCCATTCGTAAATGCCAGGAAACATTTCAATTTCTGCTCTACTATGGTCAAAACATGTGTCAAGGTGATTTCTCCTCTACTAACACATTTATTTTCTCTGTATTTTCATGATGCAAATGATGAACAATGCAGAGAGGAATCTTAGTTGCATGGAATGCCATCGTAGGTTGTCACCTTTGGCCAATGTACTCCTTTTTTTTCTTCAAATGAGCGCTATTGTGTCGACATGACTAATTTAGAGCCAAGGTTGCATTAATGTGTCAAATGTTAAAATATGATATTCTGGTGAAGACATGACTAATTTAGAGCCAAGGTTGCATTAATGTGTCAAATGTTAAAATATGATAATTATGATTAGACAGAGTTAAAGCAGAAGGATATAAAATGTTCTTTATAGGCAAATATGTGGAGGCTGAGTCTTGTAAGTCTCCAAAACCAGTGTATGTGTTTGGTGAATGCGTGTATATTTTCACAATTGTCCCTTTTCTTATGTTATGTTATGTTATGCTATGTTATGTTAAAGGAACATGTACCGCACACTGTTGCCACCTGCATGATTTCTTGGCACTCTGGCACATCTGTAAAACATCTTCACTAACAAACTTATTTTTTTCCTGACTTGTGTCTTTTGTTCTTGCCAAACATGTAGGATATGTCTTGATATGAAGTTATTAAATTCCCAATGTGGGAACTCCCTTCCCCTGCACACTATCAATGGCTCAAAACATTTTGAGTCCAGGTAATTTGAGATACTTTGTGTATTTGTTTCAATATACTCTCCCATCTTTGTATTCACATCAATAGGCAATTTATTATGTAATTAAATGCATATCAGATAAACTGACACAATCAATATTCTTGTAAAACATAGATGATTTATTTGTGGCCCAACACGTTTCGACAGAATCTCTTCTTCAGGGGTATAGGAGTACATTACAGAAATAATTTTAAATAATAAACATTAATGCAAGCTATCGTCAAAAAAATTCAATAATCAAGCCTTTCAACGCTCTTTTGGAGTATCAGATGCTCTCTTATTAGAATAAACCTTTCAATCCTGGTCCTTCGGTGACCCAAATTAGTTATTGCCATACAACCTTCCATTTTGGAAGACTTTGAACAGACTAATTTTCAATAGCGGAGTTTCCTATAATATTAATTTTGCGAATCCAGTAAGCATTAGGGACCACTACGAGGCATTGTTAAATATGTAAAAAATGAAAATGTGTACATATGCTATTTGTCTGACAAAACATACAAATGTGAAAATATGATCTATCCCAGAGGTACCTAGGACTACTGTTAAGTTTCCACCTTTACTATTTCCACTGACCATTCTTGGTAAGTTCCTTCAACACACCTTTGAATTTCTTGTGTTTTGTATCAATTACCTATTTGATACAAAACCTTAATTTTCCATATTGGTGTTTTTGAAAGCACCATATACAAGATCCTTCCGGTTGGATCTACAACCCGCTTCCTTGTGGATATTATTTGAACAAGGCGATGCTTACTTGGCAGTTGCCACAATTTTGGTAAAGCCTCTAACTCTACTTTTATTAACAAGGAATTTAGACAGTCTTATCATCATTGAAGGATCTGATGCTCTCTTATTAGAATAAACTTTTCAATCCTTGTCCTTCGGGGACCCAAATTAGTTATTGCTATACAACCTTCCATCTTGGGATACTTTGAACAGACTGATTTTCAATAGTGGAGTTTCCTATAATATTAATTTTGCGAATCCAGTAATCATTAGGGACCACTAGAGGCATTGTTAAAATGTAAAAAATGAAAATGTGTACATATGCTATTTGTCTGACAAAACACACAAATGTGAAAATATGATATCTTGAACACATATACTGTAAATAGCGTCTGAAATGCTTGATTTTTTTATTATTTAAAATTCTTTCTAGATATTGTTTGAAATGTACTCCTATGCCCCTGAAGAAGAGATTTTCTCAAAACACGTTGGGCCACAAATAAATCATCTATGCTTTACAAGAATATTGATTGTGTCAGTTTATCTTATATGCACTTAAATTTATGAAAAAGTGCCTATTGATGTGAATACAGAGAAAAAGAGTATATTGAAACAAATACACAAAGTATCACAAAATTATCTGGACTCAAAATGTTTTGAGCCATTGATAGGGTGCTGGGGACTGGAGTTCCATATTGGGAACTTAATTGTTTTCTGATTCATATTATACAACCCATATGCCAGGGTTGGTTATCATCTCCTCTGCACCTTAAACGTATTCAATATTTTGCAAAAAAACGATGACAACATCACAAAGTATTTGACAGTAACACAGGAGTGCAAGTTGATTTTTCATTTTCTTGGTTGATATGAAATAATGTAATAAATTAATTTGGGTCAAATGACAAGTGTGTAGACTTTGCTAGTGTAAGAAGGTAATTCTGTTTGATGATCACTTAATCACTTAAAATACCAAATTGAGTATGAGGTGTGGGAAATAAATGCATTCATTGTTTTATTTGTAACCAACTTAAGTACCCTTTCCCCAAATGGGTTCTGTAGACAGACATAACAATGATCCTGTAGGTTGCTTTTCTGATTCACTTAATGCTTGATATTCTTTCCACCGTGAAGTAAACTGCACTGATATAACGTGCGTGTGGCTGGCTGATATACCCCGGAGCAGATGTTGGGAGGCGAGAGGTGATGTGTTACTACTTACTGGGACCTTCTGCGCTCTCTCTCCACCTGTCGCCTGACCCTGGCGTTGTGCAGTTCTTTGTGGTGCATTGTGGTGCAAATATCCAGGAATCCGAGCATTCTAGGGCCTGGACCTCGAGTTTTGTTCCTCGTGTCCAGACCGGTCCTTCTACGACCACATTGATGTTTCGCCGATTTCTGACAACTGTCTCATGTGTGAAGGTGATGAAATCCAGAGAAAGGACTGGGGTGTCCAAATGTCATGTAGTTAGTAATGTCCGAAAGGTCCTAATAGATAAGTATACAAACTTTGGTGCAGATTGGTGAAACAGTGTGGAATTGTATGAGGAACAAAGCTTCGCAAAGCCAGAAACCCACAAACAAATGTTCACTCAATCTGGGGGAAAGGGGTGGAGTGTCCAAATGTCACGTAGCCATTATTGTCTGGGGGCTCCTAACCGGCAACAATGCATAATTTGGTGTAGGTTATTGAAACAGTGTGGAATTGTATAAGTAGCAACGCTTTGCCCCAAATTCTGCCACAAGCAAACAAATTTTGACTTTTATATATATAGAAGATATATTCTCAATTGTAAGTCATACTGACACATAAGACAAAGCAACAGGTTTATGGCATTCATCCCTAAAATTGTGTTTAGATATTTGAAGAATAAAAAAACATTAATGGGGGGGGGGTGGATTTCACTCTTGGTGCCTTTCTCCGGACAGAGCAGACCAGCCAGAGAGGACCTCTCTGTGACTCGTCCAAGATACCAGGCCTCACCATGTGGCCATCCAAATTCACCACCTTCTGCAGCCATGAGCTATGACTCTGTGTATTGCACTGGGACACTCTTATGCATGCAGCTGTACCTTTGCTTTTAAAGTGTAAAGGGATCCCATCTGGAACACTCAGAAGAGTGAAACCATCGGAGTAGCTGACATCTTGGGAAACTGGAGTAGACTGGCACTAGGCCTTGCAACCTGGGACTTCACTAGGAACACCACGTGACCTTACATCGCATAGTTGTGTGTCCTAGGGGAGGGATGGTGAACCTCTATCTATGCATATGATTATGAATACATGTTAATTCCCATTCCCTTACTGAAAACGTCTTACATCATAGCATATTTTGTATTCTGTGCATATGATTTCTTATGGTTTAGCGGATTCGTGGGTTTGCAAAATGACTCTAGGTGGAGACACTCTCATCATTAATTAAATCAAGCATGTGATCAGGCTTAGAACAGGGGTACAACAGGCCTCTTTCCTGTGCAGCTCAGTGTTATGCACCTGTCTATTCCCAGTTACAATCGTGCAGTGAAAGGGGTCTTTTGAATCAATTCGGGGCATGTGAGACTGGCATTAACAGACGGTGCTAGAGGTCAAGTGACCACCGGATATATAGTGTGGTGGTATGTATATTGGACATAACAGCTGCTGCTGGGAATGCAGAAAATCATAATATCTGGTGTGTTTGGTAATGTAGAACTCGCCTAACCACCTCAAAATAAAGATATTCTATTTCGATTTTCTTTGGATCCATATTAGTAGCAAAAGTACTTTAAGCACACTCTTGTGTCTTGTCTACAAATGCCCAAATTGCATCAGGTTTGATCAGCACTGCTGGATTCATTAATTTGTTGTTCATTTCTAAATAAGGTTGATGGTGGGAATGCCTGATAACCATGTAAAATCTCCCCAAATGCAAGTTTTACATTTTTAAAGTATCTCTTCAAATTCTCACAATAAAAACACAAATCATTTGTTGGAAATCACTCTTATAAAAGAATGTGTCAGCTCCAGAAATATAGGGCGTCGATGTTTCATATTCTGTTGGTAGCGCTGACTGGGCACAAGAGGGTTAAGGGGGAGATGGGAGGGCATTATGTTGTGTTTGCCACTGCACGTAACGGAAGCCATAGCACATGACACATCCACACTATCAACACGAAACATATATCACTTCTGTACTAATAAGGGCTGTAAAGCCTACTTCCTGGCAGCAGTGTGATTGGTAGTAAAATTGAAAAACCAATGTCTTTATTATTCCCCTGCTAGTAATTGGGCCCATTTACGGGAGCTTGCTCAGAATGTGCTTCTCTTTGAAACATAATTACTAAAATAAGTTAACTGTTCGATTTAGAAAAGTGCAGTGGTTTTACATAAATGGGCATATGCCTAAGTGCTCATAAGTGTAGAGCCATTAATCAAGCCAAGCACAGTTCATGAGCTGCCAGCATAATAACCTGCAAGAATCTTACAAGATACTGCAAGGTGATATTTTTAGGGATATGTTAGCCCTTGGCTAATTTAGACATAAAGCACACAATCGAAGAAAGATACTCCATAACAACATTATTTAAGGTAAAATACAATCTTGCTTCCATTTTCAAAGCATAATACGTCCAAAGAAAGGTGCTCTTTCTCCAATACACACAAAAGAAAATTAACAAACAAATCAAGCGCGATCAAACATTTCGATGCCCCCACTAATGCTCATGATTTTTTGCTTTGGCATTGGTGGGCTGCCAATGTGACCCCTGGTCAGAACTCCCGGAAACAGCACCATCAACAGTAAGCAACTCTGAACCGTGTTTATTTGTTGGTGTTTCCACACCTCCTCCCTCCCCTCTCAGGATACAATGGAAGACTGCTGAGGGTGATGGGCGGGCAGAAGGTGAAATTATAATGAACAAAAACACTTCAAAAATCCCTGCCATTGTCATGAGGCATGCCACCCCCATCATGATTCTCAGATCCTTGGTGAGAGGATCTCTTATGCTGTTGGCACAGTGATGGTGCTATAAGTGGCCAGTGGCACTTCCACCTCCTGCTGCAATGCAACAGTGCCCCTCGATGCACCTACTGCCTACACACCCATATACACCAGAGGTTAAGAGTTGGGCTATGGTGCAATCGAGAAGGAACACCTCCAATGCTGTGGTTCATCATTGCCAGCCCCTGCAGCAGACAGTGGAACATTTATCATGCATCAAAAGGGGCATGGAGAAGAGACATGGGCGTTTGAGGATTTGTCTTGGATATGATGACTATACCAGGCAAATTAGTCACATCAAATTGCATCATTCTGGCAAATGATGCTACATTTGGCATATGATCTCAGCACCTGTAGTGTGAAACTATACTTAACCTACTAACTTAAGGTATTATGACTGAATCAGGAAAAGCCGCCATTGGCTTAATAAGATACCAGTATGGGTATTAGTGGCTGTGCTGATCACATCAGAGAAGGACCCGGTCATATGAATTTGTTCCTTGTATCAGTATCTATTTCAAGTACATGTGGCATTAACTAACATGACTTTAGGATGCATTTGGCATATAATGGCAGGATTGTGACATGTCAGACTTCAACTCACATTAGGTGACTACACCAGGCATGTGGGGCATTTATTGTCACGTGACATAATTCCTGGGGCATTTGAGGCTACACTATGATGGCATAAATTGTGGAATATTATTTTCCCCAAAACGATGAAATATTAATTTCTTTTTGTAAGAAGGTTTGTATAATCTCACTGTATTATATATGTTTTTAATGTGTGCAATGAATTTCAAGTTGATAATCGACTAGAATCATAACAATTACTAACCTCAGCGCAATCTCTGCCTTAGGTCAAAGTTTTTGCTTGTACTTTTGTGCAAACCATTACATGTTGGTTGTTTTTCCTTAGACACCAGTGCAGCTGAGATCAAAATATAAATCAAGAGAACTAATAGAAACCAATTGACCAACTCACAATATTATTAGCACACCTTCACTGTTTTGTGACCTGTTCTTTGCAGTTAAGTTCCCCTGTTACAGTTAAAACAAGTTCTGAGAAAGGTACAGAGTACACTTTGGTATTCTGATAATCTCAGATTTAAACAAAACACTCTACACCACTTGGAATGGACTTGGAGAAAAAACAATAGCAGAGTGCCTACAAGCACAGGTTATATGCTTACAAAAACTGATAAGTAAATCAATACATGAGCTATTGCTCAGAACCTATATATTCCAGTCCAACCATAGGAAATGAACTGTTTCATGTTCTGTCAGAACTCTGGACACCAAATATCCTCACTGACTGTATTATTCTATCTCAGGCTCATCCTTGCCCAATTTTCCTCTGATAAAATTGTGAACATGCAGCTCGAGCTCACTTCAGTTGAGTTACTACAATATAGTGCTTTGGTAGTGGAAATTAAGGTAAATGACTGGGCCCCTCTGGCACTTTTCACATCCGTTTCTGAAAACGTGGTGTTAGAGCTTATGAACCTGCCACGCGACTGGCTTCAGCTATGAATCCTGCCCAGCCAGGATTGTTAACAAAGCTCATTCCCTTCTGGTACCAAGCCTTTGCCACTTTATTAATCACTTATTTGCATCGGTATATATACCAGAGTGATTAAAGTTACCAACTGTCACACCATTCCTGAAGAAGGCACCACTGGATCCTGAGACTTTATCAAATGTCCACCCAATTTATGAGTTACCTTACCTGAGTAAACAGATGAATCAGTGGCAACTTCGCAAATATAGTTTGCAGTGGAAAAGCACAGGACACTGGACGATGCCCAGATGGGATTTAGACTGGGGCACCGAAATGATAGTGGTGGCTGTGATGGACAATATCAGACGAGTGTTGAATGTGGGTCGCAGTGGTGCCCTTCTCCTTCTTGATCTGACAGCAGTGTTTAACCCCACTGATCACATTATCCTTCTTAACCATTTTAAAAGAGATGGATATTAGAGAAAAATGCACTGGTGTGGATTACCTAATTTCTTCATGACAGAGTGCAAAGGGTTGTTTTACCTCTATTCGAGACGTCTAGGAGAGCATTAACCTTCAGGGTTCCACAGGGGTATCTCTCAGCCCACTTCTGTTCATCATCTATCTGAGCCCCTTGACAGATATGATTCCGTCCATTGGTAGAGTATTTTATTTTTACGCTGATGACACCCAGCTGATTTTCTAACTAAGCCATACTGGCAACGACAAGGAAACTGTTTTAAAGAATGTTTAGGACAAATGAATCTGTGGATGGTTTCCAATCGGTTCAAATTTAATGTGCAAATAAATGTGCAACTTCCTTTTTGAATGGCTCCATTCATTATTCATCGATAGATGCATGGTCTGAGACCTTGTGTCCCTCTAGTTTGGGTCCCTAAGCCATTCTCACAATGAACGTTATGAATCTTGGAGTTTGGTTGGATACCCATTTATCCATGGATGCCCAGATTAAGGCAATGTCACAGGCTTAGTTTTTCCAGCTGCATACTCTCAATAGATTTCTGGACTATTTCTCCTTCCCCCACAAGGTCCAGCTAATTAAAGCTTTTATTTCCAGTAGGTGGACTCTTGTAATGCTGCCTAGTTGGGCCTTCAGAATGGTATATTACACAAACTTGAGATTATTCAGAATGCAGTGGCCAGAGTTCTCTTGCGACTGGGTCACATTTATCATATCTCACTGGCACTGCGGCAGTTCCACTGGCTCCCATTAGTCATACTCACGTCAGAATGTTATAGTAAATGAATACTACCATTCTGGGGCTCCTTTGTTGCTTAGCGACTGTTTAGCACACGTCAGTGATTCTGCACTTTACAATAATGTTGCTATCCTATACCATTGGTGGATATGGTATTTCAAGAGCTAGTCTAGAAATATCACCACCACCAGGGGGAATGTCTGAAATGGGTGTAATATTGAAAAACAAACAGTGAAGGTGGCAACTTCACATCGTGGCATGTTAAACAAAGAATCCACCAAACTCTAATTGAGGCCCAAAGTCTTCACCAACTCCTACTATGCCAATGGTTCTCTACTCATTACAATAAGGAATGGGGTTTCCCAGTACAGACCTATCTACAGAACTTCAGTGTGGGATTAAAATATAATCTGATGATGTTGTCTTGACAAATAGGGTATTACAATTCCATGAATGGCAGGCTGTTTCAAGTTATGGTGAACTGTAATATCCAAGGTGGAAGCCTTATTGGAAGTTCAGGGCAATCCTTAACCTCATTATCAAATCCAAATCGAAACAATGCAGCAGTTGCCCCGAGCCTACCTTGGCCTCGGCTGATTCGTGCAACCCATGGGAGATGTATGTGATTCGTAGTGGCTAACATTGATGACCCTCAGCACTCAGGAATTTCTGCGTACAGTCAAACAAATGTGGATATCTTGTAATTAATAGATCCAAAATAGGAGGGGGGGTTGCACTAATCTACAAGGATCCATCAGGTCCACTCCTCACCTCTGGGAGGGTGGCATAGATATTCTATTGGTTAAATTATCTCTGTCACCTAACAATACCATCAATATCCATCTCCTATATAGGCCACCAGGATTCCCTGCAGACTTCCAGGGACACATCATCCACCTACTTAGTGACAACATTAAAAAATCTACTAAAACGCTACTCCTAGGTGACCTTAACTTAGGATTCAATGACCCCAATGACAAAGCCGCTACCACACTTTCCAAAGATCTCTCAGACTTAGGATTCACCCAAAAGAATTCTGAGCTCTACCCACTCCAAAGGTCGCACTCTTGATTGGATTGTTGATCACAACTGTAATTCCTCCATCACGTCTAATCTTGCTTATCCATGGACAGACCAAAATTGCATTCAGTTCTCCATCCCCACAGCCTCCAGCACTAAACCCACCACTCCTTCCCCCACCACTCTAGCAAGAAGTTCTAAAAAGCTTACAGCAGATAACATCCGACCCTATCTTAACATCCCATGCCTATCACCTCCCTTCTCACAAGACCCTATCATCCTAGCTGATATCTTTAGAGACACCCTCACTAAGGCAGTAAATGCCATAGCACCACTAGAATGTAAGAAAGAAAAAAGTCATTTCACTCAAACTCTTGGTTCACAGATGAACTACAAACGCTGTGTTCGAACAAACAACTTGCTCTCAAAAACTGGCAAACTAACCCATGTGACTCTAACTTTAAATCGGCTGCTTTGATATATAAAGAAGCCATCTTCTCTGCAAAATCCAACTCATTTAATCTTTGAATATCTAATGCCAACTCTCAAACTAAAGAACTATTCACCATCTTTAAGAAACTCACTGCTCCAGCCACCAGCACCGACGAAATCATTAAGGACAAAGCTTGGTGCTCAAGCATTCAAGCTGCCATGCTGAACAAAATAGACCTCTTCCAAAATAAAATCCAGGTTCACTATAAAGCTTTATAAAGCCTAAATAGGCCCACACAGACTACAACTGATCATAAACCACACCACCTCCCCAAATTCTCTTTTAAAGACATCACAGAACCCGAAGTTATAGACCTTCTCAAACAACTTAAACCATTGCTTTCAAAGGGAGACATATGCCCTCCTAAGATCATAAAGGACTGTGCCGAGGCCATTGCCCCTCTTCTCACGGCCTTTATCAACTCCTCATTTGAAACAGGCATCGTCCCTGCCAGCCTTAAAGAGGTGTGGGAGTGCCCTCTTCTGAAAAAACCTACGTTAGATCCTTCCAAGCCTAACAATTATTGGCCCATTACCACCATCCCGTTTCTTCTCAAATTACTGGACAAAGCGGCTCATAACCAGATCCAACTTCACCTGGAGACTAATTCTGTCCTAGGAAAAAGACAGTCTGGAGTCCGCAAAGGGCACTGCACCGAAACTGCATTATTAGACCTAAAAAAACTAATTACCCAAATCCTACACAAAGGCAAGCCTGTGCTCATCCTCCTCTTAGACCTCTCGGCGGCCTTCGACCTGGTAAACCATAAAACTCTCACTGCTCACCTCACTCAAGCAGCACAATTTTCCAAACAAACAACCTCTTGGATCTCCTCCTCCTTAGAAGGAAGAGCAATGAAAGTTTTTTCAAACATAGCTAATGCAGCACCTACTACCATTCACTGTGGAGTCCCACAGGGATCATGTACCGCGCCACCGCTTTATAATCTCTTTACAAAACCTCTTTTTGATAAGCTTGATGCACTTGGGATCTCATATACCAACTATGCGGACAATACCCAAGTACTTCTACCACTAACCGGCTCATATGACCAAGACGCGGCTGCACTACGCAAAATCTACGCCACCATCCTGCTAGGCCATAAAGACTGCATATGGAAACTAAGGCACAATAACCATATACTCTAGTGACACGACAGACATGAGGTTTGATTTCCAAACAAGTCTGGTTTATTTCAAAGTAGCTCAGTCGGCCGACTGGGGTTTCTACGTCATGCAACGTGTGTTCCCAGACCTCGTGAGATGCAAGAGAGCGAGCAACGCTCAAGCAACAACATATATACATTACATGCAATCAGTATGAAGGCAATTTGATCTGCCTATTAATGTATAAGCGTATCATTCAGGCTAGGGTTCTGTGATCGACAGTAGTGACAAATATGAAACGTAATGACAAGTCTTCATTCAGTCTAAACATAGTTATTCTAGCACTGGTAGCAGAGACAGCTTTCTTGTTATGGGGAACATAGAGCTCTTAATTCAGCAAAAATAGCATGTTCATAGCAGAGAAACATTTCTTAGCACGTTATCTGTGTGTTTCGGTTCATGAGTTAAGGGTCAGACAGTTCTGAAACAGAAAATACCACTCTCCGCAAAGGAGTACCGCTAGAAGAATATAATTCATGGTTTAACTGCCTTTTATTAGAGCGATTGATAGACAGGCCAGCGCCTGGACTACTGATTAGAAGCGGCTTCTGCCTGCCTTCAAGGACTTAGTGAGGGAGAAGAACAATGTATCTCTTCATAGTGACATTTCTGTCTGTGTTAGCATTTCAGCATTCAGGCCGTGGCCTTATACCGTGTGTGAGTTCGAAGCATAGAATACATTTTGTGAAGCGTTTTGACAGAAAAGACAAAATCAAATTACACAAAATGGACGCCCTCTGGGTACATTGACGATTCTGCGATTGCGATGTTTGTCACATGATGCGACTGGTTTCTGGCCAACAGACGTTTCATAATATTGGGTAGTTTCTGGTCTAAAAAACCCTCCTTTTGTCATGATGCCTACCCCCGGGGACCCAGACCAAGACCAGCAACCCCGGAAGCAGGCATCAAGTTACCCCAAGCAAGCCCAACAACCCCTGCTAGGGGCTATTTGGGTGGAGTCCTGGCGCCTATGGCGCCAGGCTCATATGGAAAGTCAGTCCTGGCGCCATAGGCGCCAGGCTCATAGATTAAAACTTACCTGATGCAGACCATGCTGCAAACTTACCTGATGCAGACCATGCTGCAAGAGCTCCAAGCCAAAAGAGGCTTGGAAGGGACTATTTTACCTAGGGACAATTTTTTACTCGGCTGGGGCTGGGGAGGAATACTTACCTGGGACTATTTTTGAGGCTATTTAAACCACGCCCGAAGAGCAACACACGCTTTGCGTTATTCTGCATCCAGCAGCATAACGCTCACCGTGTCTGCAAGTCTGCATCCAGTCTTCTGGCACGCCCGCCTTTGAGTTTGGAGCTCCTATAAAAAGGGAGAAAGAAGGAGAAAAGGTTAGAACAAGAGCAACACCTTTTATCCTTACCTGAATACCCGATCCATCGCGCCTTCGAGCTGGAAGAAAGAAGTTATTTTATGCGTGTCGCCTCGGCTGCTGCAGAGCCGCGCTGAACTCACTGGCCTTCGCAGCATCTTCACATTTCCCCGCATCCACCTGCATGTTCCCGCCACACTCCGGAACCTAAGGAGAAGAAAAGAACAGCAAGGTGAGCCAAGGGAATACACAGAGGAATACCCCCATAGACTTACCTGATTTTACCACCGGGGGTACTATTCCTCTTCACGGGTCGGTGCAGCTTCATCTGCATTCTCGCCGCACCCCGGCCCCTAAGGGGAAACAAAAGGACAGCAAGGTGAAACAAAAGGACTAACAAGGGGAACGCTCCTCACCACAAAAGACTTACTTGATATTACCGCCGGAGGCATTATTCCCCGAGACTTCATACTTTCTCTCAGCGCCTGAATAAGGGAGAAAGCAACAGGTTACATATGGACATTATTTTATCGAACTGTGTTGGATAATACAAATCCTTACCAGAATATTACTGGTTGCCACAAGGAACTCTTCAGTAGGGTCAAGCTGCAACCTGCAAGGAATCGGACACGAGTGAAAGTCAGGCATTTGAACTCTTACGAACTACATACTTACGGCGTCTTGCCGGGAATATCGGAGTCAATATTGTCCTGGAACTCACCAATTCCTTCGAGCCAGTGAAGCAACTGGTTATCTACGCTCCCCTGCGCTCAATGCAGGATGGAGAGCTCATCTTTTCAAATCTTCAGGTGAGACTATAAGAGGGGACATCCAAGGTGATCAGTGGGGAGAACAACGGGGCGGGGGGATTTACGCTAAACTCCACGGGTGGTTAATTCCCTTTCTCCATTTGCAGAAAAATATTCCTACGGGCCAAGCAAACGAAGCGAGGGGGGCCAGTCCAGTCCGTCATCTCGGCCCTACCCGTCACATTGGTGGAGACCGCAGCAGTCCAGTCCAGATCGACGCCTCTGTGGGAGCCAGGTGAACGTAACACCTTTTGGCCGTAAGCCAAGAGCATCATCCATACATCCCATCTTCATCTGACTACGTGTCTGATTCTGAACTACCCATACTACTGTAATCGTCATCAGAAATATGAATTGCCATAAATTCTTTGATTGTTTCATTTTCGTGCTGGGCACCTTCACTTAATATGCGAGGAGGTTTCGTTTTTATTGCATGTACACACTCATTTGTAATTTGGTAGCAGAGGACTGGCCTGCATTGTATGCAACAAAAGCAGAACAGGAGGATTCCAAATATCATGACCCAAATTGCAATTTGTTTCCATCCCCATGATCTCAGCAGTTCCTAAAACCAGGAACTTATGTTCAGATTCCAACCACCTGTGGGAACATGAATTTCAGAATTTAGGACATGCAATTTCTTGATTGCTTCAAATATCGTGGGAGAGGAGTCAATTATGAATACAGAGCACGCTGACCCCACCAATTTGCATACCCCTCCATGATCAGCCAAAATTATATCAAGGACCATTCTATTCTGAAGTGCAATTAATCTGATTGCTTTCTTTTCTAGTGGCATATTATAGAGTATATCTATAGTTCCATGTATCATCTTTTCTAACACCCTGGACAGTTTCCTTATCTTCCATGAATGTATTGCTTGTCCCCAAAATGGTATGAATGACTTCGCTATATCCCCTGCAATCTGTCCCGCGGTATCATCTCGTCGTGGCCTAGATCTGGATAGTTTTGATATTTCTGAAGTTTTGGAAAGAAATACACCAGGTAAAAGTATACCTAAATAACAGGTACCTTCCCAAGTTCTAGGTAACCATAGATAGGCCTGATCTCCACATACAGAATAAACAGAACCTCCTATATATAATGGTTTCTCTTCTTGCTCAAGTATGGCAGTATTCATGCATCTAGTAAATGTTCCCACTGGATAGGAACCCTTTTTCCATAGGCAAAACGGCACAGAACGTTGACTGTGATTAATAGTATAGGAGGGAGGCACAGCATCTTTGTTTACTACTGGAGCCATGTTAAAAGTGATTAGGAATTTGTAGGGCCTGGAGAGCCTATCTACTGGACTCGTTGTTTCTGTGTTAATTTTTCTTGTGCTTGTAAATATGGAACAACCCACAAGTTCCAATAGCACTCTTTCAAACTCATTTATGTTTGTTCCATCAAACTGACCAGTAACACTATCGTTCCACTTTCCATAAAATAACCTTCTCAAAGATGCATAACAGGCGTTATTAAGTGGCAAGGGATGTACATACCAACCCATTGCTCTTTCACCATGCTGGGGTAAATGGGAACAGACCCAACAATTGGACGTATTCAAGATAGCATGAGTCATGTTCATGATCAATAGCAATGTATTATTGTCGTAACCTTTTCTATGTTTCACTTCTTGTGAGGGGAGAGTATCAGAGAGCACATGTACTGGGCTGCTCATAGTAGGAGCATTGGTAGCAGTTAAAAGAGAGTTCAAAGGATGCACAGTTTCCAGATACCAAAATGTAGGGATCGGCGTAATCAAAATGCAAAGCGGTATCATAATCATTAGCATATTATTCTTTCTGAACCAGGTTTTTCTAGGAACAGGCTTAGTCTCTATTTCTATATCATCAACAGCATTGGGGCAGGAGGGTCTTGTAATGTTTATCTCAGGAAAAGTTTTCAATGTTCGTCGGGGAAAGTTCTCCACTGCAACACACGTTACCAGCAAAGCGTTCAGGTAACACCAAAATGTTCAGGCCAGTTCAGGCTAGCCTGCTTAAAAAATGACAGCAAGCTGATGTGAATCTGCACAAGGCTCCAAAAAAGCAGGAGCAAGCATCAATTGTCTTGGTACCATATGCCCCCGCTCGTTCATGCTAGGTTGCACTGGTCCTTCACTTTTCAATGGTAGCACCAGGAAACTGCGTTTCAGAGCTTTCAATTTTGATTCAGCTTGATATAGCTCATACGCTCCTTTTCCCTAGGCCTCAGTTACCACTTCATCCATGCTGGGAACAAAGGCAAAACAAAACTTAGATCACTTCTGATTTTGTGAACGTAGATTGTACCTTATGGCTCCAGGTACAATATGATCGATGAACAATGCACTCTCATTTCCAGATGCAGGATCAGCGCCATCCTGCAATGCAGTGCAAGATGATAAGACAGCAATCGGACAGAGTTGAGGCACCTTTGGCCTTTCGATCTTTGTTGCAATCTCACCAGGGCCTTTCATGGACTTAGGAAGCACTTCTGGCAGAGAGCTGGCCATGGTATCTTTGTGATCAAGTGCAGCTGTGTTTCTTTTGCCGTCAGGATCAAGCAGCTCTTTCCAAGCAAGCGGAATTCTTTTTGTGTGCATTGTGTGGATCTAGTGCTTGCGCCCATCCACTCGGACTGCAGTCTGCGTGGCCAATAAGACCTGCTAAGGCCCCTTCCATTGCAGTTCGAGTGAAGACTTTCTTTCAAACTCTTTAATCAATGCCCAGTCCCCAGGCTGCAGACAATGTCCTGGGCCGGTATATCTGACAGGAGGAGTCTCCTGTACCTGCGGATGAATTAAACACAAGTTTTGAGTCAACTGTTTGCAATAATTAATAAGCAACGGGTATTCTATGTCACTCAGCCATTTCGGCTGCAGAGCATTCCTAACATTTGCTGGTCTCCCCATAACTATTTCATGAGAGGAGAGAACAGCCCTTGCCTATACAGATGTTCTTATGCATAACAACGCTAGCGGTAAAGCATCAGGCCATTTCAAATTGCTCCCCTGACAGATCTAACTCAATTTATTTTTCAAGATATCGTTCTGACGTTCCACCAAACCAGCACTCATCTGGTGTCTGGCCGAATGGAATTGTTTGTCAGTTTGGAGGACTGCACAGATTTGTAATATCATGGGTGCAATAAAGTGCAGATCATTATATGACCATATGACACAGGGTAGGCCAAAACGGGAAAGTACTCATTTAGCTTGACTTCAGCTGTGGACATAGCTGTACAATCTTTCAAGGGAGAGGCCTCTATCCATTTCCTGAATGCGCAGACCACCACAAGGATATATTTATAGTTTTGGCACTTTTCCATTTCTATGAAATCAAGATAGATAACTTCAAACGGCATAGAGGGGGGTGGGGCAAAACTTCCTACTGGCGTTGCTGTCCCTTTTACAATGTTATGCTGTAAACATGTCATACAATTTTAAACCAGTCTGTCAGCAGTTTTTCTAATATGTGGATTCAATCATACAGAATCTAGATGTTGAATCATTTTCTTAGCACATATTTGTGTTGGACTGTGGGCCATAGTGACCATTGCCATTACATAGGCATTTGGTAACAACCATCTTTTATTCTGTTTTTCCACCCAACAACCTTCAGAATCTAATTCTGCTGGACCCTCAGACCAGGTTTTCATTTAATCTGCGGTAGCTTCTGCTTGCATTTCCTTAACTATGGCAATCCCATTTTCTATCAGGCAGAGTACTTCTTTCATTTTTTCAACGTACATTTTAGTGTGTAAATCAGTGGCAGTTTGTTTCGCAATTTTGTCTGAAAATACGTTTCCTTTTCCAACATTACATGTTACCTGTGTATGTGCTTCATATTTCATTATTGCTAATCATTTGGGAAGGTTTGGGAAGCGCAAGTGCTGACAACAGTCTTACTATCAAAGCGCCATGTTGTATTTTGGTTCTGTGTGATGTCAGGAAACCCCTTTCAGCCCATAATCAACCAAAATGGTGTACCACCCCAAAGGCATACTGACTGTCAGTGTATGTTTCCATTAAGGTTTGCAGAAATTTCACATTCTCTGGTTAACGCTATTTCTCTGCAGCTTGTGCTGAGTTATATGGGATTCTTTTGCTTTCTACAATACTTTTCAGCATAGTGATGGCATTTGCAGCAGTTGATGTACCATCCGGTAATTTAAAGCAAGAACCGTCACAAAACAGTTCTCCATCTGGCTCTTTCTGTGGGGTATCAGTTAGATCAATTCTTCCTTTTGTCTCTTGTCAGTAACCATTAAACAATCATGGGGGAATTCCTTTTCATCCCCTTTGTTGTTAGGAGAGGGCATTAACGCTGCTGGATTTAAAGCGCAACACCTCATAATTTGGATATGTGGTGCAAATAGAACTATTTCATACCTTGTTAATCTGGCTGATGTAAGGTGTTGCGTCTGCGTTCTATTTAAAAGAACGTCCATTGAATGGGGCACCATGACGGTTAAATCGCTACCTAAAATCATACCCTCAGTTTGTTTTACTGATGCAGCGGCTGCAGCAACAGCTCGCAGGCAGCACAGCAAAGCACATGCAACAGGATCCAACGTGGAAGAGAAGTAGCCGCATGGTCTATTTCTCCCTCCTTGTTCCTAAGTCAAAACAGCCAAGCACAACCATTATTTTCATGCACAAATAACTTAAAATTCTTGTCATAATTTGACGTGCCTAAAACTGGAAGTGATCATAATGCAGCTTTGTGCAGATCAAATGCTTCTTGACATTTCATGTTCCATGGCAAAGGTAAGGTTACATCTTTCCTTGTCAATGGCACTATCGGTTTCACAATCATAGAGAAGTTTGCGATCCACTGCCTACAATATGAAGCCATGCCAATTAAAGCCCTGACTTCTTTCTGCGTCTTTGGAATAGGCATGTCAGAGATGCTTTCTATTCTTTCTGGTGTCAATCTTCTCCCCAGTTTAATGCAACTGCTGCTATCAATAAATCATCTATATATTGTAACAAAACACAACCTGCTGGTAGTTCTAACAGATCTAGTTGTTCCGTTAATGCTCTACTGTAAATATTTGGACTCTCAGTGTAGCCTTATGGAATTTGTGTGAATGTGAATGAACGTCCTCTTAGAGTAAAAGCAAATAAATATCTGCTATCTGGATGTACTGGAATACTGAAGAACGCATTCTTCGAATCTTCAACACTAAAATACGATGCAGATACTGGAATCATAGTCAAAATTGTAGTCACATCCGGGACTAATGGAAATTGCGGATCAATAACTTTATTCACTCTGCGCAAATCAATTATGAAACGGTATGGTATGTCATTACCTCCTTTCTTGTAAACCGGGAGGATCGTACTATTGCAAGTGCTACCAGAAGTTTCTTCAATTACGTTTCAATTTACGTTACAAATCTGACACAATGCATTTCAATGCTTTCTCTCCTTCAGCTGAAATTTTATATTGCGGAATACGTGGCAATGTAATTCCTTCTTTCAAAACAATTTTCACTGGCCCTACTTTCAAACAACCAACATCATTGTCGTTCACTGCCCATATACAAGCCGGTACTTTACTCAATTCAGTCAGTAATGGATTAGATAAAAATTGTGATACAGCAGTCTTTAGTGGCGATATGGTCAAATACACTCCATCAGAAGAACAATAAATAACGGCATTCAATTTCTTCACCAAATGTAATCCCAACAAATGGCCAAGATTCATTAAATGGACCTAGTGTTATAGGTACTGATTGTGACACTGGACTAATTACTGGTGTGCCTGAGAACCCTACTGAGACATTTTTATGCCCTGACAGTGGTATATCTGGAACCTGCTGATGGTCAATCAAACATTTTTGTGCACCTGTGTCCACTAGAAAAATGTGTTCCATATTCCCAACTTTCATTTCTACGTAGGGCCCTTTCTGGTCTAATGGAAAGATGCTGGTTCCAACCTCTGTCTCGGGCTGTCCTAGTAAAACAATACATCGTCAGATGTAAAGTCGCCAGTGTAATATGCATTGGACTGATTGTCAAAAATATTTCCATCACTTGTGCTGTTTCGCTGTTGGTTCTGATTCTGATTCTGATTCCCCTGGTTATTCTGAAATTGTGGCGCTCTTTGGTTTGTATTCTCTCTTTGTTTTCCTGGGGGACCTCTATTCTGTCTTTTTCGGGAAAGTCCCATTTCGATTCTGTATATGCGGGCACTGCGCTCGCCAATGGCCTTCTTGTCTACAATAGGCACATTGATTAATCCCTATTGGACCACCTTGCATGTTGGATGCTAGTGAGAATTGGACTCTGGATGGTGCGTTCCCACCACCTCTATTATTGTTTGCTACTTGCTGCAACAATACTCTTGTTTTCAAATTCCCTTTGTCCCTCAGTTCTTTGTCCTTCTCTGAATTTACTCTATTTTCATAGTACTGGGCCATGTGTAATACTTCACTTTGTGTTTTTGCTTGGCATACACGTTCAGATGTCATTATTAAACTTTGCATTTTTGGTAACAACCCTTGCACAAACTTAACAACAAACAATCTCTTCCCAGGTTCAGTACTCAAGTCTTGACCACTAAAATCGGCAAATACTTCTTCAAATCGATTAAAATAATCAGTCACTCCTTCTTCTTTGCCCTGTAAACAAGCTGTCGATTTATCCCAAACTATTCTCTTCTCAGGTACCAAAGTTTTGTATTTCTCTATTATTCGCGATGGTAAAGCCAAGATAACTTGTGGCGGCTTTTCTGCAGCCTTTCTTTCCCCATCAATTCTAGTCAAATTATCCCATGTTTCACCTAATATCGGCATGTCATTTATATTTCTAACATGTTTCCATATGTCTACAGGAAGAATCACGGGAAACAATAAATCAATGTCACTCAATGTAAAAAGAGATGAATTCAAAACAGATTCAATTTCTTTATAGAATCCTGACGGGTTTTCCCTAATATTAGGGATCGTCTGCTTGATATTATTTACCTCTTGCCTAGAAAAAGGGACATGTACAAACTGTGCAATATAATGGGCTTTTATCATGTGCGCTGGAGTCGCTCCATCGGCAGCAACTTCTACTTTCGAGACAAACGTGGGAGGCACTTCCCTCATGGGTAATTGCATACTAGGTGTGTCTACATTTGTTCGTTTATTGAGCAATAAGGCTAAATCAAGAGAAAAAGCAGCCATTCCAGTTTCAGGCGAAAATGCTCTTTTGTAAATCGTCATGAAATCAGCAGGACAACATGTCTTATTCTTCACGCATTCATATTGTAAATACTCTACCATGACCTGTAATACCTTTCCCTGCATTTCTGGTGTATACTGACTAAACGTATCATGCACTTCCATTGGGGAAATGGTGGCATCCGTAATCCATCTAAGCGCATCTCGCGTACAAATTCTCATCTCTTCACTAACATGTTTCAACAGTCGAAAAAATCGTTGCTGGACGTACGACATATGCAGTTTATCTTTCTTCATTAATTCTCTATGCAATCGATGAAGCTCATGCTTAAACACAAATATTCGGCCTACATGTTCTCGTACTTTCGTCGCATTATCTCATAGCTTTGAAAGGACAACCAAATCACGCAACTCTTGCAGTACCACTCTATCGGTCAAATCACTCCATATTTTCACAAGATAATTCCTCATGCATTCTAACAATATCTGCTGTTCACCAGGGCCTCTATGATCAGTTTTGGAACTTTGCACAGCTGCTTCATTGCCACCATCAATATACGTTTCTGCCCAATCTCTCAGTTCTTCTTTCCTTACTTCGCTAATTGTACTACGAGTCTGTCTACTGCTTCCTTGCACAGGCCCTACTAAAGTGGCTAACTCATGCTCTGAGGGCGGTGGAGGAAATGATGTCACAAGCACAGGGGAAGAGGAACTTACTACTGGTGCAGATGGAATAACTGGAATGGGAGGTACATAAGGAGGAGGTGTAACTGAGTCAGTATCTTGATGTTCATTTCTTCGCTCATCCAATATTTTGTTTATTAGCTCATCTGATGTATGCAAATCTTGCTGAGGATATATTTTCTCTACACCTAATTGGAAAGCCCTATCCATGTTCCTAAGGGCTTCTGTCTGTTGATGCTGATCATGCTCTAGCGCTTTCTCTGCATTTGTTTTATGTCTGCGCGCGTGTTTCTCCCTACTTCTCACACATAGATTAGTTTCCTTCCTCCGGTCTCTCATGATGTCGAACGCCGCTGGTCTGGCCTTCTTGCATAGCAATACTGATTCTAAGTGTTCTATACGTGCTAATTCAAAGTTCCCATCATTAGTTACTGTAAGTCTGATACATGTCTGGTCTGCCTACGCCAAATCGCATCAAACATGTTTGCCCCTATACCGTATTTTACATTTTACATACATTTCATATGCCGGCAACCCCGCGGGTGACGCAAACCTGGCCAGTTTCCAAAGATTGTCTACCGCAGTGGAAAAATCTCACTAAACAGGAAGACAATTTCCCAGGCATTGTTAATCCTTCACCTTTCTTACCCTGGCCGTTTGATCTTGCAAGAGCAACTCTCGACTAATATCAGGACGTTTAAGAATCGGGGCACGACTCACCTGATCAACCAATTCGTCACTCAGGACACAATTCGTCCGTATACAGACGCAACCAAGAATTGTCGTGACTGCATGTCTGGCTCAATCTGCCTCGTTCCAGGACCCTCACCTCAATGCTCTCTGGGTGCTGCTCGTCGATCAGGGATCGGCTGTGTACAGATCTGCAAAGGAGTCTCTCATCACTTCTACAGGGGCGCCACAAACACCTTTCGATCCCGGCTCGACAGCTTCGTCCTCGACTCATTTTTGCCTTCTTCAAACTCAACATATACGATGCAGCATAAGTGGGAGGGTGCCTGTTCGGGCGCCATCTTTGCTAGGCCATAAAGACTGCATATGGAAACTAAGGCACAATAACCATATACTCTACTGACACGACAGACACGAGGCTCGATTTCCAAACAAGTCTGGTTTATTTCATAGTAGCTCAGTCAGCAAACTGGGGTCTCAGCGTTTCACAACATGTGTTCCCAGACCTCGTGAGATGCAAGAGAGCGAGCAACGCTCAAGCAACAACATACATTCATTGCATGTAATTAGTATGAAGGCAATTCGATCCGCCCATAAACGTATAAACGTATCATTCAGGCTAGGGTTCTGTGATCGACAGTAGTGACAAATATGACATGTTATGACAAGTCTTCATTCAGTCTAAACATAGTTATTCTAGCACTGGCAGCAGAGACAGCTTTCTTGTTATGGGGAACATAGAGCTCTTTATTCAGCAAAAATAGCATGTTCGTAGCAGAGAAACATTTCTTAGCACGTTATCTGTGTGTTTCGGTTCATGAGTTAAGGGTCAGACAGTTCTGTAACAGAAAATACCACTCTCTGCGAAGGAGTACCACTAGAAGAATATAATTCATGGTTTAACTGCCTTTTACTACAGTGTTTGCTAGACAGGCCAGAACGTGGACCACTGATTAGAAGCGGCTTCTGCTTGCCTTTAAGGACTTAGTGAGGGAGAAGAACAATGTATCTCTTCATAGTGACATTCCTGTCTATGTTAGTAGTTCAGCATTCAGGCAGTGGCCTTGCACTTGAGTTCGAAGCATAGAATACATTTTGCAAAGTGTTTTGACAGAAAAGAAAAAAGCAAATGACCGGCATTACACAAAATGGACGCCCTCCGGTTACATTGATGATTCTCCGATTGCCATGTTTGTCACATGATGCGATTGGTTTCTGGCCAACATACTATTCATACTATAGGGTCGTTTCTGGTCTAACAATCCAGGCCTGGATTGTGGAAAATGGTCGATGCCTTAATGGAGACAAGACAGAGATTCTCATCCTGGGTCAAAAGACCACACTAACTAAATTAGACCGTCTCTACACCAACTTTAACATAGACAACCCCATCATCCCCGTCTTTTCATACGTCAAGACATTAGGGGTTCACATTGATGCCACGCTATCCATGAATAAGTAAGTCAATGCCATAGCCTCGGCTTCTGCCTCAAGCACTAAACTCATCAATGCCATCAAACCATTCTTAACCAAGTCTAGCTGTCTATCAAGAGCCAGAGCCACCATAGGTGTAAAGTTAGATTTTTGCAACGCTCTCCTAGCAGGCACCTCTATAAAAACTTTAAACATACTCCAAATCACTCAAAACAATGCCCTCAGAGCAGCACTAACCATCCTGAGAAGAGACCACTTCTCTCAAGCCAGGCAATCAGTTCACTGGCTCCCAGGCAAAGACTGCATTACATTTAAAATCCTCACTACAGCCCACAAATGCATCAACTCTACGGCAGCTTCCTATCTATCAAAAACACTTTCTAGAATCACTTCAGCAAGACCCACTTGAACACGCTACACCAATCAACTCACTATCCGGCACATCAACAGGGCCAAAGCAGGAGGGTTAGGCTTCCCCTACATAGCACAAAGCTTTGGAATTCTTTCCCTACTCTCTTCCGAGCTGAAACCTCACTCTCTGCCTTTCTGAGAAATCTGAAACCTCACTCTTCAACTATCACTCTCCTTTCACATCTCTATACCTACATCATACCCTCTATATCTCCCCTTCTCCTTATTTCGTTGTATATTATCTAAAGTGTTAAAATGTATACCTGTTGCTACTGTAACTAAGCTCAGCTCACCTTTTGTAACAAGCACCACAATGCCTATGGGCTGCTGTGCGCTCTACAAATGTGACTAAATAAATAAATAATGTGTTTGCCCTTAATAGGTTCAGAAACAATATGACCAAAGTAAGTGATATGAACTACAGATCCACAAACCTCCAAATATCTTCTGTGAAGTCAGATCACAGGGCTTCACATGTACTCAGTGAGGAAAAGCAACAAGTACATTTTCATAGAAAGGCCTGAGTGGATGGGTATGTCGATATACCATGAAGGTTGTTTGTTCTCTGGCACTCCTGATTTTATTTCTCCAATTCTTGTAGCCACAATGCGGTCCAATCTAGAGGAATTTTGTGCACTCAATGTAATCCCCCGCCTTGCTCAAACAGATGTCCGTATCTGCAAAAATCAATGTAGGCCATTCCTTTTCTTTAAGATTCTTTAGATAATAATAACACTTTGATGGTAGTGGCCAATCTCTAATACTCTGGTCAATACTTGTCAACACTTACAGATGTGGATCTTAAACAGTGAAATTATCTGTCTTCAGGATCTGGAGTGTCTCCGGTGCTTTACAACACTCCCAAGAGACAAACCTGGATCCACAACATCTTCACATTACAAAGTCTGCCTTAATGTGCAAAGGAGACACTTTGCAACTGTTCTACTCATGTGCAAATGTGCTGAACCTGTATGCCCTTTAAGCGAGGTAACAATTTATTAGATGGCTGGGGATGCAGAATTTACTCTGACACCAATAATAAGACCGACTCAGGAAGTTTGCAAAACATAACTGTTTTATTTGCAATTATCTAAAACAGGGAGTACAACAGACATCAACAGACATTCACTCAAAACTCTCTCCAGAGTTCTCAAACATTTAATAAAAAATTACATGTATATAATAAAAATGTGTCATCATTGACGTCATACTACATGGCAAAATAAGAAAACCTACTTGGGATTGTGGTTGGTCTACAGAGAACATCTAGATATTCTTTATATGGAGGATAGGAATATGATTGGGTCCCTAGAGCCAGGTAGACAACTTATGCCCACCCCAAGTGCAAGTCATCTTTGGTGTCATGAAATACACAACATTTCATTAGCTTTTGAACTATAGGGTTCTTTGCTACGTGGCCCTCAACAACTGGTTGGCACACTTGTACCCTTCTGGAATAGTCCACTCGCCAGCAGCATGCAAGCTGGTACCCCAGGTGCTTGTGGGTGGACTTGACCATGCCTTCTCACTGAATTAGCCCATCATCCATTATCACTCCTGCTATCTGCCATACAAACTGTCTTTAATCTCGTCCTTGCAAAGTATCACTGCACCTGAGAATAAAAGGGAGCGTGAGTGCAGCCTTATCTTCAGTCTCGATGTAACTTGCCCAAAGTCTATTTCCACCTAGACCATGTCACAGGAGACCGTGTTTTTAGCTCCTTCTTTGTATTTAATACTAGTAAATTAATAAAACCTGGCACTCATAGTGTTTTTCCAGTACACCTCAACAGGAACTTACCTTGCTTCTCACGTTCTTTCTATCTTCTCAAATAGATGACCATTTTATAAAGTGATTTGCATTTTCTTCAGTGCTCTTGTATGTGCACTCTTCATTCTCGCACATGAAATGTTACTTGACTCTTTACTTTGTCATCAGAATCTATAAGGTCTATATACTTTCTTCTTCAGCATCTCTTCTTGGTGCGTCACCTCTGCTTCATGTGTTGTCACCAGTCTCTTGCCTTTGCCAGTTCACACTTCTTCAAGGACCTCCTTTAAGAGGCTGTCATTTCTTCGTGGATACGTTATGTAGAGCTTTCTTAATGGATACCTTGTTTCGAGGATCATTCGTGAGATAGATACCAATACTGGCGGTGTGCAGGTCGCAATTCTTGGCTTCGAACATATAGGAAGAATGGGGGCGTGACTTCTGGTAGAGACATTTGGCTCCTCCTCTACAATCCCCCCTCTGGTTGATTCATCGACAACTCTCACATCAGTCTTCACATCTAGACGTCCTTGTCCGAAAAAGTACTTCTTTGGAGTCCATATCTTCATTACTCCTTTTAGAGATCCTGCTGATTTCACATGTTCATCAACAGCCCAGGTCATGTGGCAACATTGCTCATTTAGACTGCAGTAGAACCATCATCCGACATACTTCTTGTGGTTCCTCGGATAAAGGAACTTTATTCCCTCAGTTGCTAGAATGCTGGCTTCTATATATTTTCTGATTTCTTCATCTGTCAACTCTTTGGGTCCAAACCCAGTCTCGACTTCAATCATGATCTTCATTCCAACTGCTTTCTTTGCTGTCTTCCTGCACTGTGTGATTATTTTTCTGATTACACAGAATCCAAACATGATCATCACCAATAATGCTCAGAGAAATTTCAAAATATTTGCCATCCATTGTGGAACGCATGAGAAGATCGATGCAAACGAGCTGTCATCATCTGCCATATCTTCTGTTTCATCTTCCATCTTGATGTGCAGATTCATCAGCATCGTTATGGCCTCTGTCAAGGTCCCATACTGGTCATCATGCAAAGGTATGAATGTGCAACATGATTCTCAGATTTTGGCACAAACACCTCCATCTATAGCTGTAATAATGTCCAGAACATATCCATTCTGAAGAGTCGTCAGTCTTATGGCTCTTAGCTCTTCCTTGATCGCGTTGAATCCCTTTATGGCAGTGATGATCATCTGTAGAAGTTCCCATCTGATAATCTGTAACCATTTGTCATTCACCATCGTCTGGATCCCTGGCATGAGGAGTGTCACGAATACTGCCAAAGTCTGACTGAACTACCTGTGTTCATATGGAATAGCATCGAAGGCTTCTATGGATTTAGATGAAAAATAGTTCTCCCTCTTTGTTCGATTGAGAAATTCAACTGATCTCCTCTTTCTCAAGTGAGCATCTTCTTTTGGGATCTACGTAATGTTCAGGTCCCTCTCTGGAATCACCAATGCTGGAACATGGACAATCACTATAGAACACCGCCCTCCCCAGTCCTTGGGCAACTTCATATATGCTCTGGATCCGCAGGCTCAGCAGTGGTTGATTATCACTGCTGTTCCATCCTTCATTCCTGGTACAACGAAAATTAAGCCGCACTGCTGATTCACTCCAACTTTTCTTATGCCATTGTTTCTGAAGCATAGCTCTGCACTAGCCAGAGGCACTTTCTGCAATGGGCCTCCTTTGTCATCAACCCAAGTCAGCAGCTTTGCAATCTTCGGCCAATGATGTTTGCATTCCTTCTCCACAGTATCTATAACTGGTTCATAATATCCTGTTATTGCTACTGCTCTGCAGTAAAATCAGGCCATCCTCCCAACTGTCTAAAGGAGGTACTGTTCCCTTGATTTGCTGCTCGCCTCTCTCCTTACATCTTTGTATTCCTTCATAATTCTTTCCTTGACAATCAAGCTTTTTGTTTACCTAACATCTGATTCCTGCTCCATTCATTACAGGCTGTTCAAATCTTATCACATGATCTCTGGTGTGTGGTCTCTCTCTTGTCTTTAAATCTTGCACATAATCATCTTCTTCTGGAGCTGTCTTTGTTCACCCATACCAAGGATGACGTTCGACCCTGAAACTGACCTCTTGTATGGCAGAGTGCAAGGTGTGTCAGTCAATGAGCTTTCTGGACTGCTACTTCTATAGCTATGAGTATCTTATAATTCACCATGGCATTAGTTATGAGAGCACAGACATAGCAACACTCCATAGAGGTTCCGCTCATATCTGTTCCATGTGCTGATACCACATGTTATTCCCCAAATGTGCTGTACTGTATAGATAATTATTTAGCTCATAATCGTCTTCCCTTGTGCTTCTCCTGTGCCTCCCGTTTGCAAGGAGGGAGCGTGCACAATGCTCATGAAGTACATCAATAAGGGTCCTTCCTATAGGGGGAATCATAGGAACACTTGTCAGAGAAATGGGTGACCTTACATGTGTCACTGGTGTAGGGATGATCACAAATGATCTTGGCCTTTCAGTAATAGATAACTCTTCATAGGACATTGGAGTAGGAAGAATCAAAGGCACTTCTATTTTGCTGGGACCAATAAAATATACAGTATGGATTAGCAGAATCAGGAAAACCATAATAAATGTTGAGTATGTTCACTTTCTGAAACTGTAACTGTACCATTCTAGACAGTCCTCATTGTGTCTGTATACTGCTTTTACGGAAGGAACAAACGTTTTAATCAGGCAACTCTGTTAAATGATCAGGTAACTGTCGGATCTGTTCAACTAATGCCACAAGCAGCCTCCTGATTGCAGGGCCATTTTTAGGATCCTGTAGAAGAACATTTTCTTTAGTACTACGCCCAATAAGAGAAGGATAAGCTTGTAAAATGAAAACGAAAACAGTGAGAAAGGTCCCTATGGGCATTAGCATCTGACAGGATCATTGGATTTACCAAAAAGAAACTCAGTGAGGAATGAATCTGGAAACTGCTCACATTTGCAGTCATCAAATTCAAACTCAACATTCGGCATATTTAGAACGCCAGCACTTTCTAATAGTTCAATTCAAAGATTCCTGTGACTCAAGAACTTGGTTTGCACCCTTGCTATATTATCTGTAAAGAGTGGCCAGCGTGAGCCACAGTCCAAAAACACATTTGCATTTATTTAATTGACAACCTTGGCGTCCTTCTTCCTCGTCATCAATCGAGTCTGCACACGCTGAACTCCTTCTTGTCTTGCTTCTGAATTAACGGTTGGGGGTGTGTTGGTCTCACTAGTGTAAGGCTTCACGTCACTTAAATGGATCCAGGCGCGTCTTTCTTGGAGTTTTACTGCTGAGGGAGTAATGTTCTTAAAATGGTGTAGGGACCACCAAAGCGTGGCTCGTGCCGGGTGAAATTGTGCACTTGAACTGGGTCTTCAACAAATAGTCTGGGTACAGATAAAGGTTCTTGAGTTCTGGTTGCTGAATGGTCTTTATCTGTGTCCTGAGACCGACCCCCCTTGCGCTTGAGTTTATCTGAAATGAGAGAGATACTAGTGGTCATAGATGTCAATAAGCACGTAACACATTTCCTAACATTTCTTCAGTCTTCTGGGCATATCTTCTGCTCCTCGAAGGAGGATACAAAGGTGTTGTAATTTACCTCCCTGTCACTAGTTTGTGGGGTGTGAGGTGGTGGTACGACCCAGGCTGGTTCCTTAAAGCATATAATGCAATGGGCAGGCAGTATAGCCATCCCTTCTTCAATGTCAATTTTAATGTTGCAATTCTCTCTTTAAGGAAACCGTTGATTCTCTCACAAAGTTCATTTGCTTGCAGGTGATAAGCAGAAGAAAACATGTGTTTTATACTAAGCAATATGCTAATCTGTTCAAATACTTCAGTAACAAAACATGACTAAAAACCTCACTTCAAAAGTGCCATCAGGGTGTGTACAAGGACCTGCTTCGATACACCTGGAAAAGGGACATATCATCACTATAATATACCTATATCCAGTACATACTTGCAGAATATCAACATAATCGATATGTAAATGCTGAAAAGGACCATTTGGTTGAGGAATCACTCATCTGATCTTTCGCAGTGTATGCCCAGCAGTAAACTTTTGACATACGGTACAATTTACTGCATAAATGTGTTCTAACAGCTTTGGTACGAACCAGTCTCCCGCAATAGCTGCTGCAAAGCTTTCCATAGTTACATGCGCAGGATAGCGCAGCTGTTCAAGCGCTACCCTTAGAAAGGCTATAGGCACCACCAGCTTTCCAGTGCTGTCCTGTCGCCATAATGCTTCGGAGGGGGACAAAGTACACCCCCTTTGTTTGCACAATTCCTATTCTTCCTGTGGTGTACTTCCTTGAAATTCCATCAACTATTTTCTTGATAAATGATTGAACCCTTTATTTACTGTCATGATCGTAACTACATTTTCCTTTACATCTGAAGTATCAAAACTTGAATTATCAGGTGAATATGCAACTCTTTAGGCCTTGTCATCTGCGGCTTCATTCCAGCGAGGGATAAAGTTAGTTCGCTTAGAATGTGCTGCGCATTTAACTGTTGCAATGGCTACTGGGAGTTGTAGTGCCTTAATAAACCTGTCCAATAATGCTGCGTATTGCACTCACTGGAGTGCCATCTGTTCAGAGGTATCCCCTCCTTTTCCAACGTGTTAGCCCTTCGTGCATGGTTGACGTTACATTGGCAGAGTCACTGTACCCGGTTTCCTCCTGCCCTGCATTTTTATTTGCGCGATAATAAGTCCCACCAATTCTGCTGCTTCTGCTGAAAAGTGAGACGGTAGTCTTGCCCTTGCTAACACTTCAAATTAACCATTGGCTCTGTGTCTTACCATCCGGAATGCCTTTCCCCACAAGTTTGTTCGATTTTCGAAGACCCATCAATGAAGAGAATCTCCCCCCGGCTAACGCATTTTCCTTTAAGTGCGGGATGTCGTTGTATAACTCCTCATAGTTAGCGTAATAATGCACATGCTCACCCTCTGCCACCGGGTCAGCTACAAACATGGCAGGGTTCACTATTTTACACCTAATTATTTTGATTGCTAGATTCGATATAACTACCTCATATGCAGAAGCTCTCTGAGATTTCAATGTATGCTTAGGTTTTTCCAAAATGGAAAACAAAGCATGCTCAACAAATGATGCCATAGAACACGCCATCACAATACTAGTAGACTTCTCTATTGCTAACACGGCTGCTGCAAGCGACTTTTCCGAAGGAGAGTGCTCCTTCATAACTGGATCCAGAATCCCACTATAATATGCTAAAGGTTTATATCCTAATGTAGTTCTCTGTGTAAGTACTGCTGTCATGACCGTCCCATTTGTGTGCGAAATAAGAACTCCTCCTCATCATAGTTGGGAATTCCTAAAACTGGAGCTGTACAAATTGCTTTCTTTAATTCTTCAAACCCTTCCTCCAATTCCTCAGTTCATTCTATGTTTTCCTTATTAAATTGGGTTTCTTCAGAGCCTGCAAAAGGGGTCTTCTGTATGAACTATAATCAAACACCCACGCTCCAACATAGTTGCATAATCCCAAAAACTGTTGTATGTGTTTTATCGTTTGTGGTTTTACAATTTTTATGATCGCCTCAGCTCTTTCAGGTGTGACCCTTTTCACTTCATGTGAGATCAACTGACCTATATACAACACTTCTTCTCGATAATATTGCAGTTTCTCTTTGTCTAACTTATAATGTTTTCTGCCAGGGTAGTCACTAACTGAATCGAGTCTTCTCTGCACTCATCTTCTATTATTCTACAAACCAAAATATAATCTATATACTGTATCTCAACGCTTTGCTAATCAATATTGCCTAGGTCCTTATGAAGGACCCTGTTAAAGATCTATGGAGATTCACAGTACCCTTCAGGCAAACAGTGCATTTCAGTTTAGTTTGGTGAAACATAAATGACGTGAGATCTTGGGAGTCCGTGTGCAGCTGGATTGAGAAAACATATTTTTAAAGACAATCTCAGTGAAATATTGTGCTTCTGCTGGGATACTACACAATATCGTCGCAGGATTCAAAATTAAGGGAAACTCTGCCTATACAATCTGGTTAATTGGTCTAATTTTTTGTATAAATCTCCACGCCCCTCCCTTTGTTTTTATGATTGGATACACTGCAGTATTACACTTTGACACTTATGTCACTAAAATACCTTGTTCCATCAGGGCTGTTATAGTCATAAAAATAGCCTCATCTGCCTCTTGAGACATTAGGTATTGTCTTACTCGAGGTAAAATTGCTCCTGGCTTCAACTTAATATTAACCTCCTCTATCCCCTTCAATAGGCCTATGACATAGGGGCCTGTAGTCCAGAAAGAGTTTGGCACTTTTTCCAAATCTTCATCATAAAATTCTGGGTGCTGTCGTGTTGTTGCCATTCGCTGTGTGATCTCTCTTTTCTCTATTCTTATCCAATATGTGATACTCAAATATCACTTCATCATCTGATGGATCATCTCTGAACATGTCTTTGTCTGTGACGTCAGTCAGTCTATACCCTTCCCCAATCGCAATCACTGTCCTCCATGGCCTGCCCTCATCATCGGTTCCTTCGAGCATGACCATCTCACCTCGTACCATGGGTGCATTTAACTATAGGGGAATAATCTGCCCCCCCCCTCTTCGTCCATAGGTATCTGTGTCCTAAACAAAAACTCATCAAATATTCTCATAATCTTTCCCACTAAGCCAAGTAGCCATGTCCACAAAAGGCGTACCCCATAAAGAAAGAATTCTGGGATTTTCTCCTATCACAGTGACACCTCCTACTACTAGGTGTCAGTAGCTGTTCCGTTTTTGCATTCTGCTGTATCTGCATGGGTGCGTGCTGTGAGTGCTATTGTGGGGGATTCAATTGTGCTTGCTGTGGCTGCAATGCCTGTTGTATTTTTCGGCGCTTGTGCTTGATACACTGTCTGATCTTGGGCGAACCCATCCCTAAATTGTGAGCTATATGCTGGAGGATAAGCTGTCCCTCTCTTGAGAATTGCCCATTCTGTACATACCCTTGGCTTACACAAGTTTGTGTAATGTGCCCTGTCATCCCACATGTCCAACATACAGGAGGAACTCTTCTAATTTGTCCCCCTTGATAAAATTCTCCTTGCATATTCTGATTATCAAAACATAGGGGGTCTGGGAGTCTTTCTACCAGCACGAACACAGCCCATTGACCTGTTCTTGGGTGGATGGCCCCTGGGAGAGTCTCAACAAAGTCTTTAGCTCACTGTCCCTTTTACAGAGGAGAAATATCCCTGCATATCAGTCTTTGTCCTGCCCTGGGGTAGTCCAGCACCGAAATGCTAGGCAATTCTTCTCTAAACAAGAGTACCAACAGCAACCCCATACACGTGTTTCAGCCTTGTTGGGCATCATCAGTGAGTTAGAGCTGTGCCTCTTTGTGGGGCCATCCACTCAAGAACCAATGTAGCCTGAGCGCTCTCCAGACATCTTCTCTACAATTATTAAATGGTGCTCCATTGTGCATTGTGTTCTGTGCCGTGACACTGGAGTATCCTGCTGTCGTCCAAATGTCATCAGCTCTTTCCCCAAGAATGGCTGCTAGGAGACTCTTAATGTCCACTATCGCTAACGTGTTTCCCCCTGTCATTTTCTCAAGCTCAGATATTCATTTTCCTGCACCCGCCATTAAACAGGGAAGTTTACAGCTTAAATTATCCATTTGTGAACAAAGAAAATACTCAATTCTGACCCCACCATCCCCCAATAAAGGGAACTGCGTGAACCCGAACCCACTATCGGCTCCAATCGTCTGCTGATCCATAGTGGGGACAATGGTTCCTGATCGCCTTCTTCCTGGCAATGACCTCAGTCTGTTCACATGTGGTGGCAACTCTCCCTTCTCACTATGCAATCATCCTTTAGGTCGCTCTGAATATGCTATAGGATGTGGCGTTCTATCCTTAGGCTGCTCTAGATCAGACCATCTTACTTCCATATCTGTCTGCAGACATCCCACGGACCGCATGCACTTCCTCCATCTTCCCCATGGAAGGTTCCTCTCTCTTCGTCTGACATATCTAGCCCCCAACTAGTATGGCTCTCTTCTCTTTCACCTTTTTCTAAAGTCACCCTGTCTAAGGACAAGGCTCTGTGCTCGACACTGAACGGGTCTGTTATCCCTTCCCTCAGCTTCCCAATTTTCTACTTTCTATTAAGTCTTGATATGCTTTATCAATCCCCTCCCCGATGCTCCCTATGTCAGACATCTCCTTTAGGATTACCCTAGGTGGTCCTGGCATTGCTCTCTATTTAGAGGATTTTCACCTTATTCAGTGTAATTAAGGGACATAGAGTGAGATTAAGCTTCTCGAAGCCGCCATGTGCCACCACATCAGCAAATACACATCACAGCCCCAGAGTCCCCTGAAAATAACACAACACACAACAAACGGCCCTGGACAATCATTTAAATAAAGAGAGAAAATGCCCCTTTGACCGTTGCCAGCTGTTTTACCCCTTGCTGCTACCTTCTTTTACACCCTGACTCTTCTTGCCCCATTACTGTCCCCACCTTACACTACAGCCCCCTGACCATTGATGCCGCCCACCTGATCTGTACTTCCCTTCACCTCCCATCTACTGCCCCTGACCACTGCTGTTACGCTTGACATACATAATCCAGAAAGGAGGGAGCCACTGGAGTAACCAAAAACCTCAGGCCAAAAAAAGAAAGTGTATATGGGGACATGGAGTCAAAACCTACAAGCACTATGCCAAGGATTATGAGTGTACACATACCTCCACCAGTGCAGTGTATTTGCAGGTGAAGACACTGTACTAGCAGGTTGTCAGCTACATGGAAGAAGCCAGAGAAGCTATTTGGAACCCACTTGACGAAGGAAGAGAGAATGCAGCCAATGCTTCTGTTTGCATGCACTGCACCCTCATCTGTGCATTCATATTTGGTAACATAACAAACTGATAATGCATGCAAGGCAGGTGTGAAGTCCATAATTTACTCATACTACTGCAAAGTATTGTAACTGGTGTGTGCTTTGTAATGTAAGCATGGTGTGAGGCAACCAAGATGGTGTAGCATACGATATGTCACCACACAACACCTGCCAGAAGCTTTTAAACTCCATTTGGTTGGCATGCGTTCAAGCCACCGAGAACATCCCATCCTGCTGTAAACTAATATCACTTGGCCACGTGGCAGGAGGAGGCAGACAATGGCATCCCAATTTCAGTTTCTGAACCAAAGCCCAGTTTAGAGTCATTCAAGGTGCTTCGACAAAAGCACTCCCACTCATTGCGTGCAAGTTTGCAGGAATTCCTCAACATACCAAATGAGTGCCAATAGGTGTCTATGCAAGGGGTGTAATATAGGACACCCAGTGCCTTAATCTCCACTAATCACTTGTAGATGAATGCACTTTGTGGAGACAAGAGAGACTTGGAATGGGCAGTTTAATTTGTGCAGATATCATGCAATTACTTACCAGACTAATACAAATGCTTTCGGTGTTTTGAGACACTCCAGATCCTTTATTTGTCTTTAGCAAGTGTCCCTTCTCTACTGTGCACCGATCAGCATGTCTGTAGCAAGTGCCTCACATGCTTCCCAATACTATTACCCCAACCAATAGAACATTCTGATGATGCCACAGAGCCTGCGGGGAAAGAGGAGAGGCAACTGTAATGTGTGTCCCATAAACCTCCTGCATCCAAACATGTGGAAACACATAGGAGAAAAATATGATTACATCAATGGTATGCAAAACCACAACTGTCTTGTGTCAGAAAAACAACCAAATCACATGTCTTGAAAAAGGGTCAGCAACAGGAATGTTCCATGTGAAATGTCACCTCATGCTTTCAAAGCTTGGTAACATGGACTTTAACAATATAGAACCAACATATGGACACACACTTACTGGGATAATGTGTTCTTATAGACGCTTTATGCCAGACTCTGCAAGCTTCAAAGAGCTGTAACAACTAGTGTTATCATCACCTCATGTATAATAGCCCCTTTTCTGTTTCCAGGCCGCATCAGAGTCCGGAGTCTGGAGCAGAGTCCAGTCTGCCTCCAGTCCCCTGTGTTTTCCATTGAGAGGAGCTGCACGACGCGAGTCTGAGCTGCTGAGCTTCAGTCCTCTTTCTACTGGTACTGTTTGTTTCCTTAAAACCGCTCCCAGAGCGCAGAGCGCTGCGCGGAGTCCGGAGCAGAGTCCAGTCTGCCTCCAGTCCCCTGTGTTTTCCTTTGAGAGGAGCTGCACGATGCGAGTCTGAGCTGCTGAGCTTCAGTCCTCTTTCTACTGTTACTGTTTGTTTCCTTAAAAACGCTCCCAGAGCGCGGAGCGCGGCGCGGAGTCCGCCTTCATCGTCTTCAGCATCGAGAAAGCCATCGATTACTTGAAAAAGCAAGAGAAGTTTCGAGACTTGCACCCGTGGCTGATGGCGGCTAGTACTGGTAAGACCTAATAATGGTGATTGACATTCGACCGCAGACGCGGCAAACAACCCAAAATGCCCGAAATCGTGGCGAGTCTTCCGCTCATATGCAAGTCGCTCTACGTGTGCAGAGCGAGACTGTAATCCCTCCCTCTCCCTCCCCTTCCCTGATCATCGCCTGCCTGGGTACCTTACCTACCTGCCCGCCGCTGTCCCCCCCGCTCGATGATGTTTGTGGTGTGGGATGTCCCCCTTCCTCATCGTGCGGTAGCCCTGCGGTCCAGTTGGATACAGAGAGTCCGCCTCATAGCCCCTCGCAGTCTCTGGCGGTAGGAGCGAGTGTGGTTTTTTCGGCTGCACCTAACACAGCGGTGGTACAAATGGGGAAACATTTGGCTTAGGAATCTGGAGCTATTGAGTCAAACAATGAGACTCCACAAAGCCTCGGTACGGCAATTAGTGCGAGAAAAAATGCATTTATTGCGGCAGCACAAAAGATGAGCTTGCCTAAAAATTCAAACATAAATACAACTATGACAGCTGAAATGACAGGTCTTCTCCCACAGCAACCACTGGAATGTCGAAATGACAGCGAAATAAGCGAAGCAGCGGTGAATGCGGCAAACCAAATTGCAGCTCAGACGGCAGTTGTACAAAGTTTGGGGACCCACACGGCAAACAGGCCATCTTCTCATGATAAAATCATGACAGTTGAAATTAACACTGCTTCCTTTTTGTCCCCGTTCGATGTAACGGACACTGAACTCATGGCCCTAAAGTTACCTAATGGGTCGGATTCTCAGACGAACTTCTCCTTTGTGCCGCCATTAGATGGCGACTCGCCAAGTAATCTATCAAGAAGCAGGGTTGATATTGAGACAGATGATCTTGATAAAGATGCTCATTCACAACAAAGATCGATGGCAAGTTCATCTATAAATGCCGTGCTCTTGCCGCCCTTGAAAGTGCCATCCTTCTCCAACCATAAAAATGCTTAGAAAGTGATTTAGCAGGACGCGAAGCACGGCTTACGGAGAGACTAACTGCAGACTACCAAGCCGTAAAAAACAAACTGATGCATAGCTTCTCCACTGGTTCTCAAAGTGCTTCCTCTTTAACACATAAGCCGCTGGTAAACGGCGAAAATGGAACGAAAGGTGCTTCAAAATCAAATGAGATGCCGAAATCTTGGACCAGTACACTGCAGCAAAAAGAAACATTGAACAGCAAATATACAAACACGGTCGTAATTAACAAAACACAAGCGTGTTTCTCTAAAGGTCCGATTGAACACAGGCGTTTTCATTGTAACACAAAAGTGCCACTCCAAACATCAAGAAACGATGGTGGTCCTGGCAAACTTGATGACACATCGATTCCAGAGCTGGAGTCAACGACTCATAGTAAAGAAATTCTTTCAGTGGCAGCGGGAATCCAGATCCATAATAACGTTCTGGCTGCAACATCATTAGTTTTGATCCCTTTTATCAAACTCATTGAATCACTAAATGAGTCTGTTAAGGATCAAAATGCCCTGCTACACAATTTGACAAACAAAATGACTTCACTAGAAGAAAACAATACAAGATTGACATCAAGAGTTGAAAGAGAAGCGGATATCTCTTTACAATGGCAAAATCGACTAGGCGATCTGGCTGCGAAAGAGCACATAGATAAAAACCATCAAATGGAAGCCATTTTAGAAATGATTAAGTGGTGTCGTCACTCGCTACCCCACAGAATAGGTGATCCAGAAGGCCCACACAGAGAGAGAGAGTGCGGCCTCCCCTAGGAAGAACTACCCCTGTTCCAAAGCAATGTGTAAATCAAGGTGAGGCAATCACCACCTCGACATCAAGTGTGGTCACTTTAAATGGCTTTGATACATCGCAGCCTAGAAAAACAAACACTGACTCTTCCAGTCCTACAGATTCTCAACAAAATTCCATCTTAGAACAACAAGCTGGTGCCTCTCTTCCCACTACATCTCTTGGAAGCACTAATACAGCAAAAAAAAATAACAACCTACCTGAGGCTGCGATGGTGGAAGCAAATACACCAAATCACGTGCTTGCGCCGACGGCAAAAGGAACGGTGTCCTCTTTTGATATTTTCACTAGGGCAGCCAAACTGTTTGTCCGATTAAGTCCAAAACACATGAAAGATCCACAAAAATCCAGGAGAAAAACCGAAAAATAAACAAGCAACAAATGCCAATAAGTGCTGCTAGAAACAAAACCAAACAGTTTGTGAGAAACCTTTCTACACCACAAAAGCTGGGGCTCTTTGCACGCAAACAAACAAATATGCAATTAGAGGAGCCTGCAAGTGCTCCCACAAGAAAACAGGTATCACAAGAACTTTCAAAAACCAATGTGGTAGGACCGTCTAATCCAAATAAAAGGCAAAGAATTGAATCAGTTTCTGGTTCAAAGATTTCTGATCAGAGTGTCACTGACTTACGCGATCTATCAACCTATTCAGTTGACTCAGAGGAGTGGCCGCAGTCTCATCAACTTAATGAAGATTCTTGTCCTGCTACAAGAACTACTCTAGAGCAGAGAAAATTGTTTGATGACCAAAGAGTGAAGGACACAGACTCAAATAAGCCCAGGTTGAGAGCTTACACACAGGACCCCAATGTTGGTGTTCAACAACAAACAAAACTGACCACCTTAAAGTTAAATCCTAGGATGACGAATGCACAATGGCAAAAACAAAAGAATTCACAAGAACCGAGGCCTGACAACCCAGTACGAAAACAAAAATCCTGGAAAATAAGACTCGAAAATATTTTCTCTGATGAAAACGAAGTGAATCTAAACCGGCATAATGTGATGCGCCTTTTACATACCTTTCCTTCTCTGAGAACGATAACCACCAACGATATAGCCATTGTCGAATATATCAATGAAGATTTTCTCGACATGGTCTATTTGCACATTACATCTCAATCAGTGGAAAATACCCTTTTAGCAGCAAAAGAGGAGCTGATGTTGTATGGCTTCGACATGACCATCGAAGAAAAAAACCAGAGAGAAGGAAATGGAAATGTAATGCGGGTGAACCAAGAGCAAACGCAAGAACATCGTTGAGAAACCTTAAGGAAACACCTCCACATTAAAGAAAGTTTGGCAGAAAGTCGAAATACTCTCCCGAAAGCCACCATCCAAAACCATGCAAATAGATTTTAGCCATTGCAATTCAAAAAGGAGGAGGAAAATAGTGTGATATCATGGAATACCAGAGGGTTCCAGCATCTGTTCCAGAAGTTTGACATCTCGCTGGAAAACAACATTGCAGTGTGTTTGCAGGAAACATGGCTTCGGGAGGCGGCAATAAGAGACGGCTATTCTATCACGTTAAATCCAGCTGGGAAAAATCATTACGGCCGCCCCTTCTCTGGTCTTCTGACGATGATAAATAATTCCTCGGGTTGGGAGATCATTAAATCGTTCTCTCCAAATTTGTTAGTTCTAGGAACACTTATTACAAACAACAGAAGACCTAACTCGACATTTAAACATTTACTATTACTTAACATATATTGGAATACAGCCATGATTTTGTCGTCCAAGTTCATTCAATCAATAACAGATTTGATTGATGATAATATGGAGTCGTTGGCAGATTTACAGGTGATTATCTGTGGGGACTTTAACTTCTCCTGGTTCGATGAGAATCTGAAAATAAAAAAACATATGAACCATCCTCATTAAATTTGCAGAGGTTTCCAATTCCAGTCAGCTATGACTGCAAGAAACTGTTTCATGCTTAATGGGCAAACAAAAGGAGACTGCCCGCCAAATTACACATGGAGGCGTGATGTTTCTGAAAGAACAATTGATTACTTCTGGGCCTCAAATACCTTGCAAAATGAGATCATACAGTTGACGGTTCAGAAATCATCAAGTAGCGATCATTTCCCACTTGAATTGTCCTTAAAGGCACAATTAACAAGAAATGCTGAATTGTTCAATCAAGCATTAGAAGTGAATCAAAGAGGAAATAGATTAAAAATAAACACCAAACAACTGAAGGCCTTAAATGAAATGATAACTTCGGAGGAGATAGCGCCAGATGAGAAAATAAACTACTCGGTGCTGTTGGCAGAATATCAGACAAACTATAAACATCCAAAGTTTTGTTCTTACACAAAAACACACGACTTCAGTCCATTAGTGTCCTCTAAAAAAACACAACTACAACGAGACCTGCGAAAACTAAAAAAAGAGACGGGTCAAAAAAAACGGATGCTAATGAAACAGCTTAAGGCAAAATATCGAAATTGGCTGAAAAGCTTTAAAATATTGAGAGACCAAGAACGAGGAGAACGTATTCTGAAGCTGATGATCTGTCATCAAACAAAGGACATCTGGAACATTATAAATAACAAACAAATATCCCAGCAGGCAAAGATCCACCATGGCATCTCTAAGGCAACTTGGGAACAACACTTTTCCAAAGTTTTTGGAAGCTCTGTAACCCAGCTGAATGAGAAAACGCCGGTATTTAGTCAGTATTGGGATGTCATCGAATCCAGAGCAGATATTTCTATAGCAATCAGAAATCTAAAAAACTCCTGTGCAGCCGGACCTGATGGCCTTTCCAACGTCACATTAAAAGCAAACAATGAGCTTTGGACCACCTTTATATACCATCTACTTCATACAATAGCAACGATCAAGAGGGTACCGAAATCATGGAACACAGCCATCATAATACCAATCTTCAAAAAGGGGAGCCGTGTTGATTCGGCCAATTATCAACCAATTGCCCTTTTAGACATTCTGGGGAAGATCTTCGCATCCTTTTTGCAGCAGAAGCTATCCAAGTGGGCGATTAGCTCTGGTCACTTTGACATTCATCAGACAGGTTTTACCAAAGGAGTCAGAACAGAAGTGAACCTGACGATACTAAACCTGCTGAAACTAAAAGCCTTACACCGGGGTAAAAACCTTTTCATTGCTTTCATCGACATGAAACAAGCATTCGACTCCTTAAACAGAGCAAAATTGTGGCAAAAATTGTCGAGGTGGTCCTGTCCACCTGAATTACTGCAGCCCATTGTGGCGTTATATGAAGAGACATCAATCAGGGTGCGAATTAATGAAGCAGGCGAGCTCACTGAGAAGATATATACCAACAGAGGAGTCAAGCAGGGCTGCCCCTTAGCCGCCCTGTTATTCAAACTTTTCACATCTGACGTATCTGAAGCCTTCTCTCAGACTCGATGCTTTCCCCCTAAGATTGATAACAATAATATCAGTTGGACTATATATGCAGATGATATTGTCCTAATTGATGAAACACCAATCGGGCTGCAGAGATCCTTATCTGCACTTGAGAGGTACCTGAGTGACAATTCACTGCAAATAAATGTGGAGAAAACAAAGATAATGATAATTGGGCACTCATAGAAAAGACTGATGAAGAATTTTAGATGGAATCTTGAGGCTGTGTGGATCGAACTTACACCATGTATACGGTATCTAGGTATCAGGTTTAACACTTCAATCAGAGAACACGACTGGATTTGTGACCTCAAACAACGCATGCAGACTTTTGCGCTGCAAAGAGCCAAACTCCACGCTGAATATGGCAAATTCTCACTAAAACCGGTTGTAACGTTATAGTGCCCTCAATTACGTTTGGAGCAGAGGCGGGTTGGAATCTAGATTACCAGCTTTGGCCCACCCTTGAAGGCATTTTCTGGAGACGTATCCTTAAGTTAGCAAAGAGTGTATCAATGATTGCCATAAGATATGAACTTGGGATTGAATCGATGCACAATATAGTCATATGGAAATCGTTAGCCATGCTACGAAAGATCTCATTGAAGGTCCAGGCACCAGCATATCATATTTTTACGAATATGGTTCAACAACAGCACTGTAGTATAATGCTAAACTGGTCCAGTGGTTTAATAAAAGTTCTTGAGTCAGCAGATATAAAGTGGGAGACACTTATTGAAACACCACAGATCGCTAAAAAGAAACTACGGAAGTGGAATTGGATCCAGAACTTAGAACAAAGAAACTGCCTAACCTCGTCAATTGATTTGGGCCCGGTAACAAACTGTTTAGATTGTCTGCCCAGATATTTACAAAAAATTTCCATCGAGGAAACATCGAAACCAATTCAAGACACTACGTCTGAATACACATAAAACCAAGGAGATTCTTTGGAGAAGAAGAGCAAGCAATATTGAGAACAATCTTTGCAGGTTCTGTGGAAGTTCGGTGGAATCAATGAAACATCTGATCACTGAGTGCCTCAAAATCACACAACAACGAACACGGTATCTTGAAGCCTTTGCCCCAGTTTATGAAGATATGAGCAACTGGTGGTTTGGGATACTCTCAGGAACAAACGTGTCTCTCACATGTGCAGTTTGTGATTTTGTAGACAACATGCTAAGTGAGGACCTACCTTAATAAATTAAGGAATCAACCGTTTATTTGACAACTAATCGACTAATCATAAAAACATAATTTTGGACAGTCGTGTTTGTGATACACATACTTGATGTGATGAATGTTTTAAAGAGTAACATGGCTAACGGAAAAGCTGAATAGATGAGATGTAAAAAGAAAAATGGTTGGAACACTGTTTATTGTAATTGAAGTTTATTTGTAAACTAATTGTTACAATTAAAAATAAAAAAAAATAAAAAAAAGCACTTTATGGAGGTACATGTGTTAGAGCAAATAGTTTCTATGCAGGAGGATCTATGTTGTGCCAAGCCATCGTATGTATGGCCTCACCTCACACCACCCACCTGCTAGGAATGCATGATGTCTGCGGTGCCACTATGCAAAAACGATATCTTACCAGGAGCTTGGGAGGGCAGAAACCAGAGAATACCACGGTGACATTGATGTGCTGCATTTCCATGGCACATATGTTCATGTAATTGATGGTTAAATGTGCAAAACAATTAGTCCCCAAGCCCAAAATTACTCTAAATAGATATGTACTGACATGGCCACTCATCTGCCCTCCCATATTTGCAAGCCATCCATATGCATAGTGGAATGTTTCCCTGAAAATTCATAGGTCATAGCCAGTGCACAATATCATTCCCAAATCCAACCTTATTGTCTTACCATGTCTGTGGATAGCTATCACTCCAGCAACTTTTCATCAGGTTGAAGTTAGACATTGAAAAGTGATGTCAGGAAGATTTAAGGAGAATGCTGGTGTAAAATATGAAAAGTGTTCCAGGAATTGTGGCCACTAAATGTATGTTTTCACCCACAGGGCACCACATAGATTCCTGAGGATGGAGATGAAGGGGATGAAGAATCTGACAATGATGGTGACCCAATGGAGGGGCAGGAAATCCAGGCCCGGACTTGGGAGAAGATTATGCTTCACTGTACATATTGTCATGGCTGAAGAAGAGATGCAACAGCTGAGGCCTAGGGATATCATAGTGGCGGAGCACAGAAGTACTCACATGGAATAGTCTCATCCACAGTGGGGTAGGGAGATTGAAGCTCCTTCTAAGGCAACCCTGCAATAGTCCCTTACCACCAGTGGTAGAACTGTATCGAGAAAAGTAGTGGAACTGTGGCCTCGGTAGGGGAGAGGGTAGGCGGAAACATAGTGCAACATGCGACAAGGCATTGTGGCTAGGCATTGCAATAGACTAAATGACTAGTAACTAAGGCTCCTATCACAAATTTAGACTTTCACAGGGACATGAATGTACAAATCCTCTCTATAGAATCGTAAATATGGTCTTAAAAGAGGAATGGTAACCAGAACAAAATAAAAGTGGTGGAACACGGTTCCTGCCCGTACCCACTCACTTTGATCACTGCTTACCACTGTAAGAGGATTCAATTCAACACTACAGCTAAGTCAATGCCTAGTCTGGGATACTGAATGGAAACCCTTATTGATATATCTTTACGTCCAGTTCATGCGTTCTGGATGACTACTCCTATATAACACCCCTCTCTTGGAATCCCCCTGACCCCACTGAGCCACGAAGTAGTTCTGTTTTGCAAGTTTAAACGGTTTATTTGATAATTTAAACAATATATATATATATATATATATATATATATATATATATATATATATATATATATATATATATATATATATATATATATCACACTTTATAATAAATTAATAATTGAATATCACACTTAATCTGAGCAGTAATCAATAATGGATAGTCCGGCACTAGCACACTTCTTTATAATCAATGATGAGTGGTTATAGGATGGATACGATAGCAACAATACTTTTATGGTTTAAAATGGATGCAATGTGGAATGAAATGCAGTACAGAAAATAACTTGATAGGATTTCAGCAAAAGACAATGGCCCTCATTACGACCCTGGCGGAGATCGTGGTGCAATATGCACCATGGAGCACGGCGGAAAGCTGCCGATACCGCCATGGGGGTTGGCGGATTTACCGCCCCATGCCGACCTTGGCGGGGCGGTAAATCCCCATTCCCCATTTTACCCTTCCCCATTCCCATTTTTGCCCCATAGGGTATAATGGGAGTGGGGAAGGCGTTAATTACGCCACCGTAAAATACGGTGGCGTAATTAACAACAAGGTCCCGTAGCGCCATGGATTTCTCCGCCTGGAAAAACCAGGCGGAAAACGGCTCCATGGCGCTACGGGAACTCGTAGTAGGGCGGACGGGTCCGCCGCGAATACCGCTGGCGTAAACCCACTCCGCCAGGGTCCTAATGAGGGCCAATGTAATCACTTTCTTGGACAATTCACCCCTTTTATGCACTGTAAGGAGATGAAGATGACACAGTTCTTAGGAATGCAATCAAATGGAATTCAACTCAATTCCCCCCCAGCAGCTTATGCAACAGATAGGAGTTTTGAAACACAGGCAAAATGCTTTGAATATGGTGACAATGCAGTGAGAAATATGCTGAAAATGGTTTTAATTCCCTTTAGGAAGTTCAGGGTGAGTGAAATATACTTGGGATGAGTTCAGGCTCACTTTAGCAAGGTTCTAGGAGTAACTAGCAGGTTAAACGAATTTTTGGCAAAGGAAAGTAATGAAGCTGCTGTTTTCACACGTGGCTGGATTTTAACCAAATCGCAAACCGCGGTAAAATTTGCGAGTGCGAGAATCGTTTCTAAGCTTGTTGAAAAGCTGAGATTCTAAGCTTTCACAGGAAAGTTACACCAAGTTCCTAGCCCAAACGGTTCCAGAGATACGGACGATTAAATAAAGGTAGTTTTTCGGATTTGAAATTTTAAAAGTTCAAAGCGACAGGTTACAGCTTGCCGCTAGAAAATGACAAGTGACAGCTTTGCAAATGACAGGTGACAGTTAGGAGGCAGTTCTGGTTAGATTAAAATAGATTGAATTATATTATTTTAACTAAGAGATTGGTTCTGCACAGTTCTGCTAGGTACTCACAATATATTTAGAAATAGGCCTCGCCACGGATCTGGTCAGGTTTTGGAATGGACTCCGGTCTGGTCTCGGCACTTCACAGTGATCTAGGTCAGCTCTCTGGTTCTGCTAACAGCGGTCTGGTCTGGGTCTCTGTTTCTGATCAGGTCTGTGGGTCCGGATACAGCGGTCTCCGGTTCAGCTGGTCTCTCTCTGGATACAACACTGCTCCCTGGCAAATGGCCAGAGTTCTTGCAAAGAATTCAAACAGCTCGCCTGGCAGTGAATAGTGGCAATGATTTGAGGCCTGCTAAAGAGGGATTTATCTCGCAGTTGACCTCTCTGCTACAAATTCTGAAGTAAAGTCTTGGTCTATGAAGGTGGATAGATTGAAGTCTCTATGTTGGCTCTCTGGAGGTTGATGGAGGTAAAGTATAGATTTTCCCGGCAGAGCGTCCCGCAGCAGGTGGAATAGAATGTCCTCTCTAGCTTCCAGTGGCTCTTTTTATGTCTTTTGAAAGTGGGTGTGTGTGCAGCATCACTAGCCAGCCCCTCTCTCAACTGCCCATTGGTCAAGCTTTCTGTTCTCTCTTGATTGGGGAAAAGAAGTGGAGTGTCAGAGCAATGTCATTATATGGCCTGTAGAAAGGACACTCCCCTGTCAAATTACACACAAATACATACTTCCCCGATAGACAGTTGTTTGGCATTGCATACACACATCATGCATTTACTGATGGTAGCCCCTGTTCCAATTCTGTCATTTCTAGGAGCTTGGGTTAAAAAATGGCAACATATTTCACTTTTTGGTCGGGTTACCAATATTGGATTTGTCCCCGCATTTACACAGATGTGCCCATGGTGTGTGGGCATTAATTGATGAAGTATCAGACTTTTCACATGCAGACATTTTAAGTAATACCCTCTTAACTGCTAGTTTGCCCCCAGATCATACCACCGGTTCTAAAAACCTCTTAAAATGTGGGCAGAAAAATCACAAGAATTATGGTATCATTTAAATAATTATGACAAGTCCGTACTATGAGTTATTCATCTTTTTCTAAAACCATATTCTGGCTACAGGGGTGTGTCTTTTCAGGTCACATGGTACAGAAACCAGTCTTTCCACTTTCTTCAAGCTCAGCCTCTGTCTCCAGTTTCTCCCCCTCCCAGTTTCTGCCAAGAGGAAGCCACTTTTATGACCCCTGCAATAAACCATCTGCCTGGGTGAAGGGGGTTGCATTGTTCAGAGGAAGCATTTTTACGACACCCCCAATAAACCATGTGCTTGGGTCTTCGAAGGCCCATTGTTCAAGCTCCTGCAGTATGTAGGAGCTCCCCTTAATTCAATTATCAGAGAGATGGCATATTCTTAGTGTGGCCAGCAGGAAACAGCCAGGCCTGGGAAGTTACTGTGAATCAAGTTTCACTCCTGATGGGGGTAGTTGCCAGGCAAAATTGGAATCTCTTTAAGCCAGTTTTTAGCTACATGTCATTTCTGTTCCCAGTTTAAATCAAACATACAATTTTTACACATGCAGCTACAATGCTGATTCTAAGTGCAAAACTATGACATTTCAACAGTTACAGACTATGTGACACTCAAAAGTAGGTCACTCATTTAGTTCAGTTTAACTTAAAACTGCTGACTTCATAGCTCAGCTATTTCTGTTATAAACACTGTTCTGGGCTCTTCATCTTCCCGGATTCCGTAAGCACACAAAACTTCATTCTGCCAAATTTCTGCTGGTGTTCAGTGAAATTTTTTTGAATATCCTGCAATGTTTAAAATTGGCATTTGAAGCTTGCCTTCAGAGAAACAAAGGGTGATTTTTAAAGTGCTTTCTAGCAAACAGGCACTGCTGTTTTTCTCTTTGGCAACCCATTTTACTCATGGCACCCCTGGCCCATCACGCTCGCACTGGTGGTTGGTAGGTCAGGTGACCATTTTAATGTGCGCAACAACTGCGCGGTTTTCCTGGATTCTGGCGCAAATGTGTGCTTTTCGCCATCTTGGATTTCCAGGGCCCACAGCACCAAATGTTGTAGCATAATAGTCCAAACCTGGGTCAGAACACCCAACACCACGAACAGACATCAGTTGTCCCCCACATTGCTCCTCTATCCATAGCTCTAGTACCTCTGGCTGACACCTTCTTAACAGAGAATCTTGAGAGAATGTTAGCCATGGAAGCTGCCCAGTCACAGGAAGAGGAGCATATTAGTAAACGGGTGGATTATTGGTCCTTGTGGGGGTCAATCATAAAAAGATGCAAATCTTCCCATGAGAAATGTTGTGAGAGTTGGAGGCCGCCAAGAAGCTCTGGGCGAAATTGCTTGGGAGGAGAGGGCAGCTAGCAAGTGGCTAGGACAGTTGTCCAGATCAAGTTGCACCTGCATCAGCAGAGGCCTGTGCTCAAGCCAGGGAGGGTGCTCGACTAGCCCAGAAGCAACTGAACTGATGCAACTGAAGCATCTGTGGCCTGGGCTCAGGGTAGGTGGTTGAGCAGACAGCTGCTGATGCAGCTGCAGAAGCATGGTATACAGTGTTAATAAAGATAAAAAAAAAAATGAATTTATAACTAAACAAACATAACTACAAATAACGAATTATTTAACGAAACTATATGTGGTGGTGCGGTAAAGGGTTAAATCTTGTGGGGAGGGGGATGGGGTGCAATTTTAGCAAGGGGAAACGGGTTTGGGGAACCCCGCCACAAAAAAGAGGAGTAAAAAATGACATTTTTGTGTCGTTATATATTCATTCGTTATTTATTTAATCGTTAAAAAGACATGGATCCCAGCAGCATATGGTATCTCTGGGCGCAGGCCATGGAGGATGGCTGACTGGCCCAGGAGAAGACTGTGTATTCTTCTGCTAAGATCTGTGCTCAGGATATGGGGGATGCCAGACTGCGCCGGGTGTAGGCCTCCAGACACAGCCAGGCTACTGTCGATGCTGCCTGTAGCGCCTCTGCAGTGGTCCACCTTTCTGCCAGAGTGTGGAGGAAAGCCTGAACCACAACCAGTCCCAAATTGTGTTAAGTGGGCTTCTTAACCACCAGCATCAGCCCCTTAGCCATATGCAGAAGTGAACCTTCCCATCCTGTGCTCCTCCATTCGCACAGCAGGCCCCCACCCATCCTAGACATCCCTACCGCTCCCATATCTGTGAATTGTGCAACATCAAACTCCCACAACAAAGCTACTGGCACCCAAGCAGCCATGGCAAGGGTAGTAATGCCACCCTCCTATGTCACTCCTGTACCCCTATTCCTTCCCTGGAAACATTGCCACATTATTTTGTTTGTGTATTCAAACATCCTAGTTTTTTTTTCCTCGCTCCTTGCACTCTCGTTTCTTTGGGCACACCCTTTGCTTCCGAACACATGGATTGATCTTGGAAATGTATTGTTTTGGATACTGCACTGGACATTTTTCCTTTGGGATACTTCACACCATTCTCAATGAGGCAGCGACAATCTTATTGCCATTACCAGTGCTAACAATGTTGATGCACCATTCCTGCGGTTCTTTCTTTTGGGGAATTTGAAAAGAGGAAGGGGCAGTCGGGAGGTTTGGGTATGTTATGGTCTGTAGAGATGCTCTAATCCCTAGTGGAAGATGATTTATTCCCACAGGACTATGCCATCACACGGTCCTCTGGCTGCCGAGCCTCCTCACAATGGCCATGGCCCTCATCATCAGAGTCTGGATCATTATCTTCCTCATGCAGGGGTATACCGTGTTGCATGGCTATGCTGTGCAACATGCAGAACATGGCCACCATGTGGCAGACCTTCTCTGGGTTGTACATGAAGGCATCAACACCGGAAACAGAACTTGAGGACTCCAAATACCTGCTCAATGTTCTTCTGGGTGTGGTTTTGGGAAGCATTTTTAAGGGTTCACAGGATGCTGCAGGTGTGTCATCAGCCAAGGATGCATAGATACGTCTTGTACTGATGGTTAATGAAATTATGTAGATGGTGTAATGCTAGCAACTACCCAATGCCAATATCTCTAGGTAACACGTATTTAAGTGATTTCAGTCATGCAACATGCTTGTGTCTTTTTGCCCACCGCGCCATGGAGGAAGGGTGAGAATTATGTAAGTGTGTAGGACCAGGTAAAGATCTGCATTGTGAAGCCTGTGCAACGGTGGTTAGGGATATGGTGAGGGATTGATTCCATATGGCCCAACTAAACAGCATGTATCTGAGCTCTGCGGTGACATTCCTGACTGGAAAGTGCAGTCCTCTATTTGCCTTGCAATCTGTGGCATGTGATATTGCCTTTGTGATGGGTAAGGGATATTACAGGTCATAGAGTAAAGAATATGGTACCTGCTCTTGGTGGACTATCCATACAGGGCATGAGGAAGACAAGAAAGGACTGGAATCACAAGATATGGCTATGCCATATGAGTCAGGAGAGTAGTGAACTCCCGTCACATGGCCACGTTCTCTTGAGGGTGGCCCTAGCCCCTCATCATCCAGATCTGATCCCCATTTTATTGCAGTGCTGGCTGGAAGACATTTCAGGCGTTCCGGCCTCATGATAGAACGTCCTGCTCATGTGTAATCTACATAAATCCAGTCCCCAGGCATCCCAGCACCTTGCAGAACAGCAAAGAGAATTTGAGCTAAGAGTAAGGTAAGTTTGTCACTTTGGTGGGCTGGTAGTTCCTCAGGCCAGCCTTTAAGACCAGGCAAAGCCCCATACAACTCATTTGTGCCCTATTGAATTGTACTACTGTACCTTTGGTGAATTTGCATTGTGTTTTTGACATGTTCACACAGCTCTTTCCTTTTAATGACCAGAGCTTCCTCCGCTTCCGGGAGTGTAAATGGACACTGCTTCTCAGCAATAGTTGAATTTCAATACCACTCCAATTTTTATTTTTTATATTCTAGTTCTGTTTAATTGATTACTTTACTCGTTGGTTCCTTGTAGCCCAAGCTGTCGGCAAGAGGTTGCCTGGTGTCTGCAGTATGCCAGGGTCTCATTCCCAGACGCTACTGGTTACTGCTTTTTTTCTCACTAGCATGCGCACTTCATTGCAGAGTCTTTTCTCAATGTCTACACATAGGTGGGCTGCTGATTGGCTCTTGATGATGCCATGTAAAATATAATTCTGTTGGACCACGGAAGCACAGCAGCAACACACCTAGTTTGCCGAAGTTGCACCTTAGTTAAACCCTACCTTCGAACGGCCCATTGTCGGTTCTTTCTTCTGGTCCTCAATCTTGCCAGATGTGGTCTCATAATTCATTTTTCCAATTGGCTCCTCCGAAAACAGTGTTGCCCTCGTTTCTGCATGTCATTGACCGGTAAATTGAACATCAGGCTCTCAGAATATGGTCTTTTGAAAGTGTTTTTTACTTAATCAGACCCTCCAGGATATTGCGGCATGAAATGGAAAATTTTGGGGCACAAAAAAGAAATAATTGCGGCACACAACTGCATTTTTTGCGGCATTATTTATTGTCGAAAAATACATCATTTAACATCTTTTTTATCCAAAAACAGAGAACTTGAACAGTACAGAGTGTGGCACATTGAAACAGGAATGTTTGAGGTGATGTGGAGAACTTTTAACAAACCTTTGAGCTAACTTTATCAAGCAATAGCATCAAACTGTGAGCCTGAAATGCCCGTCATTGTTTTTTCAAAGCAGTCTTCTGAGTTAATGCCTTCTGCCACTTGATTTATAAGCACTATAATGGCACTAATTGCATAGCTTTCTGAGCACCCCCGTCCATTCCTGAGCTACATCAGTTTCAGTACTTGGTCTCAATCCCATCTCCCCTAATCACATCAGTCCTGACTTGCAACTCCTCTTTTATTCTGTGGGTTCCTAAATATAGCTCTACCAGTCGACCTCAGTCCTGACTTTCAGCACTCTACGCAACTCCTGCTTTGGTACCTTCATAATGCTGCCCAGCTATAACCCCTGCATTTTCAGTACTGGGATGTAGACACATACAGGCACACACGCACACAGCTCTGCTGATCTACCTAAATTCTAAAATGCGCCCCTTCTGCTATCCCCCTACTGAGATCCTCTCCCACAGGTGCGTCCAGGCACACCTGTCCCTAGTTAAGGTAACCCTTATGGTCCATTTCTGGAAGCCCATCACTGCTTCACTACCACTCTTTATTCATGGCATGTGAACCCAATGTGTACGGGCAGTCCTCCGGGGTTAGGTCCACACATTTCAAAACAATGACATTGAAGTGGAGCTAAACACCCTCAAAGCCTAAATTGGCAGATAAGTACCAAAATCGAAAATTTTAAAAGACTGGGGAGTGAAGCGTTGGGTATAGATAGTGGGTGAGTGCAGTGAAGAAAGAGGAAATCCAAAGATGGCATGGGGGTGGTGGGATCCCTATAAAAGTAAATGGAAGGTGTATCTTAATTAAAGATGACAACGTCGATACGATAATCTCAAAAAGACTCAGTCTCCCATCCAAATGAGCCATGAGAATCCTCCCTTCAACGGAGGACAGGAGCATCCTCTGCAGGCCATCTGGCTTGACTCCAAGGCTGAAGGAACTTCCCTCGCCAGCATTCGTCCCCCAGATCTATACTCCCAGTCCGTTGCTGCGCACTGCTAGAATTGTTTTGCATAAATCAGGGCATTTATGTAATTCCTTTAGCTCTTAGTCTTCACTGTGGGTCACCTGCATCTGAAAATCACCTCCTTCCCAGTTCCTATTCCAGCTTTCTACCAGATTCACTGCCTGCTCCTCTGGAAGCACTCTCGAAACCGCATAACACTCTTAGGTGCTCCCACAGTCGGTCCATCGCTACTAGTGTTCTGTGAGTTGCTCCCAAAGCCTTAATCCTCCACAGCATCACTGTGTTATTTGGGGAAGGGGTCCCTCAAGATGCTTCTTAAGCTCAAGGGATCCAGTAAGCGCTCTTGCCAGTAATCCTGCCAGGTTTCCTGGCACCTTAAATCCTTTAAGTCATTTAGTGCGGTGGACAGAATAACTCTGTTACACTTAATCAGGTCCAGTACCTCTGCCAAACACAAAACGTGGGTTCCTTCCCCAAGATAGTTTCTATGAGTGTCCTTCACTGAAGTCCTGCTAAAAACAAGCATTTGCAAATCCAACAGTATTGACTTGATTTTAACATAACTGTGTATAGGAATTGCCAGCTGCTGCTATGGTAATTAATTGCAAGGCCTTTGTCATTTGTGTCCCGTTCTGTCCGGCCACGCTCTTTAGGACAGCCAGGCTGAGTCACCACAGCCTAACATTTTGGGGTGTGGAGGGGGGAGAGGGCTACAGCTCGATCAGCTCCATGGAGGGGCTTGAATTCAAAGGTGTCAACCCTGGTTCACACCTTTGAACTGAAGCCCCTCGGTTTATTTGCTTTTTGCTCAGTGGAGTTGTTAACCTTTGAGCTGCTGCAATTTGCAACCCCTCTGCGGATGCTAAAAATCATTAAATGAGCGTGAAAAAGATACATAAAGCTAATGTGTCTTTTTTGCGCTCATTTAATGATTTATAGCGGCCATAGCGGGAAAAGGCAAATTTTGCGTTTTTTTTGCAAATCGCAAAATCGCCATAAGCTGGGTGGTCTGCTTAATGCACGGTCATTGATTGCACATTCTGTGGCATGCTATGACTTAATTAATGATCATAGCTCTGACGTGGTCTGTGTCACTGACACTTGGCTAAGAGATTTCTCCAACCCAGGAATCATTGAAGGTCTAGCCGATAACTAAAGTATAGTCCATTTGGATCGGACATCCGTTCACCCTGGTGGTGGTAAAGCTTTAATTTATCATTCCTTGCTCTCTGCTGTTTCAATGCTCCTTCCTTATAGCAGTAAGATGGAGGACCCTGTGGTCCGTGTGAGCATCTCAGCCTCTCTGATTGTACACTTTTAAATCATCTACTGCACTACTGGCACTGGCCCTCTGTATTGTGAGTCATTTGCTGATCTCCCAGCCAATCTCAATTTCAATTCTCCAATTTATTAAAAGTAGGTGATTTTAATCTCAGATTTAACACCCCAACTGGCCTATCATATAGTCCTTTTTCCACCGCCATAAATGATTTAGGATTCCTATTAGAACTAACTCATCAGTTGAGAAATACGCTTGATCTAATTAATTCTGATTTCACTCTGACTACTATTCTCCCGGCTTTGCCAGTAATTCGGTCTGACCATTTGGTAATTGCTTGTCTGGTAGCTACTCAAGTCTCCCGACCCACTTTTACCTCACAGGGAACCATGAAAAGCACTGTTGCTGAAGCTGATATAAATTCCACCATGGAAGCTAAATGCTGCAGTGATCATGCTACTGACTTTTCCGTATTTACCCAGATATTCACGACTAAAACTAATAGTTTTGCCCCATTTTGACTCTTTAAGTCCTATGGCCATCCCTCTGAACCATGGTTCAACAATGAGTTATGACTGCATCACCTCAAAGGTAGGGAGGCCTGAGCGCAAATGGCACTTAATGTATAGTCCCTCCAACAAAATTAGACTACATGAAATCACTATGTCCGACCATAGGGCCATTAGGGAGATGAAACGTCCTTATTATACTACTTCGATTGAAGGCGCACTAAATCAGCCTAAGGAATTATTTACTGTTGGGCCTTCCTAATCATCGAACCCCACTTCTACATCTGGCGTGGTTCCCTCTCAGGAACTATGCAATTCCCTTTCAAATGTTTTTGTCCTTTTGTCCAAAAGATTGATGACATTCGGAATGCAATATCATCTTCTGGCCTAAGAACCCAAAAACATAGCTTGGTGACTCTGCCTATGAACTGTGTTCACTCTTGGTCCTCTTTTCCCTCATTTACAACTGAGGATATTTTGGCTGCTACTGTAAAATTCAAATCTTCACCCTGCCCCTTGACCCCATTCCTCTGCATATTCCTAATGATATTATGCCTGATATTGCCCCCCTGGTCAACCAGGCTATTCATCTATCTTGCCCATCTGGTTTTATTCCTAGTGAACTGAAACAACCACTGATCATAACTCCCCTCAAAAACAAAATCTTCAGATCCCTCCTTTGCTAGCTGATTTCTGTCCTATCTCTCTTCTCCCTTTCTTTCTGAAGCTCTTGGAGGTCTTGATAACCCTGCGGTTGAGTTATTTTTTGGAAGGTTATTATTTCTTTGACAGCTTCCAGTCAGTTTTCTGACCGGAGTATGTCTGAGAGTGTCCTGGTTTCTGTGGTGGACGATCTAGCCCAGCTGTCTGACCAGTGCATAGTGGGTGTGCTGATTTTCAGACCTTTCAGCAGCGTCTGATACTGTTAACCACTCGCTCTTTCTCGACCACCTTGTGGGATGTTTTAACTCACTTCTGCTCTGCTATGCTGCAGCACTGTGTTATGAAGGTGCCAGAAATAACAAAATGGCCGTGAAACCCTTCTGCGTGCCAAAGCCGTGAAAATCGCTCTTTGCAAAGCACAAAAAGATGGCTGCCCAATCTACCACGCATGTTGTCAGAGGTGGAACAGAGATCACACTCCTGGAATGTGTCACTGGGCTCCACTGGGCTCCACAACAAGTGAGAATGGAATACAGAAGGAAAAGGCAGAGTCTTGCTAAATGAAACCTCAAAATCTTGCTTTAAATCCCTTTTTCTTTGTTGCTGAAATTGCAGAATGCCGGTACAAAACACCCTCAAACAGCCAAAATTCTTGCTGAGTGCTACAATTCACTTAGTTTAAGAAATCATTGTGAACTTGCAATGTCCTGAAAAGCTGAAAGCAGAAAGGGAATTCCACAAGCAAAAGTGGCCTGTCTGTGGATGTCAAACATCTCTGTGCAGCAGAAGAAGACTGCAGAGATGACAGCTGTCAGGAGCCTGCCTGATTAAACTTTAAACATGTATATAAACTGAAATCAAATGTTGGCAATCTAAGAGGCCTGTTACTGAGAGTAACCTATGTTGTAATTGTTTTGATCCCAGGGTTTAAAATCTTGAATAAGTATTCTAACTGCTATTTTGAAATCACAAGTTTGTTTTAAGCTAAGGGAAAATGCAGCAGAATTAACAATTAAATCAAGCCTGGCTAAAGCTAGCAAACTGGAACATCAGGTTTCCTCACAGAAGGAAGGCCTTTCCTTCCAGCAGGAAAGAACACCAATGCGATAATTATAGGTTTTGAACCTGGTCTACAGAGGCAAAAGGGAACAATGAACAGCTGCTGCTAAGGAAATGTGAGGTGTGAGGACAGTCTTAATTGGCCTCTGCAAGGAGCAAACATGGGGGATGGCTCATGGGCTTCCAGGGAAGAGACCAAGGGGTGGAGCTAAAACAACCATTTGTTGCTTAACAAGGACAAAGAAAACATTCTAAAAAGACGGATAACTTACTGTGTAAAATTGTGAGAAATATGAAAATAACAGATTTGTGAATCTAAATTTTGGCTGCACGTTTCAAGAGGCGGAAAAATTGTGTGACATGTTCTGGGGAGAAAGGGCAAGACATGTGATTGTACACAAAATGTATTTCTGCTAGAAGTATGAAACAGTATACACTTATGCCAATGTTAAACGTGCATACTTGTAGAAATTTGCTTAAGCATTGGATATTGTGTTCCTGATGAAAAGGGCAAAATTCTGTGAAAAGCCGAGACAATATCCCACAAATATACATATTTTATATAGCAGCTATCCCACAGCTGAGGGATAGCTGCTATATAAAATATGTAATCTGTATATGTGATTGTTATAGAGGTTGCACATGTGTAAATATGTATGGTGCCAAAATTAGATTTTGTGTTCAAGGGGCTAGGGGTGGATGCTCAGCCTCATAAAATCACACCATAAAGGTGACACACTGTTTCTATCCTCCTATCAAGGCAGAGAGTAGACTCTGACCCAATCACCTGTCATAGGGGCGAGCTTAGGATAAACCAGCCCACACACCCCCTTTATCATAGCATAAATAGAGACAGCTCACCACTCAGAAAGACAGACAGATTCACTCACTTTCCTGATCCTGGCGGAGCACCCTGCTGCTGAACTCTACATCTTCCTTGCTCCAGACTCTAGAAACTTGGCAAAGCAGAAACCCATTGCATAGCTGAAACATTTTCAGCTAGGCTTCAAATTCCAGAGCCAGAACCCCACCAACCTAAGGGGAAGCAACAAAATACAGCTGGGCTGTGCTGTACTGCTTGCCTGCTGAAATAATTATCATTAGAACCATAAAGGGCAGATCCAATCCAGTCCTGTGCCGTGACCAGAGTGAATTGCAGATCCAGTCCAGTCCTGTGCCGTGCTGTGACCAGAGTGCCTTGCTGATTGCAGATCCAATCCGATGTGCCCAGCTGTCTGTCCTAGAACCAGATCCAATTCCCTGACCAGAATCTTGATGGACCAGAATCCTGACGGTTCCGTTTAAAAACATATCTAGTGAGTATCTATAGATAGAATTGTGTAACTAGCATATGCACATTGTTTATTTAATCCCTATCTTAAACCTATCCTATCTTGTATTCAGAACCTGCATTTTTAAAAGTATTTTTAAATTGTCTGAACTCTCTATCCAAACCATCCTATCTTCCTCCTGTACTAGTATTGCTAAAACTATCTTTGCACTGATCTTTTCTCATCTGAACAAGGCGAGTGTCCTCTGCAGGCAGTCATTCTGATCAAGTGGCTGTGTTCCTGTGTGGTATTTGTTTTGTTCATAGTCATCCTCCAGTGTAAGAAACACATTTGTACTTTTAAAAGCGCATTCCTGTTTTCCATTCTTGCACCTATCTTGAACAAATTACCTCTACTAAAACTTCCATAACTCCCTCAGTTTTTGTGCTAGAAACAAAATGTCAACTTCTTTTTGTAGCTACCATCCACAGCTTTAAACCGCATTCCAAATCAATACGGTTCTCCCATTATCGTGAATATTGCACAGTGAAAAGTTTGCGCAAATTTTCATTTTGGAAAATTCTTACACATGTAAAACAGCTTTCGATTGCTGTCGACTTGCATTTTAAGATTTCAAATAGTTTCTTGGTATTAAATCATTTCTTGTGTTTGTGTGCAACTATCCAAAGTGGCTACCATAAGAATTATAACAATTTCAGCGATTTTGACCATATATGATGTTTTTGCCCAGTCCATTCTAAAGATAACTTTAAAAGCCATTCTGACAGCTTGACAGTCAAATCCGTTTTCTATTGTGTTTGCTAGGGGAAAGTGGGGTTGATATTCTGTTGAACTCTGCCATTCCTGAATACCTGCTCTCTCCTCCTATCTCTTTGCATTGCCTATTGGGGGTTGAGGGGTGTGCAGAGGGAACCTTTAACCACAATGCTATCTTATCTGAAACCACACACAAGTATTATTTTCTGTGCTGAATTGTTTTCTCACTGTTACTCCTTGTGTATTAAAGAGCTTATTTTGTGTTACTCACCCCATTGGTGAGTGTTGTCTACCTGTTAAAACATATTGTGATAAAACTTTAAATACATAAATAAATCTTTACCTTTGCAAACCAGCCTGATTTCTGGTTCTGTGTGACCGGGGGGTTCCAGGAGAAGGGCATGATATGATTGCTATATCGTTCAGAATAAATAACTTTTAGACCAAAATAAATAAGGATTTCAGTTGTGCACTGCATGCTAGGCGTTGCCTTGGGTGTGTGCCGGATTGAAATCACTTACAACCTGGCATCGGTGGAACACTCTGGCCTGAAGCAAGCCTGGTTTACATCTTTTCTGCCTGGTAGTGGTCAATCTGTTTCTCTTTCTCCCTTTCAATCCCAATTTTTCATGTGGGGTCCCACAGGGCTCCACCTTGTCCGCTATTCTTTTCAATGCTTACATCCAGCCACTAGTTGGGCTCATCCAATCCTATTACCTCCGATGCTACTCCTCTGCTGATGATACTCAGGTCATTTTGTGGCTTAACCAGGCTCATTCCGATACAGCTCTCAACTAAGAGGTTGTCTGGAGGTGGTGGGTTGTTTCCTGAGTGACAACTGGCTCAAGTTGAATGAGGATAAGACAAACGTCCTTGCGGTTGGCCCCCTTGTTCTACTGCCCTTTGGGCTGCTTTGTGCTGACCATCTTCACTGGGTGTCCCTCCTAAACCTGTTTATGTGGTAAAGGACTTGTGTTTCAAAATGCCTTCTTCTCTTTCGACAGAAGACCAGGGTAGCTCAATCTGTCAAACTGCCCATTTTCAACTTAGGGTACTTTAGAAGGTTTTACCAAGTCTTCCATCACAGCTACAGGCCCCTGTGGTGGTTTCTCTGTTTCTAAGCAGTATTGATTACTGAAACTCTTTATTTCTCAATAAACCCTTATACCTCACTCGTCGCCTTTAGCTCCTTCAAACACTTGCGGCCACTCTGGCTTCCCTTTTGGTTCTCACATTTCTATGGTGATTTGTTCCTTACACTGGCTTCCTGTCTCTAAACTAATCAAATGTAAATATGTATGTATCATGCACCAGGCCTTTAATGGCCCTGGTGCTGGATACCTACAGCTTAAGTTCCATCCTATATTCCGAGGCACGCCTTTCACTCCCAAGAAGCACTTCTAAATCTCAGTTCTTTTCTTTAGATTTTTGAGGACTTATGGCTCTGTGTTCTCAGTGGATGCTGCTAAGGTCTGGAACTCCTTTGCCGCTCCAACTCTGAGCCACTGAGAACCATCTGGTGCTCAGACGTCTCTTAAAGACTTTCCTCTTTTAGACTGGTTGGTGCATGGATGGTCTTCCCTGTATATCCCCATCACCAAGATGCCTCTAGTGGATGTTCGCTTGACAAATATTTTAACATAACAACATAGCAATCCCCTCTTCGTCACTGCATTCTTTAATTGCCTCTGTATCTCCCTTCACTCTCTACTCAGCACTCACTGGTTAAAACTGTGTGGTCTCAAATGGCCACATTGCCACACTAGTTCTTCTACAATTCATCCTTCTATCCCTATACTGGCATTATTTCCCCTCTATTTAGCATTCTGTTGCTTCTTGTGAAACAACTCATCCTTGCCTACCCCCCGAATCATTCTTCCACATTCTCCTCCTCTTCCCATTGTGCCCTGCCCTTTGACCAAACTGCATACTGAATCATAGATTGGAAAAGTGTATATACCGACAACTACTGCCTGCATGATCACTTGGATTCTCCAACAACCCTGTGAAGCCATGGTTATCACAGAGTGTTTGATCCCTGTCTTAACCACACTGCTGCCTTACACATAACATTTGGTGCCTTTCCCTACCCTCCCACTCATAAGAAAGTTGAGTTGAGGCAGGGATGAAGAGCAACAAGGCAGATTCCTGTCCACCTCTGATCCTTCAACTATTTTTTACACTTACCTTTGACATCTCTGGCACACAAATACACCTGTCCATCATTCTTGCCATCTGGCTTATACACTGCTGGCCAGGTCTTCTCCTGTTCTACTTCCTTTCTGATGAAGGACTTCATACTCAACATGTTTTCTGCATAAGTCCCTATAGCACTCATGGATGACTCTTACCTCCACAAAAGGCATCACACTTACCAGGACTGAACTTTGATAGATGTGATTTAATAGTGAATACCGATCCATCCATGCTATTTACTCAAGCACCATGCCACCATCTACCCTGGCCCTGTTTAGTTTGGACTATTCAATGTTGCTTGTGACACCTATAAGCTATCAGCTGAAACTATTGCATTAGAGTACAGATAGGGAGGTTTGGTATATGAGGAGGGACACATAGCCTGTAGGTGTTGTTTGGTTAGGTGCCAACCTAGGCGGCTTTTGGTTCCCCCTTCGTCCCTCCACCCCTACTTCTGACTCTCCCTCTGACTCTGTTGTGCACTAGAACTTATGGGTGTTTCTCATGCGCAGAATGGAATTACCATAATAAATGATCTTGGACCCAAATAACCGGACAGACTCAAAGAATACTTTACTGTCAGCTCAAATAAAGTAGGGAAATCTGGTAACCATAAGAATTGCAGCTCTCTCACTCTTGGTTACTTTTCTAATACACAAATACTTTATACTTCGATGTACGCCAGTTATGATGTCATCCTACATGGTAAATAATAAAACGTATCAAGGGGAGAGATTGGTTAAGGGAACACATACACCTATACAATATAAGTGTTAATACCATCATTGGCTGACCCTTATCTGTTAGGCAATGCTCGAACCACCTCTAAATATGTATAATACAGATTATAGAGAAGCAATAACAGCAGATTGCGTTCAGCAACATTGCTTTGCATGCTGCTACATAGCTCCTTATGACTGGTTGGTACATTCACCTAACCCTGGACATTTGGCTCGTTAGCAGCATTAATCTAAATGAAAGCCAGGTGCGGGAAGCAATGCCAGACCACTGCCCACATTGGTCAATTAGCCTACCACCTCTCATCAGTTAGACCATGAGCCAAGGCTTTTCCTTTGTAGCTGACCTTGCTGACTGCTCTGTTCTCTGGGACTTTTAAGGGAGTGTAGGTACATCGCTATCTGCAATTGAAGCTTAATGAATAGGCCTTGTTTGCGGGTCTTGCTCCACGGGTCAGTAGACAATTTTTCCTTTTTGACTTTTTAACATTTGATTGAATTATGCTGGGTGCTATTACTCCTTGTGACCTTTGGAGACTTGGTCGCTCCATCTTACATACGCTTCCTGCATCCTTAATTGTTTAATACATGGCACTTGCATATGTTTTAGCTTCTTCTTAATCTAAAAGAAATGTATCCTTCGTGCAACGCTTATCCATGTTGACTCCCTCTGTATCTTCCAATTATTTCTTGATGTGTCATCGTCAGTCTCAGCCAAAAAGATGTCCTTTTTCCTTGTACGAAACCGTTTCTTCAGCGTATTTCAGCCTTGTAGTCTTGGTCTGTCTCTTAAGTCGTTTTGACACGATCCAACGTCCATTGTTCCATCATGGCTGCTTCCCCCACGCTATAGTTTCTACTGCAACAATCTTCTATATATCTCATCTAGCTTGCGTTTCTGCATGTATACATTTTGGTATTTCTCTCCTCATGTATCTTCTTAGTGTATATGATTTCTCTGTCTCTGCATATACGTTTCTCTTGTTACTTCAGTAACATTATCATCTTTAAGTATTTGCATATAGTGTTAGTGCATCTTAGTGTCTTCTATTCATTACATGACTTCGCTCTGGTCTGACTTCACTTTCAGCTCTTCTATATCTAATGGTGTCTGCCAACATTCTTCCACCACATCAGTGCAAGGGTGCATTCGATACGGTTGTCTGAATACATAACGTCTCTCATATGTTCGATGCAGTATTAGGATAATACCTGTGTCATGCACCGTCTTCCTGCTATTCTTCCAGTGTGATGGAGGTGAGGGGGTGGGCAGTAGAAAGGACATCATCTGTTTCTCTACATTCCCCTCTCTGGTCGAGTCCTTGACCACCTCGTCAATCTTCTCCAACTTATCTTCATACTGTGGTTTCTTGGGAATCCAAATCTCTGTAACACCCTGTCATACCCCTCAGGTGACCTGCATTATTTTTTGTGCTCATCCACACTCCTATTCATGTAGCAGCACTCCCCAGCTGGTTGACAGAATACACAACGTCCTATATATTTCTTATGATGCTTAGGGTATTAAAACCTCATTCCTGGGGATGCAAAGGGACTTCCCTTTATATTTTAATGGGTGGTCCTATCAATTTGCAAGTGTTATCAGTTTCAGTATTTATGTTGATCATTATCTTCGTCCCAATAGCTTTCTTTGCTGTCTTCTGGCACTGTCCAAAGATGATTCTCACAATGCAGAAGGCATTTGCCATCCAGGTGGTAATCCGCAAAAACAGGGATGAGAACCAGTCATCTCCTTCAGTCTTCTCTACTTCTTCTTCCATTTTCGTATGTCATTTTGACAACATCGTTATTGCCTCTGTTAAGATTCCATTCCCTCCATCATGGGCAGGTATGTGCTTAGAGCAAGAAGGCCAGATCTCGGTGCAAACACCACCTTTCGTTGCTGTAATCAAGTCCAAGGCATACCTGTTCTGGAGGGTCATTAATCGAATGGCCCTTAATTCTTCTCAAATTGCTTTAAATCCTTGTATTGCTGTGTTAATTGTCTATAGCAGCTCCCATCTGGTGATTTGTAACCACTTGGCATTCACTGCATTCTGGAGTCCTGGCATGAATATAGATATAAGTATCATTGCTGTCTTGACAAATAGTTTATGCTCATCTGGAATACTGTCATAAGCTTTTATTGATTTTGCTGAGAAATAGTTCTCCCTTTTCATCCGAAGAAGGGTAAGTGACCTCTTCTTTCTCTGGTGTGCATCCATTTTTGAAAGCTTTCAATCTGAAGATCACTTTGGGGAATTACCAAACGCAGGAACATGTCTAATTACCATAGAGCATATTCCTACCCAATTCCTAGGCAGCTGCCTATAGGCTTTAGATCCACAGGCCTAATACTGGTCCATTAGTACAACAGTTCCTCCATTCATTCCTGGTACATCAATTATCTGATTACATTCTTTATTTTCTCCAAATTTTATCAGTCCCCTATTTCAAAAAAACATATTGTGGCATTCTTCATTAGTCCTATGGTAATATCATTTCTAGCTCTACTGATCTGCGGGATCGTCTGGGCCTCGTGGTAGCTGATGCCGTGTGAACTGCTGAATGGGGCTGCTAGCACTTCTCCTAAAAAGGGAGGGTACAGGTAAGGTACGATTCTAAGATGCTGTGGGTGCCCCAGCTCCCCCGACTCCCTGGTCCCCTATGGGTGTTGCTCTCACCTGTGTGTAAGGATTGTTGGGCTCTCCTTCTTGCAGTCAGTTTCAGGGGCGCTGTATTCAATATGCACTGCCAGTTACCTCACTGACTCAGTGGTTCAGACCAGATGTGACCAGTCCGTGCTGAGAATGGTAGGTTGCTTGCTATAATGGTTCATTTAAGATCCTTGAGTGGTAGGAAAAGAGTTTGGCCTTCTTGAGGTCTTTCTAGTAAGCTAACACTGCTTCTTGCTGTGAAAGATGAGTTTCATGTTGGTTTGGTCTCAGCTGACTAAGTAGCAGCGTGTGAAGGTAGATGCGTGTGTGTGTGTGAGTCCAGCTGACTCTGTAGCAACGCGTGAACAGAGCCGGGTGCTGGTTTGATGCCAGCTGTCACTGTAGTTGCGAATACGAGGAGCCACATGCTTATGTGATCCCAGCTGACCCTTCACAACGTGCCATGCCATTTCCAGGATAAGTATGAGAGAGATAAGAGCTGTTTTTTGTAATATACTAATGCTATTCTGAGTCCAGGCTGTAACGTGCTGTTTCTCCTTGTTGCAGTTCTGGCTGGAATCAGGCGTCAAAGCACTGAAGAACCAGGTGCAGGAGGCATAGCTGGTGCTGAGGGAAGGACAGCGGAGTGCTGAAAAGTAGGAAAGAAGTCGCGTGAGTCTAGGGAAGCAACCAGTTTTAGGTTGTTGCTGATTTGGTCCTCTATGATGTGGTTTTCCCTTTCCTTGCAGGATGCGGAGTGAGCAGGTACCGAGGTTGTCTGGTAAGCGTTAAGCTGCTTGTGCAGATCAATGCAAAGCAGAGCTGCACGCCTGGGTGTGGCCTTTTATAGAAGCCACTGCCACTTGCTGGATGCCTTCCTTGGCCTGATGATTGGCCATCTTGATGGAACTAGGAGGTTCCTTACTGTTCAGGTTCCCAGAGTGTATTAGATGCCAGGCCCACCATAGATGGGTCCACCTGGCTCCTACCCCAGTGTTTCCAAGTCTGGAGGTGCCCCTAGTGTGTGATTGGGAGTGTGAGCTACCCCTTGAAGTTGATGAGAGTGGTCATGACAGCCATCAGGAACAAAGCATGTCAGCAGTTCACAGGCCTACACCATCCCACCATGGGTTGTCTCCCTCTCAGTCTGATTCCTTAAACAACATGAGTTTTGGTCACAATCAGCGTGCAATTATCACCATGTCAGAAGGGGCACCCTCTCCAGCAGTGCAATATGCATGCAAGGACCAGAATGTGAAACAGAGTAGCACAATGTGAAAGGGGAGATGCATGCACAGACTATCCACTTACATACAGTTGTCACAGGCAGTCCCACTACACACCAAATGACATGACACTTGTGACTTTCCTCTTTTTAGGTGACTTTGGATACCCGCTGTTTCCGTGGCTCTTGACCTCTCTGAGGAATCCCCAGATGCCACAGGGACATGTGTACAACTGGGCCCACATCAGGATCAGGGTAACAATTGAACGGGCCTTCGGACTCCTTAAGGCCAAATCCTATGCCTTCACTGGTCTGCCGGTGCACTCATGTATAGGCCAGGCAGGGTGGGGAACATTGAAGATGACGATAATGTCATGCCAGTTGGTCCCATGTACCTGCCCACTGTGCGTAGTGAGGCCAGGAATGGACGCATGAGCTGGCAAGAACTCATTGAAAACCTATTCTGAGCACCCATTTCACTCTGCACTTCCCTTGCACATCAGTGCAAATAATGCACACACACAGTAAAAACGTGTTGCAAAAAAAGAATGTCCACTCATTACTGCTTGTGAAAATTATGCATTGAATACAAATGTGCCCCCCCACACATACCTCCCCCTCCCCACACACCCACTCACCCCTGCCTCACCCCCCACACCCTCCAAAACACCCCATGGAAACCAAGTGAATCTAAATGTCAGATCAAGTGTCACTTGTACCACCTCTTCTGCACAGGGCTCTTGGCTGGCCTAGGTGTGGGCGATTGCTGCTGGAATTCGTGACTTGGGCTGCCCTACTGTGAGCTCCCTGTGGTAGTGATGGATGTGGGTAGGTCATACCCCTGGCTCCGCAAGTGCTCAAGTATCAGTTGCATCGACTGTTGAGGGACTCCTCAATGGCTAGCATCACCTCATTGCCCTTGTGGACCCTTTGGGCAAGGATCTGAAGGGCAGTAGTGGTACTGCCATGTACTGTTGCATGCCTGCGGATGCTGGCCTGTATGCTTTCACACAGCAGCCTCAGCTCATCAAGCTGCTGCAGGGCGATTGTGGACATTTCCCCATGACGGTCTTCCATTGCACTTAGTTGTGCATCCATGGCTGGATATTGGGCATGGGTAGTGGCGGTGAGCTGTGGCGGGTTGTGGGGCTGTAGCAGGGCAATGGGTAGGTGGTACCATTGTGGTACTCCTCGTCCTCATCGGACATTGCCCTCCATGTTGGTCTGGAGGCTGCTGAGCCCAAGGTGGTGTGCTGGGACGAGGAAGGAACACAGGTGAGGTGTGATGAATACACAGCTGCTGTGTCACTTGCTCCAGTTAGTGGCAATGTTGGCAACTGTGCTGTGCAAGGGTGTGATGCTGATAGGTGGCAGAGTGGTGATGATGGTGGTGAGGCTGGTGTGGCAGTAGTAGCTGGCAATGCTGGGGCTTTAGCAGCTGGCGGTGGAGGGGTTGTAGCAGCTGGTGGTGGTGGGGCTGTTGCAGCTGGTGGTGATGTGGCTGTTTCAGCTGGTGGTGGTGGGGATGATGCAACTGGCAGTGGTGGTGCTGCTGGTGGCTGTTTAGCAGCCCCACCCTGCTGCCTGGCCCAGCTAGTGGATTGTATGCCCCTGGCTGGTTTGTGTGCTGCATCTCACCCATTGGATGGTCCTGCTGCATCACTGTCAGAAGACTGTGTACCTATTTGGGAGACACGAGCATGGTGTCAGTGGTCTGAGAATCATGTCTGTGACCTTGCGTCTCACTCATGCGACATTGTGGGTGTCCTGCTCTTGCCATATGGTTTCTACAGTGTGTTGGCTATGATGTGTGCATGTACATGTGGGTGGTGTGTGTGCACATTTACTGTTGGTCTGGCAAGGTGGCCTGTGGTTGTGTGTGCAGCGGGCCTATAATCCATGTCCTGCCCTCCTTCTGCAAACATGGGTGCTCATCATGTGTCCATGTGTGGGGCTGTACATATTGGCTAGGCTATGGTGCTTGTGCATGGCTACTTCTACCCGTATACCCATATGTGTGTCTCTGATCAGGGCATCTTCTGTGTCAGAAATGTGTTGTCCACTCTGCCTGTGGATGCATGTTAATGGATGCACTGTTGGCATTCACATGGGGGGTTTTGTTCCTTTTTGTCCTTATCACCAACATCTTGGGTCGCAGCTCCTGCCTCAGCCATCCCAACACCCTGGATGCCCTCCATGTGCAAGATGGAACTGCACCTTTTCTCCCAAGGCATGAGGCTGAGGGGCCACCATCCTTCCTCCCGTGGCTGAGGACTCCCTACTATTGGTGGCAATCATCTTGTGTACTCACAGCCGCAGGTCATCCCACTGCTTGTGGCAATTCCTCCGTGTGTCAGGGACAGTACCTACTGCTGCCATGCTGGATAAACCTCCCACCATATGGCTGACTTCCGCTGGGTTCTGGCCTTGCGGTGTCCAGCCTCAAATAGCTAATCAGCATTCTGAACTACCTTTTCAACTAATGCAGTGAGTTCTGCTGCAGAGAACTTACTCTCACTTCAGGTATATGACCCTTCTGGATGGCAACAGGAAGTGGGAGATTGAGAGTGTATTGAGTTTTTCAAGATGGCCGCTGGTGAGCTTCCCATTCTGGCGGTGATGGTAATACTGGCACTGGTAACTCCAGCAGTTTGGGTGCTGGTTCCAGTGTTACCAGCACATTTCTGCTGGTAAATACGGCAATTTGCTGCATTCATGGTAATACCGGGATGCCAGTATTACTGTTTGCGGAATGGGCTGTACGCACATCTGTGTCCTTGTGATGCGCTTTTAATTCCAGCGGTTGCCCATGCTAGAAACAGTAATTCCGACATTACCAGTGTATTACTGGCAAACTTGTAACGAGGCCCACAGTATAAGTATATAAAGATTCAGTATCATTCCGCTGATTACATTGGGAATAGCAGGAATCAAAACCTTTTAGTACACAAATGAAGGATTTCACCCATAGGCAGCAATTTCATTCTAAACCACGAAAACTGTGATCTCCAGTAAGCATTTGTAAATTTGCACAGCTATAAGGCAGAAATCCCAGACTTTCGTCACCCAATGCTTAGTGTCTAAATAATGTATACCGCTTACTAATGTATCACTGCAATATTTTATGAAGAGTTTTCTATTCACCCATGCAGGGTTTGTCGCCAGGATATCAGCAGATGTGAATATGGAGACTAATAGAGCTTTGCTTTTGTTAATAAAGTTTAACATTGCCCTATTATTTTTGAAAGTCGATAGACAAGGAGGGGTGACAAACGTTTGTAGAAAAGTAGAACTTTCAAATTGAACAAACCTACCAAAGAAATTAAACCAAGTTCATACCGCACGATGGGCCTCATTATGAAGCTACCCCCATACCGGTTAAAGGGTCTGGGTCCCGCAAAAGGGGACTTACCGGGCCATTCCGAACTTGGAGGGCCCGGTAAATCCCTTTCGCGATACCCGGACCCGGTACATCCCCATTCCCATTTGAGCCCCCATATGGCTCAATGGGAATGGGGAGAATGCTAACAATAGGCCCGTTAATGACGGGCCCGTTGCTAGCATCCTGGTCTGCTGGCGAGTCCCGCTAAGGACGCCTGGTCTGACCAGGCGTTCCAGAGTGTGACCCGCTGCAGACCTTGTAATAGGGTGGTCCGGAATGAACGGTGCGGTCCCTTACCAGCACCATTCATTCCGTGGCCGCCTACCTCGTAATGAGGCCCAATGTCTATTGGAACACATCTAGACAGAGATAAGGTTGTTTTCCAAATAGATCCTTCTATGTTTCCAAAATCTATGTCATAAACCAGATGAGATTCTTCCAACCCATATAGTAAAGGTGGCATTACCTTTGATTTATAATAGTTAATGAGTGCTATTATTGAGAATCTCCCATATAACTTATTAATACACAGCATTTGTGAGACAATACAGTTGCCTACTCTTTGAAATTTGCCAGAATGGCCTTTTTGTGAGTTTTATCATCTATATTGAGGCCCAAATAGTTTGAATAACTCACTGCTTATGTCATATAATTGCTGATTTTCCAAGTAAAATTACACAGTTTCTGGTTTGTCTTAGAAAACTTTTATTGTTTTAGTTATATTGTGGTTTAGCACCAAATAAGTTTCAATTGTGCATTGCTGCACAGTGTTAATCAAATTCTGAAGGCCATGCTGCGTATGGTCTGACACGAAGACATCAACTGCATAGTCTACCCAATGTATCATTTTGGTGTCCAGACGCGGTGTAAAAAAGGAAACCCTAACCAGAGAATCCCCCACATCCGATAGGTCGAGGTTAAACAGGCAGGGTGTCAAATCGCGTCCCTATCACAGATCTCTGGAAGAAGGGAACTCCCTCGACTGATCACCCTGCTGATTAAGTCTTATCTGGATCTGCGTATCCGTATGGAGATGTACAAGGATTACCAACAGACCCTCCGGAATATTCAATTTTCATAGTTTTTCCCATAGCAATGAGCTATTCAGAATATTGAAAGCTAATGAGAAATCAATGCAAGTATCAAGGATCGCAGGTTCATCCTTCCGCCAGGCTCCTGGAAACAAAGCATTTAGAATAAAGCCATTTAGTGTGGTGCCAGTGCCCCGTCTAAATCCAATCTGGAACTTTCCATACCCACTGATAGAGAAGACCATTCTTCTAATTCATGCAATACTAATAAGGCAACAATGTTGCTCTCAACCAAAAAGAGCTATGGGGTGGTAGTACATTAGATTTTCTCTGCCTAGCTTTTTATAGATGGGTATGACAAAAGAAAGTTTCAGAGTATTCAGAGTTTTACCCATGTTGATAATATTTTAAAACCAAAAAAATTGAATTGGTTCCCATACATCTGGGACCTTTTTAAGGATGTAATTTCTTTGTCCATTTGGGCCTTGGGCTCTTGAGTTGGACATTCTCCTGATATGATAGCCAACATCCTGCCCGTAAACCCTTACCACCCAACTCGGAAGGACCCCCATAGTGTGTACATGAACGCAATGTACCACACTCCATGCATTTCGTCTCGGAATATGGTTCTGCCCGTTCCCATTGATCATTTGGAGATCCGGCCTCCATGGCAAATTAACCAATTTTTTTCAACTTAAAAATGTGTTTTTCCTTTTGGACTGCCCTATATCATCATGCCTACTTCTACAGTCAGAACTGAAATCCCCAGCCAGTGAGTTGTCCCGGTTGTTCAGATTGTGCGCGAACATCTAAAAAATCCAAAGTACCAAGTTGAGAAAGATATCTAAGGTGGAATCTGGGGGATTCCGGCACGTTTTTCGTAATAAAATGTCTCTTAATACGAAGCTGTCAAATATCTTGGTCTTAACTTCTAAAATACCATATTGAGAATTAGAAAATAATTCCACTGCAGAAGTACAGTTATTTTTTATAGCAATTATAAGGCCGCCTGATGGTCTTCATCCGATTGGACAAATTGCTTCTTGCTGTATGATAGTATAGCCATCGAGAGCAAAAGGAGATTGTAACAAATCCTCCTGCAAGAATAAAATATAACATATTGAAAGATCCTAACACAGCTTCTTATTGTTCACCTAATCATAATGTCCTCTCATATTCCATGAAAGAAATGAAAAATGAGTCCCTATGCATTGCTCCCTAAAGGCTGGTTCCTTGTCAGTTTGTTGAAAGTCTATGTGGGAGCTCCGACCAGCCTACCTGAGACGATTTTGCAGATGATGTTAAGTGCACTAATTGAACAGTCCAGTACAGTGCATGACCATCCAAACAGCACATTTTTAAAAGTTTACTAGGGCACAACTTAATAGCCATCTTTGCGTTGTACAAAGTAGAACCAGACATGGGTATGCTAAATCCATGGTGGGCGGTGGGATCGTAAACCATTTGCCTAAAGGCTTCAATTTCATTAAGTAACATTTTGAAAACCACTTTTGAAGGAATCTTTAATAACACAATATCAGTTCTATTTGAATCGGTAAAAGAAACCAGATTGATATCCTTGGACGTTACATGATGCAAACAAGGGATTTCCTCCAAAAGCTTTAAGATGGTCTCATGATTTAAAATTGTGTGCTGGGTACCTTGAAGCACACATTGCAGCAAGATGTTATCAAACTCTCCATGGATTGACAGTATGAGATTGCAACACATTTAATCTTGCAGGAGCCTCCTGTCTTGTGATTGTCACTGACCAGCCTGCCATTTGGTGAAATAGACAATTCTTGGTGGTTTATTGGGATAGATGTTGATTAAGTTTGACTCTCTACTGAGTGAAGTACTGGAATGGCGTGCGGACGTCCTTGAGACCTAAATGTAGCAGGAACTTGATTTAAGTCAACGTTTGGCTTCATCTCAAGAACCTGTACTGAGTCTTTTTCAGGTCAAGATTCATGAGTCGACAACCTTTTATTTTGGCTTGATCCCTTTACTGGTTTCTTCTTAAGTTACCTATTTTCAAGCAACGTTTTACAGCCCTGAAAGCTATCCGATCGCTCCAGTGTGTTAACTGTTCACATTGACTGTGTTGCCTTTCGGCTGCAGTTTCCTCTGTTAGATGCAAATTCTGCCAAAACTCCCTAGAATTATTTTTATTTGTGCCTCACCTTTTTTCTTTGTTGGGTTTCCTCTGCTTTCTTGTAGTCAGTCTTTGTGTTACTTCTGCATGGCCTCCTTGCTTTTTTTTCATGTCAGTTGTGCTGGTCCTCGTAATAGACAATGATATAGAATGAGGGACAGAGTAAGTTTCACCTATTTTAATTGAGTTCTGTGTTTTTGTTATGTTTGGTACGTAAATTGTCAATGCGTGCCATTTTGACGTAATATTAGCTCCCAGAATTTCCAACTGAAGTGTTATCTCACTCAATACAATTGAATGTGATTTAACTTCTGCACTAATATTATCGTATAAATAAGTGAAGGAAATCAAAACCATATTGAGGACTGAAATTGAGGGTGCACTAACTTTTATCTTGTCTTCAAGGTCTGGTAACATGTGTTGAAGTTTAGAGTCTGCCAAAGGACTACTAGTCAATAATGAAGTATTTAGTTCCTCTAAAGAGCAATGCTCCATCATAAATGAATGAAGACCCTCTCAGGGCCAGGGAAAGCTTATTTCCATGCAGAGATTTCTCGTGCTTGGTTCGATGGGCTGATTATTGCAGTTATTAGTAAGTGTTTCTAACTTCAGTAAACTCGGGTTAGTGATGAAAAAGTGGCCCATTAGGTAGCCATACTTGTGTACTAGTGTCAGCCTTTGTATAGAAATCTGTAATTTGTGGCACTTTTTTTATTGATATTACGCTTACAAGTTGGGTTTTAATTTTAGGAATAAGATCTGCATCAGCAATGACTAAAGTCGCAGTAGCAGGTTCAGGATGAAGCTTTTTTTTCCCAGAAGTGGTGTTTCAAGGTGAAATTGCAAAGCATAAAATAAGCTGTACACACAAGGCGCTTTCCATGATGTATTGTTACGCTTATGTTCGAGATGCTAAGAGTAGCAGTTACACTGCTTTGAAAAGTATGAGATAGAGCATATAACAAAGGCGTAATTGTTTACACGTTGGTTTTACGCCTTGGTTTTAAGTTTTCGGGTCTAATGAAATGAGCCCCCCAATGCATTCATATGTCACCCTAATCATTTTAGCAGGTGCTACAAACAGGCAGATGGCATTCCGTTCTCTTTATGTCTTCGTGAAAACATCATGCAGGCGTAAAAGCATTTGCTTTCTGAAGACTCAGGGCAGAAATGTAAACGTTGCTTTTTGCAAGAGTAAGATGTAATGGCGAATACATTTGAACTGTGGGGCTTTGAAAATGACCCGAACGGTATTCACATGAATCAGAGTAAAGCGGGCGTTGTGCTATGATGCAGGAACCTTCAGTTGCGAGGTGGGAAGAATTCTGGACACGAAGCACCGAACAGGAGCCAGGGATAGCAATGAACAGGTCAGGCGACAGGACTCAGAGCAGAGCTCGGATAAGTAACTGCAGCTGGCAGGAACACCGTAGCCACGGGAAATTAGCAGAGGCTGACAGCACAGGGACACCGGGAAATTAGCAGAGGCTGACAGCACAGGGACACCACGTCGCCAAAGAGCGCACAATGATGCTGGCCCAAATTGGACTTAATACTAGGAGAGGGCAGATAATTACCTACAGGGAGCAGACAACCAAGTTACCCGAACACGCAGGAACCACAAATAGATCAATGCCAAAGAGGAATCAGGCCCTGCCATGGCGACCAATCAGCGGCTATGCCTAAAGAAAGGATTGCCAATTAATGTTTCATAGACATAATCAAAGAGTGTGATGGCTTTGTTTTTGGTGTTTGCTGTGCCATTTGCATTGTCATTTGGTATCCAACCGAGCGATGCCATCTTATTTTGTTTACTTTTATTTTTTATTTAATTTTATTGAGAAATACCTGCTTCTGCAGCTATTGCAACATCCAGCACCACTGTTAAGGATTTGTTTTTCTTCTTTTAACTGGAAATCATATTTGAAGAATGGAATCTGCACAAACATTGGTGAACATGTGAACTATAGTTATTATTTTTAAAAAAAGGTAGCAGGCTCTCCTCTCCAGAAAGAACAAGGCATGATAACCTGTTCTGAGATGAGAGTTTGCAGCACACGCTTTTTGCTCACTGCACCTTTCACAGATGGGAAATACCCATTTGCATATCAGTCTTTGACCCACCCACATGGGCAGTCCAGCACCATAATGCTATGCCAATTCTTCTCTGAACAAGAGTACCACCAGCAACCCCATACATGTGTTTCAGCCTTGTTGGGCATCATCAGTGAGGTGAAGCTGTGCCTCTCTACAGTGAGCAGGGAGTCCACGTCTGGTTGCCCCCAGGTAACTTAGGGTGGCCAACCCCAAGTTCCTTGAAAATATTTCAAAAAAAGGTAGCAGGCGCTCCTCTCCAGAAAGAACAAGGCATGATAACCTGTTCTGAGATAAGAGTTTGCAGCACACGCTTTTTGCTCACTGTACCTTTCACAGATGGGAAATATCCATTTGCATATCAGTCTTTGTCCCGCCCACATGGGCAGTCCAGCACCGAAATGCTATGGCAATTCCTCTCTGAACAAGAGTACCAACAGCAACCCCACACACGTGTTTCAGCCTTGTTGGGCCTCATCAGTGAGGTGAAGCTGTGCCTCTCTAAGTTCTTATTTTACAGGATCCCCTGTTAAATTGTAATTGTAATTGTTTATTTGTAAAGCGCTTGTACACTAGTGAAGTCCTTCAAAGTGCTTCAAGGCGGGAAGGGAACAAGGAGATATCCTTCTTAGGCCTTGAAGATTCCAAATGATCTAACAGCAATAACTAGCATATAAGGGCAGAGGCATTTATACTAGTATAGGTGCGTGACAAAGAGTGGGGGGGAGAAGGAGGGTGTGGGGAGCATACAGAGACACAAGGTTGGTCATCAATGCACCTATGCATGCAAGCACAGTCAGGCATAGTGAGGGGAGATAAAGGAGGACAGGACAGGCAAACATGCTAATTCTAGCAAATTCAAGGATGTGCAAGTGCGCAGACAGAAGTGCGAGGGATGGGGAGGGGGACAAGTGTGCCCAGTCAGTTCAGCAGGGGCCAGGGTTATGTGCAGAGTGGTTGTCACTCTCATGGAATGTATTCCAAGTGCAGTAGTGCAAGAAAAGTGCGGGGGCCCATAGGCAAGTGTAGGACTGGTGGAGGAGGCTGGGACCTGTGAGGCTCTGGAGGTGCACCAGGTGACCAGTCAGCGGACTGAACAGGTTGATGAAGAGAACGGAGGGAGGCAGGCAAGAATTGAAAGGAGTTTAGCAGAGGAGAGGGAGAGAGAAGGAGGAAGTGAAGAGGAATGTCTTGAGGAGTTTCCGGAGCTTAAGGAGGTTCCGGCTCAAGATGGAGAGAGGCAGGTAGGCTGTTCCAGAGGGAGGTACCTGCAGAGGATAAAGATCTACCCCCAAATCTTGTTTGTAAAAACGGCTCACCTGCAGTTGGAGGAGTTGGAGGAGGCCGAGCAGATGGTTCTGGAGGGAGAGAATTTAGCAAGAGAGTGTTGTACATAGTAAGGTCGTCGGCCACAGAAAGCCTTGTGGACTATGCAGGGGGACTTGACTTGATCCTTTTAGCTTCAGGGAGCCAGTCGAGGGATTTCAGCACCGGAGAGATGCATTCCCTGGGCTTGAGGCCAAGGATAACTCTTGCGGTTCTGTTTTATATAAGTTGAAGAGGTCGGAGAGTAGAGGTAGGAAGATTGAGAAAGATACTGTTGCAGTAGTCCAGTCTGGAGAGAACCTGGGCTCTGGAAACATTGAGCCTCTGGGGGAAGGTGAGAAAGGGTAGAATACCTTTGAGGAGGTGCACTGTCCAAACAGTGGGACTGTTTGGACATGTCCAAGATTTAAAACGAAAACAAGAGAGTACAGTTGAAGATGACCCCCAGATTTTGTGCCTCATTAGTGGGTGAGGGTACAGGACCAAGGGTGGTGGGCCAGAGTGAAAGTGAGAAAACGGGAGCAGGGGTCCCAATGAGGATGATCTCTGTCATACTGGCATTCAGGCAGATATCATTAACAGCACACCAGGACTGAATTGTGGACTGACAATCCGGGATGAGCGGGAATGAGGAAGAGGACAAGGGTAGCTTGAAAGAGAGCTGCGTGTCATCCTTATAACACTGAAAGTTGGAGGTGAAGGCGGAGATCAAGTGGGCCAAAGGGGCCATGTAGATATTAAAAAATCAGGGGAGTAGATTAGATCCCTGGGGGACACCACAAGTAGAGAGAGTGATAGCAGAGAGAAGGGATGCTAGCCAAGTTCTACTTGTGAAGGATGGTCAGAGAGAAAGGATGCTAGCCATGCCATGGCCTGATCAGTGATGCCTAGGGTCTCACGGGGACAGGAGCTCAGGATGTATTGGATTACTGTATCGAAAGCAGAGGAGAGATCAAGAGGAATGAGGACAGAGGGAGAGTTAGAGTCGAGGTTTGAGAGCAGATCTTCACGGGTGTTCAGAAGCGTAGTTACTGTGCATCTTGATGCTCTAAAGCCAGACTGATGGTCATGGAGACAACCAACAGATTCAGTGTGGAGGGTAAGCTGAGAGATAGCCAACTTCTCCGGTAATTTGCCCAGGAAAGGAGTGATGAAGATCGGGCAAATTGTGGATGGAGTGAAATGAAAATTGAATACATATATTGCTGAATAGAGGATTGTGTTTTTGTTTCCTGATATCTGAATGCAATTATTTTAAATGGTATCCTGGTTGTATACCATGCATTTGAAACCGAACGATTGACTCTCCCTCTGCTTAGAAACAGCAGTGTTGTTATGCTCGGGTCATGTACTATGTGTTATTTCCATTGGTTAGAGTGTGGGCATTTCAAACAACAAATCAAAAGCCCTAATATGAAATTAACATCGCAAATGCAGCATCAGTCGCCGAGAATGTTTTATTTACTTCATAAGAAAAATGCTCACACCTTCTCTGTTTTTTACAGAGTTACTCAAACATGCATTGACCTGGTTTTAATACTGTGATCTACAATGCAATGTTGTCCTCTTGTGTTCAAAAATATATTTACTATATTTTAAACGTTTTAAATTACGATCTTGAAACCTGTACTTGCATCTTTCTGTCAATTAATTAGTTGCATCACTTAATCCATTACAATTCAGAATCTAATGTATTATGAAACCAGCGCCCAGGAGCACATATGTGTTTAAAGTAGTGGATTCTTCAGTGTATTTTCTTTCCTGTATACTCCACTCGCAAAGGTGTAAACCGGGAAGTATCGATTCTGTAAATCAGAAAGGGGCTATCCTCTCCTATGAAATGTACAAAAAACAATGCAAAAACAATGCAAGAATGGCAATAAGCCCTAGAATAGCAAACACAAAGCCTGATTAAAAAGAAAAGTGTGTCAAAATACCCACATACTGATCGTCAGAGCTGGTATTCGGAATGGCCCACTAGTTCGGTCCATAGGGGTGTCACTTTAGCCCCCCTGCCACGTCAGCTCAGAGGAGTCTTTCAATGGCTCCCCCGAGCTAGCGTGGGCACTGTTAGGTAAGAACTGATGCAGTCCAACTGGTGGTGTGGAACTACAAAAGACTTATCTCTTGGTATTAGGTAACCCACCTTTAAATATAGGCCTGTAGTATACAAGTTGGTAGTATGACTGAGCAGCCAGGCTTATCTTAAGTGGGGTAATGTGAGTTGTAGAGCTGTACAATGAAATCAGTAAACACAGGTATCCAAGTAAACACTTGCACACTTAAAGTTACATTAGAAATATGTATTTATATATACACAAAGATATTTGAAGCATTCTTTGAAAAGCAGCAACTAATAGTAACATTAATCCGAAAGTTAGGATTAAATTTGTAACAGAAGAAATAAGGTCAGTGAGTAACTTTTCATATGTTATACATTTTCCAGCACATAGAGTGACGTTATTTGAGGTCAGTGATATCAGTTGTGTGCGATCACCATTGCAATATTGAGTTATAAGGAGGGAAAGGTTATAGTTAGATCAGAACATACTTTGTACTTAGAAAAACAATTATATTCACCCAGAGTGATGTAGGCAGTCTTTTATCCCAGCATTATTAATGTTAAACAATTAAAACCTGTAAGGGAACAAGCGCTGCAAAAGCCAATAGGTCCAGAAGGGGGTCTTTAGGGAGCCAGGACAGCTAAAGTGCATCTGGAAGTGCCCAGGAACTGTCTGGCTGTTAGACTGCAGAACGCTGTCTGGTTCTTAATTCCTGAACTTGTTCCTGCTTTGTGCCATGCTATGGTGCCATCAGCAAGAAGAAGTACCATCAGTATGGAAACTTTCTTTTACTACTTCAAATAATTACTGACTTTACTTAGTTAGCATGGACCGTTGGACATGTGCTCGGTCTTGTGCTCAGTATTGCACTGAGCATGTTCACTTTTTGAATAACGTGCTAATTCTGCTCATTCTGTTTTCCAGCTCCTCCCCTTGTCCCGCCCACCGAAACACAGCCAATCCATCATAAGCACCAGTGCACGCGCATCTCGCATGCGCATCCAAAAGTGGCCAGGGGGGTCTGGCTGTTAGGCTGTTCGGTGGTGCAGTGGGTAGGTGGGGGATGTCTAACTTGTCTCTGTGATATGTGTCCATTATCATGATTTTCTCATACTTTAACATGCATTTATGCTGATGTGCAGTGATTTAGCGACATTGAACTATAGGCTTTAGCAGTGACGCATGGTCTTTAATTTGGACTGCAATAAGCGTCCATGAGTATTGCATCTACACCATATTGTTGCTTTATTTATTGAATGCCAAATCGATTAGATTCATTGCAAATATTGTAATAATCACGCACAGGCCCCTCTTTTGCTAAACTCAGTGCCTATTCCTCACTGGCTGTTATCTTTCATTGTACTTGTGTCCGTTTTGCGATCATGTTTGCGAGCCTACGATGTGGAACATGTTTGAATGAGAGGCAAACGAATTTTAGCCTCAATATGACTGCGCCCATTCAATTCCATGCATCATATGAGAAGGAGGGTGATGATTTAATCTATCTCCCTCTTTCCGATAATTCCATGCACAGTGAACATGTTATGAACTAAGAAACTGCTCCCTGGAGTCTTCAACTTCTGGCTGTGGAACCAAATGACAGTTTGGACCCAGCCGTTGCTGTGAAGCTGGCACAAACAGTTGACAAAGATCCTATTTTTTGCAGGCATTTCGGTTATGAAACGCCAATTGCACGTGCTTCTGGTTCAATATCCACTGCTTCTCTGGCAAAAGAAAAAACATTTTTACAACAGGGCGCCCATATGCTACTTGCATTTCTGATGTTTGTATTCTGTCACCGACTGTGCAGGCTGAATGGAGTAAGCGTTGTTGTGTATCATTGGGACACTCTTCTCCTATGTCTTTTCTCACCTCTGAGGTTGAATACATTTGTTTCCATAATATGCACGGAGGCAATGTTGGTTACCATACCTCATTTCACAGGACTCCTTATGTTGTAAAATCGCATTATCACTCTACAAGCTCCCCAACCTCCCCGCATCACAGCTCTCTTTTGAAAACTGATTTTGGTAATATGGCACTTGATGACACAGTGTTGCCCCTTCCGAACCACGAACAAACCAATTCTGTGGACTGTGCCAATAATCAAACTGTGGGCCCAATGATGCAGGCTGATTTGGCCAACTATCTGGTGATCACTCGAATTCTCAATCTCCTTGACAAAGGGCATGAAAAGACAAATGTGGAGTTGGATTATATTGAACATCTTGTTGGGGATTTGACTGGGAAAATTAGCACATTTCCAAGTCGAAGAAATGGTGACGTTAGACGCATTCATTGCAAAAGCCCAATTGCCTCTGCAAATAAGTAATACCACAAAATCTACACTTGGGAATACAGCATTAAGAACTTATGCTCAAGCAGCTTCTGTTGGAATTACTGAAGACTGCGCTGACCGAAGTTCGGGCGCTGTCCCGCTGCTTGAAGCCGTAAAAATGTTACTACTGAAAGGAATCATTATCAAGGGGTCAGAAGGGACAGCAAATCAAACGCTGCTGCTCAGCTAAACACTATTGATGAGACAGGTGTTCCTTATTGAGGTCATGGAGGAGCTTGAAAAGGTTGATACGTCTCTTGCAACATCATACGAATTTTCTTCTGCAAATAACGTATTGGATTCCAATACCAGATTGTACTCTCGCAAGCTCAAGCGGGTTTATGCGAGAGCTCTGAAACGTATCAACACAGCAAAGATCCAACAATAACTCTCTAACAAAGTCTCAAATAAAAAAAATCTAAAAATGTACCCGATATAAAACTTTGTGATAAAGTTCTGGTTACCAATTAATCACCTCACTCCTTCAATGACGATCCAACCATCGATTTGGAACAATTAAATGATGAATCGAAATTATTATTAACTATGGTCAAACAAGAGGAAACATGGAAAACAAAAACACCTAAAAAAAACAACAATAATGTAACAGGCACAAAAATCGACAAGGTGATGCATACCCCACTTAGATCAAGCGTAAGCACCCCAAACATCAGTTCAAGGCTGCATCGACACATACTATAATCTCTAACTTTATCTGACAATTCAACTTTAACGGATAAGCCTACCCAAATCCAATTACTGCAATTTTATCTGATTGCATGTATAAACAAAAAAGTGGGGCTGAGAACAAAATTCAGCCGAGTGGTGTGCCAAACCACCGACTGCTGACTCATTTGAACAACTGCCTTGTTTGGGTCCTTCTATTGATGGCTGTCATCCTGCCACTCAAATTGTTAAAGAGGTGGTTATTAATAAAAACCACATAAATGCTGAGGATTCCCCAGTGGACTTTCAATCTCACAATCTTCTACGCAATGTCTTGAGTCAATGCTTAGACATGCCCCTAGCAGCGCCTCTTCATAGGGCACACGTGGAGGTGAACATCGAAGAGACTGATATCTCCACTGACATGCCCAATATATTAGGATGCACTAGTGACCCGGCTAAGAATGGGCAGTCCACAACTGAGGATCTTGATATCTGATGACATAGAGTGGATTTGCCTCTCTAATCACAACAGTCATCGGATGATTTGCGGTACACATTCATTTAACATCAGGCTCTTAATATGGTCCCACAGGGTGGACTTTAAAGAGCGAGGTATATCTCTTTGTTTGTTTCACTCAACAGAGGAGGCTAGTGATTTCCTTGATGCTCCCTTGCCTAGTATGGTCCAACCGCTGTCAATGGATAATGCAAATTCTGAGACCTCTACTCCAAACAGTGATATATTACCTCAACTGACAGCCTTGGTAGCCGATGCTGCGAGTCTAGAGTGGTTTACTCCGTTGTGTGCCACCCTATCCGAAATCACAAAAACGGCCAAGCAACTGTAGCCTCTCTTTACAATTACCTCATGGAATTACTGTGGGTAATCAAACCTAAATTCTTTGCGTGATTCTCTTCAGTATGATGACTTACCTGCTATACTCATCCAGGAAACTATGTGTATTCACTTGTTTGGTGTAGATGGTTTCACTACATTTTCCTTCTGTGTAACAGTAGGGGCAGTGGCGAGACCCTCAGGGGGTATTGCCATTCTATGGAAACAATAAAGTTCATGCGAAAGCTAAGGTAATCTCTTCCCAAAAGGTTATTTTAGCAATCGAGTAGCTCAAATCGAATGCTTCTGCAATGATTTTCTTGAATATATATATCTATTTTAATCCTTTTAAAAATACTCTTGATGATTATCTTGCTTCATTAGATTTAGTACTTGAACCCGTGCTACTAAATAATCCTCATTATCATATAATGTTTGGTGGCGATTTCAACGCCTTATGTAATGGTTCGCTGCTCACCAATTCAAATCTCGATGGGGTTGGTTCGAATTCAAACTCAAGGCACAGAGGGGAACATTTTGACCATTGGAATTGTCACTTGGTCAGTTTCTGGAAGTTCCCCTCCACTGTCACCTGGAAAAGGGGTGCATCCTCCTCCTGCATTGACTTCTTTTTCATAGCAGCGAATTTGCTTGGGATGGTAAATCCTGTTTGGATGTGTCCCTCCTCTCTCGGTGACCACTTTCCTATTGACCTATCCATTAAGGCACATATGCTACTTCTTTCTTGTAATTCAGCTCTGACATTGATCCAGTCTGATCGTAGAATGCACTCTGTGTACTGGTCCCCTAAGTTTGATAGACATTTAACTGACTTAGTTAACAGTGACGTTCGGTGGGTCTATGATCACAAAAAACTTCGTGTCCTCCCTCCCTGAAGAAAGAGAAAAATGGAATACACACATAATCAAAACACATGTATATGAGCTGGCCCAGGCAACCAAGAGCGATATTTCGACACATAATAAACCATATAATGTCGAAATAGCAAACACAAACATTCTGTGAACTCTGCCTTAAAAGCTTTAACTAGGGCAAACATCTCACAGGATGATTACATTTTCAGGAAACTTTGCATCTTACAAACTTATAGGAACCAACTAAAAGTGATCAAACACCAAACCCATTGTGCCGATAACCAAAGAATGCTAACCTTGCTCTGTAAAAGAGATGTCCGCAATATATGGTCCATTTTAAGAGGCACCGCTCAATCGGATAGTCTGAATATGTTTTCCTCCATCTTTGCAGATGTTTGCCAAAATTACATTGCAACCACATTTCGATTACCCGGGTCATTTAAATGTTGGCATTCAGGAATTTTAAATTGTATGCACACGGACCATCTTTCAGTTTTGATTGAAGATATCCTGTGGGCGATCGGACGCTTGAAGAATTTAAAGTCTGCCGGACCTGATGGAATACCGCCCTGCATTATTAAATCAGAGCCGAAATTTTGGGTGGCTGTTCTTTACACCAAATTTGACTAGATTTTACGATCAAACGAAATTCCTTTATCTTGGTGGAATGCTATTATTATCCCCATTCATAAGAAGGGTGATCCCCATGATCCGTCAAACTTCCATACTATTACCCTGATGGACTCTGCTGCAAAGATATTTGACATTCTTCTGCTCAAACATCTGGAAAGATATATTGTCGAAAACAATATCTTTTCGAGGTTTCAAGTGGGTTTCGGAAAAAACATGTGTACTCCACTTAATGCTGTGGTGATAGCTCACGTGTTCTCGATGTCGCAAACATCTGATACAGGTCCGATTTACATGGCAGCATTGGATCTCTCTTCCGCCTTTCATGCAGTGGAAAGAGAAATGTTGTGGTTTAAGATGTTGAAGTTGGGTTTTCCACGCATATTAGCACAGTTGATCGCCCTACTACATACAAATACATCCTTTCATGTTTGTATAAATCAGGAGGGTGTCATTACTGATCATATCCCAACCATGACAGGTGTAAAGCAGGGCTGTAACCTCACTGCCACACTTTTTAATCTATACATATGTGATATTGACATTCTTTGGACAGATGTGACTATGTACCTGGCAAGACTAGGCAACTTACACTTGCACTGGTTCTGTTTCGCTGATGACATTATCTTGATTGACAGAACTCCCTCTGGGTTGCAGCTAAAACTAAATGCTTTCTATAATTTTGCTAGTGCCCACAACCTACAATCAAACTCATTAAAATATAATGTCATCATCTATGCCAACAGAAAGCATATTAAATCCTATCAATGGACCATGGCTGGCCAAAATAACCAGCAAGTTAAATCACTACATTATTTGGGCTATCATCTAGCAGATTCTAACTTGTTAAAATCTTGGACAGTGGGACATAAGGCACAGGTTCATCCTCTGCTTTCTCAGGTGAGAATTATCTTTAGGAAGTATGGAAAATGTTCGTTACTACCTGTTCTAGATTTCTATACACTTAAAGTTGAGCCTACCTTATTGTTTGGCCTAGATTTATGTTTATTAAATCTGGTTGAGATCCTGAACAAGATAGGACAGATTTGGAAAACGACTTTGGAAAACGACTTTGGGACTAGCCCATGCTGTACCAAACTCTATAGTTCGGCATGAACTCTGGCGTTCGTCTTTGTCGGCAAGACACAATTGGCGTAAATTAACCTTGTACGCCAAAATGCTGGCACCATCACGAAACTCTTTATTTCAAGACCACAAGCTTCTGATGGCTCAAAAGATTCCTTTGTTTGTTTCTCTTGCTTGTCAAATGAAGGATGTTTTAGCTCACATAAATTCGACACAGGACGATCTAATGTTGGGTCTTCCGACTGTCAAACTTAAATTGTATAAAATGGACTGGATTAAAACTATTGACTCCAATCATACATATAAGACCTCATTCGAAAGAAAAAGATCTGTCCGTTCCTTATACATACTAAAGTTTCCATGTCCTAAATTACGTCTCATTTACATGAGGTTTAAGTTCCAATTTTTGACTTTAGATTGTGTTCATTACAAATTTTCATTATTAGAAAGCAAAAATGGTTCATGTCGTTTTTGTTGTGTAGCTACTCAAGACAACACAACAAAACATCTAGTCTTGTACTGTCCTTACTTTGAAAATAACAAAGTTGAGCTGTTGGGTGGCTCATATCCAGGACTTACGCTGGTCGCCAGCCAGTCATTCTGGGAAAGATCTATGAAAGGGGATAGTACATAGCTGCTATTGGCATTGGGTAGATATTTGTTTAAATCAGAAGAAATGCTAGGGAAGCTGAATCAGACTCAGAGGCAATGACTTAAAATGTAAAGCGGCATATTGATTTTAACTTGTCTCTTTAAATAGATGCTTTAACGCAATTTTTTTATTTTGATCACCCTTAGCTGTTTTGACAAATGATGCACTATTTATGTTTTAGAATGTTTTATTTAACGTTGAGTTTATTAATTAATGTTGTTTTATTTAACAATTGAAGATCCTAAAGCATATGTTGATGCTATCGGGTCAATTTATAGAATTCAGCACAGAAGTAGCACACACGCCTGGCGCAGAGAGGGAGCATGCGCCACACGTGCCCCAGGCACAGCGCAAAGCAGCATTTTGGCACACTGTGTATTCATGGATTTCCAGAGCCATTTGCAGCCGTGGCGCAGTGACAATACAGCAGCGCCAGTAACGCCACCAAGAACGCCCCTTGCGCCAGACAAAGCCATATAAATCTCCAATATGCCCAGGAAAGGAGTGATGAAGATCGGGCAAATTGTGGATGGAGTGAAATGAAAATTGAATACATATATTGCTGAATAGAGGATTGTGTTTTTGTTTCCTGATATCTGAATGCAATTATTTTAAATGGTATCCTGGTTGTATACCATGCATTTGAAACCGAACGATTGACTCTCCCTTTGCTTAGAAACAGCAGTGTTGTTATGCTCGGGTCATGTGCTATGTGTTATTTCCATTGGTTAGAGTGTGGGCATTTCAAACAACAAATCAAAAGCCCTAATATGAAATTAACATCGCAAATGCAGCATCAGTCGCCGAGAATGTTTTATTTACTTCATAAGAAAAATGCTCACACCTTCTCTGTTTTTTACAGAGTTACTCAAACATGCATTGACCTGGTTTTAATACTGTGATCTACAATGCAATGTTGTCCTCTTGTGTTCAAAAATATATTTACTATATTTTAAACGTTTTAAATTACGATCTTGAAACCTGTACTTGCATCTTTCTGTCAATTAATTAGTTGCATCACTTAATCCATTACAATTCAGAATCTAATGTATTATGAAACCAGCGCCCAGGAGCACATATGTGTTTAAAGTAGTGGATTCTTCAGTGTATTTTCTTTCCTGTATACTCCACTCGCAAAGGTGTAAACCGGGAAGTATCGATTCTGTAAATCAGAAAGGGGCTATCCTCTCCTATGAAATGTACAAAAAACAATGCAAAAACAATGCAAGAATGGCAATAAGCCCTAGAATAGCAAACACAAAGCCTGATTAAAAAGAAAAGTGTGTCAGAATACCCACATACTGATCGTCAGAGCTGGTATTCGGAATGGCCCACTAGTTCGGTCCATAGGGGTGTCACTTTAGCCCCCCTGCCACGTCAGCTCAGAGGAGTCTTTCAATGGCTCCCCCGAGCTAGCGTGGGCACTGTTAGGTAAGAACTGATGCAGTCCAACTGGTGGTGTGGAACTACAAAAGACTTATCTCTTGGTATTAGGTAACCCACCTTTAAATATAGGCCTGTAGTATACAAGTTGGTAGTATGACTGAGCAGCCAGGCTTATCTTAAGTGGGGTAATGTGAGTTGTAGAGCTGTACAATGAAATCAGTAAACACAGGTATCCAAGTAAACACTTGCACACTTAAAGTTACATTAGAAATATGTATTTATATATACACAAAGATATTTGAAGCATTCTTTGAAAAGCAGCAACTAATAGTAACATTAATCCGAAAGTTAGGATTAAATTTGTAACAGAAGAAATAAGGTCAGTGAGTAACTTTTCATATGTTATACATTTTCCAGCACATAGAGTGACGTTATTTGAGGTCAGTGATATCAGTTGTGTGCGATCACCATTGCAATATTGAGTTATAAGGAGGGAAAGGTTATAGTTAGATCAGAACATACTTTGTACTTAGAAAAACAATTATATTCACCCAGAGTGATGTAGGCAGTCTTTTATCCCAGCATTATTAATGTTCAACAATTAAAACCTGTAAGGGAACAAGCGCTGCAAAAGCCAATAGGTCCAGAAGGGGGTCTTTAGGGAGCCAGGACAGCTAAAGTGCATCTGGAAGTGCCCAGGAACTGTCTGGCTGTTAGACTGCAGAACGCTGTCTGGTTCTTAATTCCTGAACTTGTTCCTGCTTTGTGCCATGCTATGGTGCCATCAGCAAGAAGAAGTACCATCAGTATGGAAACTTTCTTTTACTACTTCAAATAATTACTGACTTTACTTAGTTAGGATGGACCGTTGGACATGTGCTCGGTCTTGTGCTCAGTATTGCACTGAGCATGTTCACTTTTTGAATAACGTGCTAATTCTGCTCATTCTGTTTTCCAGCTCCTCCCCTTGTCCCGCCCACCGAAACACAGCCAATCCATCATAAGCACCAGTGCACGCGCATCTCGCATGCGCATCCAAAAGTGGCCAGGGGGGTCTGGCTGTTAGGCTGTTCGGTGGTGCAGTGGGTAGGTGGGGGATGTCTAACTTGTCTCTGTGATATGTGTCCATTATCATGATTTTCTCATACTTTAACATGCATTTATGCTGATGTGCAGTGATTTAGCGACATTGAACTATAGGCTTTAGCAGTGACGCATGGTCTTTAATTTGGACTGCAATAAGCGTCCATGAGTATTGCATCTACACCATATTGTTGCTTTATTTATTGAATGCCAAATCGATTAGATTCATTGCAAATATTGTAATAATCACGCAGAGGCCCCTCTTTTGCTAAACTCAGTGCCTATTCCTCACTGGCTGTTATCTTTCATTGTACTTGTGTCCGTTTTGCGATCATGTTTGCGAGCCTACGATGTGGAACATGTTTGAATGAGAGGCAAACGAATTTTAGCCTCAATATGACTGCGCCCATTCAATTCCATGCATCATATGAGAAGGAGGGTGATGATTTAATCTATCTCCCTCTTTCCGATAATTCCATGCACAGTGAACATGTTATGAACTAAGAAACTGCTCCCTGGAGTCTTCAACTTCTGGCTGTGGAACCAAATGACAGTTTGGACCCAGCCGTTGCTGTGAAGCTGGCACAAACAGTTGACAAAGATCCTATTTTTTGCAGGCATTTCGGTTATGAAACGCCAATTGCACGTGCTTCTGGTTCAATATCCACTGCTTCTCTGGCAAAAGAAAAAACATTTTTACAACAGGGCGCCCATATGCTACTTGCATTTCTGATGTTTGTATTCTGTCACCGACTGTGCAGGCTGAATGGAGTAAGCGTTGTTGTGTATCATTGGGACACTCTTCTCCTATGTCTTTTCTCACCTCTGAGGTTGAATACATTTGTTTCCATAATATGCACGGAGGCAATGTTGGTTACCATACCTCATTTCACAGGACTCCTTATGTTGTAAAATCGCATTATCACTCTACAAGCTCCCCAACCTCCCCGCATCACAGCTCTCTTTTGAAAACTGATTTTGGTAATATGGCACTTGATCACACAGTGTTGCCCCTTCCGAACCACGAACAAACCAATTCTGTGGACTGTGCCAATAATCAAACTGTGGGCCCAATGATGCAGGCTGATTTGGCCAACTATCTGGTGAACACTCGAATTCTCAATCTCCTTGACAAAGGGCATGAAAAGACAAATGTGGAGTTGGATTATATTGAACATCTTATTGGGGATTTGACTGGGAAAATTAGCACATTTCCAAGTCGAAGAAATGGTGACGTTAGACGCATTCATTGCAAAAGCCCAATTGCCTCTGCAAATAAGTAATACCACAAAATCTACACTTGGGAATACAGCATTAAGAACTTATGCTCAAGCAGCTTCTGTTGGAATTACTGAAGACTGCGCTGACCGAAGTTCGGGCGCTGTCCCGCTGCTTGAAGCCGTAAAAATGTTACTACTGAAAGGAATCATTATCAAGGGGTCAGAAGGGACAGCAAATCAAACGCTGCTGCTCAGCTAAACACTATTGATGAGACAGGTGTTCCTTATTGAGGTCATGGAGGAGCTTGAAAAGGTTGATACGTCTCTTGCAACATCATACGAATTTTCTTCTGCAAATAACGTATTGGATTCCAATACCAGATTGTACTCTCGCAAGCTCAAGCGGGTTTATGCGAGAGCTCTGAAACGTATCAACACAGCAAAGATCCAACAATAACTCTCTAACAAAGTCTCAAATAAAAAAAATCTAAAAATGTACCCGATATAAAACTTTGTGATAAAGTTCTGGTTACCAATTAATCACCTCACTCCTTCAATGACGATCCAACCATCGATTTGGAACAATTAAATGATGAATCGAAATTATTATTAACTATGGTCAAACAAGAGGAAACATGGAAAACAAAAACACCTAAAAAAAACAACAATAATGTAACAGGCACAAAAATCGACAAGGTGATGCATACCCCACTTAGATCAAGCGTAAGCACCCCAAACATCAGTTCAAGGCTGCATCGACACATACTATAATCTCTAACTTTATCTGACAATTCAACTTTAACGGATAAGCCTACCCAAATCCAATTACTGCAATTTTATCTGATTGCATGTATAAACAAAAAAGTGGGGCTGAGAACAAAATTCAGCCGAGTGGTGTGCCAAACCACCGACTGCTGACTCATTTGAACAACTGCCTTGTTTGGGTCCTTCTATTGATGGCTGTCATCCTGCCACTCAAATTGTTAAAGAGGTGGTTATTAATAAAAACCACATAAATGCTGAGGATTCCCCAGTGGACTTTCAATCTCACAATCTTCTACGCAATGTCTTGAGTCAATGCTTAGACATGCCCCTAGCAGCGCCTCTCCATAGGGCACACGTGGAGGTGAACATCGAAGAGACTGATATCTCCACTGACATGCCCAATATATTAGGATGCACTAGTGACCCGGCTAAGAATGGGCAGTCCACAACTGAGGATCTTGATATCTGATGACATAGAGTGGATTTGCCTCTCTAATCACAACAATCATCGGATGATTTGCGGCACACATTCATTTAACATCAGGCTCTTAATATGGTCCCACAGGGTGGACTTTAAAGAGCGAGGTATATCTCTTTGTTTGTTTCACTCAACAGAGGAGGCTAGTGATTTCCTTGATGCTCCCTTGCCTAGTATGGTCCAACCGCTGTCAATGGATAATGCAAATTCTGAGACCTCTACTCCAAACAGTGATATATTACCTCAACTGACAGCCTTGGTAGCCGATGCTGCGAGTCTAGAGTGGTTTACTCCGTTGTGTGCCACCCTATCCGAAATCACAAAAACGGCCAAGCAACTGTAGCCTCTCTTTACAATTACCTCATGGAATTACTGTGGGTAATCAAACCTAAATTCTTTGCGTGATTCTCTTCAGTATGATGACTTACCTGCTATACTCATCCAGGAAACTATGTGTATTCACTTGTTTGGTGTAGATGGTTTCACTACATTTTCCTTCTGTGTAACAGTAGGGGCAGTGGCGAGACCCTCAGGGGGTATTGCCATTCTATGGAAACAATAAAGTTCATGCGAAAGCTAAGGTAATCTCTTCCCAAAAGGTTATTTTAGCAATCGAGTAGCTCAAATCGAATGCTTCTGCAATGATTTTCTTGAATATATATATCTATTTTAATCCTTTTAAAAATACTCTTGATGATTATCTTGCTTCATTAGATTTAGTACTTGAACCCGTGCTACTAAATAATCCTCATTATCATATAATGTTTGGTGGCGATTTCAACGCCTTATGTAATGGTTCGCTGCTCACCAATTCAAATCTCGATGGGGTTGGTTCGAATTCAAACTCAAGGCACAGAGGGGAACATTTTGACCATTGGAATTGTCACTTGGTCAGTTTCTGGAAGTTCCCCTCCACTGTCACCTGGAAAAGGGGTGCATCCTCCTCCTGCATTGACTTCTTTTTCATAGCAGCGAATTTGCTTGGGATGGTAAATCCTGTTTGGATGTGTCCCTCCTCTCTCGGTGACCACTTTCCTATTGACCTATCCATTAAGGCACATATGCTACTTCTTTCTTGTAATTCAGCTCTGACATTGATCCAGTCTGATCGTAGAATGCACTCTGTGTACTGGTCCCCTAAGTTTGATAGACATTTAACTGACTTAGTTAACAGTGACGTTCGGTGGGTCTATGATCACAAAAAACTTCGTGTCCTCCCTCCCTGAAGAAAGAGAAAAATGGAATACACACATAATCAAAACACATGTATATGAGCTGGCCCAGGCAACCAAGAGCGATATTTCGACACATAATAAACCATATAATGTCGAAATAGCAAACACAAACATTCTGTGAACTCTGCCTTAAAAGCTTTAACTAGGGCAAACATCTCACAGGATGATTACATTTTCAGGAAACTTTGCATCTTACAAACTTATAGGAACCAACTAAAAGTGATCAAACACCAAACCCATTGTGCCGATAACCAAAGAATGCTAACCTTGCTCTGTAAAAGAGATGTCCGCAATATATGGTCCATTTTAAGAGGCACCGCTCAATCGGATAGTCTGAATATGTTTTCCTCCATCTTTGCAGATGTTTGCCAAAATTACATTGCAACCACATTTCGATTACCCGGGTCATTTAAATGTTGGCATTCAGGAATTTTAAATTGTATGCACACGGACCATCTTTCAGTTTTGATTGAAGATATCCTGTGGGCGATCGGACGCTTGAAGAATTTAAAGTCTGCCGGACCTGATGGAATACCGCCCTGCATTATTAAATCAGAGCCGAAATTTTGGGTGGCTGTTCTTTACACCAAATTTGACTAGATTTTACGATCAAACGAAATTCCTTTATCTTGGTGGAATGCTATTATTATCCCCATTCATAAGAAGGGTGATCCCCATGGTCAGTCAAACTTCCATACTATTACCCTGATGGACTCTGCTGCAAAGATATTTGACATTCTTCTGCTCAAACATCTGGAAAGATATATTGTCGAAAACAATATCTTTTCGAGGTTTCAAGTGGGTTTCGGAAAAAACATGTGTACTCCACTTAATGCTGTGGTGATAGCTCACGTGTTCTCGATGTCGCAAACATCTGATACAGGTCCGATTTACATGGCAGCATTGGATCTCTCTTCCGCCTTTCATGCAGTGGAAAGAGAAATGTTGTGGTTTAAGATGTTGAAGTTGGGTTTTCCACGCATATTAGCACAGTTGATCGCCCTACTACATACAAATACATCCTTTCATGTTTGTATAAATCAGGAGGGTGTCATTACTGATCATATCCCAACCATGACAGGTGTAAAGCAGGGCTGTAACCTCACTGCCACACTTTTTAATCTATACATATGTGATATTGACATTCTTTGGACAGATGTGACTATGTACCTGGCAAGACTAGGCAACTTACACTTGCACTGGTTCTGTTTCGCTGATGACATTATCTTGATTGACAGAACTCCCTCTGGGTTGCAGCTAAAACTAAATGCTTTCTATAATTTTGCTAGTGCCCACAACCTACAATCAAACTCATTAAAATATAATGTCATCATCTATGCCAACAGAAAGCATATTAAATCCTATCAATGGACCATGGCTGGCCAAAATAACCAGCAAGTTAAATCACTACATTATTTGGGCTATCATCTAGCAGATTCTAACTTGTTAAAATCTTGGACAGTGGGACATAAGGCACAGGTTCATCCTCTGCTTTCTCAGGTGAGAATTATCTTTAGGAAGTATGGAAAATGTTCGTTACTACCTGTTCTAGATTTCTATACACTTAAAGTTGAGCCTACCTTATTGTTTGGCCTAGATTTATGTTTATTAAATCTGGTTGAGATCCTGAACAAGATAGGACAGATTTGGAAAACGACTTTGGAAAACGACTTTGGGACTAGCCCATGCTGTACCAAACTCTATAGTTCGGCATGAACTCTGGCGTTCGTCTTTGTCGGCAAGACACAATTGGCGTAAATTAACCTTGTACGCCAAAATGCTGGCACCATCACGAAACTCTTTATTTCAAGACCACAAGCTTCTGATGGCTCAAAAGATTCCTTTGTTTGTTTCTCTTGCTTGTCAAATGAAGGATGTTTTAGCTCACATAAATTCGACACAGGACGATCTAATGTTGGGTCTTCCGACTGTCAAACTTAAATTGTATAAAATGGACTGGATTAAAACTATTGACTCCAATCATACATATAAGACCTCATTCGAAAGAAAAAGATCTGTCCGTTCCTTATACATACTAAAGTTTCCATGTCCTAAATTACGTCTCATTTACATGAGGTTTAAGTTCCAATTTTTGACTTTAGATTGTGTTCATTACAAATTTTCATTATTAGAAAGCAAAAATGGTTCATGTCGTTTTTGTTGTGTAGCTACTCAAGACAACACAACAAAACATCTAGTCTTGTACTGTCCTTACTTTGAAAATAACAAAGTTGAGCTGTTGGGTGGCTCATATCCAGGACTTACGCTGGTCGCCAGCCAGTCATTCTGGGAAAGATCTATGAGAGGGGATAGTACATAGCTGCTATTGGCATTGGGTAGATATTTGTTTAAATCAGAAGAAATGCTAGGGAAGCTGAATCAGACTCAGAGGCAATGACTTAAAATGTAAAGCGGCATATTGATTTTAACTTGTCTCTTTAAATAGATGCTTTAACGCAATTTTTTTATTTTGATCACCCTTAGCTGTTTTGACAAATGATGCACTATTTATGTTTTAGAATGTTTTATTTAACGTTGAGTTTATTAATTAATGTTGTTTTATTTAACAATTGAAGATCCTAAAGCATATGTTGATGCTATCGGGTCAATTTATAGAATTCAGCACAGAAGTAGCACACACGCCTGGCGCAGAGAGGGAGCATGCGCCACACGTGCCCCAGGCACAGCGCAAAGCAGCATTTTGGCACACTGTGTATTCATGGATTTCCAGAGCCATTTGCAGCCGTGGCGCAGTGACAATACAGCAGCGCCAGTAACGCCACCAAGAACGCCCCTTGCGCCAGACAAAGCCATATAAATCTCCAATATGGCGGAAAATGGCAGCGCTAACCCTGGATGTGCATACACCCCCCCCCGTACACCATATTTGCGCGAAAAACTGCACGTACCCCGCTCCCGGCAGCCAAATCGCGTGAAAAGGGCCTTGGGAAACCCCGTGAAATTTCATTCCAGGCTTGCGCCAGCAAAATTGTGTGACAATCTGCTCATGCACCCCCTTGAATACGCGTACCACACTCGCGCCAGCCAAAACGTGTGAAAAAGGCCTACCGTAACCCCTTCAATATGTGTACCCCTCTTGCACTAGTCAAAATGCTTGAAAACTCCCTGCCCACAGCCTTGAATACGTGTACCCGCTCGCGCCAGCCAAAATGTGTGGAAATCTACCCGCGCACCCCCTTGAATATTACCCCGCTTGCGCAAACCAAATCGTATGAAAAGGGCCTATCGGAACCCCGTGAATATGCATACCCCGTTCGCGCCAGCCAAATCATGTGAAAACCCCTCCCGCACCACGCTCGTGCCAGCCAAAATGCATGAAAACTCCTTGCGCACCCCCTTAAATATGCGTACGCCACTCGCACCAGCCAAATCGAGTGAAAATCTACCCGTGCACCCCCATGCATAAGGGTACCCCACTCGTGCGATCCAATACACATGAAAATCTACCTGCGCACCCCTTTGAACACGCGTACCCCGCTCGCGCAAAGGAAATTGCGTGAAAAGCACCTTGCGTACCCCCGTGAACTTGCATACCCTGCTCGTGCTTGCCGAATCACGTGAAAAATGCCTTGCGTGCTGGCAGCACCTGCAAATGCACCCTGCAGGCAGCCCACACCACAAGTGACCCCCCATCACCTGTGAACATGGCTGCAAGCAGCCCACACCACAAGGGACCCCCCAATCACCCGTGCCCATGTCCGCAGGCAGCCCACACCACAAGGGACCCCCCATCACCTGTGACCATGGCCACAGGCAGCCCACACCACAAAGGGACCCCCATCAACCGTGACCATGGCCGTAGGCAGCCCACACCCCAAGGGACCCCTACATCACCCGTGACCATGGCCGCAGGCAGCCCTCACCACAAGGGACCCCCCATCACCCGTGAACATGGGCGCAGGCAGCCCACACCACAAGGGATTCCCCCATCACCATGACCATGGCCACAGGCAGCCCACACCACAAGGGACCCCCCATCACCCGTGACGATGGCCGCAGGCAGCCACACCACAAGGGACACCCCATGACCCGTGACCATGCCTGCAGGCAACCCACATGGCACCATACACCACATCCAGGCTCGACTCATGCCCCCACCAGTGACCGGAACCTGCAAGCAGTCCCCGACTCATGGCCCCCCACCAGTGACCAGAACTTGCAAGCAGGCCCTGACTCATGTCCCCCCACCAGTGACCGGAACCTACAAGCAGGCCCCACTCATGTCCCCCACCAGTGACCGGAACCTGCAAACAGGCCCCACTCATGTCCGCCCACCCTACCAGTGATGGGAACCTGCAGGCAGGCCCCAACTCATGTCCCCCCACCAGTGACGGGAACCTGCAAGCAGGCCCCAACTCATGTCCCCCAACAACCACATTATCACAACATACAATCATGTAGCAAATGTCCACCCAAATGCCACACCATGCCCCCCCACAGTGCAACTCCACATCCATCCATTGTCCCCACTTCCCAGTACAGTCCCCACGGCATTTCATTGACAAAAGCACACTCGCATGCACCCAAAGACATGCCCAAAATGGCCACACAGCAGTGACACGTGACTGAGCCGATGACGACTGCCACATGCACCAAACAAATGAGAGCAGACAACACTAATATAGGACAGCATTGAAATGTATTTGAAAAAATAAAAATTGACCAAAAGTAAATCAAACATGACAATGAAAAAGAAATTAATGTAAATCGAAATGAAATGCAAATTCCAAAGGAACATGAAATCCAAAAATAGTGAAATCCTGAAACTGGTCCTTGTCCCAAGTCATTTTAGCACATCCAAACGTAAACCATAAAACACCATTACTCCATGTGTAAAAAAAAGCCCAAAAATCCACAATAGTCCAACTACACACAAGGAAAGATTGAAGGGCCAATGATCCCACAGTCAGATGAATCCTCCAAAAAAGCCCTATAAAACCAACTATATACTAAAAGTGGAGCAATGTCCATGGACTCCAAAGAAAAAAGAAAAAGAAAGGAAACCTAACACTAAAGAACTATTTACAATGGCGGCGGGCTAGTCCTACGGCTCACCATTGTTACCAAGAGTTTTTGCCAGGGCATCATCGAACTCAGTGTCTATAGCCCAGAGGTGGGACTGTGCTCTATCCTCGAGGGCTCGTAGGGATGGCGCCATGCTCTCCACCAACTCCCTGCGAGTCTCCTCGAGGAACTCTTCCTGCCTCAATGCCTGCCGCATGGAGTTCTCCACCCTGACCATGGTGAGCCGTGCCCTCTCTGCCCACTGCCGCTCTGCACCTATTTGTTGGACCATCCGCTGCCACATGGAAGACACACTTTTTCCAGGGTCCTCCTGCCCTTTGGCTGATGCCTGCCCCCGTGATGTATTTGGCACTGAGTCCTGATGCCTCCTACGTCAAGCCTGCTGCTGCCTTGATGCCATCTGCCTGTGCCACCATGGCTGCCTCTGGGGAGATGGCAACCCCCGGGCTGTCGTTCACGTGCCCTGCTCGAAGGTGCCTGCACAACCTCCATTGTCAGGGGTTCTGTTGCTGGGGTGACCACCTCTGCTGAACCTCCGACTCCCGACTGTGGCAGGGATGGGATCTCCACCAGCCTGGCCGCAGTGGCTGGAGCAGGTCCACAGGGGGCCCTGGAGGCATCTGGAATGGAAGACAGCATGGAGGACGACTGGTGCATAGTGGGTGAGGAGGAGGAGGGGGTTGCAAGAGCGCCCAGCACATGGAGGAAACTCCTGACAATGAGCTGTCCTAGCCAGTTCAGGATGGCACACACCTGTTTGTGATGACGTGCGTGGTCCTGCCAGGAAGCACGCACATCATCACAAATTATGAGTGTGTGCATCGCGACACCGACTAGGATGGGCTCAACTCTGTCATGGATTACCTTATCCGCAGGTAGAGGAATGTCAGTTGCCGTGGACTACTCCCCTACCTGCGGACATGCCCTAGACTGAGGCATCCATGACGGTGCATAGTGATGCAGTCTCAGTTTCAGGGACAGGATTAGGCACAAGCCCCTACATGGCTGTCTCCTGCCCCTGCCCCTGGACTGCACAACATTCACCGGTGGCATCACCCCGTCCAGGCCCCATGTGCCAGTCTGACGTGATCTCCTCCTCCACCTCCTCAACCACCACGAGGTGGTTGCCTCTGCACCGTCTTCCACATGTTCCTGCCCCTGTGGGGGCTCACCTGCCCCTTCCACTGCTGAGGAGCCCTCTTGGGCATCCCCTCAGCAGCTGCAGCTGGATCCGTGGACGCGGCACCAGTCCCCTCACTCCGGGAAGATTATATAACCTGGGAGGGTGACTGGGCCTTGCGTCTCCAGCTGGTGGTGGCATCCCTGCCGCTTTGCTCCACAGTGCCATCTCCGCCCTCTTCCACAATCGCCGCTGTAGATAGGGAGACATTGAGCACAAGCTCAGGGTACTGAACAGTAGTCTGATAGCCACAAATCAAATGCACATGAGTGGCACTGTCAAACGTCACAACCATCATAACCCTCCACAACACACAGGTCAGTGCAAGCAACACACATCCACAAACAGGCATGGCACGTGCAACAGACATTTGCATCCATGTCCAAGGCACTATGGGAACAGCAGAAGGGGGGCTGAAGCTTACATGCATCATGGGACATGTACATCACATACACACACACCACTGGACAGTCATGCATCTGGCCATGTGTACCTCCTGTCACAGAGAACTCATTGGCAACTCTGCCCCATCAGTCAATCATGCATCGAGATGGACATGTGTCATGCATCCATGGCGATTCTCAGTCACATATTCACCACTCAGACACACGAACATGTACACCATGCACGTCCATGTAGGTGACATAAGCATCCATGTGTCACACCACAAACATGGCCGAGTACAAACACAGGCATGAAAAAATGTGTGCATCATCACATGCTGGTGCACATCATGCATTGAAACACAGACACCATTGATGTGGAACATGCTTGACTGGACTCACATGCAGCACAGTCATGTCCCTGCATACAGACATCCATACATGCGGCATGCCAGACATACGGCCGAGGTGCACACTCCTGCCACACGTCAACATGCAGTATGCTGGACAAGAACATATGGACACTTACCACTTGACTCCAGACGGGTCTGCAACTCGAGGACCTGGTGGTGAAGCGCTGGGCGTATGCACAGCAGGACCCTCATCTGGATGTTGTTCAACTGGTCCCGGTGCCCCACTTCTTCACCAGCCGCAACGAGGTGCCAGGCCTTGGTGTGGGTCCTGGACCTGAAGTCCTCCCAGCGTTTTCGGACGGGTTGGTAGTCATGGGATGCCACCCCCTGCAAGTTGATAGCATCCATTATGTCCGACCAGATCCCCCTCCAAATTTCCTTGTCGAGGCGTGATGTCGAGAAGAGGGCATCATAATGCCCCAGGACTTGCTCCACCAGGATGCCAACTTCATTAGCAGTGAAGCTGCCAGCCCTCTGCCTCTCTGACTGGGGGTTGCAACTAGCCCCAGATGGTGTTTGCTCCAACATGGCAACCCGTGAGGCAGGTGTGGGTGGCCAACTGTGTCCTGGGGCTGGGCTGTGGAGTGATGGCACAGCAGTCGGGAGTCTTCTGTTTCAGCAGAGGTGGTCGCAGCAACAGGACCTCTGTCAATGTCTTCTGTGCAGGCACCAAATTGCAGGGCACATTGGCAGTAGGCTGGCTGGCAGCAGCATATGGCACGTAGGAGGTTGCTCGGGGTGTCCTTTTGGGCATGAACGTGGTCTTCCGTGTGTAGTCGCGTGGCCAACTTGATGCAGAGTGATTCTGTACGTGAAAAAAGGGCCATTAGCGCGTAAGCGCGTTAGTGACATGATGCATGCAGGCGTTGTCTTCGGCACGGGTTAAAGGGCTTCGCGGGACAGCAGTTCGCTGTACGTGCTTTTTGTGGAGAGTGACTCGTGTGTGTCTTCTTCATGTGGGTTCACACGCAATATCTTCACTAGGCTTAGAGTTCATACCTCTTGTTTTGGCGGGGGGTTTGACTACGCGCACACGGGTGAGTGTTTGTCTTTCCCACGCAAGGCAGATGGTGAGTTGTGCACACTTATTTTTCCCACTGTCGATCCCCCTGTGTGTCGCGTCCCCGTTTTCGAGGTCAGAGTAGCCTGTGTGTTCCACGCGTATGCATTTGTTGTGTCCCTGGGTGCCACGGCGTACTGTGGGAGGTTTATTCCACACACGTGGGCTGCCGGGTGTTGCGTGCACATTTGTATTGTTTTTTTGGGGTGCCTGATTGTTGCGTGACCCGTCTTTATTTTTACCAGGGGTCACAGACAGCCTCACAGGAGCACAGGAGTGCGTCTACCATCACGTACCCTGCCCCCTTCACCCAAATTGCCCAGGACAATTGTTGTGTGCACCTCCCATTGGCAATAGTCCATCTGTGCCATGATTAGTAGGCCACCAAAAGTTAAGGGTGGCAAAGCTGGGCAACCTCCCAGGGCTGGGGGTGGTTGGGCACATGGCCGGGGTGGCCAGGGAGTCCAAGAAGGCCAAGGTGGACACATAGACGGACATTGCCAGGCTGTTCCACAGAGGCAGGATGTCCAGCCACATGCTGGGACAGCCATGCCACCACCCGCAGCGGCTCAGGGAGATGCTGCTTCTGCAGACATCCCCGGCAGGCATCTGACCCTACAGCCAGTGTCATCTGCTGGCACGGGAAACCAGGTAGTGGAAGCTGCAGGTGCAGCTGCAGCAACCACCACCCATGCTCGTGGTCAGCCAGCGCCGGCTGCCTTGCCACAGGAGGACTCCCAGGCAGATTTCCAGGTCAAGAAGGCCAAGCCACGTGTGTCTAAGGTTGCTGTGACCAAGGCACATGTATCTGGGGCAGTGGTGACATCTGCTGCCCTGAGCAGCCAGGTGGTGGGAGCTGCAGGGGCAGATGCAGCCAACACCACCCCAGCAGTGAGTCTGCCAGCCAGGACTCTGTTGGTCACAGCCCACGGCACTCAGGTAGTTGTGCCGCTGGGTCCTGGCAACAGCACCCAGCAGCCAATGACTCAATTCAGGCCTTCCGTCCTTATGCCATTCACTACTCCCATTGGCTAGTCCACCAGCGCTACTGCCCCTACTGACCAGAGCGGCATTAGGGTCCACACGACCGGCCAAGAGGAGGAAGTGTGTTTCTGCAAAAGAGGCTGGGGCCCCAGACATGGCTCTGGCCTCCGCACATCGAGGAAGAAATCTTTCAATAAAGAGGAACTGGATTTCCTTGTGGGCTACGTGTCGGCACACAACTGCGATATGCTGGTGGGCCCAGGTTGCCATAATTCGCCTGCCCAGCGTCAGGTCCACTGGCAGTGCATTGCGGAAAGCGTAAGTGCCATGGGGTTTGAGAGGCGCACAGCTCATGATTGCTACAAGCGATGGACTGACCTCCGACGCTGTGCAAAACCAAAGTTGGCCTCTAATTACACCTTGACTAGGGTGACTGGCAGTCAGTGGGCCACCACCAGAGGAGGATAAACTCACTACGCATGAGGAAATTGCTGCAGAGTTCATCGACAATGCACTAATCCAGAGAGTGGGAGGGATGCTGGATTATGAGACAATTTCCGGTGAGTGGTGATGCGCGTGTGTCCAGCCCATGTGTGTTTTGCTTGTGTGATGTGTTGTGATTGAATGCCAGTTCAGGCTATGTATTCATGAGTGCTATATGTGACACATGCAATGCTTGACTGATGTGTGCTTGTTGTGATGCAGTCTGCATGCAGGCCATGTGCTGCACAAGGGGGCAGTCCTCATCACCACACATGCACCCTACTTACATGCAAGTCACTCGGTAGCCTCTCCTGTCCATGTTCAAGCTCACTGACATCTTTGCATATAGTCTGTGGTGTTGTTCCACTCAACACTCGGCCTACGTCATCACATGACTGACGGCTATGTGAAGTCACCCTGCAAGCTGCTCCTCCTCACGGGCATGCTTCCTTTCCTCTCCACCACCCTACAGCTCACTGTCTCCACAGTACTGATGATTTCCATGTTAGAATGCTGCAATGGCCTGTTCCTATTTCCTTTGTACATGCACATTTCCTGCTGCAAACCTGCCAAACCTGTACTGTGGGGTACATCCTTTGTCCTTGTTGCAGGGTGTCTCACTTGGACCATGCAGATGGCACAGGCTCAGAGTGGACATGAGTGTTCATTCATGGACCATTGCATTCCTTGCAAACCCCTATGGGTCCTTGGCAGGCTACTCATTGTACTTAATCTCCAGTATTTTATCCCTCTCATGGTATTTGGTCATCCTTTTCATGCTCACTCAGGGTCACTTCCTCACCACACACATGTTTAGGATGTCCTTGTCTGTGTCATGCACAGGCCTCCCTCTGTTACAGCCACCCTGCCTCTAGGCAAGTGGTGTTGTGGCTTCTTCGTGTATGGGTGTACTTCTGATGGTTCCTCATGTGTCCTGCTTTCTGTCCCCCTCTCATCTGCTGTAGTCTCACTTGACTGAGATGATGCAATTGACACCTGCCAACATTGTCTGCAACTACACAGTACTCTGGTCAGCCATTCAGAGCCATGCACTGCCTCCTTGCCATTCCCCAGAGGGGGGTCGGGGGGCCACTGTATCCCTACAACCCAGTGCCAACACTTTACACATGATGACTGCACTTGCCCTTACACTTCCGTCATGTTATGAGATTGACATCTCTACGTTTTTGTTTATGTCAATAGTTGAGGCCGTACACATGTACTGCACTGCACCCATGCACTTCTGAGCCACGTTTCACTCTTCTACATGCCTATTCACTTGTGTGATGGCAAAGTGACCTGGCATATATATATCCATGTGCCACCCTTCACCCTATTTCAATGCATTTGTGTTGTTGCATCCTGTGACACGTGTACTTTTTTATATTAATTTTATTGTAGTGCATGGTGACATGCATTTTACATGTGTCGTGGACAGTTATATTTAACTTACTGCTGTGGCTATTTGGGAATTCTGCCATGGCTATGCTACGTGCCATCTCTTTGTTGCCATCTGTCATTTTCGGCTAAAATCTATGCATGCCAGAGGGTTGTGTGTGATGCAGGTGATATGTAATGTGCAGTACATGTGTGGCCTTCACATTTGACACGCATCCATGTTAGCTTTCAGGGTCCCCTTCCTTTTATTTGCCACTGTATGCATGCTGGAGGTATCCAGTTATAATGCCGACTGCAAAAAGTCAAATGCAAAAATGTGGAAAAAAAAAATGTTGAAAAAAAAATTTAAATGTGATTTTTTTTATTTGTATGTTTTTTTGGGGTCTAGCTAGTAAAAATAAATGGGGGGTTAAGGGGGGAACCCCCCCCCATTAAAATGTTGCTTTTTAAAAAAACACATTCAAACATTTTTTTTCTACATTTTTTTGTTGACATTTTTGCAGTCGACATTTTCACTATAAACCCATGCCGGAGTTTGTGTCATGTATGACATGGCTGCTTCATGTGTTGGCTGTCAATATTGTGATGTCTAAGTGTGTGGTATGTGCTGCTGACATGTGTGCTCATGTGTATTTTTTATTTTGTTACAGGTGATGAGGCACCGGAAGCAGAGGAGGAGGAGATGGCAGACAGAGTGGAGGGTTCAGGTAAACAACCATGCACCAGTGGTGGTCGTGGTGTGGTAGGCTGCAAACATCCATCGGTGCTCCAGGCCATCCTGTCCAGAGCTGCCTCTGGGTATGACTCTGAGGATCTCTTTGACTCTGATGTTGAATCAGATGCTCATCAATCTATTCCGTCGACAGTGAGTGATTCTGCAGTGGATGCTGTTCTGTCTGCCACACCTGCAGTGGGGGTAGACCCCTCAAGGGGCCAGTCAGTGTTGGAATGTCCACCTGTGGTGGTTATGGGTGCAGGGTCACGCTCCACACCAGTTGCTCCTGTTTCTCCTGGGGCAGCAGATTGACGGAGGAATGCAGTGCTGCAGCCACAGGCAGTGCCAGCACAGCAAGGACCACGTCTCCTTGGGCCCAACAGGTGTGGTGTCCAGCAACGCGGTGGCCGTGCGCCACCGGGGAACACTGGGTGGGAGAATGCCATGTATGCTATTGCACAGCAACAGGGGGGAGAGATTGAGATGTTGGCTCAAGGCATGGAACGTGTGGCTGATTCCATTCTTCTCCCTGATAGGCAGATGGACCTCCAGCAGCAGGCAACGCAGTCCACGTGCCGCTCACTCAGTCTGGGCAGGGCGGCCTCCAACAGGGCCCGCCGGGCTGAACTGGTGGCTTTGTGTACAGCTATTGCTGCTGAGGCACAGGCCTACAGTGAAGCCCTGAGGGAAGATAACACCTCCCTCAGAACTACTCTGGCTGCACTCATTATGAGAGAGGGGACACGGGCAGAACACAGGATGGAGCAGCTGGAACGCACCATCTCAGCTGAACTGCATGCAAGCCGGGAGGAGGTCCGTCTGTCATGTGAGGCCTTGCAGGCAGAACTCTGTGCTACACGTGAGTCCTTGCAGGAGGAATTATGTGTTTCACGTGAGGTGCTGCATGGGGACCTCCGTGCCATATTCTTGCAGAACCAGGCTTACGAGGCCTGCATGCTAGCTGCCATGGAGGGGCTTGCTGGGGCTATGCGTGGTCAGGCACCTGTACCACACGTACCTGCTGGTGTACAACCAGAGGGTGACAACGACGACAAATCTCTCATTCAGGTTGGGCCCTGCAGACCATGAGCCCATGGAGGATTTTTGCTTTTTAATCTTACAATCAACACATGTGGGTGTTGAGGTGCACCCTTTACCTCCCCCCTCCGGGACCCCCTACATCCCCCCAGGTCGACTATGGCCATTTATTTATTTATTTTGGTCTATTGTGCATTCATGTTACAATGTGGTGCTTTGTGGCATTCGATGGCATCCACTGTGTATTCCGGCTGGGCCCTTACAGGCTTGTCTCGTGTTTGTGTTTGTGGCTTGGGGTCCGGACACATATGTCACTCCTGCTTCCCCTTTCAATGGGCTTTCAAGGATGACACAGTGTGACAGTAACTTACATAGAGGCATTGGGCTTCTGTCATATCTGTAGCCAGTCTGAAGTCCAACTTGTGTATACACCCCTAGTGGGGATTCATGATGGTTTCTCCAGTGCATGGTTGGACTGCATTTTGGTGAGTAAATTGTAGACTGTGCATTATTTCATATTGCTTAATCATGTATTGCCTTGACTGTATACATTGTTGATGCACTTCATGCTGTATGCGGTCCCATGCCCCTTTTAGCTGTTGAAGCCACTCTCATGATGGAAGGGGGACGTATGGTGGCAATGTCACATTCAGGTACTTGTGCTATGGTGATTCGTCACTGTCTGACATTGTCACTGTTGGGTCCTGTGTTCATGATATGTTATGCTGGTAAATTGATAGTCCTGTGTTGGTTTTGCTTATGATGTGCCACAGGATCGGCAATATGTTTCCGTTGCAGATGTGTCCACAATGGAATAGTTCACATGGAAAATGTATGCAACACTGAAGGTTGATGCATTTCCCATGCTAACATGCATTGAATGGCCCTGCAAACACACTCCCACCCCAACATCCCCCCACGCACACACCACTTGCCTTCTGAGATATGCTGTGTCCCTGCTGCACAAGTTCACTTTGACTTTCGTGATCGTGAACTGGTGCCGCTGGCTCATTTTTTTGCTTTGTTTTTTTATCCAGCTGTAGGGGTTTCCAGCCCGCTAACACCACTCACTGTACTGTATTGTGTAGTGAGCAGGGTGTTGCGGGAGACACCCCCGTAGCACCCGCATTTTCTTTTCTTTTTTGGGATTCCCTAAACTGCATGCCACCAAAGGTTCAAGCTTTTGGTGGTCACACCTTTGGTGGCATGCATTTACGTCCTTTTAGTATAGATTGGATATTTTTGCTCACTCTTTTCTTCAGAGTCTGTGTCTGAAGGGATTGTCTGTGGCCTGTTTCCATTTGTGATGGTGCACTTTGTGACAGTTGTGTCATGTGTGTTGATTTTTTTGTGAAGTTTTCACATTGCATGCCATGGCATGGTGTGTCGGGTGGGTGTAATGGGGTTGAGGGAGGTTTAGGTGACATATCAGCATTTGGATGTGTGTTTTGTATGGGGGTGGTATCTGTAGCGTGCATGTGTGCCTTTTGGTCACACAGGATTGTGGTTGTTTAAGTGGCAAGGGATGCACACAATGCTGCTATTCAAAGGACACATTCTCAGGGTGTTAAGGTTGTGACAGTTGACTGTCCCTTTGTCATCATCGATTGTCACCTGGAATGTGCCAGGCCTGTGTGCACTCTGCAAGGGGGGGGAGTTTAGAAGAAAAAGGTAGCCACAAGCTGGGTACGGGCTGCCTCGCCACGTTCCCTTTCCCTTCCCATGCACAGTGGGCGTGCATGTGGTTGGGGATGTGGGGGCACAACCATGTCCACCAGTACGCCCCACCGGGTTGCAACGTTGTGCAGAATACATGCTGCCACAATGATCCTGCACACTACTGGGGGCGCATATAGTAGCTGCCCACCAGAGCGGTCAAGGGAGCGGAAACGTGACTTGAGCACTCTGAATGTGTGCTCCACTATGCCCCTGGTTGCAATATGGGCTGCGTTGTACCTTACCTGGGGTGGTGTGGTGGGGTTCCGTATTGGCGTCATCATGTAGGTGCTCAGAGGGTAGGCACTGTCCCTGGGGAGGTGATAATGGTTGTCATTAGTTGAGTTTGTGTATTTGTCTGTGTGTGACATGCATGCATGTGCACAGGCATTTGTACTCACTGTTGAGCCATGTGTTGCCATGCCTCCCAGCTTCCAGGTCCTGGAGTAGGGCTGACATTCTGAATATGAAACTGTCATGGGTGGACCCGGGATAGTTTGCATAGACAGAGGTGATGATTCCCTTGGCATTGCATAAAATCTGCACGTTCATGGAATGCCAGTACTTGCGGTTGCGATAGATGTGCTCAGTAGCCCTAGGTGGACGTAGGGCCACATGAGTACAATCAATGGCACCAAGCACTTTGGGGAAATGTGCCACCCTGTAAAAGTCCTGGACCACGGCCTGCCTTTCTGTGGGTGTTTTGGGCATGTATATGTGCCTGCGGACTGAGGGCCATGCAATCATGATTGCCAACACCTGGTGTAGGCAGCGTGACTGCGTGGCCTGTGAGACGCCCCCAACTATGGCAGTTGTCCGCTGAAATGACCCAGTGGCCAAAAAATGCAGGACAATGAGCAGCTTTTTCATGGGGCTCACTGCTTGGGAGCACAAGGTGGGTGATGTGAGGTCACCCTCCCACTCAGTGACCAGGTCTAGGATGATATGAGGTGGACACCTAAACCTGCCATAGACTTGGTCATCAGGCATCCCAAAAAGGCTGGTCCTGGATAAAGAAATGCGGGGCCTGGCTATCTTCCTCCTCCTACGGTTTTCCACGATCACTGCTGCGAGAAATGGGACGTTCATCGTAGCTGTATATGCTTGTTTTTTGTTTGCGCTCACTTTTATGCTGCGCAGGGGTGCTTCCGCCTGCTATCGCGTGGCGGACGTGTTTCCGGCATTGCGTGTCTTTTTGCATTCGCACGTTTGCCCTGTTCAATTCCATGAATATGTGTTGATAGCGCGCTTGTGGTAGCGTTGCAAGGATTTTGCTGGTGAACTTCCCCATTACGCCCACATTTTCGTGTGTTGTTTCCCATTCTGCATTTTCCGCCTCCTTTTCAGGTGTGTGCGCTGGATGTTGTGCGCCTTCACTGGGTGACTCACGTACAGCGTTTGGAATGTCACAGTGACGTGTGCACCACGCACGGATTCGGCGCAGGTCCTGGGTAAACCATGCACAGTGCCTTACATGAATCAGGAAAACGGGTGCTTGCGTGCGTTTCGCACACGTGCGCTGCGTTTTTCACACTTGTACCACACATATCGCCGCACAATCATTCCATGAATCACCCTGTATGTATTTTAAAAGCATCTTTCTTGTTTTTCTTTATTATTCTGGAGGTCTTTTCTTTGATGTCTGTAAAGGTTCCTTCGTGAACCATATACAAATTACAATAAAAAAAATAAAAAAAGTCCAACTGTCCAAACAGGCCAACTTTTTAACTTCCTATCGAATTAGATTGCCAGCAGTTCCTCAATCGATGTCATTGTGACCACCTGTCAAATAGTTACTATACAAATTCTTGACAAAGGTTGAATTTACCAATGCCACAAATCCCAATTTCAAGAATAGATTTTACTTGAGGTTTTGCGCCCGTCTTTGTATCATTTTATTTGGAAGATTTGATAGGTTATTTATAACATGCTAAATACCCAGAGGTTTCTAAGCACGGACCTGGGGATCAAACCTGTGGCGCTCTGTGTCATCTTGCTTCCAAGGCGAGCACGTTGTCCCTGAGCTATCTTCCCGAGACCATGTTATCTTTCCTATTCAAAGATGGCCACTTGTTTCCAGAGAGCTTCCAGAGAGGAATGGGTGGGATTAGCCATAGGGATTATCATTGCTAGGGTCAGGGAATGTGAGGGATTAAATACTCTAACAACTGTGCATTCCTCCTCAAATGTAATTTCCATTGAAAAAGCATTAGAAACCCTCATTCAAAGCCCATTTTTGAAGCCCTTGTTAAAGTTAAAGCTCTTATTATAGTGATAATAGCTTTGGCTTAATAGCCCAAACTAAAAAGGTGGGGCGGCGTTGATAAACGCATTTGAAAAAGACCTCGCAGGAAGTTAACATCCAAAAATGAACTATGCAAATATATTTCAATTTGTATTGGCAGTTATGAAAAGTGCAAAGGAGAAATACGCATTTGTCTTTAATAATCCAAGTAAACAGATTGTCCAATTATATTGCTCTAAGCATAAAAGGTGCACACTGTTTAATGTTTAGAATCGGTATCGAAAAATGCCCTGCATAAAACAATGCTAATGCGAGACATGTTCCAGATTAATTATCAGAGCTTTCAGTAGTATTGTGGCTAAGTGGCCAGTTTGAAATCCAGGTGACCTGGATTTGAAACCCAGCATGGGCATTGTAAATTCAGCATATTTTATTAATCATATGTCCATCAAAAACATGAGGGGGGTGCCTTTACTTATCAAATAGTGGACCTGTGCCAATCACCCACGTGTTCCCTTTTGCCCTGAATGCATATACATAATCCCCAGAAAATTAGAGGTACAATGGCTATAAGCAAATTGGGAAAGAGCATTTTTCTTTGTAAGCCTGCCTCCACCTATTCCAACAATGATAGCAGTTATCTGTTGGTTATCACCTGCAACCACCCAGTGTGTCCTGTCCCTTCATCCCTCATGTTCGCCCTGCTTCCCTCTTCTCCTTTTGTCGCCGTCTCGCCTCAGTTCATGGCTGCACTCGCAGAAAAAATGCCGAAAGTCGAGAACTCTTTTGAAATGACAAGTCCAGAAAATGTGCTACTTTGAGATCACAATGGTGATTTCACCCCAACCGGGAAATGAAGCAGCAAAGAACGAAGTGAGGTAAATTGGCATTGTATGTACACAAATAGTAGGATCTCAATGTACTTTTGGACAAGAAAGATAACGTGGAGGAACACATGTCGAAGAAAACACACTTTACCAAAGCCTCTGTAGCCCTTTTGCAGCAATCGGTAATGGCTCTTGATAGGAGGCTTCAATGTTTGGGTTATCCATTGTTCCTCCTGAGGTCAATGTGATTCTTAGGAATTGAATCAAGAGGACATGGAAGGAGCACTACTCGAGTTTGGCGTGAAGATTGTATTTTTTGTTTAATTCAATTTAGTCAAGACTACACGTACATGGTGGACATGTACTTCAAGTGCCCTGGAGTAGATTCAAATGTCTTCCTGGCTAACCACGGCACAGTGATCTTGTTTGTTCCAGTAGGACATCATTCATAACAAATGTGAATGCTGCAGGGGCATTGCAAAGACCCAAAGGGCAGCCATCATATGGTGTGCGAAGATGGCAAATGTTGTTATAAATCTGTCTTCAATTTGTCCACTTCTTTCATTTTTACGACACAATACGCCCCCCTCTCATCCAACTGTGAATATGGAAGTTCTTAAATTAGTCTTATAGTACTAGGGTGAGAGGTAGTGGATACCAATAGTCTATGATTAACTTGTTTAGGGCTCTTCAATTGATGCAGATCCAAAGGTTCCCATTTTGTTACATATGAAGAAGACAGGAGATGATGCTGGGGTCTCTGGTGGCCCCATGCATTTATTCTCCAACTACTCATCCAAATAATGTTGCAGATTTATTTTTTCTTGTGTGATTAAAACATCGATCCGACTACATAGTATGGTGATAATAATAATAATATTAATAATGATAATAATAATAATAATAATAATAATAATAATAATAATAATAATAATAATAATAATAAAATACATTATTTTATTAGTGAATTGGTTTAACAAAGTAAACCTTACACAGTTATACAAAGATAAAATAAATTCCAAAAAGAACAATTACAAATAATTGTACACATTTACAATACAATAACCATCCCAGGTTAATCAAATTAATTTGATATAGGAACCTAGTCACCGCTAAAGATAGTTAGACTTCATGTCCACTCGACATATGTTGCCAAAATTCATAGATATGGAGCCATCCTTCATCATGTACACATTTTTCAAACAAAGTAGTTCTCAGATTTTTTAGGATTAGACATTGGGTCTCATTACAAATTTGCTGGTAAACTTTAAAAATGCTGGTAAATCTGTATACCAGCACTTTTAATGTACTAGCAAGTTAAAAGTAGGCAGAAACAGCATTGCCTGTAATACCATGCCAGAGATGCGAGTCGCCCGAATCACAGTTGCCAGTAATACTGCTAAATAAATTCCAGAAGGCTTAGACGCCTGCACCGGAATTACCTGCACAGCGCTATCACCAGTCAATTACGAGTCCGTATTTGCCAGTTTTACCGGCACAAACATGCCAGTTGAATTGAATTGATATTTTATTTCTATCGCACTCATACACAAATGTTTCAAAGGGCGACAAGGTAAGGGAGGGGAACGGGGAGAACAAAACAACGATCTTACTAGGTCCAGTGACAATGAGAATGCGCAAGTGCATGTGAGAGGGGGAGGGAGAAAGTACAAGGAAGGGGGGAGAAGTGGAAAGTGCGGAGCAAAAGGAAAACAGAATAAATAAAAATAAATAAATAAATAAATAAATACAACAAAAGTGGTAGTGCAGCCAGCAGGTGGCAAGTGCTGAGTTTAAGGGAGCAGACAGGGGAGTTCAGATAAGTGCAGGAAGAAAAAAGGGGGAGACTGCATGGGTACAGATAAAGACCCCAGTGCAAGGGTTGGCCCGGAGGCAGTGCAGGAGGGTGGCAGGGTGAGCATGAACCTGGGTCCACAGGACAGAGTTGACAAGGTGCATGGTGCCAAGAGAGAACAGATCATCAGGGGAGAGGGGGCCAAAGGCAGAAGCAAAGAGGAAGGTCTTGAGGTGCTTCCAGAACCAGAGATGGTTCTCCTCAAGTTTTAGAGTGGCAGGGAGGCTGTTCCAGAGGGAGGCCCCAGCCACAGACAGAGACCTACCCCCAGCTCGTTTCTTTGAAAAACGACTGACCCTGAGGGAGTTAGAGGTAGAGGAGCAAAGAGCTTGACAGGGGAGGTATTTGTGGAGGGATAGCTGAAGTTATTTTGGGCCCAGACCCAGAAAGACTTGTGTACAATGCAGAGGGTTTTGAATGTAATCCTTGCATCCACGGGGAGCCAATGGAGAGATTTCAGAGCTGGAGAGATATGATCCCAGGGCTGGAGGCCAAGGACAAGTCTTGCAGTCCTGTTCTGGATTAGTTGCAGAGGGCGGAGAGGAGAGGCAAGTAGATTTAGAAAGAGGCTGTTACAATAGTCCAAACTAGAGAGAACCCGAGCTTGCGAGATAGTGAGCTTCTGGGGAAGGAGAGGAAAGGCAGAGTACCTCTGAGGAGGTACAGTAGGAAGTTTGACTTTTGGAGCCATCGGAGATATGGGCAGAGAAGGAAAGTGTGGAATCAAAGATGACCCTGAGGTTCTTAGCTTCGCAGATGGGGGTAGGAGAAGGGCCAAGGGAGGCTGGCCAGAGAGTGAGGGGAAAGGATGGAGAAGGTGTGCCAATGAGGAGGATCTCAGTCTTGCTGGCATTCAGCCAAAGATCATTGGCGGAACACCAATCTTGAATGGCACTAAGGCAATAAGAGATGAGAGAGGGAGAGGAGGTGGCTGAGGGCAGCCTGAAAATTAGTTGAGTGTCATCAGCGTAGCACTGGAAATCTGAGCAGAAAATGGCAATGCAGTGGGCGAGAGTTGCCAGGTATTGGTTGAAAAGCCAGGTCTAGAGGACAGACCCCTGGGAAACACCACATGTACAGATGGAGATAAATGATAGGAAGGACCATAGTATGACCAGGGAAGATCGATCAGAGAGGAAAGAGGTCAGCCAGGCCAGAGCCTGTTTGGTGATACACAGGTTATCATGGAGATAGTTGAGCAGGATGAACGGTTGACCGTGTCAAAGGCAGAAGAGAGATCGAGTAGGATGAGGACAGACGAAATTTCAGAGTCAAGGTTGGAGAGCAGATCTTCATGGATGTTCAGGAGAGCAGTTTCCTTGCTTTTGACAGCTCTGAAGCCAGACTGGTGGTCATGGAGACAGAAAACAAAATCGGAATGAAGGTTAAGCTGGGATTACCAACACCACAGAGCAGCCGATAAATGGATACAGGTGAGGGTACACAGGCCACAGGTTCACCCAATCCACCCAGCTACACCCAATGTACAAAGGGAGAGCAGACATGGGCCACACCTTCCCCAAACACACTTAAAATCACAACCATGCTGTCACATATTTCTGTGATAAAGGAACTGGAGCTGCTTCATGCAGACGTACTGCTGTTGGGGTTTCAGTACCTGCAGTGGCGACAGGATGCAAGGACAGGAGTAGGAGGAGGGGGAGGATGCAGCGGATGGCCATGCAGGTGGAGAAGAGGAGGAGGAGGAAGAGTGCAGTGATCCTGAGCACAAGGTCCACACCTGGACCTACACAGATGCCCAAATTATCACCTACTACTGCCTTGACCGGGCCACCATCAGGAAGCTCCTAACCACATACAGGAGGACATAGAGAGCAGGATCTCATAGCTCAGGGGCAAGGATAGCCCAGGGGCAATGTGTTTGGCTTGGAGGCAAGACAATTCAGCGCAACACAGGTTTGAATCCCGATCCTGTGCTTAGAAACCACTCATTAGTATTACGTGTGTCATAAAAGAACACATATGATTATAATCAGGACAGCCATAACACTGCTGGTAAAGCTGGTGTCAATCCTGTACTTTCTGGCCTCTGGCACATTCCAGCACTCTGTGAGTCAGCTGCACGACATATCACAGTCTGCTCCAAAGTGCTGGTGCAGGTGCTGGAGGCACTCCTGTGCCATCTGGCCCAACTCATTGCCCTCCCCACCACCCTGGAACAGATCAACGCCACCAAGGTCCGTTTCCAAACCATTGTGGGAATGCCTAATGTGTTGGCTGCACTGGATTGTACACATGCAGAGCTGGTCACCCTATGCCTCCGGGGAAGTCTTCAGGAACCAAAAGCAGTTCCCTTCCGTGACTCTGACTTGACCATTATGCACTGCTGTGCACCGTTACCAGGGTCAACATACGACTCTATGGTCCTGCGGAAGAGCACCCTGCCTGTATGCATGGTGTGTCACAGAGGAGAAAGGACATGGATGTTGGGTGAGTACATTTACAGCCCCCTTTTTTAAAAATGTTATCTATATAGCACACCGGGCCCATAGGCATCTGGGCACATATCTTAGGTTACACACAAAAATCATACATACACAGTTAATAGACAGAGTAATTAACATCAAATATTTACAAGCAAATCTACAATACATTTATTATATTTACAAGCAGGGGAAGGCAATTGCAGTGAATGTGTAAATCATAGATTTAGTGACGATGCCGTGATAAATTGTGTGAATCTTGGTCCATGAGCCATGCTTTCGCTTTGCACTTGAAGGCAAAGAAGAAAGGTTCTTGTCTGAGTGAGGTAGGCATAGAGTTCCAGCGTTTCGAGGCAAGTACCGGGAAGCTAGCCCCTCCAGATCTCTGTAATTTAAATCTCGGTATAGATAGGCAGTGAGTTTGGGCTGTTCTTTGCGGCCGGCTTGAGGTTTTCCTGGAGAACCGGGTGGCTAGGTAGGGAGGTGTCTTGTCGGTTAGACATTTATGAATGAGAGCCAGGGATTTGAGGGCGATCTCCTACCTTGCAGCCTTAGTGAGAGGCAATGGGGGGGTGTTAACCATGCCATGATTGCCAGTACAGAAGACACCCTGCATATGCAAAACCCACCAGCACACCCCTCAAATTGACAGGCCACAACACACAGGGGTGGAACATGACTGAAGATGCAGCAGCAGTCACTGACCATGCCATTGCAGTTCCAACTAGACATTAACACAGAATGCACTACAGGTACCAGAATACAACTCTCCCCCATGCAATGGCAATGAGTAGGTAGACATGGCCACCTAGGCACATCAAACGTATGTCCGGGGCACCCCAAAAAATCCAAAAGTCCATGGGCACGCCTGCAGAGGACATGTAGCAACATAGGGAAAGGCAGAGGAACACACACATGCAGAGACACAGTCCAGTGACGCAGAAGTAGCCGTGCACATGCAAAGGCATGTACATGACTGGAACTGGTAGCCCTGCCCCACACACAGTTGGCGTGAACTCTGGGGTGGGGCAAAGACCAGGTGCAGTGCCCAGAAACTACATTGTTGCACATGGCGGGGACATGGGATGAGGTATTCCTTGACTCCTCCTTGCAAGGAATTGTACCCTGCCTAACAACTACTGAGGGACACTGCATGCACGCTGTACACCAGAAGTTACACAATCCACCATGATCAGCATATCAACAGACCATCTGCACATGTGACCCTGACTGCCATCAGGAACCAATCATGTCAGCATTTCACAGGCCCACACCATCCCACAATGGCATGTCTCCCTCTCAGTTAGATTCCTTAAACAAAATGTTTGTTGGCCATGAGCAGCGTGCAAGTATCACCGTGTCAGACTGGATACCCTCACTGAGCAGTGCAATATGCATGTAAGGACCCAAAGTTGAAACAGAGTAGCACAATGTGAAATGGGAGATGCATATACAGACTATCCACTTACATGCTGATGCCACAGGCAGTCCCACTGCACATCAAATGACATGACACCTGTGTCTTTCCCCCTTGTATGTGATTCTGGATACCCACTGCTTCCGTGGCTCATTATCCGTCTGACGAATTTCCAAATACCACAGGAACATGCGTACAACCAGGCCCACATCAGGACCATGGTAACAGTTGAACGGCCTTTGGCCTCCTTAAGGTCGAATCCGAAAGCCTTCACTGGTCTGGGAGTGCACTCGTATATAGGCCAGGCAAGGTGGGGAACATTTTACTGGACTGTACAATGTTGCACAACATTTACATCCGGCCAACATTCCCCTGACCACAGATCTGGTCTCTCTTCCCCCAGAAGATGACGATAATGCTGTGCCAGTTGGTTCCATGTACCTGCGCACTGTGCATAGTGAGGCCAGGAATGGATGCATGACCCGGCAAGAACTCATAGAGAATGTTTTCAGAGCACCCCTTTCACTCTGCACTTCCCTTGTGCATTAGGGCATATAATGCACAAAAACAGTAAGAACTTGTTGCAAAAAAGGAATGTCCACACATTGCTGCTAGTACAAATTATGCATTGAAAACAAATGTGCATGTTCCCACACCGTGTACCCACCTCCCCACACACACCTCCTCCTCCCCACACACTCACCCACCCCTGCCTCACCACTCCACCGCCTCGCCAAACACCCCATGGGAACCAAGTGAATCTAAATGTCTGGTCAAGTGTCACTTGTACCACCTCTTCTGCACGGGGCTCTTGGTTGACCCAGGTGTGGACGATAGCTGCTGGGAGTGGTGCCTTAGGCTGCCCTACTGTGAGCTCCCCTGGGTAATGATGGATGTGGGTGGGTCATACCCCTGTCCCTGCAAATGCTCAAGTATCAGTTCATTCGAGTGCGTGAAGGACTCCGAAATGGCTGACATAAACTCATTGCAATCGTGGGCCTTTTGGGCCAGGATGAGAAGGGCAGTATTGATATTGATATTTAATTTCTATCACGCTTGTACATAAGTGTTTCAGAGCGCAACAAGGCAATGGAGGGGAACAGGGGAGAACAAAACAATGATCTTACTAGGCCCAGTGACATTGAGAATGTGCAAGTGCATGGGAGAGGGGGCGGGAAAAGTGCATGGAAGGGGGAGAAACTGGAGAGTGTGGAGCAAAGGAGAAACAGAACATAATAATAAATAAATAAATAATAAAGAAAACAAAAAGTGGTAGTGCAGCCAGCAATTGGCAAGTGATGGGTTTAAGGCAGCAGGCAGGGAGGTATTTGCGGATGGATAGCTGAAGATATTTTGGACCTAGGCCCCAGAAAGCCATGTGGACAATGCAGAGGGTTTTGAATGTAATACTTGCATCCACTGGGAACCAATGGAGAGATTTCAGAGCTGGAGAGATATGATCCCAGGGCTTGAGGCCAAGGACAAGTCTTGCAGTCCTGTTCTGGATTAGTTGCAGAGGGCGGAGAGTAGAGGCGGGTAGATTTAGAAAGAGGCTGTTACAATAGTCCAACATAGAGAGAACCAGAGCTTGGTAGACCATGAGCTTTCGGGGGAAGGAGAGGAACTGTCACTTACTGTCATACGCCTGCAGCTGCTGGCCTGGATGCTTTCACGAAGCAGCCTCAGGTCATCAAGCTTCTGCCAGGCAATTGCAGACATTTCCCCATGGCGGTCTTCCATTGCATGTAGTTGTGCATTTATGGCCAGATATTGGGCATGGGTACTGGAGGGGAGCTGAGGGGGGTTTGTGGCACTGCAGCAGGGTAATGGGTATGTGGTACTATTGTAATCCTCTTTGTCCTCATCGGACATTGCCCTGCACATTGGCCTGGCAGCTGCTGACACTCTGGTGGTGTGTTGGTCATGGAAGGGACACAAGGGAGGTGTGATGAATACACAACTGCTGTGCCACTTGCTGCAGTTATTGGTGATGCTGGCGACTGTGCTTTGCTAGGCTGTGATGTTGATGGGCGGAAGGGTGTTGGTGATGTCAGTGAGGTTGGTGGGAGAGTAGTAGTTGGCAGTGGTGGAGCTGTAGTAGCTGGCAGTAGTTGGGCTGTAGCAGCTGGTGATGGTGGGGCTGTAGCAACTGGCAGTGGTGGGGCTGTTGCTGGCAGTGGTGCGGCTTTTGCAGCCAGTGGTGGTAGAGCTGTTGCAGCTGATGGTGGTGGGGCTGATGCAACTGGCAGTGGTGGAGCTGCTGGTGGCTATGCATCAGCCCTGCCCTGCTCATGGATCTTGTGCCTGTGGCTGGCGTGTTTGCTGCATCTCACCAACTTGATGGTCCTGCTGCATAACTGTCAGAAGACTGCGTACCTGTTTGGGAGACATGAGCATGGTGTCAGTGGTCTGGGAGTCATGTCTGCAGCCATGCATCTCACTCATGCAACATTGTGTGCATCCTGCTCATGCCATGTGGCTTCTACAATGTGTTGGCTATGATGTGGCATGTACATGTGGGTGTTAGGTGTGCACATTAACTGCTGGTCTGGCAAGGTGGATTGTGGTTGTGTGTGCAGAGGGCCTATGATCTGTGTCCTGTCCTCCATAAAAACATGTGTGCTCATCATGTGTTCATGTGTGGGGCTTTACATATTGGCTTTAGTGCTTGTGTATGGCAGCTTCTACTCGCATGCCCATACATGTGTCTTTAATCAGGGCATTTGCTGTGTCAAAAGAAATGTGTTGGCCATTCCGCCTGGGAATGCAAGTGAATGGACTCAGTGTTAGCATTCACATGGGGGGTTTTGTACTTACCCCCATCATCTTGGGTCCCACCTCCTGCCTCAGCCTTCCCAACACCCTGGATGCCCTCCATGTGCAAGATGGAGCTGCACATTTTCTCCCAGGGAATGAGGGCTCCATGCCTCCTACTGTGGCTGAAGGCTCCCTAATGTTGGTGGCGATCATCTTGTGTCCTCTCAGCCGCAGGTCGTCCCATTGCTGTGGCAGTTTCTCAGTGTGCCGGGGATAGTACCTAGTGCTGTATTGCTGGATGCAACCTCCCACCAAATGGCTGACTTCTGCTGGGTGCTGGTCTTGCAGTGTTCAGCCTCAAATAGCTCATCAGTGTTCTAATCTACATTGTAAACTAATGCAGTGAGTTCTGCCTCAGAAAACGTACTCTCCCTTCAGGTGCATGTCCTTTCTGGCTTTCAGACATGGTGTCTTGGTCCTCTGCCATTTGATTGCAACTGGAAGTGGGTCAGTGAGAGTGTATTGAGTTTTTCAAGATGGCCACTGCTGAGCTTCCCGTTCTGGCAGTGATGTTAATTCTGGCACTGGTAACTCCAGCAGTTTGGGTGCCGGTTTCTGTGTTACCAGCACATTTCTGTCAGTAACACTGGTGATTTACTGTGTTCATGGTAATACTGTGAAGTCTGTATTACCGTTTCTAGAACAGAGGTGTACACACGTCTGTGTCCTTGTGATGTGCTGGTATTTCAGGCAGTACCCTTGCCAGAAACACTAATTCCGGCATTACCAGTCTTTTACTGGTAAACTTGTAACGAGGCCCATATTATTAATACATGATATAAAGATTCAGTAGTATCCAGCTGACTACAATGCCTGCGGGCTATCAGCGTGTTTTAACCATTCACATAAACATAATGGGAACAGCAGGAATTAGAACATTTTAGTACGCAAATGAACGATTTCACCCATTGGGATCTCCAGTAAGCATTTGTAAATTTGCACAGCTATCGAGGCAGATATCCCAGGCTTTCGTTACCCAATGCATAGTGTCAAAATAATGTATACCTCTTACTAATGTATCAGCACAATATTTTATGAAGAGTTTTCTATTCACCCATTCAGGGTTTGTCGCCAGGATATCAGCAGAGGTGAAAATGGAGACTAACAGAGCTTTGCTTTTGTTCATAAAGTTTAAAATTGCCCCATTATTTTTTGAAAGTCGATGAACAGGGATGGGTGACCAAACTTTGTAGAAAAGTAGAACTTTCAAATTGAACAAACCTACCAGTGAAATGAAACCAAGTCCATATGGCACAATGGCTATTGGCACACATCTAGACAGAGATATGGGGCCTCATTATGACCTAGGCGGTAAGTTACCGCCTGGGTCGTACCTTTACCACCATGGCGTAAACTATGTTTACGCCATGGTGGTTGGCGGACTTACTGCCCCATTCCGAGGTTGGCGGGGCGGTAAATCCCCATTAACCCATTTACCCTTCCCCATTCCCATTTTTGCCCCATAGGGCATAATGGGAGTGGGGAAGGCGTTAATTACGCCACCGTAAATTACGGTGGCGTAATTAACAACAAGGTCCCTTAGCGCCATGGATTTTAACACCTGCTAAAAGCAGGTGTTAAATCCTCCATGGCGCTAAGGGACCTCGGAATCAGGCGGTAAGGGTCGGCGCTGTTTACGCCGCCGTAAACCCCTTACAGCCTGGGTCCTATGGTATTTTCTTTCAAATAAAGCCTTCTATGTTTCCAAAATCTATGTCATAACTAAATGAGATACTTCTAACCCATATAGTAAAGGTGGAATTACTTTTGATTTATAAAAGTTAATGAGTGGTATTATTGAGAATCTCCCATATAACGTATTCATACGTGCCTTTTGTGAGACAAATAAAGTTGTCTACTCTTTGAGATTTGCCAGGATGGACTTTTTGTGAGTTTTACCTCATATATTGAGGACCAAATAGTTTGAATAACTCACTGATTATGTCATATAATTCAGATTGTCCATGTATGCGTTACAGAAAGTCATAATTCTATTAAGGACACGGAGGCAAAGGATTATGCTTTCTCACAACTTTACTGTCGGAGCAGCATCATCAAAACACAATAACTAACAAAGCAAAGAACCTACAAGTCCCATCAGTTTATATTATTTTTTAATTCAATTGTTATTGGACTTCAAACATGTGACTTTAACTACCAATCACCATAGTCCATCCCTATAAATCCAGTACACCATTTTGATTCCTCCTCTTTCATTGTCTGGTCTCTTGTAAACTGTAGCATCCCAACCTGTCGACGCTTTAAAGCGGTCCCTTAGCATGACATCATGATCCTGTTGATTTGTTATCCGCCATAGAACCTGAAACACAAATCATATTTCAGACTGTGCCAAGGGTGGGTAATCGACATGAGTAAAAACCATACCATATTCATTTTGACAACATGTCATATTAACATTATTATCATCACCGAAGATATCTCATTAACTTTATGACATTGATTACTGGGTGGGATAATTCTTCGCCTCAGTGTCTTTAATAGAAATATGAATTTCTGTAACGTATGTATGAAAAATCTGAATTCTATGTCAAGACACGGAGGGTCGTATTATGCTTGTTCAGAGCTTACTTACCACAAACGTTGCCACTTGTTCCACTGGCTTGAAACAAAATCATTAAACGTTGGTTCTTTTCACTAGTCTGATGCCTTCATGATGCCTTCTACTCTGGCCCCTGCCTGAAATGCCTTAGAGGCCATTGCTCATCCCACTGAGTTTGCTCCATAGACATCTGTACTACTCCCACTTGGGCCATAACACACCTAATCAATCTAGCTAGCGTGCCTGACGCTACTGCCCCATTTCCTTATAGCTATAAATAACTGATTCACCCCTGGGGGTCTCATTTCCCTAGTCTTGGTCTCATAGGTTGAAATGCATCTCACTGCTCATAGTTTAGGTTGATCTGGGAATGCTTGATAAGATACTGATCTCAACCAAGTGTTTGTCCTTTTCACAATATCAAACATCAATCCCTGAACGGATAGGTTTTCCTAATGATCTCTAGTGCTCTGACGTCTGATACTCTCTTGCATGACAATAAGCATAAATGCATAGCCAATTTGGCTGATAATGCCTTTTCAATTCATCATTTTCTGCTCATGATATGAACATACTCAGGACTTTATCCACGTCCAATACCTGATCATATTTTTGTCAGGGGGGTCTAATTATTCTAATCCCTTTCAAAAGTCTGAAAATTAGAGATTGTTCTGCCACTGATATCCCTTATATTCTCGGATTTCCCTCAGAAATAGCTGAGCGGGCCTTGTTGATCGGCCTGTATGCTTTGCCCTGTGCTGCTAACTGCACTAGAAAATTGGCTACATGAACTACATATGAGATGTACGTTACTTTTCACACACCAATTGTACCAGCCTGACCAGGCTATTCTGTTTGCCTTCCTTGTACCAGGTGCCCAGACTTCTTCTATAATCTGTTCAGCCTCGTCCGATAATCCTGGCTTAGCCCAGGATCCCCTGATATTGCCCACGCAATGTAGTTGCAGTTGAATTTCCTCACCAGAGGATGACCCCACCCCCGTGGGTCCCTCACTATTAGGTCTAACCTTGGTAGTGCTATTGGGTTGTCGCATGCCATCTCTAGCAGGTCTGGGAAACATGCTTGACCCCATCAATCTGGTGAAATCAGTACCATGGATACGTGCTGTCTTCTCACCTGTGGCACAGTCCTCGCTATCATCGCAAATGGAGGAAAAGCATATTCCTTGACCGAGCCCCACTGTTGCAGGAATGCGTCTATCACTTCCGTCTCCGGGTCTGTCTTGCACGGACCCCATCTCTCCATCAGTGTTTGGAAGGCTCTTTCGTCCAGCTTCCAATCACTGGAGTCCCTGAGGATTCGGGAGTTCCAGTCTGTTTCCTCATTCTGATGGCCTGGTAAATATTCTGCTGTCCCTGATAACCCTCTCTGCAGGCAAAGGTGACAAAATTCTTTCTCTAACACCGCCAATGTTCTTGACTTTGTGCCTCCTAGTCTGTTTATATATTAGACTGCTGATGTGTTGTCCATCTTGAGGAGCACACAGCAATGTGCTCTCTCTTGTGGCCAACATTTCACCACAAAGGATCCTGCTAAGAGTCCAAATATTACGCTTCCTTTCCAGGCATCCATGTCATGTAATCATCATTCCAGTTCCTCCTTTCCTTCTAAAGAGAGGAATATCCTTTGCTCATAGAATGCACCCCTCCTGAGGTGTTGGATTTTTCATCTCTGAAGGGACCTGTAGCGTAGTGGACCCAGGAATATTGCCTGAATTGATGATGCCAGGCACCCGACTAGCCTCGCTAGCTCTCTCAGCGATATCGTCTCTGATGCTAATCTGCTCCTTATTTCTTTCTTGATATAATTTCCTTTGTTCAGAAGGAGATTTAATGTTCCCCGTACTGTGTCTAACCTGAAGCCCAGAAATTCCATTTTCTGTTCTGCTTATAGGCTTGATTTCTCCCAGTTTATTATGAACCCTAGTTGCTAAAGGAGGTCTAAATTGTGTTCCACCTGTTACTTGTTCAGCATTTTCTTCCGGGCACTTTATACAAATGTCATCCAGAAAAACAATCAGTCTGACTCCTCTTTCCCTGAGGAATGTCACTACTGGTTTCATCACCTTTGTGAAACACCATGGGGCGGATGCTAGTCCGAAAGGTGGGCAAGTGAACTCCCAAATTTGACCTTGCTATCGGAATCTCAGACATTATTGTTGTTCTACTGCCATAGGTATGGTCAGTTAAGCATCTTTGAGATCTGTTCTTGCTAGCCAATCCCCTTGTTGTAATATGTCTCTCCGGAGGTGTATGGCCTCCTTCTTGAAATGTCTGTATATCATAAAGGCGTTTAGTTCTCTTAGATTTTGTTATCGGTCTTGTGACACCTCTCACTAGGAACATGTTGCTTATAAAGCTGTCTCTCATATCTGTTGCCTGTCTTATAGTGTCTCTCCATGCTATTTCTCCTATTTCTGCATCTAGTAACTCTCTGTCTGTTGTGTTGAGCACTAGTGTCATTGGCCATTTCTCTTGCCATGGCAAACTTTGCCAATCTATGTGAAAACCCTGTATGGTGTCTAGCACTCAAGCATCTGTAGAAATCATTTGCCATTTTTCTACAAACGTTGCTACTCTCCCCCCTACTGTAGAAGTTTGATTCTGTGTTATCTGTGCTTGTGCACTCATTCTCACCTGTGTTAGGTTGATGTTGGTTTTCTGCGCGTCTCCAACCTCGCCCTCTTCCTATTCCTCTCAAAGGAAAGAACGGGTTAGGTTTCCTTTGCTCTTGCTTCCAATGGTATCTGTCGACTTGGAACCTGTTGTTTTTGTGAAGCGGCAGGCGGAGCGACCCCTGCCACTTCCAGCCCTGTCTGCTGAATACTCTCTTTAAGGAAGCCTGGGCTTTATCGACCGCTGCATATGAATTTGAAAATGTTATTAATTATTTTATAAATGCATCCCTGAAGAGTCTCCCTTTGGCAGATGCTGCCGCATCTGATGTGGCCAGCTTGCTGAGCTTGGGATCGATCTTAACCAGGATTGATCTCCTTCTTTCCTCCATGATAACACTGTTGGCATTGCCCAGTAAACATATTTCTCTTTGAGCCCAACCAGACAGTATAGCTGGGTCTATCACCTCATTCTTTTCTATTGCTTCATCTGCCATCTCCATGATTTTTGTAAGGGGCCCAAGCATGTCTAGCATTTTGTCCTGGCATGAGCGCCAGGACCTGTATAGACCTTCTTTAATACCTTTAACGTACCTCCCCAGGAATGTGACCATGCGGTCATTAGTATCTGGGGTCTTCGCAATGCCTTCCGGCAGGTGTGGCCTTGGGCACTCTGCCCTCAGTTTATTTCTGGCTTCTTATGCCAGTGGGGTTCTCAGCCTTTTCTTTATGTATGCCGCTATCTTAGTCAGCGCTTCCCATTTTGAGAAAAGTCGATGTATCAAGGCATCTGGGTCAGACTCATCCCCGGCTTCTTCTTCCTTGTCTTCCATTTTCTTTTTCTTGGAAGCATATTAGTTTCCTCTTCTTGTGAGGATTTAATCTTGACTTCTTCTGATGAGTGACTCCTCCAATCATCCTCATCATATCCCTCTGAACTGTCAGAGGTTGTATCTCGCCATTTGCGCTCTTTATCTTCTCGGCCTGCTGCCTTTCTCTTGCCCTTTCCTTTCAGTGGCAAGCCCGGACAGGGGAGGGGTCTTGGCCTTTTTGGCCTTGCAGGCTTTCTTCCTCCCCCTTTCTCTATTCCTTGAGCACCTGTCCCTCTAAGTTCTTATATCCCTTTGGAGAACTTTATCCAGTCTTCCGTGATTGCCAGCTGCTGTGAGCTGTGCCCCATACTGTGACCCAGGGCTTGGTGTAATATTTCACCCTATCAATTATTTAGCGCTCTGGTGGCTATGCATACATTGTTAACGTGTTTCAGGCTGACTTACCTTCTTTGGCCACTAGGTGGCACTGTTCTCTTAACCTGTGTTAACTAACGCTGCTTTGTCGCTCACACGCTTCCTATTGTTTTTCCAGGGAGCTTCATATGTTCGTGTGCTCGCTATGCAACAACTGATCTCCTCAGAGCGATCCACTCATTGAAGACCGGGTAATAATAATAAGTACAGGGCGCTTAGCTCCGATTCACGTCTGGTATTCTACAATGTTACAGAAGTTAAACTGTAGAGCACCAGAACCTTATTAAATCACTGTTATGCTCCTCGCACTTCCACGACTATAGTGCCCCCTCTGATCATGAATACTGCAGTCACCGGAACTAAAGGTCCCGTCGCAAACCACACTAATTAATCACTACAGTAACATTGAATTCTGTGGATATGTTCCACCACAAATGTTACACACTGTGCGCTATCGCTCGCTCTATAAACCTGATCTGTCATACATTCACATTATATCCATAATCACATTAACCATAGAAAGTAACATTAGGTACTTAACTGGCTGCCCGAGCAGCAAAGAAAGAGGAGGAATCAAAATGGTGGACTGGATTTATAGGGATGGACTATGGTGATTTGTAGTTAAAGTCGCATGTTTGAAGTCTAATAACAGATGAACTACAAAAGAGTATAAACTGATGGGACTTGTAGTCTTTTCGCTTTATAAGTTATTGTTATTTTGTTTTGATGATGCTGCTCGAACAGTAAAGTTGTGAGAAAGCATAAAATGAACCTCTGTGTCTTGACATAGAATTGCTGATTTTCCAAGTAAAATTACACAGTTTCTACTTTGTCTTAGAAATCCTCATTGTTTTATTTTTATTGTCGTTTAGCACCAAATAAGTTTCAATGGTGCATTTCTGCACATTGTTAGTCATATTTAAAGGTCATGTTGCGTATGGTCTAACAAGAAGACATCAACTGCGTAATCTAGCCAACATATCTTTATGGTGTCTACACGTGGTGCAAAAAATGAAGCCCTGACCAGAGAATCCCCCACATCTGATAAGTAGAGGTGAAACAGGCAGGGTGTCAAATCGCATATCTGCCACAGACCTCTGGAAGTAGGGAACTCCCTCGATAGATCCCCCTGCTGATGAAGTCTTTTCTGGATCTGCGTATCCGTATATAGATGGACAAGGATTGCCAACAGACCATTCGGGGTATTCAATTTCCATAGTTTTTCCCTCAGCACATAGCTATTCACAACATTGAAAGCTAATGAGAAATCAATGCAAGAAGCAAAGATCGCAGGGTCATCCTTCCGACATGCTCCTGGCGATAATGCATTTAGAGTAGAGCCATTTTGTGTAGTGCCTGTGCCCTTTCTTAAACCAATCTGGAACTTTCCATACGCACTGATCAAGAGGCCCATTCTTCTAATTCAAACAATACTAATAAGGGAAATATTTTGCTCTCATTCAAAAGGGTTATGGGATGATAGTACATTAGATTTTAGATGCTTCCCTTTTTATAGATGGGTATGACAATAGAACGTTTCCAAGTATTCAGAGGTTTGCCCATATCGATAATATTTGAAAACAAAACAATTGAATGGGTTCCCATACATCTGGGACCTTTTTAGGGAAGTAGAAACTTGGGTCTGGGGCTCTTGAAATGGATATTCTCCTGATATAATAAGCAACATCCTCAAAGGTAAAATTCCGGCACCATTTTTAAGTTATTAAATCTACTCTCATATTTAATTCTCTTTGTGTGTACATTTGTAGTAGTAAGTGTCCCAGGAATCCTCTAAGATTGAAATACATTGCAGTTCCTCTTGTTGTATGGCTTATTTTATCATAAGGCTCCAGAGGTTATGCAACTGTTCTAGCATAATAACTTTTAACATAGCTACACTGTCTTTCGGTGGAAGAACGGGGTGATAGCATTTGAGCCAGTTTTCATAGTGCTGACACAATACGCTGACTCTTTGGCCTTATCACAAGAGGATATCATGCAATCCAAAAACAACGTTTTCTTTTCTTTCTTTGTACAAATTCATCATAACAATGAACCTTAGGTCCAGTGGTTCTTGTTGTAAATGGAATCTGATTTGTATGATTTTGGTCAAAGTAGGGAAATTACCTGAAATTAATCCCCCTATGTTTTCTTCCATCGTAGTGTTATTGAAGAAAAGAGTGATTCAATTATTAAAGGACGTTAGGTGTGGGGGGGCGCTGTTGTGCAGCTAGCCAAGATGGCAGACCGCACATAAGCTCTGAGCAAAGTGAGACTTGAATTATGGATATCTCCGGACAGCCTTCATTACTGCTCACCCACTATGTAAGGGCTGACTGCTCAATGGGCCCGGCATTATTGGTAGTGCTGGTGGGAAAATTCAATGCAGCAATAGCTGTTGTGCCGGTACCGATTGCTAGAGGCTGCAGCACCAGGGATTGCACCGAACGCCCTGGGGACGGAGACATAAGGAAACGGAGAGTGTCATGGTGCATGCTCCAAAACACTTGGAGCTGGCGGGCCTTTCCCAGTCGGGGACGGAGACATAAGGAAACGGAGAGTGTCATGGTGCATGCTCCAAAACACTTGGAGCTGGCGGGCCTTTCCCAGTCACGGACACCCATCAGGGCTTATAAAGCCCCAAAGGGTAGTCTAAGGACTTCCTGGACTCAGTCCTGGCGCCATTGGCGCCAGGCTCATAATGTTCCATCTGGTTATGAACTACATGGAACTAAATACAGCCCAGTCAAAGGGGGCTGAATCATCTGGCTTATCCTCGGTATGGCTATGGGACTACTTTACCTGTGATTTGCAGAATGAGACTGGAGGGACTATTTTATTGGAACAACTTACAAGGCTATTTAAACCACACCCTACCGACAGAACACGCTTTGCGTTATTCTGCACTCCTGCAGCGTAACGCTCACCGTGTCTGCTTAGCTCCAGTACCTGAACGCCAGCAGCCATGCCCGTTCTGGAACTTCCATCCATCGGAACCTAAGAACAGAGGAAGAGAAGAAAGAAACAGGAATTAATACAGAGTTTTCAACCTTACCTGAAGGATTCCATTCGAGCAGCGGCTCCTTCAGCTGCTCTTCAGTTCGCCGCACCTGCAGAAAAGAAAGCATCTGCAAGAACAGCTGATACTCACCCAGAGACCGCTTCCCTTGGGATTCCTCTGCAGCGGTGCCTCCGATCGCCGCTCTGGAGCCACGCTGCACCTGTTTGCAGGTAAGAAAAGAGCACAGCAGGTTAGTCACGCACGGGAAGAAACCATTATGGAGACATTCGGTGCCACTCACGAACGCTATACTACCCGCATAGAATCTGCTCAGCGTTGAAGGACGAGTCAAATCTTCATTAAAAAACTGCTCAAGACTGCGCCTGAAAGAAAGGTGAATACAAGGTTAAAACTTGGGTAATAAAGACATTTAAGCAACTATTCCAAGCATCTATTGGTATAGATACTTACCTGCTCAGTCAAGCAATTCAAGACTCTGCTACACCCCCACAGGATAAGAAAAGGAGCTTGATCCAGGGAGAGACTGTCATATTGCGCCCTTGCAAGAGATCACAGGACGGAGAGTCCACCACTAAACAAACCAAGGTGAGGCTGAAGCAGAGAGGGGTCATTAGGAGATTACAGGAGGTGGGAACTCAACCACACTCCTCATGGTGCTAACATCCTATTTTGACCTTGTAGGCAAAAGCATTCGGCGAAGTGACAGGGAAGGAAAAGTGGCGTGCAAGTCTCTCCATCCAGCCGTGTAATGCCAGGGCAGACATCATTCCTGCATCTTCGAGCGATGCCCCCGAGGAGACCAGGTGAGCGTGACAGTGCGGCAACATCCAGACAGTGGGGATCCATGAGTGTGAGCTGCAACCCGTAGGCAGGCCGAAGCTAGACACAACCAGGGCAGGACCTGGGCCACAGAGAATGGAGTTTGGGGCACTCGAGAGTGAGGGATGGTACGCAGGACGACAGGCGCGCTGCCTCATCGACGGAGAGAAGGCATGCTGGGCGCACTGCAGTGGTGGGCGCACAAGAATGAGGGTACTGAGGTTGGCCTGTGCAGTTTAGAGGCCCCAGTGCTAGGAAGGACAGTGAGGAAATTCAGTGCGCTGTGTAGGTGCTAGCCAGCCCTGGCACTGTGGTCCCAGCAGCCACTTTCTTTTTTATTTGTATTTTTTTATTTTTTTGAAAGAGTGTTGTCTGCCTGTGGGAATTACCACCTGCCTACAGACACACCACCCCATGTTTGCAGGCCTGAGTGCATAAGGGACTTTTGTGAAGACAAAACAAGGTAAGAGGCTGGTGTTTCCAGGAGGGGTGATCGACATAATACAGTGTGTGAGTGTGCTTTAACACCCCACTGCGATACTTGAACGTTGGGAAAGCAAGACCAAAACCAGTCAATCGGAGTGGGGGAGCAAGCTGATACTGGCATTGGGGTGTTGGAGGAGAGCACATCACTAGGCATCACAGCGCAGGAGGACAGAGCACACAGGGCATTCCTTGACATAACGAAAGGCTTGGGTGCCAAGAAGAGTGGCACCATGGACCATTTTATTAAGTCCACCACAAAAAAAAACACTATCACCGGTAAGACTCCGGCCACCATGGACCCTGCTGTGGAACCCCAGGCAATGGCCCAAGTCAACTTGCACCAAACGCATGAGACCATGCAACAGGGATTTGCTTCTGTGAACAATAAATTGGACACCATTACAGTAAATGTTTCAACTATCAGTGCACAATTGGAGAAAGAAACGCAATGCATAACTGAAGCCGAGCAAAGTCTGAGCAGCAAGGAGGACATTGTGAAATCATTACAGGCGGCAGTCTTGGCACTGACCCACGATGTGAGACAGGTCAAAGGAAATGCGAAGACTGGAATCAAGGTCGCGCAGGAATAATGTTTATATCATGGGGTGCCTGAGAATGCTCTCAGAGGCAACATGGAAAATGCAGTGGAGAACTTGCTGTGAGAATTGCTAGAAAATCCAGGATGGTCGCTGCACATCACTGTGGAAAGGGCACACAGGCCGTTGACAGCAAAGCCAAAACCATGGGATTATCCTCAACCAATAATTGCTCACATCATGAATTACCGTGACAGAGATTTGATACTCCGGGCAGCACGCGAGAAGAAGGAGCTGAAACTGGGCTCCAACACAACACGTATACCCATATTACTCTCTGGCAGTACAGCAATAAAGGCGTACTTTTATGGGTGTAAAGAGGTTGCTTAAAAAGCGCAACGTGGCCTATGCTATGCTGTAACCGACCACGCTTTGAATTCACCACAACTACAAGTCGTATTTTTCTACGGTACCTGATGAAGCTGTGTCATTTTTCGAGGTGCAGATTCTTATACCACCCAAATGGACTGTGGACTCCACATGAATAAAAGACCAGAAAATTGCTGCGAACAGTAGATCTTGAAGGAATGTGTTAATAGTATCCATGGTCTTGGTGTGCTGGGTCGGTTCATTTGAATTCTTACACTTGGGTTGCCTAGTGCACATTGATAACCCCACTTTGCAAGGTAAAAGACACCCTACCATGTAAGTGCATTGGTATTGTTTGCAGTTGGTATTGGGGAGGGGAAGGATTGCATAGACAGCGTTTAGGGAGCTATGAGGGATTGGGTGGGCGGTTGCTGTTTAGGTGTTGGGGATGGGGTAATAAAATGCACTTAGTGACAGTTTAGATGAATATGGGTGGACGGTATGATTGGTTGGCCCATAGCTCATGGTGACATAACGAGGTATGGATGGCACAGAGTGAAGGGGGGGGTCAAGTAGTCAACCTACTTAGGTGTATTGTCAGAGGGTTGGGATGCCCAGTGAAGGTTCACAAAATGATCGCCTATGCCAACAGGCGGATGGTGAATGTTCTCTTTTTACAAGAAACGTATATGCTGGGTATGCAGGCAGTGACTGGCACCGGGATGGGGTCCTGCTAAGGTTTACACAAATCATTCATTGCATGCCAGACAAGCCATGATACTGATACATTGCTATATCCCATTTGCACATCTGAGTTCCAAAGTGGAGAAGAATGGACGTTTTGTTGCAGTCCATGGTACATTGGGTGGTTGGGAGGTGCTTTTGCTTAATATTTATGGTCCCAATATATACGACTTTGATTTCTAAGTGGACCTCTGCACAATAACCGGTGGCCTCTGTGATTTTTGGGGGCGGATTTTAACACCACAGTTAACCTGGAGCTGGACCGTACTATGACTGTTTCATGTCATTTCATTGCTAGATGTTTTTTCGCTGGCTTTTTTAATGCAGATTTTTTTATGAAGAAACTCATCGAAATGTTTATTTTTATATATATACCCGAACACCCACACCCAATGTTTATATTTTTCCAACCCACCCCCAAAAAATCTGATGAGTTTTTTTGGCAAAAAAATCACAGTAAAAAAACCCACGGAAAAACCTCCTGCAATGAAAGGACGTCGTACCACTATGACGATGGCCAGGGCCCTTTCAAACCCGGCTGGCGCCATACATCTACATATGGAAGACCTAGATTTAATTGATGCTTGGCGCGCATTGAATGGCACATGCAGGGAATACACATATTATTCTACAGACATGCACTCACGTATAGATCTGTGGATGATCACGGGGACACTGCTTAACTGGGTTGTGGGATATTCTATTCTTCCATGCACTTTCTCTGATGACTCCCCCGTTATGTTGAGCTTGCAGTTATCGGGGGCAGCAGAATGAGACCTAACTGGCAGTGAAAACCTGCAGTGTTGCAGGAACTCACCTTCAGGGTAAATTTGCGTGAGCATGTGGCACTATATTTTGAAGCAAATGCTGGTTCAGTGCCCTCCCCCACACCTAAGCATTCAAGACATACATAAGGGGGATAGCCATCTCCACCAAATGTGCAGTTTACAAAACCATAAGGAGGGAAATGGGACACCACAAAGCAGCCTTACAATTATTACAACAAATATATGCTCAAGCTCCCTCGCCAGTAGTATGGGGGATATGAAGAAGGAGCTGGATGCATTCAGGGATGCAGCCAGTATAGAGTTGTGGCACTTTAAGAAACCAATGGCATGCAAAGGAGAGACTGCACACCCTTTATTTTAGTGGAACCTCGTTTTGCTGGATTTATGAAGTTTAGAGCTCCTATGGCCCATGCAATCTTATCAATCTTCAAGGGTGCAGGGGAGAAAGCAAATGACTCTGGTATCAGGAAGTCAACTATATCATGAAAAAAACAAAGTCCCTATTGGTAATAGGAACTCCCATCCCCTGCACACCATATGGTATTGGGAAAAAATCCAAACAATGTTTATACAGTTTAAGTAGTTAAATATTAATCTGTCTCAGAATTAAAGATTTCTGTTCTGGCAAATATTTCAGAAGAAATTTTAGTGCCACAATTCAAATTTAGCAACAGATTGCAATTTTATCAAAACTTACTAAAGAATGCATTCAGTCAAAAGTATTTTTAATCAAGAAAATCAAAAATTAAAAATCAGAGTTCAATTCACTCAATGGGCCTCATTACGACCCTGGCGCTAAGGGATTACCGGTACCGGTAAGGGTACCGGTACCGGTAATCCCTTAGCACCTGATTACGAGGTCCCTTTGCAGGTTCGCACCTTAACGGCTGGTTTTTACCAGCCGTTAAGGAATGCACCTGCAAAGGGACCTTGGTGCTAATTACGGTACTGCAATTTGCGGTACCGTAATTGCCGCCTTCCCCATTCCCATTATGCCCTATGGGGCAAAAATGGGAATGGGGAAGGGCCATGGTGAAATGGGGAAGTACCGCCCCGCCAACCTTGGAATGGGGTGGTACTTCCCCATTTCACCATGGCAGACTCGGTAAAATACCGGCAGCAACCATGGTGCTAATAGCGCCATGGTTTAGCGCCGGTGTTGTAATCAGGGCCAATGTTATAAATTCAAAGCAATGAGGAGCTCTACGCGTTTCGAGAGTGAACCTCGCTTCTTCAGGAGCAATGAACAATCTTTTAGACAAGTATTTTCAACAAACGTTTCTTTGAACAATCAGTTCAAACATGTGCTTTTTCCAAACTTTTTACAAACACAATAACATTTTTCAACTGTGTTTTCTGTGTATCTTCAAATGATCATTCAATTGTGAAATTGTGGAAACGTCATCTTGTGGTATAGTTCTCTGAGATTCTGTGAACAATATTAATGTGTTAACAATTTATTAAATCAGAGGAGTTCTGATATTAATCCTATCTGTGTGGTGTTACGGCATATGCCAGAAAGTCTCAGGTTTGCAGACGTCTAAGAGTTCAGACACTCGTGCCCTATAAAGGTAAGTATATCTATTTTGTAAATATGTATAAGTCAATCACTTTCAAAATTAGCATACAATGTTTCTTCAAAAGATTCTAAGGCATAATGCACTCACCAATTCCGGGGTGCGCTGTGTATCGCAATGTTTATTGCAGTTAGCGTTCTGGATGCACCAGTGTGTGTTCGTTCTGTTTGTATGAAGCCATGTGGTTCAAACTCAGGAATCAATCACCATTCGTATTGGAATTTCTGGAGAAATGATACTATGTGTAATTGTTTTGACGAATACCAGCTATTTCGTGATTAGCTATCCACATAGAAATCATGTGTCTTACCTTTACGTCTAGGTGCATTTGCCGTGCATGCTTCTTTCCGAATTCTAACGGGCGGAAACAATTCTCTAACACGTGTTTCTTTAAATAGTCATGTGATGTTAATCACATGACCACACAGAATTCTGGGAATCGTAGTGCCTCTGCGTAGATTTAAGTGGGGTGATGAGACTAGTCCCTTTTCAAAGAATTTCAACCAGAATGGTCTAAAGAAGAAGGAAATTTAAGCAATAAGCACATTCAATTTAGATCCTCTTTCCATTATTCCACAACGATTAAAGCATGCATCTGGTTGTAATAATTACACTCTTACTATTGTAACAGTACATGTGTCAATACTTCAACATTTCTCAGTATGACACATCTTCGTGTAAATTATGTTTTATTCCTATCACCATTTTTTTTACAAAAACACACTCAAAGAATACTCTTCATTCATGCCTCTGGGTTCTAGGGCATCCAACTTATGTAATCAAAACATCTCTCTGCGAGACATTATTTGTTGTAGGTTACCCCCTCTCGCTGGTCATGTGACTGGTGATTTTACGTTTCCAGTTCTGATGTTCGACTTGTGTTCCGAGATGAGGTCTTTCACCCATCTTAGTATTTGCCCAACGTAGTACTTGCCGCAAGGGCAAATTAGTCCGTATATTACACACTTTTTTTCACAAGTCGCGTAATGTTGTAAATTGATTTTTGTCCTGTGTAAGGATGTCTTATTGTTGGGCCTTTCTGGACATTGTTGCACTGACTACAGTTTAAGCAGGGGAATGTTCCTTTCTTAGATTTTGATAATAGGCATTGTTGTATTGTAGTCGTTCTCTCTGCTTTGACTGGTGAATCCTGTAGATTGTTCCCTCTATTATAAGCCATTAATGGTAGTTTCGGGAATAGAGTACAGAGTTGTGGATCCAACCTGGTGATTTTCCAATTCTTGTACAAAGTCCTTTTGATTTGCGCACTGCTCGTGGAGTATTGTGATAAATAAATCAATGGGGGATTCTCCTTGTCTTGTTTTTTGTGTTGAATTAGATCAGGCCTTCTCTTCAATCGACATCTTTCTTTGGCTTCCGTTAATATTGATTGTGGGAATCCTCTCTCTTCATACCGTGTGAGTTGTTCTTTTTCTGCTTCTTTGTAACTTTCCTCATTAGAGACAATATGTTTGATCCTTTGTAATTGGCTCAAGGGTAGATTTTTTTGAGGTGTTGTGGGTGATGACTTGTAAAGAATAAACTGTTGTTGACATCCGTGGGTTTTCTATAAATTGTTGTTTGTAGTTTGTTATTCTCTGGATAAATCTTTGTGTCCAAAAAATGTATTGCTGGTGTTCCGATCTCAAGAGTAAACTTAATGCGGTTATTGCATTTGTTCAAGCAGTTTAGAAAGTCTTCCAGTTCTTCTTTTGTACCTTTCCGTATTGCAAATACGTTGTCTATGTAACGTCGCCACATTACCAATTGGTCTGACCATCTCGGATTCTCTAGGATGTATTGAGTCTCAAAATAAAACATAAACGTGTTTGCATACACTGGGGCCATGGCTGACCCCATGGAGGTCCCAGATATCTGTAAATAATATTTCCCTTGAAATCTAAAGTAAGTATTGTAAAGAATCATTTTGGCAAGTTCAATGGCAAAAGTTTTGTTGGACGGGAAGTATTCCTGTTGAAGTAATAGCCATTCTAGGGCTTCCAGTCCTTCCTCATGTGGTATAGATGTATAGAGTGATTGTACATCCAGTGTAAATAATATCCAACTTTCTTGAACTCGATCAACAGTATTCAAAATGTTCAGTAGATGGGTGGTGTCTCTTAAATAAGTGGATGCTGCTTGCACAACTGGTTGAAGTAATTTGTCCAAATACCTTGACAACGGATTGAAAACACTATCTGTTCCTGCCACAATTTGCCTGAATGGAGGGTTTGTCAAATTTTGGTGAACTTTTGGTAATCCGTATAATACTGGAAGGATCGGATTTTTGTTAATGGGGAATTCTTAGGTTTTCTCTGTGATCCACCCTTCTTCTACAGCTCTATTCACTATTTCTTGAATCAGTAGTTGAGTTTCTTTTGTTGGATCATGATCGAGATTCATGTAGGTATTACCATCTTCCAATAGTAATAAACAGCCTTGTTTGTACAAATTGGAATCCATTATCATGATTGCACCACCCTTGTCTGCTGGTTTAATCTCAATCATTCTATCATTAGATAATTCTTTAAGAATTCTATATTGATGTTTCCTAAGGTTTTGTTGTTTGGTATCTACACATTTTATTGATCTTATATCTTTCTTCATTTTGGTTTCAAACAGATCCAAAGTCGGATATTCTTACATTTGGATGGAAGCTACTCTTAGGTTTCATTTCTAGAATATCAAAGGTGGCTGATCTTTCTTGCATTGGTGGTATAGTTTTAGTTTCATTTTATTGATCAATTTAAATAAGTTCACTTCTTGAAACAGATTTGTATGATTGGTTGGTACAAAGGATAGTCCTAACCTAGGAGATCCAATTGTTGTTTAGTAAATGTTTTGTTGGAAATATTTACAATCAAGTTAGAGTTTTCTTTGTGCTCCTTAGGTTTCTTCTTCCTTCATCTTCACGTTCGCCGTCTTCTAAAAAAGAAGGCGCGTCTGATTGACCGTCTTCTCTCTGAGGTGTTGGAATTACTTCAGCCGTAATGACTCCTGATATTGTAGTTAGTGATGATGTTGGGTGACTGGACGTTGGATCCCTTCCTTCACTCAAAGCGTCACTTGAGGGATTTGTACTTTTACTTCCTCTTCTTGGTGTTTTTTGAGGAGGTATTCTTGACTTCGTATTTTGAAATTGTAAATTCTGTTGGTGGTAATATTCTTGCCACGTGTATACTATGTCTCTATTATCAAAATCTAAGAAAGGAACGTTGCCCTGCTTAAACTGTAGTCAGTGCAAAAAGTTCCAGAATGTCCAGAAAGGCCCGTCAATAAGACATCCTTATACAGGACAAAAAATCAATTTATAACATTACGCGACTTGTGAAAACAAGTGTGTAATATATAGACTAATTTGCCCTTGCAGCAAGTACTATGTTGGGCAAACACTAAAACGGGTGAAAGACCTCATCTCGGAACACAAGTTGAAAATCAGAACTGGAAATGTTAAATCACCAGCCACAAGTCGCATTTGAGATCCCCAACACACAATTTCACAACTGAAATTTGAGGTCCTTGAGACCATCACACGACCAGCTGTAGTCAGTGCAACAATGTCCAGAAAGGCCCAACAATAAGACATCCTTACACAGGACAAAAAATCAATTTACAACATTACGCGACTTGTGAAAAAAAGTGTGTAATATACGGACTAATTTGCCCTTGCGGCAAGTACTACGTTGGGCAAATACTAAGATGGGTGAGAGACCTCATCTCGGAACACAAGTCGAACATCAGAACTGGAAACGTAAAATCACCAGTCACACGACCAGCGAGAGGGGGTAACCTACAACAAATAATGTCTCGCATAGAGATGTTTTGGGTACATAAGTTGGATGCCCGAGAACCCAGAGGCATGAATGAAGAGGATTCTTTGAGTGTGTTTTTGTAAAGAAAATGGTGATAGGAATAAAACATCATTTACACGAAGATGTATCATACTGAGAAATGTTGAAATATTGACACATGTACTGTTACAATAGTAAGAGTGTAATTATTACAACCAGATGCATGCTTTAATCGTTGTGGGATAATGGAAAGAGGATCTAAATTGAATTTGCTTATTGCTTAAATTTCCTTCTTCTTTAGACCATTCTGGTCGAAATTCTTTGAAAAGGGACTAGTCTCATCTCCCCACTTAAATCTACATAGAGGCACTACGATTCCCAGAATTCTGTGTGGTCACGTGATTAACATGACATGACTATTTAAAGAAACACGTGACTATGACTATTTAAAGAAACACGTATTAACAAAGAGGCAATAGTGGTCCTGTGGGGATGCTGACACTTCCACATCCATCTTTAACGGCAAAGAGTCAGAGCTTTCAATGACCACAAACCACTACTCCCGATATTCACAGGATCATCAGCATACCCACCGGCCAGGATAGGAAAGTGGTTACTGCACGTGCAGCAGTATGGGTTTGATTTGATATACCAGGCGGGGTGGACAACCCCGCAGACTTCCTGTCGAGGCACCTGAGCCCGGTGACATGGGGAGAAGTGGACAAAGCAGAAGAGATCGAATGAACATATGCCAAGTCATCAATGCCACAAAGCCCAAAGCAATCAGCATCGCGGACATCGTCGAGGCCACGCAAGAAGACCAGTGCTGCGACATTGTAAAAAACAAAATTATAGCAGGGGATTGGAACTCTTTTCTTTGACACGTTCACAACCGCCCACCGGCGGCCAGAGAATTCCTGACAGGGATGTTCCCGGTGCGGCAGGAACTGTCCATCACTAGCAAGGGTCTGATCTTAAGAGGCACCCGGATAGTCATCCCCTGTAGCCTACAGGACAGTATGAGCTCCCTTGCACATGAGGGACACCAAGGGATGGTCCGTACGAAGGCCAGGATAAGACACCGGGTGTGGATTCCTCACCTGGACACCAATGTGGAGGACATCACCGAGGCCTGCATCCTATACCAAATCAAAGGAGCACCCCTGCACCCTGAACCGATTCAATCAGCGGAACATGGATCCCCGAGGTGGGACGCCATCAGTATCGACTTTTGCACTGTTCAGGAGAGAATCTACTCCTGCTAGCAAGTGACAACCACTCACGGTACCCGAAGTGGAGATCATCAACTCAACCTCAACGGACATGGTCATCCCTGCATTGGAGATGATGTTTGTGACACATGGTCGACCACAGCGTATCAAGAGCAACAACAGACCACCTTTTGAGGCGACACACATAAAAAATTCATGTAGGAACTCCATATTCAGCACCACCGCATCACCCCCCGTTGGCCACAAGCCAATGGGGATGTGAAGAGATTTATGAGGACAATCAATAAGGTTCTACGAATGTCCAAGAGTCAAAATAGCCACTTGCGAGTGGACTTCTTCCTGTTCTTGAGGAACTACCGAGTCACACCTCACAGCTCCACAAAGATACCCCCAGCAGACCTCATGTATGGAACAATAGTAAACTTGTTCATTCCTCATCACTAAAGAGGACATCGGCAGCGGACGGACTCATGCAAAAAGAGTTGCAGCAAATAAGTACATGAGCCATAGGAGGACACCAGGGAAGCCAGATACAAAGTAGGAGAGAGTGTGTTGTTACTGTGAAACCCCACAAAGTCGAAGTTAGAGTCGAGATATGGCCACCAACCATGGAATGTGACAAAGTCTGAGGGGTCGGTGGTGAAGGCAAGCAGAGGACAGCAAACCATCACGAGAAACACCTCCTGGTTCAAGAAAGTGCCCGTGGAGATGTGGACATACGGAAATAAGCAACTCCAAGGAAATGATAATCCAGCACAGCATCCCCCGGTGCCAATGGTCGAGGAAGAGGACACTCGAGGCGGCTGCCCAGGTGAGCTAGCGGATGAAGATGATGTACCAGACCAGAGAGAAGGTGAGCAGGATGGGGGAGGGGAATCAGAGACAAACCCACCCGCGGCTTCATAGATATAGCCTGAGGGCTGCCCCCAAAGCCCCAGCGAGACTGCAAGACTATAAGTGGTGAAGGCCACAAAGACTGGGTGGGGTCTTCCTGTTCCTTAGAGCAAGGGGAGTGCCTCCCCTGCATTGGACTGGAATATGCAGGGAGAGCAGCCATGTCTGTCCACTGCTATTGTTAATGTTTTGTTTATTTAAAATAAAGGAATGTTGTATCTGCCTCATGTCACGTGCAACTCGATGATGTGAGGCACAATAAAGGGCCCGTCCACCGGAAGCCAGCAGAGAGGAGCAAAACCGACATGCAGCATGACATTCTTTCTTAAGATCTTGATCCGTGCCTGTGCTGACACGTTCTCATGATTTAAAATAATTTGCTGGTTACTTTGAAGCACAAATTGAAGCACGTTTCAGACCTTATGAAATGACCCCCTGCCCCCCATGGATTCCTATGACACCCTCCTGCGTTTAGAAGGTGCTACAAACAGGCAGATTGCATGGTATTCCGTTGTTTTTATGTCTCCTTGAAAACATCATGCAGGCGTAAAAGCATTTGCCTTCTGAAGGCTCATGGCAGAAATGTAAACTTTGCTTTGTGCGAAAGTAAGATGTAATGACTAACGCCTTCCATTTATGGCTCACATTTGAACTGTGGGGCTTTGAAAATGACCCGAATGCTATTCACATGAATCAGAATAAAGCGGCCGTTGTGCTATGATGCAGGAACCTTCAGTTGCGAGGTGGGAAGAATTCTGGACACGAAGCACCGAACAGGAGCCAGGGATAGCAATGAACAGGTCAGGCGACAGGACTCAGAGCAGAGCTCGGATAAGTAACTGCAGCTGGCAAGAACACCGCAGCCACGGGAAATTAGCAGAGGCTGACACCACAGGGACACCGCGTCGCCAATGAGCGCACAATGATGCTGGCCCAAATTGGACTTAATACTAGGAGAGGGCAGATAATTACCAACAGCGAGCAGACAACCAAGTTACCCGAACACGCAGGAACCACAAATAGATCAATGCCAAAGAGGAATCATGCCCTGCCATGGCGACCAATCAGCGGCTATGCCTAAAGAAAGGACTGCCAATTAATGTTTCATAGACATAATCAAAAAGTGTGAAAAGGAAACGAATCATGTCTTTGTTTTTGGTGTTTGCCTTGCGGTTCGAATAGTCATTTGGTGTCCTACCCAGCGATGCCATTTCATGTGTTTTACTTTTATTATTTATTTATTGAGAACTGCTCCTACAGCTCTTGGAAAATCCAGCACCACTGTTAAGCATTATTTTATTTTTTTAATTTTCATTGGGGCTTGTTTTTTTTCCTCCTTTTAACTGGAAATCATATTTGAAGAATGAAATCTACACAAACATTCCTGTACATGTGAAATATACTTCATATTTCACAGGATCCGAGCATTGCGTTTTTCCCGATATCTGAATGCATTTATTTTTAATTGTCTCTTGCTTGTATACCATGCATTTGAAACCGAACGATTGACTCTCCCTTTGCTTAGAAACAGCGGTGTTGTTATGCTCGGGTCATGTGCTATGCGTTATTTCCATTGGTTAGAGCGTGGGCATTTCAAACAACAAATCAAATGCCCTAATATGAAATTAACATCGCAAATGCAGCATCAGTCGCCGAGAATGTTTTATTTACTTCATAACAAAAATGCTCACACCGTCTCTGTTTTTTACCGAGTTACTGAAACATGCATTGACCTGGTTTTAATACTGTGTTCTACAATGCAATGTTGCCCTCTTCTGTTCAAAAATATATTTACTGTATTTTAAACGTTTTAAATTACGATCTTGAAACCTGCACTTACATCTTTCTGTCAATGAATTAGTTGCATCGCTTCATCCATTACAATTCAACATTTCTAACATATCATGAAATCAGCGCTGAGGAGCACATGTGTGTTTAAAGTAATAGTATTTTCTTTCCTATATTATTATTATTTTTGTATTCTTTATTTATATTCCAAATACACACCAAACAATATATAATCGATGTAAGAAATGTAAGAACAGCAATTACAACCGTTGCCATCAAAAGTGAAAAAACACAACCACAGTAAAGTTATATACAGCATTTTCAGAACTCCCTCCCCTCCTCCTCCCTCCCGCACGGCAAAACAAATCAAAAGATCATGCAACTAGTAGAAATCTAGACATTTCCCACAGATTGTGTAAAAAATCAATGGCTTTTTCGATCTCCTATAGATAGTTCTTTCCCATTCCCCCAGTTTATACATCTCATCAATCGAATCAGCGGGTAGCGGGGCAACCTGAGACTTATAGCCACGCAAAATCATTTTTTTGGTTGTTGTTGCTCCTCTCAGAAGCCATTTCCTCTGAGACAACATTAAATCTTCCATTAAAGAATCGTAGCCCAGTATCATCATCTTGAAATCAAGATAAATAGATCACCAAGTGCTGTCACACACATCTGGCACACTTCTGACCAGTAGCCACGCACACAGACACAATTCCAAAGCATATGCTCCAAAGTGCCAACCTCACCCGAGCATCCCCAACATTCATCGGAATCAGACGTTCCCCTTTTAGCCAATCGTTCGGGGCTCCAGTACAGTCTGTTTAGAATTTTTATTTGCCTCAATCTCTCACTGGGGTTTACTGAGCAAAGACTGACGTTTGCACACATGAATTGAAATTAAATGATAATTTATTTATATCACGCTCGTACACACGTGTTTCAAACCTTGACTCATCTGGGACGTAACAACATAGCCCAGTCTGTTACTTCACTCATTCTGCACATTGACATTTTCCTTGTATTTTGCAACAGTAGATCCTACTAGCAATTGCCCCTTCCCCTGAATCTCTCCTGGCAGTAAAAATAGGTAAATCTAAATCATTATTCCTTTCAACCTTCCCAATGATCCTTTTCAACCGCCTGTATTCAGTGTCAGAAAAAGCAAGAATATTCCACCTTGCCTTCATTTCTGCTCCTGTGAGCCATTTCCCATTTTCTCCAAGATCGCCAATCCAGCTCAACCCGCTCATAAACCATTCCAAGCAAAACAAAGGTTTCCTTTTGACCTTAATTTTGGAATTAAGCCAAATAGAAGCCTTTGCTGATTTCAAAGCATCCACACCCAACAGCTCAGACAAACTCCTCCAAGTATCACGTAAAAATCAGTTTCCGGGACCTTCCTTCCAGCCATGTTTGCCGTTCTCAAGATCATTCAGAAATGGCACAAGAAATTGGCTCGAAAACGCCAATTGATAAGCACGAAAATTGGGTACTCCCAGACCCCCCTTTTGTAATGGAAGCTGAAGTTTCCACAATTTAAACCTGGGTGCCTTCCAATCCCAAATAAAGGATTGAATCAATCTGTCCAGTTCTTTCCAGTAACGGTGACCAATCCTCAATGGAAGCATGATAAGAATGTAATTTATTTTGGGGGCTGAAGTCATCTTAAGGGCATTTACCTTACCCCAAAAGGTACATTCAGCAACACCCACCTTTCCAAACTCTCTGCAAATTTCACTCACATTCTCATCCACCATATCACCATACACTCAAATACCGCAACCGTGTCTCGCACCATTGAAAACCCAATGCCGTGATTGAAGCTTTATTACATGTATAGGAGAGAGGAATGACTTCAGACCTTTCCCAGTTTATTTTATACCCAGCCACTTCATTAAATTTACACAAGAGATCCATTAACGCACGCAAAGACTTATCCAGATCTCGTAGGACCAGCAAGAGATCATCTGCATAAAACCAAATTTTCTGTTCCACTCCCCGGTAGCTAACACCCTTTAGTTCTTGTTCACATCTAAGTGCAATTGCTAAGGGTTTTATCGCCATAACAAACAAAAGTGGTGACTAAAGGCATCCCTGCCTAGTACCCCTCTCTAGATTAAAAGGCTCTGACCGCAATCCATTCATTCTCACATCAGCTATTGGTTTTGCATACAATAGAGCTATCCACAAGATACATTCTTCACCCAAATTCATTGCAAGTAAAACCGAGAAAAGATACGTCCAATTTACCCTGTCGAAAGCCTTTTCAGCATCAAGTGAGAAAACAGCCATATCTTCAATACAATCCTGGGATTGGGACATTGTTAAAATCAGTTTACGCACATTACTAGATGTTTTTCTACCCTTTACAAAACCAGATGGATTTTGATGAACCAATGTCAGTAAAATTTGCTCAAGCCTTATAGCTAGAATCTTTGCCAAAATGCTGTTATCCGTATTGATCAGACTGATCGGATGGTAACTAGAAGGTAGACTCCTATCTTTTCCTTTCTTAAGGAACACTGAAATCGTGGCATGATGTTTTTTTTCTTTTTTTTTTCTTTTCTGTAATCTTCACTCGAAAAGGTGTAAGCCGGGAAGTATCTATTCCATAAATCAGACAGGGGCTATCCCCTGCTATGAAATGTACAAAATACAATGCAAGAATGGCAACAAGCCCTAGAATGGATAACACAAAGCGTGATTAAAAAAAAAAGCGTGTGCAAGAGCCAAAAAACCTGCATGCCCATCATCAGGGCTGGCTTTAGGAATGTCGAACTGGGCATTCGACCGGGGCGTCACTTTTGCCCCCCCTACCACGCCAGCCCGGGGGAATCTTTCAAGGGCACTCCCGAGCTGGAGTAGGCACTAAAGTCGGCCCTGCCCATCGTGTCTCTTTACTGTCATAATGATATCACATCCCACGAGACAGCAGTGCAGAGTAAAGGAGCCAGAATACTTGCAGCAATCTACTGATGCAATCACTACAAAGATACATTCTGCCATAATCCACCCAGCACACACCACACAACAGCAACACAGAGCCACAAGCACAGGTTACTTACACACAAAGCACAGCTTAAACTCAAAACAAAAGGTTGGGTATTGAATTTTTGAGCAAGAATGATTGTGTATTGCCGAGAACGGAGAGTTGGACAGCGACTTGGCAATAGCGAGCTAGTGAGCACAACGCATGTACATTAGACTTTCTTCTCTGTCTATTTCCTCCACCAAGGTGATATGTCTGTCTTGTATGCCATTGGTGTTTGAGGGGTACCATCCACGTCTCTTCATTGCAAGTCTGTTGCCCATCTAGAAAGGATACTAAGAATCTTGTCCTGCTCTATGTGGTGTTGGCTACATTGAGGATGAAGAGAGAATGAGGAAGATGAGTAGAGTGGACAAACCGAGTGTGAATACCTGTGCTTTACCACTGTGTGTCCACTCACTGCTTCTTGTTTCCAGTTTGTGAACGGTGTTCTTATCCTTCTGTGCTTCTGATGCACAGAAAAGTATGATATCTCTTCCTGTCCAGGAAATAATCTACATCAATGTGTGAGGAGATGGTTCCATTTTGCAATTTTCGAGTGTTGAAGTGAGAAGCAGTAGAAAGGTCATCCCAGCTCCTGTTTCTATTTCATTTATTTTCTTGGGACCCACTCTACAAAAGGCATCATGTGTTTGAAGTTATATCTTTACAAAGCTTCTTTTCCTAAAGACACATCTAGCTGAATCACTGCTCCTTCACGAAAATGTGCAGTGACTTACAGAGACAGGCACGGCATGTGTCACACACCCCAAAACACAGGAGAAGTATGTGCTTTGCAAGTTATTTACAAGATACATCTACAGAATAATGTCCCTGCCATTTACGTCCGGTTTATTGACTGAACAAGTTTGCATGTAAAGATGTTGGCATTGAAGTGGCCTCTGTATGTCTTTAAACCAAAATGGATAGTGTGTTTTTATTCAAGTTGCAAAGGCTCCACATTTCATCATGTTCTGTAGATGTTTGACTTGAGGTCCCCTAATTATGGCTCAGCGTTTGTGAAGACAAATGAGTGTGTTTTATGTACTGTGCGGACAGCTCTCTGGTGGTATTATATCGGCTTGTATCCTACTCATTTGAATGGCCACCTCATTGTACTCCCTTGCATTGAAGCCCCGAGTGTGCATTTCAGTAGTTCTATGGGAAAAGTTGTTTGTGAAGCATGTGACCATTCGTTTGTAAACTGAAATGGAAGCTCTCTTCGATTCTGTGCTTTTTGTGACAGCATATTGCCTGATAAGTGGATATTAAACATTATACTGGGACATGAGTGTCAGCGCCAATCTCCTGAATTAGCGATTGGCACAAGGATGTGGGCTTCTATATCATGATATTATAAGTCATTTATAATGCACCTGTACACAAGTGTTTCTAGGCGCAACAAGACAAGGGAGGGAAGACAGGGGCCGGATAAGACAAACGATCTTACTAGGCCTTGTGCCATTCAGATCGTGCAAGTGCGACAATGCTAAGTGCAGGGCAGCATTGCTCTGAGTAAGTGCAGCCAAGGGAGCACGGCTCTGGATAAGTTTAAGGAGGCATGGGACTCTAGGGTTATAGTTACAGCCCATAAGTGCACGGTGGGTCCAGAGGGTGCAGTGCAGGGGAGACTGACTCATAAGAAGTTAACATGCTGCGTCATTCCTTCAAATGAACAAAAGCTATGGTATCAATACCTCTAGAGATGTTTATGAAGATATATTTCAATATTATGTCAATGCTTTAACCAACTTTAGAGTTAAAGAGAAAACGGATAGGTGTATTGTGATGCCTGGAGCCAGATGAGAAGAGTGTAACATTTTTATTGCTAGGTGATCATCAGTCAAGGGGAGATGAAGCACAGTGGTGGATTCTTTGGAGCTACACCTGCCCTGGCACCACCATACCCTCTAGACGGTGAGGGACTGGGCATTGAGCAAAATGATAGAACTAGGAATTGAGGAGTGAATGCCATCTAAGCCAGAAGGACATTGTGCAAGCATTGCATTTGTGGTTCACTAGGTGGGTCAAAGAGTCACAATTAATCCCAGAAGCTGCTTAGTAGCACCACTGTATGAAGAGTTGTAAATAAAGTGAACATTTTGAGAAATTAGGTAAGATGTTCACTGGAGTAAAAGGACCTATCCCAGATGGGAATTAAATGAATGGGACAAATGTTGGCTCAGATGCGTGCACACAGCAAAGTTAATTTGTTGGGATATTGTCATAATTTCTTCAGATGGTGGAAATCCAGTTATTCAAGCTGCAGCTATTCATACTCTAGATAGTTTCAGTTTTCATCCACAGCATGCATAATGGAGCTGGCGGATTGCCAGTATTACTGGCAAAAGCAAGGCAGAGATACCTCCTCCTGGATGCAGGTGGTAAATGCATTTGGGTGTGGGAAATTAGGCCGCAGGTGCACCCAATGCACACAGGTGCACCCAATGCACCCATGTGCATTCAATTCACACTGGAAGATTACAAAAGGGCCACACCTTCCACAAACCCGCTTGCGTACACCACCATGCTGCCACTGATTGCAGTAAGCATTGACATGCAGCTGCTCCAGGCCAATATAGAGCTGCAGCGGCTGGAGGTCACCCAAAGGTAACAAGAGACAGTGGAGAGGAGGAGGGGGAGGAGGATGAATGCGAAGAAGAGACGCCATGCAAGGTGTGCACCCATGTCCCATGTAAGGGCCACATCATGGACCCTCACTGAAGCATAAATCATCAATCACTGTGCCGCCTTGACAGGAGAGCATTGCAGATCTTCTCAACCTGATCCAGGAAGACATAGGGAGCAGGATCGGCATCAGGATATCCATACCACTGCTGGTGAAGCTGGTGTCTATCCTGCACTTCCTTGCCATGGCACTTTACAGCACACTGTGAGCCGGTTGCATGTCATTATGCAGCTTGCATCTTCCAAACTGCTGAGTCAGTTCCTGGACACACTTCTGCAGCATGTAAAACAGCACATTGCACTCCCCACCACTCTGGCACAGGTGAACACCACAAAGGCAAGATTCTATGCCATTGCATACAGGCCCTAAATGGTGGCAGCCCTGGATTGCATGTATGTAGAGCTGGTGGCACCTCAGATCTCGCAGGTAGTTTAGAGGAACCAGATGCAGTTTCATTCACTTAATGTCCAGGTCACCTGTGATGGTGACCACACGATCACCCACTGATGTGCCCGGTTCCCAGGATCAACCCATGATGCCATGGCTCTGTGGAACAGCACGCTGTCATCATACATGGAGGGGCATAAAGTCCAATGGGCCTGCGCAATGGGTGAGTACATGTTCCATCACACTAACCTTGCTCTGCAAGTGGCATGCGATGGAGGGGGGGTTACTCACACAAAGAGATCGATTGCCCTGACAAGGTCACATACATGCAGGACCCACCCACACATCAAACACATGCCATGCTGCAACTCACTGGAGTAAGACATAACTCATGATGCAGCATTGAATGGATGAGTCTTGCCTGCCAACAGGCCCGGTCACGCACACTGGATTACAGTTACAAGAATGCAAAATCACACATCCCACTACATGCATGGTCTGCAAGGGTGGGGTCCATCTAGAGGTACTCAAAGTATGTCCAGTGGGTGCCTCAAGAGCCATAGAAGAAGTGCAAAGATGGCAGATGGCAACATACCCAATGAACAAGGTTACCGTCCATGCACAGTCAAACCCGACATTACAAAACATACACAACAGCCTTCCCAGCCCCAGGCTCCCAAGTTGCAAGCTTAGGATGGTGGTGAACAACCAGGGCCAGGGACCAACAGCACTAACTGAGCCCAGGGGGTGTCTGTCATGTCAAGGCCTGAAGAACATGCCCTACATGTAATGACATCCTGAAAAACTGAAACTAAGGGACATGACACCGGCCTTTGACATGCATGCGACCAGGGACAACTGAACTGGACAGATGACCTGCACGTGTAACCCAGACCCCATCAGGAACCATTGCAATGGAACAATGCACTGCCCGAAACCACCCAACATGGTATGCTGCCCTGCCAATAACTGACCTTGGAAAATATGAGTGTCAGCTGTGAGCTGTCTGCAAGATGTACCATGACAGACTGAACGCCCCCCTGAGTAATTGACTCCACATGCAATTGCTGGAATGTGAAAAATTGTAGTGCGAAGACACATGGGACATGCATGCACAGACTGTCTATTGAGGTGCTGCTGTTACAGGAAACAGATCTACATATCATATCATGGTATCTGTAGTCCAGTGTGTGACACCAATGTCTCTTTTCCGTGCAGATACTTAGGATACCCACAGCTTCTCTGTGGCTGATTTCACCACAGAGGAACCCCCTGACGCTGGCCAAGATAGTGCTGGCATGTGCTATGTTGCACAACATATGCATCCGGGGCAACATTCCCATGCCCCTGTCCCTGGATGTGGACATGCCACCCAATGAGGAGGATGACGCAGTTGTTGTGAGTGCCACACATGCAGGCACTGAACATGTAGAGGCTAGACTCTGGCAAACTCATTGACAACTTCTTTGGATGAGCCCACCAAAATTCACTACCTTTGAACCTTTGTGGAGTGTTAGGTGTTGGGAGAGGTTCATGTGGAATGTTTGCTGTGCCGTTTTGCAGCTTGGAGTGGGAGTCTGCTTTCCATTGCATTGACTGAGAGGAGGAGCAACCAACCCAAAAACCCCCAACACAAACGGAGTGAGTGTAGTGCTGGAGTGTTAGGTGTTGGGAGCAGGTTTTGTGGAATTTTCGGCATGATGCATTGCAGCTTGGAGTCGGAGTCTGCTTTCCATTTCATTGGCTGAGAGGAGGAGCCACCCACCCAAAAACACCCAGCACAAGCAGAGTGAGTGGAATGCTGGAGTGTTAGGTGATGCGTATGGGGCATGAGGCGACTTGCACGGTCCGGGTATAATCATTCTTAATCACTCCCGAATTTGCAGCAATAAGGTCAACTGGGGACTGATGCACTCTGGGAGAGCACTACTGTGTCTGAAAACCTCAGCACAGTTAAGTCCAAAGGGGAGAGGCACATTCCTTATAGTTGGTCGAAAGTAATTTGCAGAGGCGTTGACCATTAAGTAAAGCAGTCCACAGTCTGCAGGTGAGGTGAGGAAGCTTCTCTCCAGTATTTGCTTGGTCGACCCAACTTAATTTGGAATTGGAAACTTGACCCTGTACTCCTTGCTTACTTTCCACTGTGTCCGCTTACTTTCCCCTTTGTCCCTACCCCCTGTCCCTCTGGGAGATCTTACTATTACTGGAAGACCTCAATCCTCGCTGCATGTCCTATGTTGGGCTTGTGTTACGAGCAGCAACCTATTAAAGGAGGAGGAAACCTGTTCATGGATGCATACAGCGCCTAGGTGCAGACAAGAATCACTGTCAAGAGTCACCATTCCCTGCTAATAACTCGGGATGTGAGCGCTGCAATCACGTGGTTAGCACGGCTATCAGCTAATTGTGGGTTGTGGACTGTGAGGGCACAGGGATCTTGGCCCGCAGCGAAAATCTCATTGCATTCATTTGTGAGGGGGGCGGGGAGACAGACTACGGCAGCCTTGTGAGCCAGTCGTGCGTGCCCCTGACACATTGACATCTTTTGGCATTTCTTTGGCCTCGGGACCTTGCTTTCATCATCATTCTTAACCTTTTAATTTTTTACTTTTCATGTGTTCTCTCACTACAAACCATTTTTTACTGTCTGTCTCTCTACTCTATATGGAGTGGATAATAGGAGTTCTATTAAGTGCTCTATAGGTTTCTGTATTGCTTCCTTTTACTGCTCCCTTTTTTTTTTACTTTTATTGGACTTTCATGGACTTAACAAGAGCTTCCCAGACATCCTTGTCACATTGCATTGTTATTGTTGCTCTGTTTTTGTTGAGACCTGTTACTGGTTACTACCAAATCCCTTAGCACCTTGCCTGTGGCGAACTAATGATAATGTAGGAGCTACAGAGATTCACAAAAACATTAGTTATTAGAGCGACTGTGTGATTGTGCTATGGGGTGGTAAACATGGTGAAACGCAAAGCAACCTCAAGCCTCATGGCTACCCAGGGCCCGAAGAAACATAAGGAAAGTCAAAGAGATTGAACAATCTCCTCTGTTGGAGAACATAGTGGCACTAGCAGAGGGAGCACCCGAGGTGTCACAGGTTTCTAAGAGGGGGCGGGGGGCTTTGGACTCTTATTTACAAAAAGTTATACGATTGGATGCGCATATTGGGGTGGCAGAGCTGGCAATCACTTCTACGGTGAGGTGGGGCACCCTGCGCCAGCCCGTCACAGCAAGCACCCAAGAGACAGCCAGACCAGTACCCCAGGCAAAAGATGGTCCATGCCAATTGCCTCTCTCTAACCCAGCATCTGGTTTGGCCATTGTACCAGCCACACCTTCTTTACCTCCCGTAATGGGTGACAACAACCAGACTGACTGGGACAGTGCTCTATATGAGGGCAATGATATTTTTCCCCCATTGATAGTTGGATCACAAGACGCGCCAAGAGGGTTGGATGCCGAAGAATCAATAGAAAACTAATGTTACCCCTGATGAATTTTATGATGAATTTTAAAACTGGTATCATGAACAATCTGCTAATCTTAGAAGACCAGGTAAGGTTGTTAAACAAAGAGGTTGAGGCACTAAACACCCAAATCAGGCAATGAGTAAATTGCGATCCATCAGGGAAGAAGTTTGGCATGGGAGCTGTAAGTCTACCCCCTGGACAGTTTGCTAATCTGGGAAGAGGAGGGGGGAAGAGTGTGGAGAATGCAAAGAGCCAAGACTTAGTTGTCCCAGTGGAAATACATGCCCCCTCCAACCACCCCCCCCCAGCAGTTTACACTCCCCTGCGTATTAGAACGACCGCTGTTATTACCTCAGCGTTTGAGACCTTTGAGTACTCCACAGAGGGATCAAGCATCAACAAGAGGGGCGACACTGCCAGCACAGGGTAAGGCAGATCTAAGGCTTTACCCCCTTCAGCTGCCCCCTGAGGCTCTACCATTGGTTGGAGTACTATTGAATGTACCAACTTTAAAAATTGGGTGTAATGAAGATTATGGGCCCCTGATTAATAAATCAACCCAATGGGTTAACTCAAACATTTGGGGTGGTTCTATTGATCCTCGTCTGATCTTAATGGCTCGTAGAGTACCGTGAGTGGACTCCATTGACAAATTGATAGCCGGGGACTGTGTGGTGGTGACCTTTAAAGATGCACAGGTGACTAAATACTTGGTTGAGTCTAACCTGGGCACCCCTAGCCATAACCGTAGGACTTGGTGGATCCCGTTAAATTTCTTCTACCCCCGGCGGAGATAGAAGGGAAGGGCAGCACCAAGGGATACAGGTCTTGTCCACGCAAAAGAGCCTCATGGCCTATGTCAGACTCCCATCCATGCGGCTCAGTATCCATACTGTCCGGGTCACATGGAGGGGGGGTCTGAGTGGTCATGAGGTCAGTGTATCTGACTCTGTGTTTGCCTGGAACCAATTTGCTTGTTTGGTCGATATGGATGATATTGAATGATTATATAACACAAGATAGACAGTAGTTGTTTAGTTAAAACAAATTATGCCTGGGTCTAAGTCCCTATTGGTAGCTCTCTGGCCCTGTGTGTGAATATCCCATGCACCCATAGTGTGGTACAATCATCCCTGGTTGGCGATGCTGTGATGCCTACAAAAGGTGTAGAGATCCTTGCCCTCAAATCTCACTGCTTTCCTCAATCTAGGTGATTAGGTGCACATTTCGTGGAGGTCGGTTTTCTTTTTAATGTTACCGCCCCAGTCTATGTGTCTTATAGTTAAAAATGTTTTGACCGAATGGTCAAGAAATAACTTAAAAAAGGGTTTTCTATCAATCAGTAAGTTAACCTATACTCTTAGATAACGTTAAAATGATGTTTTGATTACTCGAGAAGAGAGAAAAGAGGATCCAAAATGGAACCCTCCCGTCCCCTGCACACCATAATTGTGCATCACACTGACGCTTTAATATACATTTACAATCATGTCAGTTGCAATTCAAATTAGATAATTTCAAATGAAAAAGCAGTTTAAAACCGAAATGGTAATGATGCAGACACATATCAGCATATAAAAGTACATGAATCATTTATTTCCAAACGCAGAGGCCAGAGAAAGTCCAGTTCATTGGGTACGGCTGATGCGTTTCGAGAACAAAGTATTCTCTTCTTCAAGAGCTAAAGATTATGCACAAAAAACTGGATACAAGCAATGTAAAGAAAAGAGAGAAAAAAGAAAGGTTACAATCCAGGTGATGTAGGCTAGAGTCCGTAACATATCACTCTACACGAAACCTCATCATCAAAATTACAAGAAATGGTAGTCACAGATATTGTGGAATCGAAGGAGATTATTTTCAAAAATATCAAGTCTGTACAAAACAGAGTTCAATTATATCCAAAGCCACATATTACTAAAATGGGGGAAGGCCAGTAAATTGAGGAAAATTGTGGAAACTGACTGAGAAAAGTGCATAGTTATGGAAATGCTCACCCCCTCTCGAGGTCCTTAGTGCTGATATGAAATGGTGGGCCATTAGGTTTGAAGGGTGGAAAATACAGGTCAAAAGTAGACCAAGTAGCGTGCTCTCACGGAAGAGGGAAGCCCTCTGTACTGAAAAAAATGGGAACATAGTCTAAGGTAAGTAAAGGAATCCGGAAGAAAGGCTGCCAGTAACAGTGGTGAAAATGTCTAGCACTTACCACCCCTTCAGGCGGGTCTAATGGAATTGCCGGTTGAAAATGGGTCCAGATGTGGCCACTGTCGGTGTCTAGCCTAAAGGCAGGGATTTCAAGGGACCAGACGTCAGGATCTATAAAAGTAATCCAAACGCGGGTGCTGTTAGCTGCTGAAAAAAGCGGCTCAACTAAAGCATGGGTATGTGGTAACAAAGTATCAAAGTTGCATGGTGAAGGCGATGTAACTTACATTGTCATGAAGTGCAAGCTCCAGCCACTGCAGAGCGAGCCGGAGGGATGAGTGGAATCAGGGTCGCAATGCTCCGCTATCGAAGCGCGTGTGATCCTCTTTGGAGACAGTTGCTAGGTGATGGACGCTTCCAGCCGAGGCAGAGACCCTCAAGCGAGTCGTTAACTGTGTAGTGCGTTCGTCGTTACTAGGCATAGAGGACGGACTACTGGGTGATCATGAGTAAGTAGAGAGCGGTATGTGTGGAAGGCGGCGGCCATCTTAGTATGGGTATTGATCGGATGTGCAGTGTATTGCGAACGGTGCAAAAACACAGGAGATGCACGGCATTAGTAAATAAAGTAAAAAGAAACCCAAAAAAATGCCTTAAAGTGACTCTTATCGTGACTAATGGAAGAAAACAAGGAATAACTGGGGAAGTACCCGGTTCGAATTAATTAATTAAAAAGGAAGGCAAAACTATGCCATAAGAAAATATTTCCACGTGACTACAGGGGAATGACTAGAGTAACTGGGGGAATGTAAATAGTCACAGAAAATCTTAATCCAACCATGGCCTTCTGGATTCTAGTATGGTGGCTTTGAATATACATGGAGTCAAAAACAGAGGTGATAGACAGATATCACTCTGCGTATATGTAAATCTCCAATGGGTATAGTAAATTCTAGACATTTGATATGTAATCAAGAGATGATATAGTATGATACGTTCATCGTGTACAGCTCAGAGCAGACAACTAGGCTGCATTAATAACCTTATTATTTGGAGAGATGAGGCTAGGAATGTTAGTGCCATATCAGAGAAAACATTTTAGAGAAAATTCATCATTAAGGCCCTTGGGGATTAGGGTGCTTAATGTGTGGATCGAGTATTTCTCTCTTCGCGAGAGTATTGATGAGTAGTCGCCACCTCTATAGGGTTTTTTAACAACCTCTAGCACCTGAAATTTCAGCTGGGCTACAGTATGATTGTTTTCCGTAAAGTGTCTAGAGAGAGGTGATCTGTTGTTCTTACACCTGATGTTGGATTTATGTTCTGTCAGGCTCTCTTTCACAGATCTTGTAGTTTGGCCAACATACAGTTTGCCACAAGGGCATTTTATCGCAGAGATAACTCCTGTGGACATACAGGTGGCGAAGTGCCTTATTTTAATCTTTTTGCCTGTGCACGGGTGAAACATGTTGTCACCTTTGGTTACATTGTTACAGTGCTGGCAACAGAGGCAGGGGAAAGTGCCCATTTTCTTGGTTTGCAGAACCAACTGCTTGTCCTTTGGTGGTCTAGTTATCTATGGGATAAAATGCCCTTGTGGCAAACTGTATGTTGGCCAAACTACAAGATCTGTGAAAGAGCGCCTGACAGAACATAAATCCAGGTAAGAAACAAGAGCAGCTCTTTAGCCACACACGTGTACCCTTAGGAGATTACAGGGGCACTTATGGCCACATCCGTAGATAACTGTTAACAATTCAAATAGCACACAAGCATTGTTATGCAGCAGCTAAGCTGCAGCATGCCTAATTGCAATATGAAATTCTATCCTGCCAGGAGACCAGCCCACTGGATACATAATGAATAGCTAAACCTCAGACTGGCTGTTATTAATTGCTTGTTATCCATTCTATTGCACTTTTGACTACTGGATCACAAGAGCTGACCCCTTATGGTCTCTACTCCACAGAAATACCCCAAATCAGAGCATGAAGAGGACTGGACTCAACAGAGATCCCAGCACCTAGACCAAGCATCTACATAGCCTGACAGGAGGGATCTCGACCCAACTGGTACTGTACTATAACGTAGAAACAACTTGTATGCCCTAGTATGTGCTTGATCTGCAACACAGTTGGTACAGAATATGACATGCTAGGATACTTTCTTGTAGGTTGTCCACGCAGGAAGTCACCAAGTGCATAGGTGTACCCGGCAAGACAACCACATCTACTAGAGAGTATAAAGTGAAACTACAGGTAATATCTCTCCTCCTGCACGTTAGTTCCCACACAGAATACTGAATAAGAACACTCCCTTTTCACATTCCCCCTTTGTCCATTTTTGTAACCCTACAGGGATCGGGACACAAGCTGAAACGCCCGTGGGTAACCCAAAGAATCTCTCCAACCCTCCAAGATGTGGAGACTTATGAAGAAATCATGTTGTTATTGAGAATGCAAGATTCTCTGTCCTGAAGAAGGCGGCTAGATATTAGTACCGCTGAAACCATTCGACAAATTTAAGAGTTGACGGGCTGATGACCGCAACTCCGAGACCCTACATACGCTTGAGGAGAGGGCTTGAGTAATCAAAACATAATTTTTACCTTATCTAACAGTAAAAGTTAACTTACTGATTGATAGAAAACCCTTTTTTAAGTTGTTTCTTGACCATTCGGTCAAAACATTTTTAACTATAAGACACATAGACTGGGGGCGGTAACATTAAAAAGAAAACCGACCTCCACTAAATGTGCACCTAATCGCCTAGATTGAGGAAAGCAGTGAGAGAGTTGAGGGCAAGGATCTCTACACCTTTAGTAGGCGGCACACCATCGCCAACCAGGGATGGTTGTACCACACTACGGGTGCATGAGATATTCACACACAGGGCCAGAGAGCTACCAATAGGGACTTAGACCCCGGTATAATTTGTTTTAACTAAACAACTACTGTCTATCTTGTGTTATAAATATTAGGGCATAGACAGGCAGTGGAAGCCTATTGACTCCTACTGTCATTACTTGATATTGAATGATGCCAGTCCCCAGGGGTGGGCCATAGACAATCCCAGGAGATGGTAAAGGGGGTTGCTCTGGGCCCTCCCAATGTGGGTGTTGTGGGGGGACGACAAATACCTTTCATTACTGTCATTGAATGTGGCTGGAATAAAAAACAAGACTGGCCTGTTTAGAGACACAGACCACATTTGGAGACGTAGCTGTCACGCTGCTCCAAGAAACATGGTCCCAGGATGAGATCAATGTGGATGGTATTATCTCATATCTGATGTTGGCAGAGAGAAACAACTGAGTGAGAAACTATGGCGGTTTAAGGTTTTTTGGTTAAAACACACCTGGAGAGTGTGCAGGTGGCTGTCACAATCTCCCCAGGGCTCTCTATGAGCAATGTGTGCCTGGTGTTGGGAGGTGATTTTAACGGGAAATGGGGGGTGGGCCCGTTGACAATCTGTATGACAACACAGAAGATGCTATGGCAGGGATACCCCCACCCATTAAGATGGATCATAGGCTTTGTGTGGAAGGGTTGAAGCTTTGGCACTATCTTTATGACTGGGGACTGTGGGCTGTAAATGGACATCTTGGTGTGGATATTCCAGGTAGGGTTACTTTCTCCTCCACAATGGGAAGCTCAACAATCAATTATTTTTGTATCCCAGTTGAGCACTGGGGCCTCTTAAAAGGGTTTGGGTGGTGCATAACATCTGTGGTGCCCATTATCCCATTAAGCGTGTGATCCATTTGGCACTAAGGGCGTTCTTGCTGAGCCAAGTGTATCCCTTTGAGGTGTCCCTGAATGCCTCCCGGCATCGGCTCAAATGGGTGGAGGACAAGAAGGAGAATCTACTAAGAAAGGCAGTCCAATCAGGTTCACATGAACTTGAGAATCTGCTGTGGGGGAATATGGATAGCAATACTATCCTGGATGAGTTTGGAGCCCTGCTTACCGAGCTCTCAGGTAAGCAGGGCTCCAGGTAAACGTGGAGGACAGAGAAAGGGGGTGGTGGTTTGGATCTGACTCTGACCAGAGCTAGAACAAACCTTCTCACCGCTTTGAGCAGAGCAGGAACTCCTAAAACTGCCATTATTGGTGATAGGTCCCATTAGAAGAAAGCTCTGGCCACTGGAAAAAGGGCAATCGACCAGTTATGTACTAGATAAGTCCAGGATGGATCACTTCTCCATTTTATACAGTGCTGAGAGCAGATCTGAACATGATGGGCTAATGATCGGGGGGTAGTCTGGGGTGCTGCGAAGGGGTGGACACTCAGGGCAAGTTTTGTTTTCTCTGTGGACAAATAAAGAACGCCATAGGTTGCCAGTGTTGTCACTGAGCCCCGGGTCCAGATAATGTCCCGGCTGACTTATTTATTATGGCTGCGGATCTCTGGGCCCCGGTACTACAACAAGGGTTCATTGCAATATGTGCGCGTGGTGCTATACCACCAGCATAGTCCATGGTGGTAATCCAGCCAATATACAAGAAGGGATCTCGGGCTTCCCCTGCTTCGCACAGACCCATATCACTCCTAGATTCTCTGTCTAAGATATTAGGTCATGATCCTCTGGCTGGACTAGAGAACTAGGTTCTGAGTATTGGGACCCTCTCTCCAGTCGAGCTGGGATTTTGTAAAGGTCTGGGTACAGCTGAGCAGGTGCTCAATCTCTATCTGGTGATGGCACACTCACTCTGTCTGAAAGAGTAGCCTATTTATTTGGCGTTCATAGATCTGAGCACAGCATTTGATAAGGTCAACCATGCCAAGTTGAGGGATATGCTCAGGTCCATGAACTGCCCTCGGGCACTGGTAAACCTGTTGGCCAAGTTGCATGGTTCCACATAGGCATGTATCAGGAGTAGTCATCATAAGCTAAATGCTGCTGGCTGTCTCCTCCCAGGGCATGAAGCATAGGGGGTCCACTGTTCCTCCTCCGGGGATAACACACTCCCTCCTGTGCTTGGAAATGAGGTTACAGACCCTTCCATTGGTGCAGGGGACAGTTCTCACAGCCGTCACTCTTGCCACAACTTCTGCCCATATGGCAAACTTCAGCTGCACGCTAGTCTTCCGGTGCATGCTCCCAAACAGTTCATCTGCATGTTGAACTACCACATCTGACAATGCGGTGAGCTCTGAAACAGAGATTTTCAGCTTGCAGAGCTGAGGATCTGGTACCTTTATTCCTGAGACATCTTTGGGCAGCACTTCTGTGTCTGGATGACAGCAGGAACAGGGGGGTTCAGGGTGGATTGTGTTTTCAAAATAGTCACTGCAGGCCTTGCTGTTCTGTGGTGATGCTATTTCTGGCACCAGTAATACCAGTACCGGTATTACTGGTGACTCCATCAATGTGCCGGTATTACTGCCAGTTTGTGTTCCGATATCGGTATTACCTGCACTTATCTGCTGGTAGTTCCAGTACTTTGCTGTTGTCGCTGGTAATACTGGCATGCCAGCATTACCATGTCCGGTGGGGAGATTATGCGCACGTCTGCCGACTCGTATTATGCTGGTAAATTCATTGATCATCCCCGCCAGGGGAAGAAGGGATAATGGGATGCAGAGCAGAGGTAATGGTTGAATTGGCAAAAGAAATTGTTGTGCACTTGAACAATATATGTCTGGCTGACTGGAGGCGACATGCAAAATTGTTAACTTGGATAAATGCGAAAAAGCAACTGTTTCACATCAAACATCTAATACACATTTCTTTATGTTTCAGATAAAACAGAACTACAAAAGTGGGATTGAATACTGGGTGTTAAAACAAAAAAGGACATGGCAGCCTTTATATTGGAGACAGCAGGCCTCATGGGTCATTATTGGTTCTGTGGCACCCAGGCCTAAATGCAGCTCCCACCGAATTGGAGTGATTCTTGCATGCTCTTGATTAACTGGCATTGGTGGTGCCTCAAAGCCAGTTATTTTGATTGCAGAGCAGCCCACCCTAACTGATGGGAACTATCGCAAAAAATGTAGTATCTCTTAGACATTGCAAAAGAGTAAGAGAGAAAAGTACTTTTCACAATCCTCTTCTGACACTTTGCTTATCCGCAAGGCTGCTATCTTCACATCACTTTTACCACCTGGAATTCAAGCAGCATAAATGCTAAATAAGTGTAGATAACCAGGAGGGAGCTGCTCCAAATAACTAATACAACAGAGAAAGGACTGAATTAGATAAAAGAAGACCTTAGGGATGTCAGATTAACCACTCTCCAGAATAGGTACTGTGATGAATCCCTTGATTTCGTCACTTCCTCCATGGAGGGGGACCTTTCCCATCGGGCAAGGGAAGTGAGTCCGCTACCCGATAGTGCCCCCGGGGGTGGTACTCAGTGGGAAGATCCCATGTGAGGGGACCCCCTATGTGGAGGAAGGGAAGACTATCAAGGGAGATCATGGTATAACTAAAAACGACCCCTCTAGCCCCAAAAACACATCCCCCACACTGTTAGGGCCAAAACACTCCCATCCGCTTTACCTTCTCTTTCTAATCATAGTTACTTCATTCAGAGTAGATCTGTTTGGGAGTATTAGAGAACAAAAACATATTGTGATGAGGAAAAGTGGGGAAAACACAAAGCTAGAACTCCATAGATACTGACACAAAGAAGAAGAAAAGAGGAGTGAAGAGCCCTCTGTAGAATCAAAGTGAACATACCAGCTCTCAACCACACATGAGCGGGCCAGAGATAAAAAGAGAGGAAGGACTTCTCTCGTGGTCTGATCCTCGCTGGAGTAACCGCAAGCTGGAGGAAGCTGCCATGCGGAGAAAAGGGACCACAACAATAATCCATATTTAACCATTGTGCACTATACAGCTGATAAGATAGCTCAGCAGGTTCAGCACTCGCTGCCAAGATCTAGGTGTGATCTGCAGGTCGCAGGTTTGACTCCTGGCAAGGTCAACTCAGCCTTTCACCTTTCCGAAGTCGATAAATGAGTGCCAACTTTGGTTGGGATGAGGATGATGTATGTAAATATGTTTTATGTACATTGCTTAGGCGTAAGCACTATCTAAATAACAAATCATTATGATATTCAAAGGTTTCCAATGGAGAAAATCACAGATGGCAATGAATATTTCACCTTGTGCCTGATTCAAAAAGGCTACAACTAGAACATTTCTAGAGATACCTTTAAAATCTCTGAGGTGCTCAAATGCAAACTCGATCCACAAATATTTGCTAAAAGGCATGTCAGAGATGTTCTAGCCATTTCCATATTTGCTCAAGTTTTAGGCTTTTTGAATAATGTATAACGCAAAAGAACCAAACCAGAAGTGCTCACATGCATCTTGGATTTTCTCCTATCCAAATCTATGTGAAAGAGGGTCGCAGTCTCTGAAAAGAACCTCTTAGAAACTACCCAATAGTTTCTGAAACTTTCAGGGGGTTTTCTGATCTGCAGACACACAGGACTCTACAGAACATAATATTTCAATCTTTTTTTGTACCTTAAAGCTGGTTCTGATAATAATTGTTTTGGAGTTTTGGGGACATAGTGTGTAAAAAAAACTTGGAGGGAAAGATCAACAGACAAATAGCATATTGATGGGGGCTTGTTATTTTCTTTTTTATTTTAGGGAAACCAAACTCACACAAAAAAAAAAAACAATAAGGCTTTCAAAAACGAAACTAGTTTACTGAAAGAATGCTAAACATGGAAACAATCTCAATGTTAAAAAAAACTATCAAGACACAACTCAGCTCCCAAAAGTAGTAGAAGTAGAGTAAATGCTAATGGGTAATTGCGTATCCCTCCCCCACCCCAAACCTGTGGGATGGGGGATGTAATAACAGGGAGCTGATAGTCAGTGGTGCATTGCACCAATACACAATCTCAAGTCCGCTGAAGACATGATTCATTTGATACAGTGGACGGTTGGCTATTGGTGCTAATGATTGAGCTTGTGTTAGGCGGAAACCTGTGCAGTTCCCTCTGGGACCACTGCAAAAGATTTAGGACTACAGGTGTTTGGCAGTAAACCCAATTGGTAGCAGTCTGTACCACACAGATTCACTTGGTAGCTATGGCTGAGCAGTCAGACTTCCCTCAAGAAGAGTTAGGCAGTATGTGGAGTATACAAAATAGGGCAATTCACACAGTAGAACAAGCAAATACGGAACAAGGCTTCGGTGTAAAGATATATAGTTATTTATTTATAAAAACACATCTATGAAAAACACTCGGGCACTAATACGGTAAACACTTCAAGCACAATTACTATAAGAAAAATCAATCACCCTAACAATAGTTCGACAAGTCCAAGTTCAACGGCACCACTTATTTGCAGACAGAGGTGAATGCTTTAACCTAGATGGCACTCTAGTATTCGTTAGGACGGGAGAGAAAAGGCAGGGTATGAAATCAACTTGGTACCAACACTTTTACGAACAAATGCAAGGCAAGTAAGGCAGGGTCTACTGTAGATCGCAAAGTTCAGAGGCCAGGCCCACTCCGAGAGAGGCAAGGCGATATGTCCCAGAAAGTATCACAATGGAAATGCACTTCGAGTCTTTGTCGCAAATTGTTATTGAAAGATTGGACCAGTTCAGAACAGAAAGATGAGAAAGCTTGGAGGCGACCCAATGGAGAGGCGAGGATTCAGACACCTCACACTAACCGACACAAGGGAAGCCAGGCGGACACGGTACCTTGTTTGTGGAGAGACAGCTCCGGCGGGGGCAGTTGTTCCTGGTGGTGGATGCACGTCGGATCTTTGCCAAGAGAAGAGATGATCTCATCGTCGAAGGAAAGTGGAAGATCGTTGCACCACCAGGGAAGAGACCAGCCGCGGAGTGCTCCGTCACAAGGCACCACCTTTTGGTCGCGGTACAGGGGTAGTGGCTATCCGGTTGCCGGGGTGCTCTGCACAGGCAATTCGACCACTACGTCCTGGAACGAAGAAAAAGCAAAGGGGACTGGTTGTTCCCACCAGTCAGGGGAAGAGACTCTCCAGCGGGTAGATCTCCTCTGTCGTCGGGCGGTGGTGAGTCGATTCAGCAGGGCTCCACCGGAGGTGTCGTCGTTGCAGGTCGGCTCAGCTTTACCCTCGTCGGATTCTTAGGTCCTGTGGCGACTTCTGAAGATCCAGTCCCAAAAGCCCTGCTTTTATGCAGAAAACCCCCATTCATTCAGCCTAGCTGTCACTCAAAACACGCTAAGTGGTGAGCGGGGTGGCTCACCACTTGGGCCAATCACACCAGAGTGTGTCTTGAGTTGGCAAGGCAACTCAGTCCAGGGTGCCTAAACCCCCTCCCACACCCCTTGTGGTAACCCAGACAGAATGGCACCACTTTGGAGGGCCTCTGTGGAGAGGCCCGCCAAAAGTGGAACATAGGGCTCAACCTTTGGTTTAGGAATCACAGAGATGAACACAGACGCCATTTTACAAACCGTGTTCTGGCAGAAAATACCAACCGATAGATTTATTTAAGATAAATAAACCGGTGGTATGTTAGAGATTAACGAGAAAAAGTATTAACCTCCAACAATGGGAAGAATCCCATAGGGTTATATTCGGGGTCGAATATAACAAGTAGTTTCCACTGCCACCAGCCAAAACTCGACGAGGGGGGACGGGACAGTGCCCCCTCGAATAACAGACCCAGGAGTTATCGAATTACCCCTACTAGTACGTCCACAATAGGATGGTTTGTACTAGTTCTGTTAGTAAATTTAGGTCTAGTAAAGCCAATGGTGACTTTACATGCCCAGGGAGACAGTAGTAAGTCCCCGGGTATGGAGTCTATGATGGAGGTCCGCTAGGACGCCCCAGTGCTACGGCACGGAGGGTGCGGTGTAACACACATAGCAAAACATATGAGACCCTATGGGGTAAAAGACCCCATAGCCCATCGAACACATTGACATTCACAGGAATTACACACATTCATGTCCAAGAGTGGGAGAAAATGAGTCTCACTCTTGGCAGGATGGAAAAAAACAAACTCCAGAAATCCAGCAAAGCTGCTGGGGGACTCACTAGGTTAGGAAATTCAGCCTAAACAGAGAATTCTTCCTAACAGCTTGCTGGGGTGCCCTCCCCACCACACTGCATCTTGCGTCTCCATGGCATTCATTACCTGTTACTAGATGGTGCTGTTCCCTTTTTTGTCACTTCAATACTCCGCCTCACCTGCCCACGAAAATGATATGATCAAATCATTTAAAAACAATGAAATCCCCCCTACAAAGTCAAAAGAACCAAGAAGTAATCCTGCACAAAGCAAACAAAAGACAAACATTTGTCAAGCTAAGAAGCAATTCTCTATTGAGCGTTATGCAAACGCATACTTGAAAAAATAACAGAGTGGATGGAAACATTGTAATTCATTGTTTTTTTCATAATGCTTGGGGCACGGCTAATCAGCAACAATTATGTCAATTCAGAGAGACTATAACTCTTATGAAGTAATGTACAAATATCACTATTTTTTACTTCAATGGGAACCACACGCAATCAGCACCCTGCAAATTAAGTCATCTGCCTGGTAAAGTCCTGAATTAACTTTGACAAATTGACGTCTCCCCTGCAGGAGTACAATCAAGCATGAACAGAGACTTAAGAACCCTCACACTTCTACAAACCAAGAGCCAACCCACTCATAAAGGTAATACAGTCACAGTGAAGAGATATACCTCCTTTCCCTTTTGTGGTAATGTGGGCCAAGGGAAATCAATACTCTCAAGAGGGTTGTGAATGTCAAACAGTAGAAATCGAAACAGTGAAGTATTGTTAGGAATTTGCCCTCTTCCTGGTCTCTCTGGCAGCGTTGGCGTAGAAGACATCCTTATGGCTCTCACACCTTCCCAAGATGGCAGTGAATGGGTCCTCATTTGCTGAACAAACCAAATCTCTCTAGTTGTTTCACAAGATGGCAGCAGTGAGCTTGGCTGCTGGGAAGATACCGGATACTCCACAAAGGTTTATATAGCTGTCCCAGAGGTGAAACTGGTGTGTTGCTTCGTTTTATTTAACCAAGCTGTTACGCTAGCTTTCCTTGCTGGATAAGCACTTCTTATTTTCCTCTCTTTCCTATGTTCGCCCCTGCCTTCACCTGACTCTTATTCGGGGCACGAACTGGATTCTGAGTTCTCCGGTCAAAGTCTCCCTTCTCCTCCTCCTCCCTCTTTGCTGCTTTCTCCTTTCTGCAATTCCTTGGCTCTGCTGCACTTTCCCTTGTCATCTGTGCTTACCGCGGTCTGTTCCTCAGCACGGCTGCATATTCCTTTGCCATCGGTGCCTGCCATTGTCTGCCCAAAGGAGCAGCCACACTTTCAATTGTCAATCAGTGCTTGCCGGAACTATCCCTCTGTTTGGCAGCATTTCCTTGCCAGCCCTTGCCTGCTGCAGTCTATCCCACGGCTCAGCTGTTGTTTCTTAGTGGCAGTCTGTATTTTCCACGGCCAGCCGTATTTGAAAACATTTTCCCACTCAATTTGGATTCTCTTGCAAGACATTACTGCAACCGCGGCCATCATCATTTCTACTTGTTTGCTGCCAGTGCTGCTAGGAGGCACGCCACCTAAATATTCAGATTCCACCTAAGAATTGCCCATCTTCGGAAATTGTACTATAGTGGCCATGTAGTTATGGTTAAGTTGCTAATCCTATAGGAAGAGTACTTATTAGGTGGCTTATAACTTCGCTCCCCCTAGACGAATCCTCACCAAACTTTTGAAAAAAAGTATATGGCCCACTCTGAATTTTTTTTGCAAAGTTTGGTGAGGTTTGGTCCGGGGGGGGGCAAATTACAGGTGGGGTCCCAAAATTTCTTTTTTCCCCATAGACTGAATGGGGAAAAAACTTTGCTTATGCCTACAGCCCAAACCGCTGTACGCAATTTCACCAAATTTACGGAAGGAGCAGCGGATTGGTCCCGAAATCACGCTTTCGTAAATGTAGTGAAAATCCGTCCAGTAGTTTTTTTTAAAATGACCAAAAAGTAGGTCACAAAAGATTAGTGATGTCTATGTCCACTCCGCGGACACACTTCCCTGTTCGCTCGGCGAACAGGACACCCATTGGTTAATCGGCTTGCGTCATGTCTGCAGACATACGACGTGTTTGTTGATTGGTTGGAATGAAGCATGAGGTGCATCACATTGTATTGAGGCGCCCGCCATCTTGGATTCGCAGACATCCGCGGACAGCATGGTGACGAAGGTGGGAGAAATACAACTTTGAGGAGTGTGTTGGTGTGTTTCAGTGCTTGGGGAGGGTGGGAGAGTAAGAGATGGGTCAAATGCTGTATTTGTTTAGGTGGCAGGCACCCCTGATGTGTTTGTCATGTCCGCGGTCACAGTGGCTGTCCGCGGACATAACAAATGCCCATATAGCATAGTTAAAATGTTTGATTCTATTGGTGCGATCTATGGGTGTGATATGCTGCCGTGGTTGTGGCCAGGGCCTAGAATCTTGGGTGCATGGCCGCAGCATAACACACCCATAGAATCAAACATCTATCAAACATCCGCAAATCTACAGTTTGTGTACTGTTTGATTTGTATAGTACTGCAGTATAACATATCCATGGAAGTAAACATGTTGTATTGTGCTGTATGGTTAGATGTTTGCTTCAATGATTATGTTATGCAGCAGTATTTGTGAGTTGTATTATAATATACTTACTGTTTGATTTTTTTGTGATTGGATATATTTTTTTCAGGACTTCGGTAACTGGAACAGATATTCTTTTTCAATTTCTGTGATAAAAGAAAAGATCATGTTAGTGTAGGTAGTTTATAATGACTTATTGCATTGCACAATAGACATTTCTGCTTTATTTCGACCCTCATATTTAGTAGTTTACAAACCAGTGTACTGTGCAATTTGCTCAGTTTCTGTGTTTGTTTCTTAAATCATTGGGTCTGTGGGAAAAAAAAAATCCATGTTGGATTAAAAAAAACTTTTTTTATGGTACAGTACATTTCTTTCTTTGTTTTCAGTGTTTACTTGTTGTTTCTGGCTAATGTTCTATCTGTTGGCTTGATGCAGATTGTTAGATACCTGTTGGCGAATTCTAACTGGTTATAGTTGTTTATTTATATTTTCAAGTTGCTTGTCTATCTGTTGGGTTGTTGCAGATTTTTGGGGCAGTTGGGTTACCTGTTGGCATATTATAACAGTTTATTTCTTGTTATAATTTAGTGGTACTGATTAATTTGTTTGGTTGTTGTAGAACATTGGGGCAGTTAGATAACTTTGACATATTCTAACTGTTTATTTATTGTTATAATTTAGTGGTATTGATCTATTTGTTTGGTTGTTGCAGAATCTTGGGGCAGTTAGATACCTGTTGGCGTATTCTAAATGTTTTGGACAGTTAGATACCTGTTGGCCTATTCTAACTGTTTGTTTCTTGTTATAATTTATGGTATTGATTTGTTTGTTTGGTTGTTGCAAAATCTTGGGGCAGTTAAATACCTGTTGACATATTTTAACTGTTTATTTCTTGTTATAATTTAGTGGTATTGATTTATTTGTTTGGTTGTTTCAGAATCTTGGGGCAGTTAGATACCTTTTGGCGTATTCTAACTGTTAATAGTTTTCTAATTCAAGTTTTATTAATGTTTATGCACATAAGCATTTATAAGATTTGCTGGTAATCTCTGCTTTAGAGTAATAGTACAATCATTACATTCAAACCACCCACAATTTTTTTTTATGTAAGCAGTGTAGTGACCTGCATTGGTTGTTATTCCTGTGTGGTAGATTATGACTATTGTTGTGAAGGTTTTCTTACCAAGTGATACTTGACCACGTGTGAATCCAGTCAGCTTGCAGTTGTTTTTGGTACGATCAGCATTGTAACGTAGAAGCATTAGTATTACGTATTTACTATATGTTTGTATTTGTAAGGTGGAGTGATTATCTGAATTGCAGGTAGTATATAATCTGCCATGGTTTGCATTTTGTACAAGTTGCTGAAATGGAACAGATTCACAGTTAGGTAAGGATACATACATGAAGCGTTCATTAGGGATTTGTTCCTGTTCCACATTGTTGCAGTGAGTGCATGTATGCTTCCACATGTATGACATCGGGAAGATTTCATTTATAGGTATGATTTTGTTTTCCAGTACTTGTAGTAAGTACATTAGAAATTTGTGTGGTTCTTCTTGTGAGTGTATAGTGAATTTCACCATTCCACCACACTATTCCAATTCTTGTCTTATTCAATGAACACTGTATGTGTTTTCAGGATTGTTGCTTGCATTTCTATGAAAGACTAACATTTGCAAACACAATTGGTCTGTATTGTGGAGGTAAATGATGGCAACAATTGGTGGCAATTGGAATAGAATATTTATTGCTACATTTTACAGCAGTTATATTTGAAAATCTCAATGGACCAGATAGTTCTGTGTCGAAGTCATTTTTAAGGAGTGTGTGGTGCTTCTTTGAAGAAGTACCTGAGTTACTTTGAGTAGTAGATTCTTCTTTGGTTGTAGTAATTGATGAAGTATTAGCTTATTTTACCCTCTTTGGAGGATTTGCAGTGAGAGCCTGTTGCATTTCTGTTTGAAGTAGTTTCCTTTTACAACGTTTTGTTTTTTGTGCAACAGTATAGGTTTTTAGATGGAGGGTGTACAGTGAACGTAGTCTATTGTATTCTAAAATGCAAGGAATATCAGCGTTTACTCTACTTGCATCAAAGTTGATTAGAAATAGACCGTCAAGTGTACGTAAGCGTGATAGTGCTATGTAGCTCATGACTTCTTTAAAGACTGTGTTCCCAATATCTGTTAATGCTTTATCTAGGGAAAGACCTTGTAATTTGTGAATGGTGACTGCGTATGCTGGAGTTAGAGAAAATTGCTCTCTGCGTACATACATGTCTTTGAAAAGAAGGAATCGAGCTGTTGAGCATCCTATCTTTTTTACTTCTGATAGTTTGTCAAAGAGAATATTGACAAACTGAATGTTGTTGTCACGTGGGTATGTTTCAAAGCCAACAACTGTACCAAGTGCTCCATTAACTAGTCCTTACTCCACGTCAAGGTTGCGTTTAAGCATTACTCTACAGTTTAAAGATAATTTTTATATTTTCTCCAAGCCAGCTGTGCTGGAGATAGAGTTTTCTAAGGTATTTAGTCTTGTTGGGGCTTGTTGCCACATGGGTAGTGTCATACCATGTACGTCCAGTTTGTCTGTGGAACAAATTTCAATTATTTGTTGCATTTCTTTTTTCAACATTGTTTCATTGAATTTTGAACAGCTTGCAAGAGTTGGCATCAAAGACATACAAGTGACATTTTTCTGTGCTAATTTTTCCATGACATCAGTAGCACATGAATTATGGCCATATCGTGCATGGATGGCCGGGATTTTAATATTGATTGTGCTTCTTGAGGTAGTACACCAACTCTAATATTTTTGGAAATATTGGCGTATTTGAGGTCTGCAGACTGGCGCATGTTTTCTGTTAATTCTCTGTATTGGAAATGTTGCCAAAGGTTGACATTTCCTATGCTGCCAACAGTTGTACGGTAGAGGTTGTGTCCTAAGGTTTTAAAAATAGGGTCACCTTTCACTGGTATTAATTAAAGACGATCTCCGAAAACAATAATGTGTTTTCCTCCAAAGAGCTCTTTGTAGTTTGTTTAGAGTACTTCTTGTAATCCGAACTGAATCAAAACCAACATTATGTTGGAGACCAATGCTCACTTCATCTATTAGTAGCATTTTAATTTGTTTTTACACTCTGCATAGTTCCATTGCAGCTTCAGTAGAAAGTTTGTAATATTCTAATTTGTTTTGGTGTTCTACTGGAAGGAGTAATAATTGGTGTAAAGTGACACCGCCTATGCTGTAGGCAGCTTAACCTCTGGGGGCAGTTGCAACAGCTGACAGTTTGTTGTTTGTCAATTGTTGAAGGAGCTTGCTGATGATTTTGATTACGAATGTTTTGCCTGAACCAGCTTGACCACTGACGTATAATAGTATAGGTTTGTAATTTTGGCAGGTACATTCTTTATTTTCATGCTGTACACCATGTGCAATTTCTTTTGTTACTTATTGAAAAATGGTACGCTGCTCATTGTTCAGTTTTGATTGCAGTACAGTTAAGTCTTCTGTATCATCTTCATAGTGACACATGGGGGCCGATTCATGGAACAAACGTGCGCCGAAAATCTACGCGCAAGTAGGCGCAAGCAGGCGCAAGCGGAAAAAAACAGGCGCACGCGCACGCGTGCGATTCATGGAAGTCCCTGCGCGTGTTCACCGCGCGATGTGCGCCAAACCCGTGCATGGCGCACAAGTCACTGCAACATCGCGAAAGGCGTGCGCGACGGTGCGCGACGCGCACAGTGAAAGCGCACAACCTCAGCGCACACATCAGAAAGTGGGCGGGACATGGGGCGTAACGCGCGGAATGGGGAACAACACGCGAAAATAAGGGCGTAACTGGGGATGCACTGCACGGAAGCAGAGGTAACGCCCACACGCACACGAACCACACGTATCCATGGAATGGAATAGGGCAAACCCACGCACAGCCAAAGCCGCGCACAAGCTGAAACACGTCCGCCACACGAAGGCAGGCGGTAGAGTCCCAGCGCATCAAAAAAGTGGCGCCGCGGGAAGTAAAATACGCGATTGAGCGGGGTACTTGTATTCCGGGGGTGCGCGGGAAGTTACACACGCGAATGAGCGGGCTACGTGTATTCCGGGGGTGCGCGGGAAGTGACACACGCGATTGAGCGGGGTACGTGCATTCCGGGGGTGCGCGGGAAGTTACACACGCGAATGAGCGGGGTACGTGTATTCCGGGGGTGCGCGGGAAGTTCCACACGCGATTTGGCCGGGTACGTGGATATCAGGGGTGCGCGGGAAGTTCCACACGCGATTGAGCGGGGTACGTGTATTTCGGGGGTGCGCGGGAAGTTCCACACGCGATTCGGCCTGGTACGTGGATATCAGGGGTGCGCGGGAAGTTCCACACGCGAATGAGCGGGGTACGTGTATTCCGGGGGTGCGCGGGAAGTTCCACACGCGATTTGGCCGGGTACGTGGATATCAGGGGTGCGCGGGAAGTTCCACACGCGATTGAGCGGGGTACGTGTATTTCGGGGGTGCGCGGGAAGTTCCACACGCGATTCGGCCTGGTACGTGGATATCAGGGGTGCGCGGGAAGTTCCACACGCGATTGAGCGGGGTACGTGTATTTCGGGGGTGCGCGGGAAGTTCCACACGCGATTCGGCCTGGTACGTGGATATCAGGGGTGCGCGGGAAGTTCCACACGCGATTGAGCGGGGTACGTGTATTTCGGGGGTGCGCGGGAAGTTCCACACGCGATTCGGCCTGGTACGTGGATATCAGGGGTGCGCGGGAAGTTCCACACGCGATTTGGCCGGGTACGTGGATATCAGGGGTGCGCGGGAAGTTCCACACGCGATTGAGCGGGGTACGTGTATTTCGGGGGTGCGCGGGAAGTTCCACACGCGATTCGGCCTGGTACGTGGATATCAGGGGTGCGCGGGAAGTTCCATACGCGATTTGGCCGGGTACGTGGATTTCAGGGGTGCGCGGGAAGTTCCACACGCGATTGAGCGGGGTACGTGTATTCCGGGGGTGCGCGGGAAGTTCCACACGCGATTTGGCCGGGTACGTGGATATCAGGGGTGCGCGGGAAGTTCCACACGCGATTGAGCGGGGTACGTGTATTTCGGGGGTGCGCGGGAAGTTCCACACGCGATTCGGCCTGGTACGTGGATATCAGGGGTGCGCGGGAAGTTCCACACGCGATTGAGCGGGGTACGTGTATTTCGGGGGTGCGCGGGAAGTTCCACACGCGAATCGGCCTGGTACGTGGATATCAGGGGTGCGCGGGAAGTTCCACACGCGATTTGGCCGGGTACGTGGATATCAGGGGTGCGCGGGAAGTTCCACACGCGATTGAGCGGGGTACGTGTATTTCGGGGGTGCGCGGGAAGTTCCACACGCGATTCGGCCTGGTACGTGGATATCAGGGGTGCGCGGGAAGTTCCACACGCGATTTGGCCGGGTACGTGGATTTCAGGGGTGCGCGGGAAGTTCCACACGCGATTGAGCGGGGTACGTGTATTCCGGGGGTGCGCGGGAAGTTCCACACGCGATTTGGCCGGGTACGTGGATATCAGGGGTGCGCGGGAAGTTCCACACGCGATTGAGCGGGGTACGTGTATTTCGGGGGTGCGCGGGAAGTTCCACACGCGATTCGGCCTGGTACGTGGATATCAGGGGTGCGCGGGAAGTTCCACACGCGATTGAGCGGGGTACGTGTATTTCGGGGGTGCGCGGGGAGCAGCACACGTGAATTGCACGTGTGGGTCCTCCCAGGTGTACCCTCTACACCCTCCACGGCCCCTGCAGGTGGCTCACACCACAGGGGCCTACCCAGCACATGTCCTGCAGGCACCCCATCCACCATGGCCATGCCCACCAGCCAACCCACATATCAACTAGCACTACTGCCCACCAACGCATGTCCCCCTGCACCCCCACCCCCCAGCAGTGCAGGGGCAGCCTCAAACAGGCCCCCACTCATGTCCCCCTGCACCCCCACCCCCTAGCATCCAGGGGCACCCTCCACCAGGCCCCCACTCATGTCTCCCACCCCCCAGCACTGTGGGGCACCTGCCAGCAGGCCCCCACCCATGTCTCCCACCACCCCCACCCCCCCAGCATCCAGGGGCACCCTCCACCAGGCCCCCACACATGTCTCCCAGCACCCCCACCCCCTAGCATCCAGGGGCACCCTCCACCAGGCCCCCACTCATGTCTCCCACCACCCCCACCCCCCAGCCACCAGGGGCACCCTCCACCAGGCCCCCACTCATGTCTCCCACCACCCCCACCCCCCCAGCATCCAGGGGCACCCTCCACCAGGCCCCCACACATGTCTCCCAGCACCCCCACCCCCTAGCATCCAGGGGCACCCTCCACCAGGCCCCCACTCATTTCTCCCACCACCCCCACCCCCCAGCCACCAGGGGCACCCTCCACCAGGCCCCCACTCATGTCTCCCACCACCCCCACCCCCCCAGCATCCAGGGGCACCCTCCACCAGGCCCCCACACATGTCTCCCAGCACCCCCACCCCCTAGCATCCAGGGGCACCCTCCACCAGGCCCCCACTCATGCCCCCCTGCACCCCCACCCCCTAGCATCCAGGGGCACCCTCCACCAGGCCCCCACTCATGTCTCCCACCCCCCAGCACTGTGGGGCACCTGCCAGCAGGCCCCCACCCATGTCTCCCACCACCCCCACCCCCCCAGCATCCAGGGGCACCCTCCACCAGGCCCCCACACATGTCTCCCACCACCCCCACCCCCCAGCATCCAGGGGCACCCTCCACCAGGCCCCCACCCATGTCTCCCATCCCCCCCACTCCCCAGCAGTGCAGGGCACCCTCCACCAGGCCCCCACTCATGTCTCCCACCACCCCCACCCCCCAGCATCCAGGGGCACCCTCCACCAGGCCCCCACACATGTCTCCCAGCACCCCCACCCCCAGCATCCAGGGGCACCCTCCACCAGGCCCCCACACATGTCTCCCAGCACCCCCACCCCCAGCATCCAGGGGCACCCTCCACCAGGCCCCCACACATGTCTCCCAGCACCCCCACCCCCAGCATCCAGGGGCACCCTCCACCAGGCCCCCACACATGTCTCCCATCCCCCCCACTCCCCAGCAGTGCAGGGCACCCTCCACCAGGCCCCACTCATGTCTCCCAACACCCCCACCCCCCCAGCATCCAGGGGCACCCTCCACCAGGCCCCCACACATGTCTCCCAGCACCCCCACCCCCAGCATCCAGGGGCACCCTCCACCAGGCCCCCACACATGTCTCCCATCCCCCCCACTCCCCAGCAGTGCAGGGCACCCTCCACCAGGCCCCACTCATGTCTCCCACCACCCCCACCCCCCCAGCATCCAGGGGCACCCTCCACCAGGCCCCCACACATGTCTCCCACCACCCCCACCCCCCAGCATCCAGGGGCACCCTCCACCAGGCCCCCACCCATGTCTCCCATCCCCCCCACTCCCCAGCAGTGCAGGGCACCCTCCACCAGGCCCCCACTCATGTCTCCCACCACCCCCACCCCCCAGCATCCAGGGGCACCCTCCACCAGGCCCCCACACATGTCTCCCAGCACCCCCACCCCCAGCATCCAGGGGCACCCTCCACCAGGCCCCCACACATGTCTCCCAGCACCCCCACCCCCAGCATCCAGGGGCACCCTCCACCAGGCCCCCACACATGTCTCCCATCCCCCCACTCCCCAGCAGTGCAGGGCACCCTCCACCAGGCCCCACTCATGTCTCCCAACACCCCCACCCCCCCAGCATCCAGGGGCACCCTCCACCAGGCCCCCACACATGTCTCCCAGCACCCCCACCCCCAGCATCCAGGGGCACCCTCCACCAGGCCCCCACACATGTCTCCCATCCCCCCCCACTCCCCAGCAGTGCAGGGCACCCTCCACCAGGCCCCACTCATGTCTCCCAACACCCCCACCCCCCCAGCATCCAGGTGCACCCTCCACCAGGCCCCCACTCATGTCTCCCACCCCCCAGCACTGTGGGGCACCTGCCAGCAGGCCCCCACCCATGTCCAACTCATGTTCCCCACCCAACATGTCATCACAGTCCAGATCCCTGGTCTCTATGGTCAGCCCCCAAATGCAAAACACCCACCCGAGTATTGCATCCACCCACTCATATTCTGCAATTACATCACAGAACACCAATTGCAAGTTCCAAAACAAACACATGTCCCTCACATACACCCAATGGGTGTCAGTGAATCTCAAAACACATAACATGAAATGCATGAAAACAATGAGACACCACACATTGAAGTGCAACAAATAAATAATGTATTAAAGGAAAGATGAATAGAAACAAAAATGAAGAAACTGAAATGTGAATGGAAAAAATGAAAAGAAGCATGTCCGTCCAAAAAAAAGAAAAAATCAAAGAATATAGAAATCCAAAGTAATGTACTACAAAGTCAATGTCCACCAAACAAAATCCAATGTGAAAAAAAAACATAAGCCATTGATCCATGGATAATTTTAAAAAATAAAGTATGTACAAGTCCACAACTATGTACAAAGCAAGAAGCCAGGGTCCATCATCCCAACAAAATAAAGGAAACCTAACTAACTACACTAACCAATAAAAAAAACTATATACAAAAATGTGGCCAATGTCCAAAAGGTCCAAATGAAATAAAAACAAAAATGAAACTTAACACTACCTACATAACTATGTACAAGGGCAGCGGGCTAGTTCCACGGCTCACTTCTGGATGTGCCGGGCCAGGGCATCATCGAACTCCTCCTCTATGTCCCGGAGGCGGTCCTCCTCCATGGCCCCGAGGGTCCGCAGGGCCGTCGACGTGTCCACCTCCAAAGCCCTGCGGATTGCCTCGAGGCACTCGACCCGCCTCAGGGCCCTCTGCATGGAGTTCTCCGCCCTGACCATTGAGAGCCGTGCCTCTTCCGCCCGCTGCCGCTCCGCATCTATGGCGTGGCCCAACCGCTGCCACACGGAAGACACTTTTTGTCCTGGGTCCTCCTGCCCTCCGGCCGATGCCTGCCCCTCCGATGTCGAAGGCCCCGAGCCTTCATGGCTCCCACCATGGAGCTGCTGCTGCTGTGCCTCTGCCCCTGCACTGCCTCCTGCTGCCTGCACATCCTCCGCCGGCTGGGGTGCAGTCGTTGACGTGGCCACCCCTGCTGGACGTCCGACTCCCGACTGTGGCAGGGATGCCTCCTCCACCAGCCTGGCCGCACCGTCAGAGGCAGCTCCACAGGGCACCCAGGTGACTGATGGGTGGGAAGATGGCACAGAGGACGGCTGGCGCGTAGGGGGTCCAGCTGAGGAGGGGGTCGTGGCAAGCCCCATCAGACGGAGGAATCCGGCCTGGGTGACCTGTCCCAGCAGGCTGACGTGGTCAACGAGCCATTCGAGATGACCTGCAGTCTCTTCATGAAAAGACTGCAGGTCGCCTCGCATGGCCCGTTGACGCAACGCCACTCCAGCCAGGACAGGCTCAACCCGGGCCTGGATAGCCACGTCCGCAGGCAGGGGAAGGCCAGTTGACGTCAGCTCATCCCCTGCCTGAAAACTGGTCTGGACATCGGCATCCCTGCTGGTGCAAGATGATGCAGGGACAGGATCAGGGACAGGATTGCACACAGGCACCTCCGCGGCGGCCTGTGCTGCCTCCTGTCCCTGGTCCTGCACTGCACCACTAGCACCAGTGGGATCCCCACCCCCAGACCCCGTCTCCGGTGCTTGCACGGCCTCCTCCTCCACCAAACCCCCCACCAACCTGGATGACTCTGTGCCATCTTCCCCCGTTGGGCCCTGTGGGGTCCCAGCTGCCCCTTCTGCTGCCGAGGAGTCCAACTGCAACCTCCGCCTCTTGGACCTCCCCCCGGCAGCTGCGGCCTGGGACGCGGCACCGGACTCCTCACTCCCCGACGAGATGACAACCTGGGAGGGGAGCCGGGCCTTGCGTCTCCGGCTGGCGGTGGGATCCCCGCCGCTGTGCTCCACAGCACCTTCTCCGCCCTCTTCATCAGTTGACGCTGCAGACAGGGAGAAACAAAACACAGGCATCAGGGCACTGTACAATGTACACATACACACATGACAGTTGTACATGAGTGGCATTGGCAAACCTCTGACATGTCATCACAATCCCCAACACACATGTCATTACAACTTGCACACACGAGCCATACCACAGCCATGTTGCAACTGCCAACACCATCCATACACATACAACAGCATCAGCAGGCAAAGGTGAGCCAGACATCACATGCAACACGGGAAGTGCACCACACATGTACACACACCACCACACTTGCATGCATGTGTACACCTCTGCTAAGTGTCGCAGTGTTCAGACGGGCATCCATGTCACATCTGCCAATCAGGCTTCCACATACCGCTGTCACATGCATCCATGTTGCATCACTGTTGCACCCTTGTCAAATACACACACATGCACATGTACACAGCGCTGATACAATCAGCTGAAAACAACATACATGCGTGACATCACGGACATGTCTACTCACATACACATTCATACAGACTTGTGTGCCCACACAACTGCATTTGGCATGCAAGCCCACACACACAGGCACCATCCATGTCTCACACATTACAGCCCTCGCATGTGTCAGCCCCACGGCCCTGTACACCCGCACCCATACTCGACCCCATACAAACAGATGTGCAACCTGCACACTACTGAACAATCACCACACGCACTGCTCACAATCAGGATGCATGTACACTCACCGCTCGACTCCAGACGGGTCTGCCTCTCAAGGACCTGGACGTGGAGCGCTGGGGATATGTGTTCCAGGACCCTCATCTGTTCTTCCGACAAGTGGCCCCGGCGCCCCTTGGCATCCGCTGCCTTCAAGAGGCGCCGGGCCTTGGTCAGGGTCCTGGACCTGAAGTCCTCCCAGCGCTTCTTGACATGTTGGAAGTCGCGGACTGCCACCCCCTCCGCGTTGATGGCAGTCACGATGTCAGTCCAGATCCGAGTCCGTCCTTCCTTGTCGGCGCGGCAACTTCCGAAGAGGGCATCATACTGGCCCAGGACTTGCTCCACCAGGACACCAACTTCGGTGGCACTGAAGCTGGTGCCCCTCTGCCTCTCTGGCCGGGGGTTGTCAGTGGTCACAGATGGAGTTGGCCCCGACATGACAACCCCAGAGGCAGGAGTGGGTGGGCAACTGGGTCCTGGGGCTGGGCTGTGGAGCGATGGAATCCCAGTCGGGAGTCTTTGGTTCCAGCAGGGGTGGTCACACCAACAGCACCCCTGGCTGATGTGCAGGCAGCAAATGGCAGGGCACGTGGGCAGCAGGCAGTCAGGCAGCAGCAGATGGCAGGTGGGAGCGTGCTCGGGGCTCTGGGGGGCAGTAGTTCGGCCTTCTGGGCAGGAGCGTGGTCTTCCGTGTGCTTACGCGTGGCCAGCTTGATACGGAGTGATTAGGCACGTGAAAATTCTGCACGTCAGCGTGTAATTCGAGGAAAGGCCCTTAGCGCGTAAGCGCGTCTGCACGCATACGCATTTTCATTGGACCAAAGGCCCTCAGCGCGTGAGCGCGTCTGTGACGTGACGTGCGAGGGAGTATCCCTCATTGCACGTGATGACAGTACACACGTGGATCCCAACCAATCGCGTGTGAAAGTTCACGGGACCCCGAAACACACGTACCCCGGCCAATCGCGTGTGGAACTTCCCGCGCACCCCGAAACACACGTACCCAGGCCAATCGCGTGTGGAACTACCCGCGCACCCCGAAACACACGTACCCCGGCCAATCGCGTGTGGAACTTCCCGCGCACCCCGAAACACACGTACCCAGGCCAATCGCGTGTGGAACTTCCCGCGCACCCCGAAACACACGTACCCAGGCCAATCGCGTGTGGAACTTCCCGCGCACCCCGAAACACACGTACCCAGGCCAATCGCTTGTGGAACTTCCCGCGCACCCCGAAACACACGTACCCAGGCCAATTGCATGTACGCTCGCTGCCCTCCGATCACACGCGATGACACCAGAATACGGGAAACCAACGAGTCCGCCCACACGGAGGCGTCCCGCGCCCGCGCCCAGCATAAAAGTGCGCGCAAACAACAAACGCGTATATACAGCGACGATGAATGCCCCATTTGTTGCTGCAGTGATTGTGGGACACCGCAGGAGGAGGAGAATAGCCAGGGCACGCATTTTTGCACCACGGACAGGCCTTTTTGGGATGCCTGACGACCAGGTCTACGGCAGGTATAGGTTTCCACCCCATATCATCCTAGACCTGGTCAGGGAGTGGGAAGATGACCTCACATCCCCCACCCTTTGCTCCCAAGCATTGAGCCCCTTGGAGAAGCTGCTCAATGTCTTGCATTTCTTGGCCACTGGGTCGTTTCAGCGGACCACTGCCATAGTGGGGGGGGTCTCACAGGCCACGCAGTCACGCTGCCTACACCAGGTACTGGCAATCATGACAGCGCGCCCCTCAGTCCGCAGGCACATATACATGCCCAGAACACCCGCAGAAAGGCAGGCCGTTGTCCTGGATTTTTTCAGGGTGGCACACTTCCCCAAAGTGCTCGGTGCCATAGATTGCACCCATGTGGCCCTACGTCCACCTAGGGCCACTGAGCACATCTACCGAAACCGCAAGCACTGGCATTCCATCAATGTACAGGTGGTATGCGATGCAAAGGGAATCATCACCTCTGTGTATGCAAACTACCCTGGCTCCACCCATGACAGTTTCATATACAGAATGTCCGCCCTGAGCCGGGCCCTGGAAGCTGGGCAGCATGGTGACACATGGCTCCTAGGTGAGTACAAATGCCCTTGCACATGCATGCAAGTCACACACAGACAAATATACCAACCCCATTAATCTGAACAATTATCACCTCCCCAGGGGACAGTGCCTACCCTCTGAGCAACCACATGATGACGCCAATCCGGAACCCCACCACACCACCCCAGGTAAGATACAACGCTGCCCATATTGCAACCAGGGGCATAGTGGAGCGCACATTCGGAGTGCTCAAGTCACGTTTCCGCTCCCTTGACCGCTCTGGTGGGCAACTACTCTATGCACCAGCAGTTGTGTGCAGGATCATTGTGGCAGCATGTGTCCTGCACAATGTTGCAACACGGCAGGGCGTCCCGGTGGACATGGTGGTGCCCCCACATCCCCAACCACAGGCACAGGCGCTGCCCATGGGAGGGGACAGGGCACGTGGCGAGGTAGCCCGGACCCAGCTTGTGGCCACATTTTTCACCTAAACTCCCACCCCTGCGGAGTGCACACAGGCCTGGCACATACCAGGTGACAATCGATGATGACAAAGTGACAGTCAACTGTCACAACCCTACCACCCTGAGATAGTTGCCATGGAAGTGCCACATTGTCTGCATCCCTAGCTACTTAAACACAAGCTATCCTGTGCAACCAAAATGCACACATATGACATGTGACATGACATGAGCCATACACAAGTATTACAAGGCACAATGAGGCAGGGGGGGGGAACAAGGGAACACAGAGAATGGTACTACTAGGCCAGGTGTCATTGTGATTGTGCAAGTGCAGGGGTAGGGGGAAGGGAAAAGTGCAAGGGGGGGGGGGGAGTCCAGTACAGGGGAAGTAGGCCAAACAATAATACATAGGTCGCCTGGTGGCAACTGCTAAGGTAAGTGCAGACGAGTGCTGGGAAGGGAGGGCTGTAGGGATAGAGAGACAGTACTGCAGTGCAGGGGTTGCCAGGGTGGCAGTGCAAGTGGACAGTGGCTGGGCCAGGGACCGAGGTTGGTGAGAGTGGCCCAGTTGCAGCTCCTGTGCAGTTCCAGTGAAGAATTCTGCAAGGGAGAGGCAGAGAGTAAGCAGAAGCAAAGAGGAAGGTCTTGAGGTGCTTCCTGAACTGGAGATGGTTCCCCTCAAGGTCAAGTCAGGAAGTCGGTTTGAGGGGGAGGGCCCTGCTGCGGAGAGAAACCTACCCCCAGCTAGTTGCTCTGAGAAGCGGATGACCTGGACATGCAAGGTGTGCATCACACACACCTGCAAAACAGGCCATGGCCATCACTGTCATGACAGTCAAACCCTCCCAAACATCAACATGACATGGCAAGCAATACCCATACACCGACCCAGTAACGATAAGGTACACATTTCCATGTCCTAAATGTACAGTGGCATCGGACAATGATGCCTGACCCGGAATCCGATGAAATGACAGACCAACAAAATGTCCCACCAAAAATAAGTCGATTCCTAATGCATTACAACTGTCGTAGACGTAACATCACAATGAATGCCTGGCTATATGCACATGATGCATTGCAAAATGAACACTGCAGCTCATGTGTGCAATGTCCTACTCCTGCATCACACTGCTCAGCGCACAGCACAGTGAACAGCCATTGCGTGTGATGCACACCCTGAGCATCACATCTAAGTGACAGACTACATCAAACATCAAATTAGGCATGTACTCGAACCATAATCGGTCACAGAACATGTGCTGGCGGGACACAGTGGCCACCAGAAGGCAAACAGTGTACACGTGGATATGCAAGGGTGGGAGTACATGGAGTGCATCCGAGTGCAAGTGTGTGGTTCTGCAAGGACATGCACTCCACATATGCATGTGCACTCAAGTGACCATCAGTGTTCCCTACACATCACATGTGAACATCCACCATGTGTACACCCCAGCATGTCAAACCACTACTATCCCCTCGCACCTGAAAGGAAAACACAACACATGAACAGGCATTGATCAGCAGAACACAACATGTACATAGGACAACAACATTACAATGTCAGAGTTCCCATCACACTGCAGGGCAACGCAACTATCAACAACAACCCCCCCCCCTCGCAAATGACCATGACCCACTGAACAACTGCACCTGGGTCATGGAGCCTCCAACCCTCATTCCCACCTGGCCACAGGATCACCTTTACCCTTCGTGTCCATCTCCCACCTTGTGTGTAAAGAGATGCCTGAACCCTCAGAATCCACACTCATTTCCAAAATCACATAATCCAAGGCATGAAAAGGAACCCAAACACCCTCCAGTAGATGACTTGACATAGCAGTACGTCTCAAAGGCCAAGTACTACCACAATGATGCAACAACCAAGGTAGCACAGCAAAACAATGTCACGACTGGATGTGAGACATGTGTGGTACATGACATAGGATGATGCACCATGAATGGATGTGTACTGTCACAGATCCCCTGTACAGGCGCTGGAGTCTCATGAAACAACCACCCACACCATGTCCCGGGTGCCTGCAAGGTCAAACTCACACAGGCCCCTGAGATCCTGGTGGGGAAAGAGGTTCAGGGATATGCAGTCTGGACAGGTGTAGACACACTGGATGACTGGAATGCGTGGCAGGTGAGGGGAGCAGGAATGACACATGAAACCAGGGAATGCACGAAAATGTACAACCTGCATGAACACATGCACAATCCAAACAAACTTGGACATCATTGTCATGGCCTTCTGTAGTCCAGGCTCAGGAGTGGTACGAACCAACCACCCCCTCTAGGGTTTTGGCGCCTGCAAGTTCGGGGCTTACACAGGCATCCGCAACCCCAGTGGGGAAAGAGGGTCAGGGAACATTGCTTGGATAGGCATGGGAAGCAGGAACACCGGGTAGAGGGTACAGGTTTCGAAATTGCATAGGATCAAGGGTGATTAGGGTAAAAAACATACCAAATAGGACCACACATACATCCATGCATCAGTACACTCCCCAGCAAGCCTATGCAGGGCAGTTTGTAAGAAAATACAACAAGACACTTAGCTCTGGTTTTGAGTGCTGGCCTCCTGCCTGCGCACTCTCAGGTCCGGTTACAGGAGCACTGCAATGCTGCAAAGAGAGACACAGTCAGCAACCAGTACATGCCAATTACACAAAAACACAACACAAAACATGCCCCATAACAACATACACCTCTACAAACAGAAAATCTGTGCTCCATGCTTCGTACCCATATATAACATCAACCCTGTGACGGGTCATTCACAGTCAATGCAGTAAGTCAGCCGCTGGTGGGTGCGTGGCAAATGGAACACCAATGTGTCACAATTCACACAACATGCAATGTTCCCTGGGTAAGCAGACAGACCCATATGGCAAGCCATGACTACAGATCAAGTTGCGTACCACCATGACCAAAACAAAGTTGCCAGTGCATTTATCATGAAGTACGTGGAATAGACATGCACTGCACCCGAGTATGTCCCTTGCTGTATGTCCCTGTGAGCTGCCCCTTTCCATGTCTTGGAAGGCTACATGGTTGATACAAGTGCCTCAATGAACCTTGGTGTACCGCAGGGTATGTGCCACTGCCCCCGCATGTGTCCCAGACAACCCTACTATCAACAGCCATGAGTCCACAAACACATCTGAGCTGCATTCTGTGCTTCAACACCAATATTTGTCTAAGCTCACCCTCAGTGCTGTGACTAAGCCTGCACGTGCAACTCGCCTGGTGCAAGCTTTGCTGTCTCGTGGCCCCCCTGTGATGCTCACCTTGCCTGGAGTTGCTTGGAACATGTCAGCAGTTCTAGGATGTGGGTCTGCAATCACTGTGGCTCTGCTTGTGCACACATGTGCATGTGGGCACCAACAAACGGGTCAGGAATTAGGTCGTCCAATGGGCCATGTCTGCTGGCAAAGGTGCTCTGATGCCTCATCCCCCTGCAGAAAGTGCATGAAACACATGATTAATGCATCAAAGTGATCTGTGTGTGTCTCATCAGGCATCTCATTACTTGACCATGTCAGAGAGTCACATCACAAATCACACCATCAGTCCGTCTTTCACCTCCAAAGTGTGGAACACTATCTACAGCATGATTTGCAACAAGCACGTGTACAGGAAAGATATGAAACATAATACACAATGCATAGCAATCAATGTCCACATTAATCATGACACGCCCCATCTAGCAAAAGCTGAACAGTGGACAATTACACCTAAATCATCCCCACTAGGGGTGTCAACACAAGTCAAAAAGCACCAGACATGCCACAGATATGACAGTCCAAAGCCCTTGTATAAAAATCTGTTACACCGAACCATCCTTGCGAGCCCATGGATAAGGGAGGCAGGAGTGGCATATGTGAGTCAAGGAACCCAAGCAGCAAACACATACACAAGACAACCATGAAGGGCCCAGCTGGAACAGACAGTGGATGCCTTCAAAAACCACAAGGCACCACACTGTCACATGTAAGCACAATAGACTACAAATTTTAAACTAACTCAACTATTAACTAATTACACTAACTAAGGAAAACCTACATTACCTATTTAAACTAACTATCAAACAGAAACTTAACTAACTAAACTAAAAGAAAAATCAAAAATGGCCACATACGACCCGGGGGGGAGGGGAGGCACCCAGGAGGGGGGAGGTACAGGGTGCTGCTCAACATCCACATGCGATGATGCTGAGCCAAAAAAAAATACCTCCATGGGCTCAACGCCTTCACAGCACGACCTATGTGGGAGATAGATGGTCGTCCGAGTCTGGCTCATCCTGGAAAGGAGGACGTGGCACAGTAGCCTGGCCACGCCTAGCCGCAGCTTGCCCCTCGTCGGCAGCAAGTCTGCCGGACAGGTGAGCCTGGTTCTGTGTGGCGATGTTACATAGGTCTGCATGCAGGACCTCACGTGATACACGTGCTTCCTCTTGCAAGGTAGCACGTGTAACACAGAGTTCCTCCTGCAAGGCCTGGCTGGACAACCGCTGCACCTCCCGGCAAGCCTGTAGCTCAGCCGAGATGGTGCGCTCAAGCTGTGCAAACCTCTCCTCTGCCTGCTGCCTCTGGGACATCATAAGGACACCCAGAGTGGATCTGAGGGAGGCATACTCCTCCCTCAGGGCATCCATGTGCGCCTCTGCGTGAGCAGCAATTGCTTGACGCAGAGACGACATTTCAGCCTGGCGTGCCCTGTCTGAGGCCGCCATGCCCAGCCTGAGTGAGCGGGCCGTGGACCGTGCCGCCTGCTGCTGGAGTAGCACCTGCCTAGCAGGGGGGAGCACAGATCGGGCCACACGCTCCATGCTGTCAGCGATGTTCTCCATTGCTGCCCCCTGCCGTTCTGAATTGGCAGTCATGTCTTGCTCCCACTCAGTATACAGCGGTTGCGCGCGGCGACCGCGTTGCCGGGCTTGACCCCTGCGGGACCCAAGGACCGGGGGTCCTCGCTGTGTTGGCACCGCCTGCGGCTGCACGACTACATGCCCCCGTCGACGTGATGTCCCAGGCACATCAGTGACTGGTGTGGAGGGTGACCCTGCGTCCCGATCCACCACGGGCGGAGGAACCAAGACTGTCTGATCCCTCAGTGCAGGGGTCGCAGACAGAGGAGTGTCCACATCAGAATCACTCACCCCTGACACATGGACTTGATGGTCATCCAACTCAACATGGACGTCAGAGTCGTCATCAAGGCTGGACTCATAGACAGCCAGAGACAGGATGGACTGCAGCACTTGGGGGTTTTCGTGGCCTACCACCCCACGACCCCCACTAGTGCCGGGTTGATGTGGTCTTACCAACCCTGTGTCTGGCATGACAACACCATCCTCTGCATCCATTGCGTCATCACCTGGAAAATAGAGAGGAAAGGGTCAGTACACATGTCAGAAGCACACAACACACACACACACACCGACAGCAAAGGCATCTGGCAGACATGTGACACACAACATATGACCTTGCATGCATGCTGGGTCTACTTAGAATAGCTTCTGTGATCAGACCTGTTGAAAGGTGGCAGTTTGCATGGAAGTGGGTCTATGCAGTGCAGAAAATGTGTACGCCACTCACTACCTACATGTACAAGCACTCCATGGTGTGTGCCAGGAAATGTGAAGGCAGTGCAATGTCAAAATCAGACATCACGTGCATTGTGTATTCAATGTGTACCATGTCTAGAAGGCAAGCACCCCTCCACCCCAGTACCAAAGCAGGGATGCCTAGCATGGTATCAAAATTCTGACCATACACCTGTGTATTGACAAGCAGTGTTGACTGGCATCAACAGCTTAATGTGATTTCAATTACAACACTGCAAATGATGCTGGGACAGTGGGCAGGACACATGATGGAAGATCCGGAGGCCGGCCACGTGTGTAGAAGACACGACAGGAGTTGGACAGAGTCATTGGCCATTGAACAGGCTGAGGCCTGTGAGCCACACAGATTGTCAGAGCCTAAACATGTGTGCAACGCAGGACTGAGCCACAGTTGACATGGGGAGGCCGATAATATGGCAGGCAATGTATGTAACCAAGGACTCATATTACAGTGATCATCCAGTCAAGGACACATAGGGGCATGTGTGCAATGCACATGGAGCATGAATGGGCACTCATGTCCCTGCGGGACATCTGACCCATGCACAGTACAAGTGGGATGCCCTGCATCGAGTACTAAGGCTGTACCACACGGCATATGTCTGGCAGTTTCTAAGCTGGAAGTTAGCATCTACACAGGACACATGAACATGAAACTACACATTGGCAAGAATGTAGCAGACCAGTGCAAAGGTGGAACTGGGGTGCAGAGTGGCGGAGGAGGGGCAAGGGAGCATGGCCACATGGAGTCCCGCATGCAGGCAGAGGAGACATGCATGACGGTGGCATTGCATTACTTACACATCAGAACCATGTACAGGTCACATGTAGCAGCAATCATGCACAACACATCCCACATGTGAAACACACACGTCCTCAACAACTACGCATCAACACTCACTGGACTGGGCATCAAAGTCCAGCATCTCTCCCACACCTTCGACCAATTCTGGTGGTATGAACTCCGCAACGAGAGCCTCATGCGGAGTGAGTTCTTCCTCCTCTGGTGCAGGCCCACCGCCAGTCACCAGAGTCAAGTTGTAATTTGAGGCACGCTTGGCCTTAGTGCTGCGCTTGATGTCATTCCAGCGCTTTTTGCACTCCTGCGCCGTGCGCACCTCATGGCCGAATGAACTGACATGTTCCGCCACATGCTTCCAGTGGGTGTCACGTTGGGCAGCCGTAGTCTGACTATTGGCACCCACTAGCATGTCACGGCTGTGTCCCCGCACGTAGTCCACGAGGAAGTCCAGTTCCTGCTTACAGAAAGGCTTCTTCCTCGACGTGCAGGAGGTCGTGGCTGTGTGTGGGGTCCCAGCCTGTGCTGCAGATGCAACCTTCCTCCTCTTGGACTGTGGCGCAGACCCTGGCTGGCTAATGCCGCCCTGACCAGTATGGCCAGTGGGTTGGGTGGATTGAGCCGAGGGAGTGGCAGGTGGAGGGATGACCAAAGGCCTGACTTGTGTCAGTGGCAGCTGGGTGCCCACTAATGGACCCTGCGCAGCAACATCAGCTGTGGCAGGGTCATTGACCGCAACGGTCCTGGTTGGCAGACTCACAACCGGGGTGCTGTTGGGTGCATCTGCCCCTGCACTTGCCAACACCCGGCTGTTCGGGGCAGCAGATGACATGACTGCCCCAGGGACACGTGTCTTGGTCTGAGCAGCCCGGCCTGCCCCAATGGTTTCCCCCCTGGCCTGTTGGAGATCTACCAAGGGCTCTTCAAGTGCCAACGCAGCCTGCGCTGGCAGACCCTGAGCCTGGGTGGCGGTGTCCACAACTGCACCTGCAGCTACCGCTACCCTTGGGCCCGTGGCAGTCGATGGAACGGACTGCCGGGTCATACGGGTGCCAGTGCCAGATGCAGGAGCTGCATCCCCCTGAACCACAGGGGGTGGTGGCATGGCTGCACCGACACATGGCACAACATTGTGCTCAAGTGGCGCACCCCTGCCTCTTCCCCCTCTGTGGCTGCCCTGGACACCCTGGAGTCCCCCTACTCCCTGGTCACCACGGCCACGTCCCCGACCACGCCCGCCACGAGGAGGACGCCCAGCTGAGGCGCCCCTCACCTTTGGTAGCCTCCCTACCATGGCACAGATGTTATAGTGCTGGCACAGATGGAGTGGTGCCAATGGGAGGTGTACAGCACAATTGACCTGGGCAATTGGGGTGAAGGGGGTGGGAAGCAAGATGTTAACAGCCCCCCTGCACCTGCAAGGCTGTATGTGACCCCGGTGATGTGTTGACGGGTCACGCAACGCTCAGGCACCCCAAAACTGCAGTAAAACCGTGCACGCAACCCTGCAGCCTACGTGCATGGATTAAACCTCCCGCAGTACGCGGTGGCACCCAGTAACACGTATAACGCGTACGCGTGGGACACGCAGGCTACGATGACATCGAAAATGGGTGCGATACACAGGGGCACCCGCAGTGGGAAAAGGAGCGTTTGCGACTCACCGTCTGACTAGCGCGATGCAGAAAAACACGCGTAGCCAATACCCCCGCCAAAAGAAGAGATACGTCCTTGAGAGCTGTGAAGTAGATGGCGCGCGAAACAACTGGAAGCAGCAACACACGTCGGTCTCCACGAAAGGCACGTACAGCGAACTGCTGGGCCCGCTCACCTTTAACCCGTGCTGAGGGAAAACGCACGCGCGCGTCAAGTCACATGCGGACGTGCACTTTTTCACGTTTGATTACGCGCATTACACGCGGACGTGCAGTTTTTCACGCGCGCACGCTTATGCATGGGCCCTTTCCTCCTATTACACGCGGACGTGCAGTTTTTCACGCGCGCTTACGCGCATTACACGCAGCGTGCAGATTTTTCACGTGCCTAATCACTCCGTATGAAGCTGGCCACGCGAAAACGCACGGAAGACCGCGCTCCTGCCCAGAAGGACACTTCACTGGCCCCCAGTGCCCCAAGCAGCCTCCCACATGCCATCTGCTGCTGCCTGCCTGCCTGCCTGCTGCCACCGTGCCCTGCCATTTGGTGCCTGCACATCAGCCATCTGCAGGGGTCCAGTTGCTGTGTCCACCCCTGCTGGTACAGAAGAGTCCCGACTCAAATGACATCGCTCCACAGCCCAGCCCCAGGACCCAGTTGGTCAGCCACTCCTGCCCCTGGGGTTGCCATGTGGAGCACATCCACATCTGACACCAGTTGCAACCCCCGGCCAGAGGGGCAGAGGGGCAGAGGGGCACCAGCTTCACTGCCACCGAAGTTGGTGTCCTGGTGGAGCAAGTCCTGGGGCAGTATGATGCCCTCTTCGGATCGTCCCGCGCCAAGAGGGAAGGACGGGAGAGGACGCGGAGGGGGTGGCAACCCGCAACATCCAGAAGGTCAAGAAGCGCTGGGAGGACTTGAGGTCAAGGACCCTCATGAAGGCCCGGCGCCTTGTGGAGGGGGGCCGGGGCCGCATGAGTTCCATCCAGTTGAGGGTCCTGGAACGCATACACCCAGCGCTCCACGCCCAGGTCCTTGAGAGGGAGACCCGTCTGGAGTTGAGCGGTAAGTGGCCAAGCATTGCTGTGTGAGACAGGGCATGTTGCAGTGTGCTGGTTGTCTGATACCTGCCTGTATGTGTGACATAGGCCATGTACGCATGTATGTGTGCAGGGACATCATGGTAATGCATGTGCGACCTGTAATGTGT